>NC_137148.1:137855309-140825809 GCF_951394435.1 Stenella coeruleoalba
GACTTATATACACTACCAAATGTAAAATAGAGAGCTAGTGGGAAGCAGCCTCATAGCACAGGGAGATCAGCTCAGTGCTTTGTGACCACCTAGAGGGGTGGGATAGGGAGGGTGGGAGGGAGTCACAAGAGGGTGGAGATATGGGGATATGTGTTTATGTATAGCTGATTCACTTTGTCATAAAGCAGAAACTAATACACCATTGTGAAGCAATTATACTCCAATAAAGATGTTAAAAAAATATATCTGAATAGGTAAGGACTCCTGTATTCACTACAATTGGATATGGGACAAGATCTATAATTCAGAGATTGGGTAAACTTCTCCCATTCTAAGTATGCAACAATTTTCATCTGGCCTAGATTAAATTATTTTATAGCATACAGAATACAAATTCACACCCAAAACGGAAATATGTTTCTGTTCCATTTGACTGCTTAACTATAGATGTTAGAAACAATAAAGTTTGAACTTTAGCTGTGCAAAATATTTATATCAAAGAACTGAATCTTACTTCTAGCAGCATGAGCACGTTCCAAGGAATATAAGACAGCTAAATGGTTTGAGGTAGTCCCTTTTTTCACATCTGGATATCATATGTGCAAAATGATTATCTGATGAAAAGCTGGACGAATTCACATTTTTTTCTAAATAAAAGAGCTTTTGATATGAATTTTTAAAACTTTGTTAATTTCCCCCTTGTCATCCTTTTTCTATTTTCTCGTTAAGTAAATTGAGAGCAAAATAAACTTATAGAAAAAGATGAAAGTAATAGCCAAAATCCAACCACTCAATTGTCAAACAGTGAATAGATTTGTTATTTTAAACAATTTTATAATTAATTTTAATTATATTTAAATATGCTTATGTCAAGTAGCAAAACTTTATCATTTTTTCATTTTTTTCTTTCATTAATTTTTATGCCAAGAATATGCTTACTTTTTATTAATTTATATAAATATAATTATTATTTGCTTATCTTTATTTTGCATCAATACAAAAGAATCATCTTGATTTAGAAGACTGATTAAAAATATAACTGTTGTTTAATATTTTCCTCTGTCAAGGTTCTTTTAAAGTTTTATCTTAATAGGCCAGATAAATTTAATGTTTCATTCTCCCTTAAAGCTGCTACTGTAAATGAACATTTTTTGGTTGCTATGGAAATTTTTAATTATGAATGTATTCTCTCTTGCTGAAATAAACTTTTTTAAATTAATTAATTTATTTATTTATTTTTGGCTGCGTTGGGTCTTCGTTGCTGCATGTGGGCTTTCTCTAGTTGTGGTGAGCAGGGGTTACTCTTCATTGCAGTGTGCGGGCTTCTCATTGCGGTACCTTCTCTTTTGTTTCAGAGCATGGGCTCTAGGTGCGTGGGCTTCAGTAGTTGTGACATGCGGGCTCAGTAGTTGTGGCTCATGGGCTCTAGAGTGCAGGCTCAGTAGTTGTGGCGCACAGTCTTATCTGCTCTGAGGCACGTGGGATCCTCCCGGACCAGGGATTGAACCTGTGTACCCTGGATTGGCAGGCAGATTCTCAACCACTGTGCCACCAGGGAAGCCCTGAAATAAATTCTAAATTTGACAAGTAAAGCTATGATTAATTCATATTTTATTGACATTATTTTCCATTTTTACGAAGTTTTAGTTAAAATCTTGCAAAATTAGAATATTACCCGCTCAAACCTCTCATTTTGAAAACATAATAAAAAGAAAAATGATAACTATTTCTTAAGCATAATTTTATATAATACAAGAGAGAAAGTGTGGTTATTTGTCTACATAATTTTTATTCACTTAATTCATGAAACTCCCATCTGCTGTATTACAGTGCATTGAAATAGTTACCTTGCATTGCAATTTTCAGTTAAATCATTTCAATGGAAGAAAGCATTTATGGACTGTAAAGTATTAAACTTACAAAAGCAATTTTTTTCCCAGTGCTTTCAATAATAAAGATACTTTTATAGTCTTAGTGTATATCATCATGGTAAGAAAAAATAACTAATTGGTTTATCAGAACCAACTGAAAAAAAAAGATTTCCTTATTTGTTCTTCAAGCCGCACTGTTCTGAGTTTCTTGATCTCAATAGTACAATTTTGCCTGCAGCACAGTTTGTAACCATGAAGAGTATATTTAAAATAAACAACAATAGGAATAAGCTATTCAATTTTAAAAATAGAATCCTCTACTGAATAAAACTTTCCTACATTTTAAGATATTGGATGATAACCTGAGCACTGTTGACAGCTAACTGTGGGATCTTAGGCAAGTCCGTTCTTAATTTTGAGTCTCAATTTACTAATCGGAAAACAAAAGAATGGCATACATATTCTTTACGGAGGGACAAACAATATGCACAGATGTAAGATTAAGAGCCCAAACCTTTAGGCAGGCAGAGTTGAGTGAAACCTAACTTTCAGAAATGATATGTGAAATGATATGATTTTGGACAAATTACTTCACCCCTATAAACTGTAGCTGTACTTGTAAAATGAGGATTACCATATTTGCCAGACAAGGAACCATAAACAGAACTATCATGTTGGGAATATACCAGAGGAGGTGTGTAGCAGGAAACAAAGCAAGATGTGTGACAGGGAGGATTGTGGCATGAGGGAGATGCTGACTCAGACCAAAGCAGAAGCAGAAGAGTTGGTGAGACACGGTTAGATTCAGGATGTATTTTGAAGGAGAAGCTGAGAGAACTTGCTGATTAATTGCATATCAAAGGAGAGGAAAAAAGGAGACTAACTAACTCTTAGATTTTTGACCTGGATAATTAAGTGAATTATATATGATTAAGTGAGAGGGAATCTAAGAAAGCACAGCTGGGAGCAAAGGGGTGCTTGGTGAAATATTAAGAGGTCAGTGTTGACTACCTTAATTTGAGATACCTCTTCTCTAGTAAAGAAAAATTTTCCACTGGGTTAAATACTAAGGAAATAAGACAGTTTCAGAAAGTAAATTTAGTAATATTGAGAGCCACTGTTGATCCAAACAAAAGTAGTTTCTAAGTAGTAGTAGAAACAAAAATTTGATTAGGGTAGAAGGATACGATGTGAAGACAGAGAAAAATGTGAAGAGTTTTCCTAAAAGAGAGGCAGTGATATGGAAAGAAGAGCTGAATAGGGAGATAGGGAAAGGGTCATATAATATATTTGAATTGGGGTATATTATGGCATATTTTACGCTGATGAAGTGACTCAGTACAGAGAGTACAACTGATAAATGTAGTGAGGGATGCAGAGATGATTTCAGAAGCGAAAACCTTGAGAAGGTGAAATGGTGTTGATTTTATATCTATGTGTTAAGATTAGCCTTAGAAGGAGCAGGAGTAGTTTGACCACAATTACAAGAGTGAAAGCAGCATATTTTGTTACAGCTCCAGTGGGCTCATCTCTCTCTCTCTCTCTCTCACATACACACACACACACACACACACACACACACACACACACACACACACACACACACACACACACACACACACACACAGATCTTCTTTATTTTGCATCATGAAAAAAAAGCCTAAATGTGAATACTGTTATGTAAACTGGGTCATAGGGTAAAAAAGAATAGAAGTTGTAACAATAATCTAAATATGCCATGGGGAATAGAGCAGAGATTGTGAAATAAAGGAATCCCATAAGTGTTAGTATTGATATATTTGGAAAATAACTTCCAAAATATTAAAATAATAGCTCCTCATTTATTCAATGTTATAAGACTGGATTCTTTCTACTGTAGTTGACAGAACCCAGCTCAGACTAAAGCAAAGGAGAATTTATTTGCTCAGGGAACGGAAAAGTTCAGAGATATCTGCTAACTTCAGAAACAGACTAGAGTTCAAACATGTCATTGAATACCTGTATCTCTCTAGAATCAATCAGTGATTTACTCTGGTCACATTTATTCTCAAACAGATTTCTACCTTATGCTGGAAGGTGACTAATGGCAGCTCCACACTTACATTCTTCCAGCTCAAAAGCTTCTCTGGGAAATATGGCTAACCCTTCCTAATAACTCAAAAACATTCCCAAGACTGAGTCCTAGTAGGCCATCTGGGGTCACCATTTATCACTTCTGCAAAGTATAGTAGGATGCCCCAGAACTGAATGAGAGCATCATCTCCACCAAATCCTCATGGACTGAGAGTGAAGTGGTAATTCCAAGGCAATGGATCTTGGTGATTGATTGAAAAAGGCCCAAATATTAACAAAAATCATGCATGATTTCAAGTTCCTTAGTTTGGAAAACTGAGTACACGATAAAACAGTGAAAATGGCTAAATGTGAAAACAGAAACAGCAGCAATTTTAAGGCAAGAATAGGATAACATCCAGTTTTGAACAATTTACTTTCAGGTGGCATTGGGATAATTACTTGGAATCGTTTAAGAAGAAATACATGTTCATAGATTATGTAGAAAGCTTAGCAAATGAAGAAATTTCTGCTTATATAGTACATTTAATTGTATATATTATTTTGAGTTTTATATAAATAGTATGTTTATAAAAAATTTGCTATGAGAATCCTTGTGTAGAGTACAACAGATGTTTCAGTGTATAACTGGCTGCTACAGAGAGCAAGTATGATAGTGTTTTTTATTCTTTGAGTTTAAATAAATTTTAAAAATAATGATGCTTTAATAAAGATTGAAATAATGACAAAAATCATTATTTTACTAGGGAGCTAAGATTTTCAATAACAAAACAGGTCTGATATGTAAACCATGTATAAACTTAAGAATCTGATTTTAGGTTGGTACAAGCTTAATAAAACACGGCTGCTGTTTCTCCTCTGTCCCCCAAATGACTTTCCCTTCCCCTTGGATAAGCAAAGAAGCCCGAGTTCCAGGAAAAAAAAAGCTATGGATACAAAATTTTAAATAAATTGGCCCCTAAGTAAAGGTAGCAAAAGTGTTCATATTCACTCATGTCTCGTAGAGTTCCTTTCACACGACTAAATGGCCACGTATTTTTATATTCTCTGTAAACAGGACATAAAATAGCATAATGGTTCAATGAGTTCCATATCTGAAACTGTGGTCCAGTTTAGTCATTTGGGTTCTTTGACTGCAAGCAACAGAGGCTGATTTAGACTAAGCTAAACAAAATATATATGTGTATTGGAAGTTACAGTTTAGTCATAAAATCGAAGAGATTATGGACTGAATTATTTCCCCGTAAATACATAAATTGAAGTCCCAATTCCCCAGTACCTCAGAATATGAACTGTATTTGGAGATATTCACTACAATCCTTAAAGACATAATTAAAGTGAGATCTTATAGGTAGACCCTAATTCAATATGACTGACGTCTTTATAAGAGGAGATTGGACACGGGCATGCACAAAGGAAAGGCCATGTGAAGACAGAGGGCCATCCACAAGCCTAAAAAGAAACCAACCCTTGATCTTGGACTTCTAACCTCCAGAACTATGAGAAAATAAGTTTATATTGTTTAAGCTTCCCAATCTGTGGTACTTTGTTACGGAAGCCCTAACAAATATGTTACTGAACAACCAAGTCTCAGAAAGAATGCAAATAAGGTGATCTCCAGGAATTGTAAAAACTAGTGAATAGTTACTTCAGTATCACAACCCATGTACTAAATAAGTGTAAATTCTGTCCGTCTTTACACAAATTCAATCAAAGTACAAAATTCCAGAAGAAAGAATCTGATTGGCTAAGGCTAACATTTCTACCTCTTGGCCAGGACAAAAAATTATCTTGTTTTACAGCTATACCAAAACTGCATAAAACAAGAAAGGGATAGCACCTAAATAATAAATACTTCCTACAACAACTACCAACATCTTTCATAATGTCACACTCTCAACAAAGGAAGATCAAGTATAAAATCCTAAAGTCTACAGAGTAGGAAAAAGACCAGAATATTCTAAGACCAGACAGAAACTCTGCATGTCTGGAGAGGGATGGGCGGGCGTAGTATTAGGCTATAAGATCAGAGAGGAAGGGAGAGAGTGGCCGTGTCTTTTAGAGATGGTTTCATAGGTCAAAGATAGAAGTTTACATTTAATTTTCAGTGCAATGTGAAACCACTGCAGTTTTATTTAGACCCCAGATAGCCAAATAAGACTCAATCTTGGAAAATTGTTTGAGCTATTATGAAGGGGTAGTCATATGTCCTAGAGAAGCTAATGAGCTAGAAGAATGCAAGTGTGGAGCTGCCATTATCCACCTTCCATCACTCACAACAATGTGAATATACTAAAAACTCCTGAATTGTATAACTTTGAGGGTGAATTTTATAGAATGTAAATTAAGTTATATATCATTAAACCCGTTACTGGAAAAAAAATGGCGATTTAACAGTAAATCAAAATTGAAAATGAACTGATCAGAAAAATTTAAATCTCTTACCACTGACCCAGTCTTTAATGAACGTCTTTGATGTGGGTGGCTTTCAATGGACAAACATCTACAAAATGACTTTCTTTTATTCCTTTGCAGCCAACTGAGTTAGAATATCTCTATTAAACAAACAAGTTCTGTTTCTTGGACACATTTACATCCTTCTGTGAACATGGGTTAAGGTGGGAAAGACGTAAAAAGTCTATATTGCTCCATTTCTCCATCTGATGTAATAACCATAGAAATTTGGATTTTTTAGGTGTAGCATGATGTGCTAAGGAATCTACTCATTAGTTATTTAAAATACTAAGGAATGGGAAAAGATTTCTCAGTACAAAGAATTAAACTTGCAAAATTTCTCAATGTTTTTCTTTATACTTCCTTCCCCTTTTGCATGTGGGTGTTTCTGGTGTTCAGTTCTGTACTACTCAACAGGTAAATTAAACATCTGAACAGATTCCAGCAAAACAAGAGCACCAAAGTAGTAAAATTATTGAAATAATTTCATACAGGATTTTTTTAAGAAACCACCAAAGCTGTCATAAATCAAAAAATAATAAAATGTTTATTCGACTTCCTTACTCTTATTTTATTTGGGAGTTATGTAATTTGAAATCCATATACAGAAACATGATCTTAATTCAATAATGCTTTAAGGGTGTTCCTGAGTGTGTTTCATTAGAAGAGAAGTAGAGGAATTGGCAAATGATTGAAATTTATGGAATCTCCTTGCACATCTGTTTTTTTCAGTCTTTGAAGGTACCATGTGTTCCATAAAATCTCCTGAATCTTTACTGACTAAATATTTCCTGTGGAATCATAGTACAGAGAGAGGATGATTCTTATTAGCTGGCTCAGAGATGAAGACTTAGAATAGGCGTTAGAAAACATGGGGGCTCAAGCTGATCAAGAATAAGTCAAATGACTGATGAATGCACAGAGAATTATGGTAATTTTGGAGACTATGGATTTAGTGTGCTTATAATCATGATGGTTTAATTTTTTTTTCTCCAATAGTAGACAGCAATCTGATAAGATGTTTGGTGTTCAGAGCAGAGTTTTGTTTGTTTTTGTTTTTTCCTTTTTTTCCTGGCATATATGTTAGTAAGATAAGTGTGCTATAAAATGGGGGCTACTGGGGAGAAAATAGTTGAGACAATCAAGCTTGTGGTTCTAGTAGGTTTAGGGAAAAGATATCAAGAAGAGACATATAGACTGAGGAATTATCAAAAGACTGGAAATCTCCATGAGAACACAGAGCAGAAGCGTTGCAAACAAGATGATGACAACCTTGGATTGATGGGTCTGGTGTTCAGAGAGTAAATACTGTTAGGTGTTTCTGAGGTGGGGTTTTTCCAGGCCCTGAAGTTCCTAGGATGTGTCCCTGGGAATAGGTGGCTGTAGTGGACTCAGTGAGAACACTGCTGACATAAAACAGATCCACGAGGAGTTACATGAACAGTAAAATATCTCATAATTATGGTAGAGGTTTTGGTGGAGGTGAAAGCTGTGCATCATGTTTCTAAAGGAATAAGGCCAAGTGACTCAAAGGAGAGTAGCTGACTTTAGGTTTCCTGTCATTTCTCTATGCAACCAAGATTTGACTTTTTCTACATGATTTCCTCTCTATGTCTCCAGTTTGCTGACGGTAGATCCTGGTACATTTCAGCCTCCATAATCCTGTGAGCCAATTCCTTATAATAAATAGCTTCATACCGTATTGGCTCTATTTCTCTAGACAACTCTAACACATGTAAGTAACAAAATTTGGGTAGGTCTTTTTGCTCCCAATATAGATCTCTGTCCTACTCCATCCCTTTCTATCTTCATGAAAGTTCTAAGAACGTCCTTATTTCTTTCGTTGAATTTCTGACCTATCTCTCAGTGGGTATTAACCAAAACTGTAATTTAATAAGAATGCTTGAGGTTTGATTTTTTTTTCCAGCTTTAATGTAGCACTGCCTGTAGGTTTCTGGGAAGTTTCTCAGAGTACACAGGAGCCTGATTCATCTACACACTTACCTAAAAAGAAGAATTCACACTAAATAAAATAAGCACTCCTCCAGCAATGTAATAGTGTAACACCCATTGAGATGTCCTTATAAATAACCCCAAGTGAAGAACATTAGAAAGAGGTACACATTTATATCCACGTCTCTATTACAGAAAAAATATGAAATATGGATAAAGTATCTAGTATCCTTAATAATATCTATGTATACTTATATTCTGTTCACACATTGGCACTTATTAGTATGCCAGAATAACATTATTTGCAATGATGAAAGCATTTTTATAGCACATTAAATATATTTTAAATTACATAATCAAATTAAACACTATTGTTATGCTATTTCCCTAATATAAGCAATAAATAAAAGATTTAAACAAAATATATCAAAACATAGGGCAAGATGAGTGCCTTTTAAAAGCTGTTTCTTATGGATAAAGAAGAGGTGGCACATATATACAATGGAATATTACTCAGCCATAAAAAGAAACGAAATTGAGTTATTTGTAGTGAGGTAGATGGACCTAGATACTGTCATACAGAGTGAATAAGTCAGAAAGAGAAAAACAAATACATTATGCTAACACATATATGGAATCTAAAAAAAAAATGGTTCTGATGAACGTAGGGGCAGGACAGGAATAAAGACGCAGACGTAGAGAATGGACTTGAGGACATGGGGAGGAGGAAGTGTAAGATGGGACGAAGTGAGAGAGTGGCATGGACATATATACACTACCAAATGTAAAATAGATAGCTAGTGGGAAGCAGGTGCATAGCACAGGGAGATCAGCTCGGTGCTTTGTGACCACGTAGAGGGGTGGGATAGGGAGAGTGGGAGGGAGACGTAAGAGGGAGCGGTACGGGGATATATGTATACGTATAGCTGATTCACTTTGTTATACAGCAGAAACTAACACACCATTGTAAAGCAATTACACTCCAATAAAGATGTTAAAAAAAAATGTTGGGCAAAAGTGAACACAATATACAGAACATTGAACAAAACGAAAAAAGTTGTTTCTTAGTCTTGTGCATCAGAAACAGAAATAAAACAGAAATGACAAAAGTTAGCTTAATGATTATTTTACATTTACTAGAACAACATCTTCAGAATGATTATAGAGTTTCTGACCCAGGTCACATGATATAGACACGACTGTTACTGGGCTTCACATCTAGAATAATATTTTTTTATTAGTGACTAAAATGAAGCCACTACCCTGAGCAACAAGGTACTGTGGGCTAAAGTGATATCATCTTTTATCTTTCACAAAGTCTTAAGGGACTTGTGTTTATAAAACCTTCAAATATAACTGACTGGTGTGATCTTGCGAAATACAAGTAGTTTTTAATGGGTTGGTTGGGACACTTTGGGAATTGCTTTTTTTTTTTTTTGCCATATTCATTTTCCTTCATTTGACAATGCTTTCTGGCATTCAGATTCTGCCACCCAGTGCATTGTGGGTGTTGAAGGTACACAATTACATTTTTCTCAATGATTTTCTTGGCATAAAGAGCCAATATGGAGCCCAATAAATATCCCTCAGATGTGCAAATACATGAAGAGCACCCCAGGAGAGAAGTATAACTGAATAACAACCTTGAATTGCTCATAACACCATGGTTTTTATCTGGTCACATATATCTCCCTGAATATGCATTATCTGAATACTCTTCAAGCTTGATCCAACAGCAGAGGCTGCAGAAATGGATGCAAAAAATCCTTTATTCAATTTGCAGTTTTTCACTCTACTCCATTCTCATATGAATTACCACCTGAATTTTTTCTATCCATTATAAAATGACACCTATTAAAAACGCCATGTGTTCATGGACTATAGGCATGTGTATATCCATATGCACACAAATGTGTGTGTGTGTGTGTGTGTGTGTGTGTGTGTGTATTATTGGGAAGAACGGAAACAATAAAATGAAGTTTATTCATTCACATGCTCACTTAAGCAATATGTATTAAATACATTTTATGTGTCAAACACTGTACTAAGTACTCTGGAAGTAACTCTTTGAATATCAGCTTACATTCTAAGTGGGAGGAGGGATACTGTTAAACAAAGAATTACATAAAATATTTAACTATTATTATGATAAGTGCACAATAGACTACTATGTTCTGTGAGGATAGCTAATTGAAGAATCAAAACTATTTATTTGGAGTAGGAAATTGGAAATAGGTAAATTTAACTGTGAAATTGACATTTAAGTTGCCACTTGGAGTATGAGATGCAAGGTCAAGAGGATTAACAAGTGATATCCATCATAATAGATCTATTCCTGAGATTATAAATTCAGAAATCTCTGAGGGATATGCCTCAGTGGAAAAGACTAGATAATGAATGAAATCTGGGCATCAAGTCTGTGAATAATTACCAATACCCCTTACCACCGTTACAGATGAAATATCATTTTGCAGCTGAAGACTGAGGCCAAAAAATGTTTTTGAGAAGAAAACTAGTTTATTGCTTTTATTTCTCTATTCCAGGTCCTATTTTCTTCATAAATTCTTTTCTCATTTTGACCCCCAAGAGGGTCCTGAAAAAGGATTATGAAATAGTGAAAGAAGCGGTATTTGAACAAAAGGCAAATAATAGACAGGAAAACAGAATATTACACGTTTGTTGCAGACATAAATCTCTGTTGACAAATTCTGGCTTGCAAAATACGAAAACTCTTCCTTCCTGATGCTACAGAAATAGGGTCTAATTTAGTGCCAAGACATGGACTGGGGACAGGGCATCTGTTCTCAAGCATCAGTTCACAGAGTTGACAGTGAAATTTCATTGCCCCTGCCTGTATGGTCCTGTGAGATCTAGTGGTTCTCCATAGCTTCTGAGCTATTCCTGGGGGACAGACATCTGCTTGTAGTCCCATTTGCATAATCTACCAGAACATCATTTCTATCTTGGTGCCTTGCCTCCCAGGTGGTAGAGCTGGAAAGCATGGCACAGCTCCCTTGCTCTTTCCCAACCTACATATATTTCCATGTTTTTCTATTCCCCTAGCCTGTGGGAATTTACTTGTAGTCTGAGTGAAATCTTTCTGTTTTCATGTTTCTTCAAACCACTTTGTTTAAGCCTACCACCAGACCTTTTGGAAACAAAAGCTAAAAACTAAAGTGTATTCATTGCTTTCTGCCCTGTAGCAGGGGAGGATAGAATTTGCTGCCTGATTTACTGGGGAAAATATAGAGGTAAAATGAAGAGGAAGAAATAAAACATAAAGATATCAAAATATTTCCCAAAGATTTCAAAATATGAATGTGTGGTCTAGAAGAAATGATTAAAAATGAAACAAAAATAGATAATCCATTGATAAGTGAAATAAAATTGAGCCTTCAAGTGCAGTCTCCAAATCCAGTCTGCCAATACTTTTTATTTGATCTCTGGAATCACACGTAAGGTCTAGTACATACTAGATCTAAATGTTTGTCAAAATTTTCCAAAAAATGTGAAGTGTATACGTTTTCATAATAGATTTTTTCAAAATACTCTTTTGTGGTATTTCTGAAATTACATATATGGCCTAATTCCCTATTATGCTATACCTACAGATCTTCTCAAGAAAAGATAGCTTACCACTTAGAAATATAGGATACAAAAGTCCACGTATATGGAAAAGTTTGTACAAGAGTTTACAAACTGGCAGGCCACCAATTAATCTGCATTGAGTCACGGGCTGCCTTCCCTAGACAGCAGATTCTGAATCAGAGGTTAGCATGTAGGCATTTTATTAGGAAGTGCTATTGGGATTACCAGCTGTGGAATGGGAGGGACTGGACTAGAGAATTTACAGTCTTAACAATGGCCCCAGCCAACTCCACGGGAGCTCTGAAGCTAAGGTGGCCTTCTGTATTTGTCTCAAGTTCTGGGGAGGGGGCTAGATATTTGTATCCATGTTATTGAATGTTGGCTGCTCCAAAAAATATTTGTGCTTAGCTACAAGCCTCTTCAGCTGATGGAATCTGGAAAAGGATTCACAGCACTCCCAGCAGGTAGAGAAATAAGTGCTTCAGTCTTAAAAGGAGATTTGCAGCAAGAGGCATACCGTAACATCCATTACACACAGTATTTAAGGAAGAAGATGAAAAACAATGGTGTGCATATAAGTAAATAAGTCAATGGAACAGAACTGAGAGCTCAGATATATCCCCAAGCAAAAGTGGAAAATTGTTATACAATAGAGGGGATATTATAAATCAGTGAAGAAAACAGAAACCATTTTATGCTTGGTACTGGAATAATTGCATTACAATTACAACAAAAAATAGATCCTTAATACTACCCATTCACAAAAATATATTCCAGATAATAAAGAATTTTAATGGAAATATACTTCAAAGCTATAAGAAAATATACTAGATGTTTTTATTTATAGGAGGAAATAATTTATTAGATAAAACCCAAGATCATATGCTTTTAAGGAAAAACAAAATAAAGTTGACAACATTAAAATGTAAAAATGTGTGTGACAAAATATGCTGGAAACAAAGTAATTGACTAGGAGAATGCAATGGTTGAATATGTAACAGCAAAATATTTTTAATTTATATAAATTAACATGAAATTTTAAAATAATTTCACTAATTTATAAATTAATATGAAAGATGAGCAACTAAGTAATAAAATGGATAAGGACGGTAAATAGGCGATTACACTAGGAAGAAATACAAAAAGGCCATAAAATATTTTTTGAAATCTTAATAGTAAAGATATGCAAATTAAAACAACAATGAGCTATGTCAAATGTATCAGATTAGAAAAAAAAGGCTGACAATATTGACAATATCAAGATTGGTGCAAAGGAGACAAGAATTTGCATGTATTAGGGCTGATGAATTGATGTATTGGTAAAACAACTTTGGAAAACAATTTTGCAATGTCTAATAGAGGTGAAAATGCACAAGCATAAAATTCTTCAAGGATATTTTATACATGTATAATAAGGGACATGTAAAAGGATATGCATTATAGCATTATTTGTAATCTAAAACATTAGAAACAACCCAACTCAAACGTTTGTAGAGTGGCGAATATAAAATTGAATTATGATACAGCAAGTCTAGAAAGTGATATTTAGTGAAAGAAGCAAATGACAGATTGATACAGTATAACATTTTTGTAAATTAAAAACATAAACTTATCTAATGCACAAACACACATGTGGTAAAAATACAAAAGCATTTACTCTGAAGGTATATAACATATTAAGATATTATTTGGCTTTCTCAAGGGAGTAGAAAAGAATCTGGAAAGACACAAACAGAACTACAGCTTGATTTGGAATTTTCTATGTCCAAAACATTTTAGCTGAAGAGAAAAACATGTTCATGTTTATAATCTCCTGCTAGGTGGCACAATGCATGGGGACTACTCTCTACACATTTCTATATTTGAAAAACTCTTCAAAATAAAATAACTATTGTCAATTTGTCAGTTCTTCCTAACTTAATCTATAGATTCAATGCAATCTCAATAAAAATCCCACCAAGTTATTTTATGAACACTGACAAACTGAAATTGGGAAGCTAGACTTCATTTGAGTTAAAAACTTCTGCTCTGCAGAAGACAATGTCAAGAGAATGAGAAGATAAGCCACAGACTGGGAGAAAATATTTGCAAAAGATATATCTGATAAAAGAAAGACTGTTACCCAAAATATACAAGGACCTTTAAAAACTCAAAAATAAGAAAACAAACAACCTAAGTGAGCCAAAGACCTTAACAGAAACCTCATCAAAGAAGATATACAGATGAAAAATAAGCATATGAAAATATGTTCCATATCATATGTCATCAGGAAAATCAAATTAAGACAACAATGTGTTACCACTGCATTTTATTAGAATAGCCCAGATCCAGAACGCTGACAACACCAAATGCTGGTGAGGATGTGTAGCAACAGAAGCTCTCATTTATTGCTGGTGGGAATTCAAAATGTTACAGCCACTTTGGAAAACAGTTTGGTGGTTTCTTAGAAAACTAAACCTACTCTTACCATATGATCCCATTATTGTGCCCCTTGGTATTTACCCAAAGGAGCTGAAAACTTACATCGATGCAAAAACCTGTACGTGGGTATTTATAACAACTTTATTCATAATTGCCAAAACTTGGAAGCAACCAAGATGTCCTTCAGTATTGAATGCATAAATACATTGTGGTACATCCAAACAATAGAATATTAGTCAATGTTAAAAGGAAATGAGCTACCACGCCATGAAAAGATGAGGAGAAAACTTCCATGAATTTTGCTAAGTGAAAGAAGCCAATCTGAAAAGCTATACACTACATGATTCCAACTATACGACATTCTGGAAAAGGTAAAACTATGTAGAGAGTAAAAAGATCAGTAATTTTCAGGGGCTCAGCTGGGGGAGGGCTGAATAGGTGGAGCACAGAGGATTTTTAGGGCAATGAAAATACTGTGTGTGATACTCTAGTAGTGGATACATGTCATTCTACATTTTCCAGACCCAGGGAATGTACGAAACCAAGCAGGAACCCCGATGTAAACTGTGGACTTTGGGTGACAGTGATGCGTCCATGTAGGTTCACCAATTGTAACAAATGGGCCCCTCTGGTGGGAGAAGTTGATAATGGAGAAGGCTGTGCACGTGTATGAGTAGGGGATGTGTGGGAAATCTCTGCACATTCCTCTTAATTTTGCTGTGAACTTAAAATTTCTCTTAAAAAATAAAGTAAAAAAAGTATAATATTTTTACCACATAAATAAAACACTGTCTCCTTCTTACCTTAAATATAAGAAGCTATCCAGCAACCCCACTCCTAGGCATATATCCAGACAAAAGTACAATTCGAAAAGATGCACGCACCCCTATGTTCAAAGCAGCACTATTCACAATAGCCAGGACATGGAAACAACCTAAATGTACATAAACAGATGAATGGATAAAGAAGATGTGGTATGTGTGTGTATACACACACACACACAATGCAATACTACTCAGCCATAAAAAAGAATGAAATAATGACATTTGCAGCAACATGAATGGACCTAGAGATTATCATATGAAGTGAAGTAAGTCAGAAGGAGAAAGACAAATACCATATCACTTATATGTGGAATCTAAAATACGACACAAATGAACCAATCTACTAAACAGAAGCAGAGTCACGGTCATAGAAAACAGAATTGTCATTGCCAAGGGGGAGGGGAGATGGAGGAGAGATAGACTGGGAGTTTGGGATTAGCAGATGCAAACTATTATATATAGCATGGATAAACAATAAGGTCCTACTGTATAGAACAGGGAACTATATTCAATATCCTATGATAAACCATAATGGACAAGATTATGAAAAAGAATATATGTATGTATAACTGAATCGTTTTGCTGTACAGCAGAAATTAACACAACATTGTAAATCAACTATACTGCAATAAAATTTAAAAAATAAGAAGATATGTGGCATTTTGCTAATGTAGTTTCCAAGTATAAATTGGCTGGAGCTTCACAGTAACTATACTGTTACTGTAACCTCTTTTCTATAAAATGTATTATCTCCAGTTTAGTGTCTGATTTCTGGTTTTGCTAGAATCGTCTGCTTCCAAATCTCCTCTCATAATTAATGCCTTCTCCGTTCTGTATTATTCCATTTTATCTTGGGTTTTAGCTCAGATACTACTCCAGATGAAGTAATCAATAGATAATGTGAATAAAGTTGATCCAAATGACTAAGTGAAAGTCATCAATAACTGTTTCATTGACTGATATTTATTTATATCCTATCTTCTTCCCTGAACGTTTTGAGAAGCATCACAGAAAAAGAAAAATGCAAAGTATAGAATAGGAATAGAAAAACAGGGACAGGAATAAGAGAAGACGAACACAAACAAATATTATTCAGTTTTGACTTTGAGTTTCCTGGCAGCAAGGTCAAAAGGAGAAACATGCTCAGTTGTACAGTCTGTGAAAAGAAGAACTTGTCAATTTCTTATCAAGGCAAATATTTTCCTGTCACTTAGTTTTACAAGATATTTCCCAGATGGGACTTATAATAGATACTAATTGATGTAACGGGTAAAATTTATTTTGATTTCTTTCCTGTAGGAAATTAAAAAAAAATCTCAGTTTGTAACTTAGAAATGCAACCCAGGAAGAGTAACTCTGGTAGGAGCTAAAATAGGGTGGTTCAACTATTTAGGCCTTTGATGGCCTGAGTGCTTTAACTGAGCATCAGGTCTTTTTCTATTAGCCATTGGAGAGTGGCTGGATTAACCGTATCAGATGGCCATGGAATTCAGGCAGAATATCTTAAAATATTAAGAAAGATATTAAGAAACATACTGAGAAAGTGTTTCTCAAACTTTTCACAAGCCTCTCACCAGGTTTCTGCACTTAATTTGTGCAGATTGTGCCTGGCCCAGCAGCTGAGTGTGCCAGTGGCAACAGAAACATAGCCAGCACTCCTCTCCCTATGCCTTCAGCTCAGAGTAAAGGGTATCTTGTTGTAATTAATCTACCTACAGGGGGTTCCTTGCCTGTGAGAGACCGCTTAGAAAGCAATTTAACTATCACTTATCTTCGTTGGCCCCCTACCTTATAAAGTATGACAAAACTAGACAAGAATATCCCTTGCTATTGGAATTAGTTCACTCCTAGGTTTCTACAGTAAGTATCAAAGGATTTTTATAGGATTCATCTGAACATTTATCTGTATAAATTCATTTCCTAATTCAGGAAGCAGGGAATCTCTTACAACATTCTCAGCTTCTTCTGTAGCTAGAAGTGGCCCTTTGATGCGGTCCTTTATTTCTTCTGTTGAATGGAAGTATGATGACAAACCCAGGTAGCCAAATTGCAACCATGAAGGAAGACTACATGAAATTCTGCTGTGTCAGCATTGCCATGACTCAGCGGCCAAAGCCAGGGGCTGCCTACCTCCATCCTTTTCCTACTGTAAGAAAAAAAAATAAGCCATTTTCTTTATACCACTGCAAGTTAGGTTTTCTGTTTTTTCATCTATTGCATTCCTTACTGATACAGTGCCATAATAACAAAGCACACAGCAACAACAACAATAAATTCACATAAAGTCCACAGAGCTACATAGCTCTTGTAATTCTGACATATCAGATACTGTACTCCTAGCATGCTCTCTCCAAAACCTGTTAAAAGTACTTTTAAATAATCCATTTGTTCCTTTGATGGTCAGAGTTTGTTAGAGAGCTTTCACCAGCTGGGTTTTTGTTTTTCTGGGGCAATATCATCAGTCACTGATGAGTCATTAGCTCAAAATTTTGCATCAAACACCTCTTAGCTTCTTCTCTGAATAGTCCCCCACCCCATCACTTATTTTTTCCTCTCTGAGATTAGATCATTCATATATAAATGGCAATCCTCCTACATTTTATTTTAAAAAGAAACATTAACTTCACTTTCAGATTTTTCATCATTAGTGTATAGGAATGCAAGAGATTTCTGTGCATTAATTTTGTATCCTGCTACTTTACCAAATTCATTGATTAACTCCAGTAGTTTTCTGGTAGCATGCTTAGGATTCTCTATGTATAGTATCATGTCATCTGCAAACAGTGACAGCTTTACTTCTTTTTTTTTTCCAATTTGGATTCCTATACACTAACGATGAAAAATCTCAAACTGAAATTAAGAAACACTCCCATTTACCATTGCAACAAAAAGAATAAAATATCTAGGAATAAACCTACCTAAGGAGACAAAAGGCCTGTATGAAGAAAATTATAAGACACTGATGAAAGAAATTAAAGATGATACAAACAGATGGAGAGATATACCATGTTCTCGCATTGGAAGAATCAACATTGTGAAAATGACTATACTACCCAAAGCAATCTACAGATTCAATGCAATCACTATCAAACTACCACTGGCATTTTTCATAGAACTAGAACAAAAATTCTCACAATTTGTATGGAAACACAAAAGACATAGCCAAAGCAATCTTGAGGATGAAAAATGGAGCTGGAGGAATCAGGCTCCCTGACTTCAGACTATGCTACAAAGCTACAGTAATCAAGACAGTATGGTACTGGCACAAAAACAGAAATACAGATCAATGGAACAGGATAGAAAGCCCAGAGATAAACCCACACACACATGGTCACCCTATCTTTGATAAAGGAGGCAAGAATATACAGTGGAGAAAGGACAGCCTCTTCAATAAGTGGTTCTCGGAAAACTGGACAGTTCCATGTAAAAGAATGAAATTAGAACGCTCCCTAACACCATACACAAAAATAAACTCAAAACGGATTAAAGACCTAAATGTAAGGCCAGACATTATTAAACTCTTAGAGGAAAACTTAGGCAGAACACTCCATGACATAAATCACAGCAAGATCCTTTATGACCCACCTCCTAGAGAAATGGAAATAAAAACAAAAATAAACAAATGGGACCTAATCAAACTTCAAAGTTTTGCACAGCAAAGGAAACCATAAACCAGACAAAAAGACAACCCTCAGAATGGGAGAAAATATTTGCAAATGTAGCAACTGGCAAAGGATTAATCTCCAAAATTAACAAGCAGCTCATACAGCTCAATATCAAAAAAACAAACGACCCAATCCAAAAATGGGCAGAAGACCTAAATAGACATTTCTCCAAAGAGCATATACAGATTGCCAACAAACACATGAAAGAATACTCAACATCATTAATCATTAGAGAAATGCAAATCAAAACTACAATGAGATATCATCTCACACCAGTCAGAATGGCCGTCAACAAAAAATCTACAAACAATAAATGCTGGAGAGTATATGGAGAAAAGGGAACCCTCTTGCACTGTTGGTGGGAATGTAAATTGATACAGCCACTATGGAGAACAGTATGGAGGTTCCTTTACAAACTACAAATAGAACTACCATATGACCCAGCAATCCCACTACTGGGCATATACCCTGAGAAAACCATAATTCAAAAAGAGTCATGTACCACAATGTTCATTGCAGCTCTATTTACAATAGCCAGGACATGGAAGCAACCTAAGTGTCCAGCAACAGATGAATGGATAAAGAAGATGTAGCACATATATACAATGGAATATTACTCAGCTATAAAACGAAACGAAATTGAGTTATTTGTAGTGAGGTGGATGGACCTAGAGTCTGTCATACAGAGTGAAGTAAGTCATAAAGAGAAAAACAAATAACATATGCTAACACATATATATGGAATGTAAGAAAAAAAAATGGTCATGAAGAACCTAGGGGCAAGATGGGAATAAAGACACAGACCTACTAGAGAACGGACTTGAGGATATGGGGAGGAGGAAGGGTAAGCTGTGACAAAGTGAGAGAGTGGCATGGACATATATACACTACCAAATGTGAATTAGATAGCTAGTGGGAAGCAGCCGCATAGCACAGGGAGATCAGCTCGGTGCTTTGTGACCACCTAGAGGGGTGGGATAGGGAGGGTGGGAGGGAGGGAGATGCAAGTGGAAGAGATATGGGGATATATGTATATGTATAACTGATTCACTTTGTTATAAAGCAGAAACTAACGCACAACTGTAAAGCAATTATACTCCAATAAAGATGTTAAAAAAAAGTAGAAACATTAAGTCATTTAATATGGCAACATGAAGGACACAATTGTTCCCATGAAGGCCTCTGACCTTTCCATGGCACTTTCAAATGTTCATTTTTTTTCTCTTGCTTTGAGAGTATCCCTTTAGGAGGCCGTAGGTTTGGAATTTACACCTTATCCAAGTCCAACAGAATGCATGCTAATAGACTTCCATTCTGCTTGTTCTTCTATAACGTTTCCCCAGGTCTCATCACTGGGCTTGAACCCAAAATTCTGTCCTGTCTTTCCTATACTCCAAGCATCGGATAATAGGCAAACATTCTGGGCCTTGGGTAGCACTGCCAGGAGATGATGCTCAGTAGTCCCCTAGTGGCCTGAAAGAGTTCATGCAGTATACCAAAGTGCTTATTCTACTCCAAGGAGGTGTGAGAGATTCATGAAGCAGCAATATCATTAAGTAGCTGCCAATTAGCACATTCCTTTCCAGAAGGTCCACAAAGTACACTCGAGATTCCACATTGTCTAGGTTTGCTATCTAGTGTGTCGTGCAGTCCATCAAAGTGTCATACTGTATCATGACAATCGGAAATTTTACTGTCAAGTTTGGGATATAGACTCCTGAGTTAAAAGGCTCCTTTTAGGAGCTAGTGACAGTAACCCACTTACCTGAAGCAAAAAAGTGCACTTTATAAGAAAGCTACAGTGCTTTCAGGAGGAACTCAAGGGCAGAAATGGCAACTAGATAATGAAGGAATGAAATCAAGGAGGCCATCAGAAATCTAGGTAGCTGCTCTCTCAGATTTTGGGGTTGCAGTGACTTGTCTCTGTTTCTTTCTGTAGAAAGAAACGTTTCTGTTTTGTTTTGTTTTTTTCCCCTCTCTCCACACAGATATTTCTCTGATGTTGCATGAACTTGGCCAAGCATACCTACCTCCAACACTGGCAGACTTAGTAAATTACACAGACCAAGCTTTAATTTTCGACCCCATTTCTAAATGATGGAGAAAGAAGACTTGATCTGACCAAAAATGATGATGATAGTGATGATTATGGTGGTAGTGGTGTTGATGGACATTTTTATTTCGTGTTTACTGTGGGCAATTCCCCATGATAAACACCTTTATGCATTTTTCACTTAATTCTCATGGAGACCCTGTAATCCCATTTTATGGGTGATGAAGATGATGCCTAGAGATGATAAATAATTTGCCTAAAGTAACTTGCCTGCTAATGAACCCAAATTACCTGATTCCAAAGTGGTCTAAACAATGGAGGGTTGAGGTAGGAGCGTTGAGTAGGACAAGCATGACGAATAAGGCTCCACCCCATGAGACAGCAGGGCAATTCTCAGAGAAAAAGTGCTCTTATGAACTGTTTACAAAACCCCATTATGGTCTAGTATAGATGTCTGTGCCTTTTCTCAAATCCTCTAGTGAGGAGCATGGACATCTCCCTCTATTGGACTCAGTTTTCTCTTCTAGTCTTTTTATCCATTACATTCTTCTTTGTTTCCTGTATTCCAGTTTCTCAGAGTTATTTGTTGTTCATAAACACTGTGAATTGCCATGCCTCTGAGCTTACCATGCAGCCTGGAAAGGCCTTTTCTAATCTACTAAAAGGTTATTCTATTGCTGAAACTCAGTCCAAATGTCATCTTTTTCATGAAATAATCACTGATCCCTCCCTCCCTACAGAGATGCCTCCTAACTCTGTTTCCATAAGCACAGTGTTAATAAATTATATCTTTTGCACTTAGCATTTTATCTGCTCTATCACACTGATTATGAATATCTACAACATGAACTTCCTGAGGGTAAGTATTATTTTAAAAAAAATAACTATATCCTCAACATATAACAATAAAGTCTAAATTGAACTGATACTGGCTGAACAGGTATAAATCATGAATTCGTATGCCTGTGTTCTTTTAGATATGATATTTTGGTCTGTCTATATTTGTGTCTTGAGGTTTGAAATCCATATTGCCTGCCTATACTTTTGGGAGCACCAAAATGCCCTATAATATGTTCAACATTCTATTGCTAACTAAGCCAGAACAATTTAAAGTGGCTGTACAGAAAACTGTCCCTTTATTGTCCTTTGTTTCCCAGAGCAATTTTATCCTTTTTGCACTGAATTCCCAAGAGAGACTGCATGGGGATTTTCTACAATGTCCACTGAGAGGTCACTTATACCTTAACAACAATGTAAAAAATATTGTTGGTCCAGGGAGTTTAGAGCCTTAACTTTAGACAACAATGTCAGTATAGAAGGCCAAAAGGCACATGAAGAGATGGTCAACATCGCTAATTATTAGAGGAAATGCAAATCAAAACTACAATGAGGTATTAACTCGTACCAGTCAGAATGGCCATAATTAAAAAGTCTACGAACCATAAATGCTGGAGAGGGTGTGGAGAAAAGGGAGCCCTCCTACACTGTTGGTGAGAATGTAAATTAGTATAGCCACTATGGAAAACAGTATGGAGGTTCCTCAAAAAGCTAAAAATAGAATTACTGTATGATCCAGCAATCCCACTCCTGGGCATATAACCAGAGAAAACTCTAATTCAAAAAGATACATGCTCCCCAATGTTCATAGCAGCACAATTTACAATAGCCAAGACATGGAAACAACCTAAATGCCCATCAACAGATGAATGCATAAAGAAGATGTGGTAAATATATATACAATGGAATATTACTCATAGAAAAGAATGAAATAATGCCATTTGCATCAACATGGATGGACCTAGAGATTATCATACTAAGTGAAGTTAGTCAGACAGAGAAAGACAAATACCATACGATATCACTTAACTGTGGAATCTAAAAAAATGGTACAAATCGACTTTCACAAAACAGAAACAGACTCACAGACATAAAAAAACAAACTTATGGTTAGCAAAGGGGAATACCAAATGTAAAACCGATAGCTAGTGGGAAGCAGCCACATAGCACAGGGAGATCAGCTCGGTGCTTTGTGACCACCTAGAGGGGAGGGATAGGGAGGGTGGGAGGGAGGGAGACACAAGAGGGAAGAGATAAGGGGATATAAGTATATGTATAGCTGATTCACTTTGTTATAAAGCAGAAACTAACACACAATTGTAAAGGAATTATACTCCAATAAAGATGTTAAAAAAAAAGGGGGGGTAAGGATAAATTAGGAGTTTGGGACTAACATATACAAGCTACTATATATGAAATAGATAAACAACAAGGTCCTACTGTATAGCACGGAGAACTATATTCAATATCTTGTAATAAATTATAACGGAAAAGAATCTAATAAAGAACATATATATATATGTATGTGTGTGTGTATAACTGAATCACTTTCCTGTACACCTGAAACTAACACAACATTGTAAATCAACGATATTTCAGTTAAAAAAGAAAACGATGTCAGATCTGTCATATATAAAGCACAGTGTATAAGAGCATGTACTTTGGAATTGAGATACTTTCTAGCTCTGCGACATTAGGCTGTTACATACGTTTGTGAGCTTCATTTTACCCTTTTGCGCAATGATGCTAGAAATGGCTGCTTTATAAGGCAGTTACCCAGATTAGAGATAATATCAACATATATGATTGACATCTAGTAAGTGTTCAATAAATATTAACCATTATTATATAATCTACCACTTTTACTTCCTCCTTTAATACAACTTAGTAGGACCTCTCCATTTTTCTCCTCCAATGTACCTCCAAAGTACATTTACCACCAAGAACCTCTTTAAATTCTTCTCACATCACTCCAGAAAAACTCCATAGCTGAGTCTTTGAACCCAAATATTCACTCAAGCTCTCTATCAAACTGCTCATCTTTAGGATGTCCCCAAAATAACCTCAATCTTCTGCTGAATGTTCTTAGGGATCATGTAATTTCCTCCTGAAACATATATTCATGAAACCCACTCATGGTGTTCCAGGCCATACTTGAATACTTTTGTTAATAAAAAAAATTCATTTTCTTCTATGATAGTCCATTCCATCTTTGGATAAGTATGACAGAAATTATTCCTTTAAAGAATTGAAACATATTTTTCATTGGATTCTTCCCACTGGCCTTAGTTTGTACCTAGTTGGTTTTGAGTTAGAATAATCTGGTTTTAAATTCTAATTCTGTCACTTACTAGCTGTGTGAGATTAGGCAAGTTACAGACTTAATGACCTACAAAATAGACTCAATTATAGGCAACTCATAGATTTTTGTGTTAGCAGTGAATAAGTTGGAGTATGCGGAATTCTTAACATAATTCTTGGTACATGGTAAATGTTAAGTATTTGGTATCTATTATTAATACTGTGTTAATTTCCACTGACACAGTCTTAAATTGCATTTATTGACTGACTTGCTTTCCATAACAGTTTCTAAGACAAACAGGGAAAATGTTTCAAGTCCTCCAGTATTAGGTGGGAAGTAATCATACAAATACCGGAATCCTTTGGTTCAAGCTCCTCATATATTTAAGAACACTAATGCTCAAATAATAAAGTTACTTGCTTGAAGTTATTATTTGACAAAACAACAGCTACTGGTTTTTTGAGGCTCAGTTCTAACACTGTGTTTTAAAGCCCAGTGGAGATTTGCTGTGAGAAGACACAACCTTGTGCTGTACAAGAGGCAATTCCATACCTATCCTGAAGATTTTGGTTGTTTGTTCTATACTTAATGTATAAATGCATAAACGTGTGTATTCGTTCTTTTGTATCATAGAAAGTACTATTTATTGTCTGGTGCCAAGTTTGTTTTTTCTATGCAATGACCTCCTCCAGTCATCGTTGAGTCTTTAATTTCACACACACAAACCTGTGTTGTAGGTGTTGGTACAAGGAGTTCAAAGTTTAGGACAAAGAAGGGAGACAGACTGTTTTCACTTCGTCCTTCTGCTAAGCCCAGTGTACTGTTGGGGAGGATGGTAGTTCTAGGCTTTCCAGTGGAGATAAACAGCAAAGCAAGCAAGTGGTTGTCCAAGGTAATTTAAAAACATATTTAGGAAAAACAGCTGTGAAGGAGACAGGTATGAGATAAATGTTCTCTAATTTACCAGAAGAAGGTAATTCTCTAAATAGGGGGAGCTCCCAAATGCTTGCTTTGCATAGACAGTACGCTACATAAATGACCATACATTTCTCAGAGTCATAGCCATTGTCATGTTTTTGAACTCCCTCTTTTATGGCTAGTTCCACAGGAAAATAATAACTGCAGTCAAATCAACAATGTTGCTACTAGAGCTTGTCTGCCAATTCTGACAGGGATATGTGTGAACAAGTGACTTCATTACGTACAGACACCAACGTATAAATCGAATGCACAGAATTAGAGAGCTTGAGTACCTTAGGTCCAGCACACTCATTTACAGGTAAAGTCCTCAGAGGTGAAATGACTTAGATTACATGCCCTTATTATCCTTCCAGACCTAGGACTTCTTTTTTTTTCTTCCTACTGAGAGTAGTAAAGGTATTCCTTCTCCTTCATTAAACGACTAATTAAAACCCATCTGAAAATAGACTCAAGTATGTTAATCTTCTCTTTAGAGACAAATGTAACAACTATCATTTGTTCCTTTTTTGGATAAATAATTTTCAGGAGAAAAACATGCCTATTCTATAGGAATATGTATATAAATGCACATATTGCATTTTTTTTTACCCATGATCATTTTTTTTACCGTATGAAAAAATATTCAGTCTTAGAAACCTAAGTTTGAGGATGATACAAATAAGAGATGGATAGTAAACATAATGATTGAAAAAAATGATACAAAGTTGCAGGGATTATTTAGCCATATTTTGGAGTCCTACAATGAATAAAAATAATAAGTTGTAGTAAAAACGAATAGAGAATTATTTAATAGCATCATATATTTAGGGTTGTAGTGCAATCAATGGGAATTGAAAATATGTTGTGGTGATTAGTTGTAGGAACTTTAAAGTAGAGGGAAAAGAATGAGAGATGAAAACCAGGGTCTATAATGACCAAAAAAGGATTTTAGGAGTCTTAGCTTAAATTAGAGAGGACATGATAGGTATCTTTGTTTATGTGGCTGTCATGTAGTTTTTCCCTGAAAAATTATTTTGTGTAGCTTCAAAGGTGAGAACTGGGACCTGGGTGCAGGCTTCAACTCAGCACAAGTAAAACAATGTGAGAAATCACACGTTGAATACCATTTGCCAGGAATGCTGGAGGGAATTCAGGTTTTCGATGAGTAACCAGAAAATTCCATGTAACTAAGATGAGGTAATCTTAAAAAATATATTTTATAAGAAATCTTGCACTTGTTCTGTTTTCACTGTTGTTGTTGTTTTGTTTTGTTTATAGCTAATTTCTTGATGTTTCTCAAATGACTTAGGTCTTCAGAAATAACTCTTAAGACTGTGCTGTATGGCATCAAGTTACCATCACTTTTGTAGAATCTAAAAATACAGACTGTGAACGAGGTAGATAGTGGGCCAGAAGATGCTGAAGAAGACATCTGCTTCTTGCTCTTATGCTCC
This sequence comes from Stenella coeruleoalba, assembly GCF_951394435.1. NCBI lineage: Eukaryota > Metazoa > Chordata > Mammalia > Artiodactyla > Delphinidae > Stenella > Stenella coeruleoalba. The sequence continues at coordinate 137,881,765 of NC_137148.1, forward strand.
TGAATTAAATATATATATTCACAATACTTTATTAATTTTATTTTTTTAAAGATTACAATTTTAAGGTTTAAAGAGACTTCTTTTTACTCCAACTTTCTCTTACCAGACTGGGCGGAGAATGCTATTTCTTGGGTTCAAACATTTTGCTTTTGACCTGTGGCAAGCCTAATAAAATAGTGCCAGCAACATCATCATTAAACATTATCTATGGGTGCTTTATTCTTACAGCATTTCTACATGGGAACCTTAATAAGCTATTTCCAGATTGTCTCTTATAGGCAGCATTCATGAAACTGGCCAGGTTTCTAAAGATAGTGGTAGAATTTTGTACCTTAGCTTGAGACGCCACACCTTTGACAAGAAGGATCAGCGAAGTACTCAACACTTTAAAAAAAATTCTAATCCAAAAGCAAGATGGTCAAGAGCTGTGGGAATGTAATTCTGGTGTCTTATAAATGCTTTTTCCAAAGAATGAGGACCAATTTTTAAATAGAGAGGAAAGGGACGTCTGATGCAATAAACCTGGTGAAATCAGAAAGAGAATCTGAGAGGATCCCAATATTGTTAGACATTTTAAGCAGTGAGAGCCATGTAGAAATCCTTCTGTGAACCACGGAAATAATAAATGCTGAGCCCGTTGGAACATAATCTCAATCAGCAAGATGCCACTGCCTTCCAGATTTCCTCACAGGGCCCTGCGAAGTCCATGCCAAAACTAGCAGTGGATTTCTCCCATCTAACCTCCCCTTATGCCTTATTCGATTATTGTCACTGCTCTCTGACCATGCACTGTCGCTTCAGACTCTCATTTCCCAACTAAGTCAGTCAGAGGAGGCTAAGTGTCCATTAGGACGTACTCTAAGACTGCAAACCACCTTGTTCCATGTGAAAAGACGGAACAGAGAGTGAAGAGAGCAAGGGGAACCCTGCAAGTTTAGCTGGCAACCTTCTCACCTACTGGATTACTGGCCAGACACAAACAAGAAGGGCTATGAGTGGTCCGGGAGATTGCTCTAGTTAATTGGCAAAGGGGAGCTGGTTGGGAGGAGGAGAACCCAGGAGGAGGGAGAACTGGGCATTTCAGTGCACCGCAGGATGGCATCGCCTCTGCCCTGGCTCTACATTATTCTATGGTGAGTAAGACTTTTTTCCGATTTTTCCTTTTTGCTCGGAGAAAAGGGCAAGCACACACCCATTGGGTGACTTCTATACCAAATCATGGAAGCAGCCTGGGTGGTGTGGCATGTATGTGTGGTGGGGCAGACGAGGCTGGAATGAACAGCCTATTTCCTCTGAGGCCAGGAGTGAGGGTCATTGACTGTCTACTCACAGGGTAGAAAATGCCCTAGGGAAACTGGAAGATGAAGGAAACTTCTACTCCAGAAACATCAGTCGGATCCTGGACAACTTGCTTGAAGGCTATGACAATCGGCTGCGACCGGGATTTGGAGGTGAGAGGCATCCTTACTAGACCAAACGTCTGTACTTTTCTTCCCCCTTAGTGCCATTCCAAGGCACAGAGGCCTCAGGATAGCAGAGTGGCAGGTTGCAGAGCTTGGGGAGGGACCATGTGTATGTTCCCATCCAGTCTCTGTCCCCTCCTCAATTCGCAACCTTATATGCCAGTCATTTGAACTCTAAGCCTCACCTTTCTCAAATGTAGTGTGGGTGTATGAACTGTGCTTGCCTCATAGGGCGTTTGAGTGTAAAATGAGATTTGCCATATAAAACACTTCCTTTAGCATTTATCCCATGAATGCCATCACTAAACATTAATTATTGTTGTAATTTTCTTTAGAATACTAACCTAGTTCTCGTCCATTCCTTAAATTTCACAATTTTGCCAGAATGCATTCAAAATAATGCAACTGGTGTGAGTTTGTAAAGTTGAAAATCCAAAGAATTCCTGCTGCTGGAATTACTTTAGGATGGGTTGCAGATTCTGGCCATGAGAAGGGACTTTGTGATAGACTTATTCAGTTCAGTCCCCTTAACATCATTGATGATAATTGCCCCCATCCCTCTGGGCTCATTTCAGGTGCTGTCACTGAAGTCAAAACAGACATTTACGTAACAAGTTTTGGGCCTGTGTCAGATGTGGAGATGGTGAGTGAGCTCTGAGTGAGGAGAGTAATTTTGCTTAGTTGGGGGAGAGGGCTGAATCCCAGAATGAGTGATAAGGGGCGTTGTTACCAAACTTGGCTCCAGATCCAAAAGCAATATGTGTGCTCCTGCTGGGAAGGAATGGCCCTTAGAGCAGATTCCTGGCTTCATCTCTTTCACATTTCACTAAAGGCTCTGCTTGAATACTAATCTGAGGGGCCTTTTATGGTGATACCCTCTCTTCTGTTCACATATCATGCATCTATTCTTCCCTACAAAGAGAAGATCTTTCCCCATCTTTATGAAGTCCTAGTAAATTTTTGGAGGAGAAAAAAGAGAAACCAGCAAAGATGGTATGCTACATAAGTGTATATTGAGAATGTCTATTAAATTTAAAACATAGCTGTTTGGGCAGTGTATCTTTCTCGGTATGTGTTATTAAAACAGTAAAGGGAGTCCTTTGGAAAGAGTAATGCATTCCACCTTTTATGTTTGCAAATGGACCAATAGGTGTTCTGGGGACTCTGTTCCAGGTACAGATGGCTATAGGATTCATAGTAAGCGGCAATGAAAACCTGAACCAGCCTTCTAGAACAAAGTATATTATGATATTCCTTCATATTTCTCAGGTAGTATGTCCCCCTAAAAGTAAAATATACATACTAAAACGGAAGAAAAACATAACTCTTTAAAGTGGTGCATTAAATGTACTAGGGGAATGTAATTCTAGAAAAACAGTTATTAGATACTTTCATCTTCTGCTTTTTGAGTTGACGAGATAAGGAGAAAGGAAAGGAGGAGGAATTAAAAAAAGGGAAAAAGGAAGGAGTAAAAGAGAAAGAGAAAGGGGGGGCAGGAGAAGAGAAGAAAAAACAACACAGAAGAGGGGGAGAGAGTGAGGAGTACTTTATTTAAGAGATAAATGTCTTAAGACTTGAGAGAAATTAGAGTCAGCATTCTCCAGAATTCTCAATTACTTATCATATTTTTTCATTTGAGTACTGACTCACCCCAAGAATAAATAACCACAACCATATCTTATGGTACCATTGAAATCTGGGGACACTTAGAATTTATTTTATGCATGTGTCTCTTTTTTAAGACACACATCTTATATTTGTACAAGAGAGGCTTGTTATAGCCTGGATCATCATTATATGGATATGTTGTGTGTCAAATTATAGTTTTAAAATATAATCACCACTTGCAGTAATAGGTTTCATAAAGGAACATATAAAGTAGGCAAAGCAATTCTTGGCAATATTTTGACCTAATTATAAGTTGTTATTGATCATTGACTTTTGCAAAGGCCCTTATCATAATTCTTAAGATTTTTAATGTTATTTCATAAAAGCCACAAATTAAAACTCATAATTTTGATTATGCATGCTTAAATGATGCTCTGTTTGGGTAATCATGGTAACATTTGCTTTTATGTTCTCTGAGAACAGTATAAAACAATCATGATGTGCAGACAAGAGTATGCTTATCAAGTAAAGTTTCTCTATCCTTGGAACTTTACTAAGTGGTACCATGTTGCTCAGAGATACCTTTGAAGGTGAACAAGCTGCTAAGGGACTGGTTAGACTCACTGATGGTAGGAAGGTCAGCATAAAACCTAGACTAAATCTTTTTCTATTTTTCTTCTAAATTAAGGAGGGGGAGCTCAATAGGTCAATAGATGAAGAGATGGATGACTGATAGAAAAAGAGGAAGAATGTTAAGGAGGGTGAAGGTGGAAGAGAGAGGTTTGCACAATACAACACTACCTTTTATAATAATATTACAATCTTGGAGTGTGAAAACATAATAAGTCACTGAAATTATCACTTTCCTGATAGGTTATTGTCATCAAAAGTTGCTTCGTTTCTTAAGTTTTAAGATTGGGTATGTAAGCTAGTGAATAAACTATTCTTAATAAGCCATCTGCCCAGCATGCATGAATCTCTTATTTTGTCTTAGGAGTATACAATGGACGTTTTCTTCCGCCAGACTTGGACCGATGAGAGGTTGAAGTTTGGGGGGCCAGCTGAGATTCTGAGTTTGAATAACCTGATGGTCAGTAAAATCTGGACACCTGACACTTTTTTCAGGAATGGCAAAAAATCAATTGCTCACAATATGACAACTCCTAACAAACTCTTCAGAATAATGCAGAATGGAACAATTCTATACACCATGAGGTGAGGTTTCCCTAATTCTACTTCCTCTGCCCAAATTATCTGCCCATCACACTAACTCAGAACCACTTATTTCAATGTTCCTTAGGCTTACCATCAACGCTGACTGTCCTATGAGGCTGGTTAACTTTCCTATGGATGGGCATGCTTGCCCACTCAAGTTTGGGAGTTGTAAGTTACAAAAAGCTTCTGAGAGTCAAATAATGCATTCAAAATATATAATTATTTGGTTTTAGTCAGACACTGGAAAGCAAAAGAGAAATATTACTCTGACGTTCTCAGTATGATTCCAGGAATTAACTTACTTGATCACGTCTCTCTCAATCATACAGTCAGAGGTTTTGGTCACCAGGATTAAAGAAAATCATTTAAAAAATTTGTTCGTACTTCCTTTTTATAATGAACAAGATTTGCTTTGAAAGAAAAAAAAAACACACAATTAGCCAGATTTACTTCTCTGTTTAATTTGTTTAAAAAATTCAGATGCTTACCCCAAAAGTGAAATCATATATACATGGAAAAAAGGACCACTTTACTCAGTGGAAGTCCCAGAAGAATCTTCAAGCCTCCTTCAGTATGATCTGATTGGACAAACAGTATCTAGTGAGACAATTAAATCTAACACAGGTAAGCATTTGATCAATGCATGGATGTAATCCTGCATGGTGACTCCAGTGCACATTTTCAAAATATCTATTTCTTTTTCTTCTGCATTATCCATCCTCAGCTAAACTTATTGTTTTAAAGTGATAAGTAGCTTTCTTTAAAATTGATTTTGCAACCATGTGCATATAAAGATTTGTGTAGCCTTGGAGTGAGTAGTTTTGTATGTATATGACACAAAGAACCCCACAGAAAACCATGAGCTGATGTATCTATCATCTGCTGATTGAGTAGCTTTGTCATATATTGAAAAAATGCCTTTGCTTGTTTTCTTCCCACCCATATTAATTTAAAGATCTGCAAGATTTATTTCCAGTTGCATTCTTTCTGCACACTGTCAACAGCAATAATCCTGATATACCTGTCTTCCAACAGGTGAATACGTAATAATGACAGTTTATTTCCACTTGCAAAGGAAGATGGGCTATTTTATGATACAGATCTATACTCCTTGCATTATGACGGTCATTCTTTCCCAGGTGTCTTTCTGGATTAATAAGGAGTCTGTTCCGGCCAGAACTGTCTTTGGTATGCTTCACTCTTTGGGCTCTACTTTCTGTTCATCCTCCAGCTCACATTGCTTGTGTATCTTAGGGGAATGTTCACACCAGTGCACTTTTTCAACCCACAAAGGAAATAAACTCCTATCTCATTCAGACACATGTATCATATAAAATGACCCTCATCTTATCTCACATTGTGTGGCGAATCAACAAAAGATTAGTCTCAGCAAGAATTCTGGCTGGTTTCCTGTGACTTTGACGTGCCCTATTTAGGAAAGTTGTTTTTTTGTTGGTTTGTTTTGTTTTTTAAACTCAATTTGCTTTTTCATAACTAAAAAAAAGCAGAAAATTAAAAACTGACATGTAAAGCAATGAAAACAAAGGCTAAGATATTGAACCCACAAATACATAAATTATATCTCACTTTTATTAGGTTGGATCTTAAAAAAAATTGCCATTTTTAGGTCTAAAAATAGATAAATATCACCAGTTTCCCCATTGTTCAACCTAAATATTTAGTTACATTTATGATGTACAGAATCATTACTAGTGTGATGGAACAAAATGAAATAAGAAAAAGAGCTATAACAGAAAAATATCATCTGTAACGAAATCCAATATTTTTCTCAGTTTTTGTGATTATAAATTTAGTAGTTCATAGGGAAGACCTGAGTTTAATTGAAATCTCAGGTGAATTTTGACTTTTTAATTTACCATACTAAAATAGATCTCTTTTTGCAAGTTATAAAAGAATATTTATATACTGATGTTTACCATCTTTGAATTATATAAATCCTCCAAGACAGAAGACTGCTGGCAGATGAGTAATGAAATTATTTTCTCATGATTAGATATTTTATCTTAAAACCAAGCTAGAAATAAAAAAAATTGAGAAATCTAATTTATATTTATTATTCACACCAAATAGACTTATTAAATATGATGAAAGATTATACCAGCATTAAATTTGATCAGAAGTTCAAAGCTTTATTAGTTATGTAATAATTTGCTATTATATTATAATATATTATTATTAATACACATCACCACACTAGGCTTTGAAGGAAACCAAAATGTGAATGCCTATGATAACTGTGAACAATTAAAAATAATAAAATAACAAAAAATACATTTGTAACAAAAATCCTCTCCACCAGCATGTTCCCACTTGATCTTGTTATTGGATTGCAAATGCTAATAGTGCATTTCTCATTCTGTTTCATTCTAGGGATCACCACTGTCTTAACCATGACTACTCTAAGCATCAGTGCCAGGCACTCCTTGCCAAAAGTGTCTTATGCAACCGCCATGGATTGGTTTATAGCTGTTTGCTTTGCTTTTGTCTTCTCTGCTCTTATTGAGTTCGCAGCTGTCAACTACTTTACCAATCTTCAGACACAGAAGGCCAAAAGGAAGGCACAGATTGCAGCCTCACCCCCAGTGACAATAGCAAAAGCGACTGAACCCTTGGAAGCTGAGATTGTTTTGGTAATTGTTTACTTTTCTAATGTTAGCTACCATATAGGAAAAGGCAGCCGGAATAGTTACCACAAACAATTAAATAGTCCAAAAGTAATATTAGTGGGGCATGAGTTACATAAATTTGGTTCCAAGGCCAACTTCTTCTCCAGCTTCACAGAAAAAAGCCAAGCAACAATCCTTCATTTATCTTTGCTCTAAACTTTTGGTATTCCTCTTTTATCACCCTCACTAATACTGGCAGATTGCAAGCTCTCAGAGGAGACAGAAAATTCTTAGCCTTTAGATGTTTTCTTTGAACAGGTTCCATTATACCGACTAGGGAGAATAAAGTTAAAAAAAAAAAAGTTCCTAATGAGGTTTCAGAGTCTGAAGGAAACAAGCAGGGACTCCATGGACCATTTCTGTTAGAAACCCACTCGCTGCTTTATTTCAGGAGGGCACAATGTATATATTAGGTTCTATGAATGCTGAGTCATAAGCCAAGTTTTTGACTCATGTGAAAACGTTCTCATGTTCACATTCATGTTATATGTATATAATATACATATTATTATGTATATTAATGTGGTTTTTTTGAGACACAATCAGTGAGAAATACCTATAAAATTAAGTTTAGATTTGCTGTGGCTAAGCTCTGGTCCCCAAAGTTTTTTTGAATAAAAAATAAATGATAGTATTAATAATTCAAGGGTCTTAAATGTGCCCCCAAATTTCAATTTCACATATGAATAAATTCTCACAACAATCAAATCGCATGTACTTTTTAAAAACTGGATTATAGAACTGATTGACAAGTGTACATTTTTATTTCAAAACAAACTCTAAACAAGTAGCTCTTGAAAAGAGGAAAATTTTGCTCTACAAAATCAAGTAATGCAGACACTTTGAACTGAAAATTTCTTTATAACTGATCAATTCTCATGACTATTTCCAAATCGCAAAACCACATACAGCCCAATTAATTCTTGGTTAAATCTTATGATAAAAATTATAAAGCTATATGTGTTTTACTTTCCAAATACTCAGGTGTTTATTGGCTTTAAAAGATAATTTTGTATTGAAACTTTTCTCTTTGATAAACTTAGAAACTTGTTAGAGAATTTACATTTTCTTTAAAGGATAAGACCAATCCCATGATAAGTGGCAATATGTAATTTAAAGACTTTTTTTTTCTTGAATTAGACTTTGTTTTTAAACAAACAAAAAAAAAGTTTGCCATCCAGTAATCTGGTCTAATTACACTTACGAATAAAAAACAGAGCCTCAGAGAAGGAAAACATTAGGCACTAGTTGGTAGAAAAACTAGGAATTGATTCCAGAACTCCTAACATCCACAGATTTACAGAGGCTGAGGCCCAACACTTTTTCAAAGACTGAAATATAATAGAGTGTGTACCCCTGGACAAAACATTTTCTGTATGTAGGTAAGGTTATTCCCAAAATTCTTCCCTTAATTTAATGATGTTTTCTTTATATACGTGTGTGTGCTTTGAAAGTTCACAAAAATATAAATTTTGTAACAAATATGTTAAGGATCCAGTTCAAAAGACTTGAAAATTATATATTTCAGAAAAGATGAATTCAAAATATTTTTGAGAATTATTTTGTTTGTAAAAATAAGTGATTATGTTACAACCTATCTGTACTTACATAGGTATATAATTGACATATTGTCCAAAGGTCATATATTATCTTAACATATAGCTGGAAAGGAAGAAGGAATTTATCATAATTCCATTTAACAGTTTCTTATTTGAGAAACACAGTAAAAATAAAAAAAGAAATTCATGAAAAAGAGGCTAAGAAAAGTGATTTTGAATATAGTCACTGATCTGATATTGAAACAAAAAGAAAGACCAACTTCCTTACTTCAACTCTTTTAAAATATATATTACTAAGAAGAATATGATTTCAAATCCTTAGAGAAAGCATAGAGTTATCGTTCCCTAAGTCCATTATTTTAAAGGTATAATTTATTAATAAGATGGAATTTAAGATCTCAGGTCTTCATATAAACTATCTTCTAATAGTTCTAAAGTAGTAACATATAATGAGCAGGTTCTTTGGGAAGTTGGATAAAAAATTGCATTTAAACCATCTCAAAGTAGTTTTTTCCTTGCAAGTTGACTTTTTTCCCTACAAAAAATATTTCTAAACCTGGCTCCACTTAAAATATTCCAAGGCAATGAAAAGGAGAATTTTGTTTCTGAAAGGCTAAGTTAAAGTGTAAAAATAAAAAGAAAAGTAACCAAACCTAACAATATTAACCTTGTAGGCATCAAAAAATATAGATGATTACATAGAACATGTACAGTTTTTTTTATTTATGTCAAAACTTGGCTATTGCCTTATATAATATAGAGGAACAAACAAATTACACATTTCAAATTTATACAGCACAATGGTATATTATGATTGCAAGGTCATTTTTTCTTTCAAATACCATGACATTTTAAAATGCCTATTCAGTTGTACTCAAAATGACATTATTTGAGTAAGTTGGACATTGAAATAGCAAACCAATGTGGTAAAGCTGAAATGAGATTAAGTGCTTGGATATTTCATGTGATTCTAACTTGTATGTTTTAATATGCACATTGCTTTTCAAAGGAAACTGCTTAGAATGAATGTGAAAACTTTATCACTTTGAATTTGACCTTGAAATTTATTATAATAATGACAAAGAGATTCAGGCATTTAAAGCCTAGTAGTCACACCTGAAGACTCATCTAAAACTAAATCTTCAGAAGTGCTCTATAGAGTATTAATCTTTCTTATTTTAAGGCATTTGGAAGTGGAGACTTTACATTTTTGGATTTGGAGAAGAAATTGTCCACAGTTTCTTTCCTGCTTATAGGGTATCTTTCCATATTGTTTTTATTTGGTATGCTATTTTGGCTTTAGAGAGTTATTCCTGTATTTATGTTTCAGAGCTTATTACGTGTCTGGGGTAGATTTATTTTATATATAAGACCAAGTTTAGACTTTGATCTCTTTCTGGATGTTTTGCTAGTTTTCTTGTTACTTTAAAAATCTAAGCCCTCACCACTAAGTTCCTAAGAATGAATCCCCTGGACCCCTACCCATCAATACATCCAATGTGGTTTCTCTTTTTTTTTTTTTTTTTTTTCTTGCGGTACGTGGGCCTCTCACTGTTGTGGCCTCTCCCGTTGTGGGGCACAGGCTCCGGACGCGCAGGTTCAGCGGCCATGGCTCACGGGCCCAGCCGCTCCGTGGCATGTGGTATCTTCCCAGACCGGGTCACGAACCTGTGTCCCCTGCATCGGCAGGTGGACTCTCAACCACTGCGCCACCGGGGAAGCCCTGTGGCTTCCCTTTTTCACAGAACGTGTGATGTTCTTGGTAAATTATCTACAAACTAAGTTGACCAAAATTTAATTGGTCAAGATAATAACTATATTTATACTGATTACATTACTTCTTTTCACCTGACACCAATTTATTGAGTACCTATGTGTTCATCAAATTATTCATACCATAAGCCTTTATTTGTTAAGTGCTTTTTTGCCAGATCCTTTGTAGAATGCTGAAGCTACCTTAGTAAGTGACGTCAACAGGGCCTCTTCCATCATGGAGCTGCCTGTTGAGCATGAAGAGAGGAAACTACTCAAGGAGCCATGACAATATACTGTGATAAAGGCTGTGGTTAGAGATGTGTAGAAGGCTGAAAAAAAGCCATGAGACAGTACCTAACTCAGTCTGGAGGGGTGATTGTGGAGGAAGTGATGCCTATGCAGAGAAAAGAAAGATGAGCCTGGCCCTGCTCTAGAAACTCTCAGTCAGTTGTGAGAAACTTGGGCACAGAGAGGGAAATAAGACATATTTTCCTTCCTGCACTCCTTTCAAGGTTGGAACGTCTGCTGGGCCATTACTATGTTGCCCTTCACCTGTGTAGAAAAATATGAATCATAGCATACTGAAAGATTTACCTCCCCTGTTCCAAATCGTGCTAAGATTTCTTTCAGTACTACCATTACTCCAAAGAATGAACAGTTGAATTAAGACCATCAGAGACTCTGAGCACCAGAAAGATCATGATGTCCCTTCCCCATGGTAGCGCCGTCATATGACTTATAGAGAGGGTGGCGTGGATTAGATGAGGGGTGTAGGTGGTTGGCTCTCTCCCTATACCTTCCATCAAATCACCATTCAATATTCCTTTTTGCACCCTCCAAACATTCCAGTATGGTTTTCAGACATGCCACTAGCACCACTGACCCACCAGATTGCTACCAATAAGCTGCTTCTCTGCAGGCATTCTGGAATTGTCTCCGCTCCTCAATTCTACCAGCTGTAAAATAAATGTGGGGACATTTGACACACTGATTTATTTTCTCCATAATGATTAATATGTAGCTTAAAAAAGGTCAAATAATAAATGTTTTCAAAAATATTTTCTCTTGTTTTTGGTGCCCCTGTTCGCTGGTTCTAAAAGCAGATACTTTGTTTGTCCTTTGAGTAATGCAGCCCTGGTTAGAATATTTCTCCTAAGAGGTAACCCGTTGCCCCCTCTTCTTTAATATATTAGACTCACTAAATGCTGTATCAGAATTGCTCTAAGTACTTCCCAAATGCCTCATCCCTATACCAAATAACTGATTGTCACAAAGTCCAGTTTGACTCCAAGTACCTTTGCAATATGGCGTTACTTAAAACAAAACAGTGCTCTAAAAATACCCAAAGCAGGATGACACTGAACAGCAGGGGAGCCCCGGAAAAATTCAAAACCACAGGCGTTCCACTCAAAACAGTGACAGCCCCAAGCTGAGCCCTCATCTGGACTCTGACAAAAGCTTATTTTACCATCAGCTGAAGCTGCTGAGCTTACAATAGAGCAGGCGGGATCTTACACAAACCTGTAGCTTGAATGGTTTGCAATATTGGCTTTCTTTTCATTTCAGAAATTCAGTGTGATTCTTCTAAATTTTAGGTGTCCAGTCTCCTACACTGCCGATTCCCAATTATCCAGGAGCTGATTATCCAGCGTGTGGGTTAGCCAGCCCTCTGGCATTTCCTTGAGCACCTTGTATTTGCTGCCTGCTAGAAATCCCCCAGCCATCATTGGGCAATGAGACAGTGTAATTCTAAACCAGCGAAGCTCAATGGTGGGTGAATTTTCCCCCAGAGGACATTTGTCAAGGAACAAGGATATTTTTGGTTGTCAAAACCCCGAGGAGGTGGTTGCTACAGGCATCTTGTGGGTAGAGGACAGGGATGCTGCTCAGCACCCCATGATGTACAGGGCAGTTCCCACAACTAAGAAGTATCAGTATATCCGTAGCTTTGTGGTTGAGAAACCATGCCCTAAACCCTAAAACTGATGAAAAGAAAAAGTAATATTTATTAAGAGTGGGGCTTCCCTGGTGGCGCAGTGGTTGAGAGTCCGCCTGCCGATGCAGGGGACACAGGTTCGAGCCCTGGTCCGGGAAGATCCCACATGCTGCGGAGCGGCTGGGCCCGTGAGCCATGGCCGCTGAGCCTGCGCGTCCGGAGCCTGTGCCCCACAACGGGAGAGGCCACAACAGTGAGAGGCCCGCGTACTGCAAAAAAAAAAAAGAGTATGGTCTTAGGGATCTGAGAGGGATTGAGTGAGGTACTGCTGCTTATTACTTGTGTGAGCTTTCTGCTTACACCTTCATTTGCTCATCTCTGAAATGAAAATAATATTTTTACATGATAGATTCTTCCTAGGAATGAGCAAAATAATGCATGCAAAGTGCCATGCAGTGCTTGTTAATGGTAGGCATTTAGATATGGTAATGATAATATAATGTAATATCAACAATATGCTAAAATATAGTGTAAAATAATCATAAAACGTTTTGTTCCCTTCTCTTTGCCTGACTACAAAGTCTTGGGAAATGTTTAGATTTTCATTCATTTGTTTATTCGGCATATGTTTATTAAGCGTTCACTGTGTTCTGTGCACTGGCTAGGAACTGTGGAACACTTACACATGAGAATAATATGCCCTCTACCACTAAGGCGATTTCATGTCAGGAAAGGGGATAAAGCACAACGGAAATATTTACAGGGAAGAGGTGATGACAGCAGAGAGTTGTAACAGTTAGGTAGGCAGAAATGTGTACAGAGAAAAAACACATTTCCTTTCTCAAGTTCTTAAAGAAAAAAACCTTACAGCTCAAACAGTAATTGTCCCTTTCTTTTTTTCTTTTTTGTTTAATTTTCTTTCTTTTTTTTTATTCAAGTATAGTTGATTTCAATGTAAGCTTAGGGAGAGTCAGTGACTCCTAAGGCATGTCTAAGTCATACAGCAGCTAAGTAGTACCTATGGAATTGCAGTCTAGGGCTTTCTGACTCTGCTGCCCTCTTAACTCCTAAGCAACCCTCCATAGAGATTGTCTGGGGAAGCAGATGAGGAAAAGAGGAATCCTACTGTAGGAGACCTTTAATTCCAGGCTAATGCCATTGTGCATAAATTTTTCATGCTGTTATGTGGTGAATGATGTTGCTTAACTCGGGACAAGGGTTATTCAGCAATCTTCATTAAGTCATTTGTGACACTGTGACAATGCCAAGAGACTGACAAATAAGTTTTCCCAACATCTCCAAAAGAGAGAGAGAGGTAAAACAGTGCCTTACATTTTTATGCTAGATTATGGTTTATAATCACTTTCATCTCAGTGAACTTATTCATGTCTGCCCTGTTTCTCCCTAAAAAAGGAAGAAACATAGGTGTCAGACAGACAATGCATGCTATTAAAAATCAAGACGTGTTTAGAAGAAAATCTGCTCTAAAGCCTTGCCCTCTTTCTTTCCATTACGATCCTTAGAAAATTTACTAGAGCAAAATATTTTAATGTTCCTTATATCTGGGAGGAAGAGAACTCTTTCTGAAGAATTAAACTGTGACAAATTTTGCTCTTTCAGGTGGAGAATATTTTAATAACATATATAACAGATGAAAATTCAAATCAGAGTTTGAGAAACATGATAGAAAGCTCTTGGCAGACAATGCTATGTTTATTCTCTCATACAGGTAGCATGCATTGAGACCAAAATACCACTACTCTGGTCCTATCCACACACTATCTAGTGACCCTGGGCACAGTAGTCCTGGGTTGTCACATATTTTTAATAGAAAATGTCACTTATTTCCTATCCAAGATCAGTAGACTTGGCACTCTTCTATTTTAAATTCTCTTCTACCTCCAATACCTATGATTTATTTCATTCTGTCCAGAGTGCCTAGCCTAATACTGGGTCAACAGATAACAAATAAAGATATTCTTTGCTTGAAATTCACCGCGGTCATGTCAAATCAGACTTCACACTGATTTATTTTTGCTTTTGGTAAAGAAACAAATTTTCCCACGGTCCCTAAAAGCACAGTGGGCTTGAACTCTCTATGATGACTATTATAGATACTGGGCGAACTTCCATGACAAATCAAAAGCAAAATTCAGGATAGGAGTATAGAGAGGAGCGGTTCTCAGGGTGGTTGTTTCCCGCAGTCCAAATGTCACCACGTCGGTGGGTAATTCTGGTCCTGTGGCTCAACCAGCACAGGGGAGGCGGCAGCCTCATCCCGTTGCTGGGGGGGCTGCTGTCTAAAGCTCCAGGAGTCTGTGTCCACGTGAGTAACACACCCTGCCAGGCAGCAAAGTGGTAATTCTGCTGCCAAGGAGAAAACGAGGCAGCTTTACAAGAGCAGGGTTAATGTACAGCCAGGGTGTGAAGGCAGGGACCCGGCAAGGACAACCTGGCCACAAGGAAAGTGATTGTTATAGGTCGTAGACAAGAAAAGGTAAGAATCAGAGGAAGCCCCCCAGTCTCCACCATTATGAAAGGAGTCTAACGCAAATAGAATTAGAGTCTCTGAACCAGGCTCAATACTTTAAAGGTGAGAAAATGCTGGGATGAAACAAGCAGTGAGATTGACCAAGGCGGTTTATTACGGGCTGTGAAACTATGGGCGAAGCAATTCCCACATCTGGACCTCAGCCTTCTCATCTGTTACTTAATGCACTGAAGATCCCTTTCAAGACTAGGATTGGTTGTCTTATGATTTCAGTGGAACAGAAAATCTCATGATAGAAAAGAACATATGACAATTCTGAAGTTAGTAAATATATCACTTTGGTAACTTAAGATGGAGGGAGACCAGTGGAGAAGCTCTGAATGGAAAGCAGAAAGCTCTCAATATACAACTCTGGACCAAGAGGTAGTCGTATTTCCAGGGGAGAACAGTCATCCCACTCAATATAAGGGTATTTCTATTTTGTCACTGGCTTTTGATGTACATGAGCACCTTTATATTTTTTTTGCTGTTGTTGATACCTCAGTTGGTTCAAATTTATGAATGGTAAAGATTAGACTGTTGGCTGGGAATGTGTCTAGAATGTGTCTAAATAACATTTAGCCGAGCTGTTATTTTCTTGTATTGAGTAATTGCCCACACATTCCCAAATGAAATTCCCTCTCATTGCCCATACCCATTGCCCTATAGGTTTATGCATAACTGGGGTGGTGGGTGGATAAGCCCTTATAACCTGGCTTATCTCCTAATGGTACAACACTCAACACAGTTTCTGGGGCATGGAACATGCTTAGCATCAATTGCTGATGTATTAAATTAGAGGACGTTGGATGTTAGCAAATCGATGTTTTTAAAATTTGTTTTACCGCTTTCTTGGAAAAGTAGCGCCATCAATTACTATCAAGAATTTGCTGATATTTTAACTTATATAGTAAGTAGTCAGTAACTATCTGTCAATGACGGAAAAAATGAATGATTAAGGGATGTCTATTCTTTTACCCAGGCTGAATATATATGTATCTTTTCCTTTACAGCATCCTGATTCCAAGTACTATCTGAAGAAAAGAATCACCTCTCTGACGTTGCCAATAGTTCCATCCTCCAAGGCCAGCACAGTCCTCACAAGAGCTCCCATCTTACAGTCAACACCTGTCACCCCCCCACCCCTCTCTCCTACCTTTGCGGGTACCAGTAAAATAGACCAATATTCTCGGATTCTCTTCCCAGTTGCATTTGCAGGATTCAACCTTGTATACTGGATAGTTTATCTTTCCAAAGACACGATGGAAGTGAGCAGCAGTGTTGAATAGGTTGCAGCCGTAATAACCTGTATTCTGTGAGTTCTCATTTTCTGAATGTTTAAAAATAGCAATGAGACTTGTATAGATGCTTTTCTGAACATGAAATCGAAATTGAAAATCTCTAACACATAGCTTTGAGTAAGCATGTATGGGCAAGAAAAGCAATAACGTTACTCCTCAAAATTGGAAGGTGAAGGTTGGTGAAAAATATGACTTTTCTGCACATTAGAGAAAATTTTATAAAAGGATAAAATGGATTCAAGATGAAGTTGCCAATCTTTGTCCTTCATTGTTCAATATTTTAATTGTCACTGTGAATATCATTTACCACAAAGCAAATAAAAATAAGAAATGCTGACACTTCCAAAGCCTGCCTTAAAATGTTTATTTTGGCTTAGTTCTCAAGAGAACAAAATATAAGTAGTCTAAATATTTATCAGTAGGTTAATACCAGCATGTTGGAGGCCTTTATGCTAGTAAAATGGCTTTCAGTGACATTATAAAGCCTGTATTGAGCTTAGCCATTTCTTTTTAACCTTGCTGTGCTACTTTGCCTCAATAAAATATGGTGTTTGTATACATATGAATTATACATAGATCATAAATTATATATGCATTTGGACATAGCTTTAGTTGGACTGCAGTACAGTGTTGTTTTATCTCACTAAGCTCTCCTTTTAAAATAATATGCTCATTCATAATTCCATGAAGTGGTCGAAGGCTTGTATGTTATGACTGTTCTTATATCTCATATGCTTTACCTTTCTAAGTGTATCACTAAACAAAACAACAATAAACATGGTTCTCTGGGTCTGTTTAATAAAGCTCAGAAGTTTCCTTAAGTATGGGGAGATGAAGTGGTTACCTCCCCAGTGTTAGTGTCCCTGCAGATTCTGAGAGATAGAAGGTATGGGACAGCCAGGCTTGGTCACCCAGCTCTAAAAAAAACACGTGAATTTGTATTCAAATAGTCAATCCTGCTAGAAAACAACGGAACAACATCTTCAAAATGCTGAGGGAAAATGATTTTCAACCCAGAATTCTGTAACCAGCAAAATAAAGATAGAGGATATATTAAAAAAGTCAATCCTTCATCTCTTTTCTGCTCACTCAACACACTTTCTGTTATAAGATGAATGGAGTCTGAGGATCTAATGTATAACTTGGTGACTATAGTTGATGACACTGTATTGTGTAATTGAAATTTGCTAAGAGAGCAGAAATTAAATGTTCTCACCAAAAAGAAAAAAAAGTAAATATGTGAAATGATGGATATGTTAAGTATCTTGCAATATTTATCTATCAGCTGTACTTCAATCAAGCTGAAAAAATGAATGAAACTCTTTTTCTTCCTTTCTACTATTCCAGCTCTTTCTGATGCTAACTCTACCCATGTTTCTCCCACACAGAATGGTATTAGGGAAACAGGAACTAGGAGTGGGAGAAAGCATGTGGTGTGGTTTGTGCAAATCAATAAACCCCTCATGAGTTGTAGCTGGCTCTTAAACATCATTGAGATCAGCCAGAGCTCTGAACCCAGAAAGAAATATTCTGGAATTACTACCTCTTGCCTTTATCCAGGAAAATACAAAAAAAATTCTACAGCCAAACAAATTAGAGTTTAATTGAAATAGCTCTCTACTAAGGGTGAGGAAGTTGAGATATCCATCTAACTTCCCTATTAATTAGCTCATAAAAAAATCACTTAGCCTCTGGAAGACATAGCTCTAGTCTCACCTATAGGACGAGGGGGATGGAATGGACACCCTCTGAAGGTCCTTCCATTTTGAACAGCTTATGTTTGTTTCATTACTTCTTTTTTTTTTTTTTTTTTTTTTTGTGGTACGCGGGCCTCTCACTGTTGTGGCCTCTCCTGTTGCAGAGCACAGGCTCTGGACGCGCAGGCTCAGCAGCCATGGCTCACGGGCCCAGCCGCTCCGCGGCATGTGGGATCTTCCCGGACTGGGGCACGAACCCGTGTCCCCTGCATCGGCAGGCGGACTCTCAACCACTGCACCAGGGAAGCCCCATTACTATTCTTTTCTATCTAGCTTAAGTCATTATACAAGGCCTGCTCCTGTTTTTGAGAGTACATTAAATAATTAAATGCTACGTAGGTGTTAATCACATTATATCCTATGTTACATTTAATCTTCATAAACCTGTAAAGTATATACTGCTGTTATCTCCATTTAAAGATAAGAAACCAAGGCACAGTGAAGATGAGTAATTTTGTTCAAAATCAAGTGGCACTCAAGTGTTATAGCTGAGAGCCATACCTAGGCAGTGTGAATACATAGCTTGTTCACTTAACCATAACCATACAATGCAAGTCTATTCTGTAATCCTCTCCAGAGTTCTCTCGCCTTGTCTTTCATTTCCTGTAATAACTTTCCTTGTATCCTGACCTGCCTCAGCATTTATTCTACATTTCACTGCAAAGCACATTACTGTCAGTCAACATCTATACTTGGAGTTGAAACAGATAAGTAAAACCCACTAAAATCATTACATATTATAGGCATTAGATTTCTCCTCAATTTTTTCAAGGGATCTTGAAAAAATTTGCAAAACTTTTGAACTGCTAAGGATTCTAGAGAATACTATTTCTCAGTGTATATCATAGAGTGGTAACAGAGGTTAACTGAAAATAGAACAGTTTCAGAGTTAAAAATTTTTAACAGAGCTAAAATTTTTTAACTCTGTTAAAAAATTTTAACAGAGTTAAAAAATTTGAGGGGAGATGCTGAGTCAAAGCAAAATACGTTTCTTTTCTGCTGGAGTTCTCAGAGCCTTTATTATGCTTATGTGCATTGTGATTCTCTCATAGTTTGCTATAGTATTTAACATTTCCCAAATCCACATGGCCATAAATATTATTTTGCAAGGAGGAAATGCTGGAACTAGCATTTCCCAGAAAACAGTTTGGGAAAGACCACCTTGGTATTATTTATACTATCCCTTCTGTCCCACCACCAACTAAACAGATAAAGGATTGAGTCTCTGAATGGGCAGATGACTTATCCTAGTTCATACAGCTATTAGAGACCAAATTAGGACTGCATAAAATAAAAACCAGACAAGGTATTTCAACAGAGAGAATTTAATACAGAATGAGCAACACAGAGATAGTAACTGCAGGAGTCAGACACCAAAAGGAAGATGACAGGGTTAACAGAACCTAAAAACTTGTGCAAGTGGCCTTTTAGAGCTGGATTTAATCATCTGTAGAGAGGGCATCACCTGGATGTGGTATTAGCTCAGCAGCTCAGAGAAGAGAACCCTAGAGCTGGGAATCAGACCTCCAAGGACAGGGTACCACCCGGCTGATATGAGTATCACAGGTAATCAGAGCAGGGGCTCCTCAGCCCTGGGTCTCAGACCTCTGAGGTCTGCCCACATGCTGCTAGCATCTCAGGAGCTTGAGGGAGGACACATACATTTGAGATCAGACTTGCAGGGAGGAAGGGCTGCTCGGCTGAAACTGCTATCTTTGGGAGAGCAAAATGAAGCTGGTTCTGGGAGAACCAAAAACTGGAGACTGGAATCAACTGTCATTTCAAGGTGACGGGTAACATTAAAAGGCAAAGCAAGACTAAAACAGGGAGAATATTCCTTTCCCTTTTCACCTGATTTCTAGTCTCTCTTGAGTCCCTCCTATTGGAAGAACCTGACAGAAATCCTAGTGGCAGAGAAGAAATGAAAATTAAGGAGTTCAGCCAGAGCATCACAAAATAGAGTATAGAAGGTTGGATTTGGAGCCGACAGAAAAATGCTTAATAACTGAAATAATTCACTACCCTGGTTATCTGGTACCATATACACACCTCTGTACATACTTATACTGTTTCACAATCGTAAGATGCAATTACTCTTCATACAAACAAAAATACTGTCTTCATTAGTCCGAAAAGGAGATACACAAAATGCAAACAGCCATTGTGTTCATGTCTAGGTAACAATCACAGCAACCATTTCTGATGATATTTAATCTTCTATTACAATCAGAGTCCCACCTGAATATTCTGTTTCCTAAAGACTCAATTGTAAACCTATCTATGAGAAACTACCTTTACATAAAACAGTAAGGGGATAGGAGAAAGGAGGTCAAAAGAAAGCATATAATATATACAAATATTAATATGTCTAAATATCTATGTGGTCTTTATGGATAGGAAGAGCTATATCTATCTCTGTGAAAATAATAGCAAGCAAGGAATAAACTATACATAGCTCCTGTAGTCCCCATTTCTGTAATTAGTCACATGACTGTAGTAGATATAAATAACTCCCTTTTTCTACTATCCTTTTCTCTCAGTCAGCATCCCAGCTGGTTGATTTGGAGTTCTTTATCGCACAGAATTACTGAAGGGTCTTAATCCAACAGCAGGATAGTTTTCTCACATCCAGGAAGGTAGATTTCTTCCACAACTAAGATATCTTAGCCTTGGAGTTCTAAGATTCTCAGCATTGTTCAAGTCCCCTCAGATGTCACCATACAAGTTTCAGTCTCACTTTCCCAATTAATATCCTCGCTTTTTCATGAGAGACATGGCAAGTGTAAGATTTTGATTTCCATTGTAATTCTTCAATCAGCACAATTAAAATATGCACCTACTTTTTAAAAGAAACCAGCCCTGCACTATAAGAAAAAGAGATTCTTTCGAGTGCTTTAGAAGCTCTTCTGTTCTCTATTGCTTGAACTGAGGCTTAAAAGCCCTGAGTTTATACATTTCTGTCTGTAGGTTCTCCAGTGCAGTTAGAAGAGGCATCTCACCCACAGTTCTTGTAGCAATCATGATTACTATAAGAATTAAGGATTGAAGACACTGGGTTCTCAGGATATTACATTATAATCAATAAGAAGTGATCATTTAAATTAATTGTAATATAACTTTACATTATGAATTACTAGTATTTCATTTCCCACTGGAAAGGAGATCAGTACTTCATCAGAGGACACGGACATGACGAAATAATTCTCAGAATCTTCTGGCATCAGATAAGTTCAGAGAGAGAAACAGCTACCATCCTTAGGACTGGGGTAAAATGAAAAAGGGCTAGTTATCATCTTAGGGGAAGATTCCCAAGGAGCTGGGGCTCAGACCTTTAAGAAGGGGTCAATGCCAGGGGAGTGATGAGGCTATTCCTGGCAATGCAGTAAGAATCAAGCAGAGGTCTGCCAAAGTAGAGGGAAAAGTATGAAGACGCTCCTTATGCAAGAAGAGGCTTAAGAAGGGATGAAGAAGTCCCTTCTTACTTTTCCTTCTGCCTTCTCATCTCCCTATACTGCCTCCTATTCTCAGAACTCAGTAGGAAGCATTTTAAAAGGAGAAATGAAAACTGTGCAGTTTAGTGCCACTGTTCTCAAGTATAGAAGGGTGGGTTTGCAACTAAGTGACAGTAGCTTAAGCACAAACACAGACTGAGACATAAACTATTCTGGTGTCCAGTGTAAGCTCTTGAAAATTCTTCCTTAATGGTTGAATTCCAAAAGCCATAATGAGCTGGTGGGGGAGCCATACAGGAGCAGGGAGATTTGTTACTAGAAACCACTTACTAGTAAAAGCCCATTTCTATGTGTTATAATCAAATGACATATGTTATACACGTAAATTGCCCAGAACAGTGACTGGCATATACAAAGCACCATAATAAGTGATCGCTTAGAGTAGTAATAGTATCATCATCATAGCATCTTACTATACGTTAGTATTAAGCATTGATATGCAATTGATGAAATTAAGGTTAAAAACATTTTATGTCAGGTTATGAAATGTATAATCACAAACTTCCTGATAACAGATATTAGCTGGTACAAAAATAAAATGTATGCTATCACACCAAAAACAAAACAAAGCCACAAATTACTGTTGAAAAGTTTGAGTGATGCCCCAAAGGGTACATTTTCAAAGAGCTTCCTACAAAGTTTGGCTATTTGATTATGTGTTATGGTTTAATAATGTTCTTAACCCATGATTTTGCCAGTCCAGTGCTTTCTGTCCCAGAAAAATCGATGACAATTATTGTCTTAAATCCTCCAGAACCTGAGCTACATTCATCTTTCTGAAGGCATGTGTTCGTGAGCATGTGGGTAAATATTGGGGGGAAACTAGAGATTAGCATTATGATAACATAATGTCCCTTGGAACGGCAATTCGTGCAGACTAGATGACTTACGTAGAGTCAGAAAAGACAATCTATAAACACTTTTCTTACATTTCTTAAATTAATTTGCTTGCTTCTCAATTAATACAAAATGGATTGACAGACTACCTTCTTTAACTTTTACGTTTTAGTTCTAATTCAACACATTAACATCTCCTAATTTAGTTACCAGAATTCCTCTCAACTCCCACCACCATCCTCAGCTGTGAAATAGTCAAAATAAATAAACCAAAATAAAGGTACTGAAAGGCAAGTGTTTTACTCACAGCAGAGTCATTCCACCCTCACTCAAAGCTTACACATTTATATTTTAAACCTAGTTCACACTGGTTAATGTTTCTTATCCCAATGTAGATAAGAGGAGTGAAATGTGGAGAAATAGGGGGGCATTAGAATCAGATAAACCAAAAGTAGAAATGACAGCAGAGAGAAAGCAGTTAGAGAGTAGAATATAAAAATCAGTTTCAAAATTGTGGGCTCATTGTGTATCGGGGCACACAGTCCTCCATTATAAAGTAATGCCTCACTGCCCTGGTGCAAGTGCATTGGAACAGATTTCTGCACTAGGTGAGGTGAAACCATGAACAAGTCAGTTACTTCTCTAGGCCTTTATTCCTACATCTTTATAATTGAGGGTCTGGTTAGATGATTTTCAAAATCCTTTAACAACCTAAATTTCTATTATTTTATAACAATTTTAAAATGAGCTTTCCATGACCTCCATTTAAAATGTCAGAAGGGTATGTGACACCTTTTAAAATATCTCTCCCAAAAGCAGTTAAAGGAAGTAAAATGATTTGGTCTTAATAGTAGTAAATACTTGTTATTTAGCAGAAGTAGGACATTTTTATAAGTACTTACATATATTTTTGATTTAATCATTACAACCATTCAGTGAAGTAGATTCTATTCATGCACATTGTTCCATTGAGGAAACTTAGGTTCACACAGGTGGTGTTAACTGCACAGTATCTCATGGTCAGACAGGATTCAAGATCCATTTTTGTCTTTTGCAGAACTTTATACTCCTCACCAAGTATCACAGATAGGCTCCATGTACTTGCAAGGGTGCTTCTGCTCTATTCCTGGGTCACAGGTCACCAGCAAGTTTCTGGTTTGCAAAGGTAGACAAGTAATCTGTGCTATTCCAATTACAGCCTATTGATAAGGAGCATGGCCCTGCCCCTGGCTAGATTCTGTATTGTACCAAGTTACTGCAAGAACATTCAAGTGATTCAATATGATTCCCACTGCTGTGCCCCCATATGACTTGAACACCAACTTATCAGCAAGAGATTGCTGATACATGGAGAGATTTCTCTTCTTTTTTGAATATGACTAATTATCCATTGATTTATATTTTTAAAAATCTGTCATTTCTGTGTATGTGAAGCAAAGAAGTATGCACAAATTTCTTCCCACGACATCTTGACCGAAAGTAAAGTCCCCTTTCTCTAACAATGGAAATAACATGGAAGAGGCTACGGCTCACAGGAGAGAACATAGACTATGAAGGCTTTCTGGGACAGCTAAACATTTTAAAACATACCATCTTAGGCAACTTACTTAAACTCTCACAACCTTAGTGATGGGCTGCACCAAGTAGGCCTACAAGCCCTGTACTTGCCCATCCTCAAGACTGAAGAAAGCCTGGAGTCGGTGAAAGAAACATCAGTGGTTTAATGGATGGAGGATCTTACACATCTGAAACAAGGTCCTGGAGTGACACCCCACTATGTGCTGCAGACAGTGGGCAGGACATGGCGGCAGTCTTCACTCCCAGGGGCAAGGGGAGGTTACCAGTTATAGGAGGAATTGACCTCAGGTTGTCTCATCCGTTACCAGGGAAAGTAGAAGAGAGGCACACCCCTCATGGCCCCTTTGATAAGCTATCATGGTGGAGATGTTCTGATCTAAATCACTAGCTGGGGTGGGGGCAATATTTAAGAAGGTCAGGAATGTGAATGGGGTGTAAGTGAAGCAGGCACTGGTCAGGCAGGGGATGTACCGAGACCAAGAGAACAGTCATCTTGGGTGGCCTGACCATACACTCCACCCCTACAGACCCTGCAGGACCCTTGCAATCTTGGTCTGCTCCTCTTCCCCATATCCCTGGGGTCAGGTATGTAGGGGGCACTACAACCAGATACCACAAGTACCGTACAGACAGCGAACGTCCAGAGAGCATCAGGAGTAAGATACCTAGTATGCTCAGAACACTCATTCGCCAGGATGTGGGCAAATTTTAGAGCCGAGCACTTACCGGGTCAATGGAAAGGGAGTCAATGACAGCAGTGTCCTGACAAGTTATAAGGAAGGTAAGGCCACCCCTGGTTTTCACAAGCCCAGAGCCACCCCCATGGGGTGGGGAAGGACGCCTGCTCTAAAAGAAACATTCTGGTGGCCTAGCCAGCAGTCAAACTACAGGTCTGCCCACCCATGTTATGTTGAGTGCCATTAAGAGCTGGACCCATGAGGTCTTTCCTAACAAAAACAGTTAATCCCACTAGTTGGGCTCATGTGCCCAGAAGCCAGCCTATTCCATTCCACACAGCATAGCCCAAAGGGGTTCATGGGCAGTCAACTGTACAGTAACATTTATTGACGGGGATCCTTCTGACGTATTGGCATGTGGGACAGGAAGACGGTGAGAGTTGTTGTCCCCCACTGTCAGCCATCCCCACAGAGTCACATTAGCCAGGTCCATTTTTCATGAAAGTCCAGAGGAGAATGAAAACAGCATCTCACCGTAGACCCCACAATTAGATTCATTTGGCAGTGAGGCCACGGTAGCTTCCCAATCCTTGAATAGATCCCTCCGCTCAGGCTACGGATGATACGTAAGACATCTAACAGGCACAACACAGGGGAGATCATGACCACCAAACAAAATACAAGCAGTATTCTGAGATAATACCACACCTGCCCGTGGTTTTTGTCCTGGTCTCCCATATAGTTCAGAAAAACTCAAGTTTTCAGTAATACAGCAATGTGTCCATAGGCCACAAAGCAGGCCACTCCGGTCAGTAAGGTTTAAGTTAAATCATGTATAAGCTAGAATGACTTCCCCGTATCTCCATATGTGACAATGTTCCCGTAATTTCCCCCTTTTGATTGCAAATCTTTTGATAGACCAAAGTATATGTCACTAGAAGCCAGGGTGAATGCTGCCTGCCCTGGGTCCAGATTATGACCTTCTGTGCTTGACCTCCTTCATATTTGTCTAGTTATCCATGCTGGGGGAAAAGGGATCAGATACTGCTCAGAGGTATGTTAATGGGGAAACATTTTATAGGCTACACATTTCATCACTTATACGGAATTGTTACACGAGCATTGTGCATGTGCTTTCAGTGGCAGATTTAAAGCAAGCAGTCATACATCATGAGTAGTTATACTCTGTGACAACTTCATTAGACAATTTTCTTTCCTCCTGAACAACAGGGCAAAAGTGAGGCTAATACAATAACTTTTATAAATCTAGACCTCAATCAACAGGAATAGAATTTCTTATCTACTGAAATATAACATTTTTCTCTCTAAAAGTACCCTTATCACCACCAAACACAGCCAAATCAAGACTAATTTGTTTGCAAAATAAGTCTGGTCAATTGACCACATAGGCTCCTCCAAACTGGCTGAGGTAGGACTCCTCAGAAGGAATCTCAGACTGAATTCCCTAAAGGCCTCTCAAGGCCAGGAAAGCCATGCCAGAGGTCTGCCATCAGGCTCTGCCTCAGTCGATTTCTCTCTGCTAGAGGTCTCCAAAATATAGAGATTCCCACACATGCCAGGAGACAGTTTTTCCCATCCACCTGATAAGGTTGCTCAGAACCCAAGAGTCTCCAACTTCTGAAGGGACCAGGCAGAGAGACAAGAAAAATGTTTCAATTCTACCCACAGGTGTAGTTTACCAAACTGCTATAAGTTATAACCAACTTGAGGGAAGGGCTTCCCTATATCTGGAAAACACAGATCAAAACCAGTAATATCAGACTTTCCTGGTGGCGCAGTGGTTAAGAATCCGCCTGCCAGTGCAGGGGACACGGGTTCGAGCCCTGGTCCGGGAAGATCCCACATGCCGCGGAGCAACTGAGCAACTAGGCCCATGCGCCACAACTACTGAGCCTGCGCTCTAGAGCCCGCAAGCCAAAACTACTGAGTCTGAGTGCCACAACTACTGAAGCCTGCGTGCCTAGAGCCCATGATCTGCAACAAGAGAAGCCACCCAGTGAGAAGCCCGCAAACTGCAACAAGAGTAGGCCCCGCTCGCCACAACTAGAGAAAAGCCCGCACACAGCAACAAAGACCCAAGGCAGCCAAAAATAAAAATTAATTAATTAATTTAAAAATAGAAACAAAAAAACAGTAATATTCCAGACAAAAAGCATAAAAATTATAACCATATTCACCAGTTCACTCAGTAACCAATCTTTTTTTTAACTTTTTAGGAAGCCATCAGGCTTTCCATTAGGATTCTTTAATTTTTTACCCCATTCAATGGTATCATAAAATTTATTAGAGACCTAAACTTGTCAAAATGTCCTTCCTATGTATCTTCTTGAAGATGAAGCACTTTTGCAAAAGCATCAGAGTACAACTGTCTATAAATGACAAAAGACTTAAAAAGGCAGAGTTAAACACCTAATTACAATAAAATAAAAATAAAGACACTTGGTTACATTAACTAGAATTATGACTGATTATAATCAGAACCCTTAAAAACCTTAATATCTGGTAAAAACCAAGAAGCAAGTAATCGTGAATATCTGTCATACCAGCATTTCCTGATTGGAAAACTTACGCTTTAGTCTTCCCCTCCTAAGAAGGCAAGGGTAGGTAAACTTAGACCAGCCCAGCAATTAATGTTCTACTATTTTATTCTATTTGAAAGGACCCAAGCAATCAGTGAATTCTCTTCATTTAACTTGGTTTAGTTGCAAATTACTAAAATCTGGAGAGACTACTTTAGACAGACATTCCCCAAACATAATTATTCCTACAGAGTTTACCTACAAGCTCTTATTTCATTTACATCTCGAACGCATGAAAAAAGAAATACCAATTTCTTCTAGAAAGCTAACTTCCTCTAAGGGCATAAGCAAAAACCAGTTTTAGCATGTCCAAAGAGACCCATCTTAGACATTTTCAGGGATTTTTCTTTTTTTTCTTTTTTTCAGTTTCTAAATAGCTAATTCAGTATCAACAAGTAACAGTAATAGACAATAATACAAATCATTCACTCACGTTCACATGCCTCACTTTCAGAGGAACCAGTATCAGCATTCAAGTTAACCTTCGCCTTGGCTGTCAGCTCAGCCTCTGTGACCTTTCTTAACACAAAAAGCAACAGCCAGCCCACAGCTGCGGCCACTTCTTTTTCCCCCACTGGAAAGGCGGCCAATATCTCCCCAACAGCCTACTGTGAGTTCTCTCTATTCCCTTGGCGGCCCCTGTTCATCAAGGACAGCCACCACAGGGCCCACATATGTGGATGGCCACTCTGAGATTCCCCTCTGCAACTTTCCAGCCACACATGTTAGTGGATGGCCCACAACCTTCCATCCCCTATCCTTACTTCCTGACATCTCGGTGCTAAAGGGAGTCTCCTTAGTCTTCTGGCTGCTCCACCAATTTCTGGGCTGCACCCATGCAGTCCTACAAGGCCTGTACCTGCCCAGCTTCAGGATGGAAAAAGAACCCAGAATTGGCAGGCGACAGAGACATCAATGGTTTAAAGGAAGGTGGCACTTACTTGTTTGAAGCAAGGTCGTGCACACCCCACCCTGTGCAGCAGAGGCAGGCAGGACTTGGCGTCAGTCTTCGCTCCTGGGGGGAGAGGGAGGTTACCGGTTATAGGGGGAATTGATGTCAGGTGGGCTCATCCGTTACCCGGGAAACTAGCAGAGGGGCACGCCCCTCACCACCACTTTGATACGCTATCAGGTGGAGATGTTCTCATCTCAAGGTTAGGGCAATCACCAGCTGGGGCAGGGGCAAGTATGTAGGGAGGTCAGTCATGTGAGTAGGGTGTAGGTGAAGCAGGCACTGGCTGAACAAGGGATACACCAAGAGCAAGAAAACAGCCATCTTGGGTGGTCTGATCATACACTTGGTTTTCTCATAGAAAAACCAGTGATAATAATATTCCTTAGCTTGAAAGGTTGTTGTGAAGTAAATGAGTATGTATGTAGAACAGCATCTGACATACCGTGTTTAAAAAACATGATGCTATTAGCTGCCTCAGAACTATCACTTAAGAGCCTACTGATAATTGGAGACACCTGAAGGCTATGTTCGGGCTCTATTTCTTTTCATTTCCCCAGTGCCTAGTGCAGTGCCTTATGTCTTTTAGAGGCTGCATAAATTTCTGAATGCATGTCATTTGCTTCTCTAAGGTTGTAATTATTTTCGTCTCTAATGGACCAAAAATACCAGCTTTGCCTACCTGAAAGGGTTATTATAGGCCATATAGTACACTAAGTAGTTTATTTTTATAAAATCTCTTCTACAGACAAAAAAAGCGCTCATAGGGGCTTCCCTGGTGGCTCAGTGGTTGAGAGTCCACCTGCCGATGCAGGGGACATGGGTTCGTACCCCGGTCCGGGAAGATCCCACATGTCACGGAGCAGCTGGGCCCGTGAGCCACGGACGCTGAGCCTGCGCGTCCGGAGCCTGTGCTCCGCAACGGGAGAGGCCACAACAGTGAGAGGCCCACGTGCTGCAAAAAAAAAAAAAAGAGCTCATATACCTTGCTCACAATCAGCAAAGAAAAGCAGAGCCAGAATTTGAATCCAGGTTTGTCTTATGTCTGAACCAGGATGATTTGTTGCTTGTGTCTCATGAGCTAAGTTATGAGAAAGGGTTTATACCCATATAAGGCATTTGTACATGGTAGCAAGTTTGTAGCAGTGGCCTCTTAACAGCTAGTTCTCCTCAGTGAATTATGTACTCTCCTTCCCTGTTTATAAGTCTATCCTAGATATTGAGAAGCACTATTTAGGGTAAATGAGGGGAGAGTACTCTTGCCATTGCCACACAGATAATTCAAGTGGGTCAATTATCCAGTATGTGCATTATTCATATCCTTTCATCTTTCTAGTAATTGTCCAACTGCTGGCTCTTTTCTCAGTGTTAATAGCAAAAACACATTTAGATCAGGTCATTATGAAATTAATTAACAGGCCATCTAAAAGTCATTTGGAGAAAAAGAAATACCAATATATCTGTTCAATATCTACGAATTTAGTATCATCATTTTCACTTCCATGTTCCAATGTACTCATCTGTAAAATAAGAATACCAAAATTCTTTCACTATATTCATGAGGATTAACATTTAAATGTACAGATCCCTCTATAGTGCCTGGTACATGTTCAAAGATCAATAAACTATAGCATATTGTGAATAGCAATTAGGATGAAGGTTGAAGTTTTTTAAACCAAAGTATCCACGGAATAATCACTGTCAAACAAAATGTGGCTCATTCTTCATATACTATGCAAATACTGAATTCATATCAAGTGTGGTCATCGGGTTCAAGAGGGGGCCCACATAGGCAGGACTATATATTATAGAACAGGGACAAATTTAACAAGTATGGTGACATAAATTATATATATCAAAGTCTCCATTCTACATAGATTGATCTCTAATTCAATACACATTGTCTATATGTGTTTCTGTATTTTCTCTTTTTCTGAATTTATTTCCCATTATTAATCTGAAATATAAATTTCATTCATCCATACTGAGCACTTATAATGTGCCTGAGCTGTGCAGAAATTTAGAAAAAGAAAAACCTGATATACACCCTATTTCCTCAAGGAACTCTGGTGAAAAGAGAAACATCAACAGATAATTAGAATCTCGGGAAAGAAGTGTTAATAGAAATATTTGTAACACAATATGGCAGGAATGAGGAAGACATGGGTAAGTGAGCGCCATGCTCTGCTAGGGGCATTAAGTAACACAGGAAGAGATGACTGATCTTTGCCAAATTGGCTCACTCCCCAAACTTGTTCATTCTGTTTCCCAGTAGAAACTGCTGCAGTGGAAGCTAAGAATATGGAGGTAAATAGAAAGGTTCATAGGTTGATGCCTATGCATTCTTTTTTTTAATTTAATTTAATTTTATATATTTTTTAACATCTTTATTGGAGTATATTTGCTTTACAGTGGTGTGTTAGTTTCTGCTGTATAGCAAAGTGGATCAGCTATATGTATACATATATCCCCATATCCCCTCCCTCTTGCGTCTCCCTCCCACCCTCCCCATCCCACCCCTCTAGGTGGTCACAAAGCACCGAGCTGATCTCCCTGTGCTATGTGGCTGCTTCCCACTAGCTATCTATTTTACATTTGATAGTATATATAAGTCCTATGCATTCTTTATCCCTGGCCTCGTCCAGGAGGGGAGGAAGAGAAGGGTGTTAGAAAACTGAATCGAAGAGAATTCTTTCTAATAGAACAAAAAGAGGAGTTCACTTGGTAGCTCTTTGAACGAAGCAGCACATAGTTTCACCTCTTTTGTCACCCTCTGTTCCTCCTTATGTATTTTCAATATATCAAGTGCTTTGGATATATTGTCTTACCTAACACTAACAGTTCAACGAATTAGAAATTATTGACCTAGTTACAAAACTGCAAAAAAATAAGGTCGAGGTTTTAGCCAAGTCTACAGAGCTGGTTAGTGGTAGTCAGTCATCAAATTCACTCTCCTACACAGCTTCAATACGTTGGAGAATGAGAGAACAGGAGCATATTACTACTAGTGTCATGTCCAATTCTATAAATACCAAATACTTCTAAAGAAAGCTCCCAATTTTATTTCTATCTTACTTATGATTCACTTGTTCAATGAAAAACAAAAAGATAAGGAAGTGAGACCTAGTTAGATGTATGCTTTTTACATGCATTATGCATACTTAGAAATGTAACTTTGTAGTTACATTTGTACAAATTTGAGAAAGTGTTAGGATCATTGGGATTTGGAACAGCTAGTCATTGTTTTCACTGGCATTTTCCATGTCAGTGGATAAATGGATAAATGATATCAGACATACTGACAATAACATTATTTTGAATTTGTATAATTCATCTAAGTAATTTAAATATTGACAAAACAACTAAATTATCAGTCTTTTATAATGAGGAACAAAAAGGTTAAAGAATTTGGGCAAGAACACAGTAAATTAATGGAAGAGCTGATAAATTCATGAAGGCTCGTGAATTGCATTGAGTTGTTAAATTCTTGTTTGTAAAATCAGGAAGAACTCAGAATTCACTAAGTTGTGGTACATAATTACTTTTCTTGAAATATCATCAAATCCATGAAATAAATCTGTAAGAGAATATACTTTTGGCCACATGAAAAAAGCATATGTGTTATTATTGGAGTACTTCATCATACTCTAAGAGGTAATTAGTGTTAAAAATAAACCTGGGGAAGGCAATTCTTAAAGTAAAAATGGGCATATTTATTCATCTACTTAACTCCCTCAAGGAGATATTATGATGATTAACTGGATCATGACTACAGAGTAGTTTATGAAAAAACACCTTAATTCCCAAAATTATTAGCATGATTTCACCACAATTATCTCCAATTTGTACCCTTTCCTGAATTAAATTTCAACTTTGTTGGCTCCTTGAGGAAAACGGAAAAATCACTCAATGCTAGAGGCACACTCTCTTTCAAGAGGTTATGTAAAGGATAAAAAGAGGCAAACTTTATTTAATACATTGTGCAACCCTGTACTTATGCCTCAGAACAACCCTGTGAGGAATCAAATTTCCGCTGTTTGGCAGCTGCATCTCAAAGGACTCAGTGAAGTTTTAGACACATATTAATGGAATGATAGCGCAGGAGGGAAGGATAGAGAGCAATTAGTCTGACATCTCCATTTTATATAAAAAAACTGAAAGCTGGAAAGTAAAGTGATTTGCCCCATGAAATAGAGAGTTTGTTCAACTCTCTATTCTATTGTTCAATGTTTCACACTTCAGTGTGTGGGCATTTCGGGTTTAGACACTGGGAGAAGCATCAGGGTATGTCTCTCTTTCAACATATAAGGAGGATTCTTCCTGTAACAGACACTGTTTCTGACATCCAAAAACAAATACCATTTAGATTAGTACTGAGATATGTGCAGCAGCTCACTAACTTGAGTGCTTATCTACCGCAAGATTGTTCAGCTGATAACTCCTGACCAGAACATGTCCATAATTAGAATTACAAGAGGTTGCCAAGCACAAATCTACCCTCAGCAAAGTAAAAACCACTCTGGACTCTGATAGAAAAGTAGAGAATATAATTTCTTGGAAAAAGTAAAAGTCATCAGATTATAACTAATGTAGCTAACTAGCCACTTTGAGCTCAACAAATCAGTGATATCAACTATTTCTTCTTCAAATGATGTGAGAAACTGAAGTCCATGTTTCATATTTACTATGATGACACCTTTAGAAAATAAATGTTTAAACTGCTTTTAGGAGTGTCAGTCGATGAATGAAAATGTTTCTCCATTTGTCAAGTGGCAAAATTACTTCCTTTTTTTTTAGTATAAATTCTAGACTCCTATGAAATGCTGTAATTGTGCCTACCCAATTTCCTTTTCAAATCAATCAAGCATTTATCCATGAGGTCAATTTCTCAGAAGATAAACTCAGAAAGTTCAAATAATTTAAAAAGGATTTGTTTTAAAGACTAACATTTTAAACTAATGAACAGAGCAAACAAGCCAAATAACACTATACAAATTATTTCTTTCAAGCGATCATGTCTATAAGCTCATATAGTTCAACTTATTTGACTCCATAGGAAAAGGAATGAACAATAAAATGACTTTTCCTACAAGTTTCATTAAAAGTTCCTTTTTAATTTTACTCTTCTTCCTTTTTTAAAATCAATGCTATTCTCAGATTATTTGGAAGGAGGTCTGTAATGTAACATCAATAATTCGCAATAGTGGTTTATTTATTTTTGCATGGTACAACAGACTTACAGTTTATTCTTTAGTGTCTTTGTGCGTGTGTCTATGTCTATGTGTCTGTGCATGTACTCTAGTTTTACTTAAAATATTTTTGTAGCTTTTAGGTATAATCTATATACAAAAAACTGCATGTATTTAATATATACAATCTGATGTGTTTGGACATATGCATACATCAGTGATATCATCACCATAATCAACTTTATAAATATATCCATCACCTCCAAAAGTTTCCTAGTGTCCCTTTTCTTTTCTTTCTTTCTTTCTTCTTTGTTGGGATAAGGACATTTAACATGACACCTACCCTCTTAACAATTCTTAAGTGCACGATACAGTACTATTAACTATAGGCACTCTGTTGTACAGCAGATCTCTAGAATTTATTCATCTTTTACAACTCTATACCCATTGAACAGCTCCCTATTTTCCCCTCCTCCCATCCCCTGGCAACCACTATTCTATTTTCTGCTTCTGTAAGTTTGAATATTTCATCTTTCTCATATAAAGAGAATCAAGCAGTTACTTGCCCTTCTGTGACTGACTTATCACACTTAGCACAGACTTCCAAGTCCATCCATGTTGTTCTTTTTTTTTAAGACAAATAATATTACATTGTATGTATATATCACATCTTCTTTATCTATTCATCTCTCAATAGACAGTTAGATTGCAAAGTTGCAGGATACAAAATCAACATACCAAAAATCAGTTACATTTCTATACACTAACAATGACCTATCTGAAAAAGAAATTAAGAAAATAATCCCATTTACAATAGCATCAAAAGGAACAAAATACTTAGGAATAAATTTAACAAAAGAGATGAAAGACCTATATACTGAAAACTATAATACATTGATGAAAGAAATTAAAGAAGACACAAACAAATGGAAAGACATCTATGTTCATGGATTGGAAGACTTAATATCATTAAAATCTTCATATTTAAACAAATTTAAAGGTCTCCTTTTGATACAAATCTCAATGTACATGTACCAGTTAACTAAATTGTAAGACAAAGTGGGAAAATTTCCAAGTTTAATCATGAAAGCAAAATGACATAGATCTCTATTTGTGGGCTTATTCATCCTATGAAATTTCACCTATCCTCATCATGTTATTGATAAATTTTAATGCTGTCCTCATGTTTTATACATTTCAAAGCACTTGAAATTGATTTTTTTGAGTTGATCCTCTTAGAATCTCAGTGAAATCCACATGAGAAGGTACCATTATTCTCATTTTATGGAAAAGAAAATAGAGGGCACAAGCGGTCAAGTGATTTTCTGAAGCTTCCATAGGCAGTCACATGTGCTTTTAATAGAACTGATCTGTGTCTCTCAGAGTTTGGCTAACTTTATAGCACTCCAACTCATGGCACTGTAACTGAATAGCAAATACATAAAATATGAAAATACGGCTCAAACTATAATAACTTAAAGCAGTATTTCTCAGCTCTTTCTTTTAGACATACATGAGGAGGGGGATATTATTTTTAAGGTCAAATTGAAGATCTAGTCTGGAAATTGGTTTTATCTGAATAGCAAGAAAATCTGCAGTCAAATCTCTGTTTTACTGACAACAACATGAACGTGCTAGAAAAATAAAACTTCAGCGATTTCCTGTTATACAAGTATTTTTCTTAGCTCTCAAATA
Source organism: Stenella coeruleoalba (assembly GCF_951394435.1). Taxonomy (NCBI): domain Eukaryota; kingdom Metazoa; phylum Chordata; class Mammalia; order Artiodactyla; family Delphinidae; genus Stenella; species Stenella coeruleoalba. The sequence continues at coordinate 137,916,616 of NC_137148.1, forward strand.
CTGCAAACATTTTAAAGTCTCTTTGAAGAAAGAAAAGAGAACACATATATCTCCCCTTTTTTGCATTTTTAAAACTCTTTTGGAGTATTTCAAAGATAAATTTATAGTGTAGATAGTTTCTCTGTGTCTTCTGTAAACCTAAAGAGAGGCAATATTGTTATATGAACCTCCATTTATGGCAGTATGAGGCAGATTTAGAGCTGTTGTTCAAAGCTTTTTTGATGTGTTTCTTGGGCCACTGTAGAAAACTGGGGAGGGAAAAAAGCTCTAAAATAGTTTATACTGCTTTTTATTTATTTATATATTTTTCAGATTATACACTGTGAGGTTGGAGAAAATCTTAAAACTGCAGCAAATACTGAAAGAAATGCTGAAGTAGTTTAAAGTATAGTTGAAAACAAGGGAAATTTGAGGAATAAAAACTGTGAAGTTACCTATAGATATGATGTTCCAGTCTTCCTCTTCTATTTATCTTGCAGGCATATTCAAGTTTGTTCTTTCCTTTTCCTGCAAGGCATTATATGGCTATAGCTTGTATATACAAGGGCTTGGTAGAACTATTCTCATAATACAGCTTTGCTAATACTGCTTATTCAACTGCTATCTACTATTTCAAAATAATGACTTAAATTAACCCACTCCTTAGTCTTATAGATAAAGCAATTCCTAGGGTGAATTTTTCTCATTGGGTAGAATTTTTCCTAGAAGAGCTGAAGGAAAAAACCTTTCCACATTTCATATTTGAATTGACCTTAATAATTGACTGAATATTTTATTGACCAAAATCTCCCAGTAAATGCAAAAAGGTAGTATAAAAAGAACACTCAGAATTTCTAGCATTTCATATCTCTTAAAGGCAGCTTAACTGTTAATATTCAGGTAATGACATTCAGTAAGTATAATATAATAAACATGCTTTTCTTGACAGCTTGGATAACAAATCAAAATGAAAGTTTTATAGTCACCAAGATGTTAGTCTGGAAAAAGCTGAATTTAATTTATAGCTGAAATGGTGATTTTACCTTCATCATGTTTCTAGTAGTATTCTCTTTCTTCTTTTTATTATTATTACTAAAGAGTGGTATGTATATCTCCAAATATATCAGGATACATATATATACACATACGTATACATATGTATGCATATATATACACATATTTGTATGTGTGTGTCCTAAGTACCCCAATAGTTTAAACAATTTTGTGTTTTAATCTGTCTTGACTGAACTAATTTTATGATGATTTGAATTCTGGGCATTTCCTGAGTGAGTGTGATCAATACAGGAATATCTGTACTACAGACAAATTATAGTATCTATTCCTGCCACAAAACGTCTCCACATGGAGATGATATAAACATTTAGTTTCCTGCTTTAAAGGTATAATAAAATTGTAATTCAGGCTACAAAGTTGTAGTTTTTTTCTGCTTATAACCTTATTTTTCATCATTTGAATAAACATGACTATCCATAACTATTAAGGACCACCTTTCTCAACCACAGATTAAGTTATGTGTAAAAAGAAAAAATATGCAATTAGAGTGATCAGTCCCAACACTCCAGACATCTTCAAAAATATTGGCCATACTTGCAGATGTTTGCTGTATGCATCCCTTATGTATAGTGACTTAAGTTAGAAACATGTGAAACTCAGTTAGTGCCTCTATCTTAATACATAATTAAATATAGAAAGATTTGACTTTCCATTTTTACTTGTGTGTATATTTCACTATTGTTAACCCCAGCAACTATTGCTTGTCATTGTGATACAATTCTAGTAAGACACTCTTCCTTTCCAAACATTATTTTCAATCAAAGGAGGAACAAACATATTTGAAAAGACTTCCAGGAGGTATCATAATGTGGGCAGGGCAGAAAGAGTGATTACTTTTAAAGAGCAACATTTATTTTGCCCTAAAATATTCTTTGAGAAGTGCCAATTCTGAAAGACAATACCTTTGTTACTGTGCGGCTACTTCAATTTTTTTAAAAAAAAACTTTAATGTATCTATGATATAAAATGTTACACATTTAACTTTTCTGAAATACATATAGGATGTACACAATGGAGGAACACAGCATATGGGATTTGCTTTCAAAGCCAGTATGTAAGGTAAGAATTATATGCTACCAAAAATAGGCTGTAATTCTTTAAAATGCCCATGTAAAATAGACCATATGTCCAGTTTTGTTCAGTACATATTAGAAAAGTCATGTGGTGAAAATTACATTTCTGTAAATACTAGAAGCCCAGGTCACAAGATACACTCTGGGTAATAGGAAATGAATGAGAAAATGGGAAATTCACTTCTGTCATTTCAAGATTACTCCAGCCCATATACTCATGGTGAGAAATGGCCAATAGGGCCATCAATGCTTTTTAAATTGTCATCTATTTCTCTCCCTCTCTCCTTCTCTCCATCTCTCTCTCATTCTCTCCCACCTCTTCCCTCACTCTCTCCCTCTTGTTCCCCTTCACTCCCTCACTCCTTCTCTCTTTCTCTTTTCCTCCCTCAGCTGAAAAACACAGAGTTGAATTTGTGTGGCTAAAATACAATCATTGCAAAATCTAAAGGTATACTGATAAGGAATACCTTATCAGTAAAACGTTTTCAGCACAGCCATCCTGCATTAAATTCTCTACCTACCTTACATCATCAATAGGCGCCATGAGTAGTTAAGTATTTAGTAAGTTTCTACCAGGTGCATAACAGCATTCTGAAAACTAGAATGCTGTCTGGGGATGGGCATCTTTGCAGTCTCGCGCTGCCTCACTCCAGCGGGTTGGTGCCATCTCTTTTTTTTTTTTTAAAAGTGTGGGCTCAGAACTGAAAATAAATGGTCAAAAAATTTTAATCTGGGGGCTTCCCTGGTGGCACAGTGGTTACGAATCTGTCTGCCAATGCAGGGGACACGGGTTTGAGCCCTGGTCCGGGAAGATCTCACATACCACAGAGCAACTAAGCCCAAGCACCACAACTACTGAGCCTGCGCTCTAGAGCCCATAAGCCACAACTCCTGAGCCCGAGAGCCACAACTACTGAAACCCATGTGCCCCCACTACTGAAGCCCGCGTGCCTAGAGCCCATGCTCCGCAACAAGAGAAGCCACCACAATGAGAAGCCTGCACACCACAATGAAGAGCAGCCCCTGCTTGCCACAACTAGAGAAAGCCCACACAGCAACCAAGACCCAACATAGCTAAAAATAAATAAATTAAAAAAAATTTAATCCAATAATAGATTTATTATCTCATCTCATATTCTATTAATTAAGCCTAAGATGACATGTTGGCCATAGATCATGGTTGACTTGTATTGCTTTTATTGTCAAACAGCCCCTCAAACATTTTTTTTGAGTTTGTATATATACCTTTATATTTTTTTACAAACTGTATATATACTTTTATTAAATCACATTATCCATTTCCTGCAATTCAAGGAAGTACTTGCTTGTAGTGGGCTGGTATAGAGAAGGAGAGACTATTATCCCTGTATATTCAACCAAGAGAAAGAGTTTTGACTTTTATGTGTATAGTTCCCCAACAATATCTCATTAAATTACTAGCCAGTGGATAATCCATGATAAAGTAGTGTCTTCTTAATAGCTTGTATTAATAGCTTGTATTAATAGCTTGTATTAATAGCTTCTTAATAGCTTAATAGCCTGATATATCTGTCAATCAACAAGCATGAATCTGGCACCTGCCATCTACAAAGTATTGATACTGTGCAAGGTATAGAGATCAATTATATTTGTGGCTTTGCTTTTAAACAAAGAGCACGATCTCTATTGTGTAAAGGTGTTTTCTATTTTTATTATCTTTTGTAATTTGAATTATGAACTTTGCAGAATTCATGTCACTGCTGTAGAGAGCAGTATCCATAATCACTAAAATGTTGTTTTCCTCAATATATTCACTGATCTAATGAGTGTGTCTTAGTTGTGTGTAAATGATACTTACAGCAACTGCTTAAGTTAAAACACAGTCCAGAAATAGTTATGTTTTACTGTCATGAACGAGAACTGACACTTCTATTCCTGAACTTAAGATACATAATATCACTTGTGCTGCATTATATATTCTGGATTTCTCTGTGAAATCTTTAACATAGGAAATTATGTGCAGACACGATAAAACTCATAAATTTAACAAATCTACTTAGTTTGTCAGAGCAAACTTTATCCTAAGAGTAGTTACAAATTTCTGCACTGGTAACAAAAGCTCAATGATAAAGGATTTTATTTGCTTACCTCTAAAGGATTTTATTTGCTTACCTCAGTGGAATAAGAAGGAATGTGTTTTGACTCTCATTGGGTTGTTGTGTACATAGATTAGGAAAGAAAACTTCGTGCTATATCATAAGAATTTTAAAGAATTAGGGGCAAGGGTTATCAAGTGCTTACCACAGTTTGCTTTTCCTTTTTAAAAAATAACACAGACTATCAATACAACATTCAAATATTTATAGAACATAACACAAATTATTGTAAATTGCCATATAGATTTCTGTAAGGAGAGTATTAATATCACTCCTTCACAGGTTAATCCATCCTTTTCCATAGACTTCAGATTGAACTTTTAACCTCTGATGGCTATCTTATAATTTTTTATGCATGTTCATAAAAAACAACTTGGTTAAAAGAATGTGGTTGTCTCAAGGTAAAATTATTCCTATTACTATAAAAAATCAATGGTACCTCATGCCCTGAGATCAATATAATTATATGTAATTATTGTACAAATAATATCTTTGTAGAAAAAAATCCATTTTTTACCTGCAGACGAGGGTAGTTCCTTCCCAAATCCTCAAAAATGCATTAAGATAGATAGATAGATTGATCGATAAGGGAAAGCATGACATTTTACTGAAAATATAATAGAGGACTATATATGTGTATGTATCGAGACTGAAATTTGGTATAAAATAAGGATTTTCTTACACTCCATTCAAGGAATCAAGATAACTAATGATTTTCAAGAATACCATTTTAAGGGATTTAAGATCTCTATGTATTCAATCTTTATAGAACAAAAATTACAGGAACAAAATGCAGAGTATAAAATCAATAAGAAAACAAGGGAACATTTATAAAAATAAAACAGTAGTAAAACTAATATTCCTTTCAGCCCATGATATTTTTAATTGACAAAAAATGAAATAAGAAGCCAATTATTGTGAACATAATAGATGGATATTAGAATAGAGAATACACTTTATTTTTAAGGAACTATGGACCATTTACAAAAGTTGACCATATATTAGGTCTCGAAATAAACTTCGGTAGTTGCTAGAAAATAGACATTTCATAGAAATCATTCACTGTTCAAAGTGTAATCTAGCCAGAAATTAATTGAAAAACAGAAAAAAAACTTAAACCTGAGTAAAGAAAGAAAACTTCTCCCTAGTTAAATTAAGAATTTGTAAATCTTTCGTGAGGTGTCTGTTCAGGTCTTCTGCCCAATTTTTTTTATCAGGTTGTGTCTTTTATTATTTTTGAGTTTAATGATGTTTTTAAAGATGAGAATAATAACAGCTTTTTATATGCTGATGGGGATGATCCACTAGAGGGTGAAAAATAATGTAAGAGAAAGGAGGGTTGCTGGAACACACCTTTAGGATGTGAGAAAGACGGGGTACAGTGCTCAAGTCTCTAAATTACTCAACCACTGAATTTTCATTATATGAAAACTAAACAGTGTCTTTTGCACACACAGTATTCAGTATATGCTGAATATATATAAAGTATATATACACATATATATTTTGAAAGTATGTACATATACTGAAATGCAATATGAGAAACGTAGAAACTTAATTATGAGGTAAATCACAAGGTTGTTAAACAAAGAAACATTGTAATAGAACAATTTATTTCTCTGAAATATGCATATTTTAAAGTAGTATCTTGTTTTAAAAACTACAGCAGCAACTAGTATTTTCATTTCTTAAATATTAGTAAGAGATTATCTGTCCCCTGCATTTCTTTTCACTACATTCCTTCTGACCTAACATATAGGCTTGTAACATAGAGGCTGGTAAATAATACAATAACACTATATGTTAGGTCAGAGGGAATGTAGTGAAAGGGAATATAGTTTATTATTTATAATTTGTTATAAATTATTCATTATAATCACATATTAAGTATTATATCAAATTATAGTTTATTATAATATATTAAAATTATTTATATATTGGAATAAATTATTGGATTGATTTTTTTATAATTTAGTCCATTATTATTATATGGATTGAATGAACCTATTTGCATGCAGGCTTTTATTCATCCTTGTCTTTTCTTTCAGTTCTCAGTTTTCCCACTCTTTCCCATTCTTCTTTTGTCATGCCTTTTAGACTTTTTCCATGTCATTTATGACACTGGGTTTTAGTTATAGAAGAACAGAGTTTAGTGAAATTTCGGTTTAGTGAAATTATTCAAAGACATTACCATCTTTGAAAAATGTATTAAAATTTCCTGTAAAAGTGTTTAATCATGAAACATGTCTTCTCTTTGCCAAATTTATAATTTAAATAATGCATTTTCCTATATCAGACTAATTATTCTGACATTTCTATTCTGATACAGAAATGAAAAATGAAAGATCCTTGGCTTTCAAAGAATTTCTAAGGATATCAGGGAACTATTTCAAAACACATACCCATTTAGCTGACATCAACTGACACAACTCCTGCCTTTAAGTTGCTCAGTCTTGTAGGAAGATAATAAATATATAAATGTTATAAAATATAAGAAGTAAGATTGAAGCTATTTTATATAAATGTCATAAAATATAAGAAGTGAGATTGAAGTGAGAAACAGTTCCTATCTGTTGTGAGAGAATGGTCTCTCACTTAATGCTATTCTTAGGATCAAGTGAGACAATGCAGGAAGATGGCTTAATACAGTACCTGTTAAAAGGTCAGTGTTCATTAAATGATAGTGCTAGAAATTGTTAGTTTCATTGATCTTTCTCTTTGTTGGGGTTCTCCAGAAGCAGATACTAAGACAAGAATTTGAGTGTAAACAGTTTATCCAGTAGGTGATCCCAGATTACTTATATCATCAAGCTAGTTACCACTGTGAGCTTGCTTAATCTTGCCAGGGAGCTCAGGAAGATGGTCCACATCACAAGATCACACCTCAGAGTTATCCTCCACCTCCACTCCATGGGGTGTGGAAACTAAGGGTATGTATCCAATTCACAGGCTGCCATTGGTAGAAGATGGACTACAAGGACATTAATTCTCTTATACGTCTGCCTTGTTCTAAGTATAGGTTCATTGCACCTGTGTCCTCTCCCCCAAATTCTTCTGGTGGAGAACTATTCACATTTACAGTGAGAAGCATTTTGATGTTGAGATGAAGGCCAATCACCCACAGTATCTGCTACTTTCTACAATGATGGTAATTGCTATTACTGAAATCATTTAGGAGAACAGACAAGAGTCACCCAGTTTAATCTATGAGAGTAAAGGCTTTCCAAAGAAAGGGTAATCAACGTATAATATTTGAAAGATGAACTTCTGGAAGGTAGAAATTTTCCAGATAAAGAGGGAATATTATGTAGGAAGGTCTGAAGGCTTTGGAGAGCCTGGTCTCCTTGATAACTGAAAATAGTTTGATCAGCCTTCAATACAAGTTGGGGATAAAACCTCTAAGGGGAAAGACAGAGAAGTTGGCAAGGACCAGATCACAAATGATATCATATGCAATGTTGCAGTATTTGGGTCTTATTCTAAGAACAATGGTGGCCCACAGAAGTATTTTAAAGCAAAGAGTCACATGATCCAATCTGAGATTTAGACAGATTTCTTTTCTGCTATAAAGATTTGCCTAGATTTCAAAGAGATTATCAGTGGTCTTTGATCATATAGAAAAAAATGTGTCACAGGTGCCTTCCAGGCACAGGATTCAAAAGGGTGACATTGTTTCTAAAATCAGAAATAAGGGTCTTTCCCATAGGGAAACATTTTGGTATTTGTTATAAAGACCCTAAACGGTCAGACTAGTATGTGCTTTCCTAGAAGAAAGACAAGAACTGCCCAGTAAAAATGAGATCTCACATTGAAAAAAATCAACAAAATGCCTTTGGAATAAATCATAGATGGGAATAAGTACACAGATGTTCAAAATAAAGAAATCTTGTTAATCTGGGTGACAAAAAATTTGAAAATAAAAAAGAGTCCAACTGAAGCATTCTTAAGAAAAATTTAACACTAGATATTCTCAAAATATTAATAGTAGCTATCCGAATTTTGAGTGACTGTTAGTCTTTACTCTTTTGCTTGCCTGAGGCTTTCTTTTTTAATGTGCATCTACAGTTCACATAAAAGTAACATTAAATTCCATATATATGTGTTAGCATACGGTATTTGTTTTTCTCTTTCTGACTTACTTCACTCTGTATGACAGACTCTAGGTCCATCCACCTCACTACAGATAACTCAATATGGACATATATACACTACCAAACGTAAGGTAGATAGCTAGTGGGAAGCAGTCGCATAGCACAGGGAGATCATCTAGGTGCTTTGTGACCAGCTAGAAGGGTGGGATAGGGAGGGTAGGAGGGAGGGAGATGCAAGAGGAAAGAGATATGGGAACATATGTATATGTATAACTGATCCACTTCGTTATAAAGCAGAAACTAACACACCATTGTAAAGCAATTATACTCCAATAAAAATGTTAAGAAAAAAAAAAGTAACATTAACAACAAAAACCAACACAGCACTATAATTCCACTATAGAATTATACTCTTGGAGGACTGTTAGAGGCATAAGTGGCCAAAGAGAGCTGAGGGATGGTAAATATATTTTATCTTCTGTTCTAATCTAATAACCTAAATATATTTTATCTTCTAGCTCTAATTGATAACAGTTGCATAGAGCACTGCGATAGGAATGATTCTGAAGCTGACCTTGATTAGTGATGCCTGCCATCGGTACAGAATGTAGAAATTATGGTATCTGGTGTTTTCCATTTGTTATCAAAATCTGCTCCCTCATTTCATAGAGGGCAAAATGGAAGCCCTTTGAAAGGAAAGGATTTATTGCCTGAGATCATACAGAGTTCTAATTACAGATCAATTATATGCACTTCTAATTCAGTGTAGAATAATATATATGTCTTGAAAAAGTCTCATTCATATACTAAACACTCCATGTGGTGAATCTGCAAATAATATAAGAATCCCTTAAAAATGCAAAATTAAAGAAAGAATAAAAAGAGTTCTGAGTTATCCTAATCGCTGAATCATTTTCCGTATTCAGAATTCCACAGCCTGAGCTAGCTAAGTCCACCTGACTCTGAGATCTCACTTTTATTTTTAAATCCACGAACTAGCATGCCCAGACGCGAGGTATCATTTTCTCTAAATTAAATAACAATCAAGACTCTGTCATTTTCCTAATGAAGACTCATGCATAGCACCAATCCTTCTGAAGTATATTCAGGTAAGGATGTGTGATTTTAACATCCAGACTTGCTAAGGGACTCATTTAAAGAAAGAGTGTCCTAGAAGGAGCTCTTGAGATTCAACACATTATTAAATAGGGAAAAGCTGGCAGAACTTGGCATTTTTTTCAAAGGAGAGCAAAAACTACAAGATTGAGATCTGTTACTGACTCATTTAACAAGGAACACAGCAATTTCCAATGAAGATGGAAAGTAGTGATGTTTAGGAACAATTATGACTGTTGTGGTACTTTGTGGACCACAAGGTCCAGATCACTTTTCCTCTCAGGATTCAGAGCTAATCTTATACACAAGTCTCTAAATAACCATCTCTGTTTGCATCACTTGACTGAGGAGGTACCTCCTATGCCCTTTAGCTTTCAGCTGAGTTGCCACTTTAGTCAGGAAGTTTTTTCTCTTCCCCAAACTGGGTCTTGCAGCTTTCCTATACATTCACTTAGTGTTCTTTATTTATTGGGTCATAGCACATATCAGTATGTTACCTTGTCTATTTATGTGCATTTTTCCCTGACCACATTATAAGCTATGTGAGGGCAGAGAGCATGCCTTTCATTTCTATTGATAATTCTTCCATAGCTACAATTGTATCTACTGCATAATAAATGATTACTAAATACGTCTGAATGAAAGAGCAAGTGAGTGAATTACAGAATTACCCATTATATTTTTATCAAGGTATTAGGAATATAAATGCCCTAGGCTCATCTCACCATTCCTTTTAAAGCTGCCATTCAATTCACAAGGGCTGATGGGGAAATGGGCATGGGGAGTGCATTATTCCTGAGCAATCACTAAAGATGTTCTGAGGAAGGCAAAACCCTGCCATCCTGATTTGTCCTCAAGATCTAAAGTACCACCTATGTGAAAAAAAGAGACAATAAAACCTAACCTATTCCTCTGGTGGTCATCACATCAAAGGGCTTATATATTGATTTGGGATGCTATCATTTACCACAATCGGAGCAAGTAAAACAATAAAAAATGTCGGTGTATAAATCTCATTAACTTGTACATTTTGAAGTTGATAGAAACAAGTAAAATTGGCTTTGCTTCATTTCAGAGTAATTACTGTACTCAAAACTTAGAAAGTCAATAAATGCATTTCAATGTATATGATACAATAATCATGCATTATGGTCCATTTTCAAACAAATCATAATTGTTGTCTGAATATAACTCAAATCACCATGGAACTTTCAGAAATGCTAAATTACTTGCAATTTGAACATGCTAAAAATGCCATGCCATTTACCACACAAAACAGATGAGTGATGGGCCAAACTTAGAAAATGCAATTTACTGTAAGTGGTATTACTAAAACGCTTAACACATGGTATGGTCACTGAGGTTACACAAGGATGGTTTATTAAAAAAAAGTCTGGTTTTAGATATTTTCATGGATTTCCAATTAAGATGATTTTAAATAGTTTAAGCCTTCTGTGTTTGGAAAATATCAACTCAGTCCAACCCAAAATTCTTTTTTTTTTTTTTTTTTTTTGGACAAGATGCAGAAGTCTCTCCTCTGGCCATCGAAATAATTTTGAGCTCTTTAAAGTCTCTCCTTGAGGTACAGGTACTTTTTTTCATTTAGTTAGTGTATTCTAATTGAGAATCCTTTAAATGTCAGGCTCAATGCTAAGGGCTGACTATAAAGAGTTTAAAGACACTATCCCTATTCCAAAGGATTCATGGTTTAGCACAAGATGACCATTGGTGACTAAAGGTTTGAAAACATCAGTCTTTCACCTCAGTGACTATAGGAGAATCTTCCCAAGCAATGGCTTGAAAAGTGAGTAGGTTTCAATCAGGATAGAGTGGGTAAGCAAACACTCAGAGTGGCTAGTAAATCTCTAGATGACTGGCAATAGGCCACTCAAAAGAAAAAGGCAGAGAGATGCCTGATCACAGTGGCCCCTGAGTGTCATGCTAAAGTGTGAATTTTATCCCTAATGGTAAAGATAATCCATTAAAGGATTTTAACCAGAGCAGTGACCCTTCATATTTATTCATTAGAAGGACACCTCTGTTGGCAGTGTGCAGCACTAATTAAAGAGAAACAAGACCAGGCAGATTCCAGAGCAGAGGCTGACCCAATAATCCAAGTAAGAGATTAAAGCAATCAAATGAAGATCTTTACAAATATGGGAAAGAGGTCATTCCTGATTGGGAATACCTCTGTCTGAATGACTAGTGATATACTACTTCCTTATCTTGTGAGCTGGATGGAATAAAGTACATATATCCCAAAGCTAAATTTAAACTGATTCCATATAAGCATTTCATAAACCACACAAAGATACATCACATTTGGATACATATTTCATAAATAATACTTTTATGTATCCCTCTAACTTCATCACTTATTTAGCTACCCAAACGTTTGACTGAGCATTCACTCTGTGTATGCACAGTGGGAGGCACACAAGGAGTTATACAGGCATAATCTCAATCCTGAAACATCTAGACTTCTGGTTCCAAATCACAAGAAGCTAGTTATTTAACAACTGAAGGCAACATTTAAAAAAATACCAAGATATTTAAAAGCACGGGTTTTTTTGTTTTTTTCTTTTGCGATACGCGGGCCTCTCACTGTTGTGGCCTCTCCCGCCGCGGAGCACAGGCTCCGGACGCGCAGGCTCAGCGGCCATGGTTCACGGGCCCAGCCGCTCCGCGGCACATGGGATCCTCCCGGACCGGGGCACGAACCCGCGTCCCCTGCCTCGGCAGGCGGACTCTCAACCACTGTGCCACCAGGGAAGCCCAAGAACGTATCTTTTGAGCGTAAGGAAACCAGAGTAATATATCTAGACTAGGATAGTAATAGGAAGATTTTCTTGTATATATTGGGCACAACTGGGCTTTAAAGAAATGGAAAAAGACTAGAGGCAGACCCACTCTAGATTATGTAACAGAAATAAAGATCTAGCAAGGAGAATGAGTTTGGGGCATATGGAGGGGGTCAATATGGTATACCAAATATCCAAGTGCTCCTGGGAGACTGGCAATTCTGCCTTTCCTCCAAAGAATCTGCATTTATAAGGAAAGTTCAGCCCTTGAGCCTGAGAAGTCCAAAGGGTAGTTAGAAATGAATAATGCAAAAATGTGGAGATGAATAGTGGTAACAGAGTCCCGTCAACTCTTCAATGTCCTATTCCAGATTCTTCTTGCAATCTTGCTTTCGGCTTCTCTGACACACTCCTTTAACATCGTGACTAATTCCGTTTCTCTAATTAAGTAACATATTTGGTTTTATTATCATATTTAAACAGTCACTCAGGTAACCCACTTTACGAAGGAAAAAGATTTTAAATTCTTCAGGTGGGTTTCATGGTTACGCTTCCATTCACCTTTCCAGCTTTTTTGTGCCAGCTTGCCTGTTGCCCTCTTTGCCTTTTGTCAGTTCACTAAGCACAGCCAGCTTGTTCCCTTGTGAGGATCTTTCTGGACAACTGTTGCTCTTGCTTGGATTGTCCTTTCTTTTTCCTCTACTCTTGACTATCTCTCCACTCTTACTTCAAAGCTACAGTGTCACTTTCTTAGATAGGACTTTTGTGGCAGCCCGCTGTCTACATTTGTTCTCCCTGTTAAATTTATCAATACATATGATTTTTAAAATTTGTGTGTTTTTTAAGGTTTGTCTTCCTGTAAACTTATGAATAGCATATTTTTGGGTCATTTCTATATACATATTGCCTATAATACTCTGGAAACACTCATACATATTTTTTAAATGTATTTATTTTAATGTATTTATTTTTATGGATTTTAATGTATTTACTTATTTATTTTATTTATTTATTATTTTTGGCTGCTTTAGGTCTTCGTTGCTGCACGCGGGCTTTCTCTAGTTGCGGCCAGCGGGGGCCACTCTGCTGCGGTGCCCGGGCCTGTCACAGTGGCTTCTCCTGTTGCGGAGCACGGGCTCTAGGCGTGTGGGCTGCAATAGTTGTGGCACATGGGCTGCAGGAGATTTGGCACACGGGCTCAGTAGTTGTGGCTCGCCAGCTAGGAATTAACGGATAGAGAGACGGATAAATGTATGAGGAAAATAAAGCCATATTTTGTTATATTTATGCACAAGTATTGTGTCTGGTGCTATTGCAAATGTATTTTTTTAAACGTTCATTCCAGTAGCTTAGCATTGGTATGTTGTAAAGCAATTGGTTTATATATTGACTTTTCTTCCTAAGACTTTTCTATTCTTGTGTATTATTTCTGGGAATGTTTTGGGAATCAAGAGGGGTGGTTTGGTATTTTCTACATAGACAATAATTATCTACAAATGAAAACATTATTATTTCTTTCCAACTTGTTTAGCTTTCTTTTTTGTTTTATTGTACTATCTAGGATCTCTAGCACAGTATGGAATAGGATTGCTGATAAAGGACATTCTTGCCCAGTTCTCCTTTGTAAAAAAGCATCCGGTCTCTCATATTAAATATGATGTCAACTGCACATTTTTTAATGGATATCCTTTAATAAATTAAGGATGTTAGGTTTTTAGTTTACTTGCAAGTTCTAACTTCCTTAATAAGTTAGAAAAACTGCTCTCTGCTTCTATTTTCTGGAAGAGATTGTGGAGAATTGGTATTATGTCTTCTTTAAATGTTTGCTAGAATTCACCTTTGAAACAATTTGGGTCTCTTGCTTTCTCTTCAGAAGTTATAAATTATTGATTCAATTTATTTAATACAGATAGGATTTATCAAGTTATATATTTCTCCTTGTGTGAATTGTAGCAATTTGTTGAATTTTTCTAGTGAAATAGGATCAATAGTGACAATCCCGTCTTCATTTTTAATATTAGTAATGTGTGTCTTACACCTTTTTTTCTTGGTTAGCCTGGCTAAATGTTTATCAATTTCATCAGCCTTTTATAAGAACCAACTTTTGTTTCAATGATTATCTCTATTGCTTTCCTGTTTTCAAGTGCATTGATTTATGTTCTAATTAGTATTATTTATTTTCTTCTGCTTGACTTAGGCTCACATTTCTTTCCTTTCTCTAACTTCCTAAAGTGGAAGTTTAGATTATTGATTCTAAATACTGCTCTTCTAATATAAGCATTCAATGCTACACATTTCCCTCTAAGCACTGCTTTTATTGCATACTACAAATTTTGATAACTTGTATTTTCATTATTATTTAGTTCAAAATATTTTTCATTTCTCTTGAGACTTCTTCATTGGCCCATATAAAAGAAGTGTACAGTCAATCTCCAAATATTTTGGACTTTTCCAGCAATCTTTCTGTTATGATTTCTAGTATAATTTCATTGTGATATGAAGGTATACTCTGTAAGATTCCAATTTAAGAAAAACTGTTAATAACTGTTAGTGTGTGTTTTATAATCCAGGATGTGGATTATTTTATTGAATGCTCCATTGAGCTTGAAAAGAAGTGTATTCTGCTGTTGTGAGATGGAGTATTCTAAAAGAGTCTATTAGAACAAGTTGATGGACAGCAGTGTTCAATTTATCTATATTCTCTGCCTGCTTTATTTGATTTTCTTTCTGATTTTCTGCCTGCTTTATTTGTCCATTACTGACAGATGACTATTGAAGTCTCCAAATATAATAGCAGATTTTTCTGTTTTCAGTTCTATCAATTTTTGGCTTATGTAGTTTGATGTTCTGCTGTTAGATAAATACACATTAAGGACTGTGACATCATCTTGGAGACTCAACAATTTATGATTATTTAATGCCCCTTTTTACCCCTAATATTTTCCCTTGTTCTGAAGTCTGCTTTGTCTGAAATTAATATAGTTATTATATATTTCTCTTCATTAGTGTTTGCATGGTATAACTTTTTCTCAATCCCTTTATTTTTAATCTATATGTACTGTTATATTTAAAATGGGATTTTCCTCGACAACATAGAGTTGGGTCTTTTTTAAAATTCTGATAATCTCTTTTAATTCACGTGATTAGTTCTATCTCATTTAAAATCATTATTGATATAATCAGATTAATATCCACCATGTTTATAACTGTCTTCAATTCACTGATTTTGTGTCTGCACCTCCTCCTTTATTTTCTGTCTTGCCTAGTTTTTTTTTTTTTTTTTTTTTTTGCGGTACGCGGGACTCTCACTGTCATGGCCTCTCCCATTGTGGAGCACAGGCTCCAGACGCGCAGGCTCAGCGGCCATGGCTCACGCACCCAGCCGCTCCACAGCATGTGGGATCCTTCTGGACCAGGGCACGAACCTGCGTCCCCTGAATCGGCAGGTGACTCCCAACCACTGTGCCACCAGGGAAGCCCTTGTCTAGTTTTAATTATGCATTTTATATGATTCTATTTTGTATCTCCTATTAGCATATCATTTATATTTCTTTTAAAAAAGTTTTTTTGAGTGGCTAGCTTTCAGGTTATGATATACATTTTCAACTTATCCAAGTTGATCTTCAAATAATACTATACTGTTTCACATGTAGTACAGATAATATAGAATGGAAACTTCCTAGTTCCTCCTTCCCATTCCTTGTGGCAATGTTATCATTTATTTCACTTATCAATATGTGTATAGAATTCACTGGGTATAGAAATCTTATGTGGAAAACATGGTCTTTTATAATGAAGTATGATATTAACAGTAAGGTTTTTAAAAGATGTTCTTTATCATGTGGAGGAAATTAGCTTCTTCCCTAGTATGCTAAAAGTTTTTTTTTTAATCATGAATGAGTGTTGAATTTTGTGAAATGATTTTCCTGTGCAAATACTCATATGGTAGATTATAATAACTGATTTTTGATTATTGAACCAGTCTTGCAATCTAGAATAAATCCCACTTGTACATGGCATATTCATTTTATACTTTGTTGGATTTGATTTTTATTTATTATCTATTGGCCTGTAGTAGCTCACTTACTTGCTCACTCCTTCTCACATTTATTTAACAGTGTTTGTCTGGTTTCTATATCTATGTAATGCTGGCCTTACACAATAAGGTGGAGAGTCTTCCCTCCTGTTCTATTTTCTGGGAGAAGTTGTGTGAGAAATGGTTAATTCTTCTTTTAATGTTTTGTAAAATTCCCCAGGGAAGCCATCTGGGCACAGAAAATTTTCAGGAGTTTTTAAAATACAAATTTACTTTCCTACTTTATCTTGATTGAGTTTTAATAGTTTGTGGCTTTCAAAGAATTGACACATTTCTTTTAAATTGTTGAAATTTTGAGCATTCCGGAGGCAGTTATCCCAGAGAAATGAAAACTTTTCATTTTTTCACAAAAAACCTGCACATGAATGTTTATAGCAGATTTATTTGTAGAAATCACAAGCTTAAAGCAAGCCAGATGTCCTTCAACTAGTAAATTGTTAAACAACCTGTGATACATATATATCCTGGATAACCACGTGGCAATAAAATGCAAAGAACTTATGAAAAACTCAACAAACTGGATAATCTCCAGAGAATTATGCTGAGTGAAAAAAAAAAGTCTTTCCCAAAATATTACATATTCTATGATTCCATTTATATGACTTTCAATAAATTAACAGAATTAGAGAAATGGAGAACAGGATATTGGTTGCTAGGTGTTGGGGAGGGAAGGAGAAGGGAAGTGGGTGTGACCACAAAAGGGTAGCATGAGTGATCCTTGTGGTGATGGAAATGGTCTGTATCCTGATGGCATCAATTTCAGTATTCTGGTTGTGGTATTGTACTATAGAGTTGCAAAATGTTCCCATTGGTGGAAACTTGGTAAAGAGCACTGAGAGTAAAGAGCATCCACAATCCTGCTGTATTATTTCTTCTAACTGCGTTTGAATCTACAATTATCTCAAAACAATAAATTTAATTTAAAACTACATTTAGGAGATACGACACTCAAAGGCAACATAGGAACTGTTTGCATCCTGATTTAAAAAAAAACTCTCAAAAGATTTTATGACGATCAAGTAATTTGAATATAGATTGGTTATTTGATGATACCAAAGGAAGTATGATTATTTTGTTCGGTGTGATAATTGGCACTGTGGTTACAAAATGAAACTGTTTGAGATTCATACTGCAGTACTAGGGTCAAAAGAATGGTGGTTTTCTTTGAAATACTCTGGAAAAAAAATATAAAAGTGTGTAGAGGATTTATGAAACAAAATAATATTTGAGAAATAAACTAGTGCTGCATCTTGTCATCCTATGGCCCTTGCTGCTGCTTCTTCCCACAATCCTGGCCAGAGTCACTGCAGTAAGCGCTGAAAACCCAGATCCCATTTTCATGGAATATGTGCACACACTCACACCTCAGACCCCAGGACCACTGACACAGTAAGCGCACCTGTTCCCAAGGACCCAGGTGCTGTGGTAATTTTGCACGTACCTCATCCCAGAACCCCAGCTCTGCTACTGCTCTGACTGCCAGCATGCCAGGCCAGGTGCCAAAATAGATCTCCTCAACTAGAACTTACTCCCAAAGGCAAAAACAGAACCAAAAACAAGAAGAGCCTAGCAGTAGTAGCCTCTAAGGAGCCTAATAGCTCTAGCTACCACTGCCACTCACAGGTCCTCCGTGGTGCCGGCCACAGAAGACCTCCTGCAGTTTGCACTGATGTTAACCTCAGCCGATGCAGCTGCATGAAGATTATGCCACCATGCTTTTCCATGAACCAAAGGCACTGCATCCCATCCAGCTGGCACTCTCACAGCCACCTTCAAGTGAATGTCTTTCCCCACTGAAGCTAGTCCAAAAAGGCTTACTGTGCCCTCAAATGCACAAACATCAACACAAATCTGGGGAGAGTGATGGCCATCTGGGTACATGAAGCTCAAAGATGCTCAGATACAAACCAAGAGATCTTCACTGAGACACATTATAATCAAGCTCTCAAAAATCAGAGAATTTTGAAAGCAGCAAGAGAAAAAAGACTTATCACATAAAAGGAAATTCCAGGAAGGCCATAAGCTTATTTCTCAGTAGAAGCCTTGCAGGCTAGGAGAGAGTATGATGATATATTCAAAGTGCTCAAAGAAAAAACATTTCAACTAGAATACTTTACCCAGAAAAGCTGTCCTTGATCTTATACACAGAAAACCATAAAGACTCCATTGAAAAATTTATATGAATTAGTAAATAATTAATATGTGAATACACTTATGAATTCAGTAAAGTTGCAGAATACAAAATCAACATACAGAGATCAGTTACGTAAGAATTCTTATGATGACTGATTCAAATTTTATCAAGTGATTTTTTTCTGCATCTACAGAGATAACCATATGGTTTTCTAATATTTTAATTTTAGGAATTTTGTGTCTGTGTTTACAGGTATTATTGGGCTATAACTTTATACTTCATACTATTCTTGCCTTGCTTTGACATCAATTTTATATTTGCCTCATAAAATGATTTGGGAATATTTCATATTTTTCTATTCTCTTTAATACTTTGTGGAGATACAAATTATCCTTTCCTTTAAAGTTTGGAAGACTAAATATAGCTAGATCTGGTATTATTAATATCATGGGTTGATTTTTAGCTATGGATTCACATTGTTTAATAGTTAGAAGTTTATTCAGATTTTCTTTCCTTCTATAATCAGTTATATTAAGTATTTGTTGTCTATTTAAGTTTTCAGCTGTACTATATGTAAAATCATATACCTTTTTTTGTATATATGTCATCTTTCCCATCGTATTTTTAGTGCTCTAAAGAAAGTGTGGGACTTCCCTGGTGGCGCAGTGGTTGAGAGTAGGCCTGCCGATGCAGGGGACATGGGTTCGTGCCCTGGTCCGGGAAGATCTCACATGTCACGGAGAGGCTGGGCCCATGAGCCATGGCCGCTAAGCATGCATGTCCGGAGCCTGTGCTCCGCAACGGGAGAGGCCACAACAGTGAGAGGCCCACGTATGGAAAAAAAAAAAAAAAAAGTGTGAATTTTTTATCTTTCTGATGCTTTTATAATTTTGCTATTTGTTTTTGTTTTTCTAAAGTTTTACTACATTGTGTCTTTGTGTAAATTTATTTTTATTAATCCTCATTTCTTGTTTTTCATCAGCTTTGGATAATTATAACTATTATCTCCTTAAATACTGGCTTTCGTTTATCTTATTATCTCTGTTCTCTCTTTTTAGAAATTACATTAGACATATGTTGCAATATCTCATTCTGTTTGAAAAAGTTTTGTTATATTTTGACCATGATTTCCTTTACTTTGGCTCTTTTATTCACTAATATCCTCAACATTTAATACTATTGATTCTGAATAAATCATGTATTTGAGGACATTTATTTATACATAGATTAAATATGAGTTGACTGTCAGCTGTGTGTTTGTTAGGTACCATGTAAGGCACTGAAGATACAACGGTAAACAAAACTGATATATGTTCTTCTCCCATGGAAATTACAAATGCTATAATTCTTCTTGTTGCTAGATCACTGCATACAACCATGTTTATTTCCTTAGGATATGTTTTAGACATACATTTCCTGGTTGAAAAAATGTGAAATGTGCTAACTTTGCCAATTTTTTTTTGCCGAGAGCTTGTACTAATTTATACATAATAGCCAATGTAAATGATGAGAAGCCTCTCCCACAAAAAACTATATAGTGTGTGTATGTTTCTGTATGTGCATATACATGTATACAGTCAGTAAAAGTTTCTTTTTTTCCTTTTGGATATTCTCAAGCATTTTCTATATTTTTAAAGTAAAGATGGTAATAGGAACATACATATCGATAATTACCTTAAATGTATATGGATTAAATGCTCCAACCAAAAGACATAGACTGGCTGAATGGATACAAAAACAAGACCCTTATATATGCTGTCTACAAGAGACCCACTTCAGACCTAGGGACACATACAGACTGAAAGTCGGGGGATGGAAAAAGATATTCCATGCAAATGGAAATCAAAAGAAAGCTGGAGTAGCAATTCTCATATCAGACAAAATAGACTTTAAAACAAAAACTATTACAAGAGACAAAGAATGACACTACACAATGATCAAGGGACCAATCCAAGAAGAAGATATAACAATTGTAAATATTTATGCACCCAACATAGCACCTCAATACATAAGGCAAACACTAACAGCCATAAAGGGGAAATCGACAGTAACACAATCATAGTAGGGGAATTTAACACCCTACTTTCACCAATGGACAGATCATCCAAAATGAAAATTAATAAGGAAACACAGCTTTAAATGATGGAATTAATTGATATTTATAGGACATTCCATCGAAAAACAACACAATACACTTTCTTCTCAAGTGCTCATGGAACATTCTCCAGGATAGAAAATATTTTGGGTCACAAATCAAGCCTTGGTAAATTTAAGAATATTGAAATCATATGAAGTATCTTTTCAGGCCACAACTCTATGAGACTAGATATCAATTACAGGAAAAGATCTGTAAAAAATACAAACTTATGGAAGCTAAATAATACACAACTTAATAACGAAGTGATCACTGAAGAAATCAAAGAGGAAATAAAAAATACCTAGAAACAAATGACAATGGAGACACGACGACCCAAAACCAATGGGATGCAGCAAAAACAGTTCTAAGGGGGAAGTTTATAGCAATACAAGTCCACCTTAAGAAACAGGAAAAATCTCGAATAAACAAGCTAACCTTGCACCTAAAGCAATTAGAGAAAGAAGAACAAAAAAACCCCAATGTTAGCAGAAGGAAAGAAATCATAAAGATCAGATCAGAAATAAATGAAAAAGAAATGAAGGAAATGATAGCAAAGATCAATAAAACTAAAAGCTGGTTTTCTGAGAAGATAAAAAATATTGATAAACCATTAGCCAGACTCATCAAGAAAAAAAGGGAGAAGACTCAACTGAATAGAATTAGAAATGAAAAAGGAGACCTAACAACTGACACTGCAGAAATACAAAGGATCATGAGAGATTACTATAAGCAGCTACATGCCAATAAAATGGAAAACCTGGAAAAAATGGACAAATTCTTAGAAACTCACAACCTTCCGAGACTGAACCAGGAAGAAATAGAAAACATAAACAGACCAATCACAAGCACTGAAATTGAAACTGTGATTAAAAATCTTCCAACAAACAAAAGCCCAGGACTAGATGGCTTCACAGGCGAATTCTATCAAAAAGTTAGAGAAAAGTTAACACCTATCCTTCTCAAACTCTTCCGAAATATAGCAGAAGTAGGAACACTCCCAAACTCATTCTACGAGGCCACCATCACCCTGACAGCAAAACCAGACAAAGATGTCACAAAGAAAGAAAACTACAGGGCAATATCATTGATGAACATAGATGTAAAAATCCTCAACAAAATAATAGCAAACAGAATCCAACAGCACATTAAAAGGATCATACACAATGATGAAGTGGGGTTTATCCCAGGAATGCAAGGATTCTTCAGTATACACAAATCAATCAATGTGATACACCATATTAACAAATTGAAGGAGAAAAACCATATGATCATCTCAACAGATGCAGAAAAAGCTTTCAACAAAATTCAACACCCATTTATGAAAAAAACCCTCCAGAAAGTAGGCATAGAGGGAACTTACCTCAACATAATAAAGGCCATATATGACAAAGCCAGAGCCAACATCATTCTTAATGGTGAAAAACTGAAATCATTTCCACTAAGATGAGGAAAAAGACAAGGTTGCCCACTCTCACCACTATTATTCAACATAGTTTTGGAAGTTTTAGCCACAGCAATCAGAGAAGATAAAGAAATAAAATGAATCCAAGCTGGAAAAGAACAAGTAAAGCTGCCACTGTTTGCAGATGACATGATACTATACATAGAGAGTCTTAAAACTGCTACCAGAAAACTACTAGAGCTAATCAATGAATTTCATAGAGTAGCAGGATACAAAATTAATGCACAGAAATCTCTTGCATTCCTATACACTAATGATGAAAAATCTGAAAGAGAAATTAATGAAACACTCCCATCTACCACTGCAACAAAAAGAATAAAATACCTAGCAGTAAACCCACCTAAAAAGACAAAAGACCTGTATGCAGAAAACTACAAGACACTGATGAAAGAAATTAAAGATGATACAAACAAATAGAGAGGTATACCATGTTCTTAGACTGGAAGAATCAACATTGTGAAAATGACTATACTACCCAAAGCAATCTACAGATTCAATGCAACCTTATCTAATTTCTAATGGCATTTTTCACAGAACTAGAACAAAAAAAATTGCACCATTTGTATGGAAACACAAAAGACCCCAAATAGCCAAAGCAATACTGAGAAAGAAAAATGAAGCCGGAGGAATCAGGCTCCCTGACTTCAGACTCTACTACAAAGCTACAGTAATCAAGACAGTATGGTACTGGCACAAAAACAGAAATACAGATCAATGGAACAGGATAGAAAGCCCAGAGATAAACTCACACACATATGGTCACCTTACCTTTGATAAAGGAGGCAAGAATATACAATGGAGAAAAGACAGCCTCTTCAATAAGTGGTGCTCGGAAAACTGGACAATTCCATGTAAAAGAATGAAATTAGAACACTCCCTAACACCATACACAAAAATAATCCCCAAATGGATTAAAGACCTAAATGTAAGGCCAGACACTATAAAACTCTTAGAGGAAAACATAGGCAGAACACTCTATGACATACATCAAAGCAAGATCCTTTTTGACCCACCTCCTAGAGAAATGGAAATAAAAACAAAAGTAAACAAATGGGACCTAATGAAACTTCAAAGTTTTTGCACAGCAAAAAAAACATAAACAAGACGAAAAGACAATCTTCAGAATGGGAGAAGATATTTGCAAATGAAGCAACTGGCAAAGGATTACTCTCCAAAATTTACAAGCAGTTCATGCAGCTCAGTTTTAAAAAAAACAAACAACTCAATCCAAAAATGGGCAGAAGACCTAAATAGACATTTCTCCTAAGAACATATACAGATTGCCAACAAACACAAGAAAGAATGCTCAACATCATTAATCATTAGAGAAATGCAAGTCAAAACTGCAATGACATATCATCTCACACTGGTCAGAATGGCCCTCATCAAAAAATCTACAAACAATAAATGCTAGAGAGGGTGTGGAGAAAAGGGAACCCTCTTGCACTGATGGTGGGAATGTAAATTGATACAGCCACTAAGGAGAACAGTATGGAGGTTCATTAAAAAACTAAAGATAGAACTACCATATGACCCAGCAATCCCACTACTGGGCATATACCCTGAGAAAACCATAATTCAAAAAGAGTCATGTACTGCAATATTCACTGCAGCTCTATTTACAATAGCCAGGACATGGAAGCAACCTAAGTGTCCATCGGCAGATGAATGGATAAAGAAGATGTAGCACGTATATACAATGGAATATTACTCAGCCATAAAAAGAAAGGAAATTGAGTTATTTGTAGTGAGGTGGATGGACCTAGAGTCTGTTATACAGAGTGAAGTTAAGTCAGAAAGAGAAAAGCAAATACCATATACTAACACATATATATGGAATCTAAATAATAAAAAAAAATTATCGTGAAGAACCTAGGGGCAAGACGGGAATAAAGATGCAGACCAACTAGAGAAAGGACTTGAGGACACAAGGAGGGGGAAGGGTAAGCTGGGACACAGTGAGAGAGTGGCATGGACATATATACACTACCAAATGTAAAATAGATAGCTAGTGGGAAGCAGCCGCATAGCACAGGGAGATCAGCTCGGTGCTTTGTGACCACCTAGAGGGGTGGGATAGGGAGGGTGGGAGGGAGACGTAAGAGGGATATATGTATATGTATAGCTGATTCACTGTGTTATAAAGCAGAAACTAACACACCTTTGTAAAGCAATTATACTCCAATAAAGATGTAAAAAAAATAATATAAAGTAAGGAAAAGAAAATCAATATTAAATCAATTATTCTGCCTACTTCTTACAGGTTCATAATAATTTATTGGTTAAAATGTGGCTGTTGGATTTCCTGGGGGTTCCATTAATCCATGCTATTTCTTTGGTTCTTCACAACACAGGAAATTCGTAGTTGATTAGAATCTACAACTTCTTTGTAAATCCTAGGAGTTATTTCATTGACTTACTGGGTTGAGAAAATCACAATGAGAATCCTGGGTAATTTATTTTAGAAATATTGTCTGGCCTTCATTTTCATTTAAAATTATTAAATGTTAAATGTTTGATATTGTTCAGTAAGTAAAATTCAGCCTAACTTAAAAATGTTGTCAAGAGGGCTGTCCTCAAAAATCTGCCTGAACAGGTAGATGAAAATGTTATATAATGCAAGCATGAGTTGTTTGTTTCAAAAGGACTGAGAAAAAGTTATTTATCAGACTAATAACTCTTGAAACACATTTCTAATTTTTGCATTCAACAATCTTTTTCTGGGCTTCCCTGGTGGCGCAGTGGTTGAGAGTCCAGCTGCCAATGCAGGGGACGCGGGTTCGTGCCCCGGTCCGGGAAGATCTCACATGCCGCGGAGCGGCTGGGCCCATGAGCCATGGCTGTGGAGCCTGCGCGTCCGGAGCCTGTGCTCCTCAACGGGAAAGGTCACAGCAGTGAGAGGCCCGCGTACCGCAAAAAAAATCTTTTTCTCATGGTTTGATAAAAGGAAAACATTAAATTAACTACAATGTCCATAAATTCCATAATAGTGGACTCCTGTTGAGTGAAACACAGTGAGTCAAGATCCCCCAAATATTTATAAGGTTGATACAATGACACTGAAAAGGAACTGGCATTAGCTTGTTTTGTTCTACATAAATTATACTCTTGACGTTCCATAGGTAATTTTATTTAAGCCTGATTAAATAATACGTTCAGTAGAAGTACTAATGTCAGAAAACTACATGAACGACTATGGAGAGAAATGAGGCTTTCTTGAAAGGAATGGAATGCTTCACTGGCAAATATCTTGAGAAGCGGTCAGTCTGGTGGCAGAAAAATGAAAATCCAGGAGGCGAGTCTCAGACCGTAGTAAGAACTTTCTCCTCTCTCTGGGTGAGAGGTAAGGTATCCTCCAGAGCCTGGAGATGCCTAGAGTGTTACCTTTGGAGGGAGGGGGGTTGGGCTTCCTCTGGGTAAGTGAAGGAAGCCCAAGCAACACCAAGAAGCAGCTCAGGCTGAGCTACTAAGAGAAGCTGTAACTTAGTCTTTGTGTTTTACTTCCCTCCCGTTATCTCTAGCTTTCAATAAATTCTCATGGCAAAGAAGACTCTGGGCTTCACTACAGTACGTTAATGGAAGAAAGATCTTTCTTCACTCTTGGGACAGAGCTGAAGATGGAAAGAGCGATGGATCCCCTCCACTGAGCTCAAGGAAGAGACTAGCAGAATGCTCACTAAATGCTGCAGATCTGTGCGTTCATACCGGTCACCACACAGCAGCAGCAGTGTGGGGATAGAACTCCGAGGTCATAGTAAAGGACCTATTCCTGAAGAGAAGTGAGCATCAACCCAAGACCTCTCTAAAATAGTTAATAGTCACTTAGAGGGGAACAAGTTTTAGTCTGTAAGCCACTGGGAGCTCGTAGTATAAGAATATGGGTTTCATGAGATTTTTCTGCACGAGACTTTTCCCAATACTTATTTTTTTTAGAGGGAGCAGGTCTGGGCTAGAGTTTATCAACCTCATTATTTCTGAGTTTCCTGAAAGCACCATCTTCTCTACAGAATCTTCACACTGCACTCTCCCAGTCTACACCTATTTCTTTCCTCTCTGCAGCTCATAACAGCTCTTCAAGTGTGAGAGGCATCTTAACACACTGGTAAGTGACAGAGAGAAATTCCAAGGCTGGTAGTGGGGATGAGGGAGGCTGGGAGGGAGAAAGGGAGGAAGGAGATAATCACACAGATTAGCCTCTCTTACTAAAAATAAGATGTGTGATACTCTGAAAAGCAGAGATTTTAACTGCTGAATCCAAATTTCTAAATGGAGTGTGTCTCTCCAGGACATCAGATTTTGCAAGAGAAATGACTAATAAATACCAAGGACCCCAGCATACATGAGTCCATTTTATGCTAAATACACACAACATAGAAAATCAATCATCTATCCTAACATGAATAGACAGCCCTATTATTTATTTTCATTTGAAAATCCAGCACTTAGTCTTTTAGTAAGAAAGGGTCATGGGTTTGTCCTTCATCCCTCACATGCCACTTTCTGAAGGAACTCTGCTCTAGTGTTGGGTGTTGTGTTAAAGTGTTACATGCTAAAATGTGATGATATGTGAATCATATAGGCATGTAGAGTAGGAACAGAGCTACTCTTTCAGGTCATTTGATGTGGGTGATATCATTTCCTGATCAAGTCATTACATTACAAAACACTTTGTGATACATTTACACACATATTCTGTGTAAATGCTGGAGAAGGTCAAATCCAAAGTGCAGAGGAGTAGCATATGACCATAATTAGGGGTTTATGTTTCCTAGTGAACTCAATATTCCCATTCTTAAGTGAAACCATTGTGTTCATAGACCCCTCCTTCTTAGAGGAGTGGTCTCTGGGAGACATCAGAAAGCTTGAAGAGATGACAGCAAACCTTTTATTGGAAACTTGCATGCATGTATTATTCTTATGAATTCAATACTGTACAGAAGTGGGGCAATGTGATGTCTTATACTTATGCCATAGGAGTACATTTTGAAACAGGTTTAAATCTCCAGAAACTGCTTCACCTCAGGAAAGAGTAGGAAGGGAGGACGGTGAAATTTATGTTTTCTGGAGTCACATACACTTTAGAATACTCAAGACAGAAAGTATCTCAGCATCTTGCTCTTTTATTTCCCAAGTTGTCTAAATTTGAATCTACAGAGGATAATCAAGGTCCCTATAAAAACTATAAAAAAACTTACAAGCAAGAGAGAAATACAAAATTAGTAGGGGTGTTCCAAAGAAATTGGCTAAATCAGTGGCTTTCAAACATTTTTCACTGTGATACACTATAAAAAATCCATTTGATATCACAACCCAGTATATACTTACATATGCATATATATTTACCTTTACTATGTTTGCTGCATTCACGTGTTTTCTTTTATTTCAATTCTATTTCATTTAAAAAATGCTTATAATCCATTAAGTTACTGTAATATCCACTTACAGGACTCAATTTGCTGTTTGGAAAACATTGAGTTTTACTAATGAAAAAAAATTCACGACAGACACCAAAAAGCCAGTAGCTTATTCTATACATCTGAATAACTATGAAATATGAAGGGAGCATGTAAAAAGGGTACACTTTCAGGCTTCCCTGGTGGCGCAGTGGTTGAGAGCCCGCCTGCCGATGCAGGGGACAAGGGTTCGTGCCCCGGTCCGGGAAGATCCCACATGCCGCGGAGCAGCTGGGCCCGTGAGCCATGGCCGCTGAGCCTGCGCGTCTGGAGCCTGTGCTCCGCAACGGGAGAGGCCGCAACAGTGAGAGTCCCGCGTACCGCAAAAAAAAAAACAAAAAAAAAGGGTACACTTTCAGAAGTGTTCTGCCTTGCCTGCCCAATGTAAACTGTTTTAATATTAAGCTTTTACGGGCACCTCAGAATAATATAGAATGCTTTGCCTTGTTTTCTCTGATAACAAGACATGAGTTCAGTCACAAAGAAATGCCAAGGAGAAGGGCTTATTTTTCAAAAAAGAATGATGGAAGAGTGATTGGAAAGGACATGAAAAACCTGGCCCTGTGGAAATAATGGAGAGTTTCCCAGGTACACAGAGGGAGAAGCTACCTTGCAGGTAATCACCAGGCTACCAGGGAATCCTGGGTAGCTAAGAGAAGGGTATGCATCTTAAAAAGCCACTGAAGCAGGCTTCTAGCTCCAAGGACGGAAAAAATAATGAGAGAGAGAGAAGAGAAAAGAGACTCTTTCATGTTTTTTTTTTTTAAACTGGAGAAGATGAATAATAAAATGTTATAATCAAGAAAGAGATGAGTTCAGAGGAGAGGACAGGATGCATATTTCAATGGAGCTTTGCAGAAAATAGTTTAAAAATTGGATTTTACTCTTAGTGAAGTAGGAAGTGATTGGAAATGCATTTTAACTAGCTTGAGACAAAAATTCCCTGAGTGAAATAATTTTTAAATAATGGTTTCACTTTTTTTCTGATTGACAGTTCTGATTGACCAAATAGTTTCAGAGAAAGTGATATACAGAATATTTGGGGCTCCATAATTAAAGGGACAGCGATAAATTCAAATGTGTTCACATGAGAGCATCTGAGATGGTGAAAACTCTAGAATAAATGTTCTCTTAAGAACCCCAAAGGACCTAGATGCATTCATCCTAGAGAAACAAATGCTAAAAAGAGACATATTTGTATCTTGTATGTAGTTTGTATCTACAAATATGAGGTCTTTTGTGTAGAAAAGGATAACACATTTTTGTGATTTGAATGAGTCACACACAAATCAAAAGACATGATCCTTCATGGAGAGGAGGACTGAAGATTTCTAATACCATATCCAACTTTAGGACTCTGTAACTCTAGATATCTACCTTAGAGTATGGTTGAGAAGATGAAATGATATGAAATGAAATATATATTAAAATATATATAATGTATATACATACAGTAATCAGAACATGGTAAGTAATAGATGGTAATTGTGATTAAACTGATAAATTTTAATTTACTAGTAGGTTCATTAGAAATTTTATTGAAACTTTGAAAATTAAAGTTGTTTTTCTGTTCTAATAAAAATAATTTTAAATCCTCAGTTAATAAAAAAAAAAAGTCAGTGAATTTTCTAGTGAATAGAATTATCTGGGTTACTTCAACAAAGATTTTCCTAATTCAGTCACAAAATCACTGATTAATTTTTGAAAAGGGACCAGTATAAAAAGGAATTCAGGTTTGAAATATTAGATGCTATAAGAAGTGGAAAATTATTTAGAAACAAAGATTTATAATCTCCAAAATCATGATGTCAATATGAAGATAGAAATTCATTTGTAAATAATAATGTACACATTTGGCTGAAAATGAATAACTATTTTAGTGTAAAAGACCCTAATGTTTGTGAGTGGGAGAGCCTTAGTTTTCATACTTCTAAATAAGTTAAAAATGTCTGCCTTCTCTCTCTCTGTCCCTCTGTGAATAGATATACAGACATTTTATATATATATATATATATATATAGAGAGAGAGAGAGAGAGAGAGAGATTGACAAAGCAATTAGTACAATGCTTGGCACATCACTGACAACAGTAATAATTAGTTTGATAATAAGGCACATCACAAACATGTTTATTTAGCCAATTAAGGCTAAGTCAGCAGAATGTCCAGAGGAGACACAGTTACAAATACCACAGGGGAACAACTACTATACTCAGAAAATATCACTGATTTTGTTAATTTATCTTCAGAGACTTATTTTAATTTCATGCTGATGATATCTGTTTCTCTGCAAGAATGGGAATGTGATATTAACACCTTTTCAACCGTGTCAACATAAATGGATTTTATAGTGTAATGATGCAGGGATGATTGTTTTCTGCTTTCTTTTCCTTTCTGTTAGAGAATTTTCTTTGTGAGAAACTATTAATTATGTAAACTTATGTCATCATGATTCCCTTTCTTGCCAAATATGTGCAGGACAACTGGTATAACACACAACAGTCATTATTTACATGGTATGGGCACCCACACCATTACACTTTGATAAGAATTTAAAAGACACTTTACCATTATGATTATGATAATTTTTTTTTCTTTGAGTCTTGCTTAAGGTAGAAACTGACAGAAAACAAAGTATGATAAATAACATATACTTTGCTTTTACTTTGCTTCCTGAATGTAAAGGAACACTGTGATAGTTTTATACATGAGCTTGATTGGATCACAGGATGTTCAGATATTTAGTTAAATATTATTTTTGGGTTTGGCTGGGAAGGTGTTTCCAAAAGAGATTAGCATTTGAATTGGTAGACAGAGTAAAGTAGATTACTCTTCTCTCCCCAGTGTGGGCGGGCATCACACAAGCTGCTTGAGGCCTGAAGAGAACAACAAAAGGGAAGGAAGGTTGAAGTCACTTTCTGCCAAGACATCAGTCTTCTCCTTCCCTCAGCACTCCTGCTTCTCAGGCCTTCAGACCTGGACAGGAGTCTACACCATTGGCTGTCCAGTTTGCAGACCTGCAAACTCAGGCTTTCCTGAATATCCAGCTTTGAAATAGCAGGTCATAGAACTTCTCAGCCTCCATAGTCACATGAGCTGGTTCATTATAATAAATCTCTTTATATAACTATATATAAGTATAAATATATATAAGTATTATATATTATCGTATGTTTTTTATATATATATATATATA
The DNA here is from genome assembly GCF_951394435.1 of Stenella coeruleoalba. Classification (NCBI taxonomy): domain Eukaryota; kingdom Metazoa; phylum Chordata; class Mammalia; order Artiodactyla; family Delphinidae; genus Stenella; species Stenella coeruleoalba. The sequence continues at coordinate 137,947,361 of NC_137148.1, forward strand.
TATAAAATTACATATTATTAGGGTCTGTTTCTCTAGAAAACCCTGACTAATACAAACACATAAGATATGGAAGATATATACATAAGATATACACGCAAGATATACACATAATACATGGAAGATATAGCAAGTCTCCCTGCAGTAATAAAAGCTGAAGAAGTACCTGACATTATCCCATGCTGAGAAATACTTTATTTCTGAAGAGACAAACATTCAGTCTGGAATTCCTAGAAATTTACCAAATACTGGGTTTGCCCCAACTGAAAAGGTTTGACTTTAATTACACTACACTGCTTATTGCTTTGTCAAGGTGGGACCTCTGACAGGTGGAAACTCAGTGGACTAAGGTGTATGAATTTATCTAGTTTGTGGCTACTGGGCTGCACCCCACAGGCCTACAGGGTCTATACATGCTCAGCTTCAAGATGAAAGAAAGAGCCCAGAGTCAGCAACAGAGACATCAATAATTTAAGGGATGAAGAATCTTATGTCTGAAGCAAGGTTCTGGAGCGACACCCCACTATGTGCAGCAGAAGTGGGCAGGACATGGCTAGCTGCAGTCTTCGCTCCAGGGGGAGTGGGAGGTTACCAGTTACAGGGGGAATTGACTTCAGGTTGGCTCATCTGTTACCAGGGAAAGTAGCAGAGGGGCACACCTCTCACTACCTCTTTGATAAGCTATCATGGTGGAGATTTTCTGATCTAAGGTTAGAACAACCATAGCTGGAGCAGGGGCAAGTATGTAGGGAGGTCAGTCAGATGAGTGGGGTGTAGGTGAAGCAGGAACTAGTCAAGCAGGGGGTGTGCCGAGAGCAAGAGAACAGTCATCTTGAGTGTCCTGACTATACACTCCACCCCTACACACCCTGCACAACCCTTACAGTCTTGATCTGCCCCTCCTCTGAGATATCCCTAGGCTCAGGTATGTAGAGGGGCTCTGCAACCAGATACCACAAATACGCTACAGACAGCAGCAGCTAAATAATATCAAGAGTAAGATACCTAGTATGCTAAGAAGACTCAATCACCAGGATGCGGGCACATTTTGGAGCCAAGTACTTAACAGGTCAAAGGAGAGGGAGTCAATGGCGGCAGGGTCCTCTCCACTTATAAGAAAGGTAAGGCCACTCCTGGTCTTCACAAACCCAGAGCCACCCCCTAGGGAGGGAAAGGGCCCAGCTCTAAAACAAACATTCTGGTGGCCTAGTCAGGAGTCAGCAGTCACAGTACAGGTCTCCCGCCCCATGTTATGTTGAGTGCCATTAAGAGCTGGACCCATTAGGCCTTTGCTAACAAAAAGCAGTTAATCCCACTATTTTGACTTGTGTGTCCAAAAGCCAGCCTATTCCATTCCACACAGCGTAGCCCAGGGGTGCTCATGGGCAGTCAATTGTATGGTACCATTTACCGAAGGGGGTCCTTCTGATGTATTGTCATGTGGGAGAGGAAGATGGTGAGAGAGTTTTCCCCCATTGTTAGTCATCCCCACAGAGTCACATTAGCTGGGTCAATTTTTTATGGAAGTAAAGAAGAGGATGACAGTGGCATCTCACTGTAGACCCAGCAATTAGGCTCATTTTGCAGTGAGGCCATGGTTGCTTCCCAGTCCTTGAATAGATTTCCTTCACTCAGGCTAGGGATGATAAGTAAGACATCTAACAGGCACAACACAGGGAGACCATGACCACTAAGCCAAACAAAAGCAGTACCTGAATTGTGAGATAACACCACACTTGCCTGTGGTTCTTGTCCTAGTCTGTCATACAGTTTAAAAAAATGCAAGTTTTTAGTAATACAGGAACACGTCCAAAATCACATCTACGACGGCCACCTAGTTTTCCCTTGGATGTCTGAACGACAGCTACACCAGTCTGACTTTGAGATGTATTCCCCCCCACACAATGGCCAGAGCAGAGGTACAATGCCTGCTTGATAGGCCACAAGACAGTCCACTCTTGTCAGTAAAGTTTAAGTTAAATCATGTATACGCCACAATGACTTCCCCATACCTCCATATGTGAAGATTTTTCCATTATTCCCCCTTTCTGTAGACCAAAGTATATAAACCTTGAAGTCATGGTGAGCCTGGATCCAGATCATGTCCCTCTGTGTTAGACCTCCTTCATATTTGCCTAGTTCTCAACACTGGGGGAAAGCTGGTCAGATATCGTAAACAAGCTCAGGTGTTGATGGGGAAATATTTTAGAAGCTATACATTTTATCACATACTGAATTGTTACACAAGCATGTGCTTTCAGTGGCAGACTTAAAGTAAGCAGTCATACATCATGAGTAGTTATACTCTGTGACAACTTCATTAGACAATTTTCTTTTCCTCCTGAGCATCAGGGCAAAAGTGAGGCGAATACAATAACTTTTATAAATCTAGACCTCAATCAACAGGAATAGAATTTCTTATCTACTGAAATATAACATTTTTCTCTCCAGAAGTACCCTTATCACCACCAAACACAGCCAAATCAAGACTAATCTGTTTGCAAAGTAAGTCTGGTCAATTGACCACATAGGCTCCTCCAAACTGGCTGAGGTAGAACTCCTCAGAAGAAATCTCAGACTGAATTCCCTAAAGGCCTCTCAAGGCCAGGAAAGCCATGCCAGAGGTCTGCCATCAGGCTCTGCCTCAGTCGATTTCTCTCTGCTAGAGGTCTCCAAAATATAGAGATTCCCACACATGCCAGGAGACAGTTTTTCCCATCCACCTGATAAGGTTGCTCAGAACCCAAGAGTCTCCAACTTCTGAAGGGACGAGGCAGCGAGAAAAGAAAAATGTTTCAATTCTACCCACAGGTGTAGTTTACCAAATTGCTGTAAGTTATAACTAACTTGAGGGAAGGGCTTCCCTATATCTGGAAAACATAGATCAAAGCCAGTAATATTCCAGACAAAAAGCATAAAAATTATGACCATATTCACCAGTTCACTCAGTAACCAAACCTTTTAACTTTGTATGAAGCCATCAGGTTTTCCCTGAGGATTTTTTAATTTCTTGCCCAGTTCAGCAGTATGATCTGAAATTTATCAGAGATCTTGACTTATCAAAATGTCTTTCCTATGAACCTTCTTAAAGATGAAGAACTTTTGCAAAAGCATCGGAGTATAACAACTGTCTATAAATGACAAAAGACTTAAAAAAGGCACGGTTAAACACCTGATTAAAATGTAATCAATAAAGCAACTTCGTTACAATAACTAGAATTATGACTGATTATAATCTGAACCCTTAAAAACCTTAATTTCTGTCAAAACCCAAGAAGCAAGTAATTGTTAACTGTTTGTCATACTGGCATTTCCTGATTGGAAAATTTATGCTTAATCTTCCACTCCTAAGAAGGCAAAGGTAGGTAAATTTAGACCCACCCAGCAATTAATGTTCCAATATTTTATCCTATTTGAAATGACCCGACAGTCAATGAATTCTCTTCATTTAACTTAGTTTAGTTGCAAGTTACCAAAATCTAGAGAGACTATTATAGATAGATATTCCTAAAACGTAATTATCTGATAACGTTTTTTTTTAACATCTTTATTGGAGTATAATTGCTTTACAATGTTGTGTTAGTTGCTGCTGTATGATGAAGTGAATCAGCTATATATACATATATCCACATATCCCCTCCCTCTGTGTCTCCCTCCCACCCTCCCTATCGCACCCCTCTAGGTGGTCACAAAGCACTGAGCTGCTCCCCCTGTGCTATGCAGCTTCTTCCCACTAGCTATCTATTTTACATATCGTAGTGTATATATGTCCATGCCACTCTCTCACTTTGTCCCAGCTTACCCTTCCCCCATCCCGTGTCCTCAAGTCCATTCTCTAGTACGTCTGCGTCTTTATTCCTGTCCTGCTCCTAGGATCATCAGAACGTTTTCTTTTTTTCTCTTAGATTCCATATATGTGTGTTAGCATACGGTATTTGTTTTTCTCTTTCTGATTTACTTCACTCTGTATGACAGACTCTAGGTCCATCCACCTCACTACAAATAACTCAATTTCCTTTCTTTTTATGGCTGAGTAATATTCCATTGTATATATGTGACATATCTTCTTTATCCATTCATCTGTTGATGGACACTTAGGTTGCTTCCATGTCCTGGCTATTGTAAATAGAGCTGCAATGAACATTGTGGTACATGACTATTTTTGAATTATGGTTTTCTCAGGGTATATGCCCAGTAGTGGGATTGCTGGGTCGTATGGTAGTTCTACTTTTAGTTTTTTAAGGAACCTCCATACTGTTCTCCATAGTGGCTGTATCAACCTACATTCCCACCAACAATGCAAGAGGGTTCCCTTTTCTCCACACCCTCTCCATCATTTATTGTTTGTAGATTTTTTAATGATGGCCATTCTGACTGGTGTGAGGTGATATCTCATTGTAGTTTTGATTTGCATTTCTCCAGTGATTAGTGATGTTGAGCATCGTTTCATGTGTTTGTTGGCAATCTTTATATCTTCTTTGGAGAAATGTCTGTTTAGGTCTTCTGCCCATTTTTGGATTGGATTGTATGTTTTTTTGATATTGACTGCATGAGCTGCTTGTATATTTTGGAGATTAATCCTGTCAATTGCTTTGTTTGCAAATATTTTCTCCCATTCTGAGGGTTATCTTTTCATCTTGTTTATGCTTTCCTTTGCTGTGCAAAAGCTTTTAATTTTCATTAGGTCCCATTTGTTTATTTTTGTTTTTATTTCCATTTCTCTAGGAGGTGGGTCAAGAAGGATCTTGCTTTGATGTATGTCATAGAGTGTTCTGCCTACGTTTTCCTCTAAGTGTTTTATAGTGTCTGGCCTTACATTTAGGTCTTTAATCCATTTGGAGTTTATTTTTGTGTATGGTGTTAAAGAGTGTTCTAATTTCATTCTTTTATATGTAGCTGTCCAGTTTTCCCAGCACCACTTATTGAAGAGGCTGTCTTTTCTCCATTGTATATTCTTGCCTCCTTTATCAAAGATTAGGTGACCATAGGTGCATGGGTTTATCTCTGGGCTTTCTATCCTGTTCCATTGATCTATATTTTTATTTTTGTGTCAGTACAATACCGTCTTGTTTACTGTAGCTTTGTAGTATAGTCTGAAGTCCGGGGGCCTGATTCCTCCAGCTTCGTTTTTCCTTCTCAGGTTGCTTTGGCTATTCAGAGTCTTTTGTGTTTCCATACAAATTGTGAAATTTTTTGTTCTAGTTCTGTGAAAAATGCCATTGGTAGTTTGATAGGGATTACGTTGAATCTGTAGATTGCTCTGGGTAGTATAGTATTTCCTATAGCATTTTGAAGTGTTTTGAAAGGCCTCTTTTTTTTTTTTTTTCACTCTCACAAATCAGATGATTGAAGTTCCTGAGAGCCCAGGTAGCTCATTTATATCTCAGAGGCACAGAAGAGAAATACCAATTTCTTCTGGAAAGCTAACTTCCTTTAACTGCATGTGCAAAAACCAGTTTCAGAATGTCAAAAGTTTCCCATCCTGGCCATTTTCAGGGATTTTTTCTTCTCGGTTTCAACAAATAACAGTAATAGATAATAACACACATCATTCAGTCACATTCACATGCCCCACTTTCAGAGGAACCAGATTCAGCATTCAAGTTAACCTTCACCTGGGCTGTCAGCTCAGCCTCTGTGGTCTTTCTTAATATAAAAAGCAACAAGTGGCCCACAGCTTCGGTGCCTTCTTTTTTCCCCACTGAAAAGGTGGCAAATATCTCCCCAACAGCCTTAGGAGTGTCTATGAGATCTCCATACTCTCTGGGCAGCCCCCATTCATCAAAGACAGCCACCACAGGGCCCCACATACTAGTGGATGACCACCCCAGGATCATCACACAACTTTTGGGATCACCCCGCAACCTCTGCACCCCACATTAGTGGACAGCCACCCTGGGATCACCTCTGCCACTTCTGGGCCCCACATGCAATGCATGACGATGGCCCCCACAACCTTCCATTCCCAATCCTTACTTCACAACATCTCAGCACTCACGAGAGTATCCTCACTCTCCTGGATGCTCTGCCCATTGTTGAGCTGCACCCTGCAGGCCTGCAAGCCGTGTACTTGCCCAGCTTCAAGACCAAGGAAAGAGCCCAGAGTCAGAGACAGAGACATCAGTGGCTTAATGGAAGGGAGAGCTTACACATCTGAAGCAAGGTCCTGGAGCGACACCCTGCCATGGGTGGCAAAAGGTAGACAGGACCTGGAGGCAGGCTTTGCTCCAAGGAGGAGGAGGTTACCAGTTATAGAGGGAATTGAAGTCAGGTGGGCTTGTCCATTACCAGGATAACTGGCAGAGGGGCACGCCCCTCACTTTCCCTCTGGTAAGCTATCATGGTGGAGATGTTCTGATCTAGAGGTTACAACAGTCCCTCGCTGGGGCAGGGGCAAGTATGCAGGGAGGTCAGTCACGTGAGTAGGGTGTAGGTGAAGCAGGCACTGGTCTAGCAGGGGATGTACCAAGAGCAAGAGAACAGCCATCTTGGGTGGCCTGACCACAGTGGCTTAGAGCAGAGGAAGAATATTGAAGCAAACCTCTAATGATTGCACCCATTATGTCTGCTGACATTATCTCTAAGACTCTAACACAGGACATAGTGGAATTTCAATGCCACCATTTTTTTAATCATTCAACAAAGAAACTACTGATTTCTCTCTGTCCAACCAACTTTTGGTTTCCTTTTTTGTATGCATACTAACAACATCAAAAATTCCCTATTTTTGTAAACTCCTTTTGGAAACTGCAAAGGCAGTTGAGATCTTTGATATGATAAAAAGTTTCTTGGCCAAGCAAAGTTGTGACTGTAAGAAAAGTATGGGCCATATGGGATCTTGGCACCAAATCTGGTTTGCTACTCTTGGAACAAGAAATTCTTATGTCATTGTAACCCATGAGCATCAGCTGATATAAAGGATACTACCAGCAATCCTCAAATAATTGTTGCCCACTGGCTGAAAAGTCACCAATTAAAGTTTTGTCAAGAGAATTTTCTGCTCTACAGATGACCTATGCCTTAATAGTAAAAAAGTAAAAATAAAAAAGTCTTGGAGATATTTGAATAAAATTCAGGAATAAATATCACCTTCTCTGAGAAAACAAATGTTTAACTTGAAGAATAGTTTGACAAAAAAGAGTTTATTAATTGCTTGGGTTAATTAGTAAAATGCTTGAGCCATATGAACAAACTAAATTGTATTGCAATGTCATCCATTCAGCCACCTCAAAGTGCTACCTAAGACTGCTACTAAACGAATATGCCATTGTATAATGAAGTACTGATGACAACAAATAATCGGACTTTCTGTGCTGGAGGAAGTGCTTCTTAGTAGCAAATCCTGCTGACTTCTCTGCAGGTAAAATCTGGCTTGCAGAAGCAGTGTCAAACTTTCCTGAAGGTTAATTATTATTAAATGGAGGGACCTACGCAGAAGGGGAGAGGCAGCACAGCGAAAGGAGAGCCTCTGAAACAGGACAAAAAGACAACCCTCAGAATGGGAGAAAATATTTGCAAATAAAGCAACTGACCAAGGATTAATCTCCACAATTTACAAGCAGCTCATGCACCTCAATATCAAAAATCAGACAACCCAATCCAAAAATGGACAGAAGACCTAAATATATACAGATTGCCAACAAACACATGAAAGGATGCTCAACATTTCTAATCATTACAGAAATGCAAATCAAAACTACAAGGAGGTATCACCTCACACCAGTCAGAATGGCCATCATCAAAAAATCTACAAACAATAAATGCTGGAGAGGGTGTGGAGAAAAGGGAACCCTCTTACACTGTTGGTGGGAATGTAAATTGATACAGCCACTATGGAGAACAGTATGGAGGTTCCTTAAAAAACTACAAATAGAACTACCATACGACCCAGCAATCCCAATACTGGGCATATACCCTGAGAAAACCATAACTCAAAAAGAGTCATGCACCACAATGTTCACTGCAGCTCTATTTACAATAGCCAGGATACGGAAGCAACCTAAGTGTCCATCAACAGATGAACAGATACAGAAGATATGGCACATACATACAATGGAATATTCCTCAGCCATAACAGGAAATGAAATTGAGTTATTTGTAGTAAGGTGGATGGACCTAGAGACTATCATACAGAGTGAAGTCAGAAAGAGAACAATAAATACCGTATATAACACATATATAGGGAATCTAAAAAATAAAAATGGTTCTGAAGAACGTAGGGGCAGGAGAGGAAGAAAGACACAGATGTAGAGAATGGACTTGAGGACACGGGAAGGGGGAAAGGTAAGAAGGGACAAAGTGAGAGAGTGGCATGGACTTATATATACTACCAAATGTAAAACAGATTAGTGGGAAGCAGCATCATAGCACAGGGGGAGCAGCTCAGTGCTTTGTGAACACCTAGAGGGGTGGGATAAAGAGGGTGGGAGAGAGAAACAAGAGGAAGGAGATATGAGGATATATGTATATGTATATCTGATTCACTTTGTTATAAAGTAGAAACTAACACACCAGTGTGAAGCAATTATACCCCAATAAAGATGTTAAAATGGAGAGCCTCTGGAGTGTGGGGTTCCGGAGTTTGGAGCTATGTGGCTGACAGGGTACTCTTGCTCTGGCCAGGTGTCCAGCTTGTGCCTCTGAGAAGGGATATCCAAGTTCAGGACATTAGTCCTCCAGAGCCCTCCCAGCTCCATATGATATCAAATGGCAAAAGGCCTCCCAGAGATCTCTACCTCAATGCTAAGACCTAGCTCCACTCAACGACCAGCAAGCTCCAGTCCTGGACACCTTATGCCAAACAACTAGCAAGACAGGAACACAACCCAAACCATTAGCAGAGAGGTTGCCTAAAAATATAATGAGGCCACAACACCTCAAAACACACCACCGGACATGGTCCTGCCTACCAGAAAGACAAGATCCAGCCTCAACCACCAGAACACAGGCACCAGTCCCCTCCACCAGGAAGCCTACACAACCCACTGAACCAACCTTAGCCACTGGGGGCAGACACCAAAAATAATGGGAACTATGAACCTGCAGCCTGTGAATAGGAGACCATGAACCCAGTAAGTTAAGCAAAATGAGAAGACAGAGGAATACACAGCAGATGAAGCAGCAAGGTAAAAACCGACCAGACCAAACAAATGAAGAGGAAATAGGCAGTCTACCTGAAAAAGAATTCAGGGTAATGATAGTAAAGATGATCTAAAATATTGAAAATAGAATAGAGAAAATACAAGAAACGTCTAACAAAGACCTAGAAGAAATAAAGACCAGACAAACAATGATGAAAAACACAATAAATGCAATTAAAATTCTCTAGCAGGAATCAATAGCAGAATAACTGAGGCAGAAGAATGGATAAGTGACCTGCAAGATAAAATAGTGGAAATAATTACTGCAGAGCAGAATAAAGAAAAAAGAATGAAAAGAATTGAGGACAGTCTCAGAGACCTCTGGAACAACATTAAATGCACCAACATTCGAATTATAGGGGTCCCAGAAGATGAAGAGAAAAAACAAGGGTCTGAGAAAATATTTAAGAGGATTATAGTTGAAAACTTCCCTATGATGGGAAAGGAAACAGTCAATAAAGTCCAGGAAGTGCAGAGAGTCCCATACAGGATAAGTCCAAGGAGAAACACATCAAGACACATATTAATCAAACTATCAAAAATTAAATACAAAGAAAAAATATTAACAGCAGCAAGGGAAAAGCAACAAATAACATACAAGGGAATCCCCATAAGGTTAACAGCTGATCTTTCAGCAGGAACTCTGCAAGCCAGAAGGGAATGGCAGGACATATTTAAAGTGATGAAAAGGAAAAACCGACAGCCAAGATTACTCTACCCAGCAAGGATCTCATTCAGATTCACCACAGAAATTAAAAGCTTTACAGACAAGCAAAAGCTAACAGAATTCAGCACTACCAAACTAGCTTTGCAACAAATGCTAAGGGAATTTCTCTAGGCAGGAACCACAAGAGAAGGAAAAGACCTACAATAACAAACCCAAATCAATTAAGAAAATGGTAATAGGAACATACATATCAATAACTACCTTAAATGTAAATAGATTAAATGCTTCAACCAAAAGACATAGACTGGCTGAATGGATACAAAAACAAGACCTGTATATATGTTGAATAAAAGAGAGCCACTTCAGACCTAGGGAAACATACAGACTGATACTGAGGGGATGGAAAAAGATATTCCATGCAAATGGAAATGAAAAGAAAGCTGGAGTAGCAATTCACATATCAGACAAAATAGACTTTAAAATAAAGACTATTACAAGAGACAAAGCAGGACACTACATAATGATCAAGGAATCAATCCAAGAAGGAGTTATAACAATTGTAAATATTTATGCACCCAACATAGGAGCACCTCAATACATAAGGCAAATGCAAACAGCCATAAAAGGAGAAATTGACAGTAACACAATCTGAGTAGAGGACTTTAACACTCCATTTTCTCCAATGGACACATCATCTAAAATGAAAATAAATAAGGAAACAGAAGCTTTAAATGATACATTAAACAAGATGGACTTAATTGATATTTATAGGACATTCCATCCAAAAACAACAGAATACACATTCTCCTCAAGTGGTCATGGAACATTCTCCAGGATAGATCATACCTTGGGTCACAAATAAAGCCTTGCTAAATTTAAGAAAACTGAAAACATAAGAAGTAACTTTTTGGACCACAGTACTATGACATTTGATATCAACTACAGGAAAAAATCTGCAAAAAATACAAAGACATAGAGGATAAACAATACACTACTAAATAACAAAGAGATCACTGAAGAAACCAAAGAGGAAATCAAAAAATACCTAGAAACAAATGACAATGAAAACACGATGACACAAAACCTATGGGATGCAGCAAATGCAGTTCTAAGAGGAAAGTTTATAGCAATATAATCGTATCTCAAGAAACAAGAAACATCTCAAATAAACAACCTAACCTTACACCTAAAGCAACTGAAGAAAGAAGAACAAAAAAAAACCCAAAGTTACCAAAAGGAAAGACATCTCAAAGATCAGATCAGAAATAACTGAAAAAGAAATGAACAACAGCAAGATCAATAAAACTAAAAGCTGGTTCTTTGAGAAGATAAAAAATATTGATAAACCATAGCCAGACTTATCAAGAAAAAAAAGGAGAAGACTCAAATCAATAGAATTAGAAATGAAAAAGGAGAAGTACCAACTGACACTGCAGAAATACAAAGGATCATGAGAGATTAGTACAAGAAACTATATGCAAATAAAATGGACAACCTGGAAGAAATGGACAAATTCTTAGAAATGCACAACTTTCTGAGACTGAACCAGGAAGAAAGAGAAAATATGAACAGACCAATCACAAACACTGAAATTGAGACTGTGATTAAAAATCTTCCAACAAACAAAAGCTCAGGACCAGATGGCTTCACAGGTGAATCCTATCACACATGTAGAGAAGAGCTAACACCTATCCTTCTCAAACTCCTCCAAAATAGAGCAGAGGGAGGAACACTCCCAAACTTATTCTACGAGGCCACCATCACCTTGATAACAAAACCAGAAAAAGAAAGAAAACTACAGGCCAATATCACTGATGAACATAGATGCAAAAAACCTCAACAAAATACTAGCAAACAGAATGCAGCAGCACATTAAAAGGATCATACACCATGATCAAGTGGGGTTTATCCCAGGAATGCAAGGATTCTTCAATATACAAAAATCACTCAATGTGATAAATCATATTAATAAATTGAAGGAGAAAAACCATATGATCATCTTAATTGATGCAGAAAAAGTTTTCAACAAAATTGAATATCCATTTATGATAAAAACCCTCCAGAAAGTAGGCATAGAGGGAATTTACCTCAACATAGTAAAGGCCATATATGACAAACCCACAGCCAACATCATTCTCAATGGTGAAAAACTGAAACCATTTCCTCTAAGATCAGGAACAAGACAAGGTTGCCACTCTCACCACTGTTTTTCAACATAGTTTTGGAAGTTTTAGCCACAGCAATTAGAGAAGTTAAAGAAATAAAAGGAATTCAAATCGGAAAAGAAGAAGTAAAGCTGTCACTGTTTTCAGATGACATAATACTATACGTAGAGAATCCTAAAGATGCTACCAGAAAACTACTAGAGTTAACCAGGGAATCTGGTAAAGTAGCAGGATACAAAATTAATGCACAGAAATCTCTTGCATTCCTCTACACTACTGATGAAAAATCTGAAGGAGAAATTAAGGAAACATTCCCATTTACCACTGCAACATAAAGAATAAAATACCTAGGAATAAACCTATCTAAGGAGACAAAAGACCTGTATGCAGAAAACTATAAGACACTGATGAAAGAAATTAAAGATGATACAAACAGATGGAGAGATATACCATGTTCTTGGATTGGAAGAGTCAACATTGTGAAAATGAGTATACCAACTAGAGCAATCTACAGATTCAATGCAATCCCTATCAAACTACCAATGGCAGTTTTCGCAGAACTGGAACAAAAAATTTCACAGTTTGCATGGAAACACAAAAGACCCCAAATAGCCAAAGCAATCCTGAGAAAGAAAACGAAGCTGGAGGAATCAGGCTCCCTGACTTCAGACTCTACTACAAAACTACCATAACAAAGACAATATAGTACTGTCACAAAAACAGAAATATAGATCAATGGAACAGGATAGAAAGCCCAGAGATACACCCACGCACATATGGTCACTTATTTTTGATAAAGGAGGCAAGAAAATACAATGGAGAAAAGACAGCCTCTTCAATAAGTGGTGCTGTGAAAACTGGACAGCTATATGTAAAAGAATGAAAATAGAACACTTCCTAACACCATACACAAAAATAAATTCCAAATGGATTAAAAACCTAAATGTAAGGTCAGACACTATGAAACTCTTAGAGGAAAATATAGGCAGAACACTCTATGACATAAATCACAGCAAGATCCTTTTTGACCCACCTCCTAGAGAAATGGAAATTAAAAGAAAAATAAACAAATGGGACCTAATGAAACGTAAAATCTTTTGCACAGCAAAGGGAACCATAAACAAGACAAAAAGACAACCGTCAGAATGGGAGAAAATATTTGCAAATGAAGCAACTGACAAAGGATTAATCTCCAAAACTTACAAGCAGCTCATGCATCTCAATATCAAAAAAAAAAACCCAATCCAAAAATGAGCAGATTACTTAAATAGACATTTCTCCAAAGAAGATATACAGATTGCCAGCAAGCACATGAAAGGATTCTCAACATCACTAATCATTAGAGAAATGCAAATCAAAACTACAGTGAGGTATCACCTCACTCCAGTCAGAGCGGTCATCATCAAAAATACTGCAAGCAATAAATGCTGGAGAGAGTGTGGAGAAAAGGGAACCCTCTTGCACTGTTGGTAGGAATGTAAATTGATATAGCCACTATGGAGAACAGTATGGAGGTTCCTTAAAATACTAAAAATAGAACTACCATATGACCCAGCAATCCCACTACTGGGCATATACCCTGAGAAAACCATTATTCAAAAAGAATCATGGGCCTTCCCTGGTGGCGCAGTGGTTTAGAGTCCGCCTACTGATGCAGGAGACGTGGGTTCCTGCCACGGTCTGGGAAGATCCCACATGCCATGGAGCGGCTAGGCCTGTGAGCCATGGCCGCTGTGCCTGAGCGTCTGGAGCCTGTGCTCTGCAACGGGAGAGGCCAAAAGTGAGAGGCCCACGTACCACAATAAATAAATAAATAAATACAAACAAAAAGAATCATGTACCACAATATTCATTGCAGCTCTATTTACAATAGCCAGGTCATGGAAGCAACCTAAGTATCCATCAGCAACTGAATGGATAAAGAAGATGTGGCACATATATACAATGGAATATTACTCAGCCATAAAAAGAAACGAAATTGAGTTATTTGTAGTGAGGTGGATGGACCTAGAGTCTGTCATACAGACTGAAGTACGTCAGAAAGAGAAAAATAAATACCATATGCTAACATATATGTATGGATTCTAAAAAAAAAGAAAAAAATGGTTCTGAAGAACCTAGGGGCAGGACAGGAATAAAGACGCAGATGTAGAGAGTGGACTTGAGGACACGGGAGGGGGAAGGTTAAGCTGGGATGAAGTAAGAGAGTGGCATGGTCATATACACACTACCAAACTAAAAAGATAGCTAGTGGGAAGAAGCTGCATAGCACAGTGAGATCAGCTCTGTCCTTTGTGACCACCTAGAGGGGTGGGATAAGGAGGGTGGGAGGGAGATGCAAGGTGGGGGGATATGGTAATATATGTATATGTATAGCTGATTCACTTTGTTATACAGCAGAAACTAACACACCATTGTAAAGCAATTATACTCCAATAAAGATGTTTAAAAAATTATTTTTAAATGACTTTAAAGTTCATTTCTGGATTTTTCTTCCTTTACTACATCTCAGGTTATGGATGACCTGAAGTTTGTGAAAGACAGTCTTGCAAGAAAATGAAATGTTTCAAGTCCAATCCCCCATGGAATCCTGTAGAATCCTGTTGATCATTAATCCATGAATATCAATATCCAACAGTTTTTATTTTATTTGCCACTTGTCTGAACTAGTGTTTTCATCATTATCATCAAAAAGAGCAATTGAAATAAAGTTGTTTTAAAAAATGAAATGCATATCACCAGAAGAAACATCACCCCCCAAATTTAACTTCATCTTTAAAGCAAACAACATTGGCTTTTCAAAGAAAAGCCACTTTTGAGCTAAATTGAGGTTTAGCTCTATTTTTTTTTTTTTTCTATTTAGATTGATTTAAGCTCTTTAAAAATGAAAGCAACAGAGATCTTGCTCTTTGTAAAGATAGTTTTCAATCCTGTGAGGGACATTAATTTCAATCTCAGTAAAATAAACTGCACATGTATATTCCTGGTGCTTGGAAAAGTTTTTGTCTACTCTTTGCCTAACTCATTATTTTATGTAGATTTCAAATCAATCATTAATTTTTGAGAAAAGTGTTTCCTGACTGCCTTTATTTAGGCAAATTTGCATATTCTATATTCTCACATGACCAAATACTAGCCCTTCATACTACTTATCATAGATCCCATTTTATGTATTTGTGTGAAAATTTTAAGCTGATACGTTCTTTTACTGCCTGCAACTTCCCTGAGAGCAGCGACTCTGCCTGGTTTTCTTTATCATTGTTTTCCCAGCACCTAGAAGAATGACTGCTCATGGTAGGAAGTTGCAAAATTTTTATTAAGAATAATGAAACCTTATCAAATTGAAACCTTCTTGAATCTGAGAAAAAAAGAGTCATAGTTCTGTGGTGGAGAAGACTAACACTTAACACCTTGGGAGACATGACTATGACCTTCAAGCTGCTAGGCCATTGATTTGCTCAGGTTCTAGAGAGTTTGAGAGACACACAGACAGACAGACAGACAGAGACAGACTCAGGACAACTGCAGGACATATAAGACTAAACAACTTTGTTGAGCCCTTAAAATGAGATCCATTGTAAGTGTCTTATATATTTTACTATTACCTATGCATACAAATATACATATATTACATACATATACAATATACATATATATATTACATACATATATTTCAATGTTCTGTGTAGGTATAAAGACACATTGTCTTCAGTGCATCATTATTTTTACATGTACATTCTAAACACCCTATAAAATAAAGTGTAGACAACTGTCCCAAAGTGATTATGCTCGTGAACTTCTTTTCCTATGTTTCCATTTCAGTAACTCTTAGGAGACATGACAGTTTTCCAACTCTTTACCAGGGAGCTCCAAAGTTGGAAAACTATCCTTTTAGTTTAACAGAAAAATGTTTATTTTCTTCCCTAAAATATGAAGAATAAAATCTTGTTATCCAAGCTGGTTATCATGAACATATTTTTCCAAGACATAAACAAATACTTTTTTGACAATTTTTAATTTTTGCTTAAACTAAATACATGAAACGACTAATCAATAAAGTGCCAAGATTGGAAACTTCACTAATAACTAATTACTTTGATAATCTGGCTGGTAAATGTGTGATTTTTACCGTATTATGAACAGAAGGTGATTTTGTCAGCTGGGCTTTTTACAGTATATTCAAGATATTCAGTTGTTGGCGGAACTGTAATGAATCAGATAGGATTTGGAAACACACCATGATGTGCAACAGCATTCTGCACCTTGCACAGGACACCATGTTTTTTTTTGTTTGTTTTTTGTTTTTATAAATGTAGAAGATATAGCTCTTTTTTTATATATAAATTTACTTATTTTCTTTTTTGGCTGCGTTGGGTCTTCATTGCTGCGCACGGGCTCTGGAGTGCACACACAGTAGTTGTGGCGCACGGGCTTAGTTGCTCCGCAGCATGTGGGATCTTCCCGGACCAGGGCTCGAACCCGTGTCCCCTGCAATGGCAGGCGGACTCTCAGCCACTGCGCCACCAAGGAAGCCCGGCAGGCAGATTCTTAACGACTGAGCCACCAGGGAAGCCCCAGGAGACCATGTTTCGCAACCTGTTAATCTGCAGTGTAAGGTAACTGCCACCTTCTTCAACACCCACCTCGCTCTGGTGTGACTTAAACACGGCTGTCATTAAAAGCAACCTCAGATCATTACTAACTCCTGTGGCTGCTTAATCATCCAAGTGCAGTGCTGAGATGGAGAATTCAAGGGACATTCTTAAGCCTCCTTAATTGCTAATAATAGAAAATACACCTCAAGGAGAAAGCCTGGAGTTATAAGGAGAAACCATTATTCTTCTCTGCTTAAAGATCATCGGAGTTAATTCATAGTTACTTTCAATAGTTTCTTCATCAGCATAGAATTCTCAACTTTGGTTTCTAGATGATTTCTAGACACTATTAAGTCTGAGAGGCCTTTCACACCCCAAGGTCAAATGGGAAACTAGATCTTTGATTAGGCACAGCAAAGGACTGGATGATTTTGATGCATTTAACAGTGCTAGCCTTTAAACGCCTATGTTTAATAAATTTCTATTTTTTAATAAATTTCCCATTCAAAATCAATTTGAAATGTTACAAGATATCTCAAGATCTTAAAACTTATATACATTTTTTGTACATATAGTGACAAATAATTGAATGCATTTTTGTGCATTTACTCTATAAAATATTACCTCACATGTTAATGTTTATTTAAAATACCTATTATTATTTTACTAAAAATAGTAAACCATACTACAAGATTTGGCTATAATTCCCTGTGCTATGCAATATATCTTTGTTGCTTATCTATTTTATACATAGCAGTTGGTATCTATTAATCCCATACCCCTAATTTGTACCTCTCCCCTTCCCTCTCCCCTTTGGTAACCACGAGTTTGTTTTCTATATCTGTGATACTGATATATGCATGATATTGAATCAAAATGCTGTACACCTGAAAATAATATAATATTGTAAATCAACTGTACTTTAATAAAAAATAGTGAGATATATAGTAGGATTAATAAGAATAATAATAACAGCAAGATTTGTCATTAACAGGCACTTACCTAGTGTATCAATTGAAATATTTTCTAATTTTATTTAATCACATTGGCATGAAATAATAATGTATTGTGTAGGGGTTATTATAATTCATTCAGTCAGTCAAGGTAGGCTAAGTGCTCAAACATACAACTTTACAAGTTCAGAGACTTCCACATTAAGTGTTCATTTGACATTCATTTTGCCTTTCATTTTGTGAACCCATCTTGCAAGTCCTTGCAGCATTCTACACGCGTCCAACAAACAGGGACAAGGCATGGTAGAAGACCACAGGGCAGTATTTTGGGACAAGCCCAAAAGAGGCTGTTATCATCACTTCCATTCATAGTCTATTGGACAGAAGACAGTCACCTGGCCACTTCTTACTGCAAGTATAGGAGGAGAAAAGTGAAATAATTTTTGGTGAACACATGATAGTCATCTATCAGATTCATATTTATCAGTGAATAAAATGAGAATGAGAGAATTATGTCATCATCCCAAACCAAACAAGCTGTGGCATTTCCAACTATGATGAAGTAACTGGAGCCAGTCTTGATGTCCCATAATGGGAAATGAAAAAAAATAGTAAATGTATGAGTAAATTTCTTGCAGACCTTGATCAACACACTGAGTAGGACTCTGAGTCCTTAGAAGAGAGGAAAAAAAGTGAGGTGAGCCCTACAGTTACCCTGGTTTTCTGGGTGCACTTTCTGGACCATAATATAGGAATAAGGAAACCAAGCAGAACCCAGCAAATCACTAAGTTGAGTAGACAGAGAATGGAGTGGGAGGAGCTTGAGGCAGGTGATATTTGCCGTCAGAGTGCCAGAGAAGAGAGAGCTACACAGAGAAAAAGCATCACAAATCTACAAAGGGGTCCCCATGCGTCTGTTGTTGAATACTAAAATATGCATACATCAAATGAACCTCTACAAGGCTGGGCACAAAATAACTAGGGAGCTGTAAACTAAAACATTCTCATAGTTCACTCAGGGCTAGGAGAATTCAAGTTCAAGCAGCCAGAAGAAGTCTTTATTGAATACTCACACGCCATTAAGCAAAAAGCACAGAAGATCATAAATTTGTAGTAGGGTCTAAGTAGCCCTAGAGTAAAGGCTACAATAGATCTGCTCTAACAAAGCAGAAAAACATGTTTTAAAAGGATTCAGATATTCTGCAAGTAACTTCCTGTCAACCAGAAAGAAGTGCATTAATCTATAAAGAAAACACCAAAATACAACTGTCAACAATGTAATACTCAAAATTTGTTGCAACCCCTATAAAATTATTAAGTGAAAAAGTGGGGAAAATAGGAGCAATAGCCAGGAGAAAAATCAGTCAGTAGAAAAGACCTAGAAGTTACTGAGATGGTAGAATTAGCAAACAAGGAATTTATAATACCCAAGGATCTAAAAGAAAAAATTAATAGAATGAGGATATGAGTAGAGGTCATAAAGTAGAACCTAATGGGATTTTTGAAACTGAAACATCCAATGTTGAAATTATAAAATTCACTGGATGACATTAAAAGCAGTTTGGACACTTCAGAAAAAAAGAACAGAGAACTTGAGGAGTTTATATTGAATCTACATAAATTGAGGCTCAGAAAGAAAATGGGGAATTATGATGCATTTTGTTACCATAAAGACAACTATGAACTTGACAAGTTCTTATGTGCAAAAATATATGAATTTCATGACAAGATAAAATGTGTTTTTCCATTATGTAAAACCACTAATGGCATCTCAACATATTTTAAAGTATTTCAAATATCCTTTTATATAAAATTTATGTAAGTGATATTTGTATTATAATACAAAGCATGATAATATAAAGAGGTGTCATGTAATAGGCTATAGTCACAATTTATAAATTGTTCAATATGATAGAGGCATTACTAATTTTTTCCTTTTCCTAATTACCTAGCAGTGAATGGCCCCTCTCTCTATCCAGTCATTTGCTCAAGCATAGGAGTCATTCTTGATCTACTGCTTTCATTCTCTGAGCCCTGTAACACATAATTCCATCAGGAGTTTTGTTAATTCTCCACCTTAAAACCTCTCCAACCCCCCCCTCAAACTAAACTGTCTAGAATTGCTCCAAACATGTCCAAGTTGGTCTACTTGACTCACTCTTGTCTTCTATATAATCCATTCCCCACCCTGAAGCTATGCTGATCTTTGTAAAACACAAGTTTGATCATATAAATCTTACTTAAATGCCTTCAATGGCTCCCCAGTGATCCAAATACGAAGTGTAGTCCTTTTGCCATGGTTTATAATTCCCTATATGAGCTGGCTCCTAATTACTTCTCCAGCCTCATCTCTTGCCATTCTTTTCCTTTCACTTGAAAAGGAAAAGGAAAAGACAAGGTTACACTGGTAGTCAGTCTTAAGCAAAGGGTTTATTGCTATAATGCTTTAGGACAGAGTCCATCAGATTTTGAGATCACACTCTCTGCCTTTAGTTTGTACAAGTAATAGTTTACAGTCAGACAAATAGCTTAAAATTTTACAATATTATGTCTGACATGAAATTTTTCAAATGCTATTTTATAGTAAAACAACAACAAAATACGTATTATCTAACAGAATTATTAGGTCTATACTTATATTTACTTGATGTGTTTTGCTGTATTTTGCAATATAGACCTTTTTATTTTTCTGGTTACAACTGTAAAGAGGAATCCTGAAAATTTTCTGTCGTAGCTAGTTAAAATTATAATCTGCTTTGTTAACAAGTTTGGGATATTTGCACATATCTTTTGAACTGAAGTTTTAGAGAAGCCCTCTTGTTCAAGGAAATGCCTTGAGCTGAAAAAGAGAATTTTTTCCTTACTAAAAAAAAAGTCTGTAATTACTGCTGTGCTTTTCAGAAGGAATTGATTTTGTTTGAGGAGAATTGAATCATAAGTGCAAATATTTTCTTTCAATGTCAGATCATAGAATGGCTTGTGAATCACAATATTAGAGACAGATACAGCTAAAATACTGATTAATAGACAAAAATACCTGTAATAATAATTATTCTGCTTATGTGAGTTTTTATTATAAAGATTTTTATTTTGCTTTAATAATCATTGACACAAACTAGTTTATATTTGTAAAATAATCTATTTTGAAAAAAACTGAATATTTTTGTATCCATTAATATAATAAAACAATTTGGAAGGTAAATAAATAAATCTTTTCAAATAATATATAATTTAATTAGTTTTGGTGTCTCCTTTCATTCTCAAAATTAACTCCTACTATAGAGAAGACATTGAAGGAAAAGTCTCATTACAATGATCACCTTTAATTTTGGTCTTCCTATGTTAACATACAGAATGGTTCGACATTATATTTTGAGCAGAGTTCTTATCGTTCATTACATTTTTAAGACCTACTACATATGAGGTGCTAATAAGCATTTGTTGAATTCATCAATCAGGACAAGTTTATCTGTATTTTATGGTAATTATGAGTACCTAGTACATAAAATGTTCTATCCTAGACATTGGGACAGATACAGAGGTATAAGACTAGATTGAACAAATTTTCTACTCTCCGACTTAATTAGAATGATGGCACGTATACAAAGTGGCATGTTTAGAGTCTGTATCTCTGAGTGCATTCCTTCATATATTATTTCAATATGTTTTTCGTATTGTAGAGTCATTTACTCAAATCTCTTTAGCTCTGATAAAATACTTTATCTGTACCTTTCTTTGTAGTACATGTCATTTTTGATTCTGTATTAGAAATATTTACAAGACTTATTTTCTCTACTATATTGTAAACAAATTGAGGTTAGGTCCATGTTTGATTCTCTGATGACTCTTTCAGAGTTCTTAACAAATGGAAAGAGCTCACAGTGTTTATTGAAACGATGAATGATATAACTACTCTACCAGGCCATGTATAATGAACGCATATTACTGATCCTTTACTATTCAGAGAAGGAATAAACCATTTCCAATTAGAGATATTTTTGCATTCAATAAGCATTTGCTTATCAGCACTATGTGTCAAGCATTGCATTGGGCACCGTCATACAGAAGTAAATAAAATAAATATGGTCTTTGCCATTGTGAAAGAAAATAAACGTTATGTTATTAATAAGTAATTTTAATCTGAGCAAACTTTATGAAGAAACCTCAGGATATTATGAAAATAGGCAATAAAGAGGTCTGACTTGGTTAAGGAAGTGAAGAAGGTAAAGGGTCTGTCAGGATTTGCTTTCACAGGAAAGATTCCTTCCTGGCTCAGGAATATGAGGATTGTAGAGAGGGAGAGATTAAAGAGGCAAGATAAAGGGCAAATGGGAGCAAAGGGGTGAAATCAGAAAGGTGTGGGGTATGTTTGGCAGTCCTTGAGTAGACCAGGAATAGGGGGAAATGCTAATGAGGTCGGGAAGGTCAAATTCTGGAGTGCCCTTACACATTTTAAATCTCAGCTTCATCCTGTAGTAGGGTGGGGGGAGATGGGACATGGAAAATTGGGGGAGAATACCAGTGACATAAGCAAAGAAGCTTATGCATTGGATACAGAATGGATTTGGAATAGAGAAAAGGAGAAAAAAGGTAGAATGTGTAAGAGAAAAGTCTAGAATTAAAGGTATTTGTTAAAGTAATTCTGTGATTGTCCAGTAATGGGCCTGAACTAGGATAAGGAGGAATTTGGAATGACTTTCTTTAAAAGTTAAAGAAATCCATAGCTCTTCTTTGAAAGGTCAAGATCTCGGAAGGCCTCAGATTGTAAACGTCATTTTATTTATATTGAAAAACGTTTTTTAAATTAAAATAAAACTTGCATCACTTTGATACCAAACATCTTCTGAAACTCATAGAAATGAAAAAGGTGAGGGTAGTTAAAGGCTAAAGGCAGTGGAAGAAGCAAACTATTATTAAAATACAGTAAGTATAAGGGTTCTAGATTTCTTGATAGACCTGATTCTAGTGCTACAAAAGAACATACACAGAAGTTCATCCAGAGCTATAGATATTTCCATCACTTATTACCCTTATTATGCACATAAATGCTTACACTTTTGGAAAAAAATCTATTTGTTAATTTTTTTCTTATTAACATTAACAAAATATAACCCATTTTTTGACATAAGCAATAAGGCAGACATTTCTACAGTTCTCTAAAAAGATTTTTAAAAAGCATGCAGAGGGCTTCCCTGGTGGCGCAGTGGTTGAGAGTCCGCCTGCCGATGCAGGGGACACAGGTTCGTGCCCCGGTCCGGGAAGATCCCACATGCCGCGGAGCGGCTGGGCCCGTGAGCCATGGCCGCTGAGCGTACCGCAAAAAAAAACAAAAACAAACAAAAAAAAGCATGTAGAAAACATCTATTTCTAACCTGAGAAATGAAAACTGTATCTCTTAGTAAATGAAAACACCACTTAACATAAAAACCTTCAGTAGTAAGAGTAAAATTTTACCAACATTAATTCCATGACCAGTGCCCCTTTAGCAACTATATCCCCTGGGGGCTCCATGGGTCTCTGAAAAGTGTTATT
Organism: Stenella coeruleoalba; assembly: GCF_951394435.1. Taxonomy (NCBI): domain Eukaryota; kingdom Metazoa; phylum Chordata; class Mammalia; order Artiodactyla; family Delphinidae; genus Stenella; species Stenella coeruleoalba. Next base: position 137,970,410 of record NC_137148.1, read on the forward strand.
CAAAGTTTCCCCAGAGTCTAATGAGGATAATTTGCTAATGGATGTTTTGTTTGATTTTTATCCAAAGGCAAAGAAGGACATAATTGATTAGCATCTGAATGTGAGAAACACAAGAGTTTCCTTTAAAAAATGATGCTCTCATAGTACTAACAAAAGCCATGATTAATGTTTTTGTCAAATCTGTAAAAGAAAATGGAGAGGACACTGCCTTCCCCCATCAAACATGTACTGTATAAGGATGAGAACAATGCTTTGGCAGACCATTTGTGCATTCCCTTCGGACATGGCACTAGCTGGCTCCTTTTTAGTCTCGAGTTATAAACAACTAAATAGGCTATTAACATTTTGATCAATATTTAGCCCTGCCCTTGCAAGTTCCACGTTTGTTTAAGTTATGGTTTTAGACTAGGGTCACTTGAAATAGATATTCTCATGACACTTGGTTTGAGGTTATATTACTTCTTTATAAGTCTGGAAAATTTTTTAAATAGTAAAATTTCTAAAAGCACAGAGAGGTATAATGTAAATGTTTCCTTTGTGCTTTTTACCACCTCCTGTTTTACTCCCGACTTAACTATTAGCACTTTCTCATTAACCAAAATATGAAGAAATATAAGAAATTATAACATGACATAAAAATAATTTCTTGCTTGTGCAAAGTATTTTACAATTTACTAACAACTCTCATATAATTTGTTATCTTTATCCAACCTTGTACAGAGGGTGAAACTGGGGCTTAGAAAGGAAAGTGACAAATTAGATCACATAACTAGTGTCTGTGGGGTAGGACTTTGATATAGATCTTCCGCCTTGAAGACTCCGAACTAACACGGGTAAGCATGCATGCTTATGCTATCTGTAAGAGGACATCAAAAGCAGTGGAAGAAGACAGACTGATATAGGTTCCTAAAAGTTAGTTGGTTAAATAAGGCGAAGTTTAGAAAAGCAATAACATAGTATCACAGTACAGTAACACAATGGGAGGAAATGGCCACAGAGGAAAGAGGAAGGTTGAAGGATCTGCTGTATGCTGATAAATGAAGTATGAAATAAATGAATAACCAAACTCAGTATTGGATTTTTGTCCAAAAAAAGAAATGGTCCCCTGCAATTGATAATCCAGCATGAATTGTGTAAGATGAACCTGAAATTTCTACCTCAGAGTTTCCAAAAGTGATTACTATGGCACACAGATCTTGTAAGGTGCTTAAAACAAAAACCTATGCTTACACCGATTTGGGTATATTGATGTACCATATTCTCTGTCCCACTCCTTTGGAAATATGAGAGCATCAAAGCCTCCATGAATTCCTACGAGGAAGAAACCTGTCTAACGTTGTTTATGTGAGTTTTTCTCAAATTTAGTTGACCCTTGGTCCCATTATGGATGCCACACTATTAACTTCACAGGGCACATTTCAGGAAATGGCATCTTCTTAAATGTAGAAAAGTTTGGGCTGGAGGTATAACAAGTCAGTTAAAGAAATAAAGCATAATGTTTCTCCTATGTCATTTCATACCTTGTTCTTGACTGTTCAGACAAGGACAAGGAAATCTGTGGACACTTTATTGAGAATTCTCACAATTGCTTCCCAGACACTAATACGTTCAAGAACACCTGATTAGGGGAAGACGTTTTTAACTTTCTATTATTCATGCTGCTTGAATTCCTTCATAGCTAAATGGATATAGTCAATCAATTAAATAATCAATCAGCACACATTTTCCTTGTTTACAATGCATTCCGTAAGATAGATGTTGAATCTGCCTCAAAGAGCTTGTGATTTAACTGAGGCGGCTGGGGATGGATACACTGACAAATTATAGAACTGTGTGATGTTAAATATATATCATCAGAAATGTCGCAAGGTGGGCATGATTAATTACTGAGTATCATGGGTCATTCACTTGCTGTGAGTTCAAAAGGAGTGAGGTCACAGTGGATGATGGTGACTAAGATGGTAGTGGAGTTCCTGAGATTCACATACTGTGAAGCATATATTTATGGCTGTGTCCAGGCACAGTTTGAAAAATGGCAGAAAGTTTAAATGCAAGCAAGTACAATAACACATTTGAATTTTTGAATTAGAAAAGACACTAGCTGATAAGAAAGGAAGAAAAAAGAAGTTAGGAAATTGGCCACTCTGCCAAGTTTCAAGAAGAGGACTTTGAAGCAAAATAGTGAAATAAATGAAATGAGGGACTAAAACATATGTATTAATTAATTGAACACATCACTTGATCATTGTTCATTATCTCTGCTCACTTGTAAAGGGAGAGACACACAACGAGTCACCACTTAGATGGGGCTTGAAGTTGGACTATGGAGTGGAAATTGCCCAGTGAGGCAATTCTAAGCTTTGGCTCAGGGATTCCAAGTGAAATTAGATATTAGAAATTAATGAAGACATGTTTCTCTGATTCTATAAACCAGAAATTAATTTCATTAACAAAACAGCCTGGAGAGAAATAAACTATATAGCTAGATAAAATAAATTTAATTTCTGAGACCTATGATGTATTTTTTAAGCAGCACAGTATTTGCTATATATTTTTTTACATCTGGAAATTGATATGTATTTATAACTTGAATAGGGAGATTTTGTTTGGCACACTTTGATGTAGATGTGTACGTTTCACAAATATGAGTATAGGCTACACAGATTTTTTTCAGAATTTTAAAACTTAACAGAAACCCATATCTCACTAAGTTAAACATCTCCATCTTCATGTAACATATGAGGGAATTAGGCAGCAATAACTCCATGTGTACAAAGAGGTTCCCCCCAGTTCTGCCTCTTACATTATTTTGACAATATCACACTCCAAAAGATATAGGCATGAAGCACCAGAATTGTGCATTTGAATACATATCTTTATAGAAGACACAGGGATATATATATAGTATATATACTACATATATAGTATACTATATATATATATATAGTAATAACCTATATTTCAGCATGCGTCTGAGAACTTAAGTGTGTGTGTATTACTAATGTTATTACTAAGGAACTTAATCTGAATTAACTAAAAACTGAACTAAACCGTTCTCAAAGCTGAATCCCAAACCATATCACAGCGCAAAACATTTTCATAGGACCATTAAAAATGCTAATCCAATATTAATTGGCCAAACCTAAACATTGTGTAAACCGTTTCAAAATCTGTTCTGAGCCAAAACTATTCACCGTGAGTCAGTGGCTCTAATTCCCTTGCTCAGTTCCAGTTATTCCAAACCATGTTACACCCAGTCATCACAGTGACCCAGACTCAACAAGAAACCAGCATTAGCACTGGAATAAAAAGATTTAAAGTAGGTCAGTGGATGAGCTGCTTTTTGTTTTTCCTGACAAGTTTAATGAGACATCCAATGCATTTATTTGTTCATTTAAAAAATATCTGTTGAACACCCACTGTTCACTCAGCACTGAACAGAGCTCTGAGAGGTACAGGAGAAAACTTGACAATGGTTTTGCCCTTGTGGAATTTTCTAGATTAGCAGAAGAAAATAGATATTAAGCAAATACTTTCCCCAAAATGTGTGCAATAGATTGTGATATGTGTGCAGAAGCAGCAGCAAAAGCACTTGTAGGAGTAGATGATACAGGGCTCTCCTAAGCAAATGTTGCAGTAAAAATTGGAGGCGGAATCAAAATGCTCTCATCTCTTAAACTAAATTTGGCTGGTGAGTGAATTTTTTCTGGACGTGTAAGTGATGCAAATTTATGCATATACTTTATATCCTGACTCTTCACACCCCTTTTCGTATAATTTCCTTATTGGGCTCATTGCAGTTAAGATAATGTTTATACTATAGAGAAAGTCTTGAGACTGCATGGGATTTGCAACACAGAAAGTTTAGAGCTAGTTTTTTGTCTTTGCAGCCTTATAAATCTGCCACTTTTCAGACTGTTTTTAAAAGATATATTTATTTTAGCAAATCTATTCTGTTACTTTGATAAAATCTCTGGGTTATATTTAAGTTGTCTGATTTAAATAATTTTGCAGTGTTTAGTTCATGTCTAATTTATTTATTTCATCTCTGACTGGTAGAGGTGGACGTATGTATTACAAAAGACATGGAAATATCGTCGTGTTTGGAGAAAAAAGTACAAAAGGAAACAATAAGAAAGACATTATGTACTATTTAATATCTTTTTAAAAAGTGTAGTGATGACAGTAGACTTGGCTGATTTTTTTCTGCATTTGTTTCCATTCTTCAAAGTGCTTTTATCTTTGAGTTAGTTTTTTTGTATTGCAAGCTGTTTTTCATTGCGCCTTGCTTTGTAAGGTTTACAAAACTCTCCCACACAACACGAATATAAAGAAGGATGTAATTTGTGAGGTTATAAATGGCATCTTTTAACTGTAATAAAATAAGCAAAGAATAAATAACACTGGATTAAACTGAAGCCCATTAGTGAATTGTGAAACAACACCAAAAGTGAGTGGAAGGATTTAGTAACAAATCTTCAAAGAGTGTTCCTTTGTGTAATAAATGTTTGACTGTGGTGGGAAGCCTCCTCCATGTGTCCTTGCACGTGCCAAGTAATCCTCTGCCTTTGCAGCTAAGAGAAGAAGAACCATGCTGTCCGTATACATAACAGTAGCTCCCCTGCATCTATTAGAAAAGAGTTAAAAATTGGGAACCATTGAAATGAAGTCTAATTCTACAATAATTTATTGTTAATTCTGTCAATGACTTTCATTACGTAGACACTAGCTTCTCTTTTGTTCTAGTCCCCAGCTCCCAACACCTGGGTTCTGCTGTCATATGGTGGCAGAGGGTGGGAGGGTAGGAAGCAGAAACATCGGGGAAGGCGAAAGGATAAGACTATGGAAGCTGAGTCAGGTAGTCAAGACCCACATCTTCTCTCCCTCACTAACAAGCTGCATCACTTTAGGCAAGTTATTTCACTTTCCAAACCTCAGTTTCTACATCTGTGAAATGGTATAATAGTAGTCCCTACCAGAGCAGGTTGTTGTGAAGATGTACTGAAATGTAGCATGTAATGTGCTCCAGACAATGCAGCATACAGCATGTTCATAGTCATGAGGAAAATTAAAACAGAAGAGCGTATATGTTAAACATTGAATAAGTACTAGAAGCAGATATAAGAATTATTAAGAGAAGCCCAGAGAAAAGAGGGATGTAAATATAGTAGCACTGATGTACCATGGGGGTTCCCACACATAAATGAAGGTGACATGATTAACAGTCGTATGAAATTATAGTCGGATTTCAGTTTCAGAAGCTGTGTAACCCTGAATCTGCCTCCTTCCCTTCCTGAATTTTACATCAGTCACTTAAAAAGCTTTTTATTGGTTTAAAAAATTCACATGGGTGTCACTTAGTCACTACCAGCTGCTGGAAATACTAAAGGAGGTTTAAAAGCATCTGATTTGGAGACTGTAAGAGTCTCTTAGTAACTGTTGTCATGCATAGCATCCACCAATGGAACTTAATATTTTAACTGATACTAGAGGAAGATACAGAAACACTGATGCTTAAAATTCTGTTTATGGAATTCTTACGTTAATTTTTATGTTAAATATTTCCATTCCAAACATATTAATACGTCTGAAAAATTCTCAAGACCTAACTCAGCGCTGTCAGTGAGTTGGGTAAACCAGAAGTGATCAACTGGATGGGAAGATACAAATAAATTGTTCTGTTCACCCCAAACATAAATGCAGCTGACTCTCCTTAGTGACAGAGTATAAATAGATCATGTTATATAAGGCACATTGAGGCTTTTTTTAACCTTTCAAAAGAATTAGCATTGCACATAGCATTACTATTTAAGAATTTCCTCCACACAGAACATGGTGTTTAAAAATCTACCCCCACTGACACTCATCAGAATCAAGAGAGTAAACAAAGATTGAGAATCTATATCTTGAGGAGTCTTGGTAGATGAACATAGGCTGGTGAAGGCAGAGTCATGAATGCTTGAATTATGCTGAGAATAGGCATCTGGTTAAACGAAATTTCCATTTAACAGAGTCTAGTAGAAACCTTAGTTACCTGTCACAAAAAGTCAGATGGCTCTTTTTCCTGGCTTGGAAAATCGAGCAGCACATGGAAGTGTCCTTAAATTTCATAACTACTGGGTTGGCCAAAAAGTTCATTCTTTTTTTTTTTTTTTCCTGTAAGATGACTCTAGTAGTACTTAGTTGTCTTTAACTTCATTCAAAACAATTCTGTTAGATTGTATGTGACAGTTGTCACATCAGCGTGTATTTAAAAAAAGACTTGTCAAAATTGGTGAAATTTTGTGTAGCCATTTTAATATTGAAGATGGAAGCAAAAAGCAACATTTTTGGCATATTATGCTTTATTATTTCAAGAAAGGTAAAAGCACAACCGAAACCCAAAAAAAGATTTGTGCAGTTTATGGAGAAGGTGCTGTGACCAAATGAACGTGTCAAAAGTGGTTTGCGAAGTTTCTTGCTGGAGATTTCTCTCTGGACGATGCTCCATGGTCAGATAGACCAGTTGAAGTTGAGAGCAATCAAATCAAAACAATAACATAGAATGATCAACGTTATACAACACAGGAGATAGCCGACATACTCAGAGGATCCAAATCAAGCATCTAAAAACATTTGCACCGGCTTGGTTATGTTCATTGCTTTGATGTTTGGGTTCCACATAAGTTAAGCAAAAAAAACTTTCTTGGCCATATTTCCACATGCGATTCTCCACTTAAACGTAACGAAAACATTCTGTTTTTAAAACAAATTGTGACAGGCAATGAAAAGTGGATACGGTACAATAATGTGGAATGGACGAGATGGTGGGGCAAGTGAAATGAACCACCACCAACCACACCAAAGGCCAGTCTTCATCCAAAGAAGGTGATGTTGTGTATATGGTGGGATTGGAAGGGAGTCCTCTATTATGAGCTCCTTCTGGAAAACCAAATGATTAATTCTAACAAGTACTGCTCCCAATTAGACCAACTGAAAGCGACACTCGACGAAAAGCGTACAGAATTAGTCATAATCTGCCTAGTCATAAGATTAGGCATAATCTTCCATCAGGATAACACAAAATCTTCCATCAGGATAACGCAAGACCTCATGTTTATTTGATGACCAGGCAAAAACTGGTACAGCTAGGCTGGGAAGTTCTGATTCATCTGCCGTATTCACCGGACATTGCATCTTCAGATTTCCATTTATTTAGGTCTTTATAAAATTCTCTTAATGGAAAAAATTTCAATTCCCTGGAAGACTGGAAAAGGCACCTGGAAGAGTTATTTGCTCAAAAAGATAAAAAGTTTGGGGAAGATGGAATTATGAAGTTGCCTGAAAAGTGGCAGAAGGTAGTAAAACAAAAGGGTGAATAGATTGTTCAATAAAGCTCTTGGTGAAAATGAAAAATGTGTCTTTTACTTTTACTTAAAAACCGAAGGTACTTTTTGACCAACCCAATACTTTGTGAGTCCTGATTGCATTCTTATTTGTTTCTAGTACCAGTGACAGCCAAGAGATATCGATTTGGTTAATTTGCACCTGGAGTGCTTTAAAAATTCATGATGTACAGTAATACAGGTGGTTCTCTGTTATTTGAACCAATGAGCATTACATGTAAGTGTCTCAAAATCAGTTAGGAATATCCAGAAGAATGCAATCCTTCTTCATCCCATGCCAGTCAATTTCATAATGACAAGACCAAGCTTCCTGACAGGATCTTAACTGTCTTGAGGATCACTGGCAGTCAGGCACTATAATGGACATGAGGACATGGGCAATTTCCCTTCTTACTGAGTGCACTCTCCCTTACCCTCTGTGCGCTTCTGTGTGAGCCAGGTTGTAATCACACTTACTTGAAAGGACATCGAATCATTTTCCTGTGTCTGTGGCATTTTTCCATCAATCACTCTCATCAGTGCATGGAACAATTGTGCATTATCTGGGGACTTTGTTAGGGTCCAGATATTATACTGTCCACCTATCATCTCACTGGCCTGGCAACCTCATTATTATGAGAGACAAGTGTTAATTGTGAATACAGGAATACTGTAAACTGAAACAGTTATATTTTCTCACCTGAAGCACATTTTAATAATACTTGCAAATATCTGGACATATTTTAACTTCATAATTTTTCTGCCAGAAAGTAAATTGGATGATGCTTTAGAAAACATAAGGACAAAAAGGGAGGGAGAAAAGAACTTGAGTCTCATTTCATTTTAAAATCTGGGCTGACTGGCCATATAATTAGCTAACTAATTAGGAAAAATAATTAGCATCTTAAGACTTTCACTTCATCATCTGTACGTTGGAGACTTTATTTCCCTGGAATGATTTTTCAAGAGTTTTCGATTCCTAAGAAAAAGTATATTAAACCACATTTGAGGATTATAAAATATCACCTTGTAAGAAACCATTAGCAACAATTATTTGTTTAAAAAGTTAGAATAACTAGCCAACAAAGAAGTTAATTACATTATGCTCAGAAATTAATTGGATAATCAAATATAAATGCATTTGTTTGTATAAGAAAAAATGACAGAGGAGAAGAAAATACAGTTGGAATATGTTAATATTTTTCATTGACATATTTAACTAAACTTTTCCTGAGCAAGAACATGATAAGAAAGTAATTGAACAACTTTGCTGATTGTCAAAGCGTTAACTTTGTCATTCCAAAGACCTATCTTTTATTCACTGACCTGAAATAAAAGAGGGGAATAAAAGACCAAAAAAATAAAAAAGAAAAACAGGCTAATACTTAAGATTAAAGGGGACACGTTTTTGGCCTATAGAAGAAAACATCATTATATAAATGAAATTACAAAACTATAGAAAAATGAATTAATTGATAAAACACCCACTTCCTTTTGCAGTTTTTATTTTAATGCCCCTTGCAAAACATTAACTTGACAATAAATGAATTAAGGAAATGAATGGTGTTTCTATGTGCTTTTGCTCATCATCCCTCATGTACCACAAGATACAGCAATTCTGGAATCACTGGAAATAAACACTGCCAATTTATCTGGTTCCTTTCTTTGACTTTAGCTAGTATCCAATCTAAACTATTTCATTTGTGGGTACAAGTTAGAACCAAAATAATCAGAGAAGGGTCAAAAATTTGTAGAATGGATGTCTGGTTTCATTCTTCTCACTCTGTAGATGATAGAAACTAGACCAAATGGTTCTATGCTTTACCTGAGGCCAGATACCTAAATTAGAGGCAGAAACAGAACAGAAACCTATGTCTCCTGACACTGACTCCTGTCTCCCTTCCAATACACGATGTTGCCAACATTTAAAATTTGAAATATTCATCAATGAACTCTCTGGTGGATTCACTGGTGTTTTTATTGGAAATTAGAAGGTGGTTTTCTCAGGGAACAGTGAAAGAGCATACTATTAGAAATACATTTTTTTCATAATATTTCCATTTTATGTTTTAAACATATCATTAAAATCCATTATTTAACTATAAAAACTTACATAGAGTAAAAGTAGCAAACTCCTTTCTCTCTCCTAGACCCACTTTTCCCATTATTTTTCTTTGTTAACTGATATGCATTCTGCCCATCTTTTTTCAATGAATTGATGTGCTCATCCACATACACTAACATGTAAAATCTCAAAGTGATTTTGGATGTAACAAGCTAAACATACAAAAGAATCCAGCCTCGGTACTAAGGAAATTTATTGGCTCACTTACTGAAAGTCTAGATAAATGTAGATTTCCTGGTTGATTTAATCCAGTGCCTCTGGCTATATTTCCTGTGACTCCCTGCTGGACTCTACCTCCCCTGTGCATTGAGCTTCTTAGTAGGATGGGTTAAGTACTTCTGGGTCTTACATCCACATACACAAACATCCTCAGAAAGAGAGAGCTGTTCTCAGAAACTATCCCATAAATGGAAGAAGCGTTTTCCTAGAAGGTCCCCAGAAAATTTCCTCTCACAGCACATAGGCCTCTACTGGATCATATTCCTGAAAGAATCACTGGTAAGGAAGAAGCATATGGAGGGTCTTAGGTCCATGGAGACACATGGGATGCACGGAAGAAATGTGAATTTCTGAAGACAGTTTGTATTCTGGTAAGAAGACAGGAAGGTACAAATGCTAAGTAGCAGTTTACAATGTTTACTACACACAAATAAATAGTTCTCTCTCTAGACATATAAATATACATATATATCTTGAACATATTTTATGCCATCATACATCTCTACATCTCTACCTTATTGTCTTTAATTGCTTCATAATAGTTCATAGTACTATTGTACTATGTACTAATTGTACTACAGTACAAATGTACTGTAATATTTAACTGATACCCTAGTGATATGAATCACTTTTTAATTTATTAACTGTGTTTCTGTAATTTGGATGAGGCCTGAGTGAGAAAGTTTTAAATAACTCTCGTCAGAAAGTTAAAACCAAACAAACAAAAAGCACATTCCTAGACTAAACATTCATGTTTAATATGCCTGGTCCTGTGAGCTCTGCATGTAGCACCCAAATAGTAGTTAATGAAGTTTCATACACTATGTTTCTCTATTTTTCACGAACTGAAAAATGGAAGTTCTTCAGTAGTGACAAAAAGGAAAATGACAGTGGCGAAATATTTTATTCAAAAGTCATAAAGATCCAGAGACAGCAGAAGCAGGAAGAATTACAATCCTGCAGGCTGTGGACAAAAACCACATTCTCAGAAAGATAGACAAGATGAAAAGGCAGAGGACTATGTACCAGATGAAGGAACAACATAAAACCCCAGAAAAACAACTAAATGAAGTGGAGATAGGCAAACTTCCAGAACGAGAAGAGAGAGAGAAAGGACCAGAGAAAATATTTGAAGATCTTATAGCCAAAAACTTCCCTAACATGGGTAAGAAAATGGCCACCCAAGTCCAGGAAGCCCAGAGAATCCCATACAGGATAAACCCAAGGAGAAACACACCAAGACACACAGTAATCAAATTGGCAAAAATTAAAGACAAAGAAAACTTATTGAAAGCAGCAAGAGAAAAACTACAAATAACATACAAGGGAACGCCCATTAGGTTAACAGCTGATTTCTCAGCAGAAACTCTACAAGCCAGAAGACAGTGGCATGATATACTTAAAGTGATGAAAGGGAAGAAACTGCAACCAAGATTACTCTACCTGGCAAGGATCTCATTCAGATTCGATGGAGAAATCAAAAGCTTCACAGACAAGCAAAAGCTAAGAGAATTCAGCACCACCAAACCAGCTCTACAACAAATGCTAAAGGAACTTCTCTTAGTGGGAAACACAAGAGAAGAAAAGGACCTACAAAAACAAATGCAAAACAATTAAGAAAACAGTCGTAGGAACATACATATCGATAACTACCTTAAACGTGAATGGATTAAATGCTCCAACCAAAAGAGAAAGGCTTGCTGAATGGATACAAAACCAAGACCCATATATATGCTGTCTACAAGAGACCCACTTCACACCTAGGGACACATACAGACTGAAAGTGAGGGGATGGAAAAAGATATTCCATGCTAATGGAAATCAAAACAAAGCTGGAGGGCTTCCCTGGTGGTACAGTGGTTGAGAGTCCACCTGCCGATGCAGAGGGCTCAGGTTCGTGTCCCGGTCTGGGAAGATCCCACATGCCGTGGAGCGGTTGGGCCCGTGAGCCATGGCCACTGAGCCTGCACGTCTGGAGCCTGTGCTCCACAGCAGGAGAGGCCACAACAGTGAGAGGCCTGTGAAATGCAAAAAAAAAAAAAAAAGAAAGCTGGAGTAGAAATACTCATATCAGATAAAATAGACTTTAAAATAAAGAATGTTATAAGAGACAAGGAAGGACACTACATAATGATCAATGGATCAATCCAAGAAGAAGATATAACAATTATAAATATATATAAACTGAACACAGGAGCACCTCAATACATAAGGCAACTGCTAACAGCTATAAAAGAGGAAATCGACAGTAACAGAATAATAGTGGGGGACTTTAACACCTCACTTACACCAAAGGACAGATCATCCAAAACGAAATAAGGAAACAGAAGCTTTAAATGACACAATAGACCAGATAGATTTAATACATATTTATAGGACATTTCACCCAAAAACAGCAGATTACACTTTCTTCTCAAGTGCGCACAGAACATTCTCCAGGATAGATCACATCTTGGGTCACAAATCAGGCCTCAGTAAATTTAAGAACTTGAAATCATATCAAGCATCTTTTCTGACCACAACACTATGAGATTAGAAATGAATTACAGGGAAAAAAACGCATAAAACACAAACACATGGAGGCTAAACAATACGTTACTAAATAACCAAGAGTACACTGAAAAAATCAAAGAGGAAATCAAAAAATACCTAGAGACAAATGACAATGAAAACAAGACGATCCAAAACCTATGGGATACAGCAAAAGCAGTTCTAAGAGGAAAGTTTATAGCAATACAATCCTACCTTAACAAACAACAAACATCTCAAATAAACAATCTAACCTTACACATAAAGGAACTAGAGACAGAAGAACAAACAAACCCTAAATTTTGTACAAGAAAAGAAATCATAAAGATCGGAGTAGAAGTAAACGAAATAGAAACAAAGAAAACAATAGCAAAGATCAATAAAACCAAAAGCTGGGTTTTGAGAAGATAAACAAAATTGATAAACCCTTCGCCAGACTCATCAAGAAAAAGAGGGAGAGGACTCAAGTCAATAAAATTGGAAATGAAAAAGGAGAAATTACAACAGACACTGCAGAAATACAAAGCATCCTAGAGACTACTACAAGCAACTCTATGGCAATAAAATGGACAACCTGGAAGAAATGGACAAATTCTTAGAAAGGTATAACCTTCCAACAGTGAACCAGGAAGAAATAGAAAATATGAACAGACCAATCACAAGTAATGAAATTGAAACTGTGATTAAACATCTTCCAACAAACAAAAGTCCAGGACCAGATGGCTTCACAGGTGAATTCTATCAAACATTTAGAGAAGAGCTAACATCCATCCTTCTCAAAATCTTCCAAAAATTCGCGGAGGAAGGAACACTCCCAAACTCATTCGAAGAGGCCACCATCACCCTGATACCAAAACCAGACAAAGACACTATATAAAAAGAAAATTACAGACCAATATCACTGATGAACATAGATGCAAAAATCCTCAACAAAATGCTAGCAAACAGAATCCAACAACACATTAAAAGGATCATACACCATGATCAAGTGGGATTTATCCCAGGCATGCAAGGATTCTTCAATATACATAAATCAATCAATGTGATAAACCATATTAACAAACTGAAGAATAAAAACCATATGATCATCTCAATAGATGCAGAAAAAGCTTTTGACAAAACTCAACACCCATTTATGATAAAAACTCTCCAGAAAGTGGGCATAGAGGGAACCTACCTCAACATAATAAAGGCCATATACAACAAACCCACAGCAAACATAATTCTCAATGGTGAAAAACTGAAACCATTTCCTTTAAGATCAGGAACAAGACAAGGGTGTCCACTGTCACTATTCTTATTCAAAATAGTTTTGGAAGTCCTAGTCTCGTCAATCAGAGAAGAAAAAGAAATAAAAGGAATACAAATTGGAAAAGAAGAAGTAAAACTGTCACTGTTTGCAGATGACATGATACTATACACAGAGAATCCTAAATATGCCACCAGAAAACTACTAGAGCCAATCAAGGTAAAGTTGCAGGATACAAAATTCATGCACAGAAATCTCTTGCATTCCTATACACTAATGATGAAAAATCTGAAAGAGAAATTAAGGAAACACTCCCATTTACCACTGCAACAAAAAGAATAAAATACCTAGGAATAGATCTACCTAAGGAGACAAAAGACCTGTATGCAGAATATTATAAGACGCTGATGAAAGAAATTAAAGATGATACAAATAGATGGAGAGATATACCATGTTCTTGGATGGGAAGAATCAACACTGTGAAAATGACTATACTACCCAAAGCAATGTACAGATTCAATGCAATCCCTATCAAATTACCAATGGCGTTTTTTATGGAACTAGAACAAAAAATCTTAAAATTTGTATGGAGACACAAAAGACCCCAAATAGCCAAAGCAGTCTTGAGGGGAAAAAAATGGAGCTGGAGGAATTAGGCTCCCTGACTTCAGACTCTACTACAAAGCTACAGTAATCAAGACAATATGGTACTGGCACAAAAACAAATACATAGATCAATGGAACGAGATAGAAAGCCCAGAGATAAACCCACGCACCTATGGTCAACTAATCTATGACAAAGGAGGCAAGGATATACAATGGAGAAAAGACAGTCTCTTCAATAAGTGGTGCTGGGAAAACTGGACAGCTACATGTAAAAGAATGAAATTAGAACACTCCCTAACACCATACACAGAAATAAACTCAAAATGGATCAGAGACCTAAATGTAAGACCGGATACTATAAAACTCTTAGAGGAAAACATAGGAAGAACACTCTTTGACAAAAATCACAGCAAGATCTTTTTTGAGCCACCTCCTAGAGTAATGGAAATAAAAACAATAATAAACAAATGGGACCTAATGAAACTTAAAAGCTTTTGCACAGCAAAGGAAACGATAAACAAGATGAAAAGACAACCCTCAGAATGGGAGAGAATATTTGCAAATGAATCAACGGACAAAGGATTAATCTCCAAAATATATAAACAGCTCACGCAGCTCAATATTAAAGAAACAAACAACCCAATCCAAACATGGGCAGAAGACCTAAATAGACATTTCTCCAAAGAAGACATACAGATGGCCAAGAAGCACATGAAAAGCTGTTCAACATCACTAATTATTAGAGAAATTTAAATCAAAACTACAATGAAGGATCACCTCACACCAGGTAGAATGGAAATCATCAGAAAATTTACAAATAACAAATTCTGGAGAGTGTGTGGAGAAAAGGGAACCCTCTTGCACTGTTGGTGAGAATGTAAATTGATACAGCCACTATGGAGAACAGTATGGAGGTTCCTTAAAAAACTAAAAACAGAATTACCATATAACCCAGCAATCCCACTACTGGGCATATACCCAGAGAAATCCATGATTCAGAAAGTCACATGCACCCCAATGTTCATTGCAGTACTATTTACCATAGCCAGGTCATGGAAGCAACCTAAATGCCCATCGACAGACGAATGGATAAAGAAGATGTGGTACATATATATAATGGAATATTACTCAGCCATAAAAAGGAACGAAATTGTGTCATTTGTTGAGACGTGGATGGATCTGGAGACTGTCATACAGAGTGAAGTAGTCAGAAAGAGACAAACAAATATCGTATATTAACGCACATGTGTGGAACCTAGAGAGATGGTACAGATGAACCCATTTGCAGGGCAGAAATTGAGACACAGATGTAGAGAACAAACATATGGACATCAAGGGGGGAAAGCCGTGGAGGGGTGTTGGTGGTGGTGCGATGAATTGGGCGATTGGGATTGACATGTATACACTGATGTGTACAAAATTGATGACTAATAAGAACCTGCTGTATAAAAAAATAAATTAAATTAAATTTAAAAAATTTTTTTAAAAAGTCATAAAAATCCAATTGAGACCAAAATTTCTTCCCAGTTCATTTTAGATAAAATATGATGGAATTGGCTTTGAAACATTTGAAGAACATCTAACTTTCCCAATTAACTGAGTGATGTTTAATTTAGGCTTCATTAACTGTCACACCTAGAATTGACCTCCCTGCACTGGACTCTAAGTACCACAATATCAGAGACAATGTTTTTCTTATTCATTATTGTATCCCCAGAGCCTAGTACAGTGCTGGAGAAAAAGTAGGCACTGGATAAATAACTGTTGACTGAATAAATAAACTAAATAGTAGTAAAGAATGGCATGAACCTTGCCCTCTACTGGGGGTGATGGTATAGAAACAGTTGTCTTGCAGGATCAAATATCGTAAGTGCTCTAAGGAATGATTAAAGTCCTATGTGACAAGTGAAAGTAATAACAGGTGAAATCAATAGAAATGAGGAATCATTAAATCTTTTAATGACCAATACTCCTATATATCCTGCCTATATGAACAGGAAAACTTCATTTTATTTAGGATTATTTCAATTGCAAGGAGCAGTGATAAAAGTGATCTCAAGGAAGGAGCAAGAAGGAATTTATTTAATATGACATATTTCATTGGGTATTGAAGTACAGAAATGACTCTACAATATAGCCGGGAAGCATAGAACTAGACCTTGCTCTTTCTGTCCCTCTTGGGAGCTGAATGATGGGTGGTCCAGCCTTGCTAATCTTACCCAGTCAAATTCTCTCTCAATGTCAAATCACTGCCTCTGCTTCCTTGTGCTTTTTGTATACCATAACTGTAGTTTTCTTCTACCTCCTTGGGTTCTGTTGACTGTTTATTATAACATTTGTAATTTTGTTCCAAATGATAACTGATTAACACCTTGATAGCCTATTTTTTAAATGTCAAGTGAAATGTCTCCTTTGACAAGCTTCTATCTTCTGTTCAGACAATAAGTAACTAGCCACCCAATATATAAACTAAATTTAGGGCAATTTGTGGCTCAGGGTCATGTAGCATGCTGATCTTTCTTCAGGGGTGTAAATAATTACAGATTTCTGAGAAGAAACCATGGAAAAGTGGACAGGCATAAAAGAGATCTAGTGCAAACATTTACTTATTGGCTACTTTTTCAGATTATAAAATCAATATATAATTAAAGATAACTCATGGTTATCTTTAAAACACTGAATCATTACATGTATTCTAATATATTTTTCTCAGTCTATTTTCATGCATATATTTCCAATATTGTGTACTGTATACATTTTTTTAAAAAAGATGTGGGATCTCACTCTGTATTTTGGTAGATCTCCCATTTCTAGCTGCTTATTTATACTACTTACTCCTCTTACGAAAAATAATTGATTTAGATGACTATATAATATTCTCTCTTAGAAATTCATCTTTTACTCTCCCTGCCCCCAATTCCTGCCAAGAGACTTGTAGACAGAATAACCTGTGGCAAATATCCTTTTATCTAAATGTCTCTATATACTCTGATTAGGTCCCTAAGATAGATTCCCAGAAATAAAATTACTGGATAACTTGGCATGAACTTTTTAAAGGCTATTGAAATATATTGCCAAATTGCTTTCAGAAAAGTTTGTTTACTTTTACTCTCAGTAATTGTGTAAGAAGCTATCATTTAATCCTCATTAATTATCCCAAGCATGGGGCTAATGACTGTTCCTATAAAGTTCAAAGACAGGATTTCTAAATAAAGGAAGAGTGGGTTGTTAATGCTTGAAGTATTGAAATCTAGAATCAAATGAGAATATATTTCCTCTTTTGGAGTTGCTTTCAGATTTGTAATAGTCTAGGCAAACTACATAATCAAAATTCTCTTAAAATTTTAATAACATAGGATATTAGAACACAGACCATCAATATAATTCCCCACATTTTTTTGCTTGTTTGTTTTGTTTTTTTTTTTTTGGCGGTACGCGGGCCTCACTGCTGTGGCCTCCCCCGTTGCGGAGCACAGGCTCCGGACGTGCAGGCTCAGCGGCCATGGCTCACGGGCCCAGCCGCTCCGCGGCATGTGGGATCTTCCCGGACCGGGGCACGAACCCGTGTCCCCTGCATCGGCAGGCGGACTCTCAACCACTGCGCCACCAGGGAAACCCAAGTCCCCACATTTTAAAATTAATTCATTTATTTGTTCATTTATTTTTTTTTATTCTCAGTAAACGTCAGACGTCAACTGTAAGCTTAGGTTGTGCTAGGTACTAGGGAAACAAATATGAATAAAATGTTTTTCCATATCCCCAAATCCCAAGGTGGTAGAAAGACATGGAAACAACCTATTACAATGCAATGTTTTAAGTGATATGATATAAGAATATACACAGAGCTACGGGACCCACGAGGAAGAGGTGGCTAACTCTGCCACAAGAGACAAGCAAGGGAGGCTTCACAGGGAAAATGATAATACTTTGATATTAATACTGAAATACTAGGCAAACGCAAACTGGTTAAGATCGTAGTTGGAGAAGAGAAAAAAAAAAAGAGATTCGGCCAGATAGTGAAGTTTCTATCAAACAGTTCGGAATTTATCTTGAAAGCAAGAACAAGCCACTGAAGGCTAGAGCAAATTGGAGGTTGTTGGAGTGATCCAGGGAAAGATTAAGTGTTGCTGATACTGCTGAGTCCCTGGGAAGCAGTGAAGAGACTTGGCAATATTTGAGAGAGAGAGTCAACGATGTTTATCAACCAATCAGATGTGGATTTCAGAAAACTGGAAGCAGAGTTGTCTCAGTGTGTTGATTAGTACATGGTGGATCTGTGGATACAATGCAGAGTCAGTCAGTTTGGGCTTTACTAAGTTTGAAGTGAATGAAAAATATGAATTTGTGTATATAAATCTGGAATTCTATAGAGAAGTGGAAAACAATGATTAAAATATGAGAGTAAATAGCACATAGATCATAAATCGTATTTGAAATTATAAGCAGGGGAGAGTATAAAGGGTAAGAAGAATATAGGGTATAAAATGGAACCCTAGGAACAATGAGTGTTTTTACAATTGTACAGAAGAAAGGAGCAGCTAAAGGAGACTGAGAGTCAGTGAGACTCAGTGCTATCCTAGAAGAGAATAAGTGTTTCAGAAGCACAGAAAAGAGGGAATGGCCAACTTTGTCAAGCACAGCAGACAGATTGGGTAAAATGAGAGCTAAAATTACCCAAAATACTTTGTAATGGGAGGTCACTGCTGACCTGAGCCATTTACAGTGGCTTTTGTGGAGGTATAAATCACATTGTAGTATAAAAAGTCAAGAATGGTAGGTGAGAATTAGATAAAATATAAACTACTGTCTCAAAAATTTGATGGTGATGTAAAGACTATATATAATCATAGTTATAAGAGATTTCATAGTGGAATGAAATTATGGATTAGCAAAGTCTCTGAGGATGGAGGGTTTGAAGATAAAGGAAGAAAAGAGGATATTTAGTGATGAAAATAGGCTAGCAAGTCTGAAGACCCAATGCTTTAACTTAAAATGACAAAAGTTAGAGTATATTTTGATTCAATATTACAGCTATATGTTTTAAATAATTTAAAATATTTTTAAAGATTACTTTTCATTTACGCTTATTACAAAATATTGGCTATATTCCCCGTGTTGTATAATACATCCTTGAGCCTATCTTACATCCAATGGTTTGTATCTCCCACACCCACACCCCTATACTGCCCCTCCTCCTCTCTCCCCACTGATAACCACTAGTTTGTTCTCTATATCTGTGAATTCTCTATATCTTCTTTACTGTTATATTCACTAGTGTGTTGCATTTTTTAGGATTCTACGTATAAGTGATATCATCCAGTATTTCTCTTTCTCTGACTGATTTCACTTGGCATAATGTCCTCCAAGTCCATCCGTGTTGCTGCAAATGGCAAAATTTTGTTCCTTTTCACAGCTAAGTATTCCACTGTGTGTGTGTGTGTGTGTGTGTGTGTGTGTGTGTGTGTCTACAAATACATATACATCTTCGTTCATGGACACTTAGGTTCCTCCCATATCTTGGCAGCTATATGTGTTTAAAATTTTATATAGTTGAATTTAAGTACTCATATTGTACATTTAGTTTATAAACTGAGTATTCCCAATTCAAAGATATAAACCTCTGGATTTCAACTTGT
The DNA here is from genome assembly GCF_951394435.1 of Stenella coeruleoalba. Taxonomy (NCBI): domain Eukaryota; kingdom Metazoa; phylum Chordata; class Mammalia; order Artiodactyla; family Delphinidae; genus Stenella; species Stenella coeruleoalba. The sequence goes on from NC_137148.1 coordinate 137,990,138, forward strand.
CACCAGAGTCAGTGTGTCCAAAGCATTTGACAGATTCCATTAATGTGAACTTTGTTAATTTCAAATGCTATGGCCATGGCCTAGAATAAAATGTAGAAAGACATTTCACCAATAAACAAACAAACAAGTAAATAAACCATAGAAAGGCATACTATTCAGTTGGGTAAAATTATCTAAGTAGGTGCAGCCAGGAAACCCAATAGGCTACTAAATCTATGAGTGGAGAAACTATCTTCTTCATTTAAGTTATCTTCAGGACGTAACACAGTTCCTGGTACATACTAGACATAATACAGTGCATTTTACAGTGTAGGTGAGTTTTGGGAGCATCAGACTGGGGAGATTATTGAAGCCATTGAAAACTGATTTATTTTGTCATCCATTTGTGTAACTTAGCAGAGAACTGGACACACATTTACAGGTCTTGACCGCATAGTTGATTTCTAAAAGCAAACTGATACGGGAGAAAAGATAAATATCCTTTCATATTTGTCTTAACTCACCTGCTTCCTCTGCTTTCCTATATGTGTTTCCTACATTTTCTATAATCATAAATCTAACACCCCCTCATTTTCTCTGCCTAATTTTCTTCCTTCCTTCCTTAATAGTAAACTTTTAGCATTTATTTTGGCTATTTTTAACTGAAGGAAAATAACAGCCACCTAGATGGTATCTTTCTATTTTTTTTTAACATCTTTATTGGAGTATAATTGTTTTACGATGGTGTGTTAGTTTCTGCTTTATAACTAAGTGAATCAGCCATACATATAAATATATCCCCATATCTCCTCCCTCTTGTGTCTCCCTCCCACCCTCCCTATCACACACCCGCTAGGTGGTCACAAAGTACCAAGCTGATCTCCCTGTGCTATGTGGCTGCTTCCCACTAGCTATCAATTTTACATTTGGTAGTGTATATATGTCCATGCCACTCTCTCACTTTGTCCCAGCTTACCCTTCCCCCTCCCCGTGTCCTCAAGTCCATTTCTATGTTTGTGTCTTTAATCCTATCCTGCCCCTAGGTTCTTCAGACCTTTTTTTTTTTTTCACATTCCATATATATATGTGTTAGCAAACGGTATTTGTTTTTCTCTTTCTGACTTAACTTCACTCTGTATGACAGTCTCTATGTCCATCCACCTCATTACAAATAACTTAATTTCGTTGCTTTTTATGGCTGAGTAATATTCCATTGTATATATGTGTCACATCTTCTTTATCCAGTCATTTGTCGATGGACACTTAGGTTGCTTCCATGTCCTGGCTATTGTAAATAGAGCTGCAGTGAACATTGTGGTACATGACTCTTTTCGAATTACGGTTTTCTCGGGGTATATGCCCACCAGTGGGATTGCTGGCTCATATGGTAGTTCTATTTTTACCTTTTTTTTTTTTTTTTTTTGCGGTATGCGGGCCTCTCACTGCTGTGGCCTCTCCCGCTGCGGAGCACAGGCTCCGGACGCGCAGGCCCAGCGGCCATGGCTCACGGGCCCAGCCGCTCCGCGGCATGTGGGATCCTCCCGGACCGGGGCACAAACCCGTGTCCCCTGCATCGGCAGGCGGACTCTCAACCACTGCGCCACCAGGGAAGCCCCCTATTTTTACCTTTTTAAGGAACCTCCATACTGTTCTCCATAGTGACTGTATCAATTTACATTCCCACCAACAGTGCAAGAGAGTTCCCTTTTCTCCACACCCTTTCCAGCATTTATTGTTTGTAGACTTTTTGATGATGGCCATTCTGACTGGTGTGAGGTGATACCTCATTGCAGTTTTCATGTGCATTTCTCTAATGATTACAGATGTTGAGCATCCTTTCATGTGTTTGTTGCTGATCTGTATATCTTTTTTTAATAACATTTTTATTGGAGTATAATTGCTTTACAATGGTGTGTTTGCTTCTGCTTTATAACAAAGTGAATCAGTTATTCATATACATATATCCCCATATCTCTTCGCTCTTGCATCTCTCTCCATCTCACACTCCCTATCCCACCGTCCTAGCTGGTCACAAAGCACTGAGCTGACCACCCTATGCTATGCAACTGCTTCCCACTAGCTATCTATTTTACATTTGGTAGTGTATATATGTCCATATATATATACTACCACTCTCTCACTTTGTCTCAGCTTACCCTTCCCACTCCCCGTGTCCTCAACTCCATTCTCTGGTACGTCTGCGTCTTTATTCCTGTCTTGCCCTAGTTCTCGATGATCTTTTTTTTTTTTTTTTTTTTTTTTTTTTAGATTCCATATATATGTGTTAAAATACGGTATTTGTTTTTCTCTTTCTGACTTACTTCACTCTGTATGAGAGACGCTATGGTCCATCCACCTCATTACAAATAACTTAATTTCGTTTCTTTCTATAGCTGAGTAATATTCCATTGTATATATGTGCCACATCTTTATCCATTCATCTGTCAATGGACACTTAAGTTGCTTCCATGTCCTGGCTATTGTAAATAGAGATGCAATGAACATTGTGGTACACGACTTTTTTTGAATTATGGTTTTCTCAGGGTATATGCCCAGTAGTGGGATTGCTGGGTCGTATGGTAGTTCTATTTGTAGTTTTTAAAGGAACCTCCATACTGTTCTACTTAGTGGCTGTATCAATTTAATTCCCACCAACAGTGTATGAGGGTTCCCTTGTCTCCACACCCTCTCCAGCATTTACTGTTTGTACATTTTTTAATGATGGCCATTCTGACCGGTGTGAGATGATATTGCATTGTAGTTTGATTTGCATTTCTCTAATGATTAATGATGTTGAGCATCCTTTCATGTGTTTGTTGGCAATCTGTATATCTTCTTTGGAGAAATGTCTATTTAGGTCTTCTGTCCATTTTTGGATTGGGTTGGGTTTTTTTTTATATTGAGCTGCATGAGTTGCTTGTAAATTTTGGAGATTAATCCTTTGTCAGTTGCTTCATTTGCAAATATTTTCTCCCATGCTGAGGGTCCTCTTCTCATGTTTTTTATGGTTTCCTTTGCTGTGCAAAAGTTTTAAGTTTCATTAGGTCCCATTTGTCTATTTTTGTTTTTATTTCCAATTCTCTAGGAGATGGGTCAGAAAGGATCTTGCTGTGATTTATGCAATACAGTGTTCTGCCTATGTTTTCCTCCAAGAGTTTTATAGTGTCTGGCCTTACGTTTAGGTCTTTAATCTATTTGGAGTTTATTTTTGTGTATGATGTTAGGGAGTGTTCTAATTTCATTCTTTTACATGTAGCTGTCCAATTTTCCCAGCACTATTTACTGAAGAGGCTGTCTTTTCTCCATTGCATATTCTTGCTTCCTTTATCAAAAATAAGGTGACAATAAGTGTGTGGGTTTATCCCTGGGCTTTCTATTCTATTCCATTGATCTATATTTCTGCTTTTGTGGTAGTACCATACTGTCTTGAAAACTGTAGCTTTGAAGTATAGTCTGAAGTCAGGGAGCCTGATTCCTCCAGCTCCGTTTTTCTTTCTCAAGATTGCTTTGGCTATTTGGGGTCTTTTGTGTTTCCATACAAATTGTGAAATTTTTTGTTCTAGTTCTGTGAAAAATGCCAGTGGTAGTTTGATAGGGATTGCATTAAATCTGCAGATTGCTTTCGGTAGTTTTCTCATTTTCACAATGTTGATTATTCCAATCCAAGAACATGGTATATCTCTCCATCTGTTTGTACCATCTTTAATTTCTTACATCAGTGTCTTATAGTTTTCTGCATACAGGTCTTTTGTCTATTAAGTTAGGTTTATTCCTAGGTATTTTATTCTTTTTGTTGCAATGGTAAATGGGAGTGTTTCCTTAAATTCTCTTTCAGATTTTTCATCATTAGTGTATAGGAATGCAAGAGATTTCTGTGCATTAATTTTGTATCCTGCTACTTTACCAGATTCACTGGTTAGTCCTAGTAGTTTTCCAGTTTCTTCTTTAGTATTCTCTATGTATAGTATCATCTCATCTGCAAACAGTGACAGCTTTACTTCTTCTTTTCATTTGGATTCCTTTTATTTCTTTATCTTCTCTGACTGCTGTGGCTATAACTTCCAAATCTATGTTGAATAACAGTGGTGAGAGTGGACAACCTTTTCTTGTTCCTGATTGTAGAGGAAATAGTTTCAGTTTTTCACCATTGAGAATGATGTTGGTTGTGGATTTGTCATATATGGCCTTTATTATGTTGAGGCAAGTTCCCTATATGCCTACTTTCTGGAGAGTTTTTATCATAAATGGGTGATCAATTTTGTTGAAAACTTTTTCTGCATCTATTGAGATGGTCATATGGTTTTTCTCCTACAATTTGTTAATATGGTGTATCACATTGATTAATTTTTGTATATTGAAGAATCCTTGCATCCTGGGATAAATCCCACTTGATCATGGTGTATGATCCTTTTAATGTGCTATTGGATTCTGTTTGCTCGTGTGTGGCTGAGGATTTTTACATCTATGTTCATCAGTGATAGTGGCCTGTAGTTTTCTTTCTTTGTGGCATCTTTGTCTGGTTTTGCTATCAGGGTGATGGTGGCCTTCTGCAATGGGTTTGGGAGTATTCCTCCTGTGCTATATTTTGGAAGAGTTTGAGAAGGATAGGCATTAGCTCTTCTCTAAATGTGTGATAAATTCACCTGTGAAGCCATCTGTTCCTGGGCTTTTGTTTGTTGGAAGATTTTTAATCACAGTCTCAGTTTCAGTGCTTGTGACTGGTCTGTTTCTATTTTCTATTTCTTCTTGGTTCAGTCTCAGAAGGTTGTGCTTTTCTAAGAATTTGTCCATTTCTTCCAGGTTGTCCATTTTATTGGCATAGAGTTGCTTTTAGTAATCTCTCATGATCCTTTGTATTTCTGCAGTGTCAGTTGTTACTTCTCCTTTTTTGTTTCTAATTCTATTGATTTGAGTCTTCTCCCTTTTTTTCTTGATCAGTCTGGCTGATGGTTTATCAATATTGTTTATCTTCTCAAAGAACCAACTTATAGTTTTATTGATCTTTGCTATTGTTTCCTTCATTTCTTTTTCATTTATTTATGATCTGATCTTTATGATTTCCTTCCTTCTGCTAACTTTGGGTTTTGTTTTTTTTCTTCTTTCTTTAATTGCTTTAGGTGTAATTTCGGTTGTTTGTGATGTTTCTCGTTTCTTGAGGTAGGATTGTGTTGCTATAAACTTGCCTCTTAGAACTGCTTTTGCTGCATCCCATAGGTTTTGGGTCATCGTGTTTTCATTGTCATTTGTTTCTAGGTATTTTTCTACTTCCTCTTTGATTTCTTCAGTGATCTCTTTGTTATTTAGTAGTGTATTGTTTAGCCTCCACGTGTTTGTATTTTTTACAGATTTTTTTTCCTGTAATTGATATCTAGTCTTATAGTGTAGTGGTCAGAAAAACACTTGATAAGATTTCAATTTTCGTTAATTTATGAAGGCTTGTTTATGACCCAAGATATGATCTATCCCAGAGAGTGTTCCATGAGCACTTGAGAAGAAAGTGTATTCTGTTTTTTTTTGGATGGAATGTCCTATAAATATCAATTAAATCCATCTCGTTTAATGTGTCATTTAAAGCTTGTGTTTCCTTATTTATTTTCATTTTGAATGATCTGTCCATTGGTGAAAGTGGGGTGTTAAAGTCCCCTACTATGATTGTGTTACTGTCGATTTCCCCTTTTATGGCTGTTAGCATTTGCCTTATGTATTGAGGTGCTCCTATGTTGGATGCATAAATATTTACAATTGCTATATCTTCTTCTTGGGTTGATCCCTTGATCATTATGTAGTTTCCTTCTTTGTCTGTTATGATAGTCTTTATTTTAAAGTCTATTTTGTCTGATATGAGAATCCAGCTTCCTTTCGATTTCCATTTGCATAGAATTTCTTTTTCCATACCCTCACTTTCAGTGGGCATGTGTCCCTAGGTCTGAAGTGGGACTCTTGTAGACAGAAAATTTACAGTTCTTGTTTTTGGATCCATTCAGCCAGTCTATGTCTTTTGGTTGGAGCATTTAATCCATTTACATTTAAGGTAATTATCAATATGTATGTTCCTATTACCATTTTCTTAATTGATTTTGGGTTCTTATTGTGTTTCCTGCCTAAAGAAGTTCCTTTAGCATTTGTTGTAAAGCTGGTTTTGTGGTGCTTAATTCTCTTAGCTTTTTCTTTTCTATAAAGGTTTTAATTTCTCCATGGAATCTGAATGAGATCCTTGCTGGGTAGGGTAATCTTAGTTGTAGCTTTCTCCCTTTCATCACTTTCAGTACGTCGTTCCACTCCCTTTTGGCTTGCAGAGTTTCTGCTGAAAGTTCAGCTGTTAACCTTATGGGGATTCCCTTGTATGTTATTTGTTGCTTTTCCCTTGCTGCTGTTAATATTTTTTCTTTGTATTTAATTTTTGATAGTTTGATTTATATGTGTCTTGCTGTGTTTCTCCTTGGATTTATCCTGCATGGGACTCTCTGCGCTTCCTGGACTTGATTATTTCCTTTCCCATAAAAGGGAAGTTTTCAACTATAATCTCTTCAAATATTTTTTCAGTCCCTTTTTTTTCTCTTCTTCTGGGACCCCTATAATTCAAATGTTGGTGTGTTTAATGTTGTTCCAGAGGTCTCTGAGACTGTCCTCAATTCTTTTCATTCTTTTTTCTTTATTGTGCTCTGCAGTAGTTATTTCCACTGTTTTATCCTCCAGGTCATTTATCCATTCTTCTGCCCTAGTTATTCTGTTATTGATTCCTTCTAGAGAATTTTCAGTTTCATTTATTGTGTTGTTCATCACTGTCTGTTTGCTCTTTCGCTCTTCTAGGTCCTTGTTAAACATTTCTTGTATTTTCTCCATTCTATTTCCAATATTTTGGATCATCTTTACTATCATTACTCTGAATTATTTTTCAGGTAGACTGCCTATTTCCTCTTCATTTGATTGGTCTGGTGGGGTTTGCCTTGCTCCTTCATCTGCTGTGTGTTTTTCTGTCTTCTCATTTTGCTTACCTTACTGTGTTTGGGGTCTCCTTTTTGCAGGCTGCACATTTGTAGTTCCTGTTGTTTTTGGTGTCTGCTCCCAATGGCTAAGGTTGGTTCACTGTGTTGTGTAGTTTCCTGGTGGAGGGGACTGATGCCAGTGTTCAGGTGGATGAGACTGATCTTTTCTTTTTGGTGGGCAGGACCATGTCTGGTAGTGTGTTTTGGGGTGTCTGAGACCTTATTATGATTTTAGGCAGCCTCTCTGCTAATCAGTGGGGTTGTGTTCCTGTCTTGCTAGTTGTTTGGCATAGGGTGTCTAGCACTGTAGCTTGCTAGTCACTGAGTGGAGCTGGGTCTTAGCATTGAGATGGAGATCTCTGGGAAAGCTTTCACTGTTCGATATTACATGAAGCCAGGAGGTTTCTTGTGGACCACTGTCCTGAACTTGGCCCTCCCACCTCAGAGGCACAGGCTTGACACCTGACCAGAGTACCAAAACCCTGTCAGCCACATGGCTTAGAAGAAAAGGGAAAAAAAGAAAGAAAGAAAGAAAGAAAATAATTAAAATAAAAAATTATTAGAAATAAAAAAAAATTTTAAGTAATTGAAGAAAGAAGAGAGCAACCAAACCAAAAAACAAATCCACCAATGATAACATGCACTAAAAACTATACTAAAACAATACAAAACAAAAAAATCAGACAGACAGAACCCTAGGACAAATGGTAAAAGCAAAGCTATACAGACAAATTCACACAAAGAAGCATACACATACACAATCAAAAAAAGAGAAAAAGAAGGAAAAAATATATATATATATTGAAAAAAAATGAAGAGAGCAACCAAATCAGTAGACAAATCTACCTATCATAATAAACTCTAAATACTAAAGTAAGATAAACATCAAACCAGAAACAAATTAGACGCAGAAAGCAAACCCCAAGTCTATATTTGCTCCTAAAATCCACTGCCTCAATTTTGGGGTGATTCATAGTCTATTCAGGTATTCTAGATGCAAGGTACATAAAGTTGATTGTGGAGATTTAAGCCGTTGCTCCTGAGGCTGCTGGGAGAGATTTCCCTTTCTCTTCTTTTTCGCACAGCTCCCTGGGTTCAGGTTTGGATTTGGCCCCGCCTCTGTGTGTAGGTCACCTGAGGGCGTCTCTTCCCCACCCAGAGAGGATGGGGTTAAAGGAGCAGCTGATTCAGGGGCTCTGGCTCACTCAGGCCAGAGGGACGGAGTGGTACGGAATGCAGGGCGAGCCTGTAGCGGCAGAGGCCCACATGACATTGCAACAGCCTGAGGCATACCCTGTGTTCTTCTAGGGAAGTTGTCCCTGGATCATGGGACCCTGGCAGTGCTGGGCTGCACAGGCTCCCAGGAGGGGAGGTGTGGATAGTGACCTGTGCTTGCACACAGGCTTCTTGGTGGTTGCAGCAGCAGCCTTAGCATTTCATGTCCATCTCTGGTGTCCATGCTGACAGCCATGGCTCGTGCCTATCTCTGCAGCTCATTTAGACGGTACTCTGAATCCCCTCTCCTCATGCACCCCAAAACCATGGTCTCTTGCCTCTTAGGCAGTTCCAGACTTTTTCCCGGACTCCCTCCTGGCTAGCTGTGGCGCACTACCCCCTTCAGGCTGTGTTCATGCAGCCAACCCCAGTTGGAGCCTCAGCTCCCAGCCACAACCCACCCTGGAGGGTGAGCAGACAAGTCCCTCAGACTGGTGAGTGCTGGTCGGCACTGATCCTCTGTGCAGGAATCTCTCCACTGTGCCCTCCGCACCCTTGTTGCTGTGCTCTCCTCTGTGGCTCCGAAGCTTTCCCCACCACCACCCCACCACCCATCTCCGCCAGTGAAGGGACTTCCTAGTGTGTGGAAACTTTTCCCCTTTCACAGCTCCTTCCCTGAGGTGTAGGTCCTCTCCCTATTCTTTTGTCTCTATTTTTTCTTTTTTCTTCTGCCCTACCCAGGTACGTGGGGAGTTTCTTGCCTTTTGGGAAGTCTGAGGTCTTCTGCCAGAGTTCAGTAGGTGTTCTGTAGGAGTTGTTCCACATGTAGATGTATTTCTGATATATTTGTGGGGAGGAAGATGATCTCCACATCTTACTCCTCCACCATCTTGAAGGTCTCCCCTCTTTCTATTATATTATCTAAAGAACCACCAGTGTCATCTTTCCAAATTGTAATTGATGTCCTGCTCTAAAAATATAATGGGTCCACATTGCTCTCAGGAGCAAGTCCAAAGTCCTATAATTTTTTTAAGTCCATGCTTAATCTGCCTTTACCTAACTCCCCATTATTATCTCATGTCCCTTTCTCTCTCCCTAACCATGTTGTTCTACTGTTGTTACCTCTTCTCAACTAGAGTCTATGTACTAGCAGTGACAGAAATGCTTTTTCTAATCCATTTCCCCTCTTGCAACTAGCTGGTGCTGGCTACACAAATCACAGTTATCTTCCTAGTTCTACATGTTCATGACAGGCCGTGTTCTTTGTAACGAATATCATATAGTTGTTAATAAACTTTTTTTCCTTGTGGTATATTCTTCTTCCTCTACAGGATATACATTCCACAAGGTCATGGATTTATCCATTTGCTTATCTCTATGTTCCCATTGTCCCTGAACATAATAAACACAATAAATATTTATTGGAAAAATAAATGAAATGACGGTTTTTGAGGAAAAAATATGCTATAAGCCACTCATAATTAGTACAATTTTAAGTGATTTTCAAGGATGAGTATCTGGGGTCATAGTGCAGAGGAAAAAAATCCAATTCTTTTTCAGTCTCCCACACATGCAAGTCTGATGGTCAATATTGTGGTAAGAAAGTTAGGAAAATGAAATTTTGATTAAATGAAGTTCTCAATGTTCTCAAGTTAATGATCTTTTAAGGTTCAATGTTAAGTAAAGAGCCAATTTTAACTTAACAGTATTGGCATCCATCTCCACTAAATGTAACACAATCACAGGTTTTGTCCATTATATTATATAGGATTATATAACCTCATATAAATTTCCAGAATTAAATATTTGCAACTTCAGAATTTTAATACTGAACAATAATAATTTTTTTTCTTGGTTGACCTTTTATTTTTTTATTTTTAATTAAAGTATACTTTATTTACAATGTTGTGTTAGTTTCAGGTATACAGCAAAGTAATTCAGATATACATATATTCTTCTTCAGATTCTTTTCCCTTATAGGTAATTACAAACTATTGAGTATAGTTCTCTGTGCTATATAGTAGGTCCTGGGTGGTTATCTAAAATTATTCCATTTTTGATGACTAAAAGTTTTAATCAGACTCTGGACCCTCAATCTGGATGTCAGAAATTGCAAACCATGTTATACTAAACGAAATCACGAAAATAAAATAATTGAATGTTACTTTCAACAATGAGATTGGGACCACCCCAAAGGATTTTTTTTTAGTAAATTTCAATGAACCAGAAATTGACTATTTCTGAAGATCCCATTCCCCCAATACTTTTTGTTGTGGTTATGGCAAAATATATAAAATAAAATTTACCATTTTATCCCCAAATTTTAAGGTTAAATAAAGATGTAATGTACATGGTAGAGACTACTTCGCTGTTCTCCAAATCTGTTTCTTCTATTTCTTGTACTTAGTGCTATCATTTATTTCCCAGCTGTGCTATTAGTTTAGTGTGGCCATATGGCTGGATGGTAGCCCATGGAATACAGGGTGTGAGTGGAAGCTAACATGCTTCTCTTCCACACTTTCTCTATAAAATACTTCCATCCAGAGTTCCTCCATGCTTTTTCCTCATCTAGTGGTTCAATGAAAGGACTAAAAGGCCACAGAGCATTGTAAACTCACAAGAGGAAAGGATGCTGGTTTCCTGAATGATCTTGGAAAGTGAACTGACACAATGGAGCATTTAACGCCATCATTTAATGTGGAGTGGAATTTGGAAGTTTGATGGTCACAGATACAGAACCTGGTATTACCCTAACAAATACTATGTGCTCTCCATAGCAGATGCAAATATTGACTGATAGGTTTTCCAAGTACTAAACTAGCAAAATATACGATGGGTGCTTTTTCTTTTGTTTGTTTGTTTTCCTCTTAATTGACCAGCTTCCGGAAGTTGATGGTAGCAGTTGAAGAGACAAATAAAATAACCCTATATAACTAATAGCAGGAAGAAAGGCTACGATGAGCAGTACATCTTTTTGGGGGTGGCACAATTCTCTATGGAATGCTTGAGGCAGACCTGAGTTCACATCAGAATGTAATGTTGCCACGGCAACAGGGTGGTAGCATTTATTTCTGTTGAAAATATCTGAAGCACATGCAGCACCTTTTCCAAATTGAATGCTCTACTTTGAAGTTATCTGCCCAGATTCCGTACCCTAAACTGCTACAATTCCCTGCTGAGCTCCACTCCTTACTATAAAGGGCAAAAAGCCTCAGCACACATTTGCCATGTCACTGTTCACTCCCTTTTCAGCTCATTAGGAAGACTAGATGGGAATACAGAAGGATATCTGTGACTGGGGAGAACGTGAACCATAAAGGTGATAAGGTATAAACTGCTCCCTGTGAGGGGAAGGGAGGAAGTTACTGACTTCCTTCTGAATCACTATATTTGGATGTACCTGATAGTGAGCTCTGCTAGGGTAACTTCATAGAAAATATAGCTCACTTTTTCTTCTTAAAGAGTTAAAACAATACTCTTAGGAAGATCTGGGGGATGGGGAGATCTCCAGGTTAATGAAGCTCACCTAGAATGATTCTTTTGTAAAGCAGCCAATATTACCAGAGAAATCACTCCCTTGCTTAAAATACTTCAGTGGCTCCCCATTAACATAAATGTTTAAATTCTAAAGAGGCTACAAATGCCTTACTCACTGCTACATACTCATCTCAGGATAACCTCCCCATCTCTGCCTTTACTTCAGCTTTATTTATTTCATTTTTCCAAAAGGTCATGCTTACTTGCACCTCATAACATTTCCATTTGCTGTTTGTACTGCATGGAATGTTCTCTGTGGACCACAGTTTGCAGTTAATTACATCTCATCCGTTAGAACAGCACTGAGACAGTGCTACCCTCAGGCTTTCCTTGCCTCCTCAACTAGGCTGAGGATCTCTTTCACATGTCTATTGTGGGTTGCATTATTTGTTTAAAATATTCTCGGTGGGACCCTTCTCTGGTGTTGCTTTTTATAGCAGGAGTGTATTTCCTTTCCCACTGATGCATGATTTTACGATGAGGCTTGCTTTATACAATGAAATGAGAGTGAAAGTGCTGATGGCATGTTCATGAAGCGGCTTCAAGGCTGATATAGCTAAGATAAGAGATGATCTTTTCTCTTGGATTCCAGAAAAATAGGACATGGAGCAGAGTTGCAGCTGACCCACAAGGGACATTAATATGAGTAATAAATAAGTAATTAAACCTTTATGGTTGTAGGTCACAGAGACTTGAGATATGTTATTTGAATATAATGTAATGAAAGCTGAGTAGTTCACTGTCATAGTTTACTTTTTTTTTTTTATAAATAAGAGGAAGTAGAGCATGGTAGTATTAGACAGGCTCTAAATTCAAACTCCTATATTCGATGTCCATTCTGCCACTTGGTATTTTGTGTTCTAAGATATCACATTATTTAATGTCTTTGGCTTCTGTTACTTTACTTGTGAAATGGAGATAATACTAGTATATATCTCATAAGGTGGTGGTCAGGATTAAATGAGTTAATATTAACATTAAATGTAATTAAGTATTACACCAATGTCTGGCACAGAACAAGCCCTCAGTGTTAATTATTAGTATTCATAGGACTTAGCAAATTTTTCAGTCACAAGTTTTCTATGATTATTTGATTAAGGTCTATTTGATTAAGGTTTCCCTTATTAGACTGTTAGAATCCTGAGAGCAGAAACCTCACCAACTTGATTCACCTTTATATCACCAGTGACTAGCATAATCCTGACACATAATGAGCAACTGACAAATATTTGTTCCTACAATGAATTTTTAAAAATGAATGAATAAAATAATAGCCCAAAGCTAACATCAGTCATTGTATTGAAATGAATAAAGAATAAATACTATTAATATTTAAAATTACTTGTAAGAGGAGTAATATTTCAAGCAATGCTAGTTTTGTCCACTGAAATTATATAAAATCTAGACTGATGGAAAATCCAGACTTTCTGGTTAAAATCTGCAGGGTAAAATTTCCTGTGGTAGATGGCACTGCTGGTCTGGTGACAGCAGCATTGCTATTCCAAAGGGCACAATTGTGTGAAATACGGGATGGTGATCATTTGTTAAGATGTTTCTCAAAAAAATACTTCAATAATGACATATCTAATTATTGAATTTTATGATGAATAAAACCAGTCCTAATATCTATATAATGCTTGTTCTCAAATTCTCCCATTGCCATGTTCTGCCTATCTTAAAGGACATTTCCTGGTACCCCACGTTGGCCATCATTTTTCATATCGTCTGATGTGACAGCAACTTCATGCCCATCCCTCTCTGATAGCACCACCATCTCCCCATTTCCGCTAACCCTCAGCCCCTGGCAACTATTCTACTCTCTGTTTCTGTGAGTTTGGCTTTTTTAGATTCCACATGTGAGATCATACAGTATTTGTCTTTCAATGACTTATTTCACTTAGTATAATGCCCTCAAGCTCTATCCATGTTGTCACAAATGGCAGGATTTCCTTCTCTTTAATGGCTGAATGGGCCTTCCCTGGTGGCGCAGTGGTTGAGAGTCCACCTGCCGATGCAGGGGACACGGGTTCGTGCCCCGGTCTGGGAAGATCCCACATGCCGCGGAGCGGCTGGGCCCGTGAGCCATGGCCGCTGAGCCTGCGCGTCCGGAGCCTGTGCTCCGCAACGGGAGAAGCCACAAGAGTGAGAGGCCCGCATACCGCAAAAAAAAAAAAAAAAAAAAAAAAAAAAAGTAATGGCTGAATATAATGGAGTATATATATCACATCTTCTTTATCCATTCATATGTAGACAGTCACTTAGGTTGTTTCCATATCTGGTCTATTGTTAATAATTCTGCAATGCACATGAGAATGAAATGAAATCCTGATTTCATTCCCTTTGAATATATATACAGAAGCAGGATTGCTGGCTCACATGGCAGTTCTATTTTTAATTTTTTGAGGAAACTTCATACTGTTTTCCACAGTGGCTGCACCAATTTACATTCCTACCAACTGGGCCCTTTTTCTCCATATCCTTACCAACACTTATTTTTTAACTTTCTGATAACAAACAGGTGTGAGGTGATATCTCATTGTGGTTTTGATTTCTATTTCCCTGATGGATTAGTGATATTGAGCATCTTTTCATATACCTATTGGCCATTTGTATGTCTTCTTTGGAAAAATGTCTTTTCAGGTCCTCTGCCCATTTTTAGTTCGATTGTTTGATTTGTTGCTATTGAGTTGTATGTGTTCCTTACATATTTGGGGTATTAACCTGTTATTAGATAGGCAGTTTGCCAATATTTTCTCCCATTCTGTATGTTGCCTTTATATTGTATTGATTGTTCCTTTTACTTTTTAGTTTGCAGAACTAAAAACTGCAGAAGCTTCTTAGTTTGATGTAGTCCCACTTATCGAGTTTTGCTTTTATTGCTTGTACTTTTTGTGTCATATCCAGAAATTGCTGCCAAGACCAATGTCAAGGAATATTTTTCCCCTGTTTTCTTCAAGGAGTTTTACAGTTTCAAATCCTATGTTTGTCTTTAATTCATTTTGAGATAATTTTTGTGAGTGGTGCAAGATAGGAGTCCAATTTATTTTTTGCAGGTGGTAGTCCAGTTTTTCCAACAACATTTATTGAACAGACTATCATTTCTCCATTAAGTATTCTTGACTTCTTTGTCAAATATCAGTTGAAGTGTTCATTTCTAGGCTCTCTATTCTGTTCAATTGCTTCATTGTGTATTTTTTTTGCCAGTACCATACTGTTTTAATTACTATAGCTTTGTAATAAGTTTGAAATCAGGAAATATGATGCCTCCAGCTTTGTTCTTCTTTCTTAGGATTGCTTTGGCTAGTAGAGGCCTTCTGTGTTTCCACACAAATTTTAGAATATTTTTCTATTTCTGTGAAAAATGCCCAGACTTGTGGTTGCCAAGGAGGGGAAGGAGAGGGATGGTTCACAAATTTGGGGTTGGTAGATGCAAACTATTACATTTAGAAGGGATAAACAACAAAGTTCTACTGTATAGCACAGGGAATTATATTCAATCTCCTGGGATAAATCGTAATGGAAAAGAATATTAAAAAAAAGAATGTCTATATGTCTATGACTGAGTCATTTTGCTATACAGCAGAGATTGGCACAACATTGTAAATCAACTATATTTCAATTAAAAAAAAATCCAAGAGAAATCTAAATGACTGAATAAAATTTATTCAAATTATTAAAGACTATATTCATTAGATAATAGATGAGATTCATGTGATGGTAAATGTTTTTCCTTGAGTAAAGAGCAGAGACAGTTTATAACAATGAATAGAAATACTTGATTTAAACAAAGTTTAGAGGTGTAATAAGCTTCGGAGTCTAAATTTCTTGCCCTGTTATCTCTATAAATATAGATCTGATTTCCTTAGAAAAACTGAGTGCTTGTTTTCCTGTATCCTATTTTCCTGTATCCTATTTTTATCTCCCCAAAGAAAACTTTGATATCTCTGACATATAATGCAAGCTTCCAGTGCTCCTCTTTCTGTGAGATGCTGTCTCTTACGGACTTCATTCCATTAGTCCTGTGTGGATTGTGGGCATATTTAACCTGGGCAGGATACCAAAGGGACAAAAGCACATTCCTGAGCTTTTACATAAAACCCTTCATTTGTCTAGCCCTGGCACCAAAGGGTGAAATATCAATTATTATAAACGTATTTGGGGCACTTACAGGCATTACTCATTCTTCGATGTGGAATGGGAATTTGTGTTTCCAGGAGAAGAGAGGGAGTTGGCAGGTGCAATGAGAAGCACTGCAGTAAAAATTTCCCTACAAAGAGAGACGCTGTGTGTAGAGAGTGTGCGTGCAAGATCTCCTGCATTGCTTAATCCATTTCTCTTGGGTAGAGAAGCCAGTTTACATTTTCCAGTGAACCATATCCACTGATGATTGCTTTGATTTCACTGAACAGGAGGCTTAACAAACAGCCAACGGATTTACATTTTAGAGGAAAGCATGGCATAACCTTCAGCAGAAAACCTCCTTCAGAAAGAATCAATGTGCTTAGACTGTCAAATGCATTTTAAGTGTTGCAACAGATTAAGAAAACAGGACATATGTGTGCCATGTTCACCAGGCTGAGTGTCCTCTGAATAACCCCCTTGGGAACAAGTCCACACAATAGCACTCACATGTTTCCTGATCTTAGCAACATCTGCATCTCTCTAGTTGGTGCTATAGACGTTGGAAAGAAACTATTTGATGGTAAGATTGTTTAACTCCATTTTAGGGATTTGCACCTTTAAGAGCTGTTCCTTTTTTTTTAAATATATTTATTTATTTATTTATTTATTTATGGCTGCATTGAGTCTTTGTTGCTGTGCGTGGGCTTTCTCTAGTTGCAGCAAGCAGGGGCTACTCTTCATTGCGGTGCTCGGGCTTCTCATTGCAGTGCCTTCTCTTGTTGCAGAGCACGGGCTCTAGGCATGCAGGCTTCAGTAGCTGTGGCTCACGGGTTCTAGAGCACAGGCTCAGTAGTTGTGGTGCAAGGGCTTAGTTGCTCCATGGCATGTGGGATCTTCCCCAACCAGGGATTGAACCCATGTCCCCTGCACTGGCAGGTGGATTCTTAACCACTGCGCCACAAGTGAAGTCCCAAGAGCTGCTCCTTTTTAATTCATACATTTTGCTCTTTGTTGAGGGCAAAAGCAAGATATGCTGTTTTAAATGATATGTGTGGATAGTATGACATTTATTTAAAATACCATTTTCCCTTGTAAAATTTGAATTGCAAACAATTACAATTTTAACTGCTTTACTGAGGTATGAGTAACAAATAAAAAGCTGTAAATATTTAATTTATACAACTTGATGTTTGGAGATTGGTATACACTCTTGAAACCAATGTATCCATCACTTACAAAAGTTTCCTCTTGCCCCCCTTGTGTTTTTTGCTTGTTTGTTTATATGTTTTCCCTTTTTGTGATCACAGCACTTACTATAAGATCTAGCCTCGGGGGCTTCCCTGGTGGCACAGTGGTTGAGAGTCTGCCTGCTAATGTAGGGGACACGGGTTCGAGCCCTGATCTGGGAGGATCCCACATGCCATGGAGTGACTAGGCCCGTGAGCCACAACTACTGAGCCTGTGCGTCTGGAGCCTGTGCTCCGCAAAAAGAGAGGCCGCGATAATGAGAGGCCCGCGCACCACGATGAAGAGTGGCCTCCGCTTGCCACAACTAGAGAAAGCCCTCGCACAGAAACAAAGACCCAGCACAACAAAAGTAAATTAATAAATTAATAAACTCCTACCCCCAACATCTTCTGTTTAAAAAAAAAAAAAAAAAGATCTAGCCTCTTCTTGAATCTGTTGGGCCCTGATTGTCTTCAGCTAGAAATAACTCACTTACCAAAGTGGCACATTCTGGGGCAGCCTCCCCTGAACCCCATCACATCATAATGGTAGGCTTTATTTTTCAAGCAGGGATACTGCCTTTGGGGAAGTTTCAGGAAAAAATATGGGATCAAATATGATTTCTGTGGCTGGTTTCTATGTGGGTTAATATAAAGACACATTATTTTATGCAGTATAGACGGAAGGAAGGAAGATTGAAGCAAAATACTTGTTGGTCCTTGATTTACAAGCTTTCTCTCAAACAGGTTCTGTGAGCTTTATCCTAGCTCTATTTCATTAGTGGTTATAATTAGAAAGTAACTGTTCTCTGTTCCTGTGGTATTCTGATATAAAATTTGGGGAGAGACATGTGCTTTATTGATTTTGTATTAGTGCAATGTATGAGACTTTTAAGAGAAAGGTTTTTTCCTTATTTGTAAATAATCTTTAAAATTATTTTTAAAGTCACTTATTGCTCACAAGCCAGCCTAGCACCTTCAACCTGTGCGGCACCGTGCGTTAGAACTTGGCTCCTGCTGTTCCGTTTGTCCAGAATACGTCTTCAAACCAGTTCAGGTCTTTCTCCCTTTCTTCACAATGTTGTTCAGATATCATCTGCTCAGTGAGGTCTTCCATGGTCACTCTATTCAAAGTGTCACCTCCATATCGATATTTCCTGTTCCCCTTCCTTGCTTTACTTTTCTCTCCAGAACTTAACACCTTATAGGAAAGTATATAATTTTTACGTTGTTTACGTGATCTCCATCCACAAGGATGAAAGCTCCATGTGGGCAGAGGTTTTCAGCTGCTTTTTTACTAATACTAATCAGAACTTAGAACACTGTCTTACATCTAATATACACATATTTGTATATATACAAATATAGCATTAAATAAAAGTTATTAATACAAGAAACTTTGAACAATATATAAATATAACTACATATATCTTAGATTCATTTTAGTAAACTACATGTAATCAGGGACTCTAATAGAAGCAATAATCAAGGATACTTGTCTAAATACTTATAATACTATGATTCCATATTTAGGGAATTATTTAAAAATTAAGAAGGCTGCATTAATTTTAAAAGGAATAATTTATCATGGATTTAGGCATCAGTTCCTGAAATCTTTCAAAATTTGTTTTGCAAGGTATATTTTAGCCTAAAGGATATTATTGCTTTCAAAATATTTTCCCAGTAACAAAAGAGGAACTTTTTTCCTTACATTTTAAAAGGGTCCATAAGAAATTATAATAGAGTTTTACCTAATTTCAATCATTAACTGAAAACTACTAAAACAAGAAAGACCAAAAGCAAAACAAAACAAAAGTTACATCCTGAGAAAATAACAACATTGCAATCTCACATACTATGGACTTTTTTTTCTCTTAGCACAGTCTCTCCCACCTGTGTTTATCTGCCTGCATTTACTGGTGGTGGGTCCAACTTCATAAGATCTGTTTTCAAAGAGACATTAGCAATCAAACCTGATGTATGAGTTTGTTTTCCATGTTAAGCCTGACTAGGAATTAATTGCCAAATAAAGGATTACATATTAATTCATCCTGTATTTATTCATTCAGTATGCATGTATGTGTGTGTGTATTTAGCAAAAGCCCACTATGTACAAAACATTAGGCTTTGTGCTACCTGCAAGAAGAACAAAACACAATCTTGGTCTTCAAGCAACTTACATGCTATGGGAGATAACAACTTGAAAATCCAAGCTGTGTGTGACGATACCCTGACGACTCCCCTGGGAGCCTTCGTAGTATTGCTCCCTCCGTGGGGATCCCTAGGACTGTGAAGTGCACAAGTGGTCATAAGGTCTGAAAGTGTAGGATGTGATGGAAACAATTTTATCGAATAAGGCAGGAGAGCATAAGTGCTCTTCAGGAGGTGTAATCATTGTGTCATGGGAGTAGTTAATTCTGCCTCAAAGACTGGAGGGTGGGAAGGGGGTGGCAGGAGCTGCAAATGGTATAATGTGATTTCTTCCAAAGTCAGGAAGATTACTTGACTTAAGTAGACTGTTACGAGTAACTGGACATAAGAAATAGAAAACATTTTACAGATCACTTCTAGTTCAATATCTTTGTTTTATTGGTCAGGAAACTGAAGCTCAGAGAGAGGAAGTGACAGGCCCAAAGTTACAGAGCTAGTTAAATGCGGTATGGAATTCTAATCGCATTTATTAGCTGTTACTTACTATTAGATATTATTTTCAATTTAGAATTTTCCTTTACTTTTTTCAATGAAACTCATCTTTCTCTCAATCTCTTGATTATTGAAGTGGTCTTGGATCAAATATTAAGGGAATTGTAAGGTGATATAGTATGGAAGACTTTTGGGATAAGATCATGTGTTAAAAATCTACTTCAGGGAAGAAAACAATTAAAAAACAACTTTGTACAGTTTTCCTTAACTAAATGCACTTAAACTTAAGATTCTATATTTTTTAGTTTCTTCTCATGCTTTAAAAAAACTGTGACCATAGCAGAAATACTATGTCACAGCAATACTGAAGTGGATTTATATGTTATTTGTGAAAAACTCTTTCTAACAAAACTAGGAATTTCTTTAAATCCTTTAAGTCTACTGCGACTAAAAGAATTAGAGTTGGGAAAGTTTCCTCAGCAGAACATAAATTAGAAAGTGTATGGCCTCAGTGTGGGTTCCATTTCTGATTTCACTCCCACCTTCTTCCCGGCATGGTGGCTCTACTGGTAAAAACAATTTCATTTAAATACTCTTTACTTAAAATTGAAAAAATGCTTGTAAAATTAAACACAATTTAAATTATCTTTTAAATTTTTAAAAAAAGATCTGTTCTAAAGCCTTTACATAAATAGCCACTGAATCTTGAATTTACATTTACCTATATTTGTAAAAGTTGAGAGTGCTCATGTTCTGTAAGCACAGGAATTTAAGGGTAATGGTACAGTGACCTTATATACCCTTTATATATATATATATATATATATATATATATATATATATAATATACACGTATATAAATATATATATGTGGTTAATATATAAATAATATATTTTAGCCACAATGTGATAAGCATACAAAAAAATGATGTTCTACAAAAAATTTCCCAATTTGTACGGAAACACAAAAGACCCCAAATAGCCAAAGCAATCTTGAGTACAAAAAATGGAGCTGGAGGAATCAGGCTCCCTGACT
This sequence comes from Stenella coeruleoalba, assembly GCF_951394435.1. NCBI lineage: Eukaryota > Metazoa > Chordata > Mammalia > Artiodactyla > Delphinidae > Stenella > Stenella coeruleoalba. The sequence goes on from NC_137148.1 coordinate 138,010,882, forward strand.
TCAGACTATACTACAAAGCTACAGTAATCAAGACAGTGTGGTACTGGCACAAAAACAGAAAGATAGATCAATGGAACAGGATAGAAAGCCCAGAGATAGACCCACGCACATATGGTCACCTTATCTTTGATAAAGGAGGCAGGAATGTACAGTGGAGAAAGGACAGCCTCTTCAATAAGTGGTGCTGGGAAAACTGGACAGGTACATATAAAAGTATGAGATTAGATCACTCCCTACCACCATACACAAAAATAAGCTCAAAATGGTTTAAAGACCTAAATGTAAGGCCAGAAACTATCAAACTCTTAGAGGAAAACATAGGCAGAACACTCTAAGACATAAATCACAGCAAGATACTTTTTGACCCACCTCCTACAGAAATGGAAATAAAAACAAAAATAAACAAATGGGACCTAATGAAACAAAAGCTTTTGCACAGCGAAGGAAACCATAAACAAGACCAAAAGACAACCTTCAGAATGGGAGAAAATATTTGCAAATGAAGCAACTGACAAAGGATTAATCTCCAAACTTTATAAGCAGCTCATGCAGCTCAATAACAAAAGAAACAAGCAACCCAATCCAAAAATGGGCAAAAGACCTAAATAGACATTTCTCCAAAGAAGATATACAGACTGCCAACAAACACACGAAAGAATGCTCAACATCATTAATTATTAGAGAAATGCAAATCAAAACTACAATGAGATATCATCTCACATCAGTCAGAATGGCCATCATCAAAAAATACTTAATGATTTGTATTTTCCTTGGCAATTAGTTAGAAATTAGTGATTAATCTGAATTGAAAACGCCATTTGAAAAGTATTAAATGGGACAGTTAACTAATCAAATAAATTTACATACTTGAAAAAATGTTATGAATTTGTAATATGAATGATAGTAACTAAATTTTTGAAACACTCTAGTCTCTAGTGCTTAAAATCTAGAGGCATTATGAAAATATTAATTAAATAAAATCTTTAAATTGCTGCCATCCTAAACATAAATCCATCCCATTTATGGAATATTGGATTAACTTTAGTGCCAGGTTAATACTGTTCACTAACTTGAATCTGGCTTTCTAAAAGTGTTCATTATTTTACAGCATTTAGGAAGAGGAAAAGAGGCTAATGTTTATGTGTGGGTATTTATTTTTCCATGGACAACAAAAGTTAAAGAGAATGAGAAGTAAAATATTAATGGTAGACATACTTGAACAATGAGATTATCGTCATATTTTTCTATGTTTTAAATTTCTAAATTTTTCACTATTTTTGGTTTAGTATGTATTGTACCTATCATTTGGAAAAACAACCACGACTTAAAAACAGACAAAACAACAACAAAACTAAAGCAGGTGATTTCTCATAAGATTCCTTGGTGGGGAAAGTGGTGGGGGGTGGTGGTAGGATGAATTGGGAGACTGGGATTGACATATATACACTAATATGTATAAAACAGATAACTAATAAGAACCTGCTGTATATAAAATACAGTACAAAAAAAAAAGATTCTTTGGTAGATTTTTTTTTACCTATAGGTAATATAGAACCAGATAGAAAAGGTCTGAGGATAACTTGTAAGAGAAAAACACCACAAAATAATTAAAAATCCGTAAGTACTGAAACATTTGGTGAAGATGACTAATTTAGTGGCTTAACTGTACACTCAAAAAACGGCAGTGACCCGCCATGCCTTTGACTTTTATGGAATATGGATGTACCACATGATCTTACTCTAGAGTTCGCTGTCTCCACATTTTAATCTGGGCCAGCTAGAAAACATAGGCAAAAACTCAGCAGATGGCACTCCTATCCTTAGGTCTAGACTAAAACCAAATCTAAAGATGTTTGTTTCACACTTCAGGATAGAAATGGCACTTAAAAACATGTAAAGACTATTTATCATCATACTAACATGGATCAATGCAATCTGCATCAAAGGCTCAGCAAGTCATTTTGTGGATATCAACAAACTGATTCTAAACTTTATATGGAGTGGCAAAAGACCCAGAATAGTCAACACAATACTGAAGGAGAAGAACAAAGTTGGAGGACTGATACTACGTGACCTCAAGTTTTACTATACACCTGTAGTAGGCAGTTCAGATCAGGATGGTGGAGCTAAAGGAGCATGGCGCTCACTTTCCCCCATGAACACAACAAAAATGCATCTACAGGTGGAACAATCCTCACTGAAATCTAACTGGAATCTGTCAGAAGGGCTTCTGTACAACCAAGGCTGTAAGAAAGATACACACCTAATTGAGTAGGAAGGGAAGAAAGGCAATCGGGTCAGGACCTGTGCCCTTGGGAAGGGACACAGAGGAAAAAGGAGATAACAAGGGCGGACTCCCACCCTGGGTGGTGTACAGTTTGAGCCACAGACTGGGCACCCGGATCCTGGGGTCCCATGAGAGGGAGACTATCCCCGTTGGCTGGTTGAAGGATCACTGGACATAACAGAAGGGCTGTGGGAAGCCTGGACGCCACTCATGAGGTGCCTACATGCTAGCTTGCCCCCGAGGCAGGGTGGAGAGAGGTCTATTCTGAAGGCTACTGTATTTCCAGCAACTACTTCTCTGTGTATCCCAGTCTGAGCTGAGCAAACACTTCGGCCCCACTTACTCCACATCACAGAGCAGCACTATATCTGGGGTGGCTATGACAGGGGAAAAGGCTGGACCATGGAACACAGAGGTGACCCGGTCCTGAGATAGAGCCTGAGTGGGACAGTGGCCATGGTCGGTGCTTATTCAAGCAGTGTCTCAGAAGCAGCCCAGGTCTCTGACGGCGGCCGCACAACCACAGCTCCCCTCCTGAGACATGCTGAGAGTCCACGTGGGCCCTGTCCACACTGAAAAGCAGCTCTACAATGGGGCAGGGGCAGCAGAGGCTGGGGTGAGCGATCAGCTGTGCTGGACAAAGGGGACTTGCATCCAAGGATACATTTGAGAGAAAGCACCGGTGGCTGCACACAGAACCTCTGCCTGTGTCTGACACAAGCGGAGAACCTGCAGGGGCCCCAGTTACTTCAGCACTACCCTCTCTGGGGCAAAGGTCCCGGTGCTGGGAGAGGGAAAAACACACAGTTCAAGGGAACAGAGCCTGCTTGGGCTTCAGACCGCACCCTCATAGGGTGGTGATTGTCACTGAGCAGAGAGGAAGTCCCACCTCACACCTGGCTCCAGCTCTAACCCCTCCACCTCCAACGTCCCCTCCTACCAAGGTGATAGCTCTAGCACACCCTGAGGCAAGATATGACTTGCATCCACATCAAATCCAGCTCTCCCACCAAAGGCACTGGGCACACACGGTCTGTACAGAGACACTCCCACATAGGACACACATTCAAGACCACAGTAAGTAGCTGTTTCACTCAAATTGATAGATGCAGAGAAAGTTAAGCAAAATGAAAAGGCAGAGGAACTACTCTCAATTGAATAAGCATGAGAAAACTCCTGGAAAAAATAATGAAACAGAAATAAACAATTTACCAGATAAATAATTCAAAGCATTGGGAATTAAAATGTTAACTGAATTAGGGGAAATAAGTGATGTAATCAGTGAACACTTTAACAAGAAACTAGAAAATAAAAAAGACCCAATCAGAAATGAAGAATTCAATAGCTGAAATGAAAAACACACCAGAAGGAATGAATAGCAGACCAAATGATACACTCCGCTTGATTTCCAAAACAGCAATGTTGTAAAATGGTCTCAGTAACTACACATTTTAATCCGGAAGCACTCCAGTATTGTTTCTGGATTGGTGCTTGCTGACATTCTGTCTGCCCCTAATTTTACTTTACACCTAGTGTAAAGAGAAACATGGCATTGCCACTTTGCTAAAATGCCATTTCTTAAGAAAGACAGAATTTTCTTGATCAAACTGTGGAAAACAGGCTCCACCCAAGTTATATCACTCCCGGAAATTGTAATATACATTTATAAACTGTAACTCCCACCGTTAATAATGTGGAGGTATTGTCTGTCTCAGGCACTGCTTAAACCCCAGTATTTAGAACAGTGCCTGAATGAATGAATGAACCTGTGCAAAACAGAATAAAGGAGGCTAAGAGAAACATATTTTTAAGGAATTTATCCAGAAACTCACAACTTATAAGTTGTACAACCAGAATTTTAACTACAGATTTCAGCCCAAACCCTGTGCGCCTTCCACTGCGCCAACTGTTTCCATCTTGCTTCCAGCAGTTAATGTCACCATGTCCGTGGAGAGCAGCATAATGTAGTAGTAGTTTGAGCCATATGGAATTTCCTTTCTGAGTTGAGTGCCATTTAATCTATAACATGAAGTATATAAAGGAGTCACTCTGCTAATAGGTAGGCGGCTATGTTATGCAGAAGAATCAGTAAGTTCAAGGGCCCATATGTCAGGGAAGAGTACAGATTATTCTAGAAACTGACAAAAGGCCAACATAGTTGGAATTTGAGTGACTGACAAGGAAAGTGTTTGAAATGAGACTAAAGGGTAGGCAAAGTCTAGATCCTACATGGTCCTGTAGGTTATATAAAGGAATTCAGATTTTATTCTAAGCACAGCAGGAAGCCACTGGTTTTAAGTTAAAGAGTGACATGATCTAATGTGAATTTCTGAACAGTCACTCTGGCTATTGCATGGAGAAAGAACTAAGAATGGGAAAAATCTACATACATACACCACACCTTCACACCCCACATGTCACCTGTGGAAGCGGGTAAAGGATGGGGAAAGAGAGTGTTTTGCATAGCATTAGGTACATGGTGACAGTGGAGTTTATGATAGCATTCCACGTCTCTGAACACCAGATATAGGTGTGTCTCCCTCGCTGTCCAAGCTGCCTGCCCTCTGCAGCAGTATGAGAAACCTCACGGGGAATGGGACCCTACCCTACAGATGGCAACTCTGATATGAATGGAACACTAAACTAGACATAATTTCATATGCAAAACATTCAGCGTGTAACATCTTACGTGTTTTCTATTGTTAAGGTGCATTTTATTCCTGAATTCTATCCAATTGTTAACAACGGTTTTCTTTAATTTTTTTCTATGGCCAGGTAATTCTTACCTCTATTTTTTTTTTTTTTTTACCAGCTCTCTGTTTTCTTTTATTTTCTAGCATAAAATTCAGGCATTTAAAGTTGCTCATGGAAAAGGCAACCTTCCTACACGGTTGCTGGGAATGTAAATTGGTGCAGCCATTATGGAGAACAGTACGGAGGTTCCTTAAGAAACTAAAAATAGAGCTACCATATGACCCAACAACCCCACCCCTGAGCATATATCCAGAGAAAACTATAATTCAAAAAGATACATGCATCCCAATGTTCATAGCAGCACTATTCACAACAGCCGAGACATGGAGGCAACCTAAATGTCCATCAACAGATGAATGGATAAAGAAGATGTGGCACATATATACAATGGAATAATATTCAGCCATAAAAAGGAATGAAATATGCCATCTGCAGCTACATGGATGGACCTAGAGATTATCATACTAAGTGAAGTAATTCAGAGAAAGGCAAATACTATATGATATCACTTATATGTAGAATCTAGAATATGACACTAATGAACTTATCTACAAAACAGAAACAGACTCATAGATGAAGAGAATAGACTTGTGTTTGCCAAGGGGTGGAGTGGGCGGGGAAGGGACGGACTGGGAATTTGGGATTAGCAGATGCAAACTATTATATTTAGAATTGAGAAACAACAAGGTCCTACTGTGTAGCACAGGAAACTATATTCAATATCCTGTCATAAACCATAATGGAAAAGAATATGAACAATAATATATATATGTATAACTAAATCACTTTGCTGTACAGCAGAAATTAACACATTAAAAATCAACTATACTTCGGTAAAATAAATTTTCAAAAAAAGTTCCTCATGATCTGGTCCCTGTATCTTTCTCTGTTCTCACCTTTATAAGCAATTCCCGTTCATCCACCACACACATACAAACATGCATACACACACACTTTGTGCTGAAGCAGTAATGAATATAGTCATTGCATTCTATGATTTTTCCCATGCTTTCGGGATGTTTGCTTTTTGATTCGACAAACTTGTATTCAATCTTAAAAGCTCAGTTGCTGTCATATTCCCAGAAAGCCATCCCTGGTACTCCTTTAACTGGAGGCAGTTATACTTTTCTCTAAATTTTCTCTACACCTTATTTATGGATATATTAATGAATTCACTTATCAAATTGGTATTTATTTATTACCAGAATGAATTTCCTGTTAAGGGATTACTTTTCATTTGTTTTATGCTTCTTGTGTCTAGCAGCATTGGGCTTGAGGCAGTTTGGCCATTCAAGGAATATGTTCTAGATTGAATTCTACTTTTCATCTATACAGATATTCTGAATAACTACTATGCATGTGCAAATAAAGTAAATTCAGATCATGAAGTAAAAGTGGAAACCAGGATAATTATTATTAGTCATTTGTCCAGTCCCCCTTGCAAAAAAGTATTGCAACTTGACAAAAGGAAACACAACATAAATTCTTAGTGAGACTGCAAACATTCTTAGGCATTTTTTTTCTTTGTGGTGTTGAAAGTCTATATTTATGAAAGAGATAATGAAGAATAATGGATAAATTAAAAGTCCAAAACAAGCTTTACTGTTTAAAAGAACTGAACTTGGAAGAAATATGTCAATATACTGTGGCTACCACCTTTTTATGGTTTTGATTTAAAGCACTTTAAAAATAATGTTTCCACTGAAGGCCTCTACCACAATTTATAAAGGTTTCTGGTCTTTACTCTTTTGTTCAGAATGCTGCTGACCTTTGAAATTCAAGGAACTGGGAGGGAATCATTATTTATTATTTGAGGTGGCAGTGCATAACCAGGCTGATTTTCACTCTGACAAAAGAGATCAGAGCTTGTGAAGGTACAGGAAAAGTTAAAAAAACAACCAAACCAAACAAACAAACAAAAAACCTCATCCATCCATAATCCTGGTAATAATAATAGAATATAACATACTTTCTAGACTCAAGATCCCAGAAATTAAAAAAGAGAATACATTTGCCATAAACAAGAGGTTTAGGTGGATATAGTTTTCTGTTGAATGTTATTTCTTCCTCAGATTTCCTCGCCTCCTTTCACAAGGCCACTGGAATGTCTAAAAATAATATAAATAAAAATAATGTTCTAATGAATTAATTACTTCAGAAAAAGCATCACAGACCTCACATGGTTATGTGAATTCCACTAGATTCTAGATATTTGTGGGTGGGATCTTTGTTTATATCTTGTTCCCCCTGCAGATCCTGTACCTAAAATAGTGGAACAAACACAGTGGAATCTCGGTATTTGTTGGACTAATGAATGATATATTGAATACCCAACTTAAATATAAATGGAGATAACTCTATTCTTTCCAATGGTCATGCAAATATATACATATATATGTATACATATATATTTTTAAAAGATTTTTTTGTTTTGTTTTTTAAATTTATTTTATTGAAGTATAGCTAATTTACAATGTTGTCTTAATTTATACTGTACAGCAAAGTGATTCAGTTATATATATATTTATACATTACTTTTCATATTCTTTTCCATTAAGGTTTATCACAGGATATTGAATAGAACTCCCTGTGCTATACAGTATGACCTTGTTGTTTATCCATGCTATATATTTATAATAGTTTGCATCTGCTAATTCCAAACTCCCAGTCCATCCCCCCCCATCAGTTGAATGGTTCTTATCGCATCCCTGACATCTACTTTGTCACCAAATCTTGACTGTGTCTTCCCATTTCCATTGTTACCTTCTTCTTAACTCATCATCTCTCCACTGTAGGTCCTCCAACTGAACATCTTCTTCCTACTGCTGAGAGAGTGTTTTTATTGAAAATAGCTCTGCTATTTCTCTTACCCAATCCTCTGATTGTTAAGTTTTGCCACATTTATTCTATCGCCCAATCTATATATAAATATATAGCCATTATCTTTCATCTTCTCCTAAACTTTTCAAGAGTAAGATGTACGCAGAATGTCCCCACTCCAAACAATACAGTATTTATGTTCCCCAAACAAGGATACTTTCTCGAATAAAAATCATATAACCCTCCCTCAATTTAAGTTCCTCAATCAGGAACCTAAAATTGGTACAAAATTCAAGCCCACATTCCCATTCAAATTTTGTCAGCTGCCACAATTATGACTCCTTTCCCATTCTGGTTCTCATTCTTATCCAAGACACCATAGTGCCTTAAACTGTCAGGTCTCTTCTGATACCTCCATCCTGAATCAGTTCCTCAGTATTTTCATGTCTTTTTGTCTTTCATGGGTTTAAAGGGGGCAGGTCTTAAACTCTATAGCATGACGCTCAACCTGGGTCCATCTGATGATTCTTCTTGTCCTGATGGAGGTCATGCATTTTTGGTAGGAATTCCACAGAAATGGTGTTACACACTTCTTGGAGCATCACTTGAGGGGACACTTGATGTGAACAATCCTTCCTTTGGTCACTTTAACTTTAACTACCTAGTAATACTGGCCTCTGCCAAGTTCTTCCCCTTTACAGTCATCATTTCCCCAGTTTAATTGATTAGTATTATATTGTAGGAAAGTATTTAAAAATAATTCCATAAACCCATTCCTTATCAAACCACCACCAAATAATTTTGGTATCCATTAACAGCATCTTCTTAATTAACCATGATTTCTCATGTTTGCCAAATGGCAATTCTCTATTTCCATTATCCCTACAAAATTTGTTGGCAATCTATTGTAAGGAAGAATTTTATTTCTACATAGGTTTATTTATATAGCTATAGCATAATATATAGGCTATCTATAATAGAACCCACAATTCTATTCATTCATTCATTTGTTCATATATTCTATCAGTATAATATCATGAGTTAACATCTTATTCATTGGGGTTGCAATCTATCATTGTTATTTATTTTGATGCCAAAATCATCCCAAACTGTCTCCTATGTGCTTTAGGAGTCCCAAAATTCACTGAGCATTACATTAATTTCAGGTACAATATGATGTTCAAGGCTTATCTCATCCTTTCCCTGCCTAGTCTAGGAATAGTTAGTTCTCCAGGAAGCCCTGGTTCCTTTTAGTGAAGACATCATTTAGATGTCTTGGCACTCACTGTACTCATTGTTATAAGATTGCTGTTGCCCTATTAATTAATGGGCAGAGCTTGGAAATATATGTATATGACTCCATATACAACTACAATTACTTATATGTATAGTTGTATGTATGTGTTACAAAATCATGAGTCCATATTGAAATCTCCAGTTTTAGTCTAACACTTCATGCTTCTTTTCATCCTTTACTTTTCTTTGTTAATATCTTCTTTTGCTTCCAGAGCCTTCATATTATTCTCAATGCATGTATTTATTTGCTCAATGTAACCACACTCTAGCCATGCAGGTCATCTCTTCTGTCATCTCCAACCTTCTCACATCACTCCCATTCTTGGTCATCAAGTCTTCCAGTCTGCTGAGCAATGTGTATCACTAGCCCTTTTCCAGTGCCCTGCCTTCCTGGTCACCATCAATCCTACAATCCCACAGCTCCATGCAGTTATGCAACTCCCTGTCCCCTCACCACCTCACATGCTAGGTGACATATGTTGTCCTTTACACAGGGAAGAGAAGGAAAAGAAAAACTACACATGAATTTTTAATAGCATTTTTGTCCACTGATGAGTACTTCAAAAGAGATTCATCATAGTTCACACTGTACATTCCTAGAATACCAACAGAAAGAGAAAGGAAAGAAGAGGGAAAAATACATAGCTCTTTCTGTTTGCTTTTGGGGTTATATATGTAAATTTGAGTCAACTAAAGAAATAATTCTACAATGGTACCTAAGACTTTGTCCCTTTGCAGTTCTATCCCCAGAGGAAAAAATTAAATTAAATTAAAAGGTGTTTATTTTATAATTCAAGAACTCTATCACTTGTAAACCCTGAAATTAGAATAAAAAAGGTTGTGGTGCAACACTAATTATATAAACAATTATAAGTTTCTTTATAGAGAATACTCACATAAAATCTTACGATTTTAATTCAATAAAGGCAACTATATATATTATATGCAAAGTACAGCCCTTATATAAGACCATATGTAGGTAGGTCATATTTACTGTCACTATTCAACAATAGTTTTATAAGTTCTCAGAAGTATCAAATTCTTCCACTTTCACTATACCACACAACTGACTTTAAGACAACATAAAATTACACTTAGAGTATTCTGCTCCTCTCTTCCAAAAATACACAGTATTGTGATAATATCTTGATGGATGACTTGAGCCATAAACAATAAAATATCCCATGTCTAGAAAACATCCTGACTACAGACCTACAAAATTAGTAAGAATCATGAAATCTCACAGATCCTGAGATGAATCAGTTTATGGAATGATGATTCTTAGAGAGCATTTAATCCAATGCCTGAACTTCCCAATAAGGGGTAATCATTGGGGATTATACTACTTCACACAACAGGAAGCTTACTGTCAATAACTGTAAAGGGTCTGAGATTTTACTCTACCTGTAAAAAAACTGGCCTGTAACAGTTTCATGAATGCAAGTGAACACAAGACTCTGGGTCAGAAATAGAAGGCTTTATTAATCACAGCAATAACACGGGCCACAGTATCAGCTTTTGCACCACTCCCATGAGTCCCATTTCCACAGGGAAAATCAAAGGGCTGGGTGATGCCTGTTCATAAAGTTGGTTGCATTACAGGAGAGAAATTCTAAGCTTAGGAAACCAGAATCTTTTTTAACAGGCTGTAATCTTGCCCAAGCTTTATCTTACAGGTAAATATTATCTTCATCATACTGAAAAGTAAACAAACCAGCTCTTTGTTGCAGAAGGAGATGCAATTTCTATATTCCAAACCTGTTCATTATACAAACATCCTTGAAAAATTAATAAGACACAAAGGCTGTCAGTACCACTGCTTGCAAGATAGGCAGAAATGCAGAAGACCCATGGGAAATTGTCTCTCAAGGCTTTAGCTTCAGGTTGATTCCAGGATGGCTTTAGCAAGTCAGCAATAGCATCATGGACCCAGTGGTCCAGAGAACTTTGGTTCTCTGTTATCCTTAGCAAGTTGATGTTTTTACTCATGGTTGTAAGATGTTTACAGCAGTTTCTTGGTATCATATTGATGTCTGGCCTGATCTAGTGAAAAAGAGATGTTTCTACTCTTGCTTCTCTTTTAATGGTGAGGCCACATTGACAGATTTACATGCCTGTTCATTTGGTCAAGATTGGGTCGCTCATTCATGCCTAATTAATGACTGTCAAGGGGTAGAAGACCTATCAGAATTCTTCCCCTCTATTTTCTTTTCTGAGTCATATGAAGGGGAACATCCAATCAAATGGAGATTCTGCAGCAAAGAAATAGGCAGATGGGGCAACCAACTGAGACTGCCAGGCTCCTGGATTCCAGGAACATTTCTACTTCTCTGCTTTATAAATTTTAAACTTTTATTTTTCATTGCAAAGGAGGAAAATGGTCTTTCTCTTCCATATAGAATAATAGGATATAAGCAATTGCAAAGTTTTTACATTTTGGGAAAATCATAATGGTGGAGCTAAGTAGAACACACACTTTCATCCTATTATCTGATAGTCTGTGATTCTTACTCAATTTATGAGATTGAAATTTAGAGATTTCCTTTTTTTAACCCTGAGGATTAGAGATAATGAATATCAATGTTACTACACCTTTAAGGAACCCTTCTCAAGCTTCTATTCTGAAGTGTTTCTTCTTATTTACAACTTGAAAAAAATATGAGTAGGATTGCTCTTAAAAATTGAATTTTCTTAAATTCCTTTGAGAGCTTATCATTATTATCTTCATCAAGAAGTCATCTCCTGAATTACCAGAGAGCCAATTAGCATGATTATGAGAGCAATTTATATTTGAATGGTACCTAAATAGGTATTTTATGGAAGGAAAGTGAAAAATATCTATTTGATTAATTTAATTACTAAAGGTGAAATTCAAGAAAAGAGAGTACTTTCCTTCCACTAGATTGGCTTTTCTTTTCCCCTAGGCTAAACTTTTACATCCAAGAGCTCTCAAACATGCACCCTGCTGTGATGTAATGGAATCTTATGAAACTGGATTACCAAGTACTTCTAGAAACCTAGGGAAGACTCTTTAACCTTTTAACTGGTGGAAGCTTAACTGAATATAATAAAGGCCTTTTTTTTTGAAGGAATGTGTTCTCATGTCTCCCTTCTTTAAGGGAAGTAATTACATACAGTGTTCTACCTGGTTTTTAAAATCTGATTTGAAATATGTCACATTTAGTTTCTAAACAGAGGACACTTCAGTCTTTGATCTCTGACATTGGTTCAAATGTTGTTTCTTTAGTTGGTTTTTGTTAGTTTTTTTTTTTTCTTTTTTTAAACCAGGATTGTATCTTCTATCAAAATTTCAGGAAAATAAATGTATCCTAGTTCATACATACACCTGTCTACATGGTAGAAGGGGCAAAACTAGAGTCCTGGACCAGGGCTTTCCCCCTAGAATAAGTTGCCGGGAGCACTTCACATAGTAAGAAATTTGAAGTAAGGTTCAGGAAGCCCCAGTTAGCCTCTGTTACTGTGTGACATTGGAAAATTTGCTTAACTGCCCTGGGATCTTTGTTTCCTTATTGTGAAGTTCAGGCACTGGATTAAATGCTCTCTAAGAATCATCATTGCATAAGCTGATTCATCTCAAGACCTGTGGGATTTCATGATTTTTACTAATTTTATAAGACTGTAGTCAGGATGTTTTCCAGACACAGGGAAATGCTTTTAAGCCTTGAAAATTCTTGTTTTATAAATGTTTTAAAGGTTCAGTTCCATGATTTTTATCTCACTGTTTTCTTTTCCATTTGTGAAAAACAAACACTAAGCTTCCTGGCTCTTTATCTTCCTAATTTCCAAATTATCGAAATATTATTGCCTTTTTTTCTCATTGAATATATTTCTCTTATGGAAATAAACAGATGAATTTAACTGATATAAAAGAGAAGGTTCTACCGTGTGCAATAATGTCCTCTTCTTCTGAATTTGTGCTCTAGGACATCAGTAAAACTTTTAATAGAATAACGATAATAAAACAGAGGTAGTGAATGCCACAAGGCATGCCATATTCTCTTTGAGAACTAGGTGGAGTCCATATAAAAATAAACAAAACATAAGTAGACTATGTTCTTATATTATGTTCAGTAAGTAGGCTACTTTCTTGAAATATATGTCTAATCTACCTAATCATTATTTTGTAGTCAAACTATTTATTTATTTATTAAGTCCACTGGGTATGCAACAGCATGACACAATTTTCCACTCACTCAGCCTCTGCCATAACCTGATGGAGGTAGTGTTGCTTTCTGCCAAAAGCTTTGTGAGTAGTGGTTCTTGGATACATTCTCTTGCATAAGGGTATGTATTTCATGAACTCAAAAGGAAAAAGTTTCCTAAGGGAATAATGTCAGAGGTAGAACTCTTTTTAAAGGAAGATAGATGGTAGGCGAAAGCAGCATTGATGAACTTGAGTTCTACTTCTTCATATGCTGACTGATTTCTCCCAGAAATCTAGCTGGCAAGGTGGATGGAGGTGATGAGAGTTGTGGATGGGATATAAATAATTGCAACGTCGTTGTTTTAATTTTAGAAAGGCTAAGGGATCCTAAAAATGTTATTGTCTCCCAAGGAAATAATCATTTTCTCTGAAATTGGGACTGTGCAGATTTTTGTTGATGCTGTGGTCACTGGTTCATTAGCTTAAATGGTACTACTTCAGTGAAAAGAACCCTGGCTTCAGTCACAATGCTCAAATGCCACAGTGGCCTGTTTCTCAGCATCTTCTCAATACCAGGAATGGTGAGCCCTGGAAAAATGGAAATCTCCTTGACTACAGATATGAAGAGATGCGTAGATTCTGTGCTCCTATCCTGGGATCATGGGAGGTCTGCAAAGTGGCAGAGAAATCAAACCCATCTTCAGCATGGAGCAAGCTGAGTGTTAGTGGGAGAACCAGTTTAGATCAAATAAGCATCAGCATTTTGTGCTCTTAAAAAAGTGGTTCTTTAAAAAATTGGAGAATGGATATTTTTTTTTTTTTTTTTGCGGTACGCGGGCCTCTCACCGTTGTGGCCTCTCCCGTTGCGGAGCACAGCCTCCGGATGCGCAGGCTCAGCGGCCATGGCTCACAGGCCCAGCCGCTCCACGGCATATGGGATCTTTCCGGACCGGGGCACGGACCCGCGTCCCCTGCATCGGCGGGTGGACTCAACCACTGTGCCACCAGGGAAGCCCTGGAATTTTTTTTTAAAAACTTTTATTTCATAGAATCAGTTTCCTCAAACATGGGATTTCTATCGGTAAAATAAGTCAGCATGCCTTTTTCTCCTATGACTGTTGGTTAGGTTCATGGAATTGGCATTGCTCCATGAATAAATACTAGTGGCCTGTTACTAGCCCGTCAAAGAAGTTACTATTGCAGCAGTTTGTCCCCTCTTGATATCTGCTCTGGACCATTCCAGTAGATTCCAACTTGGCTTTCTAATATCTAGTTTCGTGCCCCACCTCACTCACCTCCTCAAATCAGCCTCTCTTATGCATTCTTCACAGTGACGTCAGAGAGGTCTTTGAAGAACACAAATTTGATCATGTTTCTTTTTGCCTAAAATTGCTTAAGAGTGCCACATTGCCTAGAATATAAAGCCTAAGTTCCCTAGATTTGCATTAAAAGTCTTTCACAGTTTTGCCTCTGTCTACCTCTCTAAATGTGTACTTCTGTCCCAGGACCATGTATCTACTCAAAAGCCAACTCACTTTTATTCTCTAGCTATAGCAAAGATGCTGAAGTTCTTGGGAAACACCATACTGCTGTCTCTTTTCATTTACTACATTTTGTACCCATATTGTATTTCCATTTCTTCTCTACTTGCAAAATGCCTATTCAACCCTCAAAACTTAAGTGAGCTTCTTTTGGAAAAACTTCCACGACATACTCAAACATTCTCTCTTTTCCCACATCCTCAACATTCGCACAGTAGCCAGTACATGGTAATTTCTTAATGGTTGTTTTATTTATGTACGTAATGTTAATGACAGTAATTTTCAGGATCTTTAATGAACAAATGTGCCTGCAATCCTATAAGAGGAGTGTGGAACGTACAGGGTGTATCAGGAATTGCATCCAATTGCTGGTAACAGACCTGGTTGGAATGGCTTAAACACAGTAGGGTTTTATATTCTCACTGAAATCAAGATAAGAGGTAGGGCTGATGTGGTAATGCCACAGAGTAAACTGAAGTTTCATTTATAGTGTTTTGTAGAAAAGAAAAAACTCTGACAGTTTTTCTTTTTGTAATGCAAGTGCGTGATTTAAAATCTGCCTAGGCATCCACTTCAATGATGGCTGTCTGGAATAAACACAGTGCCAACCACAGGGCCAGATAAAGAGCCAGGCCATGCCCCCCTACCCGCTTTGTTTTAGAGATCTTGGTTAATTTCAATAACCGACTATTTGGGACATTGTTTTTCTCTTCCTGTGCCTTAAATTTCCACACTTAGGTTTTAAATTCACCAATACAGAATGAGTCTTTGAAACCATAGGCCCTCACCCTAGACCCCAATCAAGCTGAACTCCAAGTGCGCTGGCTCTCTCTCTCTCTCTCTCTCTCTCTCTGAGACCTGCCATGGGGCCCTAAATGTGCCAAGTAATTTCCAGGACTTGTAAGTAACAAACCTTCTTTTTCCCCCTAAAGTTTCCTGATGGTTATTGCTGGGGGTGTCTTGTGTAGGGAAGCAAAATTTGCACCCCAATGTGTGTCTCTTTGACATGAGGATTATTTTAGGTTGACTATTTTTAAGAGAAAGAAGACTCAGGAAGTCTTTCTTTTTACTTCCCCCTAAGCTGCCTACAGAATTAGATAAAAGGGGCTGCAACAGGAATGGAACTATCACCAAAGGTATCTACCAAGAACTGGGCTACGTGGGGGAAAGGAACTTGGCAGGGCCTGGAGAGTCCTTGGTAAAGTCCTGTCTGTGTCCCATTGTCTCTGTGTGGCCCAGCAAACATTTGTTTATCAAACATTTGTTTTTCCATCTCCATGTGAATCGCCTTCCTTCCCTTTGAAGTCCCAATCCAATACCCGCAAAGTTCCCTTTTGTCTTTAGCTGTAAATAGATAGTGCTTAAGGTGAGGGTTTGGGCCATTTTAGTGAGTTACTTGTTTTTCCTGGGTCTCTTGCATGTGAGAGACCCAGGAAATTAAATTAAAATTATTAAATTTTTTGCTCATTTTTCTCCTGTTAATCTGTCTCATGTCAATTTAATTCTTAGAAGGGGCTTCCCTGGTGGCGCAGTGGTTTAGAGTCCTCCTGCTGATGCAGGGGACACGGGTTCGTGCCCCAGTCCGGGAAGATCCCACATGCCGCAGAGCGGCTGGGCCTGTGAGCCATGGCCGCTGAGCCTGTGCGTCTGGAGCCTGTGCTCCACAACGGGAGAGGCCACGACAATGAGAGGCCCGCGTACACCCGCCCCCCCAAAAAAAAAAATTAAATAAATTCTTAGACCAGCCAGAAGAACCTGGAAGGGCAGAGGAAAGTTTTTTCCTCCCGCACACTTGCAGTCATAATAAGAACCACAAGGGCTGGTCCAGCCACAACCCTGGTTATCAGTAGGCTGAGACTGGCACAAAACAGTGGTATCATGCTAACTTCTTGGATTTTATCCTAAAAACAACCCAATGTCACAAGAGTGTGAACTACTGGAACTCCAGCCTTCACATATAACTACCAACCAGAAAAGTAAAACAAGAAAATGGCAAAATGGATCCCTTCCAATCTTACTTACCGCCCTCTCTAAAGAACTTTTCTCATAACACAATCCGAAATTAGATTTACATTTCATTGGCCTCCTCAATGAAATAGAGGCTGGGAAATATAGTCACCTGGTTATTATATATATATATATATATATATATATATATATATATATATATATATATATTACCCTAGTTCTACTCCTTCTCCAAATAAAACATAAAAAACGGTGTTCTGTTACTAAGAAGGAAGAGATGTGGATAAATAAATTCTGCTAGAGGTGTTTCAAACTATGAAACCCTAATTTCATAAAACATTAGCATTTCTAGAAACGTGTATTCTTTGCAACACAGTTTTGGAAACAATGGTCTAGATAATCTCTTTTAAACACTTTTCCCAGTGTAAAAACATGTCATTAATTACTAGTTACCCAAGGAGTGAATTTCAGATCCCCTCAGATTTGATATTCTACTCTTCTATTAGATCAAAACCTGCCTTTTTAGTTAAGATAAATTTTTCTGTTCCCTTTGGCTCTGTGCATTTGTGAAGCATTTCTCTAGGATGATAATGATCTTTTCTCTTTAGAGATATTTTCCAGAAACGCATCATCTTTCTTCCAAAGGACCATAGTCTAGAAGCACCTGGAATAAAGCATGGGTCAGCTATTTCCTCATGCTAGATGATCAGTTTTGGCACTTCTGCCCATCTTATTATGTAGACAATCTGTTGTCTGCTATGGCATCCACTAGAAGAAAAACTGTTATGTGCTGTATTTCAGCTGCTGTATAGAGCCAGGCTTTTCAAACAATGCAGATAAAAACCACCAATCATCTTGTCCCATGACTGAACCTAACAATCGTTGGGATACTACAATTCTCTATCAACTGATGACAAAGCTGCCTGCTTTATAAGGGAAGAAACATCTGCAGCATAAAAGATGATGCATGAAAATACAGGCTGCTTATTCTGCAAAGATCCTGGCTCTGGAGCCAAATTGTTCAAAGGTTCAAATCCTGGCTCAGGCATTGGGTAGATGGAAAAATCTCAGTCAAAGAGCTTTACCTCTATGAGCCTGAATTTCCATCTCTGAAAGGAGCATCAAAGCATTTTGCAGAGTAATTTCAAGGTTTCGAAAAAAGCCAGTAAAGTGTTGAGCATGGTTCTTGGCACACGTGTTCCTCCATAATTTGTTGTTTTCCTTATCTTCTTATTCCTTCCCTACCCCTCGTCATCCTTTTCCTCATTTTTAGATTGCTATTTTTAGTAGCAGTAGAAGTATTAGTGTTTTAGTAGTAATAGAAAGTTAGTTGCAAATATACTTCATCCTGTTCTACAAACATTTTCAGGTAAAGGCATGTTTTTTCTCATTTTTTTCACAGTCCATACACCTGCATTCCACCGTGCAAATGTATTCCTTATTTTCAGAAAACTCATGGCATCAATAGACTTTGTGTCTTTTTAAAAGTAATGAGGGGGCTTCCCTGGTGGCGCAGTGGTTGAGAGTCCGCCTGCCGATGCAGGGGGCACGGGTTCGTGCCCCGGTCCCGGAAGATCCCACATGCCGCGGAGCGGCTGCGCCCGTGAGCCATGGCCACTGAGCCTGCGCGTCCGGAGCCTGTGCTCCACAACGGGAGAGGCCACGACAGTGAGAGGCCCGCCCGCGTACCGCAAAATAATAATAATAATGAGGAATGTGAGTCAATTTAACTTCACAAAGGAACAGAGACAGCATCTACCCCACCTGACTGCCTACTGTACTCTATAATTTTCAACAAGATCTGGCTCCTGCACAAATGGCTAAATTCATCCTGTATCCCTTTTCTAATCACTCATTATATTCCAGCCACACTGCCTTTCTTTCTCTTTTTCAAGCTTCAGTGTTTACTCTTGCTGCTTCTCGCTCTCTCCCTCTATCTCTTTTTCCCACCTTCTCACTCTCTCTCCCCCTCCTTCTCCCTGTCCTCCTGGAATGTTCTTTCCCCAAAACTCTACATGGCAGATCTTATCCTAAATGCTATCACTTCAGAAAGGCCTTCCCTGACCTCCCTAATTAAAGAAGCTGTCCTAGTGACATTATCCTTTTCATTTAGCTTCATAACATTTATAACCATCTGGGATTTTAAAATCTATTTATTCACCTATTTATATTTGTCCCTGTTCACTAGTAGGCATGCAGCGAGAGGAGGGAAATTGTTAGTCATGGCTAGTGCTCTATTCCTGGTACCCAGAATAATACCTGTCACCTGCAATGTGCTTGATATACGCTTGAATCAATGAACTAATGCTAAGTAAACATTTATTAAGCATGAAGAAAGGGAATCACAGGGTATTGTTTGCTCTTTTATCCTTGCTCTTTTATCCAGTTCTTTTATATGCCGTATCTCTTTATTTTTCTATGTTCTGTCAAGAACCATGAAGTATCTAATACTTTATCGTACTTGTAAGCTAACACTTTATTCTGCTGCAGTTTCATGGATGCTGGCAGAAGACATAAGACTCCTAAATCAAAGATGAAGGACTTTATTATTCCAGGCACAGCAAGCAGCACGAGCATCACGTTTGCATCAGTGCTCCATGCCCCAATTTCCACAGGGTCACACGCACAGGGCCAGGTAACATCTGCAAATTGAATGGGGTGCATTATAGGAGAAGAACTTTCAACTTAGGGAACCCACATCTCTTACTATGAGAAGTGAGCATGCTTGCCCTCTGTTCCAGATGGGAACAATATCTCTACCTTCCAAGACTATAAGAAAATATGCTTTTTGCTCTGAAGAGAGACACTCTCTTATAAGGATGTTTACTAAAGAAACATCCAGGAAAAAATAATTTGGAATAAAGCAACGATTGTCCTCTGCTCATAAGATGTGCAGAAATGCTAGAAAACAACAGAGGATTGTCTCCCAACAAGTCCCTCTAACTCTTACTCACGTTTCACCCCAATGTCTATTTTGCTCTTCTAGCTTCTACCTTATATATGACTTGTTCAATCCATTTGTCTACTCTGAATGCTTCTGGTTCTCAGAAGCATCTTTGCAGAATAGTCTAATATTAGTGAGTAAGGAAACCCAGGTTTTCCAGCTCCAAAACCAGTATTACCTACCCCACCCCGTGAGTACAGCCCCCTAAATAGTTGAAGTGGCGGCCACTGTTTCTCAGGGCTATCTCCCTAGGTATACTAGACAAAAAGTAGTCATGTAATGCTTTTCAGTGAGAATAGAAGGCTGGCTATCTTCTGAAGCACTTAGAAATATTAAACTTGGCAGGAGAAGTTTAAGAATGATTGCACTGAGGGAATTCCCTGGCAGTCCTGTGGTTGGGACTTTGCCTTCCAACGCAGGGGGTGTGGGTTCAATCCCTGGTTGGGGAGCTAAGACCCCACATGCCTTGTGGCCAAAAAACCAAAACAGAAGCAATATTGTAACAAATTAAATAAAGCCTTTAAGAATGGTCCACATCCAAAACAACAATGACGAAAAAGAACCGCTTCAATAAAAAAAATAAAAATGACTGCACTGAGAAAAATCCCCTCATGTGAATTGTTGATATTTGTAATAATCAGAATATCCCTAATCAGTATGGCTCCAATACTTTGGAGCTGGAAACATGCCTGTCATAGTTTGCAATGTAATCTGTCTATATTTGTAAGGACAGGATTAGGGGAGGGAAGTTTTTAGTCCAGTAGAAGCCTAGGCACCAATACCGGAGTGTCAAGTTTTTGAAAATGCTCAGTAAGGTCTTTTGCCTTATACATAAGGGATACATGGGCTGATATACAGGAAAACAATCTTCTTGCCTAATAATTGCAATGAGGGACATAGCCTTTAGAATTCAAAAAGTAGAGAAGGGGATGGGGGCATATACAATTTGAAAACTGCAACATTAACATACTTTTACTTATGCACAGATTCATGGAGCCAAGGAGAAGTAATTGTGCATTCTGACTGATCTAACCAGTGTTCGTATGATCTTGATCTTTCTAAACATTTATCACTAGAGTGTAGTCTTTAAAATAGGGTTATCTAAAGCCTATAATGACTGCCCATGCTGATATACATTAGCATCACTTCTTCTAGGAATCTTGAATTCATCAATTAAATCCTAAATTGTACAGTGCATTCAGAGACATGTGTTCATTGATGTGTGGCATTTGCATGCTTATTTTGTAAATTCTCAAGTGATGGTGACACAGCTGTGTTCCCTAAATAAAAATCTTATTAGTGTCACTGTCTCCGGTAATGGTACCTATGGTGAAATTTCCCTCAGATTATTGATTTCTAACCTCACTGTGAGGAACAAATATTAATCTCAGTCTATAGAGAAACTGAGTCTCAGAAAGGTTTCTTATAGTAGTGATAATAATAATATTAATAAGAATAGAAATAATATCAGTTACCTTTTTTAAAATGTTTATTGAGCATTTATTATGTGCTAGGCACTGTGCTAAGCACTTTATCTATCCAATCTAGGCCTCATAGGAAAAAATTTGAAGTGGCTCTTATTCCTAATTATCAGGCAAATAATCAGAGACACAGAAATGTTAAGTGATTTAGCTCAGTAATTAGCTGAGCCAAGACATGACCCCTGTTTCCCTGAAACTGCTCTGCTGTACCTCTACTTGGACATTTATTTCATGCAGTTTGTTTTGAACAAAACCTCTAAGTCACCTTTATGCCCTTCCAAGATTGGACATCTAGCCCCTACCTGCAAACTCTACTCTATCTTCATCTAAGAGCAGAAGGGAAGTCCTCTTTATAACCAGTCTGGAGACTGATGCATGCCTTACTTTCCTGGATCATGCTACATTGACTATCAAGCTAAGCTTTACTCACTTAAACTCTTTTGAAATGCAAATTTATTTAAGTTGGGTGGGAAATAAGAAATGCTAATCTCATCTACCACAATGCAATAGTAAAATGTAACAGAGTTTTGGGGTTTTTTTTGGTTTTTTTGTTTTTAATTTATTTTTTTAACATCTTTTTTTTTTTAACATCTTTATTGGAGTATAATTGCTTTACAATGGTGTGTTAGTTTCTGCTTTATAACAAAGTGAATCAGTTATACATATACATATGTTCCCATATCTCTTCCCTCTAGTGTCTCCCTCCCTCCCACCCTCCCTATCCCATCCCTCCAGGCGGTCACAAAGCACCGAGCTGATCTCCCTGTGCTATGCGGCTGCTTCCCACTAGCTATCTACCTTATGTTTGGTAGTGTATATATGTCCATGCCTCTCTCTCGCTTTGTCACAGCTCACCCTTCCCCCTCCCCATATCCTCATTAACTTAGAAGTGTTTCAATAAAATCCTGCAGATATATTTATCAATGATTAAGCCTGATCCTTTCATCCTTTAGACAGAAAGCTATGCTTTCAATCCATAGAAAATAGATGCCCAAAATGTAATGTATGTTCATTATGGAAGAATTGTTTTCTTTCCCTGTACAAAGATGCAAAGCAGAATTATACTTTTCTCTTGACCATGAGGTTAACTTTTTTTAAATTTCCATAAGAAGTGAACTATGATGCTACATATTTTAGGAGTGAAAACAAAGAAACTTGAGACATTTAAATTTACTCTCTGTTTTAAAGCTTACTCTCGTTGCTGAGGCTATGTGAAAATAAAAACAACAAAAACAAAAATAAAACCTTCCATATGAGAGAAAAGAACATGCTTGATAGGGATTTGGAGTTGTTTACTTACATACCTGTTATGCAAAGCCACAGAACCAAACTTAAACATCTTTCAAAGTAAGGGATAAAAGGGGATTTATTTAACAATAAGCCTATGAGAATTACATACTAGTGAAGAGTTCCAAAGTCTGCAGACAGAGAACTAGGCAAAGAACTCTGGTTCCCATCAATGTGATGCTAACATATTTAAACATAATACTCTCTAGGGTAGGAGGCAAGCACAAAATAAATTCTGCCTGAAACCCTGAAACAAAAAAAAAAGAAAGGCAGGCTGGGGGGCTGTAAGTCTCCATACTGGTGATACTGTAAACTGATCTGGTATTTATAGCATGAACCCCAGCATCTTTCCTACTCAACCATGTCTGTTCAGTTGTTTGACAGCCTCTATCTTTCCATCATTTGTTATGGAGTTTACAGTAAACCTATAAGCACATTATTTGGAGCAGTGCCTAAGATTCTGAACAGGTTATCTTATTTCTGAAGGGAACTGTTACTCCTGGATAACTAGGTAATTAGGAAAAAGTGAGTTTGAGCTTCTAGCACTAGGCTGCCACTTCCTCCTCCACTTCTAAGAGAAGTGAATGAAACCTCAGCAATTCTGAGAATCCAACTCTTTCTGAGTGACAATTATAATAACAAACCTGTCTCTGTAAACACATAAGAGTCAGACTTCTGGGGTTTTAAGTGAACTCAGGTGTTGTTGATTTATTTCTTCTGTATCCAGGCATTTGTCTTATCCTTTTTCTTTTGGTTATTGTTTTATTAAAAATTTTACAGAAGATGCACACACTTAAAAATTGTACTATGTGGAAAGGAAAAAATAAAAAGGTGTGATCTCTGTTGATGGTTTTGTGTATCTGAAATGTGTGCCATTTCAGACCTATATTTTATCTTGTTTTTATATGTATTTTGCAAAACAGAAATCATACTATTTACATGTTTGCTTTTTGATTCAGCTATACATTGCAAGTATCTTTCGGTGTCAATGGGTAAAGATTTACTTAGGTCTTTTTAAACATTGCATATAATTTCATGATGTGAATACACCAAAATTTATTCTACCATTCCCCTATTTTTGAACTTTTAAGATGCTTCTAATTTCAGAGGTATTTACAGATGATTCTACATTAAACTTCCATCTACATACACCCTTTCCCACTTGCACTAAAATATCTAAAGAATGAATTCCTAGAAATAGTATTACTTATTTAAATTTTGTATATATGTATTTATCATTTGATATATACTAACAGAATGCTTCCAATTTTATTACCAGCAACATTTCAGATGAACATTAAATAAGAACATCAAATTCTTTAAAACATTTTTATTAATCTGATAACCAAGACATTATCTTGCTTTAGTTTGTATTTTCTTGATCACAATTGCAGTTAAATATCTGCTGTCATGTTTCTATTAGCAGAATTTCCATACTGATGTATCATTTCATCCTCCGTACTCATTTTTCTGAGTTGTTTGTCTTTTATTATTGATTTAATTGATATAGAGGATTTGTAGATTCCTTCCTTCACCAGGAATCCATTTTTATTTACAGTTGGAGGTGTAAATCTAATTTAAAGGTTTTTGTTTGATTTTAATGTACGATTCATAATCCTGTTCATGTATTAAATAATAAATTATTTTACTGATTAGGAATACTACCTTTTCATATAAAATTTCTCATATGTGCATGAATCTGTTTCTGGGCCAGAAATTTTGAGTTTATTTACTATAGCTTTTCATGTATATTTTTCTATGTGGTAGAACAATCTCTGTGCCTAGACTTTTTCTCCCCCAAAAAATTCTTGATGATTTTGTTCACATATACTCCTTCAGAAGAACTTGTGAATTGACTTCACCAGTTCTAAAAATAATCTGACTAACTATTTAGTACATTTGTGAAGATTTTATATGAAATAAACTCTGGAACGTCCAAGGCAGTAATATATATAGATTGAATTCTGCAAATGGGCATGAGAGAGTGAAACTAGTAGTCCTAAGCAGGTGTGTCCTTCAACAGAGTATGCTGTTAAATAAAGAAATCTCAAATTTGAATTTGGAAACTAAATAGAAATTATGATTTGTAAAAAGGGTGGTTACTGAGGCCTCTTCAAATAAAAATGACATGAACAAATCACTACTTAATACTGTCCAGGTGTCATTTTTTAAATTTTTATATAAAATTTTATTTTTCCATATATTTGATGTGCTGAGCTCTGAAGACCTTACCTATCTTTATGTCTTAATCAACGTTTCAAAAGAGAAGGGATTTTAGCAACTTTAGAGTAAGAATGATATTTGAAAGGGCTACATTTTCAAATTTTACGAACACTTTCTCTACCTGTATCCCTGCATTATGGTAGAGGAGCTACTATAAGCTTTAAACAAATTTAGTCCTAAAATGTTTGGTTTTTTTTCATCTTACATTTTCCTCGTACCTCACAAGCTCTTCTCAAGGAAGGTATTAGCCTGTCTCCTGTTTTTATTTTCCTTTGCTCTTATATATTGCTCAGGGCCAAGTTATACACTGATCTGGAGAAATGTGAGGGGAGGAGGCCACAGTTTGTAATGGAATTTTTTTCATAATTTATGGGGCCTCCCATGAGCATATATATGGGCTATAGACGCTGCTCTGTCTGAGAACAGGGCTTGTATTTGCATCCTCCTTAAGCCTTTGAGAAAGGCTTTCTGAACCCTGACTGACCTTCCCCGGCCCTGTTCTTCCAATGCCACAGGGCAGTTCTGAATTCGCTGACTTGCTTGCGAGCCTGACAAAAATTTCTCTAGGCAATGAAATCATGATTTAAACATATGGCTGTCAGACTAACTTAGGACAGTTCAGTCCCTGCAATAGCTAGTTTTCCTAGAGGTATGGAGTCTCTCAAGGTCACCTAAAGTGTAACTATAGTATTTTAACCTGGTTCACCGCACTAATAATGAAGGATAAGAACAGAACTTCTGTCTAGTAAGTTGCTTTTCAGACACTGTTTCTAAGTTCTGGCTTTATAGCACTTGGCTCGTTTAGAAGAAATATAAGCACCCTTTTAATTCAGATGGATCTATTGAAAATTGTGAAACAAAACAAAATGTTTTGCATGATTTTCAATTCAATAATAGTTGATATTTGTGTTTAACTTGAATTTCAGAACATCGATATGATTTGCTTGGTTCATCAAGGAATGAACTTCCCTGCTAAAAGATTCCCACACACATAAATAGAAGAAAAAGCATGGTATAAAAATAGATCTTCATAAGAGTTTTCCCTGATTCCTTATTTGTCTAGTAAAGGTTGCTTTTCAATTTCAGAATCTGCTGAATCCATAATAAATGGCTTGTCCTTCAATGTTTCCTTCTAGAGTTTCTGAACTGCTTCCTACCTCAGCAGCATCTACTCCAGTTATCAGAAAAGAGTAAAGCATAGCAAGAATAGATAATTTTCCTCAACCTTTTATTCATTAATTTTCACCCCATTTATTTTGTATTCCGTTTCATCTAATTTCAATATTAAGCCATCTTATATTTTCACTAAACGTACATTGTCTTACTGGCAAAATAGTTGAGCAGAAGTTGGATGGGGAAGAATTTTTCATCTCCTGTTGTGGGGTTATGGCTGAGTCTTGCAGATGCTTCAGCCTTAAGCATTTTATGTCTCATGTCCTACCACCTGCTGAGTCTAATTTCTCTGAAATAATGAATTCACTTTCCTTGCAAAGGCCAATGGTTTCTTACTACAGCCTCCAACTATATGAGGAAAAAGCCTGAATGATCAATCTGGTATTTGATACACTTTGGCTGTATTGGTTCAACTGCAAAGCTTCAACTTAATTGTTTGCCATGTGCAAAACCTTAATTTCAATATTTGAAAAACTAAGTTACTGGAAAAGTCATATGTTATCACAGATTATTACATTGCAAAGACTGTGTTAACTACAACTACCAATTGTTGAAAATATTTTGTAGGTATTATATCATGGATGTTCCATGTAAAATAAAGTTATTAATCGTTAATACAATACAAATAAAGAAACGGAAGTTTAGAGAAGTTAGGTGACCAAACAGTAAGTCATTGACAGGGAACGAAAATGTCTGACTCCAAATTCTACTTTCTTAAATATATTATTCTGCTTCTCTGTAGCAAACATTTAAACATTTTACTTCATAAGAACTACATTTCACTATCACAAACATTTGTGATCAGAAATATTTTCATCAGTCTCTCATGGCAGTTCTACCCCCAGGCTACACAGAGGGACCTACCTTCATTGCCTTATAATTATGAATTTTTGGAAGCCACAAAATCTATGCCTCGGTTCAAATCCAGGCTCTGATTTATACCCCAGGTGTCTCTGGGAAAGTCCCTTATTCTTTTTGAACCTAGGTTCTCTATCTGTAAACAGCATTACTGTGAAAATGCAGTTGCAAAGATTATGTTGAGGGTGTCTTGTATATTATAGCTACTAAATAGGCGATAACCTCTATTGTGAGGGGAGAGAATAGTATTGTGGAGCTCATTCTCTCATCTCCTTAAATGAAATTTATGAAAGGTCTACTTTATGTCGAAATTCTAACACGGAATATGAGTAGTAACAAACAGTAAGCCCATTCAACTGCTTTCAGAATCGCACTTTACCTCTTTCAAAGGCAATTAGGAGCTGTCATCTTTATAAGCAGTTGAAGTGTAGGACAGATAAATATTTCTTCATTTGTCATCTTGAGTCTTTAAGTTGGTATTGGACTTTATGATTTGTGATGTATCTTTTTACTCATCAAGAGTAATGCTCACTGGGCCAAGTATCTAGTTCTCATGGTGAACAGCCTACACTTCCAAGATTTGCATGGGTTTTTTGTTTCATAAATACAATTACTCAAAAGTGTTTATCATTCTCCTTTAAAACTCTTTAGTTCCTCCCTACCCCTGCCCAAGCTCATATGTATACATGTGTATATACATACATATAATTGAATATATATATAAGAATATATGTATAACACAATATATATAACTGAATATATATTATATTACAAGAATACATATAATTAAAGGAGGTTTTGAAATATTCTCTTAGAAAAAGGTTGGTGACTGTTATTATAAGCAAAACGGAAATGGGTTAGGTTGAGATTCTTTAGTTGTAAACGATAGAAAAAAAAGTCTAATTAGTTCTATTTTCTACATTTAATACAAGGACATAAGTTACATTTGGATACATTTATTAACAACCTAATAAAAATGCGTTCATATCTACAGACTCGTTTTCATTTCATTGTACAGAACACAATTATTATAAACATCAAGAATTGGGAGCTATTGAACAGATGGGGCATTAGTGTCTTAATTCTTGATCTTTGGTCTAGTAAATCCTTCCATTTCATATCCTTTGCACAAATCCTATGGCCATTCAGGGCATGATGAATGATTTTTTAAATGCTGCTTTAATGTTCATGTCACTTTTTGTGTTTTACTATTTCAAACAAATATGTAAACACAGGTGATCAAACAGGATAATGAGGACACATTAAAAATCTTTGAATATTCCAAACTAGGCATATCCTAATCCTGCCAGAAGATTCTGCATAAACTAAATGCAGTTTCTTGGCACCAACATATCTAATGTTTTTTTATTATTTCTGATAACTAATATCTGAAAATTGATCCCTGACTCAGAACTTTATTTTTCCATGCTGCACTTAATAAATGATACTGATTATCTATTCATTATGTTTATCTTAAACAAAAATAGGAATATATGAACATACTAATGGTTTATAGGACATTACACAGAGACCATATGCACGCATGCACACACTCAAAGCTTACTGAAGGAAACACACAGACATCGCGAATGCCTTAATTTTGCCATAAAAATAGAGAATGCATGTTTCCTCACGCAAGTCATATAGGATATAACATTTAAAAATATCGAATCTAGGGTTGTGACAGTATTTTAACAAACTATGTATGTTTCCTTACCTCCCTCCTGGCTTACACTGCAATCTTCAAGTTGCAAATGGAATCTACAGAGTCCAAAACCCTTGTTCAAAGTTTTAGAAATTATCGATATTTATATGGTATTTGAAAATCATTTCTTTCAACAATCAGCATATACTATAATCCCTCTTAACTTTGAATAAAACTGCAGCTTCCTGCTTGGATTGATGGGATTGACATCTATGCAAAGAAAAGACTCAAAGAAAATGGGTGAACCTAAGTTACACATGAGTTGCTGATAACTGAAAACTGCCACAGAAGAGAATTGGATACTGTCCTACTTATATGACTATTAAATAGAATCTGACTCTCACATGTGTATTTTATTCCTGATGGTTATTGGTTGGGTCCTTCTTCAATCTTGTGGAAAAATAATGTTGTTAACTGTAACTTTGGGCAAAACTACGGCTGACTGTAGTAGCCCGTGCTTGCAGAGTGTGTGTGGTCGGTTCTATCTTGGACCATATTCTCCTCAAATCTTTCTGGTTTGGGGGAGAGCAGCCAGGATGATGGGGAAAGACTCTGAGCTCACCTCTTCTCACAGGCACACCAAAATCACAACTATCTGCAGAACAACCATCAATGAAAAAGACTGGAACCTACCAGAAAAGACCTTCTCCAACATAAAGAAGGAACCACAACGAGAAGGCAGGAGGAGCAGACGCGCGAAGTAATCAAATCCCATCCCCCGCCCCTCAGGCGGGCGACACACGCGCTGGAGAATAATTATTTTGCAGAAGTTCTCCCACAGCAGTGAGAGTTCTGAACCCCACGTCATGCTCCCCAGCCCGGGGGTCCTGCACCGGGAAGGCGAGCTCCCAGAGCATTTGGCTTTGAAGGCCAGCGGGGCTTCATTGCAGGAGCCCACAGGACTGAGGGAAACACACTTCACTCTTAAAGGCACACATAAAATCCCAGGGCAAAAGCAGTAATTTCATAGGAGCCTGGGCCAGGCCTACCTGCTGGTCTTGGAGAGGTCCCTGGAGAGGCCGGGTGGCTGTCCCTCACCTTGGGGCCGTTCATCCACGTGAACATGGCGGCTGCGTGTTTGCCTCGTTAGCACCGATTCGGCACCTGGTCCCACCCAACAGCCTACAGGTGCCGGAGCTGGGAAACCTCGGGGCCAAACAAGTAACGCGGGAACAGCGCCCTCCCCGTGAGCAGGCAGGCTGCTTAAAGACTGAAGAGCCCTCCGCTGTCTCTACAGTCGCCCCTAGACACTGCCCAGCCCACGTGACGCCAGGGCCCGGCTCCACCCACCAGGGAGCAGACTCCGGCCCCTCCCACCCGGAAGCCCACACAAACCTCTAAAGCAGCCCCACCCACCGGGCGGCAGACACCAGAAGCAAGAAAACTAAGATCAGCAACCCAGGTCAGACCCTACCCCGGGACCACCTGGGCCCTGGCTCTGTCCACGATCAGACCAACGCAACCTTCGGGACACCCCCTACCCCTTACCCAACTGTGCGAGAACCATCTCCCACCACCAATTATCTGAATCGAGCTCTGGGATCCCTGAGCCCGCAGCCAGACTCCAGGAACCAGCTGTGCCTGCCAGTAGACTGGCAGTAACCCCGGACCTGGCTTCACCTGCCACTAGGTGTGCAACAGCCTGAGTCTTCAGGACCTTAACTCTGCCCACCAGTGAGCCAGCACTAGCCCTGGGACTCCTAGGGTTCCTCGACCGGCCCCCTTGTGACCAGGCCCCACTAAACAGCAGCCACACAAGGCAGGGCCTGGCAGCGAACCAGACTAGGGGCCAACCAACCTACCAGACAGCCCACGTAGTTAGCCACCACAATAGAAGGACTCGTGCAGCCCTCTTAGGGGGAACCCCCAGAGCATATAGCTTGGGTGACTGCTGGGACTCATAGAACGCCTCCTATAGAGGGCCACTTCTCCAAGGCCGAGAAACATATCTAACCTACCACAGACATAAAAATACAAATAGCAACTTAGAAAACATGAGGTGGCAGAGGAACATGTTCCAGATGAAGGAATAAGATAAAACCCCAGAAGAAGAACTAAGTGAGAGACTTCCCTGTTGGCGCAGTGATTAAGAGTCCGCCTGCCAATGAAGGGGGACACAGGTTCGAGCCCTAGTCCGGGAAGATCCCACATGCCGCGGAGCAACTAAGCCCATGCGCCACAACTACTGAGCCTGCGCTCTGAAGCCCACGAGACACAACTACTGAGCCCGTGCTCTAGAGCCCGTGCTCCGTAACAAGAGAAGCCACCACAATGAGAAGCCAGCACCGCAATGAAGAGTAGCCCTGGCCTACGCACAGCAACGAAGACCCAATGCAGCTAAAAATAAATTAATTAATTAATTTTTAAAAAAATGAACTAAGTGATGGGGAGACAGGCAATCTACAGAGAAAGTTCAGAGTAATGATAGCAAAAATGATCAAAGAACATGAGAGGAGAATGGATGCATAGAGCGGGAAGTCAGAAGTTTTTAACAGAGAGAAAATAAGAAGAACTGAGATGTATGGCTTGGATTGCGTATAAAATACTCTATGCCTAGGGCAGGAGCAGTGAGAAGCATTCTTTTTCTCGGGATACCTTAGAATTAAGAATATGCGCCTAGGATTTAAGGTGGCATGTGAGCTACTTGCCATAGTAGCTTGTCTGATAACTGAGAATTTTATGGTTCAGTTAAAGCTTATGGAAAATGTGGATAAAATAATCAGTATTGCGAGTTATATGAACATGCTGTAGATAATCCGCTAAAATGTTTGATAAATAATGAATTTGTGTTGAGATAAAAAAGAGAGAAGGAAACTGGCATTCACTGGATACCTACTAGGTGCTATGCAAGAGGACTATATGATTTGCATTTGTTTTCCCATATTATCCCACAACCAGCTAATAATAGTACCTCATTTTAAAACTTCAGAAAATGAGATTCAGAAAAGTTGAGTAACATACCAATGGTCACACATCTATTAGGGGTCAGTGACTTCAGATCTATATCCATGTATGAGGACTCACGGTGCCATCCTAACCTGGGTTCTTCTTCTGCAAAAATCTTGGGGGAAATTACATAATCTTTTGGATTTGTCAAAGAGGTTGGAACAAACAATCTCTATATTCCTTTAGAATGTCAAACATTTATGACTTAAGTATGCGAAAAGTTTGGTTTTCTTTTTACTGTACTCACTAAGTCTCTCACTATGCTGAGATGTCAAACTAGCCTTCCAGCCTGGGAAAAAGAATTTGTCTAACTAACCTGATGACAAAGAAGTCTCGCTTTAGGAACAAAAATTACTCTATTACTTATCACAGTTCTTTTCTTTTTATGAACTGAACTAGTAGTTCAATATCAATTATAAGAGAAGGGCTAGCCCTCTGGACACGTGTATAGTTCATTAACAAGATGGTCTGTATTATATACAGGTAAATTAGAAAAAGGGGAGCTAGTTTAGTGGGTGAAAATATTCCATATAAATATCCAAATATATATATATATATATATATATATATATATATATACATAAATGGGGGTGAAATCATATTTAACTGCCACGTGTACATTTCTTGTTACAGATTGATAACCATTAAAATGTTAGCATTAAAATATATTTTCAGTGTATATATCTGAGCCATGCAAACACATTTAAAAAGACCACTTTATCCTAGATTTCAGCTGAAGCTTATTTGGTATTTTATCATTTTACTTATCTCTTCTCCCTCATCTCAAATTATTTTGTAAATGTTGAAAAGCCACACTGAATTAATGAGAACATGCTTGCTATTTTTTTCTCATTTGGTTCACATTTAGTTGGATGAAGTAAAAACATTTCTGCTGAAAAGAATCAGTACACTTCTTCAATTAGGTCAGGGCTTCCTGCCATTCAAAATCGACAGAAAAAGCAAAATGTACCAGTCTGCAACACTGGAAATAGAGCTGTTAGGCCTCCCCAGGATCCCTGGTCCCAGGTTTGACCTCAAATCCCTTCTGCCCAAAACTAGTGACTGTTCAAAGGGCCTTCAAAACTGGCCTCATGAGACTGAAGGAGAACAGCAGGAAACTCCAAAATACTAAAGTCAGCCTGACACCCTGTTGCAGTTGGATGCACTAGATCATCAAATGGAAGAATCTCATCATGAATAAATACCTTTTTTAAATACTCAGAGGTAGGTTTTATGTGACAGCTATTAAGATAGTCGAACATAGATATAAGACGAATAAAACAGATCTTAACATGAGCTCACAACCACATAGTAAGGAAATAAAGTAATGTAGAAACATGGTTAAGAGAATAAGCTTTGAAGTTGGAAGATCCGAGTTTGCATGCTAGCATAAACACTCACTTGCTGTGTAACCTTGACCAAATCTCTCGCTCTCTCTAATCCACAAATTATTTAGTGATTTGTAAAAGAGGGGTATAAGACTATCACAGACTGGTTTTGAGAATTAAATGGAATGATTTATGCAAATTGTTAGCACATTACTTGGCACTCAGTAAATATTTTAAGAATATTAAACATCATGGTTATTGTGATTTCAAGAACTTAATTCAATCAGATGCACACTTACTTTGAAGAGATTTATCAAGAATTTCAACAATTATATAAAAGAGTCAATTTAATAAGACAATATAAAAAAGTGATTTCCTTGCCATTAATTTCTTATGGTTTACTCCCTAGTGTTATGTGCATATGTTACTGATACCTTAGATGGAAAATAATAAAGCATACTCATAATTTAGATTTGCAATTGCTGTTTTTGGAATAGTCAAATTACCATATTTTAAACACCCACAATTTATTTATTAAATTTATTTATTAAAAACATACATGTCCCAAAACAAATTATAGGTACATCATCTAGCAAAAACTACCTTGTGAATATTGTATCTTAAACAGAGAATCAGAATATGGAATTTCCATTTCCATATTTGTACCATAGCTTTAAGATAAACCCATAGCTATTTATAAATATTCATTTGTTTTAAAATGTATGGAAATGCTGTGCAATTGTATCCTGTTGGATAGTCACATAACACTTTTAGTCTCAAGTAAAATGTGACTGGCATTGTTTTCAGAGATTATTGTTCAAATGATAAAGTTTCAGCAATTGTGCTCGAAAAAACAATCAGTAGAGTGATTTGGTTGTATGTCATTAGGTATAGGATATAAAGTCATTCTCAATTTGTAAAGGGAAGTAAAATGAGCTGTGACAATTTAGTCAGGAGGAAAAAAAAAGTCTAAAAGGTCACTTTTAGGACTATTAGTCTTTGTTGAATCAAAACAAAACTATGGAATTGCATTTTATATTGCCAGGTAAGAAAATAATGTTTTCTAATTAACTCGGGGTTTCAAAACCTTACCAATGTGAGCTTTATTCTCAGAACTGCTCAATAAATAAGCAAATTAATGGATAAGCACATAAATAAATAAAAATTGGGTAATGTCACATAAGGAAGCTCTGATGTTCCTTCAACGGTTATTGTTAAGAGTACATTACATGGGCTTCCCTGGTGGCGCAGTGGTTGGGAATCTGCCTGCCAGTGCAGGGGACATGGGTTCAAGCCCGCGTCCGGGAAGATTCCACATGCCCCGGAGCAGCTAAGCCCTGGTGCCACAACTACTGAGCCTGCACTCTAGAGCTTGCGAGCCACAACTACTGAGCACACGAGCCACAACTACTGCAGCCCGTGCGCCTAGAACCATGCTCCACAACAAGAGAAGCCATAGCAATGAGAAGCCCACGCACCGCAACGAAGAGTAGCCCCCGCTCGCCAACGAAGAGAAAGCCTGCACACAGCAATAAAGACCCAACACAGCCAAATATAAAAACAAATAAATAAATTTATTTTAAAAAATACATTACATTTGTTGTGTCTGAATAGAGTAGGCAACGAAACAGGGATATTATAAAATGATCTTCAAATCTCCCTTCCTTGAAGATTTATTTCTAAAATAACTTCCCAATGACACTTCCCTTTCAAAACTCAGAAGAAACAAGTCCAATTCTAAATGTGGTCTTCAATTATATATTCCTTATTATTTCATTCACCTGTCTTAAGTTTTATTCATGTTAGCTGACTGCATTGCAGCACAAAGTCAATGAACACTTGCAGAATCAAAAACGCATGAGTGGTATGGACTGGCCATTTTGGATTTTTTTCTTCCCTTAGCCAAGATCTGACCCTATCTGAAATGTCTCCTCTGGTAGAAATCCACGGAAAATGACTGGGGAGCTCACCAAAGTTCAGCCCTTATTCACCAGAAGCACTGCACGGAGGCACCCACCTTTTCTTTTCAGCACCTGCTACCTAGTCCAGGGGGAAGTGCTAAAGGGACAATTCCCAGAGCCTCAGGTCATTTCAGTAAGCGCTCCCAGGAACACAACACCCATCTCCTGTCTGCTACAAACACCCATTCACAAAATCTGAGGAGAGAACTACAGTCGTCCCTGATTCCTTGGAAATTTAGTTAGACTGATGTAGAAACACACCCTCCTTCCCTCAGTGTATAATTATTCGTGGGTGAAGAGCCACCAGGGAGGGTAACAGAAGAGGAAAGAGGGAAAAAAAAAGTAGAAGCGGGTTTTGACCTGACTTCTAAAAGGCTTTCTGTTAATCTCTCGTCCCCCTCTCTCATTTTCCTAATCCCGAGAATGATGGAGTTACAGGCAAGGGAATGATTCCGGAAATGCAGATATGACTCTCAAACCTAGAAATGATCTGGGCGATTTATTTAAAGTTAAATACTCCTCGTGCTAGGAACCCAGCACAATTCATATTTAAAGGAGGCCGTGTTTTCTCCATCATGACATAAACAAACAGTTGCCTCCAAAGATGAAAAACCCGGTTCCGGAGCGTGTTCTTGCTGTCCTCTAAGCTGCAGACTGAGGGCCGGTGGAGAGCGCTCACAACCTGTGAAAGTGCGGAGGACTCTCTCAACCCGGTGGCCAATTCCCCACCGGCCAGAACTCTTCCCCACCAGCCCTCATCATTCGTGACTCTGCAAGACACAGGGACTCAGACGTGTGTGGGAGTGCGTGTGAGGGAGACAGGCGACAGGAGAGTGCGCTTTCCACATGTGGAACCCTGCATCTCCCTGTCTCATAGCTTGCGTCCGTTCATATGCATGCAGTGGTTAAATATTTGATCAAAGGTGGAATAGTTATACTCATCAGTTGTATTTTTAATAGGCACGCCTTAAAATAGAGGGTTCATAAACTGAAAGTGTGAAAAGATTCTGAGTATCGTCCCTATGTCTCTAACCCTTTCTACTCTTCCCTCCCCCATGTGTACTCCCCCCAAAAAAGGAAAGCTTGCAGCAGATTGTAGAAGGATTTGAGTCTGCAGCTAGAGAGAAGGGGATTAGGGCCAGAGCGGTGCAAGTTAAATTGTGCTGCCTATAAAAAATGGGCGGATTGGTCTCCAGATCCAGAGGCTGGTACCACCTTCCTTTCTAAAATAAAATCTCTCTGGCATGAAGTCACCGCCTATTTCACATCCGGTTTGCCCTGGGACGTATTACTACTGTCTTGGTAAAGAAAAATCTTTTGTTGTATAGCTGCAGATTGGATACTGGGAAGCAAATTTGGGTGTGAAATCTTCAGCAAAGGAGCACGCAGAGTCCATGATGGCTCTGACCGCTCAGAGCGAGTGAGTGAGCGGCAGAGCGAGGACGCCCCTGCGCTGCCGGCGCGCCGGGACTCGCGGACTCGCGCTGGCTCCCAGCTCTCCACGATTTTCTCTCGCAGACTTTTCTCGGGTCTTGAGCGATCCTCTGCCCAGAGGGGGCCCGAGGTAAGTGCGGCATCGGACCGCTACACACAAGCTTTGAACGTGCCTTTTCCTTGCTGGAGTGACAGGAATGCAATAGAAAACAGAGAAGGAGGGAACAGGACAAGAGCCTGATCCCGCAGCAGGTAGAAAGAACGAATGTTTTTCTTTCAGGGTGAAAATCGCAGCGATCTAGGAGCATTATTATTATTATTATTTTCTCCGTCTCTCTTCTTTCCCTCTTTCTTAGGCAGAGTTGAATGTATTCCGCGGGGTGGGTGGTGACATGTTGTTTTGGTCTTTTTTGGGTTTTTTTGTTTTTTTGCAAGACGGAGCTGGGGTGAGGTGGGGAGGGGCGTTGGGTGCATCGTCTAAAGTTAAGACGCTGGGATAGAAAACCTATCTCAATGTTCCATCGTAGGGAAGGCACTCTCTCTTTCTGGCTGCAAAAATGCTTCTTTTCTCCTTTCCAGTGGACGCTGCCGTAATGCCGTCTGGTGTAGGGGTCTCTCTCATTCCGAACACGAAAAACTCAAGTTATCATTTGCTGTGGGTGGCATAGATATGGGTGTTCAGAGTGTGTGTTTGATGGGGCGAGGTTGAAGGTGGAAAGGGGTAAGGAGACAGCTTAGCGTTTCTTTTAAACTATTAGGTTTGCATTTGCAAGAAACTTTCTTACTCAACAACTCAAGTGCCATGATAGGTTTGTTTTTCTCTTTTCAAAATGTCAGAGGAGGACAAAAAGCTATGCTATCTTGCTTTGGGGTTTTGTTTTGTTTCACTTACCCCTTTGGGAATTACCCTTTTTTATAAAGACCAACAAATATTAAAAGGGTACGAGAAGTTGTTTTTCCTTTATAACGGATGTTGAAGGTTAATAAAAGGGTGAATTATAATTATGCAATTTAGGTGCAATATTTTAACATAAGGATATTTACCCAATATTTCTTGTCGTATTCAACTCATCTATGTCAAAAGCAGTCACTCAATTAGGGAAAAACTATGAAGCTCACAGTTCTTACCTCTAGGTCTAGACCATTTCACTCTAAACACTTTAATTATGTTTCATTGCTTACATGCCTGTTTGGAATGGTTTTTACTGATATAAATGATCCTGGAGAGTGCGGAAAGCATTTGTGTAGATGTATTTAAAGGCATACCACATTAAACTATAGAGTGCCTAATGGAAAATATGCTTTAAAAGACTTGCAATCCATTAATCACTGATCCTGCTAAGGAGTACAGATTCAGGGAAGTGCTAACAAATTTTACCTTGAACATTTCTCATATTATGACTGGAATCAGTTATAGCACATTCAAATAGTGTTACCATGTCTGCTCATTCACCAGGTAGTGCTCTGATTTTTAAGAATTACACAAATAGATTACAATTTTAAAAATCCTCTAAGCTTTCCATGCTCCTCCATTCCTCCAGCATCCCACTACCAAGTCTAAATTCAACAGAGGGTGATTGATTGCACTTTACCTAAGAGGGAAAAAAGATTCCCTTTTTCATGCAAAGCAAAGCACTCCAGCTTCCATCTGTTTTAGATGAAACATTTTCTAGCAGCAACCTGGCAGAATCTGAGAGGGCTTAAAAGACATGTGAGGGCATGCTTGTGTGCATTTATGTGAGTGTGGTTTGTATGTGAGAGATCAGCACATGGCTTGACTATAAAGTATGTCCTTTAGCCTCACAGAAGCATTAGCGAGCATATTTAACGAGGCAATCACAGGCAGAGAATTACAAGCATGATTTCGGCATTCAACTGAGTGTTTCCTACGATTTTATTTTTTTTTAAAAAAAGATAAATAGCAGTTGCTTCTGAAATCAAGGTGCACCCAGAATCCAAAGATGAATTCAGTCATCAAAGCATATGAACCTACCCCATCACAGCCTCCAAACATGCTCTCCCTGTTGTAGACACCAGCTGAAAATTGTCAGTGCACAGTTCAGTTGTGGGAACTCAAATAAGAAAGGTCAAATTTTTCAGATGATAACAAGAAGAGAGTAATGCAAACTACATTGTAAATATAAAACCTAGAGGAAAAACAACTCACAGTTTTTATGTTAAGCAATATTGTCACCTGAGAGAATTTCAACTTGTATTCTTTTACAGGAGAAATTTAGACACTGATATTTCTGAATGGAGAAATGGGAGTGAAAGTGGAGAATGGATGGTCCAGGTTTCCATTGCTTCCAGTGAGGTGTCATAGCCCAGTGAGGTCATTTCCTGACTTCAAAGCATTTATCTGAACTGCCTCAGTCAGCCCTAGTGGTTATAACCTGATGTTTCTTGCAAGAGACATTGATCTCTACTTGTTCTACTTTTCAGCTGCACAAGCCCGCAATGAAGAAAAGTCCGGGTCTCTCTGACTACATTTGGGGCTGGACCCTCCTTCTGAGCACATTGACTGGAAGAAGGTGGGGACCCTTTATTTTAAATCTGCATGAGAATTTCTGTAACTTTTCATTTATTCTTTCAGGGGGAAGAAAATTGTCCTTGGATGAATTCATGACTAAGGGAATTCAAAAAACTTAACTGCAATAAAATTCCAGCTAATAAAGAAGAACAATATGAAAAAATAATCAACTTATTTGCATGTTGGTTAGAATACGCTTAACACGCTTCTGTTAAGGAACGTATTAATTCAACATTTAATTCTTAAATTGAACTTTTCACTGCTCAGTTGTAACTGAACAAAACATGTGGTTTCCTAATTCACAGAAAAAGTTACCCCAATTAATGTCAGCATACTATGTGAGTTGATTTTCCAACAAGAAAATTTCTAACCAGTTGCAAAGATCATAGAGTAACTTCTAACTATGTGGAAGTGGAAAGGTTAGAATAACATTTGTAATTTGAAAGTCATAAGTTTTTATAAATGCATGTGCATTATGTTTTGAAACTGTTATTTATGTAACCAATAGAAGTAGAATATACTACACACATATTTAAGAACGTTAGACAAAACTGAACTTCTCTATTTAAGTTTAACTACTGTGGAGACAAGTTATGAGAAAAAAATGTAATCATATGATTAACCATATTCAAAATATTTGCTAATGATCCCATCAAATGCATAGACATATTATACTAACAAAGATACAAATGACCAAATATTTCAGATTCTCCTTTATCTGCTTTTATATTTTTTTGTGTAGTCCACTCCTGTGGCCCCAAAGAAAGTCTTAGACATATTACAAAAATCTAAGATTCTCCATAATGTAATGAAAAGTGAACCCTTATGAGTTAAGGCAGAGAGGTGGAATAGACTGGAAAGATAAGGACTAAGGAGGATTTTTTAAATTGAGAAGTTGTCTATTTTTATTGTTTGTTATTGTGTATGATAAATAATGACCGCCAGATGAACAGAAAGTGCATTATTGCCAGATACTCTTAATCTGAGGAGTTAAATGTTCTTCACCGCTCTCGAAAAATTGTATGAAGTGTTGCTATTGTAATGACCTGTAGATGGAGTTAGTGCACAATGTTTTATTATACAGTGGTTCATATGGAATCAAAATCACGTACTGTAACTGACATTTCTCTACAAATTATATATTCAGTTTAGGAAACATTACATTGGCATGAGTATTTAATAGCAAATAAATAATCTTGATCTTTATCCTAGGGTCATTGTCTGACAATTACATAGTAAATTAGAATTAAAAATGAAGCATAACCTGATTAAGAAAAGCACATAAAAGAAACATTATCATTCCAATTGGCAGAGCAGAACTGGTTCTCTGGGAGGGAGGGAAAAGTCTCTTTTGGCATTTGTACTCCAATGCAAACAATTGGTGAGTACAACATTTATAAAATAAAACCAGGGGGTAAAAAAAGCATTTCCTGAATTTGACGTAAGCTATGAAAACAAAGAGAATGCAGGTGTAGGTAGTAGATCACCCCATATTTTGGGAATCATATTAACAATCTAATTTGCTCTGTCATATCACACCATCTCATCTTTTTCTCCCTTCTTATTTTAGTGATTCTTCCTTAGACTACTTGGTCAGGCTCTCGTCACAACTCAAAGTGTGTTAGCATTTCTTTTCCACCTTTATCAAGATGACCTTCCAGTATCCTTGAAAGATGCATGCATGGCAGTAGGTTTTGTGACAATGAGTTTTTATAAATAATTGTATTCAGAAAACTATTTTTGCTTTACTGCTGTCATCTGCTAGCAAGACATCCTGGAAGACACAGCGCTCGTTGAAAATTTGATTTCAAAAACTAGTAAGATCTTTAATTCTGCCAAAGGAGAGTAAACCCTCAATCTGCACAGTATTAATGTTGAATTTAGGAGAATGGAGAACTGTTTCATAGAGGTACATTTCATAGCATGAATAACTTTTAGTTATAATAGCTTATTAAATTAAAATTTTATCAGAAAAGTTTTGCATTTTGCCAGTATAACATTATTACCCAAATAATAGTGTTTGTTTTTGAATTGACACTTTGATTATATTTCTTGCTTCTGTCAAATCAGTGAACCCTGGTTTCAAATGTTATTATTTTTCTTAGATTGATCAGTAATATAAACACACAAGAGAGATGCCAAAAGCATATTAAATTGAAAGTGATATGTTTGTGTCCGTTTTTTAGTTCACACTCTATATTCTTTTTTTGTTTTTCTTTTTGCTCAAGGTCAGAGCTATCATTGAAATATATCAGTAAGTGTGATCCCTCCTAACATAGAATACTCTTCTCTCAAAGGATTTTGGAGGTGTCATTCTAATCATTACATAAAATATGATTCAAGGAGCATAGATAGTAATGTGATTGATGTAATAAATAAATAATATGTGAACTGCAGTCATTATGTGGTCAAATTCAAAGACTAGTAATGACTGGTAAGGGATAAAAACTAGACCTTCACATAGAAAGACTTAAATAGGAACAATTACTCTGATATAGAAGAATGAAAATAAAGTTTTAGACTAAAAGTTAAAGAAAGCTGGATTCTAGTTCAAACTCTACAAATGGCTGTGTTTTCCTAAAACGCTAATCCTGCATTAGTTTAGTAAAACCATAAATTAAGAATACTGGACCATATCTTTTCCAAGCTGTCTTTTACTTCTAAGACCAGAAATGACAAAATTCAATTAATTAGAGGTTTGAATAGACAAATTATAAAAATTGGTTCATAAACCTTAAGAAGAATGGAAATTACACACTGATGTGAACATGTAATTATCCTAACAAGTTTTATCTATTTTTCTCATCTAAATACCAGAAAGAACAACAAAAACACAAAACATAGATATATATGAAGTGGATAAAGGGACGGTTGTTGGTAGGTGAAATGTTAGGATTATGCTACATGTTAAATTAAATGAAAACAAAGCTATTACGTAATTTGGTAGCTGAGAAATACATTTTTTTTTTAATTTGGGAAGAAGTTTCCCAGATCTAGGTTTTTTACTAAAGTGCATTAGTGTTCTTGCTTGCCCAGAGAAAACATTCATTACAACATTGTATACATGCTGAGAATTATAAATGTAAAGACACAACTCATTTCCTGTAATTTTCCTTCCATAGTTAGAAATATTAGAATAAAGAGCATATCATCTATGAGAACAAATACGAGAAAATGGTAAGAATTAAACTATGACATCTTTTTACTTTACCAGAAGAAATTTTCAAATTAAGATTCAATAGAAAGGAAGTTGGAAAATTGCGGAAGGTTTTATTTGGAAAAACGTTTTAGTAGAAATGTATAATTTAGATATTGCCTCCCTTTACATTTTTTTCAGCTATGGACAACCCTCATTACAAGATGAACTTAAAGACAACACCACTGTCTTCACTAGGATTTTGGACCGACTCCTAGATGGTTATGACAATCGCCTGAGACCAGGATTGGGAGGTGGGTAGCATTATCGTGTTTTTATTTTACAGAACAATATTAAACATTTACTATTAAATTATTGCTTCCCTCTACATGTTAAAGTAATAAGAATGGAAGCACGTAGTGTAATGACATCCTATTTTTAGTATATTGCTCAATATTAATTCAATTTTCCATGGTCATCCCATGCACATACCCGTACGTAGTAGAAGGCAGATTCAAACTTCTCATAATGTCATGAAATAAATGTTACATTTACTTGACAATCAATCTTTTCCATGTATGATTTGATTTTACAAGGGAAAAAGGGGGGTAATATCATCTCTTCCAGCTCAAATACTGCATCTCTGTTTCATTAGGCATAGCTATGTTTGCATTGAATTCAAGTAGAGTATCTCTGAATCTATTGCTCTAAACATTTATTTGGGAATATTACATATTGATCCACTATTTTGTGTTAGATTACCCCACCTCTAGGATAAAAGGTGAATG
This sequence comes from Stenella coeruleoalba, assembly GCF_951394435.1. Lineage (NCBI taxonomy): Eukaryota > Metazoa > Chordata > Mammalia > Artiodactyla > Delphinidae > Stenella > Stenella coeruleoalba. Next base: position 138,053,507 of record NC_137148.1, read on the forward strand.
AGATAGATGATAGTGTGTGTTTTGTTTTGACTGTGAATTTAAACTTAAACCCTAATTTTCTATAGTTAAAATGTTTTGGTTTTCATTGGTTTTACTAATGAATTTCTACTCAGGAAGAAGTTAGCACTTAATAATACAGTATTTATAACAATAAGAGTAAATAGTGCAAGGCATTACACACTTATTTAAATAGTCCTTGAGTAAGATAATCAACCTATCTTATTTAGTTAAACAAAGACTAATGAAGCCAAAACAAAATATTGATCTCAGAGTAAAACAAGTGAAGCAAGGAAATAAATTATTGTTCAAAGTCACATAGGAAACCAAGGATAGAATCTATGACTCCCAACTGTAACTTATGCTGCACTCTCTCCAGAGCATTTGTTGAAACTATTTAATAGCAATATTAAATTACAATGAAATGACAATATTAAGAAATTCATCTCCTCTTCATCTAGACAGCAAAGTTATGCAAAGAATAAGAAGGTTAAGAATTCAATTTTTGATTTTAAAACAGAATGGTAACATGGATTTAGTCTTCCTGTTAATACTCTGGGCAGTGTAATGACACAGATATGGATCATAGGTCTGTTTTGAGGCTGCCAAATGTCATTAGTGTCTCAGAGGTTTAAGGAAAACTCCTTTATCGAAGACATGACTCGGATATATGTCAAAGGTCTTACCAGGTGTCCTTTCCTATCAATCTCAAGCATTCGTTCTAGGACACACTATACAAATTCCTCCAGGTTTGTACTCCACTTGGTTTCCTTTTACTAAGTTCTTTGAAAAAATATTAAGGAACAAAATGCATTGGTCACAAAATGGAGTGCATAAATGTGTATGTGATGTATTAATATAAGGTCCGTGTATATCTAAACCTCTGGAGTGGTTTCAGGAAAATTGTTCTTGGTTCATAAAATTTGAAATAAATTACAAAGACTGCAGGTGGGGGAGGAATGTACAAAAAGAAGAAATTCAGGACAGTGATAATAACTTTTAAAAAGAAGACTTTTAAAGTACTAATGGGCATGCATCTGATTTCTTTACTTCTTATTCTTCCTTCTCCATGATATCTCCTTAGAAAATCAGCAGAATTTTATAACACATCTAGAAAATCTTATCTTCATTCTAGTTTAGGAAATCCCATTTAATACTTTACCTTGTGAATGTGAGTATCCTCTATAAGTTCTGTGCATAGTTTTCAGTTTGTTAAACAATTTTACACATACACACACACACACCCCTTCTTTAATAATCAGCTGTTTGGTCGTATTGTTATTTGGAGTACAAATAACAAGCCCATGACTGCTCATTTACATTTAATTATGTGTAATAACTCTTTAATCAAATATAGTATAAGCAGGAAGCATTTCACCTACTCCTCATATGCATACCTGAGTCTTGGAGAGCCACAGACCTTGAGGATGTATAATATAGACTAAGAATGGGTCAAAAAGCTAATTTTCAAGACTCAAGATAATGGTGGATTTATTAACAGAAACAACTACATTAATTCAGGCTGCAGTTTTGGTGGAATCTACTTTATTACCTACTTAATCCCCTCAAAATAACAAAAATAGATATTTAAAGAAAAGAAATAGTAGTTGGCTAAATATAGACAAGATATATTCTTTTTAATTGAAATGGATATAATATGTTACAGTAATAGAGAATTCAAGGGCTCAGGAAAATCAAAAAGAATGGATATGCTCTAATTTTTGCTAAAGATGATTTTTCTGATATTTATGATTTCTGGAAACAGTGATTTTGAGATTATGATAGACATGAAAACAAATTAAAAAGTAGCCCAAATAGTTTCCTCTATTTCTATTTTATCTATCATCCTGGAGCATACTGCAATTAAATCTGATGGATTTGAGATTTATGAAAAAACTTTAATACTAACTAAATTTTTGTCATTTTTTTGTCATGCTTTTTCAGTCTTAAGGGATATAATGGCATGTGTTTATTACATATATAGCATGTGTTTACTACATATATCTGCAGAATCATTAACACGTTTAAATACATTTTGAGAATGTTTATCTGTCTTTAGAAAACATCTTAACATGTTTAAGTACATTTTGAGAATCTTTATCTGTCTTCAGAAAACATCTTAAATATTAAACACAGATTTTAGATATTTTATAAAACATAATCAGCTACAGAATAGAGAAAAATGTTAACACCATGATTTTTGGATGCTATAAATTGAAATTATCTAATATATATATTTCTGCAAAATTATTTAATTTTATTTCTTTATCATAGATTTCTGGTAAGCTAAGTATGACATGCATTCCAGTAGCTCTCTTGCCATTATAAAAATGGATTTTTTTACATGATCCATTTGCTTTCAGATGTAAAAACTATGTAGAGGCAATACTTGAAAGATTATCATTAGCTTATAAGGCGGTAAAAATTTCTTCTTAGTAGGTTCATTGATCACAGCTGGGATAATCTTCTCTCGCAAGAGATAGGAGCCCACCCTCTTCTTTATTATGATTAAAGTCTGGTTTTATAAAAATAACAACATTGTGCAGAAGGCAGGGATATTTTGTTCTGAATGTCTTGAGAAAATATAGAAATGTGATAAGCTAAGACTTGAGACTAATGTAAGAAACTCTTGTACATGCAGATTCATCATGACCTGTTTTTCAGAAACACACACAGAATCCAAAAGTGTAACATTATTCTTTGGAGATGTACACCCTGGATCCAATAACTAAGAAAACAGATATATAACACGGTTCATCGAGATGATAGGAATCAGTTGCAGATTTTGTAACACTATTTCAAAAGGCTATCTTTTCAGGGTCAAGAGCAATCCTGAGAAAGTAGAAAGAAAAGGGCAACCTAGAGATATCCTGGAAGACACGTATCTTTTTAAATAAAATAAAAGAACTAAAAAGGATAGACTGTGTGGAATTCTAATAATATACTCTATTCAAGGATGTAAAGAGAAAAATATGTTGGCAAGTTCATATTTTAAGTATAAAATTAATGAAGAAAGCTTTAAATAGACTTGAATTGAAATAGTCAGTAGTCAGAAAATACAAATCGAAACTGTCAGTGATTGTTGGATTTATTCTCATTTAATATCTCTTTCTTTGAGGACAAGACGTGGAGGGCTGGTTCTTCCTTGCAGTCAGGGCCTGAAGAATGTTTTTGAAAAGCTCTTGCCTAAAGCATCGTCACTAGAGAAGAATAAAATGGTTGAGGGAGGGGAGGAGGTAAAATCCAGGAAAAAAAAAAATGGCAAGAGAAGAAAGAAAAGGTTACAGAAGAAAGGAGAGCAAAAGAGGGTACTGAAAACAAGAACAGAGAAAAGTGAGAGGGTTGGAGAAGGCGAAGGAGAGCAACTTAGAGAAAATGGAAAAGGCATGTGTGGCAGGAGGCTGGGTAGGCTCAGGTGCTCCTTGGTTAATCAAGATTCCTCTTTTTGCCTTAAATCAAGACCAAACCAATCACCTTCTGAGAAAATTCATTTCCTCAAGGTTTCTCCTTATTGACTCTGAATCTAATAAACGAAAGAAGCCTGAATTTTCTCCAACTTCCGAAAAAATTAAATGATGCTCCCCCTGAATTACACCTATCTGGGTAAAATTTCAGCCACCATCGTTTTGGCTTTCCCTGCACTCTGGGAGAGGGAGTAAGAACAATCCAGAAACATAGATCCAAAACTACATTCTGAAGAAAGTTTTCAGATTTTTAAGAAGTAATGCCCTTCCAGTGATAGTTTTCCCTTCCTTTCTGCCACACCATATATACAGGCTACATCTCTCTTTCTTTTGAAAGAGTACACGTGTGTACTCATCATGTGACAAACCCAGATGGATGGGGGGAGAAGTAAATAAGTAAATAGGTAGGTAGGAATGGAGGTAGAGAATGGGCTTTATTCCTACTATATGCTTAACACATTTAGTTAAGATTTTCTTCTTTTTCCTATAAGTGTTATAGAATTTGGGGGAATTTTTTTGTTTGTTTTAGATTTTACTTAATTGAAGCTATCAGTTAGGTGAGTATTTGTGACTGGAATGTAGCTGGGATTTTTCCCTCAAGGTATTTTAGCACGACATACTATTTAACAAACAATCTATGCTTCAAAGCAGACTTACTCCTTATCTTCTTAATTTTCCCAATTTTTGATTTTTTATGCCTGTATGAGACCTTTTAGACTTCATTTAGCCCTATTATTGCCAGAGATCTTAGCTTTAAGATATAAGCATCTCCAACAAGGCAAGGAGACTGGGTTCGATATGAGTGCTACTGGCAAGGTGGTACGGGCTCCTTGGGGAATTAGCTTGGGATATTGGGTTATGTTTCTTTAGGTCAAAATAAGTAAAGGTGGGAAACTAAGAGTGTTCTGGAGAAAAAAATCAGATTAACTTGTGAAATTTTGTGCAACTCTAAACTTTAGGTGACTAGACTTTGTTCTATCTCAAGATGATATCTGATATTCATGTGATCTTTTATTATGTTTTTGTATCCTGTGTGATGTTGAGATCAGAGGCAACCATTTTATTCATGTTCACCTAACTTAAAACACACATTTTGTATTTATATTAAAAAGCCAGAATTTCTAAAATTTAGAGGGCAAGATATCCGTGTCACAATGTGTTCACCTTCAATAAAATAAAAAGATTCTAAATTACTGACAATACCCCCCCCAAATTTAAAAAGGTTAGATTTATCCAATATTTTTTTATTGCTGTTGTTACATTTTCTTTACCAGATAATGGCTTTTCGTATCAGCTTTTGAAATTCTACTCTGGAATTCTTTTTGAATTTTCTATAGGTGTATCTGGTGCTTTTAATGCAAGGTGTGGAACAGATGCTCAGGCTTTGGCATAATGCAATCTATTTACACTGAAATACTATATTTAGACATTCTATAATTCAGTTGAATTTTAGAGAAAAAGCAGTTACCAAAAACCCAAGAGGAATTGTTAAAATGAACAGAGAACACCTTTTAACTTTTACTGGCTGAGAAATCCAGTCAGCTCATGAAGCCAGCTCATCTAATGAATCCAACTGAGATGCCCAGAGGAATGTTCTAGCATATTTAGAAACTTTCTGCTTCCATCTTTTCCTATTGTATATAAATCATCTTGCCAAGCATTTCCTAAGATAAAATGTAGCCACTTGGATTTTGCTAAAGTTATAACGGCCAAATTATTAGTAAACAGCTGCAGTTTATATTTTGTGCAGTTACTTTTGGACTTTTTATATAGTTTCCATTTCCTATCTTGATTCTAGAACCAATGTAAAATATTAAAAAAATATACATTTTTTTCCTGTATATGATTTTTTTTTGCAGCCTGAACTTGAGTTCTTTATTTGAAAAATAGTGTTTGTAGTGTTTCTGAGGTAAGAATCCCATATTTGAAAAATAGTGTTTGTAGTGTTTTTGAAGTAAGAATCTTATTGTTAATAGTCATGGACTCTGCCATTTTGAAGAACTTAAAACCAAGTCCTAAGTGGACGCCATATCCCTCCATAATATATATAATATATAATGATATTATATTATTATTCTCATATAATTAAAATTCAATAATAGGAACAGAAAGTAGGATACCTCAAAGCTACTGCAGGTTAGGCAATTTTGATCAAGACTTCTACAGACCAAAAGAAACCTATTCCTCCAACACAGCAATCACATTCTTCTCTACAGCTTTGCTCTCTCCCAATAGAAAATGCCATGATGTAAGGAGGGAAGGAGGCAAATTCTCAGTCGAGAAGAAATAAATGTCTCCTGTAATAAACTTTACCTTTTTTTCCCTGGGAGATTCTTGTATCATCTGAGTTCTTGGAATCTGAAAACACAAAGGACCAGGTATTGGTTAGACACCTCGAAATGTGATTTTCTACCCCATATCCAGGTTTAGTAGCTGAATATCACCAACATTAAGTTGCTCTACGTTATCAGGGAGGGGAAAATTGCCAACTATTCTGAAGAATTAAGGGAATGGAAGTGAAGGACAAGGAGCAAAAATGTTGCCCCAGGCAGATTGGCAGGGAGCTGAAACATTGTCCAATCCAGGAGTATAAATTGATGGTTATGTAGGGAGCTCAGGATACTTTCAATTTCCAAACAGGACCATTTCAAAGTGGGGTTTTAAGACATACTTTATTATGATGACTAATGTTAGCCAATTCATTCTCCATATAGTGACTGCCTCTGTGAATTAAAAGAAGCAAAGTAGCTTGAAGGAGGCAATAAACCTCCTTCATTAAGTTATGAGTACACAGAACTGGGCCCAGTGAATATTATTCTGAGTTCCTCAATAGACAGCATTTCCAGTGAAAATAGGGTCAATGCCATATTAAATAAATTGTTGTAATAGGGATTCCTAAGGAAACACCACCTACAATTCTTCACTATTGATTCCCTCTTCCATTATTTTTAAAATTACAGTCACTCTTAAAATCCACTCTTCACACATCAGCTGTCTTCTTAAACTGCAAGTAACATTCCTTCACTTCATTACCCAAAGACATTGCATTAGAACAAAGATCAGCTGCTTCTATAAGAAGCTCTTTAGGTGTGGCCCTCTTTCCTCTAGAGTGTCATCTTGTACCGTGATCATCAGCTTCACCAAGCTCCAGATGTACTGGACTTTCTGTTTCTTAAGTCAAGCGCATCTATTCTCACCTCAGTTCTTCACCTTATTCTTTCCTCTCCCTGAAATGTCTTTCCCTGTCTCTGTTCATCCTTGAATTTTTCTCACCTTTTAGGTTGCAGTTCAAATGTCATCTCTTCAAAGACACTCTTTCAGAACATTTATAATGATGACATTAACTAGTATAATTTGTGCATATGTGTTCATACACAACTACGTATGTAATTCTTCCTATCTATCTATCTACCTACCTAACTATGTTTCTAACCTATTTACCTAAAATATGTTTTACCTAAGATTGTGAGATATGCTACAGAAGAAAAGGAGCAATTGCACTTTTGCTCATCAATGTATTGATATTACTATTACCTAGAACAGTGCCTTCCTGGCACATAGAAAATGCTCAGTAAACATTTGTTGACTAAATTAATGTACCCAGTAAATACATCTCAAAGTGTTTTCGGCATTAAAATCTTATTTGACCCTCACTCTAATGCAATGGAGTTGACTGTGCGGGTATTATTTCTTCATTAAAGAAGTGATAAAACAGTCTCAGGGACATTAAAGGATTGTACCTAAAGTCACACAGCTTGTTCTCTAGGAAAATCAGAGTTAAAATCCAAGTGTTTTGACTCTTAATCCAATGTGCTTATTACTCACTATACTGCACTGCTTTTCTCATTTCTGCCTCAAGCACTAATCATCTTTTTGAATTATCACTTCAAAACATCTGTTACTTCAAAACTTATCAGCAGGATATCAACATTGTAGGAAATCCCCAGTAAAAAACAGATTTACTGCTGTCTAGCTGTTATAGAGGGATATAATATAGTGTGTATATATATGTGTATACATATATGTGTGTGTTTGTGTACATATATGTGTGTGTGCTCATATATGTTTATAAATTATATATATATGTTGTATGTAAAACATATCTTTGAAGAGTGTGCTTGTTTAAAGACTGATTTTAATTAATTTATCATCATAAACTTCATTTACATTGATGTACTATATTAAGATATTCTTAGGCACTGCAATAACAACCATCATCATCATAATCTCATTTTATATAATTCCATTCTATCTTTATCCTTTGAAAACTTGAACATGTGTATTCAGTTATACTAATTTGAAAGAATCTGTTGATTTTTTTACAGTGGACAGAGAAGGATTATTGTGATGAAAATATTTGATTGAAAAAAATTATTTGCTGAATTATCTACTCTCTGAACATTTCTTCCAACTGAGTTATTTTAATTGATTTCCACTTGCATACAATTTCCTCATTACCTAAGAGGTTCATTCATGTTTAACTTTGGCTAGGTGTATAATCTTCCTAGCTGAACTTCATCAGAAGTTCCTGACTCATGCTGTATGCTCTTAAATAGAATATATCAAAGCAAAAAAATATTTTGACTTTTCCTCATGTGACCCGTAGAAAGGCCTTGAGTACTTTATAGGTATTTCTAATAACACTTTAGAGTCTAACGCTAAGTCAATAAAGTCTAGTATTAGAGCACGTGATTTAAATTCTGTTTCAAAGTTCCTTAAATAATAAATTATATATATATATATATATATATATATATATATACATATCCCTACAACAGGGATTTCATGTTGGGGACGAGATGACAAAGTTTTTCTCGAATTGGGAAAAAATAAGGTTCCTCAGCAGTTGCCCTAGCTCTCAGCCAAAGCACATAGGTATGAGCTCATCTTCCATTTAAGCCTGGTACACCTGAAGAGCACTTGATTACAAACCACCATTTCTTTGTCAAAAAAGCAAGTTAACGATGCCTCTATTTACAGTTTGGCTGAAGTTGATTCACAACAACCCTCTGTCTTGAACCTTTGCACTCCAGATTATAAACTTTCTATCTTAAAGCAGAATGACTTCACATGCCACTCACGGACTCCCTGGTGAGCTGGAGTAAAAGACACACTTTGGTCAAAGGATCCTATTCCTTGTCTCTGAGATGGTACTCAACTGAGTGAGAATGTGGTTTGAGGATAATCATTAAGTGTATATTTGAATAGAAAAAAATATGTAAGGGAATACATCAAGATATTAACAGTGGATTTATGTGGAAGGTGGTATTCCAGGGAATTTAAATTTTTTAAAATATTTTTCTGAAGTTTTTAAACTTATACTATGAACTTTAAAAAATTTTTATAAACAACATAATATGTTATATGGGCCTCATGCTTACCCTAAAGCTTTTGTAATGTTTTAGAGTAGCATTCCCAAGTAAGTTTGGGAAACACAGAGGTAGATGATGTTGACCACGTTTTTATTTAAAACATCGTTTCTTAGAGACATTAGCATGCTAATGTGCAAGACAAATCTTTCGGAGGCATACATAATAAGCAGAGTTTTACAGCAATGGAAACTTCTTGCTCCACTGCATACTTACTAACAGCTGATGACAAATCAAAGAAAACTGTTTGGATGTGTGACAAGGGAAATATATTAGAAGGGAAAATATAGAAAGTGAGTGTTCTCTTCTGATTATCTTACACCCCCCAAGTTGAAGATGGAATCATCTGCTAACAATCTAAAATCAGCAGAGGGAAATAGTCCATATATTTGGCAAGTGGATAGCTCACTTCTTCAGACCATTTTATCATGCTAGATAAAACAGATTTGTGGTGTGTATGTGTCAATCACAATCTCCCAATTTATCCCTCCCCCACCTTACCCCCTGGTAACCATAAGTTTGTTTTCTACATCTGTAACTCTATTTCTGTTTTGTAAATAAGTTTGTTTGAATCCTAATTTTAGATTCCACATATAAGTGATATATGGTATTTGTCTTTTTCTGTCTGACTTACTTCACTCAGTATGACAATCTGTAGGTCCATCCATGTTGCTGCAAATGGCATTATTTCATTCTTTTCATGGCTGAGTAATATTCCATTGTATATATGTACCACATCTTCTTTATCCATTCCTCTACTAATGGACATTTATGTTGCTTCCATGTCCTGGCTATTGTAAATAGTGCTGCTATGAACATTGGGGTGCATGTATATTTTTGAATTATGGATTTCTCTGCTGGATCATATGGTAGCTCTATTTTTAGTTTTTTTAAGGAACCTCCATACTGTTCTCCATAGTGGCTGTACCAATTTACATTCCCACCGACAGTGTAGGAGGGTTCCCTTTTCTTCACACCCTCTCCAGCATTTAAAAAAAAAAAAAGAAAAGATTGGTTGCCCCTAAAATATCTGGTAAGCCAAGTTGTGTAAAGCTAGCTACCTTGGGGAGTTACCTTAAAGTGTAGAAATTATACCCTCCTCACACCCCCGAAATGGATAATAGTGATAAAGGAGTCCAAGAGAACCATCCCACACCACCAAGCACTTGCAAGTGTGCAAACTGAGATTCGTATATATTTCCCAAATGATTATGCATTTAATGACAGATCTCTGCTGTAAAAATAAAAATGAAAGAAAGGACATAATTTTAATTCCATAAGTGTCACTCAAATCTGTAAGATATTCACCATAAATCTTATAGTTTATAATCTGGAGAGAACCAAAACTCAAACTTGGGAACAAAATGAGGTTTTTTGCTTGATCTAGAAGGGGAAATCTTGAAAGAGAAAGATGAAAGTGAGCTCAATTAATAAGATAGATTCTAGCTTTTGTGACTAGATAGCATATATTTTCTTTTCATTATGGTTTTTAACTGAAGGTCATTCCTGACATTCTAATAAAGTATGAGCTCTTGATGGAGTCATAAGAAATAGCAGATATTTAAACTAAGAAAAGAATCAGGGCTTCCCTGGTGGCGCAGTGGTTGAGAGTCCGCCTGCCAATGCAGGGGACACGGGTTCGTGCCCCGGTCCAGGAAGATCCCACATGCCGCGGAGCGGCTAGGCCCGTGAGCCATGGCCGCGGAGCCTGCGCGTCCGGAGCCTGTGCTCCGCAATGGGAGAGGCCGCAACAGTGAGAGGCCTGCGTACCGCAAAAAAACCCAAAAACAACAAAAAAAGAAAAGAATCAGTCTAGTAAAAAAAAAAAAAATATATATATATATATATATGGAAAGAGAGTGTGCAATAGAGAGACGTATACATTGCAGAAGTGACTGCTGGAAGGGGTGAGAAGGGGGACTGGTATGAGAGGCAAGTGTTTAATACAGCTGAGACTTATTGCTGACAGCTGCTCTTCTTAAGCGACGCAGTTGCGGCAGGATGTCGGATGTTAAAGCTGAGGTTGGAAATGAGTTCTAAAAACACATCTCTATTCTCTTTGTCTCAAACTACCTCCTCTATTTTGAAGCGTTAAACAGTAAACCCCACATAACTGTTATGTCAGGGGGCTCATTTAAGCATTTTGGAGGCAGTCAAATTGTTGGGGGGGAAATGGCCTAAAAATATTAGATTGCTTATTGAGGCGACTCTCTCCACCTCAAAGTTATTATATCATTTGTTGAGCCAAATTTATACTGAAAGTATTACCTGTTTACAAGTGAATTGCTAAGGGATAAAATTTTTGATTTTCAAAAGAATTCTTATTACATGTATTGGATCACCTTTTTAATGTCCTACACCAAAGATACAAATGTCCTGATAAATGAAATGAATTGCTTAAAATACTGGACTGTTATTTCTCAGAGCTAAAGTTGAAAATTACAGAGTCATCTTTTTTCATTTTCACCTCTTAACAAACTGTTTCCTTTTATACAGGCAACATTTTTCTCTCTTTTTTTTTTTTTTTTTTAGTGAGTGACTGTATTTCCTTGAAAATATCTGTGTTGAGTTGTCACCAAACTATAATACATATGTTTTATTGGTTGAAATATATGCCTCAGAGACCAATAACATAAAATCACATTGAGCTTGAAATGGAATCTATTAAATGAACTTTTGCTGTACCGTCATATGTTCTTCTTATCCTCAAAACTGAAGAAACTTATATAGGTTGTCAGATTTTTTTTTTCCCAGGGGGTAATTTGGATAATTAACTTATGATTTAGTGCCAGAAAGCAATCATTTATAAAACATACCCTTGAGTCCTTAGACAGTTAATAAAGCTCACTACAGTACACTATATACCTCCCAAGAGTAGCCTAAGTACCTGGAGCATCTGACGAGCTGTATAAGACTGTTTAAGCTCAAACCATATCCATATGCTAACATATTTTTATTATAACATGAAATGGCTTGGTATCACTCAGGAAAGTGTGTCCATTCTTAAAGAATTCATTAAGCATCATCTGACCTCTCCATAAAATCTATCTCCCAAAGTGGCATATTTAGGCTCCGTTTTTCCACTGAAAGATATTCACTGTGAAATTTCATGTGTAAGCAGTAAATTATCAGGACTACACAGTGGACCAATTTTAGAAATTGCTAATCAAAGCCTATAAATTTCCCATTTGGGTGTGAGTTTGTGGTGGTGAGATCTAATAAGGGCTGTTGATAGACATTCACTGTCCCAATTTCTTGCTTCATCAGAGCGTGTAACTGAAGTGAAGACTGACATCTTCGTCACCAGTTTCGGACCCGTTTCAGACCATGATATGGTAAGTGACTGCATTTTTGGTTTTCCTGGGGTATTTTCTAAATTTAACTTTTGAAATAAAAAATATAGATTAGGTATTTAGGAAGCAGCTCACGATGCCTTGGCTATATCTTCGTGTCTCTCTGTATGCATAATACGTAATACATATAATATTTATGTAGTAGAAAATACCCATTTACTTTCCAGACCAGTCCTATTTATGGTTATCAACCACTGCAGTCTTCTTTTGTTCCATCCCTGAAATTATTCCTTTGCCTTGGTTTATGTTCTGTGAGACAAGTACTGTGAATTACCTTATATTTTAGTTAGGAGGACATACTGATTGAAGAATGCTAGGTTTCTGGATAGCCAGTGCTATTATAAAACAGCCATAAACACTGCAATTGCTGAATTATTTTTGGTTAAAAAGGAGAAATGTGTTTAAAAGCTGAGTGAATACTTGACCAGAATTAGACAGAGAATGAAATAACACCTGTGGGAAAGGTTCAGCTTCATTGCAAAAGGCAATCGTTAAATTATTACCAAGAGTGAGAATAAAATGAATACATGCCTGTTCTCTCTTTTCCCAACCCAAATGAACTAACATGAGTTTCTCTTCTATCTGATGGGAGCTGGTGAATCCGTAGAGCTCTGCAGATATTGTATAATATTTCTGAACTCATAACAGCCAAGCTCCTGTATAAGCAAAAAATCATAAAGAGGCCATGAAGATTCATCGTTATGGATATTTTGAAGATATATTAATTAAATACTATTTTTGAAATGCCTTTTTGTTGATACCACCTTAACATTAAAGTCTTCTGGTTTCATAGTAACTCAGAAGATTCAGAATAAAAGTTACAGAAAATATCCATTTAGACCAGCATTTCCCAAAGTGTGGAAATTCACAGGGCACCCAGCTTGGCAGGGTTAAAGCTCTGACCAGTCCTGAGGTAAGGTAAACTGTTTAACTGCATTTAATCTAGTGTGTTCCAATCATATTTGTCCAAAACCCTTTTCTTCAAGTGATACTTGTTGACATTCTGTGAGGCATTCATTGGGAAATGCTGGCTTAGGATAATTAGATACTTTATGCCTAAGAGAGGTTATGAAATGCACCAACTGTACAAATTAGAGTCAGTGGAGCATATGAGAGACAGCAGAGTGCTAGGTAAGAATACAGATCTCTGAACCAGAATGCCTGGGTCTATAATCCCAGCTCCTCCATTTATAAGAGTGTATCCTTGGGGAAGTTGCTTAATATGTCTCTGCCTCAGTTTCTTCATGTGTAAAATGGGAGTAATAATAATAATACTTCATAGGGTTATCACAAGTATTAAACAAATTAATACATGAAAAGCACTTAAAAATCATTGGCGTATCATGAGCACTCAACAAATGTCAGCCATTATTACTATGTAAGAAATAGAAATATAAAAGTTAGCCATAATTGTGGATTTATTCCTCTGGCAATTCATTTTGTCATTGTGGTCAGTCCGTAGACCACTTTATTGAAATACTGTGTGATACAATTATTTTTGCTAAATTGATTGCGGTCTGAGGACCTACTGTGATTCTCCCATATTGGAACTCAGTCTTCCCACCACCCTATTCTCTCATGCTACTTTTCGAATTAGGAACATTTAATAGATCCTAGTCAAGGTTAAGGTCAAATTTAAACTCCTCTGCCTGTATCCCATACAATCCATACACGATTTACCACTAGACCTCACTTGTTCCCAATATTTACTATTTAGTCATTCACGTTAGTACTACTTTCTGTGAGGCATAACACTGGGGGTTAGCAGGACTGGCTCTAGGATTCAGGCTGGCTGAATTCAAATTCCTCACTAACAGCAGCATGACCTTGGGCAAATCAGTTAAGGCTGTAAGGCTCAAAGTCTCTAAAGTGAGTATATTATTATAATTACCTATCCTTGTAAGACTGTTAGGAATTTTAAATGAGATATGTAAATAATGGTCTATTGATGGTGCTCAATAAATGGTAGCTATTATTATTTTGCCTCTGAACCCTTTATCAAGCCATGCACTCTTTGTGGAAATTTCCTCTACTCTCCACCCATCTAAATTCTGTATTTCCACAAAAGCCCTAATCAGGACCCAAATGCTTGATGAAAACTTCTTTTTTTAATTAATCCAATAACAAGTTAACTTTTCCTTTCTGCATTATAATCACATTTATTGACTGTAAGGTACAATTTAGCTTTTGCACACTGCTTTGTAAAGTTATTTACCTTACATAAATATCTTATTTTCCTAAAGTGACACCAAAAAACATAAAGGTACTCTTGTTTTGCATCCCTCACAGTAACAGTGCATTGCTGTTTTACAGTAACTGTTGAATTTCTACTTATTTGGTGAAAGGCTGAGGAGTCTATATTATCTTTTAAAAATTAAGGTCTTCTGAAACTCAGTAAATAACACCCTCTTTCTTACCTGAATCTTGAGCCTTTTGAGAAATAAGGCTGCAGTGTAAGGGATATGGAAAATGAGAATATCATCTTTATTACTAATAATGATGGTATTGCAAAAGGTGGCTTATATCTGCAGACAAGTGAGTTTCCAGAGAGTAAACAACCAGTCAGATTAACCCACCCCATCAGCAGGCAGAGTTGGTTTCCCTCTGCGAGGGTGTAGACTGTCCGTGTAAAACTTCTAGCATAGAGGAACACAGCTGCATTTGTGAGTCTAATGGACAGCCAGCATCCAAAATGCAGAAGACAAGAGGAAGAGGCTGAGATAGGCAAGACTGATTTCTCCTTGCAAATTCTCCTGTCGAATTAAATTATTCCTCCTCTCTCCCCTCCCCAAATAGAAGAGTGTGAGATAAAGGAGAACTTTCAGAAGTTTTACACTGGTGAAGCTCTCTTCTCATAGATGGAAACACTAAGAGAGGGGATGAAGCATTACAAAGAGCACATACTGATAATGATATTACTCCTAATAATAATAATAAATAACTTTTCTCTCTCTATCTCTGGCACCTAGCATGATGTCTCACAAAGAGTAGATGCTCGATAGAAGTTGTTAGGGACAGTGCCCAGATAAAGCCATATGCAATCAAAAAGTTTTCTCTTAAAAATATTTGGTATACCTTTGAGTTATTGGTTCAGATTAAGTATGATCTTAGGAACCAATGATGTCTTTTGTCTTAGACAAAAGATGCACTCTAGGATTTTGGATACACCATTAACCCTAAGATTATCATGAATCACTTTTTATTTATGGCCTTTGATCAAATATCAGGTAGGAAGAAGGGAACGGAGTCTAAACCAGTGATACCGTTTTGCCTAAAACTCTTGAACAAGACAATATCTGAATTGTTCTATCAAGGGATCAAATTAGCCATAGGCCTGCAACCGGTTTCCTAAGTGACAAGCAGAAACTGTACCTTACCACTTTGAGATTAATCATTTAAACTACATTACTGGGGAATTATCCGTAAGAAAGAGCAGTATGATTTAGAGGCTATCAAAATTAAAAGGCAGAATGACAAAGCTATTTTTCAAGACATGAAATGTAGTTTTTAAACTGAGCGCTGATAAAATATCTAATTAATAATAATAACCATAACAACATTCAACACGATTGAATGCTACAATATGTTAGGCACTGTGCTAAGGGTTTTATAGATCATATTTCTTCTAATCCTCCTGCCCACATTTTAGCTAAGTGTTATTATTACCCACATTTTCCAGAGGAGAAAAGTGACCCAGCTAGGTAGCAACTTGAACTCAGCCTGTCCGTCCTTAGAGACTCCATAGCTCCCAAGGCATTTGACTTCATCTGGAATAGAAAACAAAATTAGGACAACTCCTTAACTTTATTTTAAAAACCATTAATTGGCAATCAAACCTCACATTCCCAGGGCACTAGGTTCTGACAGAAATATCCAGGCAGCACAATCATACAGCCCTGTTTTCCATAGCGCTTAAAATGTATTAAATCAAAGCACACGCAGACAGTAATAAACGGTGCAAGCGGGAACGCTACAGTACAATATTTATTTAGGAATATAATGGATGTTTTGTCCCAGTCTTCAGAAAAAGGCTCATATTCTCTAGGGTCCTACTCTATTCAACAGGGTAACTTGGAGAGAATTTTCACTCAAGTGGTGTGGGCTAGAACACTGAACCCTGAACAAAGTGTTCACCAGAGCTTCTTATTTGTTCAGGCACTTTTCTGTGGAGTCTTCTGTTTTGCCTCCTTTTTTTGTTTTGCTTAGTTATGACCACTTTCTCACTTTCTTCAGGTTTTCTGTCCTACCACCCTTCCAAAGAAATTGCACTTTTTCCATTCCCAGCTACCTAGAAATCTAATATAAATTTGTGTTGATTAAAAAAAAAGAGAGAGAGAGACAATAACTTTTAATGTTTACTGAGAACTTCTGTGTTCTAGACTAGGGGTCCCCAACCCCCGGGCCATGGACCACTACCAGTCCGTGGCCTGTTAGAAACCAAGCGGCATAGGTGAGCAGCGGGCAAGCGAGCGGAGCTTCATCTGCCGCTCCGCATCGCTCCCATTCTCGCCTGAACCATCACTCGCATTACCTCCTGAACCAACCCCTCTGCCCACCGCCCCGGTCCATGGAAACATCGTCTTCCACGAAACCGGCCCCTGGGTGCCAAAAAGGTTGGAGACCGCTGCTCTAGACATTCTTGTAAGCTGTTCACTTGTGTTGACACTTCTCACAACAGCAAAGTGAAATAAGTATTTCCATGATCCCCACTTTATAAATTGGCAACTAGGGCATTAGAGAAAATAAGAAAATGACCTAAGGCCGTTCATCTGGCAGAGGGACGATTCAGTTCTAGTTAGCAGACTTAGAATTTACATGTGTAACCATTATGCTCTGGCTCTACCCTCTCCTTCTTGTTCCAACTTCCTAAAGAAGGGGCTCTGGCCCAGCTTGGTCTAATGAATTTCAACCATGGGGAGAGGTCACACTATACAAGTAGCTGCTGGGAGCTGCATGCTGCTACCATGGCAATATTGCAGGGGCCATTCTCAGGATATGGGAGACCAAATACACTCTTTTTTAGGCAAGAGGTGATCATGATCAACTGCTTTATATCAGTTTTCATTTCCACTTCTAACAGAGGAAATCATGGAAATGAAAGCTAATCCAGTTAATTTTGCCCCTTGTACTTGCGTGTGTGTGTGTGTATGTCTGTGTGTGTGTGTGTGCACACGCATGCTTGTGTAACTAGGTATTCGAAAAGAGAGTATCTTAAATGAATTTGGGGATTTCATTGTACACCATTATCACAGGTAAATAAAGCTAGCTGTAAATATGATAAACTTGTAAACCTTAGGACCTTGGCAAGTTTTGACATAATTTTTTGGAATCTTTGCCTTTGGGATATATCTTGTCAAACGCTTGATGATAAATATAGTTTAAGTTTATTTTATATGTAACATTTATTTTAGATTCAAAAATCTCCTTGGAGCAAGCAACAAGTGAACAAATGTTTCAGATTCATGGGGATATGGTCAGTTTAGACATCCTTGGAACCTTGGTTTACGAGAGACTGTTGCCTCCACTGCTGACCAGGCTAAAGTTGTTCAGTTGCATAAACTATAGAGCGCTGATTCCTGAGTAATAGAAATAGCATCATTATCATAGCCCTATCTCAGAAGCTTGTCTATTGTCCAGAGAAGAGAACATGCACAGCCCAGAGTAAACCCATACGCTCTGCTTCCCTAGCAAGCACTTCTACTCTGGATCTTTTCCTGATATAATCCACAGGCACCCCCCTCATTTCTCTCCTCAAGAAAAATACTATTCTAAACCAGTTTACTCCTCCACAAGTTTTTCCTATAGCTTCCAAGTCCAAACAGTTTCTCCCTCTGTCGAATTTAACAGATGCTTAATAAATGTGTCTAAGTAAATTCCTACGCCAGGTATCCCAGTGCCTCTCATCTGACACTTCCAGACAGAGAAAACAAACAAAGTAACTTCTCCTGCCTGCAAAGATAGACTGGTGTCCTGTTACACATTTTTTTTTTTTTCTATCTCAATCGCACTTACCACTATGCCTCGTACATTATAGACTAACCAATAATAATTCTTAGTTACCTGATCAGTAAGGGCTCAGCAATGTCAAATGTGTGCTTTGAAAATCTTCATTCAGTCTTTACCCAAACTTGCATTAACCCCGGGAAAGAGACAGGTCGTAAAATTCATGCACAAAAAGCCTGAACACAGACACTATTGTGCATGTGCTAAAGACGATACGTATAAAAGATTTTAAAAAACAGCTTTCTGATGCATCAGGGTTTAGGGGATTAAGAAAACAGAGCATGATGTTTTCAAGTTAGTCTTCCTTCCAGTTTGGAGCATTCTAAGATTAATGGAGAATGTGGTAATCTTTATTTCAAACCATTGACTTCCAATTTTAGTGTCAGTGTAGCAAGTCCTGCAAAGAAGATGGATATTATTACCCCTTTCAATTTTAGGAGCTGGTAAATCACATTGCTTGTTTTCAGATTAGCAGATGTTTGTCTCTGGGTATTGCCATGAGGAATGCTGTGCTTATTCAAATAAATAGATTCCCTGGCTGTGAATGATGATGAGCTTCACACATTTCTCCTGTGTCTCATACACACACACATATATACTCACAAGCACACACTCACACACACCCGCATATTCTGCATTCTTTTCTTTTTTTCTTGGAAAGTATGCAAATTACCTGAAACAATTTCTTATTTTCATAATCTTCTTCACTGTGTAGAACTGAAAATCTATATACATTATTTGTGGAAAAAAAATGTTCACTTAGCCAAAAAGAAGATGGGATTATCACATTCACATTAGCACCAAGGATGTCTTGGGACTGGGTGTGGGGTTTTCAGAAACCATAAGAGGGCCCCCCAAATGCTTTATTTTTATAACTAGGATTGCCTAACTTAAACATTTTCCTGTATATAATAATCTGTAACATGAGTTTTGTTTTCACTTGCAATATATTCTATCTCTTCGAGTACTGCTGTGGTGCAGGTGGTGGTGGGAATAGGGTGCTAGTTTCCTTTCACATGTCTGAGGAGATACTCAGCAGAAGTTTTCTCACCAAAAAGTAATTCAGGCATTTAGATATTTTTCAAGTGATTATGTCAACCAACGATTCACCTGATACCAATATGTACAGGCCACCACAAGTTTACTTCTAGGAATATCATCTAGGTCATATTTTGCTTCTAAAGTTGCAAAAATTATGCATCGTCTGTGTAAGCCATTTGCATTGCAAAATACAGCACAGTGAACTCTTTGCCATTTTCCAAAATTACCTAGGAATATACAATAGATGTATTCTTCCGTCAAAGCTGGAAGGATGAAAGGTTAAAATTTAAAGGACCCATGACGGTACTCCGGTTAAATAACCTAATGGCAAGTAAAATCTGGACTCCGGATACCTTTTTCCACAATGGAAAGAAATCAGTGGCGCAC
This sequence comes from Stenella coeruleoalba, assembly GCF_951394435.1. Classification (NCBI taxonomy): domain Eukaryota; kingdom Metazoa; phylum Chordata; class Mammalia; order Artiodactyla; family Delphinidae; genus Stenella; species Stenella coeruleoalba. The sequence continues at coordinate 138,073,121 of NC_137148.1, forward strand.
AACATGACCATGCCCAACAAGCTCCTACGGATCACAGAGGATGGGACCTTGTTGTACACCATGAGGTAAGGATGACTGTGTTTCCGTTCGTGAGTTTTTCTAGACCTTCTCTTTCATGTGTAGGCAGTCAACACGCTGATGGGCCATTGTAGAGCATCTGGTTTCCTGTTTTCCCTGTTTTTCAACTTTAATAATTATTCTACTATGAAAACTAAACTGGCTGAAATATTATGCAAGTATTAAAGCATTAAGTAAAATGATTAGACAAAATGAAAAAAAAATTTACAATGTATAAGTAATGCAATATATATATATATATATATATATATATATATATATATCCCCAATATGTTCTAATTCAATAGAGGACTTCTCCCTACTATTAACCTCGTGGATTCCTGCATTCCAGTAAGGTCTAGATTAAATTTCTAGAAGTTATCTCATGGTATATATCTGAAAATGTTTCTATTTAAAAAGGAGAAAAAAACCAGAAAATAGAAAAAGTTCAAAATTTTTATATATAAATTCATGTGGAAGTATACATTTTGAAGAAGTATATTAATTCACAATGATGTTAATTAGACTGAGAATATAAATATTCTTAATTTTGCTTAAACTGAAGACTACATATATATTTTTGCTCCATAAACATTTTCCCCATTTTGAGATTACTGTAAGCCCAGAATCTGGATACCAATCATTCATTTATGGATGAATGAAAGAAACATGAATTGAATAAAGGTTTGAATATTTTTAGAAAAAAAGTTGTTTAAAAACATTCCTATTTTATGAGAAATTAAGAATTATCCAGGACTTGCGACTTCCCTGGTGGTCCAGTGGTAGAGAATCCACCTTCCAATGCAGGGGACATGGGTTCAATCCCTGGTCGGAGAACTAACATTGCACATGCTGCGGGACCACTAAACCAGTGCGCCACAACTACTGAGCTCGCACACCTCAGCTAGAGAGCCTGTGTGTCGCAAACTACAAAGCCCGCACGCCACAACTAGAGAGAAGCCCACGAACTGCAGCGAAAGATCCCACATGCCGCAATGAAGATGCTGTGTACCACAACTAAGACCTGACACAGCCAAAATATAAAATAAATACATAAATAAATAAAATATTAAAAAAATTATCTAGGACTCATTCTGAACAGATGCAGTTTTTTCATATCCAGATGACTTGTTGGAATGTTGTTTTTATAGATCTGGCCAGCACTTGGTAATTTAGGCCATCCAATTATTCCTTTGGTATGAAAAGGTAATAAAGGCAATCCCTAGACTTGGCGGATTGTGTTTCGAGTGGGAGTAGAGTGATATTTTGACTTTGAAGAAAGCTGCCAGAATTCCTAGCTTTTTATACCCAAATGAAAGAAAAACTGCTTTAAGAGCCACTTTAGATAGATGTTGGACTCAACTAGTAAAAGTGTAATAGGACTGAAAGAATGAAAATTCCAGAAAAGAGAGAAAGTAGAGGATCAGTGGACAGATGTGTTGAGAACTTTCCAGATCATCTAAGCAGGATCTATTTATATTTGAAATTTGAAATATTCTCCCCTTGTAAAATACCCTACACTTGTTTTTGAGCCTAAATCTAGTATCCTTTCCTGCCAGCTGCTAATTATCTAAGGAGGGATTTGTGTATACTGAGCAGTTTATCAGTTAATAGTTCCTGATATGTGTAATATTCTTTCTCAGTAACTAACCTATATCCCCCTTCTCCTAAATTTCTCATCACCTTTGCTAATGTGTTACCACTTCCCTGAATAGTTTGACTTAAGTATAAGAGTGTAATCATTAATTTACACATTTCATATTTACTTTAATTAATATTGTAATCACTTCATGATTTTACTTGTTATAAAGCCATCTTGCCACATTAGAGTTACTTAATAATATGGGTAAATATATCTCCTGAAAATTATGTGAGGAATTTGGGTGTAAATTTTGCATAGTTCCACCAAATGACATCAAATATATTTCAGTGAATTCCTTTCTTGACTACCCTTTTTAAAACATAAATAGAATTCACATTCACATTCCCATAACATAGGGACTAAAAAGAAGCTCAGCAGAGTACTGGCTTCAATTAGGCAGTAGATTTGTAGGTAAAACTAAATGGTTGGAATATAGTGAAATCACTTATAAAGGAGACTTTAAGTGAATGTCAGCTTCACAGAACCTGAGGACAGTTCCTCCCTCACCTATTCCTTTGTTGTCTTATGCATTTGGTGCTATATTAGGGAAGGGGGTGGGGAGAGATGCACTTAGGAATGGAGAAATTTGCCTCTCTTCCTTGTTATCCATGTCTTCTCAACCAAGGATGAATTAGTATTATTGCAAGTATTTATTTGCTTACATCCCATTTTATTCTCAAAGGATTTGCTCTGGTAGGTGGATTAGTTGATGATGCCTATTTTGGAAAACTTTGGTAATCTTTGGTAATTATCTTTTGGTAATCTTTGGTAATCTTTGGCCCATCATACAAAATCAGGTGTCACCTATTTTCTAAAAACAGACAAAAAAATGGATAGAATCCAGTCATTGTTGTAAATAATTCTTTATATTTTTTATTTTATTTTTTAAATTTTATTTATTTATTTTTGGCTGCATTGGGTCTTCGTTGCTGCGCACAGCCTTTCTCTAGTCGCGGTGAGCAGGGGCTACTCTTCGTTGTGGTGCTCAGGCTTCTTATTGTGGTGGCTTGTCTTTGTTGTGGAGCATGGGCTCTAGGCGCGTGGGCTTCAGTAGTTGTGGCTCATGGGCTCCATAGTTGTGGCTCGTGGGCTCTAGAGCGCAGGCTCAGTAGTTGTGGTGCACAGGCTTAGTTGCTCCGCGGCATGTGGGATCTTCCCAGACCAGGGCTCGAACCTATGTCCCCTGCACTGGCAGGTGGATTCTTAACCACTGAGCCACCAGGGAAGTCCAATAATTCTTTTTAGATCGTTTGATTATTAACAGTTCGGTATAGCATTGCCATTTGTGTTTGTCTCTCCTGCTTTCTTAATATATTTGCTATAGTTAATAACATCCCACTTGTATTTATCAGAAAGTATCTAATCTATAGGACTTTTGTTTGTATCCCATATTTCCCTTAATCGATAAGGCTGACGGTGAGAGCTGAATGTCCAATGCATTTGGAGGATTTCCCTATGGATGCCCATGCCTGCCCACTAAAATTTGGGAGCTGTGAGTAAATTTATTTTATTTTTATTTTTATGAGAGGCATGTCTTTAAGCAAGAAACCTCCAGTTAGTTATGAATGTTCAAGAGACAGATAAAGAACATCAAGAATATTTAAACAGTGATTTACTGCAAGTGCTTTCTATAAGTAATAATCTTTGACTTCACTTTTTAATATTTTTTCAGGAAGGGGTTATTCCCTATCTGTTGAACTAGAAGGAAGGGATTTAACTATTTAGTGGAAAAATTCTATTTTTGTTCAAGTAGTATTCATAAAAAACCAAATGGAGTTTGGATGCTTATACCTCATAGATAATATCTTCTTTCCAATAAATGGAGGTCACTGTTTTTATTTTATATCATTACTGACATTGGTTTGTTCTTAAGAATAATTTGACTTGTTTATCAAATGGAAATATTGGTAGGTGGCAAAGGACAATAATTAGGTCCTCTTAATAATGAAGCCTACACCCAAAGATGATGCTAGAAAAGAATTTACTCTAATTATAGTCTTAAAACAGTTCTAGATATGTTTGGATATCTCATGAAGTTCATGTATATATGAATGCTTTTGAAGCTATCTTAGATAAATCACCTTTATGATAACTTTCAGGGTTTCTGCTACTTGAAAATATGCAGGCGCACACGTTAGAGGAGCCCAGAGAACGGTGGTCAGCAGAGTTAGGTTCTCTCGTCTTCCTCTGCTTTTCTGCTTTTGATTATAGTGTGCATGCATAAAGTGAGGAGGAATAATGTATTCCTGGTTTCCTGCAGGGGAGTTACGTATAAGGACTGAGTCAACCTCTTGACTAACCTAACCAGCTTTCTGTTCTCACTAGACAGGCAATCTGAGCAACTATTTTGGTGAAGGTATGATTCACAGAAGAAAAATAGTGGTAGTGTAGGAAGACAGCAAGCAAAGAAAATAGCAAAGGGCCTTCGGGTTCCTAGCAGCGCTAGTCATGGAAAGACAACTTTCTCTATTTATAAATCTCATTCTATACTGAAACCCAAGGGTAGACTACTTCAAAAACTGTCAGCTAAACAGGCCTTTGATGATAACTCCCTCCTATCCATTTTCTTCCCCAATTTAATGTATGTTCTATACCATGAACTATTATTTTTCTCTGATTACCGGTTCCATTTTTAACGATAATATTATGTATTATGTGTTACTTGTATGCCAGGCAGTGTACTAAATATTTGTATATGCATTAGCTCATCTAATCCACAAAATAATCTTATAGTTAGGGATATCATACATCATAGTTTGCCTGAAACAGTACTGATTCATGACTAAATCCTGGTATAACTAATAGTACCTCCTTTTGGCTTCAAAAATATATTGTTTTAGACAATTAATTTTATGTTTAGTATATTAGTTAGCTCACTCACTTTTAAGCAGTGAGTATAGCTTAAAAAAGAGGAGTTTATATTTTTATACAAGATATATGAAGGTAAGTGACTGTTGGTTAATTGCTGGTTAGTTCAGCATCTTAACAAGGATGCTGTCTTAAGACGTCCTTAGAAATTCTTCCTGATGACAGAATGGTTGTTGCAACTCCAGCCATTGCCTCTGCTTTCAAGATGAAGAGGAATAGTGGGAAAAGAAGAAAAGAGTAGTGCCTGTGTCAAAAAAGTAAAATCTTTCCCTAAAGACCTAACAGGTATCTTCTCACATCTTATTAATTAAAGCTGTGTCACATGACCAATGCTAACTGCAAAGGAGGCTGGGGAAAAATATTTTTAACTAGGCACATTGTCATCCTGAAGAAAATCAACAGTGAGGAGAAAACAAATAATGTCTCATATAAGAAAACTGAAATTTAAAGAAAAACAAGTAAGCTGTTTTCCACCTCAGAGCCTTTGCACATGCTCTTTTTTCTGCCTGGGTTACTCTCCCCTTGGTTTTTAGCATAGCTGGTTTTATTTTTTAAATATTTGTTTTATATATATATATATATTTTAAATATTTATTTATTTTTTTGGCCATGCCTCACAGCTTGTGGGATCTTAGTTCCCCAACCAGGGATCGAACCCTGGCCCTCGGCACTGAAAGTGCCGAGTCCTAACCACTGGACCGCCAGGGAATTCCCCGTGGCTGGTTTTATTTATCCCCTACATCTCAGCATAAATATCGGTTCCTAGGGCCTTTCTTGAAGCCCTTATCAAAACTTGTAGGTGCTCCCATCAGTCTTCTTGATCACAATACACATTTATTTTATACTATTTATCACAGAAATAATTATTAGTTCTGTTAACATTGTTATTGTCTGGAGACTGCAAACACCATGACAGCAGAATCTATTCTGTTTTACATTTCCTAGCACAGAGCCTAATACAATGTAGGCACTCAATAAATATTTATTGAATGGATAAAGATGATAATAATCAGGTTTTAAACGCCCCTTCAGTGTTTAAGCCTCAGAAATGATGGCCTCAGAAAAGAGGGTTTAAGGACTGTGGGGAATGAAACCTCAACATCAAAGACTTAATATTGAAGAATAGGCTCAGAAGGCACATGCTCAGTGGAAGGGAACACCATGGAGAATTACTGTTGCCTGCCAGTAGCATGGGAAGATGCAGCAGTGGTCCATTTATTGTATAGTCATTTCTCCAACGTGGCCTAACTAGTGTATTTCAGAGATAAAGAAACTGGGGCAAAAGTGAGATAAAAATGCTTTGACCCAACTTTTAAAGCAAACACCTTGCCAAAGTATCAGAGAAAATAAGGAAAACATAAGCAAGATGATTTCACAATAATTTAGTAAAGCACTATGTAATAAGTGTTCATGAGGTGCAGAAGCAACTTCATCCATATGTTGATAAGAACCAAACCTGGAAAAGCAGATGTTTTCCTTACCACTCGCCATTAGATTCTGATTGTCAGTGCTACATTATACTTTCTGCTTGTTAGGGATAACACCCTCTGTATAAGGCCAGATAACTCAAACACAGTATATATACATAAGGCAGCTGACATCTTTTAACTGCTTTCTGAGGAATTTACAAAATAAGGCTTTGATTCTAGAAGAAGAGATTCAGATTATATTCTGACAATAAGGTCTAGGCAAGTGCTAGACGTAGTCAGGACATAATAAATGATCATTTCCTGACTGATTATCAAGCAGTGTCTTATAAACAAGGAGAAAGGGATAAATTGAAATTCAAAAGAATTCTGAACAATAAATAATTCTAGAAATTATTTGGTGTACCTGCCTCATACAAATGGAAAAACAAAGGCCCATAAAACCGAAGTGACAGATGCTCTCCTGATACTGTCTATGCCGTCGTTTAAAAAATTTTTTTCTTAAGTAATCTACTGATTTATTTGAAATCTGAGCTTAACGTTTTTGACTACATAGCTGAAGACTCTTTCTAACCTTCTTTTCTTTATGCTAAATACTGTCAAATCAAAAAAGTTTTCATAGGACCTACTTTCCAGATATGGAAACAAAGAAATAATAAGATATATCGCCTATTGTGGAACTTTAGGTTGAGCTTTTAGGTGTATCTGTCTTCTATATTTAAAACAGCAAATTTCATCATGTGAATTTACTCTTCATTTTGGAAGATTTCTATTGAGAGATGTAAACAATGAGTAATCTCTACCTTCACAACAACAGCATATTTATAGTAGATTTCATACACAATGGAGTTTCTAAAAATTGCAAGAAATGAGACCCTGAATTATATGTAATGAGAAGTCGATGGTAACACATTTTTCTTTTCCCTCTACAAGTAAATTAGCAGCCCATTGGCAACACATAACAAGGTATAAAAAGATAGGGTCCAGGGCTTCCCCGGTGGCGCAGTGGTTGAGAGTCCGCCTGCCGATGCAGGGGACACGGGTTTGTGCCCCGGTCTGGGAAGATCCCACATGCCGCAGAGCGGCTAGGCCCGTGAGCCATGGCTGCTGAGCCTGCGCGTCCGGAGCCTGTGCTCCGCAACGGGAGAGGCCACAATAGTTAGAGGCCCGCGTATCGCAAAAAAAAAAAAAAAAAAAAAAAAAAAAGATAGGGTCCAGCCACTGTTGCTAATGACAGTGTGATAAAGTAGCAAGAACTCTAATTTTTACGAAATGACACAAGGTTTAGAATTGGTTTCATCAATAGTTACATGACCACCAGTTACCTTTGCTTGGCTTTTGAGCATATATTAGAGAGTCTTTGCCTAGAAAATTCTTACTAACAGCAGTGGAGTAGAATGAATGCTATTCTATGTTCTTATCTTGGTTTTCCCAGTAAGTAACTATGCACCCTTAAACAAGTCATTTAATGTACCTGTGCCCCAGCTTGCCATTTGTAAAATGAAATAAACTATGTGACTCTAAAAGTTCTTCCCCATTAACATTCAGTGATTCCAGGTCACCATAAACCCAGTATGTCCTCTTTGGTAAGACCCTTCCACTTGACAAACAAGAGTTTATCATGACCAGAAAAACATTTTACTGAATATAGGTACCTACAAATTTTAAGTGATATGGTTCCTTTCAAATGTGTGCTCTGGCCTCTCCAAAGGGATTTTTTTTTTCAATAAATAAAGTTTTAGACCCTCCTATCAAATGCAATCATGCCACTATATACAATTCTGAAATGCTTAATTTTTTTTTTGTTTTTTTTAAGTCAATGAGATGTGTTAAGTCAATGGGAGAAATCCTTTCACAATGTATAATAAATCCTCACGTTGTACACTTCAAATATCTTACAGTTTTATTTGTTAATTATACCTCAATAAAGCTAAAAATAAATTAATAAATAAAAGACTACTGCAGTTAAAAAAATTTCAGTGAGGACCACCACAATTAATAAAATAAAAAAGGCAATGACGATAAACTCCAAAATTATCTACTGTCACTCTTACATGTTTCTGAAAGAAGCCATAACCACTAAATTAATTCCTGTATATTCTCTCAAACTTCTGAAAAAATTTGTTTAAAAAGCTATCTGATTGCAAGTTGGTTCAGGAATGATGCTGGAGCAGATAGGATACCCACATAAAATCTGGGGAATACTAGCTACATTTTTCTGCATCAATCACCCAGAAACAAGTGGTCACTCTAAAGAGAATGTGGTTCAGAGAATGAGGGGCACGGGCTCACATCTTGTTTTAGGCAGCCTCATGTTTGTGTGAAAAGGCCACCATTATTTTACATCTCATAGTATTGTAGTTTGGACAAATACAAATTTGGACAAAGTATCCAAGCCAGGTTACCATGGGGTGAGGGTTGTGTCGAGCAGGGACTCATTAAGACTTCTGAGCCAAAGGCATGTTTGCCTTTGAGGGCCATTCCTCCAAACATATATATTAAAAATGTATTTTCATTTTTATTTTCTCTTTTAAATTTTTATATTTTATATGATGTTAATAAAAAGTTCGATTATATTCATTTTTTTCTTCTGATTTTAAAAGAAAGTGAAACATGTCTGTGCCTCCTAGGTATGGAGCCTACTGTCCCTAATGGAGAAGTTGGCCAAGGGGTAAAGCTTTCACCATAAGGCTAACTTTTGCTATCATATCTCACACTCAGAAGCCCTGGAAACTGTTTTTGCTACTGCGATATCCCTTCGATGTTTATCTCTCTACATCTAAACAGAGGAGAATAGGTACCACCATTACAACCTAAATGACGTGGGTGTTCTGTGACTAGAAATCAGAAAAGCTATGGAATTCCTTCTCTTTCTCCTTCTCTGTCTCTCTCACTCTGTACATCTCCCGTCTAACCTTCCTGAATTAAAGATAAGGATTATGACCTAACTTCTCCTATAGGAGGATGACTAGGTTAAAGTGTTACATGACAAATAAGAATGACTGAGAAGTAGAAAGAGCTGTACGGTCCTCCTCCTCCTCTTCCTCAGCATCATGAGAGTAAATATCTATGAGAAGGATAATTAATTAAAAAGAAAGTAAAATCACACACTTTAAAAATGGAGGTATCACCTCACACCAGTCAGCATGGCCATCATCAAAAAATCTACAAACAATAAATGCTGGAGAGGGTGTGGAGGAAAGGGAACCCTCTTGCACTGTTGGTGGGAATGTAAATTGATACAGCCACTATGGAGAACAGTATGGAGGTTCCTTAAAAAACTAAAAATAGAACTACCATATGACCCAGCAATCCCACTACTGGGCATATACCCTGAGAAAACCATAATTCAAAAAGAGTCATGTACCAAAACGTTCATTGCAGCTCTATTTACAATAGCCCGGAGATGGAAACAACCTAAGTGTCCATCAACAGATGAATGGATAAAAATGATGTGGCACATATATACAATGGAATATTACTCCGCCATAAAAAGAAATGAAATTGAGTTATTTGTAGTGAGGTGGATAGACATGGAGTCTGTCATACAGAGTGAAGTAAGTCAGAAAGAGAACCAACAAATACCATATGCTAACACATATATATGGAATCAAAAATAAAAAAAGGTTCTGAAGAACCTAGGGGCAGGACAGGAATAAAGACACAGATGTAGAGAGTGGACTTGAGGACATGGGGAGGGGGAAGGGTAAGCTGGGACGAAGTGAGAGAGTGGCATGGACATATATACACTACCAAATGTAAAATCGAGAGCTAGTGGGAAGCAGCCGCATAGCACAGGGAGATCAGCTCAGTGCTTTGTGACCACTTAGAGGGGTGGGATAGGGAGGGTGGGAGGGAGACGCAAGAGGGAGGAGATATGGGGATATATGTATATGTATATCTGATTTACTTTGTTATAAAGCAGAAACTAACACACCATTGTAAAGCAATTATATTCCAATAAGGATGTCAAAATAAAAAAAGGATGCTTAGTAAAATTTCCAGTGTTATCACATTTATCATGACCTTCCCCTGGCCTGATATAATCTGGACCCAGGCTATTGCCTCTAACCTCATTTCAACTCTTCATTCTGGCCACATTAGTCTTCTTGTTCTTCGTTAAATATGTCAAGCTTTTACCTGCCCTGGAGGAAGAAACTTGTTAGCTCATCTATCCAGAGTACCCTTCCCCAAGACATTGCTCCCTCTCACATTTCTGTCATGTATTTGTATAAATGTCATTTCCTCAGTGAACCTCTTTGAGTTCCTTACCTAGAATAGGCCCCATCCCCTCCATTCTCTATCCTCATATCTGTTGTATATGGCTTTACTGCATTTAACACTACTTGAATTATGTATTCATTAGCTTCTCTGCTTTTGTCCCCACTACTGCAATGCATGTTCCACAAGATCAGGTGTTTGTTATGTTCACTGCTGTATCCTCAGCAAGGTACTCAGTCCTTTGTAGATGCTTAAATACCATTTGTTATGAGTGAACTGATAACTGAATGAATCAGGAAAATGTGTCAGTTTTCCTAAACTAAGGGATATGGGCTCTCCTTTTCTAAGCTGACCTCTGGAACCATGTGTTAGAAAATATGAAACTGATAGAACACACCAACTAACTAGGAGAAGCAAAGCGGCAAAACACATGGACCATCTTCCATTCTTTCCTTTTAGATGCTTACACGAGAGCGGAAGTTGTTTATGAGTGGACCAGAGAGCCGGCACGCTCAGTGGTTGTAGCAGAAGATGGGTCACGCCTAAACCAATACGATCTTCTTGGACAAACAGTAGACTCTGGAATTGTTCAGTCTAGCACAGGTGAGTGCCATTTAGTTACTTTAGATAGGGGAGAAGGACCAGAAAAATTTTTGTAAGAATGTGCAAATTCAGTTAAGTCCCTCAATGACACAAGTAGAGAGAGTGAAAATTGCACTAAACTGGGGAACAGTTGGACTGGGAACTAGTATAAACTCTATAGACCTGTGACCTTGAATTTGACATTTAATGCCTTTTGGTCTCTGGGAGGTTTTGTTGTTGTTTGTTTGTTTACAAAATGAAGAAGTAGTTCCATGTGATCAGGGTAGCATTGTATTTAGACATGTGAACTTTTGGAGATGAATATACGGGTTAAATCCTTATTCCTCCAGCTTGCCAGTTAATTGTGGTCACCTCACAGGGTTGTTGGAAGGAATGAATTAAATCCATGAAGAGTAATCATCACACTTCCTGGCACATAAAAAACTCTTAATAAATGTTAGCTATTAATATCATCTAGGCCCCATTTATTGTCATGATTCAATAAATCTTGGTAAATTTCTAGCGGCAATCATTACGCATAGGATACCAAAAAGCCTTTTTTTCCCCACAAATCCATTTGTAACTCTAGCCAGGGATCTTCTACAGCTAAAATCTACACTGATCACTCCATTCTGGAATTAAAAGTAGATGGACCACCATCCTTCTTGGTACTGTAACTGTTTTACCAATGAAATACTCAGAATTAGATCAGATACTATGAAGCAGCTGTATCTAAAATTTTAAACTTTTGAAGTTGCTTCAAGAAATAAGATGAGTTTAGTTATGCATGTATCCCTTTTGTAACTAAGGGATATGTGATCATAGGGTCAGATAATTATAAATAAAATTTGGATTCTAACAATTAGGAAAATGTACTCCCTTAATACCAATATTTTTAATTATGTTCAATTACTGAAAGCTTAGCAAGGATCAACAATTTTATGACTGTATCTAAAATTTGAAATTAGTTCATTCACTTTGATTTGTAATTCCTAAAAAAAAGACAATTAAGTGATATGTAAAGGCAGAATTGCTCTTTTTCTCAGGAAAATTTCTTCCTTACATTTCAGACTTTATATTAGGACCATGATCATTATAATCTGACCATTCTAAATTCAAGTAATAGGTCAATATATCTTACTTTGATTATTGGATAATTGCTGCTTAACAGGATCTGTCTTTTGCTTACTTTATAGCATCCATGGCTACTATAGAAGTTGAAATATTTATGTTTCTTGCTTTGAAAAATGGAGAAGATTTTCCCTCAGCTTTGCCTACCTTAGAAATGCACATGGCATAGTGGGAATGTCTTAGGCTTTGCAGTGAGAAAGATGTGGGCTCAAGTCCTAGTCCTGCCTCTTAGAAGCCTGGTGACTTTGGGAAGGTCATTTATCCAATTAGAAACTCTGTTCTCTTCTAATATTGGCGAGTCTGTAATTTTGCATTAAAGATGAGATAGTATAAAACGCTAAACAGAGTGTTATACAGTAGATGCTCAAAATGGTGTGCAATAGCTGTTGCTATTGTCCTGAAAATATCCCCAAACGTGAAAAATACCAAAAATTTTTCTTCCTCACCAAGTTATGTTGGAAAAGATACTAAAATGAGCAGTGCTTACTTTTTAAAACTTGAATGCTATTATAAACTGGATATTGTGGCAGGTGCTACAGTCAATGATAGACAAGACATCTCTCGCTCTCATGAAATCTGAAGTCTAAAGGAAGACAGACAAACACAAACTATAGTTATCAAAATGGGTGGTAAGTGTTGTGATTAACATTTTTGTGAGGGCAAGTACGTGTCCGTCTTCTGTATCCCTATGATTTACTACAGTAGATGAAACAGGAGGCACTAAATAAATATTTTGAATTAATGAATAAAAAATAAATGAATCCAGCCTGGGTAGTCAAGGAAGGATTGCTGCAGGGGTTGACTTTCATTTTGTCAATCTGTATTTGTTGGGATCCAAGTAATCACTATTCTAGGCCCAGGGCATTCAGAATAATAGACAAAGAACTTCCCCTCAAGAAATTCTCTCCCTACTATCATTAGAATGGAGGTTAGAGGATATCAGGGAAATAGTAATTCAAGTGCAATAGCATGCATGCAATAGGACAAATATATACTACGGTTGCTGGGAGGAAGGAGTGCTTCCATTCTCTTCTAACGCTAGTGAACTTGGTGTGTCACTGTATCCCTCTTTATATTCTAGTTCCCATGTCTGCAAAATGAGTGGCTTAGTCTTATGAACTTGGAGACCTGTTTCACTTTTGGTTTCCTAAATCAGCCTACCTATATTCTTGTTACTCAGAAAAGATATACAGTCCCAAAAGGGCAATAGGAGAGAAAGAGTGGTCCAACCCACCACCACCAAGCTGGCTAGACCTCATAAGTTAGGCTCATTAAAAGTCATCATTTCGTGTTAGAGCTGCAAGTTTATCTGTACAAAATAAGAGCTTTTCCTTGTCATTCCAGTAATGGATATGGGGGGAGGTGGGGAGGAGAATAAAGAGCAAATTCTCAAATGTGGGAGCTCAGTTTGACGTATGTTTTCCCCTCCACACTAAAACCCTGAACTACCCTTCCTCTGGGTCTCCTTTAGCTCATCAAAAATCCACCTTGTTACATTTCTATGAGAAGAAACAAAGATCTTTTGTAAGGTCTTCAATCCCATATTTCACAACTCCTACAGAGCCTTGCAAACATTAAGATAAATGACATTGAGTGCTATTATCTCCCTGTTTCTGCCAGAAGACTAGGAATGGTGGCAGAAAAGTACACACACATTGAGAATGATTAGATAAAAAGCATCTTCTCTTACCTTAAAATTCTCTGTGGGGAGAGAAGCAATTCAGGTCACCTTCTAGAAGGTTAGAAGGTGTTTCCCCGCTTGCGTGCAACCAGCACATGTGTGAATACTCACTCACACACACTACCAGTGACCTCTTTCAGGTCAAATACCTCTAGATCACTTCAGTGCCATAGGAGGGAAGATATGAGGCTCAATCCAATACTTGGATTTTTCTCAGTGCAAACATATTAGAGGGACAGTCCCTTCACTGGAATCTGCCATCAGTTTGGGGGAAAAAATGAGTTGGAGACTTAGTTTGAAGTGCACTTATTCACCTGGCAGAGCAAACTTGTTACAAGGACACAGAAGGATGAGTCTAGTCAGTTTTCACATCCGATGCAATTCTCTGTTATCCATTCATTTATTCGCTTATTCCTTCAACCATTTGCTCATTTACTCTGTTTGACACTGTGATCGGGCCTGGAAAAGAGAGGTGAAGGACCCGTAGTTCCTGCACTCAAGAAGCTCATGGTTGAGTGATGTAAGTAGCTAATATGCATTGCGTTGTTCTAATCCTTACAACAGGCCGAGGTTGTAAGTATTATCATTATCTCCATTTTACAGATGGGACATAATTGAGGCCCAGAGAGGTTTAATAATTATTCCAAGGTCACACAGCTAGGCAGTGGCAGAGCTGGGATTTGAACTTGGGAAGTCTAGCTATAGAGTGTGTGCTCTCACACATGACACACTAGTAATAGGCAAGATAGACATGTGAAAATGCAACAATGTGGTATAGCATGGAGCTTAAGGGGTGGATTCTGGAGTTATACTGTGAGGTTTTGAATGTTGGTTTTACCACTTATTAACTGTGTGACCTTTCTCTGTTCATCTTTTCTCTTGTACTACTTGGAGATGATCAGAGGATCTACTTCATGAGTTACTGTGAAATTGAAATGAGAAAAATGCATGTAAACTGCTTACCAGAGTATCTGACATGTAAAAATTATATAATAAATATTAGATATTACTATTAATAGTAATGATGAAGTTAGTACAAGAAAGATACATGATGACACCTAAGAAGACGTCATTTCTTCTTGAAGTATAAGGGAAGGCAGTTTGAAACTCGACCCCAGCCATGGCCCCCTGACTCATTCTAATATACCACAATATGCTTCCTAAGGAATTCTTTAAGGAAAGCCCACACAAAAATTATAATTGTAATTAAGGGACATGACAATGTGACTTATACAGAAATGCAAAGTTGTTAAATTTGGCATTAGGTATAAGAATAATATCACGGCTATAAAATAAGAAGAATGTAATATAAAATGCTTTTTTTTAAACACAGTGATGACTGGAAAGTCGTCATATTTGCCTAAGTCAATAGACAGGTGTGATCAAAGGAAACGTAGGTGAGTTTTGTCTAATAAGAATGTCTCTTCTTGGGCTTCCCTGGTGGCACAGTGGTTGAGAGTCCGCCTGCCGATGCAGGGGACACGGGTTCATGCCCGGTCCGGGAAGATCCCACATGCCGCGGAGCGGCTGGGCCCGTGAGCCATGGCCGTTGAGCCTGCGCGTCCAAAGCCTGTGCTCCGCAACGGGAGAGGCCACAGCAGTGAGAGGCCTGCGTACTGCAAAAAAAAAAAAAAAAAAAAAAAAAAAAAAAAAAAAAAATATCTCTTCTTTGTGAATGACTTTTGTTTATCCTTAGAACAGATGACCAGGGAAAATTATAGGATCCTCTTTCCTAGAAACAGTCTTCTCTGGATGAGTTAAGGATGACTCTGCAGGGTTGAAATGAATGAGGAAAGCAACAGTTTTCACTGACCAGGGAGCAATAGTGGTGATCGACATTCACCAAAGGAGCCTCAGGACTTCTATTTTTGCAGCCTAATACATGATCTCCAGAGAAATAATAAAACTGTAAGACGTGAAAACAGGTTTGTAGGAGGGAGGATGGAGAGGGAAACTTACATAGTCATCTGGTCAACCTAATCATATTTCAGATGAGGAGATAGGTCCAGAGGGGTTAAGTGGCCTAGAACTATAACCATTGTTTCCTTATTTCTATTTCAGTATTCTCTGAAGCAGATATTAAAATACCAGCCCCTCCCTCAATGACATTTTTTATTCCTCATTCCTTTGAAAAAGGTAGCATCTTAGAAAACATAAAATTTAGAATACTTGAAAGGAAAGTGATAGCTTTACATGGAATAAGTATCCACTACAATTTTGTTAAAGAAATGAATGGAGCTAGAGAATCCATTTCTATCCTTTCTACCTTTACACTGTAAATCTGCATGTGATTCAGACTTTTTTAGAAGAACTTTCACATCTGTTATTTCATATTATCCTCACAGCATCCCAGGAAACAGTTAAGTAGCACATTATCATTTTTACTGAATAAATGAGAAAACTGAAGTCAAATAAAGTTAAGCAAGGAATTTACTCTAAGTAACCAACATTTAAGAAAGTAAAGGATGGAAGCCAGATCTAAAGAAACCCTCAATGCTGCTTTACAAAATTATATTCCTGCTTCTTTTCTTCTCTCTAATTTTGTATTGTGATGTATAAGAAATATTGTCACATCTAATTTACAAGCTTCCCTCAGGGTTACATGATGTGAAAGGATATTTGAATTACAATTCTTCTAGACTGTTAAATCAGAGGGAAATAATTTGACATGCTTAGTACATAAGCACTTGATGTCTAGAGATACTCTTTCAATCCAATTTACATGACTTTTTTGGGTTTTTTTTCTTTCATTTTTAAATGATTACAATGTGATTCTGATTTTGCCGCCTTTTGCTCTCCTTATTTAAATGTTATTGATGGAAATAATAAATAATATAGAATAAGAATAGATAAAAGCTTTATTTGCGCCAATCTGTGGATTATTTATTTTACTGCGCCAATAAGAATAGATAAAAGCTTTATTTGCGCCAATCTGTGGATTATACACAGATTCAAGAAGTGCTCAAATTGTGCTCTACCAGACTACAACAACGGGGGAGGCTTACAAAGGCAAAAACTGCAAAATTACATAAGCTGTTTGTCAGAAATTATAGATGGAGCTGGCAAGAAGTAAGGATGTTTATTAAGCAAGGGTTGGTTGGGGTCCGAAATGGATGCATAGTTACATGGGGAGAAATTGAGACCATAAGGTTGCAGCTGGCAGCTGCTAGCAGATATTATTTTGAGAATGGCTGGTGGTGTCCTTGAGTCTGGTAGAGTTCGGAAAATTGAAATTCTCAGTGATACAGGAATATATCTGAAACCACATCCACAGTGGCCACCCAGATCCATTTTGGATGCCTGAACCTCAGTTATTCCATTTAGATTTTTAAATGAATTCTTTTCTTTAATGGTTAAAGTCGATGTACAATACATGCTTGACAGGCCACAAGACAAGCTGTTCTGGTTAGCAAAAAGTATCAAGCAATTCATGTATAAGCCAGAATGACTTCCCCATGCCTCAACATGTGAAAATTTCTTCCATCAACATTTTGTACCAAAACTTCTTAGATTTTGTTTAATTGAGGAAGGTGACGTCAAAAGATTTGAAGTTTTCCTCTACTTTTTCTAATTTGTTAGTGAGGAAGTGGTTTATAAAACAAATATAATGTCACATGATAGCTCCTCCAAAAAAATAATCTTTGCAGAATCTTCCCAAAATGTCACATTGTGAACAACAAAAGATGATAATGGAATATATATAGACATTCACCTTTCTGACATTATGTGACAGATGGAATTTTTTCTTTGAGCTGATGACATTTTGCAGGCTACAATTGAATGAATGGTTAGGAATGATAATGCGTACTCCTGGGAGGTGAGATGTAACCTGACTATATCTACCCAAGGCTACATTTTAGCAGAGTCCCAGGAAAAAAATGTGTTTTTTTGCATTTTTCTCAAATTTGAATCACTTGTTTATTTCAGATGACCTTGGAGACATTATCCAAGTTATCTACAGAAAATAGAAAAAAATTAGATAACATTTTATTCACCTTTCAAAAAAGAGATGCTAGTGGATGTTAATTGCAATGAGTATTCTTAAGCCTCATTCATCCCTTTTCACCATAGGTAGGTGCTGAATATTGAGGATATGTAAAGCCATGCTATACTCAAAGAACTCTCTCTCTTCTTAATTAGCTTTCGGTTTGGTGGAGGTGTATAAGTACATAAATAACTAAAATTAAAAGTATATAATATATTGATAAGTGTAAACAGAAGCTGTAAATAAATTTGAAGTTACTTAATATTGATCAGTAAATGGCAGGTGTTATCATTAATAACAATCATGAAAACATAACTGAATGTATCGATGATTTCCTACTATAGAGAGTACAGGGAGCATTTCTTCTACCAATAATTCTACCAATTCTGACTGGAGAAACAAGAAAAGAAATGGAGAAAGCAACTAAAATTTATTTTAAAACTCTTATGTAGAATGATCTTCACTAGAGCCCTTATTCTGTATCCTCCCCACAATATACGTATCACTATTTTATAATGAGGAAACTGAGGATCAGAGAGTTTAAGGCTACACAGCAAGAAAATAGCATATCTGGGTTTTGAACCCAAATTCATTTGCTTCTAAAGCTAATAAAGTGTCCCCATACAGTACATTTCTTCTTCTTCTACTATGGACTGAGCCCAGCCCATAGATGAACAAAATATTCGGCTATAGAAGAGGTCAAGTAGGGAATTTTGTTGATCAGATTACTGAGATATGAAAATGTGTGGTGAGACATGAGATGTAATACTGAAACACGTGTCAGAGCTAGGATGTGGAGCGTGTTGGGGATTGGTTAGGGAGTTTGCTTGTTAGTATGTAACACTGGAGACACTATTGATTATCACATTGTGGGAAGGGAGAGTGGCTACAAGTGGCATCTAGTGGGCAAGAGGCAAGGTATGTGGCTAAATATCCTACATTACACAAGACAGCTCCCACAATAAACAATTATCCGTTCTGAAATGTCAGTAGTACTGAGGTTGACAAACCCTGATGTGGATAATGGGAGTCCATTAAGGTGTTTTAAGGTATGTACGTATGCTTTAAGACAATCACTCTGACCTCAAATTTAGGGAAAAGTGTAGTTTAGGACATGACTGGAGACCAACAAGACAGTTCATAGATTATGGTAGATTTACATTGTAAATCTGCAAAGGAGATAAGAGCAATGACCATGAGATAAGAGATAGACTGAAAGATACTGCACAGGTGAAATTAAAATTGTGATGATCAACTGATTCCTTTCTCTCTCTTTTGGAAGTCCTACTAACAACCAAGGATTAATTCCAGGTTTTTATCAGTAGCCTGAGTGAACAGACAGATGAGAGTGCCATGAATTTAGAAATGGATGCTAAGTGGAAAAGAAGCCCTGCTATACGCTAGTCATTATTTTTTATGGAAAAGTTTAAGTAATATCACTTTTGAACATATTTAGTTGGTGATATCAATGAAAAATCAGTATCTATGAGATGTCTAGTAGATATTTGGAAATACAGTGGTTTTTGAGAGCAATGTCACTTAGAGATGTAGATTCCCACAGCCATCTGGATAAAAATGACATTAAGAGCAGGGGTGAGAAGGAAAATTCCTTATTAGAGTCAAGAAAAAAAAAATAGAGATGATGACAGCTAAAGACAGAACTATAACAGGAACCTCTGCATTTGCTTTGCAGAAAGATGAAGATTAGTGCCCAAGAGACAGGAAGAACTCATAACTCTCTGACTGAAATATCCAGTGAGTTAGCAAAAGAAACTGAAAATGAGAGCTAAAAGGAGAATGTGAGTCTAGAGAGTGCTATCAAGATGGTAGGGGCAGTCAGCATTGCTTAATTTTTAGTGCTACAAAGAAGATGGTCAGTGGGTTTGAAGATTGAGATCTTTAAGACTGAGATGTTCAGTTATGGATATTAAGAGATCGTGAGCAGTTTTAACCACATTATAGGGGCTGAAGCTGGATGGCCATGAGCTGAGACATAAATCACAGGTTGAGGAGGGAAAAGTTTGAAGTTGAAGGGAAGGAGGAAGTTAGAGAAATGTGAATACCGAAGACAGCAATATTTTCTTAGTAAGAATACACCTATTTTTCTCCTACCCACACACAGATAACTAAGTATATATTCAGAGTGAGTAAAGCTAAAAACTTCTAAGACTTGCAATTAAGAAATAACATCAACTAAAAACAGAAAACACCTCCTACAATTTGGGCTGTGTGTTTATTTCTTTGGGCCTCTAATCAAATCAGACTTTGACATATATAAAGACCATGGAGAGTGCCTAGCCACTCCATTATTTCCCAGACTGGTCTAGGAATTGAGACAAGTTCAAAAGCTAGTGACAAATAGGATTTTTCTGCCCTCACCTTAAAGAATGGTTTGTGTGAATAGGTGGGACCTGAAGAGTTGCATGTTTCGAAACCTTCCCAGGTGATGGTGATGAAGGTGTTCCTCAAAACAAATTCTGAGAGTTCTATCACACTCTTCTCACCTTGATAATCAGGGTAAGCCAAATCCAAGGTCAGACAGCTACTGAAAGAAAGTGCAAGAGCTGGAATTCAGCTCCCCTGACTTGGACACCAAAGCTCCCCCATTAGACAGCCTGACTCTTTTCTGCAGAGGACAAACGGGTGTCTTCTAATCCACTGGTGTACACCATCAGGATCTAGCACATTGCCTTCAGGGTTATTAAAGCCAATCTGTAAACACATGCTCAGATTTGTCTCTTAAATGTATCAGGTACCGGGATTAGGACATAAGAAAATCGATGAGATCTCTGGCACATCAGTCTCAACCTCAGTGCCATTTTGGTGTTTGTTTGTTTTTTTTTAATTTTTATTGGAGTATAGTTGATTTACAATGTTGTGTTAGTTTCAGGTGTACAGCAAAGTGAATCAGTTATACATATATCCACTCTTTTTTTTTTTTAGATTCTTTTCCCATACAGGCCATTACAGAGTATTGAGTAGAGTTCCCTGTGCTGTACAGCAGGTTCTTATTAGTTATCTATTTTATATACAGTAATGTGTTATGGTGTGTTTTTTAAATGTCTCTTTTCTTTCCTGGATAAAAGCTTTTCTCTCCAGGAACCAGATGTCACATGGATAAAGGCTATGTCTAACCTCCAGGTTCTTGCTGCTGATGGAAAAACTCACAGATAATTTATTTTCAAGGTCAAATTGCTCACCTTACTGTCTGTTTTACCCTCCAGGAGAATATGTTGTTATGACCACTCATTTCCACCTGAAAAGAAAGATTGGCTATTTTGTTATTCAAACATACCTGCCATGCATAATGACGGTTATTCTCTCCCAAGTCTCGTTCTGGCTCAACAGAGAGTCTGTACCAGCAAGGACTGTCTTTGGTAAGTGCCAATCAAGATGCACATGCAAGGGTCTGGAGGGCAAGTTGTATCATATCTGTGACATTGCAGATAGAATGAAAAAAGTAATAATACGTTAAAATCTGAAGTTAATACAATAGGAATATTCAAGGAATTACCATTCTCGTTATGACATGATTGTAAAAAAATTCTTTTTTTAAAATAGCAAGCTGTTTTAGTGCATGTTAATTGATGGGATTAATGAACACGTGATTTGCTATTTTAGGAGAAAAATGGAATGAAGCAGGTATGAAATGCCTGTGATAGATTAAAATACACACATAGAAACATTAATACTTAAATCATACATTTAGAATCATTTAGAATCTAATGATTCTAAAACATTAATACTTAAATCATACATTTAGAATCATGTGTCAGTGTATTTTTTGAGAATCTGAGAAAATATAGTACCAGCAGAACTACTTCCTTACATATATAAGAGCAAGGGGTCCTTATGTAGAAAGAACTCATTGATGACCATGACACCAGTACAGGAATATCTCATTTTACCCAATGTGTGCACTTCTGAAGAGGTACAAATATTTTTTTCTATGAAAATATTTTAAATGCCTTAGATGCTTTAAGTCAGTCTAATGGAAAAATGTTTAAAGGGTAATAACGTTTTACTAATAGGAAAACTCACTCCCTAATTTATAATTTTAGAAGTTTGTATTTCATATAAAGAGGCATTTCCTGCCTGTGTCATAGTACACTGTCTTAAGTGTACTTTTCAGGCTGATGAAAACAAGATTTTATCACCAAAAACTTACTGATTCATTCATTCATTCACTCATTCAATAACTGACTTTTTCTTTGAAATCTACTATGAGGTCCTACTATGTTCTATGCATGGAATGTAGCTGTTACCTTAACATAAACCATTTTTTTCATGAATGTTAAATTCTGGAGCTTAAAATTTGAATAACAATAAAATCATGCAGAATACTTATTGAATGCTTTTATATCAGGCTTTGTTCTATGAAACAACCCTATATTATCTTATTTAACACTAAAAGAATCCTCTGTAATATTATCCCTGTGGTATAGACAAGAAAGCTAAGGAGCGAGATATTAAGTAACTTGCCCAAGTTCAGAAGCTATGAGGTGAAGAAGTCTGGAGTAAGACCCAGACTCTTAGCTCTAGAGTCTGTGCACTTAATGATGATGAGGTACAACTACCCATGTACTTCCTGCTGCAATGACAAGGCATGGAACGGGGTTGTCGTGGGCAACATAATTTATCTGGAAATTATAACCACATATTTAATTGGTGAAAGGTACAATTATCAAGGCTCATTCCAAAAATATCAACTAGGCACATGCTATGTTTAAAACTCTTTACTACAAAACAGAAGCCTTCAGCTGCTTACATTCTAAACTGAGGATTATTCTTGTGCAGAGACCCCTGTGGCATCAGTCATCTCAGGAAAAAAAGCAAGACTCTGTTACAAGGGCACAGAAAAACATCTTTTCTTCTGAACTTAGCAAGGTGCTTCTGGGGTGGAAACCACGAAATCTTTGCTGTGACATTAGCCTGAGAACAGCTAAGTTAAGACCCAGAATGATTTCACCTGCAGAGCAAAAGAGTAGTTCATTTAAAACTCTTTTTTTCCCTTAACACAATTTGTAAATATTAACTAGTGTTTACACCACTTATTAGAACTGAAGATTGAACTCTTGTCAGATGCTCACTTCTATATGTGTATGTAGTTTGAGCCCTTTATTCAGTTGAATTTTTTTTAAATGAGAACAAAAGACATGTACTTTATGTTTATTTTTGTAGAATGAGCCCAGCACTATAGTGAAAATGATTTTTTAAAATGCTCACTTCCCCCGCCTTGGTCCCCAACAAATCCTACCCTTCCTTTTTGGAAATCCTCTAAAGCACTTTGGAATGTTTTATAAGTCAAAAACCTTGTTCTTAACATTTTCAACAGTCTGCTATCTCAGCTGACTCATGCCCTTTTGGTAAACATAACTGCATATCTGTAAACTCAACCCTGGCAAGTGTTTCTGTGTATCAAGTTATATATTTCTAATGTTTTAAGTTCAATAAAATCACAAATACAATTTTCTGAGACCTTCAGCCTTCTAACATTTATTTAGTACACGTCTCTATTCTTTCTAGTCTGTGCTCAGCACATTCCTCTGAGCTGTGGGGAATGCCTGAGAGGGTCATGGGTATTTAAAGAAAAAATACCAGAGGGAAAAAATAAAGCAAAAGTTGTACCTTATAACAGTTTAGTAAATGGCATCCAAAAGGCAACAAAGCTGGAGCCATTTCATGTCTTAAAACATCATCTTCTTAACCTTCCATGCTCTTTCTCATTTGGAGGCTGTGGTCATGTAAATTTGCTGCCAGACAGACCCAAGTCTTAGGTTCAATCTTCAGTCTTCTAAGTGTCAGTTGCCTATAAAATGAGAGTACAATTAAAATAAAATAGTGCCATTTAAAAGATTAAGTGAGAAAAATAAAATAAAATTTGTAAATTGTCGGGCTCAATACTTGAAACTTAATAGATACTCAGCATGTTTTTGGTTTTTTCCCTTTCCCTATAGCAGGAATTGTAAGACAACACACACACACACACACACACACACACACACACACACACACACACACCTCTCTTTATGTTATTGTTAACTGTTTTTAATTTATGGATACATTTTTTTTAAGAACACCCATTCCCCAATTACTTTTAACAGTTGGTGGCCCACATAAGCCAAAATTCAAATAAAAAATGGAATTCACTTTAGCGGGGATTTATCCAAAAGGACTGAAGTTGATCATAATAAGTTATTAACTTTGGGGCTTCCCTGGTGGCACAGTGGTTAAGAATCCGCCTGCCAATGCAGGGGACACGCGTTCGAGCCCTGGTCCAGGAAGATCCCACATGCCACGGAGCAACTAAGCCCGTGTGCCACAACTACTGAGCCTGCGCTCTAGAGCCCGTAACAAGAGAAGCCACCGCAATGAGAAGCCCATGCACCGTAATGAAGAGCAGCCCCTGCTCACCGCAACTAGAGAAAGCCTGCACGCAGCAATGAAGACCCAACACAGCCAAACAATAAAAAAATGTTATTAACTTTGTCCTTAGTAAGTATCGGGCTAAGTGCTAAACACTTTATTACATTATTTTATTTAATACTTACAATAGCCCTCTGAGTTAGACTTAGTAAAATTAATTTATAAGGAAATAATTACAAAACATCCAGAAGCTCAGAACCGTGAGGCAATTTTCCCAACGTCACTCAGCAGTTACAGAGCTGGGATTTGAAACTGGGTTGTTCTGTTTTCCAAATACTGACATTTAATTACCTTGCTCTTTGCTCAGGTTAATATTGATATGTAAATCTGGGGGCTATTTTCCCACCAACATTCCTGAAACCATTTGTTGGTTACATAATATGGTTAATGCCCCAGAACTTTCTGCAACACCTCCAATGTTCACAGTAAGTCTATTTCCTACAACTGTGACCATGTATCAAAAATATGAGTTAATAAAAATCTCAGTGTTTCTTCTTAGTCCTATCACTTTCTAATAGAGTTAAAGATCAACTATCTTGAAAATCATGGAAACTAGGGAATATTCTATGGTTTAAAGCAGCTTAGAAAAATTAGCCACCGACCAGCTGTGTAACCCTGCTGAATCTCTAAAATTAATCAAAAGGGTGAATCATAGGTATGAGTTTTAGACACACGGGATGACAATACCTTCTGTGGCAATAATTTACTTATCTTTAAAATGCTTTCACATATTATTATATTTAATCCTCAAATAATCTTGTAAATGTGCAGAACTTTTCCTCTCTTAGAATTTCAACAATGATGTAAACAATCAAGAGAATGAAGTTTAAATCATCACTTTTAAAGTTATGGAGACTGAGGGCCCTAGAAGTTAACTCGCTTACTCAAGGCTATAGAGCTAAGTAGTGAGGAACTAGTTACTGGAAGAGGTTAAGATTTTTTCAACATCATGCAACCTAAGCCACCCCCACTGGGTTCCTGTGATTTTTTTTCATACATTTTCAAATGGCTTAAAAGGGAACTTACAGTATTCTAACTAGTTTAGTGTATTACATATAGTAGATTGATAATATTAATTTGTTAAATGAACATTAATGGATGTCATCATTCACATACCAACACTTATAATAATCTAAGTAAACTAAAAGCAACTGATGTGAAAATTGCTTTGAATGTAGGTGATTTTAATCAGTAGGGATAGATTCACAGAATAGGGAAGATAGGGCAGCATTAGCAGAGAGAGTAAGACTGTGGACATTTGAATCTGATGAATGGGTTCAAATTTGGTTTTGCTACTTCTGAGCTATGTGACCTCAAGCAAGTTACACGCAACTTATTTCAGGAACATCTTCAAAAGAGTATCTATTTGAAGAATCAGGAAAATATAGTATAAAAGCCAAAGAGTTAATAATGTAACAAGATATTATCCTAAAATAATTTAATTATCTATCAATGATGAATTATCAAAAAGTTATTGGTCTCTTGGATTGTATATTCAAAGTACACAGGTAGAATATTAAACAGAGCTGAGGATCCAGGACTAAGTATGGATCAAGGACAGTGAAGATACCTGCTTTCTTTTTCCTACAGTTGGGGACAGTGAAGGAATATTATTTCCTTTCCTACCCAGGACACCATGTTCAAGACACCTATTTATGGGAGTTCACTATCTTATTAACAGCTTCTCAATAGCAGAGGAGTTTATCCCTCCAAGAGCTCTCCATCAATACTGCCATACCATGAACTGCAAACTACACTGGGGTTAAATTAAAACTCATCCATCCCAGACCAAAATGGGATAAACTTGAAAACACACTCTGTCTGTGTTTCCCTTTACATAAGTAGGCTGACCTCAGTGATGAAAGTTTGTAGTATGAACCTACAAATTCACTTTCTTTCTTTACAGGAGTAACAACTGTGCTCACCATGACAACTTTGAGTATCAGTGCCAGAAATTCCCTCCCTAAGGTGGCTTATGCAACTGCTATGGATTGGTTTATTGCAGTGTGCTATGCCTTTGTATTCTCAGCTCTCATTGAGTTTGCCACAGTAAACTATTTCACCAAAAGAGGTTATGCATGGGATGGCAAAAGTGTGGTTCCAGAAAAGGTAAATGCTTTAATATTTCCTGTGATATAGCACTATTATGTCTTTTTAAACATACAGGATGGGATGTTTGGACTTGGGGAAATGGATGAAGAATGCAGAGAAAGGGTAAAGAGGATTCTTTGTTTCTTATGTCACAAATGATTAAGTGCTATGAGAATTTTGTTATTGCTAAGCAAAGGTTGTTTCAGTGGATAGATGTTCAGAGTAGAATGAATGAGATAAAGGAGAAACACAAAGGTAAACATCTCTCCTCAAATATGCTTTCCTATGGTCCCCATTGATGTGAGAACTGTTTTAACAAACCTTACATTAGGAGCAATTATGCCATTATAATTTTTGTAACTTGAAAATTATAGTCTTCTGGTTGTTTTCCAAACCTAATAACTTTGGTCAGAAATGTTATTACTTTAATGGCTCAATTGAATTGAGCTTGCAAAATGCATTATCTCTAATTTTCACTCAAGGGTAGGAAACACATTTTCTTTTTCCAAAATAGAGGTTTGCTTTAAGAATCATAACACACAGAATTCACAGAAAAATTCTTCACTGTAGAAAATTATCAAGTCAAGAATATCACTGTTCTTCTCAATTAGAACCTACTTTAGAGTGAATTTTAAAGCATAGTTGGGAGGGACTTCCCCCACGGTCCGGTGGTTAAGACTCTTCCTTCCAATTCATGTGGTGAGGGTTCCATCCCTGGTCAGGGAACTAAGGTCTTGCATGCTGCAGGATGCAGCCAAAATAAATAAGTAAATAAATAAAGCACAGTTGGGGAGGATATTTCTACTTCTGGGGTTTGAAGGAAAAATATGTCAAAACGCAAGGGAGCCTTGGGATGGTGGAAAGAAGGGCAAAGTCAGAGACACAGAGATTCTAAGACATCTAGAAGTAATCTAGGAGGAATCACTCTACAGCAAATATAGAATTCTAGTGTCTTGAGTCAGTCCCTAAAAATACAGTTCTGTGGTCAAATACACTTGAATAATTCTGCATACTGTCACCAAGTCACAGTATAGTAAAGAGTCTGAGAGGGTGTATAGTAAAGAAATCCATTTAATGATGTTTTTCCCATAGCTCCACAAATATACTTGAAAAGAGGATCCTTTGTGTTGGAAACATCTACCACATTTAATAGAATCTAAAGCGTTACTGCTTATACGATGTACCACTAATACGCGTATACATAAGAAAGAAAATATGCTGCCAAGCAAAAGCTCTTTGAGCTTTACCTTTCAGCCACAGGTGAATCAGTTGAACACCTCAATGATCTTGTACACAAGCAACAGCATAGACGGTTCTGCATCAGATGCACTATCACAACCAAAATGGGCCAGAACCAGTCCTCAAAATTCACCTTGCCTTGAAACATCCTTGCCCAGTATAAAAAAATCTCTGAATTTTCAAATCAAGGACCTAGGCTCAGGTTCAGTAAAGAGGAGACAAGACAAAAGGGACTGCATTTACCAGTTGGAGAAAGGGGTGAGAGAGTGGAGACAGAGTTTGTGTCCTATACTTACCTTAGCCATTGATGGCCTCCATTTGTCCTAGAACAAAAGGGCAGTCCCAAAGGAAAGAGCACCAAAACTGAAGATGAGTGATCATAAGACACTACCAATTGTAAGACATAGCCCAAAGTCATAGATGTGGACATTTTAAAAATGCACATCTTAGAATCACTGGCATATATTCTATTAAAGTTCTTCAAAATTAATTATATGCAAACATCGGTGATATGCAACTGAAAAATGAAATGCAAGCACTGGGAAAAGTTGCTTTTCTATCTTAATCCTTTCTTTGCATGCTGCAAGAGGCCAATGTCTTTCTGATTGTGGCTCATCAGTATCAGTGGTTAATGACTTGTTAGATGAATTGAACTTGATCTGGAAAGCATAGAATTTGGGTTGAGGGATTGGTGAGCTCATAGTTGAGTTTACATTTCTCTCTTTCTGACCGTATGTTAGTCTTTCAAGTGCTGTGTCTCAAATAAAATATTTCAATCTCTATCAATCTACAGTCCGTGTTATTCAGTGTACACATATAGCTATAGGTATGGTCATATCTATATATTTTATGTATATATATATAGATAGATAGATACATATACATAATGCCTATATCTGTCATCCTAATGAGAAAGAGAATATTTTTTATAATTTATCTATGTCTCTGTAAAAATCTTCCCCAGGGCTTTGCCAGTTTGATTAGCTTATAATAAGGAGCATGATCACAGTGTGATCCAGGTCTCATTTTGACATTCAGAGAGAATAAATAACATATTTTTCCTGTGACCAGGTGAGTGTTTTCAGGAGAGGTAAAATTTCAATCTCTGACATGGTATAACTTGAAAAAAAAAAAAAGAAAATCCACATAGGGCATCATGTTTTCAAGCAAGCATATAGTAGCCTTCTCAAGATCCATCCTCATATGTTTAATTGTTGAAAGAAATACCAACTTCTTTTTTTTTTTTTTTTTTGTGGTACGCCGGCCCCTCACTGTTGTGGCCTCTCCCATTGCGGAGCACAGGCTCCGGACGTGCAGGCTCAGTGGCCATGGCTCGTGGGCCCAGCCGCTCCGTGGCATGTGGTATCCTCCCGGACCGGGGCACAAACCCGCGTCCCCTGCATCGGCAGGCGGACTCCCAACCACTGCGCCACCAGGGAAGCCCCCAACTTCTTAATGAATATGGGGGAGCTCAATATTTTCAGAAATGAAAAAAACTATACTTTTCCTGAGAAGCCAACCAGATATTTCTAAATATCCTTTTCAACATGATGCTGCAAAAAGAAAGCAAGAAATAAAACACTTAAGTTGAGAAAATTTAGTATTAGGGTATTATGATAAATTGACAGTAGGAGAGACGAAATCTACCAATAATACAAACTCTTCTCCAAGAATTCTTCCTGTGGCAGATTATTCATTTCAGTTTATCTAATAAGGTGTCTGTCACTCAACAAATTTTGTTTAGATTAGAACCCATTGCCTCTCTTCAACATCAGAGTGCATATACATTTTATCTAAAGGACATACATGCTTTTCAATGTATCCTTTAATATTAGATCTGCTATTTTCTAAGCAGTGGACTCAATACAAGTTCAGTCTGGCTGTTTGTGTTGAAATAATTCATATCACTTTTTGACTTGTAGTCATTTGGACCACATTCAGAGAGAATCAATTTAACTCATTTTATTTTTGTACAAATAATTATAGAAATTTCTGTCACTCCTCCTAAAGCTTAAGCAAATCTGCCTTCACTATGAAATGGGTGTATACTTGGACTAAGTGGCCTTACTTTTAATGGTGTACTACTAGGAGAAAAAAAAATCTGGCCGTTTTTTTGGTTTTAAGTCCCAGTGAATGTATGCTTAAGGACTTGGAGAGGAGAAAAGGTAGCAGATAGGTCATGGAGTTGGATAATAAAGAAATTAACCTGTTAAAATTGCACCTTGTGAGTGAGAAATATCAGCTCTTCTAGAAGTAATAGTTTATTCTGATTTGATATTAAAAATACAGATTGTCCAGAGTATATCGAGTCTGGTTGGTCAAGTTTAGCTGCTCATGAACATTCTCTGTGTAGTTTATTCACAATGTCAATAATCAGGCTTCACTCCCTAGGAGTTCTGATTCAAAATGCAAGATTGTGCCCAAGACATTTACACTTAAAAAAATTTTAACTGGTGATTTAGTGTGCACAAAAAAACAAGGCTCACTCTTCTAGACTAGTGCTATCCAGCAGGAATATAAGTGAGCCATAAATGTGAGCCGTATATATAATTAACATATTTCTGGTAGCCTTATTTAAAAAGTACAAACCAGTGAAATTAAGTTTAATAATATACTTTAGCCAATATGTCAAAAATATCCTCTTTACGTATAAATAATTCTAAACATTATTTAGGAGAAATATTGTACTTTTTTTTTTTTTTTTTTTTTGCGGTACACGGGCCTCTCACTGCTGCAGCCTCTCCCGCCGCGGAGCACAGGCTCCAGACGCGCAGGCCCAGCGGCCATGGCTCATGGGCCCAGCCGCTCTGCGGCATGTGGGATCCTCCCAGACCGGGGCACGAACCCATGTCCGCTGCATTGGCAGGCGGACTCCTAACCACTGCGCCACCGGGGAAGCCCTGTACTTTTTTTTATTTTTCATACTAAGCCTTCGAAATCCTATGTGTACTTTATACTTCCAGAACATCTCAAATTAGACTAGCCACATTACAAGTGCTCAATAGTCACAAGTTACTGATGGCAACTCTATCAGAGCACATAGCTCTAAACAATGATACACTTAATTTTTGAGAAACAGAAACTCTAAGAAATACCGCACTTGTCAATTACCGCACAGATAACGTTGATAAGCAGCCAACACTGAGCAAGAATTGAATTCAGGGTATCCTGACTACGTAGCCCTGCTTTGCCATTTGCCCATTGGAAACATGGGGAGAAGGAACAAATAATAATTAGCTCAGCAGTTTTTCACTGCAAAACAAACTACCCCAAAACTTAGTGACCTAAAACAACGACCAAGCATTTTGGGCTGGGAAAAACCTGATGGTATTTCTATTAGTCTGACCTAGGCTCATGCCAAAAAGTCCCTGATACGTGGTCATAGTTGGTCCTGCCCAAAACATCCATAAGATGTTTGGTCCACACCAAAGGACTTTGTTATTTCATCCTGTCCAAAACCATTTGGCATGGACATGATATGCTCATGGACATTTTGGATAGGACCACATTTCAAGGACTTGGCGTAAACCAAATGTCTTACGGACCAACTGTCTTATGGACATTTTGGACAGGAACAAATGTCCTGCAAGGTCACTTGTCAATCTGGTTTTTCATTTCTCCCCAAAATGCAGTTGTAAATTATGTTCCTTAGATTTTAAATAAAGCACATGTTTGAGTTCTAAAGGTCCCTTTGCTCAGCAACTTATAAACATGCTTCCCACAGTTTACTAAACAAAATACTTTTACTCTTTCCTTCTACAGCCAAAGAAAATGAAGGATCCTCTCATTAAGAAAAACAACACTTATGCTCCAACAGCAACAAGCTACACACCTAATTTGGCCAGGGGTGACCCCGGCTTAGCCACCATTGCTAAAAGTGCAACCATAGAACCAAAAGAAGTCAAGACGGAAACAAAACCACCAGAACCGAAGAAAACCTTTAACAGTGTAAGCAAAATTGACCGACTGTCAAGAATAGCCTTCCCGCTGTTATTCGGAATCTTTAACTTGGTCTATTGGGCTACATATTTAAACAGAGAGCCTCAGCTAAAAGCCCCTACCCCACATCAATAGGTCCTGTCATTCACATTCTGTTGTTCAGTCCTCTGCGCTGGGAATTGCTTTCTGTTCTCAACGCAGTAATTCCCATCTGCTTTATTGCCTCTATCTTAAAGAATTTGAAGATTTCCTTATTTCCATAATTCATATAAGAACAACAGACCCCTGTCTGGCAGTCCAGAGCAGAGCATATAGCTGAGACAGGATTCTGAAAGAGAGAGCAAGACAGAAAAATCACGACAGAAGGAGACAGAAGGGAAGAGAGAGGAAAGGTGGGGGAAGTAGGTCCAAAGACATGAGAAAAAGTAGAAGAAAAATCAAACTTAACTCTATAACTCTGGGTCATTTGTAGATATATATTTCCAAATATTCTAGAGAAAAGGATACTGTATATGTCAAAAATATTTTTATGTGAAGGTGTTTAAAAGAATAAATTATAAATGTTTAAAGAAGAAGCATTTTAAAAAATCTATGTCTTTATTGCACAAATTACAATGTGCTTCTTACATTTCTGTTTTGTTTTTTAAACCGATGTATAGCTTTAACATTCTGTTTCCAAAGCTAAAGATCCCCACTCTTTCTCCTTTTAAGAAATGCCTAATGCATTATTTTGTTGTTAAATGCTATTTTAAAATTTATGGAAATTGCATTGGCAAATGTGCAGTTCCTCACTGTAGAGCACATTTAATCCAATGGAGACAAATGCTTTAAATAGGCTGCTTTACTATCATCTGAGCTTTTACCACTAGACTCAATGAGGAGTCATTTTAACAGATACACACTCAATAAAACTAAAAAGAGAAATAATAAATTTAAATAGAACAATTTTAAAAGATTTATTTTCCATCCTGTCTATATCCAGATAGCACATGCATCCAATAATCACTGGATTTTCATTCTGAAGATGTTTTTAGAGGGGCAAAAATATTTTGCAAGCTCTAGAATTGTTGAATGTATTATTTTATATAACAGTACATTAAAAGCTTTAGATTGAAATTTATGACTAGTAAACAAATATAGAATATATAAATTATATATGTAAATATACGGCATGAGATTGTAAATTTTTTTACTTTTTTAAAGGTTGTGTTCTTAAAATACTGTGTAGGACTCACCGCTCTTAGCTGTTAGAATGTTGTTAAATGCTATGGAAATACTTTTAGAGCCTGCATTTAAGACCAGAACAGCCTGAAGGAATCAGATGGAAGTTCCAATATATGGGTATAAAATCTACTTATGGAGAGAAAGCTTGTAATTGTTCGGTGTACAGCAGTAAATCAGTTGCTATCTGCTCAAGTCATCCCACATTTCCCTATTTTAAACTCTTGTAATATAGAAAGAAAATGGAAAAGCACTAGTGGGAGCTAGAAAATCAACTGTATATTATTGCTATCTTTGCTGATACCAACTATTTCAATAAGTGTTGTACCATATGTAGCATTAAATATAAAAATACATGAAAGAATGTACAGGAAATAGCTTTTATTGAGTAATATTACATTTCATTTATACTGTAGCAATATATTTGTAGGCATACTACGTAAGGGCTTTAATGACAAGAGGTCCATTAATACTCCCTATGAAAATTCTAGTCTGTTTCATTACTTCCCAGATGTTTTAGAAATAAATATTTATGCAGAAGGTATTTTTGAAGCCTCCTTTTGTCTGCCAGAATTTCAGAGATATTTAAAATTAGTGTCCAGAATCCACAGGTTATGGTCTAACCACATTTAGAATACTATGACATAAACCTGTCATCGTAATTACCAAATAAGACAGTTGGGATCCATACCCAAGTTTTGAGCAATGTTTGTCTCAAAAAGCTGCTATCCAATGATGCAGGAAAATACAGTTGTGTTTTCCTAAACAAACTCTGGTTTTGTTTTTAAATGTGCTTTATTGTTTGATATGGTCCTGCCTAAATTCAATGAGCTAGCCCAATAAAGTGTGAACCAGGATATTTCATCCTTCGGTATCATGTGTAGATATCATGTATAGAAATAAAGTAAAATATGGCTCTAACTTCTGTGTTGCTGTTAATCTTGTTATTTTGGGGCGTTAATCTAATGTGTTTATTAAGAGCATTTTATCTTCCAGACTCCTCATAGCTAACATTTGGTCTGTATTTTGCTCATTAGATGTGAATATTTCTTATTAGTCTGCTTTCTGCTATGCAATGACTGCATTTCTATCATTTCCTAGTTTGTTAGTATATGTGGACAGTATTCTATTGTATAAATTGATTGCACAACTTATCAAAGACAAATGATTCTATGTAGCTTTTCTACAGTGCTTTGCTAAACCATGTAATACTAGTTAAGTCTTCCTTGAAAATAAAGATACACTCTTATAGAGGACAGTTCCTGTAAACTCCCAGGAAAAATTTTTTAAAGATGACACTGAATGTTTATTGCACCTTAGTGCAGTGAAGTGGCAATAAAACCTAACATGAATCGAGATTGTTTATGGCAGATGCATGTATTGCTTTACAGAGTTTAGCAAAAGCTCTTAACTTTATGTCATACTGTATTCTATTATAATAATAAAGCTAACATTATTCACTAAAAAATGGGATGCTTGACTTTCTTTTCATGTTATCAATATGACCTACCATTGCCTTGTTTTAAAATATTTTCAAGTAGGAGCACCTAAAAGTGCCGAGTGCTAATAAGAATTTAGGCTACTCAGAAGAGTTTTGAAGATGTATCAATAGTATGATCCTAAACTATGATTTTAAATGAATCACTTTCAAAAAGAGGAATTGTTAAACACCTGGTATCTGGTGCTGCTAGTAGCACCTCAACGCAAAATTTGTAAAGCATAAATACAAAAGAGTCAACATACTGAAACAATAGTAGTTTGTTCATATCTATTGTTAATACAGTAGATTTGTTTTCTGATCTACTCCCGGGAGACTGGTTTAATTGTTTTAGAGGAAGAGTCTCAGCATTATAGTTTTTAAACCTCCCACAGATCTATTACATTCCTTAATGTTTCTATAAGCACAAAGTTAAAGTACAAACCACTGAGAGGGACCTTCAAGATGGTGGAAGAGTAAGACATGGAGATCACCTTCCTCCCCACAAATACATCAAAAATACATCTACATGTGGAACAACTCCTACAGAACACCTACTGAACGCTGGCAGAAGACCTCAGCCTTCCTAAAAGGCAAGAAACTCCCACATATCTGGATAGGGCAAAAGAGAAAAGGAAAAACAGAGAAAAAAGAATAGGGATGGAACCTGCACCTCTGGGAGGGAGCTGTGAAGGAGGAAAGGTTTCCACACACTAGGAAGCCCCTTCACTGGTGGAGACAGTGGGTGGCAGCGGGGGAAGCTTTGGAGCCACGGAGGAGAGCGCAGCAACAGGGGTGCAGAGGGCAAAGCAGAGAGATTCCCGCACAGAGGATCGGTGCCGACCGGCCCTCACCAGCCCAAGAGGCTTCTCTGCTCACCCGCCGGGGTGGGTGGGGGATGGGAGCTGAGGCTCAGGATTGGGAGGTCAGATGCCAGGGAGAGGACTGGGGTTGGCTGCGTGAAAACAGCACAACAGCTAGCTGGGAGGGAGTCCAGGAAAAAGTCAGGAACTCCCTAAGAGGCAACAGACCATTGTTTTGGGGTGCGCGAGGAGAGGGGATTCAGAGCACCACCTAAACGAGCTCCAGAGACAGGCATGAGCCGCGGCTATCAGCGTGGATGCCAGAGACGGGCAGCTGCAGCCACCAAGAAGCCTGTGTGCGAGCACAGGTCACTATCCACACCCCCCTTCCGCGGAGCCTGTGCAGCCCGCCACTGCCAGGGTCCCAGGATCCAGGGACAACTTCCCCGGGAGAACGCACGACGCGCCTCAGGCTGGTGCAACGTCATGCCAGCCTCTGCCGCTGCAGGCTCGCCCCACATTCCGTACCCCTCCCTCTCCCCGGCCTGAGTGAGCCGGAGCCCCCTAATCAGCTGCTCCTTTAACCCCGTCGTGTCTAAGTGAAGAACAGACGCCCTCAGGCATCCTAAACGCAGAGGTGGGGCCAAATCCAAAGCTGAACCGCAGGAGCTGTGCGAACAAAGAAGAGAAAGGGAAATCTCTCCCAGCAGTCTCAGGAGCAGCGGATTAAATCTCCACAATCAACCTGATGTACCCTGCATCTGTGGAATACCTGAATAGACTACGAATCATCCCAAATCTGAGGTGGTGGACTTTGGGAGCAACTGTAGACTTGGGGTTTGCTTTCTGCATCTAATTTGTTTCTAGTTTTATATTTATCTGAGTTGAGACTTTAGAGCTTATTATCATTGGTAGATTTGTTTATTGATTTGGTTGTTCTCTTACTTTTTAAAATGATTATATATATATATATATATATTTTTTTTTTTTCCTTTTTCTCTTTCTGTGAGTATGCACATGTTGGCTTCCTTGTTTGATTTTGTCTGTATGGCTTTGCTTTTACCATTTGTCCTAGGGTTCTGTCTGTCCATTTCTGTTTTTCGGGGTTTTTTTTAAATAGTTTTTAGCACTTGTTATCATTGGTGGATTTGGTTTTTGGTATGGTTGCTCTCTTCCTTCATTCTTTGCTTCTTTTCTTTTTATTACTTTTCTATTTTTAACAATTTTTTTTTATTTTAATAACTTTATTTTATTTATTTATTTTCTTTCTTTTTTTTCTCCCTTTTGTTCTGAGCCATGAGGCTGACAGGGTCTTGGTGCTCTGGCCAGGTGTCAGGCCTGAGCCTCTGAGGTGGGAGAGCCGAGTTCAGGACATTGGTCCACCAGAGAACTCCCAGCGACATGTAATAACAAATGGCGAAAGCCCTCCCAGAGATCTCCATATCAATGCTAAAACCCAGTTCCACTCAACAACCAGCAAGCTACAGTGCTGGACACCCTATGCCAAAAAAACTAGCAAGACAGGAATACAACCTCACCCATTAGCAGAGAGTTTGCCTAAAATCAAAATAAGTCCACAGTCACTCCACAACACACTACCAGATGCGATCCTGCCAAAAAAAGACGAGATTCAGCCTTATTCACCAGAACACAGGCCCCAGTCCCCTCCACCATGAAGCCTACACAACCCACTAAACCAAACTTAGCCACTGGGGGCAGAGAGCAAAAACAACAGGAATTATGAACCTGCAGCCTGTGAAAATGAGACCCTAAAACACAGTAAGTTAAGGAAAATGAGAAGACAGAAATACACAGCAGATGAAGGAGCAAGGGAAAAACCCACAAGGCCAAACAAATGAAGAGGAAATAGGCAGTCTACCTGAAAAAGAATTCAGAGTAATGATAGTAAAGGTGATCCAAAATCTTGAAAATACAATGGAGAAAATACAAGAAAAGTTTAACAAGGACCTAGAAGAATTAAAGAGCAAACAAACAATGATGAGCAACACAATAAATAAAATTAAAAGTCCTCTAGAAGGAATCAATAGCAGAAAACTGAGGCAAAAGAACGGATAAATGACCTGGAAGATAAAATAGTGGAAATAACTACTGAAAGCAGAATAAAGCAAAAAGGATGAAAAAAATTGAGGACAGCCTCAGAGACCTCTAGGGCAACATTAAACACACCAACATTCGAATTCGCAGGCTCAGCGGCCATGGCTCACGGGCCCAGCCGCTCCGCGGCATGTGGGATCTTCCCAGACTGGGGCATGAACCCGTGTACCCTGCATCGGCAGGTGGACTCTCAACCACTGTGCCACCAGGGAAGCCCCAGCATCATTCTCAATGGTGAAAAACTGAAACCATTTCCACTAAGATCAGGAATAAGACAATGTTGCCCACTCCCACCACTATTATTCAACATGTTTTGGAAGTTTTAGCCACAACAATCAGAGAAGAAAAAGAAATAAAAGGAATCCAAATCGGCAAAAAAAACTGTCCCTGTTTGCAGATGAAATGATACTATACGTAGAGAATCCTAAAGATGCTACCAGAAAGCTACTAGAGCAAATCAATGAATTTGGTAAAGTAGCAGGATACAAAATTATTGCACAGAAATCTCTTGCATTCTTAAACATTAATGATGAAAAATCTGAAAGAGAAATTAAGGAAATACTCCCATTTACCATTGCAACAAAAGAATAAAATACCTAGGAATAGATCTACCTAAGGAGACAAAAGACCTGTATGCAGAAAAATATAAGACACTGATGAAAGAAATTAAAGATTATACAAACAGATGGAGAGATATACCATGTTCTTGGATTGGAAGAATCAACATTGTGAAAATGGCTATACTACCCAAGGCAATCTACAGATTCAATACAATCCGTATCAAACTACCAATGGCATCTTTCACAGAACTAGAACAAAACATTTCACAATTTGTATGGAAACACAAAAGACCCCGAATAGCCAAAGCAATCTTGAGAAAGAAAAACGGAGCTGGAGGTATCAGACCTGGCTTTAGACTATACTACAAAGCTACAGCAATCAAGACAGTATGGTAGTGGCACAAAAACAGAAATATAGCTCAATGGAACAGGATAGAAAGCCCAGAGATAAACTCACACACATATGGTCATCTTATCTTTGATAAAGGATGCAAGAATATACAATGGAGAGAAGACAGTCACTTCAATATGTGGTGCTGGGAAAACTGGACAGCTACATGTAAAAGAATGAAATTAGAACACTTTCTAACAGCATACACAAAAATACACTCAAAATGGATTAGAAACCTAAGGCCAGACACTATAATACTCTTAGAGGAAAACATAGGCAGAACACTCTATGACATAA
The DNA here is from genome assembly GCF_951394435.1 of Stenella coeruleoalba. Taxonomy (NCBI): domain Eukaryota; kingdom Metazoa; phylum Chordata; class Mammalia; order Artiodactyla; family Delphinidae; genus Stenella; species Stenella coeruleoalba. The sequence goes on from NC_137148.1 coordinate 138,111,274, forward strand.
ATCACAGAAAGATCCTTTTTGACCCACCTCCTAGAGAAATGGAAATGAAAACAAAAATAAACAAATGGGACCTAATGAGACTTAAAAGCATTTGCATAGCAAAGGAGACCATAAACAAGAAGAAAAGAAAACCCTCAGAATGGGAGAAAATATTTGCAAACAAAGCAACAGACAAAGGATTAATCTCCAAAATATACAAGTAGCTCATGCAGCTCAATATCGAAGAAACAAACAACCCAATCCAAAAACGGGCAGAAGACCTAAATAGACATTTCTCCAAAGAAGACATACAGATTACCAACAAGCACATGAAAGGATGCTCAACATCACTAATCATTAGAGAAATGAAAATCAAAACTACAATGAGGTATCATGTCACACAAGTCACAATGGTCATCATCAAAAAATCTACAAACAATAAATGCTGGAGAGGGTGTGGAGAAATGGGAACCCTCTTATACTGTTGGTGGGAATATAAATTGATATAGCCACATGGAGAACAATATGGAGGTTCCTTAAAAAACTAAAAATAGTACTACCATAAAACCCATCCATCCCACTACTGGGCATATACCCTGAGAAAACCATAACTCAAAAAGAGTCATGTACCACAATGTTCATTGCAGCTCTATTTATAACAGCCAGGACATGGAAGCAACCTAAGTGTCCATCGACAGATGAATGGATAAAGAAGATGTCGCACATATATACAATGGAATATTACTCAGTCATAAGAAGAAACGAGTTTCAGTTATTTGTAGTGAGGTGGATGGACCTAGGCACTGTCATACCAAGTAAGTCAGAAAGAGAAAAACAAATACTGTATGCTAACACATATATATGGAATGTAAAAAAAAAAAACAAACGAATGATTCTGAAGAACCTAGGGGCAGGAAAGGAATAAAGACGCAGATGTAGAGAATGGTCTTCAGCACACAGGGACGGGGAAGGGGAAGCTGAGATGAAGTGAGAGAGTGGCATGGACATATATACACTACCAAACGTAAGGTAGATAGCTATTGGAAAGCAGCCGCATAGCACATGGAGATCAGCTCGGCGCTTTGTGTTCACCTAGAGGGGTGGGATAGTGAGGGTGGGAGGGAGATGCAAGAGGGAGGAAATATGGGGATATATGTATCTGTATAGCTGATTCACTTTGTTATAAAGCAGAAACTAACACACCACTCTAAAGCAATTATACTCCAATAAAGATGTTAAAAAAAATAAAAATTACCTTTGTAAAAAATAAAAGTTCAAAATACTTGTAATTGCTTGAAAGACAACGGAGAAATTTCAACAATAGGCACAAAACTGTACCTGCTTCCTACAGACAAGACCATGTGAGGCCAAATCTTTCTATGTCAGATGGTTGCCAGGTGAAAACAAAGTAAATTATATTTCTACAATACAACATGCATCTTCTTAAAAAAATGATTCAGGACTTAGGAAAATTAATACTTTTAAAATCCTCCAGTGAAATGACTTATTCAAGCCAAATAAAACTACCCATGAAAACTAGGTGAACCATAACATTCATTGATTTGTTGGCTTTCATAAAAATGAACGTAGTGAATGATGATTATTTTGGCTATCAAACTATATCCATGTCAAGGCTAACCATAACAATTATCAAAGGAATCAGAATAAGAATGGACTTGGCATTATAACTGACCATCTGTTTGAATTTAATTATACCTGTTCGTTAATCTCTTCTGTTGGAGTTTTCTAACATCCATCTAGCTCTTGTGACCAACAAGAGCAGTCTGAGTTGATTATGTTATAGCCATGATTTAGTCAAATAAATTAACTCCAAATGTTAATTTAATTAAACTAAATTCTACTAACATTTGCTGAGTCTCTACCCTGTGTTAAGTACTGTGCTAGTCAATAGGGATGTAGAGATAAATATTTCATGGCCTTTTTCCATTTGGAAATCAATGCTATCATTGGGGAGGAAAACAAAGAATTAGGCAAAAATAATGATAAAAATATTGTAAGAAAAGTAGAGGATGCTATGAAACACATAACAGGGGTTCCTTGCCACTCTTCATAAGGTTAGGTTATTGAATCTGTAGGAACTAATAATGTCTAAGATGAAACTTGAAATATAAGAGGAAATGAAGTAGTCCTGCACCACGGGACAGTGGCCTTGGGATTTAAGGCCAACCTATGAGGTGTTAGCCATTTAACCACTGACTAAACAGTTGGGACATCTTAGAACCCTTCCGGTATTATAGTAGTTACTGAGATTACAGAGATGAAGATAACAGTATGCTCTTGGAAAGATCATAATTTCATAGACAATCCAAGTGAACCTAAAGTTATAACAGTAAAAAAGATGTAAAGGGACAAAGTACAGGGCATTTATACTTGGGAAGTGGTATGAGGGAGGTCTTCAGATGAAAGTGTTGGCTGAGCTACGTTTTGAAAGATGATTCAACATTTATCCGGCACTTTAGTGTTGGGGAGGCTGCTGATGAGAAGGGACATATTTTTTATTCAAAGATAATAACACGTTAAAACTTAACTCAGTCACAAAGTCTACTGCCAGGGAACTAACATGTATATGTAAAGCAGACAATATCACATCAAGTGAAGCTTTGGGGACTGTGAAAAACAGTACATGCCCCCAGTCTCTTTAGCCTCAGCTCCAGCTATTTGGTGCCATGTGGGGAAAGGGTCCTCATATTGCTATGTATTACAGTGTTAGGATAAAAAAAACCAAACACTTGATTCTGAATTTCTTTTTAACTCCAATTTTGAAACTATTGTTTGTCACATGTAATGTATCAGCCAGTTGAATTTGGCTAATTCAGCTGATTAGTGATCTCTGTTTTTCAGAATATCTATACAAATCCACACATTCATTGGGTAATCATTAATTGAACACCTATACTATGTTTGGCGTTAAGATTATTTCACAGAGAAAGGGAAGGTTGTCCTCTGTATTAGTTAGCAAACGTCAAAACTCTATTTGAAAGAATGCTGATTTACTACATTTTCAAAAGCCACATTATTTTTCAATAAAACATTTATAGTCTAAAAAGAGATCAAAGTTTCCATAGGATTGTAAAATATTAAGATTCTTTTTGGTTTTGGTTGATAATTCACCTGTCTTTCTCTGTAACATGTTATTATAGAAAAGATCATGTCCTAATTAATAGTCCATCAAAGTATAATTTATGCATATTACCTTCTCTGATCTTACCATAGAGTAGTTATAAAAGAAGAAATTCATATAGGGCTATTGATTCGTTTACAACACTGTGTAAGTGATTTTGCCAGATTAAAAAAATAATTTGAACTGAATTATAAAGATACTTTCAAAACTCATCTTTAAAAATCTTACACTGGATCTCCTTGGTCTATGTTTTATTTGAAAACTTAATCATCATATAAAGTATGAGAACATGAAAAAAATTGGCATTTCAGGTCAAAAGGAAAAGTCATCCTAAACAAACTAGAGATGATGGGGATGGCCAGCACAAACACTCTGGTATCCATTGAAGCAGAAAGAGCATGGCCACTGGAGTCAGAGACCCCACTTTAAATATTGACTTGACCCATTGCACAGTTCCTTCTGAGCCTCATTTACGCAGAAAAAAGAATAATAGTAGTTAGTGTGACATTTCTAGAGTGGCGCAGTGAGGACCTGAACAATTCCTCTCCCCAAAAGCAATAATAAAACTTGACAGGTTAATCTAAAAGCAAAACTTTCCAGATTCTAGAAATCAACAACAATGTAAGGGGTATTTATTTTAAAAAAAAAAAAAGCACTACTGAAACTTTTGTAAGAATGTTCATATGTAACATTTTAACTTGCAATTGCACTCATGGCCCCTTCAGCTCCATTTTTGCAATAATGCTACCAGTGAAGCACAAGCTGTATAAATATGCATCTTCACCACTGGGGGGATGGGGGCTCTTACTTAAATTGGACCAAAGTATGCAAAAATTCTATACCCATGGAAATAGTAGTAATCTTGTAGGCAAATGAATAGGAAAGCCAATACTTAAGGTAACCAGAAGTTACAATCCTTATTAAAGCAAACAAAAGACTGGCAAAAGAGGAAGAAATGGAAATTTAACAGGAGGATAAGGAAAAAAAGTCATCTGTAGTGGGCTGATTTCAAATCAGTATAATATGCATGTTCAAAGGATGAAAAAAGTTATGTTCAAATAATAAAGAAAAGTATTATAGCAATGATATACATTAAATACAGAATCTCAATAAAGAGAAGAAATCATTAAAAAAGTAAATCTAAAGGGAGAATCTGGACTTGGAAATAAGGATAATTTAAGTAATTAAGTTACTAGAGGAGCTCAGAAGCAGATTGGAGATTTTATTTTATTATTTGCATATTGTATCAACATTACCCACAGCCTATGTTTACAGATTCATTGGTTTTATTTCAGAAACTAAAGTAACACTACTTGCGGGGTGAGGAAGGAGGGATGACTGGGGATTTAAGCAATAAAGTGTAGCATTACTAAGGAAAATCTAGACAGTTTGCTGTCAATGACAAGGAATTAAAAGTTTCATTAAAATAAATCTTGGAGATTTTGTCTCATTCAGTATAAAACCAGTAACTATAATAAATTCCCTCCATAAATGGAAGAGTGAATATAAATTCAATGGAAAAATAAAATTCGACGGAACTGTTGAATCAGAGGGTTTTTTCTTTCATAATAAAACACAAATATTTTTTGAAAATTAAATTGTTTTGTCCTTTAAAGAGGAAATTCAATTTCAGACATCATAAATAAGACTATACTCTCCCCTCTACATTATAGCACAGCTATTTGTAGGTCAAGCAGAAACATTTGTTCCTGCTGTTTGTAGCTATCTTTATTTTGCCCACTAGCTCTAATTTTCAACTAATATAAGATCAGGGAGAAGTCTGTAGATATTATTACAAATTTTTATAATCTTGAAAGATGAAGTATAGGTTATGCTCAGAATGATCTAGTTTTAGAGCTTGCCATGAAATAATGAAACACTGCCTAGATGTTTATAACACTCATGGTTACAAAACGACATTGTTGAATATAATTTGGATTTCTGTCATCACAATTATCTCAAGGTGAAGGGTGCAATAAGGTCTCTTCAAAATATTGTTGAGTATTTTTCTTTAACAAACTTATTCAACTATTAAAAGGTAAACATTTAAAATTGTTTTTATTAATATTAGTGAGTCTCTGTTCCTCAGCAGCCCTATTTCTGCACTGACCACCACTGGGAGTTGGTGAATTAACATGTGGAAACTGAATACACACATAGGTAGGTCAGTTGTCCACATAAATTCAGCTTTTGTCCTTCATGGCCACTGCAAAAAATAGAAAGAAACAGAAATAACAAAACTGTTTTTAAATTCAAGCCTTAGGTAGTATTCTCAGGAACATTTGTGATTCAAAAACTTTTTCTTGAGCAAAGGATTATTCAAAGGTAAGATTAAAGTGCTATGTGGCCCAAAGAAATGGGACTTTTTCTCCCCAACAAAGTTTGGCCAGGGCACCCTCGAAAAGTGTCTGTGTATTCTACGGATCCTAAACAAAACTTTCCATAGGAAAATAAACCACTGTATGATATAACAGGGATAATCATCACTAATCTATAGCTCCCAATAATGTACTGCTTTCTTAGTGACAGGGATTACACTGTATCATTTTCATATATTATTTAATTCTCATATCCCTGTGATGTTGTGATGACAATCCCATTTTACAGATGAGAAAACTGAAGTTTAAAAAGATAAATGAACTAACCCACTGCTGTGTAGCTATAAAATGCCAAACCACAATTTGAAACAGGATTGGAATGAGGTCACTTTTTATGAGTTTAAATGGGCTTAAATTTTCTCTAAATTAATTCCTTTACTTTATAAATAAAAAATAATGAAAGCCATCATGGATAAACTCCCTGTTAAAGGTAGATTCAAGATTATAGTGCACATTTTTTGAATGCCAATAAAAAAATATGAGAAAAAAACCTATTTTTCCAAGTGGAAAAATAGTTGAAAAAACCCAACAATGAGATTATTGGGTCTGCCAACGAAATCTAATTTTCCTGGAACAATAATTTAAACAGTGTGTCTTCTGCTTAGGTATGTTTTAACATGTGAATTTTATTCATTTCCTATTGATTGTCTAATGCCAGGGTGTGGTACAAGTGGTGGGGAGGGGAATGGAAATATGGAAAATTGTAAGTACAGATTGGAATTTGTTATAAGCGTTGTCTTTTTTAGTAAAGAAGACTGCCACCAGTAAATTAGGAAGGGCCAGTTGTGGAGGTGAGATCAAGATATTGGACTAGAAAGATGCTGCGCTCACCTCGCCCCACAAACACATCAAAACTATTAGAAATATTGCCATCAAACAAAGGTAATTCCTAACATTTTCCTATCTACTTTTCATTGTTGTAAGGAGCAAATAAAGCTCATTTCCCCCTAAAAAAAAAAACCAAAAAACAACTACCACCATGTATGGAGCCACTTTCTCTGAGAACTACGACAGCTCTTCTATAACCAAGGTTATAAAGAAACAACCACAGAGAGTCTGGTAGGAGGGAAGGAGACACAGTCTAGTCTAGACCCACACCCCTGGTGGGTGACCCAAAAGAGGAGGCGGGATATCACAGGCTAAAGAATCCTGCCTAAGGGGTGAGGAGTGGCTGGTTTGAAAACCAGTGGGGCTTATCAGAGGGTTGTAGGAAATTGAGACTCAGCTTCATTCATTAACATTATCTTTTTTCAGTTTTGTAGGCATTTGGAGGCCCCTACCTAGTCTACAACACTGCACATCTCAGTGGAAACAGAGCTGTTAGACTTTTTGATGCAGTGCCTTCTCCATATATTTTAGTTTATAACTTTCTCTCTCTTTCTTATATTTGGGAAAATAATAACTATGTATGTGTACATATATGTGTCATGCAGTATGTGTCTATTTATATCTTTCCCTCTCTTTCTCTCTCTTTCCATACGTAGAGAGAAAAATACAGAAGTAGACAGATAAAAACATAGGCACACGCAGATACATACACACACATACATATGTAGTTATTATCTCCCCACATATTTCCTCCTATTTGCAGAATCTGGTGAAGAGAGGGTAAAAAGTATAACAAAGATGGTAACCAAATGTGGGGATTTTTTTGGTCTAGAAATATAACAAGCACATAGGTGATCTAGATTCTAAATGAAATTTCTGAAGAGCTAATGCCTTCTTGTGGGGTCAATGACACCTGCACTTTTTAAAATAAAGAAAGGGCAAATTCTCTGTATTGGCATCCTTGGCTTTCAGGTACCTGTTTGCTTTTGTTTTGCCAAAGGTTATTGGGACAAAGCAGAAATGACAGATTGTCTGGAGACCATAAGGCTGCTACCAGCCCACAGCAGTCCAGGCAGTGCCAGGTAGCAGCCTTCACAGACTGCCAGGCCCTGTTCTCTTTAATGAGGACTGCTAAACAAGGCAGGTGGCATGGAGATTGGGGCATCCTAGTATGACGTGGGAGAAATAAGTGAATACTCCCTTTCCACCTGTTCCATTTGGCTTCTCTTCGTTCAGTACAAATGTCCTTGGGAGCAAAAGGGACCTGCTTTTAAGGACAGGTCCAATATCATTTTTTTTATTTGTAAGAATAAAAAAATAAATAAAAACCTAAGGGGAAAAATTAAAAAAAAAAAAAAGATCCTGTTTGTCAGAAGCAGACAAGGGCAGAGAGCCACAAAGCCAAAGATTTCTACAGATATTACAGATAGAATGTGTGGTTTTCACCTCTACCTCCCCTGGAGAGGATTGCCTCCTGCATGGGCTTGGTTAGGTCCCTGGGCTAAACCTAACTTCCCTGTAAATATGTGCATTATGGGTTACACCTCCACCACCCCAAAGTCTTCTCTAACCTGTATGGCAGGAATTTTGTTTCAGATCAATTTCTAATTCTTATTTCCTCCCATTTAATTGCAGGTCTGCCTTTTGTTATTCTCCTTATTCTCTTCACCAGCAATGCAACCTTCATTTGCCTTGCCAGGCATCCACAGCCTCACTAGCCGCTCACTCCTCCACTTGTCCCTGGATCCTGAGACTCTTACTGGCCCAGAGACCGACCATGGAGGGATCCGACATGTAAAATCAGTATTAACCCAACGGCAAAGCTAGTCTGCTTTGAGTCACCTACAAACTCAGCTTCGATTGACTGCAAAGACTCTCCTCTTAACCTCAACAGAATTTCACTAAAACCACAAGAAAAAGAGTAAATAGAAGAGACAAAATGCACTATGAGTTCAGAGGTGAGTATACCCATCCGAGCTCAAAACATCAGGGAAGAATGCTCCTTCTTCCCAAGTGGCTAGATTAGGTGTGAATAAGCAGAACAGAAGTTGTGAGCATCACGAAGAGGACTGCACAAGGACAAAGGTGCCAAGTTAGAAACAGCCTGGGCATACTGTGAGAACGATGAGAAAAATGGGAAAGCAAGAGTGGAAGCCTACATTGTAAGACCATGTTCTAAAGTCATGTGTCTTGATGCTTGCGTTATTTCCATTCATGAAGGGATCTAATAAAGTGCAGTGCTTATGAGTATGGATTCTACTTTAGAGAAAACAAAATCCAAATTTCCTCTGTCTGTGTGAACAAAGGTAAACCCCATATCCTACCTAGGCTTATGTTTTCTGATTTAGGGTGGAAATATTATTTAGCTTCCAGATTGACTGAAAAAACTGAATGAGTTAATGCATGCAAGAACTTAGTACATTGCTTAGCACATAGAATTATTCAGGAATTATATGATTATTATTAATTTTTCAATCATGCGATACTTTTTTTTGAGAATCTATTAGGTTCTCTTTGTTGTGTTGGGCACTAGGGATAGAATGAAAAGACAACCTACAGAATGGAAAAAAAAAATGTTTGCAAATGATGTGACTGACAAGGGATTAACCTCCAAAATATACAAACAGTTCATGCAGTTCAATATCAAAAAAACAAACAACCCAATCAAAAAATAGGCAGAAGATCTAAATAGACATTTCTCTAAAGAAGACATACAAATGGCCAAAAGGCACATGAAAAGATGCTCAACATCACTAATTATTAGAAAAATGCAAATCAAAACTACAATGAGGTATCACCTCACACCAGTCAGAATGGCCATCATCAAAATGTCTACTAATAATAAATGCTGGAGAGGGTGTGGAGAAAAAGGAACCCTCCTGCACTGTTGGTGGGAATGTAAATTGGTGGAGCCACTCTGGAGAAATAGTATTCAGGTTCCTTAAAAACCTAAAAGTAGGATTACCATATGATCCTGCAATCCCACTCCTGAACATATAGCTGAAGAAAACCATAATTCGGAAAGATACATGCACCCCAGTGTTCATTGCAGCACTATTTACAATAGCCAAGACATGGAAGCAAACTAAATGTCCATCAAAAGATGAATGAAAAAAGAAGATGTGGTATCTATCTATCTATCTATCTACCTATCTACACACCACCATACTATATATATATATAATATATATATTTATATATAAAATACATAATGGAATATTACTCAGCCATAAAAAATGAAATAATGCCATTTGCAGGGACATGGGAGGACCCAGAGATTATCATACTAAGTGAAGTAAGTCAGATAGAGAAAGACAAATATATTCTATTGCTTATATGTGGAATCTAAAAAGCTGATACAAATGAACTTACATACAAAACAGAAATAGACCCACAGACATAGAAAACAAACTTATGGTTACCAAAGGGGAAAAGGTGGGGGGAGGGATAAATTAGGAGTTTGGAATTAACATATACACACTACTATATATGAAATAGATAACCAATAAGGACCTACTGTATAGCACAGACAACTATACTCAATATTTTATAATAACCTATAAGGGAAAAGAATGAAAATATAAATAAATAACTGAATTAGTTTGCTGTACACCTGAAACTAACACAACATTGTAAATCAACCATATTTCAATTTAAAAAAGGTATAATAAAATTGAGTTCCTGTTCTAATTTCACTATCTATGGAAGAAAGTGGGAAGTTAGCTAACAAATTCAGTACCATATCATACATACTGTGATTAAAGTAAGTACAAAGGCCCTGGATCTGCTGAGGTGGAGTAAGCAGCCCCTGGGGCTGAGGGGTTGAAGAGTTTACCTGATTCATACCTGGGAGGTCAGGTAAGATTTCCAAGACACAGAAATAACAAGCTGTTAAGATGGAGGAGGGATCTTCCCGGCAGAAGGAACAGCAGGTGCCAAGGCTTCACATGGTTCATAACGGCCCAGCCAAATGACGCACCTGGAGCACACCCAGGCAGGACAGGAGCTGGGACTGGAGGGTTTCCCAAGGATCTGCCTTTTGTTCCACCCTGATTGCTGTGGGGACGGTGCAGGCTCAGATGTTACCTTCTGTGTACAAATCACAAGGAACGAGGAGGGAGGTAATGTGAGGAGGGAGGTAATGTGCTCCATACAATCTGCTGTGAGGGTTCAAAGCATGGACTTTGGAGACACGGCGGTTCTGTATTTTTATACTTGCTTGTCACCTTTGTGACTCTGGGCAAGTTAACTGCTGCAAATCTCATTTTCCTTATCCGTAAAATGGAGACAGTATTTCTCATAGAGTTACTATGGTGATTAACAATGATAATGTAAATAAGCAATTAGTTCAGTGCCTGGCCTATAACCAGGACTCCGTATTGGCTAGCTTTGCTTATCACTGACTATTTTATTAATGATAATAACTTTGGCTTCAGAATGTTAGACAGAGTTCCAAAGCCATGCCTGCTGCTGTCACCACCTCTGCTTGTACAAATAAAAGTATAATAATCCATAAAATTTATAGTGAGAAAAGGAAAACTTAAGCTTGAAGGTGGAACTCCAGGTTACAAAAGAGATGGAATTAGAGAAAACCTGGCTTAAAATATCATAACTCTGGTTTCTCTTTCACATTTCCTCTTTCTCCAGACTTGCTATCCTCCAGTTGTCTTCACCACTTGCTTTCGTGACCCAAGTCCTAGCTACACTTTCCTAGACTGTCTTCATTTCTGTGCTCTAAGAAGTAGGGGAAAAGGTTTCATAACGAAGTCATAGTGGAATGGGTAGCCCTACTCCCTTAAACATATATAACATGGGGCCCTACTCCCTTAAACACAGCTGATTTTACCAAGACTTGAAAATTGATACCAAGTTCTTTCAAGAAATTTGGAAGTTGAGTCACTTAAATATTATGTTTGAACTGAAATATCACAATGAAAGTATCAGCTAGCACTTAATTTCTTACTCTGTGCCAGGTACGGGCTAATAACTTTACATGTGATATGGTGTGATCCAACTGTTGACAAATTGTTACTTACTTAAACATGGAGGAGTGAAAATAAATTGGGCAGGTCATCACAACTAATAAGTGAACTTTGTTAATTCAGAGTCTTTGAATTTAAAAGAAAACTTAAATTTGATTATGTAACCTGAAAACTCCAAACCAAGAAATAGAAAAAATAATTTCTTGCTGATCAACGGAAGGGCATTCTTGGGCAAGCCCTCTTATCCTCTCCAAATCTTGACTTCCAAATTTGTAAAATGAATAGATAGGTTTGAGACATCTTAACAATTCTATGTTTCTATGATTTTATATGAGCCCTCAATACATTTCTCAGATGAGCATTTTCTACATCTCCGTGGGAAATTTATGGGAAATTTTAATTCAAAAAGGTAACTAGAGGATAATGGATTATACCAGCACATGAATGGAAAACACCTGTCACTCCTGTTCAAACTCCCTCATTCCTCTTCCAAGAGAGCTATTGCTATTCAATCACCATACTCATTCATGCCAACACTGGCCACATTATCCCACTAAAAATCAGAATTGACATGTGAAATAAAACTTATTTGTCAACACATCTACACAGTGATGAAAGGCTACCCTAGAAAAGTGCTGCAGGTTTCACAAACACCATTTTGAAGTACCAAGTCTGCAATGCTGGGGACAAACTGTTCTCATTTTTTTCAATTCCTTGGATGCTATCTGTCTTCATGGACCATATCAAGCCCCATGTTTTTCCTGCATCCTTCCTTAGTAACCTCACCAGCACTAATTCATTCCTTCCTCGCCTTCCTTCCTTCCTTGCTTCCATCTGTTACCTTTTCCTTCTTTCTTTCTTTTTCTTTCTTTCTTTTCTTACTTTCTTTCTTTCTCTTTCTTTCTTTCCTTTCTTTTTCTTTCTTTCTTTTTTTGAATTTTATTTTATTATTTATTTTATACAGCAGGTTCTTATTAGTTATCTATTTTATACATATTAGTGTATATATGTCAATCCCAATCTCCCAATTCATCCCACCACCCGCCCCCCCTTGCTTTACCCACTTGGTGTCCATAAGTTGGTTCTCTACATCTGTGTATTCCTCCCATTGCCAGACCCCCAGGTTGGGAGGCCTGACGTGGGCCTCAGAACCTTCACTTCAGTGGGTGGACTTCTATGGTATAACTGTTCCCCATTTTGTGAGTTACCCACCCAGTGGTTATGGGATTTGATTTTATTGTGATTGTACCCCTCCTACCATCTTACTGCAGCTTCTCCTTTGTCTTTGGATGTGGGGTATCTTTTTGGGTGAGTTCCAGTGTCTTCCTGTAGATGATTGTTCAGCAGTTAGTTGTGATTCCTGTGCTCTTGCAAGAGGGAATGAGCACACGTCCTTCTATTCCACCATTTTGAACCAATCTCCCTTCTTTCTTTCTTTCTCTTTCTTTCTTTCTTTCTTTCTTTCTTTCTTTCTTTCTTTCTTTCTTTCTTTCTTTCCTTCCTTCCTTCCTACCGTCCTTCCTTCCTCCTTCCCTCCTTTCCTTCCTTCCTTTCTTGCTTTCTATCTTGCCAGAAGCCTTACTGCCTCAACTTGGATTATATTTAATTTGGAGCATGATTATACAACGTTTTATAAAATTAAATAAGTTATTCTTAGGTTCATTCATTTACTCATTATTCAACAAATATTTGCAAATTTGTTTTTACATACTAGGTGCTGAGCTAGGTACTATGAATAAAATATAAATAAGATAGACATAGACTACACTTATGAAACTTCCTATTTCACAGCAGATAAGCAACAACTGAAAAAGATGTTAAACAAGATATAGGCACACATGGTAGCAGTAGCAGCATCTGGGACATGAAGGAAGTTTTCATACAGAAAATAATGTTGAGTTCTAGAGGGTATGTAGAAATTAGAGAAGTATAGATATGAGGAAGGGGGTTTCCATGGAAAGGGGGCATAAGGGGCAAATATCTAGAACCAGATGAGAAACAACCATGGTATATTGTGAGAATAAGACAAAAAGGCTGGTAAATTAATGAAGAACACTGAATTCAGTAAGTCCAAGATGCAAGGTGGGACATTTTAAGAGATAAGGTTGAAGGTCTATGAAGGCGTCTACTAATAAATGTCCTTGAAAGCAATCAAAATCAACTATGGATAACTTTTTAGAAAATGAAAGAACTTATTGAAATGGTTAAATCACAAAACTGATGGAAAAGCTATATAGCCAGTACACAAGAAATATAAGAACTATAATATTCCCAGGGAACTCAGTAGCAGGAATTTATGGTATTTTCTTTAAGGCACAGTCATTGCATTGGTTCAACTACAACCACCTTAGTTCTTTTTTGGCACTCTACTCTGGGCTCAATTCTTAGAAGATTTTGATCGGTCTAGTTTGGGTCAGGTACTTACTCCTTGGAGAGACACAGTTGGTGGTGGTTCTAATAGAACACTATGAAATGGGAGGGGCAGTGTACGCCAAAACACATATGCACAGGAGGGTGCTATGTTGGCCAAAGGAGCTGTAAGCAATAAAGTACAACAAACTCAAGAAATGCCTCCTATGTCATGATAAAACATTTGAATGCTAAACTGAGGGCAATGGATTGGCACTGAATGGAAGAATGCTCTGAGCAGGTCTGTATTTAAGGAAAAGTACAAGGAAGGATGGCTAAGGGGTGGACCTTCCTGGAGGCGTGCAGACATACAGGTGTGAGATGATGGATGGAAATTTGTACAAAGGAGGTCGTAGAAGGGACAGAGAAAAGAAAATTGGTTTAAGAGATATGAGTCCTGTAGAATGAAAAGGGTAAGGGAATACTATATGTATCACAGTAGCCAGTGTATTTCCATGAACAAAGCAGGAGCTCAGCAAATATCTATTGACAAGACTTAAATGCAGAAATCTGGCTTAGAAGGTGCTTAGTACATTTTGACATTTGTATATATTCTGTGCATCACAATATCTGAATTTTTTCAACTTGTTCTTCCTTTTTCACATCATTTATTGTATGACTCAATTCCACAATTTTATAGTTTTGCTGCCTAATTGTAAGTAGTACACAGTGGTTCATAGGGAGAATGAAATTATTTCATTTCAAAGAGAATCTCCAACTGAGAAGAAAAGGGAACATGTAGGAAAAAAAAAAAAAAGGTTTCCAAACTTGCAGGTGTTGCTTAAAATTTAAGAAGGTATAAAACCTTGGTAAGGGCTTCCCTGGTGGCGCAGTGGTTGAGAGTCCACCTGCCAATGCAGGGAACGTGGGTTCGTGCCCCGGTCTGGGAAGATCCCACATGCCACAGAGCGGCTGGGCCCGTGAGCCATGGCCACTGGGCCTGCGCGTCCAGAGCCTGTGCTCCGCAACGGGAGAGGCCACAACAGTGACAGGCCCGCGTACCGAAAAAAAAAAAAAAAACAAACAAACCTTGGTAAGTGGACATGTAAGAGTAATTTTCATAAATGTCCTAAAAATTTAGGTTTGGTACCGATAGCAGTTTTACAAAGCTTAGATTTCAGCTTCTCTCTCTTCCCCAACTATAACAAACACATCAGTGCTCTTTACCCATTTCTGAGAACATAGAAATAATTTCCTCTGCACATGGAATTTGACAGCAATTAACTGGAAGACATGGATGTTAACAGATTTTGATATAATCTGATTTAAATTAATTCAATAAATTTATATGTTAAGTTAGTATAACGGCAGCCCAAATTTCAGATAATTTTGTGTTTTGGGAACAGAGAGGGATGAACAAGGTAAAAAGAAAATCACCAAATTTCCAAAACAGAAGAAAAAGAAACATTCTAGAGAGAAGGTTGCTGTAGCATACCAATGAGAGGAGGGATTTGGGAGCTACTCATGGAAATCTATAGTTATCACACTATGCACCACTGTCACAAAAAAGGAAAATGAGAAAGCAGATCCCAGGCTCAAGAGACATAGAATTGAAATGTAAATTAAATGTAATCATGCCATGTATTACCACCTCTGCTCCTGCACAGCTCAAAAACCCATTTCAGCATAAACATTGTGCTGTGCTGTTCCATCTTTAACAAGCTGACCTCAAAGGGGGAAAAAATGAGCTATTTTTACAACTGAAGCTTACTCTTGATTGAGGAAATCTGATTGTAAGGGCAGTTTTGACATACTGTTGCAATTTAAATGAACTCTTCAAATTTGAAAGAATATCATCTATCAATCTTCCAGTAAACCTCTCCTTTTCTTCCTCTCTTTGTCTCTCCTCCCCTCTCTCTCTCTGTTTTCTTATTATTGAGATATAGTTAACATGTAACATAGTATAAGTTTAAAGCACACAATGGCTGATTTGATACATTTATATATTGTAATATGATTACCGCCATAGTGTTAATTAATATCTCTATAAAGTCCCTTAGCATTTCTTTTGTGTGGTGAGAACACTTAAGATCTAGTCTCTTAGCAACTTTGAAGTATATAATTCAATGTTATTGACTATAATCACTATGCTGTACACTAGATCACTAGAACTTAACTCATTTTCTAGTTGCAAGTTTGTACCCTTTGGCCAACATCTCCCCAATTTCCCCACCTCTTGGCCCCTGGTAACCAACATTCTATTCTGCTCTCTGTTCACAGTCAATCTACTGAATATTAAGGTTAACAACATGATCTTAAAACCCAAGAAAAAGATAAGACAGATAAGAAGGTATCATCAGAAAAAATACAAGAAGGTAGAGAACTATTATCTTCAAAATACTAAAAAAAAAAAATACTGATAAACTAAAATTTAATGTGCACATAAATTATCATTCAAAAGTGAGATGAAAACTAAAGACATTTTCAGACTTATAAAGAATGTGAGAGTTTATCACCAAATTAAGTTTACAAAAGTAAGTCCTAATTAAGTAATGTAGAATCCAGAAATATGGAATATAAATAATGAAAAAAACAGAAACTTCTAAACTCTTTATAATTAAACCAAATTTCACTAGCAATACTAAGTTCAATTAACTACTAATTGTAGTTAATACTAAATATTAGTATTTATTTTGAAAAGGAACAATAAAGAGTCTTCAGCTTCTGGTCATAATGGAGTAACTGGGATCTAATTTCCCTTCTCATAGTAAACGGCTAGAAAACTGGAAAAGCACAAAAGTCTGCAGCTTTTAGACACCGTAGGAAAGACAGCAAGGACTGGGATCACCAAGAAAAGGGAAACAAATAAGATGAGCCCTGTGATCACCCCAGATTTCTGTCTATATTCAACTTCCTAACAGTCCAGAGAGGGTGATCCTACATGGAGCATTGTAATCTCCCTGAGAAGAATCATTAATCAGGGAAATGCATATTACAACCACAATGAATGGCTCTAATCACCCATTGAAGTGGCTAAAATGAAAAGTATTGAAGGATGTGGACTCATCATATGATCTAGCAATTGCCCTCTTAGGTATTTGCCCAAGGGAAATGAAAACATATGTCCACGTGAAGACTTGTACCTGATGCTCATAGAAGCTTTATTCATAATAGCAAAAAATATAACAAAAACAAACAAAAAAAAAAGTGAGAAGCAATCCAAATGTCCTTCAACAAGTGAATGGATAAACAGTTTGTAATATATTTATTTAATAGAACACTATTTATAAATAAATGGAAGAAAGTACTAATACACATAACATCATACATGAAAGTCAAAAATATGTTGAGTGAAAGAAGCCAAACCAAATAGACTAGACACTGTATGATTTTTATTTACATGAGATTCTAGAAAAGAAAAATCTGATAGCGACAGAAAGCAAGTCAAGGTTTGTCTGGATCCAAGCATGTGCGGTAATGATAGAAAATGAGCTTCACTGAGGTTAAACAGTTGAATAATTTGTCATAATTTGTTGAATTTATAGACTTTTGTTATTTTTAAATTACACCTTAATTTAGTTAATTAAAATGTAATAAGGAAAAATCTAGAAAAACATTATATAGCTAATAAGCATATGAAAAGATACTCAACTTTACTCAGATTTAGGGAAATGCAATGTACACCATAATCAAATTGACAAAAATTAAAATGTCTGAGAATACCAACTATGGACAAGAATGTGGAAAATCATAACCTCTCAAACCTGACTTTTGGGGGTGTTAATTAATACAACAATTTTGGACAACATCTGGTAGATTTTGAATGTGCTTGCCCCAATAAGCTATGTGTACAATGTCACATGCAGTTAGCTAGCTGGGGTTCAAATCCTTCTTCTCTAACTATCATAAAGTCTTGATTTGATTCCCTTATTTGTAAAAAGGACAATGATTAAAGCTACTTCATAAAAATGTTATGAGCATTTGGTCAGTTAATATATGTAGTATATGTAAAGTCTTAGAACAATGCCTGGTTTGATTTGGGATGGTTACCCAGGGAATTTCAATTCTTTCAACATTTATTTATTTTTTCTTTGAAAATTATTTAAAGCAAATTGACCATGTTAAATTTTGTAAAGCATGTGCTGAGTCACGTGTAGTTATTTAAATGGTTTACTATATTGGAGTTTTGTTTGTTTGTCTGTTTGTTTTGTGGTACGCGGGCCTCTCACTGTTGTGGCCTCTCCTGTTGCGGAGCACAGGCTCCGGACGCGCAGGCTCAGCGGCCAATGCTCACGGGCCCAGCCGCAGAGCGTGTGGGATCCTCCCGGACCGGGGCACGAACCCGTGTCCCCTGCATCGGCAGGCGGACTCTCAACCACTGCACTACCAGGGAAGACCTACATTGGAGTTTTATCTTCAAATAAAACTTTCTAGTTTTTCTTACACAACAACTAATCCTCATCTTATCTGCTGGCCCCAGTAGCAGTTATGTTTATAGTCCCTCCTCTAAATTAATGAGACATTTTCAGCATAGATTTCAAGAACATTTCACACTTACAGACTCACTTTACATACATGTATAGCATATCCTTGTAGTTTTATCAGATATGAATACTAAAACTGAATTTGCATTACTTAAATATTAATATAAAATATTTAGTTCTTCAATCGTATTTAACATTAATTTCTTTCACTAAAATTTTGCCTTCTTTTCTTGTAAACTTACTTGTTTTGCTTAATTCCTTTCTATTTTAGTCAGGTTTAATAATGGAACGCCTACACTCAAGCATCTGGAGATCAATTACTTCTTTTATATGAATTTAAATGTTGATTTTGCCAATTATTCATTGTATCATCAACTGACCACTTCTTTTCATTCCTATCCTAGTGCCCCAGATTCCATCATTGGTTATGTTTTGAAAACGCATTTTATCATTATATCGTAAATCATTTCTGAAGCATTTTCCAAAAATCAATGCACAGAATCATGTAACTTCAACATTTTCCTTAAAGGTAAATTGAGTAGTCAGACTGAATGATCTGGGAATTAATAGAACAAAATTGAAAATTGTTCTTTGAGAAAGGGGGAGGGGATGGAGAGGGAGGGGGAGGCAGAGACAGAATAGAATGAAACTAATAAAATATTAGTTTTAAAAAAAGTTTTTCCTAGTGCAGCCTCTTCTAGTGCTGACTCTTTCATAAAACTGAGGTTTAGAGAGTTTAAAGGCATCACTAAAATGGAAGCAGCAAAAAAAACTGGAACAAATAGTTGTTGACAGATTTAAAATAAAAGTATGTTTGTTACTATTTGCTAAAATATGAACTCAGATTAAATGCTTTTTAGCTACTAGGAATTTATTTGTTTTTAAGTATTTTTTCATGCACAATTACAGAATTTTTTTTATATGTGGGGGCATTAGTGGTATTGTATTTATCATTTTTGAGGTTTATATTCTAACAAAATATATTACTTTGGGAAATTTTATTGTTAAAAATTTATCTGGATATTTCAGAAAAGCACAAAGATTAGAATAAGAATTAGAATTTATTGTCATGTCATACTCAACACCTAGGATCATTTCAGTCCCGTCCCTGAAACTAACTGTTAGAGTGAATAAAATGGTATATTACATTGAAAAAAAGCAAAAACCTAATGAGAAAGATATAGATATAATTTATTTCACTGAGTAGCTACAACATACAATCCATCACAATTGTACAGCACCGTGGTTAAGAACATGTTTTGTAATTTGCATTTTTTGGTATAAGCTTTTCTAGCTATGTGATCTAGGGTGAATTACTATACTTCTCTGTGTCTTAATTTCCTCAGCTTCTAAAGGGGGATATTAAAAGTTCTTAGTCCCATAGTTTTGGTAAGAGAATTAACAAATTAATACATGTAGAACACATAATGTTATGGACCCAATGTATGTGTCCTCCCAACATTTTTATGTTGAAGCCCCAACCCCCAATGTGATAGTATTTGGTGGTGGGGCTTTTGGGTGGTAGCTAGGTTTAGATGACTTCATGACGGCGAAGCCACCTGAATGTGATTAGCATTCTTACAAAGAGACAAAGAGAGCAGAGCTTGCCCTCTCCCCACCATGTGAGGACACAAGGAGAAGGCACCCACCTGCAAGCCAGAAAGAAGGCCTTCATCAAGAACCCCACCATGCTGGCACCCTGATCTTGGACTATCCAAGACTCCAGAACTCTGAGAAACAAATGTCTGTTGTCTAAACCATCTGTTGTCTATGGTATTTTATTATTGCAGCCCAAGCAGACTAAGACACACAGAAAATTAGTACATAATAAGTAGGCACTAAATGTTACTTTATATTATTTCGCCTTTTGTTTATTAATAAGCATGTAATTTGCACTCAAACTTTTGATTTAGGCATGTTTACTAAAATGTTAAAAGGGAAGGAAACACAGAAATTTAAAACTAAATGTCAGCCCAAAGCCAGTCTATTATAACCACATTCCCACCTTCATTTTACAATTTACAGCACAGCTATGGTTCAACATTTCACAGCTACACAAGTAGTCAGTGAATAGCACCAGGATAGAATCAGGGGTTTCTTACTCCAGGGTCAGCCCTCTTTCCACAAAATTTCTCCTATTTATCTTAAATACTTTTTTTTAATGCATCATAAGTCATAACACTCATCTCAGAATGTAAGTTTAGAGTGATAAATAAGAAATAACAATTCATCTGCCCACCATTTCTATAGATATAAAGTACTTAAAATGATTGCTAAGATTTGTTATTAATTAATGATTCTTTGTAGAAGAATTTGATACCTTCAGTTCTGGCTAGTTAACCACTTGGTAATGACACTTGAGGACTGCTGGCAAAATATGGCCAATTCAACACTGGGCTATAAACACCGCTTCCTCTGTACACCCCCATTAAAATGTCCATAAGCCAATAACACAGGCACATATCTAAAATGATGAAATGCATGGAGGAAAAACAACTATTGCATAGAGTTGTCAACAGAATATTGCGAGACAGAAATCAGATGGTCAAGTGGTAATTGACATGACAAAGCAGAGAAAGCTGAACATGTATGCCCATGACTTTTCTCATCAAGAAGCAATGCCACGCACACAAGGCCATATGGTTACTGGACAGCTACATGTAAATGAATGAGATTAGAACATTTCCTCATACCATATACAAAAATAAACTCAAGATGGCTAAAGACCTAAATACAAGACCTGAAACCATAAAACTCCTAGAAGAGAACATAGGCAGAACAGTCTTTGACCTAAATCGTAGCAGTATTTGTTTGGATCTGTCTCTTAAGGCAAAGGAAATAAAAGCAAAAATAAACAAATAGGACCTAATTAAACTAAAAAGCTTTTGCACAGCAAAGAAAACCATCGACAAAAGGAAAAGACAACCTGCTGAATGGGAGAAAATATTTGCAAATAATATGACCAATAAGAGGTTAATATCCAAAATATACAAATACAAAGAAGTCATATGGCTCAGTATCAAAAGAAAAAAAAACAACCTGATCAAAAAATGGGCTGAGCACCTGAATAGGCATTTCCCTCAAAATGACATACAGGCACAATAAAAGACGCTCAACATCACTAACTATCAGGGAAACGCAAATCAAAACCGCAGTATTGGGGCCTCCCTGGTGGCGCAGTTGTTGAGAGTCCGCCTGCCGATGCAACGGACACGGGTTCGTGCCCCGGTCTGGGAGGATCCCACATGCCGCAGAGCAGCTAGGCCTGTGAGCCATGGCCGCTGAGCCTGCGCGCCCGGAGCCTGTGCTCCGCAATGGGAGAGGCCACAACAGTGAGAGGCCCGCGTACCGCAAAAAAACAAACAAACAAAAAAACAAACAAAAAAACCCCGCAGTATCACCTCACACCTGTCAGAACGGCTGTCTTCAAAAAGTCTACAAATAACAAAAGTTGGCGAGGATGTGGATGGCTGGTTGTGGAACCCTAGGGGGGCTCCAGGGCCAGTGCTGGCTCACTGGTGGTGGTGGGCAGAGTCAGGGTTCTGAATTCTCTGGGGCTGTTGTACACCCACTGGCAGGTGAAGCCAGACTCTGGGGTTAGCACCGGACCACTGGCAGGCAGAACCAGGTTCTGGGTCTGCCGTCTGGCGGCAAGGCCCCAGAAGCCCAGAGCTCTTTTCAGATTGTTCCTCAGGCCGGAGTAGGGGGGTGGTTGGGCTGGGGGTGGGGAGACGGCTCCTGACACAGTTGCGTATGGGGTGTGGGCTGTCCCGAAGGCTGGCTTGGCCTGCTAGTGGGCAGGGCCAACGCCCAGCCAGCCGGTCCCAGGGTAGGGTCTGACCTGGGTTGCTGATCCTAGTTTTCTTGCTTCTGGTGTCTGCCGCCCGGTGGGTGGGGCTGCTTTAGAGGTTTGTGTGGGCTTCCGGGTGGGAGGGGCCGGAGTCTGCCCCCTGGTGGGTGGAGCCGGGCCCTGGCGTCACGTGGGCTGGGCCGGGTCTAGGGGCGACTGTAGAGAGAGCGGAGGGCTCTTCAGTCTTTAAGCAGCCTGCCTGCTCACGGGGAGGGCACTGTTCCCACGTTACTTGTTTGGCCCCGAGGTTTCCCAGCTCCGGCACCTGTAGGCTGTTGGGTGGGACCAGGTGCCGAATCGGTGCTAACGAGGCAAACACGCAGCCGCCATGTTCACGTGGATGAACGGCCCCAAGGTGAGGGACAGCCACCCCGCCTCTCCAGGGACCTCTCCAAGACCAGCAGGTAGGCCTGGCCCAGGCTCCTATCAAATGACTGCTTTTGCCCTGGGATTTTATGTGTGCCTTTAAGAGTGAAGTGTGTTTCCCTCAGTCCTGTGGGCTCCTGCAATGAAGCCCCGCTGGCCTTCAAAGCCAAATGCTCTGGGAGCTCGCCTTCCCGGTGCAGGACCCCGGGCTGGGGAGCATGACATGGGGCTCAGAACTCTCACTGCTGTGGGAGAACTTCTGCAAAATAATTATTCTCCAGCGCGTGTGTCGCCCGCCTGAGGGGCGGGGGATGGGATTTGATTACTTTGCGCGTCTGCTCCTCCTACCTTCTCATTGTGGTTCCTTCTTTATGTTGGAGAAGGTCTTTTCTGGTAGGTTTCAGTCTTTTTCATAGATGGTGTTCTGCAGATGTTATTTTGATGTGTTTGTGAGAGGAGGTGAGCTCAGTGTCTTTCTCTGCCATCTTGGCTGCTCTCGAGGATGTGGAGAAAAGGGAACTCTTTTACCCGGTTGGTGGGAACCTAAATTGGTGCAGCCACTATGGAAAATAATACGGAGTTCCCTCAAAAAACTAAAAATGGAACTACCATATGATCCAGCAATTCCACTGCTAGATATATATCCAAAGGAAATGAAAACAGTAATTTAAAAAGATACATGCACCCCAAGGTTCATAGACACATTATTTACAATAGTCAAGATATAGAAGCAACCTAAGTGCCCTTCAATACATGAATGGATAAAGAAGATGTGGCACACACACACACACACACACACACACACACACACACACACAGGAATATTACTCAGCCAAGAAAACAATGAAATTCTTCCATTTGCAACAATGTGGATGGAGCTAGAGAGTATAATGCTAAGTTAAATGTCACATAGAGAAAGACTCTATGTTATCACCTATATGTGGAATCTAAAAAATAAAACAAATGTATGTAACAAAACAGAAAGACTCACGGGTATAGAGAAGAAACCAGTAGTTAATAATAGGGAGAGGGAAGCGGGGAGGGGAGAGATAGAGGTACGGGATTAAGACACACAAACTACTGTGTATAAAATAAATAAGCAACAAGGATATATTGTACAGCACAGGGAAGTATAGCCATTCTTTTGTAACTTTAAATGGACTATAATCTATAAAAGTATTGAGTCACTATATTGTACACCTGAAACAAATATGGTAAATCAACTATACTTCAATTAAAAAAAAAGGTTCACCATTGGAAATACCAGATAGTTATGACCGTAGGACTTGAGGAAGGGACCTGAAAACTTGAACGACTTGGAAAGCTATTTAAGAAGTTTTAGACCTCCCCTCCACGCCAGATCTCCTTACTCACATCCTGCCTCTCCCCCACTCACTTACATCTGCATGCAGCTACAAGACACCTCTCCAACCTGATGGCAGACAGCAGATTCATTCTCTGGATGAATTGAATCTGGTGAGCTCCACACGAGGGCACCAAGAAGCAGGTGTGACAACATCCCAACAACAGCGGGTTGGGGATTTGAGAAGTCCTAATAAGTAACAACCTTCTTTCATGTCTGAGTTTAGAATCATCTGAGATATAGACATATTTTTGATAGGTGGAAATCAAAATATAAGATTTATGATGAGCAGAGACCACTTGGTAGTCTATGCCTTTAGATCTGAAACAAAATTAGACTTCCTAATTTTTCTCTGAAGAATTATATTGACTTACATACTCTATCAAAATCAGAACTCTGAAGCTTTAGGTTTTCCCTGTAGACATCTCCACCATAACGTTTAGAGCACAGAGAACGTGAGGTTGCTTGTGGTTGCATGCTGGCTCCCAAAATGACAGAGAAGAAGGGGTGGTGCTGAGCATAGTCAGTTTCCTCTGATATGCTCCCGAATCAGATAATGGAATTAGTGAGAGTTGGGGAGAGAAGACGGAAAACTCACCCTCTTTCTAGGGAAACCTATGAACCAACATAGTAAATTACATAAAGTAAAAGTACTGTACCGTGGGACATCCCCAACCTCTTTCTTCTGCTCATTTCCCAGAAGGCTGGCATCCAGGCATGGGGTGGCAGCCTCAACCCTCACTTCCAGCCAACTCCAGGTGGATGGGATAACTTTTCTCTAGAGAAATCCATGTTTTTGAATGAAAATATCCAGAAACACTAAGAATATTTTTCTATAGGATTCTTAACACATAACCATATATTTCTTCTTCTTCTTTTGTGTGTGTGTGTGTGTGTGTGTGTGTGTGTGTGTATGTTTTATTTCTTGACATTGAGAGCCAATTGAGAGCCTCAGGCTGAAACCCATTCCCTTTGGACATTTATTATTTCTTATTTCTACTGGGTGATATCTTTCTCCTGCCATAGCTCTTTGTTATCTGCTAACTTTGCACCATCCCTATGCCCTGTTCAGTTCAAGGAGCCATCATTCCTCACCCGCAATGCAATGACAGCCTCCTTAACTGGGCTCCCAGCCTCCAGAATGGTCCATTTTTGGGGACTTTGCACACATAGCTACTACCTTTTTCAAAACCTGAATCTGCCTCTGCAATTGTGATGTATTGACTGCCATTTACAAAACACCCAGAAGGCCTTTCTAAGTCTGTATATCATTTGTCTCTGCTTGTTTGCTTGCTTTCTTGCTTCATTTCTTTTCCTTATTTCAAAAGTAATACATGTTTATTACAGAAAATATAGAAAGACAGATTATCAAAAAGAAGAAAATAAAATTACCCATACTAGCACCACTCAGATCAAGGTGAATCACTTTGAGCACTTTGGCATGCACTTTTCCAGTAAAGCCAAGTCTTGAATTTGCCTATCTACATTAATTTGGTCATAAGAACCTGTTTACTAAGAAAACATTTTGATCTTATCACTCATTTGCTTTTTGTTTTGAAAATAGCATGGATGTTTCAAGTACAGATTTAAACTGCTGAGAAATATACAGAAAAACTATTACAATGATAATATCTATCCATCTTGAATCATAGTTCACTATTGAAATATATGAGATAATCTGCTGTAAATTTTTATAAATTAGCTGAGTAATAAAATACAAATCATAAATCTTTTATTCAGTTCATAGGCCATATCACTGCATAAGAACATCAACCTAAAATAAAATAGAGAGTAGCTAGCACTGCAGGCAGTGAGCTTTGACAGAAATTTAAAAATTAATGTAAATACCATTTAAAAGTTACACTGATTGACCCAGTAAAAAATGACTTTGTAGACACAATCAACAGGGAGTAAAACTTACAGTTTCTAAAACTGCTTGGTAAATTTTTTATTGCCTAAAATTGTCACGAGAATCAATTCTTACTGACAAAACTTATGTCTGAAAAAAATTGTTTTTCTGTGGTTTGTTTCCTTATGAGACTGCTGCCTTATCAATTTCATTTTTGGAAAATATAATACAATGAAATGAAAAGAAACAAAACCACAGAAACTATAATCAACAAGATTCAAAATAAACAAAAATTCAGTAAATTAAGCAAATCTTCATTGTAAAATGTGTCAGAAAATAACTGTTCTTCTTTACAATCATGTTTAAACTGTCCTGTTCATAATATTAAATCAAAGAATTATATTTGCTTCTCTGGGATAGTATCAGAAAAAAACTTTTGATAAAAATCCATCAATGTTGGTATAATTGGGTTAAAATATTCCCTAATAAACTGAGAGTTAAAAGGTCTGGCTCAAAAGAGCAGGAACAAAATGGTGGGGTCATAATTCCATGTGCTATTTGTTTCCCACTCACACTGGATTAAAAACATCATGCTATACATTTCCTTTGGTTGCCAATGTTCATTAAAAATTATAAATAGTTTAAAATAAATACAATTATACAGCTAATATATTTCACCTCTAATCTTACTATTCTAGCCTGGGAGATTTTTATTTAAAATACTGTTATAGGTTTTATCTTAAAAAAATAAGGACCCTTTATGGCTTAAGAAAGAAATGTTATTGAACTTCTATGTGTCCTTTATCCTCTCACATTCTCATCACTTGTTACAAACAAAAGCTCCATCATACTCCTGATACATTTCTTCCATTTATAACCATTCAAATCTCCAGACACACCTGAGCTCAAGCCTAGCTCTGCCATTTATTAGTGGCAGGGTCTTTTTAATTTTTATTTATTTATTTATTTATTTTTAACATCTTTATTGGAGTATAATTGCTTTACAATGGTGTGTTAGTTTCTGCTTTATAACAAAGTGAATTAGTTATACATATACATATGTCCCCATATCTCTTCCCTCTTGCGTCTCCCTCCCTCCCACCCTCCCTGTCCCACCCCTCTAGGTGGTCACAAAGCACTGAGCTGATCTCCCTGTGCTATGTGGCTGCTTCCCACTAGCTAGGCAGGATCTTTTTTAAATTCCTAAATCCTTATAGTTCAAACTTTGCTCAATTTAAATTGGGGGAATAATCTTACCATGTCCTTTCTGCTGCTGTATGAACCAAGGAGATTATTCATAAAACTACTTAGCACTATACTTGGTATATGGTACATAATGTAATAAATGTAGCATTATTACTATTGTTGTTGTCCTTAATAAAATTAAGATTAGTTACTAAATCCATACAATGCCCTCCCTTTGAAATGGCTTTCAACTAGAAACTTAAGAGTAAAGCAGCTGAGGGGTTAGGATAAAATATAAAACTTAAAGTCACATTTTATAAAAGGCACTAAAATGGCCATGCAAATAATGAGTTATTTGTATAAAGCTACAATAATATTTGTAATATAATTTGTAGCTTTTTCAAAATGTATTAATAAAAAGTTAGCTCCATTTGGGGCTTCCCTGGTGGCGCAGTGGTTGAGAGCCCGCCTGCCGATTCCGGGGGCACGGATTCGTGCCCTGGTCTGGGAAGATTCCACATGCCGCAGAGCAGCTGGGCCCTTGAGCCATGGCCACTGAGCCTGCGCGTCCAGAGCCTGTGCTCTGCAATGGGAGAGGCCACAACAGTGAGAGGCCCGCGTACCACAAAAAAAAAAAAAAAAAAAAGTTAGCTCCATTTAAGACAGTACAGAAAAATGTCTTCTAAAAGATGATAGTGATAATGGAATAAAATACAACCTCCAATATGCTGATATATCATTCTCTATACCACTGTAAGACAATTGATGGGAAAAGATTTATGCATGTGAATACTATGACCCGTATGTATGAAGAATAAGCGATATACTATCAAGGTGTGTGCTCAGAATACCCATCCTATATTTGGACTGCTAAGGATATTCCTGTTTATTTACTTGTTTGATGTTATACATTCTCCATGGTAACTAAATCTAATTAAATTTAATCATGCTTATGTTTACTCAGATTCACACTAAAGAATAACTTTAATCAAAAAAGAATGACACATATTTTCAAGTGTAGATTAGGAACATTGAAAAATAACATTTTAAAGATTTCCAAATGCAGAATAGGTAAATTATTCAGGAATTATTATTACATAATCTAAAATAAACTATGATTAAAATCAAGTGGAAAAAAGGTGGCAGAATACAAAATTTTAAACGAATATACCAAGAAAATCTTATTTTCTGTGGTATTTGGACTTCCCATGCAAAGACATAATGTTAAAATGTATTTTATCAGCAATTTATGATAAATCACATGTATTTATCATGAAAATTTTATGAACTAGAAATTGGTATTTAACTTCTCATTGGTTTGTCTTTAGGATTGTTTGAAGGAAAAAGTAGCAGAGAATCATCTAAAAAATGATATTCAATTTTCAGGGTTATCTTCAAATGCAACCTCTAAAATTGGGTAGCTATAAGAGATATCAATCATATATACAGATCTAATAAAAAATATCTCTCATATAAAGGTACAGCTCTAATCAGTGCTACCGATCAATGCTTATCTCTTACTGGGTAGAATGTCAATGAAACGGGGAAAAAAAGTAACAGAAAGTAAAATACTTTTTTTCTAGCTAATGTCTTTTCAAATAGCTGGTAGATATAGTACATTTAAGCCTAAATATATTTAATATTGAAATATTGTTATCTTTAAGTTGATTTTCATGGAATGACATTGCATATATTGGCTGACATAAATGTTTATATACCATTTGCAACCTCTTCATTTTGCATGTTTATTGATTCCAGAAGTCTCAATCTAGAAATCACTTAAAGTTTCAAAGTATTAAATATAGTTATAAAAGTAATATAGTTGTTTTGATATTTGCAGTTGAAGCATAATTCCAAAGAAGTTCTCAGGCTCTAAATTATCTCCCTGGCTCCAGACACATTTCAAAGAATATTTCCTAATTATCTCTGGTGCCTGTACATATGCCTTTGCCCAAGGGATCTCTCTCTATGTATGGATATCATATTTGGCATAATATTTAATGACATACTCTCATTCCTTCAAGTCAAGTTAGTCATAATATCAGAACATATTCCCTTTTATAAAACCATGTAGACTTTTGAATATCTCAAAGGTCACAATGGGATCAAACTCATCACTTTGGCTATTTTTTTGTACTTTGAAGAAATTTTGAGAAATACATGTAAATCAATTAGTGTTTTCTAAGCATCTGGTCAGGAAAAAGTAACATGTGTTAGCCTTGTAGGGAATACAATGTGTACAAGTACATTCCCCATACTGATTGAGTTCTTAACCAAGATGTGTGTTTGTGTGTGAGTGTACTGTGTGTATGTGTATGTACATTTGTATGTTATGGGGAGCATTGAGGGTAATGGTAAAATATGGGCATGAGAAAAATTAAGCTGCAGCAATCCAAGGTAGACTAGAAGGAAATGCCCAAAATGTGTGTTATCTTGGCCATATGTGCTCTGGGAATTCAACTAAGAAGGTGGGTAAGGAGGACCTTAAAGATGGCAGAGGAGTAGGATGTGGAGATCACCTTCCTCCCTACAAATACATCAAAAATATATCTACATGTGGAACAACTCCTACAGAACACCTACTGAACACTGGCAGAAGACCTCAGACTTCCCAAAAGGCCAGAAACTCTCCCACATACCTGGGTAGGGCAAAAGAAAAAAGAAAAAAACAGAGACAAAAGAATAGGGATGGGACCTGCACCTCTGGGAGGGAGCTGTGATGGAGGAAAAGTTTCAACACACTAGGAATTCCCTTCACTGGTGGAGACAGGGTGTGGGTGGGGTAGAAGCTTCAGAGCCACTGAGGAGAGCACAGCAACAGGGGTGCAGAGGGCAAAGCAGAGAGATTCCGCACAGAGGATCAGTGCTGACCAGCACTCACCAGCCTGAAAGGCTTGTCTGCTCACCCACTGGGGCAGGAAGGGGCTGGGAGCTAAGGCTCAGGCTTAGGAGGGCAGAGCCCAGGGAGAGGACTGGGGTTGGCTGCGTGAACACAGCCTGAAGGGGGCTAGTGCACCACAGCTAGCCGGGAGGGAGTCCAGGAAAAAGTCTGGAACTGCCTAAGAGGCAACAGACCATTGTTTTGGGGTGCGCGAGGAGAGGTGATTCAGAGCACCGCCTAAACGAGCTCCAGAGATGGGCGCGAGCCACGGCTATCAGTGTGGGCACAAGAGATGGGCATGAGACGCTAAGGCTGCTGCTGCATCCACCAAAAAGCCTGTGTGCAAGCACAGGTCACTATCCACACCTCCCCTCCTGGGAGCCTGTGCAGCCCGCCGCTGCCAGGGTTCCATGATCCAGGGACAACTTCCCCCTGAGAATACATGGCACGCCTCAGGCTGTTGCAACGTCACGCTGGCCTCTGCCACCACAGGCTTGCCCCAGTCTGTACCCCTCCCTCCCCCCGGCCTGAGTGAGCCGGAGTCCCCTAATCAACTGCTACTTTAATCTCGTCCTGTCTGGGTGGGGAACAGATGCCCTCAGGTGACCTACATGAGGAGGCGGGGCCAAATCCAAAGCTGAACCCCAGGGGCTGTGCGGAAAAAGAAGAGAAAGGGAAATTTCTGCCAGCAGCCTCAGGAGCAGCGGATTAAATCTCCACAATCACCTTGATGTATCCTGCATCTGTGGAATACCTGTATAGACAATGAATCATCCCAAAACTGAGTCAGTGGACTTTGGGAGCAGCTGTAGACTTCGGGTTTCTTTGTGCATCTAATTTGTTTCTGGTTTTATGTTTATCTGAGTTTAGTATTTAGAGCTTATTATCATTTGGTAGATTTGTTTATTGATTTGGTTGCTCTCTTCCCTTTTATTTTTATGTATCTATTATTTTCCTTTTTCTCTTTTTGTGAGTGTGTATGTGTATGCTTCTTTGTGTGATTTTGTCTGTATAGCTTTGCTTTTACCATTTATCCTAGGGTTCAGTCTCTCTTTTTTCTTTTTTTACTAGTATAGTTTTCAGTACTTGTTATCATTGGTGGATTTGTTTATTGGTTTGGTTGCTCTCTTCTTTCTTTTTTTTAATACCTTTTTATTTTTTTCTTATTTTTTATATTAATAACTTTAATATATTTTATTTTATTCTTTCTTTCTTTCTTTCTTTTCTTTCTACCTTTTCTTCTGAGCCATATGGCTGACAGAGTCTTGGTGCTCTGGCCAGCTGACAGTCCTGAGCCTCTTAGGTGGGAGAGCTGAGTTCAGGACATTGGTCCAGCAGACACCTCCCGGACCTACATAATATCATACAGCGAAAGATCTCCCAGAGATCGCCATCTGAAGGCTAAGACCCAGCTACACTCAATGACCAGCAAGCTACAGTGCTGGACACACCATGCCAAACAACTAGCAGGACAGGAACACAACCCCACCTGTTAGCAGAGAGGCTGCCTAAAATCATAATAAGATCACAGACACCCCAAAACACACCACCGGACGTGGTCCTGCCCAACAGAAAGACAAGATCCAGCCTCATCCACCACAACACAGGCACTAGTCCCCTCCACCAGGAAGCCTACACAACCCATTGAACCAACCTTACCCTCTGGGGGCAGACAGCAAAAACAACGGGAACTATGAACCTGAAGCCTGTGCAAAGGAGACCCCAAATACAGTAAGTTAAGCAAAACAAGAAGACAGAAAAATACACAGCAGATGAAGGAGCAAGGTAAAAATCCACCAGACCAAACAAGTGAAGAGGAAATAGGCAGTCCACCTGAAAAAGAATGCAGAGTAATGATAGTAAAGATGATCCAAAATATTGGAAATAGAATGGAGAAAATACAAGAAACGTTTATCAAGGACCTAGAAGAACTAAAGAGCAAACAAACAGTGATAACACAATAAATGAAATTAAAAATACTCTAGAAGGGACCAATAGCAGAATAACTGAGGCAGAAGAACAGATAAGTGACCTGGAAGATAAAATAGTGGAAATAACTACTGCAGAGCAGAATAAAGAAAAAAGAATGAAAAGAATTGAGCACAGTCTCAGAGACCTTTGGGACAACATTAAATGCACCAACATTCGAATTATAGGGTTCCCAGAAAAAGAAGAGGCAAAGAAAGGGACTGAGAAAATATTTCAAGAGATTATAGTTTAAAACTTCCCTAATATGGGAAAGGAAATAGTCAATCAAGTCTGGGAAGCATAGAGTTTCCCATACAGGATAAATCCAAGGTGAAACATGCCAAGACACATATAAATCAAACTATGAAAAATTAAATACAAGGAAGAATATTAAACGCAGGAAGGGAAAAGCAACAAATAACATACAAGGGAATATCCCCAAGGTTAACAGCTGATCTTTCAGCAGAAACTCTGCAAACCAGAAGGGAGTGGCAGGGCATATTTAAAGTGATGAAAGGGAAAAAACTACAACCAAGATTACTCTACCCAGCAAGGATCTCATTCAGATTCGATGGAGAAATTAAAACCTTTACAGACAAGCAAAAGCTAAGAATTCAGCACCACCAAATCAGCTTTACAACAAATGCTAAAGGAACTTCTCTAGGCAGGAAACACAAGAGAAGGAAAAGATGTACAATAACAAACCCAAAACACTTAAGAAAATGGTAACAGGAACATATATATTGGTAATTACCTTAACTGTAAATAGACTAAATGCTCCAACCAAAAGACAGACTGGTTGAATGGATACAAAAATAAGACCTGTATATATGCTGTCTACAAGAGGCCTACTTCAGACCTAGGGTCACATACAGACTGAAAGTGAGGGGATGGAGAAAAAGATATTCCATGCCAATGGAAATCAAAAGAAAGCTGGAGTAGACATTCTCATATCAGACAAAATAGAATTTAAAATAAAGACTATTACAGAGACAAAGAAGGACATTACATAATGATCAAGGGATCAATCCAAGAAGGAGATATAACAATTGTAAATATTTATGCACCCAATATAGTAGCACCTCAGTACATAAGGCAAATGCTAACAGCCATAATAGGGGAAATTGACAGTAACACAATCATAGTAGGGGACTTTAACACCCCACTGTCACCAATGGACAGATCATCCAAAATGAAAATAAATAAGGAAACACAAGCTTTAAGTGATACATTAAAAAAGATGGACTTAATTGATATTTCTAGGACAATCCATCCAAAAACAACAGAATACACTTTTTTCTCAAATGCTTATGGAGCATTCTCCAGGATAGATCATATCTTGAGTCACAAATCAAGTGTTGGTAAATTTAAGAAAATTGCAATTGTATCAACTATCTTTTCCAACCAGAATACTATGAGACTAGATATCAATTACAGGAAAAAAATCTGTAAAAAATACAAAAACAAGGAGGATAAAGAATACAGTATTAAATAACCAAGATATCACTGAAGAAGTCAAAGAGGAAATCAAAAAATACCTAGAAACAAATGACAATGAAAACATGATGACCCCAAACCTATGGGATGTAGCAAAATCAGTTCTAAGAGGGAAGTTTATAGCAATACAATCCAACCTCAGGAAACAAGAAACATCCCAAATAAACAACTGAACCTTACACCTAAAGCAATTAGAGAAAGATGAACAAAAAATCCCAAAGTTAGCAGAAGGAAAGAAATTTTAAAGATCAGATCAGAAATAAATGAAAAAGAAATGAAGGAAACTATAGCAAAGATCAATAAAACTAAAAGCTGGTTCTTTGAGAAGGTAAACAAAATTGATAAACCATTAGCCAGACTAATCAAGAAAAAAAGGGAGAAAACTCAATAGAATTAGAAATGAAAAAGAAGTAATAACTGACACTGCAGAAATACAAAGGATCATGTGAGATTACTACAAGAAACTCTATGCCAATAAAATGGACAAGCTGGAAGAAATGGACAAATTCTTAGAAAGGTATAATCTTCCAAGACTGAACAAGGAAGAAATAGAAAATATGAACAGATCAATCACAAGTAATGAAATTGAAACTGTGATTAAAAATCTTCCACAAACAAAAGTCCAGGACCAAATGGCTTCACAGGTGGATTCTGTCAAACATCTCAAAAAGAGCTAACACCTGTCCTTCTCAAACTCTTCCAAAAAACTGCAGAGGAAGGAACACCCCCAAACTCATTCTACAAGGCCACCATCACCCTGATACCAAAACCAAAGATACTACAAAAAAAAAAGAAAATTAGAGACCAGTATCACTGATGAATACAGATGCAAAACTCCTCAACAAAATACTTGCAAACAGAATCCAACAACACATTAAACACATTAATCCAACAACTCACTTGATCATACACCATGATCAAGTGGGATTTATCCCCAGAATTCAATATATGCAAATCAATCAATGTGATACACCATACTAACAAATTGAAGAATAAAAGCCATATGATCATCTCAATAGATGCAGAAAAAGCTTTTGACAGAATTCAACACTATTTATGATAAAAACCCTCCAGAATGTAGACGTAGAGGGAACTTACCTCAACATAATAAAGGCCATATATGACAAACCCACAGCCAACATCATTCTGCATGGTGAAAAACAGAAACCATTTCCAGTAAGACACAGAATAAGACAAGGTTGCCCACTCTCACCACTATTATTCAACATAGTTTTGTAAGTTTCAGCCACAGCAATCAGAGAAGAAAAATAAATAAAAGGTATCCAAAATGGAAAAGAAGAAGTAAAACTGTCATTGTTTGCAGATGTCATGATACTATACATGGAGAATCCTAAAGATGCTACCAGGAATCTACTAGAGCTAATCAGTGAATTTGGTAAAGTAGAAGGATACAAAATTAATGCACAGAAATCTCTTGCATTCCTAATACTAATGATGAAAAATCTGAAAGAGAAATCAAGGAAACACTGCCATTTACCAATGCAACAAAAAGAAGAAAAAACCTAGGAAAAAATCTACCTAAGGGGGCAAAAAGACCTGTATGCAGAAAACTATAAGACACTGATGAAAGAAAGATGATACAAACAGATGGAGAGGTATACCATATTCTTGGATTGGAAGAATCAACATTGTGAAAATGATTATACTACCCAAAGCAATCTACAGATTCAATGCAGTCCCTATCAAAGTATCAATGGCATTTTTCACAGAACTAGAACAAAAAATTTCACAATTTGTATGGAAACACAAAAGAGCCCGAATAGCCAAAGCAATCTTGAGAAAGAAAAATGGTGCTGGAGGAATCAGGCTCCCTGACTTCAGACTATACTACAAAGTTACAGTCATCAAGACAGTATGGTACTGGCACAAAAACAGAAATATAGATCAATGGACCAGGATAGATAGTCCAGAGATAAACCCATGCACATATGGTTACCTAATCTTTGATAAACGAGGCAAGAATACACAATGGAGAAAAGACAGCCTCTTCAATAAGTGGTGCTGGGAAAACTGGACAGCTACATGTGAAAGAATGAAATTAGAACATTCCCTAATACCATACACAAAAATAAACTCAAAATGGATTAGAGACCTAAATGTAAGGCAGACGCTATAAAACTCTTGGAGGAAAATATAGGCAGAACACTCTACTATATAATTCATAGCAAGATCCTTTTTGACCCACCTCCTAGAGGAATTCAAATAAAAACAAAAAGAAGCCAATGGGACCTTATGAAACTTAAAAGCTTTTGCACAGCAAAGGAAACCATAAACAAGACGAAAAGAAAACCTTCATAATGGGAGAAAATATTTGCAAACGAAGTAACAGACAAAGGATTAATCTCTAAAATATACAAGTAGGTCATGCAGCTCAATATCTAAAAAACAAACATCCCAATCCAAAAACGGGCAGAAGACCCAAATAGACCTTTCTCCAAAGAAGACATAAAGATTGCCAAAAAACACATGAAAGGATGCTCAACATCACTAATCATTAGAGAAATGCAAATCAAAGCTACAATGTGGTGTCACTTCACACTGGTCAGAATGGCCATCATCAAAAAGTCTACAAGCAATGAATCCTGGAGAGGGTGTGGAGAAAAGGGAACCCCCTTGCACTGTTGGTGGGAATGTAAGTTGATACAGCCACTATGGAGAACAGTATGGAGGTTCCTTGAAGAACTAAAAATAGAACTACCATACAACCCAGCAATCCCACTACTGGGCATATACCCTGAGAAAACCATAATTCAAAAAGAGTCATGTACCACAATGTTCATTGCAGCTCTCTTTACAGTAGCCTGGACATGGAAGCAACCTAAGTGTCCATCAACAGATGAATCGATAAAGAAGATATGGCACATATATAGAATGGAATATTACTCAGCCATAAAAAGGAATGAAATTGAGTTATTTGTAGTGAGGTGGATGGACCTAGAGACTGTCATACAGAGTGAAGTAAGTCAGAACGAGAAAAACAAATACCGTATGCTAACACAGTATGGAATCTAAAAAGCAAAAATGGTTCTGAAGAACCAAGGGCAGGACAGGAATAAAGGCACAGATGTAGAGAATGGACTTGAGGACTCGGGGAGGGAGGAGGGTAAGCTGGGCTGAATTGAGAGAGTAGCACTGACATATATACACTACCAAATGTAAAATAGCTAGCTAGTGGGAAGTAGCAGCACAGCACAGCAAGATCAGCTTGGTGCTTTGTGACCACCTAGAGTGGTGGAATAGGGAGGGTGGGAGGGAGATGCAAGAGGGAGCGGATATGGGGATATACATATGCATATAGCTGATTCACTTTGTTATATAGCAGAAACTAACACAACATTGTAAAGCAATTATACTCCAATAAAGATGTTAAAAAAAGAAAAAGCTGGGCTTCCCTGGTGGCGCAGTGGTTGGGAGTCTGCCTGCCGATGCAGGGGACATGGGTTCGTGCCCGGGTCCGGGAGGGTCCCGCATGCCGCGGAGCGGCTGGGCCCGTGGGCCGTGGCCGCTGGGCCTGCGCGTCCGGAGCCTGTGCTCCGCGGCGGGAGGGGCCGCAACAGTGAGAGGCCCGCGTACCGCAAAAAAAAAAAAAAAAAGCTGACACATGGCAGAAAAGAGAGAGATATTCCCTTTTTGCAGAGAAGGGATCTTCTCTTTTTTGTTTTTTTTAGTTTTATTTATTTATATTTGGCTGTGTTGGTCTTCATTGCTACACATGGGCTCTCGTTGCGGCGAGTGGGGGCTGCTCTTTGTGGTGCGAGGGCTTCTCATTGCGGTGGCTTCTCTTGTGGCGGAGCACAGGCTCTAGGTGTGTGGGCTGGGTAGTTGTGGCTCACAGGCTTTAGAGTGCAGGCTCAGTAGTTGTGGCGCATGGGCTTGCTTGTTCCGTGGCATGTGGGATCTTCCTAGACCAGGGCCTAAACCCGTGTCCCCTGCATTGGCAGGTGGATTCTCAACCACTGCGCCACCAGGGAAGTCCGGGATCTTCTCTTTTTTAATGTTTGGACTTAAAACATCACCAAGAGTATCTTCCCTACCTTTGCAAACGTTAAAGACATTAATTTTTAACTTAAAGCAGCTTTTTAAAATTCTGTAATGTCCTATACTTGCAAATCAGTTTACAAATGTTTCCCATTACTACTTCCATGCCACAAAAATCAATATGTTTTTACAGAATTTGGGGGGGGGGGTGAAGGAGCTATACATTAATGTTAATATATTCTACAAGATGCAAGAAGGAGGAGATATGGGGATATATTTATATGTAAAGGTGATTCACTTTGTTATAAAGCAGAAACTACTAACACAGCATTGTAAAGCAATTATATTCCAAAAAAGATGTTAAAAAATTTTTTTAAAGAGAGTTGTTCAAATCTGAACTAGACATTGAGAAAGAAAAAGAAAAGATTTAGGAAAGCAGAGAGGATGGTTAGCTTAAGCAAATAAAAAGGAGAAGGATTTATTATTCACATATTGAATTCAGGTACTCAGACATGTTGGCTTTGTTCTCTGCCTCCCCATGAAAGTGAGATAGTTGCCTGCCGGACAGTATCTACATTTAGAAGTTTAAGACTGTAGGAAAAAGAATGTCTCTCTCTTGAAAAACCCTTGTACATATAGACAAGAATAAGTTTTGATTGGGCCATGTGTCCATCTTGAGAGTAATAACTATGGACAGAGAACGTGATGCTTTGATTGCCCTGGACTGAATTATATGATACCTTGAAGACAAAGGTGGGCTCAGACCCACCTAAACACCCCCTGCCAAAAGAAGGGAGAATGAATGTGCATGACAAAAACAATAAATACCCAGTATACAAAGGCGCATATGTAATCATCTAACACTTACATTTGTTTTCAGAAACTTACAGGATATATTGGCATAATTAAATTACCAGCCTTTTACAGACTGTACCACAGAGTTTGTAATTACATAAGTTCTTACCTTTAGTGTTATATCTAGGGTTAATGATCAGTACCATTTATTGAGGGCCATTTATCATGTGTTGTGCTTGGTGCTTTTTGTATGTCATCTATAATCTGTTGTAAACCCATTTCATTGAAAGCATTTATTTTTTATTCTGTCAAGCTTTGAAAATCAGAAGGGTTTTTTCTTCTTGTTGCCCCCCATCCTGCTTTATTGAGATATAATAGATATACAACATGGTGTAAGCTTAAGGTGTACAGTATATTGATTTGATACCTTTGTATGTTGCAATATGATTACCACTGTAGTGTTAGCTAGTACTTTCATCCTGTCATATAACTACCTTTTCTTTTCTGTGGAGAGAACATTTACGATTTACTCTTAGGAGGTTTCAAGTATATCATACAGTATTGTTAACTGTAATCACAATGCTGTGCACTAGATCCCCAGAATTTATTCATCTTCTAACTGGAAGCTTTTATTCTTTAACCAACATCTCCCCATTTCTCCCACTCCCCAACCCACAGTAATCACCATTCTACTCTGTATTTCCACAAATTGGGTTTTTTAGATCGCACATATAAGTGATGTCATACAGTACTGTGCATCACTGCCTTGCAACTAAATCCAACTCTAAGTTTTAGGCTTTCTATATGTTTCTAACATCTCTCACATTATTCTCTTTTCTTCTTTGGAAATTATCAATGTTTCCCTTTTACAGTTTATTTAGTTTAGTTAGAGTTTCTGAAGAAGAATGGCACATTGTCTTATCAAAGATTTCCTCTTTCTACTGTTATCATAAATATGCGAGATGATGGATATGTTAATTAACTCAATGGGGGGAATCCTTTCACGATGTGTACATACATCAAATTATCACAGTACATACTTTAAACATCTTATACTTTTATTTGTCAATTATACCTTAATGAAGAAAAATAATTTTTCAATATTTTAAAGAAAAATATACAATGTACAGATAGAAAAAGATTCCATAGTCTCGATAAAGAAACTAGCTATTGAGATGAATTTAGTAAATCAACAATATTAGTTACAAAATACTACAGTATTGTTACTACCTTTTTAATAACTTTGATTATTCATATTGAAAGGTTACCATATGCAATACATTCATTATACATGAGGCAAGCGAAGATGCAGCCGAAAGATCCAATATGCTCCTATGGCCCAATTTACTCAAGGTGACGCAACCAATTTGTGTTATAATCAGAAATGAACTACAGCTCATAATGGAATCCCCATTTCACTAGACTATTGTCTCATAGACTTGGGTGGCATTCATCATGATGACACATTACCCGTAGGCTGGACCAATGAAGTATGACACCCATAGTAAAAAAAAAAGTAGTGAAGAAGAGAGAAAGTCCGTTTATTCAAGTTACAGAGTATTCCTCTACTACAGTAACTCCAAATTTACCAGCATGCTTATTTCACCCCACAGGCCTATTAGAGTAAGTGGGAACAAGATGGAAGTGCAATATTTGGGGAAAGAAACCACCTAGAGTGACATATTTGACTCCATTCCTTCTTCTTCAGTACCCAGACAGAATATTTGGTCAACACTAACCAAACATATTTTATAAAGCCATTTTCTCAGCTTTCTATTATTTGTTCTCTTTAGTTATCATGAATAAAATGCATTTTCAGAGAGAGAAATGTATAAAAGATATTTAAATCTGACTTATCGTCCTCTTAACATGGCTTACACCTTCACTTATGACCTTATCTTCAAAAATCAAATGCAAGTTTATTACAGTGGATGTATATTTTACAACTCACAATATTTAAATAAGTTTGAACAGTAATTGCATTTCTCAACAGTTGCTTGGGAGGATGTAAAATACTATTATTTTTTACCTTTACCTGCAGGAGAATGACTTCATTATTGCTTCCTCTATAATAGACAGTTTCTACAATCACTTACTTTGACATGACATAATCTGAAATATTTTTATAAATAAATGAGAAAACATTTTTCTTCATGGATACCTTTCTATAATCTGTAAGTTTGGACAAC
The DNA here is from genome assembly GCF_951394435.1 of Stenella coeruleoalba. NCBI lineage: Eukaryota > Metazoa > Chordata > Mammalia > Artiodactyla > Delphinidae > Stenella > Stenella coeruleoalba. Next base: position 138,151,358 of record NC_137148.1, read on the forward strand.
ATATAAACACACAGACATACACTCACACTTACATTATACACACATACCCCAGAATGAAAAAGTTAACTCAAATAAATATTTGAAGATACAGACAAAATTTTTCTAAATCTTCTCTTCTTTCAGGTCAATCCTTTTCAACATTTGGTAGCTTTATCAAACCATCTTGCAATGTGGTATCTATCCACTACTCAAAAGCAAAGAATTTTCTCCCTTATACAGATTCTATCCTTTAATTTATTAATACAAAAGGAAAGCACAACTATTTTTAGGCACTTTCTACTATTAGCTCATATTGAATTAAAATTCCTACATCTCTTCTACCTTTATTTTGATGAGTAAATTCCTGTGAACTTCCTTTTGGCAACAAGCATACATTTGTATTGTCACTTAATATTTTTTCTACTTAAAATGATCAATTACTTTAACCTCTCAAGGACTTTTTTGTATCTGATTCTGTAATCAATCATGTTTGTTTCTTATACCTGTCATGTCAAAATTAAATAGGCGGGCTTCCCTGGTGGCGCAGTGGTTGGGAGTCCGCTGGGGGATGCGGGTTCGTGCCCGGTCTGGGAGGATCCCACATGCCGCGGAGCGGCTGGGTCCGTGAGCCATGGCCACTGGGCCTGAGCGTCCGGAGCCTGTGCTCCACGGCGGGAGAGGCCACAGCGGTGAGAGGCCCGCGTACCGCAAAAAAAAAAAAAAAAAAATTAAATAGGCAAGCTATCAATGTCCTCATCCAAGTCAATAATAAATTTTTGAATGTGTCTGATCCAAAGAAAATGCCATAACATCCCAAGCTGACAGTGACATATATCCATGGCTTATAGGCTATGATTTCACCTCTCTCCATTATTAGCTATGAACTATTTCTACAACTAGTCCAATAGTAATATTTCTTGGAACTCTATCAAATGCCTAACTGAAATGAAGTAGTTCTGTCACTTCAGTCTATGAAATCTAGGTATTGGAACAGGTACAATAAATAGAATATTCACTTAGATTATAATAACTAGTTTAAAATTCATGACTATCTCAATAATTTTTTCACTAATTCTAAGCAATATTATGAAAAAAAGATACCACACATCCTTTTTAGAACCTCTTCACCATCATACTTTTCTGCATCACCCATTTAGGTCCATATTCTGTGCCTCAATTTCTTTACACCAGAATTTTAGATCTCATGGATTAGTTAAATTTTAAAAAATAGAGATCCAGGAGTAATAAGTTGCCAGCTTTTTTTTTTTTTTTTTTGCAGTACGCGGGCCTCTCACTGTTGTGGCCTCTCCCGTTGCGGAGCACAGGCTCCGGACGCGCAGGCTCAGCGGCCATGGCTCACGGGCCCAGCCGCTCCGCAGCATGTGGGATTTTCCCGGACCAGGGCACGAACCCGCGTCCCCTGCATCGGCAGGCGGACTCTCAACCACTGCGCCACCAGGGAAGCCCTTGCCAGCTTTTTAATTTTCTAAAAGGCTACAAATAAGTATTATTACTTTCACTTAATGAAGAATATTTTTTATCAAAATCATGGGCATAATATCAGAACTTAAAAAAAAAGTAACTAAATTTACCTTTATGAAAAGTGACCACATACACACATTTATTTGTTTGTTTTCACTGGCTGAGAAAATATTTCCACATACCATCTTTTGGGAACCACTGATCTAGACCTTATTGTTCATCAATTGAAAAAGAAAGATTCCAGTTGCTCAGTACACATACAAAACAATGCTTCATGTCAGGAAGTGTGGTAGGTGCTAGAGGGATAGAGAATTTCATAAGCTATGCTTAGTTGAGGATAAATAATAGACAGGCAAGTAGAAAATTAATTGTCATATAGACTGGTGGTGAGTGTTAGGATCAGCCTAGGGAGCTGTGGGAACATAGCGTGAGGGCTCCCATACTGATCTTGAACAAGCCAGAGAAGGCTTCCCGGGGAAACTGAGGGCTAAGTTAAAAGCTACCTCATGGTGCTAATGATGCTGACTATGATTATGATGATAATAGAGAGCAGTATGGAAGGAGGGAAAAGATACAGAGAGGAAAGGTTGTCCAGATATTAGGAAGAAGTACTGTGGCCAGGCATTAAGAACAAAAACTGGAATTTTACAATAACTAAAATTAGTTTAGAATAAAGCACAGAATCTAAGGATAAGATTGATGGGACATGAAAATAAAATAGAGATATTCTTTACTGAATATCCTCTATTCTCTATTGAAGACAACAATGCCTGGTTTCTATTTGGTTTCTATACTTGGTGCTTTACAGTCACATTATTTATTCAAATTAATTTCATCCTTACATTTTTTAATTATATTTAACAAGCACTGTAAAGTGCTTACATTTACCAGAATCTCTTCTAAGTCAAACAGAAAGAGAAAGAGAACGAGAAAGTGAAAGAGAGAGAGAGAGGAATTAATTTCTCAGAACATCTATGAGGTATGGATATTATTATTTCCTTAGTATTTATGGGGAAACCAAGGCACAAATAGGCTACACAACTTGCTCAAGTGATATAGCTGGTGAGTAGCAGAACTTGTCTTCAAACCCAGTCTAGCTCCAGAATCTATGCTCTCAAATACTGCATTATGCCATAGGAAATACATAATGTCTCTATTTTGAAATTGAGGAACTCAGTCAAAAAGCTGGTCCGAGACTACTAGGACCAGAACTTTGTCTACCATACTCTAGCTTCTGTGTTGTACAACTACAGGAGAGTAGCTCTGGGCATTCTGAAGCCAGACTGTCAGTGTTCATATTTCAACTCTACTGCCTATTAACTACTATTTATTAACTGTGTCACTCTGGAACAGTTTCTTAGCCTTCCTATGCATCAGTTTCTTCATCTATAAAAATTCAATAGTAAAATGCTTGCTGTGTAGGGTTGTTGCTAAGAATACTAGCTAGGAATTACTAGCTAGTATTCCTAGCTAGTCATTCCAACTAGCTAGTTGTAGCTAGGAATTACTTCTTCTGAAATACTTTAGGAGTGAGCATGATTGATAATAAAAATCATGTATTATTATGTTGTTTTACACTGCTTCCTAATAACAACAGACTCTGAAATAATTCATCATGATCCAGTAGAGTTTCACAGAGGTGTGTTCAAAGAAAATGACTTTCTATTTGTTTTATAAAACCACACCTGACCAGATTAAATGAGCAAACTGATCTTGTGGTTTTCTAGAACCTGACTGGAATATTAATCATTTTAATCTTAAATTAATCATTACTTTAAAATATGTTTTGTTGTTCTTGTTATTAGAATGTTAGATTTAGGACATTCAGATATTAGTTTTAGCTGATGGGAAAATTAAAGAGATTCCTTGTGTCTGTTGCTGAGCCTTTTAGAGAAGTGGCTTTCTTTTCAAGAAGAAGCCAGTATCCTCAATTAGAACACTATGATCTGTCAGATGAGTGAACCATTTGCTGATTTCAACAATAAGATGTCTACAACTGATTTTGTTGTTAGTTTTCCTTTCTCTTTATTTTAAGACTCCTTAAAGAATTAAATACAACAGAAAAGCAGGCTGAAATTTAATGGAAAAAAATAAGATGAATTACTTACAGTGAAAATGAAATATTAAACTTGGCTGAATTTTGCATCACCATTGTGACAGATGCAATTTATTCTCTAAGCCAACCCATAACCTCATCAACTTGTCTTTCACACATTTTGTATTCATTCAAAATAATTTTTTGAGTGTCTGCGGCATGTGAGGCGTTTAAAAAAAGTCTACTGAACAGAGTGTACCACATTGTTACTTAAATATTCAAAGATCTATGGATTTATTGACTCTGCATGTTTCTTCTGAAGTTTAATTCAGAAAGCAGGCAGAACTTGGATTCCCTTTTAAATTTGGGAGATGCTAGAGGAAATATTTAGCAAGGTCACTAGATGACACTACAAAGAAATGTACTTTATTATATTAAGTATCACTTAAATCTCTTAGACTATCAGGCCAAGTATATTTCAAACCCAATTATATTTTATAAAATATCATCAATATTGACTTACCAAGTGCCTGACAGTGAGTTTGAATGTCATATATAATGGACAAAATATGTACTCTCAGTCTATTTTATGAAGAAACAAGAAAAATAAATCAATAAGTAGAATAAAAAAAGACCATGTTTTTTAATAATGAGAGAAGAATATGATGATAGCCTTTGTCACTAGCCTCCCAAAATTTAAAAGCATAGAATGGAGCCCAGTCTAACTTGAATCTATTTTTCCCTCTATCCACTCATTCAGTAAATCTTTATAGAACATATGCTATGTGTTAGGTACGTGTTAGATATCAACAATACACAGGCTAATAAGAAATAGTCCCTTCCCTGAAGGAACAGTTATATTTCTGTTATTTTATAATTCTAAAATTCAAATTATCACTTAACCTAATATTTAGCATCAATGTTTATTCAATCAGTCAAATTATTTACTGATTGCTATCAGTTAGTTTCTAATTATTATTTGTCCCCCCTAAAAGGAAAGAGGAGCATATTAAGATACATCCATTGACCTTTTTTCATGGAGAGTATCTCTCAAGTTAACAAGTAGACATTTAAAAACGTGGTATCAGTAGTTTGGCCTTTCTCCAGAAAGGATTGATCCAGAATCAATAAACATTATCTACTATTGATATAATTCTTGGTTAAAGGTGAAGTGGATTGATTGTCTCCAGCTTTTTATGGATAGGTGTTTTATTCTTGAGAAGAAAACATCATTCTCAGTTAGAACCAATCAGATAAATCTTTTCTAAGGCTACATATAACTAAATGCATACATTAGCATTACACACTTCTCAATAGTTTCTCAAAGTCCTTTCTCCTAAATTATATCCTTTCTGATTTCTTCACTGATGCCAACATTTTTTCCCTTGTAAAGAAAAAAGAAACAAGTAATTAGTATAATATTTTGGATAAAATGCTTATTTATTCATCATATATAATGTAATAAAACACCTTTTATTTGTTTGATGTTCTTTTGTACTTATCTGACAGGAATAGCCATTTAAGAATATTTCATAGGATTATAATAAGCCCTTTTTAAAATTTTCTTAAAGCAATTTATTTCCTTAAAGCAATTTGTTTTGAAAGTATTTTAAGATGACTCCTTTTCAAAGAAAAAGAAAACCATAAAGGCATCTGAATTAATTAGATGGATAAATAATACTTATCTACAAAGATGGAAATCTAGATATATCATTTCATTAATTGAAAATAATACCCTTAATATTTGTCTGGAAAGGAAATAGTTTATCTGGCTTCCCTGGTGGTGCAGTGGTTAAGAATCCGCCTGTCAATGCAGGGGACACGGGTTCAATCCCTGCTCTGGGGAGATCCCATATGCCACGGAGCAACTAAGCCCATGAGCCACAACTACTGATCCTGCGCTCTAGAGCCCGTGAGCCACACTACTGAACCTGTGCACCACAACTACTGAAGCCCGCGCACCACAAAGAAGAATAGCCCCCACTCACTACAACTAGAGAAAGCCCGTGTGCAGCAACGAAGACCCAATGCAGCCAAAAATAAACAAAATAAATTTATATATAAAAAGAAATAGCTTATCAACTTAAATTAAGACTGTGTTTGCCTCTTACTGAAGCAACAAGTGGTGACATGCATTAGCCCTGAAGTAGGACAGGAAATTCTGAAATTTTATTGTGAGCCCCACATTAAATTTAACAGGGCAGTCTTTAATGGTTTAAGTTGAATGTGTATGCTTTCTGAATACAGATTTTTTATTTTTTTAGTTTTCAAGGAATATTCTGTGCATGAATTGCTATGGAATGACTTAGTTGAGAAAAATGTCCATGGTTATCTTAAGATGACACTCAATCAGCTCTCTTTGTGTTAAAAGCAGTTGTGTTTCCATATCCACAGAAATAACTGGACCATTTTCCTCATTGTTGGAACTAGAAGCGTTTTTCCTAGTATTACAAGAGGAACATTTGTCTTGCTCTAAACCATTCCACCAACTGCAAATTGGAAGAGTGTTGAGTTTTTACTAGTTACTCACACACACAGGCATGAGGAGAACATGCTAACCAGCCTCCCACCTTCATCAGTTACCTCCCTTAGGAGGGGCTCTAGCAATACCTGGCCCAGCTGGCTTCAACTTGGCACACCCAGAAGCCAGTCATTTTCACAGTGCTCCAAACACACTGAACTTTAAAAACCAGAACACGTGCATTGTCTGTCCTTTTCCTCTCTATGTAACAGCACAGTGTCTCTCTCTCTCTCTTTTTTTCTTAAATATATGCATCTCAGAATCTACACACTGCTTCAGTTCTGTTGATACATGCAAAGAGGGCCTCTTCAAACATATTGGCACAACAAAGAACCAAGTCTGTTTTGCTGGAGCACTTAGAGATGGTGCTGGAGCACTTAGAGACAGTGCTGGCAGAATCACAGCTAGGCAAAAGAAATTGTAGAAACTTGGAAGCCAGTTAAGCAGGAAACAACTTACTCAAATGTAATTGAATAATTTATTTCTGATTCTCTTATCATACAGTTATGACTACTATATTTTGAACTCTTACCATGTACAGGGACTGTTCTATGAATTTGCTAGAACTTATCTAATTTATTTCTAAATAATTGAGATGTAACTAAAATGGAAAGTTATGTAACCTGCCCAGCTTACATAGTAAGGGGAGAAATCTGGCTTTCATCAAATAGCAATAATTATTATTCAAAAATGTTAACAGATTTGTTTCCCAGACCTCTCCCAATGTCGTTTTTCCCCACTCTAATAATCAAATGAGAAAACATAAAGAGAACTTAGGGAAAAAAAGAACCTGTTACTCTTGCTCTCATTTTTGGTACTAAGAGGTGTCTGTTTCTATTTTTTCCAGTGACTATTGTCTCATTCTTTGATATCTGAGATTGGCCATGAGCAGATTTTTAGGTTCCTTAAAGCTAAGTACTTCAGAATTCCTAATAGTGGGTTTTCAGATTCATAGGATAATGGCAGCTAATTAAATTAAAATATGTTTTTCAATAACCATACAAGCAGATCCATAAGAAGAGATTCCAAACAAAAACAAAAAACCTATTAACTTATGCATACAGTAAAATGAAGAAACATGGGGTACTACTACTCTCGATTTACACGTAAGTAGGAAGTTAAATGCCCAGGCTTGGCACAGCTTGCTCTAGAGCCTACACTGAGTGAGGGCCCAGTGATGGTGGGAAACAGGTGAAAGCACTCCCTAAAAGAGGAAGTCCCACCTGAGGGAGGAAATAATAATAGATCCAAGACCCTGGGGTGTCAGAACACTGGCTACAGGGAAATCAACAGCAAGGGACTTGAAATTGGTCAGAACAAGAAATGACCATCTCGAAAGAGTACTGCTCCTGGAGGAGGACCAGACAGATCTTAGAAGCCTCGGGGTAAAGAGAATGAAAGAAACAGGTGGTGGAAAGTAAAATTCCTACAGAACAAAAGTGAAGTGCAACCCTCCGCAAAGAGTTCAGTTCCTGTGAGTGTATGAAGTTAGGTTACTGGCCCCTGAAACATAGAACTCATATACTTCTACTAATCCCATCATGGGCATACCTGCTGTATTTTTAAAATGGAAAGAGAAGCTAATGCTTCCTCTTGGGTAGTATAAATGTTTATATATTTATCTTTGGTCTGTGCCGGGCATTTGGCATACACTTAGGTGTCCTAATACCACCAGAGAAGTTGGGAGCTGGTTTATTTTTCCATCAACTCTGTCCCTCATTAGTTGAGGGTAACTCCTGGGGCATTAACTTCCTAGCAATTCCAGCTTGCTCTGTGTCCAGACTCTTCAAATTCTTGTAGTCAGTGAACATTTTCAGACAAAAGAACTTAGGCTTATTGAGAAGAAAAGTGCATTTAGAAACAGTAAAGCTGTTCTTCTGTAGACCTTCCCACAGCCCTCATTTGCACCTCATATGTTCCAACTATTTGCTATCGGGTATCTCTATCTTTATCTCTGTCTCTATCTCTGTATTTTGCTTATTTCCCACTGTATATGTGTGTATATACACGCATACAAAATTGCTTGCTTGTTTCCAAAAATGGTTAATGTTACCTCTCCATCCTGCATGAATAATCTTGGTTTGACCTTCAAGCCAATGGGCAGAGCAGATGCTGTAACAAAAACCTGAACATCATCCTTGAAATCTTTTAAGTCTCTTCAGTCATATCTAAACATTCATAATGTCCTGCTGATTCTTCCCTAACCGTCTCACAAGACCATGCACTTTTTTCCATTCCCACTGCTATTATCCTTTCTAGCCTGGATTAGAAAGGCAAAATTCCATAGAAACTGTTGTTTCTTAACTCCAAAGGAAGAACAGTTAGAACACTCCAGTAAGTCCCCATTGATGGTAAGGCTTTTGGCTCTGGACCATCATGCATGCTCTTCTCTAAGCCTGAAATACGATTTCCAGTTGTCTCCATAGGGAAAGATTTATTGATCATTCAATATCAGTCCAGGTATTACTTCCTGTTTTCCCCTACTGCCAACATTTTTCAAGTGACCTTCCATGTGCCTCTGTGGTGCCCTGTATTTCTCTATCATAGTCCTTATCACACTGCATTGTCATCACCTTTTTATCTCTCTGTCTTTCCCAACTAGATTGTGAGCCCCTTGAGGGCAGGGCCGAGTCTTTTTTATTTACTCTTCTGCTTTTCATGCTCAGTAGGAACATTAAATCTTATTTGAAGTTCTGAATGAGTAAATGCATATAAGTTTAAAGATTGAGTGAGTATCAAATGTCACGTACTGAAAAACCCAAGTTTCAAGTGTCCAGAGGATGTATGGTCAAATGTGTATAATAAATTTAAGTGTAGATGGAAGAGTTGCTGAGCTAGAAAAATGGTGTAGTAAAAACTTTACTCCATGTCATTGGAAATTTACTTGGAGCTAAAAACCCCAGTAGATAAGTTGGTATTAATTGAACTACTTTCTGGTACACTGGATTTTAATTAGACTTTTTTCTTGTCTGATATAACTTAGCTCGTCCTTTTTTATCATCTTTTTTTTTCACCAAAATTTCCTGCTGCATAGTAACCATAATGCAGTTGTCAGTAACTTTAAGTGTGCCTTGTGATGCTAACTTTGAATTTAACAGGGCTGTGTAACTGAATATCTTTATTAAATATTAGTCACTTTAGAGGTTGAATGGACATGTATTAGAAAATCAAACATCAGGTAGAAAAATGTAGGCCTTTTGAATTTATTAAAAAGTAATACACATAAAAAGATAACTGTGTTCAAACCTCAATACCTCTCCTCCTAGGAGAAAATATACCACCATGACCACAATCTTGGAAAAAGCATTTCTTTATTGCTTTCGCTGGGAAGTTTTTGTTAGAAAACATCATAAGCCTTCTTAGTTATAAGGATTACATGCCCTGTACCCCAAAACATTGTCATTTTGCCTTTTAAGTTTTTCAGCATTTTTCCTCTACTACATGTACTCTAATTCTTTAACTTTTTATTTTGAAATAAGTATAGATTCATAGAAAGTTGAAAAATAGCACAGAGAGGTGCTGTGCCCCTATCACCCAGTTTTCCCTAATGGACACATCATAGTACAATATTAAAACAAGGAATTTATTTTACATGTACAATGTGTGTATACAATTCTATATCATTTTATCACATGTGTATTTTGTGTAACTGCCACCAAAATTAAGATATGGAACTCTTTGAGCACCACAGAGATCTCCCTGGTAGTACCATTTTATGGTCACACCCAACTCCTCCACTTAACTATCCCTAAACTATAGTAACCACTAATCTATTTTCCTCTATATAATTTCAGAATATGGAAAACATTATATAAATGAAATCATAGAGTATTTTATCTTTCTCTCAGTCATCATGAGTGAAATAATTTGTTCCTTTTCTTGCTGAATAATATTCCAAGTAATGGATGTAGTGCAGTTTGTTTAAATACTCACCTGCTGAAGGCATTTTGGTCATTTCCATGTTTTTACTATTCCATAAAGTTGCTATGACAATCTTATATAGGTTTTTGAGTGGACAGAAGTTTTCACTTTTCTGATAAAAATGTCTGGGAGTGCTACTGTGTTGGAGGAGATCATCCAGAGGATGTGACTGCCAGTCGATCCATGAGCTGGACCTAAGCAGTTGAAGGCCCCTCATCCCCTTCCCTGTCCTCAGAATGTACGTTCTGTACACCATTCCCACACTAGGAGCTGTTTCAAGGACATAGCCTTGAGAGAGTAAGGTCTTGTTGAGGCCATCTGAACTGTGTACATGACTGAACTCTGTTAAATTTTCTATTGGGTGGGCCAAAAAGTGCCTTTGGTTTTTTAAGTAAAAGTAAAAGATGCATTTTTCATTTTCTCCAAGAACTTTATTGAACAACATATTCACCCTTTGTTCCACTACCTTCTGCCATTTCTCAGGCAACTTCGTAATTCCATCTTCCCCAAACATTTTATCTTTTTGAGCAAAGAACTGTTCCAGGTGCCTTTTACAGTCTTCCAGGGAATTGAAATTTTTCCCATTAAGAGAATTTTGTAAAGACTGAAATAAATGGAAATCCGAAGTTGCAATGTCTGGCGAATATGGTGGATGAATCAGAACTTCCAGCCAAGCTGTAACAGTTTTTGCCTGGTCATCAAAGAAACATATGGTCTTGTGTTATCCTGATGGAAGATTATGTGTTTTCTGTTGACTAATTCTAGATGCTTTTCATCAAGTGCTGCTTTCAGGTGGTCTAATTGGGAGTAGTACTTGTTGGAATTAATCGTTTGGTTTTCCTGAAGGAGCTCATACTAGGACTCCCTCCCAATCCTACACAACATCACATTCGTTGGATGAAGACCAGCCTTTGGTGTGGTTGGTTGTGGTTCATTTCGCTTGCCCCACGATCTCTTCCATTCCACTTTTTGTACAGTATCCACTTTTCATCATCTGTCACAATTTCTTTTAAAAACAGAACGTTTTCATTACGTTTCAGTAGAGAATTGCATGCGGAAATACGGTCAAGAAGGTTTTTTTCGCTTAACTTATGTGGAACCCAAACATCAAAATGATTCACATAACCAAGCTGGGGCAAATGATTTCAGCACTTGATTTGGATACTTTGAGTATGTCGGCTATCTCCCGTGTGGTATAACGTTGGTTGTTCTCAATTATTGTTTCCATTTGATCGCTATCAACTTCAACTGGTCTACCCGACCGTGGAACATTGTCCAGTGAGGAATCACCAGCACGAAACTTCGCAAATCACTTTTGACATGTTTGATTGGTCACAGCACCTTCTCCACACACTGCACAAAACTGTTTTTGCGTTTCAGTTGTGTTTTTACCTTTCTTGAAATAATAAAGCATAATATGCTGAAAATGTTGCTTTTTTTCTTCCATTTTCAATATTAAAATGACTACACAAAAATTCACCAATTTTGATAAGTCTTTTTTTAAATGCACGCTGATATGACAGCTGTCACATACAATCTAACAAAATTGTTTTGAATGAAGTTAAAGACAACTAAGTGCTACTAGAGCCATCTTATGGAAAAAACAAACGAAGCTTTTGGCCACCCAATATACAGACTTTTACGATTCTGGCAGAAGGGTGTGGAGATACACTCAGCTTGTGGTTGCCTCATATGCCTATTCAAACAGCTACCTACCAATCTGGAGTTGTCTCAGTCTCTCCTTGCCCTCCGTGTATAGTTTTCGATTATACCCAGCAATTACCAACATTGCAAACCAACAAATGGCAAGCCATCCAGGAGACTGGAGAAATGAGTCTTGGGAAAGGGGCTACCTCGAGGGAAATCCTGAGTTGGCCATCCACTCTATGTGGCCCATATGTTAGATGCTCGTGGACCCCCACTTTGTGAAAACATCTGCTGATTTGATGAACTGTGCATAGACTGTGATAGTGAAAAACAAGGAAGCCCTCTTTGAGGAGACAGTATCTAAGTTTAGATTGGAAAGATGAAAAAGAGCTAGTCATTTGTGGATTTGAATATGATTATCAGTTGGACAAGTGGGTTAGTTTGAATGTAACAATGTTTCAGGCAGAAAGAAGAGCAGTAAGTTGGAGGATGAGGAGGCCTTGGAATCTTTGAGGAAAAGAAAGAAGGCCAGTATTCCAGGACAATGTTGAATGAGGAATAACATGGCATGGGGTGGTGTTGGAAAAGGGAACTGACTCAGATCTTGTAAAAGGTGCAGTGAAAAGCCATTGACAACTTTAAACTTGGGATGACATAATATAAATTACATTTTAAAAGACCTCCTTCTTAACTGCTGTGTGGATAATAGATTATCTGAGAGCGAAATTGAAAGCAAATGTCAGTTGGAGGTATTTTGCAAGAGGTTCTCCAGGTGAGATATGATGATGTTTTGGACATAAAGTATTAGAGATTTAGAGAATGGAATGGTAAATATCTAGATAATTTGGACTTTCACAGTCATCCTGAGAAGATGAAATTTCTTTGTATTCTACAAGGGTCACTATGACACATTTTTGTTCCTAGCAAATACCAGCTAGGTAGAAGCAACTCTCTTAAATGTTAAAAAAAAAAAAAAAAAATGAGTGTTTCCATTTTTGAGAGAGACAGTGAAGTGTCATGGTTAAGAACATAGGCTCTGGAACAAGTCTGGGTGCTAGACTCACTCCTGCCACTTATGAGGGGAATATCTGGTTAAGTTTCTCAATCTCACTGTGCCTAGTTTAATAAGTTGGAGAAATAATAGTATCCACTTTACTCGGTGATAACTGTATAATTTAATGCCTGTTATGTGCTGAAACAGAGACTTCCTCATATGCATTGCTCACTACTAGCAGCTATTAATTAGGTAATAGACTTGGTTCTGAAAATTTGTGTATACTTTTTTTGTGTGTAAATTTAGTTTACTTATGAGTCTAATATTATGATATTAAAGGATTCAGCTATTAATATAAAGGTAAATAATTCTATAAAATAAGTACTTTAATCAATTTCTTTCGCTATTTTGATTCCAGCTCTATTAGGTTTCATTTTAACTAAAAGAAAATGTGTACCTAGAGACTGAAATAATTTAAACCCTGCAAGATTCAAATAAAATCATTTTCCACTGATTGGATTCAGTGTTTTGTCTGGTTTGCTTCTGGACAATTCCCAGGCCTGCTCTCGTATACATATTCTTAGCCTGGATATCTGACCCACACCCTTGCCCATTAGTCCTCCAGTTAGGTTTTCTCATATTCACAATGGAGATAATGAATCTGGAGCATAGTCATCTCATGAAGATATCCACAAACTTTTTTGAAAGAGCACAGATCTCTTTTTAATGCATATTCTTTGTAAAGAAATAATATCGTTCTTCATATTCATAAATACCTACCAAATCAGAAGTACAGGTGGCAAAGCAACCATACTCCAATTATAAAACAAAAAAGAAATACAGGTGGCATATAAGTCATAATCCTTTTATCCAAGGCTCACAGGAACAGGACTCATCTTCTTTTGGCATTTGTTTCATGCCCTATAAAGTTTTAAAATCAATGTTTTAAAAGCCTCCTTTAATCAGATTTGCTATGGCCTTTATCCTTAATAAAATGTTGACTGTCTTACATTGTACCAGAGTATAGCTTTGTCACTCAGACCTTAGACTATGAAATAGGTTTAATTACATACTTAAAGAATCCATAATCTGTGTAATCTTTATTAAGAAATTATTTGCTTTGGTATTACCACCAAAGTCAATTTATGGTAACAAGTTAAACAGATTATAGATCCTTCTCTTCTAATATTTTTCATCTTGACTCTTTTATATGGGCTCTGGAAATTATTTTCATTATGAATAATTGTTAGAAAAGAAACTTTATAAATATATATTATACCATAATGAATAATAAAAATCTAATACCAGGTCTTGATCTTTATATCATCTAAGGAAAGAGTAAAAGCATAAATCTTCTGTCTTCTTGATCGCTAAAGATATTACAAAGCACAGCTAAAAATAACTCCATATAATCAATATTGACCTTTTAAAGTTGAAAAAGGTTTTAGGCCATCTTTTTACTTTTCTGTTTCAAGAACCAACTGTTCTTTAAAGAAGTTGAAGGAAAATAAGATTTAATTCTTAAAATATTTCAGAGTAAACTTTCCTGGGTTTAGAAATCTCTTTATTTTCATTCTTTTTAGTTTTAATTTTAAAACATTGTTGATTTTTATATAGTCATTATATCATATATTCATTCTTCAAGGTTAAGTAACTGATATGTATTGTAGTAGAAAACTGAACTAAATTCCCCTAAAAGAGAATGTATACTTAGATGTTAATAAGTGAAACAAAATGTTTACTTATTTCTAAAAAGCCAATCACAGTGGCATAAATTAAATCTCACATAAAGAATAGCTTCCAATACATTTAGTGAATATAAACCTTCAGTTAGCTGGATAAATATATCAGTTTTCCTGGAAATGTTGTTATTTCTTTTTCCTTGATAAAGAATTAATAGTATTTTACTTTGTCCTTTCTAAATGAGCAATCTATCAGACTCACAGATGTTTCTAATTCATCAGAAAACTAATGAACTCTCACTCTGTATAAGTTCATGTCCTGTAAAGGACATGAGGCCAATGTGGTGCTCTCAAGACATGAAGAACAGTTGCTGTCTGGATAATTTTACCAAGACACTCTTTTCTGAAAAACTATGTCTTCTCATATAAAGCCAGAGAGATCTTGTTTTATTTAGAGTTTTTCCTAGTAAATCTGTACAGATAAAAAATGGGTTCAAGTATTCCTCTATTACTAGACTGTGCAAAAAGTGCTGGTTAGATTTTTATCAGAAAGGAAAGAGCATTTGGAATGATTTGACTTAAAGGTACATCTTCCTTACCTGATAAAATATAAATCTTTGGTGATTTAACTCCTGTTCTCTTGTGAAAATATTTATGGACTTACTTCAAAGCACAGTCTTTGGAATCTACGTGGGTTTGAGTCCTAGCACCACCGTTATGAGACACTAGGAAAAACCTTTAATCATGAGCATCTCCAAGTTCCTCTTCTGTAAAATGAGAACAATACTAAGTTAAATACCTCCTAGGGTTGTTATACGATAAAATTAGATGATGATACACTTGAAGTAGCCTTCAGAGTATCCGGCATATAGAAAGTATTCAGTTAACATTAGCTAGGTATTATCAGTATCACTTTTATTCTTAGGCAATTATTATGAATGTTAGTGCTTCTTGACTACAAAAAAATATAAAATAAGCCAAATTGGACTTCTGAATAATACTGGTGAAGATAGAAAGTATTTAACTCCCCCTGCCCCCCAACCTGGGGGCAGCTTTCTCCTCTTGTGTCACTAGTTCATGATCAAATGTGTTTAACAAAGAGCAACCATTCACAATTATTCCTCATCAATCAACAAATAAGTATTAGCAGCCATCATATATTTAGTATCTACTATATAATAATATATAAAGGTCCAATGGGAGATATTTTAGGGGTATAAGGCATGGATCGCCTCTGCTGTTAAAGAACTTGCATTTTGGGATGAATTAGAGAAGCCTAATTGGTGTGAGTCATTCATGAATAATATAATGGACTATAAAACTAAAGGCTATATAAAGTGTTGATGTTGTAGTCTATTGGTAGGAAGTACTCCACCTACAAATGGAAATATACAACTCAAATTAGATGAAATAAAAACATGAATTTATTGGCTTGTATAATGAAAGATTCAGGGCAGATACTGGGCATGGCTGGATCCAAGGAATCAAATAGTTTTATCAGTCATCAGTTTCTATTTCTTTATTATTTTTTTCTGTGTTGGCTTCATTTTCATAGAGGCCCTCATTATAAACTGGTGAAATTGTTGTTGACATCTCCTGACTCATAGACTCAAAGTTTAGCAAGCCAAAGTCCAGAGAATGTGTCTCACTGATCTCTAGTCTCAGGCCCATCCTGAACCGATCACTGTGGACAAGGGGATGAGAATATACAGTCAGGTCGGAGTCTAGCGCTTCTGGATCTGGAAAACTGAACATAAGAATTGACCATGATGGAGAAGTAATTTCCCAAAACAAAAGATGCTATTATCAGTGCATATCTATATATTTTTTTAAAAAATTAAAGAATTTGCACACTTTATGACACTTCATCTTTAAATACTCCAACGTGCACCACCTAAGAATTAAGATTCTTGTCTATTAATGAACATACTGTTACTATATCTCATAGTATTAATAATTCCATACCATCAAATGTAGAGCTTATATTGAAATTTTCCCAGCTGTTCAAAAACTGGGCTGACTGGTAACGCAATTCACTGACATTGAGGTGGCGAAGACTGTGTCCTCAAAGATTCTTGACCTTATATGTTGTTCTCTGAATCAAAGACACTGAAAGTTCCTAGAAGGACCTAGACTATTTAATATCTATTATTTGCTCCCTCCCTCCCCCAATAGTTTAGATAAATGCTAAAATTAAATTTTTTTCAGCTTTTTAAAACTATCTTTATTGGAGTATAATTTCTTTACAATGTTGTGTTAGTTTCTGTTGTACAACAAAGTGAATCAGCTATATGCATACATATATCCCCATATTCCCTCTCTCTTGAGTCTCCCTCCCACGCTCCCTATCCCACCCCTCTAGGTCATCACAAAGCACTGAGCTGATCTCCATGGGCTATGCAGCAGCTTCCCACTAGCCATCCATTTTACATTTGGTAGTGTATATATGTCAATGCTACTCTCTCACTTCATCCCAGTCTATGGCCATACCACCCTGAATGCGCCCGATCTTGTCTAAAATGAAATTGAATACTAAAGTGAAAATTCTATTTCTTAACTTGGGAAAAAGGAGATACAAAACATTGAGAAATAAATGAAATGTGGGTTCTTTCCAAGTGATCCCATTTAATAAACAATGATGTTGGGCTTCCCTGGTGGTGCAGTGGTTGAGAATCTGCCTGCCAATGCAGGGGACACAGGTTCGAGCCCTGGTCTGGGAGGATCCCACATGCCACGGAGCAACTAGGCCCGTGAGCCACAACTACTGAGCCTGCGTGTCTGGAGCCTGTGCTCCGCAACAAGAGAGGCCGCGATAGTGAGAGGCCCGCACACCGCAATGAGGAGTGGCTCCCACTTGCTACAACTAGAGAAAGCCCTTGCACAGAAACGAAGACCTAACACAGTAAAAATAAATAAATTAATTAATAAACTCCTACCGCCAACATCTTCTTAAAAAAAAACAAAAAACAAAAAAACAATGATGTTGAAAAGACTATTTCTGGAGGCGATAGGTAGTTGATTGATAAATAGATATCAATAAAGATTAATAATGGTGTGTTATTTACAATTAGCAGAAACAAATTTTGAATATATTCATCAAACCAAGCGGCATTGGGGGAGAATAATTTTACTGGAAAGTGAAGGGCTAGATTCAGAAACAACTTAATCCTTCTTCAAACAATATCATGAAGTCTTTTTTCTCTTTTTGCTTCTTATCTATCCATTTTTTTTTCAGCCAGTTTTCCTTGACTGTTATATATGCTTTCTTTCAAACTCTGTCCACTAGGTGGCTCCTGACAGCCCAAAGTCATGAGAAAAATACTCCTTTAATTATCTCAGTAAAAGCCCATGACTAGCCCAACTATATCACTAGTTCTGGCTTGGCTAATGCCCACACCTGAACTAATCACTATCCATGTATGAGGGAGGACAGAGGGAGACAGTTGCAATGCTTTAAATTAGTCCTGTCTGAGTCACACAACTACTCCTAAAGCCAGAGGTGAATTCCATACCACCAGAACCAAATCAAATGGATTGTTATTATGGAAGGGTTGGTTCTCCAGTGGAAAAAAAATCAACATGCTGTGTACCACAATGTTCATTGCAGCTCTATGTACAATAGCCAGGACATGGAAGCAACCTAAGTGTCCATCGACAGAGGAATGGATAAAGAATATGTGGCACATATATACAATGGAATATTACTCAGCCATAAAAGAAATGAAATTGAGTTATTTGTAGTGAGGTGGATGGACCTAGAGACTGTCATACAGAGTGAAGTAAGTCAGAAAGAGAAAAACAAATACCGTATTCTAACACATACATATGGAATCTAAAAAAAGAAAAAAGGTTCTAATGAATCTAGGATCAGGACAGGAATAAAGACACAGATGTAGAGAATGGACTTGAGGACACAAGGAACAAGGAAGGGGGAAGGTTAGGCTGGGACGAAGTGAGAGAGTGGCATGGACATACATACACTACCAAATATAAAACAGATAGCTAGTGGGAAGCAGCCGCATAGCACAGGGAGATCAGCTCGGTGCTTTGTGACCGCCTGGAGGGGTGGGATAGGGAGGATGGGAGGGAGACACAAAAGGGAGGGGATATGGGGACATATGTATACGTATAGCTGATTCACTTTGTTATACAGCAGAAACTAACACACCATTGTAAAGCAATTATACTCCAATAAAGATGTTTAAAAAAATCAACATGCTATTAATAGACGATTGTATGGATGCCTGGAACATTCCAAAATAGATGCCCATACACTGCTGTTCTTACGCTAGTTCTTACTACGGCACTGCTCCTACAATTCCTGTCGAATCTTCTTCAGCAATAACTATTTGATGAGAAAGCTCTAAATTGTTTTTCACTGTGCTTTCAAATAATTTGAAACACTTCATTTGCATATCAGCCTTGTGAGGTAAATATTATCATTTTCATATTGCAAATGAGGAAACTGAAGCTGATCTGGGATTTGTGCATGACCACAGGACAAGTAAAGACCAAGTACACAGAGCCATGTCTGCCTAATCTAAGTCCCTTGCTATTTTAGGGACATCAGCCTGCATTTCCTTGGCTTAAGTCTTGAGACATAAATTCCACTGTCTATAGAAGTGAGGCAGGCAATATAAATTCATGAAGTAAGCAAGGTAGAGATGAACAAAGTCACAAGTATTCATATCTTCTCCAGAGGGAACAGCTTCTACTAGTGTCAGATAATTGCTGTGGTACAAAAATGTAGGCCATATATGCCAGACCTTCCAAATATTAAAAAGAGGCTGAATATTTGAATGTTGTGTGAAATTTCCTCTAATTTAAATCTGAGCATCTAATCTATTAAAAAAAAAAACAACTGTGTGGGCCACACAAAATATTTCTTATGCCATCCATGTACGGTCTGCTTTTTTAAATAGCTCAATGCCCTGGCTCCTACTCAATGTCAACACTGCAGAATTAAGTGTGTTTACTCCACCTTTCTCAACCTGCTGTTACTAGAATGAATAAATTCAAAGGAGCTTTGTGCTATTCGTTAGATAAATGAGCTGCGTACTTTAATCTTGCTTTTCATCGTTTCTCTTTGCCCTCTGCTTTCTTTGTTGCATTATTATTCAACTTCTATAAATTGTGAAAGTTGAAGAAGAGGCAAATGGTATAGAAAAAAAAAGAGGAAGATCAGAATGATTCTGTCTAGTTAACATGGGGATGAAAGAGAGAGATAATTTTAAAAATGTTTCAGAGATAGAAGTGAAAGGATTTAAGTCCTTTGGGTAGCTGAGAGAAAGGAATTGTTGAGATTCTTCTGTTACTAAATGAAGAAACAGATCAAGGGGGCTTGTGTCAGTCCACAATTAAGGGCAGAGATAGCCTTAAAACAACCCAGATGTTGTAACTTCCAGCTGTCAGTCACTTATCTCTTGAAAACTTCCAATAGGTTCTTTTTTCTCTCTCAGACTGTGTGTGTGTGTTTCTGTATGTCTGTGTGTGCGTGTTACAGAGTGAGATAACAAAATTGTCACAGACAGCCTCATTTCTGTGCTTGTTCATAGGAAGATCTGAAAATGAAAATGGAGAATGGAGAATGAGGGTTGGGCATGAAAAAAATAAGTAAAAAAACAAAGAAAATATCCATTTAAATCTTTCAGTAATCAAACTCCTTGTTCTTCTAAACTTTCAAACTTCACTTTAAGATCTGAATATCTATTCCCTACACTCACCTAAAAAAAAAAAGTAGCATGCCTGTGATATTTTATCCAATAGTGTTTCTTGCATTACTTTAACTTGAACAGATACGTTTCTACCTATCACTTTGTTCTAATATCCCTACATTTTCCCCATCTATCACTTTCTCCAGTTATATTAGCATTTTTTTCCCTGTTCCTTGCACATGCTAAGATCTTCTTCACTTGCTCTTCCTATTGCCTTAAATGTTCTTTTCCCAAATTTTCACACACCTGCCTATTTCTCTCTATTCAGACCCAGTTCATACATTGAAGTAACTACTACCCAATTGAAGTAACCCCCCTCAGGTAATTACTCTGTCTCATAAGATTATTATAAAATGATTATCTTAGAGATGTGTTTATTCCTTTTTATGTTATGTCTCTTCCACTAGACTGCAAGCTCCATTTGAAGAGTCTTTCTCTGTCCATGTCACCACTGCAACCCAGATCTAGCTGAGTAGCTGACACATTGAAGGTGTCACATTCTCTGAGAGGCCACATCTTTTCCATATGTGTTCCAGGAAAACAGAGAGAGAGAAGGAACCAGAGTGGTAGATGAGGGTGAAAGCATTATCTACATTACTGGCTGTAAGCTAGGATGAGAACCAAATGGGTCAACTAACTGGAGAATTAGTTGACTCTCCTTCTGTATCTCAGGCAATACCAGACTGGCCTGATGCAAAAAAATATACCCCTGGAAAATCAGATCAGATTCCTAGCTTACAATGAAAAAAGGAAGGAGCTAATCAGATAAGGCCACTGTCTTCCCAGAGGATCAGTATGTACAGAGGCAGAGAGAAGCCGATAGGTACATGAAGTGATCTCCTTTCATATGGAAGGAAATATGCAGCGTGAGAGATTTGTTACTCCCTAAATACTAATCAACACATACTCTTGGAATGAATTCATTTTCTTTAGTTATCATTATAGATGGCAAAAAGGAGACACTGTGAGGTTAAAAGGGATTTTCCCCAGCTTATTTAAGGCAGGTGTCCTGTTTTCTAGTCCAATATTTTCATACAACATCATGAAAAAGTATTTCCGGGTTAGGAGCTATTTGGTGACTTGTGAAGGCTACAGGAACTAATGATGAAGGGTGAATGAAAGAAGACAAATATGCCCCAGAATTTCAACAGAGAAAATGAGACCAGTGTTTATATTCTGGGTGCCCATCAGTCTGGGCCCTAAGAGCTGGTTTCCTCTGCTCATCCGCTGTTCTTTTTCAGCGAGTCTCCACTACTAAAAGGAGACAAACCATCGGCGGAAACTAATCTATCCTCATTCAATTAAACTGCGAAGCAATTACTCTTTTTTTCCCCTAAGAAAGTGCAATTAGTCCCCTTTGAAAATTTATTCCAGCTCCAGGAGAAAAGCAGAACCTCTGAAAACGTATGTTGAAAGCAAAAATGCTTTGAAGCAATTCTCCTCACGCTTTCTTATCCATCTGCAGCTTTAGTTTCCCTCTTTTGGCCCAACTGCCATTTGTTTGGTCTTTGGTGCCTCCCTAAGATAATTTCCTGCATGCGGCCTTTTCCAGTAGGAACTTTTTCTCATAGTTCAGAGGCACCCAGGTTAAGATCTAAGAATACATAGAGGCAGCGTGGTGACCTAGAAGGCACTCTGGACTTGGAGGACGGAGCTCTGATTTACGGTTCTTTGCTTTCTGACTCTGGGCAACCTAGGTTGCCTCTCTGGGTTTCAGTTTCCTTATTTTTTATTTTTTATTTTTTGCGGTACGCGGGCCTCTCACTGTTGTGGCCTCTCCCGTTGCGGAGCACAGGCTCCGGACGCGCAGGCTCAGCGGCCATGGCTCACGGGCCCAGCCGCTCTGCGGCGTGTGGGATCCTCCCGGACCGGGGCACGAACCCATGTCCCCTGCATCGGCAGGCGGACTCTCAACCACTGCGCCACCAGGGAAGCCCAGTTTCCTTATTTTTAATCTGAGGTATTTGGATTCACACGGGTGTTTCCATAAAACACTTTAAAAATTTTTCCCATCAAACTCTCACATGAAAACCCACAACAATTTACAGCTGCTCTGTTAAAGTAGGAAGGGGCAGTAGTGGCGGGGAAGAGGAAAAGCCAAGGGGAGTCCCTCTTACTACCTTCACAGTCCCTCTCAGGCCCTTAGGTATATATGTGACAATCTCTGTGGTTCTCTTCATGTCTAGTAACTCATTCTTCCTGGTCCAGGAGTATTATATAAACAGGTCACCCAAGATGGGTGTTCTCTTGCTCTCGGTACATCCCCTGCTCAGCCAGTGCCTGCTTCACCTGCACCCTACTCACATGACTGACCTCCCTACATACTTGCCCCTGCCCCAGGTGGTGATTGTCCTAACCTTCAGATCAGAACATCTCCACCTGATAGCGTATCAAAGTGGTGGTGAGGGGCGTGCCCCTCTGCTAGTTTCCCGGGTAACGGATGAGCCCACCTGACATCAATTCCCCCTATAACTGGTAACCTCCCCTCCTCCCAGGAGTGAAGACTGCGGTCACGTCCTGCCTGCCTCTGCTGCACACATTGGGGTGTCGCTCCAGGACCTTGCTTCGGACAGGTAAGCTCCCCCTTCCATTAAACCACTGATGTCTCTGTTGCTGACTCCGGGCTCTTTCCTGGGTCTTGAAGCTGGGCAAGTACAGGCCTTGTAGGCCTGCGGGGTGCAGCCCAGCAATTGGCGGAGCAGGCCAGGAGGCCGAGGAGACTCCCGTAAGCGCCGCGATGTAAGGACCGGGATGGGCAGGGATGGAAAGTTGTGGGGCCTGAAAGTTCCAGGTGGTAACCCCAGGGGGGGCCGTCCATGAATGTCCTGAAAGTTCCAGGGGTGATCCCCCAAATTGCAGAGGAAACCCTGGGTGGCTGTCCACTAATGTGGGCCCTGTGGTGGCTGTCCTTGATGGACAGGGTCCGCCAAGGGAGTAGGCAGAACTCACAGACGCCCCTATGGCTGTTGGGGAGATATTGGCCGTCTTTCCAGTAGGGGAAGAAAGAAGTGGCCGCAGCTGTGGGCTGCCTGTTGCTTTTTGCATTAAGAAAGGCCACAGAGGCAGAGCTGACAGCGAGGCGAAGCTTTGCTTGAATGCTGCTTCTGGTTCCTCTGAAAGTGAGGCATGTGAATGTGAGTGAATGATTTGTATTATTGTCTATTACTGTTAGCTGTTGAAACTGAATTGGCTATTTAGAAACTGAAAAAAAAAAAAAAAAATCCCTGAAAATGTCCAAGATGGGGCTCTTTTGATATTACAAAATTGGGTTTTTTTTGCATATGCCCTTAGAGGAAGTTAACTTTCTAGAAGGAATTGGTATTTCTCTTCTTCTTGTGACTTTGAGATGTAAATGATCATGTGGGCTCTGTCCCAAATGAATTTCAGGTTCATGTAATCTGGGAAATAGCAGTACTGAATTGATAGCTGGTATTGAAGGTACATAAGCTTGTTGGTCTGATTAATTTAGAGTCATCAGTATTAAGTATGATACTTCTGTTGTACCTAGGTTTACTAAAAGTCAAATAAGACCTTATTATGTCTGTTGCAAATTGGTCAGCAAGGAAAGTAACTTGATATGATAAAACTATAAGTAAATGTAAATGAGGTAAGAGCTTGTAGGTAAACTCTATAGGAATAATTATGTTTTGGGAATGTCTATCTAAAGTAGCCTCTCTAGATTTTGGTTACGTGAAAGTAAGTTAAATGAAGAGAATTCATTGACCATCCGGGTCATTTCAAATGGGATAAAATCTTGTAACGTTAATTGCTGCGTGGGTCTGTTTGCCTACCTTTGCCTTCTTAGGAGAGAAAGACTAAAGCATAAGATTTCCGCTCAAGAAATGCTGATACGACAAACATTCACAGTTACTTGCTTCTTGGTTTTTACCAGATATTAAAGTTTTTAAGGGTTCTGATTATAATCAGTCAGAATTCTAGTTATTGTAACCAAGTTGCTTTATCGATTACGTTGTAATCAGGTGTTTAACTGCCTTTTTAGTTCTCTTGTCATTTATAGACTGTTGTTGCACTCTGATGCTTTCGTAAAAGTGCTTCATCTTTAAAAAGATTCATAGGAAGGGCCTTTTGATAAGTACAGGTCTGTGATAAATTTCAGATCATACCACTGAACTGGGTAAGAAATTAAAGAATCCTATGGGAAAACTTGATGGCTTCATAAAAAGTTAACAGAAGGCTTGGTTACCTAGTGAATGGGTGAATATGGTTGTAATTTTTATGGTTTTTGTCTGGAATATGACTGGTTTTGATCTGTGTTTTCCAGATATAGGGAAGCCCTTCCTCTCAAGTTAATTATGACTTACAGCAATTTGGTAAACTACACCTGTGGGTAGAATTGAAAGCTTTTTCTTGTCTCTCTGCCTGGTCCCTCCAGAAATTGGAGACTCTTGGGTTCCAAGCAGCCTTATCAGGTGAATGGAAAAGACTATCTCCTGGCAAGAGTATGGTCTATAGTATGGTCTGTAGGTAGCAGATAGATTCTAGGTTTGTATTCAAGGATCTTCATGAGCCTTGGAAAGCTTTTTATGCTCTCTATGCAGATGGCTTCCTCTTTAGCAAAATGGGGGAAATACACATAAATTTCTCTGTGTGTTTGAATATTAGCACACTGTTTCTGAGACATTTTTCTCTCCACAGTGCCTTATAATTCTTTCTGGAAAAATAGATATGAATCTCCCTCATCTCTGTAACAACTTTATACAATTCCAGAGCATAGATACACCATAATTACCATTCACCTTCTTATTGAACTTTAGGGTGTTACCTTTTTTTCTGCTGCAAATAATATTGCAGTAAATATCTTTCCATATGTCTCCTTCCACATGTGCAGATGAATATCTGGTTTATGAACCTAAAGTAGAATCAGATATTCAATAATTTCCATTATAGTAGATAACACCCAATTACTGTCCAAAGTTAATTTGCTAATTTATAATCCCAGCAACGGGTTACCATTTTTTGCTATAACTACCAATATTTGAATTCATCAGACTTTTTAAATTTGGGAGATTTAGGAAATTTGTAAATTTTATCTTAATTTTCACTTATTTTCTAAACTAGTGCAGAACCTAAGACATATTAGGTACTTAATAAATAGTTATTAACCTGAACAAATCTGTTATTTTGCCTGTAACAGACATGAAAATAATAAAGTATTATATAACTGGTATTTTTTCTTGCCATATTAAGCAATGACTTAAAGAATTTACAATTATAGCTAGATTAGGAGTTACTGCTAATAATAGAGAAGTTTAGAAGTCGGTCTATATATGAGATGTAGTTTCATACTGAAATGAGCAATTAATTTGAAGTTGGACAGATCTGAGTTTGAATCTCAGTTTTCCCCCCCACTAGCTATTTTGCCATGGGAATTTTGCTTTGCCATACTATGCTTTAGTTTCTAGTTTATAGAGCAGAACTTTGCATACTTTATTTTTTAGGACTTAGAAAAATGTATGATTCACATATAATAAAAATAAGGTGGTTAATTTGCCCTATAATAGCTACCAGGTAATACTGGTCAGGCATATACAACATGCCAGTCTGGTGATCTATGCTACAAACTTTATGTGTGGTTTTAATTTATTTCTTCCCAAAACTCCATGAGACAGATATCAATATGATTTTTTTATTTGGCAGAATTTAAACTTAACTAAAGGAGGGAGGTAGAAAATATATCACAGTATTGTTAAAAATTTAAAATAATAAAATGTATGACGTCATAAATATACTCAAATGATTTCAATAAATTATTTTTAAAGAGAAAGATCTACTTATAGTCCTGGGAGTCCTGGGTTCAACTACCAGATCCACCTTTCATAGTGATATGAAATCACTGAACCTCATTTAATCTTTAGCATCCTAATCAATAAAAGGGGGTGTGCTGTTTCCCCAGTGATCTCTACCTTCTGGTCTTTTTACCCTTGGGTATTTCTCCCATTGAGTGTGAGCTGAAATTCTTCTCTTCTAATGAATAGCACAGTGCAGAAGTGATATAATGTCCCTTCTGATATTAGGTTATAGAAGACTGTGGTTTCTATCTTGTGTTTTCTCTCTCTCTCTCTATCTCTCCCCCGCCCCTTTCCTTTTTTCCCCTCCCTCTCTGCTCCTTGGCTCACTTCTGCTGAGAAAGCCAACTTCCATGTTGTGAGCTAAGTACAGACAGACTCATTTTGTATGACTAGGAACTGAGGCTGTCAGTTCAACATCCGGTAAGAAACTAAAGCCTGGAAATCATGTGAATGACTTTGGAAATGGATCCTTTAGCCCCAGTTAAGTTTGCAGACCTGTCTGACAGCTTCTTTGCAACCTCATGAGAGACCTTAAGTCCGAGGAGCACAGCTAAACTACTCCCAGATTCCTGACTCACAGAAACTGTGAGAAAATACATCTTTATTGTTTTCAGCCATTAAGTTTTGGTATCAATTGTTACACAGAAAAAATAATTTTACTGTAATATATAGGGAGACCTCTTCATAGGTATTTTATATTTTGATAAAAAGAAAACAGTATGATGGTGGTTTTTATTATGAAGAATTTAAAGGAAACATCTTGGGAGTTTTCTCTGCCACTTACAGAGAATATTCCTCTCTTCCACTTCTCCTTAATATCTAGACAAAGGTAAGATTTCTTAGGCACCCTCCAGTAGGTTATAGTCTAACACAGGGTAAGCATAACAAACTTTGGTTTTACTACAAGTCATGCTCTAGGGCATGGTTTCTTAACCTCAGCACTATTGACATCTTTGACCAAATAATTGAATAACTGATTCTTGTAGAAAGGCTGTTCTGTGCATTGTAGAATATTTAGCAGCATTGCTGTGGCGTCTCCCCACTAGGTGCCCATAGTACATCCCCCTTGCAAAGGTGTGCCAACCCATAATATCTCTAGACATGGTCTAGCGTCTCCAGAAGGAAAGGACAAAGTCATCCTGGTTGAGAACCACGAATATAGGAAAAGATTTCAGGCAGTCCCTTATAGTCCAACATATGTGTACACTCTGAGCGTTTCTACTCTCAAACTACCACCTGTTCTAAGCATCTAGAGTTCTGCTCCTTGTTTTTCATAACTATTTTTTTGCCTGCTTCTTTGTTTGCATTGATGTTTTTAGCATTCTGCACTATTGACTAAAGGAAGGACCTTGTTTACAAGGAATAATTTGGACAGAGAATGGCAGACTGCACCTCCTTTCTGCTGAACGTGTTAACCTGGGCTAGCAGCTCTGAATGGACTATAACCTGCATATAGGCATTAGATGGTGCTCACGATGAGTCTGTGGGTGTGCCACAGATACCCTTTGGCTCCTGGGGCAGTCAATCATTACATGTCCCTTCACACTGTGTGTTACCTTTTTATAGAGTCCCACAAAACCCTCTAACCTTATTGAGTGTGATTCCTAGGCTTTAAGGGTGAGAGCAGATTTGATTGTCTATATTTTCTTTCAAATATATTTTTTATAGTATAAACTCCTTTCAAAGCTTACCCTTTTGATTTCTAAATTAGCAAGCTCATAAAAACTAAATCTTTTGGGGCTTCCCAGTGGCGCAGTGGTTGAGAGTCCGCCTGCCAATGCAGGGGACACGGGTTCGTGCCCCAGTCTGGGAAGATCCCACATGTCGCGCGGAGCGGCTGGGCCCGTGAGCCGTGGCCGCTGAGCCTGCGTGTCCAGAGCCTGTGCTCCGCAACGGGAAAGGCCACAACAGTGAGAGGCCCACGTACCGCAAAAAAACAAAAAAAAACCCCAAAAAACTAAATCTTTTGTTTTCAAGGTTAAATTCTCTCCAGAAAGTTTCAAGAGGTTGATTTTTGTTTTGATGGTTTTTGTTGTTGTTTTTTTACTTCTTTTTCCTGTACCTTTGATTCATCACTCTGATCTATTTTAATGTGACTAGCTATGTAAAAAGAGGGGCAGCGTGGGCAGGGAGGATAGTTGATAGGGAAAGACATCTCTAGTAGTTATTGTATATCAAAATATTGCTGCACAATAAATTGAAATAGATTATTTCAATGTATTGCGACAAGTGAAATAGTTGTGTTGCATGTCCATGAAGCCGTGGATCTGTGGTTATGGAGCCATAACCCATATGATTTAGTCTTTAATGACTGTTGCCGTTTTGCAGCATGATTTACAACTGACATGTTCTGGAGGCCATTATAGATGGCCTGATTCATAAGTGCCTAGAAAATTTGTGAATATATCCTTTTAATCTCTAAGTGCAGAGATAAGCATTCCCTCCTGAACTTGGTCCAAAGACCTCTCATCCTTCTCCCATCCTCCTTTGCTCTAGATTCTTCAAGACCAAAATCATTTACCTAAAAAAAGGGGACAACACTTTCCTACACACTGTGGAAGAGAAACACAACAAAACATCTTTGGTGGAGTTGTAATCCTCTTCACGTACAAGGTTTAGGGAAGGGCTCAGAAAGTGAAAGTTTTGGCAATCTGTGCTAAGTGCTGTGAGAACACAGAGAAGGATGATTTCTGTCTGTCTATGGGTGCAGGTAGGACCAAGGGTGGGGGGCAGAAAAGTATGTATAGATGAAGTGACAGTAAGTGGAATCTTGAAAAATGAAGTTTCCAGAAGGAGAGAAGATGAGCTGCAAAGATGTGATTCTTTTTCCTTTCTCCTAACTCTTTGAATCCATAGTTTTCTCCCCTGAATATATTACTTGCTGCAATCTGTGGTTGTGTGTGCTTGTCTGTACATTGTCTCTTCAATCGTATGATACATTTCTTTAGGTTAAAACCACGTATTACACTTACGGTTCCTAACAGAGCTGTTTAGTGAATTGCAGATACTTAATAAAGGCTAGTGTTTTGACTGTTGATGAGAAGGTGATAAAAATTCTATCATCCCTCTGTCTCCCTTCCCCTCCATGAACCTAATCCTCTTATGCTAAATTCAGATAATGCATGGCTACATGGAGGCCTTCAAAATCTTCAGCCCCTGGAAGGAAAGCGTGGTAACTGTAACTCACAAGGCACTTCTTTGCTTATGTGGAGCTTGGAATAGAAGTGTGGAGGAGGGAAATTCCACAAATGATCACAGATGTATTATTTGCAGATTAGCTAACATATGGCAGGTTTAATTGCAGTTCTGAAACAACAGTGAGATGAAAATTGATGGTTCATTTTTAAAGTTTCAAGTTAGAGAGCCTTTTAAACATCATTTGAAAATGTCAGTGTTTTGGTGGGCTACCCAAATTACCTAAAGCATTTTTCATAGTTTAAAGATTGAATTGGAAATTCCAAAATGATTGAAAGCTTAAGGGAAAAGAGGATTGTAAAAAATGTGTTGACTTTTCATTCATAGGGTAAAGTCACAGTCACCTTCCTCTCTTTCCCCCCTTCACTTTGAGCAAAACCACAAGATATGAAATAAAAGCACAGTACTGCAGCGTGAAATTGATAATCTTGCTTGCCATTAATCTTGAACAATAAAAAGAAGGACGGAAATTGCAAAAAAAAAGAAAAGATTAACTCTAAAATTTTAGGTTCCTTCAGCATCTACCTTCATATTGAGGTTTTTGGACAGGGAAGAGGCCTCCATGCTCTGTTAGACTTTGCTTGGATTCACTGTAATTATAGTGAGGAAGCAATTTCAGGACTCTACTACAGAGTGGACAAAAAGTTTCACCCGACCCCTATACCTAATCAGCTACAATTGCCCACTTTACTTCTACATATTACTCTTCCAGTTTTTAAATCTCTGCTTGGAAGTAGATATCTTCAATTTCCTGGAAGTTCAAGGACCTCACAGCTACCAACGCATTTGCTTGTGGGAAGGGAGTAATGATTGTCAAATCCTCACAACCCAGACTCTGGCAGGCGCTATTACCCTGCAATTCCATTGTTTAAGCTATGGGTCTATAACGAGATCCAATTTCAACTTCTTTTTTATAGTACTTTTAATTCCTGTGAACCAAGTTTCTGCCTAATATATTTATGGAGATACATTATCAAAAAGCAAGAGAAGAATATGCGTAATCAATAGTGAACTTTAACCAGAAGAAGTATGAATATCACCCATCTTCCCTCAGAACAGACATGCAACCAATCATCATAAAATGTAAACAGATGCTTTATCTTTATCAATATATTCATTTTTTGTAAAAAGAAAAAAATATATATATGTCTTGCTGTTACAGACTGAATGCTTTGTGTACCTTCCAAATTCATATGTTAAAAGCTTAACCTAGGGCTTCCCTGGTGGCTCAGTGGTTGAGAGTCTGCCTGCCGATGCAGGGGACACGGGTTCGTGCCCCGGTCCGGGAGGATCCCATGTGCTGTGGAGCGGCTGGGCCCGTGAGCCATGGCCGCCGAGTCTGCACGTCTGGAGCCTGTGCTCCGCGACGGGAGAGGCCACAACAGTGAGAGGCCTGCGTACCGCGGAAAAAAAAAAAAAAAAAAAAGGCCTAACCTATAGTGTGGCCATATTTGTACATGGGACCTCCAAGAAAGTAGTTAAGGTTAAATGAGGTCATAAGGGTGGAGCCCAGATATGATAGGATTAATGTCCTTAGAAGAGACAGGAAAGCTCACTTTCTTCTAGCTCACTTATAAAGAAAGGCCATGTGAGGACAAAGTGGAACTCTGTAAGCAAGAAAGAGAGTTCTCCCTAGAAACTGACCCTGCTGGACTTTGATCTGGGCCTTCTAGCCTCCAGAACTGTGAAAAAATACACCCAGCTTATGGTGTTTTGTAATGCCAGCTCAAGCAGATGAATAGACTTGCCAATACTAAGTAACCTTAGGCTACTTTTAAAAGTTAAGGTCAGGTTGATAACAATGAGAAGCTGTTCTTCTGAATGATTATTCTATATTTATTTTGCTAGTTTATGATTAAGTGATCTTACAATATTGTTCTTGATTTGTCTTTTTCATTGAAAGTCATATTTGGGGGAAAAACCCCCAGAATACTGCAAAACCACAAACCAAGTGAATATTTCAAATTTTTATCTGTGAAATTGAAAGAATTCCCATGAATTTCTAGCATCATTTTATGTTACCTACAAATTATCTAAGATTGTTATATAGGTGACCTGAGGTTGATTATATTGCTATTTCTGATTTTTATTGTAACCTATGGTATTTGTTTAAACTTTACTTTTTTTTGTTTGTTTGTTTTTTGGGATTTTTTTTTTTTTTTTTTTTTTTTTTTTTGCGGTACATGGGCCTCTCACTGTTGTGGCCTCTCCCGTTGCGGAGCACAGGCTCCGGACGCACAGGCTCAGCGGCCATGGCTCATGGGCCCAGCCGCTCCGCGGCATGTGGGATCTTCCCGGACCGGGGCAAGAACCCGTGTCCCCTGCCTCGGCAGGTGGACTCTCAACCACTGTGCCACCAGGGAAGCCCTAAACTTTACTTTTTATTGTGACATTTTGACCACATAAAAATGTGTCAATATGTAATTACATAATTCATATTTAATTAAAGAGTGAAAACTCATTAAACCACTGTCAAAAATATAATATTGAAAATTTCTTAGAAGATTCCCTGATTCCCTTCTTCACTCAAACCATCCTTCTATCCCTGGAGGTAATCACCATACTGAATTCTGTGATAATCATTCTTATTCTGAGCAAGTGTCACTCACTCCTATTCCCACTGGCTTTTTATTGGGAGCTTGCCCATCTGTGTCTCTTTGGCACTAAAAGAATCCAGGAGACTCCACTTAGCCCTTCCAGGGTTTTGAACTTAGCTTTTTAGCTTCTTGCCCTAGAAAGCTTCAACATTTGGCCAATGTCTTTAGAGGGAGACATACTGGAGCTGAGGCAGGCCTCCATTAGTTCTTTGTCTCCTAAGCAAAGTGAGAACTCCAGGGGTTTCACCCTGCTTTTGTCCTAGATCCTCAGGCTCCCATGCAGTCTCCAAATGCAGGAAATGTCCCCTGGGGAAAACCAGCCATGAATTTCAGAGTCTACAGTTTTCCAGTTTGTTATCATAGCTGCGTACTCTCACTGAAACTTTTACAGTTACCAATATAAGCCATCTTCCTGGGATAAATGAGAGCCTCAACCTAAGCCCAGAATTAACAAAATCTCCCAAGGGAAAAACAACAGTGACAGCAAGAAAAACAGTTGGCCAGCTGGCAGTTATCCACTCACCTCAGAAAGATTCTCCCCTCTCTGAAATGTTATTTGTACTCATTGTTTCCCCGTCTTTATTGCACTGCATTTGTCCTCTGGTGGCTTAAATACACAATATTTGTAGTACATTTGGCTTTATCTTGTTGATACAGTCAGAGCTTTGGCCTGTAGCAACTATGTATTCTATTTAGTAGAAATCTTGATAGAAATTTTGTAAACAAATTTCATCAGGACTTTCCTAGTTTGCTACTTAAAAATTAAAAACAAATATACCGAATTTTATCAAACTTTTAAAAAAAATCTATCAACATCAGGGGATTTTCTGTTCTTTTTTATTGGAATATAGTTGCTTTACAATGTTGTATTAGTTTCTGCTGTACAGCAAAGTGAATCAGCTGTACGTGTACATATATCCCTTCCTTTTTGATTTCCTTCCCAATTACGTCACCATAAAGCATTGAGTAGAGTTTCCTGTGCTATACAGTAGGTTCTCATTAATTATCTATTTTATACATAGTAGTGTATATATGTCAATCCCAATCTCCCAATTCATCCCACCCCTGCTCCCCCGTTTCCCGCCTTGGGGTCCATACATTTGTTCTCTACGTCTTTGTCTCTATTTCTGCTTTGCAAATAGGTTCATCTCTACCATTTTCTAGATTCCACATGCATTAATATATGATATTTTTCTCTTTCTGACTTATTTCACTCTGTATGACAGTCTCTAGCTCCATCCCTGTCTCTGCAAATGGCACAATTTCATTCCTTCTTATGGCTGAGTAATATTCCATTGTAAATATGTACCACATCTTCTTTATCCATTCATCTGTCAATGGACATTTATTAAGAGATTAAAACAGAAAATCCCTGGAAGCAACGTAAAGGGATTTTCTATTTTAATCTCTTAATTAATACATTAATTTTCTAAAGTTAAACTACCTCCTTCCCCTTCTGTGGTGCCTGTAACGTTATTATTCATTTTAAGTTGTTGGTTTTAGTTTGCTATTATTTTGTTAGGATATTTCTAACATTCATAAAGAAGCTTGGAGTAGATAAGAGATGAACATATATAGAGAAAAATATAAATGGTCAAATGCTATCTAAATTATTTCTATGTAAAATAATTATTTTTCTATAGAAAATCATTTAAAAAGTCATATGCCATCCTTCATCATCTTACTGTAACAAAATGTCAATTAAATATATTTGGGAATATGTGTGGTCACCCATATTGAAACTCCATTTCATATTTCAAGATGTGTATGATTTTTGCTCAAATTTATCATCATGATTACAGTGTTATGAAATATATTCTGTAATCCATTGTTCTTTATTCCTGAAAATATTAGGAAGAACATTAGGTATAAAGTAAACAGACCTGTGAAATAACACTGTTCAAAATGTGAACTTTTGATTTTGCAGCCACTTTACTGTTCTCAGAAGGACATGATGAGTTCTTACGTACTGACATGAGTACATACACCTACCAGATGGTACCTTGTTCCTAGCTTTAACTCAAGAGGGAGCAAAATTCACTTAGGCTGTCATTGTGTCATCTGCAAAGGAAAGATCCTAATTTTAGTAGTTATCTATCAGTATGGGTCTAAATTAACATAGGATGACTACACCCTGACATCAATGCCTCAAGGTTCAATGGGCTTGAGACTTCTCAAGGGCTGAAAGAATTTGCGTAAAAATCCTTCCAGGGTCTTTTATTTTGCCCAAAACTAAACGGAAGTGTATATGCTAATTTGTAAAGGTAATGCTCTCAATGTCTGAGTGTCATTTCTTGTTTACTGAAGTTTTCTTGTGAAATTGATCGTGAAGTGTTTTCTGAAGAAAGCTTCACCTCACTGTTTCTTTTTGTTTGCTTTTGGTTTGTATGTGTGTTTCAAATTTTAAAGAGTAATACACACTCATTGCAGAAAGCTTAGGAAACAGAAAAGAGAAATTTAATTTTTAAACAATCATTCATAATTCACCACTCACAGGATAATTTTTAGCATTTTGATGTTTTCACTCCCAGATGCATGTATATACAAGTCATATATACACAGTATGTATCCACTCTACTGTTGATAGACATATGAGCTATTTTTAATTTAGACTGCTACAGGGAAAAATAAACCTGCTGGAACATGTTGTATATGTCTTTCAGTGGACCTAAGAACTACTTTTGTTGAATTTATAATTTATACTCAGTTGTACTACTCCAGGATCATAGAGTATACATATGTTTCACTTTTTTCTTAGAAACTGCCAAATAGTTTTCCAAGTGGCAATACCAGTTTCCTAGCAACCTAGCAATGTAACATGCAGCACATTGGCAACACTGGTATTGTCCATCTTTTTATTATTAGTCATTTTTCTTGGGTGCATAGTTGTATTACATTGTGTTAATGATTTGTAATTCTCTGATGATTAATGACATTGCTCACTTTTTGTTTGCTGTTCAGTTGATAACCTTGAGAAGCACCTGTTTGAAGCTTTGGCTAATCAAAAAAATTTTTTTTAGTTGCGTAGTAGATTTCATTTTTGTTTTTGTCTGAAACTAACATACTTCAGCTCTCTTTGATTATGATCAGCATGGTATATCTTCCTCCATCTTTTTACTTTTAAGCTAGCTAAATCTTTATATTAAAAATGAGTTTCTATTAGACCATGTATAATTGGATCTTTCTTCTCTAACATCTCTTGTTTTTATACCATTTGCATTTAAAGTGATTATTGTTCTAGTTAGATTAATATCTACCATGTTTGAAACTGTCCTCTGTTTCTTATAATTGTTCTTTATTGCTTTTTTAAAATTTTTGTGCCTTCTCTGTTTTTAATTAAAAATTTCATATGGTTCCAATTATCTCCTCTCTTAGCATATCAATTATACTTAAAAAATGATGCCCTATAATTTACAGTATATAACTGAGCTGAAACTGGAACTCCCCTGTCATATACATTTAACATGATAACTGATATAGTTGTACTTAGGTATACTATTTTTTTTTGATTCCCATAAGTTGTGTTTTCCTCTATTTTTTGTCACATATCTTTGGATTAACTTAGTATTTTAACTATTCCATTTTATGTCTTTATTAGCTTTTTACTAACACTTTTGTTCATTTTATTCTTTTAGTGGTTACTCTATAGATTAAAATATGCATTCTAGATTTATTGCACTATTGATTGAATTAGAATTGGTTCATTATCATTTCCCAAAGAACAAAAGAAACATTTTGTCATTATTTACTACCTCCTATTCTTTGTGCTAAATATGATTTTAATACATTATAAATTTCAAATTTCACAAGATAATGTTTTTCTTTTATTAAATACCTAATACTCATTTGTATTTACTATCATGTTTGCCTTTCTAGTGTTTTGTATTTATTTCTTAAAACTCTATGCTTCCATTTGGGATCATTTTCCTTTAATCTAAAGACATCTTTTTGCTAGTTTCTGTGGATTAGCCCTGCTGGCAATAAACTATTCAAACATATCACAGTTTTTTATCTTAAAAAAAAACAAAACAAAACTTTGTCTTTCACCGTATTACTGGGAAATATTTTAGTTGTGTAGAATTCTGAGTTGTCAGTATTTTTCTTTTCTTTTAGTCCTGTAAAGATCCACTTTGTACTTTCACAAGTTTTGTTAAAAGTTTGCCATCAGTCATATTTTTCCTCCCTTTTGTTTTTGTATTTTTCATCTAGCTATGTTTATTTAAGATGTCCACTTTTTGGTTATCATATGCTTAGGTGTGGTTTCATTGTATTGATTCTGTATAGGATTTGCTGAGTTTCTTGAAGCTATGAATTGATTTTTTCATCATACTAGGAAAATGATTGGATAATATTTCTTTAAGCAATATTATTTATGCTCTAGTGTTACTCTTCTCTTTTCTAAGAAACTCTAATTGTATGTTATAAATTTTGACTGTGCTTTACACGTTTCTTAGACTTTCTTCAATCTCTTTGTACTCCAGTTTGGATCTTTTCTGTTAATTTGTCTTTTAATTCACAAATCCTGCTTTCTTCTGTCTCCAGTCTGCTCTTAAAAATCACCCAAACAGTTCTTAAGTTCAAATATTAAGTTTTGTAGTCCTAGAATGTTCATTGTTTTTAAATAAATTTCTTTTATCTGTTGAAATTCTCTATTCTTCTTCATTTTTCCATGTTTTTCTCAGTGGTCTTTAACATATAGTTATGCTGACGACTTTGTCTACAATCAGTATCTGGGTCATATCTGGTTATGCTATGGCTGAACCTTTTTCCTCTCTTGATTACCTGTTTCTTTTTCTTTCTTTCTCACATACTTTTATTTAATGTGCATTGGGCATCATGGAAGAAATGTGGTGATTTATACAGACTTTTGAAGATCCCCTCTGCTTTCTTTTCTCTCTGGCCAGGTTTTCCAAATCTCAGCTGTGTGGGCAGTCCTCGAGTCCAACTCTATGTTCTCTGCCTGACTGACCACTGCTCTCTACTTGAAACCTATTTCCCTGCACCACATTTTAGAACAGGGATTGACAAAAATTTTAATGGGGGTGGTGGCTATAGTTTACTGACCCATGTTTACAACATGCTCTCAAGGTAAAAGCCAAAGTAAAGGTGAAGTCCAACTCCTATGCATCCCTTCTCTCAATAATTTTACCTGCCCTTGAGAATACACAAAACAGCAAACAACTGATTTTTTTAAAATATCCTATACGCCTTTTATAGTCTCTCTCTCTCCTTTTTTTTAAACAGTGAGATGGTCTAATGACAGCTACTCCATCTTTATCAGAATATGTAGCCATCTCTTCCTATTCTTACTTCCACATGAAGTTTATAGTTCAATTATAAAAAAGAAAGTATCACTTATATTGTAATGCTAAATTTCCTCTGCTGACCTCAAAGGCAGATGGGAGGTATAAAGTTTAGAGAGTGACGGGGTAGGGGACTTGGAATGAAGGCAAATAAAAAAGGGGTGGGGGGAATCTTTATATGTTGCTTTGCTTCAACATATATATATATATATATATATATATATATAAAAAATATATGTATATGTGTGTGTATATATATATACACACATATATATATATGTATATATAAAACCAAATTACATTGTCTCTGTCTCAAAAAGTGAACATTTAACTGAATCGCAAGTGTTTTTGCTTTTAATTTGGTGAGTCATTTCTCATTTCTCTTTCTTCCCTAAATCTTAGATATACTCTGATCAGGGACATATACATAATTTGAAGCTTGCTTGAAGTTTGAAATTTTTGGAACTATTCCCCATTTCCATTAACATGTGTAATTAAGAGGTACTCAATCGGTAGCTGCTGTTATTATCTGTATTTAAGATGCACTGGGAGTGCAGTGTTTTAGGGCTTAAATAATAATGTTACTTGACAAGAAAAGTTACTTAACAGAATTTTCAATTTAAAGCTTA
Organism: Stenella coeruleoalba; assembly: GCF_951394435.1. Classification (NCBI taxonomy): domain Eukaryota; kingdom Metazoa; phylum Chordata; class Mammalia; order Artiodactyla; family Delphinidae; genus Stenella; species Stenella coeruleoalba. The sequence goes on from NC_137148.1 coordinate 138,188,867, forward strand.
AATATCTTAAGATAGAAATTATTTTCCTTCAAGAATGTGTTTTCGAAACCCAAAGAAAAACTAAGTGATATTTTTCCTAAGCAGAAAGAAAGGGAAAAAAAAAACCCCGCAAAGCTTAATTAGAGGCAGTGCTTGTGTCTCAAGGTCATGCAGACGTTCAAATTCTAACTTAATTCAACTCACATCCTTCTCTCCACTCTGAAGTGATGTTTGTGGATGTTAAAAATAAAGCCAAGTCATTTGTATTTACCAGAATTGCATTTGTAAAATTACAAACCTATTGCAAGTAAATGTCCTTGATTTATCATTTACCTCCAGTGAGCTCAACCCAATTTGAAATAAAGAAAACTAAACTGCCACAGAGACATTCCTTGCTGTAACTGCCTGAGGTATATTCATGCTTTGAAATATTTCCCAAATATAGGTGGTTAAATTGCCTCTAAGAAGAAAGTGTTGAAAATCTCCCTTAGTGTCAACTCATTACTTGTCATATAATAGATATTGCCATTCTAAATATAAACTCTGACATCTAGAATTAAAGATTAAAGGACACTGAGGAGAATTTTATCTGACCTTTGTTGTACTTGATGACCTGTGAACAAATGAACTTGCTTTATGCAGGAGCCCTACAGATTGCTAATAAAAAATCCTGAGAACTACCACCTACTGAGTACCTAATACACTGTCAAACACTTTACATAGGTTATCTGTAGTAACTCTCCCAATATTTTATAAAGTATTATCCCCATTGTGTAGCAAATGAAACTGTGACCCCAGATAGTTAGGTGATTTGTCACAATTCTGAGAGCTAGTCAGTGTCAAAGCCAAGTTTACCCCATGTCTTCCTGGACCCAGAACTAGGGATCTCAATGACTTTGCCATTTTGTCTTTGAGCTAATATGACAGTTATGCAAATTTAACTCAATAAGTTAAGTTTTTGACTAGACAACTAAATTACAAGTTCAGAGAGAGTGAGACCACTTCTACCTCCACCTCTATGGGGTATTCATTTTCATTATTCACTCATTTGTTAACTCATTTAACAAATATTTATTAAATGCCTTCCCCCACCCCCAACCCCCAAGCAGTAGAAATTTAAACAACTCAGACAAAATTCCTGCCTTATGGAAATTACATTCTAGTAAGGAAGAGTGACAGTAAGCATAATAAGAAAAACAAAATAATTTCTCATAGTGATAAGTTCTATGAAAATTATGAAATATGATAGAAATGGAATGAAACTTAACGTGGTCAGGGGAGCCCTTCTTTGTGGAAGTAACACTGGATTTAATAAAATAATAATAATTTAATAAAACTCAGCTTCAACATCTTGAAGCCTGAATTTCATACCTGTCAAGCCTTGAGTTTGGTTAATTCAAATTCAGATTTGTTCTCCATGTCTTTAATATTGCTTCAGAGGAAGAGTCATTGAGCTCCTCAGATGTAGATGAATCCTTCTATTGCTAATGTTCTTTTTAATCACAGATATCACTTTATAGTAAGGACATTTATTTTCTTTAAAGAATAATTGGTTCCTGCAGTAGTATAAGTTCAAAGAAAAAGTGATTTTTTTCTAATACTTGTTCCTTACCATTTCAAAGGGCCTCTTTTGCCATTGTTAGTCTTGTTGTGCGTGGTTCAAATAGTGAGAGGAGGGTGATCTGCCTTAGTGGAAGGGGAGTGTCAATCCATGAGCTGGTAGTCACTTTCTTTCTTCCCTAATATGTTAGGAATGGCAGTCATCAACCAGGGGAATGGGAGAAATGTAGTCAGAATACGCAGTAGTCTTTTGGGCACTGCAGTGTAGTTGGTTTTCCTGAACCAAATAACTGTTTGCAGCTTGTATGAACCAAACACTTCCTTGATGTTTACTTTATAATGAAACAAAAAACAATTCAGGCTTAATTTTTTTAACATCTTTATTGGAGTATAATTGCTTTACAATGGTGTGTTAGTTTCTGCTTTATAACAAAGCGAATCAGCTATACATATACATATGTTGCCATATCTCATCCCTCTTGCGTCTCCCTCCCTCCCACCCTCCCTATCCCACCCCTCCATGTGGTCACAAATCTCCGAGCTGATCTCCCTGTGCTATGCGGCTGCTTCCCACTAGCTATCTGTTTTCCATTTGGTAGTAGATATATGTCCATGCCACTCTCTCGCTTTGTCACAGCTTACACTTCCCCCTCCCCATATCCTCAAGTCCATTCTCTAGTAGGTCTGTGTCTTTATTCCCATCTTACCCCTAGGTTTAGCATATGGGATGTGTTTTTCTCTTTCTGACTCACTTCAGTCTGTATGACAGACTCTAGGTCCATCCACCTCACTACAAATAACTCAATTTCGTTTCTTTTTACAGCTGAGTAATATTCCATTTTATATACGTGCCACATCTTCTTTATCCATTCATCTGTCGATGGACACTTAGATTGCTTCCATGTCCTGGCTATTGTAAATAGAGCTGCAATGAACATTGTGGTACATGACTCTTTTTGAACAATGGTTTTCTCAGGGTATATGCCCAGTAGTGGGATTGCTGGGTCGTATGGTAGTTCTCTTTTTAGTTTTTTAAGGAACTTCCATACTATTCTCCATAGTGGCTCTATCAATTTACATTCCCACCAACAGTGCAAGAGTGTTTCTTTTCTCCACATCCTCTCCAGCATTTATTGTTTCTAGATTATTTTATGATGGCCATTCTGACCGGTGTGAGATGATATCTCTTTGTAGTTTTGATTTGCATTTCTCTAATGATTAATGATGTTGAGCATTCTTTCATGTGTTTGTTGGCAATCTGTATATCTTCTTTGGAGAAGTGTCTATTCAGGTCTTCTGCCCATTTTGGGATTGGGTTGTTTGTTTTTTTGTTATTGAGCTGCATGAGCTGCTTGTAAATTTTGGAGATTAATTCTTTGTCAGTTGCTTCATTTGCAAATATTTTCTCCCATTCTGAGGGTTGTCTTTTGGTCTTGTTTATGGTTTCCTTTGCTGTGCAAAAGCTTTGAAGTTTCATTAGGTCACATTTGTTTATTTTGTTTTTATTTCCATTTATCTAGGAAGTGGGTCAAAAAGGATTTTGCTGTGGTTTATGTCATAGAGAGTTCTGCCCATGTTTTCCTCTAAGAGTTTGATAGTTTCTGGCCTTATATTTAGGCCCTTAATCCATTTTGAGCTTATTTTTGTGTATGGTGATAGGGAGTGTTCTAATTTCATACTTTTACATGTACCTGTCCAGTTTTCTTTTTCTTGCAATGGTAAATGGGAGTGTTTCCTTAATTTCTCTTTCAGATTTTTCATCATTAGTGTATAGGAATGCCAGAGATTTCTGTGCATTAATTTTGTATCCTGGTACTTTACCAAATTCATTGATTAGCTCTAGTAGTTTTCTGGTGGCATCTTTAGGATTCTCTATGTATAGTATCATGTCATCTGCAAACAGTGACAGCTTTATTCTTTTCCAATTTGAATGCCTTTTATTTCTTTTTCTTCTCTGATTTCTGTGGCTAAAACTTCCAAAACTATGTTGAATAATAGTGGTGAGAGTGGGCAACCTTGTCTTGTTCCAGATCTTAGTGGAAATGGTATCAGTTTTTCACCATTGAAGACGATGTTGGCTGTGGGCTTTTCATATATGGCCTTTATTATGTTGAGGAAAGTTCCCTCTATGCCTACTTTCTGCAGTGTTTTTATCATAAATGGGTGTTGAATTTTGTCGAAAGCTTTCTCTGCATCTATTGAGATGATCATATGGTTTTTCTCCTTCTATTTGTTAATATGGTGTATCATGTTGATTGATTTGTATATACTGAAGAATCCTTGCATTCCTGGAATAAACCCCACTTGATCATGGTGTATAATCCTTTTAATGTGCTGTTGGATTCTGTTTGCTAGTATTTTGTTGAGGATTTTTGCATCTGTGTTCATCAGTGATACTGGCCTGTAGTTTTCTTTCTTTGTGACATCCTTGTCTGGTTTTGGTATCAGGGTGATGGTGGCCTCGTAGAATGAGTTTGGGAGTGTTCCTCCCTCTGCTATATTTTGGAAGAGTTTGAGAAGGATAGGTGTTAGCTCTTCTCTAAATGTTTGATAGAATTCGCCTGTGAAGCCATCTGGTCCTGGGCTTTTGTTTAATGGAAGATTTTTTAATCACAGTTACAATTTCAGTGCTTGTGATTGGTCTGTTCACATTTTCTATTTCTTCCTGGTTCAGTCTAGGCAGGTTGTGCACTTGTAAGAATTTGTCCATTTTTTCCAGGTTGTCCATTTTATTGGCATAGACTTGCTTGTAGTAATCTCTCATAATCCTTTGTATTTCTGCAGTGTCAGTTGTTACTTCTTCTTTTTCGTTTCTAATTCTATTGATTTGAGTCTTCCCCCTTTTTTTCTTGATGAGTCTGGCTAATGGTTTATCAATTTTGTTTATCTTCTCAAAGAACCAGCTTTTAGTTTTATTGATTTTTTGCTGTTGTTTCCTTCATTTCTTTTTCATTTATTTCTGATCTGATCTTTATGATTTCTTTCCAACGCTATGAGACGAGATATCAATTACAGGAAAAGATCTGTAAAAAATACAAACACAGGGAGGCTAAACAATACACTACTTAATAACGAAGTGATCACTGAAGAAATCAAAGAGGAAATCAAAAAATACTTAAAAAAGGGCTTCCCTGGTGGCGCAGTGGTTGAGAGTCCGCCTGCCAATGCAGGGGACACGGGTTTGTGCCCCGGTCCAGGAAGATCCCACATGCTGCGGAGCAGCTGGGCTCGTGAGCCATGGCCGCTAAGCCTGAGCCTCCGGAGCCTGTGCTCTGCAAAGAGAGAGGCCACAACAGTGAGAGGCCCATGTACCGCAAAAAAAATAAATAAATAAAAATAATAAAACAAATGACAATGGAGACATGATGGCCCAAAACCTATGGGATGCAGCAAAAACAGTTCTAAGAGAGAATTTTATAGCAATACAATCCTACGTTAAGAAACAGGAAACATCTTAAACAAACAACCTAACCTTGCACCTAAAGCAATTAGACAAAGAAGAACAAAAAAAATTTTTTTTAATAAATCAATAGCCACAAAATTCTTACCACCGTGATAATACACTGCTATGTTTATTGACCGTTAACTTTACTAGGGTAACATCTGAGTTAAATTTTCATTTGTAATGTTTCCTGATAGCATCAAATAAAAGCTCTGTAAGTAGAGGCAGTTAGAAACTTGCCTTACACAGAGGAAAACGTACCACTGACTTTAAGCATATTCTTCATTTGGAGGACAAATGAAGGCAAACAGATAGCTTGATTCAACTATTAAACTCTGAAATAGCTTGGTAAAGTGTACTTCCATATTGTTTTACTATGGCCAAACTATGATTAAAAGAATATTTATATTCTTATTGCCAAAAAGGTCCAATGTGTTTTTTTGCCTCCTGTTAATTGAAGTGTTATAATCTCTAAAGGCAAGAATAGAGCCATCTACTCTCTTTGCCTCCTTTAGTTATTTTGTGTTAGCTTTGACAAGGTGCTATTGAAGATTTATTGCAAAGAATTTCACTTCACTGGAGCTTCAGCCTTACTGTGTAAGCATGGGCAAACCTGAATTCTCTGACTTGTGTACATGGTTTTGAAATAGCTGTATTTGCAAAACAAATCTCAAAATGTGTAAAAGACACAAGATGTGACAGGTGCCATATACAATGAACCTTTGCTGAAGGCAAGATTTGAACCAAAATTCCTTTTTTGTTAACTCCTTTATAGCTTGTGTAAACAGTCATTATGCCTTCCTGGATTTTTGTTCCATAGATGTTCCGTCCTCTGTTTCTCTAGCACCTTCTTTATAAGATCCATCAGGGGTGGTTATTTGAAACATAAATGTTTCCTGTTTTCTCCCACTTGCTCTCTCTTTGTGATGGTGTTAAATAACGATGCTTTCTTTTCCACGAATCTTCTGAGAATCAAGTGTGACCTCATTTGCCTACCAGGTAACTCCTGTTAACTTATTCAGTTATGTTAAATCCCAGGAATTATTCAGTATTTTATCATAACTCACATGAAACACCCCCGCTTACCTTCCACAACACGTGAGGACACTGGAGTGTTTGTGGTGGGGCACAGGCAGAGCTGAGAGCTCAGTGTGTGTGCAGCCTCACAGCGGACCTGGAATCGCTGTCTACTTTCCTGACCTTACATCCCTCCACCTTGCATGAAAAAAGCAACAAAGTTGTGCACACATTCACAAATGGTATTGAAGCAAAGACACTGTGACTCTCAATCCTGTAAATATAGTTGGAACTGAGGTATTTATTTAAATATAATTTAAATAATTTTATTATTGTGGGGAAAGCACCTGTATTTTTCTGTGACTTCCAGTTATGAGAAATTATAAATTTTCTTTAAGTTAAGTGATGTCAACACTGTCAACTTGCAACCCCAAGTACCCTCATACTATATCTCAAACACTATTAGTGGTGATGTAAAACATTGCAACATTTTCCAGATAATTGTAAGCAAGTAATTTTAAATACTTTAAAAGGTACACCTCCTGTGACCTAACTACCAATACCAAAGGTCCATTTTATGGAAATAAAGTCATATATATATTTATATATATATATATATATGCATATATATGAATATATATATATATGCATATATATGAATATATATATAATTATAGCTTTCAAGTTAAGTTACAATAAATACTAAATTGGCACAGAGAGACATTCATTGCATATATCTTTAGCATTTTTATTGGAGTAAAATTGCTTTACAATGGTGTGTTAGTTTCTGCTTTATAACAAGGTGAATCCATTATACATATACATATGTCCCCATATCTCTTCCCTCTTGCGTCCCCCTCCCTCCCACCCTCCCTATCCCACCCCTCTAGGTGGTCACAAAGCACCGAGCTGATCTCCCTGTGCTATGCGGCTGCTTCCCACTAGCTATCTATTTTCCATTTGGTAGTGTATATATGTCCATGCCACTCTCTCACTTGGTCCCAGCTTACCCTTCCCCCTCCCCATATCCTCAAGTCCATTCTCTAGTAGGTCTGCTTTTTTATTCCTGTCTTGCCCCTAGGTTCTTCATAACCATTTTTTTTTGATTCCATATATATGTGTTAGCATATGGTATTTGTTTTTCTCTTTCTGACTGACTTCACTCTGTATGACAGACTCTAGGTCCATCCACCTCACTGCAAATAACTCAGTTTCGTTTCTTTCTATGGCTGAGTAATATTCCATTTTATATATGTGCCACATCTTCTTTGTCCATTCATCTGTTGATGGACTCTTAGGTTGCTTCCTTGTCCTGGCTATTGTAAATAGAGCTGCAATGAACATTGTGGTACATGCCTCTTTTTTTTTTTTAACATCTTTATTGGGGTATAATTGCTTTACAATGGTGTGTTAGTTTCTGCTTTATAACAAAGTGAATCAGTTATATATATACATATGTTCCCATATCTCTTCCCTCTTGTGTCTCCCTCCCTCCCACCTTCCCTATCCCACCCCTCCAGGCAGTCACAAAGCACCGAACTGATCTCCCTGTGCTATGCGGCTGCTTCCCACTAGCTATCTACCTTACGTTTAGTAGTGTATATATGTCCATGCCTCTCTCTCGCTTTGTCACAGCTCACCCTTCCCCCTCCCCATATCCTCAAGTCCGTTCTCTAGTAGGTCTGTATCTTTATTCCTGTCTTACCCCTAGGTTCTTCATGACATTTTTTTCCCCTTAAATTCCATATATATGTGTTAGCATACGGTATTTGACTTTCTCTTTCTGACTTACTTCACTCTGTATGACAGACTCTAGGTCTATCCACTTCATTACAAATAGCTCAATTTCGTTTCTTTTTATGGCTGAGTAATATTCCATTGTATATATGTGTCACATCTTCTTTATCCATTCATCCGATGATGGGCACTTAGGTTGTTTCCATCTCCAGGCTATTGTAAATAGAGCTGCAATGAACATTTTGGTACATGATTCTTTTTGAATTATGGTTTTCTCAGGGTATATGCCCAGTAGTGGGATTGCTGGGTCATATGGTAGTTCTATTTGTAGTTTTTTTTTTTTTTTTTTTTTTTTTTTGCAGTACGTGGGCCTCTCACTGTTGTGGCCTCTCCCGTTGCAGAGCACAGGCTCCGGACGTGCAGGCTCAGCAGCCATGGCTCACGGGCCCAGCCGCTCCGCGGCATGTGGGATCTTCCCGGACCGGGGCACGAACCCATGTCCCCTGCATCGGCAGGCGGACTCTCAACCACTGCGCCACCAGGGAAGCCCTATTTGTAGTTTTTTAAGGAACCTCCATACTGTTTTCCATAGTGGCTGTATCAACTTACATTCCCACCAACAGTGCAAGAGTGTTCCTTTTCTCCACGCCCTCTCCCGCATTTATTGTTCGTAGATTTTTTGATGGTGGCCATTCATTGCTATATTTGCCTGAGGTATATTCATGCAGAAGAAAGCTTTAAAATATTTCCAAAATGTAGGTGAAATATATATTCATTGTATATATGCATTCATATATATATTCATTGTAGCTTAACTTTTAAATGGCAGGTTTTATCTATCTATCTATCTATTTATTTATGCTTTTGAATAAACGAGTCACAAGGGTGGTTGTATAAATACCCATTTGCGCACCTCCCATCACTCAAGGTCTTTCAACTGTCATTGGACAGAAAACATTACATTTCTTTGGTCTCAATTTTATATGTGGGTTGAAAGTTCTAAACTTAAAATGTACATTCATTATGAATAAATATTATGTTTTATATTAACAAGATGGGACCTTCCTTCAAAAAGGAAAGATTATGTGATTTTTTTCCAATGTGTTAGGTATACATGCTAGTTAACTTTGCACTTACATTTTTCATTTTGGCTTTTTATTCTAGGGCATTGTTAGTGAAAAGTAATTGACAGCATCCCAATCCTTAGACATAATATATTCATTAATTAAATTAACAAAGGTTGAACCATGTCATAGGAAGTTAGCTTCATTGCATTCTCAACTATGTATATATGAATCTTTTGTGAGGAATGTGTATTGATGAATGTAAATATTTTCTAGATGAGAGGATAAGGACTATGAATTTCATCACTGATTAGGAACTATGAGGTTTATATTCTTAGTCACTGATTAGAGACTATGAAATGGTAATCTTAATACCTCTTTAAAAAATCATGAATAATTAGGAACCAAGATGGCAGAGTAGAAGGACATTCTCTCACTCCCTCTTGCGAGAGCACCAGAATCACAACTAGCTGCTGGACAGTCCTTGACTAGAAGACACTGGAACTCACCAAAAAATATACCCCACATCCAAAGACAAAGGAGAAGCCTCAATGAGACGGTAGGAGAGGCACAATCACAGTAAAATCAAATTCCATAACTGCTGGGTGGGTGACTCATAGACTGGAGAACACTTATACCACAGAAGTCCACCCACTGGAGTGAAGGTTCTGAGCCCCACGTCAGGTTCCCAACCTGGGTGTCCGGCAATGGGAGGAGGAATTCCTAGAGAATCAGACTTTGAAGGCTAGTGGGATTTGATTGCATGACTTCGACAGGACTGGGGGAAACAGAGACTCCACTCTTGGAGGGCACACACAAAGTAGTGTGCGCATCAGGACCCAGGGGAAGGAGTAGTGACCACGGGGGAAACTGAACCAGACCTACCTGCTACTGTTAGAGGGTCTCCTGCAGAGGCGGATGGTGGCTGTGGCTCACCATGGGGACAAGGACACTGGCAGCAGAAGTTCTGGGAAGTACTCCTTGGTGTGAGACCTCCCAGAGTCTGCCATTAGCCCCACCAAAGAGCCCAGGTAGGCTCCAGTGTTGGGTTGCCTCAGGCCAAACAACCAACAGGGAGGGGACCCAGCCCCACCCATCAGCAGTCAATGGGATTAAATTTTACTGAGCTCTGCCCACCAGAACAACAGTCAGCTCTACCCACCACCAGTCCCTCCCATCAAGAAACTTACACAAGCCTTTTCGATAGACACATCTACCAGAGGGCATACAGCAGAAGCAAGAAGAACTATAATCCTGCAGCCTGTGGAACAAAAAACACATTCACAGAAAGATGGACAAGATAAAAAGGCAGAGGGCTAGGTACCAGATGAAGGAACAAGATAAAACCCTAGAAAAATAACTAAATGAAGTGGAGATAGGCAACCTTCCAGAAAAAGAATTCAGAATAGTGATAGTGAAGATGATCCAGGACCTCAGAGAAAGAATGGAGGCAAAGATCAAAAAGATGCAAGAAATGTTTAACAAAGACCTAGAAGAATTAGAGAGCAAACAAACAGCAACGAACAACATAATAACTGAAATGAAAACTACACTAGAAGGAATCAGTAGCAGAATAACTGAGGCAGAAGCATGGATAAGTGACCTGGAAGACAGAATGGTGGAATTCACTGCTGTGGAACAGAATAAAGAAAAAAGAATGAAAAGAACTGAAGACAGCCTAAGAGACCTCTGGAACAACATTAAATGCAACAACATTCGCATTAAGGGGTCCCAGAAGGAGAAGAGAGAGAGAAAGGACCAGAGAAAATATTTGAAGACATTATTGTCAACAACTACCCTAACATGGGAAAGGAAATAGCCACCCAAGTACAGGAAGGGCAGAGAGTCGCATACAGGATAGACCCAAGGAGAAACACACCGAGACACATAGTAATCAAACTGGCAAAAATTAAAGACAAAGAAAAATTATTGAAAGAAGAAAGAGAAAAATGACAAATAACATACAAGGGAACTCCCATAAGGTTAACAGCTGATTTCTCAGCAGAAACTCTACAAGCCAGAAGGGAGTGGCATGATATACTTAAAGTGATGAAAGGGAAGAACCTACAACCAGGATTACTCTACCCTGTAAGGATCTCATTCAGATTCGATGGAGAAATCAAAAGCTTTACAGACAAGCAAAAGCTAAGAGAATTCAGCACCACCAAACCAGCTCTACAACAAATGCTAAAGGAACTTCTCTAAGTGGGAAACACAAGAGAAGAAAAAGACCTATAGAAACAAATCCAAAACAATTAAGAAAATGGTCATACGAACATACATATCGATAATTACCTTAAACGTGAATGGATTCAATGCCCCAACCAAAAGACACAGTCTTGCTAAATGGATACAAAAACAAAGCCCATCTAAATTCTCTCTACAAGAGACCCACTTTGGACATAGGGACATATACAGACTGAAAATGAGGGGATGGAAAAGATATTCCATGTAAATGGAAATCAAAAGAAAGCTGGAGTAGCAATACTTATATCAGATAAAATAGACTTTAAAATAAAGAATGTTAAAAGAGACAAGAAAGCACACTACATAATGATCAAGAGATCAATCCAAGAAGAAGATATAACAATTATAAATATATATGCACCCAACATAGGAGCACCTCAATACATAAGGCAACTGCTAACAGCTATAAAAGAGGAAATTGACAGTAACATAATGATAGTGGGGGACTTTCACTCCAATGGACAGATCATCCAAAATGAAAATAAATAAGGAAACAGAAGCTTTAAATGACACAATAGACTAGATAGATTTCATTGATATTTATAGGATATTCCATCCAAATACAGCAGATTACACCTCCTTCTCTATTGTGCATGGAACATTCTCCAGGATAGATCACATCTTGGGTCATATATCAAGCCTCAGTAAATTTAAGAAGATTGAAATCATACCAAGCATCTTTTCTGACCACAACACTATGAGATTAGAAATGCATTACAGGGAAAAACAACGTAAAAAACACAAACACATTGAGGCTAAACAGTACATTACTAAATAACCAAGAGATCACTGATTAAATCAAAGAGGAAATCAAAAAATATCTAGAGAAAAATGACAATGAAAACACGACAATCCAAAACTTATGGTATGCAGCAAAAGCAGTTCTAAGAGCAAAGTTTATAGCTATACAAGCTTACCTCAAGAAACAAGAAAAATCTCAAATAAACAATCTAACCTTACACCTAAAGGAACTAGAGAAAGAAGAACAAACAAAACCCAAAGTTAGCAGAAGGAAAGAAATCATAAAGATTAGAGCAGAAATAAATGAAATAGAAACAAAGAAAACAATAGCAAAGATCAATAAAACTAAAAGCTGGTTCTTTGAGTAGATAAACAAAATTGATAAACCATTAGCCAGACTCATCAAGAAAAAGAGGGAGAGGGCTTCCCTGGTGGCGCAGTGGTTGAGAGTCTGCCTGCTGATGCAGGGGACACATGTTCGTGCCCTGGTCCGGGAAGATACCACATGCTGCGGAGCGGCTAAGGCCCGTGAGCCATGGCCGTTGAGCCTGAGCATCCGGAGCCTGTGCTCCACAATGGGAGAGGCCACAACAGCGAGAGGCCCGTGTACTGCCAAAAAAAAAAAAAAAAAAGAAAAGTAAAAGAGGGAGAGGACTCAAATCAGTAAAATTAGAAATGAAAAAGAAGTTACAACAGACACCACAGAAATACAAAGGATCCTAAGAGAGTACTACAAGCAACTCTATGCCAATAAAATGGACAACCTGGAAGAAATGGACAAATTCTTAGAAAGGTATAACCTTCCAAAACTGAACCAGGAAGAAATAGAAAATAGGAACAGACCGATCACAAGTAATGAAATTGAAACTGTGATTAAAAATCTTCCAACAAACAAAAGTCCAGGACCAGATGGCTTCACAGGTGAATTCTACCAAACATTTAGAGAAGAGCTAACACCCATCCTTCTCAAACTCTTCCAAAAAATTTTGGAGGAAGGAACACTCCCAAACTCATTTGATGAGGCCACCATCACCCTGATACCAAAACCAGACAAAGATACTCCAAAAAAAAAAAAATTACAGACCAATATTACTCATGAATATAGATGCAAAAATCCTCAACAAAATACTAGCAAACAGAATGCAACAACACAATAAAAGGGTCATACACCATGATCAAGTGGGATTTATCCCAGGGATGCAAGGATTGTTCAATATACATAAATCAATGTGATAAACCATATTAACAAATTGAAGAATAAAAACCATATGATCATCTCAATAGATGCAGAAAAAGCTTTTGACAAAACTCAACACCCATTTATGATAAAAACTCTCCAGAAAGTGGGCATAGAGGGAACCTACCTCAACATAATAAAGGCCATATACGACAAACCCACAGCAAACATCATTCTCAATGGTGAAAAACTGAAAGCATTTCCTCTAAGATCAGGAACAAGACAAGGATGTGAATTCTCACCACTATTATTCAACATAGTTTTGGAAGTCCTAGACATGGCAATCAAAGAAGAAAAAGAAATAAAAGGAATACAGATTGGAAAAGGAGAAGTAAAACTGTCACTGTTTGCATATGACATGATACTATGCATAGAAAATCCTAAAGATGCTACCAGAAAACTACTAGAGCTAATCAATGCATTTGGTAAAGTTGCAGGGTGCAAAATTAATACACAGAAATCTCTTGCATTCCTATACACTAATGATGAAAAATCTGAAAGAGAAATTAAGGAAACACCATTGCAACAAAAAGAATAAAATACCTAGGAATAAACCTACCTAGGGAGACAAAAGACCTGTATGCAGAAAACTATAAGACATTGATGAAAGAAATTAAAGATGATACCAACAGGCGGAGAGATATACCATGTCCTTGGATTGGAAGAATCAATATTGTGAAAATGACTATACTACCCAAAGCAATCGACAGATTCAGTGCAATCCCTATCAAATTACCAATGGCATTTTTTATGGAACTAAAATAAAAAAAAATTAACATTTGTATGGAGACACAAAAGACCCCAAATAGCCAAAGCAGTCTTGAGGGAAACAAACGGAGCTGTAGGAATCAGACTCCCTGACTTCAGACTATACTCTAAAGCTACAGTAATCAAGACAATATGGTGCTGGCACAAAAACAGAAACATGGATCACTGGATCAGGATAGAAAGCCCAGAGATAAACCCACGTACCTATGGTCAACTAATCTATGACAAAGGAGGCAAGGATATACAATGGAGAAAAGACAGTCTCTTCAATAAGTGGTGCTGGGAAAACTGGACAGCTACATATAAAAGAATGAAATTAGAACAGTCCCTAACACCATACAGAAAAATAAACTCAAAATGGATTAGAGACCTAAATGTAAGACCGGACACTATAAGACTCTTAGAGGAAAACATTGGAAGAACACTCTTTGACATAAATCACAGCAAGATCTTTTTTGATCCACCTCTTAGAGTAGTGGAAATAAAAACAAAAATAAACAAATAGGACCTAATGAAACTTCAAAGCTTCTGCACAGCGAAGGAAATTGTAAACAATACGAAAAGACAACCCTCAGAATGGGAGAAATTATTTGCAAATGAAACAAAGGGGAGAGGATTAATCTCCAAAATATATAAACAGTTCATGAAGCTCAATATTAAAAAAACAATCAACCCAATCCAAAAATGGGCAGAAGACCTAAATAGTCATTTCGCCAAAGAAGACATACAGATGGCCAAGAGGCACATGAAAAGCTGCTCAACATCACTAATTATTAGAGAAATGCAAATCAAAACTACAGTGAGGTATCATCTCACACCAGTTAAAATGGAAATCATCAGAAAATCTACAAACAACAAATTCTGGAGAGGGTGTGGAGAAAAGGGAACCCTCTTGCACTGTTGGTGGGAATGTAAAATGATATAGCCACTATGGATAACAGTATGAAGGTTCTTTAAAAAACTAAAAATAGAATTACGATATGACCCAGCAATCCCACTGCTGGGCATACACCCAGAGAAAACCATAACTCAAAAATACGCGTGCACCTCAGTGTTCATTGCAGCACTATTTACAGTAGCCAGGACATGGAAACAACCTGAATGCCCATCGACAGAAGAACAGATAAAGAAGATGTGGTACATATATACAATGGAATATTACTCAGCCATAAAAAGGAATGAAACTGGTTTATTTTTAGAGACAAGGATGGATCTAGAGACTGTCATACAGAGTGAAGTAAGTCAGAAAGAGAGAAACAAATATCGTATATTAACGCATATATGTGGAACCTAGAAAAATCATACAGATGAACCAGTTTGCAGGGCAGAAATTGAGACACAGATGTAGAAAACAAACATATGGACACCAAAGGGGGTAAGCGGCAGGAGGGTTGGGGTGGTGGTGTGATGAATTGGGAGATTGGGATTGACATGTATACAGTGATGTGTATAAAATTGATGACTAATAAGGACCTGCTGTATAAAAATAAATAAAATTTAAAAAATTTTAAAAAAATGAATAGATAATATTAAATATTAGTGACAGTGTTAAGCTATTGGAATATATTGCTGGTGGGAGAGTAAATTGTTATTATGACTTTGAAAAATAATTTAGCAGTGCCCTATAAAATTGCACATACCCGAGGCCCACCAATTCCATTTCTAAGTATATGCTTCGTCTATTCTCTATCCTTCTATATGTGCACCAGAAGAAATATTCAAGAAAGTTTATAAAAGAATAGTTTGTAACTGAAAACACAGTGAATAATCCAAATAACTATCAACATTAGAAGAGGTAAATAACTTGTGATATATTAATTCAACAAACTGTCCCATAGCAGAGCCAAAATCATTATATTATAGCTACATTAAACAACATGGATGAATCACAAGATTTGAGCTGAGTAAAAAGAATAATTGAAGAATATATAATATAATTTTATTAACATATATTCCAAATGAAACAGGGTATTTTTAGGGATATAAACATATACAGCTAAAGAAAAGCAAAGAAACTCAATACAGTGGCCATTCTGAGGATGTAAAGAAGATGAGGAAAGGATTGAGAACACAGAGGACCTCAGGATAATGATAATAATCTTTTTATTAAACTGAGTGTTGTGCCCATAGGCGATCACCGCATCTTTATTCTTTACACTTTATATATATTTTATAAGTAATCTTTTACAACTATTAAATATTTAATTTAAAAATCATTTAATGAGAATGAGACAAAATTGTTTAATATGTGTTTAAAATAGGTATTGTTTTGATTAAATAACAAAACTCCAAACAAAATTTAAAAAGAGATGGAACAAAACACACAGTATTACTTTAAATTCCTGACATTAGCCACTGTCATTATCTATTTGTCATCTGTGGTGTAATTAATGTGAGGCCTTAGGCTTTGCATCTTAATTTTGGCATATACTATCTTAATTTTGGCATATACTATATTTAAAAAAATACTGATAAGAACTGTATCATTTTGACTCTCACAGAAGCCAGGTTCTTAGCCAAGTTTTTAGTATGCATTTTCTTGGAGGTATGTTTTCATGTGTGTGTACGTGTTTGTGTGCGTGCGTGCACAGCCAGACACTAAATCCAGGTCAATACTTCATGCATTTGACACCCTTTTTCAAGAGCTATGACGTATGTCTGATGAATTGAATCTGGTTGTAAGATGATATATCACTATTATTCCATTGTGAATTGTCCATCACAAGGGAAGTCAAGCTATCAGGCTTCAAAAAAGAGTTGCGGGAATTAGAAAGTATTAAAGTCAACTCACACAGATTTCATCTTCCTGTGTTACACGTCAGATGCCCAAGGTCCACGTCAGTCCTTCAACACCCATGTCTAGCCACAGCTGCAGGTTTCACCAATGCTCAGATGTTTAACCACCATAACGTTGATTCCACCTAACATAAGTTCTGCAAAATATGTTTTCACTGGCAAATATGTTTGGGAAGTATATTGCCAAAGGTAATAGGTTTCTTTACGGAAGAACATTTTAGAGGATGTAAAACCTCTAAACTCTTTTTTGGTTCTCCTCTAAATCGGAGACATTGCACACATTGTTCCTCAAATTCATTTGATTATGATGCTTTTTTTCCTTTGGAGGATCATCTCATGGGATTAGTGATTTGTATAATAGACTTTGAGAAATGTTGCTAAAATTTATTCTATTCTATGCTCTACCCTTTCTAAAAAAGGTATAGTAATTAGAGAATTTAGGCTATATAAATAGATTGTTAGAATATATTATGGGGTGGCAGAATGGGCAAAGAAGCAAACTGAAGTGAAATTGAGTATATATATGTATATATACACTCTATAAAAATATTAGAAAAAAGGTATTTTTTAAAAGCATACTTTTTATCTTTTGATCTCTCAAGGTGTTATTAAAAGTTCCCTTTGTCCTTAATATTTCCTTTTCATCCTGCTGTACCTTTCTTTCCCCCTGATCTAGACCCTATAATATTAATCTGATCTCTAGAGTTAAACAAAAGAAGAAGAAAAAAAAGGAGTCTTTGGGTAGATTCATCTTCTCTTTAATCAGGCCAAAGAATTTTCACTTTAAATATAGAAGTATGTCTCAATCAAGTTTCTCTACAAATATCATGCGACCTACATCCTACTTGGTTGTTTTTAGATTCTTAGTCCTCATAAAAGGATAAGGCCAAAAGGTGAGAGAAGTCAGGTGAATGTTCTGAATGAAATGGAATAAAATTATTTAACCCTCCAGAGGGAGCTATGTTTTATTTAAGTGTGAAACTGGGGGAAAAATAACCTATCGTGCTGTTATTAATGCCTTATGGTTTTCAGAATTTTCAAAGTAACTTTGCACATACCAATTTCCTTCACAACTTTTTCAAGGTTGTGTATATATAGGATGATTATTTTTGTTTTTATGTGATGATTAGTAATGTGCAAGACACAGCAAATTTAGGTAACCTATATAGTCACAGAGTATAGTGTTGCTGTCATAAAATGAGAGGGTTGGATTAAATGGGCATTAAGGGTTGATTCCAGATTTAACTCTGTTGAATTCTATCCTATGATAATGTTCTTTCTAGTCACAATTTTCTTCCAGTAACATCAGGGAAATATGGCAACAGGGAATACAACCAAGGCTGTATGTCAGGAATAGTTTTGATATTTGATACTAACCACATTTACCACCTTGATCAATTTCTAAATCAGCCATTCATCTTTGAGTCTAATGTGGAAGCATGTGCTGACTGACTGGGAGTCCACTGCTTGTTTCCCACTTGGCTAGGCATGGGGAGAGGGATATTACAGCCCCTTGATCTATAATAGAGGATGGAGGAATCCTGTCTGCTAGGACATAAACAAAAATAATATGGCATGCAGAAGCTGGATAGATTAAATAAATTAAACAAATAAAAAAATAAGGCAGATAACGGACTGCTTGATTCCATAGTTCCTGGTCTATTGACTGGATGACGTTTATAGTTTTGTCAAACTGGAAAACTATCACTCAACATGATCCCTCTGTATTCTATTCAGTCCACAGAATAGTCTGTGGACTATTCAGCATCAGTCCAAGCTTATGCTGTGAAGCCTTCAGAAAATGAACTGTGGTGGTAATGTCAGCTGTTGGCTAAACTTCAACTGGCAATTATATTTATTAATGACTCTTGCAACTTCCACATGAATTGTTTGTACACATGAGCATGGGATAATCAGGTGTTGCAATTGAAGCATCAGCCAATGTGTAGAAAAATATAGGGGAATGATACCTCTCCATTCTTTATCTTGTGCTGAAGCACTGCTCTGCTGACAGAGAACTGGAAATCTCAGTTCTCAGCAAATCTTTGGTATAAAGTGTACCTCTTAAAAAGATTAGGGGGACTTTGGCAGTACAAAACTGTAGGATGGTAAATTCTAATATTTTTCAGATGTTAATGTGTTTCTTAAGCCTTTGAAACAGTTCTTACACATTGCTCTGATGATTATTTCCATTATATAAAACAAGAAGCCATTTCTCAGATTAAGACAACTAACCGAGATTGAAAACCTGGAAATGACAAATTCAGAATTCCAATTTAAATGTTTCTGACTCTAGCTAGCCCTCGATGTCTTAAGCACTATGGCATGCTGTCCCTAAAGAAATTAGAAGCGTCAGTTAATGTATCAGTAGAAGAGAACTTTTCTGAAACCCTGAAATAATATTATTGTGATATCCCCTCTACATAAGGCCAGTTTGGCATCACTCTCACATTTATCTCATCATCAGGGACAAATTTATCCATATACAGTGTAAAATTCAGGATTCTGGGATTGTTTTCTGTCTGTGAGAACTGAGGCAAGTCACATCCCCTTTCAGAACTGTTTCCCATTTCATATAATGGGAAGGCTGGAGTAGATGATCTTTAAGATGATTGAACGCTGTTCAGAATTCCATCACAATTTTCCCTTTCTGCCTAAGAGTATGATGTTAAAACTTGTTTCATATATGATTCTTTTGTAAAGTGGGACCATACAATAAATAAATGAATGGATAGATAAGTACATAGATAGATTAACTTGTATTGACATTAACACTTTCCAACCTAAGTATTATAGATCCACCTTTTACATTTTAAAGCTTTATAGTGCTCCATAGAACTCTATGATATTCCATAATGTACCAAGTTTATTTAGGCTTTTATTATTTTGCTTTTAAAAGTAAGGTTACAAGGTATATACTATATTTAAATTGGACATATGCCTAAGATTTTCTAGTATTGCTAGCTAGGACAATAGGAGGTGAACATCTTAATTTATTTACAGTTGTTTGCTGATGAGTATCCAAAAATATTACCATGATTTATGTTACCATTGACAGTGTTTGACATATTATCAGTCTACTTTGAGTTGCAACTAACAGAGTGTCAATTTTAGTTTATTTAAATAAGAAAAGTCATTGTCTTGTGTAACCCTAATTTGGGGGATGAGGAGAGTCGTCTTCAGGTCTCCCCCCCCCCCCCCCCCCGCTATCCCATCCCCACCTAGCTCTCCAAGGTGCTTACAAGGAGCTGCATCTCTTCCAGGTGTCCGTTTTAGACCTGACACCATCCAGAGGCAGAAATGGATCTTTTGATCTATTTTTTAAATAGTGGGCAAGTCTTCTGCAGAATTTTAGCAGCAGATTTCTCCTCTTATTGGCCTGAGTTGTGTCAGAAATTCACGATTAAGCCAATCACTGGAAACCAAATGACTCACCAGGATTCAACCCTGGAATTGGAACGAGGGCCAGCATACTCTGCAGTGAGTGTGTGTGCTGAGAAGGGTAGAGGACAAAATTAATTGTTTTTTGAAATAAAGTGGTAATTGGTTGTGGTTAAGCAACCATCAATGTCTGCCACGGATATTTTCCATCTTAGGGGGGAGAGGCTGCACCAGTCTGATCCTTTTCTCATTACTCTGTTGGGATAAAATTACTTACCAACTATAGGAGCTCTTTGCAGAATAATATATTAACTTTAGAGTCAAATATTTTTTTAAAAAATTCATAGTCTATAGTTTGGCTTTGATTACTTTTACAGTTCACTTTTGTTATGAAGATTTCTCTTCACCTCACCCACCTTTATGGATTCTGGATTTTTGTCTGAAGCTATACGCTACAAAAATATTTTCCTGTGACTATGGAAGTAAAATCTAATGCATTTACTTACCGGCTTTGATATCTTTTGATGTGAAGTATTATGATAAACGGGGAGAGAGTTGCTATTAGGCACATATTAATTAGAACAAATGACACATTAGAAAGCAGGATTTGTTAAGGACTACATGTGGCCTTCCTTGAGTCCCATCTCAATATAGTCACATCCTCCACCCTGTTACTATGTCTCATTGCAACTTATTTAATTTTTCCGTGGTGCTTATGACAACTTGTTAGTTCATATTTATTAGTATGTGTTTTCTGTTTAATATCTATCTCCCCAACTAGAAAACAAACTCAAAGAAGGGACAAACCCCCTCCTGCTTTATTCACTGGTGTACCATCAGGACATCTAGAGCATATTGTTTGGCACATGATAAGTTTTCCATACCGTATGTTAAGTGAAGTAATTAACACAGGGTGAAGTAGGAAGGTATCTCATGAGGAAAGAGAACATGAGAACATTGAAACTTCAGTAGTTGAGCAAGTGGAAGAAAGGAGCTATTACCCTGGAGAGACCATTTCTAAGAATTGGTTGCTGCCACATTCCAGCAAGTTGGCAATATTGATAAAAAAAAAAAATCAAGAACTATAAAAATACTTGTCCTTTGACTCAGCAACTTGATGTCTAGAAATGATTCCAGGAAACTAAGTAGAGAGACAATCAAAGCTTTACATACAAGAATATCCTTACTATGTTATTTGTAATGGTGGATATTTGGTAACAGTGTAGATGCCCAATAAAAGAGGACTTGTTAAAAAACTGGAACATAAAAATGATGAAATATTATCTAGTCATCACAATTAGGGTTTCAAAGAATGTTGTGACCAATGGAATAGCATTAAAAGGGAATTTCAAATATTTTTATTCAGTATTTTTCCAAACATTGTACCTAGAGTATGGATTCCTTCTACAACTAGCCACATGTGAATATTATAAAAATATAAAGACTTACATTTCTCAGAAATAACATTGGCACAGTCAGTACTTTCTAAGGTAAAAGCATTCACTAATTCCTTATGTATTTATTAAGTATGTTTAAAAAAAAAAAAAAGAATAGTCCCTTTAAGTAGCTACATATCACATTGGAGTTTGAATTTTCCAAAAGTTTTTCATTTGTTTAAAGACAGAAGCCCAGAGTCTGAAATAAAATGATAAATGACTAAATAGGTTTTCCCCAGGCAGCTGGAGATGACAAGGTTAATATGGTCTAAAGGAAAATGAAAAATGTTTGAAAGTCTGAGTTCTTATGTTAGAAAGGAACATTTTTTTTCATTTTTCTTTGCTCATACTAAAAGCCTTATGCTAGTGTAGTTAAAATGAACAAATTTTTCTCAAATAGAAATAAAACGCAAATTTTTCTCAAATAGAAATAAAATGTATAATCACTGCTTACATTGCTGTAGACCTAAGGTATAAGTACTTTTTAAAAAGTAACCAAAATAAAATAGTTGGTTGTCAGTTGGGTAAGTACCTGGGTAGAATTGAGATTCCAAGAAAGAAATAAAGGAAAACAATCTGAAGGGAAGAATAGGAGGTTGAGACTGTCACCAACTCAATGGCTCAAACCAAGTTCTATCATTAAACTAAACTCTCAGCCAGCGAAAACTACCTAACTGAATCCCCTCCATGCCCTAGGACACTTTTCTTCTGTATCCCCAGTATCATAAATGACAAATGGTGTTCTGCTATATAGAAGAGTTAAATATCAGGACTCAAAAAGTAAATCATCCTTTGAAGATTGGATTAAATAAATAGAAAACAATCTCACATATTGCAGCGTATTCCATAAGAAGAACTGAAAGAAAAATACTTTATAGTGATAATCTTCACCTTTGT
Organism: Stenella coeruleoalba; assembly: GCF_951394435.1. Taxonomy (NCBI): domain Eukaryota; kingdom Metazoa; phylum Chordata; class Mammalia; order Artiodactyla; family Delphinidae; genus Stenella; species Stenella coeruleoalba. The sequence goes on from NC_137148.1 coordinate 138,211,169, forward strand.
TTTAATCTACAAAATGAAGTTTTCTTCTTGGGGGTGGGGGTCATAGTAGTCAGTAGTTTTCTTGCAGATGAGGCCTAGTAGTCAGGAAATCTGCATTGCCCATCCTGGCTCTGTTATTAATCAGCTCGGTAACTTTGGATCAGTCATTAAATTTCTCTGGGCCTAATTTGCCTTTTTATTACAAAGAGGAGCTTTGGTTGCATATTTTCTAAAGTCAATTTCAGGCCTTACATTACATTCAATACTTTTTCACTGAGTAATTAACTTTATACTGATTAATGGAAATGTCTGAAGTAATAAAAGTGTTAAACTATCTAATTTCACAAACATAACATCAATGAACTACAGTAATTTCACAAAGTTTTAGTTGATACTCCATTCAGTATTAAGTCCCCACAACCAGCCATGTGTAAGTTCTCAGAATGTCAACATTTATTTCACCATCTTCAATCATTTTTCCAAAGTGTATGCACAGTGCCTTCCTCATGAATTTGTGTGGGTCTTGAGGACAAAAATCATGGCTTACTCACCTTTATAGCCCCAGCACCTGGCACAGTGTCTGACACCTTAGTGGACAATTAACAATATTAGTTAAGTGAATGAATGAATGATTTGATAAACTGACTTGAAAGCATACTGGTTTGGCTAGGTTTCTGGATAATTAAGTTCAATTTTTTTTCCCTCAAAATAGGATTTCAACAAGTAGGAATAAACTTTATAAGTAAATAGCTGCTTTACTCATGTGAATTGAGGAGATAATGTCAAAGGAATTCTCTCTCCTAATTATTATCATAATATTGTATAACCATGACTACCGTCCATCTCCAGAAACTCATTTCATCTTGTAAAACTGAAACTCTATACCCATTTAATCATAACTTCCCATTCCTCTCTCACCACTAATGGTGGCAACCATTCTATTTCCTGTCTCTAGGATTTTGAAAACTCTAAATATCTCATATAAGTGGAATCATGCAATGTTTGTTGTGGCTGGCTTATTTCACTTAACATAATGTCCTCATTATGCACATTCTGTGCATGTGTGAGAATTTCCTTTCTAAGGCTGAATAATATTCCATCATACATACATATGTAGCACAATTTTCTTATCCATTTATCTCTTGATGCACACTGGGCTTGCTTCCACTTTTTAGCTATCGTGAATTTACCCCTCATTTTGAGCCACAGGTTTGGAGTTCAAGAAAACTACTTAAGGGAATGACATGTGTTCCTTGAAGAATCTGGAGGACACAGGGATCTGTACATGACTCAATTATAACAGTCTAAAGGCAAGAGACTATGGCTAGAGCTTTCTGGTAACAGAGGAAGAGACTGGGTACATTGGAAACATTCTGCCCTTTCAGAGCTTGGCAACAAAATTGTGTGTTTTCCATGAGTCATATGTGGCTCCCAGGAAAGGGGGTTGGCTGTGCGCCATCTTGAAATATTTCACATAAAGGACTTCTGTTCAAAATGACAGGGATCTCCTAGAGATGCAACAACTGAGGGAGATCATCACCACCACTCAAATACATTTTCTACACCAGGAAACTTCTTGGTAGCCCTTAGCTTAGCGGGTATCTCTTAAGAACTCTCAAAAATGCCTCATAAAAGAGAGAGAGTAATTGTGTATCTGCGGTTCTGTCACCAGATTTTAATGTACCAGTCAAGTGATATCTACCCTTCACCCCACTCCTTGTTAAAAAGCAGCTATATGGCATGTAGCTGTTTGTGTTTACACGTGCACATATGGGTGCGTGGGAGTGTTTGTGTTAGGGAAAGAGTGAGGGAAGGTATACCAAGAAAAATAAGAAATGTCATTTAGTCTTCCCCTTTTCTTTTCAGATTTCTTATCCTGAAGTAAATCTTTTCAGTGCAGCAGGAATGTTTTAAATTGCAAAGTGTTTAGAGTTTTAAGTTGAATTGTGTCAGTACATGTTAAGCCCTGTTAAATACCTCTTAATTTATTAGCTACAGGGCCAGGGAAAGCTGTGAAGCTATGCCTGGGATTTCATGTGGAAGAAATGAGGAGTCCACAGAGAGACTTTAAATGAGGTTTTGTGAGAAAGACCTTTTACAAACTTATGTCTCAGATATACAGAACTTGTTGTTCCAGGAGACTCTGAAGTGAAGGGGTCTACAAGGCAGTTGGATATGTATTTGTGAAACATAGAAGAGCATTGGGAAAGGACTTATTACATTGTGTTCCAGTGAGAGTGAGAATGGCAGAAAATTAAGTCACTAAACTATAAGCTCCTCAAGGGCAGGAAATATGTATTTAATGCAACTTTGTTTAAATGATGTCTAGATTGAGGCCTGTAATTATTAGGTACTAATAAATTTTGGTGAATGTTGTCCGATAATAGAAAAACACATAATAATAATATTGAATATTTAATACGGATCAGAAATTGTATAAATTGTTTACATGTATTAGTTCATTTAACCCACACAGCTCTATGAGCTTAGTATTATTTGCTCATATGCAGATGAGACAAATGTAAAAAATCTTTATCAGTTGTGACTGATAAAATTTCTAGTAAAACTTAAAACATGGATAGGGCTTCCCTGGTGGTGCAGTGGTTGAGAGTCCGCCTGCCGATGCAGGGGACACGGGTTCGTGCCCCAGTCCGGGAAGATCCCACATGCCGCGGAGCAGCTGGGCCCGTGAGCCATGGCTGCTGAGCCTGCGCGTCCGGAGCCTGTGCTCCGCAGCGGGAGAGGCCACAGCAGTGAGAGACCCGCGTACCGCAAAAAAAATAAAACAAAAAAAAAACATGGATTAATTTTTCCTGCTGAAACCTCTTATTTTTTGACAAAGGCAATAGAAATTATTACATATTTTCTGTAAGTTTAAAGAAACCATATTTTCTATGAAGTATTAATTTGAAGTGCTGAAATATTTTTGCTCAATAAAGTAGTCTGATGGTTTTAAACTATAGTTTGGTAGGCCCATATTGTATTTCCCGAGTTTCTATGTTTTTTTCTTCTGCTGTAAACTGTGCCAAATAAATTGTGATGGCTACAATAATGATTTTATTTATATTTGTGTTTTATAATTAAATTTTTTAAGAGATGAAATCAGTCATTTAAGAACTGATTCACCTTTTGACTGAACCCCCAAAAAGGGAAATTAATTAAAAGAATTCCAAGAATGCCATAAATTATCACTATAATCATTTGCTGTCATTTTCGTTTGTCCTTTTTATTCCCCTGCAGTTTAAAATCCTCTTTTATTGGGTACTTGAAGGGATTCTGAAGCCAGGAGGGGGAAATTCATACTGTGGTTCCAGGCCTCTCTGTCCCAAGAGTGCCATCCACTAATGGTCACACTGAATGATGCCCCTGTGACTCCAAAGTCTAAAAGAAAGTCCCTAGAAGGCATATCATTAGCAGTGAGAGACGTTAGCCTGAGAAAAGTCTTTTACTGTGTCATGATTGCCTAGAACATCTGAAAATCATCACAAGATAATCCACAGCGTTGATCAAGTTCTTATATCATGTGCGATTCTGAGTCAATGTTGAGAATGCCTTAGTTTTTCAGGCCTTACTTTTGACAAAAAAAACCAAAACGAAACAAAACCTGTGTGTATATATATATGTGTGTGTGGAGATATATATATCTTCAAAAGAATGGCTTCAAAAAGAATGGCCAAATTGGCATTCATACATTTTTGTTGCAAATATAAACTGACACAATGTTTCCAGAGGATACTTTCTAAGACTCAACTTTTAGATTTGAACAAATAGTCAATAAGCCTATAGTATGTACCAGGCCCTCTTCTAGATGCTGGGGAGAGAGCATTGGATCTGACAAGTATACAAATACAATGTTGTCGTGAAGAACTGATGTACTTACATGATGACAGGAGCATTATAAGAGGATGAAGAATGAAATAAAGAGGCTCTTTGAGGCCCAGACTTAGAACTGACATATTTGTACATTCCGGTGGACAAAGGGAATTTGAGGTCAGCTCAAATTCAGAGCGGGAGAAATAGACTCTGACAGACTCATCTAATATCCTGAGCAATGAGGTACTTTAACTCTCCCATAAGATTTAAGAAGACTAAGATTGAGATGACCGAGTCAAACTTTTTTTTTTCCAGTTTATTTTAGTGTGCAATAACAAGGACATTGACCCTATTAATGTCATGCTGTTAAGCTAACTTCCTTGAAGGAGCTGTAGATATCTCCTCCCACCTCACTCCCAAGGAAATCCTAGTCAAATTATAGGTCACTGAATGCTTAGAACTGAAAAGATCCTTATATATCACCTGTATCATCCATCACTTTATTGATGAGAAAATAAGCGTTAGAGAAATGAAGTAATTTCCCAAGTCATAGAGTTAATGACAGAACTAAGATTTCTGACTCCAGACTCTATGATCTTTGTATTAAATCATGTTTCCTCTGAAGTTTTATTATAGCTCATGATTAAGGAAGTGAATTAGTAACTATGTTATTTATTGCCACAGTTATGTTATTGGAAAACTGTATACAACCATGCTTAAGAGATCAGTTTCTTAGATCAGACTGTCTGGGTTTACAATCTGCTCTGCCATAGACTATAAACTGGGTACTGTGGGTTATCTTGGACAAGTAATTTAGCCTCTCTAAACTAATCTTCCCATGTGTAAAAACTTGACAATAATATTACCTGCCTTCTGGCTTTTTTATGAGGATCAAATAAGGCCTGTCACACAGCACTTTGCCTGTCACAGATTATGCTGTTGATAAGGATAATGTTTATTTTATCAATAGAAACTTTATTAAGGTGAAATTAATAGACAGTGAAATGATTTGATCTTAAGTACATAATTTTATGAGTTTTATCAGTGTATAAGCCTGCGTAATAACTTTCCTAATCAAGAATACTTCCTGTACCCAGAAATTTCTCCTGTGCCTCACCATGATAAGCAACCTTGTTCTGATTTTAATCACATAGATTTCTTTTGCTTCCCTTGAAGGTCATATAAATGGCATCATATAATATATACTGGTGTTTGCCTGGCTTCTTTTAACATAGTACTTTTGAGATTCAACCATGTTGTTGAATGTATATATGTGTGTGTGTATGTGTATATATATGTATATTATATATTAATATATGTGAATAAATTATTCATTAGATTATTCCTGAATAATATGTTTTTCCATTTTCTAAATATACCCTGGAATCTGATTATCCATTCTTCTATTGATATTTGGATTGCTTCAAATTTGTCTATACAATTCTTACACAGGGCTTTTTGAGGTAAACATACTTTTATTTTTCTTTGATATACATCTTGAAGTAGAATGTCTTGGTCATATGGAAAGTGAATGTTTAACACTGAAAGAAAATGCCATAATCTTTTTCAAATAGTTGTACCATTTAATATTCTTTCTAGGAAATGCATGAGGATTTTTCTGTAGCCTCAAAAAATTTGTCATTGTCACTTTTGCTGATTTTAGCCATTACAGTGCATGTGAAAGATATCATTGTGGTTTCAATTTGAATTTTCTTAATGAATTCTGATGGTGAGAAACTTTTCATGTGCTTATTAGATACACTTACAACTTTTTCATAGAGTCTGTTCAAGTACTTTGACCTTTTTCTATTGGGTTGTTTGCATTTTCACTATTAAGATGTAAGATTTCTTTATGTTCTTTATTCTGGATACAAGTCCTTTGTAAGACACTTATATTGTGAATATTTTCTCCCTGTATGTGACTTGCCTTTTCATCTTTTAGTAGTCTTTTGATGAACAGATATTTTTTGTTTTTATGAAGACCAATTTATCAGTCATATTTTATATTTAATACATTATACCTTCTCTAAGAAATTTTTGCCTACCCCAAAGTGATAAAGATATTCTGTTTTCTTAAAATTAATAATTTTAGCTTTTGCATGTGACATAAAATAAAGGGCACATGTTATTCTTTAAAATAATTTAATCCTTTATTCCAACATCATTACTTTAAAACATTCATCTTTCCCCTTCAAAATGCCTCACCTTTATTGAAAATCAAATGAATATATGTATAGAGCTCTTTATTCTTTTTTCTAGCTTCTAAAGTCAGAAGTTTAGATCACTGTTTTCTTTATTCAGTGTATTTACAGGCATAAATTTTCCTCTAAGACTTGCTTTAGCTTCACAAAACAAATGTTATGTTGCATTTTCATTTATTTTGAAGCATTTCCAACTTCTCTTGTGGTTTCTTCTTTGATTCACATATTATTTAGAAGTATTATTTTTTCAATTTTCAAGCTTTTTGAAACATTCCTACATATTTTACATTTTTGATTTCTAATTGAAATCTGTTGTAGTTAGAAAATACACAAGCTTTCAAAAATTTGAAATTTATTGAGGCTTATTTTATGAACAGTTGAAAAAGATGTACCTTTTTTACTTTACTCTGCAATTATTGGGTATATTATTCTACAAATGTTAAGTCAGAGGACTTTTAATGTATCCAACTATGATTGTGGAATTTGTCTATTTTTCCTGTTCTGTCCGTTTTTTGTTTGTTGTTTTTTTTTTTTGCTGTATGTGGGCCTCTCACTGTTGTGGCCTCTCGCGTTGCACAGGCTCCGGATGCGCATGCTCAGCGGCCATGGCTCACGGGCCCAGCCGCTCCGCGGCACATGGGATCCTCCCAGACCGGGGCACGAACCAGCGTCCCCTGCATCGGCAGGCGGACTCTCAACCACTGCGCCACCAGGGAAGCCCTGTTCTGTCCGTTTCTGCTTCTATTTATTTTGAAGCTCTGTTACTGGGTGTGTAAAATATTATATTTATGTCTTCTTGATGAGTTGATCTTTTCGTCATCATAAAGAATACCTCTTTATCTCTTGTAATACTCCTTGTGTTCATGCTTATTTTCTACCACCATTTTGCTATTCGCATTCGGCTTGTCCCATTATTTTCCCCTCTGGTACTTTCTACCTTCTTTTGCATTTACAAAATAATTTTTGGTATTTTATTTTAAATTTTCTAATGATTTTTAGGTACAACTTTTCATATTACCTTTAGTGGTGCTTTAAAGATTATCATATTCACCTTTAACTTACCAAACCCCGTGTACAGTTGCTATATCATTTCATGAAATAGACAAGAAATTACAAAAGTATAATTTTATTTGACCCCAACTCTAGGCTACTTTGTGCAGTTGTTGACATGTATTTTATACATATATGTGTTATAAACTCCAAAATGCAGTGTTATAAGTTTTGCATTAAAAAGTCAGGTGTCACCTAAAAGAAATATATATAAAACTATATAGTTTCCTCACATGTTACCCATTTTCAGGGCGCTTGCCATTGATCTGGGTTCCCATCTGCCATCACTTTCCTCAGCCTGAAGAATTTACCTTAGCATTATTTTCATCTCATCTCTGCTGGTGACAGATTCTCTCAGCCTTCCTTTATTTGAAATGTCTTTTTTTTTCCTTTCACGTCTGATGGACCTATTTACTGGATATACAATTCTATGTATAATTTATTTTCAGCACTTTAAAGGTATCATCCACTGTTTCCTGACCTGTTGTTTTGATCAGTCAGCCATCAATGTAATATTAACCTCTAGCAATTGTAATGTTTCATTTTTCTCTGGCTACTTTCAAAATTTTCATTTAATCTTTAGATTTTAGGTGTGTGACTATGAAGTTCCCAGGTATAGTTTTCATTGTGTTTACCCTGCTTGGGGTCTACTAAGCTTCTTGGATCTATATGGAATATTTTCACAAACTTTGGGAAAGTTTTTGGCCAATATTACTTTAAATATGTTTATGTTTATTCTCTCTTTCTTCTCCTTCTACACTACTTTATCAGGAGGCTAGATATTGTCTCACAGTTTCCAGTAGTTCAATTTTTTTCAATAGTTTTCTCTTTGGTTTTCATATTGGATAATTTCTGTTGACATGTTTTCAAGTTTACCAATCATTTCTTCTACTGTTATTCTTCAATTGCCAATCTGATATTAAAACATGCATGATTTTTTTTCTTTCAGGCATTATAAATTTCAGTTCTAGAACTTTCTATTTTGCTTTATTTCAAAAAATAGTTTCCATTTCTCTTCTGAGAGTCCCTACGGTACACTCATTGATCATATAAGCATCATGGCCATGTTTTGTTTTAAGTCCTTGAACTATTTAAAACAGTTGATTGAATGTCCTTATTCGCTCATTGCATCTCAGGTTTGGTTGGTTTGTACTAAATGCAATTTTTAAAACAATATGTCTTATTGTTTTGTACTTTGTATGTCTTACGACTTTTTTTTTTACCATGTTCTCAGATGTTTTATATATTACCAACATTCAGATTATAATACTCCTCTGAAGAATATTGATTTTTGTTCTATTAGGAGTTAAAAATTTTTTTAAATTTATTTGCTTTTATTTTTCGCTGCATTGGGTCTTCATTGTGGTGCGCAGGCTTCTCATTGTAGTGGCTTCTCTTGTTTCGGAGCATGGGCTCTAGGTGCTCAGGCTTCAGTAGTTGTGGCACATGGGCTCAGTAGTTGTGGCTTGTGGGCTCTAGAGTGCAGGCTCAGTAGTTGTGGCACACGGGCTTAGTTGCTCCGTGGCATGTGGGATCTTCCCGGACCAGGGCTCGAACCCGTGTCCCCTGCATTGGCAGGCAGATTCTTAACCATGCTCCACCAGGGAATTCCCGGAGTTAAATTATTGACAAATCACTTTAATGTTGTGTAAGATTAGTTTTCTACTGTTTTCAGGTTAGTTTCAGTTTTGTCCTTAGGCTTAGAGCAAATCCTTCAAACTCCAAACTCAGTATCTCGTACAGGGAATGGCAGCCGAAACACTGGCTCAACTTTTTCAGTCTTTCAGTTTTTGCTTTCTTGCAGTCTTCTTGGTGCCCTTCTGCTCTTTCCATTCAAAAACAAATATCTAAACAAAGTTTGCATGTAGATCTGGAGTCTTACCTTTCTGTTGTTACTTTGTTTCTATGATTCCCACCCCACCCCACCCCCCGCCCTTAATTTGAGCTGCTCTGGCAGCTCCAACTCTCCTCTGAAACCTCAAATCAGTAAGATTGTTGCCTTCTAATAATTTTAACCAACCTTTACCTCTGCAATTCAGGGTTTTCCAGGGATAGGGGACTTTCCAAGCTAAAACCAGGGAAGTTCCAGGCAAATAGGGAGAACTTGATCATTTTTTAAGCATCCTCAGGGAAAATCCTCATAATCCTAGATCTCATCCAATTCAGTTTCCTCTTTTTATGGTCAAACCTTCACCACTTTCAGCCTGCTTTTGGTGACTTTCTAGTACTTTACGTAGTTGTTTATTTAATGTTTTGTCGCCCAGTTATAAATGTTATCTGCAGGATGGTTAGTCTACTTCATCATTAACCTAAGTATTTTAATTCTGCAAGTGATAAGAGATTTGGTGTCAACAACCAAATTGATCCAAATTTTGACCTTATAATTCACTTCTGTGTGTAGTAATTATAATAATAGTAATAGTAATAATAATAATATCAAAGTAAAAGTAAACTTCATTCAGAGAAAATTAACCTGCCAAACAATTCTCCAATATATTGACAAGGGCTTGTTTGAATAAGAGGTTGCAGGTGGTAGTTTTTATCTTTCTACGTTTTAATAACGTAAAAATATTAGTATAAAATGTAGGCATATATACACATATATTGTTTGCAATGAAAATATGAACATCACATTTATCAAATAATGGGAATTTAAATATGTATCACAACATATCTTCTTAAAAATGGGCAAGATTAAATAATAGCTAAAATGTGATTACAAAAGAAATTACTAGATGAAGTATCTTATAAATACCAGTGAATATATGTGTGGCAAAATCTTAGAAAATTTATTAAAATACTTTTTTTTTTTCAGAGAGCAGCCGCCAGATAGGAAAGCTCCACAGAGGAAAACTGAAGCTTACTAGCCAGGAATAGCACAGTTAAAATTGTACCCAGATACTATAAACAGTAAAATTTCCTCTGTGGATTCTCTTAATATGCTGAGAGGTATTCCATTATTGAAATAGATTATAATTTACAGGGATCATTATGATACCAATAAGGAATCAGAATTTGAATTACTACTTTGTGAACGTGATAGCATTCATTCTCACAGCTTCAGTATGCTTATCACTAAACTCAAGGGGGGGAAAAAACTTACATTGGAAAATTGGAAATGTTGTATTTGGTAGAAGGCAGAATTGTCACATCAGTTTTTATTTACAACCTAGTGGCCTTGCATATATGTTGGGTTTGGCCTCCTTTGTATTTTAAAGATTAGGACATTTCTCACAGTTACATTCCCATTTCCTCCGGCAACTGCCTGGAACAGAGCAGTGGCAACTCCATTCAGATGGGGTATGGCCACCCCGGTGTGCATGGTTTCCACCACTTTACTGTTTCACAACTAGCCCTTTTCTTTTACTTATCTCACTTGCTTGGTTTTTGTAGGCATGGGAACATGTAAGCGTTGGCCTACCAAAATATGAGAGAATGTCTTTACTGAAAACACAACAGTATACACCTATTAACAACCTAGGCTCTTTCTGTAAAAAAAAAAAAAAAAAAAGAAAATTATAAATATAAGGAAGGCCAAAATTCCTCACAGTGCAGTAAGGAATAAGAAAATTGAAAAAAAACGGATTTGCATTTGTTCTGCCCCTAATTTAATCACCAAAAAAGAAGTCAATTGGCTACTGCATGTGAATGCTGTTGTTTTAACTGGATTTTGTTCAAACGCCGTAAAATAACTGCCTAAGTTCTAAAGGCATGCAGGTTTCCAGGCGTGTCTGTTAGGGCTTTTTTGCTTCAGAATGTGTCTCCTCAGCCTCAAGGAAGCCACCAGTACTTCTCTCTGCTTTCCTTAAGTATATTTTAGGATTGTAGATGAAGTGTGCACCTACTCATCCCATGTTCTATTTCTATGCCTCCTGGACTCCTTACTCAAGTTCCCCACCTGGAAGACGTTCTTGTAGAAAAGGCACTGGTTTTGAAATGACTCCCTGCTATGTTCCAGGAAGGGATCTGATCCGTCCTCTTCACTTGTACTTCTACATGAACATCTTTGCTGTGGTCTCAATTTTGCAGGAACCTTGAAACACTCCTCCACTTTCTTCTCCATGATGAGTGAATGGGATTTCCTCTGCGATGGATGAGCTAGGTTGGCATAAAGGGATATCTCCCATGTATCAGTATCCATGGTAACATTCTAGGCAAGAAGGCAGCATGCTAACACCACTCATCCACCCCAGAAATTTTCAGAATTGTCACCAAGCAGAGCAACAATAACAAAAGTCAAATCCCATAGAGCAAACAGAAATCCCTTTATATTGTTAATGTCCTCTTGACCTTCCCCTTTGTCCAACCTCCTTTCAAAGAGCAGCCCCCTATTTTGTGGTCTGTAGACTTTACTCAGGCAGGTATTTTCATGCATTTATTTTCTTCAACCTTCAAGAAGTTTGTATTTGTACATTTTCACTAAAGATGGAGAGCAGAAAAAGGAGTGAATACTGGGGATCATAGATTCTTCTTGTTTTGTAATTCTATCAATGTTTTCTCCCTTCATTAAAGTTGAAAATTCACCAAATCTGTTTTCTTACGGGATGGTTTACAGAGAAACAGCCAATCCTCCCCCACCGTCTGCTCCCCCTCCCTCTACAATGTAACCATGATTTCTAATATTGCATGATTTTAAATAAGGATTCTTGGCAGATCTGAAGAGAGAAACCTTCTGTCGTTGGTGATATAGTATATGGTCTTCCTAAGCACCTCTTGTCCCCGTGAAAGCCCGTCCTTGCATACTTTTGTGGGCAATAAAGGGTTAAAAGGCGCTGGAAAGACACCACGCATGTGTTAATTCCTGCTGCAGCAGCGCGCATTGCTTCCACTTTGACCTCATAGTTAATCTGCGTGATAGTTAACTCACGCAGAGACTCGTGCATTTCTTTTAAACACACACACACACACACACACACACACACACACACACACACACACACACACACACACACACACACACCTGCTGCCCTCTAAAAGAAAAATCAAAACAAATCAAATAAACAAACCTCAATTGATGGACCTGGAGGAGTATGTGTGAGCGTGGGGGGCATGAGTATGTGTACGAGTGTGCATGCGTTTCCCTTTCCCTTATTTGTCTCCTGTGCGTCTCTCCCTGTACCCTCCCCCTGCCTCAATTATATTATTCCCCGGGACTTGGAAGATGCTCCCTGAGCTGACGCTTTGATGGTATCTGCAAGCGTTTGTGCTGATCTTATTTCTGCCCCCTGAATATTAATTCCCGAAGCTGCTAGCAATACAGCTCCCCAGTGACGGGACCTACTAGAGGCAGGTGGGGGGAGCCACCATCAGTTCATAAGCATAATAATAATACAAAGGGGAGGGATTCTTCTGCAACCTAGAGGCTAGAGGCAGGGGAGAAAAAAAAAAAAAGCGATGAGTTCGACAAATACATGGAGCACAGGAAGCTCAGTCTACTCGACTCCTGTATTTTCACAGAAAATGACGGTGTGGATTCTGCTCCTGCTATCGCTCTACCCGGGGTAAGATATGCCCTTTCCGGCGTCGTTTTGTTTCAGAGAGGTTGGGGGAAGGGGTGGGGACAGAGGAACTCGGGAGACCACCCAGATTTAAAAGACTCTTATAGGATTTGGGGCTTTGTAATTTAGGGGAATGTGAATATTTGGGGCGGGAAAAAGGAGGGAGGAAAGAGAAAGGTCACTTTCATTTATTTATTAATTTATTGGATTTTCTTTATTTGTTTTAGAATGGAAATGCTAACGTCATAAAGACTTTGTGTTTGGGGAGTAGCATTTTGATAGTACTGCAGTCTGATGTCTAGGTGGGCTGTGCTGATACATGCCGGCATTTGAGGCCATGTTGGAGGCGTTTGGGTGCGGGTCTGGAGGAGAAAACTGCAAATGGGGTCCTGGCGCACACCCGGGAGACGTGTGTGTGTTTGTGTGTGTGTGTGTGTGGATGGGTTCTGTTCCTGTATCCAAAGTATTGCTTGCTCCTGCACCTGGGCATTCTTAAGATCAGCCAGCCAGGTTTTCTATCCAGCCCCATTGACTTGGCAGCAGACTCCCTGGTGGGCTAACAGGGTTCAGCACCAGGGACAGCAGTCCTGTCAGGGCCAAATGGAACGAGGCTTGTCTAACCCCACGGGACAACTTTACATCTACACAGGACATCGTTATAGTATAGACAGAAGGCCGATGGAGCCGAAGAGCACTAGTGACATCTGGGGACCCTGCTCTGATTATCCCTAACCCCTCCTTGAGATAGGAGGGGCATTGCTGGGCATGGGGTAGAGAATGTAGTTAATCAGTGCATGGAGGGATATATGTCTGGAAAAGAGTTGGCTTTGCTGCAGTGTTGAAAAATATGCTGAGCCAGGGGAATGTGATGCCAAAATTGTGAAGTTATGCATTAATGTCTTAGAGCCTTGTTGCACTGAATAGAAAAGATGGGAAAAGGGGGTGGTGGATTTCCCAAAATCCTGAGCAGGTGTGTGTTGCGAAGTGTTTTGCACCTAAATTTTTTTGAACTTCCCTGCACCAAAGGTATCAAAGAACTATCCCTTCACATATAGTTCATCATTTATCCACCCACCAAAACAACCCCCCTGCCCAACACGTACCATCAGGATTTCCAGAGGTCCATTGTACTTATATTACTTGCACTCTTCTATACTGTCACTTTGAAATAAAGCTGTAAAAATATTACCCCAAATCTGCTCAAAAAGAAAGAAAGAAAGAAAAACTAGCTATAGAAGAAATCAAGCCATTGCCCTAAGGTTTTCCTGGGAGTTGACACTCTTATGTAGTAGTTGTAACAACGGGAGATAAAAGGGATGGGGGTTAAAAGATTATTTTATTTTATTGAAAATTTCTAGTTAACTTCACTGGTCCTCCATTCTCTAGGGTAGGTAATGAGGAGGTACAGATTTCAGTAAAAAAGAGCCCCAAGCAAAAAAGGAGTGAAAGTCTCTCTTTGGAGTCTTTGGAGTTTCCAAGCAGAGAGAGGGGCCTGCTTAATTCTACCAGCACTTTTCATACCTCCCTGCTTTACTATAAAAATAGAATATATTTTCTTTAAGAGTGTAAGATTAAGTAGTTTTCTTAGAAGAAGGCTTTTTACTGGAAATGGTTTATGTGTAATACATTTTAGTGGAATACTGGAAAAACAGTTCTTTTAATTAAAATTTGCACACATATTTTACTATTTAATGTTGTATGTAACTCTTAATTTGTTTCAGACATTAGAGAATTTATAGCTACTTGTTGATAGGAAATATCATTCTCATGTTCTTACCATTTATGAAACCTGTGGATTAAAATCTAGTCAAGACATAGGGAAATATGTCTTTCCTTCTTACACACTTACATCCATCTTAGTAAACAACTTTATAACTGAATAGATGAGAATATTTTTATATATTTTACTCCAATGGTCTTATTTTAACCTAAAATGTGCAATTTTATTATTTTTCCTAATACTATCATATTAAGATGTCTTCTTATTGCAACAGTCCCACCTTTTCTTTTCCAATTATCATATAAAAAGTAATACTTAGTGATACATTTTAATTTTCACTTACCATAGTAGCTTAGATGAGCTTTTTAAACAGCTCTAAATAATGGGAGTTATGTGTCATATAAACTCTCCAATAGGAGGATATTCACATTTTCTCAGTAATAACAGAATGGAGTCATTGCAGTTTGGTGCAGAGAATGTGATCAGAGTTTCAGTTTGCTGCAATCCCATTTAAAAAAAAAAAGCCATTTGAATGGCTGAATAGAGCTGGATGAAAATAGGAGCTTTGATCTCTGAAGCTGATCTTGAAGAAAGATAAGTGACTAGAAAAATGTGGGATTCTGGGAGCAGTTTGAAAAAGGCTTTTTGGGTAAACAGTGGTAGTAGAACTACCTAGAAACTTGAAGGGAATTTTTTTTAAAAAAAGAAACATTTAAATGACTTTTCATTTACATAACTCCAAAGAATATTTTTCACTCTCATTAAAATGACTAAATTCATTAGTTTGTATCTCTACAAAAGTAAAACAAAGAGGAATATGAAGCATTGAAGTGAGGATGTTAATAGCTAATATCTCTTCTTATATGTGGGATAGTTAATTTCTGAAACTCAAAACTATCTAAACTGTCACATATCTTATATACAATGCTATCATAGAAATGGTCTGGGAAACTTGCTAAACTTGTATGATTCTTGAACCATACAAGCTTGTTATTTACTATCCTTCCAAATTCTCCACTTGGTTTTATTAGAAAAAGAAAAATGAAATCACTTCCTCAGCATATTTAATTGCTTATAGACATAACATTTCAAATAGTCTATGCTGAGGCAAACATCTATCTGGAAAAAAAAAGAAAAATATTTATCACCCAGTATTTCCCAGGATCCAGCTGCCCACTACCCTCTAGACAAAATATCTGGATTGTAGGCAGGAATTTAAAAATTAGCTTTTAATTTAAATTCGTTACGTAAGTGTCTCTGATATCCTAGACTCAGTTTAGAATACCTAATCTCAAAATGATTGAATTACAGAATATTTAGTGGTAGAGGTCTCTGTTCTCCGTATTTTAAAATTTGCTTCATATCAAGGATTTCTGCTCAAACTGGAAGAATGTTAAGACTGACTTTAGAGAGTTTATCTTTGTTGTAAATATTATTTTACCAGGGCTGTGGCTGCTTCTCACCATCATAACTTCATAGTCATTCCAAGGCAGACTTTCCACAGCTTAAGTACAAGTAGGCTTTATTGGAATGACATATACTTGTTGAAGGGGAGCAGAATTTGCCAACCCAAAATATGCCTCTTTGGCATAAGGATTATTTAAGGCTGATTATTTTTAAGAAACAGCAGATACAGGTGAAGCTTAAAACTGAGTGGAAGTTACCCTTTTGTAAGAGGCATTCACATTTATAATGGAAATCTCCATGTTTAAGGGTGTCTCCCTCCCTGTACCAGAAAGAAGAGTTTGGCTAAATACCTAGAAACTTACCAATGGTGAAGGCAGGGGCTTAAATCTGCCTAACAACCGTCCCCTTGTTGACTGTGCTTTACTTAATAACCTCCCATAACTGGCTTCCCCTCCTCCCAACATCTTTTGTCTTTAGCTGGAGATGGTATTTAAGATGATGGCTTGGGCCATTTGAAGGACTTACTCAGCTTTCTGGGTATCTCCCATGTATACAGGAAATATACATGTTGTTACTTTTCTGTTTTTTTTTTCTTTTCCTCTTGTGAATCTTTTTATTACAAGGATGTCTCAACCAAGAACCTAGAAGAGTAGAAGGAAAATTATTTTTCCTCCCCTACATGGTCATCCAAAGTACTTCTGCTGAATTCAGTGATCACAGAAGATTGGTAAAAAGTTAAAATTAGTGCAGTTCAGGAATTGTTTGACCACCCAGGTATCAGAACAATTTAAAAATTCAGGATTTCATTTGGGATGGGCACATTACCTATTCAGGTAAATGTGAAAGAAAGAATTCATCCTCTGCCACTGGGTTAGAAGAGATCCATGTGAC
Source organism: Stenella coeruleoalba (assembly GCF_951394435.1). NCBI lineage: Eukaryota > Metazoa > Chordata > Mammalia > Artiodactyla > Delphinidae > Stenella > Stenella coeruleoalba. The sequence goes on from NC_137148.1 coordinate 138,227,728, forward strand.
ATCTTCAAAGTCAGAAACCAGATAGTCACAATACAATATTTTCAGATTTTCCAATCTACTTGTGTCATGTATATACATACACTGAATCAAATTTTTTAAATATATAAATATTAACATATAATAGATTTTAATTAACATATACAAAAGTTATATATTTTAAATGCATAAAATATAATTATATTATACATAACATATATACACACACACACACAATTTTTACTAAAATCTGCGACATAGTTGTTGTCAACCACATTCGACAGACTTGGAAACGAACATTATAGAGAGATTAAATGACTTGTTTAAAGGCAACAGATAATTAGAAGTAACATCAAATAATGATAATTATGTATGTGGATAGAAATAGAGTCCTATAATGATAGGTGTATACATTTATATATACTTCCCACCATCCTGGGGTTCCTTTCTGGGTCCCTTGGTGGGTGCTTTCCAGGAACCAGGACATGTTTCTCACTCCAGTCAGCAGCACTAATCAACCCGCCCCCCTCCCACCCCCCCATAGTTTGCAGCGAGTCACTGTGAGTTCCACGCATGACCTGCCAACAGTGTTGATGCAGCTGGAGCTCTCTGCCTTCTGTAGTGCCCCTCCCCCGCAACTCAGCACTTAACCCAGTACTTTTCACCACTTTGCTCCAGACCCCTTCTCCCATAGCAGGATCTCAGAAGGCCTTTCACCTCCCTCCCTTGTCTCTTGGGCCATAGCCACTCTGATCTCAGTGTATCTTTTGCTAAATACACTTTTTCTGTATAAATAAAAAATGATTTGGAGTTGTTCTCTGAAAAAATATTGTAAAATGTATACATACAAGATAATGATAACTGATTGTATTTTAGATCTGTCACTAATGACTTCTGAATTTTGTGTTTTCTGTTTTGTTTTATTCCTTCTGAATTTTTTGATCAGTTTCATTTCATCAGTACTGTTTGCTCATAAGTGTAGTAACTAGACTAGATTATTAAGTTACCAGTCAATTTTAGTTTTTATAATTATCTGATTTCACCTTCATATAATAGAAGTTAGAATAGATACCTTGCATCCAATCAGCCCACTGAATAAATTAAAATGTTGAATCCATATAGTAGTGTGGTTTGAGGTCCTCAGTCCCATCAGTCACTCCATTTCTAAATTTACCTCACAATTTTGATTGAAAGCTCTAAACAGATATGCTTAGAAATAAACCACTCTTCAGTTGTTTCATGAGTTTAATAACATGTTAAATGATATTATTTAGTCCCTGGGGAAAAATACATTAAGAAAGTATATTTTCTTAATGGTTATGTATAAATAAAGCATAGTTTAATCTGCAATTCAGTCATGACCCAGAAATTTAACTACTGCTTGTCATCCCATTTTCAAAGAAGAGATTTGTCCTCCACTGAGAAAATTTATAGGATAATTTGCTTAATGTTGTCCCATAGTTTTCCTACAGAAATTCTATATTGAGGCAACCATTCTGAATATTAAAGTAGAAATAATGTTACTGTTTCAATATCTGGATAGCTCTATCTTCAATATATAGATATTTAAAGTTGACCTTTTTAATCACCTCAGTCAAACGAGCAACAGCTCGATTAACTGTGGCACGTGAAAACTTAATATCAAAGTGCTTAAGTTTTAATTTCTAGAGGAATAAAAAGTTACACTTTCTACAAATTAAGGCTTTATTTTTTTTTTCTGAGAATGTTTTCGTGCACACTTTTATTCTCTCTATAGCTTTGTAAGTTAGATAAGGAAGATAACATTTTAGGTTGTCCAAATATTCTTTTTTTTGTGTGTGTGTGGTACGTGGGCCTCTCACTGTTGTGGCCTCTCCTGTTGCGGAGCACAGGCTCCGGACGCGCAGGCTCAGCGGCCATGGCTCACGGGCCCAGCCGCTCCGCGGCATGTGGGATCCTCCCGGACTGGGGCATGAACCCGTGTCCCCTGCATCGACAGGCGGACTCCCAACCACTGCGCCACCAGGGAAGCCCCTTGTCCAAGTCTTCTTGAATGTTGGTTGTAGAGCAAGGGTTGAGACTTCCCCAGCCATATTCCTAGTGCAATACCCCATACCACTCAACAATAGTCACCCTTTTTCTTCGTAAAAGTAAGAAAATACTTGGATTGTTTTGAGGTGTAAAAGGCTTTACTGGAAAAGTTATTTGCTATTCATTTCTTCCATATTCTAGAGAATACACATCTTTTAAAAGGAAATAAAAACCTCCTTTTAAGTTATACATTCGTAGCTTAGATAAAATTTAACTCAAAATCATATTAATCCCCACTGTATTATGAAATAAGAGGGCAAAATCTGGTAATAATTCTATATTATTATAAAAATCATTATGGAACTCTATAAAGTACCATGTAAATGCTAAGTAAATAGTGCTGATATTACATTCTCCACCAATTCATAAAGAAAACCATCTGAATACCAAATAACATAGTGAGGAAAATAAAGAATGCTTTTTAAGCAAAGGTCCTTTGTAATAATTGAAACCCTGCCATGCACTCAAGTATAGTAGTAGAACCAAAGTCTATGTGGTGAGACAGATAAATATCAAGTTCTGTAATTTATTTAGGCATATTTAAATAAAATGGCCAAAACAAACTGAATATAACTTTTCAGTGTTATCTTGGTAGGAAGAAATAAATGACTTACTCTTATTTATGATCTTTTGTGCAGGTTAACAGTCCCTTTATATAAACTGCTTTTGAAAACACATTTGAAATACCATAAGTGAGGGAAAAAACTCTAGATATAAACTATAGAAATGAATTAATTCTTAATTCATTAAAGGAATAGTATTGCAGCCAGGTCTGTTCTAGGAACTGGGTATATACTTATGGGGCAAAAGTCTTGATGTCCGCCATCATGGAGTTTGCAGTCTCATGGGGTGGCAGGCAATGATCAAACCAATATACAAATAATTATTAAGTTTTAACTCAGGTAAATGCTACACAGGAAAGTCATATGGTGCTATGAGAGAATATAACAGCTAACTTGATGAAAGCATAGGCTAGAGAAACTGAGTGAGATCCACAAACTAGCTGAAACTGATCTACAGTCATCTAATTGGTCAGTTTTAATATTTCAACATTCTTTTCTTGGTTATAATAGTCTTTGCTGGATTTTTTGCCCTCGGTTGAAGAGGTTGTCACTTGAAAAGTGAATGGTATTTTCGGGGAAGAAAGGTGGTGAAAATTTTTTTAATGTTCTGAAAACTATTTTTCTTTACTATTTAAAAAATTATGTAATAGACAAGAACTATATTAAGGATAATTAAATAAAGTAACACATCATTTATGACATTATTTTAACACAAACTAAATTTACTAACCAATGGCCAGTTGATGGGCTTTTGCTCCACTCACCCCCATCCAGTACGTCTTCAAGTTATATATGCATAAAAGTAGATCTGTTTTCCTACCACCACCTCCAGCTGAGACATCTCTGATTCTTTGTCAATCCAATATAAATAGTCAACTACAATCAAACAGGGGGAGAAAACACATGACCATCTTAAATATAAATACCAGTTGTGAACGTCAGTTAATTTCAGACTTGGATATAATACGATAAGAAAAATACAGTGAATATTTTGGGGATTTTAGAATTACATGCAAAATGCACTGTGTATGACCTATAAAAATGTGTACAGAAGGAGACCCGACACCTTGTGGGATCTCAGTTCCCCGACCAGGGATTGAACCCGGGCCACTGCAGTGAAAGCTTGGAATCCTAACTGATAGGCTACCAGGGAACTCCCGCAGTGACTTTTCAATATTGATAAATTATAATCTTTCAGCAAGAGAATAGATGCTAGTAATTATATGTTAATAAATTATCACCTTTTTTTTAAAATCTATTTTACCTATTGTGTTCCAGTATCCCCCTTCATCTTATTCTTAGAATTAGCAAGTGTGTATTTAGTTCCTTTCAACTAATCATCATTCTAAAAGCAAAGTGTCCTATACTCATACACATACACACAAATCTGCAGCTTTGGATAATGCCCTTTTTAATCTCAGAAAAGAATCCTTTTCCCATTATATTAAAGAGATTGAGTAAATATATATTCTTCTTAAATTATTCCAAAAGAAAGAACAAACACGGTATTTTAAATCTGAGGTAGTGTTCAGATATTTCCTGTTTTTAATAGAAAAGTAATTTTCCTTAGTATTTCTTAGAGGGAAAATTTAAAGTGATAATTTTTAAAGTCAATAACAACATCTCAGTGATTCCAGGTAAAAATTATCATTTAACTAAATTACCTCCTTTTAACTTAACTTTATTAATAAAAATCTGCATTCTTTATTTTAAAATTAATTCGTAATTTAAAAATTCTTAAATTTTAAAATTCAACAATTTTCAGAAAAAAATTGTTGAATTTTAAAAAAGTGTACATTTGAAATTGATTATTCTTCATTAAATTCCACAACAAATTATTTAATTAATTACTTAAATTATTTAAATAATTACTTCATAACCTTCATAAACCCATACTTTATTAATCAAATTATTAGAAATTATAAAAATTTAGACACTTTTAGTTTATTCTACATCCAGGTAAATTTTTCATTATTTTATTTTTTACTTTTTATTTTGTTTTATATTGGAGTATCATTGATTAACAATGTTATGTTTTAGGTGTACAGCAAAGTGATTTAGTTATACATATGTAAGTATCTATTCTTCTTCAAATTCTTTTCCCATTTAGGTTATTATAGAATATTGAGCAGAGTTCCCTGTGCCATGCAGTAGGTCCTTGTTGGTTATCTATTTTAAATATAGCAGTGTGTACGTGTCAATCCCAAACTCCCTATCTATCCCTCCCCCTCCCCTTCCCCCCTAGTAGCCATAACTTTGTTCTCTAAGTCTGTGAGTCTGTTTTTTGTAAATAAGTTCATTTGTATCATTTGTTTTTAGATTCTGCATATAAGTAATAGCATATGATATTTGTCTTTGTCTGATTTACTTTGCTTAGTATGATAATCTCCAAGTCCATATATGTTGCTATAAATACCATTATTTCATTTTTTTAATGGCTGAGTAATATTCCATTGTATATATGTACCACATCTTCTTTATCCATTCATCTGTCAATGGACATTTAAGTTGCTTCTGTGTCTTGGCTATTGTAAACAGTGCTGCAGTGAACACGGGGGTGCACGTATCCTTTCAAACCATGTTTTTTCCAGATACATGCCCAGGAGTGGGATTGCTAGATCATAAGGTAGTTCTGTTTTTAGTTTTTAGGAACCTCCATACTGTTCTCCATAGTGGCCGCACCAACTTACATTCCCACCAACAGTGTGGGAAGGTTCCCTTTTCTCCACACCCTCTAGATCATTTATTGTTTGTTGATTTTTTGATGATGGCCATTCTGACCCGTGTGAGGTGATATCTCATTGTATTGATGGTTTTGATTTGCATTTCTCTAATAATTGGCGATGTTGAGAATTTTTCATGTGCCTCTTGGCCATCTGTATGACTTCTTTGGAAAAAATGTCTATTTAGGTCTTCTGTCCGCTTTTTTTATTGCGTTGTTTGTTTTTTTGATTTTGAGCGGCATGAGCTGTTTGTATATTTTAGAGATTAATCCCTTGTCGGTCGCATCATTAGCAAATGTTTTCTCGCATTCTGTAGGTTGTCTTTTCATTTTGTTTGTGGTTTCCTTTGCTGTGCAAAAGTTTTTGAGTTTCATTAGGTCCCATTTGTTTATTTTTGTTTTTATTTTCATTACTCTAGGAGATGGATCGAAAAAGATATTGCTGCAACTTATGTCAGAGTGCTCTGCCTGTGTTTTCCTTTAAGAGTTTTATAGTATCTAGTCTTACATTTAGGTCTTTAATCCATTTGGAGTTTATTTTTGTGTATGGTATAATTTATAAACTAAATTATCTTTGGGAAGTCCCTTAACCCTATAAGCACCATTTGTTTTATATCTGTAAGACATTTAATTGATATTGGTATATTGTAGTATGTAATGTTCACCCCTAAAAATGTGGAGAGTGAATAACAGAAATATAGCCATGTTTAAATGTTATTAATTTAAAAATCTTTAATTTTATGCCTTCTATTATAAAATGATACTTAAAATATGCCCGAATTTTCCAGTAACTGATTTATTGAAAATGCTGGATATAGATAGCTATGGTCTAGAAATTATGATTCTCTTTAAACGTCATCTCTCTTCCCCACATCTGGACAATACCTAACGTAAAAGCAATGGATTTTCCATTCATTTTAGAGTTTATAATGATCTCATTTTCAGGTGTTAAAGTCTCATCTAAATTGATCCTTCAAACTCTCACTCACTTTAAATTTTTTTCTGTTCTCTGATCAGCCCTGACCTAAGATTTCTGCTGCCTGCCTGACACTATTTCTTCATTTTTTTGTTAGGCTCCTCTTCTCTTTTTATTATGCTGCTTTTGGCTTGTTCAAGATTAGAGTGGAGGGAGGAAGGGCAGTTACCTTTGTGGAAAGATCTTATTGTTCTCTGGGTGAAAAACGCCTAAATGTTTAGTCATTCTTTCATGGGGGGTTGGATGGATTCTGTGGAGCTAACCCTCTTCCTCCTTCCTCCTCCTGGGGACCTTTAGAATTGCACTGTTCCCTGACATGGGTCATGCTGTATGAGGGCTTGATGTTTTATGACAGGCCCTCAGCTCCACTCTAAAGACACATCTACCCTGACCTTCTACTAGCATTTTCTTGCCAAATAGACTGTTTTTCTGGCATCCATTTAGCTCAGGAGGAATGAATGAATGAAAAACAAACTCAGGAAAATTGCTTGTCAGCTTCAGAAAGTGAAGGTCCTTTCCTCACTCAGATTCACTATTGGGATTGTTCAAGCCAGCCTATCACCTTTAGACTTTTCCAGGAAAAAGTCAGGCTACGTTAGTCATTTGGACTGCTTAAATTAGAGACCACAGGCCAAATTTTGCTAAGAATTCTCTATCTACCCTGTGTTCAAACATCATTAAGAAGCAGATATGTAAGTTTTCTGTTTTGGGTAGAGATAGCAGTTACCCCTGTTAGTCTCCCCTAAATGGTAGACATCAATGAGTGGGTTTCTTGACTTTGTTTTCTAGTTGCCTTGAGGTAGAGGTGGAACATGTATCACTGTGAGGAGGGGATATGAAACTGCACCGTTCTTTCTACACTTAGGCCAATAAACTTTTTCCATAAGAACTGCTCTCTTATTGAATCCTTAGACTCCTATTTTACAGCCCTAAAGTGGGTGAAGGAAAAAGAACCCAGGACTGGTTTTTGGCCTTCTCTAGCAAGTTCTGCCTCTTCTTGGCAGCCTACCACATTTGTGTTAAATGAGAATATAACACTTCTCACTTATTTTTCTCAGTGCTGGGACATCAGTTATGATAACAATGGGGAAAGTATATTTAATATTACGTTACCCGTGCAATTCATTTCTTCCTGATATCCACTAGTTAATTCACCTTCTTCAAATCTTTGCTCAAATATTGCCTTCTCAGTGCCTACACTGATTACTCAATGTAATACTGCAAATGTCCCTCAACCTTATACTCACAATTCCACTTATTCTCTTCTGTGTTTTACCTTTCGTTAGTCTTCAGTAATTAAGTAGAAAATTTTTTATTATGTAGCTTACTGATTTATTATTTTCTGTCTTCTTCAGCTAGAATCCAGGGTTAATGAGAGCAGAGATGCTGTTTCTTCCACTGTTATACTCCAGGCTTTTAGAGAAGTGTCTTGCTTCTAATAGATGTTCAATAATTACTGTTTAATTAAATAATAAAAACTGCATCTCCTTTTCCCTGAAATTTATCTTCTCTTAAAAAAGGAAAAAAAGGTACTTCCCTGGTGGCACAGTGGTTAAGAATCCGCCTGCCAATGCAAGGGACACGGGTTCGAGCCCTGGTCCGAGAATATCCCACATGCCGCGGAGCAACTAAGCCCATGTGCCACAACTTCTGAGCCTGCGCTCTAGAGCCCGCGAGCTACAACTACTGAGCCCACGTGCTGCAACTACTGAAGCACATGCGCCTAGAGCCTGTGCTATGCAACAAAGACAAGCCACCACAATGAGAAGCCTGTATACCGCAATGAAGAGTAGCCCCTGCTCGCCGCAACTAGAGAAAGCCCATGCTCAGCAATGAAGATCCAACACAGCCCAAAAAATATAAATAAATAAATTTTTAAAAAAAGGAAAAGAGAATCTTTTCCATAGTACCTCACTCTAAGTTCAGCATATATGGCTGGTGACCAAAACAAAAAATACAAACAAATCCTACAGAATCGTGTAGTCCTTAAGAGCATAAGCTATGGAGCCATACTTGACCAGGATTCATATTTCTACCCTTGACATTTACTACTTGATGGCCCTCAGTAAATTTATTAACTGCATTCATCCTTAGTATCTTCATATAAAAAAAAGGAAGATAATAATTCTTCAAAAGCTACTTTTGAGTAGCAATTGACATAATACATAGTACATGGCACATAGTAAACTTCTCTTACATGTTGTTTTTGTTTTTGTTACTACCTCAGGGTCATTATTTATTTCCTGGGGATATTCCTAGAGACACAAATAGTCTCTCCACCCCTGTTAAATGCTAAATTTGGGTAAAGTACAGGAGAGGGGTTTCTTAATAAAAATTCAGTAATTCTCTAGTCCCCTGTCTTAATTTGTGTAAGATGAGGAAATTGGATAAAGGTCCATAAGTTTCTGGAATGACTATACTGTTCATTCATTTTAGATCAATACTAAAAACTTGATAAAATTCCTAACACGTGTGGATTAGGTCCCAATAACAATAAAATATGTGGTGACACATGGGACTTCTTCCTGAAGACAGCTTCTTTAACTATATGCAAAAAAAGAGAGAACTGGTATTTTTCTATTCAAGGTCATAACTGAGTCTTCATTTTTTGTGTGTGCCTTATGGATCTGATAATAGAGTGAAATCCAACATCCTCTGTCACCTAGGTTACTGCATCAGCCACCTAAAGTACCTTTCTGATGCCAGTTTTGCTACCTTCTGATTTATTCACCACATAGCAGAGAGACTTTTTTCCTAACAGATATTTTCCTAAATAAGGACATAATTTAGATTCAATAACTGTTGAGTGTTTAAGTGTAGCGTTAGATAAAATCTTTTCCAAATGTGTACACCGGTATCACCACCACCCATATGTATATATACATACATATATTAGTTTCCAATATATATTGGTTTCCATCACACTTGGAGGTTTTCTTCTGCCCTTTCCAATTAATCACCCTTCTAGGCACCTGCCTTCTCCTTGACTTCAGACTATAAGTAATCTCCCAAGCACATTCTTAATAGATGTTTAAGTATCAATGAAATATTTCAGAAAAATGAAGCTGTACATAAAGCAGAAGTTTCAAGATAGCGGTTATACACTCTGACTCAGGTGACCTCAGTAGTGTCCTTCTGAATTGCTATCTTGTGAATCACATTTTGTTTAATCCCCAGTGACTGTGTTCCTGGCACTATGCAACATGCAGAAGCTATAGCATTGAACAAGGCAAACGCAGTCCTTGTACTTGTGGAATGTATATTTTAGAATAAAGACATGCTTTTAAAAACATAGTACTACATTATATATATCATATATTATAACCATACTGTGATATATATTCTTATAGACAATATCCTACATATATATTGATTTGTTTCACTTATTGCCTCTGATCTAAGTAAATTTGTGTAACCAGATAGACATTTTACACTCAACCATTTTTTAAATCCACATATCCATGTGATTCTGTCCATTTCCCCCTTGAAACTGGCTAACATGGGATATCATTTGACTCTTGTTGAGCTTTCAAGCACTATGTTAAATGCAGAATGAAAATAAATGTAAAGTAGACAAATTTCCGCCTTCCTATGAAGGAAGACAAATTTCCTATGAAGGCTTCCTGCCTTTCTGCCATAAATAAATAGGTATTGCATTCCTAATACTTGTTTGGCACTGTACTAGGGACTGGAGATAAAACAGGAAGAAATACAGACATCTTAATCCTCTTAGACATTGCAGTCTAGGGACAGGCAGATAGTAAACAAACAAATTTCAAATTGTGGTAAATGTTGAATAACTAAAAGATGTGCTCTGATTGAGAAAAGAAAAAAATTGTTTTAGATAGAATACTCAGGAAAGGCCACTCTGAGTAATGGATAAGAAGTTGAGATTATAAGAGTATTAAAAAAATTCAGCCATGAAAAGATTGAAGGGAAGACCTCTCTCATTATAGGTAACAGCAGATTGCAAGGGCCCTGAATGGAGAAAAAACTTGGTGTGGTTTAGGAACTAAAATTAGCCCACATGGCTGGAGGACAGTGATCATGGATGAAAAAGTCAGGATATAGGATTTGGGAGTCAGAAAGCAGCTTCCTGTGGTACAACTTTGAGGCCATAGTGAATATTTTGAATTCTGGGAAATACTTCATATAATACCATCAGTTTTATTCTTTTTTTTTTTTTTTTTTTTTTTTGCGGTACGCGAGCCTCTCACTGTTGTGGCCTCTCCCGTTGCGGAGCACAGGCTCCGGACGCGCAAGCCCAGCGGCCATGGCTCACGGGCCCAGCCGCTCCGCGCGGCATGTGGGATCTTCCCAGACCGGGGCACGAACCCGCGTCCCTTGCATCGGCAGGTGGACTCTCAACCACTGCGCCACCAGGGAAGCCCAATCAGAAGTTTCTTAATGGTTATGAGATCTGCTTTGATATTACTTGTGATCATGTACCTGAGGATATTGGAAAGAGTGGAAAGAATAATGATAGGGAAGATGCAGGGAGAAGCATGGATTCTGTGGGAGCTCCTTTTTTAATTTGTGCAATAGGTTTGCAGTCTCTTGAAAAAGGTAAAAATATACTACTGAGAAAAGACAGTAAGTTGTTATTCCCTTAAGGTATTTTCTTTGTAATATGAATTCTTTATCATTTAGAGCATTTAAGCTATCGTGTGACAGGGATCTAAATTTGCAAAAATATGAATGACACAAACTGACCTTTTTTCTATTATACAAACTTTTAGTTTTTTTTATGAAACCAGCATGCTGATTTAAAACACCCTTAAACTTCAGGTGAAGTTAAGATGATTTCAAATCCATTGGGATTTTTTTTTTTACATTGTTCCAGAATTCTAAGAACAAAAGTAATTTTGGACTTTCTAAAATACATCCATAGAATACTTACTTATGCTCACTGCCAGCACAGAACTTTTTAAAAAACATCTACCATATTTTCATAGGAAAAAAAAGTAATAATTCCAAGTGCTGAGAATGGTGTTTAGCTCATAGGAGATATCTGTGAATAATCACAAGTGAGTGAATAAATACACAACTTCTATGATCTGGAGTATTCATAATTCTTAGTTACGTAAATTTATGTAGAGATAAAGATGGACTATTGATATAATGAAGGTAGAGGGAATGAGGAGGAAGAAAAATGAGGGCAACAAAACTGAAACATAAGACTTGATTTACTTTTTCAAGTGATTGATAACACACTGATTTTCAGAAAATGTTTTATCCAGGAAGAGTCAAATAATGAAAACTTAAGAATAATCTTCTAAAAGTGGCCACACCACAGGAACAAATGTCCAATTTGTATGACTTGAACTTAAAGACTACAGCATGATCTTCTAGAAAAGAAACAAGGGAAAAGAAATGAAAAAATGTAGAGAAAGAAAAATTCCCAGAATCATGGTCACTCAGATGGACACATATTGATAAAATTCCTGCATGAAAATGAAAATTCAGTCAGCCACCTGACCAAATTTGTTCCATAGTTTCAAACGTCTGTATTTTAGCAAAATCAGAATATTTCATTTCTTGCTATGATAGACTATAGTGATGTGAATTTTCAATACATCTAAAGTTCACTTGAGTTTGATACACTTGAATATACATCTGAATATATGTTGATATTGCATGCAATATAATCAGGCTTCATTTTTATAAACTGGCTCTCGATGACCTTTCTACTAAATTTGGAACAGTTTGACCTCTTGTTCATGGACTATGAGAAAATACACATTTGTTCTCTTACCCACCTGTTGCTCCCTTGTAAATAAGTGGACAATTTTGCATGTTTATATATATTACCTTCTATTTTGCTCGAAGAGGAATGAAAAGTTTTATAATTTCCCCCAAACATTTTATGCTCTAGAGAAAAATATTATTCTTACCATAGAAGTTGAGTTTTGGAACTGATTACAGAGGCATGCTGATAGAAATAACCTTCATTCATATCAAGTTGGAGGTGCTGGCAAACAGATGAGTCATGTTCTACCATGTGACAATGTTTTTCTTATTGCCTTGTGCTGTTAATAAGTGTTGCATTTTTTCTAGGTATTCAGATATTTGTTTGTCTCTCCAAATAGATGAGAGGTGTTTTGATATCAGCATTGTACTTTGCACATCTTTCCATCTGCAACTGTACTTGAACAAAAGAGTCTCATATACAGGCTAATTAACTGAGGGAATGAGGAATCTAGATTCACAAGGCATTGTTCCCCCGATTCAACCACCTTCATGATTTTTGCCACATCTAAGTGACACTTGGTTATTTTTTTACTTAATATTTTTCATAAACCAATGTCTTTTTTTTAAATTAATTAGTTTTTTTGGCCGTGCCATGCAGCATGTGTGGGATCTTAGTTCCCTGGCCAGGGATCGAACCCATGACCCCTGCAGTGGAAGCATGGAGTAGTCTTCACCACTGGACTGCCAGGGAAGTCCCAGCCAATGTCTTTTAAATCTAATTATTTTATTTAATAAACTTAAAAGTAATTAAGCCCAGAAAATCAGTTTCATTTTTCATAACAGAAGAAAACTGCAAAGTAAATACAGTGAAGCCAGAACAATGTTATCAAGTTTCAGTTATACATTATTGTCTACCAGAGGTGCTAAGTTTGTTGTTGTTCTTCTTTAGAAAGTAGGTTAGCGAATTGGAGAACATGGTTGTAACTAAGACTTTGTCTTTAATATGATTGGATGAGCGGAAAGAAAATTTAAAAGAGAAAAACTTTCTAATTATGAATTTCAATGTGTTTTAATGCTATGCATATGTGACACTTAAAATTGTCTTGGGTACTAGCATCAGGTGTCCCAGACTTTGGGAAGCACTGATATGAAGTTATCTTAATAGGACATAGGCTCTTAATTGCAAATGATGCTAATTTGAATTTCCAGTACACCTTGAAACACTATAGTAAGTAACATTTATTTGACTCGCTTGAAAGCAGTTACCAACGTGCTATTTATTCAGAAAAGAAAGTTCAAGCAACTGAGTCATGTTTTCTTGCAGTAACTCTTCATCCTGGCTACACCTTAGATTTAGCTGAATATCAATGGCTTGGTCTAATCCTAGTCTAATTAAATTAGTAACTTAAGAGGTAAGCCTTCAGCACTGGAATTTTTTTTTTTTTTTTTTTTTTTTTTTTTTTTTGTGTTACGCGGGCCTCTCACGTGGGATCCTCCCGGACTGGGGCACGAACCCGTGTCCCCTGCATCGGCAGGCGGACTCTCGATCACTGCGCCACCAGGGAAGCCCTGGTATTATTATTATTAGTTTTTAAAAGCCCTCTAGGTAATTTTAACATGCAGCCAGGGTAAGAACAACTGGTCTGTATCCAGCATCAGACATTCAGTGTGTGCTGGACATTGTACATTCTTAGTGAATGATAGTAATCATATAAATGAAGAAATTCAAAGTATTTCCTTTTTGTACTATTTCTCGATGGTAAATAATTATATTCTTCTCTGACAGTAGCTTTATGTTTTGCATATCTTCTGTGGTTAAAATTGGTCTTGGATGTCAATAGTCAGAAAGTAGCAAGAGGGCTTCCCTGATGGCTTAGTGGTTAAGAATTCATCTGCCAATACAGGAGACACAGGTTTGAGTCCTGGTCCGGAAAGATCCCACATGCCGCGGAGCAACTAAGCCCGTGCGCCACAGCTACAGAGCCTGCGCTCTAGAGCCCACGAGCCAGAACTACTGAGCCCATGTGCCACAACTACTGAAGCCCGTGCACCTAGAGCCCATGAAGGCAACAAAAAAAGCCACCATAATGAGAGGCCTGCGCATTGCAACAAAGTGTAGCCCGCAACTAGAGAAAGCCAGCACTCAGCACCGAAGACCCAACACAGCCATAAATAAATACGTAGATATAGATAGATAGATAGATAGATAGATAGCAAGATATGCAAACTTCATTTGTGTTTCTAGAGTGAGAGAGAGCAGCCCCAAAAGCTGTGCTGGCTACTTTGTCACCGTGTTGTAATAGTTCCACAACAGTGCAAGTACAGTATCTAAGTTCTGTTATCTTGTAGAAAAAAAAATTACTGCATGAGACCAACATACTTGGGGCCCCAATTCAGGTAACTGCCTTCTAAAAATTCTACTTTGGTGTACAGTGTACAAGATGAGTTGTCTCAGTTTCCCCAGGATAATTCAGATTTTGAAGCCATGTACGCTTTACCACTTCCTACCTGTGGCAGAGTGTACACAAGCAAAAAATTGAGAATATTTTTCCTTCTAGTGTATTTTTCATTTCAGTTATTGTAGTCTTCATCTCTGTTTGTTCTGCATATTTTCTAACTCTTTGTTAAAAGCTAACTTCCCGCTCTATGCATCCATTCTCTTCCTGAGTTCTTTGATCATCTTTTTTTTTTTTTCTTTAGATACCTGCTCCTTTTAATCACAAAATAACACAGTTCTCAGTTTCGTTTCTGCTTTATTCAATTCCAACTGTAGCCTTTTTAACAAACCATTTTCCTATTAACTGAACTGTAAAAAATACAACCAAGCTTGTGCTTATTAAATATACATGTATATAAAAAACATACAAAAAGTACAAGATTGATTACGTTAGGAAACTTTTACAGTGTTAAGAATCCTGTTTTTCCCTAAATCTTTAGTAAAGGGCCAAAGGTCACATCTCTCTGTGCACAAAAACTCAATGTGACTGAACTCCTGAATTCAGTATCTAGGCATGCTATGCACAGAATTAACTTTAATATGCAGTCCTTAAAAGGAAAAAAAAAAAAAGTAACCAAAACACACCACAGGACAAAAAGTTCTTCTTAAATCAAATTCTGTTTGTGAATTCAGCAAAATAATTTCTATAAAATAAAACAAAAATATTTAACTAGAATAGGGTGGACTGTATCTATTTGAAGGGGTATTTGGTTTTTAGACAGGTTGAGAATTGGTAACTTGAATGTGTGTAATTTTTTGGAACCTGTCTTTGATCATCTTTAGATCATTACTCTGAACACTTTCTCAGGTAGACTGCCTATCTCCACTTCGCTTCTTCTTCTGGGGTTTTGTCTTATTCCTTCATCTGGAATATGTTCCTCTGATGTCTCATTTTGCCTAAGTTGCTATTTGTATTTTTATGTCTGTGGTAGATTACTTATGTTTCTGTAGGAGGCGTCCTATGAGTCCTAGCAGTACACTCCCCTCTCAGCACCCAAACTATACGCTCTGGTGGTTCCCCCTAAGAGGGCTGCTTGGGTCCTTCTCCTGTGGCAGGCTGACTATGTGGGCTGTCTTGTAGGCTTGGTTGGTCCCTAGTCTGGTTGGTTGCCAGGCCCTGCCTTGCGTGGATGCTGCCGGCTGCTGTTTAGTGGGGCCTGGTCACGTGGTGGCTGATTGAGGAACCCTAGGGGGCCACAGGGCTAGTGCTGGCTCACTGGTAGGCAGAGTCAGGGTGTCAGAGATTCTGGGGCCATTGCCTACCCACTGGCAGGTGAAGCCAGGTCCTGGGGTTAGTGCTGGACTTCTGGCAGGCAGAGCTGGTTCCTGGAATCTGGCTGCAGGGCCCAGGGGTCCCAGAGCTCATTTCAGATCTTTGGTAGTAGGTGCGGTTTCTGACACACACAGCTGGGGTGTCCTGAAGGTTGCGTTGGCCTGCTAGTGGGCAGAGCCAGGGCCCAGCTGGTCCCAGGGTAGGGTCTGAACTGTATTGTAGGATCATAATTTTCTTACTTCTGGTGTCTGCCCCCTGGCAGGTAAGGTTGATCTAGAGGCTTGTGCAGGCTTCCTGGCAGGAGGTGCCAGTGCCTGCCCACTGGTGGGTAGAGCTGGGTCTTGGCCCTCTAGTGACCTGTGCCCATGTCTAGGGGGCGTGTCTAGAGGTGGATGTGGGCTCTTTAGTCTTTAGGTAGCCTGTCTGCCACTGGTGGGGCTGTGTTCCCACCCAGTTAGTTGTTTGGCCTGAGGCGTTACAGCACTAGCACTTATAGGTTCCTGGATAGGGCCAGGTGTTGGTGCCAATGAGCTGTCGCAGCTGCTGTGTTCCCCAATACATCTGATGTCAGTGTCTATGTCCCCAGGGTGAGCCACAGCACCCCCTTCCCCCCAGGAGACTTTCCAAGACCAGCAGGTTAGGTCTGGCCCACAGTGCTCTCAAATTACTGCTTCTGTCCTGGGTCTCAGTGTGCATCAGGTTTAGTGTGCCCCTTTAAGAGTAAAGTCTCTGTTTCCTCCAGTCTTGTGGGGCTCCTGCAAAGCCCTGCTGGCTTTCAAAGCCAAATGCTCCGGGGGCTCATCTTCCAGCTACCAGACCCCTGGGCTGGGGAGCCTGACGTGGGGCTCAGAACTCTCACTTCTGTGGAAGAACCTCTGCAATATAATTTTTCTCCACTTCGTGGGTCGCCCAACTAGGGGGTATATGATTTGATTATATTGCCAGTCCTCCCCCCGACCTGTCTCATTGTGGTTCCTTCTTTATGTCTTTAGTTGGAGAAGGTCTTTTCTGGTAGGTTCCAGTCTTTTTCATCGATGGTTGTTCTGCAGATAGTTATGATTTTGGTGTGCTCGTGAGAGGAGGTGAGCCCAGGGTATTTCTACTCTGCCATCTTGGCTGCTCTCTGAGATTATTATTTTTTATCATTTTGTAAATTATCACATAAAAGTGCTTTATAAGTAAAGGAATAAATTAAGAATGTGTCAGTTTAACAATCATCATTGTCATTACCAAAACGTATTATTATTTATGACATAAGAATTCCTGTATCCATTGATACGTCTTTCTTACCACAGTTTAGCATCAACACTTTTATTTTTATTCTGACAGCCATAGACAGTTAACATGACTTTAGAATTGCTTTCTTGGGTTAACCTTGGCCTTTTTTCCTTTTTAACCTCCCTAAATATCAATATTTTCAATATATGTTATTTGAGTTTTCATATGCAAGGAATCGATGGCATTTAATGACGAGAGAGTGATGATGATTGCTGGATGGCGTTTTATATAGGCAGTTCATTTTAATATTACCTATAACTGTGACATACGCACATTTGTAAAGAGTGAGTTTTACCAAGTTAATTTTCACAAATATTGAACCTTTAAAAATAATCTATACTCTGACTGATTCATTCAGTATTTTGAAAAAGTATTCATTGGGTGTTTTGTCAAGCACCAGACACTTGCAAAGTTTTGGGAAACAACACTGTTGAAGACATATTTCTTGTTGAAGACAGATATTTCTTGCCTATTATTTTGCTATTAACATTCAAGTCTAAACCAAAATTTTAAACACTCTTTTTGTTGTTATTGTGAAATAAAATGTATACGAAGTACATAAGTACATAAATATGGACCAGTGCATTGTCATTAATTGAAATAAAAAACCATGTTACCACCCACCATTTCTGGAAATAAATATTGCCAACACCCCAGAAGACATCCTCAACTCCCTGCTGATTTCTATCTACTTTCTTCTCCCTCAAAGTAATCACTGTTCTGACTTGGACCTCCATAGTTGAATTTTACCTGATACTAAATTTTATACAAACAGAAACACAGCGTCTGTGTGTGTGTCTTGGGTGTATGTGTTGCATCTTTTGCTCAAATGCTTATTTTTCAGATTTATGTTGCTGCACGTAGTGGTAGTTCACTAGTTGGTATTGTTGTATAGTGTTTCATTATGTAAATATGCCATAATTTATTTATTCATTCTACTATTGATTTAGGTTATATAGATTTGTATTACCAATAATGCAACTGTGAACATTCTTGTACATGTCTTGGGGTAGATGTGTGCGTGCATTTCTTTTCGGAATAAATCTAGGGATGCACTTGCTGGTTAATAGGATACACAGGTGTTCATCATTAGAATATAATGCCAAAATGTTTTCCTTCCAGCAGTGTATGAATGCTAGCCACTCCACATTCTCCCTCTTTTATTTATGAGTGAGTTAAAGCAAATACACAACAACAGCAACAGCAAATGCAGTGAGGGCACTAACTGTAGGAAAATGGACTTCAATGATATGCCTAGAACATGACCTGATATGTTTTTTTCCTATTTACACCCTCTGTTCCTAGTGACTGCTGTGGTTCTCTTCTCCACATTTTCCCTCCTTATCTTAAATATCCCAGTTTTCATTTGCTCTCTGTGAAGTCCTCATGCTTTAGGGGATGTCGATTTCATCTTTGACGCTAGTGGTAGGATATATAATTATACTAAAATAATGAACAGAGTCCCACCCTCTAGCTATAGACGTGGCTTCATATGTATGAATTCATATGTATTCAGGCCACTGATTCACAAAATGAGACCCTCTGGGGACTTTTAGAAAAGTAAACTGGAAGAGTTTATCTCTGTTTTCATGGATATAAACAAGGAAGCATAGAGGTAAGGAGTCGTTGCTAGCATCTTGTGACTGTACATTCAAGCCATCTTTGGGTTGAGGGTGATAGCATGGTGGACAGAAGGGTGAGACAGAAAGAGTCTGAGGTTTTTTTTTTTTTTTTTGCTATACGTGGACCTCTCACTGTTGTGGTCTCTCCCGCTGCGGAGCACAGGCTCCGGACCGGCAGGCCCAACGGCCATGGCTCACGGGCCCAGCCGCTCCGCGGCATGTGGGATCCTCGCGGACCAGGGCACGAACCCGTGTCCCCTGCATCGGCGGGCGGACTCTCAACCACTGCGCCACCAGGGAAGCCCAAGAGTCTGAGTTTTTAAATACATTGTTGAGAAGCTGAATCAAAGCACCATGAGGCTTATCCTACATTAAGCTTTAGAGTTATATATCCCTCCCAATTTAGTTTGAATGTTTTGATACTTGCAAAAAAAATTCATCTTAGCTAATAAACCCCCAGAGAAATTGATTTGATACGGGTCATTGGCGATTGCTAATAAACTGTTTGCATTTCATACATAGGAATATATAATCTGATAATTGACTCAGTCAAATAAACACACTTACCAACAGCTGTTGACCTAATTATCAAAAAATTGAACGAGGGGGCTTCCCTCGTGGCGCAGTGGTTGGGAGTCCGCCTGCCGTTGTAGGGGACACAGGTTCGTGCCCCGGTCTGGGAGGATCCCTCGTGCCGCGGAGCGGCTGGGCCTGTGGGCCGTGGCCGCTGGGCCTGCGCGTCCGGAGCCTGTGCTCCGCAGCGGGAGAGGCCACAGCAGTGAGAGGCCCTCGTAACGCAAAAAAAAAAAAAAAAAAAAAAAAAAAAGATTGAACGAGGTGTGAGCTAAGGGGATCATTGTAGGCAGAATAATTCACCCAGAATCGATAGTTAGAATTTACCCCCCCGCCCTCTACCCTCTGTGCATGTACACACTGACATACTCACCTGTGCGTAGAGCACCCTTCCCAACAAGTTCTGCACAGGTTCTTACATGTCCTTAATAGGGGATAATAGAATCCCATAGGCCACTAAAGGCTGTGTATGAAAGAGTAACTTGTGCCCCAGTGCTCCTACTCGCTAAACCACAGTGTTTCTCAGGAATCCCTGGTCCTCCAGGACAGTACAGAGGAAGTCTCCTCCTCCCATGATCAGATTGTAAGTCCCCTGTGCCCTCCGAGGATATATACTCACCTAGCATAGCTGTTCCTATACTTTATACCAAAGTCCACCTTTTGCTGTGCCTGGAAGACATTCTTTGAAATGAACTAGCTTATGCCTTACCCTTGCAGTGTGCATTGCTTTCCAAGTCATGAAAGAGTTTAAGTGAGGCAGCTGAACACATCCATTAAGTTAAATTACAAGCTCTGCTTCTATTCCTCAGTGTGGGGAGATCAAATCATTGGTATCTGCAGTGGCAAGTTTATGAAATTTGAATGTTATTAACTTTGTGCTGAAGGTGCCTTACTTTTATTGAACTCAGGCATAAACTAATTTATTGTCCTAAGGGAAAATGAGCTTGAGCAGCCATTTGGTTTAGATGATCTTATTTTTTTGATGAATGTACAGTCACAGATTCTTTGGTCCCATTTCTTTTTTCAAAGCCTAGCAGCATAATGGTTAAACATTTTGGTTTTGGCAAACTAAAATGACTATTGGTAAATATCATCGTTTTTCTTCATTTGCGAAGTGGAAATAATTGTAGGAATATCAGTGTTTTAAAGATTAAGTGGGAGAATGTATGTGAAGTCCTTAAAGTTATCTGTAGAACATGGTAAATATTTAACAATAGCCGTTGTTGGTAATATTATTTATCTTAGGAAAAGTAGTTAGCAAAAAAAAAAAAGATTCTTTTCACAAATTTTAATTGTAAATTCCATGCATTCATGGAATTTATAGTTTAGTAATGGAAACAAACAATAAGCAAGTCAGTAAACATACATTGTAACAAATGCTATGAATCAGTCAAAGGACTGGCTAGAACATATAAAGGGTCAGGTGGGTGACAAAGGTAGATAGAACAGGAATGACCTCTACTCCTATTCAGAAGGTGATTCTTGTGTTGAAAATTGAAAACTTAGAAGGAATAAGCCATGCCCAATATTGGTTTAGGAGTTGGAGAGAAGAAAAGATGGTAGGCAGAGAAAGAAAAATATATATTCTGTGTTTATGATACCAAACACCAATGGATTTGAAGATACCCAAATGAAAAGACAAATGTTTTTGTTTCTCACCCAGATGTTTGTTGTTATACTACCCTAGGAGAGTATAGTGACTAGATTTTTCTTCCTACAAAACTCACAGCTTATTGAATCCGTGAAAATATGAAATACCTGGATTAAAATTGTATAAACTGCATGATTAATCTTCACAGTGACAAATATCCAAAATATGTACCAAAATTCAAGTAAAATCTTCTAATTGTGAGCAACCTCTCACTGTACATCTCTTCAGTATTTGTTTGTTTTTAAAAGCTTCTTTATTCTTAAATAAAATTGATTTTTGTTTCTGATTATAAACATGAACTCATTACATGTTTGTAATCATGCATAAATTCAAATCATGCATAAAAATGTAAAGATGAAAATTAAAAATCTAATTTACAACAGAGAGATTCAGAGTCAGAAGAACTAAAGTAGGAAATTAGTTGCAGCTTGCCAGCGCCTTAGTTGTGGCATGTGGGCTCCTTAGTTGTGACATGCAAACTCTTAGCTGCAGCAAGCATGTGGGATCTAGTTCCCTGACCAGGGATCAAACCCGGGTCCCCTGCACTGGGAGCATGGAGTCTTATTCACTGCACCAACAGGGAAGTCCCAGAAGTATCCCTTTTCTTTTCACTTAATGTATTTTCCCTCTTGGTCTGCCAGAAAATAGTAATAATGGTAACATGGCACCATCACACCTGGATTATTTATTTGTTAGTATGAGGAAGTGCAATGAACAAGCATACCAAACTGTTTAATATATATTCCCTTTCCTTGAAGAAACTTTAATAGGATGCTTTTATCGAGGGAAGGGGGAAGGACAGAGACGGAGAGAAAGGAAGGAAGAAGTTGAGATTTTTTTGAAAAGGCGCTTTTGCCTGAACAAATTAAATAGCGATAAAATTTCATAATGATGACATCCAACATCCAGTGGGCCAACTACGTTCTTTTCTCAATGAGTTGTCAGGGGGATTTGAAAATTCCTTTGTCAGATAACTTTTTTTTTCTTCTTAAACTAGTAAGATTTAGGTCATAGGATTAGAACTCTATTACACAGAGTTCATCAGTGCTCCAGAGAAATGATGAATTGATTACTTGCTTACTAAGTTGATTCATGCCAGTCTGGCAGTTTGTGGGAGTGAATCTAATTATCAGTCTCTTACTTTCATTAATAGGTTGGAGCAAGCTAACTTCTCAAAGGAGGAAGAAGCAGTAAGATTTAGGTCATAGGATTAGAACTCTATTACACAGAGTTCATCAGTGCTCTAGAGAAATAATGAATTGAGGCTTAAGAGGAATTTTCGTATCAGACAACTGCTCTCTGCCTGCATTGAAGTAATTCTCTTTGAGAGGTGGTTGAAGCTTTGTCCAGCCCATCATACATACCCTCTAGGGGTGCTCTATGAAATTCAAATTTTGTTTAAAGTTCTTATGTTAACTGAAGTGCAAGATATAAGACTGGCTATGTCAGGTTTTATGCAAATGTGTGATTCAGTTTTTATGTTTCCTATTCATAAAGCTTTAAAGGAATAAAAAGATTACTTGCTTACTAAGTTGATTCATGCCAGTGATTACTTTTAAAATTTCATCTCCCATCCTCATTCTCAAACCAGATTAATCACATAATCAGCTTTCTCCTACCATATTTAGTCATCTATCTATTTATCTATACATATACATATGTTATATATGTATATATTTATCTATCTTGACAAATGAGTATAATTGAGTGTAATATATGGTTTGAGAATATGATACATGTTCGGGGTACTGTGGCAGTGATTTGATTTCTGACAAGATTCTTTCTTACCATATCTTCAAGAAAATAAACTGAAGATGAGAAATGGGATGAGAAACTTTATTTTGTATTTTTTTATTTCACCATAAGCAACAAAAGTAACCAGTATTTACTGAATATTGATAAAAATTAAAATAGCAGCTTTTGCAAGGTTTTACATTGCCCCTAGATCTGGCAAATAAAATCATTTTGTTTGTGGAGGGGAGGAGGATGGAGTTTGGGGCAGGGGAGAAGCAAACTATAGGAATTCCAGTATCCGTCCAAAATCAGCCTTAGTTTCTGGTCCCATTGTGGCTTTTCTGACAGGTTTTGGCATAGAAAACTGAATCATAGATTATTATGTCACTTTTTGATTATTCAAAATAGGTCATTTCACTTCTATGATTGTACTACATTAACCATTAGTGTGAGTTTCTAGCTCAGGAGCTTTTGCTGTAATAAAGAGTGGTTTAAAGTCTACAGTTACATCTTTCTTCATAGTATCAGGTTCTTAACAATCAAAGATAAATGAACCGCCCTTGCTTTCAGTGCAAGTGAGGGAAAAAAAAAAAAAAAAAAACACGTACACACACCCTGGAGGAAGGAAAGGCAGCAAGACTGAGCCTCTCCTTAGTAGTTCAGTTGAGGGGGGAGAGACTTGTCTGGCAGTTTGTGAGAGTGAATCTAATTACCAGTCTCTTACTTTCATTAATAGGTTGGAGCAAGTTAACTTCTCAAAGGAGGAAGAAGTAGACATTATGCCTGAACTCCTAGACTACATTATGATCATTTAAGCATTGCTTTCACAAAAATAGTTGTAGTCTTTTTTTTTTTTCATGATTCAGGCCAGAGTTGTTGTTGTTTTTTTAATGTTGAGCCTTCTTTTAATTTATTTATTTTTATTTTTGGCTGTGTTGGGTCTTCGTTTCTGTGCGAGTGCTTTCTCTAGTTGTGGCAAGCGGGGGCCACTCTTCATCGCGGTGGACGGGCCTCTCTTGTTGCGGAGCACAGGCTCCAGACGCGCAGGCTCAGTAGATGTGGCTCACGGGCCTAGTTGCTCCGCGGCATGCGGGATCTTCCCAGACCAGGGCTCGAACCCGTGTCCCCTGCATTAGTAGGCAGATTCTCAACCACTGCGCCACCAGGGAAGCCCGTGTTTGTTTGTTTTTTTATAAGCCCTTTGTAAAGTTGGGCAGGTGGACAGGAAGAACATCAACTATGGGAAAGGCAAAAGTAACTGGTAAAACATGGTATACTTATAGATGGGAGGACAGAGCATTCTGGAAAACTGAAGAGTATACTTTAATAGGTTTTAATCTACATCTTTGAAATTTAATTAGCTAGACTAACCCTCAGCTGAGAATCTTCACTGTAATCCAGTGTAACGCATTCCTGTCATCCTGTTTCATTTCTCCTTTCCTACCAGTGGTCTGTGAGTAAAAGTCAACTTGGATGGAGTCTGTATGTTTCTTGACCAATATTTTGTTTTCTTAGCCTCACTAGCCAAAAATCTGATGATGACTATGAAGATTATGCTTCTAACAAAACATGGGTCTTGACTCCAAAGGTTCCGGAGGGTGATGTCACTGTCATCTTAAACAACCTCCTGGAAGGATATGATAATAAACTTCGACCTGATATAGGAGGTATGCTAAAACCTTTTGTGATGTGTGTTAGATAAAAGCAAGTCTACTACATGAGGAGAAAGCATCAGCCCATTTCAATAACCAGAAGGATATAAATGATACTTTTACTAAATACTGTAAAAATAAAGAATGTATAAACAGCATTCAGGTCTGGGGGTAGACAGGGCACTGATAAGTTCAAAATGAAGAAAGATGATTTTCAAGTTAGCTTGAGAGATAGAAATTTAAATTTTCCTAGACATCTCAGACAAAGACTATAGAAGAAAAGTGCCAACTTCTTTTTGAAGAAACATCAAAAACAAACAAGCACATACTACTATATATAAAATAGATAACTAATAAGAACCTACTATATAGCATAGGGAACTCAGTAATCTGTAATGAACTACATGGGAATAGAATCTAAAAACGAGTGGATATATGTATATGTGTAACTGATTCACTTTGCTGTACACCTGAAACTAACACAACATTGTAAATCAACTATACTCCAATAAAAACTAATTTAGAAAAAAGAAAGAAAGGACATACTGCTTATCTATAGCTGTGTAACAGACAACCACACAATTTCAGTGGTATACAGTAATAAGCATTTATTTAGCACTTTGCTGGGGGTGGTCTAATCTAAGCTCAGCCAGGTCGGAGCTGCTCATTTAAGAAAGCTGTAGTCTCATTCCACTCCTGGGACCAGCAGACTAGCTAGAAGTATCCTTCTCATGACAATAGCAAAGAACAAGAGAGAAAATAGAAACTCATAAGGCTTAATGCTTTCGTCCATATATTATCGGCCAATGCAAGTCAGATGGTCAGGCTCAAAGTTCAGAGGCAGAGAAGTAGCCTCACTGATGTGAAGGCAAGGGTACAGATGCAGGGAGGAGTGAAGAATCCAATCCATCACAGAGACTTACAGCATGGCACTTCAAGGAAAATGGATAAAGATGAGAGAAATGTACTTGTTGAATTGAAGCCCAGAATGAATGGTATTATGAATCCTCGTTCATTAAATGTTAAATGAAAATGGAGCATATTCATTAGGCCATGGATGTAGTACTACATGATTTTTAATATCAGTCCTCTTTGACGAATAGGTGGTGTGTATTGGGTTTCCATATGGTTTCCTCATATTATTTGATGAGTCACAGAATTCTTTAAATCATTGAGGAAGGTTGATTTTGTATTGGCTAGAGGTGAATGAGGATAAAGTGGTCATAAAAGGAATCAACAGGGAGGAATGTTTCAAAAACAATTCATAATACTTGTTGCTTTTTATGCCTCCATGTTTCTAATGCATATTAATTTCTAGATCACTAAGTAGCTATTTTTTTCTATATGGGCCCAGTCAAGTTAGAATGCCCAAATCAATTCTAGAACTTAAAGGAAAAATAATAAAATTCAGGACATCTGAGAGATGGATGAAGAAAATCTGAGCAGTGTTTTCTTATGTATTCATTTTTATCTAGTCTTACAAAGATAATCAGTTTCAAAACTCTGCTCTGCTTTGTTATTGTATTTATGTGCTTAAGATACTTCTTTGAAAATAAATAGCTAAATGTAGCAAATTAGTCATTAGCAACAAGTTAGCTGTGAATAAATCACTTCTAATGTAGCAAAATAAATAAATCTTTCTAGAATAACAAGGACTAAGCATTAAAATATTATGCTTCTCCATATGCACATATTTCTATGGTTCTCTTTACAGTGAAACCAACATTAATTCACACAGACATGTATGTGAATAGCATTGGTCCAGTGAATGCTATCAATATGGTAAGTTTCTAATTGTTTGTCTATTTTATTAACATATTAGAGAGGAAATGTGGTAACACGGAAATAGCAAGGGCTATACCAACAAAAAAATTTGGAAGGGAGAGAGAATCTTTCAGATCCTTTTTTCTCCCTTGTAATATAAAGATAATTATTTTAAATGATTTGTTACAAAAATTAAATGTGATAATATGTATAAAATTACCTTGGGTAAATGCTATAATCTTAAAATTCAACACTCACTGCTTATTTGGTAGGTCCTGCTTACTACAAAATAAAATATAGTGCTTTACTACTTTTTAGAATATTCAAGGTGTGAAGAGATCATAGTTTGCTTCAAATCAGAATTGTTTCTCAGAAGAAATAGTGCATTAGATTTAACAATAAATGTAACTTTGTTCTTTTATAAAGCTTTCTATCCAAATCTGAAATAAGAAATTAGATTGGAGCCTATATAGAATAGAGTAGAACATAACATAATATAACATAACATAACGTAACATAACATAGTGATACTGTAACTTTAAAATAGTGTTTGCCAAGCAAGCAATAAGGACGCTCTGCTGAGTCAGAGAGATGAAAAGCATTTATTGCTTTCAACTGGGCTGATTAAAAAAAAGTATACCACCACCTGCATACTCCATACAAGTAAGTTTGCTTGTTTAACTATTAAACAAATGCTAACATGTTACTTCTTTACAACTAAAATTCTGATGTAAGTTGTAAATATCTAAGAAGAATCAGCTATATATGTAGTTTATTTAAACACAGAACTTACAGTTTTGGGAATACTAGTGCCCAGAACTACTGTCCCAGGATCACAGTTTATGAAATGCTGGTTTAAAGAATTTTAAACCTTTTGTTTGTGTGTGTGTGTTTGCCAAAATGTGGATCAGAAATTATTGAGTTACTCTACCTATTGCCACATCACTGATTAGTTGATAAAGAATTTCATAGAAGAAGTTCCCCTCTCATTACTTGTGGACTGCAAATATGCAATTAACCAGTAAACAAAGTGGTATGACTTACTCCAGTGACAATGTAGTGAATTACAGTGAGATACAGGGGCAGGAGTGCAAGGATATAATCCAGAACAATGCAAATTCGTCAAAGGAAGAAGATTATAGTCTCATCCTGATTTTTTGTGTTCTTCATCGTACATGGTGGTGGGTTGAGGGGATTAGACTAGGAAATGTGAATGACTCCCATCCCCCAATTCTCATATTCTAAGAACACTGGAGGTCATGTTCTAAGAACACCAAGGGTTTGTTCTTTAATTTTCTCATTTACAGACATGGTTAAAATAGAATTATAAAATCATGCTAAATAATATCTAAATATGATAGGCAAATTAGATCTCAGGTGTTATGATTCCAGGACTAATTCACATCACACTTTCTTTTCTTTGATTAAAGTTGCCACTTTAGTGATATATACATACATGAGGGTATAATTATTACAGAGTCACTTGTCATCATAGCACTTTTTAAATATGTTCTGTGATAGAGATTAGTACAGTAGTAAAGATTGTCTTTTAATTGGTGCATTTCCTCTTGTTTATAAAAAGAAGACGACAACTGTAATAGTAAAAACTAAAAATAGTTACCTTACTTTGGATGTTTGCTGTCTGCCAGACAGGGCACAAAGTGCTTTTTGTGTATAGTGTATTCCCCATTTCTATCTTCATACTGCCTAACAAGATAGATTCTCTAGGATCCTCACTTAGTTGTGAGGTGAGGCAGCTTAGCTTCCAGAGCTCTGGTTTAGAACTGTTTTGAGAACGGTTCTGGACTTTCTTTTACTCTGTAGCAGTGGTTTTTGAACCTGAGTAACTGATCTCCTCAAGAGACAATTGGCAATGTCTGGAGATATTATTAGTTGTCACAACTTGGGGGTGGGGTTTGTTTTTGGTGCTACTGGCACCTAGTAGGTAGACGCTAGGAATGGTAGTAAACATCCTAAACTACACAAGACAGCCCCCGTGACAAAGAATTAGCTGGCCCAAAATAACATGAGAAACTGCTCCATAAATACCTAATGCAAACAACTGTGTCAGGGCTATGATCTTTTACCAGAATTCACTTAGGTCTATTTTTTCGTAATGTATTGTCTACAAAAGATGGGTGAGTCTCCTTAGCCAAGCTTCTGCTTTCTTTTGGACGATTCAAAGCCAAAGTAGCTTTGCTTTGTTTTGGCAATGAGAACATATGTGATAAATACACACAAATCCTCTACAATACAATCCTACTATATAAAAGATGTTCCATTTCATCTTTTTCTTTAAAACAGGAATATACAATTGATATATTTTTTGCCCAAACATGGTATGACAGACGTCTGAAATTTAACAGCACCATTAAAGTCCTCCGATTGAATAGCAACATGGTGGGGAAAATCTGGATTCCAGACACTTTCTTCAGAAATTCCAAAAAGGCCGATGCACACTGGATAACCACCCCCAATAGGATGCTGAGAATTTGGAATGATGGTCGAGTGCTCTACACTTTAAGGTATTCTTTTGGAAAAGGAAAGGAGTAATTGCTGGGAATAAAGCAAAGATCAATCATGTTCTCTTAAAACAGAACGAAAGATGTCAAGCCTAAATCAGGGTTGGCATGCTTGATCAAAATAGTACGTGATGATACAAAATTAGGTTTTTTTCTGTTATCAATGAACTTTTTCAAAGGACATAGGTATAACATTGTCTTTGACTGATGTGAGAACTCTGTTTTCTCACAGGGACATGAGCCTAATAAAAAAGTAAGCACAGCAGATAGTTAAATTATTTGTATATATTTTCAATAATAGTTATGAATAGTATGATTCTTCTAGGTCTTACCATCCAGGAACTTGTAGCTTCAAAATGGTTAATGTTAAATGCCTTTCTAACATATATTTTATGCCGTAGGTAATATTCAAGATATAAAATATAATACTTTAAACTGGATCCAAAGCCTTTATCATCAGAGTTATATCAGTTACTAGAAAAAAGAGCCACAATTACAAAAGAAATTCATTGCATATATTTTGATTTCATCATGGGTTTTATTAAATTAGATGTAAGGTAATGACTGGAATTAGACTCTAATGGAAATCAAATTTTGTCTGCTAAATAAGAACTCAGTCTAACTTTTGAAGTATTAAGTCAAGTCACACTATCTCAAGTTCCTTTATCGTTCTCATAATACTATAGTCGTTTTTCCACTTGTATTAACTTGCAGAGTCACTGTACAATATTAAATTATGGACTCCAGCTCAAAAATATCTCTCATAAGATTCATTCAAGATTTGAATGAGTTTGTCAATCTATATAGAGAGATGATTTTATTCTTATCTATAATGCTTATCTATAATGATAAGCATTATCTTATCTGTAATGAGTTATGAATATGTTGTTTATAATGAGTTGCTTATCTATAATGAGTTATGAATATGTGTGTATACACATAGATATATATCTATGTACCTATCTGCAATCTACATTATCTTCAATTTTAACAATTCCAGTTTAATTTGGAGAAATGATACTAATAAAATATCTAATTTAATTATAATTTCACTTATGAATAAAACTAATCTTTTCTTTGGAAGAGCATATAATTACTGAGTGACAGTGATTAAAACCTCTAGCTTTGGAGACATAATCTTGGGCTCAAATCTCAACTATGCCACTAGATTTGTGACTTTGGACAAGTCCAAGTACAATAAAGCCATAATAACTCTTATTAAATGAGAGAAAAATTCACCTTACTCAGTGCCATGCAGATAGTTACGGGCTCAATGATTATTAATTATATCTTAAGATCAGTAATTGCTCTGTTATACCATAGAAAAATAAAATCTCCCCCATTAAAATTTATTCTAAACTTT
Organism: Stenella coeruleoalba; assembly: GCF_951394435.1. Taxonomy (NCBI): domain Eukaryota; kingdom Metazoa; phylum Chordata; class Mammalia; order Artiodactyla; family Delphinidae; genus Stenella; species Stenella coeruleoalba. The sequence goes on from NC_137148.1 coordinate 138,257,655, forward strand.
TAATATAAAATGTTTATAAAACAACTTTTATTACTTTAAGATTGATATCTGTAATTGTAAGAAATATAGCTAACAAATATGAAATTTAACAAATCATCAACCCATCACCATTACAATTTAACAATATACTCATACTTCCCCAAAGGTGGTCAAAACATCTAGGACTCCTCTAAATTTTCTCCCTCCTAGAGTCCCAGGCTCTACTGGGAAAGAAAATCTGTATGTTTAGTAAGCACCTCAGATGCAAAATAATTGAGACTCATTGGCAAACATTTTTCTGATATGTCTGTGTATATGTGTTTAACATTTCTTGATTGCTATTAGATATTCTTCTACTCTTTAACATCCTATATAATGCCTTTATAGTGTTCCTTTGTAAGAATGCATAATACTCCATTGTGAAACATAGGTATTTTTAAACTCACATATAGTAATTTAAAGCTAACAGCTAACAAGTACTTATAAAGAGAAAGTTCTGCTTTAATTAGCAGATAAGATCTGAGAATTATCTGCATTCATTTACATGCAAACAGTGAATGAGTTTAAGTTCTTAAAACAGTTCTATTCAGTAAGTTAAGTGCATTCACTGAGCAATCTCATGTGTGCGATTAATTTGCCAAAAAAATTATGGGATGATAAATATTGAGTAAATGGAGTTGCAGGTCAACGAGATCCTATTGTTTAGTCTTTGAAAGTAAATGGACTACATTAAGTCTTAAACAATTTTCTCCTGGACTTGGTGAATTTCTTCAGTGAGGATCACCTTTTGTTATCAATAAGAATGTGTGACATACTCTCCAGGAATAAAAACAAATGGTCACTAGAAATTGTGCTAATGTACATTTTTTAAAACAGTCTAAAATCTTTCTATTCATGTTTCATATCTTCCTGTTTAGGTTGACAATTGATGCTGAGTGCCAATTACAGTTGCACAATTTTCCAATGGATGAACACTCCTGCCCCTTGGAATTCTCCAGTTGTAAGTAATACTCATTCTATATTCTGCATCCCCTCTCACCACTTAGTCTTTCTGATTGCAGTATCAGTTAATTGGGAGACTTAAACAATGCAAAATTGCATTAAGCAGTGTTGTTGACTTTGAAGATTTTGACAATCTCTTTCGTCATAAAAAAGGATCTATTTTATCAGGAATTACGAATAGATTTCATTGAGGCATAAACTTTTAATAAACTGGCAGTTGTTTCCTGGAGCCCTTTGTTGAGAAGGACTGTAAAGCTTGTCCTGGCCTCAGTAGAAAGAGGTAAATGTGCATTATACATCTCCACTCCCTCCGCGGGTCCAGAAGAGAGTAGCAGTACATTTGCTAGTTGTTTTCTCCCTTTACATATCAGGACACACAGAGATCCAACAATGTTGTTTGTTCATTCCAGTTTTGATATATCTATAAAGATAACAAAATTGAAAATTACCTCTTCCACCTGGAGTTCTAGTAATACCTAAAACTAGTTATCTACCAGTGAGCAAAAGGCTGATTTTTGGTGTCATGTGGGTCCAATTCAACTCCCAACTCCATCACTAAAGACTTGAGCAAATTACTAAATCTCTCAATGAGTTCATGACACAGGTGCCCAATAGAAATTATAAGACCTGCCTCACCTCAATATTGTTTTGTTGATATATGTAAAATGGTTGGTACACTACCTCACACATAATAAGATTTAATCAAAAGCTCTATTATTTTATTAATTATTATTATCATCAGATAATAGACTATAGCAAGAAGAGCATGATGATTGTAATACAAATTAAACTTTAGTAACCTTCGCAGATATTTTCTGTCTGAATCGAAAAGAAGCCTCAGTTTCCCCTACGTTTGCCTCACTCTTTGTTCTGCATTTGTGTTAGATTGCTCATCTCCTTCTTATTTTTGGACTGTCAATTGTGCATATTGGGTAGAATGAAAAACTGGCTATGAGTTTTAAGTTTTTAATATAATCTCCCAGCCAGGGAGTGATGGAGACTCCTAAGAACCAACTAAATCATAATAACAATACTTTCAAAAAAAAAAAAGAAAGAAAGAAAAAAGATGAGAAAACCAATCACCTGTTTTCAATAAACATCATTTCCAGAGAGAACCGAAGGAAAACTTCACTGTATATTATATATATTGAGAAAAATTTCCATTATAAATCTTACTTCATATGTTCTACTTCATCCAAGAATAGAATATTTTTTAGTGAAAGCTTACCTAAGGTTTAGGAGATTGGATTTCTTTTCTTTTAATTTTCCAACTGGGACTGCTCCTCTACTGAGTCAGCTAAACCTTAAGAAATAGTGATTTCTATGCCATCAGATTCCTGATTGACAATTGTCTTCTGAACCCCAAATCAACTTAATATTACTTATTGCTATTAAAACAGTTCAATCACCAACATGTTCTCCATAGGAAGTTCCTTAATATTATCATTCGTATTCTCAGTTTTCACCACATCCAGCCCTACCAGCGTGCTACCACCACTCAATAGCAATCTGGGGATTCGGCTTTCTTTTTTCTTTCTTCTTATTAATAAAATATAGTGGACAAAGAGTTGGACCAAAAGAAAGGAAAAAAAGGAAACAAGGGATTTTATTCCAAGAAGTCAATCAGCCTCCATAATCAAAATTACCTTTCCACAGCATTATTAGAAGATAAACAATTGAGAAGATTTCTAGTTTTATCATTTATCTATCTATCTTACTTGAGTTTATTCTGCAGCTTACTTATAAAATTATGTTTATGCATTCAGCAAATATATATTGACCATCAATTCCATGAAATAAGTATGATCATCATCCCCATAAGTAAATGAATAATTTAGAAGAAAAATTGAGAAAGCTTTCTGGGATATTATGGCTAGGAAAAGGTACTGATAATCATTATATTATCAGGGTAATATTTCTTTCATGAATGCTTTCTGTTGTTTTGGCTGAACATAACTGAGCTGTAAGGAATCTACATAGTCCTCATTGGTATCTTCTCCTCGGCATTTCTACTTACTGCTTTTAGTTGCAGATTTCTGTGTATATTAAAATGAAGCCTCAACAAATTGAGAGAGAGAATAATGTAAATAGTTGAGGTAATTTTTCCCAATCATCTTCTATTCCAAGGACATGCCCTGGGGAGGGATTTGAGTCTGCTCTTCTTCCATTATTTTCTGTTTTCTGCATGACTCTCAAAATCTTGCCCTGTTGACTCGGTTTCACCATAAACAATATCTTGCATATGTACTATATACTGGCTACTTTTTATATCTTACCCCAGACAATGTAAAGTATGTGTATAGTATATACAAAACCATGTATAGTATACCTTCTATGCAATTTAAGTGCTTTTCATGGGTAATTTTGACCTCATGGTTTTTAAATCTAATTTCCCATTAGGATATGGGAAATTGTATTGATCTTCCGTATGGTAATGCTCTTTAGTCCAAGATCCTCATCGAAGTCAAGACTATCTCTCTTGGTATCTCCCTCAGTGTCTTGTTCATAGAAGGTGGTTGCCACATATGTTCATTTTTAATCATTTAAAATGTGTGCTTTCTTATCTCATGGCAGATGGCTATCCACGTGAAGAAATTGTCTATCAATGGAAGCGTAGTTCTGTTGAAGTGGGGGACACAAGATCTTGGAGGCTTTATCAATTTTCATTTGTTGGACTGAGAAATACCACTGAAGTAGTGAAGACAACTTCTGGTAAGACGCACTTGAAAATAATTTTGAGTGACCCTTCCAGAGTTTGAATTCTGGTGTATATGATTTAGAAGCTCTCAACACTTGTCTAGAAATGATATTCAGAAAATTAAATGAAGTGTTTTCATTTACTAGAGAAAATGATAATTGGTATTCTAGTGTAATACATAAATGGATTTTATCAATTTAAAGCAAATTAGATTCAAATTGGATAAGCAAATTATTTGCTTAATTCCCTTATGAAAAATAAGTAACAGTTATTAAAAAGAAGAAAATACTTAATAGGCATAATGTTTCTTTTAAGAAATATATTTCATATTTAAAGTATCACATGGAGAAGATTAACTTCTCAAAAATGCAGAAAAGTGACCAGAGTGGATATGACTAATTCCATGTTCAGTAATTAAATATTTTGAACTGGCTTCATCAGTGGATAAGGGACTGGGTTTTGGTGTCAGGCCTGTGTTCAAATCCCAACTCCATCATTTACCAGCTACATATTTTAAGAAATTACTGAATTTCTCAGGGGACCACCTCTCACAGATAACCAATGTGGACAAAAGATCTGCCTCACAGTCATACTGTATGTATTTAAAAAAAGAAAAAGGTAAAATGCTTAGAATGATACCTAACACTTAGCATTCAATAAGTAGTAGTGCCTAATAGTATTAGTTATAAATATCAAGTATGCATGGGACCTAATGTGTCAGGACTTCAGTTTTTTTCAAGAGAAACTAAAAATCTATAGTATTTTTATATCAAATATCATAATTTTTAATGGTATTAATTGAAGGTGATTTAAAAAACCATGTGGGGTAAGTCAAACATATTTCCAGACCAGATCTGTCTCATGGGTGGCTATAGGTTAATACAAACCCTCTGCAATGCTGAGTGCGTATTTTTTTTTAATTTTTTAAAAAATTAATTAATTTATTTTTGGCTGTGTTGGGTCTTCGTTTCTGTGCGAGGGCTTTCTCTAGTTGTGGCAAGCGGGGGCCGCTCCTCATTGCGGTGCGCAGGCCTCTCACTGTCGCGGCCTCTCTTGTTGCGGAGCACAGGCTCCAGATGCGCAGGCTCAGTAATTGTGGCTCACAGGCCTAGTTGCTCAGAGGCATGTGGGATCTTCCCAGGCCAGGGCTCGAACCCGTGTCCCCTGCATTGGCAGGCAGATTCTCAACCACTGCGCCACCAGGGGAGCCCCTGAGTGCATATTCTATATAGATTATTCCAGCTGCACCTTTTTAAAGTTACGTGAATTTAAATGTCCTAATTTCAAATATAAACATTGTGTTCATAGCTTACCATATTAAGACATACTTTTTGTATTTGTTACCATGAATTAAGCTGTTTTCTATTGATTTATTCATGCATACCTGATTGTCTTCCTCCTGAAATTAATAGGACATATTTTTGTGTTGACTAATTTAGAAAAAGGCCTTGGTCTGTTGTACAAGGAGAAACAAATTACAGACCTAGACAGAAATGGAAATTTAAGATTCTACCTTCATAAGCATCATCCTCTAAATCAAAAACCTAACATTGTTTTTGGCATTTGCAGATTTCTTCAAAAAAAAAAAATTCTTACGTTGCAAAAAGAATCTGAAATAAAATCAAAGAAATGCTCTAGTTTATTTTTAAAATGTGGCCTTATGTTCGCTTATTCATTGGAAATACTGACCATCAAGTACTAGAACAGTCTTTATTTTGGTCCCCAAAACAGATTCAGGACTGCCTTAGAACAGGTCTTCCATCTGTGAGACAGCACATGTAAAAATAACCTCTAAGTCTGTATGCTTCCAGAATAAGAAATTGGGCATTAAGTTCTGTTGTATATTCATATCTGTATAGTTATTACAGCACCCTAAAACAAAACCCACAAATTTATGACTAGCAGATCTTTTGTTCAGTCATTTAAGCCCGGAGTGGCGTTAAAACCAAACAGTGGTGAGGGAAGTGTTGGCTTTATATCATAGGTTTTGACATCATCCCCTTCCCAAAGTCTCATACTGAGAATAATCTAGAGTATTTACTGTCTAATAAGAGATACATCCAAAAGAAAATACTCTATTTACTTAAAGCATGGCAAGAAAATTTATCAAGGTATCACAAGGCTATCACTCTTCCTAGAGAAATCAAAGCAAAACCGTATTGATATCAGATTTGATATTGAGTAGCATCATTTAATTGATTGTATCAACTCCTTGTGAATTTTAATATGGGGGTTAGCCTCCACCTTGGTCTTCTTGTACACTCCCTGCTCTCGCTGGTTTGTTTTTTGTGTGTGGTATCATTCCAGTTGCCTCTGGGAAGAGAAAGGGCTGAGTTGAAAGTTAACACCAATGCCGACAGGCAGCCTGATTATTGTGAGAGTTGATTTTGTAATGATTGGAAGTTTCTGTGTGATCTTTGTTTTATTTCTGATGCCATTCTTATCTTCAAAGCATGGCTCCATAACTAGTTAATATCTACAAGGAAGTTATATTAACAACTTTCTTGGGAAGTTATCAGAAGATCAAAATTATAGCCTTTTTGAATCTTGACCATTACAACAATGTGGTTTTCTCTTAGACTTATAGTAAATGTATCTCCCTTTGAGAAGCCTCTGTCAAAACTAGGAGAGAATAGTGCCTAAAATTAGGCCTAGTTTACTGCGGAGATTGCTAACCTTCACTCATTCAAGTCCACCTTTCATGATTTTGTTATATCTAAGTGGTGACTGTACTGTGGGTTCCTTAGTATATTTGTTCTTTAAATTGATTCCTTGTTATTAGTAAAATGATTTTTTTAAAGGAAAATTCACATTAGGACCATAATTGGAAAATGAGAAGCATTTGACGTAAATAGAAATTGGTATAAGAATATAATGAAAAGTGAACAAATGTTCTTAAATTTTAAGTGCACATATTGGTGTTCCCTGGGCTCTGAGTATGTGGAAAAAGAAAGAAAGAGATAGTAGAGAAAAGGAAGAGGGTAACTAGCACCAAAGTAAAACACTTCCTTGATTTAAACAGAAGGGTAGAAGAAGCAGGAAGGAATTTTCTTACACATAATTCGAGGCTATGTGATAATTCTGTATACACCACCTGAATCATCTTTATCACCATTTATATGTGTGTCACTCCTGAGAAAAATATTCCTCGGTGGTAGATTGATAAGACTTGAAGAATACCTTTAATTCTTGGTCAATACATCAAGATAGATTCTGGATCCATGATTTCTCTTCAAACCATCACCTCTTCCTGATTGCTCTGTATGTGGTAATAGCACCGTCATTGTCCCAGTGAGCCAGGCGTGAACACTCAGAGTCACATGTCTGCCTCCCACATCTAATGAATCATGAAGACACGTATACCTCTGAAATATCTTGCGTAACTGTCCTCTTTTCAGTTGCCATTGCCACTGTCCTAGTTCACGATCGTGTCTGTTCTCATCTGGACTCTGCTGGGAGCCTATTAAACTACATCCCTGCTGTCAGTCTCTCTTTTCTACAGTCTATCCTTTATACATTAATCATAAAAGCTAGCACTTACTGAGCACTAACTACATGTACCATAGCAAACACTTTATATACATGACCTACTTTAATTCTCATTACCATAGTCATATTTAATGTCATTAACACTGAAGGTATCACTGCGGTTAAGGAAACAGACTTCTAGGGGTTCATTTACTTGCAGGGATCAGATTTGGCAGCTGGGACATGAATTCAGGTGGTTTGCTTTCAGACTCATGCTTTTAACCACTGCACTATTTTTATTCGCACTGTGTCCCAGTAAGTCTTCCTGAACCACGGCTTTCCTCATGTCCCAAGAATTCAGGAGATTCAATTCAGCACAAGCTATTGTTCCTAATATGTAAGCCCCTGATCTCAGGAACCTTCCAGCTTGGTTTTCTATAATTTCTCAGCTTGTGACAGAACTACTTTGTTAATATTTTTATGAATATAAATAGCTAATCCTATACACACATTGAATTTCAGTCTCCTTTCTTTTTTGAATGGCTTATCAACTCAGCCCTACCTTCTTTATGACTTTAAAACATAAAAAAACAGCTTCTCTTCATTGAAACCTTTCAGACCTTAATGCCAGAATGCGCACTCTTGGAGCCAGACAGCTCAGGTTTGAACACTGATTTGTATACATTACTGAATATATCTAAGCTCAATATCACCAATGTTACAGGGTTACTCTCAGGATTAAGTAAAATAATCCACTGAAAATGCTTAAAATTGTGCCTAACACATAGAAAGGACTCAGTAAATGGAAGGCACCATCATCATCATCATCATCAGACTCCCCCGGGGCATTTTCACCTACTTTATGAAAACAGAATTTCCACCTTATATTTTTTTATCAGTTGTTTTATTCCCTCTTTTCTGCCCTCTCATTCCAGTTAGTCATAGACTTCCCAGTGGAAGCCTTCTTTTAATCATCTTTGTATCCGTGATGCTATTAGCCTGGTGATTTGCTTAGAGTTGTTGATTAGTAGGTAATTATAAAATGGATTGCTTGTGACAATTATATTGATAAAACCATAAAATTTCCCTCAATTAAATAAGAAATGCAGAATTCTATATATTTTTCCATTACTCATTGTTTTCTCTCAAGGAGAAGACCTGTTCTTTCTAGTCATATTGCCATGGACATTTCACCAAATTATCTACATGATTTTTGGTATCAAGCAGAGCTTTGTTCCTGATGTTCTCATCCTGAGATGTGGGTTAGAAAAATGGGCAAATGAGTTTCTTAGGAGAACCTACCTTCTTGGGACACCATTGCCATTATTATGAATCAAAAAGAAATAGATCATGTACTTCCTACACTAGAAAAACGTTAAATCTTTTTTCTTCCAGTTTTATTGAGATATAATTGACATACAGAACTGTATAAGTTTAAGGTATACAGCATAATGATTTGATGTAAATAGATCATGAAATGATTACCATCATAACTTTAGTGAACATCAATAATCTCATATACATAATAAATTAAAAAAATAGAAAACAAAATTTTTTCCTTGTGATGGTTAGGATTTACTCTCTTAACTTATAAATATAACATATAGCAGTGTTAATTTGTCATGTTGTACATTACATGCCTAGTATTTATTTCTTATAACTGGAAGTTTATACCTTTTGGCTACATTCATCCAGTTCTCCCTCCCACCACCCCCGCTTCTAATAACCACAAATCTGATCTTTTTTTCCTATGAGTTTGTTTGTTTGTTTTTGAAGTCTAATTGACCTCCAACACTATGTTAGTTCCTGGTACACAACATATTTCTATACATTTCAAAATGGTCACCATGATAAGTCTAGAAAACCATTAAATCTTCCATATCGTCCTTAGAAATGTAAACGTCATTGTTTCATAGTTTTTTGGCATTCCCATGTACATTAACTATTATATACTTCCTTTTTGTCTTTAACCCACCTTTTTGGCTTCGATTCCATGTGCAAGTTTTATTTTCTTGATTTCTATTACAAGAAATGCATAAATACTAAAATAAAATTTAAAAAAGAACTCTGTATCACTAAGTTCATGTGACTTTTCAACAGTGGCATGCAGACCACAATTTTAGAAACACCAGCTCCGTGGATGAAGTCCATGTTTGTTGCTTAATTTCTAAAATATATGTAATCTACCCTATATCTTCAAATATTGCCCATTATTCTCACACCATATCCTTTATTTTCTTGAGGTTTTTTGGATAAGTTGAACCTATTTCACGTCTTCGTGCTCATTTTTCTTAATACTAAGCTCAAGTTCAACCTTCTCTGCCTATATCAGTGTATACATATGGGTCAAATAATTCTCCAAATAGAAAAAAAAAAATAGGGCTTCCCTGGTGGCACAGTGGTTAAGAGTCCACCTGTCAATGCAGGGGACACGGGTTCAAGCCCTGGTCCAGGAAGATCCCACATGCCGCAGAGCAACTAATCCTGTGCACCACAACTACTGAAGCCCGTGCACCTAGAGCCCGTGCTCTGCAACAAGAGAAGCCACTGCAATGAGAAGCCCGCGCACCACAATGAAGAGGAGCCTCCGCTCACCGCAACTAGAGAAAGCCCATGCGCAGCAATGAAGACCAACACAGCCAAAAATAAATAAATTAAATAAATTAATTTTTTAAAAAGAAAAAAATAGCTCCATCTTCTAGGCTGTGTTTTAACTTATATGTCTTTGGCAAACACAGGTAAAGATACTCATCATTGACATAAACTATTGTGGGGGGAATAAAAAGAGAAATGAAAACATATATAAGTTAATGGTAATTGTTTTATTGAAGAGATTGGAATAAAAAAATTAATAAACCTAAATGATAGGAGAGAAATAAACAACTGTAACCCAGTCCTACAGTCTTGGGTTACTTTGGAATCACAGTAAGTTGTGAGCCCATTTTAGTCAATAATAAACTTTTCAAACTACTTGAAGCAACCTAATATATTAAATGAAATCAGTGTGAAAGACTGCACAGTAATAGATTTTTATTTTATTTTTAAGCTTCAATTTAGAAAAATTAACTTTGGTTTCAGGAGAGGAAAATGAATGGATTACATAAAGAGCTGGGCGAGGAATGGCCATGGAGAAGTCACTTGCCCTTTCTGGGATGAAAATTCCTTATTTCTAAAGAGAATGCATTTGACTAGATGCTTCTTTAAAGTCCTTGGACTTATTTATAATCTTTGATGTAACCAAGGTTACACTATAGATGTCTCAATGTAGGAGTAACTTTCTTTATAAATTAATGATTTCCTAGAATGTTTCCCTTCATCAAGTTTTCAACAATTTCAAAGCAAGTCAAATGCAAAGATAAACTCCTTTAGGCTTTTAACTTAAAAGGGATGACATTCCCACTCCTTTTTAAAAATCTGTTTTGTTATTAGTATATATATATACTGGAATATTCATGTACTACATTTAAAACTTCCACATTGGAATGCAAATTGGTACAACTATTATGGAAAACAGTATGGAGGTTCCTTAAAAAACTAAAAATAGAGTTACCATATGATCCAGCAATCCCATTTCTGGGTATATATCTGGAGAAAACTCTAATTCGAAAAGATACATGCACCCCAGTGTTCACTGCAGCACTATTTACAGTAGCCAAGACATGGAAGCAACCTAAATGTCTATCAACAGATGAATGGAAAAGAAGATGTGGTACATATATACAATGGAATATTACTCAGCCACAAAAAAAGAATGAAATAATGTCATTCGCAGCAACATGGATGGACCTAGAAATTATACTAAGTGAAGTAAGTTAGAAAGAGAAATACAAATACCCTATGATATCACTTAAATGTGGAATCTAAAATATGATAACATGAACTTATTTACAAACAGAAACAGACTTGAAGACAAAGAAAACAAATTTATGGTTACCAAGGTGAAAGGTGGGGGAGGGATAAACTAGGAGTTTGGGATTAGCAGATACAAATTACTGTATATAAAATAGATAAACAACAAGGTCCTACTGTATAGCATAGGGAACTATATTCAATATCTTGTAATAACCTATAATGGAAAAGAATATGAAAAAGAATATATATATCTAACAAAATCACTTTGCTGTCCAGCAGAAACTAGCACAATATTGTAAATCAACTATACTTGAAATAAAAAAAAAGGTTTAACTATTAAAAAAATAATCCCACATTGGGGCTTCCCTGGTGGCGCAGTGGTTGAGGGTCCGCCTGCCGATGCAGGGGATATGGGTTCGTGCCCCGGTCCGGGAAGATCCCACGTGCCGCAGAGCGGCTGGGCCTGTGATCCATGGCCCCTGAGTCTGCGCGTCCGGAGCCTGTGCTCCGCAGTGGGAGAGGCCGCAGCAGTGAGAGACCCGCGTACAGCAAAAAAAAAAAAATAATAATAATCCCACATTGGAATTTTAAATTCCAAGGTTGCTCTGACAGTACCTAGTGAGGAAATGGGGCTTCAGAGGTGGAGAGGGGCTGCACAGAGGAGTCATAGGAAGTCTAAGGAAGGTTGTTTGTTTTCAAGGTGACAAATTTCATTTCTGCTTACATTCTGTGGGCAAGAACTAGCTGTGTGTTCCTGTGGAGATAAAAATGGGTCTGGGAAGTGTAGCTCAGTTGTATGCTAGGAAGGGACAGTGGGTTTTATGACTTTCTAGCATCTGTGAAACATGCGTGACATCATTTTATTTCTCACAAGCTTCTCAGAGAAGTAATATTTTTCATTTTACAGATGAAGCAACTTAAGTTTAGAGGAGCTACGTAATTTGTTCAAGGCTATTCAATAGAGTTATTTACCCAGATCCCAAGTTTTTACCCCACTGCCTTTCACAAACACATGAGGTAAAGAGATGAATCAATTAAAATAAAAATGTTATTTCTAAACTTGATAATAGCTACTTTTATGGAGACAGTGCAATGAAGTAATAGCATTTAATATGATAACTATATACATATATCAACAAAATGTTAACTTATAGGAATAGCAATTATATTTACCTGGGGCAATAAAATCAAGTGAGAAACAATTTAGCAACAATATTTTACTTTTTCAGAAACATATTTATTGCTTATAAGATATTATTATTCACTTCTAAGTGAACCTATGGATCACCAGGCAAATCTGGCCTTAACTAAGAAACTGTTGGATCCAGTATATTTGTATAATAGTGTTACTTGCAGAGAAGTCTCATCAGAAAGAAAACATAATAAAAGGATTGCATGACTACTATTTACAGTAATTTTGAGGACTAATATCTTATTTTGACTGTCTATCAAGACCAACCAGGTCAAGACAACATTAATTTTTATCCAAGTATATGGTGTTTCCTAATTCAATCGAAATTCTTCTTTTGCTACATTTAGAAGACATGTTCATCAATGTGACTGATCCAACTAAAAGAGCTCTCCTGTTCAGCTGCTGTCCCCAAATAAATGTAAACCATTAAATAATTTTTTAAAACATGAAAATGTGAGATGGTGGAGACTGACTCTATAGACATTGTGCCCTGTACACAGACTCACTGAATGTTTCTTTCACTCTATTTGATGCAGTCAAATAATTCCTTCATCTTATTTTTGCATTTTCAGAAAATAATGCTATCCAGCATTGCAGCTATGCAAATTTGAGCATGTCAGAGACTGAAAAGGGCATCAAATAGCAGTGCGGAAAATAATGCTTTGGTTTTTTTAATTTTGTTTTACACTTAACTTTCTTTTCTTCAAAAGGAGGTTATTATGAAGGTCACAGCACACTGCAGGTGTAATAGCCCGGAAAAGCATTTCTGGGGTATACATGCTGGGGCTGAGCAGAATCTGTTCACTATTCTCATTTGCCACTCCTGAAGTCTATCTCGTTTAGGAAATCAAGAACAGTTAGTTTTATTAATCCAGGGCAGAAAGAGATCAGAAAAGCCCAAGGACTAGAGAATTGACATATATGTTAAGCATGACTAAGTATATTATTTTTTTGCTTACTTAAAAAAATTTTTTTTATTGAAGTATAGTTATGCCAATGCTGTGCCAATCTGTGCTGTACAGCAAAGTGACTCAATTATACGCATATATATGTTTTTTTAAATTCTTTTCCATTATGGTTTATCACAGGATTTTGAATATAGTTCCCTGTCTGTGTTATACAGTAGGACCTTGTTTATCCATTCTAAATATAATAGTTTGCATCTACCAACCCCAAACTCCCAGTGCATCCCTCTCCCTCCTCCCCTCCCCCTTGGCAGCCACAAGTCTGATCTCTATGTCTGTGAGTCTCTTTCTGTTTCATAGATTGGTTCATTTGTGTCATATTTTAGATTCCATATATAAGTGATATCATAGGGTATTTGTCTTTCTCTTTCTGACTTCACTTAGTATGATAATGTCTAGTTGCATCCATGTTGTTGCAAATGGCATTATTTTGTTCTTTTTTTTTTTCTCCTGGCCATGCCTTGCGGCATGTGGGATTTTAGTTCCCTGACCAGGGATCAAACCTGCACCCCCTGCAGTGAAAGCATGGAGTCTTAACCACTCAACTGCGAGGGAAGTCCCCTTGTTTACTTTTATATATGGTGTCTCTGTTATTCAAGAAACTGACAGTGCTGCATGTTTAACATATAAACCACATCATAAATGTTTAATTTTTCACATTTGTCTCCGAATTGATCCACCCCCAAATTAACTACTCCTTGTTATACATCATCTCTCAGAATAATGTCAAAGAAATACTAAAAATAGCATTTTCTCTAGTTCTTCTCCCCTACCCTGCACAAACCTAATTGTTTTGCCCGTAAGCATTTCTCTATCAGCTCTATAAGATGGTATCTTTATTTGTGAATACTGAAATATAATAAATGACATTGATAATAAGACGAAAGCTTCAATGTAGATAACTGAGTTTACTGGAATAGTTTCCAAACATGATTTCTAATCTGCCTTTACTCGTATGACTTACAGCACCATCCACTTTGATTTTCATCATATCTACTGTTCACTGCTAAGTGGTGAAGAGCTTTGTAATATAAAAGACAATGTGTAATGCATGAGCTGTGAAATACCTCCTTGCTAAACATATAATGCAATCACGAACATTAATTGTAACCACTTGATTACATTTTCTAAGTTGGTGATTTCTTGTTACCAGTATTAGTGACTGAGAGTAAAATTAGATTGATAGAAAAATAAAATTTTAGGGCTAAATATCAAAAATTAAGGCCAGTTGTAATTTTACTTTGGGTAATTACTCCAAAGAGGTAAAAGTCACTGTTTGTAATTTGGTAGTCAGTTGTGTAACCACGGCCTATAGCACAGATAATTAGACATGGACAGAGTTAAATTTTATTTATTTCTGTCAACATTGAACAATTGAGAAATTTCATATGCAAATCTTAAACATCTTTACATCTTAAATATCTGGGTTGTCATTTGCATTTGAAAATGATTGGTTAGAGTTGAATTCTCACCTGTCCTAGTGGGCACACAATCTCCTTTACCAAAATTCCTAACACCCCCTGTTGTATTTTCAGGACTATATGATTTTCTTCTTGAACTACTGTTTCCTTATTTTAGAAAGCTATATGCATCTCATTCGAACTATATATATCTCACTCGAAATAGGGGGAAATAAAAGATAATCATTTCCCAAATGAGAACAAATACGTATCTGTGGAAATGAAGAATATTCATTTACTTTTAATAGGCGGAGAGAATTTCTATCACAAAATGATACTGTAAGAAATGAATGTGAAAACTATTAATCAACCAAGGTTTGCCTGAGAGTAGACAGTGAGTTGCAGAGAAGTGTCAGAACCTAGCCAACCTAGGTCTCACTTGCTTTTCACATTCTACAAATGGGTTTATTTATCATAAATATCTAGCATATGCAATGTAAATTGATTTTAAGTTCATTCAGTTTATCTCTACCACCTGCTTTCGTGGAAAATGGATTTTAAACAGAGTTGTGAAGTTCTATATATGGACATCTGTGCATCTAGTCGTCTCTATTTTCCTTTTTTTTCTTTCAGCTTACATCTAAGCAACTAAAACGTGTGTTGCAGTTTTCCTGCACATTACTGATTAGCAGCCTTGCATAGCCAATGAACACTTTTTCCTTCATCTTCTTTGATAAAATAAGGCAACTGGATATAGCACAAAAAAAACTATGATTCCTTTTAAGCGTTTCCTTTGTGGTTGTGTTACCATATAGTTGAATGGCCCTGAGCAAGTCATCTTCTCTTTCAGCCCTCAATATCTTCATCTCAAAATAAAAAATTTAACTAGATTAAATGTGAAGGTCCTTTTCACCCCTAAAATGCTGTTCTGTATTTCCTGATATTTAGCAGCTCTGTCATAAAGCAAATGTCTGGTGGGTATTTAGGTTTTCCATGTTCCCATGAGTTCCTAAGAGAAATTTCTTCATGTTTTCTTATTCTGTAAAACTCAGCAATTAATAGATCTAGTTTATCTGTCAAGTATAGAGAACTCTGGGAGCTATTGTGGGGGAAGAGGCCCGGGGTTTGCCATAGAGATGGTTGGTAAATTAGGTAAGGTATGAAAAAAATGAATTTGGCCTGGGAAAAATAGGCCCACCGTGGGTGTGAATAGCGAGGGTGGAATTTCATTGAATTCATGTGAATGAGAAATTGCAGAGGATGAAGATAGGACAATGGCTGTGACATGGCTTTCATAGAAGAGAAAGAATAGACACCTGGCCTCCTCAAACAGAAATAACACTTGCAATCAAGAGCACATGGTATGAACTTAATTTATTATTTTGTGTTTAATTATGTAAATTGGGCTGCTATAAATCAGCAGTCCATTAAAATAGTACTGATACTACCAACTCTGTAAAAATAATAAGAATATAATGTGCTAGCATTTGTAAGACCTTTATATATATATATATATCATCTCATTCACTTTTCACAGTAATTCTATAAGGTGATATTCATCACCCAGGTGGCATGATGTACAAGCAATCTTGTAGAAGAGTATCCAGAAAGGGTAGAGACTTCGTCCAAGACCATAGAATAAGTTACTAAACAGATACCTGTGTTTGCTGAGAGGCCAGTTTTCCAATCCAGTGATGACTGAGCTGTTCTGAATTTGTGTTTGCAGAAAGACTTGTCCTTGGCTATATTTTTGCCTAGTGTGTAATTTCTTTTCTCTTTATTGTTATGGCATATATCTATCTATGTAAGTTGACTGCACACATGTAAGGTAGAATCAGACTGTATTTGTCAGGTCAAGCTAGACTATGCTATGATAGAAAATAACCCTCAAATCTCATTGGTTTAAAATTTATATATAATATTATACATATTCTTGTATTGCTCTTTCCGCTGTGCTTTTTCATTCTGTGGCATGCCATTCTCAGAGTCAAAGGTGAAATAACAAAAGAATAAAATGATTCTTAAAGTTTCTGCTTGAAGAAGCAAGAAGAACTACAATTCTGCAGCCTGTGGAACGAAAACCACATTCACAGAAAGAGAAAAAATAAAAAGGCAGAAGACTATGTACCAGATGAAGGAACAACATAAAACCCCAGGAAAACAACTAAATGAAGTAGAGATAGTCAACCTTCCAGAAAAAGAGTTCAGAATAATGATACTGACGATGATCCAGGACCTCGGAAAAAGAATGAAGGCAAAGATGGAGAAGATGCAAGAAATGTTTAACAAAGACCTAGAATAATTAAACAACAAACACCTAGAAGAATTAAAGAACAAACGGAAACCATAAACAAGACCAAAAGACAACCATCAGAATGGGAGAAAATATTTGCAAATGAAGCAACTGACAAAGGATTAATCTCCAAAATTTACAAGCAGCTCATGCAGCTCAATAACAAAAAAACAACCCAATCCAAAAATGGGCAGAAGACCTAAATAGACATTTCTCCAAAGAAGATATACAGACTGCCAACAAACACATGAAAGAATGCTCAACATCACTAATCATTAGGGAAATACAAATCAAAACTACAATGAGATATCATCTCACACCGGTCAAAATGGCCATCATCAAAAAATCTAGAAATGATAAATGCTGGAGAGGGTGTGGAGAAAAGGGAACCCTCTTGCACTGCTGGTGGGAATGTGAATTGGTACAGCCACTATGGAGAACAGTATGGAGGTTCCTTAAAAAACTACAAATAGAACTACCATATGACCCAGTAATCCCACTACTGGGCATATACCTTGAGAAAACCATAATTCAAAAAGAGTCATGTACCAAAATGTTCATTGCAGCTCTATTTACAATAGCCAGGAGATGGAAACAACCTAAGTATCCATCATCAGATGAATGGATAAAGAAGATGTGGCACATATATACAATGGAATATTACTCAGCCATAAAAAGAAATGAAATTGAGCTATTTGTAATGAGGTGGATGGACCTAGAGTCTGTCATACAGAGTGAAGTAAGTCAGAAAGTGAAAGATACCGTATGCTAACACATATATATGGAATCTAAGAAAAAAAAATGGTTCTGAAGAACCTAAGGGTAAGACAGGAATAAAGACACAGACCTACTAGAGAACGGACTTGAGGATATGGGGAGGGGGAAGGGTAAGCTGTGACAAAGTGAGAGAGTGGCATGAACATATATACACTACCAAATGTAAAATAGATAGCTAGTGGGAAGCAGCTGCATAGCACAGGGAGATCAGCTCAGTGCTTTGTGACCACCTAGAGGGGTGGGATAGGGAGGGTGGAAGGGAGGGAGACGCAAGAGGAAAGAGATATGGGAATGTATATATATGTATAACTGATTCACTTTGTTATAAAGCAGAAACTAACACACCATTGTAAAGCAATTATACTCCAATAAAGATGTTAAAAAAAAAAGAACAAACAAACAGGTGAACAATACAATAACTGAAATGAAAAATACACTAGAAAGAATCAATAGCAGAATAACTGAGGAAGAAGAACGGATAAGTGACCTGGAACACAGAATGGTGGAATTCACTGCCATGGGACAGAAAAAAGAAAAAAGAATGAAAAGAAATTAAGACAGCCTATGAGACCTCTGGGACAACATTAAACACAACAACATCCGTATAATAGGGGCCCCAGAAGGAGAGGAGAGATAGAAAGGACCTGAGAAAATATTTGAAGATATTATAGTCAAAAACTTCCCTAACGTGGGAAAGGAAATAGTTAATCAAGTCCAGGGAGCGCAGAGAGTCCCAGGCAGGATAAACCCAAGGAGAAACATGCCAAGACACATAGTAATAAATGGACAAAAATTAAAGACAAAAATTATTGAAAGCAGCAAGGGAAAAATGACAAATAACATACAAGGGAACTCCCAAAAGGTTAATAGCGGATTTCTCAGCAAACTCCCAGAAGGGTGTGGCATGATATATTTAAAGTAATGAAAGGGAAGAACCTACATCCAAGATTACTCTACCTAGCAAGGATTTCATTCAGATTCGATGGAGAAATCAAAAGCTTTACTGACAAGCTAAAGCTAAGAGAATTCAGCACCACCAAACCAGCTCTACAACAAATGCTAAAGAAACTTCTCTAAGTGGGAAACACAGGAGAAGAAAAGGACATACAAAAACAAACCCATAACGATCAAGAAAATGGTAACAGGAACATACATATCGACAGTTACATTAAACGTGAATGGATTAAATGCTCCAACCAAAAGACATAGGCTCGCTGAATGGATACAAAAACAGTACCCATATATATATATGCTATCTACAAGACACCCACTTCAGACCAAGGGACACAAACAGAAAGAAAGTGAGGGGAGAGAAAAAGAATTCCATGCTAATGGAAATCAAAAGCTGGAGTAGCAATACTCACATCAGGTAAAATAGACTTTAAAATAAAGAATGTTACAAGAGACAAGGAAGGACACTACATAAGATCAAGGGATCAATCCAAGAAGAGCATATAACAGTTATAAATATTTATGCACCCAACATAGGAGCACCTCAATACCTAAGGCAAGTGCTAACAGCTATAAAAGAGGAAATCAACAGTAACACAATAATAGTGGGGGATTTTAACACCTCACTTACAACAATGGACAGAAAGTTAATAAGGACACAAACTATAAATGACACAATAGAACAGACCGATTAAATTGATATTTATAGGACATTCCATCCAAAAAGAGCAGATTACACTTTGTTCTTAAGTGCACACGGAACATTCTCCGATGTTCTCCATTGGAGAATGGAAACATTCTCCATAGGTCACATCTTGGGTCACAAATCAAGCCTCAGTAAATTTAAGAAAATTGAAATCAGGCTTCCCTGGTGGTGCAGTGGTTGAGAGCCCGCCTGCCGATGCAGGGGACTCGGGTTCCTGCCCCGGTCCAGGAAGATCCCACATGCTATGGAGCAGCTAGGCCCGTGAGCCATGGCTGCTGAAAAAAAAAAAAAAAAAGAAAGAAAATTGAAATCATATGAAGCATCTTTTTCCAACCACAATGCTATGAGATTAGAAATCAGTTACAGAGAAAAAATATAAAAAAACACAAACGCATGGAGACTAAACAATACGTTACTAAATAACCAAGAGATCACTGAAGAAATCAAAGAGGAAATCAGAAAATACCTAGAGACAAGTTACAATGAAAACATGACGATACAAAATCTATGGGATGCAGCAAAAGCAGTTCTAAGAGGGAAATTTATAGCAATACAATCCTACCTCAAGAAACAAGAAAAATCTCAAATAAACAACCTAACCTTACACCTAAACCAATTAGACAAAGAACAAAAAGCCCCAAAGTTAGCAGAAGGAAAGAGCTCATAATGATCAGAGCAGAAATAAATGAAACAGAAACAAAGAAAACAATAGCAAAGATCAATAAAACTAAAAGCTTGTTCTTTCAGAAGATAAACAAAATTGATAATCCTTTAGCCAGACTCATCAAGAAAAAGGGGAGAGGACTCAAATCAATAAAATTAGAAATGAAAAAGAAGTTACAGTGGACACCGCAGAAATACAAAGCATCATAAGAGATTACTACAAACACTCTATGCTAATAAAATGGACAAACTGGAAGAAATGGACAAATTCTTAGAATTTCAGTCCACGACTGAACCAGGAAAGAATAGAAAAAATGAACAGACCAATCACAAGTAATGAAATTGAAACTATGATTAAAAATCTTCCAACAAACAAAAGTCCAGGACCAGATGGCTTCACAGGTGAATTGTACCAAACATTTAGACAAGAGTTAACACGTATCCTTCTGAAACTATTCCAAAAAATTGCAGAAAAAGGAACACTTTCAGACTCATCCTGTGAAGCCACCATCACCTGATACCAAACCAAAGATACTACAAGAAAAGAAAATTACAGGCCAATATCAGTGATGAAAATAGACACAAAAATCCTCAACAAAATACTAGCAAGCTGAATCCAAGAATACATGAAAAGGATCATACACCATGATCAAGTGGGATTTATCCCAGGGATGCACGGATTCTTCAGTATACACAAATCAATCAATGTGATACACCATATTAACAAATTGAAGGAGAAAAACCATATGATCATCTCAATAGATGCAGAAAAATCTTTTGACAAAATTCAACTCCCATTTATGATAAAAACTCTCCAGAAAGTGGGCTCAGAGGGAACCTACCTCAACATAATAATAGCCATATGTGACAAACCCACAGGAAACATCATTCTCAATGGTCAAAAACTGAAAGCATTTCCTCTAAGATCAGGAACGAGACCAGGTTGTCCACTCTCGCCACTACTATTCAACATAGGTTTGGAAGTCCTAGCCACTACAATCAGAGAAGGAAAAGAAATAAAAGGAACACAAATTGGAAAAGAAGAAGTAAAACTGTCACTGTTTGCAGATGACATGGTACTACACATAGAGAATCCTAAAGCTGCCACCAGAAAACTACTAGAGCTAATCAATGAATTTGGTAAAATTGGAGGATACAAAATTAATGCACAGAAATCTCTTGCATTCCTATACACTAACAACAAAAGATCAGAAAGAGGAATTAAGGAAACAATCCCATTCACTACTGCAACAACAAAAAAAAATAAAATACCTGGGAATAAACCTACCTAAGCAGGTAAAAGACCTGTACTGAGAAAAGTATAAGACACTGATGAAAGAAATAAAAGATGACACAAACAGATGGAGAGATTTACCATGTTCTTGGATTGGACGAATAAATATTGTGAAAATGACTATACTACCCAAAGCAATCTACAGATTCAATGTAATCCCTATGAAATTACCAGTGGCACTTTTTACAGAACTAGAACAAAAAATTTCACAATTTATATGGAG
Organism: Stenella coeruleoalba; assembly: GCF_951394435.1. Taxonomy (NCBI): domain Eukaryota; kingdom Metazoa; phylum Chordata; class Mammalia; order Artiodactyla; family Delphinidae; genus Stenella; species Stenella coeruleoalba. The sequence continues at coordinate 138,279,118 of NC_137148.1, forward strand.
ACACAAAAGACCATGAATAGCCAAAATAATCTTGAGGGAAAACAACAGAGCTGGAGGAATCAGACTCCCTGATTTCAGACTATAGTACAAAGCCATAGTAATCAAGACAGTATGGTACTGGCATAAAAATAGAAATATAAATCAATGGAACAGAATAGAAAGCCCAGAGATACACCCACGCACCAATGGTCAACTAATCTATGACAAACGAGGCAAGGATGAACAATGGAGAAGAGACAGTCTATTCAATAAGTGGTGCTGGGAAAACTAGACAGCTACATGTAAAAGAATCAAATTAGAACACTTCTAACACTGTACAGAAAAATAAACTCAAAATGGATTAAAGACCTAAATGTAAGGCCAGACACTGTAAAACTCTTAGAGGAGAACTTAGTTAGAACACTCTATGACATAAATCACAGCAAGATCCTTTTTGACCCACCTCCTACAGAAATGGAAATAAAAACAAAAATAAACAAATGGGACCTAATGAAACTTCAAAGCTTTTGCACAGCAAAGGAAACCATAAACAAGACAAAAAGACAACCCTCAGAATGGGAGAAAATATTTGCAAATGAAGCAACTGACAAAGGATTAATCTCCAAAATATACAAGCAACTCATGCAGCTCAATATCAGAAAAACAAACAACCCAGTCCAAAAATTGGCAGAAGATCTGAATAGACATTTTTCCAAAGAAGATATACAAATTGCCAACAAACACATGAAAGGATGCTCAGTGTCACCAATCATTAGAGAAATGCAAATCAAAACTACAATGGGGTATCACCTCACACCAGTCAGAATGGCCATTATCAAAAAATCTACAATCAACAAATGGTGGAGAGGGTGTGGAGAAAAGGGAACCCTCTTGCATTGTTGGTGGGAATGTAAATTGATATCGCCACCCTGGAGAACAGTATGGAGGTTCCTTAAAAAACTACAAATAGAACTACCATATGACCCAGCAATCCCAGTACTGGGCATATACCCTGAGAAAACCATAATTCAAAAAGAGTCATGTATCACAATGTTCACTGCAGCTCTATTTACAATAGCCAGTTCATGGAAACAACCTATATGCCCATTGACAGATGGATGGATAAATAAAATGTGGCACATATATACGATGGAATATTACTCAGCCATAAAACGGAATGAAATTGGGTCATTTGTAGAGACGTGGATGGATCTAGAGACTGTCATACAGAGTGAAGTAAGTCAGAAAGAGAAAAACAAATATCGTATATTAACCCATATATGTGGAACCTAGAAAAATGGTACAGATGAACCGGTTAGCAGGGCAGAAATAGAGACACAGATGTAGGGAACAAATGTATGGACACCAAGGGGGGAAAGCGGCGTGGGGTGGTGGTGGTGATGGGATGAATTGGGAGATTAGGATTGACATGTATACACTCATATGTATAAAATAGATAACTAATAACAAGCTGCTGTATAAAAAATAAATAAGATGAAATTCAAAATAAAAGTAAACAATGTATTGGCAGAATTTTGATAACAACCAGTAGTACTTTTCTGTTAATATATTAGATATTCTGCTGTTGGCTAAGGTCAATAAAGTGGTAGAGTTACTGAAAAAAAAAAGTTACTGTTGCTTGATAGGCATAATTCGTTTGTTTTTGCCAAAGCAAGTCACATGAGCAACCCTGAAGTCTATAAGGTGGGATGCATGCTTCTCTTAGACAAAGGGCCACAAGTGAAGGCCTCTGTAGGGATGGATTTGGTAGAAAAAGACAGCAAATATTTAAAACTACAAAACTGTAACCAAAATTTCCCATTAGTATAATCCTTCATGCTATACCTAGCCAGCCTACCTGGCCATGTAAGTACCTATAGCTTGAGATCACACGTCAGGATAAGTCACCCCCAGCAAAGGAAAAGAATGAGTTATTCTCAAAGAAAATAGAGCACAGGCATAAAAATGTCTCTTACTCTGAGAATACTCCTCTTGAAAAGGAATTCTCCTCTTGTTTTTGACAAGCCTGCTTCACTTTGTCAATGACCTAGAGCCATGATTTATGTAAAATTGGCTTCAGAAGGAGCAGGTAAGAAGACACAATATTGACGTGAAAATTATCATAAGGTGATGGGAACTGTCAAGTTTTATAAATCTGGGGAAGATTTCCCTTGCTGTACTGCTGGGACAGCTTTATTAATTATAATGGAAAACAAGTCTGTAAATATTGGTCCCATACTAGATTCAATTTTACAGATATTAGGCAGTGGTAACTTCTAAGAAACAATAAACCAGAATCATCCTTTTGTCAGGAGGGGGAGATAATTGAACATGATTTAATAATGAATGGCCACAAAATAATGAAAAGGTCAAGCTTTCTTGATTACTGTAACTTTTTGCATGGAAAAAAATCCTTAATATTTCTAATAGTCCTATGTTAGAAAAGAGTATAAACAAAGTGGTTTCAAGTAAAACTTAAATGCTTTCTTTTATTTAATCTTAATAGTGTGCTACAATTTTAACTACTTCCTCTCTGAAACATTCTTACAATTAATTCTGTTCCTCTGTTTTATAGATGAAGTACATGAAATATAGTGCTATGAATAATTTAAAATATTTCCACATGGCTAGTTATAATGGAACTAGAACTAATCAATGGGCATCTATGTCCCCAAGCTACTATACCCTGGCCACTACCTAAGACTAAGCTAATATAAAAAGAAATTTTCATTTCATTGGCTATACTGTATTAGTGAATAGTAGGAGATATTTTGGTTCTAAAAAATCTGCCACTACTAATCTACACAGAAATAAATAGTGTTGATAATGATATGATCATGTGTACGTTAAAGACAGCTTTCACTGAGCAGTTCACATGCAACGGGCACTATGCTAAGTACTTTTCAAGATTTATGTAAACCTGCAACAGCTTTAGAAGGTAGATCTTATTGTTATTTCTGTGATCACATAGCTGGTAAGTGGCAGAGCTAGGATTTGAACCTGTGCTCTGAGAGAGGGTCATAGAGTTTTTGTTGGGTCTCATTTGTAGGACGTAGCGATTTCTTTTTCATTAAGGAAGAAGGCTATTCACATGAATAGATGTGTGTGTGTTGTGTGTGTATGTGTAACACATAATAAAGGACACATGTTTTCAAGGTACCTTATGTGATTTGCGTATTGTAACAACCTGGTATGTTTTGTTTTTCAAGTTGATGGCAATATTCAGAGTGTTGATAACTGACTCTAACCTGATAGGTCCAGTTTTCTTCTTACAAAGATAAGAATGAGGAAGTAATAGAAGTATGTTGAACAAAGCTCGGTAAAATACTTTCTAGATACTAGAAATAGTATCTACGACTCGGGGAAAACTCTGGATAAAATTAAATCAATATTATATTAGTAAAACATCACTCTTAGTAAAATTTGAAGGGAAAAAAAATATTTGGTTAGGAGCGAGAAGGTCTGGCCTTAAGTCCTAGCAGACCTTATTAATAGGTATATACATCTGGGCAAATCATTTAACCTCTTGCACCTTACTTTGCTTATCTGTAAAATGGAAGAGTTATAATTGTCCTATCAGAGTTGCTATGAGACTTAACTGAGGTAAGTATCTGAAAATGCTTAGGAAATTGTGAATAGTTTCGGAGATAGATGACAATATGATCATAAGATAATTATATTTTCCTCTCTCTAACTCTTGAAATTAAAAAAAAAAGTTTCTGCATGAAAATTCCAGGCATATTTAATGACTCTGAGAAAAGTATTTATAATTTATTGAAAGTTTGTAGAAGGTAGTGATTGATGCAATGATCCACTCCTGTTTGCTTTGTAACCTTCCAGTTAGACCAAAGAAAAGGGAGAAAGCTGAATTGTGTGCAAAAAGCAGAAGTGTGAGTGGGAGTGCTCTTTTAATAGCTGTCCCATAAAGTGGCTTTGGAAGAAAAGTGCTTGAGGATTTGGGAAAGTGATATTAAGCTGACTTGTTGACTGACCCTGAGTAATTTGGAGTGTCTAACACACACACACATTTGCTAGATGCATCAGAGGAGTTCATTATTTTTCACTTTGCATTACTAACAATACTCTGTACCAGCAGTCCCCAACATTTTTGGCACCAGGGACCGGTTTTGTGGAAGACAGTTTTTCCACGGATGGGGGTTAGTAGTTCAGGCAGTAATGGGAGCGGTGGGGAGCGGCAGATGAAGCTTCGCTTGCTTGTCCGCCGCTCACCTCCTGCCGTGCGACCCAGTTCCTAACAGGCCCCGGACCAGTAGTGGTCCACGGCCTGGGGGTTGGGGACCCCTGCTCTATGCCATAGTTATGTAACAAAGACAAAAATACCCAAGTCAAAGAGACCCTGGACTTGCCCAGTCAAGTTACCTTATTTCCAAGATTAAAGAAATGAAGTCCAGAGAAGTAAAATGGCTTACCTAAGGTCTCGCAGCTAGTTTCATAGGAAATGAAGCACCTAATCATTGGTTTCCAGGTCTCATCCAAGCCTCTTTGTTAAGTTCTATAACTCAAAAGTTTACTTTGGCAGCTCCTCTCTCTTGCATCAGATATTGAAGTAAAATAGAAAGAAGAAAAATAAAAATCAAGAGGGAAAGAATGACTGAGTTAAAAGGTGACCTACTGCTACTTTCTGTGTTTGCTAGAAAATGTTGGCAATCGTTGCTTTCTGAGGAGTAAGTTACATTGGCTTAGCTTTTTTGATGGTGGAATACCATGCAGTATTAGTTGAAATATTATGGAGTGGTGAAAGGAAAGCTGGAGTAGAGAGTCTTAAAACCCAGGTTCTACTTCCAGGACTGCCTCTAACATGCTACATTATATCCTTGATCAAATCCCTTTGTGTATCAGTTTCTTATCAGTAAGATGTACATGACATTAGCTGGAGTCCTTTCTCAAAAATGTATGGAGATAATCAAATGAGAGAATGGATGTGAAAATGCTTTACAACAAGTTGGGAGTGTGGCACGTGCAAAGCATCGTCATCATTGCCTTAATTATTATCCATAAGGACCCCTCAGAGCTGAACACACACACACACACACACACACACACACACACACACACACACACACACACACACACACACACACACACACACACACACCTTTGTGCCAGTAAAGACTGAGACATCAGGAAAATTAATTATTTATCCCAGCTCCAGAAGGAGCAAGGCTGGACTGGGAATGTGACTCAATTTCCTGTTTCTCACTCCTGGCTTCCTAGGATCAGATTTTGTCATCAGAACTTAATAAGGATGACAAGCTGATAACAATCAAGGATATTATTAAAGCAACATAAAAGGCAAAATTCTTTTTTCTTTCTTGCTACTCTTGGGGAAACTGCTATTAAAAGATCAAGGCTAAATGTGGAAATGAAAGGATGAAGGGAGTTACACTCAGAGGAAGATAGAGAAGGATGGAATTTGGGTGGCCCCTGGGATGAATGCATTTTCACCCAAAGCCAATAAGGGAGCTGTAGCTTTGACAGTTTTGAAGTCCGTGGGGGGTTTGCGAGCTTGCGAGCAAGCTACATTCAGTCCTCTAACTTTCCTGGGAATCAAAAGTTAAACTGTTAGATGAGGAGTGTAGGATGGAAAACATTTTGGAATGAGAATTCATGTAGAGATTTGGAAACAAATTTTAGGAGGATTATCCTTTCATTTCAAAGCATTCAGGGCAGTCTCTTGCCTCTAGGAAGGGATGCAAGGAAAGTTACAAAACTCTGCATTAGTGCTAGTCTCTGTTCTGTTTGGGACTGAGAGAAACAAATGTTGATTTCTTGAGAACTGATGGCCTCCTTGAACATTTCTAGCAAGATAATTGCTGTATTTTGTATTTTAAGACATCACCATTATCCAGTATTGTAATAATTAGATTTATTTATTGAAAACATGCTATGTGCAACAAAGGGCCTATGGAAATTTCTATGAAGTATCTCTTTCAAGTATCCTCATAAGTACCTCAAAGCAAATATGATGAGTACCCTCTTTTCAGAGATTAGAAAACTGTGACTCAAGGAAATTAGTCTGAGTCTTCACAGCCAATGAGATAAGTAGGGGTTGAAATCAGATCAAACATGCCACAAATCCCAGGTTCTTAAACTTTCTGTTCTGTAAGATTCTTTCCAAGGATGCCTTTGGTGAGGGATAGGGGGTGAAGAGGAAGAAGAAAAAGAATTCCGTAGTTAAAATGTATTTAAAACCCACTGTAAGTTGAGACCAGCTTGCCTAGGAGGTACTTGCCAAAATAGTACTAGGTTATGCCAAAGGCAGGTTCAAGGGCGCTGTTCTTTTGTAAAGGTCACCTGTTGGGCACCTGAATGTGTCAGCTTCCTTATTTCTTAGAGGCTTATTTACCACTGAATTTCACCAACTCTAGGAATAGAAACTCAACGTAGATTAGGGAATTCATGCAAATTAGTGGGTAAACCCACTCAAAACATATTGGATAGAAATATGGTTGCCACACTTTTTTCTTTTAACTGACTCAAGACTTTCATTGCTTTAAAGACAATGTACCTTTTAGGAAAACGTTTAAAAAATCCCCGAATACTATTTTTTTTTGCTATTGAGATTATTGATTCCTAGTGGCAATGTTATTTATTCTCTCAATTAGTCCATGCAGAGAATATTAATACAGCCATTTTACAAATTACAAAAATGGAAGTTCAGAAAGGATAAATAACTTGCTCGAGGTCACATGGCCAGTGAGTGGAAGAGCCAGAATTCAGACTCAGTCCAGACTGCAAACCTGCCTGTATACATCTATGCAACACTGCCAAACTCTCCCAGGAGTGGCTCCAAGCTCTGGTTAGCTCCTTTCTTTAGGGTCAGCTAAGCTGAGCTCCTTGGTTATTTATTCAGGGCTCCTGTGTTCCAAGCATCATTAATAGGGTTCAATACAAGCAATTAGACGTGGTCCTTGCCTTTGAGCAGCTCTCAGTCCAATGGAATGACAATGAGCTGGATCTAACCGAATTTTAAATAGTATTTTACGTTACTCTCTATGTGACAAGCCTGGTAAAGCATCACACACAAAAATCCATACTTTTTACTACACCAGAACACCTTAATGCACATATGCTTCAATAGCATGTCATCCTCACTTTTTTTTCTTTTTCTGACTAAAGAAGCCATTACCTTTAAAATATCTCAGATTCTGAAAATACCTTAGTATGTGTTTGTAATATAATTTGAAAGCATCGGTACAGTCATTATCCAGTTTAAGGGCTATTGTAGTTTATAATTGTGACTGCTCCAGGGGCTTATTTTAGAGAGGTGCCTACCTCCACCCACCCCTCTTTCTGGCAGTTAGGATGCTTACCCCCATTCATGCAATGCCTGGTGCCTCCCAGACAGAGGTGGTGGGAGAGAGGTGTCTGTATAGATCACCTGCCAGCCCAGCAAACTGGAGATTGCTTGGGAAACCTTTGCTAAAACGTTAGCCAATGTGGCATTCCTATAGCTGTGCCAATTTCATGTTGAGTGAGATGCTGCATGGTTTCTGCATGTCTTCCCCTGTCTTTTACATTCAATTTTTGGTCCATGGAAGTACCAGCATGAGCTTTGCATCTAGACAAATATAACGTGTCTGTAGCTCTAGATATGATAATCATTTGACGTTGCATCCAACCTTTGAATTTACCCTCCGTCCCTCAGGAGTCTTTTCTGTGGCCTAGGAGAATATAATAGATCATGGTCAAGGACAGTACTGAGACCTCTTTGAGATCCATTGCTCTAGTGGTACAATTTCATGTCTAAATATGAAATTATACCTACTAGATTTCTCTGTACAAAGGAGATATTAGGAGGTTACAGTCAGCACTCCAGCACTGTAGCTTTTTATTTTATTTTATTTTATTTTTGCGGTACGCGGGCCTCTCACTGTTGCGGCCCCTCCCGTTGCGGAGCATAGGCTCCGGACGCGCAGGCTCAGCGGCCATGGCTCACGGGCCCAGCCGCTCCGCAGCATGTAGGATCCTCCCGGACCGGGGCACGAACCCGTGTCCCATGCATCGGCAGGTGGACTCTCAACCACTGCGCCACCAGGGAAGCCCCAGCACTGTGGCTTTTACTTGAATAATGCAGCCTTCTAGTCTAAGCGGTAGAGTTGGGAGAATTTTGGATGAGGAGTCAGATAAGTTGAGCTCTGATGCCATCTCTGCAAGCATCATAGGCTTGGGCATGTTTCTAGCCTGAGTCGTGGTTTCCATGCCTATAAAAATAATAATTGAAATATTCTATTTGGTAAACCATATTATATAATTGCATTATATAATCATTGAACTCTATTGGATCATTTGTACAGCATTGTACAGGAAGGAAACCAGCCAGGTTAGATGAAAAATTTCCATTGAAACATGGTACTGAAATCCAACGTTGCTTTCATTAACCAAGGTATTCTTCAGTTAGTTACTTTCTTTATTATTCATTTAGTATTCCATGGCATAGATGATAAATAAAATCTGTACCAAGAGGTATTAGATTTCAAGTTATATGAGGTAAGAATCTCACTTCCAAGAAGCTTAAAGCCTACTTATTTTAGTTATTTATTCAATGATTATAAAACTGTAGACGCTCTCTTTACTCTCCTTATTTAATTCACTTAAACTAGTCTACACAGCTACCCTTTCCATTCCCTCTGTAGAAAGTGTTGACTGACGTCCTTGGCAATTTGAATACTCTAGGCTCGTGGTTTACTCTATTACATGTCCATATAATTCTGTCATATTTAATATTTACCCAAAACAAGTTGGGTTTCTGCCCAAATCCGTTCATGAATGTTGAACTACTATTTTAATGATATATTAACTATTACATGAAGTCATACATTTAGGTGTGGGTTAAGAATGATTATAAAAATGACAAATATTAAAACAATTTTTGCACTTGATATATCTTAACTGGATGAATTTAGATGTGTGGTCCATTAATTTAGGGTCTATTTATGTGTGAAAGGTGACACTTTGAAAACCAACTGGCAGACTCTTGTTCAATGAAAAAGAGCCTTGAGCCTATTTTAATGGTGGAAAAGTGTGCACTTTGTAGGTTTTTAGGTTAAAATCCTTTTAAAACATTGTATAAATTGTTAAAACCTGATAAAAGATCACTTCTGATTAACTAACCTACCACAAGCTCTTTCTGTTTGATGAGAGGGCTTCTCCTTTATAGGACTGAACATAGATAAACTGCCATAAAGTCCAACTTCATTATTATCTCCTTGGCAGCTAGTACAGGACCTGACACATAGCAGATGCTCAATAAATGTCTGTTGTAGAATGGAAGATAGCTAGCAAAATGAATCATGGAGATAGAAACATTTGAACTGAATCTTGAAAACAGGGAGATATTAGGTTTTATTAGAGACGTGGACAGAGCAGAAAGAACATCAGCGTGTCCTCATGAGAGTAAGGGATTAAGGTTTGATGTAATTAAGATTTGTAGGCATATCTCAGAAAAATGATTCACACTTCTGGGCTTCTACTTCTCACAATTGTTGGCCTTCAATAGAGAGTGAGAGTATGACATCAGGAAAATTAATTCCTGTTCTTACTGAAAAAGCTTAGTTTGGCACTTGAATGTCTATGCCTGTATAATGTGGAAGAGCTAGATATCAAAGGGTCATACAGAAACATGCATGCATGCAGGGATAAATTAATGCCATCACTAACACTGCAATGTCTTCATGTTATTGAAGGCGAAAATCAGATTCAGAAATTATTAAAATTACATGAAGAAGCATAATACAATTTGTGGAATTGAATGAGACAAGTTTAATATCTATCTTTCCTTATTCCATTAGCCCAGAGCTTGAAATATTTTGCTGACTGTATAAGGTACATAGAGAGACACACAAAGAAACACACATACAAACACACTGATGCATATGCTTCTTTTAAAATCTAACAAAATATGTACTTGTATACTTTGAAGTAATTTTGAATTGTTCAGAGTCAAAAGGAAGTTGTATTGGTTAAAATTAAGGAGGAAGTTGAATATTTAAGTGCAATTCATAGATCCTGTGTCCTAATAACTGTAAGAGTTAGACCTGTTGCAACGTTATACCTGTAAGAACCAAATCGAACCAAACCAAGACTAAACTAACTGGCCAAGTGTTAATATTGTCTGCATTACAGGATTATCATGAGATGCACAGGGACACACTGTAGGACACACTGTAGGAAACGGGCCTTGCCCCATAGCTGACAGAGTAAATGATGGAGCAGTCTCTGTTTCTCCACTGTCATCCCACTACTATTCTATTCCCCCTCCTTGAAACACTCAGTCCTTTTCTCTATGGCTAAATCACACACAACCTTCAAACCCAAGATCTGGTGACATTGTATGTGACCTTTTCCCCAACTGTTGCTGCATATATTGCTATCTTTACCATTTTTATTGTACTGACAACTCACCACCATGCAGCTAAGAACTTTGTGTTTCTTTAATTATGGCACCTATGTTTCTTGCCTCTCCAAATGGGTTGTAAATACACTGAAAACACAAATGTATTAAATGACACCTCTCGTGGCATGATTTTGAGTGGATTTTTGGTGGAAGCTCAGGGCATTCTTGGGGAAATGTCAAAAGCCTAGTTGGTCACTTGGTCTTCTTGAGAAAACACAGCCAACATTTTTCAAGTTATGGAAAGATCCTTATATTGCTTTTGTCTCGATGTAGTCTAAGTAAAATTTACTTTTAGAATCAAAATATGTGTCAGACTGATTATTTAAGTCACGAATATCAGATTCAGTAAGTCAAAAAGTGTTTATCAAAGATCTGGCTTCTCTCCATGTCTCCCATCTTTTATCCATGGTGTTGGTTTCATACTCAGACTCTACACAAAACCACCATGGAGGTCCAAATTCTCACTTTGTTGTAGTAAAATGGCTGCAGTGAGACCAGACCTTATATCATCCCGCCGCATTGTCAAAGATACTCTCTCCTTGGAGTGCTTGGTATTTCTCTTCTATTAGCTTTAAATTGGGTGAGGTTCACATCACTAAACCAATTGCTCTAGGCATGAGAACAGGACCCTTACATTAATCCCCACCGTACTGGGAGATTGGGATTGACATGTATACACTGATGTGTATAAAATGGATGACTAGGGCTTCCCTGGTGGCGCAGTGGTTGAGGGTCCGCCTGCCGATGCAGCGGGTGTGGGTTCGTGCCCCGGTCCGGGAGGATCCCGTGTGCCGCGGAGCGACTGGGCCTGTGAGCCGTGGCCGCTGAGCCTGTGCGTCCTGAGCCTGTACTCCGCAACGGGAGAGGCCACGGCAGTGAGAGGCCCGCGTACCGCAAAAAAAAAAAAAAAAAAAAGATGACTAATAAGAACCTACTGTATAAAAAAATAAAATAAAATAAATCCACACCCTAGGATGTGGAATCGGGTGTGTACCACCCAAATTCAATGACTGACGAAGGAGAACAGGAAATTCTCCAAAGGAAATTAGGGTGTTTTGGTCAAAGAAGAAGGGAGGGAGGGGCTAGTGAGTAAATGACTTGTAAAGATCCATAACATTGGTGCTGTTTTTCTTAAGCCTACAGAACATTAGAATGAAATTCCAGTAATAGGAAGAAAAATAAATAAAAAGAGATATCACTTAAAAAATATATTAACATCAAATTTACCGTTTCTCATTTAATATTAAGCCTAGAGGTTAAGAGCAATCTCTGGTGTCAGACTATAAGCAGAATATATTTTCTTACATTTCTTTTTTTTTAACATCTTTATTGGAGTATAATTGCTATACAACGGTGTGTTAGTTTCTGCTGTATAACAAAGCCAATCAACTATACATATACATACATGCTCATATCTCCTCCCTCGTGTGTCTCCCTCCCACCCTCCCTATTCCAACCCTCTAGGTGGACACAAAGCACTGAGCTGATCTTCCTGTGCCATGCGGCTGCTTCGCACTAGCTATTTTACATTTGGTAGTATATATAAGTCCATGCCACTTTCTCACGTTGTCCCAGTTTACCCCCCCACCGTGTCCTCAAGGCCATTTTCTACATCTGCGTCTTTATTCCTGTCTTGCCCCTAGGTTCTTCAAAACCATTTTTTTTCTTTAGATTCCATATATAAGTGTTAGCATACTGTATTTTTTTTTCTCTTTCTGACTTACTTCATTCTGTATGACAGTCTCTAGGTCCATCCACCTCACTACAAATAACTTCATTTCTTTATATGGCTGAGTAATATTCCATTGTATATATGTGCCACATATTCTTTATACATTCATCTGTTGATAGACACTTAGGTTTATTCCATGTCCTGGCTACTGTAAATAGAGCTGCAATGAACACTGTGGTACATGAATCCTGTCGAATTATGGTTTTCTAAGGGTATATGCCCAGTAGTGAGATTGCTGGGTTGTATGGTAATTCTATTTTTAGTTTTTTTAAGAACCTCCATACTGTTCTCCATAGTGGCTGTATCAATTTACATTCCCACCAACAGTGCAAGAGGGTTTCCTTTTCTCCACACCCTCTCCAACATTTATTGTTTGTAGATTTTTTTATGATGGCCATTCTGACTTGTGTGAGGTGATACCTCATTGTAGTTTTGATTTGCATTTCTCTAATAATTAGTGATGTTGAGCATCTTTCCATGTGTTTGTTGGTAATCTGTATATCTTCTTTGTAGAAATGTCTGTTTAGGTCTTCTGCCCATTTTTGGATTGGGTTGTTTGTTTTTTTGATATTGAGCTGCATGAGCTGCTTGTATATTTTGGAGATTAATCCTTTGTCAGTTGCTTCATTTGCAAATATTTCCTCCCATTCTGAAGGTTGTCTTTTGGTCTTGTTTATGGTTTCATTTGCTGTGCAAAAGCTTTTAAGTTTCATTGGGTCCATTTGTTTATTTTTGTTTTTATTTCCATTTCACTAGGAGGTGGGTCAAAAGGATCTTGCTGTGATTTATGTCATGGAGTGTTCTGCCTGTTTTCCTCTAAGAGGCTTATAGTGTCTGGTCTTACATTTAGGTCTTTAATCCATTTTGAGTTTATTTTTGTGTATGATGTTAGGGAGTGTTCTAATTTTATTCTTTTACATGTAGCTGTCCAGTTTTCCCAGCACCGCTTATTGAAGAGGCTGTATTTTCTCCATTTTATATTCTTACCTCCTTTATCAAAGATAAGGTGACCATAGTTGTGTGAGTTTATCTCTGGGCTTTCTATCCTGTTCCATTGATCTATCTTTCTGTTTTTGTGCCAGTACCATACTCTCTTGATTACTGTAGCTTTGTAGTATTGTCTGAAGTCAGGGAGCCTGATTCCTCCAACTTCATTTTTCTTTCTCAGTATTGCTTTGGCTATTTGGGGTCTTTTGTGTTTCCATACAAATGGTGCAATTTTTTGTTCTAGTTCTGTGATAAATGCCATTGGAAGTTTGATAGGGATTGCATTGAATCTGTAGATTGCTTTGGGTAGTAGAGTCATTTTCACAATGTTGATTCTTCCAATCCAAGAACATGGCATATCTCTCTATCTGTTTGTATCATCTTTAATTTCTTTCATAAGTGTCTTATAGTTTTCTGCATACAGGTCTTTTGTCTCATTAGGTGGGTTTACTGCTAGGTATTTTATTCTTTTTGTTGCAGTGGTAGATGGGAGTGTTTCCTTAATTTCTCTTTCAGATTTTTCATCATTAGTGTATAGGAATGCAAGAGATTCCTGTGAATCAATTGTGTATCCTGATACTCTATCAAATTCATTGATTAGCTCTAGTAGTTTTATGGTAGCATTTTTAGGAGTCTCTATGTATAGTATCATGTCATGTGCAAACAGTGACAGCTTTACTTCTTTTCCGATTTGTATCCCTTTTATTTCTTTATCTTCTCTGATTGCTGTGGCTAAAACTTCCAAAACTATGTTGAATAAGAGTGGTGAGAGTGGGCAACCATGTCTTGTTCTTGATCTTAGTGGAAATGGTTTCAGTTTTTCACCATTAAGAATGATGCTGGCTCTGGCTTTGTGATATATGGCCTTTATTATGTTGAGGTATGTTCCCTCTATGCCTGCTTTCTGGAGGGTTTTTTATCACATATGGGTGTTGAATTTTGTCAAAAGCTTTTTCTGCGTCTATTGAGATGATCATATGTTTTTTCTCCTTCAATTTGTTAATATGGTGTATCACATTGATTGATTTGCATATATTGAAGAATCCTTGCATTCCTGGGATAAACCCCACTTGATCATGGTGTATGATCCTTTTAATGTGCTGTTGATTCTGTTTGCTAGTGTTTTGTTGAGGACTTTTGCATCTCTGTTCATCAGTGATATTGGCCTGTAGTTTTCTTTCTTTGTGACATCTTTGTTTGGTTTTGGTATCAGGGTGATGGTGGCCTCATAGAACGAGTTTGGGAGTGTTCCTTCCTCTGCTATATTTTGGAAGAGTTTGAGAAGGATAGGTGTTAGCTCTTCTGTAAATGTTTGATAGAATTCATCTGTGAAGTCATCTGGTCCTGGACTTTTGTTTGTTTTAAGATTTTTAATCACAGTCTCACTTTCAGTGCTTGTTACTGGTCTGTTTATATTTTCTATTTCTTCCTGTTTCAGTCTCAGAAGTTTGTGCATTTCTAAGAATTTGTCCATTTCTTCCAGGTTGTCCATTTTATTGGCATAGAGTTGCTTGTAGTAATCTCTCATGATCCTTTGTATTTCTGCAGTGTCAGTTGTTACTTCTCCTTTTTCATTTCTAATTCTATTGATTTGAGTCTTCTCCCTTTTTTCTTGATGTATCTGGCTAGTGGTTTATCAATTTTGTTCATCTTCTCAAAGAACCAGCCTTTAGTTTTATTGATCTTTGCTATTGTTTTCTTCATTTCATTTTCACTTATTTATGATCTGATATTTATGATCTCTTTCCTTCGCCAACTTTGGGGTATTCTGTTCTTCTTTCTCTGATTGCTTTAGGTGTAAGTTTAGGTTACTTATTTGAGAAGTTTCTTGTTTCTTGCGCTAGGATTGTATTGCTATAAACTTCCCTCTTAGAACTGCTTTTGCTGCATCCTATAGGTGTTGGGTCATGGGGTTTTCATTGTAATTTGTTTCTAGGTATTTTTAAATTTCCTCTTTGATTTCTTCAGTGATCTCTTGGTTTTTTAGTAGTTTATTGTTTAGCCTCTATGTGTTTCTATTTTTCACAGATATTTTTTCCTGTAGTTGATATCTATTCCCATAGCATTGTGGTCAGAAAAGATACTTGATAGATTTCAATTTTCTTAAATTTGCCAAAGTTTGATTTGTGACCCAAGATGTAATCTATCCTGGGTAATGTTCCATGAGCACTTGAGAAGAAAGTGTAATCTGCTGTTTTGGGATGGAATGTCCTATAAATATCAATTAAGTCCATCTTGTTTGATGTGTCATTTAAAGTTTGTGTCTCCTTATTTATTTTCATTTTGGATGATCTGTCCATTGGTGAAAGTGGGGTGTTAAAGTCCCCTACTGTGATTGTGTTACTGTCCATTTCCCCTTTTATGGCTGTTAACATTTGCCTTATGTATTGAGGTGCTCCTATGTTGGGTGCATAAATATTTACAATTGTTACATTTTCTTCTTGGATTGATCCCCTGATCATTATGTATTGTCGTTCTTTGTGTCTTGAAATAGTCTTCATATTAAAGTCTGTTTTGTCTGATAAGAGAATTGCTACTCCAGCTTTCTTTTGATTTCCATTTTCATGGCATATGTTTTTCCATCCCCTCACTTTTGGTGTTTGTGTGTCCCTAGGTCTGAAGTAGGTGTCTTGTAGACAGCATATGTACGGGTCTTTTTTTTTTTTTTTTTTTTTTGTGGTATGCGTGCTTCTCACTGTTGTGGTCTCTCCCATTGTGGAACACAGGCTCCGGATGTGCAGGCCCAGCTGCCATGGCTCATGGGCCCAGCCGCTCCATGGCACGTGGAATCTTCCCGGACTGGGGCATGAACCCGTGTCCCCTGTGTTGGCAGGCGGACTCTCAACCACTGCGCCACCAGGGAAGCCCCGGGTCTTGTTTTTTAATCCGTTCAGCTTGTCTGTGTCTTTTGGTTGGAGCATTTAATCCATTTACATTTAAGGTATTTATCAATATGCATGTTCCTATTACCATTTTCTTAATTGTTTTGGGTTTGTTATTGTAGGTTTTTTCCTTCTCTTGTGTTTCCTGCCTAGAGAAGTTCCTATAGCACTTGTTGTAGAGCTGGTTTGGTGGTGCTGAATTATCTTACCTTTTGCTTATCTGTAAAGGTTTAAATTTCTCTGTTGAATATGAATGAGATCCTTGCTGGGTAGAGTAATCTTGGTTGTAGGTTTTTCCCTTTCATCATTATAAATATGTCCTGCCACTCCCTTCTGGCTTGCAGAGTTCCTGCTGAAAGGTCAGCTGTTAACCTTATGGGGATTCCCTAGTATGTTAATTGTTGCTTTTCACTTGCTGTTTTAATACTTTTTTCTTTGTATTTAATTTTTGATAGTTTGATTAATGTGTGTCTTGGCATGCTTCTTCTTCAATTTATCCTATATGGGACTCTCTGCACTTCCTTGACTTGATTGTCTATTTCCTTACCCATATTAGGGAAGTTTTCAACTATAATCTCTTCAAATATTTTCTCAGTCCCTTTTTTCTTTCTTCTGCTCGGACCCCTATAATTCAAATCATGGTGCATTTAATGTTGTCCCAGAGGTTTCTGAGACTGTCCTCAATTCTTTTCATTCTTTTTTCTTTATTCTGCTGTGAGGTAGTTATTTCCACTATTTTATATTCCAATCCACTTATCTGTTCCTCTGCCTCAGTTATTCTGCCATTGAATCCATCTAGAGAATTTTTATTTTCATTTATTGTGTTGTTCATCATTGTTTGTTTGCTCTTTAGTTCTTCTAGGTCCTTGTTAAACGTTTCTTGTATTTTCTCCATTCTGTTTCCAAGATTTTGGATCATCTTTACTATCATTACTCTGAATTCTTTTTCAGGTAGACTGCCTATTTCCTCTTCATTTGTTAGGTCTGGTGGGTTTTTGCCTTGCTCCTTCATCTGCTGTGTATTTCTCTGTCTTCTCATTTTGCTTAACTTACTGTGTTTGGGGTCCCCTTTTTGCAGGCTGCAGGCTCGTAGTTCCCATTGTTTTTGGTGTCTTCCCACAGTGGGTAAGTGCGGTTCAGTGGGGTTTGCAGGCTTCCTGGTGGAGGAGACTGGTGCCTGTGTTCTGGTGGATGAGCCTGGATCTTGTTTTTCTGGTGGGCATGTCCACGTCTGGTTGTGTGTTTTGTGGTGTCTGTGAACTTATTATGATCTTACGCAGCCTCTCTGCTAATGGGTGGGAGTGTGTTCCTGTCTTGCTAGTTGTTTGGCACAGGGTTCCAGCACTGTGGCTTGCTGGTCATTTTGTGGAGCTGGGTCTTAGCATTGAGATGGAGATATCTGTGATATATTTCGCCGTTTGATATTATGTGGTGCTGGGCGGTCTGTGGTGGACCACTGTCCTGCACTCAGCTGTCCCACCTCAGAGACTCAGGCCTGTCACCTGGCCAGAGTGCCAAGACACCGTTAGCCATATGGCTCAGAAGAAAATGGAGGAAAAAGAAAAGAAAGAAAGAAAAAAATGAATAAAATAAAGTTATTAAAATAGAAAAAAAGTATTAAAAATAAAAAAGTTTAAAAGTAACTTAAAAAAAGGGAGAAAGAAAGAAGAAAGCAACCAAACCAAAACACAAATCCACCAATGATAACAAACACTAAAAACTATACTAAAAAAACAAAACAAAACAAAAAACGGACAGTCAGAACCCTAAAACAAAAGGCAAAATAGGGCTTCCCTGGTGGCGCAGTGGTTGAGAGTCCGCCTGCCGATGCAGGGGACACGGGTTCGTGCCCCAGTCCGGGAAGATCCCACATGCCGCAGAGTGGCTAGGCCCGTGAGCCATGGCCGCTGAGCCTGCGCGTCCGGAGCCTGTGCTCCACAATGGGAGAGGCCACAGCAGTGAGAGGCCTGCGTACTGCTAAAAAAAAAAAAAAAAAAAAAGGCAAAACAAAGCTATACAGACAAAATCACCCAAAGAAGCGTACACATGCACACTCACTAAAAGAGAAAAAAGAAAACAAATATATATATATATAAATTGAAAAAGGAAGAGAGCAACCAAATCAATAAAGAAATCTATCAATGATAATAAACTCTAAATACTAAACGAAAATAAACATAAAACCAGAAACAAATTAGATGCAGAAAGCAAACCACAAGTCTACAGTTCCTCCCAAAGTCCACTGCCTCAATTTTGCGATGATTTGTTGTGTATTCAGGTATTCCACAGATGCAGGGTACATCAAGTTGATTGTGGAGATGTAATCTGCTGCTCCTGAGGCTGCTGGGAGAGATTTCCCTTTCTCTTCTTTGTCCGCACAGCTCCTGGGGCTCAGCTTTGGATTTGGCCCCGCCTCTGCATGTAGGTTGCCTGAGCATGTCTGTTGCCCACCCAGACAGGAGTGGGTTAAAGAAGCAGCTGATTCGGGGGCTCTGGCTCACTCAGGCCTGGGGGAGGGAGGGTTATGGAATGCAGGGTGAGCCTGTGGCGGCAGAGGCCACTGTGACGTTGCAACAGCCTGAGGCGCACGGGTGTTTTCCCGGGGAAGTTGTCCCTGGATCACGGGACCCTGTCAGAGGCAGGCTGCACAGGCTCCCTGGAGGGGAGGTGTGGAGAGTGACCTGTGTTTTCACACAGGCTTTTTGGTGGCTGCAGCAGCAGCCTTAGCGTCTCATGCCCGTCTCTGGGGTCTGTGCTGATAGCCACAGCTCGTGCCCGTTTCTGGAGCTCGTTTAGGCAGTGCTCTGAATCCCCTCTCCTTGGGCACCCGGAAACAGTGGTCTCTTGCCTCTTAGGCAGGTCCAGGGTTTTTCCTGGACTCCCTCCCGGCTAGCTGTGGTGCACTAGCCCCTTCAGGCTGTGTTCACGCCGCCAACCCCAGTCCTCTCCCTGCACTCCGACTGAAGCCCGAGCCTCAGCTCCCAGCCCTGCCCGCCCCGGCGGGTGAGCAGACAAGCTTCTCGGGCTGGTGAGTGCCGTTCGACCCTGATCCTCTGTGCAGGAATCTCTCTGCTTTGCCCGCCGCACCCCTGTTGCTGCACTCTCCTCCGTGGCTCCGAAGCTTTCCCCCTCTGCCACCCGCAGTCTCCGCCCGTGAAGGGGCTTCCCAGTGTGTGGAAACTTTTCCTCCTTCACAGCTCCCTCCCAGAGGTGCAGGTCCCATCCCTATCCTTTTGTCTCTGTTTTTCCTTTTTTCCTTTGCCCTTTCCAGGTACATGGGGAGTTTCTTGCCTTTTGGGAGGTCTGAGGTCTTCTGCCAGCGTTCATTAGGTGTTCTGTAGGAGCTGTTCCACGTGTAGATGTATTTCTGATGTATCTGTGGGGAGAAAGGTGATCTCCGCGTCTTACTCCTCCACCATCTTGATGGTGCCCCTTTCTTATATTTCTTTAATGATGTTTTGTTGGTAGAAATGGCCCAGAGTTGGAAACAGTGGCATTGTCAATAGCAAAATTATTACACAACATTATTAAATGATGTTTACTTTGGTCACTTTATAGATTAGGAATGGAAACTGAAGCCAATAATATAGATGCAAAGCAAGAAAGCTGGGTAACCAGCAGATTATGAATGCTGTAACAATCCAATGAGATGATGCTACCAAAGCAATCACAAGGCCGTGTCTATCTTCATAGGGGATGATTCAGTGGTTTTCTACCATGGTCCAGGCAGAAAGGAAAATGGGAACACTTGTGAACTGCACAAAGAACTATACAAAAGCATAACATATATTTAATGAAATATTTTAGGAATTAATGGAAAGAGATTTCAAAGTTGTATTTATATTATCACTGAAGCAAATTTTAGTTCTTAATTTAGCTGTGAAGAGAGGACTTTGGAGTAAGGCAGTATACCATGGTATAAAAATATTATCATTAAAGTCAGACCAGCTGTGTTCTCATCCTGGCTCTGCCACTCACTAGCCTGGCCTTGAGCAAATCACTTTAACTCTCTGGGCCTCAGTTTCCTCTTCTTTACAGTAAGACTAATAAGACATTTCTTTTCATAGGAATACTGTGAAGACAACAGCAAGAACAAAAAATCATATATAAAACACTACCTACAATGCCAGACAAATATTAAGTATTCAATAAACTACAGCTTTTAAAGTCCATAGTATCTTATCCACAGTATTTGCTCTCAAGCTACAGTACTAATTTGAAAATTAAAGTTTTTCCATTATCATAAAAATAACGACTTGATCTCAACTCATTTGACAGAAAGAACTAACCTGAAAAGACAGGAAGCTTGTCATAGACCTAATCTCATTTAAAGTATAAGCGTCCATACCTTTCCCTGCAGAAACATAAATATGTTTGATTATGGCTACTGCCCCAGACCCTTCTGAATTGTTCCATGACTGTGTCATATGCCTTGTGTTACTTTTGTAAAATATTTTTAGAAAATTGCTTCAAAGCATATCTACCCCCAAAGAGGTGTGGGATAAAGAATGAAGTCTTTACTTAAATCTCTGTAGTTGATCCAAATGATTGTGTTACCACTCATGGCAGTCATTAAAATGACTTAGAGAGACGATTGACTCTTTTTCCCCTTTATGGCAATGAAAGGGCTTTGAAATAAAAAGAAGTAGGATTGGAATCACTCGGCTGTTGCTTTATTCCAAATGTTTGTTAATTAGTCCTTTACCTCTTTGATTTGTTTAGAGTATGAATTCTCACAATACATTATGGATATTCCAGCATCACTCCAGCTACTTCATCAAGGTATAGATTTGCAGACTGCCTCCCCCATATCTGCAGAATTAGAATTTCCAGAGGTGTGGCCTTGGAATCAGCATTTTAAACAGGGTCCCAAGGTGATTCTTAGGTGTAATAAAGTTTGAGAAGTGCTGCCTCAGATCCTAAGCATAAGCTGGCTTTCTTATTTCCTCTTGCATAAGTGATTCCGTCTCACCCCAACAAATTTCTTCCCATGTTACACTGTATAACGCATTCTGCATTCCTACTTCCAGGGGTACCATTTGAAGTCCCTTCTATTATATTTGATATGCCCTGGCATATTTAATTGTACCTTTCTTATTGCCAGTGGTTGGCATCTGGGCTTTCTAAGTGGAGGTGTCTGAACATCTTCTGGAAAAGGAAAGTGCATTAACCTTCTTCAGAAAATTAATCCAGAGAGAGCAAGGAATACTAAGGAAACTCTTGTTCTCCTTTTAGAAATGGCAGGAGTATAACCAAAGGCATGGTTTCTTTCTTACTACAACATCTGACCAAATATATTAAGAGTTGTTTGGTAATGTAGGCGTCTCTGTGGTCAGACAGTACTATGGAGCTTCACATATTTCAAAGGGAAACACCTAAGTAGACATTAATTTGTACCTTAGAATCATTAACTTCCAATTGGCCGCAGCTCTTTAAACAAGCATGGGGAAAACATGGGCTAAATAATTGGAAAAATTGAGCTTTAAACCACAAACTCCCAATTGACCAGTTTAGTGAGTCACTCATTATTTATTTTAAATGGATGTTTCTTCATCTATAAAATGAAGAAAATAATATGTACCTCAGAGTTTACTTGGAATAAATGAATTATATAGGGGGCAAAATATAGCACGTGGGCATTCAGTATTTTATGTAACAAAAGAGTATCTTCAAGTCATTCTAGAATTGAATTATTTTCTTAGCAAAATAGCTGCAGAGAGACAGGAAAATCAAGATACACATGTGAGCATCCTCATACACAGCACAAGTGGAAGTTACTAGCCCCAAGAAAATGAAACTGTGTGTTGAGTAAGTTTTGAGTAACCTCTGTGGGTGTCAGTGACAACATGAATGGCAAAGCAAAGATAAATATAGGCTAAGAGGTATAAAACTGTTCACCCAGCTGGGTATTTGTAAACTCCACTGAGATCAACAAGTATAGCAAAATATAGAGGAGTATGAGCTAAGAAGTATAAAATAGGAATCTTTTAAAAGAAATTCCAAAGATAATTCTAAAAGTTGCTCATTTGTGTCTTTGTCTTAACATTCTTCCATAAGCATGCTGCAGTATATATTTTGAATTCTTCGACTGGAAGCCCAATCTGTTCAGTAGAAATGGGGAAGTTGAGGCTTTATGAAGCCAGGCAGCACTTCTGAAACACTGGGTTTAATAGTGGCAGAGCAAAGATTAGAAACAACAGGGCTTGATTGCTGTGATATCCAGTGTTCTACACACTATAGGGATCATGTCATTGATGAAACTTTCATCATACATGTAGAGACTTTTCAAATATTTCATGAGTCTCTTCTTTGCTTCTCTGTCCATAATTCATCATATACTTTGTCTCATTTACATTAGTGGCATTACAGGCTCCACCAATGAAACGGAGGAAGAATACTGACAATTTATTGTGGGGTCTATGAAGTTCCATGAAATGAATGGAGTATAAATCAGAAAAGCCAAATAACAATTAAATAGATCTAGATACCACTTACAGGCTAAAACTTTGCTTAGTATGGCTTTTCTAGCTGCAGCAATATTTTGCTTTGTTTAATGAACATTTTTATTGAAGGATATCCAAGTGCAAAAACAATGTTTTCGGCTCAGTGGGGTTTTTTTCAGCTTTATGAAGTCACTTAAAAATTATTTTTCTTTTCCATTACAGTTTATTACAAGATATTGAATGTAGTTCCCTGTGCTATACAGTAGGACCTTGTTGTTCATCTATTTTACGTATATATATATATATGTATATATATAGTAGTATCTCTCTTCTAATCCCAAATTCCTAATTTATCCCTTCCCCACTTTCCCCTTTGGTAACCATAAGTTTGTTTTCTACGTCTGTGACTCTATTTCTGTTTTGTAAATAAGTTTATTTATATCATATTTCAGATTCCACATATAAGTGATATCATATGATATTTGTCTTTCTCTGACTTCACTTAGTATGATACTCTCTAGGTCTATCCATGTTGCCGCAAATGCATTATTTCATTCTTTTTGTGGGTAATATTCCAATATATATATTGGATACGTGGCTATATATATACATATATCTCATGTTCTTTAGCCACTCATTTGTTGATGGACATTTAGGTTACTTCCATGTCTTAGCTGTTGTAAATGGTGCTGCTGTGAACATTGGTGTGCATGTATCCTTTCGAATTAGAGTTTTCTCCAGATATATACCCAGAAGTGGGACTGCTGGATCATATGGCAACTCTATTGTTAGTTTTCTAAGGAATCTCCATACTGTTCTCTGTAGTGGCTGCACCAATTTACACTCCCACCAACAGTGTAGGAGGGTTCTCTTTTCTCCACACTCTCTCCAGAATTTATTTGTAGACTTTTTAATGATGGCCATTCTGACCGGTGTGAGGTGATACTCATTATAGTCTGTTTTTTTTTTTTTTTGCGGTACACGGGCCTCTCACTGCTATGGCCTCTCCCGTTGTGGAGCACAGGCTCCTGACGCACAGGCTCAGCGGCCATGGCTCATGGGCCTCGCCGCTCTGCGCCATGTGGGATCCTCCCGGACCGAAGCATGAACCCATGTCCTCTGCATCGGCAGGTGGACTCTCAACCACTCCGCCACCAGGGAAGCCCTCATTATAGTTTTGATTTGCATATCTCTAATGATTAGTAATGTTGAGCATCTTTTCATGTGCTTATTGACCATCTGTATGTATTCTTTGGAGAAATGTCTGTTAGGTCTTTTGCCCATTTTTTGATTGTTTGCTTTTTTGTTATTGAGTTGTATGAGCTGTTTGTATATTTTGGAAATTAAGCCCTTGTCGGTTGCCTTGTTTGCAAATATTTTCTCCCAGTCCATAGGTTGTCTTTCTGTTTTGTTTATGGTTTTCTTTGCTGTGCCAAAGCTTATAAGTTGATTAAAACCCATTTGTTTATTTTTGCTTTTATTTTTTTGCCTTGGGAGACTGACCTAAAACAACATTGCTATGATTTATGTCAGAGAAGGTTTTGCCTCTGTTCTAGGAGTTTTATGGTGTCATGTCTTATATTTAAGTCTTCAAGCCATTTTGAGTTTACTTTTGTATATGGTGTGAAGGCGTGTTCTAACTTCATTGATGTACATGTGGCTCCAGCTTTCTCAGCACCACTTGCTGAAGAGACTGTCTTTTCTCCATTATATATTTTTGCCTCTTTTGTCAAAGATTAATTGACTGTAGGGTGTGGGTTTATTTCTGGGCTCTCTATTCTGTTCCATTGATTCATATTTCTGTTTTGGTGCCAATTGCATGCTGTTTTGATTACTGTACCAGCTCAATGAATTTTAACAAAGGGAATACACCCATGTTGTCACTAACCAGATAAAAATATAGAATATTATTACTAACACCGCAGAAGCCTCCCTAATAAATCTTTATTACCCACTTATCACTACCCCCATCACTATTCGGATTTTTATTTTCTTAGCAGAGTTTTAAAGTTTACATAAATGTGATTATATAGTGTGTATACCTTTTCATCTGGTATCTTAGATTTAGTGCATCCATCTATGTTTTGAGCAGCATTAGTTCATTTATTTTCACTGATATATAATATGCAATTTCATGAATATACCACAATTTATTCTATTCATGATGAACTTGTTTTAGTTTTTACTACTATAAATAATGTTGCTGTAAACATTCATGTGTATGTCTTTTGGTGCATATATAAATTTTTTAGTTTTTTTATTGGAGTAAATGTTCATTGCAGCACTATTTACAATAGGCAGGACATGGAAACAACCTAAATGTCCAATGATAGATGAATGGATAAAGAAGATGTGGTACATATATACAATGGAATATTACTCAGTCATAAAAAGGAACGAAATTGGGTCATTTGCAGAGATGTGGATGGACCTAGAATTTGTCATACAAAGTAAGCCAGAAAGAGAAGAACAAACACTGTATATTAACGTATATTTGTGGAATTTAGAAAAATGGTACAGATGAACCTATTTGTAAGGCAGGAATAGAGACGTAGACATAGAGAACAGACGTGGACATGGGGGGGAAGGGGAGGGTGGGACGAATTGGGAGATTAGGTTTGACATAAATACACATTTATAGATTTTTTTATGGACATATACCCATGAGTGAAATTTCTGAATCATGAAGTATGCCTACATACTAGGCAATACTGGGATTTCCAGTGTCTTTTTAAAAATTTAATTAAAAATTTTTTTTTATCCATTCTGATGGATGAATGGTGGTATTTCTTTTTCTTTTTTTTTTTTTTTTTGTGGTACATGGGCCTCTCACTGTTGTGGCCTCTCCCATTGTGGACCACAGGCTCTGGACGCGCAGGCTCAGCGGCCATGGCTCACGGGCCTAGTCGCTCCGTGGCATGTGGGATCCTCCCAGACTGGGGCACAAACCCGTGTCCCCTGCACCGGCAGGCAGACTCCCAACCACTGCGCCACCAGGGAAGCCCCGAACGGTGGTATTTCATTGTAGTTTTAACTTACATTTCCTTGATGACTACTGAAGTTGAGCAATTTTTCATATGCTTATTGGTCACTTGCCTATTCTTCCTTGTGAAGTGCCTCCTCAAGACTTTGTCCATCGTTTTTATCTTTTTCTTATTGGTTTGTAGGATTTCTTTATATATTCTGGATACATGTCTTTTAACAAATAGATACATATCTTCTCCTATTCTTTAGCTTCCATTCTCACTTATGATATCCTTTAATGAACAGAATTTCTTACTTTAAAGCAATAGTTTTTTTTTTTAATTTTAGTAGTAGGTTTTTTTTTTTTGCACCTTGTTTAAGAAATATCTGCCTACCCCAATGTCATGAAGAAATTTTCCTATGTGTATTCTAGAATTCACATTTTACAGTTAGACCTTTAATATTTATGACCATGATCCATCTGGAATCATTTTTGTGTAAGGAGTAATGTAGCAATCAAGAAACAACTTTTGCCAAATGTATATATAACAGATCTATCAGTAATTTTTGAAGACAGTCCTTTCCATTTGCATTTCAGTGGCAACTCTGTAATAAATTGAGTTACTGCATGTATGTTTCTGAGATGAAATCTAGTCTGATATTCTTTGTGCCAGTGTTTCAATTACTCTTGTTTATAAATACCTTGATATTTAGTCTTACAGTTCCTTAGCTTTATTCTTTCTCTTGGCTATCACTGGTTCTTTTGATTTTTACATAAATTTCAAAACGACCTTATTTTTTTTTTTTTTTTGCAGTATGTGGGCCTCTCACTGTTGTGGCCTCTCCCATTGCAGAGCACAGGTTCTGGACGCGCAGGCTCAGCGGCCATGGCTCACGGGCCTAGCCTCTCCGTGGCATGTGGGATCTTCCCGGACCGGGGCACGAACCCGTGTCCCCTGCATTGGCAGGTGGACTCTCAACCACTGCGCCACCAGGGAAACCCAGATCTTATCAATTTTAAAAGTACCTGAAATTATGATTGACACTGCACTGAATCTACAAATTAGATTATGGATAACTGACATCTTTATAATATTGAGCCTTCCATGAACAAGGTATATACATACATCTCTTTATTTAGATCTTCTTTAGTTTTATCTCAAACTTTCTAGTTTGTGTCTGCACCCACAGGTGTGTATGCATGCATGCATTTGTGTATAGGTCCTGCACATTTTTTATTAGACATAATAATAGACAAAGGCATAATAAGGCAAGAGGAAGAAGGAGAAGGAGGGGGAGGAGAAGGGAATGAGAAGGAAAAAGGGGTGGAGGAGGAGGGAGGTGGAGGAGGAGGAAGAACAAGAAGAACAAAAGCAAGAAAAACAAAAGCAAGAACAACAACAAATAAAAGAAGAAGAAGAGTGAGAAGAGGAACAAGAAAAAAGAAAATGCAGGCCAGTCTTGCTCATGAACTCAGAAGTAAAACTGTAATCCAAGCATTGACAAATCTACTCCAATGTTATATAAAAAGGATGGTATTTCATGACCAAGTAGAGTTTTATTCCAGGGATGCAGGGCTGGCTTAATATATAAATTCAAACAATATATGTCAGACTCATCACAGTCAGAGAATAAAAAGGGAAAAGCATGCAATCATCTCTGTGGATGCAGAAAATTCATTTGGAAAACCTACTTCCCATTAATGATAAAAAACAATTAGTAAAATGAGAATAGAAAGAAATTTCTCTAGTATGATAAATGGTATCCAAAATAAAAACATATAGGGACTTCCCTGGTGGTGCAGTGGTTAAGAATCTGCCTTCCAATGCAGGGTACGTGGGTTCGATCCCTGGTCAGGGAACTAAGATCCCACATGCCAGGGGGCAACTAAGCCTGCGTACCACAACTACTGAGCCTGTGTGCCATAACTAGAGAGCCCATGTGCTGCAACTACTGAGCCCGCATGCTCTAGAGCCTGCATGCCACAACTAGAGAGAAGCCCACACACCACAACTAGAGAGAAGCCCGTGTGCCGCAACAAAGAGCCGATGTGCCACAATGAAAGATCCCGCGTGCTGCAACTAAGACCTGACGCAGCCATAAATAAATAAATAAATAAATAGTTAAAAAAAAAAAAAAAACCTATAGCAAACATTATACATTGTAAAATATTGGAAGATTTTCTACTGGAATAAAAATTTAACAAGGTCACAAAATCAAATGTCAATAGAAAATTATTTCTATATACTAGAAACAATAATTAGAAAATCAACTGATGGCATAGATTGTTTTCCAAAACCCCTCTGTCTGGTCTGTCCTGGAACTTCGTTTTTTACTACCATAGCATCATGAAACTGCTGAATCAAAAAATATGAGTTACTGCAGTTTTCTTCTCATTAACATTTTGAGAGAGATTCTGGATGCCTCCTTTGTTTCCTGATGCCTTCAAACAATATGCTTTCATTTCCTTTAAAAAAAACTTTATCCAGCTTTTATAGTTTTATCTCATCAGGAGGTTTGGTGAAATATAAGCTCCTCCTTTTATAGTTTGAAGTAGGAGTCAGTATGATTATTTTTCTTACTCTTACCATTATTAGCATCCATTAAAATTTTAGTTTTGAATTTTTTCTTTAATTGCAGTTAAGTCAAAATTAGCTATGAATAAAAATTTTGATAAAAATCTTTGATGCTTTTAAGCCCTAACTGTATTTTTCATACATTTCCCACATAATTTTTCCTGGTATTCATTAGGGCAGGAAAACTGCCTTTTTTGGCATCTGTTTTATACCGTGGCATAGAATCTGACATATATTCTCAATAAATATTACTGAGAAAAATCACCTTACTTTACTGATTTTAAGGTGCATATTTATTTTACATTTTAATCTGTCTAAAGTCAAGGCATTTTAAAACCACTGTTATCTCACAGTACCTGTGCGGCAAGTAGATTCTGGCACAATTAAGAGAGTACCAATATTAAAACACCGTAGAACATATTGAACATGATAATCATTTATATTTGAAAACAAAGTCCTTTTAGTTCAAAGATGACTAATTAAATGTTTGGATATTCTACAAAGACTTAGCAACTGTCTTTGTGAAAAGATGGGGCACAGATACAATGTCTGAAAATCATCTTTCTAATATTACTTCCTTTCTAAATTCTGCTCCATCTTGCTTTAAACATATATTGAACGTCAAGGGTATGTTTATCTGGGATTACTGATGGATGGAATACAGTCATACTTGTTGAAATCTTTCAAGATTTTCTATGTATCGAAGAAACTTCTGTTTATCCTTTAACTATTTTGTATGATTATGGGATTTTCATAGAATACTTTATATTTAACAGTATTTTCCTATGGAATTTGATGGGCATTAACCACTAAAAAAATAATTACACATTTTCAAGACAAATACAAAAAATTCTGGTTTAGTTCAATATGTCTTGGGAGTTATATCAAAAATGAAAAGGAACATATATATGCATGTGCGTGCTCTACACACAGGGATATTTATAAAGACTAACTGTAGCTATCATTTATTGGGTATTGACCATGTGTTAGGAGTTAAGCTAAGTGTCTTATGGCATTGCTCTTTTTATCATTACAGTAACTATGAAGAATTAAATTATTATTCTACAGATGAGAAACTGAGACACAGAGTGGTTAAGAACCTTGGCTGGGGTCACCTAGAATGTGGCAAAGCCAAGACTTGAAAATGGGCCACACTCCAAAGAATGTACTCATAACTGTGCTAAGGCTTTTATTTGTGTGAAATATTTGAAATAATTCCCACTATACAAGCCATGTCTTCAAACTACAGTCATCAAAAAATCTAGGGAAAAAGTGAATCTCTTATGTCCACATGAGCAAAATATAGTAGTAACCAGCAAATCAAGATTAGGACTAACTAGAGTTAAAGTAATGCCCAGTATAGGAACAGAGATGCTTGGTAAACCAAAGAAGGTCCCCCTGGAAAATAGAGTGCTAGAAGTGAGATCATCTAGAAGTGAGATTTTGATAGGCTGAAGAGAGAGGAGAAGCATTTAGGCAAGGATAATAGCACAAATAAAGGCTCAGATATAGAAGGACCACGCTTATTCAAGCAACTGTGAATGTTGAGTGTTTAAGGAGTCCAGTTAGGAGCACCTCATTTTTGTCTCGTGTTCAAAAACAATTGGAAAATCTCACAAATGAATAAGTAGAAAGTGACCACAGTATCCTCTTTATTACCAGCAAAGCTGATAACTGGAAAATCTCATAAACACCTGTGAGATAGCAGACTTTATAACATTAAACCCCAGAACTAGAATTATCCACCCAGAAGAATTAAGATTAGCCATGCCTGGAAAAGCAGAGTAGAACACATGTGCCCTGTAGGGCTCTCACTCCCAAGAAGGAGGAGGAACAGGAAGGAGTTGGGCAATGAATGTCCAGTTTATCCTTCTGAAGCTCACTACTCATCCCAGTAACTCCATCTCGCCTGGGGTGGACTAAAAGGATGTGGAAAGGCTAACAGTTATTCTAGCAGAGCTCCTTCACAGGGATGGGAACATCAGGAGTAGATATGCAGCATCCCTCCACCTTGACCAAATTGAAAATCTATACCTAAAATCCCCCAAATTGGCTATTTTTCTTAATTTTCTACCTGACACAGTGGTAGAGATCCACTCTTTCATTCCTGCTCCTCTTAAATATTTCCTGTAGCAATTAAATAGAGTTGAAATTACTCCTCTGCAAAAAGGCTCAAGGGATCTCATAAGTGACCTAAAAAGAGCATCTCCTAAACATAAGAACAGTCTTGAAATAAGATACACTGTCCTCTGTTCCTTTTGGAATGGAGGGACTTGTGTGTATAGTTTCACCTAAACATATGAAAAAGTGCTTGGAAGACAAGGTTTCTCACCTTGGGTCATGCTACCTTTTCAGCTGTACCTCATCTGTGTTCAGTAGTTCAAATAATTGAATATGAAATGATTAAGACTTTGGGATAAATATGCTGTAACCTGAGATGACAGAGATTCTCACTTTCTGGTAAAGGAACAACTAAAGGAATCTATTGTCTATTTTTTTTCCTAATTCCTACAATTTATATTTATTTGTGTTGAATCTTTTGGCTAACTATATTTGATACTGGAGTCCTTTTTAATCCTCTGGATATTCGCTGTTACCTTGCTGTCTCCTCATGTATCCTTTCTGTTGTTAGTGCCTATTTTTACAAATCATTTAAAATTTTGTTATGAAGTTATAAAATAATCAGTGGTGTCTAAATTTTAGTGACTAAGCCATTTCCCACTGACATTGTGGGTGACATGGACACTGACAGGTCCTCAGTACAACATCACTGCATCAGACCAGAGGAATTCAGGGAACTCATGGGACAGAGTTTTGTAGACTGAAAACTGAGAATTGATATCAGAGATGTCAGAGAGTGTGGCAGTGAGCCAGGAGTTAAAAATCTTCAAGTAACTAGGGGAAGAAAATCTGGGCATATTAAGATTAGACTTGGTAAATTCAAGGTAGCTAGTGTTGATGTGGTTGTAGAGGATATGCCTCGGGAGGAGTTATCTGCAACTTAATCTTCCCCTATAAATGAGGAAAGACATTCTGAAGAAACAGGTTTCCCCAGTGTGTGGTCCAGCCCACCACAGTAGTTGACACCTGATGACTGGAAAGGCCTAGAGAGTCATTGTTTTAGACTAGTGCATTGATTCACTCTTGACCTATGTTGGGGAGGATGGGATTATACCAAGTGTGAGATTCCACTTGACACCTTTAAATGAAGTTGACACTTTTGGGGAAGGCAGATATTATCCTAGCATGGGGTTTCCCTACTCAGCCTGATAATGGTGATAGAAGGCCTGGGACATGCTTCACATTGCCCTAGGACTAATTCCAACTTCCTTAGTATGACATACATGAAACTCAATATCTACTTCTCCAAGCTTTCCTTCTCTACATTCTCCTTCACCTAGTCCAAACACTGTACATCACAGTCACAACAACTGTTTATAGCTTTTTAAACGTGTCAGGCCCTTACGGGCCTTAGGGAATTTGCATTTGCTGCTTCCTCTGTAGAATGTTCTTCTTGTATTCTTCACTTGACAACTGCTATTTGTCCTTCATACTGAGTTGACATGAAGCAACCTCTGAGAATGTTTGGAACTCTCTTCCTTTATTCTCCTCTTTCAGGGCACTTATAACGGCACCACAAATTGCCAGTTTTCCTGAAGTACGTGAGTGGCCCTTTTTCAGCCGGGACATTCTTGTTTACCCTTGCATCTGCAGTTCTTACCACTGGGAGTGGCTTTTTTAATTTTAATATATTTTTTAACATCTTTATTGGAGTATAATTGCTTTAAAATGGTGTGTTAGTTTCTGCTGTATAACAAAGTGAATCAGCTATATGTATACATATATCCCCATATCTCCTCCCTCTTGCAGCTCCCTCCCACCCTCCCTATTCCACCCCTCTAGGTGGTCACAGAGCACCTAGCTGATCTCCCTGTGCTATGCAGCTGCTTCCCACCAGCTATCTGTTTTACATTTGGTAGTGTATATATGTCAATGCTACCCTCTCACTTCATCCCAGCTTACCCTTCCCCCTCCCTGTGTCCTCAAGTCCATTCTCTACATCTGTGTCTTTATTCCTGTCCTGCCCCTAGGTTCATCAGAACCTTTTTTTTTTTTAGATTCTATATATGTGTTAGCATATGGTAATTGTTTTTCTCTTTCTGACTTACTTCACTCTGTATGACAGACTCTAGTGAGAGAGACATCCACCTCACTACAAATAACTCACTTTCGTTTCTTTTTATGGCTAATATTCCACTTTATATATGCGCCACATCTTCTTTATCCATTCATCTGTCGATGGACACTTACGTTGCTTCCATGTCCTGGCTATTGTAAATAGAGTTGCAGCGAACATTGTGCTACATGACTCTTTTTGAATTATGGTTTTCTCAGGGTATATGCCCAGTAGTGGGTTTCTGGGTCATATGGTAGTTCTATTTGTAGTTTTTTAAGGAACCTCCATACTGTTCTCCATAGTAGCTGTGTCAATTTACATTCCCACCAACAGTGCAAGAGCGTTCTCTTTTCTGCACACACTCTCCAGCATTTAACGTTTATAGATTTTTTGATGATGGCCATTCTGACCGGTGTGAGGTGATATCTCATTGTAGCTTTGATTTGCATTACTCTAATGATTAGTGATGTTGAGCAACCTTTCATGTGTTTGTTGGCAATCTGTAAATCTTTGGAGAAATGACTGTTTAGGTCTTCTGCCCATTTTTGGATTGGGTTGTTTGCTATTTTGATATTGAGCTGCATGAGCTGCTTGTATATTTGGGGGATTAATCCTTTGTCAGTTGCTTTGTTTGCAAATATTTTCTCCCATTCTGAGAGTTTTTTTTGTATCCTGTTTATGGTTTCCTTTGCTGTGCAAAAGCTTTTAAGTTTCATTGGGTCCCATTTGTTTATTTTTGTTTTTACTTCCATTTCTCTAGGAGGTGGGTCAAAAAGGATCTTGCTGTGATTTATGTCACAGAGTGTTCTGCCTATGTTTTCCTCTAAGAGTTTCATGCTGTCTGGTCTTACATTTAGGTGTTTAATCCATTTTGAGTTTATTTTTGTGTATGGTGTTAGGGGGTGTTCTAATTTCATTCTTTTACGTGTAGCTGTTCAGTTTTCCCAGCACCACTTACTGAAGAGACTGTCTTTTCTCCATTGTACATCCTTGCCTCGTTTGTCATAGATAAGTTGAAGACAGGTGTGTGGGTTTATCTCTGGGCTTTCTATCCTGTTCCATTGATCTATATTTCTGGTTTTGTGCCAGTACCATATTGTCTTGATTACTGTAGCTTTGCAGTGTAGTCTGAAGTCAGGGAGCCTGATTCCTCCAGCTCAGTTTTTCTTTCTCAAGATTGCTTTGGCTATTTGGGGTCTTTTGTGTTTCCATACAAATGTTGCAACTTTTTGTTCTAGTTCTGTGACAAACGCCATTGGTAGTTTCATAACGATTGCATTGAATATGTAGATTGCTTTGGGTGGTATAGTCATGTTCACAATGTTGATTCTTCCAATCCAAGAACTTGCTATATCTCTCCATCTGTTTGTATCATCTTTAGTTTCTTTCATCAGTGTCTTATAGTTTTTGGCATACAGTTTCTTGTCTCCGTAGGTAGGCTTATTCCTATGTACTTTATTCTTTTTGTCTCAGTGGTAAATAGGAGTGTTTCCTTAATTTCTCTTTCAGATTTTTCATCATTAGTGTAAAGAAATGCAAGAGATTTCAGTTCATTAATTGTGTATCCTGCTATTCTACCAAATTCACTGATTAGCTCTAGTAGTTTTCTCATAGCATCTTTAGGATTCTCTATGTATAGTATCATGTCATCTGCAAACAGTGACAGCTTTACTTCTTTTCCAGTTTGGATTCCTTGTATTCCTTTTTCTTCTCTGATTGTTGTCCCTAAAACTTTCAAAACTATGTTGAATAATAGTGGTGAGAGTGGACAACCTTTTCTTGTTCCTGATCTTAGTGGAAATGGTTTCAGTTTTTCACCATTCAGAACGATGTTGGCTGTGGGTTTGTAATATATGGCCTTACCTCAACTTATGTTGAGGTAAGTTCCCTCTATGCCCACTTTCTGCAGGGTTTTTATCATAAATGTGTGTTGAATTTTGTCAAAAGCTTTTTCTGCATCTATTGAGATGATCATATGGTTTTCCTCCTTCAATTTGTTAATATGTTTTATCACACTGATTAATTTGAGTATATTAAAGAATCCTTGCATTCCTGGGATAAACCCCACTTGATCATGGTGTATGATCCTTTTAATGTGCTGTTGGATTCTGTTTGCTAGTATTTTGTTGAGGATTTTTGCATCTATGTTCATCAGTGATATTGGCCTGTAGTTTTCTTTCTTTGTGACATCTTTGGTTTTGGTATCAGGGTGATGGTGGCCTCATAGAACGAGTTTGGGAGTGTTCCTCCCTCTGCTCTATTTTGGAAGAGTTTGAGAAGGATAGGTGTTAGGTCTTCTTTAAATGTTTGATAGAATTCTCCTGTGAGGCCATCTGGTCCTGGGCTTTTGTTGGAAGATTTTTAATCACAGTCTCAATTTCAGAGCTTGTGATTGGTCTGTTTATATTTTCTATTTCTTCCGTCACTGTTGGAAGGTTGTGCTTTTCGAAGAATTTGTCCATTTCTTCCAGGTTGTCCATTTTATTGGCATATAGTTGCTTGTAGTAATCTCTCTTGATCCTTTGTATTTCTACAATGTAAGTTGTTACTTCTCCTTTTTCATTTCTAATTCTATTGATTTGAGTCTTCTCCCTTTTTTTTTTTGACGAGTGTAGCTAATGGTTTATCAATTTTATCTTCTCAAAGAACCAGCTTTTAGCTTTATTGATCTTTGCTACCATTTCCTTCATTTCTTTTTTTTTTTTTTTTTTTTTTTTTTTTTTTTTGTGGTACACGGGCCTCTCACTGTTGTCCTTCATTTCTTTTTCATTTTTTTCTGATCTGATCTTTATGAGCTCTTTCGTTCTGCTAACTTTGGGGCTTTTTGTACTTTTTTGTCTAATGGCTTTAGGTGTAAGGTTAGGTTGTTTATTTGAGATGTTTCTTGTTTCTTCAGGTAGGATTGTATTGCTATAAACTTCCCTCTTAGAACTGCCTTTGATGCATCCCATAGGTTTTGGGTTGTTGTGTTTTCATTGTCATTTGTTTCTAGGTATTTTTTGATTTCCTCTTTGATTTCTTCAGTGATCTCTTGGTCATTTAGTGGTGTGTTGTTTAGACTCCATGTGTCTGTATTTTTCACAGATTTTTTTCCTGTAATTGATATCTAGTCTCACAATGTTGTTGTTGGAAAATATACTTGATACAATTTCAATTTTCTTAAATTTACCAAGGCTTGATTTGTGACCCAAGATATGATCTATCCTGGAGAATGTTCCATGAGCAGTTGAGAAGAAAGTGTATTCTGTAGTTTTTGGATGGAATGTCCTATAAATGCCAATTAAGTCCATTTTATTTAATGTATCATTTAAAGATTCTGTTTCCTTATTCATTTTCATTTTCGATGATCTGTCCATTGGTGAAAGTGGGGTGTTAAAGTCCCGTACTACGACTGTGTTACTGTTGATTTCCTCTTTCATGGCTGTTAGCATTTACCTTATGTATTGAGGTGCTCCTATTTTGAATGCATAAATATTTACAATTATTGTATCTTCTTCTTGGATTGATCCCTTGATCATTATGTAGTGTCCTTCTTTGTCTCCTGAAATAGTCTTTATTTTAAAGTCTGTTTTGTCTGATATGAGAATTGCTACTCCAGCTTTCTTGTGATTTCCATTTGCATGGGGTATCTTTTTCCATCCCATCACTTTCAGTCTGTATGTGTCCTTAGGTCTGAAGTGGGTCTCTTGTAGACAGCATACATATGGGTCTTGGTTTTGTATCCATTCAGCTGGCCTATGTCTTTTGGTTGGAGCATTTAATCCATTTACATTTAAGTTAGTTATCAATATGCATGTTCCTATTACTATTTTCTTAATTGATTTGGGTTTGTTATTGTAGGTCTTTTCCTTCTCTTGTGTTTCCTGCCTAGAGAAGTTCCTTTAGCATTTGTTGTAGAGCTGGTTTGGTGGTGCTGAATTCTCTTAGCTTTTGCTTGTCTGTAAAGGTTTTAATTACTCTGTCAAATCTGAATGAGATTCTTGCTGGGTAGAGTAATGTTGGTTGTAGGTTTTTCCCTTTTATCACTTTAAATATGCCCTTCTACTGCCTTCTGGCTTGCAGAGTTTCTGATGAAAGGTCAGCTGTTAACCTTATGGGGATTCTCTTGTACGTTATTTGTTGCTTTTCCCTTGCTGCTTTTAATATTTTTTCCTTGTATTTAATTTTTGATTGTTTGGTTATATGTGTCTTGGCGTGTTTCTCCTTGAATTTATCCTGTATGGAGCTCTCTGCCCTTCCTGGACTTGACTATTCCCTTTCCTATATTAAGGAAGTGTTCAACTGTAATCTCTTCAAATATTTTCTCAGTCCCTTTCTTTTTCTGTTCTTCTTCTGGGACCCCTATAATTCGAATGTTGGTGTGTTTAATGTTGTCCCAGAGGTCTCTGAGACTGTCCTCAATTCTTTTCATTCTTTTTTCTTTATTCTGCTCTGCGATAGTTATTTCCACTACTTTATTTTCCAGGTCACTTATCCGTTCTTCTGCCTCAGTTATTCTGCTATTGATTCTTTCTAGAGAATTTTTAATTTCATTTATCGTGTTGTTCATCATTGTTTGCTCTTTCGTTCTTCTAGGTCCTTTTTAAATGTTTCTTGTATTTTCTCCATTCTATTTCCAAGATTTTGCATCATCTTTACTATCATTACTCTGAATTCTTTTTCAGGTAGATTGCCTATTTCCTCTTCATTTGTTTGGTCTCGTGGGTTTTTACCTTGCTCCTTCATCTTCTGTGTGTTTCTCTGTCTTCTCATTTTGCCAAACTTACTGTGTTTGTGGTCTCCTTTTCGCAGGCTACAGGTTTGTAGTTCCTGTTGTTTTTGGTTCCTTCCCCCAGTGGCTAAGGTTGGTTCCGTGGGTTGTGTAGGCTTCCTGGTGGAGGGGACTGGTGCCTGTGTTCTGGTGGATGAGGCTGGATCTTGTCTTTCTGGTGGGCGGGACCATGTCTGGTGGGCAGGACCATGTCTGGTGGTGTGTTTTGGGGTGTCTCTGAACTTATTATGATTTTAGGCAGCCTCTCTACTAATAGGTTGTGTTGTGTTCCTGTGTTGCTAGTTGTTTGGCATGGGGTGTCCAGCACTGTAGCTTGCTGGTCATTGAGTGGAGCTGGGTCATAGCGTTGCGATGGAGATCTTTCGGAGAGCTTTCACTGTTTGATATTACGTGCTGTTGGGAGGTCTCTGGTAGAGCAGTGTCCTGAGCTCGGCTCTCCCACCTCAGAATATCATGCCTGACACCTGGCCGGAGTACTAAGACCCACGGTCACAGCACTGCTACTTAGCTGCAAAGTTGGGATTCATTCCCTGCCTTGTGACCCCAAGTCCAGTGTGCTTTGATTTCCCCCTTGTATTAAAAAGAGGATCCATATGTTTCTGACTCCAATTCAGAGGACTGGCAGGGAAGCCACCTGGTTAGACAGCAGAACTCTCCCCACACAGGAAGCATCAAGCACTCACGAGGCTTGTCCTGGGTGGCCACGAGACAAGTAGTTCCGTTTTCTGCCTGCCAGAATCTTATAAGTGTTTATAGAAACTTCTCTATAGAGGCTTTAACTAGGTTCAGTGTAATATACTATCCAGATGGTCTCAACAACACCTACTCTCTCAAGGTTGTGTCCATGAGGCAGCTTCCAGCTCAGGGAAGCTGGGAGTTGCTTATAGCAGGTGATCAATAGACATCAGTTGCTATAAAGCTATTTAACTCCCAGTAGTAATTGAGCTTCCTGAACTTTTATTTTCACTATTCCAAAATTCCAGATGTAATTCCCAGACATCATTATCCCTGCAAATCTACCTCATTAGAATTCAACAGTGGTACTCTTAAAGGATAACAGTAAAAATATCTTAAGACACATAAGTAATGGAGATTAAGAGACCAGAATTGCCTGGAGCTCCTGGATTCATGTTAAGGATTGTTTTTAGCAAAGTCATCAAATCACACACTGACAAATCTATGTGTTTTGAATATGAATGTCATTTCTTTTGGCATGAGACTCATCTCTTCACTATTGCCTAAACTTTAGATATTTGGGGTAAATGGATTTTTCTCCCAAATTAAAACTATGCTAAAAAAATTGAGAGTATTCTAGGTTCGTATTAGGATGTTTTAGTCTATCTTCTTTATCTAAACACTGATATGATTTGCTTTAGAGTTTATGACTAAACTTAAGCTTTTTGTAAGATTATATAGAGTTGGGAATATTCTTATTCATCATGTAATCCAACCCCTGGAAGCACAATCCAACCCCTGGAAGCACAAAGCCAAGTATCTCTGCTGCTTAGCTATCCCTAATTTTCTTCCCTGGCTAAGATACAGTGGGGAGGTATATTGATTACAGCTCAGATTTTCATCTGGGTCATTCAACCTACGTTCAGCTAGTGGTGTGCTTTTACTCGTGCAGGCAGAGACACACTGTCAGTGTCTCCATGGAGGACAGTTGACTAAGTGTGGTGAGACTGTTTGTTGGCATCCCTTCCCTTTTCAGGGTTTGTTTTACATAACAGCATGTCACAGCTCTTCAAGGAACAATGCTAGAAACTGCCCTGGCTTCCCTTCTCATAACATACAGGAAGGAAACATCAGCACTTGAAAAATACTCTTGCTCCAAGCCCAGCTCTCAGCTGGCAGATAATCAATTTCCCCCAAAGCCAACCTCCTTCCACTCCTCTCCTCTCCATCTTCTGCAGTATTACGTGTGGTAACCTATGACAGAGGATGAACTGAGAGCTTCCAGTTCTCTAGGAGGAAGGTTGGGGAGTGAGGGGCCTCTCTTACGTTCCTCATTTCTAAGATAAGAGAACTGAACAAGTTGATGTCTAAAATTGCATATTTCTATGGGTTTATTGTGTTATCATTTCAGTATCATGCACCCCAAAATTGGTGTCATGCTTTTAATGGAAAGTCACCATGAGAAAATTTCAAATTGAGAATCAAGCTACTGAAATTTTGTATTTTAGATCTGATCCTTTGTGTCCCTGGAGGTATAATTTTAAGTCTCCAAGTTTCAGCTGGACTAGATGATGCTTGAGATTCCTTCTAATTCTAAATAGTCTAAGCTATATGCTATCTCTTTTCCTTTTAATACATTTTTTACTTACTTTAAAGTGATAGTGGTTTAAAGGAATGATTTTACAACTAGGAACAAAGGGGGTCTATTTATATTCTATTCTTTATCAGTGTCTTTTCTTTGTTTTTATAAATTTACTTACTTTATTTTTTGGCTGCATTGGGTCTTCGTTGCTGGGCGCGGGCTTTCTCTAGTTGTGATGAGTGGGGGCTACTCTTTGTTGTGGTGCATGGGCTTCTCATTGCGGTGGCTTCTCTTTGTTTCAGAGCACAGGCTCTAGGCGCATGGGCTTCAGTAGTGTGACACACGGCCTCAGTAGTTGTGGCTCACGGGCTCTAGAGCACAGGCTCAGTAATGGGTGGCACACGGGCTTAGCTGCTCCACGGCATGTGGGATCTTCTTGGACCAGGGCTCGAATCTGTGTCCCCTGCACTGGCAGGCGGATTCATAACCACTGCACCACCAGGGAAGCCCAGTGTCTTTTCTTAATAAGAACAACGGCTAGACAATATAAGAGAACTATGAGGAAATATGGGGAATGTTTAGGTTACCACAATTTTTTTGGTATCTACAAAAGATGAACTACACATAAGCTTGGTGACTTTGACATTCGCATAGATTATGAATTGTCCATTAAAGCTGACACATGTATAAAACTCTTAGAGGAAAACATGGGCAGAACACTCCATGACATAAATCACAGCAAGATCCTTTTTGAGCCACCTCCTAGAGAAATGGAAATAAAACAAAAACAAAAACACGGGACCTAATGAAACTTAAATGCTTTTTGAATAGCAAAGGAAACCATAAACAAGATGCAAAGAAAACTCTCAGAGTGGGAGAAAATATTTGCAAATGAAGCAACCGACAAAGGATTAATCCCCCAAATATACAAGCAGCTCATGCAGCTCAATATCAAAAAAACAACCCAATCCAAAAATGGGCAGAAGACCTAAATAGTCATTTCTCCAAAGAAGATATACGGATTGCCAACAAACACAAGAAAGGATGCTCAACATCACTGATCATTAGAGAAATGCAGATCAAAACTACAATAAGGTATCACCTCACACTGGTCAGAATGGCCATCATCAAAAAATCTACAAACAGGGCTTCCCTGGTGGCGCAGTGGTTGAGAGTCCGTCTGCCGATGCAGGGGACACGGGTTCGTGCCCCGGTCTGGGAAGATCCCACATGCCGCGGAGTGGCTGGGCCCGTGAGTCATGGCCGCTGAGCCTGAGCGTCCGGAGCCTGTGCTCCACAACAGTGAGAGGCCCGCGTACCGAAAAAAACTAAAAAAACAAAAAAAAAACTACAAACAATAAATGCTTGAGAGGGTGTGGAGAAAAGAGAACCCTCTTGCACTGTTGGTGGGAATGTAAATTGACACAGCCACTATGGAGAACAGTATGGAGATTCCTTAAACCTGAAAATAGAATTACCATACGACCCAGCAATCCCACTACTGGGCATATGCCCTGAGAAAACCATAATTCAAAAAGAATCATGTACCATAATGTTCATTGCAGCTCTATTTACAATAGCCAGGACATGGAAGCAACATAAGTATCCATCGACAGATGAATGGATAAAGAAGATGTGGCGCATATATAAAGTGGAATATTAGCCATAAAAAAAACGAAAGTGAGTTATTTGTAGTGAGGTGGATGGACCTAGAGTCTGTCATACAGAGTGAAGTAAGTCAGAAAGAGAAAAACAATTACCGTAGGCTAACACATATATAGAATCTAAAAAAAAAAAAAAAAAAAGGTTCTGATGAACCTAGGGGCAGGACAGGAATAAAGACACAGACGTAGAGAATGGACTTGAGGACACAGGGAGGGAGAAGGGTAAGCTGGGATGAAGTGAGAGGGTAGCATTGACATATATACACTACCAAATGTAAAATAGATAGCTAGTGGGAAGCAGCCGCCTAGCACAGGGAGATCAGCTCGGTACTTTGTGACCACCTAGAGGGGTGGGATAGGGAGGGTGGGAGGGAGATGCAAGAGGGAGGAGATATGGGGATATACGTATGCATATAGCTGATTCACTATGTTATACAGCAGAAACTAACACAACATTGTAAAGCAATTATACTCCAATAAAGATGTTAAAAAAAAAAAAAGCTGATGCAGGGCAAAGAAGAAAAGAGAGAGACCTTCTCTTTTTGCAGAGAAGGGATCTTCTCTTTTTAATGTTTGGTCTTAAAACATCACCAAGAGTATCTTCCCTACCTTTGCAAAGGTTAAAGATACTAACGTTTAACTTAAAGCAGCTATTTTCAATTCTGTAACGTCCTATACTTGCAAACCAGTTTACAAATGTTTCCCATTACTACTTCCATGCCACAAAAATCAGTATGTTGTTACAGAATTTTGGGGGGGTGAAGGAGCTATACATTAATAAATTCTACAAAGTGCACATCCTATAGAAACTGCTTGAAAAGAGTCAGTGAGATTTTTCCTCCCTACAGAGAAGGCTGTAGAGAGGAAGAAAGGGACTTCCATTTTCTCACTATTTAAACACCAGATTCCAAGTGGGCTACAATTTCATTAATGCCGACACCAAATCCTCCTTGGGAAATCTCTCCTGATCAGCTGCTTGAGAAGTTGTTTCCTTAATGCTGAGAGAACAATAGTGCTTAGCAAATAACATAACTGTCTAAAGTTAAGGATTATTATTTTATTCTGTTTCTTTGCAAATCATAAAAGCAGTTACTCCACAGTAAGCATTGGTTAACTCTAAAGTTTATTCAGAAACTCAAGCAAGGGAAAGAAGAGAGAAAATCAAATTAAATCTTTAATGCATAAAACTACAGTTCAGTTTTACAACTCATAGTTATTTAAATGACAGTATTAATGAAAACGAAAAGGTTCTCAGGGTAAATTGAGGGACGTGGCTCCTCGTGCAAGTTCCATGGTGAGAACCCTGACCTTTGGGAAGCCCCTGTACTCCCCAGAGCCCCACTTTCTCTTTTGGAAAATGAAGAAACTGGCCTGATCTCTAAACTCTCTTTTAGCTCTGACACTGTAGGATCAAATCCAAATTCTAATTCAGCAATGAAAGCATTAAAAACTCCCTATGTAATGAGGCCAAAGACACTTCCAGTTTTGGTGAGCAGAGCATTACACCATTGTTCTTGACGCTGATTAGACACAGAATACCATCTGCGAAAATAAAGCAAGTGCCAACTCAAAAAAAAAAAAAAAACAACACATGGATTTGGAAGGCTTTTGATAATCTCCTACATCACTCCTGCCATAGCAGAAGTCAGATAGCAAATGCTGCATACTACAACTCACACGATCGTCCTCGCAGAACAGCTGCTCATAGAGGCCCATGTTGCTCAGAAACAAAATCCTCATCTTCCCTGTGGGCAGAGAATGCTGGGCATCAACCCCCTGGTCTAGACTGTCCTGTACATAATGGAAGAGACACAACACTCTATGTGGCAAACACAATGATGCTAGAATTTATTCTTGGACATATAAATTGAAAACCAAGACAGCCCTGAGGTCTGAATCCCAAATGTAATCTGAAAGTGGATGTGGTTGACTACATTTTTCAAGTTTTCATATTGTTTTCATTGATTACACAAGCAAGTCCACTACAGGGGTGTTTTGGTGGATAGAAGGAAGCGATTGTGCTACCAGTGAAGCAGAGGCAGGACAGATGTCGTCTCACCAGCTCTGAGGTGGACTCTTGAGTCTGCAAAGACTCACACCTCAAGCACAAGGCCTGCTGCCCACAAATAGGGAGGCTTCTGCTCTCACGGCTGCACTGTGGCCTTCTCATGCTTTTGTCTGTAATGGAGTCTTCTCAGGGGAAGGAAGAGAATGGATTATTCTGCTCTCTTTTCTTTTACCCCAAGTGGCCGTTACAGAGCAAAAGGTGAGGTCCTGTCAGGTGTAGAGCTATAGAATCTTTAGGTTTAAAACCAGAGGAGGAAAAAATGAGATTAAGCTTTTGATTTTCTGACAGGTGGAGAAAAACAGAAATATTTATTGTAAATATAAATCAATATGAAAAGCTCTATATACAACTAAATTCTCAAGGTCATACATATGTCTGACTTATGTAAAGACATTTAAAAAGGAAAAAAATGGTCATAACATTCAGGAACACATATTAAGCACCTACTATGTCTCAGTCTATGTTATAAACACTCTACAGGAATCATTCTACTTAATCCTCATCACAACTCTGTGATGTAAGGGTGACTATCATCTGCATTTTTCCATGTGAGAAAACCGAGACAACAGACATTAAATAATCTGCTCAAGGTTATGGAGCAAATGAGTG
Organism: Stenella coeruleoalba; assembly: GCF_951394435.1. Classification (NCBI taxonomy): domain Eukaryota; kingdom Metazoa; phylum Chordata; class Mammalia; order Artiodactyla; family Delphinidae; genus Stenella; species Stenella coeruleoalba. Next base: position 138,322,644 of record NC_137148.1, read on the forward strand.
TCCAACTAAGAAATAGCTAGTGTTTTTTTCTTTTTTTTGGTTAAATGTCTCATTCCTTCTTTTTTTTTTTAATAGATTTTAAAACTCCCATTGGTGAAATCTGGACATATATTTCAAATATGCAGATTTAAATAACATCACTAATAATAATTTTTCAATATTAAAATAATACTTAACATTTGGTATAGGATTTCCACAAGGTCTGTTATCTAATTAAATTAGTCATATTTTGTAAAGAAGACAAAAGAGGAGAAAGAGGTTTACCCAAGATCACACAACAAGATCATAGCCAGACAGGAATTAGAAACCACGCACTGATTGTGAGTCGCAGTGCTTTTCTAGAACCAACTCTATGTAGTAGATACAATTTATGATGTAGTAGATATATTTTATGATGTAGTTGATATATTCTACGGTAGTAATGACTTTTGACAGACATCTTAAAAACTACCTTGAATATCACAAAATGCACAACTTCCTGGGTGAAAGAATTCCAGCAGGAAGGAAAACAAAATGAAACAAGACAAACAAACAAAAAACAAACCTTTAAAATGGAGTGCTTGGGCATAGAGCAAAGAGCAAGTGAGATCAAGTTTTTAAGCCTACAATTGTGCAGAGTATCCCTAGGAGTGATTTGACATCTTTGGGAACATTTTGTGATCTGACCTTTTGCAATGATTGCCTGCAGTTGCCTGAATTCAGATGTTCTTTTTCCAGCTGCTTTCAAAGTCACTTTAGAAAGCTTGGTGTTCTGGTAACATTAGGTTTCTCAACCTCTGTGGTGTCTTTTCTTTAAGCAAATGTCAGTGCCTGGGTTAGACTAAGCACGTCTGCCTTCAAAGGCAAAGTTATGCCAGGCCCATTGAAAGAGTGAAAAAAAAATGAGAAAATAAAGTATTTTTGCTAATATGCTTATTTCTCCAGAAGAGTTTTCTGGGTTTTGAGGTACAATTACTAATAATATTTCTCTTTGTCTCCTGACTTTGAAACCATTTGTGAGATGCATTCATAAATTCAACAGAGTTCAAATATCATCTTCATTGCTGGTAGCATTGGTTTAGAGGATAAATTTGTAGTCAGAGTTGGGATTCTTACTGTAGCTCATCCAAATCTAATCTTTGGTATTAACCAACTCAAAGGAGAGTTGGGTGTGCAAGACCAACATACTTGCTTAACTGGCTGGCTCCCACTGAGTCCCTGTAGCAGGGACTAAGTGAGATAAAGCTCTAGATTAACCTCTAAAAATGAGTCCATGGTTTGACTCAGGAGAGCTAACCAAATGGAGAACAGACACAAGTGACTGTCAGATCCATCTAGTAAGGAAACACAAGAAAGGAAATTGGCTAACTGTGCCAATTTCATCAATCAGATAACACAGAATGAATAAATTGGGAAGAAGTCAGCGGGCAATGTTTTCTATCCGGTACTTCTGAAAGGGTGGGAATTCCTATTTAATAGGTCAGGAAAAAATGAGAGATGATGAAAACCTGTGGCCGCTTATGCCTAAAGACTTCATTTTCCGGGGGCTGAACTATGAACCATGCCTTTTCCTACTGGGAAGTCTTGCTTCTTTCCAAAGATGATGCCTGGGATTTCTACTCGTCTCCTAAGGAGTACAGTCTCATCATTTCTATGCCAGAATGGCAAAATATAACATATTGGTCACTTTTCTGTAGCCCTGGGATGGTAACTGTGACAAATCAATTGAAATTTCTAATTACAAGGAGCATAAAGTCCTTCCCCAGCTAGCATGTACCTCAGGTTGACTGGAAGTAAATGACTGCTATCTTTCTCAGGATTTCTCAGATTTTCACTGATACCTCCATTAAGCCAGTCTAATTTTCTTATCAAAGTTGACAGACAGATATTACTCTAGTATGGTGTGTGTTTCTTATTGGTATCTCTTTTCTGAGCTATTAAAAATATTTCCAGTCAGCAACTTGAAGCCAGGAGAACTAAGTGGAATATGAATTCACATTTTAAAATTTTACCTGAAATGAGACTTCTCAAAGAGAAACATTGTGAGATCTGGTGGTATCACTGTAATATGCTACATAAGGAGTAACCACACATAAAAGGATATTTTGTTACCTTTCAATACCAAGCCATGTTGCTATGTAATTAGTCTGTACTTCAGAGTCCAAGTTGAACAGAAAAAAATATGCAATTTTTGTGACATAAATTTGTGAACTATATTAAAATGATATGTTCATATAAACAAGAACAAGGCTGACTTCTTAACTATTGTTCCTGACAGTTGCAGGTAGCCTTTTAACAGACGCTAACAACAACAACAACAAAAATCACTGAACAGGAAGCTGCATGTACCACTCATCTATACACTGTCTCTGAAAGGTGACAAAACACGTTCCCTACCATTAGAAAATATGGTTTTTCACCACAGCCCTAGTGATAGGTGTGATTATCCCTATTTTACTGGGAGAATTTGAACAATTTACCCAAATCCCTGCACCTTGTTAATGACATCACTAATACTTGAGTTCTCAGACTGGATCCTGTATATTTTCCACTACAGTGAACTACTCTGCCCTTATGTAAAACACGTTTTAGTATCTAGTCAGATGTTTGTAAGAGTTAAGTTTAAATACACTGGGACGTTGCGTTTCTTTTGAATGGATCAAAGTAGCAAATGCATTCATTTGTATCTTCACCTTTAGATTTCTGAGCCAGAGTGGTTTTATTTATATAAATCCCAAGGTGGATTCATTTGCTACAGTGTGGGAATTTGATGATGGGCTCAAAATTACAAAAGCCTCGTTGAGCTAAGAATTAGTGGTGGCTTTTTCAGAGGGTAAGGAAGAGAAGCTATTACACTAATACAAAGAGCGTTCTGGGGCTTCCCTGGTGGCACAGTGGTTGAGAGTCCTCCTGCCGATGCAGGGGACACGGGTTCGTGCCCCGGTCCAGGAGGATCCCACATGCCGCGGAGTGGCTGGGTCCATGAGCCGTGGCCGCTGGGCCTGCGTGTCTGGAGCCTGTGCTCCGCAGTGGGAGAGGCCACAGCAGTGAGAGGCCCACGTACAGCAAAAAAAAAAAAAAAAAAAAAAAAAAGAGTGTTCTAGAAAAGAGTGCAGAGAACTGAGATCTTAGCAAATACCTAGGTCCTGTTTGAACCTAGAGAAAACCACTATCTGGAGGCTTTGCCAATACTGAATTTCCTTTCATCTAGAGCTGTTCTCCAAGAGGAAAATTCTAGAATGGTTGTTAGGCTGGCATTCTAGACAAATGAATTTCAATCCTCCTAAAAGTAACAGGTCTATTATATAAGGTTTAAGAACAAATGAGAGGAATTTTTCTTGTTATGATTGGGGCCCCCAGTCATCCATACCAGCTTTCTATATTAACCCCATTCAGTAATTGCTCAACTCTCTGCTTTTTTGCTTTTTCTCCATGATCCTTACCACTGGCTCAAAATGGGCAGGCTGTTTACTACAAAAAGAGTACTGGTTTGGGAGGCGGGAGTCTTGGGTCTGCCATTCTGTGTCCTTGGATAAAACACCTCTCTTTTTCAATGGGTCTCAATTGTTGAACCTTGAAGAGGATAGACTTGATTGTATAAACGCTAAGACCCTTTCTAACTTTCTCTTTTGAATGTTTAGTAGCACTTCTATGCTTGTATGTGCCAGAATGGTGTTAATTATATTCCACAGATTACACTACTTTGTAATCATAACTGACATTAATAGGCCTTTTACTGTGTGCCAGGAATTTACCAGGCACGTCATATATCTTAACTCTTTTTATGGTCATGATAACCCTATGAGGTATATTCTCTTATCATCCCTACTTTACAGATAAGGAAGAGAGTTAAGGCACTTGCCTAAAATCATACAACCAGTGAGTGACAGGACTAGACCTTTAGAACCCAGCCTGACACCACAGTCCTTGCAGTGGACACTTTGATATCCCCTCCTTCCCATTACCTTTTCTGAGCTGGTGCGCCCATTGCTCGGGTGCTGCAAGGGTTGGCTGCTAGCAGCTCATGACTGTCCGCTTCTCTGGAGAACTGCCTTTGACCAGCCTAGAGCCATATGAACTAGGAGATTAAGACCACCCCACCTTAGCCTGTGGAGTACAAATGACTGCTGCTCTGGCCTCAGGGTGGGTGGGACTAACTCTGGCGCAGTTTGTTCCAGAACCTCCTGGAAGCTCTCCTCCTCAGGCTGAAGCAAATCCATGCTTAGCTTTTTTCTGCTGCCCTTGCCTGCTTCCCTCACTCCCCCTTTTCTAACAGCTAAACCCCAACAAGTCACCCTTGCAGGAATTCTGGACTCCACCTTGGCTTCTAACTTGAAGCAGCTCCTGTTCTTCAAGACAAATCTGTGCTCCCTTTCCTCAGTGCAGACAGTCACAGGGAGTTTTGAAAAGATAGATTTAGCCTGGAAAATAATTATAAATTACACTTTTTATTTTTCATTGTATTCTCCCCAATTGCTATTTTGTTCTTTTTTCATTACCATATGAGCTTGAACAAACAACAGATGAAATAATAATGGTGAAGTTTTGAAATGAAAGCACACGTATTAGACTTAATGTGGAAGACTGTGATGGCTTTTTCAGCCCTTTGTCCTCTTCCTTCCCTAATTGCATCTAGCTGAGACGCTCAAATCACCAATCGATTCTTTAATAAGCCAGAATGGTGTAGCCACTCTGATGCAGCTGATTTTTCTTCTTTTTTTTCTTCTTGGCAAGCAGCTAAGACTATTAACAGCTCACTGTGTCCTTATATCCACATCTTTGGGGATTAAGTTCAGCAAGGTATCCAGTAAAAAATATTTCCAGAAGCAATAATTTCTAAAGTAACGTTTAATATTTTAAAAGCCCATGTTGATCTCTGCCTTGGTCTTAAATGCTTTGGGTGTATAGTTCATCCGGAATTCTTTTTCATGGCCATCTGAGCTACAGCATTTATTCATTTAACAAATAATTGTTGAATTCCTTCTGTGTACCAGGCACTGTACTAGATGCTGAGAATGAAATAGTGAGCTAGATAGCTATAGCTACTTCTGTCATGGAGCCCATGGGTTAATTATAGTCTAAAATGTAATTCAATATTCATACCAATCATATACTTCCAATTAAGATCAGCTCTATGAGAGTCATGTGGTGCTATGAGATCTTACTGAGAACATCTGATCGAATAATGGCTTCTCTGATGATGGGATACATTAATTGGCATCTGAAGAAAGAATGGAGTTAAGTAGAGATGGGGATATTAGACTTTGAGCTGAGGGAATCAGCATGTGAAAAGACCCTAACGTGAGAGGTAGCAGAGAGCATTTAAGGAACTGCAAGAACCCCAGCTGGAGTGTAAAGAAATACTATTTAAGATGAAGCTGGAGAATAGTCAGGGAAAAGACGACACGAAGTCTTACAGGACAAGTTAAAGACTTTTAATGTGTCCTGATATCAGTGGACAATAGTGGAAGGGTTTGGAGGTATTTGTATATGACATGATTGGAGGTGTGGAAAGTATTTCAGAAATTGGAGGCAACATAGGCAAATGAGGACAAAAGAATGAACAGGACCCCTTGGGACAGCAGAAGGTAAATCAGGTTGGGTGGGCATAAAGTGGAGAGATTATAAATGGTGTGAGACACAGCTGGGATGGTTCATTGTGGACCAGGGCAAAATGGACTAGAATCACGTGTTGAGTAGAATGGATTTTATTCTGAAAAACTTGAAGGGAATGGCATGAGCATAAATGCATTCTAGAAGGATTAGCTTAGACCAGCACTGTCCAACTGAGCTTTCTATAATTTAGTAACTTTTATAATTTTATATATAAATATATAAATAGCTGTTAAGCACTTGAAGTGTGGCTTGATCAACTGAGGAAATAGAATTTAAAATTTTTTTTAGTTTTCAATTTTACTTAAGATGGCTACCACTTAGCACAGGTCTAGTCACAGTACGGGGTATATGTGTGCAGGGTGTGCTGGTGTTGGGGGCAGCTGGAAGGTTGGAATGAGGAAAAGGATTGAAGAGATAAGTTGGGAATCTGGGAGAGATATGATGCCAGGAAGAATAAAGACAGGAAAATCATAGAAGCATGAAATGAAAATATTTACTTTGTCTAGGGCTTAGAGAACATGAAGGGAATAATGAGAGGGAGAGAAACCTAGATTAAACTCAAATTACAGACAGCCTTGCATGCCACACTAAGGCGTTTGGACTTTCTGTGAAGAGAAGCATGGATCTCTAAAGGTTTGGGAAGATTGACATTTAAGCAGAACTTTCAAAAATGTGCTTGGCAGAAACTTCATCTAATCAGGGTATGTAAGATAAATTAGCATCTGTGTGTTTTATTAGAGTCCTTGTGCCTTGGAGTAGTGACAGTATATTCATATGTCTTTCTTAGCCTGAGGACTCCCTCATGGCAAGGATTACAGTTTAGCTATTTTGCCCTCTCTTGACCTCCAAGGACCTAGTTGCCAGAAAAACGTTGAATGTAATTCCAGAAGAGCTGAGAGCCTAAGCCATGACTGGGAATGGTTAGTGAGTGACAGATGCAGAAACACTTGGGAGTGACATGCGTAGACGTTAGCAGCTGATTGAATTTGAAAGCCTTTCCTCTCCCACAATGCTCTAGGTGCATAAGGTCAGGGATTGGGATTCTGCCCAAGGACTGGGTATTCTGCTCATACTTTTGGGCACGGAGCAAATCTTGAAAACAACTTGGTGCCAATCGAAAGGCAATATTTAATAAACTTTTTTTTTGCAGTGTTTATTCCAAATATCTAGAAGTAAAATATATTATGTGCTTCCAGGTTACCTTCCAGCTTACGTCAGTGTACACCCCTACCAAGAGTGTGTAGCTCTGTTCTCTGTCCATGTTTTGTCAGTACTAGAAATTACCAGTTTATTTTTTTCCCTGATATGATAGGCTAAGAATGAAATACTATGATTTTACTTTGCATTTCACTGATCACTACTGAAGTTGAGAATCTTTTCTTGTATTTAGTATCTATGAATTGTCGATTCATTTTTTTCAGCCTAGCTAAAAATGTGGGTCTCTTTCTCAATAATTAAGAGCATTACTTATGTATAAGTGATATTAGCCTTTGATTTCTTATTTATTTGGGAAATATTTTATTCAAATGTGGTATTTTGCCTTCTAAAATGATTTAAAGGAAAAATACCTATAATACAGAAGTTCTAAGTTTTACATGGTAAACCTGTAATTTTTTTCTCCTTTATGTTTGTTTTATGGTGTAATTGACAAAGCCTTTTCCACACTAAGGTTATGAAGATGTTCTATTATATTTTTTCCTTAAGTAGTATTTATATTCATGCTTAAATCTGAATCTTCAGTAGATCTTAAATTTATTGTTGTGTGTTAGGTGAGGTACAGATCTAATTTCAGAAAACACTTTTCCTAAATGAAGTTGTAGCCAACAAACTCTCCTGCCTGCCTGTGGTCAAAACCAGCCCTGTGGAATTATGCCTCAGATTCAATGAGGAGTGATAAAGGAAGATCTATTGCATTGTCTCAATACATCTCTCTCTCTGTCTCTCTGAGTTGTAGTAAGAGACAAAATAATCTTGTTCTCATTTAATCCATTTAATTTAGAATCAGTCTGTGAGACTCCATCGGTCTGTATCTCCACATTACCTTACATAGTGCTCTTTGCATAAAAATGATTAAAATATTTGTTGACAAATAAAAAAGAAACTAGAGAAAGGAATGTAAGGAAGAGAATATTAACACTAATTATGCCTTCAACTTAACCTGGTGGGGAATATATACTCTATTCAACTATATTTAAGTAGAGTAAGAAACTTGGAAGAGGAACAAAGTAGTTTTAGTTTTTTCAGCATCCTGACAAAACGTTTAGGAGGTTTAAATATTTGCAAACCATACAGCCCAGTGTCTGCACATAGTAGGTCCTCCTTCCTGGTAAACAGAAAATAGTTATTATTTCAGGCATTCACTGGAGGGGAAGATGTCTCTATCACAGACTCTTTAAGTTTTTAAGAGGAGATAGCTTCATGTATGAAATAAGAGCCTAACCACTCCAACAAATCTGAATTTTAAAGCTTTCAAATGGTTAACATCACAACTAAAAAAATAATAACTGAAGTTCATTATTCACTAATGTTGCTGTCTTCCTAAAACTAGACATAAGAATCTTACAAAAAATAAAAACTGAACATTAATGGGTGTTATTCAACTTATATGTCTTCTCTACTCAGTCACAGCCTCTGTGTGTTCTAAATTAGGACAAAAACAGGGAACCAAACTAATTTATAAAATGCTATGACTTTAAATATCATATGTTAGAATAAGTCAATAGAATAAATTTGAAGTGGCTGAAATAACCACCTTTGACTTTAATCCTTTTGGGCTTGGGGAAATCACTGATGTGGCACTTTCAAGAGATTTGATTTTATAGGGTTCTCAGCCAGAGAGTTTTTAAAAATACAAAAAGTGATAGAGCCGTAGATATGACAGGCATCAGGCTGTCACTGTGAAACTGCCTTGCTTTTAAATGGCCTGTTCCCAAGTTTGAATCCATAATCTAGTGACAGAAAAGCTTTGGATTTGCTGGCAAAGATGAAAGATGCTCAGAAGCTATTACCTTAAAATAGAAATTGATAGATAAATAGGCTGTAGAAGTTTAGATTCTGACCTGAAGGGAAGTGGAGAATTAAATTGAGATAATTATCTGTTCACTTGAGGCAAAATTAAAGTTCACCTTTAAAAAGAGTCAGATCATTAATGCCAAAGTGTAGATTCTCATTCACTTACATGATAAGGAGTAAAAAAGGAGTTACTAAAATTGTCTAGATTTATCTAAAATACTATAATTCATAAAGTTTCATTTAAAAACATGTTTAAAATACGCAGAGTATTCTCAAGGGCTTGGAAAATAGGGAGAAAAAGTGCCCCTGAATATTAGTATTTAAAAAGAAAACGTCTCTCTCTTTGTGTTTCCTATGTAGAATAAGAAACTTGAATTCGCCTCTGGTATTGTGATCAAAGAAACAGGAAAGAAAAAGATAGATATTAACAGGGATCATCTCAAGTTAAATGTCTTTATTCCTCAATCATCGCCTGCGTCTGTTATATTCTAAATTAGAACAAAGACCAAACAAATTTATGAAATGCTATGACTTTAAATAGCTTAAGTCCAAATAAATCAACACAGAGAAGCATCATCTCAGGGAACTAACCAAAATCTAGTTATGCTCAATAAGAAAATTCCTACCTTTAACTTTTCAGGGATAATTGCTGAATAATGGCTAATCACTGCTCTTGGACAGGGAACCAATATTCCCATGGGAGCCTAATTCCCTAATTAGTGTCTGGGTCACTAATGTTGCCTTAACCAGGATACTGAATTAGACAAGTGACAGTCCATCAGTCCACCGAAGGGCAGTATTAGGATGTATTCATAACCCCACTTAGGAAACACTGCAGGGTTAGAGGAGTCTTTACTCCCTTGACGAGTACCCAGTGAAGGGTTTTCTATCTCAGCAGCTTAGAAGGGTGTGGAGTGAAGCTTGAGAGGGGGAAGGAAGAAGTGGACTAGGTAGTGAAAATTCACCCAGCTAAGTCAGTCTTCTCCCCATGAAGCTTCTAAAGCGCCTTATTTTCGAATCAGATCTAAATCATCTAAGTAAGTAGAGAAACACAGACATGAAGCCAAGTAATTCAACTAAAACACATGATTTGGATTTCATTGTCCATGCGTTTTAGGACAAATCACAATTTAGTAAAGGAAAAAGAAGCAACATTTGAAAAGTGGTCTCATGTTTTGCCTCACATTGGGAGAGCGTATATAGTCTTTGAAACTGATGTTGTCAAACAGTACTATAAAGAAGCATAAATATATAGTAACTGGGATATGTCTCTATAGTATATTTTCTAACTTCAAAATTAAAATTTTGTAAAATTTCACTTGGAATCATACAAAATGAAAGACATGGAATTTTAAAAACAATGCATGCATCATGATTTTAACGAATCAGAGACTTGGGATTATGTCACATTACATTGTTCTCATGCATAGCTATACGGTCGTTCTTGGATTCCTTGATTACTCTCTGTATTATTTACATAAACTCCTTCGTAACCCAAATGTTCCAGAATACAACTTCTTGATTTTTGTTTCTTTCTCTATATTTAAATATATTCATTCATTTAATCATTTACTCAACAAATGTTACTGAATGCCTATTTGGAATCAAGCAGGATGCTAAGTACTGATAGGGCAATGATGGGCTAGAGGAGGCACAGTCTGTGGACTCATGAAGATAAAGTCTAATAGGTGGGACAGATATTACAAAAATAACCACACGAAGGAGTAAGAAATTACAAACTGAAGTTAACTGCTATGAAGGAAAATCACAGGATTCAACGGACATATGAGAAAATGACTCAGCACAGAAATGTGGTTATAAACTGAGTAAAACAGTCATTTATTAGTACCAAGTACCAGGATACTTCTCTCTGGTTTGTATGGAGAAAGGTCCTGAGAGCAAGAGGAAATTGTTACAAACCTTAGGATTCACCGCAGGCAGGCGAGAAAGGCACAGAGCAGAAACACTGTTTCTTTCCCTCTCCACCAAACAAAAAATTTCACATTGTGTGTATTAAGTAGGCAGAGAAGGCAATGTCAAAAATCACACGAAAGAAGAAAATATGAGCAATGTGCTCAAAAATGTTTCCTTCCGTCAGTAATCACATTGCTTCTAAAAGGATCAGAATTCAGTACAGGTTGGGGTTTGCTTTTTGTTGTTTCTGTTCTTAAGGCAGGTGGGTTAAAACTTTCAAGTGCACATACGAGTTATATACATGCTTACTTTCAAACACTTTACAATTTTGTTAAGGGTTTTCATGGTCTATCTTTGTTCTGTTCCAGGGGATTACGTGGTCATGACTGTCTATTTTGACCTGAGCAGAAGAATGGGATACTTCACCATCCAGACCTACATCCCCTGCACACTCATCGTTGTCCTATCCTGGGTGTCTTTCTGGATCAATAAGGATGCTGTTCCAGCCAGAACTTCTTTAGGTGAGACACAGTTCTTTGTGTTGTACTGTCCCAAGGTAAGTACCAAATATGACTAATCTTTATTCCCCTTTAAAAACTGACTTGCTTTTAATTCAGTCATCAATTACATAGAAATGCCATTTGTTTCATTTTAAAGAAAACTAGCATATTACAAAAAAGAAGCAGTGTATAAAGCTTCCTAGTTTTGTTTTGCTAAATTACCTCCATAGGCTTTCTTCAGTAAGTTTTTAAGTAATTTAAATTAACTTCGGGGGGAAAAAAGAAACCTTTTCTTTTCACTAGATATTTTTGTTTTGATCTCGGGGCAGTAGTACACTAGAGCTGCTCACACCAGCTCATGAGAGTTGATTGTGTTTATCTTTTCCCCACGTTGTGTTCAGTGATGCCACATTGGTAGTGAAATCAACCATGGTGAAAATATTAACAACATGGAAATAGGCAAACACTAAAACTCAGGGGCACCTTTTCTCTAGGGAATCAATTGTTACACATTTACTAGCACACCACTGGCTATTGATTAATTTCAACATGCATAATTATTGTGACATTTGAAGACACACATACACAGTAATTGGCTCCTTACAGAAGAACCATTGAAAAGATTATTTGGGGGAAAACATAATTACCTGTGAAATTCTGGGACCCCTCTCTCCACTTTCAATATTATTTGCAGTTTGCTCGATCTCTTGTATATGGTGATATCTGCCTTGGAGTTTCACATCTTTTTCCTCACACAAGGAAAGAGGACTCACGTAGATTACGACAAAGCCACAGACTCACAGGGACATTGGAGTCTAGGCCCATGAATAAAATTCTCATACTACATAAAATTTCCTAAAGACTTAAATTACTGAAAAATGAATTATAAAACCACTGTCCTCTTTTATCATCTGTATGAAAACTAGAACCATATTTCTTGCTCACTCTTTGACTAGAGAGGCAGTATCATGTAATAGTGAAGAGCTTGGATTTTGAAGTCCAGAGAATCTGGATTTCAACCCACACATATGGTATGGCCTTGGATATACCCTTTAGTCTCTACAAATCACATTTTACTCACATGTGAAACATATATCATTTCCTGTACCTAACTGTGGGGTTTTATTAGGTGAAATTAGGTGTTCCATGCAAAGTTCACAAGGCATAGTAGGGCCTCAGAAATGTTAGCATTTATAGTCTTTTCTGACAAAGTGATCTGTACCACGTTATTAAAACTGAGGGCAGAAATGATTACTGGGAAAAAAAGACATCATTTGCATTTCTGTTCTCCTCCAAACCTAATTTAGTCTCCCATCTGTTTCAAAATAAAGTTATTTTGAGTTTTTCTGTTATATGAGGTACTTTATGTTACAGGCTGTACTTAACAATTATAATGTCCTGTCTAACGCTACATGCTAAGACAAACCCAAAATGTGCTGAGTCTATTACTTAAGGACTATTACCTGTGATTGTGAGTAGTGTACTGCATTACATGCTTATATGTCTGTTACATCAGAATGTAAATGTCTTTTTCACTCCCAGTATAGTGCCTGGCACATGGCTGGTACCTCAGTGATTATTCAAGGAATGTATGCACTTATGAATGGATGGAAAAAATGCACTGATGCATTCCAATCTACCCATTCCAAAAATATTTTAAGGGAAGGATTTTAGATCAATCTATTCTCTTGAAGTCTAGTTCCTGCTAGTCAAAATCCCTCTTAAGACCACTCTAGTAGCTCATTTCCACGACTTATTCAATGAGTGCTCACTGGCACAAGACCATGGTGGGAGAAGGGATCAAGGTGAGTGGGCTGAGGAACAAGGGACGGGTCCCCAAGCAAATAGCAGGTAGGTGCTCCTCTTATTTGTTGATCATTTACTATAAGTCAGGCGTCTTCAACATGGTCCCCATGCTTTTTCTACTCTTCACAACAGCCTCACATAGAAGTTGTAATGATAATAAAGGTTATTATCACACTTTTAGAGCTAAGGAAGCAGAGGTGCTGTAAGGTTAAATGACATTTACAAGGTCACACAGCCAGTAGATAGTAGATCTGTACCTTGGCTGATGGACACCTAGATTTGCTCTGGGTGAGACCTTGTTGAAGGCCAGTCGTGGGAAAAGGTAGGGTGCTGAGCTGAGCTGGTTTCTCTGTTTTAGCTTTGCTGTCTCACATCTTTAGATCAGTGCTTCTTAGATTTAACTGTACATTTAACTCAGTAGGGGGCCTTCAAGAGTACAGCTGCCATAGTCCAACCTGAAGAGACGCTTATTTAATTTGTTGACAGCATGGGCTGGGTGTCAGGATTAAAAGAAAAACAAAATTTCCCAGGTGATTCTAATGTGTGATCAGGTTTAAGAACACTGACCTAGATTTCACTGAGTCCAATTGCCTTTTCCAGTGTTTACAATCAAGAGTTGAACCAGATGACATTAAACACCTGTGAACTTCAAGTTTATTGCCATTGAACAGTTAGAGAGCCAAGTTATTTGATGAGTGAGATAAATATACCCATGTGGCTCAGAGACTGACTGCTTTCTAAACTCAGATCACCACAGAATGGGGAATATTCGTTTTGGAACTTACAACACTTGAGTATAGTTTGGTACACAAGTGGTAGCTGGTGAGGTTTAACCATGATGTAAGGATGATGGATGAAACAAGGACAATACGAATTGGTATTTTTCACCCAAGTTATGAGGTAAGGTAACATGCCTGAAGAGCTTACTTCATGCCAAAGCTGGAGGAATGGAAAGAAGCTATGGATCTTTTTCATGTATCTCAGGTAAGAGAACTCTAATTTCTTTGCTTAGCAAAACTAGGCTTAAACACATTAAAAACAAACGAAAAAACCACATGAGGCGATCTTGTTGTTGGTTGGCAAATCACTTAAAACTACCATTTGTCTATTCTTCATTGTTCTCTTCTCTGTGGCTCCAGGCAGACCTGAAAATATCTTGAAGCATTTTTTTAAGATTCTTCTTTTACATGGCTGTGATGAACTTCCATGTAGCCTAATAATATGAGACAGGCCACACTGTCTTAAGTGAACTTAATAATATGAGACAGGCCATATTGTCTTAAGTGAACTTATCCATGTTATCTACTGTGAATACTGACATTTTCACTTCTCATAGGTCATATGTGGTTTGAGGCCTGAATGTGAAGACCAAAGTGCCAATTTAGTTTTGAAATTCCCCCACAAAAACATCAGCTGTGATTAGGTATAATCAAAAACTTCTACATGAATTAACGTATAGACAACCTAAGTGAAGCTTTTTTTTAGTTTGAGAAGCAGATCTTTCTTCTCTAAAATAAATGATAATAACACCTTCTATTTATTGAGACTTTACTAGGAATTGTCACTCTATGTGCCTTATTTAATTGAGTCTTCCCAAGAGCCTTAGGGAGTTCCCCCAGTCACTACCATCCCCAGTTTGTACCATCCCCAGTTTGTAATTGAGAAACTTGCCCATTCTTACGTTTCCGTCATGACAACATGGAAGACCCACATATCTACATCATATCCCAAATTAGGAATTTACAATAGCTCCCAGAACAAAAATAGACCATGAAAACCCTTAACAAAATTGGAAAGTGTTTGAAAGTAAGCATGTATATAACTCGTATGTGCACTTGAAAGTTTTAACCCACCTGCCTTAAGAACAAAAACATCCTGCATATTATGGACCTATTTATAGAGAGGAAATACAACAATGTGGTTCAGAGCATTGCCTTTAAAGTCAGACTTGCTAGGCTTGTATGTCATCTCTATCACTTAACTAGTTTATTCCTTCTGTACTCAGGTTTTTTCACCTGCAACAAAACAAAACAAAACAAGGATAACAGTGCTTACGTCATTGTGAGGATTTTGTGGGATAATTAATTATACAAGTACTTAACATAGTACTTGGACAAAGGAAGAGATTCTTAAGTGTTAGTTTTAATTGCACAGAACAGTATCTATCTCCCCCAAGTCATCAATGTGGATTCCTACTTTCAAATGTAGGTTGAGTCTCTAGTCTTTCATATATACACTATTCTTCAATTGTTTTATTTATTCATTTGATATTTATTGAGTCCTAGCACTATACTCATTATGGGATTACAATGGACATCAAGATATATTTCTTATCTGTTGTCACAAAGTATATAGACTAGACAGGGAGACGGATGACTCCACGATCACTAACAGATGCAGAAATTTAGACTGTTGAAGTGACTTAAGTTCCTATAACTGGAGCTATAACCTATGCAGATACTGAATCTGTGTTGCCTTTATTATAATTAACATAGCTGTTACAGAAGGTAAGCCCCTGACCCTTCCCCTGTAGATACATATAGGTTGTCTTAATTTTGTTCTTTGTTATTAAACAGTTATGGGGGAGGACTTGTTTGCTTGGGCACTGTTGCACAAGGGGGAAAAGAAGTGTTTTGAAATCAGACATTTAATTTTTGTGTTTAAATCCTTCTGCTACTTTACCGCATGGCACTGGTCCTTTAGCCTCCTTTTCCTCAACTATAAAATCAAAATGAAAATATCTGCTGTAAAGATTCAAAGGGAGAATGCACATAAAATGCTTATCAGAGTGCCTGGCATGAGGAAGTTTTCAGTAAATATTAGTTATGATATTACTTCTGAGATACCTATTTTCATCACAAATAGCCTCTAAAGAATTTATCCATCAGAACATGTCAGTCGTACACAACGCACCTCCTCTATTTAATAAATACTTTTAAATGACTTCTCCTTGCACTCTGAATAAAATGCAAACTCCTGTGCATGCTCTGCATGATTGAACTTCGATTTCCCCAGCATCACCATGATTTCCCCACCCATCCCCAGAAGCCAGGTAGTTTAAAAATTCAAAAACAGGTAAGGTTTCCCTTCCTCAGAACCTCCCTTTAATTTATTTAGTGCTAATAGCCAAAAGGTTGGTTTCTTCTAATTTTTTAAGCTTCGCCTCAAATATCACCTCCTCAAAGAGGCCTTCCATCTAAGTAAGTTCTGATCATCCCTGCTCTTCTGCATGGCACATACCATAATTTGTAATTATACTTTTCTTTGCTTACTTGATCCACGGTGGTGTCTTTTGCTGAAATACGAGGAACATGTGGGCAGGGACCATGTCTATTTTATTTCTCAGCACATTTTCAGCACGTTTCTCAGCACATACGGTAGATGATATGTAGCAGGCGGGCAATACACATCTGTGAACTGAGTGAATGAATCTGAGTTACACCTCCTTTCCCAATACTGAGGTTGCTCCTCAGAAGTCACAAAACACGTCTGGTTTTATTAGTGACAGTTATCCCCCTTGCTGGTGTGGTCACATGATCTGTTTTGTTGTGTCTTCCTGCAGGCATTACCACTGTCTTGACGATGACTACCCTCAGCACCATTGCCCGGAAGTCGCTCCCCAAGGTCTCCTATGTCACGGCAATGGATCTCTTCGTATCTGTTTGCTTCATCTTTGTCTTCTCTGCTTTGGTGGAGTACGGCACCCTGCATTATTTTGTCAGCAACCGGAAACCAAGCAAGGACAAAGACAAAAAGAAGAAAAACCCTGTATGTATCATTTCTTATTGGGACCTTTGACATTTGTATGCACAGAGATCACCTGGTTTTGTTTTGGTTTGGTCTTGCTTAGCCTGTCTGCAGTCTATCCACACTTTGGGCTGCAAGATGAAAAGGGACTGTGTGGGTTTGGCCAGGCCATAAGGATTCATTAAGGTCATCAGTTACTTGGGAGAGACCTGATTCACTAAGGCAGACTCTTGCTCTCTCTATTTCATTGGAAGTATAACCATGGCTGAACAATGCATTCATATTCTAGTAGCTTGTTATTTTAGGTTTCATTGATTTTCATCTTTCTGCCTCTTAACTAATATTTTTAAATTATTGATGTTTTAACTTAAATTTTTCATCCAATGATTTCTAATAGGAAGCCACAAGGTTCTTAAAGTTTCAGGGATCACCACACTGCTGCAAATAATGTGTGTGTGTGTATGTGTGTGCATTGCCAGAGGACTTCTATTGGTTTTATAGTTAAAATGTATTTTTTTAGCCTCCCTTTATTTTCTCATATATAAAATGAGTATTACAAAAAAGACATATCTTATGAGGCTGCTGTGAGGAATAAATGGGGTAATGGATGTAAAAAACATTACACAGTACTTTGCAATTATAGTTGATGATGGTGGTTGATGTTGATGATTTACGCAGTTACCAACCTGGATTGAGTTCAGTGACTTGGAAACAGGTAGGATGGCTTCACCTTGCCACCTAACTTTAAATAGAGTTGATGAAGCATAAATATAAATGCCTAAAGCAACTGTCTTTTATTATGGATGTTGAAAAGAGCATGTAGCTACCCGTTTGCCCACTTAAACACAGTGTTTGGTTCATAGGAGGCCCCATGAAAATTAGTCCATTTCCTTACAATACTGGGGGCAAAGGAACTCCTGAATTTATAGCCTTTCCTGGTCTTCTGCTCTAAGGGCTATGAGGGTCATGATAGTGGCCAGCTTTCTGACCCACAGGCTTTGGGGAGCTGAATTATAACCACAGAATCTAGCTAATGCTAGACTGCATCCTGATGCATCTCCAGAAACCCAGGTGAAATTCTACAAATTGCACGTGTTTATTTGAATGTAAGACATTATATAACAGGTGAAGAAACATCATTATTCTTGATGATTAATGCAAAAGAAACTGTTATCTTTAATTGCCCAAATATTCACTATACTTTATGCAGCCCTTTCTTTCTCTGTCTGTATTGCCTCTCTTTACCTTTGCATCTTCTCTATCCTTAGTTTATTTTCCTTGTTGTGTTGTTTTTTGTTTTCTTCCCCTCCTTCACTTGCTATTTCATTTTCCCCCCAAAGATGGTTCTACAGACACTCAGCATTATTACCTGGCAGTAGAAACAGGGATGTGAGGACTGGCTGAGGACAAAGCCCTCTGGTCCTCTCTATTGTGGAGTGGATTTTGTTGCAGAGATACAAAACACTTGGATTCCTTAAGCCAGGGTCATGAGATGGCAGAAGAAAAGAAGGCAGAGGAGAAAGGGAATTGAAGAACCTGCAAAAATGAAATTACCTGAGAACTTCATGCATTTCCCCCTTTTAAGCCAATTAGATGATTTATCAGAACTATCAAGAGCCCAAGCTGTGAATGAGAAGCTGAAATTTCAGTTTCCCATTTAATATGCCCTTGGGTTCATTGTGTCAGGGCTCTCCTAGTAAGGCCTCCTTGATGATAATTAGAAAATGAAATCAGTATTTCTGATCAGGGAAAACGGGCAATAGAAAGCTTCCTCACACGTGAACAATACTGGCCTTTGCAGTTAGATCACTGTGGATTAATCTACTGGAGATTTCACTAGCAATCAATCACCAAATTTCATTGTCCAACTTTAGGCATATGCTTTATTCCAAGCTCAGAACTGTCCTTCTTTGTTTACAATTTCAGTTCATTTCACTTGCTATGCTTTCAAAATGTATTTTTAATTTATCTTATTTTGTCTCTCTTTTTTTTTTTTCTTCCTTTTTTCATTAAAAAAATGTGATTCTCTTTTCTGTCTACAAACCCAAAGCTTCTTCGGATGTTTTCCTTCAAGGTATAATGTTTTTTGGAATGGAAATTCACTGCATGCAACTGCTGAATTTGACTATTAATGCTTACATGGTGTTTTATTTATTTTTTATGAGCAGACATTTTAGCATTCCACTAGAGGTAACACATTTAAGATGGAGAAAGTTCTATAGATTTCTAGAATTGATTCAGCAACCCTACATTAATTCAGAGGTTTTGACCTAACGTGAGGCTAAAAATATCTGTAAGCTCTATGAGATGTCATTAGTAAAATGGGCCTCTTTAAACGTCAAAGCCAAGACTTACCCTCTCCTCTCAGATAAAAATGGAATCCAGTTTCACTGGTTGTACCTACCATGTCCCATATATACCATGTATGCCCTAAAATTTGACTCTGTAAATCCTAATTCAACAAAGGATTGTTTTTCAATAAGTACATGCAATAATCTCCACTGACCTGAACTCTGTCAGTTCTATAAAAATAATACAGTCTTTCTGAAATGCTTTAAGTTAAAACACCCATCCCTCCCTTCCAGGGTGATCCAGGGGCCTTTGGCTCTACCATGCAGTATTTAATGAGATTTCTATTCTCAGCTGGATTCTGATAGCTGATTCACAGACAATACGATTTGGATTTATATTACCCTAAAACTAACTCATCCAAATTAACATTAAATAAATGTTTGAGTTTTCTAGCAATTTTGTAATTGGTGCAGCAGAAAAGATTAGATTAACATTTAGTTAATTGGTACTAGTTTCTTCTCATGCCAGACAGAGTTTGATAGCTAGTAACATTTAAAAGAATTTTTCACTCACATGTAGGTTAATATTGCTGACATTCTGAAGCTTCTAAATGGTGAACGTTAGACAAAGTACTTATATATTCCATTAAAACATAAGTAAGTCATACCATTGTGGTATAAACTCAGGAAACTTCTACATTTATATATATCTTGACATTTTCTATTAAAAGCATTCAATACATTTGCTCAGTGTAATGGGGTTATAGTATTTGCCTATATAGATGAGCATGACAGAAAATTTGATTTCAAAATTGACGCGTTTTTATTTCTCTGTTCTACTCATGTGCAACACCATTAAATGCCTTCATGTAACCAACCTCACATCTAATATTTACTAGAATAAGATTCCATGTAGCTGTGTGATTTAAATCTTTAAACTTTGAGTTCTTTTGGTGTTCAATCTTCTTGCTATAGCTATTAGCTTGGTGGTATTATTTTCAGCTGCACTGCTTAAGCTCAAAATTTGAACTCTGCAAATGTGCTATCCTTCTAAGTTCAATTTTACCATTGTAGATCATGATGTCATAGCAATTCCCTGAGTACTCATTTTCAGATTCATCATTCACATTGGTTGACACTGTGGAGAAATGGTCTAGGATTTAGCAAGTATAACTAACTCTGATCCCTCTCCTTCCCTACCCTTATCTCAGGCCCCTACCATTGATATCCGCCCACGATCAGCAACCATTCAAATGAATAATGCCACACACCTTCAAGAGAGAGATGAAGAATATGGGTATGAGTGTCTGGACGGCAAGGACTGTGCCAGTTTTTTCTGCTGTTTCGAAGACTGCCGAACAGGAGCTTGGAGACATGGGAGGATACACATCCGTATCGCCAAGATGGACTCCTATGCGCGGATCTTCTTCCCCACTGCCTTCTGCTTGTTCAATCTGGTTTACTGGGTTTCCTACCTTTACCTGTGAAGAGGTATGGGTGTTACTGATGTGGGTCTTACTCACTAAATCTCATGGAGAGAGAATGTCCTTTCTAAGTCCACTTATATAATCCCCTGAGTGGTTTATAATACTCTGAATTTGTTTCTGTGTTCTAACCTGGTAAATTGTATTCATGTCATATGGTTTGCACCCAACTCTCCTGTGGTAAATAAGTGTAATTTGAGCTATACTGTTCGCTGTGTCTCAAACCTGCAAGGGCAAGTGAAATTAGAGCAGGAACATTGAAACCAAACAAGATTTTGTTTTCCACAACAGGAATTGCAATAGTGAAAGCCATGACTATTTACAGTGGTGGTATCCTTACTCAATTCAAAATACAATTAGATGCAAAAGATCCCAAACTGTATCCTCTGTTCATCTGGGGTCAAGTTGTGGTAAATTTGATCCCAATAGGAGATCTCCCTTATCTGAGAAAAATCACAACCTGCTTTAAATATAGGAGCCTACACTAGAAATCGATTTCATCTCCAGCCCAAGATATGAGGAAAATTTCCTCCACATCACATGTACAATGATGTAAATATTTCAGTAACGTAGAATGCTTCAAGTTTAATGCATGCATCTCTCTAGAGCCAAAACAAATGGATTGAAGTTAACATCATAAAGTATTTTATTCTGTGTCTTTGGGCTGTAAAAGAATCATGAATGTAATTATAAGGGTTTAGGGTTTGGAATTGGAGGGAGGAATTTTCTCTACCTTCTCCCTCATGCATGAAGATTCAAACATCTTATGTTTTCCTCGTACGACATATTGAAACACCTTAAGTAAAATACAGACTGGATAATTGACATCTGCCACCTCGAAATATGCCCAGTTTCATAGAGAATAAAGTAAATGTGTGTGCTCGCTGCTACTTTGTTTCTTCCTTTTAGGATGATAGGTCATAACAGAACTTACTCTCCATTTCAAGATCTGCTTCTAGTGACTGTGAATGCCTTGTGGGCAGAATCCTTGTCATTTCCTCTTTGGGTCCTCAGCACCTTGTATAGTGCTTGGCACATAGCTGGCGCTCAATAAATGTGGTTGGAAGTGAACTGGCTTTATATGCTTCTGGTGAATCTCTCTGAGCTGGTCTGGAACCAGTGATTCATCTTCTCACATAGGCATTAGGCAGTGCTCTTTGATCTTGTAGAAGTAAACAGAAGGATCCAAAGAATTTTGGCTATTTTTGTTCCTTATCAAACATTTACTTTAGGCAAAGTCCATACTCCTTTTAGAACAATATTGACATCCTCCATTTATGTACAGAAATGAGTCTAGTAGGGCATAATTAGAACCTGTGTATTATTGTTCCAGGTTTGGAGGGGAGTCAGCTCTGACCCATCCACCCCTTCACTGAGGACACATGACAGACATAAGCAGGAGTCATACCTGACTGGTGTTCAGAATGGAGTAATCTACGCTCTGTGAAAACCAAAATGTACTGAAGTTTACATTTAAAAAAATGAAAGAACAAATGAAAGACTTACATGGAGGTTGAGCCTATGACTGTGTCCTCATTCAAGGATACTGTACTCACATGAAGTGGTGGTCCCAGACTTCAAACATAATGAGTTGAGCTCCATGTTCATGTATTCATCCTGAATCCTTATTTTTCTAAAACAGCACCCTTTGCAAGTTCTTCCTTTTGGCAATCATTGCTCTAAGTCAGAATTCAATCATAGCTATAGATAATCTAAAAAGAGTAGAAAAGAAGAGAAAGTGGCATTGTTAATAGAAAACCATGTAAAGTCATGATCAAGTCATCTGGATGAATCTTGAAATACATTTAGCTGCCAATTTTACAAACCTTTACTGTATCAGTGCTCTAGTATATAACCTCAAACACATGTAAATAGAATTATTTTCTTGTTTTGAATTGTTAACATATTAAATGTTGACTCTTTGGGAGAGTTGTTGGCAAATTTTCAATGACGAGAAACATGTTACTATTGTCGACTTGAAATGTATTCCGTTAATGGGGACACTCAAAAAAGCTAGCTTTCCAATGTGTGCATAGTATTGGCAACATGAATATATATTATACATGATCTAATTCTTAATTATCAGCTGCTCCTGGTCTATGTATTTGAAAACCTTTTCACAAAGGGAATTGCTTAATATGTGGACTTTTACAATAAAAATGCTGCATTCTAATCTATGGTGTCAGGTCAGTGTCTGGTTGGACTTGTTTGTCTTGAAGAGTGTGACCCCCTCTTCCCTGTCTCATTCTCCAACACTTCCTTCCCTTTATGTGAATTGTATCTGTGAGCAGTGTGATCATGTTTTGCATGATAATGTTCCTCACTTCAAAGAAATTAAGAGATGTGTTTGGGGTGTGGAGTAGAGATACAAGACAGAAAAGGTATGAAGTGGGTGAAGCTCAAGACTTCTGTGCCTAAAACTTCGGCGTGGTTAAGAATATGGACACTGGTGTCAGACATCATTGGGATCCCAACTCTACCACTGACTAGTTGTTTGACAACTGTCAATTCAGCCTTTATAAGCCTCCATTTTACCAGCTGTAAATTAGGTATAATAAGGCCACCCCATGTGGCAACACCAGCACTCTGCTGCCTCCCACTCCCATCAGATCAGCTCTCTAAAAGCATCCAGCACTCTTCATATGTCTTACATGTGGCTCTGTAGCATGATGTTTCATTTTTAGAGTACTTGAATTGCAAACCTTCCTTTAAACTATAGGCTGAAAATACAAATCTCTTATTGAAAGAAGTCTCACAGATTATTTTCACAGCCAAAGAACACTTCTCTGTAGCCCCCAAAATTAAAAATATAGGGAGCCAGTATCTTATTTTCTTGAAGTCCTTTGAAATTCTCAGAAGAACAGAGTTAGCATAACCCTTTACAAACACAGCTGCCATAACCTTCCTCTAGCTGTCATTCGCTTGGCCCCTCGTGGCTTCCTGCGTCCAATTTAAACATCTATTTCTCACCTTCCAGACACGTAAAAAAATTAGTTTTCACTTTGGTCTTGTCTTCTGTCTAACTCCTTGACCTTATGTTTAGCTAAGTACATATTCATTGGATGGCCTTCATCCTTTTTTAAAGTCTCAATATTATTCTGACTAGTAGCAGCAAGTTTTGTCTCTAATGAAGGTCAAATTAAATTTAACCAAATGATGCGGTCATTGGGGATTATGTCAAAAATTGTTCTCTCTATGACTGTCACTATGGATTTTTGTTAAACATGTAGAAGAAAGAGAGGATGACCTAGACCAACAGCTCTGCTAAATATTTTTAATGCTCATTGAGTTGCCAAAGGTCACACAGCCAGTTAATGACAAACCCAGGAAGCCACCCAAGTATTACTCTTTCTACTGCCCCTCACAGTGTTTTAGGATTTGGAAGTAAAATTGTGGAATATATTATTATCTTCCTGTTAATGCTTTTTTCTTTCGGATCTGCCAAATTTGAAGACGCCTTCTTTCTCTGATCTTGACTTCACTTTAATTGCAATGAGATAAATTTTAAAATATGTAGCAACAGAGATAAGTTGATAGATTTTACATTTATTTTATTCTCTAATGTAATGAGCAATCACTTTTCAGTGCTACCCACTGCTTTCAGAATTCTGTTGCAAAGAAGGGATCTCCAATCATCTGAAAAATTGTAGACCCAGAGTTGGCCTTTGTCCCTCTGAGCTTGGAGCAACAGAAAACCAGAGTTTCCTATAGCTAGTCTCTACAGGCTCGTTCTTTCAACTATATCAGAAAAGTGGTAGGAACGCTCTATTATTACTTGGTCTGAGGTTAGGAACCATAGGCCAATTACAAAATCCAGTTGTGACTTTCTCTCTATTCAGGATTTTTTTAAAAAAAGGCTTTTTCTTATTATTGTTTGTATAACAAAATGGAAAAGCAGAGGCTCTTACTCCAGATTACACAGGTTCAAATCCTGGCCCTGCCAAGACTTACTATCCAACTTTTCTCTGCCTCGGTTTCTTCATCTGGAAAATGGGGATAATAATGGTTTATAACCCATAGTTTTATTATATGGAATGACTGAAGCAATACCAAGGAATTACTGGATTGTCAGTCATTTTCTTCAGCACAGATACGGAATGTCAGAAAACAAAGGGCACAAGGCTCATAGTCTACTTTGCTTAAGAATAACGATTATCATTTATGAAGTTAATTACTACATTTTTCCACTGTAGGAATGCAGTACAATAAACATCTTTACTGGCATCACACCATACTTAGGAAGTTCATGTACATAAAGAAAATTATAGAGCTAAGTATCAATAAATAACTATTCCCAAATGGAACAGTGTATCATTTAAATCACTATACGTGGTATGCATGAAGATAAACATGTAGATATCTTTTGAAAATTAAACATGATGATTTCCCTTAAAAATCCCCAATAAGATGATTGCTAAATAAACATGTGAAACATTATCAATAAATATGTAGCTCTATCTTAATATAGTATTTTTTTGCAATATAACTAAGTCAAATACATTATTTTGTAGCTAAGTGTTAAAAATCCTTAATGAAATGAACATGAGGACTCAATCGTTACTGAGGACTCTTCCCATATAAAGAGAAAAAAAATGTCACTGGACCAGGGATAGAGACTTTAGGTCATATCTGAAGATTTTCCAAATATTCCTATCTTGGGAGACTCAGTCTCTCACATGTGAATGAAAGGGTTTAGTCTCTTCTCCTTCTGACATATCTTAATTCTATCACTCCTCTGCTGTTTATTATGGTATGATATTATTGATTATCATCTAACATTCAGGCTCTCCTAAACTCTTCCATATCGCCACACAGCTGTCTTGACTCATCTGTCCTATTTCCTCGAGTCTTCTCCAAAATAGTGCCATATTCCTAGAATACCTTTGTCGCTCAACATACTGAAGAGTCACCAATTAAGGATTCAACCTGGTCCATGAAGTCTTTCCAGTGTGGCTAAAGTACGATAGGCTATTTTCTTTCACCTCCTCCAGTACTTGATCTGATTTTTGAATAGTCTAATCCTAATGTTTACCTCAGCTAAGTACTTACATTCATCTAATCCTCTTAGTAAACCAATTTTAAATGAACCATTCTGTGACAAGAATATGATATAAATAATTCACTATCCATTTGCATCTTAAATCAGGTTTTTTATCCTCTGTATATACAAATTTGCTATACAAATTTGCCTCCTAGGTTTCTTTCCTGTTACTTGTATTTTTTACGGGTCTGTAAATAAGACCCCCGTCAAAGAAGTTTTGATTAAGCATCTATAAATTCAATTCAATATAAAGCTTTCAGTAAACACATATTGCAAGTTTCACATAGGGCACTGTGAGTGTGCAGGAAGACATGCATTTTAGGATATTATCTGCTTCAAAATACCCACAATATGACAGAGGAGTCAGACAAGAATACAAGTAACTATAATGAAGCTGCACAAAATAGTTGTATGTACAAGAAATTGTTCTAACTGTGGGTGACCCAGAAAAGATTTCCTCTGTAATACAAAGCATTCTACTGCATGTGAGGAGGACCCATTACTGCTTTAAAACTGTCTTTCTGACTACTAATGAAAGCCTTGTAGAAAATTTGAAAAATATGAAAATGCACAAAGAAGAAATATTATCCTTTATCCACTAGCAACAGTTAACCACTAAAAGCATCATTTATCTTTTTCTCCTTTTTCAGTTTTCTTTCTCTATATATTTAAACAGGCAGATGATATATAGATAAATGATACATAGATAAAGGTGTAGACCAGATACAGGCATAGGTAAAATACATAGGTATGTTTTGTAGCCTGATTTTTCACACAATTATGCATGTGTGTGAATATATGTAACAAAAATGTTTTCTGGCATTCTATTATATCACACAGCTATAGTATAATTTATTTAGCCAGTCCCTATTCTGCTTATTTTTGTGGTTATAAATAATCAATATCTGTATATATCTCAGTTACTGTACATATCTCCCAGCATTTCTATAGAATAAATACCTAAAAGTGGCTTTAATGAATAAAACAGTATAAGCATTTAACAGAGTCCGGGCAGAAACCAGATGGTACACTCAGACGGATAAGTGAAGAAAAATTAATGAAGGGGTTAGTTGCAAAGATGTGGGCAAGGTTAAGACCCACCAATAAAAGGATGATGTAGTACCATGGGTCTAACAACAGTGGAAAGTCATTATTGCCTGAATTAGTGTCCTATTGCCACTGTACCAAATTACCACGAACTTAGTGACTTAAAACAGCACAAATTCATCATCACGTCTGAACGTTGGAAGTCTAACTGTCTAAAACAGAAGTGTCTTCTGAGCTGACTTTCTGCTGGATGCTCTAAGGGAGAATCTGCTCTTTGCTTTTACAAGTTTCTAGAGGCTTTCTGCATTCCTTGGCTAGTGACCCTCCTCCATCTTCAAAGCCAGCAATCACATCAGTCCAACCTCTGTTTCCTTCATCATATCTCCAATTCTATCTCTGGCCTCCCACTTACACGAACCATTGGGATTACACTGGGCCCACCCACATAATCCTGGATATTCATCACCAGATCCGTAACGTAATCACACCTGCAAAATCCCTTTTACTAAGTGAGGTATATTCACAGGTTCCGACGATTGGAACATGAGCATCTTTGGGGGACAATTATTCTGCCTATTACACCCCTCCAGTCCTGAAAAGTGCAAAAAGGAGGAGCAGTAATGGAACCTAGAAAATACTGTGCAACAGAAGCCACCCAACAGGAGCTGTGGATTTAGATAGATGATATAGCCACTGCCAAATAGTGGTCAGGTAGGGAGGGAGGGTGAGGATATTACCCAGCATTCTCTCTTCTCCTCATAAAGCATCCCATTGGTCAAACCAAATGGATAGTATTAGAAGGCAAGGAAACCCACCCAGATAGCTCGGGCCAGAGAGGTCAATGTAGTAGGCGTACCACATAGTGAGGATGGTGGAGAATGAATCTAGAGAAATGGATGGGAACTATCTGGCAAATCTCTCCCAACATTAGCACATGTAGCACAGCCTCTTTGCATCCTAGCTGTCATAACACTCTGATGATAAAGGTGAAATTTAGGTCATTTCAATGGATTCCTATTCTATGAAAAAAGTAATCTTTAAAAGGAATCACAGTGGAATTCTAGAGACCCATATATTTTATACCATGTGTTCTACTCAGCACAAATAATTTTCCAATTGGCTTTACAAGAGTCAAGCAAACACCTTCAGAAAACTGCTTTCTGGGAGTTAATGTGGGCTAATAGCCATGGCCCTCTGGTGAGCCCCATGGCAAGGATGCCAAGTCAGGCAGTGATTTGCAGTCCAAAGCAGCCTGGAGATGTTTTAACAGAGGGTGGACCTTCTGATCCAGTATTTCTCATCTACTATTGCTCAGTTTAGAAGGAGACAAGGCTTCTGAGTCAGTGGGAACCCAAGGGTACAATTCTATACTGGGTTCAAGGCTAAAAATAGCAAAGCCAGAGTCCTATTTCTGTAAACAAAATGACTATAGGACAATTAAAACTTAACTGGCATAACTTAACTGAAAGTGATTACACCCGAACCATTTGGCAAACGGATAAATTCAGTAGATGCTTTGAACCCAGTGTCCAACAGAGTACAAGACTATGATTTCCTCCCAGGGAAGTGCCCCCCACTCTTTTGAAAGTCACGGGAAGAAGTAAGTCCTCATTAGGACCGGATTTGAACCCTGCTGAACAGAAGAATAGGGCAATTCTACTCGGTACTTCAATTTAGTCCCTTTCCTGTTCTAAGCCTCTACTGACTCTGTCTCTCCCCTTTCACTCTTTCACTTTGTTTTTTTTTTCTTCCCCAAAACAACTTGATCCCTTTGTAAGGTAATGAACATGTGATTCAATTCAGTAAGTATGCTGAGCACCTACCATATGCCAAACACTGCACTATGCTTCGGAGCTATCATGGCACGGGCCTTGTCCTTATAGAGTTTACAATGTAATGCCGAAAAAGTATTAAATTGGAAATTCAGTAGGTGGTGAGAATTATTAATGTATAACTAAAGATCTGATTACAGAATTCTTACCCCATCCCAGATCCTATATATATATATATATATGGGAAGTTGCCATGGGGCACAATATAAAGGACCTTGATAGAAAATCAAATCAATTTTATTCCAGCTCTATTTTTACAACTAACAAGCATTATGACCTGGGGTGGGAGGGCGGAACAGCAGGCTCAGAATTTTCTAATGAGGGATTTGGACCATATGAACTCCAGGTTTACCTTTTATATCTTATATTATTGAATATATAAGCTATGTATGAAATTTCACATAAACATCGTGAGTACGAACACTTCCTTCAAAAAAGAATGAAGCGAATGGATGTAGCTTCTTGAGTATCAGCAGACCTGTTATTATGTTTATTTAGATTTATACTAGTTCACTTTACAAAATGCATTTCTTAGATTGGTCACAAATTTTAACTATACAACTACATGTAGAAAAAATTAAAATAATATTTTAGTTGAAAAATATGCTATAAGATGTATGAACAAAATAATCCAATTGCGAAAATATACCTATATGTATATCCATATCCATACAGTAGCCTTCATCTCTTAGTTTGAGATTATGAACCCTTAGCAAATGAGGAAATCCTTAATGCTATTCACCCTGATTTGTGCTATATACATTTGCCAACCAAGAATTAGGCACATAAAAATTGATTGTCTTTGTGACACGTGACCTGAAGTAGTTTTCTCTATTCACAGTCTCAGTACCTGCAGGCTTATCTCCCCTGACCAGAGTCACATGGCCCTCTAGCTGTGTCTAAATCTCAGTCACTTTGAGAGTCAGCTTTCAGAGAGAGCTGTCCCATGAGAATCATCGAGTCTTTTGCCACCCGTCTGAGAATGAGCCATGAAAGTCACGCATGTTCAAAGCAAATCATGACCTGCAACTTCTCTGGGATCCTAACACTGGGTCCTTCAAAGTAAATTTTGAGTTGGCCACCTAGTGTATTTTAAATGAGAAAATCATAAAGATAACTTATGAATTTGTTAGAAAGATAGATAGATGACAGACAGAAAGTTTTAAGAAAAAATGATGTTTAGAGCATTGGACTTTTTTTTTTTAATCCCATTCTCAGTTTTCTAAAATCCTCAGTTGTTCACATGAATTAATCCTACAATCAGAAAAGGGATGTTTTTAAATTTAAAAATTGCTATGATAAAAATCTGGATTTTAAAAGTACATTATATGTAGTCAGCTTAGAAAAGAACTTTCTTAGAGAACAAGGAATTCTACTTGGCAAAGCAGACTGCCGTGGTACGTACACTATTCATACACACATAAACAAATTACACATACACAAGATAAAAAGTTTTTTTTTAACTGTTATATGTTCTGAAAACCAGAAGTAGAGTGCATTTACTTTCTGCTATTGCTCAAACACATTCCCTGTCCTCTCCTCCAAGCCCTTCTTGTTTCAGACGGCATTTCAGGAAACTATTTGAAGACAGCCCGTCCCACACCCGCACCTCCACTTTCATTCTTTTCTCTTTGAAAAATACAGAAAGTGCTCAAGGGAAGCACCAAGGTAATAGCTCTGGAGATTAGAGTTCTCTTTATATTTCCATCATTAGAGGGGCCCATGTGGCAATAGTTAACCTGTGTTCCACCACCCCACAGTGTGATTTTAAATGTTTCTACAGTGATGGGGCCCCCAAACTGGGTCATGGTGGCCCTCCTCCAATTCATCACAGCCACTGTGCTGTGAGGCTGATGGAAGAATACTGCAACATTCCTCTTCCCTAATGTGGACTGGTTAGGAATGATTAAATAGTGTGCTTTGCTTTCCACAATACCCACACAGAGATAATTAAGTGACATGTTTACAGGACATGGTAGAATATGCATATTGATTGTTTTTTAGTATTATAGAATCTCACACCTTACAAGGACCTTCAAGATCATCTCCTTCATACAGTGAGACTTTTATTCAATTATTCATTCATTCATTCAAAATATTTGTTAAGCATTTACTAAGTGCTAGAAATGATGTTCCATGCTGAGGGTAGAACAATAAAGTCACAGAAACTCGCTTCTTCCTTTTTCAGAAAAAAAATTGTTCCCTTACTTAATAAATATTTCTGAGTACCTACTGTGTATGAGACACTGTGAAGCATTAGGTCTAGAACAGTAAACCTGCAGCAAGTGGTGCAGAGACCCATATCCAATGTATACTTGCCCAACCTTCAACTGCCAGCTCCTAAATTTCTTTGCCTTGGGTTATTGGAGTTAATTTTGCTGTCTACACAGTAGGTTACAAGTGTCAGGAAGTTAATATATTCTCTTCCAGTCCCCTGCCCTCCCCTTAGCTGCCTTCAACCATTACCTGATGAGAGCTGGTGATAGGGTGACTGACTAGTCTGGGATGAAGGGGCTACCCAGGGCTAAAAGTGTAACTTTCAGCACAACCTGGATAGTACGTGAATATGCCAACTCTGTCCTAACAACTCTGAGGCACAGATTTTACACTGGCTCCCAGAATGCCTCGACATATTAAACTCCACTTACCCAGAGCGGTAATGCACTTGGGCTCTTCACTGGCTACTTCCCTTCCCTGTTTCACTTCCTTACTCTGCCTCCAGTTTCCTGATATCACCTCCAAAATTATCTGCCCTTGAATAATCCTTCTCTCAGGCTCTTCTTCTGGGGAAAGCTTGGCCAAAATAAAGTCATGATGCCTACTCTTTTTTTTTTTTTTTTTTTTTCGGTACGCGGGCCTCTCACTGTTGTGGCCTCTCCCGCTGCAGAGCACAGGCTCCGGACGCTCAGGCTCAGCGGCCATGGCGGACCGGGGCACGAACCCGTGTCCCCTGCATTGGCAGGCGGACTCTCAACCACTGTGCCACCAGGGAAGCCCATGATACCTACTCTTGAAGGGACATAAAGTGTAGTAACAAAGTCAGGTAAGAAAATGGGTAATGACAAATGCAGTGTAATGAACTGTGTGATCAGTAAAATGACCATGCACTCTGGAAGCACATAGGGAGATCTTGGTGGGAGAGAGCTGGTTTATAAGAGAAAACTCTCTCTAGACTGAAGCATGAAGGATGGGTTACAATTAACCCACTGAACGGAGGAAGGATAAAATTTTTAGGCAGGAGAAAAAAATCTTTTTAAAATCTTAGAACTGAAAGAAAGGGCAGCCTGCTTAGGGATCTACAAATGGTGTCCAATGGTTGGAGCTTAGGAAAAAGTGAGTAGTTGGATAGAGAAGAAGAAATAGATTTAAACAGACACTAGGTCACAAATGACCTTGCAACCCCTAGTAAGGAGAGTGAACTTTATCCTGAGGGCAGTGGAATGGCATTGACAGGCTTTAAGTACGCAAGGAAGTGACATGATTGGATTTGACTTCAGAAAATCACTCAGACTGCATTGTGAAAAATGGACTGGAGGGGTCATGACCTGAAGCAGGGACACCAGCTAGGAAGCGCTACGCTGATTCAGGGGAAGGTTAATAGTGTTTTGAACCATGGGGATAGGTAGAATGTGCTGTATTTTTAAGGTATTAAGGAAGTAAAAGTTAGAAAATTTGTGATTTATTAGATATGGTCTATAAGGTAAAAAGTCCTGTTTCTTGCTTGTGTAAATGGACGGAGATTGGAAAATCATTGCGATAGTAAACCAAATGGAAGATTTCAGTTTAGGATCTGTTGGGTTTGAGTTTTTGTGGAGAAACCTTTGCATATTTATCATTAGAAGCAGTATTAAAAATGGCTAACAGTATGGAATTAGGAATCGAGCACATTTGGATTCTAGTTGTATGCATTGAGTAATTTATTAAATATCTCCAAGCCTCAGTTTATTCATCTTAAAATGGGAACATCTTACAATGAGATAATTTGTGAAATGGGTTTAGCAGAGAGCCTGTTCAGTAGTTATTTCTCGATTATTATGACCTTTACATTTAATAGTAGTATTAGCATCTGAGTGGTGATAATGTAGTAGATACGTGGATCTGAGGTACTTAGATTGGAGCCAAGAAGAAAGAAATGAGCCAAAAATAGAGTGTAAATTATTAGAATATAAAACAGTACGTGAAGATCAGGAAATGGAGAAGATAACTGAGGGAAAAGGTTTAGAATGAAAAGGGGGAAAAAAAAGAAGATGTAACCGTGAGGAAAATAAAAGGAAATTCTTGTGAGGAGGCCCAGAAGGACACAGCAAGAAAGGTGCGGTGTCACAGGAACCTCAACCCCTCTAAAGTTCAGTGTGATGTGATCTGTTCACAAACAGATCGGATTCTGCACAAAAGTTAGCTAAACCTAGGATTGAGAAGTTTCCATTGAATTTAGTAGCAAAGAAGTCAACAGTGATTTTGTCTACAACAATTTCAGCTGAGTGGAGGTGGCAGAAGTCAGACTGTAGTTGTCTGAAGCACAAATGGAAGCTATAAAAATAGAGATAGCAATTGGAGACAACTTCTTTAAGACACTGGGTTTTGGAGGGAAGAAGAGAGAGAAGAAAATAGCTCCAGGGAGTCTAAAAGAGGTGAAGGGAAAGCTTTATCTTTTAAAGATGGGAGAGAATTTTACAGGTTTAAATACTGTTGGGAAGGAGTCATAGAAAAGAAAAGGTTGAAGATTAAGAAAATAAATTGTATCACTAATGACCCAGACTCTTAAAGAGACTGAATACAATGGGATCTGGTGCACAGGTGAAGGAAAACACCGTTAATTTCATGACTAAAGAAAGAACAACAACAAAAAAATTGGTGCAGATGTGATGCGGTGTGAACGTGGCTTGTCAAAAAGATACTATACAACTGATGTATCATAAGATCCAGGAAGGAGAGCGAATGCAGTAAATATTGATGGAGATGGTGAAAAGTCACAGAATAAACCTACATTACACAGATTCACAGACACCAATCCAGATCTATAGCATCAGAATCGCTGAATTATTTGACCTAACATTATACTTTTAACAACATCCTAAGTAATTTTTATGAAATAGAAGTACTTCCAATTCATGAAGAAGCATTTGGGAAGCAGTGACCTGCTTGGCATTAAAGAATAGGTCAAAGAAAGAGATGAAACAATAGACCAGGGAGATTAGAGGAAAGAGATGCTGATCATAGCAAAGTCCAGGTTATTGACACTGACTGAAGGTCAAAGGTCTTGAGAATTTATATGTTTGAAGGACTCAGGTTATGTTATTGGATGAGTGATCCATACAGATGTTGAAGAAACTGAGGATTTTTTTAAGATTTAGGATGAGGAGCAAGGCTGTCAGTCAGATGCTTAATTCTCCAGTAAATGATGGGGAGAAACAGGAAGATCTGTGAACATCACCAGTGAGTAGAAGTAAACAGTGATATAACTGAAAGTCATACCTCTCAAATGATTTTATTTTTTAATTTAATTTAATTTTTAAATAGTTTAGGAAGGTATAATTGCTTAGAATGGTATCTCATAACTAAGGATAATTCTGGTCTCACCAAGCAAATTTGTTGGTACAGAAGAATAAACAGAGCCAGAGAAAAAAAGTGAATTTTTCTCCATAAAAGTTCTAACTTCCTTGATTTCTGCTATAATTTATTCTCCCTTATATCACCTCTATATTTTACAGATGAAGAAATGGAGACCCACAGATTTAAGTAACTTGACAAAAGTTACAAAGTTAGTCATTGGTAAATTATGGTCTAAAACATAACTAGCAAATGTGCTTGCCAAAATAACTCACTGATTTATATGGAAATTCTAGAATCTTCTCTAGTTGTAAATGCTTTGCATTGTACTCAAATTTGTCAAGGCTAGTTGACTGGATGGGGTTAGTTACTACGGCCTGAAGCAGAGTTAACCAGCATCTAGGAGACAGACTTCCTGTCCAATCACTTAACCTAAGTACCTGGGAGCACTTAGCCCTGAGAAGTTGAATCGTTTTCACCTTGTATTAGATTCCTGGCTTAAAATGACAGAAATTAGTTCTCTCACAGTTCATGAGGCCAGAAGTCTAAAATCAAGGTGTCGGCAAGTCCATGCTCCCTCCAAAGGCTCTAGGGTAGAATTCTTTCTTGTCTCTTCCAGCTTCTGGTGGCTCCAGGATTTTCTTGATTTTGTGGCTGCATAACTCCAATCTCTGCTTCTGTCTTCACATGGCTTTCTCTTCTCTCTGTGTCTCTTATAAGAACAATTTGCATTGGATTTTTGGTTCCTCCTGGAAAACCCAAGATAATCTTATCTTGAGATCCCTAATTTACTTACATGTGTAAAGACCATTTTTCCAAAAATGATCATATTCACAGGTTCCAGAACATGGACATTTATTGGAGGCTTATTGAATGTCCATTCAAACCACTACATACCTCATGTGCCAATTTTAGCAAGTTAAAAACGATTCATTGAAATGTCATTGGATAAGGATTCATGTCCGTGAAAAATCACCTAAGAGCATGGCATTGTATGCTCTAAGAAAGGAAAAGGGGATTGGAGATGGGGGTTGATATCATATATGCCTGATGCGGCACATGCCTTTCCTGTGCCATCATGGTTAGCTTCACATACATCTTCATTGGAAGATTTTATATATATATATATATATATGTGTGTGTGTATGTATATGTGTATATATATATATATACACATATACATACACACACACATATATACATATACATATATATACACGATGTTTAAATTGTTCTCAGTCTCCTATAAGGGCTTTGTTAGTTATTGGATAATTATTATAGGATGCTGTTAGTTTTCAAACAAGGAAATTACATACCAGGGGTCATTGGCACAGAAGTTAATGAACACTCTAGAATATTAATGGATAGATTTCAGGGATTCTGTAAATACTCTAAATTTATGTGCATTTTTTTTAACGTTGAGCCTTCTTTTAATTAATTAATTTATTTTTTATTTTTGGCTGTGTTGGGTCTTCGTTTCTGTGCGAGGGCTTTCTCTAGTTGTGGCAAGCAGGGGCCATTCTTCATCGCGGTGCACGGGCCTCTCGCTGTCGTGGCCTCTCCTGTTGCGGAGCACAGGCTCCAGACGCGCAGGCTCAGTAGTTGTGGCTCATGGGCCTAGTTGCTCCGTGGCATGTGGGATCTTCCCAGACCAGGGCTCGAACCCGTGTCCCCTGCATTGGCAGGCAGATTCTCAACCACTGTGCCACCAGGGAAGCCCTCTGTGCATTTTTTTTCAACTCAAACAAATCAAAGGAGAACCTTCAGTGTATATAATTTGAAAGAAATGCTGGGTAGTTGTGTTCATCCTGTTCCTAGCTGTCCTATCTACTACCACTTCTCTCCAAAGTAGCTGCATCATTAGACTTTCACCAGAAAGAACATGAGAGAATAATGGTTTTCATACTCCTGTTGATACATATTACTTTAAAATTTTTAATAGTTTTTCTAATCTATTGGGTGTGAAATTGTGCTTTGTTTTAAATTGCATTTCTCTTATATTCATGAGGTTCAAAATCTTTCCTTGTGCTTGGGATCATCCAAATCTCTTTTGTAAATCACCTATTCACATCCATCATACATTTTTCTTCCTATCTCTCCTTTCATTCTTTTTTCTTTGTTTGATCTTATTCATTTGTAGGCTTTTTGTGTGTGTGTGTGGTCTGCATATTTAGCCTTTGCTGTAGATGAGTAGATGTTCTAAGTATCTTCTTTCAAGTCTGCCCACTGTTTTTTAAACTTTATGCTATCACTTACAGAAGTTTTTAATTCATTGTAATTAGGTTTGTGTACTTTTTCTTCAGAAAGTCTTCCCTAAACAGTGGATAAAAACTATATTTATATATTTTATTGTAATAGCTCTGTACTTTTAATTATTTTTAAATTATTTATTCCTATTAGAATTTATTTTATATGATTTAAAGGATTTAATTTAATTCATATGCTTAACTACTTAATCCAACAAAAATTATTCACTAACCAATTACTTCCCACATTAAAATATGTGCTATTACTGCTACACAATACATATATATTTTCAGAATCTCTATCTGATCCGTCTTATTTATTGGTCTACCACAGCATAACATAATGTCCACACAAATTTATAAAGGATATATAAATATATAATGTATGCATTGCTGCATTTATGTTAATAATATAAACTTGAAAGCAGCCATTAAGAAGAAACTGATTATTATAAGCATCATACTTCCATGTAATGTGTTACTATGCAGCAGCTAAAATAAAGATGTGGATCTAAGCTCATTGATATAAAAAAATCCACAATATATTGCTAAGTGGAAAAAGTACTCTGTAAAATTATATCTATCTATTTATAGATACATATAAAAGTCACAAAGTTGCACTTTGCACTTATATTCCATATGTAAAAAAGGTGTACACATATATGCCCATATATACACAGATACATTGCATCATAAATACATATTTTAAAAACATGGAAGGGTTTACACTAAATTCTTGAGACTGTTGATCTCGGCACATGTCATGTTTAGGGTATGAGGAAGAAAGAGAGGAAGGGCATGTGGGAGAGAGGAAGAGGAGAAGAAGGGAGGGCAGGTGGGTGAGTGGAAGGGAGGAGGAACAGTTAGAAGGTGAATTTTCACTTTATTCT
The DNA here is from genome assembly GCF_951394435.1 of Stenella coeruleoalba. Taxonomy (NCBI): domain Eukaryota; kingdom Metazoa; phylum Chordata; class Mammalia; order Artiodactyla; family Delphinidae; genus Stenella; species Stenella coeruleoalba. The sequence goes on from NC_137148.1 coordinate 138,359,599, forward strand.
TTCTCCCTGTATGTACGGTTTTAATATTAGACAATGAGCATTTGTCTTTTATTATCAGAAAAATTGGAAATATCTATATGGTTAGATGTGCATATATCAGTTTCCATAATCATACCCAGAGCCAGAACTACATAGTTAATTAGGTCTTATCAAGCGAAAACAAAAAAAGGTAAGTTTTCTCCTCTCATAGATTAATAGAACACTTGCAAATGCATTGGCTGTATTAACTTGGAAAACTGTACTGAAAGGTAAGGGAGATATTATATGAGCTGGTGTGGGCAGAATGTCCTGTTTGATGAGTGACATTTGAGTAGAAACCTGAATTGAGCAGGAGTGGGAGTCTTGCAATATATTCATGGAAAGAGTATTTTAAGCAGAGGGAACAAAGAACACAATTCCTGACTGAGGCTAGTTTAGGAGCAGTGTGGCTGGAGGGAGTAAGCAAGGAAGGAAGTCAACCACTGGTTAGACGAGGAAGGGTCTTGAGGCCATAAAGACTTTGGACCTTCATCTTTCGTTGACAGGTTTTAGCAGGCATGATAGGATGGGGAAAACAAATAATGATAAATAAACAAACAAGATAATTTTAGAAACCGATAGGAAATTCAAGAGGCACAAAATAGGAGACTAAAATATCTGAGAACAAAAAACTCACAGAGGCAGGTGCTATGATTGGATGCTTATAAAATGTCAGCCACTCAAAAGAACCAGCTTTTTGTTTGCACTCTGTTTTACCTCACTCTTGTGGTTATAAGGGTTCAAATATTATTTAGCCTTCTCTTATTTTGTTTCTCTTCCTAAGCTTTCTTGAGTGTACTGATTTATTATTCCATGACTACCTATCAAACCTAGTGTGTTTCAGTCCTCCAATATAGTAGATTCCTCTTTTGATAAAAACTGCCCAACAACTAATAACTACAATACACATTTTATAAATAAGAAAACTGAGACTCAGGGGGGAAGATTATCTAAGATCATTCAGGGATGCACACATTTTCTGTACAGGGTCCCAAGCAGGTAGGAAGAATAACCCATCATGTGACATGGCTTTAAACAGGGGTCTTAGTTCCCATTCAGACCAAAGACTTGTCTCTTGTTCCTGAGTCATTGTTAAATCCTAAATCCCTAGATGAAAACGATGGATAACCATAGTCTTTACTCCCCTCTTGCTACTTGGGTGTTGTGTACACTTCATGTCTGACACTATGGATTTTCCTCTTCTTGTGTAAGTCCAACCTTGCCTGCAAAATAATGTGATTTATGCTATCCAGAATTTTAAGAGGTTTGTAGCTAGAACTGTGCCAGAACCAGAATTTAATGGGTTTATACAACTGAGGAATATAGTATGTTCTCATATACAAGCGACTTAAAAATCTAGTATTTGCAGTGTTACAACATTAAAATCAAACTGTATATAAGCATTTACATACGACCTAGGTTTTTTGTTTTTAACGCTAGAAAGACCAATTATCTTCCTGTGTTAATGTAACAGTGTAAATATGTATATATTTTGATGTATTTGTTTTTTCATATATTATCCATCTGTCTGCCACTTTCTTAACCCATTCTCTTTTTTAAGAGTAAAATTTCTATACAGTGAAATACACAAATCCAAGGGTACCATTATATGACTGTTGACAAATGACTATGCCTATGTAGTGCAAAGGGATATGACATTATCATTACCCACAGAGAGTTCCCTCATATCCCTTCCCAGGAAATTCCATCTGTCATCTCCGAAGAGGCAATCACTATTGTAATCTTTCCACCTTAGTTGACTTTCACTTGTTCTAGAATGTCATAAAAATGGAAGCATACTATCTGTATTCTTTTGAGTAAGACTTCTTTCTTGTGGATAATGCTTTTAAGATTCATCCATGTTATTGCATACATTAGAGGTGTTTATATTTCTGAGTACTATCCTCTTCTACAAATATAGTAAAATGTCTTTATTCTTTCTTCTCTGATGGAAAATTAATATTCTTTTCTAGTTTAAGGCTTTACAAATAAAGCTAACATGAACGTTGTTTTTCAAGTAACTTTTGGGTATATGCTTTCATTTATCTTGGGTAAATATCTAATAATGAACTTGCTAGCTCATAGGGTAGATATTTGTTTAATTTTATAAGAAATCACCAGAACATTTTCCAAATATACTGCAATATTTACCAGTCCATCAACAATGGTTCAGTTGTTCCACATCACTGAAACATCCATTGGTGTCATTTCTTTTAATTTTAGTCATTCTGGTGAATTTATCTCCTTGTGGCTCTTTTATTTATTAATATTTCCAAAACTATTTGAGTGGAATTGACACTTCCAGAAGATACAGATTGATTACTTTGGGATTTTGCATACCAGCTCCAAGAAACCACGTATTTCAGAGGCCTATCCCTCAATTTTGCAAGTATGGCACCAAGGGTTAGCTTTTCTTGAAGACAATTGCATTCATTCAGTCCAACTACTGCCACACCAAAGATTCAAGTCCTCAAATTGATTGATTAAAGGTAATTCCATTGAGAAAAGCAATTTCAGAGAAGGAGAGTGTGGGAAAGCAAGGTACTTTTTGATGTGTGCAATCAATGTTCTTGGTTTTTAATTAACCATATATTCAATGATTTTGTATATATCTGTCACAAATAAACCAGAGCATATTAACTGAATTAGAGAAATAAAAATAAGGTTATTAAAATTCTTAAGACAGTTTACCTGCTTTCTTGCCTATCTGCTAGCTTTTTAAAGCTATACAGCATAAAATATATTACCTGGCATTATAAACTATACAACAGGATGATCCATCGGGTGAAATCTGTAAACATTACCAAACTACTCCTTGTAAAATCACAATTTACAGTGCCTACTTTTTAAATGGATTGATGTGAATTTCCTCACTCAACTATCATGCACCATTAATACGTCTTACACCATTAATACGTTACTTCCAAAGAGATAACTATTAAAAGACATTGTTTAATTTAGATGCTTGTGACAATTTTCCCAAGGGTGTGAAGAAAGAGATATAAGAGAGATATAGGAATTGAGTTTTCCAGCTGTGGGAATTCTGGTTCTGTTATTCTTCCTTCAGTTCACTCTAGTGGTTTTCTTATCAAGAAAGCTTCATGTAGATTCTTAATCATTGGAATCATTTCATTTCCACTTAATGAAAGGTCTATATCAACTACTAGAGTTTGAAAATAAGTTTTATGTTAAAGCTTTATCAATGATTTATATGTAGACATAATTTGGAAGCTTGCCTATTATCCTTACTATTTTACTATTCTATGGCATTAACATAGAAATAGTAATAGTCTGTAATTGTTGAGTCCTACTATGTGCTGCTAATTTTCTCATGTTAATGTTTTTAAGTATTCAATTTCCTTTGCCAGTTTCTTTATAATTTATTTTTATGAAAGTATCAGCTGGCACCCCAGGGATCTTGCATGTGCCCATGTCGCTTTGCAGTAAGAAGTAGAACTTTCAGACAATGCATTAGACTCCTATTTCCTTTCTTGGTAACTTTTCAAAAGAGATGTTATTATCCCCATTTTATAATAAAAAACATACAAGATAATCTGGTTATTCCCTCAGAGACAGGATGGACCCCCACCAAAAATTTGGTTTGGATGTCGAGAGTGGTAACACACATGCACCACCATGTGCAAAGTAGGGGCTGCAATATATGGGGAATCACTCATTTTAGTTTCCTTATCTATTGAAGTGTGTTGCTGACAGACACTTTGTGAAAGGCTGCTAGTGGAAGTCCATTTGGATTATTTTCCCCAATCACTCCTCTAGCCCATAACGAGGCACACATTTGTGTCCCAGCTCTCAAAATACACTTATGGAATTACCTAATTGTCTATATAGAAAATTCATAGATGACCATCTCCCTGAAATGACCTTTTTTTAGAATGACCTTGAATGAAACACTTGTCTGCTCTGAGGCTCATTCTCCTTTTCTGCAAGATAGAGATAATAATGCCTTATAGAGTGCATGCAAAGATTAAATGAAATAATGTATATAAAGCAAATAGAATGCTTGAGCCATACTACACATTCAAGAAATGAGAAATACTAATAATTACTGTGACAGTGTTTTTAATGCAGCACCAATTGAAGCAGATTATTCAGTAATGTCCACCTCTGACCTTGAGTCTTTTTAAGGCTAGATATGACTAGGAGATTCAGTTTATGTATTAATATAACATTTAAACTTGCATTTTAATATGCTTTATAAACTCCAATGAAACCAACTAGTTTCATTGGAACGTAATTTATTCCTTTGGGAAAATAGGATTCAAAGAGAAACTCAGAAAGTTCAGGATTCAATTCTTTGTGAGCACTACGTCTTTTCTACTAGTTTCCATTGGCATCCCGCTGCCCCCGCTGCTCCCGCAGCTGCAACAAATAAATTGTGTTTGTTTCTATAATATGTCATCTCACACTATCTACAGAGAACATGAAAACTACGATATTTTTAATATAGGCTTTTTTACTCCCCAGATATTGGGCTAAAAGAAGGTGTGAATCTATCAGAGTTGCCAAAAGAGAAATGTTTAGTGATAAATGATCTCTCTGAGCACGTACGGTGGACACACAAGATATTGTGCAACTGTCAAATCGAATGTGAGCATGATTAGAATAAAGCTGCTCTATGTCAGGGACTTCCTTAAATAAAAGTGACAAGTTCTGACAGAATTTCTGTCTGGTGTGAATGAATGAGCAAGCAGCATTGAAACGATTTCCGAAATAGCTTTGTGTGAAGGAAACATTAAAAATTCAAAATTGTTCTGCTCCATACTGTCTGCGGACAGCACTTTGGAAATGAAAAGCAGTATAGTCTTACAGAAGCCACACTTTTAGCAGACTCTGATGGTGTGGTCTTTCTCCCATCATCTTTCACTTCTGGCAGGACCTGGTCTTTGATCAACTGTGGGTAAAACAGTGTGGTTTTCAAAACTAAAGGGAAAGCCAGGCTCAGAGGGCAACTGCACTCTGGTCTCCAAGGTCTGGTTATTCTCCCCACTGATCCATTTCCCAAGAGAGCAGTTTACCTTCCCAGAGGCAGTCATGTGCCTTCAAAGAAAAGAGGAAGCTTTACTGCAGTTATAGTAGCTCTTGCTCCAGAATCTACTGAGAGTTAACAGTATGACTTGAATATGCCCTTTGCTTTCTCCTTGAATCATTTTACTTTATATAAAATGGGAATAATACTTGCAACAATTATTAGATCCATATACACATTAGGTGCCCTGATAGACATAGAAAATGTGTAAGATGCATTCTTTGCCTCCAAAGGCTTCACAGTCCAACAACTATTTACTGAGCAATTAGAGATGATTTAAAACAATGTTTAAAACATAAAGCACTACATCAATACAAGGATTCACCAGAATATTTAATCTACACCTATGCATACACATACATGACACAGACACACACATTGAGAAGGAAAGATACACAGAGGGACAGTGGTTAGAAAAAAACTTGTAATTATTACCATCTTTGGTGTGATTATACGTAATATTTGATTTTGTACTTATTGTGTTTTTCAAGAGGAATATGTATTGCTTTTGTAATAAAATAAGCACATAAGTGTTATTTCATCTGTATCCAGAAAAAAATAAACATTCTTACAAGAAAGCAATTTTGTAATTTCCCTCATTATCTGATACCCATATTCCCTAACTAACACAAATATGACCTCTCTCCTCTCTTGCAGACTATTTTCTTATAATGGGAGGATAAAGGAAACTGGGAAGGGATGTGATACAAATTTTATGCCAGGATAGTTTTGAAAATTCTAGGAATTCAGTGATCAGGTAAAGGAAAATCAGACCTGATGACCAGTGCTGAATGGAGGAGGGTAGCTGTATTGTTCAGTCAAATCCTGAGTGCTTACAACCATGCCCACTACATAACAAGTGCTCAGAAAAATCTTTGCTGTAGCAAGGTAAGGATGAGCTCCCAGGGTCAAGTTTTGGCTATGACACATGAGTCAAGAAATTCTTTCTTTTTTTTTAAAGTCTTAGTTTTCAAGAAAATGGAAAGACAAGCCACAGACTGAGAAAAAATATTGACAAAAGACACATCATAAAGGTCTGTTAGCCAAAGTATACAAAGAACACTTAAAACTCAACAATAAGAAAATAACAACCAATTATAAAATGGGACAAAATCCTTAACAGACACCTCACCAGAGAAGATTCACAGATGCCAAATAAGCACATGAAAAGATACTCTATATCATATGTCATCAGGGAAATGAAAATTAAAACAACAATGTGATACCACTACATACTTATTAGTGTGGCCAAAATCCAGAATCCTGACAACACCAAAAGCTGGCCAGGAGGTAGAGCAACAGGAGCTCTCATTCATCACAGGTGGAAATGCAAGATGGTACAGCTACCTTGGAAGACAGTATGGTAGTTTCTTACAAAACTAAACACACTCTTACTATATGATCTAGTAATCATATTCTTTGGTATTGAAAAATTACAGTACTGAAAAGTCAAAGGCATTGAAAAGTTATATCCACATGAAAACCTGCATATGGATGTTTATAGCAGCTTTATTTGTATTGATAATTGCCAAAATGTGGAAGCAAGCAAAATGTCTTTCAGTACGTGAATGAATAAATAAAATGCAGTATATACAGATAATGGAGTATTATTCAGTGCTAAAAGGAAATGAGTTATTAAACCAAGAAAAGACATGGAGGAACCTTAAATGCATATTATTAGCAAGTAAAAGAAGCTAATTTGAAAGTGCTATACTGCATGATTCCAACTTAAGATATTCTGGAAAATACAAAACTACAGAGTTAGTGAAAATATCAGTGGAGCTAGTAAAAAAGGGTGGTGGTCTATGGGAAGGATAAAAAGGCAGAGCACAGAGGATTTTTAAGGCAGTGAAACTACTTAGGATAATACTGTTATAACAGACACATGTCTTTATACATTTGTCCAAACTCATAGACCGTACAACACCAAGAGTGAACCCTAAACTATGGACTTTGGGTGATTATGATGTGCCAATGCAGGTTCATCAATTGTAATGAATGTACCAGTCTGGTGGGGGTACTGATAATGGGGGAGGCTATGCATGTGTAGGGGGCAGGGGGATATGGGAAATCTCTGTACCTTCCTCTCAATTTGGCTGTGAATCTAAAACTGCTCTAAAAGAATAACGTCTTAAAGTCTTGGTTAATAAAAATCTAGTTTTGAAGATTCAAATGTTTTAGTAGAAACACTTTGTAGGAAAAGCTCTTGAATTGAATATGATCAAGTGTCCATCCCTATTCCCTACATGAAATACCTCCGCAGTCATCTGGGGATCAATTAAAAGCAAAAGACCTAAACAATCATTTAGTTGTATCAAGATATATTGTATCAGCTATCTATTGCTGTGTAACAAATATTCCCCAAATAAGTAGTTTAAAATAACAAATTTTTAAAATCTCGTGGCTCAACTTGTTGTTGGCAAGCATGCAGTTCTCACCAGCTATTTTCCAGAGGTTTTAGTTCCCTGTCATGTGGGCTTTTCTACTGGGCTGCTTAGAACATGGCTGCTTGCTTCCCCCAGAGAAAGTGATCCAAAGAGAGAGAGCTGAAGTCCCAGTGCTTTTATGGCTTATCTCAGAGGCTTATACCATTAATTCCACTTTATTCTATTTTTTAGAAGTAAACACTAAGTCAAGACCAATTCAAGGGAGGAGTATCAAAGAATTCGATGACATATTTTTGAAATCATCACAGATGGGCTCAATTCTGGGGGCCGAGGGGGAGTCAGGATCACAGTTTTGGCTCTGGCAGTAACTAACTGTCCCTCACCCTTCCACTTGCCAGGGCCAGGATCAGTTATATTCTGACTCACTTAATAGTGTTGAAATATCTGACCCAACAGCCAAGTATGCCTGTACAAAGGCCCTACCCTGGTGAGCACTAAGATGAATTTAAGAGTCCACAGAGACCAGTTTCCATTTTCTTGTGTGGTTTCACTAACGATCATGCAACCCCCAAAGTACGACATTGTTTTTCAGTCCTTTATTTGTTCATCCTTGCCTTTCCCAACTGGTGTTTGTTAGACTATCCCAGAGGAAATTAATGTTGTACGTAGGAAGAGATGGAAACCAGAGACACCTTTCCAGGTTAAATACTTGTGAAGGCTTTAGCTCCTATTCTCACAGTCAGAGGGGAAACTAAATAGGTTATTTAAATAAGAAAATAAATGCCTTTTTTTTTTTTTTTTGCAATACGTTATTCCCCCCTCTCTCTTCCTCTTTCCTTCCTTTCTTCCCTCTTTCTCTCTCTCTCAATATGAAAACATTCACAGTAGAAACTATTATTTTAATCAAGTCTCCTTACAAAATTTACACAATTGACCAAGCAAGAATTGTGCTTTCTGGTAGTTAAAAAACGTCTAGCTAAGAATCATACTATTACTATTCCTATCTTATGATTGCAAAGCACTTCACAGTTTATAAATAACCTTACATATGTGATTTTATTTCACCTTCCTGAAAAACCTGTGCGAGAGGTAAAATAAATATTGACCCTTCCATTGTATATGTAAGTGGGGACACACAGACGCTTGGTGTGAACTCAAGTCATATAACTGCTACCTTAAAGATATTTTAGAATAGGTTAGTGTTGAAAGGGGATGTGGGAGAGAGGGAGAATGGGAGATGGAGATGAGAAGCAACTACTATCTCACGGCAGGTACCTGGAGTCCATGCCAGAAACCAGGCTTCTGAGGCCACACAGCTGACTCTCAAAGTGAACACAACACTCCTATTTGAAACAAGAAGAAAAAACTATGAAGATTTTTTAGGCGTGGTGACTCACAGCACTGTGGAAAATTCTGAGCCTTAAAACTTGCATTTCTTCCTGGAATTTCTCCTCTATTTGCTGGAAAAATAGTCCTTGACTACAGTCAAAAGCAACACAAAATAAAAACAAATTATCAATAGTTAGAAACACCTTGTCCAAATCAGTCTATGAATTTATTCCAGGGATTCTCAACCTTGAAAAAGCATCAGAATCCCCTGAAGTGTTCTTTAAAACAGAGTGGCGGGGGGAGATGCCTCTGTACCAGGTGCTCTGGCTCAGGAGCGGTGGGGTGGAGCCCAGCACCATGCATTTGCATTTCCCGGGCTCTGCTGGTGTTGCCTTTCTCTGCAGTTTCCTCTCTATCACTACATACCCAGCTGTATCATGGCAAACATGTATGGGACAGAGAAAGATACCATCCCTCTGTGGGACGGGAAAAATTTCCCTTTACTGTTTTGTCACTAGGTCTAACATTTACCACGTTAGTAACTACTTTCGTCCTAAAAGCTCTAATGAGGCACAAAGTTGAAAGATGGGGTAATACGTTAGACTTCTTAACATCCATTACCATGAAAATTGACATGAATTAAGCAAACACACCAGTTAACAAAGAATAGGACCCTGAGATCATAGGACAGAGGAGAGATTTACTTCAATGGGGGTTGTGGGCACTGGCGGCCAGCAAAGGCAGGCCCGGAAGGATACCTCCAAATTCCTAGGCAGGGAGGGATACAGGAGAGGCACAGAAGTGGAGGAGGATGCACAGAGAATAAAAGGACCCCACATTTGAGATGGTCCCATCTGGGGGTGACGAGGCACTTTCTAATGTAGCTTTGTTTAATCCTTGGTTTACCTCTTTCCTGGATATACTATTTCCATTTAAAAAACATGCTTACTGGTCAATACCCTTTTTGCTGGTGCTTTCATGTGGACCCATCCCAGGACAGGATATCAAGCTACCAATCTGCTGTTGCTTAGTTAGTCTCTCAGCGTCCAACAACACCCAATAACAAATCAGTAACTGCCACCCAATGAGGTTTGCCAGGCACAGAGGAACTACTGTGTCCAAAAACCCAGGGGGCATCGTTGCCTTAGTGGGAACAACTTTTTGCCATAAGCTGCAATCCACATAATTATCAGTCACAGACATTTATATCTCAGAGGCTCAATAGAGTCTGTACGGCTTGGTGGATAGATCCTAGGGCCTGGTGTTGGCCACAGCCTCTCTCGGAAGCGGCTGTCATTCCGGTGTTCTCATGTAACTGGCTGAGCAGCATCTTCACGTGACGTATAAAATAACTCCCATACCCGAATAGGCCTATTAGATGCTGTGCCTTCTTTTTGTTTGTGAATTTTTAAGGTCAACAGGTCTTTTTTAACTGGTTCAGGGACTGTCCTCTGAATATTAGTCCATATGTTTCCTAGGAACTTTGTTAGGGTGACCAGACTCTAATTTGCCAGAGTTAGTCTTCCAGCCCTAGTTACTCAGATATTGAAACATCTTATCTAAGGCAGTCTGTCTTTCCAATCAGAATAGTGTCATCGATATGATGGTACCAGTAGTAGCAGTAGTATCCTAGTTCTTCCTAGTCTCTGCCTAACTACCAGAGACAAATCATGGGGGAGTTTAGATAGCCTTAAAGCAGCACAGTAACATTATGTTGTGACACAAGCCATGAAAAACAAAATTGGTTTTGATCATCTGTAAGTACTGGGGTGCTTAAGAGGGCGTTAGCAATGTGTACCACTGTATACTAACACCTTCAGTCAGTGCAATGGACTCAGACTGTTATGTCTGGAATTGCAAAGACAAGAGGGACTACTGCCACATAGACCTTGCAGTAGTCCATAGAGAGGCAGCGTGTACTACGGAATTTTTTCACTGGCCACACAAGGTTCTTACAAGCTGATAATATTTCTTTAAGCAACTCTGTCTCCACTACCACCTTGATCAGTGCCATGAAGTCCTCCTACCCTTGCCCCTCTAGTATCCTACACTGCTTCACAGTAAGACATGACTAGGCAGAGGAAGACTGATGGACTCCCAGTTAGGCAATCTTCCTACTACCACTGTTCTCATCATGGTATTTCCCCAATGAGAACAGTTTTCATGAGAACATCTTTAACACATCTAAATCCCACAATATACTCAGTATTAGCAGTTACTAATTGTACACTGGCCCAAAAGGATTCACCCAGATATTTAATCAGTATATTGCTAAATTTGAGAATTTTTCCAAACCCAGTTATTTTTTAAAAAAATCACACCCATGGGTGCTTCCCAGAACTAGAGGGTGAAAAGTGTTGGCAACCTTGGTTGCTGTAAAATTCTCAATACATCCTGACCAGTGAATCAGACCTCCAGTCCTCTTTAGGTAACCTTAGTCCCTACCCTAGTCCTGTTTGTTCCTGAAGAGGGTAAAATCTAGGTAGAGAGGTAGCATCAATGTTATTGTGTCAATACCAGTCCAAACAGCAGAGACCTCAGCAAGGGGGTTGAGATCCTCCTAGCTCACCTCTTATTTGTCCATAGCAAATGGCACAACTAAATAGGGATTCTCCTCTGCTAGTGCCCAGATCTTCAAGTTGTGTGTCCCTCTCATGGCCTGAAAGTGAAGGGTGATATCATCTGGGGGCAAATCATTCATCTTCTTAGGGACTGATGTAATAGCCAGATTCACATGGCCCTACCGGTTGGACTTTTAATTAATTTCCTTTTCTCTCCCATAGCCTGCAGGTCACTTTTCTTGACATTTGTCCAAGCTTTTCCAGTAGCTTATTTCCTAGTAGCTGAACAGTTTTCTAGAGCTTATTCCCAGGACACAATAGGACAGTTCATTTTCCCCAACAGCATGGTGGTGCTGATTGCAGAAACTGATCTGTCTGGCCCAGGTGACTATTTTGCACCTGGGTGCTCATTATCTCCATTACTAATCCAGGTTGGGGTTACAGGGACTCTAAGAGAAGGTAGAGCTTCTCCTAAGTCTTCCATGGGTGCTTTTCAGAAGATTAAAAACTCATCCTGGCCAGGCCACTGTTTCATATGGATATAAAGACCCATTGCAGTAAGTCCTGATCAGTCTTTACATGTTCTTTCCCCTGGGCCCATGTCATCAAGCAAGGCAACTGTGGCCAGGGTGGCTTGGAGCACCGGGTTGATTGTTAACCACCTAAATGAATTCCATTCCTTCTTATCCAGCAACCCTTGTATAGCTCCCTAACATGCTAACCAGATAAGTCACATTTCTATGATCTCATTAGGCTTTTAACCAGATAGAACTCTAACTTCTCTCCTTCTGTGAGTAACCAATTGCCCTTGATCACCAGCAAGCATTTCATCTTTTTTTAAAAAAAATTTTTGGCCGAGCCACATGGCTTGCGGGATCTTACTTCCCAGACCAGGGATCAAACCTGTACCCCCTGCAATGGAAGTGCAGAGTCTTAACCAGTGGACTGCCAGGGAATTCCCAAATATTTCATCTTTTGACACAACTACGAGTTGGAGGAAAGTGACCTCCATTTGCCAGTGGTGCAGATGGTGACTGACAACCACCGTACACTCTTTTTAGCTTCCCATGATCCTGCTGCTTTATACCTGATTCTAACCATGAAGGCAATTCATCAGTCATCTCAAGGATGATGATCCAAAACTAGTTGTCTCTGTTGTTACTGAACACTTCAGCAACCATGTCCACTCCGACCTACCAGGTTACCACACTTAACCAGCCAGTCCACAGGACTCCAGTTGTCATTCTTCCAAAAGAGCATCATGCCCTTACCAGCCCAAGACTGGAAGCCAAATTTGTCAAGAAGGCCGACAGATGTGACAAGTAAAGAAAATAGAAGCCCAGATAGATTCACATAGTTTATGACTTACATAGACAGTGAGAACAAGATCAGCAATGATGTCAGCTCCCCATGTCACAAGACGACATTAAAGCAAAAGGGACCAGGTGACACGCAAACGAGTTAGGAACCAGGCTGTTTCTGAGGAACCAATTCCACATAGGAACAAAGTCGTTTTATCAACAGCAGCTATACCCTACGAGGGGACAAGGCAGAAAGCCCCTCGTCCTATAAGAATTAGGGAGACAGATAGAAACTGCCCTGGGAAAGCTTCTCTCAAGACACGGAAGTCAGTGAGAAATTGCCTTGAATTAGCCCCTCACAACACTGCTTATCTCTCCCTGTTTCGTAAGACTCACAGGGCATTCTGATAAACCTAATGTCATTTGTGATTGAATCTTACCCAGGTGGCCTGTGTTGTACAAGGTCACCAGGGCACTGGCATAAATGTTTAACAAGGACAAGGGAAACCCATGAGTTAGGAATTTTGCTCAGAAGAAAAATTTTGCTCCTTTGTTCCTTTATTCCTGTTATTCTGAATAACTTATTCCTGTTAATCTTCACTTTTTTGATACCTTGACTAGACAAGATAGGTTCTTTCCATTACCTTAGATTTTTTTCTATAAATTCCAAGATCTTTTCTAATATCATTGCTTTTCCATCACATTCTTGCCTAAACATTTCTCATAAAAGACCATATTTATTTCTTACTTAGTGAAGCTGTTATCCTCATTTGACAGCTGAAGATTGCAGGAGAGGGCTTGCTCATGGCCTGTGAGTAGGCTTACACCATAATACACTTTACCACATTCTCCCCTCAATATCAAATTGATTTTTTTCATATACAGCTGATCATATACGTTTTCTACCTAAAATCTTCCAATAGCGTCCCCCATAACATAAAATTCAAACATTTAACATGCATGTAAGGTTCTATTAGGATCTCACCTGCAAACTTCAACCCCAACTCCCACCATTCCCCAATCATTCACTGTACTTCACCTACTATGTCTTCTTTCAGTTGCTCAAAAATGCAAAGTCCATTCCTGCCTCTAAGCCTTTGCCCTGGCCTTTTTCTCTGCATGGAATGATCTTTTCAGTTCTCTGTGGAACTGATACTTTTTAATCATTCAGGTCTCAGACTAAGTATCACTCCCAATCACCACATTCAGTGTTACCAGATTAACTAGAAATAAGTTGATTCAGAATATGAAAGAGCCCAATTCCACACTGGCAATCAGATTATAGGTTTTCCAAGAAGGGAGTAGAATTCTAAGCTGTAGAAACAATGAAGGCTGCTGCAAAGGTTAATCAAGAAATTCATGCCAAATTGGGAAAGATTTCAGCAGGTGTTAAAGAGTGAGCATGTAACAGAGTAGAGGAAGAAGAGTATATTCACAAAATATGTAGGTCAAAGTATATAAGCTCTGTGGGAATAAAGGATATCATAAGAGGTCAGAAGAGACAGGTTGAGAAATAGAGTAAGTGAAGAAGGACCTTGAATGTTGGGCTTAATACACGAGATGATTTGATTTGTTAGTTTTTTTTTCTTTTCTTTTTTAAGACAGTGTGTCACTGAATACTTCTGAGAAGAGGAATGATTCAGTGAAAACTGTTCCAAAGAACATTTTCCCTGCTATCTGCAGAATGACGTAACAGTTATACTAATTAGAGAAAATATATGACAGAAATAGTAAATATATACTTATCAAAGCAAACCTACAGCTCAGTAATGTTTAATTTAGCTCTTCTAAAATGTTGCATGCAGTGGGTTGGTCCTTTAGTGAGCATATTTTTATATTAATAAAGAGTTTCAAATCAAGAATTTCTACTTCCAACAAGGACCTACTGTATAGCACAGGGAACTATATTCAATATCTTGTAATAACCTATAATGGAAAAGAATCTGAAAAAGAATATATATATGTGTGTGTGTGTGTACACATAACTGAATCACTTTGCTGTATACATGAAACTAACACAACATTGTAAATCAACTGTTCTTCAATAAAAAAATGCACAAAAATAAAGAATTTCTATTCCCATGTCTTTTCTTAGAATTAATGTCACTTTACGGGGTCTCTTGGGAAGTTAGTTAAAATTTCAGGGCTTCCTTGGTGGCGCCGTGGTTGAGAATCTACCTGCCAATGCAGGGAACACGGGTTCGAGCCCTGATCTGGGAAGATCCCATATGCCGCGGGGCAACTGGGCCCATGAGCCACAACTACTGAGCCTGAGCGTCTGGAGCCTGTGCTCTGCAACAAGAGAGGCTGCGACAGTGAGAAACCCGCGCACCATGATGAAGAGTGGCCCCCACTCGCCGCAACTAGAGAAAGCCCTCGCACAGAAACGAAGATCCAACACAGTCAAATAAATAAATATATTAAAAAAAAAAATTTCAGGGCAGACTTTTCTTTTGGTGAAAATAGGAACCATTTTAATTAATTTTCATGCATCTTTATAACTCTGAAAAGAACATTCAGTATATAGTCAAAAGATCTATTTGTAATCTCATTTTTCCCATTTACTATTCCATTAACATTGAATAAAATACATTAAATAATTTTTATCCACACAAACTAATAGGGGCAAGTGTGAGATAACTCATCATAAGTTTCTCAAAATCACACTTTCTATATCATGAGGTATTCTTCAAATGTCCAATATATAGAATAGGTGGAGCAGGACAAAGGAAAATGCAATGTCTTCAATTTATATAACAACAAATAGTTAATGTGTACCTACACTCTACCAGCATTTTACTAAATGCTGAGATAAAGTAAGGATCAAAATATGCCATCCCTCAAGAAAATTATTGTCTAAGAGACAAAATACTTTCTGCAGTCCAGCTATATACCATCTTCTCCATCGCTATGAATGCACTATTAGCATAGAATGAGTTTCATACAAATCAAAGAGAAGCTGGTGTTAAAGTGATTAAAGGAGGAAGCTATTAGACTGGGGTGGCTCTAATACCTTGGTAGCCTACTAAGCAAACCAAAACCTAAGCCAGAGTCAATGCACCAGAATCCAAGAAAATGAAAGAACAGCCAATCACAAAATCATGGCTACCTAGGCTTTCCCGAATAAGGTAACTGCTTAAGCTATAGCCAATCAATAATTTCCTTGCTTTGCTTCTGCATCTTCTCTTTCAAACCTCTCCCCTAGTTCCTGTCAGATGGAACGCTCCTAACCATCTTCTGTTTGCCACTGGCAGATTCTGACTGATGTGTGTTCAAATAAACTCTTGAAAATTTGTAATGTGCCTCAGTTGTCTTTTAACAATGGTAACACAGATCAGAACTATATTTCTAGAGAGTCATATACTTTCTTTTTATTCTAGATTAATTGCTGTATTATATACGCAACACATTTGACATTAGTAAGACATATCTAAATTAAATGATATGGCTCTATTTTGAAATATTCCACCCTTCAAATGATGCTATAAAAAATAGAGGTCAAGTTGACATAAGGACATAGTGTTCTTTGCGTTGTATAGTTATCCTTCTATTTTAGTGAAAGAGGAAAAAAAGAATAAGTAAATACTGTGAACTTAAAAATGTTCACACCATGCTATATGCCCTCTTACATTTTAAAATAATTACTATGATAATAAAAAGAGCTATTGTTTTCTTACTATGTGTTAGGTACTCTGCTTTGCATCTTATGTACATTTTCCTATTGAGTACATGTAGCAACTTTATGAGGTCAAAATTTGCAATAAATACATTTAAGTTTTCTTGTTTAGCTCATGATCCCTTCTTTGAAATTACCATCTACCATATGAATAGATGGGCCTCAGTATTACACTTACTTACATGAGATAATCCTATCCCTTTGACCACAACTGAGCAGAGCACAACAGATTCTCTCTCCTGTTCCAGACTGGACACTAGAAGACCAAGGAAATTAAATGATGTGGGCTTAAACTAGAAGACAATGAACAGTATAGGCCAGAATCTGTACCTTGTCAGAACAAACCCATGCATAAACAGCAATTTTAGAAGCTCAGATAAGCCATGAAAGCTAGAAAAAGCTGATTTACAAGTAAACTATGGAGAATTAGGAAGACTCATAGCAAGACTTAGAAGCAGAAATTCCTGTCATTGTGTGTGATGACTGAATTTTTTTGTTCTGTCAATAAAGTTGCTTAGCGTGCTCATCAAATAAGCCACTTGTTCACTCGAATGGTATTATCATATTACTATGCTATTATTACTGTTATTTTGTGCTCAATGATTCCTGATTAAGAATGGGGATTTCACTTGTTCCACATTCTAGTCAAAATTTGGTATTTTAGTATTTATATTAGCCATTCCAGGGTTTGTGAAATATCTTTTTGTAGTCTTAATTTTGTTTTCCTAATGATTAATGATTTTGAGCACCTTGAACAAGTTTATTGGCTATCTGTTTATCTTTCTTTAGAAGTATCCAAGACTTCTGTCCATTTATAATTGGATTGTTTGCCTTTTTATTATTTATATGCTGAAGTTTTTTAAAAAATATGACTGTGAGTCCTTTGCCAGGTGTATGTATTACAAACATTTTTCCCAGTGTGTGGCTTGTTTACTCATTTTCCTACTGGTGTCCTTTGATGGGCAGACTTTTTTATTTTGATGAATACAATTTATCACTTTTACTTGTATGGTTAATACTTTTCTGCCCTGTCTGAGGAATATATGCTTGTTCCAACACTGTGAAGATATTCTCTCAAATTTTCATTCAGAGATTTTATTCTGGTTTTATATTTATGTCTATTATCTAACTCAAATTATTTTTTGTATATATAGAGAAAAGGGGTTAAGGTTCATTTTTAAAATCAAATATCCAGTTTTTTAGCTCTTTCATTACACAAATTTATTTTTGGTACTCTTGTATTTCAGTTGGATTATTTCTATAGATTTGCCTCTCAGTTCACTGATTGTTTCCCCCATTGCTTCTAGGGGTGCTGTTAAATCTATCAATCAATTTCTTCATTTGGTTTATTTTTATAGTTTGCATCTCTTTGATGATATATTCCATTTGTTCATAAACACTGCACATAATTTCAATTAAATCCATTAATATATTTATTATAGTTTTTAAAACTCCCTGTGTGAAAATTCAAAAATCTAGACCATCTCTGCATCTGTTTAAATTTACTATTTCCTCTCTTCACCATGGGTTACATCTTGTTTCTTCATGTCTAGTAACTTTTATTGTGTATCAGACATTGGATATAAAAGTACCTAGTATAGTTAAAAAAGTAATATTCAGCCTAGAAAAGGGTACACCCCTGTTTCTGTAAGGTTTCTAATAATGCAGCTGAGTTTAAATTTATTTCATCTCGATCCAGACTTTGCTGCAGTTTGATTTATTTGTTTCACCAGTGACTTCAGCTATCTGAGTAAGGAATGATGTTTTCTTCATCAAAGCTTGGGAGCTGAATGCCAGCAAACTGTGGAAAATCACTTCCTGATTTCAGTCTGGCTATCAGCTCTTTGGGCCACAGGGGAATTCTCTTTGATGTCCAGGTTAATTCCTGGGAGTTTTTCTGCCTTTGGGAATCTATCGTCCTTGGCTGCCCTACATGTAACCCTTTAAAGCTCCACTGCAACGTCCTCAGTAAACACCAAGATTGCAGGGGGTTCAGTGGGGTTTCAGCAATACACTCAGGTAAGATTTGGAGTGCCTTGGATTTATCTCAGCTTTCCTGCCCTCTTCCCAGCCTTTGGCAGCTATACCTGGCATTTGATGATAGCCTACTGCATCCCGGGGGGTTGTTCTCAGCTCTCCAGCCGTGCTCAGCTTCAGTAAGCCACTGCCTTACACTTGGAAAAGCACCTTTGGGTTTGGCGGGGCGGGGTGGGAGTGGAGGGACCTCCCTTAACTCTCTTGTCCTGCCTCAGCCTTTGACTAAGGAGGTGGCTTGTAGAAAGAAAGTTAGCTGAAGGATGCAAGTAGCTCACTGGCTGAAACTCCTCAGTATTCTCATCTATCCAACCAGCCCACAAATGGCCATTAAATGTTTATTAAATGCAGATTTCTCCACATGCCTCTCTCTGAAAGATTTCTTATCCTCCTCTCTCTCTACCAGAAATCAAAGCAACTGCAGGCTCTTCCCTCTTTAGAGGGATTCATCACTTTCTGAACTTGTGTTCTGAACTTGTGTTCATACACCTTTTTACTATTGCTGTTTTGAATTCTCAGTTCTTTGATTTCTTTTTTTAATGATGACTTTGTAGCTTCTCTAGTTTTGTTGCTGTGGTTGTTAGCATGAGGAAGATAGTCTCTTAAAATGTTTTAACATCCTAATGGAAAGTAAATATTTACTATTAGGCTTATATTTTAATTATTATTTTTAACAAATAATAACTAAAATTATTAGTTATTATTTTCCTGAGCCATATTTACAAGAAAAACTAGTTGATTTTAAAGAGGATTGTGGTATTTCTTGATATAAGTTCTCATTTTAAAAGAGTTCATATTAAAATTTTAATACATTTCTCAGCTATCCATATTTTCTTCTAACTTTCTCTTCTGTAAATTTCTACAAGTAATTCACATAGACAAAACTGTATCTATTTGTATTAGGGGCAGACAGTTTTATTTTATATAAGTAGTGGGGCACCATTTTCAATTGCTGTTCTCATGATTTCCAAGCTACAACATTTCCAAGAGGCTTTTGGAAAGATTTGATAAAATATACTATTAATTATAGACCATACCCAATTTTTCTGAGCAAAGAGAAAAAAAAATCAGAAAAGCACTTCTCAAAAACCACAGGTATATTTTCCTCAAAGTTCTCTTTTTCAGTGAAAATAATCTCAAGGAATTCAAGAAAGAAAAAACCTAAGGTGTTATCAAATAACTTCACTGACCAAAGTAGTGCTCTATAAGTTGTTCACTTCTAACATTTATGATTTATTTCTGAAACTCCACCCAAAATGTCATTTCTTTATGCTTTATTATTATAGGATGTTCCATTAATTATGTCAGCTAAAAAGGAGATATAAAATCATCCAACATAAAAGATGGAATAAAGCATAGAAATCTTGAAATAAAAAAACATTCATCAAAAAGAGTCATGTACCAAAATGTTCATTGCAGCTCTATTTACAATAGCCAGGACATGGAAGCAACTTAAGTGTCCATCAACAGATGAATGGATAAAGAAGATGTGGCAGGGCTTCCCTGGTGGCACAGTGGTTGAAAGTCCGCCTGCCGATACAGGGGACACGGGTTCGTGCCCCGGTCCAGGAAGATCCCACATGCTGCGGAGCAGCTAGGCCCGTGAGCCATGGCCTCTGGGCCTGTGCGTCCGGAGCCTGTGCTCTGCAATGGGAGAGGCCACAACAGTGAGAGGCCCGCACACCACAAAAAAAAAAAAAAAAGAAGAAGAAGATGTGGCACATATATACAATGGAATATTACTCAGCCATAAAAAGAAACGAAACTGAGTTATTTGTAGTGAGGTGGATGGACCTAGACACTGTCATACAGAGTGAAGTAAGTCAGAAAGAGAAAAACAAATACCATATGCTAACACATATATATGGAATCTAATAAAAAAAAAGAAAAATATGATCAGAAGAACCTAGGGGCAAGACGGGAATAAAGATGCAGACCTACTAGAGAATGGACTTGAGGATACGGGAAGGGGGAAGGGTAAGTTGGGAAAAAATGAGACAGTGACATGGACATATAAACACTACCAAACGTAAAATAGATAGCTAGTGGGAAGCAGCCGCATAGCACAGGGAGATGAGCTTGGTGCTTTGTGACCACCTAGAGGGGTGGGATAGGGAGGGTGGGAGGTGGGGAGATGCAAGAGGGAAGAGATATGGGGACATATGTATATTTATAACTGATTCACTTTGTTATAAAGCAGAAACTAACACACCATTGTAAAGCAATTATACTCCAGTAAAGATGTTAAAAAAACAAAACACAAAAAACATTCATTTCAAAAATAATTAAAAACAATGAGATTAGTTCTACATCTAAACTTGTATTTTTAAAGTAATGTCCCTTACTAGTACCTGTCTTGTGTCACAATAAAACTATAGAGAAAGCAAGAAATCATTTGATTTCTTATATGTATCATACTTCAAAATGGATTTTAGAAAAATATGCAGTTTTGTGCATAGGAATATAACAATACACTGTGACATGCTGTGAGGGAAGAGTGCCTGTTGCTTTTCAAATCAGAGCAACGTTTTGAAGACCCTGAGTTTCTAAAAGCTTCTATTAAGTTTTCTTTACAGTGCTTTTCTTATAGAATTCATCTGTTGGAGTTGTATATGCCTTTATGAGAAAAAATAATGTTGCAACGACAATAACAATTATAATTTAGTGAGGGTTTATAAGTGTCAAGTACCATGCTACAGGCATTAATAAACAACCGGATTTAGTCTTCGCAACAACACTGTGAGATAAGTTTTGGTGCTCCCATTTTATGGTGAAGACAGAAATTTTAAGTGACTTGCCCAGTGTCACACATTTACCACTTGCCAAACCTCGGATTAAAATCTAGCACCATTGATTTTTTTTTTTTTTCCTGTACTATTTGAGAATATAAGCAAAGCCCTAGACTGTATCACAGGCATTAGCATAAGAAACACTGCCTGAATCTGCATCCTTACTGTAAAAGAAATAGAGCAGGTACAAATGAACATAACTGATCAATAAATATGTGTGATTTGTTTAAAAATTAATTGTTATTCTGCACTAGAAAGGAAAACTGAATTCTAAAGGAAAGTTGTTAATTGGTCTTGCCCTGGTTCTGATGCTAGCCAAGGTTAACCAAGACAGGCATTAAGTATATGAAAATCTGTGCATTGTAAATACAAGAGAATGTTTCACCAACAAGTATTTCATGGATAAAAACCCATGAAATTATCATTGTTCTCAGTCATCTAACAAGCAATTCTAATCAGCAGTTTATTTTAATTGTGAGACCGCAAATTATAAGTGCAAAAGGCTCTTCCCCTTCCTCTCCTACAGATATGTTGAAGAATACATTTTAATTCACAAATACTTAAATTTTGAAGATATCAGAATGTAGCCATGAAAGTGTAAATAATGATGAACGTTTTGCTTCCTGGACTTTGAACTTAAAGTATTTTCTCCTTGGCCTATGCAAATTACATTCCCAGAAATCATCAGATTCTTCTTTTCTCTTTAATATTTTCTCTAGGGACTCAAATGGCAGAATGTGGTCTTTGTTTTCCCAGTATAATGATGATAAATGATAAACCACAGAGCTAGATGCACCAAATTCTGAAAACGATTTCACAGTTCATAGAAGAGTGATAAATGAAACTTTCCAAAAGGTAAGTCAATACCTCCTCAACTCTGCTATAGATAGCTCATTATGGATAAATGCCAGTTACAATCATGCTTATGACTCTGTTCTGTTTGTTTAATTTAAAGCTCCCTAAGCAGAGGAAAAGAGTCTTGAGCTGTGACTGACACGTATCTATAGATATCAGATTGTTTTTCTCTTTAGAGGGACAGATGGTTCAGCTTAAAACCCCAGAGAATTTCTATAATATCTAAATGTGTCAGCTAGAGAGAAAATAATTTCTCTCTTCATCCCTCAACACATATACAAGAAGTTATTTTGCAAATGTTATTGCTTTTTTAGAAATCTTTTAAATGGATGGTAGTCCAGGGCTCTTTCTGGAATGCTGAGAAAGGAAGTACCAGCAATTGGAAATAACCCAAGTTGGGTCATAAAATTAGGAGACTTAATATGCCTTAAAACCTGTTGGTTCATGTATCATTATTGGGGGATGGTGGGGGGAGGAGATTGCACCCCTTCTTACGGACATATTCTGGATCCGTGGTTCTCAAAGTGTAGTAAGGGAAAAAGGAGCATCAGCATCTGCTCCTATCTTCTTAGAAATGCAAATTATCAGGCTCCACTGAAGATTTAGTGAGTCAGAATCTCTGTGGGTGGGACAATCTGGGTTTTAACAAGGACTACTGTTCAGTCTAGCTCCATGATACTCAAGTGTTGCCTGAAAACCAGCAACATTGGGAGCCCATGGTAACTTGTTAAATCAACAGATTTGGGGCTCCATGCCTACTGGTTCAGAATCTACATTTTAATAGGATCCCCAAGTAATATGCTTCTACATATGTGTTGAAGAAGCATTGCTCTACAAGCTTGACAGATGTGTGAGGTAAATTTCACTATTTCTGCCAGTATAAAAAGGTAATATCACTCTTTAACACTGAGGTTAGAGAATAGGCAAAAAAAATCTTTGTCAAGACAATTCTCTATCTAGCACCTTTCATCCATTCAATAAGCATTTCCTGAGCGTTTCTTGAGCACCATGTTCTGGGCACAGTTGGAAACACTGGTTTTAGGAGCAACGCACAAGAGGAAATGAGCTTACCCCCTACAAAGTAATCAGCATTGAAATAAGAGTTGAAACCCATTTGCTATCCTTGCTGTAAATGAGACTAAGAAAGAAATCATGAGGAGAAAACTGTCATCTAAATAGTCATTACTGCAGTTATATTGATTAATGTCTACTGGTATATGATATTTGTACCTTCATATCTATAGCACAAAATATTCCATAAGATTGATGTTGCTTGTTATAGATCAGAATTATAATTCTAGCATCTAATTTGTGTCATGAGTAATATGTGAGGTAGAGAGAAAACGAAAGCTAATATTGCATACATGTTGAGATGATCCAGCAGAGGTAAAACCAATAACTGTTTTGTTGACTAACACCCTACTTAGGGGTAGGTGGATGACTTTTATGGATTCATGCTTCTATGGCTGT
The DNA here is from genome assembly GCF_951394435.1 of Stenella coeruleoalba. Taxonomy (NCBI): domain Eukaryota; kingdom Metazoa; phylum Chordata; class Mammalia; order Artiodactyla; family Delphinidae; genus Stenella; species Stenella coeruleoalba. The sequence continues at coordinate 138,383,066 of NC_137148.1, forward strand.
TTAACAAAAATCTATTTATGAAATTTCAATTTAAAGGTGATATAAATTAAATATTTGTCATTATATACGTGTTGAAGCAAGAGTCTCATGATAAAAATTACTCACACTAAGAGACTACTATAAGCAACTTGCTAATAAATTGGACAACCTAGAAGAAATGGACAAATTCTTAGAAAGGTACAGTTTCACAAGACTAAACCAGGAAGAAACAGAAAATACAAACAGACCACTTACAAATACTGCAATTGATTCCATGATTAAAAAACTCCCAATGAACAAAAGCCCAGGACCACACGGCTTCACAGGTGAATTCTACCAAACATTTAGACAAGAGTTAACACGTATCCTTCTGAAACTATCCCAAAAAATTGCAGAGAAAGGAACACTTTCAAACTCATTCTATGAAGCCACCATCACCTGATATCAACACCAGACAAAGCTACTAGAAGAAAAGAAAATTACAGGCCAGTATCAGTGATGAAAATAGACACAAAAATCCTCAACAAAATACTAGCAAACTGAATCCAACATTACATTAAAATGATCATACACCATGACCTAGTGGGATTTATCCCAGATGCAAGGATTTTCCAGTATTTCCAAATCAATCAGTGTGATACACCATATTAACAAATTGAGGAACAAAACCCATATCATCTCAATAGATACAGAAAAAGCTCTGATAAAATTCAACATATCATTTATGATAAAAACTCTCCAGAAAGTAGGCATAGAGGGAACCTAACAACATAATAAAGGCCATAGATGACAAACCCACAGCTAATATCATACTCAATGGTGGAAAGCTGAAAGCATTCCTCTAAGATCAGGAACAAGACACGGATGTCCACTCTCACCAGTTTTTTTTTTTTTTTTTTTTCTTGGTACGCGGGCCTCTCGCTGTTGTGCCCTCTCCCGTTGCGGAGCACAGGCTCCGGACGCGCAGGTTCCACGGCCATGGCTCACGGGCCGAGCCGCTCCATGGCATGTGGGATCTTCCCGGACCGGGGCACGAACCCGTGTCCCCTGCAACGGCAAGCGGACTCTCAACCACTGCGCCACCAGTGAAGCCCTCACCAGTTTTATTCAACATAATTTAGGAAGTCCTAGTCACAGAAACCAGAGAAGGAAAAGAAATAAAAGGAATCAAAACTGGAAAAGAAGGGGCTTCCCTGGTGGCGCAGTGGTTGAGAGTACGCCTGCCGATGCGGGGGGCATGGGTTCATGCCCCAGTCCGGGAGTGGTCCCACGTGCTGCAGAGCGGCTGAGCCCATGGGCCATGGCCGCTGAGCCTGCGCATCCGGAGCCTGTGCTCCGCAGCAGGAGAGGCTGCGGTGGTGAGAGGCCCACGTACCGCAAAAAAAAAAAAAAAAAACAAAAAACTGGAAAAGATACAAAATTAATACACAGAAATGTTTCATTTTTTCTGCTTTTTTTTTTTTTTTGGCCATACTGCATGGCTTGCAGGAACTTAGTTCCCTGATCAGGGATTGAACTCATGCCCTTAGCAGTGAAAGCATGGGGTCCCAACCACTGGACTGCCAGGGAATTCCCAGAAATCTGCTGCATTTATATACACTAACAAGGAAAGACCAGAAAGAGAAATTAAGGAAACAATTCCATTTACCATAGCATCAAAAAAGAATAAAATACCTAGGAATAAACTTACTTAAGGAAGCCAAGGACCTGTACTCTGAAAACTATATAAGATGCTGATGAAATAAGTCAAAGATGACACAAACAGATGGCAATATATATAATGTTCTTGGATTAGAAGAAACAATATTGTCAAAATGACTATATTACCCAAGGTGATCTACTGATTCAGTGCAATCCCTATCAAATTACCAATTGCAGTTTTTACAGAACTAGAAAAAAAAATTTTTAAATCTGTATGGAAACACAAAAGACCCTGAACAGCCAAAGCAATCTTGAGAAAGAAAAATAGAGCTGGAGGAATCAGGCTCCCTGATTTTAGACTACACTACAAAACCACAGTAATCAAAACTGTACGGGAATGGCACCAAAAAAAGACACATGGATCAATGTAACAGGATAGAAAGCCCAGAGATAAACCCAAGTATCTATGGTCAATTAATCCATGACAAAGGAGGCAAGAATATACAATGGAGAAAAGACAGTTTCTTCAATAAGTGGTGCTAGGAAAACGAGACAGCTACATGTAAAACAATGAAATCAGAACATTCTCTAACACCATATACAAAAATAAACTCAAAATGGATTAAAGACCTAAATGTAAGACCGAATACTATAAAACTCCTAGAGGAAAACATAGGCAGGACACTCTTTGACACAAATTGCAGCAATATCTTTCTGGATCCATCTCCTAGAATAAAGGAAATAAAAACAAAAATAAACAAATGGGACCTAATTAAACTTATAAGCCTTTGCACAGCAAAGGAAAACATAAAACGAAAAGACAACCTACAAAATGAGAGAAAATATTTGCAAACGATGTGACTGACAAGGATGTAATACCCAAAATATACAAACAGCTCATACAGCTCAATAACAAAAAGACAACCCAATCAAAATGTGGGCAGAAGACCTAAATAGATATTTATCCGAAGAAGATATACAGCATGGCCAGGAGGCACATGAAAAGATGTTCAACGTCACTAATGATTAGAGAAACGCAAATCAAAACTACAATGAGGTATCACCTCACACAGGTTGGAATGCTCATCATCAAAAAGCCTACAAATAAGAAATGCTGGAAAGGATGTGGAGAAAAAGGAACCCTTCTACACTGTTGGTGGGAATTTAAATTGGTGTAGTCACTACGGAGAACGGTATGGAGGTTCCTTTAAGAACTAAAAAGAGAGCTACCATATGATCCTGAAATCCCACTCCGGGGCATATATCCAGAGAAAAGTATAATTTGAAAAGATACATGCACCCCAGTGTTCACTGCAGCACTATTTACAATAGCCAAGACATGGAAGCAACCTAAATGTCTATCAACAGATGAGTGTAAAAGAAGATGTGGTAACATATATACAATGGAATATTACTTATCCATAAAAAAATGAAATAATGCCATTTGCAGCAACATGGATGGACCTGCAGATTATCATACTAATTGAAGTAAGCCAGTCAGAGGAAGATAAATATCATACAATATCACTTACATGTGGAACGAAAAATAAATGATATAAATGAACTTATTTCTAAAACAGAAAGAGACTAACAGACAAAGAAAACAAATTTATGGTTACCAAAGGAGAAAGGGGAGTGTGGGGGAGGGATAAATTAGGAGTTTGGGATTAACACAAACACACTACTATATATAAAACAGATAACCAGCAAGGACTTACTGTATAGCACAGGGAACTCTACTCAATATTTTGCAAGAACCTATAAGGGAAGAGAATCTGAAGAAGAATAAATATAAATATAAATATATATATGACTGAATTGCTATGCTGAATACCTGAAACTAGCATGATATTGTAAATCAACTGTACTTCAATTTTAAAAAAAAGTATTAGGAAAACATTTAACTAGTATTTATAGTGACAATGAATAAAGATTTTTTAAAATAAATGTATGCATAGTGAATCTATTTAAGAAAACTATTTAGTAATTTGATAATATTGAGAAGTAATATTGTATAACATTTAAGAACTTAAACTCAGGTCAGACTACAATATAAATTCTGTCACTTAACTTCTTTAGAAATGAACTTGTTTAAGTATAAAACAGATGATAATATTTACCTATAGGATTACTGGAGGATTAAAATTGTTAATACAAATAAATGTGCAGAACAGAATATTGTAGGCACTATGTAAGTGTTAGTGCTGACTAGCTGCAGTATTGATGATACATACAAAAATTATGAAAGTTGTACACAAACAAATGACGTTTGAAAGAAACCAAAGCCAAGCCTATCATGGTGTGAAGGAGAGAGTTGTTCAGAGAAACCTAGAGAGTAAACATTATAGCATAAAAATATGATGATGGACTTTTCTTTTTGGCTTTTTATTTATTTTATTTTTTATTATTTTTAAGAGATCTTTATCAGAGTATAATTGCTTCACAATAACTGTGTTAGTTTCTGTTGTACAACAAAGTGAATCAGCCATATGCATACATATATCCCCATATCCCCTCCCTCTTGCATCTCCCTCCCACCCACCCATCCCACCCCTCTAGGTCTTCGCAAAGCACGGAGCTGATCTCCCTGTGCTATGCTGCTGCTTCCCACTAGCTAACTATTTTACATTTGGTAGTGTATGTATGTCGGTGGACTTCGATGGACCTGGTTTTCAGTCTAATCTGCCATTTATGAGTGCTATTACCATGTACTAGTACTTAATTTTCCTAAATATGGATGGTCTTATCACATGTTTAGATACTGTAGAAGCTAACTTATGTGATGTCTAAAAATAAAATGAGGTAATGCAAATAAAGAGATAAACAGAATACACAATATGGCTAACAGCAGGGGTTAAATAATCATTATTTCTATTTTTAATACCTGTGATCAAGCTGAATTGGCATCAGAAAGCCTAACATCCAGGAGATAGTAAGACAGTGAGAGGCAATTTGCTGTTTTTCATTATTCTTGTTTTTATACCTCAGAGTCCTGAGCTCTTATTCCATCAAACTGTTGAATAGCACGTAACATGTCCTTTGGATAACAATTACTTGCATCTATTATTTGGTAGGTATTAGGACCTCTCTCATTGTATATGGTTTCTTTCTAGCACTCGACAGGTGGTTTGTTTCATGGAAAAAGCACAGACTTTGAGCTCAGATTAACATGAGTTCAGATCACGGTACTATGGCTTCCAATTTTTATGCCTTGAATAGAATTAATAGCCTCTTCAATTTTAGCCTCCTAATTGGTGAAACTGAAATAATAATACCTACTTTAGAAATTTCTAAGAAGAAAATTAAAACAAATATATGTATAATGCTAGGCCCATAGATGTGACATATATTTTAGTTATTAATGATATTTCTTTGCATTTTTATTCATTTATTCAAAAAAGTATTTATTAAAACACTGTTATTTGTTAGGCATGATTATTCTACTTTAACAGTAGGACTGTGTCATTTTATCTTTGTACCACACAGTACCTGCTACAGTATTTTTTCTTTACTAAATGTTTGTAAATGTGAATATACCATTACTATAGTATCTACTGTCTTGGAGAACACTATAAAATGCTAAGCTTTTTCTAGTGTATTTTTATAGCTGGAAATACTTACACGGTATGGAATTATCACAGCTTATACTGTAGCAGACTCAAGAGGTGTCTAAACATTCATGGAAGAATATTTCAGTGTCTCACTCTGTTCCTGTATAACCTGGCAAATTATATGACGTAAACTTGCTATGATTCGGCTGTTTCAAATTTTCACCTATAAATCTCATTCATTCATTCCTTTATTTATTCCACTTACGTTTTATTCATTGCAAAAAAATACATATATTTATGTATTTTTTAACCATTCCTTGGGTACATAAGGACTTATGTCATGAAAAATTTCAAGGTCCAAATTACTATAAACTATTTCTTAAAATAAATTATATAAATGCAAAATATTATTTTTTAGAGCACATGCTCTTTAGCTTTCTTGTAAAGTGAATTGAATAATAGAGAGGGATTTTACAAGTGCATGCCAAAATGAACTGTTGAGCTACTGAAGGAAGAAATCCCATTAAGGATTAAATGCATCTAATACATTGTGTGAAGATTTGAAAATAAAATATGTCCCTAATGAAATACTGGTGTAGAAAAGATCGAGGTGTATTGATATACTTTCTGGAACAGTAACAATAAAATTATCATCATATTAAAAAATATTAATCTTTGTATTTTCCTTGTTACTTCAACAACACCTTAATGAACTGTATTCATAATGTTAACGCTGAGCGCTCAACACATAGGCATCACACTGTCTAATATGTGATCATTATATAAGTCATGGGGAGTTAAAGATTACAGAGAATTGGGCTGTTCTATAATCCCCATTGTGTCTTTTCAAATCTAGGGGAGTTGTTTGGGTTGTAGGCATAATGCTAGGTGAACCGAATCCAACTTTACTATGGTCGTAGCTCTATCCCACAGTACTGTAGTTCCCACTTATCTGTGGTTTCAGTTTCTGTGGTTTCAGTTACCTGCAGTCAACCATGGTCCAAAAATATTAATGGAAAATTCCAGAAATAAACAATTTATCAGTTTTAAATTGCACACCATTTTGAGTAACATGATGATATTTCAAGTCCTCCCACTCCATCCTGCCTGGGATGAGAATCATCCTTTTCTTTCTCTAGAGTATTCTACTTATTAGTCACTTAGTAGCCTTCTTGGTTATCAGATCTACTATCACAGTATCATAAGGCTTGTGTTCAAGTAACCCTTATTTTACTTAATAATGGCCACAAAGCACAAGAGTATTGATTCTGGCAATTTGGATGTTCTCTTACTGTGCCTAACTTATAAATCAAACTTTATAATATGTATAGGAAAAAAAATAGTGTATATATAGAGTTTGATACTATCCCTGGTATCAGGAGTCCACAGGGAATCTTGGAACATATCCCCCACAGACAAGAAAGGACTGCTGTATCGAGTGCCTACTATGTGCTGGTACTGGGGTAGATGTAATGGATGCACAAATGAACAAGACAGGGTTCCTGTCTTCAAGGATCTCATATTATATATATGGATATAGATACCAATTATATAAGCAATTTCAACATTTTTAATATATGTTATATCCTAGTAACTATAAAATATTAAAGGAACACAGAAAAGTGGCACAGATCTCAACACTGTACAATCTGGCATGGCTTCTCAAAGGTGAAGACATTGAAACCAATTCTAAAGAAGGAAGGGAAAGAAATTCAATTGTGAAGGTTGGTATTTGAGGCCTGTGGATGGTACAAAAGGCTTGAAGTGGGCTATTCAATTCTTTTTTATTTTACAGGGAGATACTTTTGGAAAATCCTGTAAAAACAAAATAAGAGGAACATGATGATAGTATCTGATGGGAAGAGCAATCCATGAAGTTTAGCAGATCTTGCTCTATTGGTTGTGACTTGTGAAATAGAAAGAACCTCTTGGAATTAGTTTCTGAATTATTAAAATAAAGCTATTCAATCATCAGAAGCTACCTAGTGTTACTAAGTTTTGAGATCTGGTCATGTGTATATCAGTCAGGGTGCCAGCAGGAAACAGATGGCATATTCGAATTGGATTACTCAAGGGAGTTTAATAAAGGGCTATTTCCAAAGATGCGGCCGTGTCAATACCAGGGCTGTTTGCACCCCTGAAGGGGTGAGTGGACAGAGTAATTATAGAAATTCTTAAAGAGTGTCATGTGGAGATGGCCACCTGGAGAGGAGATTTGACCTTTAGTTAAAGGATGCAGCTAGGCCAAGGAGAAACCACAGAGTTGGGTGAATAAATACCCTGAATGCCCTCTATCTATATTTCCATTTGCAATCCAATGGAAGAGAACAAGGAATAAATAAAGGTTAGCCTTTGGGAGGCAGAGAAGCAGGCTATATAATAGGGAAGATGATCTGGAGGACATAGAAGGCTATCCAGCATCATGTAATTCATGAATCAAAAAGGGAAAAAATTAACATGCATCCACTTAATTATTTTCCAACCTTTCAAACTGCATTGCTTATAAAATTCTTTACCAAAAATTTTATGAAGGAATTTCAATAATTAAAGAATTCTGTGTGTGTGTGTGTGTGTGTGTGTGTGTGTTGAAGCGGGTTCTATTATGCCTTTATAATTCTCTACACTACACTGCAGGCATCTTAGCTGACCTATTCATCACCACCAGAGGTATCATTGGATGAGGCGAGTCTATTTTAATCCCTCTTCTGTAGAATTATGTTAGAGCAACAATACCATAGACTTCACCAAACAATAAAATTAACCATCAGGAAATGTTTGATAGCCCTATAAACCTGATCTAGCATAGCTAATATTATTGCTAGATATTATATATTCACAACCTATGTTTGAGGACTAAAGCCAGGTAGTTTTAAATGGAGATATTCAATGGTTGAAGAATAATAGAAGCCAAGGAAAATACTAGGACTAGAGCCAGGAGTAATTTTCTGTTGGATAACTCTGAGATCCTAAGTTTGATTTTCATCCACTGGTTCCTAGTCCAGTTTCAAGGTACATATTGCCAGTCCCACATTAAACAGTCAATGATAGATTTCAACGAACAGGTCAGATGCTCCCCCTTTGGTTCTAGGAAATATTAACCAGATGAATTGACTTTGAAGGGATATTCTAGCTACTGTAAGAGAAGGTGGCCAATATTTTCCATTTTCCACACTGAGGATTTAGTTCCTGTCCAGATCATAAGCTGATTTCAATGTATTGTCCCTAGTGTATTAACATTTACTTTGTATTTGTTCTATGTCATCTACTGTTATAACAGGTTCATATCCTTTTCATCTTGTAGTCTTACATCTTTACCATGTCTTATCTCCTTTCTATCATGATAAAGTAAGTAAAGCTTATCCTAGGGCAGAGATGTTCTCTTTATTGAAAAGCCACTATATCATTCAGGAGATTTAAATAAGATCAGGCCTCATTTAACTATGAACTCCCATTAGAAGACATTCAATTATTTTATTTTATTCATTTGTGTTTATTGCAAAGATTTAGAAAATATTCAATGAATGAATAACTGAAAGCACTCAAGGAAGGAAAATTATGGACAAAATTTTGAAACAGGGAGATGTTTGCTATCACTTTTTAATCATTTTACATTTTAGCTCTTCACAGGAATATAGTTATATTGCAGCTGTTAAGATATAAAACAAAGATTCATTTTTATAGCTTATTTCCTCTTGTGTAATATTTCTATCTGCAATATTAACTTCCAGGTTGTGAATTTCCTGGGTAGTACTAATGAAAGTCTGCTGCCTGTCTCAATAGCTACGTCTGTCTGCAGGACCTAAGGTGCCAAAGCTCACTTAAGTATCTATGTGAATCCTGCCATGGTATTATTTTGGAATGAATAACCTGACTCTGTCTTTGGGAAATGTATTTCTGGATGGTGGCTGTTGCTGCTGATGTGTATGTGTGTGTTCCACAGATTTTCTGGTGGACAGGGGAGGGGTGAGGAATAGGTCCTGCTGTAAGACCAAACCCCATGGATGGATACTCCAGATGATATAAATAATAGTAGGGATCTATTTGAATACATGGAAAATGTTTATAAAACTACCCAGTACATAGTAATAGTACCATAATAGTAATTATAATAATCATCGACAGCACCCCACGTTGTGGTATAATAACATAAAGAAAATATCTATCTTCCACAAGGGAAACGAAGGCAGGAGAGTAGGTGAAAGTCCTGGGGCGGGGGGTACTCATGAGAAGATACCCTATAAAAATTTTCATCTGTGTTGTACTTTTTGCCTTGAACCTTGACAAACTATTGTTAGCATTGGGTGTGCTCCCACTGTCAGCTTCTGCTTTTGCCTGCACTGACCTTGAAGTGGTAGCATTTTTTTACATCCTTGAAAACCAGACATCCTCCCCCTCCCCCTCCCCCGCCCCCTCCCCCTCTCCCTCACACTCCTCTTCCTCTTTCTCTTTCTCTTTCTCTGCTATGTGAGGACACAACAAGAAAGCAACCAGCTGCAAGCCAAGAAGAGAGCTCTCACCAGAGCCCAACCACGCTGGCACCTTGACGCCAGACTTCCAGCCCCTAGAACTTACGCGGGCCTCTCACTGCCGTGGGCTCTCCCGCTGCGGAGCACAGGCTCCGGACACACAGGCCCAGCGGCCATGGCTCACGAGCCCAGCCGCTCCGCGGCACGTGGGACCCTCCTGGACCGGGGCACGAACCCGCGTTCCCTGCATCGGCAGACGGACTATCAACCACTGCACCACCAGGGAAGCCCTGAATGTGGATCTTGATGTTTGAATATGTTTTAACCTTGCACGATGTCTATACTAACAATGTATGGATTGTTTGATAAATAAATATTTAAAAATTAAAAAAAAAAAACAGACATAAAGAAGACTGCAGGAGTCATGGTTTTCCTGTATCAGAGACTTCTTTGGATGTAAGTTTCAAATCCCTCCAAAACTGATTATAGGCAGAGCCGGGAAAAGGTTTGTTAAGGAGGTTATCTAAAAGATGCATATGTTATATTTTTGACCACTTACTAAAAATACAGAGTAGATATGTTTGTTCACTTTGTAATTCTGTCTTTTGCTTTCAGCCACAACAGTCTCCCTTCCTCCTTGCCAGCTCTTTTCTCTGCAACCAATAACCCCCTCTTCAAGCAACTCTGCTCCAGCCCCTGATGACTTACCCACTAAGTCAAAGCCCTGTAACCATTTACCCTTTAAAAAAGGCACTTTTGTGACCACCATCATTATTACTTGAACAAACTCAGGGCCTCTGTTCTCACTACAAGCAGCTTAACAAATTATTTGTTCCATAAAAGCAGGTTGCTCAATGGGGAGACAAGGGAATCCTGTTACTAAGGACAGTCTCTATTCCAGATTTTATCTAAACATAACAATTTATTAAAGGGAAAAGTAATACTAAAAACCTCCAGAAGTATTTTAATTCTTTAACATTCCAAAGTGTATTCTTAGCTATATTGATTTCCCTTGACCACAGATGTAAATTAGCCTATAGAAATGCATTTATTACATGGTTTAGCTTGACAGAGTGAGAAAGAAAGCCATAGCCTTCTAGACTCTACCTTCTTGACACAAGCTATAATACTAATTCGGGCTGACCATTTGTTCTTCTGTTTTTCTCTTTAAATAAAGTCTATCGTGAAAATAGAACAATTATTCTTTCCCAGGGAATTTTTTTAAAAAGATCCACTGTTCTAGAGAGAATACCATTACTCTTTTTCATTCAGCTTTTAATCTGTAAATATACTTTAAGTGCCTGTCAAGAACCCAATTTACCCAGAACTGAAATATATGAATTAGCATCTTTGTTCATTAAGGGCAAAAGAAAGGAAAAGGAGAATGGAAAAAGGAGATGGGAACTATAAACTTCTGTGCCAGTAGTGGGCTAAATTCAATATATAAATATAAATGTATACATATTTTTTATTTACATTATATATATATTTCAAAGAAAAACACAGGTAATAAAGAATACAAAAGGAAATAATTGATCACTAAGATAAAGTAGTTCTCGAGTAGCATTGGTTAAGTTCAAGGTCAGGATACAAGGATAACCCTCCTGCGTTAATAGGAGTCAGTTAATGGTTTAATCACGTCAATTTAATTATATCTACAACAAAGAAATAAGAGAATGTGAAAGTCCATGTGGGATGGAGATGTAGGAGACAGTTTCATGGAGGAAAAGTACTTGATATGAACCTTAAACAATGGCTATAGTTTGATCTCATTAAGGGAAGAATGGGGTTACTCCAAAGAGCGTGATGATGACAAGGTGCTGGATGAACAACGAGGACACGCATCTGATTAAAGGAGTTGAGCAATTCTGCCAGTGATTTCAGCATCTGAAAGGTGTTATCATCATTTGCCAGGGAGTTCAGCACTGCTCAACCGTAATTAAATCTAGCAGACGCTAAATTAAATTACTGGAAGCTGTAATCTTCAAGTTTATGAGAAAACTTATGTACAAGAGTCTCAGGATCCCCTTTAAAACTAACAGGATAAATTACATAAAATGAAGTATAATTATTCTCCATTCACATTTTTTTTTCCAGTGTATTCTGTTTGGTAAATTTTGGTTGTCATAGTGTTAAATAAAACCCTGCTTTAAAACATTTATTTTGGATTTTGGCCAAGGATAGACTGGTAGTAAATTAAAGGTATGTCATATAGCTTTAGTAATAGGACTTGCAATTATTTTCCCACCACCTTTCTCTTCCCTCTCCCCTCCCCTTTTCTCTCTTCCTCACCGAAAAGCAATTCTCTTCAAAGCCCAGAAGTAACTGCTTTCTCAGGAGTCTGAAATTTGTATATCTCTCCCTATTTATTTAGCTCTTTGAATATAACTAGAAATTTCTTTACACAACCAAGGAAGATTGAAACCTCGCACTCTGTAGCCATTCATAGTATTGCTATGAATGCAAAACGTGGAAAAGTTGCCTGGCTGTTTTGTAACCTCTTAAAAATAGCCCAGTTAAAGAGTATATACAGTAGTGGAAAAATTCTTTCTCATAGTAATCTTTTCCTTTTCTTTTTTGTTCTTTTAAGGCCACACCACTCGGTTTGTGGGATCTTAGTTCCCTGACCAGGGATGGAACTCAGGCCCCCAGCAGTGGAAGCACGGAGTCGTAACCAGTGGACCTTCAGGGAATTCCCAGCAATCTTTTACTTTAAATAAATGCTTAAAGCCCTTTTACTCTTGTCACTCTTGTCACTAATGATCTTTCCATAAAGCTCCCAGAGCTGGGTCAATATAGAATTTTCAATGTCTCTTACCTTTCAAAGGAGACTCTCCTGTGACAAGACCCCTAGAGTCTCAGCAAGGCTGAGAAGGCTGTCTTTTCAAAAGGCATAATTAAATACTCTTTTTAAAAAAATGGTGGTGATTTATTCTTAACACTGGAAGTGAAATGAAGCGGGGTTTAACTCAGTAATGACACTGTACTTAACGATTTCAAGAGAACAGTCCCATAACAATTGCGTATTAGCGGTTAAAGGGGCCACAACTCAATCTTTCTGCTCCCTGTGGCTGTAAAATTAGGGGAGCATATAATCAAGGATGAATATCCAAATCGGAAACAGAATTTTACTTTATTAATCTGGAGCAATACTCTCTAACTCACTAAACGAAGGGCTTCTGAATATTGGAGAAGGTGGCTTAAGCTTGAAGTCAAAATGAGGCTTCCTTCTCCATTCCCCTCTTGAATGGAAAACAACTGTATCCAGAGAAGATTCAGTTTTATAACATTACACTTTGAATAACTTGCTTTATTGAACATTATTAGTTATCTTATACCGTCGCTTACCTAATCTTAAATTTTTAAATGTAATTTTCAGGCTGTGTATGCATGTGTGTGTATTTCCATTATAAAGGATTTATGACAGACATAGATTTTTAATTTATCCCCAAGATTTCTGAAAATACATACACACATATGTGTTCTCTATCATCTATCTATCATCTATCTCTCTGTTTGCATACAGATGACAACTTAAATCAATATAGACTTTTTAAGCCAAAATTCTTTTTCGTCAAAACCCTCAACATCATTGCATTGCCTTTGAGTCTTTCATGCTATAGAGGAAAATTCTAAGACAGCCGTTTTCTTTCCTATGTAGGCAACATTTTCCCCCTTGATATCTAAAGGTTACATTTTCTTTATTCTTCAATTTTAAATAAAATTAAAATAACATATCTAGGTGCGAATTTTTTACACTTTGTGAACTTTATTGATCTGTATGTTCAAATCTTCCTCTAAGGAAAATTTTGAGTATGCTGTACATTTCATTGAATATTTCTTCTCTGTGCATTCTTTCCAACACCACCCACTCTACCCCCAAAATTGAGTCATCCTCATACATAGAAACTGCAAGTGCTGTATATATTAATGTCTTTCAACTATTATATCACTTTATTTTTATACTGTGGATCTCAGTGAATATCTCATTTTTGTCCTCTATACTTGTTTGATTTTTCTCTATCTTTATTTTTAATTTAGTAATTGTATTGTTCATCAAATGTATTTTTCTAATTTTAGATTTTCCCCACTTCACATCTGCTTGCTTTAATTTCATAGATTAGACAGCTTTTATAATCCCCTCTTGTTTTTACACAAAATTTTTCTCAGATACAAAATTTTTTCTCTGATTCTTCAAGGTATTTCTTTGTGTGGGCTGTAATATATACTTTGCATAGGTTCCATATTTTTCTTTTGTAGTAGAATCTGACAGGAAGTTCCACTCAGTAACACTGAACTTATCGTGAACAGTAGCTATTGGAGCCCATCTGGAACAAGTTTTCTGCTTCTTGCAGCATGTGTTTTGAGATAAATCATTTCCATTTCATTCATTCATTCATTCCATAGAAATTGCATTTTTACTAGGGCCAGGTCATGGGCAATGAACATATAATGGAGAACCAAGCAGGCTGCTTTATTTGGCTACCTGCCCCATGAAAGAAAGAGAAGAATTCCAAAGGACCAAAACATCTCAAGGGAACAATAATGCCATTACTGTTAGTAGTGAAAGTTCTCTCCCTGCCAGACTGTAATATTCTTTAAAAAGGCAAAGTGGAGGGAACAAGAGGTCAGCCATCCTCTCTACCAACAGAATGGAGTACAGTTTTACTTCCTGCCATTATTTTCATTGCTATGGTCACCTTTTATCATTGCTTTCTAAAGCCTGATGCTTGCCAGGGTCTTCCCTGAAAACAATGCATATTAAGAGACACAAGTGGGAAGGGGACAGAGGAAACCTATTTACTTTACTAATTATGGCACTGTGTCTACAAGGGGCCAGGTAGAAGAGACAGTTTCTCTGTCTTCTGAAAACTGCTAACACAACAAGCTACCTTATGCATTAATTGTGCTTCTAGGAAGTCTTCTTACCATTTACCTGCTAAACAAAAGCCAGCAGCTGAAAACTTAGGACCTTAGTGATCACTAGGAAGAATAAAGTAATAATGTGCTTTATCTCGCCTCTAAGGATGTGAAAAAACTGCCTTTTTAAAGGAGTTAAGCCAAGTACTGCTACAAATGACATGTACTGCTGCTAAAACCTCAGATTCAAGTTTAACAATTATTGTCTGAAGGCTTATAATATGCCAGGCACTGTGCTAACTGCTTTCACATTACTGACTTTCTTAACTGTTAAGAATGTGTTATAAAGCAACAGCAAATCTCTCCTTATTACAGGTAAGAAGACTATGACTCAGGGATTTCCCTGGTGGTGCAGTGGTTAAGAATCCACCTGCCAGTGCAGGGGTCACAGGTTTGATCCCTGGTCCAGGAAGATCCCACATGCTGCAGAGCAACTAAGCCTGTGCACCACAACTACTGAGCCCGTGTGCTGCAACTACTGAAGTCCACGCGCCTAGAGCCCATGCTCCACAGCAAGAGAAGCCACCCCAAGGAGAAGCCACTGCAATGAGAAGCCTGCGCACTGCAACGAAGAGTAGCCCTGGCTCTCCTCAACTAAAGAAAGGCTGCGTGCAGCAACAATTCAACATAGCCAAAAAGAAATAAACAAATAAATAAATAAATGTATTTTAAAAAGACTATGGCTCAGAAAGTTTAAGGGATTTTCCTAACAGCATAGAAAAGCAGGCCTAGATTTGAGTGAAGTTCTGACGCAAACCTCTTAACAAGCCCAACTCAAAAAAAAATAACAAGGATATTAAACATATATGACTTTAAGGTACAGTATATGTGTGCTCAACAGAATGCATTCATTCATTGATTTGATTTTCCAAACATCATTATATTCGACAATTTTCATATTTTAGCAATAATTTATAGGAAGTTTTCAAATAGACTGGCTTGTTTAAGCATCAAAACTATTCATTAAGAAAAGCAAGGCAGGAACTTCCTTGGCGGTCCAGCGGTTAGGACTCCGCACTTCTAGTGCGGCGGGTGCAGGTTCAATCCTTGGTTGGGGAGCTGAGATCCCACATACTGTAGGGCCCAAAAAAAAAAAAAACCTCTATGACTGTGGTGATAATTACATAACTCTGTAAATATACCAAAAATCATTGAATTGTACGAGTAAAGCAAGTGAATTGTATGGTATGTAAATTATAACTCAATAAAAATTTAAAAAGGAAAGAAAGAAAAGCAAGGCAAAGGCAATTAATCCCATGGTACAGAAAAAGAAGCTAAAGTTTAGAAAATTGAAGTGTCTGATGCTGTTTCCTTCAATATCTAGAGTCAGGGCTCTCTCTCTCGCGTCTATCACTCTGCATTTTACCATGTGCCCCCAATTTGTCTCATTACTCACCAGTAGTTAATGCCTTGTAACCTCCTATTGTTACTGGAACTCAGAAACTCCTATCGTGTAGCCTGGAATGTGTCTAAATGTAAAAATTGACTGATGTCATACATGGGGAAAAGGGAAAGCCAGCATGGGAACATGCTGAGTGAATCTCTGGGTGATTCTGAGAACGGAAAAGTCAATGTTTCCTATTCAGAAAGTATCCCAGTGAGATGAGAGTTTCTCAGTGAGGAATCCAGACAGTGTAATAGATACTTTCTCCCCATTTAAGTCATGAAGAATGAAGTGAGAGGAATGTAAGTTTGGACCACATATTCTGTTGTTTCATGGAAACAGAAGAAATTCTGGGCTCTGAATGTCTCAGAGTTTTCTGATGCACGCACAACCAGCCTGGGGTCTGGAATTTTGACATCCGCTGGAACTAAGCAATCACAGAACACAAAATCTTGGAGTTGGAAGGGCCTTCAAAGTTTATCCACTCCAACCCTGTAATATCCCTAAGATATGATGGTCCAGCTTCTGCTTGAATCTCTGATGAGAAGAAATCTACTAAGCTCCGAGGAGGTTTATTACAATACTAGGTGGCGTTCATTCTTAGAAATTCGTCTGTTCATAAATTGCATCCATGGTTCTCAATTACCTCCCAGGAGTCTCACTGAATAAGTACAGTCAAGTTTTACTCCTTAAGAACCTCAAGTATTTAGAGAAAGTTATATCATCCTGGGTCTTTTCTTCTTCAAGCTAAATAAATATCTGTTACTTTGTCAACTTTTACTCATGACACAAGGTTCTGATTCCTGTACATTTAAGTCTTTGCTTTTTTTGCCTTTTAATTTGATAACACTCTTTTTAAAGTCCTACCTGTATTCTGATTAGGATTGGAACATGAGACTATCACTGAACAAACCCAATAGACAGAAGAAGAATTTGCAGGTAGTTAACTCTGTCAGCTCTAATGTGTAGAACTTTTACCCAATGAACTTGTAAGTCACAAAGGTTGCTCCAATTACAGCCTGTAATAATTTAGTCATTTTGTTTGTTTTAGTATTTCACCCAGAAAATAAAACTGCTTTGTATTTTACTCCTTCCTTTCTCTTTCACCCACTTCTTACTTCCATTTATATCTTCTCTCTAAAAGGACTCCTTCTGACACATGCAATTACCCTGAAAGGATAACTGGGGAAAATCGGCCCCCAGACCCAATAGGAACCTATTGGTTTGCTTTTCACACTTGTGCTTTGCCTCATTTTCCTCCTTTCTTCTTTCAATGTCATTCACCATCATTGCTTAACCCTTTAATACTCAGGAATAGAATTCATTCTTATATTCAGGAATGGAATAAGTCATTCATTCAGCAAAGTACTATTGATATTAAGTGTCTACTACATTCAAGGCATCACACTGGGCATTGGAAATCAATGGAGGCACCTAATCAGAGACTTCAATTCAAGCTCTAAAGTTTTAATTAATAAAATAGCTAGTGTTCATTGTACATTTAGTATATGTCAACACTATGTTAAGCAAACATTTTCATGCCTTATATAAATTCACCCTCATAGAATTTCAGGAATGTTGTTATTTTAATTTTACAGATGAATAATCTGATGCTTAAAGTAGTTAGAAACATGTCCATCTATCACAGATAGTCAGTGGAGTGCTTATAAACTAAACCTAACATTATCCAATGCCAAACAAAGTCCACTATTTCCCCTCCAGAATATAATAAATATGTTGCATTATTTGGGACATAATTTCAGCAGTCACTGTTACAACTCCCTCTTAACCTATTCAGTTTTAAATTTCCTTCAATTATTTAAATCTATTTAAGGTAAAAGTACATCTTCTTTTACAGAAATGTAGTTTATTCTGCCCAGGGATAGCTGTCTAGTTCACTGCCCATTTAACCAGCCAGAGACAGAGATATTTGTCAGGGATCCAGGCAGTCAGTCACCTCTCATTTGAAGTTGTTCAGAACACATTTTGAATTTCATTGAACAAATAGTGCACCACTTCATAAGGCATTAATGATCGTCATAGGCACTCACAGCACAACTGTGTGGAATACAACAGCAGTTTAAAAGATTACATAAAAAAGAAAAACAAAAGCCATGATGTTCCATCTCTAAAGCTAATATGCTGGAGGAACTGATTTCATAATTTTTGCTTTACCTGCTGAAGTATCAGGGTGTTGTGCACAAGACAGTGCAAGGCAGGGTATTCTTTTTCTAGACTGGATCCTCTAAATGCAAGGTAATTTTGGAAACTGTTCAGAGGGTTGGGAGGAAGTAACTCAAGGGGCATCAAAGAAACTGCTGCCACCTTGGAAGGAAGCTGTAGGGGCTCAGCTCCAGAAAGTCATTTAGAAAAAGAAACTATTGAGGGAACAGACTTCCCTTGGAAGAATGAAAAAGCTTCATTATCTAGTACTAGAAAATACTCCTGAGTTGAGCCTAAGGAGAGGTCACACCTCTATCAAATTAGCCATTACCTAGGCATGAGTACTATGGGATAGGCCTTTGTATTTATCTAAACTCCTCCCCAGGAATTTTTATTTCATTTTTGTTTTTTTTATAGTACTAGTGCTCAAAGATCTGTTTTCAAAAGAGGGTCTAGACACATAGATATAAAATGAACATGTCAAAGCTTACACTTAACTCGTTAATTAAGGAGAGAATGAGTAGGATGTTACTTTAGATTTTCAGAAGAAAAGAAAATCTGATAGGAAGGTGACTGTATTGGCCTATCACGAATGCTGAAATGAATGTGCTTAACAGATGCAGAACAGGCACAACTGGTCAATCTGCACATGGCAATAATCAATAATCAACTGAATCTCCACTGGACACAATATACATTGTTATAGATAAGAATCTATGCATAATTATCAGTTTTCTACAACTTATAGACCTGTAAAACAGCTCAAAAAAAAAAAAATGAAAAGCAGAGATAACCTGGAGAGGAATGATACACATGACACTCAATAATCTTTTGGCCCATTTCCAGTCTTTTGTAATTTTTCCCTATAATAGAATCTTATTTTAAGTGAAGTTTAGAGTTTTATGGAAATGTCCTGATGTATATGTGAAATTTTAAAAACAATTTATTTAAGTGTGAATATGTAAATGAGGATCTGTAAGCTATATTAAAGATGTTATCTGTAAAAGGCATTGAGCATTGCAGAAAATAATTTAAAATATCTATGCATATATACATATATGTGTGTATGTATATGTGTGTATATATATATGTATATATATATGTTTGTCTTCTCCAGAAACGTTTCAATTTCTTAGCAAGAAAAGGTTAATGAATCAGGCATCTTCTATGTGAGTTTACTAGAAAAGATGCAGCTAAACTTAGATTCATGTGTTAGACATGTATTTATTGAGTACAGGTTGTAAATAAAGCACTTCAAAGCAGAAACAGAATTAGCACGGGCAAAATAAGTTCATTTGATATTATTTTCAGCCTGTCAGAGCAGATGATAATAAAGCAGAAAGATGTTTTAGATTTAGTCTTTAATATTTCAAAGGATCCCCAGTTGCAGTAATTCCCAAAAAGTTCTATAGAGGCTATTTCCAGACTGTTTGCTACCCCAAAAAGGCAAATTCCACTGCCTTCCTAAATCCCTGGTATTCCTTGAGCCACAGATTCATCTGAAATACTTGCCTCTTGCCAGAGGCTTCCTAATCACATGCACATTATTGTAGCAAAAAAAAAAAAAAAAAAAAAAAAAATCACACCGCCTTAGTAGAAAGAAGCCTCCAGAAGGGAAGCTTGCCAAGAGCATTGTGTCTGATAGAATATGATGCATCTTCTGTCCTCCATTAAAAAGTTAAGGACACCTAACCTTAAACCCTTTCTTCAATATATTAAGGCACTGTTCCAAAGTCCCAGGACTGTCCTTTAAATCTGGGTCATGTTTTCCCCATTGGTATATCTAATAAGCATGTTTATATGCATTTAAATGGCAAACAAAGTCCTGTTGGGAACAAGCTAGGGGACATACAATGAGTATATGTTAATTCAGGTTTCAAAAATGCAGACATTTTCTCCAAATAAAGATATATATCAGTGAATTTTAGATATGTTTAGATATATGTAACAAATATGTCCTAAGCATCAATTGGTTGGTGTAGACATGGTCTCTATTCTCAAGGCCTCTATAGTCAAATGAAAGAGACAGCCTTATTTGTTACTAAATCTGGAATTAATCATTGTTTTTAAATATAGGGTTTAGCATTTTTTAGGTAATGTGAGGCCAAGAGATCAAGAGACGCCTGCCATTGAAAAGAGAGTTTGAGGGAGAGGACTCAAATCAATAAAATTAGAAATGAAAAAGGAGAAATTACAAATGACACAGCAGAAGTGCAAAGGATCATATGAGACTACTACAAGCAACTATATTCCAATAAAATGGATAATATGGAAGAAATGGACAAATTCTTAGAAAGGTACAACCTTCCAAGACTGAACCAGGAAGAAATAGAAAATACGAACAGACCAATCACAAGTAATGAAACTGTGATTAACAATCTTCCAACAAACAAAAGCCCAGGACCAGATGGCTTCACAGGTGAATTCTATCAAACATTTCTAGAAGAGCTAACACCCATCCTTCCCAAACTCTTCCAAAAAATTGTAGAGTAAGGAATACTCCCAAGTTCATTCTACGAGGCCACCATCACCCTGCTACAGAAACCACACAAAGATATCACAAAAAAAGAAAATTACAGACCAATATGACTGCTGAACATAGATGTAAAAGTCCTCAACAAACTACTAGCAAACAGAATCCAACAACACATTAAAAGGATCATACACCATGATCAAGTGGGGTTTATCCCAGGGATGCAAGGATTCTTCAATATATACAAAACAATCATTGTGATACACCATATTAACAAATTAAAGAATAAAAACCATATGATCAGCTCAATAGATGCAGAAAAAGCTTTTGACAAAATTCAACACTGATTTATGATACAAACTCTCCAGAAAGTGGGCACAGAGGGAACCTACCTCAACATAATAAAGGCCATATATGACAAACTCACAGCAAACATCATTCTCAATGGTGAAAACCTGAAAGCATTTCCTCTAAGATCAGGAACAAGACAAGGATGTCCACTCTCACCACTATTATTCAACATAGTTTTGGAAGTCCTAGCCACAGCAATCAGAGAAGAAAAAGAAACAAAAGGAATATAAATTGGAAAAGAAGAAATAAAACTGTCACTGCAAATGACATGATACTATACATAGATAACCCTAAAGATGCCACCAGAAGACTGCTAGAACTAATCAATGAATTTGGTCAAGTTGAAGGATACAAAATTAATGCACAGAAATCTCTTGCATTCCTATATAGTAACAATGAAAGAACAGAAAGAGAATTTAAGGAAACAATCCCAGTTACCATTACAACAAAAAGAATAAAATACCTAGGAATAAACCTACTGAAGGAGGCAAAAGACCTGTACCCAGAAAACTATAAGACAATGAAGAAAGAAATCAAAGAAGACACAAACAGATGGAGAGATATACCATGTTCCTGGAATGGAAGAATCAATATTGTGAAAATGACTATACTATCCAAATCAATCTACAGATTCAATACAATCTCTATCAAATTACCAATAGCATTTTCACAGAATTAGAATAAAAAATTTCACAATTTGTATGGAAACATAAAAGACCCCGAACAGCCAAAGCAATCTTGAGAAAGAAAAACGGAGCTGGAGGAATCAAGCTCCCTGACTTCAGGCTATACTACAAAGCTACAGTAATCAAGACAGTATGGTACTGGCACAAAAACAGAAATATAGATAAATGGAACAGGATAGAAAGCCCAGAGATAAACCCACACACCTACGGTCACCTAATCTATGACAAAGGAGGCAAGAATATACAATGGAGAACAGTCTTTTCAATAAGTGGCGCTGGGAAAACTGGGCAGCTACATGTAAAAGAATGAAATTAGAACATTTCCTAATACCATACACAAAAGTAAACTCAAAATGGATTAAAGACTTAAATATAAGGCCAAACACTGTAAAATTCTTAGAGGAAAACTTAGGAAGAACACTCTTTGACATAAACCACAGCAAGATATTTTTGACCCACCTCCTAGAGTAATGAAAATAAAAACAAAAATAAACAAATGGGACCTACTGAAACTTAAAAGCTTTTTCACAGCAAAGGAAACCATATACAAGATGAAAGGACAACCATAGAATGGGAGAAAATATTTGCAAATGAAGCAACTGACAGGGATTAATCTCCAAAATATACAAACAGCTCATGCAGCTCAACATCAAAGAAACAAATAACCCAATGAAAAAATGGGTGGAAGACCTAAATAGACCTTCCTCCAAAGAAGACATACAGATGGCCAAGAGGCACATGAAAAGATGCTCAACATCACTGATTATTAGAGAAATGCAAATCAGAACTACAATGAGGTACTACCTCACACAGGTCAGAATGGCCATCATTAAAAAAAATTTACAAACAATAAATGCTGGAGAGGGTGTGGAGAAAAGGGGACCCTCTTACACTGTTGGTGGGAATGTAAATTGGTACAGTCACTATGGAGAACAGTGTGAAGGTTCCTTAAAAAACTAAAAATAGAACTACCATATGACCCAGCAATCCCACTCCTGGGCATATACCCAGAGAAAACCATAATTCCAAAAGATAAATGCACCCCAATGTTCACTGCAACACTAGTTACAATAGCCAGGACATGGAAGCAACCTAAATGTCCACTGACAGACGAATGGATCAAGATGTGGTACATATATACAATGGAATATTATTCAGCCATAAAAAGGAATGAAATTGTACCATTTACAGAGATGTGGATGGACCTAGAGACTGTCATAGAGAGTGAAGTAAGTCAGAAAGAGAAAAACAAACATCATATATTAACACACATATGTGGAATTTAGAAAAATGGTACTGATGAACCTATTTGCAAAGCAGAAACACAGACACAGAGAACAAATGTATGGACCAAGGGGGTAAGTGGGGGGTGGGATGGATTGGGAGGTTGAGATTTATGTATGTACACTACTATGTATGAAATGGATCACTGGTGAGGACCTACTATAGAGCACAGGGGGAAAAAAAAGAAGGTATAATCTGTTTACAGGACATATATTAAGTTAACCTTAAAAATGCAGTCCAATATACATTACGTGCAGACAAAGACTGTTTGATTCCACTTATATAAAGTACCTAGAATAGTCAAATTCATAGAGTCTGAAAGTACACTGGTAAATGCCAGGGCCCGGGGTTTGGGGTGGCGGGGAGGGGGAATGGGGAGTTAGTGTTTAATGGGGACAGAGTTTCAGTTTAAGTAGGTGAAAAATTTGTGAGATGGATGATGGTGAGAGTTGCACAATGATGTGAATGTAGTTAGTGCCCCTGAACTGTACAGTTAAATCTGGTTAAAATAGTATGTTTTATGTGATGTGACTTTTACCACAATGAAAAATCATTAAAAAAAAAAAGAAAAGAGTTTGTTACACTCACAGATCCCATGAAAATGTCACACTCTGTGGGTGCCACTAGGGAAGCAGTGGAGTTGGTCAGGAGGAAAGGGAGAGGGGGAAATGTGAGCACAAGCCTTCACGGTGGTTTCTATGGGAAAGAATGGGCGAGGCAGGGTAAGCGTGCTTAGGATTGGCTAGCTTGAATAATTTCAGCGGGATCTGGGGCATAGGGGCTGTCCCTAGTTTTGTGGTACCTGACCCTGGGGTGACAGGGGCAAGTGGATAGGGCCGCAGAATGCGAGAGCCCCGTGAGAGAGGTGGTTGAGGACGTCGGCTCTGGACTAGCTGGTGTGCGTCTGAAGTGTGCTCTTGGGGGAGTGGTTTACTATGTCTAGGGATTGGCTGACCCTGGACAGACAGTCCCTCCAGCGTCACCAGGCCCCTGATGTCAAAGCGTCAGAATATAGAAAATGAAAGACATAGTTAATACACCCATACCTAATTTTTTTTCTTTATACTCAATACGAAAAGTGGTTGGCCCTACAAGCAGAGAGCTGGTGAAGAAAGGAAGAAATGAGAAATGATATCAGCACCAATGAAATTTTTTTAAAAAGGTCAGAAACCTTCGTAATCCCTTCCAGCTTCTTGTAACAAGAATAAGATGGACAAGTGGAACAAGCTGTGATTCCAGAAGAAAATTAAAATAATAACAGCAACTACTCAGGGTTTGCTTATCGTGAGCCATGTGCTAGGCTTAGTGCTTTGCATACAGTTATTTTATTTGATGCTTCTAGCAACTCTAACAGCTTTTGGAAAGTGAGGCTTAGAGAGTTTCAGTAATTTTCTCAAGTTTACATAGCAAGTAAGTATTAGAGCTGAGATTTATGCTGAGATCTGATGCTCTCTAGAGTTAGAGCTGTTCATTATTACACACACATTTATATATGCATGTATGTGTGTATTCACACACGTTTTATTGAGGGGAAGAGGAAGAACTTTTAAATACATCATTCAAATTATATACAGTAAGACTTTTATTTCCTAGAACGATTTATAAATGGAGTATGGTAATTAGATTATAAGAGTATTGACGAGATAGCTATAAATGTCTTTCAATAATAATAATTGAAAATCTTTATAAACCATAGACTTCTCATAATGAATTTCTTCTAGGTAATCTAATATTATCTTTGATGATTAAATACCTGGGAAGGCCTTAGTGTCAACATTAAGAACATGAGTTAGAACTGTATTATCCTAAAGAAATAGGTGAGAACTTAAATGAGCTGACTTTTCCTATTTTGAAAATTGTATTTGTTGTTGTGGCTGTGATCTTCTCACCTCTTACTCCTAAAAATGTAGTGACAGGAAAAATTTACATACATATAATATATATAGTTTATACATACCTATATATAAACTATATATGTGTGTGTGTGTATGGTGTGTCTGTGTGTATAACTATATACAGAGGGATAGTTGAGGCTCATGGTGGGCAGCCCCAAAATATGCCACAATGGCATATTGATTATTTGGGGTTATTTTTAGTGCATATGATTATTTTGACTTAAAGTTGCTTGAGAAGCGGTGATGCAAGAAGGAAGCTCTGAGCCTCCTCTGTTTCCCTTAAAAACAGGCAATAAACCTCTCACATGAAAAGTGCACTCCCTGCATCTGGGGGAAAAAGGACACCCTTATCATCAGAGATAGGAGCCAAACAGGCTTGTATAAACAAGTCTCTGTCACTTCTTTAATTTACTACCCCAAGCCCAAACTCTATTTATATTCTTCACTAATTAAGCAGACAAAGCCTAAGTTTCTTTGTCCTGTCAATTCCTCACAAATTTACTGTTTCTTGGTCTAAAAAGTATGAAAGCTGCCTGCTTTGGCCACTTCTTAAGTCCCATTTCTAAGAGACCTCCATGCACATGAATTAAAATTTGTCTCTTTTTCTCCTGTTAATCTCTCTTGTGTCAATTTTATTGTTAGTCCAGCCATAACAACTAAAGAAGAGTAGAGAGGGAAACTTCCCCCTCCCCAACAAGATATATCAAATACATAATATATAAAATATAATATGTAATAATAACCTGATCTATATCAGATATATTATATATAATTTGATGTATATATAAAAGGGCTTGATAGAGTGGATTTACTAGTTCCTAAATTTAATCTATTTATCATTAGCTGGAAACTGATTAGGAAAAAAAGAGCCAATGTCTCTGAGATTAAAGAGAATTGAGAGAAAGGGCTTTTAATATATAACTGTTCCAAGATCCTATACTGTAATGGATGGAGCACTGGCTCTGGGCTCCCCTGATTTGGGTTTGAATTCAGGCTACAATTTTCTAGCTCTGTGAACACATTCTGATCTGTGAAACGGTGGAAATTCCTATCTCATGAGATGGTTGTGAAGGTTAAATAAAATAATGAACGTAAAACGCTAGTGCGGTGTTTAGTTCATATTAAGCATTCAATAAACCTTAGTTATTATTGCCATCAGAGGATGATGTGGTCTCCTGAAATTAAACATCAAATTTGCCTTTAGTATCCTTTCTTGTTCCATTCTCAGTTGAATTTCTGCACCTCTGATGGAACCAGTACCCTTAGGAAAGGATTCTCTCACCCACAAGTTCCTAGCACTACTGAACCTGTCTCATTCCATTAATTCCAAGGGGGAAAGTGACTCCAGCTGAAGAGAAGCAGAGGGTAAAGCACAATCTTCAAGCCTCAGGCTCAAGAGGCACCGTGGTTCTGAGACAGAGGGTGGTGAGGCAGAGTGCAGCAGGCAATGGCTTAATTAGCCCTGGTAGAAAATGAGATGCTAATTGGTCTGCTCCTGCCTACCCTAGGGACTTACATTCTACACTTCTTATCAGATGGCCCCTGGAGTCTAATTTCTTTGGAGGAAGACTCTTGCTGCTTATAGCTTTCTCATACCAACAGGAAGGTTACTGCTCAGAATTCCTGAGTTTGGTGCAGAGTTGGCTCAGTTCCCAATTGTGAAGTGAGCAGAGTCCTTTAATGTCTGAATGTCAGCTGTTCAGCTTCTACCCCTCCAATGGATTCTTTTCCCTCCAAACTGATCCTGTCCTGGACACCTCTTGATTAATTACCAACTCCCAGTTAGATACCACTTTATATTAATAAACATAGGGATGAGCCCAGGTTTCTCATAGTCAATAAAATTTTCTTGGGAGAATTCAAATTTTAATAGCAAAATCTAACACAAGATGTGATGATTTCTAGGATTATGAATTTTCTAATCACTCAGCTACATTAGGCCATATAAAAAAAACACAGTAAGCTTTATATGCCCATGCTCTCCCCACAAGTATCCCCGTTTCAAAGCTCTGCCTTTATACTGCCTGGAAAGAGTAATCTAAAACAGTAAGTTCCCCCACTCAGGCCATTCCTGATAGAAACAGGAAGAGTTTACTATATAAAGAGGGTGGTATTCTAAAATATATTATTGTGTGTTCCTCTTTCACATTTCCATGTGCTTGACACTCTTCCTGGTGAGTCCAAAGCATCCAAGTTGATGGTAGGAAAATAAATTGTTATAGCAATATTCACAATAATGAAAGAAATAGTTAATATTTTGCTCTGACATTTAGAAAGAAGAACAGATGGAATTCTGAGCCTTTTGTTTCTTAGAGACAGTGATTCTGATCACATACCATAGTCATGTTAAAAAACACGATCTCCACAAGCAACTGAAGATACAAAAGGCGTCACTGGTGGTGATAGAGGGATGGATTTTGAGTAACACATGTAAGACCTTTTGGAATTGGGGGTCAAACAAAATAACTAAGAATTCGTAACCTGAGGACATTTCAACATTCTCAAGAGCTGAAAGTATCACCCTAGAACTCATGTCATTTGCTCGTACTTGTAATATTATTTGTTCAAGAAGTTGGGGTAGGGAAATATTACAAATTGTTGATGATTGTACTGCACAATTATTCTGGTCAGTGTTTAATCTGAATTCAGGCCTAGTTCCAAAACTGATCCTTGTCTTGTTTAAAATACTGTATATAAATCATTGTACCAAAGAGAATATATTGGCTGTACAAACGCAGTTGTCTTTTAGTCTGCCCCCTGCCCCTCACTAACTAGGGTGTGGATGCTTGCGATAAAGTACAAATGTGTTACAGATAAACAGTAGGAAGCCACATGTTCTTCACATGTTTATTTGGAAATGCAAAGACCCAGCTGTACTGTAGCCAATCTAGCATCATCAGATCTTCTTTTTAATTTTTTCTTTTTCTTTTTAGTTTGGAAGTGAGATACAGATTAGCTAATCAGGTGGCCTAGTATACTGGGACAGAAACTAAGAGTCCCTGTAGGGGTTGTTGCTTTGTGGAAATGAGAAACTCTATTATCATCTCAGGGATTTCATTCCCAGGTGATTTCTATTTCTCCCTCATCTTCAACATCTTCCTAGCTAATATTTAGCTCTTACCTTAAATACTAAATGCACAAAGAGGTTGCCCCTGACCCTTGAATATAAGAAGTAATCTAATAACTCATTATAACACCATCCTGCTTTAATTCTCTATTTGACACTCCCTTTTAGCTGATATTTTCTTGTGTGTTTAATTGCTTATCATTTGTCTCTCCCCATTTCCTAGAACAGCAGCTCCACAAAAAGGGGAAACTTAACTGCTCATTGTTTTGTGCCCCTCTCAGCCTATCTGTAACCAACGTTGTGGCTGGACTGGCTCCTGTGATTCTTATTATGATTTCAAGACACCCTTCAGCAATCCATTAGAAAACTTTGGAAAAAAGGGTTATTACTTACAAGTCCTGGAAATGATCAATACATGGCACACCTGGGGCCACATAGCGAGGTCATGTGTACAGAGAGAGAGAAAGAGAGTCTGGGGTTCTACTTTTATTGGAATTGAGAGTGGGGTCCTAGGGTTTTGTGGGCTCACTATTGATGAATTTAAAACATGAGAGTGGAATTTAAAGAGCAGGAAGAGAAAAAAAAAAAGATGGCCCAAATGGTTAGTTACCAAAACCTACCAAGATCTCTAAAACGAAAGAGCCAGAGGTGGAGTGGGAGGGGATAAGGAGGGAGTGTGTGGCCTGGCTCTTTATCTAGTGCTGTGGCTGGCAATGAGTTTGAGACAGCCATCTTTGAAGTGGATGTCTCAGTAATCAAAGCGTAAGTCAGGCACTTATAAAGAACAGAAAATCCAACTATACTTATGCATACCATGGGATCCTAAGTACATAAAACTGTGCCTGGCAAATAGTAGGCACTCTAATAAATATTTGCTGAATATATATGTTTACATATTAAATTATACATATGAGTCAAAAGATGAACCTTACAACCTAAGGGAGGAAGACACAGGAAGAATAGTTTGCTCACTTTCCCATTTCCCTGAGGCTTTCTGTAATTCCATTACTTACAATTCCCTATGTCCATAGTTTTGTTTGGCCTCTGCTTTTTCTAACCAAAAATGATGGCCAAGCAAGAACTTGCTTTTCCTAACCTCAGTTTCTTCCATTTTAGAAGTTTCCATTTTAGAAACTTCCATGTTAGTCTGTATTTGGTTCACCTTCCCAAGACTTCCTAAGAAGCATTTCAACCTTAGGGTTGGTAAGGTGATGTGCCCAAACCCATATCCCCAGCCTGTTGCAAAGCCCCTTGACTCCTAGTTTAGCACATTTTTATATTGCATCTTGCCACCTCCCATTCTTACTGAATTATAATAAGTGCTATTCTGTTTTAATGAGTATGCTAACGTGTTGGTGTTTGTCTCAGCCTGACCTTGTATATGTTTGCCTTTGCTGCTCTGTTTCTATTTAAATTGCAAGCTCTTGGGAGGAGGAGAAGATGCCAATTTAACCACCCCACTGCCTCGTGCTTCTGGAAGCTCAGCAAACACTATTTGGGTGATGATAATGATGATAGACTAGGCATAATAATATTCTTCTTTCTCTCTAGGGAACAGTGTGGTTGCTTTATTTTGCATTTTTTGTTCCTCAAGAGATAGGTACTTTGGGAGTCTTCTAAAGGTCAGAAAATGGAAGCAGCATTTTCCATCAACAACTTTTCTTACCGGAATTCTGAACTGTCCCCAGATTTGCAAAAGGAGACAGAAGTGTGAAACTCAGAGATAGTGTGGAGTGGAGCTGTCGTTTTATATTTGTTTTCCAGGACACGGCTGAGCATAGCAAATATAAGTGGTCAATGCCACATTTCATTTTCAGAAGAGCAGGTGGCGCTTGAGGCAGTGGGAACTGAAAGGATTCAGGATATGAAGGAGAGAAAAGACAATAAAAAGGAATGGAACCTGAGGCGGTAGTTGATACTGTGCCTAATTGTTGGGGAGGAAGACATTTTCCTCTACCCTTCTAGGTTCCTCTGGCTGGTCTAAGAATTAAATTGACGTGAGGCAGATTAACAGGAGAAAATCAAACAAAAAACTTAATAACATGTACACATGGAAGAGACTCAGGAAAACTGAGTAACTCACCAAAATGGCCAAAGCCCTCAACATAAACACCATCTACAGCTAAAGACAAAAGAGGGGTAGTGGTTTGGGACCTCCAAGAGGAGGAAGGCAATGCACATGGAGACGGAAAAGCAAATGTTTGGTAAATAAAGATTTGCTGGGCTGTGCAGAGACAATAGGACACAGAGTGGAATCTGATTTCTAGGCCCTGCTGAGTTTCCTGCACCATACCTAGCCAATATTCTTTGCAGATATCTCTGATGATAGCTCTATTCCAGAAACAGAACCTTTATCTAAGTTCTTTAGGCAGCTAAGGGGAGGTTTAAAAAAAATAAACGACTTCCTGATTTGTGTCTTAAAAATAATCAACCTAAATGAATTCTCATGGCAAAAAGACATATTTTGGGGTGGCAAAATCTGATCCCCTATGGTATGTATTCACAACAAAAATACAGAATTTCTCTAACTTGCAGAAAAGTTGGAGTAGCTGAGCTCCCATAGGCCACTTAATGACAATGAAATGATAAATTGTATAGTTATAGTGGCTAGGTTTTTGGGTCAAACTACACTGACAGGTGTTCCAGCCCTAACAATTCCTAGATAATACCTATTATTTAGGGTTGTTGTGAAGATTAAATGAAATAATGCAGGCACAGCTCTTCAAACAATGCCTTTCCCATTGTGGGCACGCAATGAAAGTGAGTTATTACCATACTGTTAACACAAAAGCAAATAAGCAAGGAGGCTCACTCATCAACCAGTTATACAACAGTTAAGTGGCAATCCACTGCAAAAGCCTACGGACAATGTGTCCTGAAAGGACTTTAGGATGAAAAACCACAGGAGGAGGTACTCTGTGCTTTAGATAAATGGGCCCCTAAGGAATTAGATGCATATCTCAGGAAGAATTTCAATGACCCCTGATTCTTGCATCTAGCCATACACAGAAAAGCACTAAAATCATTAACTTGAGATATATGTTCTTTGTGATTAACAGTAATTTTTTTTACCAAGATGTATGCTTGACTGCACATATCTCCCAGACAAAAAAGAGGCCATATAGATACTGGTTCCTCCCCTATCTCTTCAGAGCAGTTTATTCAGAGCTGCTGAATGGCTGACTCCCAGGCTATAGTCCTCAGTAAGACCCTGAAAAAATCTTAAACTCGCAACTCCCATGTTGTACATTTTTCATCATGTTGACGATACTCTTTATATTTAAAGTTTCATTCTTATGAGCAGAATGACAGGACTGTCCTCAGCTTGGAGACAGAGGGATCACAAAACTTGGGTGGCCCAAATTTCTAAAAATGTTCACTTCTATGGGTTGAGACATTATAGTGTTACCAATGTGTAATATAGGATTAAGGCATAATCACCAATTAACACATAATCATTAACCCATTTATCCTATTAACGACTGATAGCCTGAGGGACCTGAGGGGATTGCAGAAGAGAAAATATGAATGTGTGAGGCAGATAGTTGCTAGCTGTTCACCCATCCACTTCCTCTTTTTTGTGGGCACACAGATGCTCTTCATGCCCCAGACTACCTTCCAGTTAGGTGTGAGCACCAGCTTAAGTTCTGCTCAGTGTTACGTGATCAGAAGTGACAAGTGCTCCTTCCAGGCCTGGACCACAAAAAATTTCCCAAATATCCCCACTCCTCTTCCTCGATAAATGAGCATAGAGATACTACAGGAAGCTGCATGCTGAAGAAGGACAAAATTCAGGTCACTGATAACATTTTGAAATTTTTAAAAAATGGGAAGTAAACTCCTCATGTGTTAAAACCATTACATATTTGGGGGTTTACTTATTATAAAAGCTAACATTAAGCTAATTCATAGAAAATATATATGTATGCTTCTATGTGTGTGAAGTTTAGAGAATGGGGCATCATAAGAGATAGAGAAGGACTGAAGCAAATAAGCCACAAAAATGCCTGTGGTGGGCTTCCCTGGTGGCGCAGTGGGTGGGAGTCCATCTGCTGATGCAGGGGACACAGGTTCGTGCCCCAGTCCGGGAGGATCCCACATGCCGTGAAGCGGCTGGGCCCGTGGGCCATGGCTGCTGAGCCTGTGCGTCCGGTGCCTGTGCTCTGCAACGGGAGAGGCTGCGATGGTGAGAGGCCCACGTACCGCAAAAAAAAAAAAAAAAAGCCTGTGGGGCCATTTTCTAAGTAAAATGCTGTTAAGTTAGAGAGAGTGCAGTTCACAGGACTCAATATTTTCGACACCATTTGCAAGTTTGGGAGCCCCAGAGATGACCCTTTGAGGTTCAAAGTTGTTATGCTCACAGTTACAATTTATCACAGCTAAAAGATACAGATTAAAATTAGTAAGAGAAGAGAACCACAGTACACACTCCAAGGAAGTTCCAAATGTAGAGCTTCTCTAGTTTTTCTTTCCCCATGGAGTCATGGATAGTATTACTTTCCAAGTATGGACGTGTGACAATATGCACATTATGTTGCCAACCAGGGATGCTCACCGGAGCTCGGAGTCTAGAATTTTTACTGGGGCTCCATCATGCAAGTAAGATTGACCTCTGACATGGTTGATCTCATTCTCCAGGCCCTCCAGAGGTTGAGCTGATATCATGTGACTCAAAACCCCCCACCCTAAATCACACCTTTAGACTATCTGGAATGACACTGCCTCCAGGCAAACAAAAGTCTCCAAGGGTTTAAGAGATTACCTCCCAGAAACTTAGGGCAAAATTCAGATATCTCTTAAATTCTTTAAAGAATTAAGATTAAAGAATTAAGATTAAATTCTTTACGACACAAAACTGTTTTGTTATTCTTATGACATCAAATAGGGCAAACAGGCATAGATCCTTCACACAAACAAGTAAGGTGTTACTGAAACTAAGCAGGACCTTGTGGGGCTCCTGGGCACAGACGCCTTTCCTTGTTCCCCATTTCTTGTTTGTAGGAAATAGGCTTCAGCCTCCATGACCTTCCCTGAGTTCCAAAGGGCTGGTTCAAACAGTTACTAATCAGAGAAGGGAGGGGATGCAGAGACAAGCCAGGAGCAGTCAAGAAACAATAGTGTAGACTTGGGGCAGGGTCCTGGTTCCAAATCAAGGGAGATACATAATATTTTTGAGCTCTTGTACAAAACTAAAACCCCCAACAAATGGAAGACATTAATTACTGGATGAAGCATTCTTCATTCCAGAGAAGGTCACAGTTTGATAGCCTCGGGAACCCGAGAGGCTTATCAGGAGACCACCTGAGGCCAGATTAGTGGCCTCACACACCATGAGCTTTATCAGCAACCCCCCAGCCTTGAACTGTTGCTATAAAACTCCTCACCAAATGCTCCCTGGGTTGGGACACACAGTTGTTTTCTTTTTTTTAATTTATTTGTTTTAAATTTATTTATTTTTGGCTGCATTGGGTTTTTGTTGCTGCACGTGGGCTTCCTCTCGTTGCAGTGAGCAGGGGATACTCTTTTTTGTGGTGCGTGGGCTTCCCATTGTGATGGCTTCTCTTGTTGCAGAGCATGGGCTCTAGGAACCTGGGCTTCAGTAGTTGTGGCAGCTGGGCTCAGTAGTTGTGGCTCCCGGGCTCTAGAGTGCAGGCTCAGTAGTTGTGGCGCACAGGCTTAGTTGCTCCGTGGCATGTGGGATCCTCCCGGAGCAGGGATTGAACCCATGTCCCCTGCATTGGCAGGCAGATTCCCAACCACTGTGCCACCAGGGAAGTACCAAGGGACACACAGTTTTTGACGGTAGGAGCCCACTGTGTCCCTCTTTGCCTGGCAAAGCAATAAAGCTATTCTTTTCTACTTCACCCAAAACTCTGTCTCCGAGATTCGATTCAGCACTGGTACAAAGAGGACAAGTTTTTGGTATCATTATTATTAGCCAATCAGACTCACTCACACAAACTTTTGTAGATTCTCTGATTGTATGGAAAAGGAACCAAATGAGGGATGAAATTCAGTCCTCAAACTCCTGGCCAACCTATTTTTCATGGGCCTGTATAAACCAAGACGAAGTGTCTTTTTCTAATTCATATGCACTGAAGAGGCAGATAAATGGCTTTTTTCCCCCCAATCTCTCAAAGACATTGTATGTGTGAGAGGCAGCCTTGCATATGTAGTTGAGACAGTGTAAAAACAGTGTCTACATCATTTCAGTCCACAAAGAGCTTCAAGATGGTGGAGGAGTAAGATGTGGAGATCACCTTCCTCCCCACAAATACATCAGAAATACATCTACATGTGGAACAACTCCTACAGAACACCTACTGAAGGCTGGCAGAAGACCTCAGGCTTCCCCAAAGGCAAAAAACTCCCCACATACCTGGGTAGGGCAAAAGAAAAAAGAAAAAACAGAGACAAAAAAATAGGGATGGGACCTGCACCTCTGGGAGGGAACTGTGAAGGAGGAAAAGCTTCCACACACTAGGAAGGCCCTTCACTGGCAGAGATGGGAGGTGGGTGGTGGGGGAAGCTTCGGAGCCACGGAGGAGAGCGCAGCCACAGGGGTGCAGAGGGCAAAGTGGAGAGATTCCCCCATGGAGGATCGGTGCCGACCGGCACTCACCACCCTGAGAGGCTTGTCAGCTCACCCGCCGGGGCGGGCTGGAGCTGGGAGCTGAGGCTCAGGCTTCAGAGGTCAGATCCTAGCGAGAGGACTGGGGTTGGCTTGTGAACACAGCCTGAAGGGGCTACTGCGCCACAGCTAGCCGGGAGGGAGTCCGGGAAAAAGTCTGGACCTGCCTAAGAGGCAAGAGACCATTGTTTCGGGGTGCGTGAGGAGAGGGGATTCAGAGCACTGCCTAGAAGAGCTCCAGAGATGGGCGCAAGCCGAGGCTATCAGTGCAGACACCAGAGACGGGCATGAAACGCTAACGCTGCTGTGGCAGCCACCAAGAAGCCAGAGTGCAAGCACAGGTCACTATCCACACCTTCCCTCCTGGGAGCCTGTAAAGCCTGCCACTGCCAGGATCCCGTCATCCAGGACAACTTCCCCGGAGAACACATGACATGCACTAGGTTGTTGCAACGTCACGTCGGCTTCTGCCCCTGCAGGCTAGCCCCCCATTCCATACCCAACCCTTCCCCCAGCCTGAGTGAGCCAGAGCTCCTGAATCAGCCATTCCTTTGACTGCCTCCTGTCTGGGCTAAGAACAGATGCCAGAGGGCGACCTACATGCAAAGGCAGGGCCAAATCCAAAGCTGAGCCCCGGGAGCTGTGCAAACAAAGAAGAGAAGGGGAAATCTCTCCCAGCAGCCTCAGGAGCAGCGGATTAAATCTCCACAATCAACTTGATGTACCCTGCATCTGTGGAATACCTGAATATACAACGAATCATCCCAAAATTGAGGAGGAGGACTTTGGGAGCAACTGTACACTTGGAGTTTGCTGTATGCAACTGACCAGTTTCTGAGTTTTATATTTATCTTAGTTTAGTTTTTAGCACTTATCATTGGTGGATTTCTTTATTGGTTTGGTTGCTCTCTTCTTTTATATTTTAATTACTTTTTTATTTTTCTTATTTTACTTTAATTTTTTTATTTTAATAACTTTATTTTATTGTATTTTATTTATTTATTTTTTCTTTCTTTTTTTCCCCTTTTCTTCTAAGCCGCGTAGCTCTGGTGTCTTCTGAGCTGTGTGGCTGTATCTTGGTGCGCTGGCCAGATGTCAAGCCTGACACTCTGAGGTGGAACAGCCAAGTTCAGGACACTGGACCACCGGAGACCTCCGAGACCCATGTAATATCAATCGGCGAGAGCTCTCCCGTGTCAACACTGACACCCAGGTCCACTCAATGACCAGCAAGTTCCAGTGCTGGACACCCCATGCCAAACAACTAGCAAGACAGGAACACAAACCCACTCATCAGCAGAGAGGCTGACTAAAATCATAATAAGTTCACAGACACCCCAAAACACTCCACTGGATGTGGTCCTGCCCACCAGAAAGATAAGATCCACCGTCATCCACCAGAACACAGGCACCAGTCCCACCTACCAGGAAGCCTACACAACCCACTGAACCAACCTTAGCCAGTGGGGGCAGACAGCAAAAACAACGGGAACTACGAACATGCAGCCTGCAAAAAAGGAGACCCCGAACACAGTAAGTTAAGCAAAATGAGAAGACAGAGAAATAGCACATGAAGGAGCAAGGTAAAAACCCACCAGACCTAACAAATGAAGAGGAAATAGGCAGTCTACCTGAAAAAGAGTTCAGAGTAATGATAGTAAAGATGATCCAAAATCTTGGAAATAGAATGGAGAAAATATAAGAAGCATTTAATAAGGACCTAGAAGAAATAAAGAGCAAACAAACAATGATGAACAACACAATAAATGAAATTAAAAATTCTCTAGAAGGAATCAATAGCAGAATAACTGAGGCAGAAGAAAGGATAAGTGACCTGGAAGATAAAATAGTGGAAATAACTACCGCAGAGCAGAATAAAGAAAAAAGAATGAAAAGAAATGAGGACAGTCCCAGAGACCTCCAGGACAAGATTAAATGCATCCACATTCGAATTATACGGGTCCCAGAAGAAGGAGAGAAAAAGAAAGGGACTGAAAAATATTTGAAGGGACTATAGTTGAAAACTTCCCTAATATGGGAAAGGAAATAGTCAATAAAGTCCAGGAAGCACACAGAGCCTCATACAGGATAAATCCAAAGAGGAACATGCCAAGACACATATTAATCAAACTCAAAAATTAAATACAAAGAAAAAATATTAAAACAAGCAAGGGAAAAGGAACAAATAACATACAAGGGAACTCCCATAAGGTTAACAGCTGACTTCTCAGCAGAAACTCTACAAGCTAGAAGGGAGTGGCATGATATACTTAAAGTGATGAAAGGGAAGAACCTACAACCAAGATTACTCTACTCAGCAAGGATCTAATTCAGATTCTATGGAGAAATCACAAGCTTTACAGACAAGCAAAAGCTAAGAGAATTCAGCACCACCAAACCAGCTCTACAACAAATGCTAAAGGAACTTCTCTAAGTGGGAAACACAAGAGAAGAAAAGGACCTACAAAATCAAACCCAAAACAACTAAGAAAATGGTCATAGGAACATACATATTGATAATTACCTTAAACATGAATGGATTAAACACTCCAACCCAAAGGCACAGGCTTGCTGAATGGATACAAAAACAAGACCCATACGTATGCCGTTTACAAGAGACTCACTTCAGACCTAGGGACACATATAGCCTGAAAGTGAGGGGATGGAAAAAGATATTCCATGCAAATGGAAATCAAAAGAAAGCTGGAGTAGCAATACTCATATAAGATAAAATAGACTTTCAAATAAAGAATGTTACAAGAGACAAGGAAGGACACTAAATAATGATCAAGGGATCAATCCAAGAAGAAGATATAACAATTATAAATATATATGCACCCAACATAGGGGCATCTCAATAAATAAGGCAACTGCTAACAGCTATAAAAGAGGAAATCGACAGTAACACAATAATAGTGGGGGACTTTAACACCTTACTTACACCAATGGTCAGATCATCCAAAATGAAAATAAATAAGGAAACAGAAGCTTTAAATGACACAATAGACCAGATTTAATTGATATTTATAGGACATTCCATCCCAAAACAGCAGATTACACTTTCTCCTCAAGTGTGCATGGAACATTCTCCAGGATACATCACATCTTGGGTCACAACACAAGCCTCAGTTAATTTCAGAAAACTGAAATCATATCAAGCATCTTTTCTGACTACAACGCTATGAGACTGAAATGAATTACAGGGAAAAAAACGGAAAAAGCACAAACATATGGAGGCTAAACAATATGTTATTAAATAACCAAGAGATCACTAAAGAAATAAAAAAATACCTAGAGACAAATGACAAAGAAAACACGACAATCCAAAACCTAAGGGATGAAGCGAAAGCAGTTCTAAGAGGGAAGTTTATAGCTATACAAGCCTACCTCAAGAAATAAGAAATATCTCAAATAAACAATCTAAACTTACACCTAAAGGAACTAGAGAAAGAAGAACAAACAAAACCCAAAGTTAGCAGAAGCAACTGACAAAGGATTAATCTCCAAAATATATAAACAGCTCATGCAGCTCAATATTAAAGAAACAAACAACCCAATCTAAAAATGGGCAGAAGACCTAAATAGACATTTCTCCAAAGAAGACATACAGATGGCCAAGAAGCACATGAAAAGCTGCTCACCATCACTAATTATTAGAGAAATGCAAATCAAAAGTACAATGAGGTATCACCTCATACCAGTTAGAATGGGCATCATCAGAAAATCTACACACAACAAATGCTGGAGAGGGTGTGGAGAAAAGGGAACCCTCTTGCACTGTTGGTAGGAATGTAAATTGATACAGTCCTTATGGAGAAGAGTATGGTGATTCCTTAAAAAACTAAAAATAGAACTACCATATGATCCAGTAATCCCACTACTGAGCATATACCCAGAGAAAACCATAAATCAAAAAGACACATACACCCCAATGTTCATTGCAGCACTATTTACAATACCCAGGATATGGAAGCAACCCAAGTGTCTAATGACAGATGAATGGATCAAGAAGGTGTGGCACATATATACAATGGAATATTACTCAGCCATAAAAACAAATGAAATTGAGTTATTTGTAGTGAGCTGGATGGACCTAGAATCTGTCAGACCTAGATCTGTGAAGTAAGTCAGAAAGAGAAAAACAAATACCGTATGGTAACACATATATATGGAATGTAAAAAAAAAAGGTTCTGAAAAACCTAGAGGCAGGACAGGAATAAAGACCCAGACGTAGAGAATGAATTTAAGGACACAGGGAGGGGGAAGGGTAAGCTGGGATGAAGTGAGAGAGTGGCACTGACATATATACAATACCAAATGTAAAACAGATAGCTGGTGGGAAGCAGCTGCATAGCACAGGGAAGATCAGCTTGGTGTTTTGTGACCACCTTGAGGGGTGGGAGGGAGACGCAAGAGAGAGGAGAAATGAGGATATAAGTATACAGCTGATTCACTTTGTTATACAGCAGAAACTAACAGAACAATGTAAAGCAATTATACTGCAATAAACATGTTAAAAAATTACTACTGAAATCTTTTTTGGTGTTATCTATCATAGTCTGCACAGACTGTTTTCTAGAATTTTATTCTCCATAAGTATGATTTGGGTAAAGTATATAGTACTGGCTTATCAGAGAGCCTCAGTCCTCTGGCCACATTTATAGCTTCTAGGATGGCTGCATTTCTCACACTGGACCAATCAGAGTTATTCCTGAAACCTTCTCCCCAGCTACCAGTAAAGATGGTACCTTTTTCAGATAAAGAGCTATAAGGATAATGGAAGTTGCTGGCTACCTGTAGGCACATTAGTGACATATGAAAAGAATGTATCTGCGAATTAAAGCAAGCAGAAAAAGCAGAGCTAAGAGACAAAGAAAGAGAGAACTTTGTTGACACTGCACTCATGAACCCCGGTGTGTCAGATCAGTTTGCCTTTGGACTGTTCAATGAGCACAACAAACTTTTTTTTTTTTTTTGCTTTAAACTGCTTTGAGGTAGATATATAATTTAAAATTGAATGACTCCTGAGTAATGAAGTAAAGAAAACATTAGTGAACAGAAGAAAGGAAGAGAAGTAAAACTTGCCACTCTTCTAATAACCATGGAACTCGCTGGAAGTAAGTAGGAATATTTGTCTCTCAACTGCCCACTTGACATAATTTTTCTGTCCTTGACAATGCTACCATGGCTTGCTGGTGTTTCTTTAGTTGGTTCCCCTGCCTCAGGATACAGTAGCTATAATCAGGGACACTATGTTTATGACAATGGTTGAGTTAGCTGAGCCAAGAATGTGCCTGTCAACAGATCCTCTCCATAGAAGTGCTGGAAGAGGTTGTGATTAACATATACACAGTACCATATATAAAACAGATAACCAACAAGGACCTACTGTATAGCACAGGGAACTATAGTCAGTATTCTGTAATAACCTACAAGGGAAAAGAATCGGAAAAATAATGTATATATGTATATGCATAACTGAATCACTTTGCTCTATACCTGAAACTAACACAACATTGTAAATCAACTATACTCCAATATAAAATAAAAATTAAATAAAAAAAAGTCTAATGATGATTAATGAGCTCATTTCTCTCATAATTCACAAGTGACTTAACAGGTTGGCCTATATGGTTATAGGGAGACAAAGAAAGAGGTGATTTGTATGTGCCCAACACCTTTGACTCAGCCGGTCCCACAGGACTGGGACTTATATGCCCTTCAAATTAGGGAGTCAGCAAGTCATTTGTTTCTGATCTGTTACATGGAAGATTTTAACAGGGGAAGAAACTGTTCTTTCTCTCAACTAAAATCAAGGTTCTTCTGAGAGATCATAGAAGAACGCAATAGCTACTTTTACCACTATTTCATAATTTAAAAAACCCTAATATTTATAAAATATTTACAATGCACAGGTGCCAGGTAGTGATAGATGTGCATATGAATATGCACATACGGCTGTCTGGACCTAAGTGATCTAGAAGCCGGAGAATTTTTATCTAAATTACCTAAATATGACCAAAGATCTGAATAAACAGATCCGTCAATATATTAAATTCATACTAAACAATACTTTTTTTTTTTTTTTTTTTTTTTTTGCGGTATGCGGTCCTCTCAGTGTTGTGGCCTCTCCTGCTGCGGAGCACAGGCTCCAGACGCGCAGGCTCAGCGGCCATGGCTCACGGGCCCAGCCGCTCCGCAGCATGTGGGATCTTCCCGGATCGGGGCACGAACCCATGTGCCCTGCATCGGCAGGCGGACTCTCAACCACTGCGCCACCAGGGAAGCCCTAAACAATACTTTTAAAAAATCATGCTAACCCCTCTATCATAGCTTCTCCAAGTGAATGTGAGAATATAAATATGGAGACTTTGTCTTTTATGTGTACTGGTTATTTTCTTTGCAAAACTTTGTGTACTCAACCAGAATGTCTCAAGATATTAGAGAGGAAAGGACAATTTTCAAATTGTTAAACACATAATTTTCATACAAACAGCGAGTGAGCATATGCCAAAATTTAATTTGTGTCATTAATGAGAGAACCAGCAGAATGTTAAGAGATCATGTAGAAAGGATTTGAGAAACTGGCATACGTGTTTAGTGGGGAAAAGACTGCCCAAATAAGACTGCTGTATTGGAAAATATCCTACAAAACAATAAACCATCATCTTTGGGATTATTATCTCTATTAGATAGGAGAAAAAAATCATCATTTGATACCAGTTTCTACAAGTTAATGGCTAACTTAAGAGGGCTGTAAAACATCCAAGCTCTGACCATTAGCCAAAGTTATATTTTCTGAGAGCATCAAATATCATTCATATGAGCTTACTAGAAAATAATCTAGCACCATATTGGAGTCACATAATCAACATGTTGATTTTTTTCAAATTTTGGATAATTTTCCTACAAGGAGGTAACTCAGCTCAAGAGTAAGCCAAATTAATTGATCTTACCTAACTGAAAATGGAGTTTCTGAGATAACTGAGGGGCCTCATTAATTTTTTATTATTCCATGATAATAAATAATAAAAATATAAATTTTAATTATTCTTAGCAAAAATATATTTCAAATATTTGTAGATCTGCCATGGGATACTAAACAAACATGTAAGAAGCTCAGGAACATGTATCTAGGAGAAGATACAAATTAAGTTGCTTATAATGTATAAGTAGAGGCAGGGAAAAGTTCAGTTCAGAAAATTAAATAAGTGATAAATGTGGTCAGTGTTTCTAAAGGGACACATGACCAGCAGATACATCAGCAATAATAAGAGGTAGTAACTTTACCATGAAGAACTTTTAAGATATTCAGGGTTGTTTCCCCCCCCGAGTGGAGATTTTTTTTTTTTTTTAAGATTACATCTTTCTCTACCTTTCCACACAGTGTGTGAAATATTATATATCTCCAAAGTTTAAAAAAGAAGGAAGGAAGGAAGAAAGGATGGACGGGAGGATGGGAGGGAAGGGAGGGAGGAAAATAAAAAACCTTGACTCAAACCATAAGTCTTAGTACATAATCTGGATCATCATTATCATTTCCATCGTCATCTTGCTGTACTCTCATTTACCTCTTGAAAGTACTTTTTCCCCTCAAATGTTAATTAACTTTTTATTAAAAATACAAATTACAGATGAAATTTCTTATTTCATTAAATGAGAGGGTTTTCCCTTCATTGGATATTCAGCTGCCTCTAAACCCTCTCCCGCCCCTTGTCTTGGGAACAGTCATTGGCACGGTTCTTCTACCACAATCAACAAATCCCTGCAAATTAACTCATTTGATATGCCACCAACAACCAATAGTGTCAGGATTTCAGAGACAGGCAGGATATTAAGCTATTCCTAGACAGGTAAAGATTAAGCAGGGCCCATTTGATCTTTCCTGGTTGGAATCAGTAACAGGAGCCTTCTGGATCCATGAGGAATTTCCAACTAAATACAGAGGCTAGAAAAGCCAAGCACAGAAAGACATAACAAGAAACACAAAATCAGCCCAGCTCTGGGAAACTGTGAATGATGAGTTGCATAAATTTGGAAAGTATGGCATTGGGTGAGTTTGAGTCTGGCCTGGTAGTCGTTTGGGGGTTCAGTATAATATCTTCAGGACATGGATTCTCATCCTTGTGACTCTGCGCTAGCAACTTCATCCTACTATCCTCAACAGAGAAAATAAATCCACGAACACCTGGTATTACACAACCTGATTGTGGATAATGCTAAGAGTGCAGATTGTTAGTGG
Organism: Stenella coeruleoalba; assembly: GCF_951394435.1. Lineage (NCBI taxonomy): Eukaryota > Metazoa > Chordata > Mammalia > Artiodactyla > Delphinidae > Stenella > Stenella coeruleoalba. The sequence continues at coordinate 138,425,800 of NC_137148.1, forward strand.
TTTGAGGTATTCCTGTTGAAAGTCTTTAGGTGAGAAACTTTGTCATCATACCTAATGAAGGTATATTTTGCACTCAAGTTTTCTTTTGTAATCGTCGTACATGTTTATCAGTAAGAATATGAGGGAATTAAAATTTGATTATGATCAAGGATTATGACATTATGATTATGACACTCAGATAAAGTAAATCAGGGACAAATGAATAATGTATTAAGTATCTAAACCAGGAGATGTTACTTGAGAAAGGGGCAGCCTTCCAAGTCATCTACTTGAAGAAAAGGACAGGGTTTGGAAACAGGAGCATCCCTAAGCACAAATCTTCCTAACCACAAAGCCTCAGCTGGATGACAAGTTATCAAGCACAGCTCTGTGGAGGCTGAATAACTGATTCCACTGCCTATTGTTAAATATATCCTGGAGCCTAAAGGAGATGATTCCTAATAAACTCTGAGATTAAACTCCGATTCCTGGTGGCAAAATGACAATTTACAATTTCAATTATAGTTAACCAGGGAGAAAGACTGTAGCAGCAGAAAACAAACCAACACGCTGTGCTACACCAAGACAATCAATAAACTGATCTTCCATCTTAGCAGGAAAGAAGGTGATTATTTTACAAGTCTTAACTGCTTAAAGTTTAAAGGAGAATGAAACCTATCTTAAGTAAGATATTTAGGGGCAGGAATCATGCCTTCTTCTTAGTGGCCTACCTTACTCAACCCACCACTTAGAGATAAGGTGAAAGATAGCACACAGTACTACTCAATCTTCTGACCCATCAGGGTATGCAGGGAGTCACTGCTGATCACCAAGCCCAGGTGAAATATTACCTCCTTTGTGAATTCTTTCCTAATCCTAGCAGGCAGGGTTAGGCATTTCTCACTGCTTTTTAGTTACTTAGTTTGGTTAGTTTTTTAAAAAAAAATCTTAATTTATGTATTCATGCATCAAAAATCGTTATATATCTACAATGTACTAGACATTGTAATAAATGTGAGAGATAAATAGCAATGGATATGTATAATATGTCACTGATCCACTGTATTTCAAATTTTTGTTTTTATATCTGTCTCTTTAGGCACCTTAAGGGCAGAAACTGCTGTCTAACTTAATTTCTTATCCCCCAAAGTTAGCAGGGTTTTGTAGGCATTACAGGATCACAATAATCTCTTCTTATATTTTTCATACTACTTCACAGCCAGTTCAAATCACGTATCTTGAATGGCTCATTCTTCTTACTTCCTAACTCAGTTCAGCTCTATATACTCTGTTATTTTTATCCCTATGTTGCTTACCTATACCTTTTTGGCTATTGGTTGTGTGTCTGTGTATGTATTAGTCAGGCATTCTTCATTATATGCCGATAAATGTTTACTGAACATTGACTATGTTACAGGTGTGGCATTGGATTGCCCACACTGAGAGGAGAGGTTATCCCATTCATACTTAATATTGTCCCTTCTCCAACTAGAATCTGGGACCCTCCAAAGTTCACAGAGAATAGGAACTTTATTTTGGTTAGTTTTGTATATTTAAAGGCTAGAATACGGTAGAAACTTGCCCCACAATTAAATTAATTGGGTCATAAATAAATGTATTTTGATTTTCCTCCCCTCCCCCACTCATGGCAGTTACACTTGGAACATAGCTAAGCATATGGTAGGACTGCAAAAGAGCTAAAGTTCATCAAGTGCTTCTTATACGTCAGATGAAAGGCTAAAGTCTATGGAAACATACTATCATTTAATTTTCCTAAAACTTCGTAAGGTGAGTCTACCATTTGGATTCTATTCATAGATGAGTAAACTGGGGGTTAAAGAGATTTAAGTTAGAGGCAAGTGGTAGACCTATGACTCACATGCGTCTTGTATTATTCTATTCTAACAGAGAATGGAAGATTCCTAGATTGATCAATTGTGAAATTTAGAAGCGATGCCTTACTTCTAGGGTTATTGTCTGAACTGGCTTTGTATCTCATGTGAAAAGTGCCCTCAGATAGGGAGGAATCTAAAATACAGATATGTGTATTTCTTGGTGTTCTGCCTGCACTACTTGCTCATTCTCTCAAACCCACACTCACTTTGACTATCCTGGGTTCCAGATTCCTGACATAAAAATCTTTTTCACTTCTACTGGCTGTTGTCTTTGATTGGGCATCTTTTGATTTTTTTGACACTTGCTTTATCCTTGAACACTTTTCTACCCACTGTTTGCAGCTACAGCCTGCTTGGGGAGTTGAGTTTTGAGCCTGACACCAGGACTCCTTCCTTTGCCCTAGAGAGTTATAAAAAAAATCCCCTCTAAAAGCAAAAAATAGGGAACACCACAGTTTCTCTAAACACAATGATTACATAGATTTATTTCATAAGTGACTTGCATGATTCTTAAAAGAAACTCTTTTCAAGACAAAAGCAATGTTCCCTAAACAATAACTAGGTTATACTATGCCTGTTTCTTTTTAATCTATTTTCTCACTTGCTTCTGGCGAATTTCAGGTAATATTCTATTTGTCAATTCTTACATAAAATCACCTGTCTCTTTCAGTTATCAATGTTTCCTATTAGAAATGAAGACTTCATGTTTGCTAAAATCTTAATAATTCTCAAGGTTATATTAAGTAGAGCTTTATCTTATTACAGTGAATACTATCTTATGAATATTTTAGTAACATTAGCAGAAAATTAAAATAAAGTAAACAGCTTCTGCAAGCAAACATCTTCATTTTAATTATTATTTAGGATATACCTTATGCCACTCTCTTTTCCACTTTATGTCAAAGCGTCCTTCTCCACTGAAAACTGCACAGTCCAAGTCATGTTTAATAGTCAATATTTTAATTGCATATGACAGTAAAATAATTAAAGTTGCAATTATCACCTTAAAAAAATCACACTCTTCTAAAAAAATCACATCAGATCAATTGTGAAAAAGGAGAACAAAGTTGGAGAACTCACAAAGCCTGATTTCAAATTTATCACAAAGCTACAGTATCAAAACTGTGTGGTATCAAGAAAAGGAAAAGAAAGACACAGACTGGCAGAATATATTTGCAAAAGACACATCTGATAAAGGACTGTTACCCAAAATATACAATGAACTTTTAAAACTCAAAAATAACAAACAAACCAATTAAAAAGTGGTCAAATATCAAAGAAGGTATCATATGGCAAATAAGCATATGAAAACATGCTGCACATCATGTCCACATAAAAACTTGCACACAGATAATTATAGTAGCTTTTTCATAACTGCCAAAACCTGGAAGCAACCAAGATGCCCTTCAGTAGGTGAATGGATAAATAAATTGTGATACATCCAGAAAATGGAATATTATTCACCACTATAAAGAAATGAGCTATCAAGCCATGAAAAGGCATGCTGGGAACTTACATTCATATTGCTAAATGAAGGAAGCCAGTACGAAAAGGCTACAATACTGTATGATTCCAACTATATGACATACTGGAGAAGACAAACCATAGAGACATTAAAAAAAAAAAGATCAGTAGTTGCTAAGGGTTTTGGGGAGTGAGGAAGGAGTAGGCTTAGCATGGAGGAATCCATCTATAATGATGGATGCATGTCATTATATATCTTTCCAAATTCATAGACTGGACAACACCAAGAATGAACTGTAATGTAAACCGTGGACTTTGGATGACAATGATGTTTCCGTGTAGGTTCACCAATTGTAACAAATGTGGGGGATGTTGGTAATGGGGGGAGGTTATGATTGAGTGGGGGCAGAGGGTGTGGGAGATCTCTGCATCTTCCACTCAATTTTTTTTTTTTTGGCCGCACCCCACGGCATGCGGAACTTCCCCGACCAGGGATTGAACCCACACCCCCTGCAGTAGAAGTCTGGAATCTTAACCACTGGACCACCAGGGAAGTCCATCTTCCACTCAATTTTGCTTTGAACCTAAAACTTCTCCAAAAAATAAAGTCTTTTAAAAAAAAGAAAAGCACACTCTCCTAAAGAAATTATATTATATTCCTTGTGGTTTTAACTTAATTTCTATTTTCAGAATCATCAAGGTGCCAGTTCACAACATTAATTTTAGAAGTCATACATCTTAATTTATCCTTCTTCTCTTTTAGAAATGTGAACAGTTCATAATGCCCAGTGGAAATACAATTAGTGAAGTGCCAATTGGCAAAGGACTGGAGAGTAGGTGCAAAGTAGAAAAAGTAGAGCAACAAAGTTGTTGCCCTCTGAGGGATTTCAATACAAAGAAACAATACAAAAGGAAGTACTGGAAGATAAAGAAGAAAAACTTTGGACTGCTGCAATAAATATAAACAGATTATTTTAAAGAGCTGCTAAGGAACAGCAACCAACTCCTTAAAGCACAGAGGTAAAACTAGAATGCTATAGAAAAAGAAAAAAAAATGTCTAAAAAAGAAATATAACAATTTTAGGACAATAAAAAACAATCCAAACGTTATTCACAAATCCTGCAAAACCAACAGACTGCTCCTGTGACACCAAGAAAAAAATGAATAAAATACACTCTGATAAACATCAGAGAGTCATTTTTCAGTACCCTTGGCTTTGAAAGAGAATTTGTGTTTCCTTGTGTCTCAACATATTTGTAGCTCTCATTAATGGTTAGAAGGAATACAACTCTGACTTTTATCCCCAACTTGCTTGGTATGTTTGATTTAGGCTGATAAATTTGTCAATAGATTTATAGTCTTTTAACAAATTGGGACTAAACATAATTATCAAGACATTATCAAATATCTGAGTCAAATAAGAAGGGAAAAAAAGACATCAATCTTATTTCCTTGTTATCATAGTTTAGTTTCTAATAAACATGACTCCTACATCCCAAACTGCAAAACTAATTTTATTAAAAAAAAATTATAACGAGCAACATTTGATGAAATCAAAAGTAAATTGTTAGATTGTGTGCATCACTGAAATTTGAAAAGAAAATACTAACTGTTTTGGGTGCTATCACTTAATATTCTGGCACACATGAGATTATTCCCTCCTACATATTATTTGTGTAATTTGACCAAGCTGCCAACTAGAAAACAGTGGTGCCCAGGTTATGGTATGATAGCTGAATTTAAATATAAATTATCTTCAAATAAATGAATCTTAACTTTTAGCATATCATTATAGTAAATTATCCTTTTTCTACTTAATAATTGTTAATGAAATAGTGAACAAAAATCTCAAGTACCTATTCAAAAAGAAGATACAGGTTAGAACAAGATTTAAAGAAATGAAAACACACTAGACAACTTAGAAACGATAGCATCATAACATTTTAAAGATTAAAACAACAAGAAGCATCTAAAGAGAAATTTTATGTTTTCGACTGCTATTATTTATCCTATCTAAGCCTGAATTTGTCTCCTAGACCTAAAAAGAAAGGAATCTATTGTCAACCTTTTATTTATCTCAACCTCACACAGTTGTTTCTTCTCCAGTATTATTAACATTTTAATAAACTAGGTGTCAAAAATCAGATTTTATCAGTTTGACAACTTCAACCAAATTGAAAATACATATTCCATTCCACATATTAAAAACCAATTCTACAAAAATACCTGAACAAATATGAAAGTATAAATGTAAAATGATGTTTAATGGGGAGATTGGTTCAAGATGGAGGAGTAAAAGGACTTGCGCTCACTCCCTCTTGTAAGAGCACTGGAATCACAACTAACTGCTTAACAATCATCGACTGGAAGACACTGGAATTCACCAAAAAACATACCCCACATCCAAAGACAAAGGAGAAGCCGCAATGAGATGGTAGGAGGGGCACAATCACAATAAAATCAAATCCCATAACCACTGGGTGGCGTGACTCACAGACTGGAGAACAACTATACCATAGAAGTCCACACACTGGAATAAGGTTCTGAGCCCCATGTCAGGCTTCCCAACCTGGAAGTCTGGCAATGGGAAGAGGAATTCCCAGAGAATCAGACTTTTAAAGCTAGTGGGATTTGATTGTACAACTTCAACAGGACTGCAGGAAACAGAGACTCCACTGTTGGAGGGCATACACAAAGTGGTGTGTGCATCAGGACCCAGGGTGAAGGAGCAGTGACCTCGTAGGAGACAGAACCACACCTACCTGCTAGTGCTGGAGGGTCTCCCGCAGAGGCAGGGGGTGGGTGTGGTTCACTGTGGGGACAAGGACACTGGCAGCAGAAGTTCTGCGAAGTACTGTTTGGCATGAGCCCTCATGGAGTCCACCATTAGCCCCACCAAAGAGCCTGTATCCTCCAGTGCTGGGTTGCCTCAGGCTAAACAATCAACAGAGACAGACTCAGCCTCACACATCAGCAGACAATCAGATTGGAGTTTTAATGAGCTCTGCCCACCAAAGCAACAACCAGTTATACCCACCACCAGTCCTTCCCATCAGGAAGCTTGCACAAGACTCTCAGATAGCCTCATCCACCAGAGGGCAGACAGCAGAAGAAGAGCTACAATCCTGCAGCCTGTGGAACAAAAACCACATTCACAGAAGGACAGACAAAAGGAAAAGGCAGAGGACTATGCACCAGATGAAGGAACAAGATAAAACCCCAGAAAAACAACTAAATGAAGTGGAGATAGGCAACCTTCCAGAAAAGGAATTCAGAATAATGATAGTGAAGATGATCCAGGACCTCAGAAAAAGAATAGAGGCAAAGATTGAGAAAATGCAAGAAATGATTAACAAAGAGGTAAAAGGATTAAAGAAAATAACCTGGAAGAATTAAAGAACAAACAAACAGAGATGAACAATACAATAACAGAAATGAAAAATAAACTAGAAGGAAATAATAATAGAATAACTGAGGCAGAAGAACGGATAAGTAACCTGGAAGATAAAATGGTGGAATTCACTGCCACGGAACAGAATAAAGACAAAAGAATGAAGAGAAATGAAGACAGCCTAAGAGACCTCAGGGACAACATTAAATGCACCAACATTCACATTAGAGGGGTCCCAGAAGGAGAAGAGACAGAGAAAGGACTCAAGAAAATATTTGAAGAGATTATGGTCAAAAACTTTCCTAACATGGGAAAGGAAATAACCACCCAAGTCCAAGGAAGGGCAGAAAGTCCCATGCAAGATAAACCCAAGGAGAAACATGCCAAAACACATACTAATCAAATGGAAAAAACTTAAAAGACAAAGAAAAATTATTAAAAGCAACAGGGGAAAAATGACAACATACAAGGGAACTCCCATAAGGCTAACAGTTGACTTCTCAGCAGAAACTCTACAAGCCAGAAGGGAATGGCACGATATATTTAAAGTGATGAAAGGGAAGAATCTACAACCAAGATTACTCTACCCAGCAAGGATCTCATTCAGATTCGATGGAGAAACCAAAACCTTTACAGACAAGCAAAAGCTAAGAGAGTTCAGCACCACCAAGCCAGCTCTACAACAAATGCTAAAGGAACTTCCCTATGTGGGAAACACAAGAGAAGAAGGGACCTACATAAACAAAACCAAAACAATTAAGAAAATGGTAATAGAAACATAAATATCAAAATTACCTTAAATGTGAATGGACTAAATGTTCCAACCAAAAGACACAGGCTCACTGAATGGATACAAAAACAAGACCCATATACATGCTGTCACAAGACGCCAACTTCAGACCTAGGGACACAAACAGACTGAAAGTGAGGAGATGGAAAAAGATATGCCATGAAAATGGAAATCAAAGGAAAGCTGGAGTACCAATCTTCATATCAGATAAAACAGACTTTAAAATAAAGAATGTTACAAGAGACAAGGAAAGAGACTACATAATGATCAAGGGATCAATCCACAAAGAAGATACAACAATTATAAATATATAGGCACCCAACACAGGAGCACCTCCATACATAAGGCAAACGTTAACAGCCATAAAAGGGGAAATCGACTGTAACACAATCATAGTAGGGGAATTTAACAACCAACTTTCACCAATGGACAGATCATCCAAAATGAAAATAAATAAGGAAACACAAGCTTTAAATGATACATTAAGTAAGATGGACTTAATTGATATTATAGGACATTCCATCCCAAAACAAGAGAATACACTTTCTTCTCAAGTGCTCATGGAACATTCTTCAGGTTAATCATATCTTGGGTCACAAGTCAAGCTTTGGTAAATTTAAGAAAATTGAAATCATATCAAGTATCATTTCCGACCACAGTGCTATGAGACTAGACAGCAGTTACAGGAAAACATCTGTAAAAAATACAAACAAACGGAGGCTAAACAATACACTAATAAATAACAAAGAGATCACTGAAGAAATCAAAAAGGAAATCTAAAAATACATAGAAGCAAATGACAATGAAAACACGACGTAATGCAGAAATCAACACACCACTGTAAAGCAATTATACTCCAATAAAGTTGTTAAAAAAAAGAAAATATGAACATACCAATTATTAATAATGAAATTGAAACTGTGATTAAAAATCTTCCAACAAACAAAAGTCCAGGACTAGATGGCTTCACAGGTGAATTCTATCAAACATTTAGAGAAGAGCTAACACCCATCCTTCTCAAACTCTTCCAAAAAATTGCAGAGGAAGGAACACTCCCAAACTCATTTTGTGAGGCTACCATCATCCTGATACTGAAACCACACAAAGATGCTACAAAAAAAGAAAATTACAGACCAATATCACTCATGAATATAGGTGTGAAAATCCTCAACAAAATACTAGCAAACAGAATCCAACAACACATTAAAAAGATCATACACCATGATCAAGTGGGATTTATCCCAGGAATGCAAGGATTCTTCAATATATTCAAATCAATCAACGTGATACACCATATTAACAAATTGAAGACTAAAAACCAAAGGATCATCTCAATAGATGCAGAAAAAGCTTTTGACAAAATTCAACACCCATTTATGATAAAAACTCTCCAGAAGGTGGGCACAGAGGGAACCTACCTCAACATAATAATGACCATATATGACAAACTCACAGCAAACATCATTCTCAATGGTGAAAACCTGAAAGCATTTCATCTAAGATCAGGAACATGACAAGAGTCGTGCCTAAAGAGGCAAAAGACCTGTACTCTGAAAACTATAAGACACTGATGAAAGAAATCAAAGATGACACAAAGAGATGGAGAGATATACCATGTTCTTCGATTGGAAGAATCAATACTGTGAAAATGACTATACTACCCAAAGAAATCTAGAGACTCAATACAATCCCTATCAAATTACCAATGGCATTTTTTATAGAACTAGAACAAAAAATCTTAAAATTTGTATGGACACACGAAAGACCCCAAATAGCCAAAGCAATCTTGAGGGGAAAAAAAAGGAGTTGGAGGAATCAGGCTACCTGACTTCAGACTATACCACAAAGCTACAGTAATCAAGACAATATGGTACTGGCACATAAACAGAAATATAGATCAGTGGAACAGAATAGAAAGCCACACACCTGTGGTCAACTAATCTATGACAAAGAGGCAAGGATATACAATGGAGAAAAGACAGTATCTTCAATAAGTGGTGTTGGGAAAACTTGACAGCTACATTTAAAAGAATGAAATTAGAACACTCCCTAACACCATACACAAAAATAAACTCAAAATGCATTAAGGGGCTTCCCTGGTGGTGCAGTGGTTAAGAGTCTGCCTACTGATGCAGGGGACACGTGTTCGTGACCTGGTCCAGGAGGATCCCACATGCCATGGAGCGGCTAGGCCCGTGAGCCATGCCTGCTGGGCCTGCGCGTCCGGAGCCTGTGCTCCACAGCGGGAGAGGCCACAGCAGTAAGAGGCCCACATACCGGGGAAAAAAAAAAAGCATTAAAGACCTAAATGTAAGACTGGACACTACAAAACTCTTAGAGGAAAACATAGGAAGAACACTCTTTGACATAAATCACAGCACGATATTTTATGATCCACCTCCTAGAGTAACGGACATAAAAACTAAAATAAACAAATGGGACCTAATGAAACTTCAAAGCTTTTGCACAGCAAAGGAAACCATAAACAAGACAAAAAGACAACCCTCAGAATGGGAGAAAATATTTGCAAACGAATCAATGGACAAAGGATTAATCTCCAAAATATACAAACAGGTCATGCACCTCAATATTAAAAAAACAAACAACCCAATCCAAAAATGGGCAGAAGACCTAAATAGACATTTATTCAAACAAGACATACAGATGGCTACAAGGCACATGATAAGCTGCTCAATATCAGTAATTATTAGAGAAATCAAAACTACAGTGAGGTATCACCTCACACCGGTTAGAATGGGCATCATCAGAAAATCCACAAACAACAAATGCTGCAGAGGCTGTGGAGAAAAGCGAACCCTCCTGCACTGTTGGTGGGAATGTAAATTGATACAGTCATTATGGAGAACAGTATGGAGGTTCCTTGAAAAACTAAAAATAGAATTACCCTATGAGCCAACAGTCCCACTATTGGGCATATACTTAGAGAAAACCATAATTCAAAAAGTCACATGCACCCCAGTGTTCACTGCAGCACTATTTATAATAGCCAGATCATGGAACCAACCTGAATGCCCATTGACAGATGAATGGATAAAGAAGATGTGGTACATATATACAATGGAATATTACTCAGCCATAAAAAGGAACGAAACTGGGTCATTTGTAGAGACGTGGACGGACCTAGAGGCTGTCATACAGAGTAAAGTAAGTCAGAATGAGAAAAACAACTATCGTATATTAATTCATCTATGTGGAATCTAGAAAAATGGTACAGATGAACCAGTTTGCAAGGCACAAATAGAGACACAGATGTAGAGAACAAATGTATGGACACTAAAGGGGGAAAGTGGGGCAGTAGGGATGATGGTAGTGGGATGAATTGTGAGATTGGGATTGACATACATACACTAATATATATAAAATAGGTAACTAATAAGAACCTGCTGTATAAAATAATAAAATAAAATTCAAAAAAAAAAATAAGATGATGTTTATGACATCATTGTTTGTAACAGGAGAGACAGAGGGAGAGAGAGAGTGCCAAATAACCGTAAGAGACATGATATATTAAGTTAAATTATGATCTATTACAGTATATTGCTGCTATCCTCAACTTATGGTTAAATTGTGATATGATCAAAATATGAAAGGAAGAAAAATACATGCTTATATGGAACAAACTCTAAGATTTATTTACCAAAAAGTAAGGTTCAGAACATGTTTTATAGTATAAGCCTATATTTGCAAAATAAGTGTAATGTTTCAACTGGTAGAGTATTAAATACCTAGAAATTTAGTAGTGTTTTAGGTCTGAAATATTTCATATTTGGGTGAAACACATATATTATTTTTATTTTTTTAAGTTAAATATGTCAGCAATACAAACTAATATTAAAAATAATAGAGATAGCAGAAATTAATTTTCTTTTTAAAATTTGCTGCTCACATCAATCACATTCTGAAAAAAATATACTACAAAACATGTTTAATTGGAGACTGTACAACTCAATAAAATAGCTTTGCAACAGTTATCCTAAACCCACCATTATAATTTGCATAGTATAAGAAATAATCTACTGCCAATTTGTGAATGTTCATTCAGCCATAGCCTATAAACCCAGCAATAGACCAAGGAGTGGCCTTGGCTTCGTTATTCATAGTTCTCATCAGGAAAATAAAATTTCATTCCTCATCCAGGTGATGAAAATCCCTCTGAAACTATTCAGATTGTAATAACCATAATTTTGTGGGAATTATCCTGCAAATCAAAACTCAAACAAGAAAAAAGGCATTTTACAATCCAGATACAACAGAAAATAAAATTAAAAACTACATGAAAATGAACAGCAGAATTCTCCAAATCTAAGAGTAAACAGCTTGCTCAAGCGAGATAATTTAGAACACACAGAAAATTAAAACCTACTTATGATAATGGGTTTAGAATGACAGTTATAGAATGTTATATACAAGAAAATGGAAGACCTCATCTCTGTATGGTACCAGATAGACTATAATTTCCCAACCTCGACCCTATTTACATTTGGGGCCAGATAATTCTTTGAGAGGCTGTTTATTGCATTATAGGATATTTAGCAGCATTGTTGGTCCTTTACGCACTAGCTGCCAATAAGACTCCTCTCCTCCACTCTCCCATCTTCTTTTGTGATATTTCAAAAATGTTTCCAGACACTGCCAAATATCCTTCAAGAGTAAAATTGTTCCTGATTGAAAATTACTGACATAGATTATATTGACTAATTTGGGGGGGTTAAATTTTTTGCTATGATCATTAATAAAATATACATTTCAAATCGCAACTCAGTACCCAAATATATATATATATATATATATATATATATATATACACACACACACACACACAAATGGGGATATGTATATGAAATATTAAACAATTATTTTGGCATGGTCACTGATCAATCAAAATAGACAGTGGTGGTAATGCTAGAAGATCCTAAGGCATCAGGAAATCTCTTTAGCTGTTGGACTCTGAAGAGTTCTAATGGGAGGACCCAAAATGTTACTGTGTTCCTGGGACAGAGGGCACCAGTATCCACAGAGCTCCTGACTTTTTACTAACTATAGACAAATATTTCATTATTGTTAACAAATGGTTCAGCAAATGTTAGTGTGAATTGACTGAATACTAGTATTTATAATAGAAATAAATATTTTATAAAACAATAACTGACAATGCATGTTGATATTTTCTATTCTCTCATTACTTTCTCTCTCTCTCTCCCTAGATTTTTCAAGGTTGGCACCATCTACTAAATTGAATTTACTGATCACAATGCTAAGGTATAATTCACACTTTGATAAACCCTGGACTTAATATGTATCATCTCAATCACCCAGGTACTACCGATTTGTATTCATATAAATAACTATGGTGATTTGGGACAGCTTCCTTGTGCAATGTCACACAGTTTTGGGGATTTGACACAGTAATGGTACCAAGATGGAACCTATTCATAGGTGCAGTTGTCAACTGCCTGGTATTTATGATATAAAGGCTACTGAAGGATGTCTCTAACTCAAATTATATCAACTATTAACCTGCTTAAAATTCTCTCAATGACCAGGCCTTCTAAGCCTTTAGCACTGAGAACCTGGTTTAAGTTCAAAGACATTTTATTGGTAGGTCAATAATTAAATATATTATTAGCCTTTAACCTCGTTGTATTAATTCAAAGTATTCTGTAGTGGTTTAGAGTATGCACATTAAAGTTCTGCAGGACTGTATGTACACCCTGGCTTTGCTGCTTTCTATCTATGAATCTTTGGGCAATTTACTTTACTTCTCCAAGCTTCACTCACTTTTCTTAAAAATGGAAATAACGACAGTATGTAATACATATGGTTATTGTGAGAATTAAATGTACATAAAGGTTAACTCAGTTCCCAGCATATGGTAAGTGCTTCATGAATGTTGCTTTTAAAAATGATAATACCGATAAGTTAATAATATGAATATCAAGCCATGTCATTCTGTGAATCTCACATAGAATATATAACATGATGATCTGGAAAAGAATGTCAAGGTTGCTTCCAGCTCAAGATCAAAGTTTTTTGGATCATCTTTCTTGCAAACTCTTTGTAAGTCACTTAATTTTCATAAGTGAAAATTTTTCACTTAAATAGATTAATAACTAAGGATTTTTTTTAACTTAAGTGCATAGGATACATACTACATTTTAAGGGAGAGAAGCTGTCTTAAAACATTTTCAGTAAGATTTTCCAATTAAAGCATTTGGAAGCATTTGGAGAAAAAAACTGGGTTTCTATTTTTAGAGACTTGGTTTAACAATTGCTAGGCTTCTTTGCTTTTTTAAATTCATTTTTCACCCCTTAAAGGAAATTGTAGAAATGTTCTACTGAATTGAGTCTCATATGTGCACACATCTGCCACATAGCAATTCACATATGCTATGATATAAAATGCTAGATGGACACCAGCCTCCTGCAGCTCCCTCAAATGTGGAACTATTAGGGGATGTTTTCTGTGTTGGTAACTGGCAACCCTCACGCAATCTCATCTGGAAGTCCCAATAAACTGGAAAAAAAAAAGAGCTGACTAGTTTCCATGGTAGGAAAATAGGTATTCCTGCTTGAAAACTTATTGGAACTGGCTCTTCTCTTTCAGAATTGAACACAGAAGAAACTGTGTGAGAAATACTATACTATACTCGAGAAATAATCTGTGTGGTGAGATAAGGCTATGCCGGTGGTGAAGTAAAAGGATATCTTTGAAATCCAGGTAATGGCACTTTAATTTTATGTTTGCAACTCACCCTGTGATCCTTAACCTCATTTAGCATTAATATAAAATACAACATAAAACCAAAAGATCACTGAGATCAACTAAGATCAATTAATTCCACCCATCTTCATATAGATGTGGTAACTGAGATAAGCATTCTCTGTCTCTGCTTCTCTCCTTAGTTTAGAGTTAATTCTCAAACTTTCTAGGAAAAGAAGATTGTTTTTTAAACTATATTTTCAAATGCCAATACAACAGGATTCTGGTATGGTGAAGATACAGAAAACATCCTATCTCTTCCATCTAATACAATTTAAAACATTGGATAAACTGCATAAAACAATTTAGCCCATAAAAACAAGGATTCTAAAAAGTAAATAATAGCTGGTGGATTGGAAAGGAAAATCAAAATGTGAAGAAAAGCTGACACAGTGGCCAGCTCCCTCATCTTCTTTTTATCCCTCTATCATGTTTCTTGGACTCACAGTCTTGATGAATTGGCAACTGCATAAAGAGTGTAGCCATGGAAAACCCTTTCTTTCTGGTCAGAGGAGTGGGAGAGGAAATCTCTGGAACAGAGAGAATGGTGGATATATTCTTTTTTATTTTTCTCTCCTAGCTCTGCCTTCCCTGGATACCAAACTCAGTCCCCAAGCTTCAATCCTAGGCTGTGGAATTGGTCACAGCAACTAGGTCCATTTATTTGCCCTGGAGAAGAATACATTTCAGGAGATTTAAAACAATGTGATTTAAAATCTTGCCTTTTGGCCAGAGAAGAAGAAGGGTAGGCTCTGAAAGACAGTGAAGTGGGGAAATTATGGAGAAGAGAAAGTTTGATAAGAAAATAAGGAAGAAATGTTATACGTGAAATTGTAGCTGTGCATCTATGGAAATGATCTCCAAACTAATGATGTGAGAACTGCCCTATGGTGTAGGCCAGTATCCAGGTTCCAGACATGTCCCTGGATATGACATAAGCAGGCTTGATCCAAATAGAAAAACAAAGGCTTTAAAAACTGAACTGACATTAGAACCAAAGCCCACATAAGACAGAAGAGGAAGTGAAGCCTAAACCAAGTAAGACTAATTATTTGTTAAAACAAAGAAGTCGGTATTCTCTAGAGGATTTTAATGTGACCCAGAGACTCAGAAAATAATATATCAAATAACTGGGTCATAATACAAAATTAATCAACATACAAAGAGACATGAACATCTCAACAGCATTCAAGGAAAATGGGAATGCATCAATGTGAAACACACAGACATATCTTGGAATGATCAGACGAAGATTTTAAAGCAATTACTATAACCAACTTTTGTGAATTAGGAGTACAAAGTCTTGAAACCAATGAAAACCTTGAAAATTTCATTAGAGTAATATGTTATTCTAAAAGTGAAAACCACAACAATCAAATTAAAAATAAATTACTGGATGGACTCAATAACATATTGAAAATTATAGAGGAAACAGTGTACTTAACTGTAAACTAAGAGAAATAATCCAATCTGAACAAAAGGGAGACAAAAAAAAATTGAAAAAAATAATGATCAAAGCCCCAGAGACCCATGGAATAATACCCAAAAGTCTAATGTTCTTGTCATTGTAGTCTCATAAGAATAGGGGAAGGTTTGTGTCACTCCCTGAAATTAAAAAATAATGCCTGAAAAACTCCCCAAATTTGGTGAAATAGAAAATATCTGCAGATTTAAGAACCTCCATGAGCTGCAAATACAATAATCTCATAGAAAACTACGAGATAGTTTTCTCATAGAAAACTACAAACACATCCTAATTAAAATGCTTAAAATCAAAGATGAAGAAAAAAAAACTTTAAAACGGCCAGAAAAATTACATGTGATATGTAAGGGAAACAGTAACTCTAAGGACTGTTGATTTCTTATTACAAACTATGGAAGCCAGCAGACAGTTGAACATGTTTTTTTAAGTGCTGAAAGCAAACAACAATTTTGAAAGCTAACCAAAAATTCTGTATCCAGCAAACATACTGAGGAATGATGATAAAATAAACACATTCTCAGATAAAGGAAAACTAAAATAAGTTATCTCTAGCAACACTACTCTCAAGGAAATGTTAAAGACAGCTTTTTAGGCAAAAGGGAAATGATGCCAGAAGAAAAACTGAAAAATAGGAAATAAGAGAAAAGAAATGGTAAATATATATGTAAATATAATAAGCCATCATTCTCCTCTTAAATTCTTTAAAGTATGCATGACAGTGAAAACATATATTTAAAATTGGCTGGTGGGGTTTTCAGTTTATCCAGATATAATACATATGACAATTACAACATAAGAAGGGTAGAGTAAAGGGATTAAAAGGTTTTAAGGGCTCCACATTTCACTTGAAGAGGTAAAATATTGATTCTACGTGAAATGTGACAAGTTATAAAAACCCTACAGCAATCAGTAAAATAAATGTAAAAAATATATAGTGAAAAATTCAATAGATACATTAAAATGGAATTCTAATTATTCACAAAATCTAAATAAGGCAAGAAAAAGAGAAACAAAAAACAGATTAAGCAAACAGAAAAAAATAATAAAAGGGTAGTCTAAGTCCAAACATTAATATTACATTAAATGTAAATGACCTAAGATGACTAATTTAAAGACAAAGCTAATCAGATTCGTTTAAAAAATACCCAAATATATGCTGTTTATCTCAAACTCAGTTTAAATATAATGTTATAAAGTAAAAAAAAAAAAAAAAAAAGGAGAAAGTTATACCATGCAAATACTAATCAAAAGAAAGTTAGAGTGGCTACAGGAAGGAAAGTTATCAGGGATAAAGAGGGACATTATCTAGTAATAAAAAAGAACATTTCACCAAGAAAATATAATAATCATAAATTGTATGCACCTAACAAAAGAATTCCAAAATACATGTGTATGTATTGGAGAAATCAACATTCCCTTCAATGTAGTTGATAGAACAAAGAGATAGAAAATCATCAAGGTAATAGAAGATTTGAACTATACCTCTGTGATATATAGTAAGAAGTATATACTTGGACTTTGTCTCTTGTTCTGTCACAGAGCTCCTAAAACCCTTGGAATTTCCTAAGTGTTGAGAGCAATAAAATTGTCTTTTGTTAAAAAGATACAAATGAACTTATTTACAAAACAGAAGTAAACTTATAGATATTGAAAACAAACTTATGGTTACCAAAGGGGAATTGTTGGGGGGATGGATAAATCAGGAGCTTGGGATAAACAAATGCACACTACTGTATGTAAGATAGATGACCAACGGGGACCTACTGTATAGCACAGGGAACTTTACCCAATATTCTGTGATAACCTATATGAGAAAAGAATCTAAAAAAGGATGAATATATGTATATGTATAACTGAATTACTTTGCTGTAACCTGAAACTAACACAACATTGTAAATCAACTATACTCCAATAAAATTAGAAACAACAACAATCACAACAAACTACCACTCTGATGAATGGGGCTGGGTAGTGGGAGACAGTGGCCTGAGCACCTAATTTTTCAATGTCATAAATTTCTCAGGACTCTAAAATTAGAATAAAGTTGATAAATACAAAAAAAGTGTCTTTTTTTATATTAATAAGATGACTTTTAGACCATACTTAGGGATGAGGGCTGACTGCCAGGAGAACCAACCATGTGATTAGTGGGTTGGAACTTTAAGTCCCATACTCCTGACCTCTGGAGAAGTGAGAAGGGCTGGAGAATGAATCAGTTGCCAAGAGCCAATGATTTAATCAATCATGCCTATGCAATGAAGCCTCCTAAAAAACCAAAAGGAGAGAATCTGCAGAGCTTCCGGTGGGTAAACACATGGAGATTTGGGAAGACTGGTGTGCTCAGGGAGGGCATGGAAGCTCAGTGCCCTTTCCCCATACTTTGCCCTATGTATTCCTTCCATCTGGCTGTTCCTGAGTTATATCCTTTCATAATAAACCAGTAATCTAGTAAGTAAAATGTTTCTCTGAGTTCTGGAAGCTGCTCTAGCAAATTAACTGCATCTGAGGAGAGAGTCATTGGAACTTCCAATCTGTAACCTGGACCTGGACTTTCAATTGGCATCTGAAGTTGGTGGGGGGCAGTCTCATAGGACTGAGCTCTTAACATGGGGGATCTGATGCTATCTTCAGTTAGATAGTGTCAGAATTAAGTTGAACTGTAGGACACCCAGCTGGTATCTGGAAAATTGTTTGGTATGGGAAAAAAACCCACCCCTGCAAATGCTGGAATTGGGTCCAGAACCTTTCAGTTGGTGATCAGAAGTGAGATCAGAATTAGAAGCTTTAATCTTCAATTACCTTGACCTAACTGACATTTATAGAACCCTCAACCCAACAAATGAGAATCCACATTCTTTTCATATGCATATGAAATACTCACCAAAATAGAACACGTTCTAGGTCATAGAAAAAAATATTAACAAATTAACCAAAAAAGGAAATCATGCAAACTTTATCTTGTTACCATAATGGAATTTAATTAGAAATCAGCAACAGAAATATATTTGGACAACCCCTTCATACTTGAAAATTAAACAACATACTTCTAAATAATCACTTGGCTAAGGAGGAAGTCTCAGGATAAATTCAAATATATTTTGAACTGAATGAAAGTGAAATATATCATATCAAAATTTGTGCAATGCACCAAAGTCAGGAGTTATAGAAATTTATAGCATTAAATGCATATACTGGAAAAAAGAATAAAGGTCTCAAATCACTAATTTTATACCTCAAGGATCTAGGAAAGAAAGAGCAATATAAACCCAAAGTATGTATCAAAAGTTAATAAAGATATGAGCAGATATCAAAGAAACTGAAAACAGAAAAACAATAGAGAAAATGAAGTCAAAAGTTGATTCTCTGTAAACACCAATAAAATTGATAAACTCTATCCAGTGACCAAGAAAATTAGTAAACATAAAGTTTTAGTATCAGGAATGAAAGAAGGAATAT
The DNA here is from genome assembly GCF_951394435.1 of Stenella coeruleoalba. Classification (NCBI taxonomy): domain Eukaryota; kingdom Metazoa; phylum Chordata; class Mammalia; order Artiodactyla; family Delphinidae; genus Stenella; species Stenella coeruleoalba. The sequence continues at coordinate 138,445,040 of NC_137148.1, forward strand.
CTCTATAAACTATACAGACACTAAAATTTAATGAGGGAATACTATGAATAACACTGTTTTAGTCAACTCAGGCTGCTATAAAATATATCAAACATCAAAAATATGTACTTTGGGCTTCCCTGGTGGCGCAGTGGTTGAGAGTCCGCCTGCCAATGCAGGGGACACGTGTTCGTGCCCCGGTCCGGGAGGATCCCACATGCCGTGGAGCGGCCAAGCCCGTGAGCCATGGCCGCTGAGCCTGCACGTCCAGAGCCTGTGCTCCGCAACGGGAGAGGCCACAACAGTGAGAGGCCCGCGTATCACAAAAAAAAAAAAAAAAAAAAAAAAGTACTTTGTAGCTTATCAACAACATACATTTATTTGTCACAGTTCTGAAGGCTGGACGTCCCATATCAGGGGCCGGTATGGTCGGATTCTTGGCAAAGACCCTCTTTCTAGTTTACGATGGCTGCTTTATCACATAATGGAGAAAGCGCTAATTAGCTCCATGATCTCTTAAGGCAATAATTCCATTCCTGAAGGTTCGACCCTCGTGACCTAATTATTTCCCAAAGGCTGCACCTCCAAATACTATCACACTGGAATTAGGGTTTCAGTGTAAGAGTTGGGAGAGATACAACCATTCACTCCACAGAAAACACTATCAACATAAATAGACAAAATGAGGAAAATGGAGCACTTTTTTGAAAAACATAAACTGAGAAAACTCTCTTGAGAAGACAGATAATATAAATAGTCCTAAATCTAATAAAGAGATTGAATTCATGGTTAGAACCCATTATGAAAGAAAATGTTAAGTCTAGATGGTTTCACTGGTGAATTCTACCAGACGTTTAAAGAAAAAAATAACACAAATCTTACATAATATCTTTCAGAAAACAGAAAAGGAAACACTAACTCATTTTATGATGCCAGGATTGTCCTCATACCAAAATCAGACAAAAACAGTACAAGAAAATAAAATCACATTACAGTATTAATCATAAACATAGATACTAAAATCCTCAACAAAATATTAGCAGTTCAGTCTAGCAATACATAAAAAACATAAAACATCATGACCAAGTGAGATTAATCTCAGGAATGCAGTATTAAAAATCAATATTAGAAAATCAATCAGTATAATCCACCGTATCAACAGGCTTCAAAAGAAAAAGCACAGTACATGAAATAAAGCATTTGCCAAAAATCAATATCCATTCATGATTTCAAAAAAATTCAGCAAAGCAGGAAACTTCCTTTACTCGATAAATGGCAGCTACATAAAACCTAAAACATTATATTTAATAGTGAAAGATTGAATGCTTCCCCTTAAGGTTAAGACCAAGGCAAGGATGTTCATTCTCACCACTCCTATTCAACATTATGCAGAAATTCTATTAATCACAGTGAAACAAGGAAAAGAAATAAAAAGCATTGAAATGGAAAGAAAGAAATGAAACTGTCCCTATTCATAAAAGACAAGATTTTCTATGTAGAAAATCCTAAATAATTTGTAGAAGAGCTCCTACTACTTATAAGTGAGTTTAGCAAATCACAGAATATAATGTGAACATAATAAAATCAATAATATTTTTACATACTATCAACAGTTAGATACAGATATTTTTAAGAGTTCCATTCATAAGTTCCCCCAAAATGAATTACTTAGGTATAAATCTAACAACATATGCATAGTATATGTTGAAAACTATAAAATGCTGATGAAAGATCAAATAAGATCCAAAATGTGAAGAAATATATGGTGTTCATTGATTGCAAGATTCAACATAATTAAGATGTCAAACCCAATCAAAATTCCTACAGGATTTTTTGTAGGCATATACAAACTAGTTTCAATATTTATATGAAAAGGCCAAAGAGTCAGCCAAAAAAAATTACTGTAAAGCTATAGCAATCAAGACTGTATGTTACTGGAAAAAGAACAGTAACATAGATCAATGAACAGAATAGAAAATCTAGGGGGGGGAACCTACATAAATATGATTAATTGATTTTTTAACAAAGAGGAATGGCAATTCAATAGAGAAAGGAGAGTATTTTTAACAAATACTGCTTCAACATTTGGACATTTGTTTACAAAAAAAAAAAGAAAAAAGAAAAGAAAGTATCACAACCCATGCCTGATGCAAAATGGATTGTAGAATAAACTGTAAAATGTAAGGCTTTAAAACTCTTAGAAGAAAATGTAGGAAAAAAATAGATTATGTGTCCTCCAGTTAGGCAAAAAATTCTTAAACATATTTCAACTCACATGTTCAACAAAGGACCTGATATTCAGAATATATAAGTAACTTGTACAAATCAAGAATAAGGAAACAAACAACCCAATCAAAACATGGGCAAAAAGATTTAAACAGCCACTTTAACAAGAAGATATATGGGTTGCAAATGAGCATGTGAAAAGATGCTGAATATTATTAGTCATTAATGAAATGCAAATAAATACCATAATGCCATACTGTTACACACCTGTTAGAATGGCTATAATGAAAAACACTGATAATACCAAATGCTGGTTAGTAAGTGGAGCAACTGGAAGTGTACTGCTGGCAGGAAAATGGTACAGCTACTCAGGAAAATAGTTTGATCATTAATCATAACACTTTAAATATTTCATTCCACTCTCTTCTTGCTTGCATAGTTTCTGAGAAGTCAGATGTAATACTTATCTTTGCTCCTCTATAGAAAAGATGTTCTTTCCTTCTTTCAAGATTTTTTCACTCTCTTTGGCTTTCTAAACTTTGAATATGATATACCTGACTGTATTATTATTATTGGCCTTCTTCCTGGTTGGTATTCTCTGAGTTTCCTGAATCTATGCTTTGATGTCAGACATTAATTTGGGGAAATTCTCAGTCATTATTGCTTCAAATTGCTTCTGTTCCTTTCTCTCTTTTTTCTCCTTCTGATATTCCTATTATGCATATGCTACATTTTTTGTAGCTGTCAAATAGTCCTTGGACATTCTGCTCTTTCTTTCTTAAGACTCTCTTCTCTTTGCTTTTCAGTTTTGGAAGTTTCTATTGTCGTATCCTCAAGCTCAGAGATTCTTCCCTCAGCCATGTTCAGGCTATGAATAAGTCCATTAAAAGCAGTGTTCATTTCTGTTACAGAGTTTTTTGATCTCCAGCATTCTTTTATTTTTTTCTTAGAATTCTATCACCCTGCTTATATTGACCATCTGTTTTTGCATACTATCTACTTTATCCATTAGAACCCTTAGCATATTAATCCTAGTTGTTTTAATTCTCATTTTGATAAATCCAACATCCCTGACATGTCGGAATCTGGTTCTGATGCTTTCTCTGTCTCTTCTAACTGCATATTTTGCCTTTCAGTATGTCTTGTAATTTTTTGTTGAAAGCTGTACTAGGTAAAAGGAACTTCAGTAAATAAGCCTTTGTAAGGTAGTGGTAAGGTGTCCACGGAGAGAAAGTGTTCTATAGTTCTGTGATCAGGTCTCAGTTTGGTGGGCCGGTGCCCCTGGACTGTGAGGCTCACCAGTGCTTCTCAGTTTTTTCAATTCTCTCCACCTTAGGTGGGACAGGATGGTTAGAGTGGGCTGGAGTTGGGTATTTCTCTTCCCCAAGGTAGGTGTGGCTCTGATAAAACTCAAGCACCGCAGCCTCTGGCTAACTAGCTTCTCCTGAGGCAGGCCTTGTTAAGAAGAACAGAATTCTCGGCATGTTTCAAAATGGTTAGATTTCCTCTCTCCCTGCCAGAAGCATGGAGGTATGAGGGGATTTTTTTCCCAACATTCACTATGAGAACCTGGTAAAGTTTCTGGAGGTAAAACTAAAGAAAGCATGGGGGTCCCTCTATGATTGGATCTCCTGGACTCAGACTTTGTCAAGAGACAAGGGAATTCTTTGAGGAGTTGGAATTATTTTGTGTCCTGACTGTGTTTTTGTTACATAAGTCTAGGATGTGTTAAAAACTCAGAAATGTACAATAAGAAAGGTGAATTTTACTTTACGTGAATTTTTAAAAGCCAATACAGTAATAGAATTTTTTACTCTTGTTTAAAATAAAAGGAATCCTCAAGAAGGTTTTCTATGCTATTTCCTCTAGTACATTTATAGCTCCAGAATTAGACATCATGCCAATCATATTTTTTGACTACTTTATAACTCCCTGAATAACAGCATACCAGATGCAGCCATAGGATGAGAAACACTGACACTAACCAAGTGGCACTGACACAAAGTCTAATGAGCCAACACTTTGTGAACCGATGTTTTAGCCAAAGGGACCATTAAGTACAACATACTATTTAATAAAGTGGTGGGGAGAGGTAATCTTGAGGGGGGGAGGGGGGAAACACAGAGTAAGAGACAAATTCCCTTTGCTCTTGAGTACTGTTTAATGAATCTAATTAGTAAGCCTCAATGGTCCTGTAGAGGCTTTGGGAATTTCTGCATTCATTTTAAAAATGAAATGAATGTTCTGGCAGCTCCCGAAACAGAATGTTAAGATAAGAAATGCAACACAAAAAGCAGTCACCTTGAATCAGAACCGAAGAGCTGACTGGAGATGCTGCTGAGACTGTAAAGAAGCTTGTTTTTTCTTTTCAAGATCACCTTTCATTTCAAACCACCAGCTTCACACAAAAAAATGTAGGGATAAGGAAGAGAAAGAACTGTCATCTGGGGCTGGAGCCACTGGGAGGTTAAAACTCTGGGGGACTGGAGGAAAAATCAAATAGTCTAAGGTTGTGAATGAATTTAGGAATGGCAAGTTGGCAATTAAGTTGGATGTTAATTAATCGGCAAAAATAAAATGGGATGACCACCTAGCATAAAGTCAGTGGTGAAGACTTGTATTTCCAGCCAGTCCTAGAGGGAAGTTTAGGGTTTGTACTTCTTCAGGGCATCTTTCTAGAGTGTGCCAAGACAGATGCCAGGCTGCCTACCAAATCATGAAGGTCACATTTCTGTTCTTTGTCAGAGCCTCTGGGCCCATGTCAACATCACTAAGAAATGCTTTCTTTCAAACAAGATCTGGTTCTTATTCCATACCCCATCTCCTGATACCATTTCTAACAAAACACACTTGCCCTGGGCTTTAGTCAGTCACAGTAGCGTGGTGGACTGGCAGCTTTCTGCTCAGTGGCACAATAAGAAAGGAAACAGACTTGACTTTCAGCTTGCTCAAGAGGTACAGGCATAAGGTGAAGCTATCTTAGGCCATGGTAATCATCCCTATATCCCAAAGTCATGGGAAGTTTTCAGAGAGGTGAGTCCTCAAATAAGACAAGCAGCATAGGTCATTGCAGAATTAAACTGGCATCTTTGGAGCATTTTGTGGGCCCACTGGAAGTGACAACTGGAAAACCAAACTAAAGGCTTGGCTTTGCTGCCTGCCTAACTATATCTCACAGTTTGCTAAGGCCAATCTGCATGACTAGGGTGAGAAAACTTAATAAACAAAAGTAGGAGTGGATGCTGGTAAAATGCAAGCCATGCTCAGGCAGGATAAATAGAATCTCCACTGGATTTTCTCCCAGATAATTCTGTCAAAATGCAAATGTTAGATACTAGCAACAGATGCCGAATAAAAGGGAGAACAGGGGGCTGACTGGCCATCTAGTATTTGCTGAAAGATTATCAGAAAGTAATAACAATAACAATAACAGATTAAAATCAGAAAGGAAAGATGGTAGGTAGAAAAGAAAATATCTGATTTAATACACTCATTTATCATTTAATATTTTCATTTTTCACCAGCTCTGAGAGCACCTGAGCTGTGTATGCATCATTTGACTGTTTAAAATGCACAAGTAGTTTACCACCCGAGGAACCCTAGAATGATGTATCCTGGCGTGTGAATCACTTGATGAATAAATTCTGTCTCTATGAAATTCATCCAAGGCAGATCAAACCTAGAATTCCACTAAATTAGCAACATCATAAATATTTTTTGAGGTTAAAATGAGGGACCTTTATTATTATTTGACTGTTCATGTGAGTTAAAACTTCGAAAGCCTCTTCTTTTGAGAATTATCTGAATCTGTTCATAATTGGTCATAGTACTCGTGAATTTCCAGCTTTCACAGAACGTAAACTGCGTAAGTAACTGTGGTCATATTTATCCCATAGTACCACTTCAGGGAGGAGTGAAAAAATTCAATCACCTAAATAGCTTTTTCAAAATTATGTAACACAGAAACAACCTGCTTTTACTGGTATTTTTCATTTCCTTCCAAAAACATAGCTAGTTATGCATACAACTTTGGTCAATTTATTTAAAAATAAATAAATGAAATAGCTAATTAAATGGTATAATATAAGTTAGAAAACCACAGGAGTTTGGCTTAAAATTTTACTTTTCAATTGTTTTTATATAGGCAGTTTTAATTGACAGCTGCATTGATACAGCTATATCAAACACTTAGATCCAGTCTATGTGTGAAGATATGCTTTCAGGGATAACTAGCCAAACAAGCAAACATCAAGGATACTGAATCTTTTTTACTTGAGGTTGAGCTATAAACTTTAACTAAGCCATGCCCTCAGAAACTTCTGTTAGGCAATAAATCAAAAACACCATTCATTCCCTCCAGGAAGAGAAAGCCTGAAATCAGGCTAGTTGGCAGAAGTGACATGGTCTGTAAGTGGTCAGAGCATCTGTTATAAACTCAGCTGCCTAAAGGCCAGGTAGGAAACCTAAATAACTGATGCAATCTGGGTGTGGAGGCTATGCTGACACAGGAGCAGATGTCCTCAGGCACAACAGAGTCACAGGCTTCTCTACCTGTCTTTCTAAATGCCATAGCTTGTGAGAAAAATTGGCTAGAGCTAAGAGAAGTTTTAAAACCAAGTAAAAATGACTTAACCCATTGTTACTTTGTGTAAATGTAAGTTATATGTACCCACATCTTCCAATTTTAAAAGAAAGCAATTTAGTACAGTGTTTTTTATTCTCTACTGAGTTACACACACACATACACGTGCATATCATATGTACATATGTACATATGCATACATATACACATATGGGTGTATATGATTACATATCTATCAATATGTGTATATTTATATACAATAATTTATGAAATCTAAATATCTATTTAGGGGCTGAATTGTGTCTCCTCAAAATTAATATGCTGAAGTCCTCACCCTCGTACCTGAGAATGTGACTGTATTTGGAGATAAGGTCTTTAAAGGTGCAATTAAGTTAAAATGGGCCATAGTCTGAGATGACCAGTATCTTTATAAGAAGGGGACATTAGGACACAGATGGTTTTAGAGAGAAAACCAGGGGAAGACACGGGGAAAAGATAGCCATACACAAGCTAAAGAGAGTGGGAGCAGCAGAGAAACCAACTGTGCCGACACCTTGATCTCAGATTTTCTCCAGAATTATGAGAATATAAATTCTATCATTTAGGCCATCTACTCTGTGGCACTTTGTTATGGTAGCCCTAACAAACTAATACAATTACCATCCAGTTAAAAATGTGTGAATAGTTATAACAAAGTTGAATGTATTTTGACTACGTAAGTCATCTCTGAGTTAGAAATCACAGATGTTGATTTATGAGCTATGGTGATCTTTCCATCATACTCCCTCATTTAATGGCTCCAATACCAATGACCTTGCTTTGGGAAGCTTTAATTAGGAGGTGTAACTATTTCCAAACAGCTTAAGAAAATTCATTTTTTGCTGTGTGACCACAGTCTCTGTCACAGGACTTCACCTTACTTTCAACAACATTGTTGAACTAACAAATTGAATAAAGCGAACAGGTGGACTCCAAAAATAGTCACATCTAACTCTACAGTCCAGTGGGAGAGCTTGGAATTAGATTATAAACTTGTTGTTTACAGGTTCCTACCATACAGCTGCTGCATCTGGGCAATTTTTTCCTTTGCTTCAGTTTGCTGCTGTTATTTGCAGGTTTCTTTGCTTACAAAGGAGGAAGAAAAAAAAGGAACTGCACTGAACAAATAACATCACAGAACTATATTTGAAACTGCATACTTCATGATGTCAAATGATGACAGATATCCCTAGGTCCCAAGTCAAGATCAGATTATCTTAAAACGTATTCATCTTTTAATTATCTCTCAACTTATGTTAACTTTTCATTTCTTGGGCCTCTGGCCTCCCCTCGGTATTTTCTTAGCAAAATACTTCCTTGAGGAAATCTCAGATGTCTAAAAAAGTTCCAGATGATAAAGTTTTATCAACTGAATAAAATGCTTTTTAAGAGCTTTTAAACATCATATACATACTAGAACAAGATCCTGGGTTGCTAAATGTCCGTAACATTTCTTCAGACTTAAATATGTAGCTATTGTAAAAGCTAAAGACAGAGTGATCAGGGAGGTCTTTCATTGCTTTTCTCCATCTCAATGTTCTGTTTTAAAAATCTTTGCTGCAGGTTTTTTGCCCTCAGCCTTCTCGAGCTTTAAGAAGTCTTAGAGCACATTTTCTCACTGCAAGGAAAAACCACAGTTCTAACCTTGGAAAGACTTTGACAGCAGGATTAGAGCCAAGTAAAATAATGAAAGAGGCAAATTAGTCTTCAATGTTACTTACGTAATTTTCTTCAAGTCCTACTCAGAGCTTTCACACAAATTTCTTTATATCCAAGATCCCATCCTCAATTTGGGTCATTGCCCCAGATGAAATTATTCCAGGAAAGTGCTTTATGCTCTATAACTCAATAAGCCTGGAGTCTGAGCACAGAGAGCTCTTAGTAGCAGTGGGACCATGAGCAAGTTATTTGGCCTCTCAAATACTCAGTTTCATCATCGGTAAAACTGAACCAACCTCAGTGGCCTACTGTCAGAGATAAAGAGATCATCTATATAAATCACTTAGCATAGGACCTGTCACATGAAATTCACTCTATTTGTTATCAAGGAGACTAGGCTCAGGCTCTGAGTAAGATAAAATAAGCTTACTCCATTCTCTTTCTCCCACTAAATATAGCTATAAAACCTGGACAGAAAGCATGAACAGCTATTTGACTGCTGTGAAAGTAGACAGTAGCAGAGAGATTGGAAAGGAAGATCAAATTTTGAATACAACTGACATATCCATGAGTCTACTTTTTTTTTTCCCTTCTGGCAACCCCCAGCCTGAATTCAATGTGCCAGAAGTGGGCACTGAGGCACAGAGAGAGAAAACTCTAGTTAAAATCCTCTAGCTCTGGTTCCATAGTGGAAAAGGAAGTTTAACCCTCAGAAGATTGTGGAAATACATCCCTTTGGTTTTTCCTGCTCTCTTTTCTCCTACAACCCAGCCCTCAACAGCTGTAGACAGCAGTAACCACACAAACTAAAACTTTGGTTTAGGGAAATTGTCCTCTTGGATCAGCAGAGTTATGGCTTTAAGAGTATGGCGTCTATCCTTTGTTGCTTTTATTCCCTCTCATCTGTTGGTTGGCCCCCACATGAGATCAGTTGATAAAGTATATGGAGGAACAAGGTAAATACAGCCTCAGCTTTTTGGTCACAGGACCAAAAACAGGAGCCCCAGGGAAAGAGAAAATATTAGGATGGTTGAAGAGAGGCAGGAACTTGGGAAAGTAGCCCAAGAAAGGTTTCTGTCATCTCCTATGCTCACCCCAAGCTGCACACACAAATCTGACATTATTTAGCATACTAAAGATACTAAGAACTGAATTAACAGACCACTGCCCAGGTCCAAGACTGGTGACTGGGTGATATATGCCCAGGACAGATCAGAATAGTACTGCAATGGCTTTGAAAACCACAAGTTGGAAATTACAGTTGAATCTAAACTGGTCTATTACCTGCTAAAACAAATATACCACATTTAGAAATTAGTGAAGTCTCAGTCTCATATGATAATATTCCACATGTTTAGTATTTAATCCAAACTTACTTGGCATACAGATAACTAGAAAAACCTCAAATCAAAAGGAAAAAGACAATCAACAGATAACAATGATAATATGTCACAAATGTTGAAATTACCTGACAAATATTTTAAAGAAATTGAAATGTCAATACTATTAAAAGCCATCTATAGAGTCAATGCAATTACTATCAAGATTCCAATGGCATTTTTTACAATTTTTAAAGAAGTAGAAAAACACTCCTAAAATTTATATGAAACCACGAAAGACCGTAATAGCCAAAGAAAACCCGAGAAAGAACAAAGCAGGAGGCACCACACTTCCTGATTTCAAGCTACAAAACAAACCTCTTATCATCAAAACACTATGGTCCTGGCATTAAAAAAAAAGACAAATAGACCAATAGAACTGAATCAAGTGCCCAGAAATAAACCCAAGGATATACGGTCAGCTAATATTTGACAAAGGGGCCAAGAATAATCAGTAAAGACAGTCTTTTTCAATAAATGGTGCTGGGATAATTAGATATTCACATGTAAGAGAATAAAACTAGATCCATATCTTACACCGCTTACAAAAATTACCTCAAAATGGATTAAAGACTCTAATTTGAGACCTGAAACTCCTAGAAGAAAACACAGTAAGAAAGCCTCTTGACATGGGTCTTGGTAGTGATTTTTTGGATATGATACCTAAAGCACAAGCAACAAAATAAAAAATAAACAAGTGGGACTACATCAAAATAAAAGAGTTCTACCCAGCAAAAGAAAACCTATGGAATAGGAAAAAATATTTGCAAACCATATATCTGATTAGGAGTTAATATCCAAAATATATAAAGAACTCATACAACTCAAGAGAAGAACCCCCAAATAACCCAATTAAAAAATAGGCACATAATCTGAATAGACATTTCTCTAAAGAAGATATACAAAGGGCCAACAGGTACATGAAAAGACGCTCAACATCACTGGTCATTAGAGAAATACAAATTAAAACCACAGTGGGGTATCACCTCATGCTTATTAGAGCCATCATCAGAAAGAGAAGAGATAACAACTGCTGACATGGATGTGGAGAAAAGGGAATCCTTATGCACTGTTGGTGGGATTGTAAATTAGCCACTATTGAAAACAGTATGGAGGATACTCAAAAAATTAAAAACAGAACTACCAAATGATCCAGCAATTCCACTTCAATCCAAAGGAAATGAAAATACTCAAAATTATATCAGTACTCCCACATTCATAGCAGCACTATTTACAATAGCCAAGACACTGAAAGAACTTAAGTGTCCACTGATGGGTGAATGGATAAAGAAGTTGTCACACACACACACACACACACATATACCCACACATTCACAAACGTTGGAATATTATTCAGCCATTAAAAAATGAGGAAATCCTACCATTTGCAACAACATGATGGACTGTGAAGGCATTATGCTAACTGAAATAAGTCAGACAGAAAAGACAAATACTGTATGGTTTCACTTGTATATGGGACCTGAAAAAAAAAAAGAAAAAAAAAAACAACACCAAAAGCTAAAAAAAACCCAAACTCATAGAAAAAGAGATCAGACTGTAGTTACTAGAGATGGGGGTGGGGGTGGGGGTGAGGGAATTGAAGGAATTTGGTCCAAAGGAACAAACTTCCAGCCATAAGATAAATAAGTACTAGGGATACTGAAGGATTCTGAACAACATGATGACTACAGTGAACACAGCTGTCAGCTGTATGGGACAGTTGTTGAGAGAGTAAATCCTAAGAGTTCTCATCACAAGGAGAAAAATTGTTCCCTTTTTTTGCTTTCACTTTTTCCTGTACCTATATGAGAAGATGAATGTTAGCTGAACCTGTTATGGTAATCATTTCACAATCTATGTGGATGAAACCATCATGCTTTATGCCTTAATCTTATACAGTTATGCATGTCAATTATTTCTTAATAAAACTGGAAAAAAATAGTCTAGCAAGCTGTGAACTTGCTAGAACTGTGAACATGATTGAAACAAAATTTAAAAAGTAGAAAATCAGAGCAAAACAAATTTGAAGATATAAAGAAAAAAACAAAAAGTAAATCTTAGAAATAAAAATCTCAGTACATAAAATTCACTGGATGACTCAGTTGCAGGATGGAGATTATAGTGGATTTTAATACAGAGCAATAGAAATTATTCAACATCATTCAATTATTATCTGGGGAACAGAAAAATTAAAAGAAAAATAAGGACTTATTGGACAATAACAAGAGATCTAAAATATGTGTCATTAAAGTTCCAGAGGGATAGGAGAAAGAGTGTAGCACTGGAAATAATATTTTAAAAAATTACTGCTGAAAACTCTCCTTCAGTGGAGAAAGATACAAACTTACAGATCCAAAGAAGCACAGACATTCAAAACAGTATAAACTCAAAGATCCAAAGAAGCACAGACATTCAAAACAGAATAAACTCAAAGAAACCTATTCCTGTGACTTTATAATCAAACTGCATATAACCAAAGATAAAGAACAATTCTTGAAGACAGCTAGAGAAAGGACATGTTATATATAGTGAAACAGCAATTATAAAATTGTAAAAATATTTACAAACGATGGCAAAATAAGACATATCAGATGAAGGAAAACTAAGATAATTTATTTCCAATGAAACTGCTGTAAAGCATAATTAAAGGAAAGTCTTAAGATATAAAGGTAATAATACCAGGAAAAACAAAACAAAACAAACTTGGAACGAGAGGAATGAAGAAAAGCAACAAAAATGGTAAATATTTGAGTAAATATATTAGCTTATTCTTTTCCTTTTGAGATTTGTACAGTATATGTGATGGTTGAAACAAAAAATATAAGATTATTGTATAAGAATTTGCCTAGTCTTTGTCCCAGGTTCCTGGCACTAGACTCCTAAAACCCTTAGAATTTCCTGTGTAATAGGAGTGTCTTTGTCATTCATGAGCCCCTTTGGATTACCCTTTGGATTACATTTTCATTGCTTCTGAAAATGAGATGACAAGCCCCTAGACAGTTTGAGAATTATACTGGCAACGTCTGAAAGACCAACCATGTGGTTAGAGGATTGAGCCTTTGAGCCAGTCTGACCTCTGGGAAGGGCAAAGATATTGGAGACTGAGTTCAATCACATGGCCAGTGGTTCAATCTATTATACCTATGTGATAAAACATCAATAAAAACTCTGAACATCAAAGTTTGATGGAGCTTCCTGGTTGGTGAACACACTGCATAACTTGCCTTGATTTCCTGGGGAGAGGGTATAGAAGCTCTGTGCCTGGGTCTCTTTCAAACCTAACCCTATGTGTCTCTTCATTTGTCTGGTTCTAATTTGTGCCCTTTATAATAGCACTGTAATTTTAAGTATAGCACTTTCCTGAATTTTGTGAGTCATTTTAGTGAATTATTTAACCTGAGGAGGTCATGGGAACCCTTGAATTCACAGCTCGTTAGAAGTGTCAGTGGCCTGGGGAATCCTGAAATGTAGTGGTCTCTGAAGTAGAAGCAATCTTATTGGAGATCATGTCTTTAAACCAGTGGAGTCTGATGTTAACTCCTGGTGGTTAGTATGAGAATTGACTGGCAGCACACCATTCAGTGTCAGAATAATGGTTGGGGTTTTTAATGTACATAGACATTCACACATAAGAAAACCATGAAATAAAGAGGTGTAAAAAGACCTATATGGTGATTTTTACATTCAACTTCAAGTTGTAAAACACTGACACCATAGACAGGCTATAAAATATGTATACTGTAATCCCTATCTTAAAAAGATACAGAAAGAGTTTCAGTCAAAAAAACAACAGACACATCAAAATAAAGTACTAAAAGATGTTTAAATAACCCAAAGGGAAGATGAACAACAAGAAACAGGGATTTTTTTTAAAAAACAAGCAAACAGGAGGAAACAAATAATAAAATGGTAGACCTTAGTCTCCCTAGGCTGCCATAACAAAATACCACAAACTGAGTGGCTTAAACAACAGACATTTATTTTCTAACAGTTTGTGGACTAGAAGTTCATGATCAAAGTGCTGGCAAATTCAGCTTCTATTGAGAGCTCTCTTCCTGGCTTGTAGACATCTGCATTCTTGCTGTGTCCTCACATGGCCTTTCCTTTGTGCTCACATGGAGAGGGAGAAAGAGATCTGGGGTCCCTTCCTCTTCTTATAAAGACACTAGCCCTAGTGGATTAAAGTCTTACCCTTATGACCTCACTTAACCTTTATTACCTTCTTCTATTATAGGTCCTGTCTCCAAATACAGCCACATTGGGAACTAAGGCTTCAAAATCTGAATTTTGAGGAGAACACAATTTAGTTCACAATAACATGTAGTGCAGTGGATCAATAATTTCATTAAACTACAAAATGTTAATTCATACCAATTAAAAGACAGAGATGGATTTTAAAATATTCAAGTATTATGTTCACAAGAAACTCATTTCAAATATAATTATGTAAATGAGTTAAAGGTAAAAGAATGAAAAAAGATATACTGTATAAATACTAATCAAAAGGAAGTTGGAGTGACTCTATAGATATCAAACTGTAATTGTCAGAGCAAAGAAAAATACCAGGGATAAAGAGGGATATTACCCAATGATAAGAGGAAAGAGGGTTAATTAACCAAGAAGACCCCCCCAAAAAAAAATCCTTAAATGTAATTGCAGCTAACAACAGGATTTTAAAATATACGGAGCAAAGTTTGACTAAAAGAAGAAATATACAAACACAAAATTATAGGAGAGCCAGGCTTCCGAGAAGATGGCCGAAGAGTAAGATGCGGAGATCACCTTCCTCCCCATAGATACACCAGAAATACATCTACACGTGGAACAACTCCTACAGAACACCTACTGAACGCTGGCAGAAGACCTCAGACCTCCCAAAAGGCAAGAAACTCCCCACGTACCTGGGTAGGGCAAAAGAAAAAAGATTAAACAGAGACAAAAGAATAGGGACGGGACCTGCACCAGTGGGAAGGAGCTGTGAAGGAGGAAAGGTTTCCACACACTAGGAAGCTCCTTCGCGGGCGGAGACTTCGGGTGGCAGAGGGGGAAGCTTCGGAGATGCGGAGGAGGGCACAGCCACAGGGGTGCGGAGGGCAAAGCGGAGAGATTCCCGCACAGAGGATCAGGGCCGACCAGCTCTCACCAGCCCGAGAGGCTTGTCTGCTCACCCGCCGGGGCGGGAGGGGCTGAGAGTTGAGGTTGGGGCTTCAGTCGGAGCGCCGGGAGAGGACTGGGGTTGGCGGTGTTAACACAGCCTGCAGGGGGTTAGTGTGCCACGGCTAGCCAGGAGGGAGTCCAGGGAAACGTCTGGACCTGCCGAAGCGGCAAGAGGCTTTTTCTTACCTCTTTGTTTCCTGGTATGTGAGGAGAGGGGATTAACAGCGCTGCTTAAAGGAGCTCCAGAGACGGGCGCGAGCCGCGGCTAAAAGCGCGTACTCCAGAGATGGGCATGAGACGCTAAGGCTGCTGCTGCCGCCACCAAAAAGCCTGTGTGCGAGCACAGATCACTCTCCACACCTCCCTTCCGGGGAGCCTGTGCAGCCCACCACTGCCAGGGTCACGGGATCCAGGGTCAACTCCTCCGGGAGAACACACGGTGCGCCTCAGGCTGGTGCAACGTCACAACGGCCTCTGCCTCCGCAGGCTCGCCCCGCACTCCATGCCCCTCCCTCCCCCCGGCCTGAGTGAGCCAGAGCCCCCGCATCAGCGGCTCCTTTAACCCCATCCTGTCTGAGCGAAGAACAGACGCCTCCAGTGACCTACACGCAGAGGCAGGGCCAAATCCAAAGCTGAGCCCCTGGGAGCTGTGAGAACAAAGAAGAGAAAGGGAAATCTCTCCCAGCAGCCTCAGGAGCAGAGGATTAAAGCTCCACAATCAACTTAATGTACCCTGCAGCTGTGGCATAGATGAATAGACAACGAATCATCCCAAATTAAGGAGGTGGACTTTGAGAGCAAGATTTATTATTTTTTCCCTTTTTGTGTACTTTTTGTGAGTACACACTCACAAAAAGAGGAAAAGGGGAAAAAATAATAAATGTGTATGCTTCTGTGTGAGATTTTGTCGGTATAGCTTTGCTTCCACCATTCGTCCTACGGTTCTATCTGACCATTTTTAAAAAAATTTTTCTTAATAATTATTTTTTATTTTAATAACTTTATTTTAATTTATCTTCTTTCTTTCCTTCCTTCCCTCCTTAGACAACGAATCATCCCAAATTGAGGCAGACTTTGAGAGCAAGATTTATGATTTTTTCCCCTTTTCCTCTTTTTGTGAGTGTGTATGTATATGCTTCTGTGTGAGATTCTGTCTGTATAGCTTTGCTTCCACCATTTGTCCTAGGGTTCTATCCGTGTGTTTTTTTTTTGTTTGTTTTAATTTTTTTTCTCTTAATTATTTTTTTATTTTAATAACTTTATTATATTTTATCTTACTTTATTTTATTTTACTTTATCTCCTTTCTTTTTACCTTTCTTCCCTCCTTCCTTCCTTCCCCCCTCCCTCCTTCCCTCCCTCCTTTCTTTCTTTCTCTCTTTCTACTTCAACTAATTCTTTCTTTCTACTTTTTCCTCCCTTTTATTCTGAGCCGTGTGGATGAAAGGCTCTTGGTGTAGCAGCCAGGAGTCAGTGCTGTGCCTCTGAGGAGGGAGAGCCAACTTCAGGACATTGGTCCACAAGAGACCTCCCAGCTCCACATAATATCAAACGGTGAAAATCTCCCAGAGATCTCCATCTCAACACCAGCACCCAGCTTCACTCAACGACCAGCAAGCTATAGTGCTGGACATCCTATGCCCAACAACTAGCAAGACAGGAACACAACCCCACCCATTAGCAGAGAGGCTGCCTAAAATCATAATAAGTCCACAGACACTCCAAAACACATCACCAAACGTGGACCTGAGCACCAGAAAGACAAGATCCAGCCTCATCCAGCGGAACACAGGCACTAGTCCCCTCCACCAGGAAGCCTACACAACTCACTGAACCAACCTTAGCCACTGGGGACAGACACCAAAAACAACGGGAACTACGAACCTGCAGGCTGCAAAAAGGAGACCCCAAACACAGTAAGATAAGCAAAATGAGAAGACAGAAAAACACACAGCAGATGAAGGAGCAAGATAAAAACCCACCAGACCTCACAAATGAAGAGGAAATAGGCAGTCTACCTGAAAAATAATTCAGAATAATGATAGTAAAGATGACCCAAAATCTTGGAAATAGAATGGAGAAAATGCATGAAACATTTAACAAGGACCTAGAAGAACTAAAGATGAAACAAACAATGATGAACAACACAGTAAATGAAATTAAAAATACTCTAGATGGGATCAACAGCAGAATAACTGAGGCAGAAGAACGGATAAGTGACCTGGAAGATAAAATAATGGAAATAACTACTGCAGAGCAGAATAAAGAAAAAAGAATGAAAAGAACTGAGGACAGTCTCAGAGAATTCTGGGACAACATCAAATGCACCAACATTCAAATTATAGGGGTTCCAGAAGAAGAAGAGAAAAAGAAAGGGACCGAGAAAATATTTGAAGAGATTATCGTTGAAAACTTCCCTAATATGGGAGAGGAAACAGTTAATCAAGTCCAGGAAGCACAGAGAGTCCCATACAGGATAAATCCAAGGAGAAATATGCCAAGACACATATTAATCAAACTGTCAAAAATTAAATACAAAGAAAACATATTAAAAGCAGCAAGGGAAAAACAACAAATAACACACAAGGGAATCCCCATAAGGTTAACAGCTGATCTTTCAGCAGAAACTCTGCAAGCCAGAAGGGACTGGCAGGACATATTTAAAGTGATGAAGGAGAAAAACCTGAAACCAAGATTACTCTACCCAGCAAGGATCTCATTCAGATTTGATGGAGAAATTAAAACCTTTACAGACAAGCAAAAGCTGAGAGAGTTCAGCACCACCAAACCAGCTTTACAACAAATGCTAAAGGAACTTCTCTAGGCAAGAAACACAAGAGAAGGAAAACACCTACAATAACGAACCCAAAACAATTAAGAAAATGGGAATAGGAACATACATATCGATAATTACCTTAAATGTAAATGGACTAAATGCTCCCACCAAAAGACACAGATTGGCTGAATGGATATAAAAACAAGACCCATATATTTGCTGTCTACAAGAGACCCACTTCAGACCTAGAGACACATACAGATTGAAAGTGAGGGGATGGAAAAAGATATTTCATGCAAATGGAAACCAAAAGAAAGCTGGAGTAGCAATTCCCATATCAGATAAAATAGACTTTAAAATAAAGACTATTACAAGAGACAAAGAAGGACACTACATAATGATCAAGGGATCGATCCAAGAAGAAGATATAACAATTGTAAATATTTATGCACCCAACACAGGAGCACCTCAATACATAAGGCAAATACTAACAGCCAGAAAAGGGGAAATCAACAGTAACACATTCATAGTAGGGGACTTTGTAACACCCCACTTTCACCAATGGACAGATCATCCAAAATGAAAATAAATAAGGAGACACAAGCTTTAAATGATACATTAAACAAGATGGACTTAACTGATATTTATAGGACATTCCATCCAAAAACAACAGAATACACATTTTTCTCAAGTGTTCATGGAACATTCTCCAGGATAGATCGTATCTTAGGTCACAAATCAAGCCTTGGTAAATTTAAGAAAATTGAAATCGTATCAAGTATCTTTTCCGACCACAACGCTATGAGGCTAGATATCAATTACAGGAAAAAAATCTGTAAAAAATACAAACACATGGAGGCTAAACAATACACTACTTAATAACGAAGTGATCACTGAAGAAATCAAAGAGTAAATAAAAAAATATCTAGAAACAAATGACAATGGAGGCACGACGACCCAAAATCTATGGGATGCAGCAAAAGCAGTTCTAAGAGGGAAGTTTATAGCAATACAATCCTACCTTACAAAACAGAAAACATCTTGAATAAAAATTATAGGAGAAAACTTCAACACTTTCCTCTCAGTATTATAGGGAACTGGTAGACATAAGATCAGCAAGGATATAGAAGAGTGTAACAACACTATGGATTAATTAGACTTAATTGACATTTATAGGACACTCCAGCAAAAGCAGAATAAACTTCTGTTCAAGTGCAGATGGAAACAATCAAAAAGATGAGGGGTCAGCAAACTATAGCTATTGGTCATACAAACCACTATGAGGTAACCACCCAAAAGTGTGACTAGCAGATGGTGGGGGGCTTTGGAGAAATCTTTTAAGCTGGTTATCACGCTCTTCTAACAGTGTTCTCCATTGCAACTTTACTATAGTACTAATGAAAGGAAGAAAAAAAAACCCCCAAAACCCAAGAAGAAATTCCTCAAAGTTTTTGAATCACCGAAGAAAGTATACCTAGGCAAATGAACACATGAATGATGTTAAACATCACTGGCCATAGGGTAATACAAATTAAAACCATGATTAGATTCCACTATATACTGACTATAATAGCTAAAATGAAATAATATTGACTATAGCAAATCCTGGCAAGGATGCAAAGCTCTGAGAATTCTCTCACATTGCTGGTGGGGATGGATAATGGCGCAAATAATTTGGAAAATGGTTTGGAAGTTTCTTATTAAGTTAAAAATACACTTACTGTATGACCTAGCAATTCATTCCTGGGTATGTATCATAGAGAAATAAAAACTAATGTTAACTGAACATCCTGTACACAAAGGCTTATAGCTACTCTTTCATAAGCATCAAAAACTGGAATAACACAAATGTTATTAATCAAGTACAAGGATAAAGAAATTGTGGTACATGCATACAATGGAATAAAAAGGAATGACTGTTACACACAGAAACTCGGATGGAGCTTAAAGATGAATATCATGCAGAATATGGAAGAAATCTGCCTCAAAAGCTTATACAGAGTATGAGTCCATTTAAATGACATTCCTGAAAACACAAAATTATAGTAACTGAAAATAAATCAGTGATTTCCAGGGGGAAAGAATGGGGTTTTAAGTATAAAAGGATAGCAGAAAGGACATTTGGTGGGTAATGGAACTGTTCTGTATCCTGATTTTAAAATGTATAGAACTGCTCACCAAAATAAAGGTCAATTTTACTGTGTTAATCTATACAATAAAAGCAAATAAATGAAAAATGCAGTTGCTATTATTATCAGTTTTCTGGCATCAACAAACTAGTACATATTGGGTGTGCTCAGAAAACAACACATCTAACTTTGTTCATCAAATGTATATCTATGAAAAAAGAGAAATTGTTATTACTGATATTGTTATAATTATCTGATAAGCCACTTTCAAAGAATTCTGAAATGACCTCTAACTTAATCTTATAAACCATTTATATTTCAATTATCTATTGCTGTGTAATAAACTTGTGGCTTAAAACAACATTTTATTATTTTGTATTTCGTTCCTTAGCGTGATGGCTTCTCTGCTGATTTTGTCTGTGCTCACACACGTGACTACATACTGCTCAAGAGCTGGCTGGACTAGAAGACCCAAGATGGCATCAATGACTTGTCTGGCATTGATCTGGCTGATGACCAAGGAAACCCAAGTCCCTTCCTCATGCCTTTCACCCTCCAGTATTCTAGACCAACTTCTTTATATGGTGCCTCACGGCAACATCCAAAAAGGATGAAACTGAATGCTAGACCAACTGAGGTCTAGACTATTGGGTCCATAATACCACTTTGCCATAGTCTGTTGGTTAAAGCAAATCACAAGACCAGTCCCAACTCGACATGGGGAAATTGAATCCACCTCTGCATTGCAGAAGGCACAAAATATTTGGGCTGTATTTTTCTGTCTACCAAATTATGTCATTCTTTTTTTTTTTTTTTTTTTGCGGTACGCGGGCCTGTCACTGTTGTGGCCTCTCCTGTCGCAAAGCACAGGCTCCGGACGCGCAGGCTCAGCGGCCATGGCTCACGGGCCCAGCCGCTCCGCGGCATGTGGGATCTTCCTGGACCGGGGCACGAACCCATGTCCCCTGCATCGGCAGGCAGGCTCTCAACCACTGTGCCACCAGGGAAGCCCTTATTTCATTCTTATATTATTACAGAAGCTAATGACCGACTGAGGATAAATTTCTGGGTATCATGCAAAGATAGAAATTTCAGTCCTTTTTCTAAACCAGTAAGAGGAAAAGTTCTTTCCTTTATGCTTTTGGTCCCATTTTTCATGTGAATAGCCCTATGTTCATGATGTCACTTACATGCATGGCCATCTTTATTTGTAAAGTCTTCTTTTGGTTCTCTTAAGAATCAATTGAATATGGCAGCTGTTTATTTATTGCATAGCTCAGGCCAGCACCTAGTTTCCTGCAAGGCAGACTTGATGATGTGTTGACACCTAGAATTTCAGTTTTTCTCAGAGGAGAAAAAAAATCACACTACATTGGAATGACAATCATTAAATTCACTGTGCCTTGGTTAGGAACTGGAAGTAGTAGTCCTCACAATTCTTTGTCAGCTAGAAGAGAAAATTCTTTTGATTAAAAAGTTAGAGAATTATTATATTTTGCAAAAGGTGCTAAGTACTTTTCCCAAAGGAAGTAATTTCCAGATTTCTATCTTTAGAACTGCTTTTCCCAACATAATCTCTGCAAATATGTTTTTAAGCCTCACTTCCACGTCTCTCTATTGCCTTGGTTTTAACTTATATTATTATTATTATTTCTTGTGGTCTGCTTATTCAATATACGAAAGGTTTGTGACTCTTTATCTATCTATCTACCTATCTATCTCTTTATACATATACATACATATTGATGCTGCAGTTGTTTTGTTATGTAAAACATGTAGATGAGTCTTCTATATTTCCATAGCTGAATTTAGGTTTACTGAATAACACAGAGATTTATTTTAAGGCCTCTTTTCTTTTCCAACCTAGCAACAACTTTCAAAGGACTGTTCACTTGCATTAAGAAATTCAGAAAAAAACAGCATCTGTTAGGAATGTGAAATGACCCTCTGCTACCAAATGTGTGTTGTGCCTTACATTACAATGATTTCTTTCCTTGTTTCTACCCTAAAAGTAATGCTCTAATTAGTGTCATCCTTGCACTCTGCTGTTAGGCACAACAAGCAGTTTATAATCAGCCGTGATGAAATGGTGACAATTATAAACTTTGGGACAAACTGCATGTACAACAACATTCAATTTTCATAACAGCGGGATACAGCAATTGGAGGTAGTGTTGACCAGCAAACATTTTTATTAAGAGGCGTGTGTAAAATGACTTTTTATTTTAATTGTAGCTTAGACAATTGTCAGAAAACAGAGGTACCATAGCCTCTGCTTCTAATTAAAATTTAAAATCTGCCTTCCATACTAAGCATATTTAATGCTACCACTGGTTTGATAATCTAGTCCTGGGGTCCATACATTGTGCTTTTTTAATTAGCCCCATATTCAGTTGGTCACTTGATCCACCAAAACAAGAGAAAACATTAGGAATGAATAGACTGCATGTATTGCTCTTGAAAATAAATGAGAACACTCAGGAATATATTCCTCAGAGCATGGGGATAAAGGCAATTGTTGCGAGGAGTCGTATAAAAAGCCATGAAGGCTCGAGTTGATATAGGGTTGTTCAGAGTAAGATACTCTTGAAAATATTTTTAACAGTGAGTCTTCTTTAAGTGATGGATCTCATTAATTTATATTGCAAACTATACCATCCGAAGACTAACAAAATGACATAAAGTTCTTAGGTTGAAGCCAAATTTCTTGTTGTATCCCATCACATTTGCTTTAGTAGTTAATAAAATTTAATTTCTCTTAACACACAGCCATGATTTGAAGAACGGTTTTAGCCTCTAAATATCCTCTAAATAAAAGACATTCTTTACTAGAACGTCTCCAGTTTTCTTAGCAGTTTGGTTGATCAACATCCTTTTTAAAGAGCTCTTATAAAAAATTAGACACTGTGTCCATTAGCATGAAGCACAATGGGATAGTCCTCTTTTTTGCTCTGTTTATTCTATTCATCCCAAGGTTGTATTAGGAGTTTTCAGAATCATTTCACACTGTCAATATTTACTGAGGTTATCATCATCTAAAAGCCTGTGCTTTATTACTATGGATTTCTGTCAAGCCAAATTTCCCCCATCTAATATTATATGTGTGTTTTTGTTTAACATTTGTTTGTGGGTAGGGGGGTTGGGGGAAGAGATGGTCAATATTTTTCTTCAAGATATTTGAAACCTTCTGAATGCTGATATTGTCAACTATGTTATTAATCATGCCTCATGACTTTGTGTAATAAAAACTTAGTCTTCTTCTTCATGGATTATAGGAATAAGTGTGTAAGGAGTATCTAAATAAAAGGAAAACAGATTTCTAAATATATCTTGTTAATTATTAAGTTGTCATGAATATTCAATAAAACTTGAGTCACATAAAACTAGACTGCAAATCTGACAGAAAGTTGATTTTTGGCAGTCTATTTTTAGAGGAAATTCAGACACAAGGTAAGTAGTGAATACAGCATGAATAAGAAAGCACACATACACACAACTCACAAAGCATAACTTTCCTGGCATCTTCACTTGCATTTTAAACTATTCTATAATTTTTTCTTTATACCTATTACACCTAATACTCCATTCAATTGAAAATGATGTTCAGAATAATAAATCTAAGATTGTAGATTTAGCCCATGATAAAATATTAAGTAAATTTCACTACATGGCATTTTCAAAACCAGGAAAGCTGGTGCAGATATTTTTCTTCTGCTTTATTCTTATCTAAACAAATAATTCTATTCTTCAAGCTTCCTCATTCAGTTTCCTTCTATTCATTTTGACTTCTTTCATACCAAAGTTTTTTTATTTCCTTCTCTTTTTCTAATTTAAAATAAAACATACTTACAGAAATGTTATATATACACACTCATCTCTACTTTTCCCTTGGGAACTCATCTTGCTAAAAGAACTCTAGAACTGACAAAATGGATTGGTTTATTTATCACATAATAGGCTTCAGAACAAGGACATGTCATAGAAAATCAATTCATTCCTACAACAGATGCTAATTCAATGTTTACTATGGGTAAAGTATTTGTGCTAAGGATCAAAGTGGTGCCATGTGTGAATACAACTCAATCTCAACCATAAAACAGGTTCTCAATATGTTTTTTAAATCTTGACTATATCCCAATTAAATGATTTTCATTTGAATCAGCTAACTTCTATTTACTTTTGAGTTTATTTATATTCAAGTGGCTATTACATAAGGATGGCAGAACCTAACATATATGGAGAAGCTAATTTTAAATACCAATAAGCCAATCTAAATGGAATCTGAGCGGTCTAGGAAGCAAAAGTTAAATTCTAGGAAGCAAAAATTAAATTGGCTAACTCCACAAGTTGAGACTCATAAGTTGAAGTCAGGGCTGTATTTACCACTTCAGACCAAAAATTTTCTCAATAATTAATATTCAAAACAGAAACCCAAGTAAAATACATAAATCAAAGTATGATCTTATTGATCATTTATGCCATAACAAATGTATTTATTTTATATTTATTTATTATAAGTATTTATATTTATTTCCTTTATTTGAATATTCTCAAAGGGCAAATGCCTCTGGTGTATTTCACCATCATCAACAAGGGGAAGCATTTGGGGTACAAGAAAGTGTTTTGATTTAGAAATCTAGAAACTTGGGTGCTGGTCCAAAATTTGTTACTATCGTGGTATGGGAGCAAGAGATGATTATTTTGAGTTCTTCAGTCTCAGATTTCTCATCTATGAAAGGAGCAAATTGCACTGATCTTCTCCATTTAAAATAAGAGTCTCAACACTCTACACGCTCCAAATCACCTCTTCCCTTGGTTCCACATTGTCGACTGGAATGAAGGAGTGCCCAGACGATTCTGTATTTTCCTGGTAAAGACTTTTACTTCTCCTTCCCCTTCTAGAGTGTCACTAATAATATTTGCCTTGAGATTTCCCAGGACTTATCATTCCTCTTATCTTATTTACATCATTCACTACTAGAAGCCTGTTATATCCAGGTCATCGCTCAACCCCTGGCTCTATCCCCAGAGATCTGTGGATAAGCAATGAGGCAAATCCTTCACTGCCACTCTGGCCAATATTTTCCGTTCCTTGTCACACTATTTTTCTTTACAGGATTTATCACCAACTCTCATATCATATATTTTATTTTTATTTATGTTTCTATCTCTTTCCACAAACATATAACCTTCACAAGCGCGGAAATTAAAAAAAAAATAAATTCTGTTTTTTAGAACAGTTAAGGTTTACAGAAAAATTTTAAAGGTAGTAAGTACAGAAGACATCCATATACCCCCCACCCAATTTTCCTACTATTAACATTAAACATTAATATGGCACATCTGTTACAATTAATGAATCAATATTAATACATATTATTAACTAAAATCCACACTTTATTCTAATTGTCTTAGTTTTTACCTAATGATCTTTTTCTGTTCCAGATCTCACCCAGAATATCACATTACATTTAGCCCTCATGTCTCCTTCGGCTCCTCTTGGCTATGACAGTTTCTCAAACTTTCCTTGTCTCTGATAATCTTAACATTTTTGAGGAATACTGGTAAAGTATTTGGTTGCATAGCCCTCAGTTGAGATTTCTGATATTTTTCTCTTGATTAGACTAGGGTTATGGATTTGGAAAGGAGGATCACAGGTAAAAGCTATTCTCATCATATCATATGATGGGTAGATACTACTAATATGACGTATCACTGTTGATGTTGACCTTGATCAGCTGGTCCAAGTAGCATTTGTTAGGTTTCTCCATTGCAAAGTTACTTTTTTTCTTCCTTTCCATACTGTACACTTGGGAAAGAAGTCATTATGCAGGGCCCACATTTACGGAGAAAGGAGTTATGTTCCACCTCCTTCAGTGGAGTATCTACAAAAATTATTTGGGATTCTTCTACTCAGGAGATTTATCTACACGTATCCCCTCCATTTATTTATTTACTCAATTACTTATTTATACCTACATAGATCCATTGATATTTATTTTATGCTTTGGGTTATAATCCAATACTCTATTTATTTATTTAGCTCAGCTTCTGTCATTGGTAGCTCTTTTAGTTGGCTTCTGCTTCCCTTGAACATACTACCAATTTTTTAGAAAAAGCATTTCTTTGCTTTCTGGCAATACAAGATGTTTCAGGCTCATTCTGTATTTCTTCCATCTCAGTCTTAGAATCAACAACTTCTTTAAGAAACAGTGGTTCCTTTTATTGCATAGTGGTATTAGAAACACAATCTGGGGCTTCCCTGGTGGCGCAGTGGTTGAGAGTCCGCCTGCCTATGCAGGGGACACGGGTTCGTGCCCCGGTCCGGGAGGATCCCACATGCCGCGGAGCGGCTGGGCCCGTGAGCCATGGCCGCTGATCCTGTGCGTCCGGAGCCTGTGCTCCGCAACGGGAGAGGCCACAACAGTGAGAGGCCCGTGTATCGCAAAAAAAAAAAAAAAAAAAAAAAGAAACACAATCTGGGTGTAAAGCTTGCTGCTTCTTACTGGAGCATTCTCTAATATGTTACCACATAGATTATTCTAGCCTCTTCCCAATGCTGATCTGTAAACTTCCATTACAACAGTGAGAAACCTGCCCCTCAATCTCTGGCATCCATTTATTTAATTGTTCAGTTCTGGTATACAGGTATACCATATCACAATTGTTAACTCATACTCCCATGGGACACTATTTCATCAACTAGAGAACAGTACTTATGTAAAGTTTCTTTTGCCTTTATTCTTACAGACTTCAGTCATTTCTAAATTTACTTGGGTCGGTAGTTGTTCTCCCCTCCAATTTCTACAGTGAGATTGTTTCATAAAATACGTAACACAGTTGGATTATTTGGTCACATTCCACATTCTATTCGAGAAATCTCAATGTCTTAAATGATTTTGTTTTAACTTATATGCATTAAGATTTACTCCTTGTACTGCAAATTTCTATGGGTTTTGGCAAATGCATAATGTCATGTATCCACTATCACGGTATCATATGGAACAGTCTCAACACTCTAAAAAATTCCCTGTGCTTCATCAATTCAATCCTCTGTCTCCAAAGCCCTGGCAACCACTGGGATTGTTTTATCACTGTTACAATTCTGTCTTTCCCCAAATGCCATGTAATTGAAATCATACAGTATGTAGAGGACTGAATTTTTTATCTGATTTGTTTAGTACTGTATACCTAGTATACAGAATAATTCCTTGCTTATGTGGGCACCTATTATGGGCTGAATGTCTAAGTCCCCCCCAAATTTATATATTGAAGCCCTATCCCACAATGTGATAGTATGTGGAGGTAGGTCCTTTGGGCGATAATTAGTTTTAGATGAGGTAATAAGGAGAGATCCTCATAATAGGACTAGCGCTCTCGTAGGAAGAGACCAGACATCTTGTTGTCTCTCTCTACGTGCTCACTGAGAAGTCATGTGAGCACAGAGCAAGATGGCAGCCATTTGTAAGACAGGAAGAGAGCCCTCACCAAGAATCAAATCTGCCAGCACCTTGATCTTGGATTCCCCAGCCTCCAGAACTGTGAGCAATAAATGCCTGCTGTTAAAGTTACTCAGTCTATGGTATTTTTCTGTAGCAGCTCAAGCTATGACAGGACTCAATATATGTTTTTGAATGAAGAACTGGAAGGATTATTCATGAGTTTCTTTTTAGTTCAAAAATGCCATGGCTCTACAATAAGTTGTTTTATGATTTTATTTCCTTTGGCTTTCTCTCATACTCTCTTTAAAAGAATTATGGAAGAAAAAGAAAATAATTACTGCTTTCAATGGTGACTGTAATATAATTGTTTTGCTAAAGGTTTTCTGATGTGAATTTGGAGGTATGTCATTTATAGTGATTATTGTATTGATTTAAAATAGTATATAAGGAACTATTTAAATATTTAGAAATACATAAAAATGATAGCAAGGAGATCTTATTCTACATACTCATATTTTTCTAGGAAAGTTTTTTTTTCATATTTTCTATGAAAATATGTTTCATATGCTCTATGCTTTCATATTTTCATCTTATGCAGCAGTTTTCAAGGCATGAAAAATGACCTTTACATTCTTCCATAGTATTGTTAAGGGCTAAACATAAGCGAGTAGAAGTGAACTGCTTTACCCAAACAGAATGTATAAATGGAGGCTCCCGCCCCTTAAGAAGAAATCTTATACAAAAACAATGTTTTCAGTCTTTCCTGATTTTTAAGAGCTTCTCAGTTAAGAATTGGGTGAAACAAATGTAATGGTTATTTTTCTGCAGTCCTCTTTGCTCATATAGTCCATGCACAGATTAATTTTCAGGATATCAGAGGGAGTTTCTTAGGTTATGATTTCTATCTAAAGGAATGACACTATATAGATTAAAGTGCCACAGAAGAGTTTCTGTTAGTTCCTTGCATTCATTTCATCACTGAAGACATCAGTATAAAGCTTGTTTAAATTAAGGAATCATGTACAAGAGTAAATCTGTTCTGACCAGGATGACAAGTCTATGAACTTTCCAAAATATATCAAAAAAAAAAACTTTTAGGATTTTGATTACCAATTTCAAGCTCTATGAGAATTATAATATGATTCCTAAGGTCATAACTGTTTTACAATTAATGCAACCAGAATTTTAGTCCACATAAAACAATGCAATCTTTCCAAGACTAAACAATCAATAGAGTCATAGAAGAATTTGGTATTTATGTTAGTTTGGATTTTGATTAATGCCAAGCCGTAGTTGGGATGTTTTTTCAAACCTATAGACAGAAAGTTACTTTTCCTGAAGTTTCTCAGAGACAGAGGGTATTTATATAAAGCGTGGCATAAAATATCCCATTGTACTTAAGTAACTAAAAAATCATAAAGTCTTCAGATAATAATACTGCTTTGATGAAAAACATCTCTTGGCTATGTAATACTTCCCCAACCCCCACCGAGATATACACATTGGTTACCATTTCCTCTCAGTCTTTGCTTCATTTTCACATCTCAAAGCTATTCTTTTTTTTTTTTTTCCAGCCTGGCTACGATCGCTAGATATACTAGAAAATACCTACTTAAATTTGCATTTCAAATATAACTAGGAATATTTTTTAGTATAAATATGTCCCAAGTATTACATGGCACATGGTTATACTAAATCAATTATTCATCATATATCTGAAATTCAGATTTAACTGGATATCTTGTATTTTTATTTTCTAAAACGCTAAGCCTAAAATTAGACACATTACTTATCATTAGTCCTACTAAGCAGTTGTTTCAGTATTTGCTCCTTCAGAAAGTCCTATATACAGTGAAGCTCTGATTAAATACTCAAAGATTTTGAGCAATGAGTTATCTTAATTATTTAGTGTAAATAATCACTTTGAGCTTAATTTTATAGGCAAAAATTTTATATTGATCTCATGCTAACCAATCCCCAGTCTAATCTCTTAAAAACTGTCCTCAGCTCTGCCTCATAGAACTTTGTTCTCTTCCCCCTAAGTACCCATTAAAAAAAAAAGTATAAACATTTTTTTCTTTTAACCTATACAACCCATTAGAATATTTCTTATGTTATATTGCCATTTTTGTTTACTGTATATTTTTGTTAAATTATAAACTCCTTGGGGAAAAATAGGTATTTTATCTTTGTATCTCTTAGATTAGCACATACCACTTTCTCATTAATTGAATTAGTGGAAACATTAAGCTACAATGAAATGGCAGCTAAGCATTGATACTGTAGTCATTTGGGAATGGTAGATGGTAACTATATACATTCCAAATCAGTTAACAATCTCATACCTACTTGTTAGGTCAAGGCAGAAAATAAACCAGACAGCAGATGTTTAGATGAAGCCTCCTCTAATTTATGCCTTTGGGAAAATATATATGCTACGTTGTATTTTTGGTTTTTTGTTTTTTCAGTCCATGGAAAGTAGTTGAAATCATTTAAAATGGATGATATTCTCATCATAACAATTCCACTAGAAAACTAGGGAAAAAAATTGGGATTGTTCTTTCCTTTTACAGATGATAATCCTCAAATATTTCGGTCTTTTATTATTTGAATCTCAGGAATAATGTGACATAATGAAAATTGCTGTTTTTAAAATTTCCTAATGCTTTTAAGTATCTAGAGTAAATCTGCTATATTGAA
Source organism: Stenella coeruleoalba (assembly GCF_951394435.1). Taxonomy (NCBI): domain Eukaryota; kingdom Metazoa; phylum Chordata; class Mammalia; order Artiodactyla; family Delphinidae; genus Stenella; species Stenella coeruleoalba. The sequence goes on from NC_137148.1 coordinate 138,475,106, forward strand.
TTTTTGTTTCCTTAGCAATCTTTGTTTTTTTCCTGTACTTACTCCAGAAATTTCAGTTTGGCTTATAGAAAACCTGAGCCATAAAAATCAAAAGTTATTTTGAATCTATTCAACCTATATAAATTTTTTATTGTAGTAAATGTCATATTTTAATATATTCAACATAATGTGACCTAAAACTGTTAATGGTTTATGTTAAGTAACTAAACTCAGAGTGTAGCACATATCAGCTTTTTTGCCCAGCTTCCATTTCTCCACCTTCTAATAAGAAAACTCTGATTTTATCTGGGGAACCACACTTTCCTCATTAGATACAATCTAGGTGGAACTGTCAAAGACTGTGTACTTCTCTCAGGAGAAAAATGAATACTTCTTGTAAACTAGGACAAATAATATCCTCTCCATGGAATGTGAGCCTGGAGGAGAGATAGAAAACAGAAGATAGCTGAGACTCTCCATTAGTCCCGACTTCCCAGATCCTGTCCTATTGGAGACTTGATTTTGTAATTTTTTTTAAAAATAGAACTAGTTCATATCCTTCCAGTAAATTCCATTCATTTAATTAAGCAGAACCAGCCTGGGTTGCTTGAAACTAAAGAAAGAATGAACTGTCAAACCCTCTGCAGATATAAAGTGTAGAATTCAAAGCACATTGCCCTTGTCTTATGTGAGTACATTAATCAATCTTCAAAAATGCAAAGAAAGGTCCAAAGTCAAGTAAGGGACAAAGATCTAAATTATTCGGCATAGAAACTATGGGAACAGGCAAGTGGCTAAAACAGAGAAGTTGGAAAATCTGAGTGGCATCTTGAGGATAAGAGGAGCCGAAGAAAGGCTGGAAGAAGCAGAGAAGAGTGACCAATGAGAAATTTCTGGTGATAACTGAACCCTATATATAGGAATACCTGGTTTCAATTTTAAAATGCTTTGCAAAACCAACAAATATTTGTGGAAATAATATGACTGCACTCAAATTTTGCTCTACTCAGGAAACCATCAATATCAAAGAAGTGTGGTAGAGATCTATATTGGAATTAAGAGTGTGCAAAGAAGGCAGAGAACCACCCCAGGGAACTCTATAAAGTAATTGAAATAAGCTATCATCAGAATGGATGGAATTCATGACCAGGTGTATCCATGTATACTAAAGCCCTCTGACATTTCCAGCATGTTTATAAATAAGGCTACAGGTATCATGAAGTCTTCTCTATATTCTTGGCTTTGACATTGATTTAGAGTATGATCTAATAAAATAAATATGGGGTAACTTCTGATAAAAATGACCTTTGTTTAAAACACTGGTTGCTTTTGTTGAATTTTTTTTGTTTTGACTAAAAATTGCACTTGTTTCTGGAACTTATTTAACAAGAAAATGTGTAGACTTTTCTACGGTCAGGAACTCTTTTAATCACCTAAAAAATATGTTTTTAAGTTGTCACATAATAGTCCCAGTTTCCAGTTGCTGAAACTGAAACACAGAGAGATTAAGCAGCTCCTCCAAAAGTCACATGGTAGTGAGTGGTGGAATTCTGGAAATTAACCCAAGAGTTTATTCCTGGAGTCCATGCCCCTCAGGCATAAAATCTGCTGTGCTGACAAAGTGAATGAAAGACAAAAAAGAGTAGACTCTGGAATCAAACGTACCTGGGTTCAACTTATTGATCTTCTAGCTATGTGACCTGTTTATTTTTCCCATGTTGTACTGAATTTCAAAGAGGATTGAGTTTCAATTAATTTTTCACCAGATTAAATATGACTTAGAATTGGACTGCTTCAGAATTTTATTTTATCCTGTAATCTATTTGTTCACCAATATTTTTTGCTTGTTTGTTTGGTTTTTTTTTGCGATACGCGGGCCTCTCACTGCTGTGGCCTCTCCCGCTGCGGAGCACAGGCTCCGGACGCGCAGGTTCAGCGGCCATGGCTCACGGGCCCAGCCGCTCCGCGGCATGTGGGATCTTCCCGGACCGGGGCACGAACCCGTGTCCCCTGCATCGGCAGGCGGACTCTCAACCACTGTGCCACCAGGGAAGCCCCACCAATATTTTGTGAGTGCCTGTTATATGCCAGGCACTATTATCATAAGTACAATTATGGATAAGACACAGCTTGCTCATCTTATGAAACTCATATATTATGTACCTACTAGTTCCCTTAACATCCTGTAATAGAAGTCCAAGCCATAATTTGTGTCCCCAGTTCATTCCATTAGAAGCCAACAAGTGCTCTAAATATATGCCTGAAATTTATCAAATTGTCTTCTGAGGAAAAAAGAAAGATCACTTCATATCAATATCTGTCTCTTGAAGGCAGGTAACACATTTTCAAATAATGTGACCCTCGTAACCAGTCTGTATTTACCCAGGACAAAGACAAGCTTCATTACAGATGGAAATGAATGGCTTTTTGCCACAAGTAGATCATCTCACTGTCAAGGAGCATCTGAGGCACATCAAAGAATGGTAATTAATGTTTGTGAGAAACCGAACAAAAGCAATTCCTTTTCTGCATTTAGTCTCCCAGGAGGAGTTTGGCTTCAGTTCACTGCTGAGGGATAGGCTCCTTGAATTTGGGGAAATGGCACTGTGATTATTTGGGCTGTTTAAACTAGACATGCTTCTCTTGGGATTGACTATACCATCACCGTAACTCCTTTAGAGATACATTTGGACGTGGATTAATCATCACAGGTCCATAGAGACTGCAGTAAGAAAAAGACTGAGCCCTACAAATCATTGCAATTTGTAATCTTTGCAATCACTGCAATTTCTAGTTGGGATCAAATATAGTAAGTACTAGAAAGAAATGACGCCTTGATCACAGGAGAAGCTAGGTGTGCCTTTTATTATGGCAGTGGGTCTATAAAGGACATTTGTTTTGATCTGTTTGCCTGATCAACATCTACCCTTCCTTCCTTTGATAATAGCACACTGACCTTAATTTTTGGATTCACCCATTTCTTATTATCAGTCTTTGGGCTCCAATTATGAGTATATTATCCAGCCTTGGCCAATCAGCATGTTCTCTCTTCTGGCCACAGCAGAATGGAAACATGACCAAAGTCAGCCAGGAATCCTTGGATTTTCTGGAACTTAGGAAAGTGAAACTTTCTCTTATGCTGGGACTAACTACTCAGAGGACCACATATAAGTCTGATAGTGTTGGTGTTTTCCACATGGGAAGAGACTGACTGAATGGGTCCGAAATGAAGGAAAATCACAACACGGAGAGAAAATGAGTTCTGGTGACATCACTTGAGATCCTGATTCTGGACCTTCCTGGAAAAAATCACTCTACTTTGCCCTTGTATTCTTAAGTTATGCAAGTCACCTATTTTTTTCACCTAGGTCAGTTTTGGTTTGTTTTCTGTCTCTAGGAGTAATCTAGAATTGTTCAAGCTTTCCTCTTTGAAAAATATGGGCCCAAGTTAGGGTTCTATGAGACAAGAATGGGGAAGGGTATCCAGTGTGGACTAAGATATATAAAAAAGCCTACAACATGAGGGTGTCTTGACTTAGAAAAGTTTATTCTACAGATAAAGTCCGAGAAGACAGGCAAAAAAAAAAAATCTAGATCTGAGGCCAAAGTTTGGGAATAAGTCCAGAAAAGAGTTGTTGGCAAGGCTGAAATGTGGAGGTGAGGCAGATTCCCTAAAGATAAAGCCTTTTATAGTGTGTTTTTCATCCTATGGCTGCTGAGGTAGTTCCAGTGAAATTCACCAACGGGGCTAAATTTTCTGAGTAGAGCAGCCTATAATCTCTTGTAGTAATACCTTTGATACACAATATATCTAATTTCTGAATGAGTGATTTTGATGGGAATTATATCCCAAAGAGATTTAGCGTAAAGTGTACTGAAAACTCTGAAAGTCAGTACAGGCAATAGGAAAAGGAGCCTCATTTAGCCAGGAAAACTTGTTCCCCTGTTACTGTGATTATACTATGAAAAATGCTTGGCATCACCCACATTTGAGGTATTAGTGTTTCAATTTTGCATTCTTATGTTTGAATTTGTGTGAAATGTTATTCACTATGATTCTTTCTTTGAGCAAAATGTGGCTTTTCCTGTAGGAACCTATTATGGTATGGCCTAAGGCTCCATACATTAGACTTCAACCTTTCAGGACCGCTCCTTGAGTCGTAATTAAAAGTTAGCTGTAAAATGCCACATAAATTGGTCAAACTACTGTCCATTTGACTTAGGTTCCAGGAGGAATATATTTTTGGTTTACAGTATGTAGGTCATTAAAAAAAGTGGGAAAGAATGAAAGCTTTTGACTGTAATTCATTTATATTTTATGGAACAAATGCCTCAGCTCTTATATTTTACTGAGTTTTTAATTGAAAGATACATACAGTTTTAGGTAACTATTAATAAGTCAAAGCTTTTCTTTGATGCATTGCTATGCTTCAGCAACTTTTATAAAGTATGTCATATTTATCCTAAAACTTTTTCTGGGATACAGTCACTAAAATGACTTCATATATGAGAAACATCCCCTTGAATGGCATGATTTTATACTTAAATTTGACTTTAGGTGGCAACTAACTTTACTTTCTATGCCTAATTGCAACTACTAAGCTCCTTCTTCTGATTTATAGGTCTCTGTGGAACCTGGCATTATTTTTCTGGGTATGCTTTCAGTTGACACACTCAAACCCGATTAAAGAAGAAAAGGTATAAATAAAGTTCACCCGAAAAAAAAATCAAAAGAAGAAGAGGATGAAGAAAAGGAAGAGGAACATGGATAAGGAGGAGAAGGAAGGAGAGAATTAAGGATGAGATGGCATTAGGTACAGCTGGATCCAGGCGTTGACGCAGGACCCTCATCTTGCCTACACTCCTGATCCCCCAACTCTCCGCTCTGCTTCTCTCTGCGTGGTGGCCTCTTTTACATGGTCATCAACTAATGGGTAATCAAAGGTCACAGCATTTCCGCTTAGTTACCCCAATGGAAGAAACTTAATGTTTTTTGTCCCAGATTCTGTACATAAATCCAGGAGAGTAGTCACCTTAGCTCTGTTTGTGTATGCTAGCAATAAACAGGAAATCTGATCTGATTATGTGATATCTGTGTTATTCTTTGTTATGTGAGTGTTCATACTGACTCCATGCCAGACTGTATCACTTTGAGTGTCAGGACCCTTCATTATAGATGTTTACCTCCCCTATTCTACCAAGGATTCGGCTGTGTCCATAACAACAGATTCATACATACTAGCTGCTTTCTGACTGAGTGCCAACATAATGCTTATGACAAGGGGATACCATACTACTTAAATACACAAAATATCTTGGCATGGCCACAAAATTCCAAAGCACCAAGCCTTTTCATGTTTCAAGGCCTTCTCACATTCTGTTCTCTCTTGTCTCCCTTCTCTATTACCCCTCTTTAACTGGCCCACTTCTAAACAGCTTAAATATCATCTTCTCAGAATCTTTACCTGATCACCCCTCCCATCCCGACTAGAGTAGGACATCGAGTTTACCTGTTTATAGCTCCTGTTTTTTGTTTCCCTTATAGCAATTACTGTAATTGTAAATAATTGGGCAATATTTGTTTTCCCTTGGAAACAGATGCACTGCCTAAATTATTTACTTCTGCACTGATAGCGCTTTATCATCAAAAGCACTGAATATGTATTTTTTTACAGGAATAGACAGATGATTAAAAAGAATGTTAACTCTAGAATTGCATTTGTTAAGACTTCTTTGGAGTATGCAATCAAATTTGGCAGCAAAAAATCTAATCGTGAATAGCCAGGGCACCATCAAGATCTCAATGCTACTGTTAATGGTCACATGATAATTCTAGTTACTATAACAAATACACTGCCACATTTTAGTAACTTACACATGTAAGTGTATCGTTTGCTCACATAACTCCTGTGCAGATACTCCTGGTCAGTGAGTAGCCTTTCTCAGTTGGGTAATTCAGGGACTCCTTCAATCTTATGGCTCCACCATCTCTAGGAGCTTGAGATGCATCCAGCAATAAGATGGAGGATGAACAAGAGTATGGAGAAGACATGCCCAATTTTGTTAATCAACTTAGTCCAGAATTAAAACACATCACTACAGCTCATATTCCATTGGTAAGAACTAGTCATATGGTCCCATCTAGATGCAGGGAATTGTAGCTTCTAGCTAACCAGCCACATGCCAGCACAGCCATATAGTATGGATGGAATAAGTAAGAATGTTCGGTGGGCAGCTACTGATTGCTGTTTGGATAGTAGACAGTACACTGTTTACAGACAGTAGACAAAGTCTCCAGTAAGCTGATTTCTAAGATTCAAAAAGCTATGGAACATCTTATCAACAAAACTGGCAGCAAAATGAACAATTCAGGCACTCAGCTATTTTTTCTGTAGTGAAGACAAAACAAAACATCAAAAACACAGAAATGGAAACCTGCTGACCTATTTTCTTTTTTATGGTTCTGTTTCTGTTTTCTGTTTCTTACTGCTCACGTTGTTTTTTGAAATCATGTGGAAATACAGCCTCAGGCTGGGTTAGTATAAGAGCTACAACAGAGTTTTGTGACTTCCCTCTCAGATCTTAATTTCTCTTATTATTTCTAATATTTTTAAATGTTAACCCCAAAATAAATTATATTAGTTAGCATATATAATCACAATGTCTATGCGCTATCCCATATTTACTATGTTCTATCTCATCAAGAAGATGCTAATTAACGGTTTGGTATGTTTAACACAGCAGTATGCTATTTAACATCTTCATAAAACATGAAGGCTAAAGGTTACAACACTATCTTACAGACTGAAACACAAAAACAGGTGGTAATCACCACAATATTTTGTTCTGAGGTTAAAATACTGGCAAATTAAATAATCTATCAGCAGATGTTGCATTATATTAATTCCTTCAGTTTTAGATGTAAGCGAAGTCTAAACTCATAAAAATAGTGTGCAAACTAAGAGAATATGGAGACGTGCACAGAACACTGATCTGACGTATGCAATACTTTTTCCCTGAGAAGATTCTCACCAGTCAATTTTATTTTGGTCAAGAATTCATAGCAAGTTACCACTAGTGATTTCTCAAAGCCACATTTATTAAAGGCTAGTATAATCTGATTTTTAAATAACTTTTCACAATTTTTTCTCAACTGATAAAATCACCCCTTCCCATTTGCCACTATTATTCATTCAACAAAATCATTATTTTGTCATTTATCTACTTATTCATTCAATTAATTATTTTAATTTTTACCAAGCCTCTGATATGTAAACAGACTATTCTGCTAGGTGCTAACTGGGCGTATATATACTTTTTGCCCTAAAAGAACTTGCAACAGATTCTTTTCATATCAGAACTATTTATACTACAACTGAATAATCATATATAACAAGACACCAGTGATGTTTCAGAGACATATATGCTAAATGTTGAGTAAATTAAACAGATAATTATGCTATGTGTTCTGAGAATGAAATTTTTTACAGTGGGGAGTAGTAACCAGAGACACCTTCTTGGAGGTAGTATGGTTTAAAGACCTTGGAGAATGCATATGAGTTGAATAGTAAAAGAATGAGCTAGGGAATTCCAAAGAGGAAAACAATGTGAAAGGAACACAGAGAAGGAGGCCTGAGTATAACTTGGAAAGGGAAAAATCAGTAGAGTATTATGGCTGGAGAGTGGAAGGTTCAAGGAGCGAAAAGGGAGATTTGGGAGCTGATAGAATAACCACCCAATTTATCTTGACAAGGAGAACAAATGATTTCTAAGATGTCAATGATGAGGAGATCCACTGTGCACTATTGTGGTGAGGGATAAGTTTCCAGTAGAGAGAACAATACATGCAAAAGCCCAAAGAAAACAAAAAGTATTCATTACATAAGAAACTATTTACTCAATATGAATAAAAGGTAAAGTGTCTATGGAAAAGAAGAGAAGACAATGTTTGGGATTGAGACACATGAGTCTGGGGAGGTGAGTTATTTGGGCCATAATCAGGAGGTTATTTTTTTTTTTAAGCTTTTTTTTTTTTAATCTTTATTGGAGTATAATTACTTTACAATGGTGTGTTAGTTTCTGCTTTATAACAAAGTGAATCAGTTACACATATACATATGTTCCCATATCTCTTCCCTCTTGTGTCTCCCTCCCTCCCACCCTCCCTATCCCACCCCTCTAGGTGGTCACAAAGCACCAAGCTGATCTCCCTGTGCTATGCGGCTGCTTCCCACTAGCTATCTATTTTACCTTTGGTAGTGTATATATGTCCATGCCACTCTCTCGCTTTGTCACAGCTTACCCTTCCCCTCCCCATATCCTCAAGTCCATTCTCTAGTAGGTCTGTGTCTTTATTCCTGTCTTACCCCTAGGTTCTTCATGACATTTTTTGTTTTTCTTAGATTCCATATATATGTGTTAGCATACGGTATTTGTCTTTCTCTTTCTGACTTACTTCACTCTGTATGACAGACTCTAGGTCCATCCACCTCATTACAAATAGCTCAATTTCGTTTCTTTTTATGGCTGAGCAATATTCCATTGTATATATGTGCCACATCTTCTTTATCCATTCATCTGATGATGGACACTTAGGTTGTTTCCATCTCCTGGCTATTGTAAATAGAGCTGCAATGAACATTTTGGTGCATGACTCTTTTTGAACTATGGTTTTCTCAGGGTATATGCCCAGTAGTGGGATTGCTGGGTCATATGGTAGTTCTATTTGTAGTTTTTTAAGGAACCTCCATACTGTTCTCCATAGTGCCTGTGGAAACACAAAAGACCCCAAATAGCCAAAGCAATCTTGAGAGTGAAAAACAGAGCTGGAGGAATCAGGCTCCCTGACTTCAGACTATACTACAAAGCCACAGTAATCAAGACAGTATGGTACTGGCACAAAACCAGAAAGATAGATTAATGGAACAGGATAGAAAGCCCAGAGATAAACCCACGCACATATGGTCACCTTATCTTTGATAAAGGAGGCAGGAATGTACAGTGGAGAAAGGACAGCCTCTTCAATAAGTGGTGCTGGGAAAACTGGACAGGTACATGTAAAAGTATGAGATTAGATCAATCCCTAACACCATACACAAAAATAAGCTCAAAATGTATTAAAGACCTAAATGTAAGGCCAGAAACTATCAAACTCTTAGAGGAAAACATAGGCAGAACGCTCTATGACATAAATCACAGCAGGAGGTTATTTTTTATCATGTTAAAAAAGTTGGATTTTACTCTGCAAGCACTGGGAGACACTGAGAAGGGAGAACAAGGTCAGAGCTGGATGGAGAATGATGCTAAGCTGCAGCGGGCATGATTGATAAGAGAAAGGCACAACTGGAGGCAAGAGGTACTATTACTAAAAAGTTGGGGTGATTCAGATGATAAATAATGATGAAGTGGCATGGGAATGAAAAGAAGTCAATAGATGAGTGACACAGCAAAGAGAAAACTCAAAATTTCTATGCGAATAGATGATGGTAGGTCCATTTTAGGACCTTCATAGTTCATATATTTCTTCTTTTGGAGTCCATACCCAGTGTTGTATTAGGCATATTAAAATATACCCACAAACCCAATAAATATCATGAATAATTATAATAAATGAAATTGAAGTGTTCTAATTTTTATAATTTTGACTTTATTATAAGATAAATTATTCATTTTTCTTATGATTTGAATCTTATTGGGTTTGATTATACTTCACTATTTTAATATCTATATAAGAATTGCAATGAACTGCCGTTGTCTAGTTGTCATAAAACAATTTGTAAACAATTAAGCAGTTATTAATTTAAATTTTTCTGTTTGTATCTATGCGTATGTAGATTTTATACATTATTTCAATATTTTCAGAAGCCTTTCAAAGCTCTATGGCCCTAGGCACTGAACCTTACATGTAAAATTAGCTTCGATGATGGTGACCCTCACTGATTTACCAGGAACCATAATAGGAAGGACATGTATCATTCCAAGTGCCTCCAACCACATCCTTTTTATTTTCATGTACTAAAGTTCTAAATGAATTCTTTAAATTCACTAAACACTTCAGAGTGTTGTAGATCATGGGCTAACTTTGCCCACATTCTTGTGTGGATGTAACCCAATGGAAAAAAGAAGCAAAGTGAGAAATCTGCTTTCCACTCAGACCCCTCTCGTAAACACAGTCATTTGTGTTCTTAGGGAAGGAGGAAAAGAACACAGTGGCTGCTCTATCCCCAGCAAGCCCAGACTACTCAGCGGAGTTATTTCCAGTAATAAAAGGGCCCAGCATGTTGCAGAAGGGCAGGTGCTGGACTGACGTCAGCCATCCTTAGGGCCAGTCTTCAGCAGACACATATTCATCTGCCCATGAAAAGTGCACCCTATGAATCCTCACTACAACATGTCATGGCAACAACACTGATTTAGACTTTCTTCTTGACCAGTTGCCATTTCTATGGTAATGAGAATCATCTTCTTCCTCTGGCTGTTTGACAATTGCCAGCTAAGCCTTCTAGAGAAGTGAGCAGTAAGAAGGCAATGCACTTTACAACTATGCTACAGTAGTGAAGTGACCGTATGCCGAAGCTCTCAATTTTATAACAAATTAAAACAAAAAGTGAATTTTCTTGAAGAAGAAAATGCTCTTCAAAAATATTTTTTCAGTTACCAATATGTTATACAATGTGCTCAAAATCTAATTTACCACTGTGTCTAAGGCACATTAAATATCTTTGACCTGAGTAATTTGATATAAATCTATCATGCAGGCAATTGAGACTGATATTCAGATCTCACATATTTTTGCTCTGATCATCACTTTTCAGAGGAAAGTAAAGCAAGCTAGGAGAAGGGTTAGGAGGAGGCAAAGAAGAAAAAGCAGGAAAAAAAGAAACAGGAGATAAAAAAGAAAAAAAAATAAAAGGAGAAAGAAAAAAGTCAATAAAAATAATTTTCCCTCTTTTCTCTTCCACAAATGGTTAGTTCAAACATTTTTTAAAATGTTCCAATCTAATTATACCTACCCCAAATCAAGTTTTCTTCATGCGTATAAAAGTAATATCGGCCATTTAAGGAGATCAGTTCTTGTCTTCCTATTTTTAAAGAGCATCCAAAATTTCATTCCACATTATTTAATCCAATCCTGTACATATAAATTATGTCCACAGCACAATCTACCCTTAGCTCTAGCCAAAGCTAGTTTTTCTAGGAACCCACATACACCTGGCACATCATCATCTCATTCTCTAAAAGACTAATCCATATTATCTATTCTGAGAAAACTTTAGCGTCTAGAATTTGATCAGCCAATTTAGTCAGTATACAAACTAGCACAATAATAAACACTGCCTTGTTCTCACTTCACGTGTGTTCATTCACCTCCCGAGACTGGGAATTCTCTGTGAACATGAAACAAGCATTATGCTTTGAGTAATCGAAAACCCTGGACCCAATCTAGATGAATAGAAGATATTATATAAATGTGTACTAATTGATTTCTTTAGCCCTTTATCTAATTTTTGGTACACTGGTATTATCTAGGCTGCCTAAGCACGGCTGTTACCATGCAAGAAAGAAAAGGAATCAGATGGTAAGAAGTCACTTCTTTGTCCTGCTCTGAAACTAGCTTTCTCTCCAAGGACTTTTTTGCTTTTGTTCACTAAGAAAAATTAATCTGCTGAATAACTGCTAGTGCCCATTTAATTAATTTAGCCTAACTTAAACTATTTGTTGGAATACCTATGCAGTGTTTTGTGGAGTCCATTTTTTCCCCCAACACATTCTGTAAAGAGCCCTTGTGTAATTAGTAGAACCCTGAATTAAGTAGATACCTTCTCTATGAATTGTTATTCTACCCAGGACCAGAGCCATTTCTTGTTGGTTCAGTTACATTGCATGTATATACCAATTATTACAACAAGCTTCACCAGTACTTGTTAAATCTCCTCTACCTTCTATATTTGAGACCACCACTCAAGTTGTCTTCCTTCATGAAGTTTTTCTGCAACAACTATTATCTCTTTTCTGAATGTCTACAACCAGGAAGTTTGGTACCTTACTGTTTTTCTCATTATTTCATTAGCATTTCATCCTCAGATATGACAGAAGCTCCTTGAAAAAAAGGACTATATCTTTACTGTGTTACCTCCACAGATCTTCACTGAGCAGCTGTTTACTGAGAATACATCACATGCCAAACCCAGGTTAATATTTGAGGATACAGAGAGGATGCATTCAAATCCAAACTCTAGAGAAGCTCTCAATCAAGTGGAGGTGACAGATCTGTGAATTGATGAATTCAGGAAGATGTAATCAGTTCTACAGACGAAGAGTTGTGAAAATATAAAACATGGGCAATTAATTTTGCCCAGTGTGGTCATATTAATAGATACTTAATCTGGGTCCTAAAAAACAAATACAGTTTCTTAGGATAAAACTTAGAGAAGGGATCAGAAAGAGAAAATTCCAGGCAGAAGTAACAGCTGGATGCATGGAAAGATTTTCTTCAAAATTTAGCACAAAGTTAAGCAAATAGCAGGGGCTTCAATAACAGTTTCATTTTAATTGGTGAAGTTCCTTTATATTGACTGGTAAAATCTAGATTAATATTTTCAGTAGACAAAATTAGAAAAATAGAGCTTTTACTTTGTATTTAATGTGCTCCCTTAAATAAAAAAGACAATTCAGTTATAAAGAGAAACTTGTCAAATATTCACTTTGATGCATTTTGGTGATGTAAACCTACACATTATCCTAAGCTTTTAATATTCCCTACTGTTCTGTTCTAATTAACGTGAGCACTGTGTCTGAAGGACAAAGTTTAGTCTACAAAGGCACTGCCTGAAGTAACAGCATTCTCATCTTGGTTGGTTTCTCTTATGAAAATAAGGAAGGCTCACATCCAGGTGTGAAGGAGAGTACTTACCCAGTCATCTATTTAGGTATAAATACACCTCTTTGGTTCTAAATTCTAAATACCTTAGCATTGTCTCCTATGTTTTTGCCAAGTGTAGCTAAAAAATGAAGTTCACTAACACTGTGGAACCATATTTATATCCAATTAGACTCTAAATATCCTTAATGAATGCAAGACAGACACCAACCCACAATCACACACAGTCTTCTGTCAAATGGGAAAGAGGTAGGAAACTAGGAAATGGCCAACCATGACTCTGTGATCAAAAGACTCAAATGGCTCCCTGTCACTTTGTAAAATACCATCAGACTGGTTTTCATGCTCTATAGACCCTACATGCTCTGCTCCTACAGAATTCCCCTTCATCATGGCCTACCACTCTCTCACTCTCCCTCTGAACTTTAGATATATAAGCCTCCCTATTCATCTTCAAAAGTGTCAAATTTATTCCTATTCCTGAACACATTTATTTGTTGTTTCTTCAGCAAGAAGATCTCCATTCATTTTCGAAATTCATTCAAGAGTCTATTCAAGTGTTACGTCTAGAGAGGTTGTTCCTGACCATGCTATTTAAAATAGGCATCATCTACCTTTATCATACTCTAATAGTCTTTCTTGCTTATATCACTTCCTGAAATCATCTCCCTCACGTGCACACACGCACTACTTTAAATGCCTGTGTCTCTTCCAGAGAGGAAAGGCAGTTTGACTCTGTTGTTCACAACTATGGCTCCAGTTTCTTGAACAGTGCCTCACATGTAATAAATGCTCAATAAATATTTCCTATTTTTTGTTGGTGTTGGCTCATGTATACAGAGTGACATGAAAGAGGGAGAAATATTTTTTTGAGTATCCTTTCCCTTTTCAAATTTGCATCTGATCATCCAACATAGATTTTCAGCTCCATTTTGGCTACCTTCACTATGATGCTAGAAGAGAAAAAACCCCATCACATCTGATAAGCACTTGACATAGAAATATGTCAAGCCAATAGTAGATCTCTTCCAGATGAACACATCTAATTATTTATTCCACAGATACTTCTTGAGCTCGTAATAACTGATACTGAGACTGCTCCTAATAATTGAAAAACACAGATCCTGATCCTGCTGGCAAGGAGTTTAAAATCTAGCTAGAAAGAAACACAGCAATCCAATAAATGCACATATAATAATTTGATTATAATTATCAAATATATTATGAAGAACAAGGTGCTATGATGCCATATAATATAGAGAGTCCAATTTGGTGTGGTGAGGCAGTAAACATTTTCTTGGGTATGCAGTATTTATGCTAAGACTTGAAGGATTAATATGAAATGACAAGGAAAAGTAAATTTTTAAAAAGGAAGGCTGCAATGGAAGGGGAAAACATTCTAGGAAGAGGGAAAGCTTAAGGACAGAGAAAATTTACTGAAGAATTTTAGGTAGGGTTGCCAGTATCGGCAAATAAAAATAAAGGATGCACAATTAAACCTGAACTTCAGATAAACTATAATTTTTTTCAATATAAGTATGTTTCATATGTTGTACAGGACATACAGTAAAAACAAAAACAAAACGTTGTTTATCTGGAATCAAATTTAACTGGGCATTGTAAATTTTATCTGAAAACCTATATTACAGGAATTTAAGAGATGGCCAGAATGCTTTGATCAGGTAGGAGACAGACTAAGGGTGGACACAGAAATTCTTCTTTTGCTTTTTACTTATTCACTTATGTATTATATAAATATCTTACATGTATTTAATGTGTCTTGCAGTCCTCAATGTACCTGCGGATATAGTCAAGCAAGATACATAGATGAATCCCTTATTACACTATCGATCAAAGACTGGTGAATATGTCTCTGTATTGTCAACCCCTAGCCCAATACTTGGCGCAGAGGTGACTTCCAGAAAGAGAAGTTCAGTAACTGAAAATATATTAATACAAAATGATGTTACTAAACAACCACTGGTTTTGGTTCCATGATAGACAGTTAGCATTTCACTTACACATAGAAACACTTAAAATTTACCTCAGTTGGTTCTTAGTGCTCATCTCACTGTGCTCATCTCATCTGTGTTCTCATCTGTGTTCTATCTCAGCTGTAATGAAAGATGAGAATGGAAAGGACTTAAGCATACGGTGCACCTTGGACTCTCCACTTTGGCTTCAAACACAGCAATACCTCAAAGATGACTGATTGTGTCCACGGGTGTTTACTGTCATATCATAATTTAGTCAGTTTCTTTAATTTACTAGTAAATTTTAGTAAATATTCATCTAAGGTAGTGAACACATACACATGGTCATTAAAATAAAAATATCATTGAAATACTCTCCCGAAACCATCATCTAAGCATTTTGATTTTGTTTAGTGGCTCTCATTCAGTGGGCACTTGGCAATTTCTGGAGACAGTTTTGACTGTCATGGCTGTGCATTTGGGGGAGGCAGTTACTGGCATCTAGTGGATAGAGGCCAGGGATGCTGGTAAACATCTTAAAGTGCGTAAGATAAACCTTCCACAATAAAGAACTGTCCAAAATGTCATTAGTGTCACTAATAAGAAACCCTGATATAAATTAGTAGATAGCTTGGTTTGAAACATATATTTTAATTCATAGCAATCCAATTTTGTCAAATACAAATACAATGGCATGAGAGAAAATAGTACATGATTGTTATAATGGGAGTTTTCCATTCTGGACTACTTATTACATGGTAGACCACTGTGCACATTTAAACTTCACAAAAATACACTGAAGTCAATTGTATTCATTGCCACTTTACATTTTAGGAAACTAAGACTTGAAATGATTAGCTAACTTGCTGATAATTGAACCTAGGTATTCTGAGGCCAAAACCTACATGCATATCCCTTCTCACGTAGTCCTTCTCCATTGAATGCATTCAATGGAATGATCACAGTAGATAATTGATTCCATAGCTCAAAATGTTTTCAACTGAAATGGTAGCAAACTCTTCCTGCCTGATTACTGCCAACATTTCAAACTGATATACGCTTTTTTTCTACCGATAATTATGAGAGCATACCTACTCTTCATAATTGTAACTATATATTCCCTTTATTGAACACCATCTGCTCTGTTTTGAGTTGAATCAGTCAACTTGTTTATTTTTAGGGGTTTACAGCTGTTGAAGAATCCCTCCCCCCCCCCCCCCCACCCACGCCTTAATTAAAGGTTTCTTTCTCTGCCTCCATTCTCCAGAAAGGGAATATCTTAATTTGTTTTTAACAACTGTCTTCAGCCTCAGTGTCAGTTAAGTAACCATATCATCTTCATACTTAAATACCTGTGTTTTCTTTTGGCTTTTAATCCTTTGCTCTATGTTTAAATTTAACTCCAAATGTAAATGGGATTATGCAAGCCTAATAGACCCTAACAATCATCCCATGAGTTCCACAGGTGATTTGCTTCCTAATTACCACTTAAAATAATACATACCTGGCTATTTTTATGCTTATATATTCATTATTGCTATATGCTGTTAAATAAAAACAGATGCACAGAAAGGGGTAAAATTGTATCTGCAAATCACTGCAGTAAATTGGATGTTTATTCACAGAAACATCTAATTGATAATCACTTGTTGGCAAGACTGGACAAGTTTCAAAGTAACTCCAAAGGAGATTCAAGCATACTGTTAAAAAGAAAGTCTCCACAGAGTACAGCAAAACACATTTGTGTTTGTTGAAGAAACTACTATGCCCCCATCACAAAATGAGTTCTAATTTTGAGGTTGAGATTTCATTCATTCACTGTGATGTTAACTGCAAGACAGGAATTACTTAGTTTCGATGAAAGAAGAGAGAATGTTGCTTCTGATCAAGCAAATTTTAAAGAAAACGCAGTCAGTTCCAGTTTGTCATTTGGGTATTCTCCATTTCTTTCAGAATCTTACCTTAACACTTTCATATATTACTGATGCAAATGGAAATTGGTTTGATCTTTTTGGAGAGAAATTTACAAACAAGAATGTTGTTCTTTAGAATTCTTGTTTGAGGCATTAGAAACTGACTAGCCAACTGGAGCAGATAGGACTTCATTAGCAGGATACCTCAGAGTTCTTAGAACTGAAGGGAGCAGGTTCAGACAGAGGTAGAAAAACACTGGGAGGAAGTACATGAAGCATGAGCTAATGGATAACTCTTAGGGAGGCTGAAATGAAATGAACCAGGTCAAAGTATTTTTAGTTTTTTTGACTATACTCTTCATTTTCAAAGAGGTAGCATTTGATTGACCTGCCCTGAGTCACATGTCCATTATTTTTCTAAGCCAGAGCAAGAAACCTTAACCAACGTTTTCACAAGAATGTATTCCAAAGGAAAAGGTTGTTGCCAATAAACAGATAAACAAACAGACCCATCACTTATATCAAAAGGTTTTAAAATAAGTATTCCTTTTGATCAAGAAATGGACCTCTGGGTCATAACCTGGGGAAATAGTCAAAGATGTTTTCAAGATTTACATCTAGTAGTTAATTTTATGAGAAAGCTGAAAAATTCCATACAAAATATGAAATTAAAAAAACAGGCTAAGGGTCTGAAAGTTAAAAGTATAATTCAATTTTTGTTTAGTTGACAATGTACTGATGAGAAAGTACCATATGAAAATTAAGTAATTTTATTGTATACATTTTTTCTTTTCAAATCTTTATATATATTTTCAAGCTTTACTGAAATATAATTGACACATTATATTGTCACTGTATAATTAGGTATACACATATAATTATGAAATGATTACCACAATAAGGTTACTTAGCACTTGCAATGCCTCACATAATTTTTTGTTGTGTGTGGTCAGAACATTTAAGATTTACTTTCTTAGTAAATTTCAAATACAGTACTGTTAACTATAGTCACCATGCTACACCTTAGATCTGCAGAACTTTTCATCTTATTACTGGATGTTTATACCCTTTGTTTGTCCCAACATCTCTCCAGTTTTCTCACCCCTCCCCCCAAGACATGGCAACCACCATTCTACTCTGTTTCTATGAATTCAGCTCTTTTTTTGGCTTCTACATGTAAGCGAGATCATACAGTATTTGTCTTTCTCTGTATAACCTACTTTACTTACTACAGTGCACTCAAGGTCCATGCATGTTGTTGTAAAAGGCAGAAGTTCCTTCATTTTTATGGCTGAATAATATTTCATTGTATGCATATACCACATCTTCTTCACCCACTGATGGATACTTAGGTGGTTTTCATGTCTTGGTTATTGTGAATAATGTTGCGATGAACATGGGAGTGTAGATATCTCTTCAAGAGGGTGGTGATTTCATTTATTTGGATGTATACCCAGAAGTGAAATTTCTGGATTACATGTTAGTTCTATTTTTGGTTTTTTTTGAGGAACCTCCATATTGTCTGCCATAGTGTCTGCACCAATTTACATTCCCATCAACACTGTACAAGAGTTCCTTTTTCTCCACTCCTCACTGACATTTGTCATGGCTTGTCTTTTTGATAATAGCCATTTTTTAAAAACTTTTATTTATTTATTTTTGGCTGTGTTGGGTCTTCGCTGCGGTGCGCAGGCTTCTCATTGCAGTGGCTTCTCTTGTTGCGGGGCACGGGCTCTAGGTGCGGGCTTCAGTAGTTGTGGCTCGCAGGCTCTAGAGCGCAGGCTCAGTAGTTGCGGTGCACGGGCTTAGTTACTCTGCGGCATGTGGGATATTCCCGGACCAGGGCTCGAACCCGTCTCCCCTGCCTTGGCAGGTGATTCTTAACCACTGCACCACCAGGGAAGCCCCAGTCATTTTAACAAATACGAGGTGATGTTTCATTGTGGTTTTGGTTTGCATTTCTCTGATCATTAGTGATGCTGAACATCTTTTTATCTGTAGGTCTAGGTACATGTGATCTGGCTGGGAAGCTAAGCTCATGGAAAAACTGGCCTGGTGCTAGGTTGGACCCGGAGCTTGTTTCCAAATAACCTACCTGGAGCCTAGGTTTGGGGGGCTGCTTTGGTGCTGTGCTGGACTGAAATCTTAGGCTCATGGGACCCCACCAGGAACCTGGGCCATGCGAGGCACCATGAAAGCCAACCTAGTACTGCAGTAGACTGAGATCCTCGGACTGCAACAAGTCTGCGTGGTGTTGCCGTGGACCTGGTGTGGGATCCCCAATGAGGTCAGGTGCTTACTTCACTCTCCCCCATGGAGGAGGTGTCTCTCTCCATACTGGGCTGTCCAGGCTTGTGGGAGGGGTAACGGGGGTGATATGAAACTGTCTTTCCTACCTTCTTCAGTGCATCTTTTCCTATTTCTGTGCTCCATCTAGATGCTGTAATCTCTCACCTGGAACCCTTAGCTCTTATACGGGTATCTTCACGCATGGATAGTTGTCCAAATTGATGTTTCTGAGAGGGGATGAGCTCTACAAATTCTCATACTGCCATCTCGCTGATGTCATTCCTCTACCTATATTTTCTTCTTAGTTATGTATTTACATTTTAGCAATGGAACTTCCCTTTGTGATTGCAGGAGTCATACAGCATAATGCTAAGAATAATTATAATGTGAATAAAAAAGCATTTTGACTCTAATTTGAACTTCAAATTTATGAAATAGGATTATAGCAGCTCCCTCTATGGATGGAAAAGAAACCCAGTGAAATAAAAATGTTATTAGTGGTTATCTCCAGATAATATTTTGGAGAGTGGTTTTTAAATTTCTTGCAATACAAGTATTTTTCTTGTAATAAGAAAGGAAAGCAAGAAAGAGTAAAAATTCTTACGTAAGCTCAGGTGTTTATATAAATGCTTATGAGATCTTTTGCTAACTTTTTTATGAGGGAAAGTCAATTTATAGCCAAATTATTAGTGCAATCTGTCCAGATTCCTTAAATGTCTTCATTTATACATCTCATCTTATAGCCTACTGAAAACAAAAGAAGTAATAAACTCAGTGGCTGAGAGCAGAGGCTTTAAAGCCAGTTAGATCTGTACCTGAATCTTACTTGTTCCACTTATTACCCAACTTGCTTCAATGTTCTGACCTCAGTATCCACATATATAAAACAGTGATAATAATTTCTCTTAAGATCATTATGGGAATGAAAATCTATATGGACGTTATATCTATTTTACATTCACTGTAGGAATATAAAGTTTATAGAAAATAATTTGTTAGAAAATTAATTTAAAGAAAAATATTAAACAAACTATTTAAAATTTTTATTTTATACAGATATATGTAAAATCATGAAAGTAGAATGCAAGTAGCTGAAATGGGAGAACAGTGCTCTAAAATGATGAATAGAAGTTTGAGGAAGCTCTGGCTCATGTAACATCCAACATGCATGACAACAGTGGTCCCCCACATTTTGGGCAGCAGGAACTGGTTTTGTGGAAGACAAGTTTTTCATGGACAGTGGGGTGGGGGAGCGTTGGGGGAGAGATGTTTCAGGCGGTAATGCAAGCGATGGGGAGCGGCAGACGAAGCTTTGCTCACTTGCCGGCCACTCATCTCCTGATGTGAGGCCTGGTTCCTAAAAGGCTGTGGACCAGTACAGGTCCATGGTCCAGGGGTTGGGGGCCCCTGCATTACAAGGTGCTATGTTTCCGGAAAAATCACGCCCTTGTTCAACTGCTGGCGAGTAGTAATAGGATGTCTTATTCTGGGAAGCCACAATCTAACACAGAGGTTATTATGTTGTGATCCATGGATGCCCCTAGTGGTCTGTGAGATCATATACACACTTTAAATGTCTTAATAGGCATGTCTTTCTTGGCATGAGAATCAATAGCCTTCATGAACATTTCCAAAAGAAATGAGACCCTTAAAATATTAAGAAGCACAGAATTAAAATCTCCAATATTAATCACTCCCAATGTCCCTTATGTTGTCTACTTCTTTATTTGCTGCTCTTTATCTGTTTTTCCCAAGTGTTGCAAATATGAGCTGGCTGCTTGAAAGACCACTAGAAATTAGTAGGAACAAGCCATGTACGTTCCCTCTTTTTCTCATCCTTGGTAATGAGCAAACCCATCTGTGGTCGGGATGAAATATAAAATTGAATTGGCTAGGGTGAGAACACACGAATAATAATTTAGTATAAAACACGTCTTATGCACTTGCTGCTGGAGATGTGGATCGGCATCCAGAAAATAGAATGGCGTATTTTAAAACATAAATGTTGTATGTTATATGACTAGGATCAGAATACTGAAATGAATTCTTCCGTTATCCCCTGTCTTCATAATTCAAGCCTGAAGTCTGATCTCCATCATAAGCCTCATCTAATTCTTCTAGCCTTTACTAACATCACTTCTCTGAATTCCCATTCCTGGGATGATAGGTAGTTTTCTGGCCAACTCCAATCAGTTGTTTGGCTGCTTGGGAGGATTTGGAGGACCCATTAAGGCTCAGCTGGAAAGAGAAACTTGATGATGAGCAGTGTGTGCTGTGGGCTCTGACTGGAGATTGGCTGGCCTTAGGCTAGATCAGCACTAAGGAAACAACACAGGGCTTACAGCAGAAAAATACCAGAAGTATTTTAAAAACACTAATCAGGACCTGGTGAAATCCCAAAGTTCCACACTGAATTTACATCCAGCTAGGTATGAGTATCAAGCAGGGTTATGATGACCTCGGTTACTTTTACCTTGGGCATGAAAGTATTAGCAACTGCGCTGCTGAGTTACCATCATCTTGAACCATAAACTTATAAGTCACTACAACCATAGAAATGATCAGTCAGATAAATTTTGCTCAAATTCCATTATCCAGATGAGTATACATAAATAAAACTAGCTACCGTTAGATTATAACAAGCAGTTCGAAGCTGTTACAACAGGTAGCATGGAAACGTTTTGGATGACAGTAGAGAAAACAGGCTTTTTCTCTCTGCCATTTGAAGTAAATGACAAGTACTATGCTTATTCTTCAAGTAACCTTGAAAGTGTGATAGTACTATTATTATTATCTTTATCTACAACTGAGAAAATATGTTCAAAAGATTGTGCCCAAAAGTAGATGACAGCTGAACCCAGGTCAATCTCTGCTATAGCCCATGCATTCAATCTCGACAGTATCTAACTTTAAAAGCCATTGTTAAATTATCCATACTCTCTGCAGATTCTCTTTGTGAATAAGAGGAGGTCAGCTAACAGCTGACCAGGGTAACTGTTAAATGCACATTCAGATATCTGATATAAGAGCAATGAAGAGGGGAGTCCATTTTTCAGCAGGAAAAAACACAGAAATATATACCCTCTAGTTTCTTAACTAAAACAATCCTGATAGGGAGGAAATACGGTCCCCTTCTCTTGTTATTATGTATGGCAAACTCAAATATAAAATGGTATAATGGAATATTACTTAAGAGCATTGGGTTGGGAGCCAGGGTTCATATCTTTGGCCTGTAATACTTACACAGTGTGTGAAATTAAAAAATCTGTTGTTTAGTTCCTGCATCTGACGAAATATAGATGTAATGAATTGTTATAATCATTTCACATAACCAGACTCTCTCAGATTGTTGTGAGAATTAAAATAATACCTAACATGGAGTAAGCATCACTGAAGTGTTAACTATGATCATAGTTATTATAATAGTAATTACTCATATTCCAGTCCAACCTAAAGTACCAAAAATTCAGTTCTGTTTCAATACTTCAGGCAGTTCTTTTTAGAATCCTCTACCATGTGCACTTGCTTATGACTAAAAACCCTAACATTAAAAAACATCCTTTCTCACATAAAGCACTTAAGATAAAGTGATAAGCAAAAGAGATGCCTCCCTGCCCTCATAAAATTTTCAGCTGCTCAGAGAATGTAGGAACTGAGATAAATAAATACTTTGGAGTATTATGAATGTTTTGGAAGACAAAATATAGCTGTGATGGAGAGTATAATTGGGGTATTGGGGGTCAGGAAAGGCTCCCTGAGGAGGTGGGATTTAAGTTGAAACCTGGAAGATGAGGAAACTAAGTGAGAAGTGACTCAAACAGAAAAAAAGGCATGTGTGCAAAGCTAGGAGGAAGAGAGAATGCGAGCTAAGCATTCATTATGGCTAGAGAGGACAGAGAAGGAGAATGAAGTAGGGAATGTAAAAACGGACAAAAGGTGAAAACTACAGACCTTGTTTGGCATTTTAGGAAGGAGGGATTACATTATGAGGGTCATGAAAAGTCACTGAAGAGTTTTAAGCAAGGGAGTGACAATCCATTTGTTACCAATAGAAAGCTAGAATTTAGCCTATGCTCATTATCACAGATCCAAAAGGAACTGAAAGGAATTTAAATGTTTACTTAAGTCTCTCTAAAAAAAAAAAATGCTGATGGGAGATTAAATCGAATAGAGTCCACAAGATCCCAGCATTCGGTTTTACTGTCTATCTTTCCTAAATCAAAGACATTCCAGCATAACTGCTACTTTTTCCTTTTCTCATGCCCTTTTCAAAATTGCTCCCATATCTCCATTTTCAGAACCACTCCAGGCTTTCTCTCTGTCCCTCTCCTTTCATTCTACAGATCCTTTTCAAGATGAGCCTGGAGATACATAGACCAAATCCCCCTTCATGGAAGTGCTTGCCAAGTTGGAGGAGGGTAGTCAGCGGGCAGTCTTCACCTGTAGGCTCTTTCGGGGGATTCCTCAGCTTGAGAGAGCAATCTCTTCTTCCCAGCTCTCACCTTTCCCAGGGCAGCTCACATCTGGTGTTTGAGAGAAGTGGGGATATAAAAGACCTGCCCCAGACACTTCATCCCACAGTGGGATAACTCTGTCCACATATACCCTAGAGATTCATCCCAGTGGGGTTCCTTGAGGCCTTGTCAGACCTGCATGGAATTAGTTTTCTCCCTTTGCCCCGTCCTGCTTTCTCTCCTTTCCTTTCATGGTTTTGACCAAATAAACCTCTCACACTAGACACGGAATCTAGAGAACACAGTCTGCAAGACTTGGCGTGTCTATTTTCCTCTTCAGGAGAAAGCTCTGTCAATTCACATAGAAATGAACCCCGTTTTCCAAACTGAATTTCCTTTATTTCTCTCTGCACATTGCTCTGATCAAAAAGAAGAAAGTCTTGTAACTTGAGCAACAAAAAACACCTCTCTCATAAGTTCATGGAGTTAACTTATACAGGGCAGTTAGAAAGGTACAGTGATCCTGTGAATTTTCATATATTAATTTTTTGGTTGATGTCACTCTTAGAATTTGTGAACGGTTTCTTCCATGACACTGTTCTCAGTCACTGAGGTTTCTGGAGCTGGCAGAAAGGCATCAAATCTACTACACTCTGCATCAGAAAGACTGCATGTTGTCTGCCCATGGAGGCAAATCTACTTTTGTCCTCATGAGTCTTGGGCATTTGTGATGCACTATGATAGAAATGAGAGATGAAAATGGAGAGAGTTGAGAGGAGAAAGAGAAGGACACTGCGAGGTCAATCCACATAACCAGGAATGGGAGGTGGGTGGGGCCGGCATGTTTATTGTTTGGTGAAATTGCTGGGTGGTGGAAGATGTCAGTGGTGAATAAAAGGAACAGAGTTAGTCTGAGTATGAGGGAGTTGGGAAGAAAGAATGGAATGCTTGAGAAATATTGCTGGGAGTTATGAACTGAATTTCCTTTTATGTGTATTGAGAGGTAGGAAAGAGACTGTGGTTTCTTTGTATATTGGTTTTTTGTGTTTGGACTAGAAGAGACCACCGGTATCAGGATTACCTGGACAGCATTAAACTTGATTCTATGGCCTCAGCTCTACAATTAATGGATGGAATTTGGAGCTAGATCTCCAATATCTTCACTTTTAACAAACATCCTAGGTATTTCTAGGGCACATGATCTATACATCACAATACCCGAAGCACTGCCCTAGTCTAGAAGTCAATCTTCAAATAGGGGAAGTTGTCCCCTGAGGATACACAGACTTGTAGGGGATATACAGGCATGTATGATTTTGAGAAAATACATATCCAGATTCTCAATTTCTGAATGTGGACCTTTGGTAAAGGTGATCTTTCTGAAAAGGTCTGTTGACTATCACTTTTCCATAACTACCTCTGCTTTAAGTGTTTCTCCCTCTGAGGTGGGAGAGCTGAGTTCAGGACATTGGTTCACCAGAGATCTCCTGGCTGCACGTAATATCAAATGGCGAAATCTCTCCCAGAATTCTTCATCTCAACGCTAAGACCCAGCTCCACTCAATGACCAGCAAGCTACAGCGCTAGACACTCTATGCCAAACAACTAGCAAGACAGGAACACAACCCCACCCATTAGCAGAGAGGCTGCCTAAAATCATAAAAAGGTCACAGACACCCCAAAACACACCAGCGGACGTGGTCCTGCCCACCAGAAAGACAAGAACCAGCCTCATCCACCACAACACAGGCACCAGTCCCCTCAACAGGAAGCCTACACAAGCCACTGAACCAATCGTACCCACTGGGAGCAGACACCAAAAACAATGGGAAATACGAACCTGAAGCCTGTGAAACAGAAACCCCAAACACAGTAAATTAAGCAAAATGAGAAGACAGAAAACTACAAAGCAGATGAAGGAACAAGGTAAAAATCCACCTGAACAAACAAATGAAGAGGAAATAGGCAGTCTACCTGAAAAAGAATTCAGAGTAATGATAGTAAAGGTAATCCAAAATCTTGGAAATAGAATGGAGAAAATACAAGAAACTTTAAACAAGGACCTAGAAGAACTAAAGATGAAACAAGCAACGATGGACAACACAATAAATGAAATTAAAAATAGCAGAATAACAGAGGAAGAAGAACGGATACGTGACCTGGAAGATAAAATAGTATAAATAACTACCACAGAGCAGAATAAACAAAAAAGAATGTAAAGAAATGAGGAAAATCTCAGAGACCTCTGAGACAACATTAGATACACCAACATTCGAATTATAGGGGTCCCAGAAGAAGAGAAAAAAAAGGGACTGAGAAAATATGTGAAGAGATTATAGTTGAAAATTTCCCTAATATGGGTTAAGAAATAGTCAATAAAGTCCAGGAAATGCAGAGAGTCACATACAGGATAAATCCAAGGAGAAACATGCCAAGACACATATTAATCAAACTATCAAAAATTAAATACAAAGAAAAAATATTAAAAGCAGCAAGGGAAAAACAACAATTAACATACAAGGGAATCCCCATAAGGTTAACAGCTAATCTTTCAGCAGAAACTCTGCAGGCCAGAAGGGAGTGGCAGGACATATTTAAAGTGATGAAAGGCAAAAACCTACAACCAAGATTACTCTACCCAGCAAGGATCTCTTTTAGATTCAATGGAGAAATTAAAACCTTTACAGAAAAGCAAAAGCAAAGAGAATTCAGTACCACAAAACCAGCTCTACAACAAATGCTAAAAGAACTTCTCTAGGCAGGAAACACAAGAGAAGGAAAAGACCTACAATAACAAACCCCCAAAAATTAAGAAAATGGGAATAGGAACATACATATCGATAATTACCTTAAATGTAAATGGATTAAATGCTCAAACCAAAAGACACAGACTGGCTGAATGGATACAAAAACAAGACCCATATATATGCTGTCTACAACAGACCCACTTCAGACCTAGGGATACATACAAACTGAAAGTGAGGTGATAGAAAAAGATATTCCATGCAAATCGAAATCAAAAGAAAGCTGGAGTAGCAATTCTCATATCAGACAAAACAGACTTTAAAATAAAGACTACTACAAGAGACAAAGAAGGACACTACATAATGATCAAGGGATCAATCCAAGAAGAAGATATAACAATTGTAAATATTTATTCACCCAACATAGGAGCACCCCAATACATAAGGCAAATGCTAACAGCCATAAAAGGGGAAATGGACAGTAACACAATCCCAGTAGGGGACTTTAACACTCCACTATCACCAATGGACAGATCATCCAAAATGAAAATAAGTATGGAAACACAAACTTTAAATGACACATTAAACAAGATGGACTTAATTGATATTTATAGCACATTCCATCCAAAAACAGCAGATTACACTTTCTTCTCAACTGCTCATGGAACATTCTCCAGGATAGATCATATCTTGGGTCACAAATCAAGCCTTGGTAAATTTAAGAAAACTGAAATCATATCAAGTATCTTTTCTGACCACAACGCTATGAGATTAGACATCAATTACAGGAAAACATCTGTAAAAAACAGCAACACATGGAGGCTAAACAATACACAATTAAATAACCAAGAGATCACTGAAGAAATCAAAGAGGAAATCAAAAAATACCAAGAAACAAATGACAATGAAAACACGACGACCCAAAACCTATGGGATGTAGGAAAACCAGTTCTAAGAGGGAAGATTATAGCAATACAATCCTACCTCAAGAAAGAAGAAAAATCTCAGATAAACAACCTAACCATACACCTAAGGCAACTAGAGAAAGAAGAACAAAAAAAACCCCGAAGTTAGGAGAAATCATAAAGATCAGATCAGAAATAATGAAAAGGAAATGAAGGAAACGATAGCAAAAATCAATAAAACTAAAAGCTGGTTCTTTGAAAAGATAAACAAAATTGATAAACCTTTAGCCAGACTCATCAAGAAAAAAAGGAAGACTCAAATCAATAGAATTAGAAATGAAAAAGGAGAAGTAACAACTGACACTGCAGAAATACATAGGATCATGAGAGATTACGACAAGCAAGTATATGCCAATAAAATGGACAACCTGGAAGAAATGGACAAATTCTGAGAAAATCACAACCTTCTGAGACTGAACCAGGAAGAAATAGAAAATATAAAGAGACCAATCACAAGCACTGAAATTGTAACTGATTAAAAATCTTCCAACAAACAAAAGGCCAGGACCAGATGGCTTCACAGGCAAATTCTATCAAGCATTTAGAGAAGAGCTAACACCTATCCTCCTCAAACTCTTCCAAAATATAGCAGAGGGAGAAACACTCCCAAACTCATTCTATGAGGTCACCATCACCCTGATACCAAAACCAGACAAAGATGTCAGCAAAAAAGAAAACTACAAGCCAATATCACTGACGAACATAGATGGAAAAATCCTCAACAAAATTCTAGCAAAAGGAATCCAACAGCACATTAAAAGGATCATACACCATGATCAAGTGGGCTTTATCCCAGGAATGCAAGGATTCCTCAATATATGCAAATCAATCAATGTGATAAACCACAGTAACAAACTGAAGGAGAAAAACCATATGATCATCTCAACAGGTGCAGAAAAAGCTTTTGACAAAATTCAACACCCATTTATGATAAAAACCCACCAGAAAGTAGGCATAGAGGGAACTTTCCTCAACATGATAAAGGCCATATATGACAAACGCACAGCCAACATTGTCCTCAGCGGTGAAAAACTGAAACCATTTCCACTAAGATCAGGAACAAGACAAGGTTGCCCACTCTCACCACTATTATTCAACATAGTTTTGGAAGTTTTAGTGACAGCAATCAAAGAAGAAAAATAAATAAAAGGTATCCAAATCAGAAAAGAAGAAGTAAAACTGTCACTGTTTGCAGATGACATGACACTATACATAGAGAATCCCAAAGATGCTACCAGAAAACTACTAGAGCTAATCAATGAATTTGGTACAGTAGCAGGATACCAAATTAATGCACAGACATCTCTTGCATTCCTATACACTAATGATGAAAAATCTGAAAGAGAAATTAAGGAAACACTCCCGTTTACTACTGCAACAAAAAGAATAAAATACCTAGGAATAAACCTACCTAAGGAGACAAAAGAACTGTATGTGGGAAACTATAAGACACTGATGAAAGAAATTAAAGATGATACAAACAGATGGAGAGATACACCATGTTCTTGGATTGGAAGAATCAACATTGTGAAAATGACTCTACTACCCAAAGCAATCTACAGATTCAATGCAATCCCTATCAAACTACCAATGGCATTTTTCACAGAACTAGAACAAAAAATTTCACAATTTGTATGGAAACACAAAAGACCCCGAATAGCCAAAGCAATCTTGAGAAAGAAAAGCAGAGCTGGAAGAATCAGGCTCCCTGACTTCAGATTATACTACAAAGCTACAGTAATCAATACAGTATGGTACTGGTACAAAA
Organism: Stenella coeruleoalba; assembly: GCF_951394435.1. Taxonomy (NCBI): domain Eukaryota; kingdom Metazoa; phylum Chordata; class Mammalia; order Artiodactyla; family Delphinidae; genus Stenella; species Stenella coeruleoalba. The sequence goes on from NC_137148.1 coordinate 138,504,071, forward strand.
AGAGAAACACAGATCAGTGGAACAAGATAGAAAGCCCAGAGGTAAACCCACACACCTATGGTCACTTTATTTTCGATAATGGAGGCAAGAATATACAATGGAGAAAAGACAGCCTCTTCAAGAAGTGGTGTTGCAAACACTGGAGAGCTACATGTAAAAGAATGAAATTAGAACACTCCCTAACACCATACACAAAAATAAACTCAAAATGGATTAAAGACTTAAATGTAAGACCAGACACTATAAAACTTTTAAAGGAAAACAGGCAGAACACTCTTTGACATAAATCACAGCAAGATCCTTTGTGACCCACCTCCTAGAGAAATGGAAATAAAAACAAAAATAAACAAATGGGACCTAATGAAACTTAAAAGCTTTTGCACAGCAAAGGAAACCAAGAGACGAAAAGAAAACCCTGAGAATGGGAGAAAATATTTGCAAATGAAGCAACTGATAATGGGTTAATATCCAAAATATACAAGCAGCTCATACAGCTCAATATCAAAAAAACAACCCAATCCAAAAATGGGCAGAAGACCTAAATAGACATTTCTCCAAAGAAGATATACAGATTGCCAACAAATACATGAAAGGATGCCCAACATCGCTAGTCATTATTGAAATGCAAATCAAAACTACAATGAGGCATCACCTCACACCAGTCAGAATGGCCATCATCAAAAAATCTACAAACAATAAATGCTGAAGAGCATGTGGAGAAAAGGGATCACTCTTGCCCTGTTGGTGGGAATGTTAATTGATATAGCCACTATGGAGAACAGTATGGAGGTTCCTTAAAAAACTACAAATAGAACTACCATATGACCCAGCAATCCCACTACTGGGCATATACCCTGAGAAAACCATCATTCAAAAAGAGTCCTGTACCAAAATATTCATTGCAGCTCTATTTACAATAGCCAGGACATAGCAGCAATCTAAGTGTCCATCGGTAGATGAATGGATAAAGAAGATGTGGCACATATATACAATGGAATATTACTCAGCCATAAAAAGAAACGAAATTGAGCTATTTGTAATGAGGTGGATAGACCTAGAGTCTGTCATACAGAGTGAAGTAAGTCAGAAAGAAAAAGACAAATACCGTATGCTAACACATATATATGGAATTTAAGAAAAAAAAAATGTCATGAAGAACCTAGGGGTAAGGCAGGAATAAAGACGCAGACCTCCTAGAGAACGGACTTGAGGTTATGGGGAGGGGGAAGGGTGAGCTGTGACAGGGCGAGAGAGAGTCATGGACATGTACACACTAACAAACGTAGTAAGGTAGATAGCTAGTGGGAAGCAGTCGCATGGCACAGGGATATTGGCTCGGTGCTTTGTGACAGCCTGGAGGGGTGGGATAGGGAGGGTGGGAGGGAGGGAGACGCAAGAGGGAAGAGATATGGGAACATATGTATATGTATAACTGATTCACTTTGTTATAAAGCAGAAACTAACACACCATTGTAAAGCAACTGTACCCCAATAAAGATGTTAAAAAAAAAAAGAGTCATGTACCAAAATATTCATTGCAGCTCTATTTACAATAGCCAGGACATAGCAGCAATCTAAGTGTCCATCGGTAGATGAATGGATAAAGAAGGTGTGGCACATATATACAATGGAATATTACTCAGCCATAAAAAGAAATGAAATTGAGTTATCTGTAGTGAGGTGGATGGACCTAGAGACTGTCATACAGAATGAAGTAAGTCAGAAAGAGAAAAACAAATAGCGTATGCTAACACATATATATGGAATCTAAAAAAAAAAAAAGAAAAAAAAAAGGTTCCGAAGATCCCAGGGGCAGGACAGGAATAAAGACGCAGACATAGAGAATGGATTTGAGGACACGGGGAGGGGGAAGGGTAAGCTGGGACGAAGTGAGAGAGTGGCATGGACATATATACACTACCAGATGTAAAATAGATAGCTAGTAGGAAGCAGCTGCATAGCACAGGGAGATCAGCTCAGCGCTATGTGACCACCTAGAGTGGTGGCATAGGGAGGGTGTGAGGGAGATGGAAGAGGGAGGAGATATGGGGATGTATGTATAGGTATAGCTGATTCACTTTGTTGTATAGCAGAAACTAACACACCATTGTAAAGCAATTATACTCCAATAAAGACGTTAAAAATTTTTTAAAATAAAATGTGAAAAAAAAATCTTAAACCTATATGTTAAGATTTAAATAATTTAAAAAGTTATTTTAGTGAATACATGTATATATGTGTGTATGTGCCTAGTCACATACATATCAATACTAGTAATTTTCCTCCATCATGCAATAGTCCAAGTTAAGCAGTCCAGACTAGCAAAACCATCTGCAGACATTGATTTCTTGAAATCAAGTTTGCTCCAGCATCCCCTACGACTTTGCTACAGGCCTTGGCCCAATCATATCAGCCCATAATCTACTGGCAAACACTGACCACTTAAGTGCAAGAAGGCTGGGAAATGTAGTTGCTAGGTAAGTTGCTACATCCCAGGTACAAATTCAAGTCAATAGAAGAAAGAACAGATTTGAAAAGACATCTTGAAGCCGTTCCACACGAAGTGAATTTACTAATAAATTTTTATGGGATAATCATCACTTTACCCAGTGTATTTTAATACACTACTAAATTCTGTTTATTAGTGTTTTGCTTTTGTGTTTCTCAATATGTTATCTGACATTGCCATATAACTTTTCTCTATCATGCCATGCTTATCTAGTTTTCATATAAAGAATATTATAATTTCACAAATGAACTAGAATACTCCTTTTTATTGTAACTGGAATAGATTGTTAATTTTTTAAAAGATCAAAATGATTTCGAAGATGATCACCTATAAAACCTCTGGACATAGACGATTTGTTTTTCAATATTCTTAAATTTTTTTAAACAAATAATTCTATTGCTTTAATTAAAATGGGTCTACTTTGGGTTTTCTACTTCTGAAGTAAGTTTTGGTAAATTATAAAATTTTCTAGGAAATTAAGCATTTTGTTAAAATTTTAAATGCACTAGAATAACATTAATTTTTGATCATATTTGCTTGTGATTCTTTTCATGTTTGTTTTAACAAAGACCCTACAGCTGGCCTGCTCTACAGAACGAGTTGCTCTTCACCTTTGTCTGTAGGACTCAGTAAATGAAATGATGCCACAAGTGTAGGTGACAACCGTGTATGCTCTATAGACCCTCTGGCAAGTTCTAATAAGAAAAACACAGTACACACTGGTAGGTATTGAGGCAAAGTCATGAGTTCTGCAAATTTCTATTTTCCTTTTGCAAAACAAAAAAGCTTCTGGTTTGCTCTTGGACTTTGATAGTGTGAACCTGTAACTGTGGAACATCACGTGACTCTGCAATCTGAGCTGCCTATCATAATCAATAAGCCATAGGGCAGAAATTCACAGCAGCACCGTAACACCCAGTTGAAGTGGAATATTTAAAATGCAGTTTAATTAGGTCCTTAGGGCATGAGTAGTTGCATGGGCCTGTGGTTCAGATCTACTTGCCAATAGGGCTCTGGTTTAATATTTGTCAATAATAGACACTCCCATGAGACCCACATGACAACAGAAAAGGGGGAGCCTCCTTCTCCAGCCATAAAGGTCAGATACACAGTCTTGTAGATATTCTCCAGTGAAGCACCCTCCTTAGAGCTGTACACAGTTGAGCTTATCAGTAGCAGTTTCATTTGACTCCTGAAACCCCAGAGAAAATCTGTAATAATAGTAAAAAATATTCAAAATAGTCTAGATGTTTTCAGGAGTTGATTATTTCCATTCTTATAATTGTTCTCATTAAATGCAGCTATAGGCACAACAACAGCTCACTGATGGAGTTACAACTGTTGAGCATCATGGGTGTCAATAATTTTCTTAACCTGGGGTGGAGGTGAGCTTATTGCCCATTCTTGAACACAGCTATGACTTCTATTTTGGCAGAGTGGGATCTTAGGAGATCACTTTTACATTTCAGTATCCTTTTAGGGAGTTCCTGGAATGATCTGCAGCAATAGAATTCACTGACCACAGGTCATTCTATTTTGTTTTAACATGCAGTGGCCACAAGCAAGAGTAGCCAGTGTTCTAAGCAGGAGTGAATGGCCACATGCATGCCTTGTCTGCAGCACCGGGCCTAAGGAGTATGTGAGTTGCTTTGCTGGTTCCTGGAGCCCAAGTATACTAGCAACAAAGAGAGCTGATCAGTTAACTCTTTTTATCTGTGGCTGTCTGGCCTCACGCAGGGAAATCATAGCTCCAGATCTCACAAAGAAATATTTGGAAATCATTGCCCAAGACAACATCTACTGGGTACCTGAACTGGGGTGTAATGCAGATCTTAGTATGGGACAACCATGTTGGCCCCATATGCATATAGAGCAGAAAAAGAAAAGTTGGCAACAAAGAGAAAAGAATAAAGCAAACGTAGAGAGGAAAGTAGAGAAGAGACATGATAATGGTAAGAGAGAGAGGCTGCAAAGTTGCAGATGACTTTCCAGTTCTAATCCCAGCCATAATTAAGATGTGACAGAACTTCCTTGCCTTGAAATCCATATGCTAACAGCTGAATTCTTCTAATAAGTGTATTTTATTTCCTAGCTTAATCTCGTTTGAACAGGTATTTCACACTTGCCCCAAGTTATCCCACGCCTAAGACACATGCCAAACAACTGAGGGAAGAACATTTAAATCTACTAAGGAAGAATGAAAGAGCCCTCTTCAAACTACTGCTAAAAAGTCTGGAATTCTAAACCAACAGCATCCCTCTAATTAGGACACTGAAACACCATATATTCTAAGGCTTTCACTATATAGATAAGGAAACTCTCTGTATGGTCACATTTTATGCAGTTCAATAACAATTTCAAAAAGGAATATTTTTGCTCTAGATAAAAAGAAAGAACCCACACCTCAACATGGAAGAGTATAAAATGGAAGTCACTGCTCAGTGCAGTCTGGTATTATTCTGATTCTGTTTACAACTGATGATGATTTATATTTGGGAGAGATATTTTTCCTTAAATATGCTTGTGTTTCTCACATGCTGTCTCAGCAATTTAGGTATCTAATTACTTGCATGTATTCATTCTGAAGACAGGAGCCTTAGGTTAAAACCCACCTTGTGAATCTCAAATCTCGTTGCCATGGTAACAGTGTTCATTTTCCACCAACTCTGCACTCTTAGCTAACTTAAGTATCATGGATTTCTTTCTGATGCCAAAGCACTGTGATAGATCATTATGGAATTTTTATGTATATTATAGTACAGCCTTTAATTTCTTTTCTAAAATTGTTTAACAGGCTGCATCTTATATTGTGCATTAAATAACCCCAGATTCTCCTATTCATTTGGAAAATGTTATAAATCTTGAACTTTGATTTTGGTGTAGGCTGACATTAATCATTTTATGCTTTACAACTCCTCATTTTGGCCTTGTGAAGAATTCAAAGAAAATTTAAATTCCGAGAACGCAGCTTTATTTCATAGGATAATATTCTTAGTGTTTATAATTTGCCTGTAAGCTCCCAATGATGGAAAATATGTTCATATTCTTTGAATCATTCTAAGTAACCAGAACACTGCTTCCATACATACTGACTGAAACTGGATATGTCATATCTCAAGGCAACACTGATGAAAACCCATACAACATCGTCTCAATTCCAAAGTATCTCTCCTCACTACTTGCTTTAGTGGCTTAAAATTCCCATTGTGACCTACACCCCTTGGAAAGACATCAAGTTTCAAGGAAGACAAAGACATAGCAAGTGTGAGTAAAACTTGAATTCCAATCCATCATCAGCATAATGCTAATACTCTCTACTATTTTCTGAGCATTACAGTGATAGCGTTCTACCTACCTACCATCCAAAGCATTTTACCTAAGTTGTTCCATATGACCCTTCAGAGCAACTGCATTTTATCCAAGAGGACAGTTAAGGTATAGGGGGGTGGAGTAACTTAACTGAAGGCATGTAACTATAAACTATTCAAACTCAAGTATGCTAAACGGTTTCCATTAGTGAGGATATTTCTGGCTACAAGTAGCTAAAAATCCAGATTTGCCCTCAAATCCCAGGGCTAGGACAAGAATGGGATTAGAAAAGCACCTAGAGCACAAGTGTTTTAAGGCACACTTGTCTCAAGTCCTCAATCTAGCTCCAGTTCTGTCCCATCCTTCCCATCCTGCTCTCTGCCCCAGTAGGCTGACTTGCATGGGCCACATCAGAGCTCCTTTTCCCTCTAACTTTCCAATGGATTAAGGTTTTACTACTGGATTTTAGCAGGAAATCAGAAAAAAAAATAAGGAGAGAGACCTACCTTTAAAGTAGCCTTGGTCTCTTTCCTCCATAAATTTCCTTTACAATTTCCCTACAAATTATAACTGCTTATCATACCATATTACATAAGGGCCACAGAATAAAATGTGTTTTAAGAGGGCTGGTAGAAATACGTGTTTTGAAAAAAAAAATAGTAATACAGATACTGAAATCTCTTATGATATGCCTCAAAAAATACTATAAATATTACTAATATTATCTTTAGTTACTTATGCAACATTTATTCAGTAATTATTTTCTGAGACTCTAAATGGCTTTCCATTCTGTTTAATATAAAATTCCCAATCCTAAAGTGACTTATAAGGTCCTCTAGAGTATGACACCTGACTGCAAATTGAGGCTCTTCCCTATGACTTCTCTTTAATTGTTTTTAGTCCAGGCATTCTTAATACCTCCAGACTTCTTAATACTCTCAAGAATGCTAAGCTTTCTCTTGACTCTGGGCTTTTTACACAATCCTTTTGCCTAGAATTCTCTCCCTCAACATGTATTCTTACTGAACAGTTTCTACTACCTTAGAGAGATGTCATTTCTTTCAAAGGAAGCTATTCCCAACTCTCCAATAATTGTTAAATCCAACTAGGGTTTTGGGGTTTTTCAATGGTAATATGATTGAATCTATTCAACATCCACCCTCCCCTTTCTTTCTAATTAAGACAACCATGTTTTGCTGTGGATACCTATCATGATCTATCTAATCTAATCACAGAAGTGCTAGCCCCTTTATCAGTTGCCAAACTAATGAGACATAAAGGAAACATTAGCTGGAAATGACAAAAAAGATACCCTTCCTAGTTTCTGGCTGTGAATGTAATTGCAGTTGTGATGTTTATTCAAAGCTGAGGTGCCATCTTAAAACGATGAAAGGAAAATCACAGTTGCACCGAGGGAGGCAGAACAGAAAGATCAAAGGAGACTGGGTCACTGATGACACTCTGTGCCAAAAAAGTAACCTTGACACCACCTACTTCTGAATTTCTTCTTAAGTAAACAGTAAATATCCTTAGGAATTAAGCTAGTGTCAATTTGATGTCTCATTGTTTGCAGCTAGAAAAAAAAGTCCTAACTCATAATCTCTCCCAATATCAATCTGTACTTTCTTTTACATAAATCACTTTGTACGTCTAACCCCATAAGTACAAGTATCACAAGATTCTGGAAGATTTTCAGTGATTAGCACAGGACATAGAACATGGCTCATGCTAAATAAATATTTGTTGAATGATAGTGTAGTGAATAGAATAGATTCTGGAATTAGACTCTTTGGGTTTGAGTTCTGGCCCTACCTCTTAAGGGCTGTGCCACGTGGATTAGTTAGCTCTACCTCAATATGCCTTAAATTTGGCATTGGTGGAACTGAGATACAGTACCTATCTTTTTGTTTTTAGAGAGAGTTAAATGAATGAATAATAGTATTTAGATAGTTTCTGGAACATAATAACATTCGATAAATGCCTACTATTATGAGTTGCCAAGTACTGGGCCATTGTGGGTCATTTCAAGATTAAGATGATTAGCACTCTGCCCAAAAGGGCTCATAGTCTAGTAGAGGAAACAGGTATGACACAGTGAGTTATACAGAGGTCCTCATAATGGTTTTATTAATGGGGAGAAGGTACACTGATTTCTGCCCAAGGCCTTTTGAAAAGTCCTCCCAAATAGAGAAATGTTATGTTGTAACCAGAACCTCAGCCTCTTTTTTTTCTTTGTGCAACTGTAGATAAAGAAATAAAAAGAGGTAGAATATCTTGAAAGTTCCATCAGAAACCATGTCACTTAAAAGTCCTATAATTTCCAACTGAAAAATATGAAAAGAAAGATAGAGAGGGTGTAGGGTAAGGTCTGGCCAGAGGATTTTACCCTTATCCTTGGCTGCTCCTGTATTTAGCATTTTTCAGCCGGGGAAGAAACTGAGGACATCTTTCTTGAAGATGGTTAACCTTCTTCCAAAAGACTGCAGTGAGAGGTGCCATATAAACACACAAAAAATAACTCAGACAGCTGAGCCCCTCCAGATCTCAGGGATGTGAGAATGGAAGACCGACTTAGCAAAGCAGAAGGGTGGCGGGGGGGAAAGAAATTCAGGGGCCATCTGTCAGCTGAAAGGTTATAAAAAACGATATAATAGCAAGACAAGCAACCTGAATCTTGTCTTTTCCTTTGGTTGATTATCTGAATGTGGCTTTAAATTTGGAGGTAAGAGCTGATATATCTCTTTTCTCTGAGTACTTCTAAAACCACACATTTACTCAGAAAACAATTAGGACCAAAAGTGTCTAACTGAGCTGCCTTTGTATTTTGTCTCTGCTGCATTGTACAGATACTACTATGGGAGCTGTACCCTATAAATTGTAAGATAATTATTCACATAAATAATTTTTAAGATAGTATGTTCATCTCATGATTGATTATCTAGAAAAATTAAGGTGTGGGAAATGTCCTAGTCAGTGTTATCCACATCCCTACGAGTCATTTCTTTTATTTATTAAAGACAATGCTATCCCTCATGGGCTTTCTCCCACCAGGTCCCTGCCATCAGGGTGTATGATACCCTGTACATGTACATCTCTGTACACACATGTACAACCTTTCCACATACTTGCTTCTCAGTTCCATTACCTCCTCATCTCCAGTATTTTCTCAACTCCTCCATGATCCATGTCCATGAATACACCCTGAGTCTTGTCATCCCTGAAGCCACTCTACTTCTCAAATCATTAATTCTAATAGCCTATTGTAGGTCTTTTCAGCTTGATTAATCCACCACTGCCTCCATTTTCAGTTTGTATTTTAAATGTTCTCTAATCAATAACATTAATTCCATTGTACCTCTGTACTTTCACCATCATAGAAAAAAACCCTTGGGAAAAAAACAAAAAACCCACAATAAATAACAACATGTCTTCTATTTTCTGTACTCTGATGTTATGGACTGTATCATTTCCCCTCCAAATTCATATGGTGAAGCCTTAACCCCAACATGATTGCATTTAGAGATGGAGCTTTTAGGACGCAATTAGGGTTAAATGAGGTTATAAGCATGGGGTCCTTATCCAACAGGACTGGCATAAGGAGAGGAAGAGAGACATTCTCTCTCTCCATGTGTATACACTGAGGAAAGGCCATGTGAACGCACAATGAGAAGGTGGCTGTCTGAAAGCTAGGACAAAGATCTCACCAGAGTTCGATCACACTGGCATTCTGATCTCTGACTTCCAGCCTCCAGAACTGTGAGAAAATAAATTTCTGTTGCTTAAGCTACCCAGTTTATGGTATTTTTTAAATGGCAGCTCCATCTGACTAATATACCTGGGTCATTAAGCATTCCTGGAAAAAAAAAGTCATACCACAAATTTGATTAGTATGACTCATTACAAACTAAAAATCACTAATGTATACCTCTTATCAGTAAGTTTTTCTGTGATCCACAATGAATGAATTAAACGCTGCCCATTCTACTCAAACATCTATATCCATTTTTCCTTCTCTGTTGGATTTGTTGTATAATGGCTCCAATGAATGTCCTCTCTGTAATTTTGAGGATCTTTCCCACTTGGAATCTGGAGGTGGGCATACAACTTGCTTTGGCCAATGGGGTAGTAGCAAACAGAGGCTTGCAAAAGGATATATGTGGGTTTTTTATTTTTATATTAGACTGCTTGGGTTGCTATAACAAAATACCATAGACTGAGTGGCTTAAACAAAAGAAATTTTATTTCTCACAGTACTAGAGGCTGGAAGTCTGAAAGCAGGATGCCAGCATGATCAGGTTCTGTTGAAGGCTCTCTTCCTGGCTTGAAGACAGCCACCTTTTTGCTGTGTCTTCACATAGTGAAGAAAGAGAGAAGAAGTTCTCTGATATCTTTTCTTATAAGGACACTATAATCCTATGATATCATAGTCTAACCTTATGACCTCATTTAACCTTAATTATGTCTATAATCTGCAAAGACAGTCACACTGGGGGTTAGGGATCCAACGTACAAATTCCAGGAGAGTTGGGGGGACACATACATTTAGTGCATAACAATATGCTTTCCTAGAATGCTGCTACCACCATTAGAACAGCCTGGACCAACCTTCTGTAGGATCAGAGAACATGGAGGGGAAATGAGTTGTCTCAGCTAAAGTCATCCTAGATCAACTAGCCTGCAGCCAACCTGGCAATTGACTGCAGCCACATGATCAAGCCCAGACAAAATCAATGGGACCTAGCCAGATCAGCTAGGTTCCATAGACTCATGAAGAATAATAAATGGTTGCCATTTTAAGCCCCAAAGATTTGAGATTGTTTGCTACTCAGCAATAGCTATCTGATAATACACCATCACTCGCAGAAAAATCACATATCCTTCTACACAGAGAAAGTAGAAGCCATCAGACAGGAAATTTTCTTTTTGATCCCATACTTACAAATTACTGAAAATGAATCTGGCATCTCTCCTCAACTTTTCCTCCTACAAAAAAGAACGTGTCTCTTATATCTAAAGCAAATCATTCCATCTGCACTCTGGATTTCTGTATCTTCCTGCTTTCCTCACTTGCTACTCACTCATCAACTTATTGCAGTTTGGCTTTGTTTTCAGCCCCTAAGCCACAGGGCTCTTACAAAGATCACTGAGGAACTGCTACTCTACTTTTCAGTTCTCGTTTTCTTATCTCTCAGAACTTCAACATAGTAGAAAATTTCCACCATCTTGAAAAATTCTTCCCTTGTGTATCACAATACCATCCTTTCATGTTCATCTTCCTACTTCTATGTGTATTCCTTCAATCTCTTTTCCTGGATCTTCCTCTTCCATCAGGCTTTTTAATTCTGGAATTCCTGAAGGCTTAGTCTGAAGATTTTGACTTTAATCACTCAGTATTCTGCCCTTCTGTGAGCTTTTCTCCTTCTGTCACTTCATGTTGACTACCTATGCATTTATATATCCCAGTCCCCTTCTCTATGCTCTAGATCATGGAACTCCAAAAGGCTACTTATATTGTCACTTGGATATCTTAAAGACATCCTAAACTCAATATGTACACATCTCTCCTTAACATTTTCTCCATTTTGCCACAGAAATATGGCATTCTTCCACTGTCACCCAGCTCAGTAAATTACCACCATCTATACACAGTTGTGGAAACCTGAATCATGGTATCACTTTCACAATTCTTTCTCCTTCCTCCCATTTCCATTCCTTCTCCCAGTAAATACAATAAATGGCTCATATACATTGTCGTAATTCTCCAGAATCCTTTGCTGTATAACTTTTGGCACCCTCCATCTCTCTGCAGTGCTCAATACAATTTTACTTAAATGTGCATGTCTCTCCACTATAATACTAAATCCATTTAAGGGGTGGGTGAGAGTTAATCTTATTCATTACTATTCATAACTCTATACTATTCAAGACCTTCTGCACTTAGTACACTACCTCGAAATTCATAAATGTTCAGTAAATAAATATTGAAAGAATAAAGGAATATGAATTTGAAGATTTTAATACTCATTTGAACATTCTAATCAACTAAAAATTGCTTTATATCCTCTCATGGAAAATTGAATTTATGAGTATTTGAACATATAAGTCAGAAGTTATTAATATGGGTTTATTTACATGTCCACGCATGGAATACAGAAACCTGTGTGGTTAAGAATCACTGCAAAAGAACTGCTTCTCTAAATAAGATTCTATGAGCAGCTCAAGATGTGGAGTAGAAGGACATGTGCTCACCCCTTCTTGCGAAAGCACTGGAATCACAACTAACTGCAGAGCACCCATCGATGGAAAACTGTTGGAACATACCAAAAAAGATACCCAAAGACAAAGGAGAGGCCACAGCAAGATGGCAGGAGGGGTGCAATCGCAATAGCATCAAATCCAAAACCTGCCAGGTGGTGACCCACAAACTGGAAAACAATTATACCACAGAAGTTCTCCCACCGGAGTGAATGTTCTGAGCCCCACACTGGGCTTCCCAGCCTGAGGGTGCAGCAACAGGAGGAGCAGTCCTCAGAGAATCCAGCTTTGAAGGCCAGCAGGATTTGAATGCACGACTTCCACAGGACTGGGGGAAGCAGAAACTCTACTCTTGGAGGGCACATAAAGTCTCATGCATACCAGGACCCAGAGGAAAAAAGCAGTGGCCCCGTAAGAGACTGGTCCAGACCTACCTGACCTGCTAGTATTGGAGGGTCTCCTGCAGAGGCGGGGGGTGGCTGTGGCTCACTGCAGGGACTCAGACACTAGCAGCAGAAGTTCTGGGAAGTACTCCTTGGTGTGAGCCCTCCCAACGGCCACCATTAGCCCCACTAAACAGCCTGTAGGCTCCAGTGCAGGGTCGCCTCAGGCCAAACAACCAACAGGGAGGGAACACAGCCCCACCCATCAGCAGACAAGTGGAATAAAGTTTTACTGAGCATGGCCGTGCCCAACTACAGGGACAAGACCCAGCTCTATCTACCACCACTCCCTCCCATCAGGAAGCTTGCACAAGCCTCTTAGACAGCCTCATCACCAGAGGACAGACAGCAGAAGCAAGAAGAACTATAATCTTCCAGCCTGGGTAAAGAAAACCACAATCAGAGAAAGTTAGACAAAATGAAAAGGCAGAATATTATATCTCAGATGAAGGAACAAGATAAAACTCCAGAAAAACAACTAAGTGAAGTGAAAATAGGCAACCTTCTGGAAAACAATTCAGAATAATAATAGTGAAGATGATCCAGGATCTCAGAGAAAGAATGGAGGCAGGATTGGGAAGATGCAAGAAATGTTCAACAAAGAACGATAAGAACTAAAGAACAAAAAAACAGAGGTGAACAATGTAATAACTGAAATGAAAAATATGCTAGAAGGAATCAATAGCAGAATATCTGAGGGAAAAGAATGGATAAGTGACCTGAAAGACACAACGGGGGAAATCACTGCTGCAGAACAGAATAAAGAACAAAAATGAAAAAGAAAATGAAGACAGTCTAAGACACCTCTGGGACAACATTAAATGCACAAACATTCTCATAATAGGGGTCCCAGAAGGAAAAGAGAGAGAGAAAAGATTGAGAAAATATTTGAAGGGATAATAGCTGAAAAACTCCCTAACACGGGAAAGAAAACAGTCACCCAAGACCAGGAAAAGCAGAGAGTCCCAGGCAGGATAAACCCAAGGAGGAACATGCCAAGACGCACAGTAATCAAACTGACAAAAATTAAAGGCAAAGAAAAATTATTAAAAGCAACAAGGGAAAAACAACAAATAACACACAAGGGAACTCCCATAAGGTTACCAGCTGATTTCTTAGCAGAAACTCTGGAAGCCAGAGGGAGGGGTATGATATATTTAAAGTCATGAAAGGGAAGAACCTACAACCAAGAATACTCTAACCAGGAAGGCTCTCATTCAGATCTGATAGAGAAATCAAAAGCTTTACAGAAAAGCAAAAGCTAAGAGAATTCAGCACCACCAGAGCAGCTTTGCAACAAATGCTAAAAGGAGCTCCTCTAGGTGGGGAAGAGACCAGCAACTAAAACAACTTTGTACACATACAGAATGCTATACCAAAAATCATGGAAATAGCAAACACAAAAACTACAATATATACACAAAAACACAAAAACCACAAAAAGAAAAGCAACCCAAACAATACACTAAAGATGGTTTTCAAACACAAGAGAAAATAACAAAAGAGGAAGAGAAGAAAAAAGACGTACAAAAACAAACGCAAAACAATTAAGAAATGGTAATAGGAAAATACATATCGTTAATTACCTTAAATGTGAATGGATTAAATGCTCCAACCAAAACGCACAGACTGGCTGGATGGATACAAAAACAACACCCATATATATGGGGTCTATAAGAGACCCACTTCAGACCTAGGGACACCTACAGAATGAAAGTGAGGGGATGGAAGCAGGTACTCCATGCAAACGGAAATGAAAAGAAAGCTGGAGTAGCAATACTCATATAAGACAAAATAGACTTTAAAATAAAGACTGTTACAAGAGAAAAAGAAGGACACTACATAATGATCAAGGGGTCAATCCAAGAAGAAAATATAACATTTGCAAATATATATGCACCCAACATAGGAGCACCTGAATACATAAGGCAAATACTAACAGCCATAAAAGAAGAAATTGATTGATATTTATAGAGCATTCCATCCAAAAGCAACAGAATACACATTCTTCTCAAGTGCACATGGAACATTCTCCAGGATGGACAACATGCTGGGCCATAAAGTGAGCCTCAGTAAATTTAAGAAAATTGAAATTGCATCAAGCATCTTTTCTGATCACAACGCTATGAGATTAGAAATCAAGTACAAGAAAACAACTGTAAAAACGCAAACACATGGAGTCTAAACAATATGCTACTAAACAACGAACGGATCACTGAAGAAATCAAAGAGGAAATTAAAAAATACCTAGAGACAAATGAAAAGAAAAGCACAATGATCCAAAATCTATGGGATACAGCAAAAGCAGTACTAAGTGGAAAGTTTACAGCAATACAATCTTACCTTAGGAAACAAGAAAAATCTCAAATAAACAGCCTAACCTTACACCTAAAGCAACTAGAGAAAGAAGAGCAAACAAAACCTAAAGTGAGGAGAAAGAAAGAAATCATGAAGAGCAGAAATAAATGAAACAGAGACAAACAAAACAATAGCAAAGATCAATGAAACAATAAGATGTTTCTGTGAAAAGATAAACAACTATACTACAAAGTTACAGTAATCAAAACAGTATGGTACTGGCACAAAAACAGAAATACAGATCAATGGAACAGGATAGAAAGCCCAGAGATGAACCCACACACATATGGTCACCTTATCTTTGAAAAAGGAGGCAAAATATACAATGGAGAAAAGACAGCCTCTTCAATAAGTGGTGCTGGGAAAACTGAACAGCTATATGTAAAAGAATCAAATTAGAACGCTTCCTAACATCATACACAAAAATAAACTCAAAATGGATTAAAGACCTAAATGTAAGGCCAGACACTATAAAACTCTTAGAGGAAAACATAGGCAGAACACTATGACATAAATCACAGCAAGATCCTTTTTGACCCACCTCCTAGAGAAATGGAAATAAAAACAAAAATAAACAAATGGGACCTAATAAAGCTTAAAAGCTTTTGCACAGCAAGGAAACCTTAAACAAGACAAAAAGACAACCCTCAGAATGGGAGAACATATTTGTAAGTGAAGCAACTGACAAAGAGTTAATTCCAAAACTTACAAGCAGCTCATGCAGCTCAATACCAAAAAAACAAACAACCAATCGAAAAATGGGCAGAAGACCTAAATAGACATTTCTTCCAAGAAGACATACATATTGCCAACAAGCAAGTGAAAAGATGCTCAACATCACTAATCATTAGAGAAATGCAAATCAAAATGACAATGAGGTATCACCTCACACCAGTGAGAATGGCCATCATCAAAAAAATCTACAAACGATAAATGCTGGAGAGAGTGTGGAGAAAAGGGATCACTCTTGCACTGCTGGTGGGAATGTGAATTGGTACAGCCACTATGGAGAACAGTATGGAGGTTCCTTAAAAAACTACAAATAGAACTACCATATGACCCAGCAATCCCACTACTGGGCATATACCCTGAGAAAACCATAATTCAAAAAGAGTCATGTACCAAAATGTTCATTGCAGCTCTATTTACAATAGCCAGGACATGGAAGCAACCTAAGTGTCCATCATCGGATGAATGGATAAAGAAGATGTGGCACATATATACAATGGAATATTACTCAGCCATAAAAAGAAACAAAATTGAGTTATTTGTAGTGAGGTGGATGGACCTAGAGTCTGTCATACAGAGTGAAGTAAGTCAGAAAGAGAAAGACAAATACCGTATGCTAACACATATATATGGAATCTAAGAAAAAAAAATGTCATGAAGAATCTAGGGGTAAGACGGGAATAAAGACACAGACCTACTAGAGAATGGACTTAAGGATATGGGGAGGGGGAACGGTAAGCTGTGACAAAGTGAGAGAGTGGCATGGACATATATACACTACCAAAGGTAAAATAGATAGCTAGTGGGAAGCAGCCGCATAGCACAGGGAGATCAGCTCGGTGCTTTGTGACCACTTAGTTAGGAAGGGTGGGAGGGAGGGAGATGCAAGAGGGAAGAGATATGGGAACATATGTATATGTATAACTGATTCACTTTGTTATAAAGCAGAAACTAACACACCATTGTAAAGCAATTTTACTCCAATAAAGATGTTAAAAAAAAAAAAAGATACAGGTACCACAATGTTCACTGCAACAGTATTTACAATAGCCAGGACATGGCAGCAATCTAAGTGTCCATGGACAGATGAATGGGTAAAGAAGATGTGGCACATATATACAATGGAATATTACTCAGCCATAAAAAGAAACAAAACTGAGTTATTTGTAATGAGGTGGATGGACCTAGAGTCTGTCATACAGAGTGAAACAAGTCAGAAAGAGAAAAACAAATACCATATGCTAACGCACGTATATGGAATCTAAAACTACAGTAATGATGAACCTAGTGGCAGGGCAGGAATAAAGACACAGACGTAGAGAATGGACTTGAGGACACAGGGTGGGAAGGGGAAGCTGGGACAAAGTGAGAGAGTGGCATGGACATATATACACTACCAAATGTAAAACAGACACCTAGTGGGAAGCAGCCGCATAGAACAGGGAGATCAGCTTGGTGCTCTGTGACCACCTAGAGGGGTGGAATAGGGAGGGTGGGAGGGATGCTCAAGAGGGAGTGGATATGGGGATATATGTACACATATAGCTGAATCACTTTGTTGTACAGCAGAAACTAACAGAACATTGTAAAGCAATTATACTTCGATAAAGATATATATATATAAAATCTTACTGCACAGAGTTGTTGTGAGGATAAAATAGGCTAATGCACGTGAAGTACTTGGCAGAGTACCTTAGTAAGCACTCATCAATAACTATTAATATTATGAAAGATTGCATAATATTATTCAATTACTTAGTCTACCTAGGAATCAAGTTTATGTATAAGCTGATGCTACACAGAAACAGAAATATATCTTTCTTGGAAAAGAAGTAAACAAAATAATAACTAACTATGAAAAAAAAGATAAACAAAATCGATAAACCTTTAGCCAGACTTATCAGGAAGTAAAGAGAGAGGACTCAAATCAATAAAATTAGAAATGATAAAAGAGAAGTTACAACTGACACAGCAGAAATACAAAGGATCATTAGAGATTACTACAAACAACCATATGCCAATAAAACGGACAACATGGAAGAAATGGACAAATTCTTAGAAATTTGTCCAATACAATCACCCAAGACTAAACCAGGAAGAAATAGAAAATATGAACAGACCAATCACATGCACTGAACTTGAAGCTGTGATTAAAAAACTCCCAACAAACAAAAGTCCAGGACCAGACAGTTTCACAGGTGAATTCTATCATTTAGAGAAGAGCTAACACCTATCCTTCTGAAACTATTCCAAAAACTTTCGGAGGAAGGAAAACATCCAAACTCATTCTAGGAGGCCACCAGCACCCTGATACCAAAACCAGACAAAGATATCACAAAAAAAGAAAATCACAGACCAATATCACCAATAAACATAGATCCAAAAATCCTCAGCAAAATACCAGCAATCCGAATCCAACAATACATTAAGAAGATCATACACCATGACCAAGTGGGATTTATCCCAGGAATGCAAGGATTTTTCAATATCTGTAAATCAATCAGTGTGATACACCACATCAACAAACTGAAGAATAAAAACCATAGGATCATCTCAATAGATGCAGAAAAAGCTTTTGATAAAAGACAACACCCATTTATGATAAAAACTCTACAGAAAGTGGGCATAGAGGGAACCTACCTCAACATAATAAAGGCCAAATATGACAAACGTACACCTAACACCATACTCAATGGTCAAAACCTGAAAGCATTTCCTCTAAGATCAGGAACCAGT
Organism: Stenella coeruleoalba; assembly: GCF_951394435.1. Taxonomy (NCBI): domain Eukaryota; kingdom Metazoa; phylum Chordata; class Mammalia; order Artiodactyla; family Delphinidae; genus Stenella; species Stenella coeruleoalba. The sequence continues at coordinate 138,522,410 of NC_137148.1, forward strand.
ATGTCCACTCTCACCATTTTATTCAATGTAGTTTTGCAAGTCCTAGGTATGGCATCAGAGAAGAAAAAGAAATAAAAAGAATCCAAATTGGAAAAGAAGAAGTAAAACTATCACTGTTTGCAGATGGCATGATACTATACATAGAAAATCCTTAAGATGATACCAGAAAACTACTTGAACTCATCAATGAATTTGGTAAAGTTGCAGGTTACAAAATTAATACACAGAAATCTGTTTCATTTCTATATACAAACAATGAAAGATTAGAAAGACAAATTCAAGAAATAACCCCATTTACCATCATATCAAAAGGAATAAAATACCTAGGAATAAACCTACCAAAGGAGACAAAAGCTTGGCATTCCAAAAACTATAAGATGCTGATGAAAGAAATGGAAGATGACACAAACAGATCTAAAGACATACCATGTTCTTGGATTGGAAGAATCCATACTGTCAAAATGACTATACTACCCAAGGCAGTCTACAGATTCAATGCAATCCCTATCAAATTAGCAATGGCATTTTTCACAGAACTAGGACAAAATATCTTAAAATTTGTATGGAGACACAAAAGACCCTGAATAGCCAAAGGAATCTTGAGAAAGAAAAACAAAGTTGGAGGAGTCAGGCTCCCTGACTTCAGACTATAGTACAAAGCTGTAGTCATCAAAACAGTATGGTACTGGCACAAAAACAGACATAAAGATCAATGGAATAGGACAGAAAGCCCAGAAATGAACCCACACACCTATGGTCAATTAATTTCTATGACAAACGAGGCAAGACTATACAATGCTGGAAATACAGCCTCTTCAACAAATGGTGCTGGGCAATCTGGACAGTTACTCTTTAAAAAAATGAAATTAGAACATTCTTTAACACCAGACCCAAAAATAAGCTCAAATGGATTAAAGATGGGACACTATAAAACTCTTAGAGAAGAACATAAGCAGGGCACTCTTTGACATAAATCACAGCAATATTGTTTTCAATCTGCCTCCCAGAGTAATGGAAAGAAAAACAAAAATAAACAAATGGGACCTAATTAAATCCAAAAGCTTTTGCACAGCAAAGGAAACCACACACAAAATGAAAAGACAACCCACAGACTGGGAGAAAATATTTGCAAATGATGTGACCGACATGGAATTAGTCTCCAAAATTTACAAACAGGGCATGCAGCTTAAACAACCCATTCAAAAAACGGGCAGAGACCGAAATAAACATTTCTCCAAAGAAGACATACAGATGGCCAAGAGGCACATGAAAAGATGTTCAACATCAGCAGTTATTAGAGAAATGCTACCACCTCACACCAGTCAAAATGGGTATCATCAAAAAATCCACAAACGATATATGCTGGAGAGGGTGTGGAGAGAAGGGAACCCTCCTACACTGTTGGTGGGAATGTAAATTGGTATAGCCACTACGGAGAACAGTATGGAGGTTCCTTAAAAAACTGAAAATAGAGCTACGTTATGTTTCTGCAATCCCACTCCTGGGCATACATCCAGAGAAAAACATGGTCTGAAAGGATACATGCACCCTAATGTTCATCGCAGCACTCTTTACAATAGCCAAGACATAGAAGCAACCTGAAGGTCCATCGACAGATGAATTGATAAAGAAGATGTGGTACATATATACAATGGAATATTACTCAGCCATTAAAAAGAATGAAATAATGCCATCCGCAGCAACATGGATGGACCTAGAGATTGTTATACTGAGTGAAGTTAAGTCAGAGAGAAAAAGATATGATATCGCTTATAAGCAGAATCTAAAAAGAAATGATACACATGAACTTACTTACAAAACAGAAACAGACTCACAGACTTAGAGAACGAACTTATGGTTACCAGGGGGAAGGGTAGGGGGAAGGCATAGTTAGGGAATTTGGGATTGACATGTACACACTACTACATTTAAAATGGATAACCAACAAGGACCTACTGTATAGCACAGGGAACTCTGCTCAATATTATGTAACAATGTAAATGGGAAAAGAATTTGAAAAATAATAGATACATGTATATGTATAACTGAATCACTTTCCTGTACATCTGAAACTATCACAACATTGTTAATCAACTATACTCCAAAATAAAATAAAGAGTTAAAAAAAATTCTATGAGAGGACTAAAAGAGTTGGTTATAGGGTGAAACTATTGGGTACTTTACAATCAATTTTAATAGGAAAGAGAAAATACATAATGCTATAGTAGCAGAAAAAAAAAGATGGGTTTTGGAGGCTGACATTCAAGTGCTAGATTTACCATTTATTAAGGTAACCTTGAATGATTTAATCTCTAATAGCCTCTTTTGTTCACATACAGAAAAATATTTCAAGCTTAACTACACATTAGAATCATTTGTTTAATTAAAAAAAAATAGAGACACTGTCTCAAACCAGAGCTTATGAAATGAGAAACAGGATTTTTATGCATGTTTTAAAACCTCATGGGCTGATGAACCTAGTTGCAGGACAGGAATAAAGAACAGACATAGAGAATGGACTTGAGGAAACGGGGTGGGAGGGAGAAGCTGGAGGGAAGCGAGAGTAGCATCGACATATATACACTACCGAATATAAAATAGTTAGCTAGTGGGAAGCAGCAGCACAGCACAGGGAGATCAGCTTGGTGCTTTGTGATGACCTAGAGGGGTGGGACAGGGAGCATGGGAGGGAGGTTCAAGAGGGAGGGGATATGGGGACATATGTATGCATATGGCTGATTCACTTTGGTATACTACAGAAACTAACACAGTATTGTGAAGCAATTATACTCCAATAAAAATCTATTAAAAACAAAAAACAAAAAACCTCATGGGCTAATGTGTTGCTCAGCTGAAACTGAAATAAATGGATGTAGAAAAGGAGAATAACAATACTTTCCTCACAGGATTCTTTGAAGCAACACGTAAGATAATGTGGACAACTCCCTGGAGAGGATCAAGAAATGGTAGTTTCCTGCTCTTTCACTCTTCCTCAGGATACCAGGAAGAGTAAGCAAAATACTTTTAGAACAGTAATGTGAAATAAAAAATTCTGGATTCAAATTCTATCTCTGTCCCTTTACTAGCTGAAAGATTGTGGGCAAGTCATGTAATTTCTTTAAGTCTCAGTTTTCTACAAGTTTAATAAGAATCAAATTAACATGTTTAATCAGTCAGATGATAGATACCCAATATTCATGAAGAAATAAATAAACCATTTAATCAGATAATCAATTCATCCAATATTTTTTGAGCACTTTTAAACGCTTGGTACTCTTTTAGGAATTGTAGATATAAAGAGAGGAAGGGAAAAAAATGAACATGGTTCCTACCCTTATAAGATTTAAAAAAAAAGAAGAAATAGAAAAATAAATAATAAACAAATTGTGATACATACCATAAAGTAAATACAAGTGGTTGAAACAGAAAATAATGGTGAAGGGGGACTTAGCTGAGATAAACAGAATCATCAAGAATGGCCACGCTGGGGAATAATTTTTGCTATGTGATCAAGACAGGAGACAGAAGAAAGTACAGTGTGATAAGGTGAAAAACAGGGCTTTGGGCTCCCATTATTTTAGTTGAAAACCTAGAAAATGAGAAGGACTCAAACAATGGACGGATTCAAATGTTTTGCCTTATGTTAACGCTGATGCAGTCAAGGTAACTAACTGCCTTAGCCAAATTTGAGAAGAGAAGCAGATTTTCCCCTTTCAAGCAATAAGTATGCCAATACCACCCACTGGTTTTTGATTTTCACCTTTTAATAAGAATGCCTTAGATTCTTTCTGCATCTGTGGTATCCAGAGACCTCTCACCTTGTGTTCATTTTATTCACCAAATGGAAATCAACAACTCTGAGTGGCATCCAACTAATCTCTGGGAAGAATAATATTGTGAATTCTGTCACAAAAGCTACAGACGCCAAGATTTTCTAGAGCACTGGGTTCGTTATGTCCAGGCAAAATCACCCAGGTCACAGTCCTGTCCATGTTCTCTAAAATGTTTTTTCTAATAACAAGGATCACATACATACACATTTATGCAAGTAAACATTTTCATTGTTTCATTGATCCTTGTCCCTATTGATTGTTTCACCAAAGGAGATAAGGGAGGTCTTTAAAAGAAGTGACTGTTCTTCAATCTCACCAGTTCTTCTCCATGCTAACAGAAAAAGAAGGAATTTGGAATTCATCTTGGAAGCTTTCAGGACATCTTTTTCTGATTAGTGGAGAGACAGCATTTAATAGAGCAGTCTCTGTAGATGTTGCAACCTTGCTACAGCCAGACAGCATGCCTTTGTTATGTCACCCTGCTCTGGGGAGAAGACTGAAGAACAGCCTCATTTATAGGACAAATGTGTGTAGACACTGCTCTATCTCAAGAGTTCAAAAATCTCCAGATGTTATTTCAATATTCAATCAAACTTAAGGCATTAAATATAAATCCACATTATCACAACAAAATTATTAAAAATGTTAGGTCTGTAGCTTCTGTTAAACCAAAAGGAATGTTCCCAGGATTTACACATGTCCATAAGGTATGGTTTGTTTCTTGGTTCATTAGTTCACTCATTTAGTCATTCAAGAAATATGTATTTTTGTGTCTCCTGTGTGCCAGGCACTATGCTACACACTAGGGTTTCACCACTGAGTGATGCAGATGTGTTGAATGTCCTGAAGGAATTTAAAAAGCTAACTGCAGGGGGAGCCAGTTATATGAAACAAACTATTCAATGAAATATGTGACTATGGATTCTTTCAGTCCTTTGAAGAAACAAAGGATTTTTGAGAGATTAACCTCATGAGGGCAAGGACTGGCTATCAGAAAAATCATTCTCTACAGAAAGGGCATTTAAACACTTACATGGGGGATCAGTAGAAACTTGCTAGGAAAAAATGAGTAGTGATGAGGACAAGGGAGGGGGGTTTTACAGGCTAACCGAATGGCCAGCTTTGTGCACATGTCCGCGCAAAGAAAGAAGGAACCTTGGCGAGACTAAAACTTGAAAGACATCCTGTGTAGTTGATGCTTGGTTATTAAGTAAATGATTGATCATTCAAGGTATGGTAAAAAATTTGTACCTCATCCTAAGGGTAATTGGAAGCCACCAAACATTTTTAAGCAGAGAAGCTACATATTTTGAAAACAGTTACATATTTTAAGGAATGATCACTCTGAGTGTTAAGGGAAGAGTAAATGTGGGTATGAGACCTGTGCTGAAAAAAAAATTACATAAAAAAAATTAAATGCAGTATTTACACTTAACCGTGTGGTGAAAGGTCTCCTCTCAAGTCAGATAATTTAGCTTAGAGTCCAGGCTCTCCCATTATACAAGGTGTAAAAAAAAAACTTAGTAAGTTTTTAAATAACACTAAGAAATAGGGCATTTATTCTGGAAACTTTTAATAAAAACAAGTCTCCAATCTTAATCCCAAACAGGTCATTCACATAACAAATATGTATCACTTTTGAAACGACAAATACATATTTCGCCTGGTTTGCTGGTTGTGTATTTATACCAGTGCTTCTCAAAGTGGGTTCCCAGACCAGCAACATCAGCATCAAGTGGGAACCAGTTAGACATGAAAACTCTCAGGCCCCCTTCCAGACCTACTGAATGAAGCCCTACAACTGGCTCTGATACAGGCTTCAGTTTGAGAACTGCTAAAGTTTGAGAATAATCAACTTGTATAAATGGTGTTCACAAGCAAATATTGTTGAGTTTTCCAAGGGATGGTTGGTTACAGTCTATGAATTAGTATACTTTAAACATTCATAGGCATTAATGCTGGAGGGACTTCATGTCTACTTAATATGATTCATGCTAACACAAGTAACAAATGTTGGTAAGGAAGAAAGGGAACCCTCGTACACTGTCGGTGGGAATGTAAATTGGTGCAGCCGCTGGAAAAACATATGGAGGTTCAAAAAACCAAAACAGAACTACCATATGACCAAGCAATTCCACGCCTGGGTATATTAAAAAACAAAACAAAACAAAACAAAAACACAGAAACACTAATTTGAAAAGATACATGCACCTCAATCCTAAGGCCCACTGCAGCATTATTTACATTGCCAAGACATGGAAGCAACCTAAGTGTCCATCAACAGATAAATAGGTAAAGAAGATGTGGAGGATATATACAAGGGAATACTACTCAGCCAAAAAAAGAATGAAATTTTGCCATTTGCAACAATATGGATGGACTTAGAGGGTATTAGGCTAAGTGAAATAAGTCAGACAGAGAAAGACAAATACTGTATGATGTCACATGTGGAATCTAAAAAATACAACAAACTAGTGAATATAACATGAAAGAAGCAAACTCACAGATATAGAGAACAAACTGGCGATTACCGTGGGGAGAGGGAAGGAGGGAGGGAAAATATAGTGGTAGGGGAGTAAGAGGTACAAACTACTAGGTATAAAATAAGCTACAAGGATATATTGTACAACACAGGGAATACAGCCAATATTTTATATAACTATAAATGGGGTATTACCTTTAAAAATTATGAATCACTATATTGTACACCTGTAACATATAATATTGCACAACTATACTTCAATAATAGAAATGTGTGTGTGTGTGTGTGTCTGTGTCTGTGTGTATATGTGTGTGTGTGAATAAATAAAATGACTCATCCTACCGATTGCAAACTGAAGCCCAGAGAGGGTAAAAGTCTTGCTCTGGTCACACAGTGTTTGAAGGAAAAGACTTTGAGATGAGACAAATCTGAGTTTGAATTGTCTGTCACTCATCAAGTGTGTGACCTTGGGCAAGTTTTTTAACTTTTCTGGGCTCAGCTTTTTCACTAAAAAATAAGGATAATAAGAGTATTTATTCCATATTGGTGCTGTGAGGATTACATGAAATGACACTGAAGCATTTCACCCAGTGACTGGCACACAGTAAGTACTCAATAAATGGTAGCCATTCTTTGGTTCAAAGAAATTTTCCCCCTCACGTTTTGAGGTTTCTCTGAGTGGAATGTCTTATAAATGAATGTGTACAATTATTGGAGCCATGATTCTACTCTTTCTAAGAAAAGCTATTACTACATCAGTAATACCTTGAACAACTGATAAAATCCTAGAATTGAGTACATCTCTTGTTATGCTATCAATTCCACTGCTCAAGGCTCTTAATGACTAGTTCAAATTCCATTTTTATGCAAGGCAAGATCAAATGGCAGCATTTTTGGAGATTATTGATAGGTCTATCTCTTTGGTATCTTAAGTCCCTTGTGCCAGCTCCTCCCTCTGGCAAGCTGTTTCCCTAGATATTTGTGTAGCTGATTTCTTCCCATTATCCCTACTTTTGCTTATTTAAATGTCCACCTACTTCTAAAGGACTTTCCTGACCAAATATTCTTAAACAGCCACTATAGACATTCTTTTATTACTGTACAAACATCTTATTTCTTAGCTAGTCTCCCCAATTAGAAAGTAAGGTCTCTAAAAATTCAAGACTATATTCTCAGGGCCTAAAACAGTAGGAGATTAATAGATATTTGTTGAATGATTGAGTTGAGGTTGGATTGGGGGTTTAGCAGGACACTGATAAATTCACCACACAGTGAAGGAGTTGATCCGGGTCACAATTACTAGTGAGCTTCCAGCGAGAGTGATTGTAAGAGCTTTTACTTTACATCCACTGTCAGATACTATGATAAGCACTTCACATACCTAATATCGTTTAAGCAATCTTACAAATCCCATTTCACAGATAAAGGACCTGAGGCTTAGCAATGTGAAGTAAGTTGCTCAAATTTATAGAACCAAGAGGAGGCAGATCCTCATTTCCAACGAAGACAGTCATATGCCTACAGACCCTATGCTTTTGTCCACTGCATTCCAATTCTTCCAAAATGTCCCTAAAAGCAGAAGTAATGATAAGATGAATAGTGAAAAGGGAAGAGACTGGAAGCTTGTGCTATAAAATATTTACTTTTTAAAAAAAAATTGAACTATAGTTCATTTACAATGTTACATTCGTTTTGGGTATACAACATAGTGATTCAATATTTTTATGTTATAATCCATTTAAAGTTATTATAAAATATTGCCTACATTCCCTGTGCAAAGTATTTACCTTTGAAACAAATAAGTCCTGCCCAGAATCGTGAGACAAAAGACTGACATCTGGAAACTTGTGTGATGCTCACAGGTTGGCCCCAGTGTTACTACAAGTGGGCCTGATGCTTACACCTGGACCATGTTTCTCTCCACTTGAACATAAAATGTTTCACAGAAAATCAGCATCAGAGAAGATCATTCTGAGACCATCATAAAGTGATAGAAAAACACAGTCATTGTACAATTCACAATATCATACATCTCTCACTCTTGGCCAAAATGAGGGACTGCTCTTTCTTTACAATTAGATCTCCTGTCCTCTTGCTAGTCTCCTTTATCTGTAAATAGGATTGGAAATGTTTAATCATAGAGTTTCTCCCACTTTCTGATAGACCAAATTTAGAGCAAATCCCTGCTTTTTTAGACCCTCCCCCATATTACCCAATCAAAGCCCAAATCCTTTAATAGGTTATTTCTAGCATCATCTTACTTAGACACCTAAAGGTTCCCTATAGTGTGTATTCTCCCTGGTTTCAATAAGTAATCAAACCACTAATTCAACTACAGGCATGTTCCTGTTGGTCTTTGGCCAAAGGGCACTGACAATTGTGATGGCTGATAAGGAAGTAGTAGATTAAGGAAAGTGAGTTATTTTTATGTGGCAGTCACCTGGATAGTGTTGGATTATCTGCTCTTTTAAGGAGACTGTTCATTCTAAAAATCCCATCTCTCTTATATTTTTGTCAGGTTCTTCAAAGCAAGATGTTAGAATTTCCCTTCTTGATCAACAGTCATGTTTTCTGATTAACAGGTATCAAACTGTCTTCCATATGGTTTTGAGAAGGCCATATTTTTGCCTTTGGAGACCCTACCAAATACAATATGAAAGCTATTAAAATACACCTCCATCCCACATCAAATCTATTTTCTGCTCTGAAAATTTGAAAGGATTTTTGTTATTTTTACTTTTGAATTTGCTTAGCGCTGAGAAACTCATTTCATTTATGGTTGACTGACTTTTTTAGCAATTATTGCATAAGCCTGGGGGATCATTCACTGTGAGAAATTGAACCTGCAAGTTGCTTTCAAATGTAGTGAAAACTTTATAAATACTAAATCTAGCAGTTAATGAGGTTGACATAATAATATGCTTACTTAAACGTTCATTAATTTTTATATCATGGCTTAAATTTCAAGTCGATAATTTTGTCTGTTTTTCAGGTCTTAGATATTTTCCTAGGTCCTAAACATCCTCTTTTTTGCCTAATGACTAAAATGACCCTGTGTCTGCGTCCACTACAGATAGTTCCTGCTGTTAGTCCATAATAGGTGGGAACAGTATCTCACATATGTTTATTTGATTTATTTATTTATTATTTTTAACTTATATACATATATATTTGACCCTTGAACAACACATCGGTTAGGGGTGCCAATGCCTGCACAGTTGAAAGTCCACGTATAACTTTGTAGTCAGCCCTCTGTATCTGTGGTTCCACATCCACAGATTCAGCCAACCTTGGATCATGTAGTACTGTGGTAGGTATTTTCTGAAAAAGTTCCAAGTATAAGTGGACCTGCATAGTTCAAACCAGTGTGGTTCAAGGAGGTTTAACTGTATTTGATGTGGTATATTTACACAATGGAATATTACTCAGCCATAAAAAAGAAAGAAATGATACCATTTGCAGCAACATGGATGGACCTAGAGATTATCATGCTGAGTGAAGTAAGCCAGAGAGAGAAAGACAAATATCATATAATATCTCTTATATGTAAAATCTAAAAAAAAAAATATACAAATGAACTTATATACAAAACAGAAACAGACCCATAGACATAGAAAACAAACTTATGGTTACCAAAGGGGAATGGGAGGGGCATAAATAAGGAGTTTGGGATTAACATATACGCAGTACTATATACAAAATGGATAACAAGGACCTACTGTGTAGCACAGGGAACTGTACTCAACATTTTGTAATAATGTATAAGGGAAGAGAATCTGAAAAAAATAGATACATGTATGCACAGCTGAATCACTTTGCTGTCCATCTGAAACTAACTATAAATCAACTATACTTCAATAAAAAAATTTTTTTAAGTGATCAGAACTGAAAAAGAAAGACAACTTGATGTACAGAAAAGTTGCAAGTAGAATATAAGGTACATTTTTTTTTCCCTGAACAATTTAAGATCAAGTTGTCAACCTGATGCCATACCACTCCATCATCCTTTTAGTGTGTACTGACTACAAACCAGGACATCCCCCTTCACAACCCCACACATCCATCAACCTAGAAAAATAACACTGATACATTACTACCATAATACTTAGATCCCATTCAAGTTTTGCCAGTGTCCCAATAACACCACCCTTAGTGGCACAAGAATTCAGTTCAGAATCATGCATTGATTGCCTTTTGTTAGGCGTCTTCAGGTCTCTTCAGGCTTCTTTACTTTGCAGTCGATCCCCAATCTTTCGTTAACTTTTATGAATTTGTCATTATGGGTGATTACAGACCAGGTGTTTTCTGGAGTGTCTCTTGATTTGAGGCTGCGTGATATTTCCTCTTCATCAGTATTAAGTCTGCCTCTTTGTGAAGATTAGCACAGAAGTGATGCTGTGTTCTTCTCATTGCACTGTATCAAGTAACAAATTTAATTTGCCCCATCACAGATGACGTATGCTTTGAGTATATGACTAAGATAGTGCCAGGCTTTTCTACTATAAAAGCTACAATTTTTCCACTATAAAAGCACTATAATATTATATTTGTGACTTTTATGTATTTCGTGGGAAGGTACTTTCAAATTCTGTAAATATCCCATTCCTTATTACATTTTGTCTATTAAAACTATAAATTCACACTGATACCTCAAATTCCAATTCAACGCAACAGAGTTTGTTCCACTTTTCTCCTTTCCATATTTGTACTTCCATTCTCTGACAATGAGAAGCCTGGCTTCCATTATCTTCTACATGTATATCATTTAATCAAATAACCCTGTATATAACCATCCCCATCACTGTCACCACCTCGGACCGGCCTGAATGGTCTCCTGACCCTGTTTGGGCACTAAAACTTCATACTGTGTAGCACTCCTACATGGACAGGCTCCTGCCTCTGCTCAGTCTCCAATACCCCACTCTGCCGCAACTACTGGCTTTAAGACTAATTCTGCCTCGTAATAATATTGTAATTCCAGGAATGGAAGAGGAGAAAGAGGGTTGAAGAGAGAAAGAGAAATAAGAGAAAATGTGTGAAGAAGAGCTATCTGGCATGTTTGCATTTATATCAACAGGAAGCTTTGTATTCTGGAATTGTTACCTCTTTCTCGTTTCTATCCCCCCACAATTAAATCAAAGGTTAGCCTTGTACACCACCCTGTCAGAAGGTCCTTACTCATGAGAGGCCTATGATATTTAATGTGTATACCAAACAATTATAAACACATATGTACCTACCTAATAATGGTTCTATGTTATTATATTTTATACCTCATTACTCACTGGGGGAAGGACTTAATTATTATAAAATTACAACTCACTGATAATACCACATTCAGTTCTAATGTGTTCCAGAGACAATTTGCTACTTCTTATAAAGTAACACATTTTGTGAATGACTTAATTAGGTGGATTCAAAATTATCTTCATAAGAAAGTCACTTTCAATTCCTTACGTTACACTTTCTTGAGTGGTAGAGGGTGAGGGACTTTGAGCTGGGACATCACAAACTGTCATTAAGCTTTTATTAACTTAACAACAATTTTATCTCTATGTTCTCGTACAAGTATGTCATCTATGTTGTCTCTTGCAGTGAGTTTAAAAGATTGAAACCTTGACAAACGATCATAAAATATCAATGGTGTACTTAACTTTTGAGCTCATTAACTCACTGTTTATTTTAAATACAGATAAAGTATTGCATTTCTTATAGTTACTGTATTAAATTACATAGCGCTTGTAAATGCTTACCCAGTACATAAGTGGGTAAGTGTTTATCAAACTGGAGTAGTATTTCCATTACTTGCATAATCATTTCACTATTAAAGGTGAAGTGGGGATGTTAGAACTTAGGGCTCTTGAATTCTATCTGTATTCTTCTCTGTAGCTCCTTGTTTCCCTATTTGATATAGCTGAGTTTAACAGTGCCAATGCCTTTCTTAAAATACAGTAATAATATAATAAAGTAGAAACCCTTACATATAATACATAAACTATAAAAAATATACATACTCATTTTAAAAATAGAAGGCACTTAAGCTTATAGCCCTTTTGTTAGGAGAAACTTCTCCTTGTCTCTCTTGGATCTGCATGTTATGTGAAGAGGCATTGACACCTTCCACTCCAAATTATTTTAAGGGTATTTGTACAGAAAACAGCACTGAAACATAGGGAAAGTATCTCCTTGCAGAGTAGAGGGCAGATGTATTTCTAGATCAGAATAATAAAAATGCAATCTCCCTTTGTGGCAAAAGTTGGGAACGTTTGCCAGCAGTGTTTGCCCTCTTATAAGACTGGTGTTTCCTAAACTTAGTTTCTCAGCAGTGACGCAAACTCACTGGATGTACTGCATCCATTTGGGTCCTCCTCTGCATCACTCTAAGGGAACTAGGGAGGCAGGGACAAAGGGAACTGATGTCAATATTGAAACTCATACCACCTGCTGTGCCATGAGGAATAGTCTTTTATCTCTGACCTAGGAGTCTTGTGTTTTCTGCCATGATCTGTAAAAATATGATAGGCTTACTTGTTAGACGGTAAGTAGGGCAAAATCTCATATTCTGCACAATGATTGACACTTTTTTGTATTACTTTTGACCTCTGCCATATTCTCAATTCTCACACTGTGAAATCAGCTTTCTTACACAAAGTCATGGAAACATATCTTCACTGGCTTTATGATTTTGCTTTTTCAAAGATTCATTTCATGAACCAAGAATCCAGTTAACAGAGAGGCTATCTGAGGCAATTATTATGAATCTGTGTGATCCCAGGGGGAAAAATACGTAAATAATGTTGAGGATAGAGAAATTCTTTTTGAGACAGAATTCTTGTGTCTTCTCTGCATTTTTGGCAGGTTAGCTCTTCCTAATAAACTCGCAGTGTTGAGGTGATCACCTGACCACTCCAGATGCTCCAAGTGCTTGCGTTAAAGGAACTTCTTGCAGCAAAACAGTCACGTTTCTAGGAGACTCAGACTTTCAATAATGGACTCTACAGAGACTAAGAGCAAACATTCGTCAGTACTCTCAGGTTCATCTTATCTGCAATTAAAAACTGTAGTGTCACCTTCAGAATAAGGTTTCCACTTTCTCACAAGATCAGAGAATTTATAACCCACAATTGCTACTAGAAATCCCATGATTTCTATTGAGTGAAAGGCTTGGATTTAAGGCTGTTTTAATAAAATATATTGATAGCTAGACATAGGCCCTCAAAATATAGATACACTTCATCAACCCAGGACCTTCAATAGACTAACTTCCAGTTTTGATAAATTCCTAATAACATAACTATTCAGTGCCTCTCAGGATACAAGTAAAAAATATAGCTACCCAGTGAATTTTACAAGGGCATTGTCACTGAGAAAGTGGAATTTGATTGCTTTAATGCAGATATAAGATGGCATTTGTTTTCAATGATCTTGATGGCTTACATGTTTTAACTCTCCAAGAGTGAAGTCCCACACCCTTGGCAAGAAGGAGTTCTTTTCAAAATTATATACTGCCCTTGGCTGGGTGTGAGCCAAAATTCATTTAGTGATTTAACAAATTTATATTGAACTCTTTCAGCATGCCCAATGCTGTGCTAAGCCCCGAAGGCTATAGCAGTGTACAAGACGGACTCATACCCTGCTCCCACTGAGTTCGCAGTTGACTGAACTATTTACCAATTACCAACTTAAAAATTGTAGTTTTGATAAGTGCTATGCATGACAAGAATGTGTGACACAAAATTAGACTGCAGAGTGGTGGAGAGAATTTTGGTCATGTTTCAAAGAGCTTCCCATTCCAGAGGTCAGCTGTTGGTAGGTACTGTTCCTTGAGAGGTTACACAGTCACTATCATTCTTCAAAATCAGAAACATCATCACTTTTCTGGTTGCATTTCTTGTAATTCTTTTCGACTTTTATCCAAATCTCATCCTATCCAATTCCAGCACAAGTCATATTTAACTATTTATAAAACCTCAGTGATGCCACTGTCACAGACTGAATTCCCTAGAAAGCAGACTCTGAGGTTAAGAGGTTTGTTTGGATCTCTTGGGATTAATACCCATGCAAGGTAAGGGAAGGAAGCAGGATTGGACAGATGGATAAATTGAACTGCAATGCAATCTTAATGAAGGCTGCAGCTAACCCCATGGAGAGCTCTGAAGATAGGACTGTCCTTCATAATTGCTTTGAGTTGGAGAGTGGTGGTTAGCTTATTATATTCCCAGTTGATCAGTCACTGCATGCAGTCTGGTCTAGGAAAAAGGTGTGACCTTAAACAAGGCAGTTCTCTCTAATAAAAGCACTTCCTAAAGACAGCTGTCTGCTGAGATCTGTCTGCTGGCAGCATTTCTAGCAGCCAGGGGACAAAATTCTTCATTCTCCAAGAATGTGTGTCATGCATCACAGCATCCACCGCAGCTGTTATCTCTCTTGTATACAGAGTTTCACATGTGCTGTGTCCTCTACCTGAAACAGCCTCACACTCTATTTCTCTTAATATCTTCTACTCCTCACTCAAGTCTTAGCTGAAATGTCTTCCTCTTGAAAGCTGCTCTTGATGGACTCTCCCCCGCCATAGAACTCTTTTCTTCTCTTACTGTAGCCCTTATCACAGTATATTCTAGATGTCTGCTTACCTTCTGTATCCTCTTCAAAATTCTGTGCTACTTGAGGATATAAATTATTCATAATTATATCACCAATGCTTAATATTATGGCTACTATAAGGCAGAGCATCAATAAATATTGGTTGATTAAATGGTTAAGAGAAGGAAGGAAGGAAGGAAGGAAAGGAGGGAGGAAGGAGAGAAAAAGAGAAATGGAGTATGGGATTTGAAGACAATCAAACCACTCTTTAAATTCCAATTTTCTAACATGTCATGGCTTTGGATAATTATTTAATATCCCTAATTTTCACTGTCCTTCCTGTGTAAAATGGAAATAACTCCCACCACTTAGGGTTGTAATATATCTGTTACATAATGATGCCAAATAGATCTTTGGTTCCTTTTCTCCTCATCTTCCCTGTGAGTACAAGTATTGAAATATACAAGTTCTAATGTTCTCTGAGTCTATACAAAGAATAATGCATTTTGTTCATACCACAGAAAAAATAAAATATTGTCAATTGAGGAGTATTAAGAAGTTAATGTGGTAGAGGCCTAATATGTGTGAGGTCTGATATTAATTATAAAGAAGCAAGTATTGGAGTGACAAAATTAGAAGGAAAGTGGGAAAACATTATAATATTGGGTTTTATATAACCTGTGAAGCCTCCTTCCCTGGGTCTGGGTAATACCAGGACATCACCTGACTTTTATGACATGGGGAACACCATGAAGTTTATAAAATAGTATTAGATTTTCAAATCGAACTTTTTTTTTTTTTTTTTTGCTTGCTTCCCTCATGTGCATGTCACTATGCAGGGGACCTAAAAGGACATGGCTGCTGGACGCAGGTAGGCTCTGGTATCCAGGACAATTTGACTTGTAGTCTCAGTCACAATTCTGCCTCTTCAGATTTGGATTTGCCCGTGTCTTAGCCTAGGAACAGCCTCTTCTATGTTCTGTACCTAAGACTTGTCCTGGGACCCCACCATTTCCCAGATTTACATACCTGGATCTCAGCCAGTTTCATTGAATGTTAGGGAATGACAAAAGTAAGTCTCCTGCTTTTCTGGCCTGCAGTTGTTCTGATCCAGCTCTCTTCAGAACAGCTTTCCTAAGGCTCTGCGACCATCCATCCTCTGCACATGCCCAGTCAGAAAGATTAACGGTGGAGCAACTCTCCAACCAGTGAGGCTGGCTGCGTTCTGGGCTTTGGCCACAACATTTTCTCAGGGTACTGTGGGCAATGGTAATAAGCTGCTCAAGGAGCCAGATGCAGTTTGAGGTCTGGAGGGTGTCTGTGTGCTATCTGTCAGTCTTTTCCTCATCACCCTAGTCTCTAGTGATCTCCCTTCCTGCAAACTCATCAATGTTGTCTCTTTGGCTTCCTCTGTATATGGTTATATGTTTCGGTGATAACATTTAATAAGTTGACTACAGAATAAAATAGAAAAATCTTTAGATGGACAATTCAAAGCCTTTAAAATTTGACTTCAATTTACCCTTCAAAGCGTGTCTCGCATCTCAAGCCTACCCAGTTCAAGGCAAGATGGCCCTTTATTCTTCACTCTGCCTCAACATCGACTTTGCTCTTACTTCCTGACCATCTATTTTTAACACAGTATCAAAGTGACTTTTTAAAAATTATAAGCCATAGCATGACTTTCCTCTGCACAAAACCCTCTAATAGTTTCCTTTGTCACTCATAAAAAACAAATTACCTTTATCATAGCTCACGAGGCCCTTTGTCATCAGTCTCCACTCCCTACCCCCTCTCCATGACTTACCTTTCTACCCTACTTTATTCTATACTAACCACACTGGCCTTTTTGTTTTCTTCAATATACCAAATATACTTCCACCTCAGGATCTTTGCATTTACTGTTCTTTTTGCCTGCACTGCTCTTTTCTTTTTTGTTTTTTTAAAAAATTTATTTATTTAGTTAGTTAGTTTTGGCCGTGTTGGGTCTTCGTTGCTGCACATGGGCTTTCTCTAGTTGTGGCGAGTGGGAGCTACACTTCATTGCGGTGGCTTCTCTTTGTTGTGGAGCACGGGCTCTAGGTGTGCAGGCTTCAGTAGTTGTAGCACACGGGCTCAGCAGTTGTGGCACACGGGCTCAGTTGCTCTGCTGCATGTGGGATCTTCCCGGACCAGGGATTGAACCCGTGTCCCCTGCACTGGCAGGCGGATTCTCAACCACTGCGCCACCAGGGAAGCCCTGCACTGATCTTTTCTTGAATATCTACTTTAGTCTTCACTCATTTCCTCAGTTCCTTCTGGTCTCAACTCAAATATCTCTTTGACACAATGGTTTTCATTAACCACCCATTTAAACTATTATGTACCACCCTGCCCCTCCCCACTTGTCACTTTTAAGTCCCAGGCCCTCTTTTATCTTTCATGTGACACTTTGTACCATCCTATACAACATTGCTTTGTTATTTGTTAAGCATGCATATTGAGTTTCTCTTTAAAACCAAAAGTCTTGGGACCACAGACTTCTTCATTTCTATATTTCCATCTCTAGCACACAACAATATCCTTGGCATAGAGTTGAGCCTTGATGTAATCTTGTGGAGTGACTACATAAATGTCAAACGTTCTCACCTCCTGCTCATTTGCTTAGACTTTTCATTTTCCATGCATGCCACTGCCTCTTCCTTCTTAGCCTGGCCTTTATTTCTAATTTCGTCCAAGTCCCATGTCTTCTGTATAATCTGTAGTAATATTCCTATTCATGGTGAACTTTCCCTCCTATGAGCCCTTACAGAAAGAGTTTTGAATGTCAAACATATTTGGCAATTATGAAAAACAGTATTATTTTCTTAGAAGAAAAATCTAAGGTCTTTGAATGCAATGACATTCTTTTGTTTTTTTCTGTATCTCAAGTTTTTCCTTTGTCTCTCAAGTTTGATAACATTTTACTGAATCTGATTAATTTTACACATGTTTATAAGATCATTGTCTTAACTAATCTTTCCAAAAACAGTACTTTAGATATTATCAGAACATGGTATATTCTGTTCAGGCAAAATAAATTTGTTTTTTGTTAACACAGGATATTCGATGTAAGTATAATCAATTGAAATGTGTAGTTATTCTGGTCCTGGATCAGTCCCATTGACAACAGCCTGGAATCTGAAGAACTGAAAGTTTTTCTTAGGTCTGAACCATTTATAATGATGATCTAGCCAAATGAAGTAACTTCTAAATCATTACAGAAAGATTAAATTATAGTCAGCAGAATGTTGCTATTGGTATTTTAAAATATTCTAATTCTCTTAAGATGAGTAATTTATATTTGAAAATGTGCATGTAACTTTTCTCTACTCCAAAGTATCATAGTGTTTCAATAATTTCTCTTTGACTTTATTATTACTCTTTATTGTTGGTATTAGCGCAAAAATCTGTTGTGTTTCAGACTGAAAGTTTCTTGATTGTAAGGATTAAACCTTGAAATTATAAAATGAGGAAAAATAATAATACATATCTCATAGGGTAGTAGTGAGAATTAAATGAAAAATTCATATAAAACACTCAGCACAAATTCTGACATACAGTGGGAATTTAATTTTAAAAAGCTATTGCTAATAATACTATTATTTATTCTTCTATGAAAGAACCTACCATAGACGCAGTACAAATTTCATGCTAAATAGATATCTATAGATAAAGGATGGATGGATGGGTGGATGGACTGATTGATAGGTAGATCCAATATGCAAGAAAGACCATATACCATAATAACACCATTAATACCAGTTTTCCAAAATTCAGTATTAAGGAGATATAAACATACATGTTTATTCCATCCTAATCGGCCTTGTCTAGATAATGTAGGGCTGATGAGAATCTTATAAAGATTATCTGAGCAATAGGTAGAGATAATATCAATTGAGCCCCTGTGTATCTGTTATATCTTTTGATCTTTATAGTGGTTTTATTTAGTAGGCCAGTTGTTGTTTTGTTTTATTTTGTCTTTCATTTACAAATGAAGACACCTGAGGCTTAGGGACATGAAATAACTTGCCCAAGGATTCACCTAAGTGGAAAAGATAGACTATCTCTAGCACTCTTTCCAATTCATTTTACTGCCTCTCACTAGGCCCTGCCAAAGGGTGTTTGCTTTCTTGAATCACTTTCAATCTGGTAGTTACATGTGAAACACATGATTCAAAACATGGGGCACCTCCAACATTTTTCTGGAAGTTTGGACTAAGGGAACTTCCTTATCTCTTAAGTCTTTACATTAAGATTTTCCAGGTACTATAGATTGAATGTTTATGTACCTCCAAAATTCATATGTTGAAATCCCAGCCCCCAGTGAGCTTAAAGTTGGAGCTGGGGCCTTTGGGAGATGATTAAATCATGAGGGTGGAACTTCATGAATGAGATCAGTGTCCTTATAAAAGATACCCAAGAGAGTTCCCTTGCCCCTTCTGTCATGTGAAAACACAGAAAGAAGACAGCCTTCTATGAACCAGGAAGCAGACCTGCATCAGACACAAAATCTGTCAGTGCCTTGATCTTGGACTTCCCAGCCTCCAGAACTGTGAGAAATACATTTCTGTTATTTATAAGCCACCCAGTCTATGGTATTCTGCTATAGCAGCCGGAACTAACACACAGGGCTGTGAAGGTTTTAACCTTTTCTGAAAGGCTTTTGAAAATCACAAGTAGGTGAGAGTAGCTATACCATGGATAATCACTGTCAACTCATTGTAATTTGTATTGTAAATATTCAAGCAATTTCCCCTTTACTGATATATTCTGATCTTGGTGTTGGTCATATCTTAACACAGAAAAAAGACGCCCAGTACACCCAAGACCATCCATGCTCTTAAATAACTGTCTCACATTAATAGGTAAGGGAAGAAGGCACACACAATATTTTACACCAGATCAAGAGAAAATTAGAAACCCGATTTTCAAGGATGCCAAAGAGTGTTCAATGCCAAAAAGTAGTACAATTCAGAAGAAAGTGGCCAGATACATGTACAATATATTTTTGTTTTATTGATGATTCTCACTGCTGTGCTGATACACCCTCCAACTATATTTTATTGATTTATTAAATAGAAATTGGGTGCGATTTCTTTTTTAAAAGGCCTATTTCCAGATTGAAAGGCAGTTTTCTCTACAAAGATAGACTGTTTCTTGCCTATAAATGGCAAAAGTTGAGCCATGTTCTCCCAATATAATTCAGAAGTAGAAAACAAAGAATGCTATTTTAGTCAAGCACTAATTATTTTCTATATTGCTTACAACTCATATTTGGAGCTGAATTTAGGTCACATTCACCCACAAATCTTTCTGGAAAGAAACAAAAAATGGACACCTGATTAAATTTGGCAAAGTGAACATGCCGTTTATCTGATCTCTTTCCTAAGTGACAGAGCATGAGAATGTGTACAAAGGTATATACATCTTCAGTGACAGTGCAGAATACAAGACAATAGAAAGTTGGAAATCAATAGTGTCTGACTTATTAATAGCAGTTCCAAAAAAACTTAATCTTAAAATAGAAATGGGAAAGGCATTCCCAATTTGCATAAAAGAGTTTAAATGGCTTAGCCATTGACTGCATAAGGTAAGTGGGTTTATAAACAAGAGACTGTTTAAAAATCTGTTTAAGAAGTAATTTGACTCCCCAGTCCCGTGCCCATATCTATGCAATAGGGAATCAGTTCTCCCACTCTCCAGCAGAATACTGCCAGCCTTCTGGAAGGGGATATGATGCTCATCGTGCAGGAGACTGGCAGTCTCTTCACTAGGGATTATCACTTTACTCTCCCACACACTTTGGATATAAAAACAATCCAAAGAGTCACTGACATTGGAGGTTCTCCAAGGAAATAACCCATTCAGACTAACTTACAATAAAGATGACAGTTGATAAGCATAAAGCGTCTCCTTCCATAATGGCAGAAATTCCAATGGGGGTTTTAGTTCCCCTACTCTTAAATATGAACCAGGTATCACCAGATAGCTAAAGAAAGCATCTAACATGAAAGGCAGACAAAAATAAATAGAAACGCACACCAAAGCCAGAAAAGACTCTTAGAAGGTATTTTCATATTTAGGGAAAATAGTTATTAAGTTTGGGAAAAAATATACTCATTTATTGAATAGGTTAGCTGAGAATAACAGCTTCTTGACCATAATATAAACACTGACAACTGAGGGACAACATAACGTAGTAGTTAAAACATGGCCTCTGAAGCCAAACTCCTTGGGCCTGAAGTTCAATCTTTGAGACTGTAGTTTACTAACAGAACACCACTTATTCTTACTCATCCCCTCTGTGCCTCAGTTTCCCTTCTGTAGAATATACATGAAATAGTACTTACCTCCTAGACTAGGAAATAATGTTGTGAGGATTAAATAAATATTTGTAAAGTTTGTGGAAAATGTCTGACACATAAAAAGCACAAGAAAAATGTCTGTAAGAGATTGACCTAAACAAATGATGTTGACCTAAATAAAATGATGGTGTAACTGTAATACTAATAGAGAAGTAGAAGTGTATGTGTGTATGGTAGAGATGAAGATGGAAAGAAAGGGAGCTAAATATTCATTTTCTGCACTGAGAAAGACATCCCTAACTGGAAAAAAACAAGAAGAAGCAACCTACATATATGTTATTTCAAAACGTAATGGTCTCTCTCACACAAAAAGGAAAAAAATGTTTTTCTAGAGGTCAAAAATGGGGATAGGAGTGGTTGGAGGAATACTAATTCCAAAATAAAAATTTAGAACTATGTGACTTGTTTAAACATAGGCAAGCATAACTTTGATAAATTTACTTAGAAATTATAAATATGTTACATGTATAATATAAAAAAGAAAGTGGCCCTGGCAATGTTTAACCACATATTCTGATATGATTTTTTGTCATTTTAACTATTTGCCTGGAACTTTTGAATCATCTGAATTTTTCCTCGGGCATGAAGCCCTCTTGCTACTTCTAGACCTTGTCTTGACTTTTGGGGCTCTTAGTGGTAATCATAGCAGCTGTAATATAAACACTTATGGCAACGTTTTCTCCTTTACCATGTGAGTAGTGACTCCTGTGCACTCTCTCGCTGAACTTTAAGGGGTTGGAAACTTCATTGTAGAACAAGTTAATCTATTCCCCACGTATGGTATTAAAATAAACAATTCCCTTAGCTGAACAGCAATACACTTCCTACTCACTATTATTTCACTAAACACCATAGCCCATTAGAGGATGGGTAAAATCATGATTACCTACATTTAAAGGAAGGGGAAGAAAAAGCACAGGTTTAAAAGGAATTATGTGACCAAGCATCTATCTGTCTTTAATGCAAGAAGGATATTATGACTCAGATGGTATTCTCTATAATCATGTAAATCATATTTGGAGAAAATGTACTCAAATTACCAAAAGGCATTTACTTTATAGAAGATGTGGAACTTGAAGACCCTGAGGAAAGAGAAGATGGTGGAAAAAATGAAGAAAGCATGTATCTCTCTTGAATAATTTAATTCTCTGAGGCAAGGTATTAGATGGGATCAGACATCAAAAAGCGAAATCTGGAAGAAGTGACGGGAACATAAATGAGCAAAGCTGTCAAGAGTGGAAGGAGCAGCTGGCACTCAGCTCTGGCTGACAGTAGCCATGCAGAAACACAGGTCTGGGAAGGACACATTTCAATTCCTCCTGAGAAGCCAGAAATCCAACAGTTCTATGTCAAAAAGGCAATCTGAAAATTTTGAGCATAATTTAAAGGAGGAAAGGGATGGAGAAAGGGAGGGAAGGAGGGAGGGAGGGAAAAAGGAAGGAAGGAAGGAAGGAAGGAAGGAAGGAAGGAAGGAAGGAAGGGAGGGAGGGAGGGAGGGAGGGAGGAACTCAAAGAAGCTTCCAGCTATTGGATTTTAGCATATCTTCACAGATTTAAAAAAGAGCAGGGGTGTATCTTTCTCTATGCCTGTTCCTAAGTTCTAGTAATACCATCCCTATCAATAAAGTTAACTTGGCAAGTAGGGAATACATATGAATTAGGTCTCCATTTTCTGAAGACATACAGGAAGTTTTCAAGAACAAATTATTTTATATTCAAAATCTAAGAGTTCTAATTATTATTCTTACTATAGCCCAACAGATTAAGACTTACTAGCAGAAATAAATATGAGTTGGGTAACATGTATATTGGCTTTCTGTAGCGGGGAGGGCATTTTGTTTATATTTATTCTTTCCTAGACAAAGCTGAATAGTAAAGCTGACGATTTGAGTACAAAGCATTGTGACTGGAATCTGAAGCCACGTCCACTGAATTAGCTGCCTGAGTCCGCCTTCACTCATCCCATTTATTTTCTTGTTATTACAAATGATTTAATAAGTTCTGGCTTGTTTTAGTATTGTTATAGCTAATTAAAATGGGAAGAAAATAAAAATCTGAATTGAAAAATTTTGTGTAAGAATACTTATAAATGTAACAGAGTACTATAACCTCTACATTTCCGAGTTAAAGGAAACAAAGTCTTATGGAATGGCTGCTGAGTACTCTCCTACTTTGAGAAAGAGGCAGTCATATTTTAACTAGTGCATTAACAAAATAACCCATGTATTTTACCTACAGGCTTGATTCTAATCATTCAGTTTAATTTAAAAATCAGATTTCTTTTTCTATTGTGTATGCTTTTCCCACAGCTATTGACTACTGCAATATTGGAAAATTGATGAATTTTTCTGTTATTTGTCTGGCTAATTATTAGTTTCCATTGTTGAGGCATGTAATCCATATTTGAGATGCTCTATTAAAATAAATATAACTTAATAATGGCACTGATATACAATTTTTATTTCCCATGCTCTTTGTACACAGATTTACTGTGAACCAACACAGATACTTGCTTCCCAGTCACAGGACAGTACCTAATTTATTTTAATGTATAAACAGACTCTGAACCCTATATGAGAAAAGCCTTTATTTTATTCACTGAATACTCAGCACCTGAAAGATAATAGTTCACATATACCTTCATTTAATGAGAGTTTACGGAACATGAGGACGTGGGGCTTGTTTTGTGGTCATCTAATCATTTTCTTTGATATGTAGATATTTCAAGATACTATAAAACTGATAAGGTCATCTTATTTTGTTTGTATGCGTGCATGCGTGTGTGTGTGTGTGTGTGTGTGTGTGTGTGTGTGTGTGTGTGTGTGTGTGTGTGTAGCTGCCTGATCTCTTTGTATTTAATTGTAGTGGTAGTAGACAACTGATACTGTTTTAATCTTTCTTATGAAAGACTTTCCTATGGGACTGGTGTCAGAATCCTGGTGCTATCTTTGATAATGATAGTGATGAGAGAGAGTGAAAAAAAACGCAGCTTCTGACATTCAGAAGTTGGCCTGACATGCACAGCTAGGCCATGTTATTCTATCAGACACAAACATTCTCACAAAATACCATCCTCTCACAAGGTTTCACTGAAACTATGATAAAATGATACCACTTAGTAATTGTGTCTAAGCACAATAAAAACGATGTCTATAGACCACCCATAAATAAACATTACTTCTTTACTAGTCACAACCTTTCCTCTTCCTCGTCTTCCCTCACTATAGATGATACTTGAGCTATTCAACCACAGAATTGCCCTCCGTTTCTGGCAGCATCCAATCTAGAGAGACCTCGCATTACTTTAGACCTTCCCCCAGTTACGTGACCAAAGCTCAAATCCTATACAGGCTCTTTCTAACACCCTCTTACTGAGACAGTTAGTGCACGGTTCCCCATGATGTGTATTCTCCCTTGCTGAAATGAATAATAAGCCCAACTTCCTCAGCTACAGGTATGTTCCTGGAGGTCTCTGGCTAGAGGGCACTGATGATAATAACAACAACAACAAAAATAATCTATTGCTCACTTTACTACAGCCACAATCCTCCTTGCTACTTGTTTTCTGCCCTTCACTTTTTAAAAATTGAAGCATAGTTAATTTAAAATATTGTGTTAGTTGCAGGTGTACAGCAAAGTGATTCAGTTATAAATATTCTTTTTCAGATTGTTTTCCCTTATGTGTTATTAAAAAATATTGAGTATATTTCCCCGTGCTATATAGTAGGTTCTGTTGGTGATCTATTTTATATATAATAGTGTGTATCTGTTAATCCCAAACTCCTAATCTATCCCTCACACCCCCATTTTTCCCCTTTGGTAACGATAACTTTGTTTTCTATGTCTGTGATTCTATTTCTGTTTTGTATGTAAGTTAATTTGGGTTTTTTGTTTGTTTTGTCTTTTTGTCAGATTATTCATAAGACTTATTTTTTAAATTAGTTTTTATTGGAGTATAGTTGATTTACAATGTTGTGGGATTGGGAAATTGGGATTGCCATATACACACTACTATATATAAATAGATAACTAATAAGAACCTACCGTATAGCACAGGGAACTCTACTCAACACTCTGTAATGACCTATATGGGAAAAGAATCTCCTTGATACTTTGAATGCAACTCACACACCCCCCTCCTCAGGACATTCTGTTCTCGCTGTTCCTTCTGCCTGGATAATTATTAACTAGTGACCTGCATTATTCCTCTCCAATTTCTTCCAGATCTATATAAAAGTGATTACTGGATAATAAATTGCTGCAAAACTCAGAGGCTTAAACAGCATTATTTTATTCTCAATCATGTGTGTGTGTGGATTTTCTGGGGGTCAAATGAACTAAAATGGGCTTGTCTGTGGTTTCTGCTTCAAGCTGTGGACCCCAGGACTGGAGGGTACCACTGTGGGTTGAGCCCATGTACATTTCATATATATCCATTCTGTAGTGAAGGGACAATAGTTATCTATAAGAAATGTTCTCATGCAAATGGTAGAGCCACAAAACAGTATGCTTCACTGCATAAGCACATTTCAAGCCTTTGTTTTCTTCATAGCTGCTAACATCCCATTGATCAAAGCAAGTCACATCACCAAATCTAAAAGAAGCAGGGTAGTGGCCTCCTCCTTTGGTGGCAGGAGCTACAAAGTTATATGACATAGGGTGTGGATATAGGGATAAGTGAAGAATTGGGACTGGGACCCATAACTCAATCTACCACAAGATCTCTGCATAAATTTTATCTTTAAAGAGAGAACTTCTCAATCACTCTCTCTAATGTCACAGCTCCTCCACCCCCATTGCTTCCTTTTATCAGGCTTTGTTTTCATTTAAAGTTTCACAATCTGATCTGTGTGTTTGTGTGGGTTTATTACAGAATTTGCCAACCCAGCCCACCCCCATACCCAGCCATACACACACATGGATGTAAGCGCCAAGGAGGACAGAATTTTGTCTGGCTTGTTAATTGCTGTGTCCTCAGTACTTAGAATGCACCTGGTACTTATTAGACACTACATTATTATTGAGCACTCTGGGATCCTAAAGCCAAGAGGAGGTCTCATGAAGATAGAAATACCTATGGACACTGACACTTCAATAGGTAGAAAATACTATTCCGTTATTGGCCCAAGGTGGAGATCATTGGAGGGTCTATAAAAACAGTAATTATTAGCTATATGTAAAATGAGAATATTGCTGTAGGATTATATATTGATGAATTATCATTCAGTTGAAATGTATATTTTAAGATGATAGGAAGAGAAAGGTTTAGTGATATTTATTACTTAAAAGATGGCTTATATTTTATTTACACAGACTGTTTCCAATTTAGAAATTATAATACAGAAGCAACAAGGATTGAGCTAAATCCAACGGAGGACTAAAATAGTAAAATGAACACAATTTTCAAAAGAACTATCTAAGAACTTTCTAGATAAGTTTCAGTTTATATTGGTTTTCTCATAATGCCCAACTATCTTTCTCTTCTTTTTTTTAATCTATTTATTTGTTTGTTTTTGGCTTCATTGAATCTTTGTTGCTGCACGTGGGCTTTTCTCTAGTTGCGGTGAGCAGGGGCTCTTCGTTGCAGTGCACGGGCTTCTCATCGTGGTGGCTTCTCTTGTTGTGGAGCACGGGCTCTAGGTGCATGGGTTTCAGTAGTTGTGGTTCACGGGCTCTAGAACGCAGGCTCAGTAGTTGTGGCACACGGGCTTAGTTGCTCTGTGGCATGTGGAATCTTCCGGGACCAGGGCTCGAACCTGTGTCCGCTGCATTGGCAGACGGATTCCTAATCACTGCACCACCAGGGAAGTCCTATCTTTCTCTTCTTAATGACTATTAGGGCCATTTGTTTCTGGACATTTCACTGTAAAATGATGACTCATAACACTCACAAGTACTGAAATATCAACATATGTGATGAATCTGACAATGAATGACATCTTTTTTTCTTAAATTTGTTAAAATATTTTTCTTAATACAGACAAAATATAGGTCTAGCTACACTAAAGAAGTTTCACTAATATTTAGCAGTCAAGCTTAAAAATTATAAATTGACTATTAAACCTTTAACTATATAAAAGAGGAAAACAGCTATAATAAAATGAAAAATTTATTTAAAAAAATTTAATTTGTGTTAAATCTGAGTCAATATTAAAACTATTTTGGGATTGGCATTTTGCTATTTCAGAGATGAAATTACATGCATTTCAATAAAAAATGCCTGAATGCTTAGAGATGGCATTTTAATTTTGTCTGCACGGTGCTAAACATTCACATATTTGAAGATATATTCATAGGATGAAAATAAATAAATAACACAGATAAACATTTTTTTTTCCATTTTAAAATCAAGATTTCTTGGCACCAATAAAGATTTTGGATTGTGCAAGTTTCTGAAATATATGATCAGAGTTAGAAGGGTTTTAAAAGTCAATTTACTGAGCAATGTCAAAAACTGAGCAATGTCAAAAACAGGGCTTCCCTGGTGGTGCAGTGGTTGAGAGTCCGCCTGCCGATGCAGGGGACACAGGTTCGTGCCCTGGTCCGGGAAGATCCCACATGCCACGGAGCGGCTAGGCCCGTGAGTCATGGCCGCTGAGCCTGCGCGTCCAGAGCCTGTGCTCTGCAACGGGAGAGGCCACAACAGTGAGAGGCCAGTGTACCGCAAAAAAAAAAAAACAAAAAAAACCCCAAAAAAACCCTCCATTACAGAATACCTCTCAGATGCTCATCCATCCTGTAATTGCATACAGTGCAGGGACAATGAACTCACTATTTCCCAAGACTCTCCATGCTCATATTGATAATCCCATTTATAGAAAAAGTCTTGCTATGCTATTCCCCTGGACAATGAAAAATAATACATAAATTGCAACAAATTCTCCTCTATTTTTTATAACTGCAAAAGTATATAATTAAAATCAAGACTAGGTTCTTTTCCCATATTGGCCATTACAGAGTACTGAGTAGAGTTCCCTGTGCTATACAGCAGGTTCTTATTAATTATCTATTTTATATATAGTAGTGTGTATATGTCAATCCCAATCTTCCAACTTATACCTCTTTAACCCCTGGTAACCATGTTTGTTTTCTTTTTTAATTGGTGTAGAGTTGTTTTACAATGTTGTTAGCTTCTACTGTACAGTGAAGTATAAATCAACTATACTCCAATAAAGTTTTTAAAAAAGAATAAAAAACAAATCAAGACTAGCGTTCCAAAAGTTGAACCTTCTAAAGTCCCCTCAATTCATTTGATTGCAAATATCTGCAAAATCTTTCTTCCAGAATTTTTGTTAACAGTATGATTTAGACCTCTTTTTAAAACTAAAGAAACAGATCCAGAAGGAGAAAAAAATATGTTGGCAGAAGTATGATCAATAAAAAGAGCTTGGACTAGAATCTATGATTTTAAACCACAGTTGAGGACTCCAATTCAGTTCCTATATTATAGAAGAATTATGACTGAGGTGTATACATCTACAAACTAAAGTATATATACTATTCATAAAGTAGATAAAAAATGAAACATGATTTTATTCATGTCACTCATTCATTTATTACAAAACTCCTTATTGAATGTTTAATAGGTGTCGGATCCTGTTTTAGGCACCTAATAGCTCACAGACCCAGAGGCTTTTATAAAATCACTGTAGAGGTATAGCAACAGAGACCTTCCATATACAAAGGTGTTGATACCAACCTAGTCAAAGAGACATAGGTACAAAATTAACTTTTACTAAGAGGAACACTGATGCTGTTGTGGCGTCTCAGATTGAGAATGAGATTCATTTGTTGGTGCAATAAATTGCTAAAGGCAGTGGTATAGAAAATGACTGTAGAGCTGAGTAAAGCCCTAGGGGTTGAACCATGGCACTAGGTCCTACTCAACTGGGCTGATGGGCACTGGCTCTTGCTAAAACCAGCAATTTTTCATCCAGTTAATTGTGAACCAGACAAACATGGTCTGAAAAATATACCTTGGTGTAATCTGCAAGTATTAACCTCTGTTAAGTTTTGAGGTATGAAATGAAATGGATAGCCCATTGTTTTTGTCTTTGGCATGAATTGTTTTGTTGAATATGAAACCATCTGTTACTTTACTGGGAGATATAAGTGAAGGTGGCAAATGCTTATTTATAATGGCCGTCTTTTTCTTAGACTTGTTAAAGATAAAAAAAACTGTATGGGGCCCTAACAGAAATTCCAATTCCAGAAAACCCAGAAGGTAAAACTCTCCTTTGAGCAATGGTTCTTTATTACTTTGAAAGGGGAAGAGAGATTTTAAACATAATTAAAATAGTGATCTTGCAAATCTTTCACCTACAGGAGATTTTTCTATTAATAATTTGTGTTACATAATAGGCCATTTGAAGATTAATTGACTATGTAGAAACCATGTGTTCAGGGTCCCTGGAACTATCTGACATTCATAGTTGTATACATTTTTCTCAATATGGTAGATGATCTGTGTTAAGATAACACCCTTGGAATCCACTAGCAGGAAGAGATGAATACTTTTATGAATGCATTGTGTTTCATGAGGTGTCTCTTTGACTGCATATTTCTTAGAGTAAAGGTACATTAATATTAGTCATCTACTTCTTTTAAAGTTTTAACTGTTTGCAGATAAGATGAACAGAAATAAACTTATTTACATAACAATGATTATTAAGAAATAAACTTTCCAACACCTTGCATAAACTCAAGGTACCCCATTATCCAGCTACCCTGTACCATTTTCTTCACCACATAAGGATCCAGAATATATTATCCATAATTCTGTCCTCTAAAACTTGAAATTCTGAATTGCTATGATTCTACCCAAATATCCATAAGACTTGTAAAAGAGTGATATTTATAAATTTATCATTATTGTCCAATAAGTTGTCAAAGATCAAAACCTGAAACTCTGTTTAGTCCAGGAGTCAACAAACTACTCTAGCAAGCTAAATCCAACTTGGTGCCTTTTTTTTTGGTAAATAAAGTTTTACTGGAACATAGCCATACCTATTCCTGTACTTATAGTTTATTACTTCTTTCATGCACAATGGCAGAGTTGAATAGTTGCAATAGGGCATATGTCCCATAAAGCCTAAAATATTTACCATCTGACTATATACAGAAAAATTTTTGATCCTTGGTCTAGACTGTTTACTATGTTTCAATACCACATTCTTATTCATCAAATCTTGTTACTCCTACCTCTTAAATAAATAAATCTTTATTTCATTCACCTTCTCCATTATGTCTGCTACAAAGCTAATCCAGTTCCTTACTACTTCCCTGAATGAATACAACATCTTCTTAACTGGTCTCCTGTAGTCCCACCATAATCAATTCACCTTCAATACTAATGATGGGTAAAGAAGTGGGTCTAATG
The DNA here is from genome assembly GCF_951394435.1 of Stenella coeruleoalba. NCBI lineage: Eukaryota > Metazoa > Chordata > Mammalia > Artiodactyla > Delphinidae > Stenella > Stenella coeruleoalba. The sequence goes on from NC_137148.1 coordinate 138,553,073, forward strand.
GAAACAACCTAAACGTCCACTGACAGATGAATGTGTAAAGAGATGTGGTACACACACACACACACACACACACACACACACACACACACACTGGAATATTACTCAACCATAAAAAAGAATGAAATAGTGCCATTTGCAGCAAATGTGAATGGACCTAGAGATTATCATACTAAGTGAAGTAAGTCAGAAAGAGAAAGACAAATACCACATGATATCACTTATATGTGGAATCTAAAATATGACACAAATCACACATCTATGAAACAAAAATAGGCTCACAGACATAGAGAAAAGACTTGTGGTTGCCAAGGGGGAGGGGGTGGGGGGGAAGGATTTGGAGTTTGGGATTAGCAGAGGCACACTATTATATACGGGATGGATAAACAACAAGTTTCTATTGTATAGCACAGGGAACTATAGTCAATATCTTGTGACAAACCATAATGGAAAAGAATATGAAAAAGAATGTATATATATATGTATATATATAAGTATAACTGAGTCACTTTGGTGTACAGAAGAAATTAACACAACATTGTAATCACCTATATTCAATAAAATTTAAAAAAAAAGAAACGGGTCTATTAAACTTTCGGAGAGCTTAAGAAAATTGTCCAAATTTATTAGCATCTTGTATAAAGCTCTTCACATTCTAGGCTCAAATTAATTTAAATTAGACTTACTCATTGTCTTGCATAAAGTCAAGACTATTACCCAGCTACCCTATACCATTTTTTTCACCAGCATCTTGCTTTTTGCATGTATTGTTTCCTCTTCTTGGGATGCCTATCTCCTCCTTAATCGACCAAACTCCTACTCATATTTTAAGCCCTTTCTTAAATGTCACATACACAGCCAAGCCCTTTCTGATTACCAATGGCCTAAATGTTAGTGTTTTCTAATGAGCCGTAATAGTACTTTGTATGTACCTCTTACCACATTGTATTGGACATACTTATTTGTATCTGATTTTTATACAGGTCATTTTCTGTGACATTTTTGTGAGTTTTTCAAGGACCAGGACCATGACTTAGTAACCTCTGTCTCTGAAGCCTTGAACAAAACCTGCCTGGGTAAATTAGTGTTTGCTTAATGGATAAATTAAAAAAAGTGGCATTCAGAGTATCCTTAAAATCATAGGAGTCTTTTCTATGAAGCGGTTGCTGCCATTAAATCTCTATTTTAATTTACTCTGATTCCCACTTGCTTAATAACAGCTCTCAAATTAAAGTCAGTATATTATTTTAATATGATGAACAGGCGCTAAATGTATATGGGAATTTATTCATATTTGTAGAATAATTATCTGTCATAGCCATCATATACATAACGGCTATATGTATATGTGTTCATTTATTTACTCAATCTACTGGGTGATTATTATTCCAGAATCCGTACTAAACTCTGGGGATAAAGTGATAAGCAAAGCAGACAGTCTCTTCCCTCATAAAGCTAACCATCTAGTAGGGGAGACAGACAATAAAATTAAATAGACAGACATACCTTTTGATTAGTTTTATATCAGAAATGAATAATATAATGTAACAGAAGATAGAAGTTGGGGCTACTTAAGGAGTTCAGGAAGTTTCTGTGAGGAGGTAACATTTGAGCAAAGATTGGAAGGATAAAATAGAGCCAGTAACTGTGGTAATTGTGTGGTAGTAAGACTATTCTAGGCAGAGGGAACAGCCTGAATCTAGACCCTGGGGCATGAAAAAGTTGAGCATTTTAAGGAATGGATAGAGAGTCTTGTGGTTACGATTTAGTAACAGTGAGGTGGAATCAAATGAGGCTAAGAGCTAAAGATCTAACTGCACATTCATAGCCTTGACAGTGAAAGTTAGATTTATTCAAAAAATTTTAGGAAGGCTTTGGCAAGCTTTAGGCAAAGGATTAATTTCTACCAATTTGTGTAATAAAAAAAAAATTCTGGTTTCTGTGTTGAGATTGTATTGGAAGGGTAGCAGTTAAGAGATCATTAAATAGAACATTCTAATAAAGGCAAGAATTGTCAGTGCTTTGGTCTAGGTGCTAAGATAATAAGATGGATAAAGTGACTACATAGAGGTATCATGATTGAGAACACTAATTCATGATTGCTAGATACGATATCTGGTATCAACTCAGTGTCTTAGTCCATCATAAATGATGCCAAGATCATAACTTTGGTTCCAGATGGTTCTATGAGCTTTTTTATTCCATGATTATCAAGGGTCCAGAATAAGCCTCATATAGGTTCATATTCAGTAGACAGGGGGTGACAGTATGGTTGTGTAAATGTAAAATTTTCTCTATTAAAGAGATAATTCCTCATATTTATTCATTATAACTCCATGTATCATTCATTTAACACAGGGATTGGCAACCTTTCCTTAAGGGACCAGTGAGTAAATAGTTTAGACTTTGTGGGCCGTGCAGTTTCTGTTACAACTACTCAGCTTTGCAGTTGTAGCACCGATGCAGTCATGGACATTATGTAATTGAACGTAAGTAGCTGTGTTCCAATAAAACTTTATTTATAAAACAGGCAGTAAGTATGATTTGGTTTTGAGGCTGTACTTTGCAGATCTCTGATTTAGCATATGGGTAGTATACTACCATATACCAGGCTTGTTTTAGTTGAGCATATTATTACCTATATCTCACCTTGTGCTAACATACATCTGGATCATAATTAATATTTAAATACCTTGTGAAATGCTGAAACTGAAATAAACATAGAATGATTTTAAGAACCAGAATAACAGAGATGGTTAAACTTATCATGATCCTATTTTTATCAATGAGTTTGAAAACAATTTATGAGTAAAAATGTTTACCTATCTCAGCCTATTGAAATGCTATACTCACTTAAAGACCCCACTCAAATGCTTATTTTTTTGTGAACTTTCTAGTTCTCTGACCTACTCACTCTGACAGAGTGATTTTGCCTATTCTCTGTAATCTCGCAGATTTAGTTCTTAGGTACATTATGGAGCTCATCATATTGTATTAAAACTATTTATGTGACTACGTCATTTATCATGCTCCAAGCTTTTGGTGAGCACTATTTCTTACTCATCAGTAATTTAGTTATCTTTTATTAAAAAATTCTTATTAGATACCAACTGTGCATAGACACTATTCTAAGTGCTGAGGATATAGTAGTGAATAATATAAGCTTGGTAGTTTTTGTTATAGGGAAACAGATACCACAAAAGTGAACAAGTATTTTCCATTAAAATTTAAAAGATCCAGGCTTCCCTGGTGGCACAGTGGTTGAGAGTCCGCCTGCCGATGCAGGGGACACGGGTTCGTGCCCCGGTCCGGGAAGATCCCACATGCCGTGGAGCGGCTGGGCCCGTGAGCCATGGCCGCTGAGCTTGCGCATCCGGAGCCTGTGCTCTGCAACGGGAGAGGCCACAACAGTGAGAGGCCCGCATACCGCAAAAAAAAAAAAAAAAAATTTTAAAGATCCATGAAGAAAATAAAATGATGAGCAATTAAAAAGAGTGCTTGGGAGTCTCTTTTAGCTAGGGTGGTCAGAGTAGACCACTTCAAGCTGCTGATAATTGAGGATATTTGAGGATTTGAATTATGAGAATGAGGTGGTCAGAGCTATGAGATGGAACATACCACCTCCCCACAGCTCTCCCTCCAAGCAAGCAAACAAACAAACAAACAAAAAATGGTATTAAAATAGCAAGTGTAAAGTCCCTGAGATTAAATTGATTTTGATAAGTTATAAAAACAGAAATAAGGACATTACAGAGTAAATGATGAGTTTAAGAAGTAGACAGGAACCAGATAATAAAAGCCTTGCAAGCTACCTTGTACAAAGCTGTATTTTCCAAAAAGCACTACAACAAATAGCCTGTCTCACATGTTCTTCCAAAACTGTGCCACTTTCCCCATCAAGAGACGGCATCCATTTCACCTTCACATCAATCTAGGCTGGGCTTTCTGACTGCCTTGAGTAATAGAGTAAGGCAGAAGTAAGACTCTATGACATTCAAACCATACAAAGATAGGATTTCTGCCTGGTTCTTTCTCAGGATGTTCACCCTTGGAACTCTGCCATCATAACATGAGGAATCTCAGGCCACATGAAGAGTCCCTTGTGGAGAGAAACTGGGCTCCTGGCTCCCAGAAATGATTGAGTTCCTAGCCAACAATCAGCACCCAATTGCTGTCTTGGAGAGGTTTGTTTGCAGCAATAGAAAACTAGAACATTTAGTGAGGAGCCAAGTTCACTTCATAATCTGTGCCTGGGACAGATAAGGCCATAATTACATCAATATGGATATTAATGGAATCACAGAGGAACACATGAATAAACAATAATTTCAGAAAATTTTTCCTCTGTGTAAATGAACTCAGATAATCTCAGTGACACTCATCTTAGCCATGATTTCTAAGTGTACTTAAATTCAAACATTTATCATTGTATTTATTATTTTGTAATAGACTTTATTTTTTAGGGCGGTTTTAGCAGAAGGTAAAGATATTTCCCATATACCTCCTGCCCCCATTCATGTGGAGCCTCCCCAGTTATCAACCTCATTTCCTCAATTTTGCATTTGGAGACATCAATTTATATGTTATAATTTGGTTGCTATAGAAATATGTTGCCTTAAATTATTGAATATTTCATATATTTTAAGTACATTTTTATTGAAGCATGACATACCTAATAAAACATGCACAAATAATAGATATATAGCTTATGGAATTTCACAAAGAGAACACAACTGTGAAGACATTAAAAAACCAGAACATTACCATTACCTGCAGTCCAGAGTCCTCTTCATACCACTCGTAATCTCAACTCCTACTCCCAAAATAACCTCTAAGTTGACTTTTAACACACAATTTTGCCTGATTTAAAATGTATGTAAATGGAAGCATACAGAATGTACTTTTTTATGATTTTCATCATGCTGTAGTATAGAGGTATATTATATTAATTCTCATTCCTATGCAGTATTTCACTGTACGTATTTATCAAAATTGATGTACCATGCTACTCATGATGAATATTAGGGCCACTTCCAGCATTATTAAAAAGTACTTCTACTAGGCACATATGTAGGAGTAGAACTGCAAGGTTGCAGGCTTCGCATATGTTGTATTTAAGAAGATATCACCAGAGTGGTTGTACTAATCTTACTAATTGATACTTCCACCATTAGTGTGTTGAGAGTTCCTAATTATTCCACATTCTCACCAATGCTTGCAGTTGTCAGTCTTTTCATTTTAGGAAATCTGGTGAATATGTAGGGGTATCTCATAATGGTTTTATTTGCATTTCCTAATGACTAACGCTGTTGAGCACAGTTTCATATGTTTATTAAATATTTGGATACCTTCTTCTCTGAAATATCTATCAAGTCTGTCCAGATATTCTACTGCATTATTTGCCGCCTTCTTATTGACTGTAGGATATATAGGTATATTTTTCCAAATATATGTCCTTCCTTGCATAAAAGTATCACAATTTTTTCTCTCACTAGTCTCATGACTTTCACTTTCTTCATGATGTCTCTTAATTAACAAGAATTCTTTGCTTAAAAGATAGTCCAATTATGATGTTTTTTCCTTTATGTTCGTGACTTTTGGAGACCTACTTAGGAAATATTTGTCTATCTCTAGGTAATGAAAATTTTCTGTTATGCTTCCTTCTAGAAATATTTTACAATTTGATTCACAGTTCATGTAAAATTGATTTTTATATAGAGATATCTATTTTTCTGTGTATCAAATTTATTATATGCCACTTATGAAATGATATCATACGGTATGCTCTTGTGTATGTGTGACTGCCATTTCCCACTCAATCTAATGCTTATGAGATTTATCCATGTTGTATTATGTAATTATAATTCACTCATTCTCTTAGCTGGATAATATGCCAATGTATGTATATACTATAATTCATTTATTCATGCTACTTAGAAACACATTTGGGCCACTTCCAGTTTCATGGTGAACATATGCACACATTTCAGTGGATACATAGTCAAACTGATGGTTTTGATGGCATGAACATGTTCTGATTTAGCAGATAATGCAGAAGAGCTTCTCAAATGGTTCAGTAATTTTACAGTCCAAACATCACTGTACAGGCACTTTGAGTTTCTATAATTCATCAGATAACTTAGCATTTGTCCTTTTAAATTTTGCTCTTCTAGTGGTGTGTTGTGGTATTTTTTGCCATTTTAATTTTCATTTCCCTGATAACTAGTGGAGTTGAAGAATCTTTTACGTATTTTCTGGCCATTTGGGTATCTTCTTTTGAGAAGTGACTATTCAAGACAACTGCCCAATTTTATGTGAGGTTATCTGTCTTTTTGTTATTAATTTTTAAGATTTTTAAATGTATTCTGGATGCAAATCTTTTATTTGAGATATGTGTTATAAACATATTCTCTTACCAAATAATTTACATTTTTCCCTCTCTTAGTGGTGTTTCTTGATGAGTAAAATTTCTAAATTTACGGTATTCTATTTTTTTCTTTTTAGCACCTTTATCCAATTAAAAAAAAATTTTGCTAACCCCCAAATTGCACAGCTATTCTCTTTATCTTTTCTTTTAAATATTCTACATATTTATAATGAATAAAATACCTTACCTTATACTTTATAAGAGCTAGAATATGTTCTAATAACAGAGTTTTGAACTGAATAATTCTGAAAACATACAAAATGTGTGTCTGAATCTGTATCCAACTCCTCAACTATCTTCTTTTCACCAGTAAAATATCTTGAAACTACCCACTCCTACAAAGTTCCTAGAGGATAACTTTTATTTCATGTTTAATATTTGATAAAACTTTCAGATGATCTGAAAATTTGAAGGAGTTGGAATGGCTAGTTCTATAATGATCTTTTTTATTTCTGAGATTTAGTTTGCCAAAAACAGACTAAAGATCCAAAACTGTGTAGTAAACGACTGAGAAATGAAAAAAAAATATGATTCTTCAAGGTTTTGGAATTGTCTAAATGCTGCCAAGGTGTTTTATTCTCATTGATTAAAAATTCACCTTTGAAATGTAAACTGTATACAAGTGTGAATTTAACAGAAATTAAAAGTATGCCCCCCTTTTAAATGACAGATGCACAAGAAATTCACATACAACAGCTGTCTGGTCACTCACACAAACTCCTTATCATTTTCCAACACTTCAGACTGAGTGATTCTGACTGCCATTTGTTCCAGACCAAAGACTTTAAGACCAGACACAAATGTCTTTTAAATTGCATCTGATTAATATCCCTCAACAGCATATTTGTCACTCCTAAAGACTCCACATATTTTTCTCCAAGGCAAACCTACTTTGAACTGATCTGAAGATGAAATGAGGCATGGTGAATAAGTACTACCAGATTCTAATGTTACTGAAACTCAGTAATCCTCACTGCTGGAAATACAACATTAATTTCCTGAAGCAGAGACATAAACTAAAATTTTTTCTCTCCAAAGTCTGGGTTCACCAAGAAAGGTGTTGACGCCAATATATAGATTTGATCAGTGAATAAAAAATACTGTATTAGGTAATAGAGATACCACTTAGAAGGAGCCCTATTTGACCAAGTTTCCATACAATTCCTAAGAGAAACAAGATCAATTTTCTAATTTGGCAATGTTGTGAGAAAGGCAACCCCTCAGTTTTTTTTCTTAGTGTTTCAAGGTCTCAGTTCTATACTTCTCAGGAAATGAGTTTTTTAAGCTCTTAAGCTCGAGAACTCTTCCAACCTAAGCAATTACGTTTTCTCTTTCAAGAGTGATCTTTGACCTTGAAGTGAAAATGGATGGATACCCATTCACCTTTAAATACCATAAAGATTCACCCTTATAAAAATCATTTTTGCCTCATGATATTACTAAAATACAATTTATTTAGTTTCATGGGAAAGTGAACAAATGGGACCTAGTAAAACTTAAAAGCCTTTGCACAGCAAAGGGAACTATAAACAAGATGAAAAGACAACTTTCAGAATGGGAGAAAATATTTGCAGATAAATCAATGGACAAAGGATTAATCCCCAAAATATATAAACAGCTCATACAGCTCAATATTAAAAAACAAACAACCCAATCCAAAAATGGGCAGAGACCTAAATAGACATTTCTCCAAAGAAGACATACAGATGGCAAGAAGCACATGAAAAGCTGCTCAACATCACTAATTATTAGAGAAATGCAAATCAAAACTACAATGAGGTATCACCTCACACCAATTAGAATGGGCATCATCAGAAAATCTAGAAAAAACAAATGCTGGAGAGGGCATGGAGAAAAGGAAACTCTCTTGCACTGTTGGTGGGAATGTAAATTGATACAGCCACTATGGAGAACAGTATGGAGGTCCCTTAAAGAACTAAAAATTGAATTACCATATGACCCAGCAATCAAACTACTGGGCATATACCCTGAGAAAACCATACTTCAAAAAGAAGCATGTTCCACAATGTTCAATGCAGCACTATTTACAATAGCCAGGACATGGAAGCAACCTAAGTGTGCACTGACAGATGAATGGATAAAAATGATGTGGCACATATATACAATGGAGTATTACTCAGCCATAAAAAAGAAATAAAATTGAGTTATTTATAGTGAGGTGGATGGACTCATACAGAGTCTGTCATACAGAGTGAAGTAAGTCAGAAAGAGAAAAACAAATACTGTACGCTAACACATATATATGGAATAAAAAAAAAAGGTTCTGATGAACCTAGGGACAGGACAGGAATAAAGAGGCAGACATAGAGAATGGACTTGAGAACACGGGGAAGGGGAAGCTGGGACGAAGTGAGAGAGTAGCATTTACATATATACACTACCAAATGTAAAACAGACAGCTAGCTAGTGGGAAGCAGCCACATAGCACAGGGAGATCAGCTCAGTGCTTTGTGACCACCTAGAGGGGTGGGATAGGGAGGGTGCGAGGGAGATGCAAGAGGGAGGGGATATCGGGATATATGTATACATATAGATGATTCACTTTGCTATACAGAAGAAACTAACACAACATTGTAAAGCAATTATACTCCAATAAAGATGTTAAAAAAAAAATAGACATATGCACCCCAATGTTCATTGCAGCACTATTTACAATAGCCAGGTCATGGAAGCAACCTAAATGACCACTGACAGACAAATGGATAAAGAAGATGTGGTACATACGTACAACATACATATTACTCAGCCACAAAAAGGAAGGAAATTGGGTCATTTGTAGAGATGTGGATGGACCTAGAGACTGTCATACAGAGTGAAGTAAGTCAGAAAGAGAAAAACAAATATTGCATATTAACGCATATACGTGGAATCTAGAAAAATGGTACAGATGAACCGGTTTGCAAGGCAGAAACAGAGACACAGATGTAGAGAACAAATGTATGGACACCAAGGGAGGAAAGCAGGGGTGTTGGTGGTGGGATGAATTGGAAGATTGGGACTGACAATATATACACTAATATGTATAAAATAGATAACTAATAAGAACCTGCTGTATAAAAAAAATAAATAAAATTCAAAAAATAAAATAAAATAAAATTTACTTAGTGTCATGGGAAATGAAGGAAATGAAAATCAATCCCCTGGAACTTTTTAAGCACTTTTTTCTTAAGCTCACCTAGTAAATATCTCCTCTTTGAAAAGATAAGAGAAAAGCATTTTTTCTATTGATATTACCAGATTCTCAGACTCTGAATGGAACACAGTAAATTCTCTAGACCAGTGCTATCCTACAGAAATATAATGTTAGCCACAAATGTGAGCAACATATGTTATTTTACATTTCTAGTAGTCACATTAAATAATATATAAAAAACAGGTAAAATTAAATTTAATAATATGTTTTATCTAGCACAATATATAACAATATCATTTCAATATGTAATCACTATAAACTATTAATAAGATATTTACTTTTTTGGAAACTAAGTATTTAAAATCCAGTGTGTTTTACACTTCCAGCACAAGTAATTTGGAATAGCTACATTTTAAGTGTTCAGTAGTCACATGTATTTGGTGGTTACCAAATTGGGCAGTGCAACTGTAGAATATTTGCAGAAACACTTGGAATAAAACCTAGTCTTTTATATATCTATAGTCTTTTTATGTCTATTTTTTCCAATTGTTCTTTCTGCCTTTCTTTTCTTTTTTAGTCATCAGTCTTTTTTAGCTCTTTACTTTTTTAGATACACCAAACTGATCTCTATTTTCCTTCAAACTAGCAAAAGAGACTACTGGAATTATACAATTCTGATCAAAAGACATGAATTCTAAGGCAAATATTGAATTGCTTATAATTATTGATAATTAGTTTGTTTTAAAGTTTTCTTTTAATAGTAATTTTTTTTCTGCCTAGGATAAAGCTATGTCCATCATTCATAAACTATGTGAATTTAAGCAAATTAATTTGACTCAATAAGTTTCAGGTTTCCACTCCTAATGCAGAGAAACAATATTTTTTCATAGGATTGTTCTAAGAATTTGGTGAAGTCATGCTTATATACCTAGTTCAGGACCTGACACATTATAAGCACTTATATAACACAAACAGACATGCTTATTGTTTTCTAGGTATTTTTCATAAACTGGAAAGCACAGTGTTTTCTTTGTCTGACTTTTTCATTTACAGTGAGAAGCAAAAAAGATATAATAAGCTACTCCAATTCACACACCTACTAAACAGAAATCACATTTTTTCAAAATATTCCTCCGCTCAAATAGCAATGCCTCACTGATCTTTTTAAACATAATAATTCCATTCACATTCAGAAAACTGACATTTTTCCACTTCACTCTGAATTTTTTCACTGCTTTCTACAGGAAATTCAACTTCAAGACCAGATTTTAAGGTAACTTTCGACCCAATAAAACTTAATTACAATGCTATATAAAATTTCATTTTCAAAATTTTTTTAGTAAAAGAGAAATAACTCATTTAAAATATATTAAAGTTCTCAACCAGTCAATAATTTCAATTAACTTGAGATGTTTTCCTGATTACACTAGAGAAATGAGAGTGTGCAGTGCAATCTATCTCATAAAGATTATTTCTGTCATTTTTATCTAATTCTGCTTATATCACCCTTCTACCCACTCCAAATCCATTCTTCACACAGCACCCAGAGTCATCTTTTCAAAAACATAAATCAGATGTCCTTCATATATCAGAGACCTCACATTACTTTCAGAATGAAACCCAAACACCCTAAAGGGCCCCACTGATCAGTTCCAGTCCTACTGAACTCATTTCCCATCAGTTACCACTGCAGCTCCTTCATTACACCCATCCATACTGGCCTTCTTTCTCTTCTTCAAAATCTCCATGCTTGGGCTTCCCTGGTGGCGCAATGGTTGAGAGTCCACCTGCCGATGCAGGGGACACAGGTTCGTGCCCCGGTCCGGGAAGATCCCACATGCCGCGGAGCGGCTGGGCCCATAAGCCATGGCCGCTGAGCCTGCGCGTCCGGAGCCTGTGCTCCGCAACGGGAGAAGCCGCAACAGTGAGAGGCCCGCGTACCGCAAAAAAAAAAATCTCCATGCTTGATGCTCAGGTGAGGTGTTTACACTTGGCTATGTTCTTTGCCTGTAATATTCTACTCTCTCTCTCTTTTTTTTTTTAACATGGAAAGGTACTCATGATTTATTGCTGAATAAAGAAAGCAAGTTACTGAATATGATTTATTAAAATAAATGTGCAAAGTTATCTTTGGGATATTAAAATGGGAAAGCATGAGTTTTCATTTACACCAACATATATATATATATATATATATATTTTTGTAACATCTTTACTGAAGTATAATTGTTTTATAATGGTGTGTTAGTTTCTGCTTTATAACGAAGTGAATCGGCTACACATATACATATATCCCCATATACCCTCCCTCTTGCGTCTTCCTCCCACCCTCCCTATCCCACCCCTCTAGGTGGTCACAGAGCACCGAGCTGATCTCCCTGTGCTGTGCAGCTGCTTCCCACTAGCTATCTATTTTACGTTTGGTAGTGCATATATGTCCATGCCACTCTCTCACTTCGTCTCACCTTCCCCTTCCCCCTCCCCATGTCCTCAAGTCCATTCTCTACGCTTGTGTCTTTATTCCTGTCCTACCCCTAGGTTCTTCAGAACCTTTTTTTTTTTTAGATTCCATATATATGTGTTAGCGTACTCTCTCTTAATTAACATGCTGTTCTAATTTCAAATGTCACCTCCTCAGAAACTTTTTCTCTGACCGAACTACCTAAAGAAACAACCTAATTAAAACCTGAATTATCTTTTACCCACATCCCATCATTCTCTAACCTATTACTGTTTTCTTTATGGCTACTTTCACAATCTGAAACTCTTATGTATTTGTTGACCTATTTAAGGGATTCATCCCTCTTCCGGTCCAATTTAATATAAATCCTTCAGGGAAAAGACCACATACATCCTATTCCTCACTGAATCCCTGCACCTAGGGGACTTTGTTTAATTAATAAATCCCTTACAGAGGAACAGTGCTGATCTGGTTGGTCTCATCCCAGACACTGTAATGGGTCATACTTCAGGGTATAAAGATTTTCAAGGCAATGGAAGACCTAGTAAGCATATACTCCTTCAAAGAAGAGAGGACAAAGTTCTGATCTTTCTTCCTTCAGTAAGTCCTGATTATGGGTCATACTTCTTGTGGTGCATGTGACAAAAACAAATAGAGTGGAACCTCTTTGTAATTGACACCAATGCACATGAGGAAGGATCAAAGCATTGTTTAGATCCAAGGGTTTCTGTACATAATATTTGGTTATCAGAGGATATACTTATGTAATAAAAGCCTACCAATAACTACACTGCTACATAGCAGTGTAGCATTCAAATTTTATAAGGCATTCATATTCTTTGGCAGTTTTATTTTTTTTTTTCATTTTTATGGCCAAAATATTTTATAGAGGACAATTACAATAGGGGAAAGAAACTATTTCATGGTTTCATTAATAATGTTATTAATACTTTGGTAAATATTTCTGGACTTTTTTTTTTTCTTTTTTCATGGACTTTTAAAAAATGGAGATACGAAGTGACTGATAGAGAGGAGAAGGTGATTGGGAAGGCGAGAAGTCATTTTTCAGTACTGAAATCTTTTTCTCTATTCTTTAATCTTTCCATCTCAATAAATATAAAAATATGACTTCCATTTTTAACTTAGAAAAGACATTTAAATTGCAGAGAAGTACAAAGGATAGAAATAAAAAATATACATGAAACCACCATCAACTGTACATATTTTCTCACATTTGTTTCACATATATCTCCCTATCTCTCTCCCTCTCCAACCCCCTCTCTCCTTACCTGTTTATCTAAAATAAATTATTAAAGATGAGATACACATCCTGTTTGCACTTCTTGTCATCTTATTACCCTTCCTCTCCCTCCAGGGACAATCACTCTCACAAACTTAGTGCTTATCCATATTTGTCTACCTTGATCAATTCTGTTTCCAGGAACACTCTATTGTCTCCTGTTTTTTGTTTTTCTTTCTTACCAAAAGGTTTTCACATCATTTATGTATTTATATCTATATATATCTGCAATCTGCTTTTCATTTGCTTCCAACTCAACATGAGAAATGAGGAAGGAAGGAATGGAGGGAAGAAAGAAGGAAGGAAGGAAGGAAAAGAAAGAAAGAAATGCCATCAATATAAAAATTATTCATTCTGTATGAAAAGTAATAAAACTGAAGAGTTTGATTTCAAATTACACTTAGAAATACTGCAGAGAAGCGCATTAAGTTGTAGAAGTCAAACAAACATTGGGGAGTGGAGAAATGTATAGCCAGAGCACATTATTTATACTTACCATCTTGGAAAAGAAAGGAGCATGCCTAACTCTAGGCAGCAATATTCCACAGAGAAAAGAAGTTAATTTATCTTGTGCAAAAACTGGGAGAACACCAAAAAGCTTAATAATTTAGTCTCCAATACATGTTTGTTATTAATATTTACCTTTAAGGAAAGGTGAAATTGGTTTTATGTTTAAGAACATCATTTTTGTTGTTTAAAAATGACATGATGAGTAGGTTGATAAGGCTGTTTCTATATAAATAATGAGGGAATTTCAAGAAAGGACTGATAAAATCCTTGTATATAATTTCATAAATGTGATAACTTTCTTTTTCACAAAAAATATTTATTTTTAAGGATACTTCTTGGAGGAAGCTGTCTCCATTAGTACTGGATAAATAGCTTATCTATGCACATTTCAATTAATTAAAACATATTTTGAATGTTCACGTCAATTATTCTAAAGTGGACCATATGATAACATTTGATTTCTCAAACCCATGGAGACTAATGAGTATTTCTTGAATACCCTATTATTTGGCAGTAACTAAGCAAAAGGGATGTGACAGTGAAAAATAACAGGGAAAGTCTTTCCCCTGAGGGAGTTAATATTTTAGTGGGATAAGAGGAACAATAACCAAACACATAAATTTTTAGTTGGTGTCATATACTATAAAGTAAAATAAATCTTAATGAGGAGGCTAAGAGTTGGATGCCCTGTTTAATAGGAGGTGGTCAACCAAGGAAGGTCATTGAGACGTAGGTAGTTTTCAGTTGAGACTTTAAGGAACTGAAGATTAAGCCATGTTTATAATTGTATATATGAAGAAATAAAAGAATTACTAAGATAGGTAATGTAGGAATCTTGAAGCAAGAAAAACTAGTAGACATCCTAAGATAAATCCCTTGTTTTACGTGACCTTTAGTAGGTTATATGTTCTAATTCATTCTGAATTCTACTGGCTTGTTTCTTCTCCCTATAATTAACATTTTGTACGAAAAATAATTGGGGATTATGTTTGAATAGAATCTGAAAACAACATTTTGTGGATCATACAATCAATATCTTCATTTTACAAATGAAGAAACTGAAGCTCAATTAGGTAGATCACTGGCCCAAAGAGACAGAGCAGGAACCCAAACCAATGCTTGCTGTCCCAAAGCAGTAATCTTCTCACTTCTATATATTAAGCAAAGTTGATCTCAGTTTGGCACGACTGGCTTCCTGGATGTTGCAGACCATGCGGCCTTAATTCCTGTGTCACTGCTCTTGCCCCTGAGGTGCCCTTTGCCTGGACTGCCTCTCCACCACTGGTGAACTTATCCATGATCCAATGTCAGTGTCTCAGGCTGCCTCCACGGGGCTCTTTCTATGACCAGGCTTCCCTTGGGAAAGAGCTTTCAATCCTCCCCTGAATCCTGCTATTTGAAATCTTAGGTTTCATGTGTGGTTGAGACAGTGCTGAACAGTCAATGATAGAATTCTTAATTTTTCCTGTGCTGTGATACTGGCCTACCTCTGTATCCTGAAACTTTGGACGACACTATTATTCTGAGTTGTAATCTAAGAAAGCTCACTCCAAACCCTTACGACTATTCCCACCTCATTTTTTCAGCCCTAATTCAACAATAATAATCTTATATACGATTAATTTTGACAGAGACAGGTGTAAAAATGTGTACATATTATTGATGTGAGTTATATCAAATTTCAGTGTTCATTTCCAATGGAAAAATACATCCAACCCTTCATTTCTACTTTTAACAACTGAAACATCTTGTGACTCATCACTTAATACTTAGAAAGGTAACTTATCAGTATAGTAACTGGCTATTCTCTTACCTTTCTCCCAGAATAAAAGTACAACTTTTATTCACATTAGAAGTTAGTGACCAGTTAACTGATTAACTAATTAACTAATGATTTAATATATTAAGTAAAATTTGTGGATGGCAATTTGGAAGCAAAGCAGCACTGTGACAACTTAGGAGTGGAATCCAGAAAGGTGTTTGCATAGAATTTTTTGATGCTTCATATTTATAGCCAATCTATTTTGGTTAGGTGATTATTCTTATTAATAATCATCTGACATAGTGACTAAAACAATATTTTCACTGACTTAGACAAAAGCATACATCACTTCTGTCTGGAGGCAAAATCAGTATACTTTAATTATTGAAAGTTATAGAGTTTCTCACATAAGTTGATTCATAATAATTTGTATTTTAAAATGGAAATGTCAACTGTCATAAGGTATACCAGTAACTAGAGGAAGTTTTATCAAACCTTATAGTAACTACAGAACAGATGCTCATTCTGTGCTAGTTTTCTCTCCTCTTTTATCTGCAGAGTAGACAGCATGGAGATTGAAATATCATAGTCAGATTGTTGTATTTAAGAATGCAGACTCTGGAATCCCAGTACCAGCACTTGCTAGCTCAACACATTAGAAAAGTCTGGAAACAGATGGTTGTGAACCAATCATTATGGTTATTATTTAGAAATAGAACTCCAGAATTTGTAAAGGAATTACAGATGGGACAAAACAGGTATACAGTTCAGGAGATTTGGAGCAGAAGACAAGCAGTAAAGTTACTTAAACTAAACTACAAGGAAGACTTTGGGGACAAGAACTAAGCAAATACTTAGTTATTAGAACCAACGTTACTTTTCTAAGCCAATCACTCAGGTGCTAGGGTAGGGTAAAAATACTGCAATGAAGTCAACATGAGCCACACTGCCCCTAACTTGTCCAACCCTCTAGGCGTGAAGACTGGCAATGGTATGCCAGGAGGCTTCAGGGTCTTTCTTTACCACACTATTTATGAGGACCCCTTCACCAACTCTGCCCCTTTCTTTGGTGGTTTCCACCCTCTTAAATTCTTCTTTGTCTGCAACCACTACGGTAGGGCCTTCAATAGGTGATCTGGATGAAGATGAAATAGCATTTGGTGCCTTTGATAGCTGTCGCTTCAAAGGGATGAGTAGGATCCTAGGCAAGCCCCATAATCACAGTACCTTCAGCAAAAAGTGCAGAGCTCACCTATGGTATCTCTGGAGGGAACCCATCATGCCTACATCAACCTCATGAAGAACCAAGTTGAGAGAATTGATTAGGGAAGATGAGGACATTCCCGCTCCTTCCAACCAGCTGGTTGAGCGTTTCCCCTCCTTATTCTTGTTCATAACTCCTCACTCACTCTACTCATAACATTTTCCTCATTATGTCTCAATTTTTCTTTGTTACTGTACATCAGTAATTTCCTCAAGCTACATATTTCCAACATTGATGTCTGGGTGTTTCCTTTCCCTTGCGATAAAAGTCATAAAGCCAGGCACTGGACAGAGACTCCACAGAAAAAGGTCCAGTTTAAAGTTTCTTCCCACAGCTAGTAAAGATCCTTAAGCTGTGCCTCCCCTTTTTTAATGCTTTACCTAAGCCACCCCTGTACCACATACCAATACCTTCCAAAAGCATAACCTCATCCAAAGATCACCCAGCTCTGAATCTAAAGATTCTGGCTACTATCTTTAAAAATGTTAAAAAAAAGCAATTATTTTCAGGGGAAAAAGGGTCTCCTTTCCCAAAACCCTTAACACATAGACTGTCTTGTGATGAGTGAGAGATTCAGAGATCTAGCCCAAGCCAGAGGGACCTGAGTACTACTTGAATATGTTGTAGGAAAAAAATTGTGCTTCAGTGGAAAACTATACATATATTGTAGCATACTCTTCAACATTTCCTGATTCTGATTCTATAGGAGTTATTTTATGACTCTATAAGTTATGGATCACTGATAACAATACAAAATATAAAATAAATCTTGTCTGTAGACATGCAAATGAGTTGTTTAGAGTGGAGAGACCAACCCCCTATTCTCCCTACCTGTACCCCACACCTGGGGAAAAAATAATATTGTGTCCATTTGCTCATTTATTTTAATATTCCTGATCTATAAGTGTTTCTGTTCTTTTGAATTCACCTTTAAATAGGCTATAACATATGTCTGGTTCCTTTACTATGAGTGAAATAAAATCTTTAACGTGTGTTCATTTTACATTTGTATGACAGTCAAAATTTTACTCTTTTTTTGAAAATCACTTTTAACAACTTTGGAGGTCTTCCACTGAGATGTCAGTTTTGAGCTCAAACCGATTGAGAATTTCATGCCCATCAGGAAGAGAACAGCTCTTTAATAGCTGGACCAGTGAGTTTTTGTATTCCAGTCTTTACTATTGACCCACAGCTGACATTTTAGATTTAAAGATGTAAGCTCTCTTTATCTCTGTTTCTATGCCTGTATGTCAGTGATTCAGAAAAGCTTTCGTCTCTTATTTTGTGGGTATTTAACACTTTCTATTTTATATATAAAAATATTGAATATAGGTATTCCATTTACTGCTAGATGGTAGGAATATATTACATTACAAAGTCTTTTTAGTAACAAGAGCATTGTTACCAATTGGCTTGTAGAGGTTAATAAGGACATATATAAATAAAATATTTCTAAACTCCCAAGAAAATAAGGAAGTTTGATTTCTAATGCTTTAAATATGCTAGATTAAGGAAATATTTTTTAAAAACATTTAAAGAGTCCGAATTCATATAATTTAGGTAAATCTTTGGCATATGCGATTAGTTAACAATTTTGGTATAATAAAACAGCTATGTCTTCTCTGAGTTATCAGTGTTAAATGTGATACAAACTTTTAAACATTCTACTGAGGTATGCTTTTCTAAATTTATAAAGATTTTCAGATCAAATAAGCTAAAATAACACCAAATTAATGTTGAAGATACTGAAAGGCGTAAATCTGTGTTTTGCTGAATTAAATCATTATTCAAAAAACTTTATTTCAACAGCAATTGTTTTTATGGTATGTCACCTTGAATAAAACTTCCAAGATCTTTAGGTGACTTAAACCTGGAACTGATATTAAATTAAGTGAATGGATATTCATTAGATGCCTAGATCATGTCTAAGTAAGAACAGAATACTAAAAGGTTGATCTCTAAGTATAATTTTGTTTATACGCTTTTGCTTATTTTTATATACTATACAGAGGCATCTTTGAGTCTGCTACTGAATATTTGATTCTTTTGCTATTTTGCCATCTCTGCCATTTTAAGAAGTTGTATACAGTTGTTAGTAGATAGAGAAAGTTGTGTTACATGTATTTATTAGCTCTGCAAGCCTTCTGAAATAAAAGTGTATGACAAGACATTCTTAATTATCCACTTCATCTCTTCCCCTGAACAAAGTAATCCTACACTGGGTTCAGAATTTTTTGTTGTTGCCCTCTAAATCTCTTTACATTTTTCAAACTTACTGAGAATCCCAAAGAATTCTTCTTTTTATGTGTAGGTGGGTTATAATTAATGATATTTACCAATTAGTACTGAAAATTGAAACTAAGAAGTTCACTAAATGCTTATTTATTGATTTGAAGATAGCAATGATAAATTACTGATACTAATAAGATTAATGATATTATAAAGTTAGTTCTGAGCTCACACACACCCTGAGATCTGCCCTAAGTTAAAGTTTGTTCCAGAATACAAAAGAGCATAATAACAGACAAGACTGGGAAATTAATTTTATTTGCCTTACTGTACTACATGAGTCTGAAAATCTATGTGTTAAAATCTTAGGAAACTTGCTCAATTTTTATGGGCTTGCCTCCTTGGTTTGCTGTTTATTGCCTTAACCAACAGTATGAAAAGTTATTTTCCTTTTCTTTGCAATCTGACATGATAGCACAGATTCTGTATCGCATTGGAATAATTTTCTTTGATTTATATTGATTTTATTGTCTTTTGTTTAAGAAAAATAAAGGTTCCTCAATTTTGAAGGACCTAAGATTATTTACAATCACATTACTGTATATGTTTATTTTTTTATTATTATTTTCAAATGGGTAGCCAATTACAATTTCTCAGGCACTTACGGTTCTAAATTAAATTTCCAAATCACCTAAAAAATTTGATTTTAGTTTCCTAAATTCAAATCTTAAATGTAAAATAAAGTACAATTTTCAGGCTATCTTTTACACCTAAAAATATCTTTGAGATTTCCTATAGAGGTACCCTATAAAATAGCAGATTTATTTTTTCTTCTTATGAAAAGAGAAGCTCTAAAAATAGTGTTTTTGATTTATTACTATTTATGAGTCTCTTCGAAAGCACCGTCAAATGGGAAAGCTGCTCAGTCTTCCATAGGTTAAATTTATATAGTTAAAATGTTATCAATATAACTATTATAGAGATGGCATGTTTCATAAGACATCTCCAGATATTAGTCAATGTCCTTGCTTTTTATAATAGGTTTTAACCTAAGAAACACTGAAAAAACATAGTAAGAAATAGTTCTGTCACATTTTCCTCTATGTAGCAGAGTCCTGGTGGTGGCTTGCCTGATGACATTAGGCAAACAGTATGGTGTTAGCAGGCATAAGTTATTATTTAAAATATTTATATGGCTGTAAGCTCATTTCTTTAATTTGGTTCTAGCATCTTCTAGTGATTTTCAGTTAACCATAAACATCGATTTTAACAACATTGAGTTCTGTTGTTGTTTTGTTGTTTAATATCAATATTAAGACTTCAGATACAATGAACTTCTTAATAGTCTCTATATGCTATATGGTGTTGATATATTCTTACTAAAGACTTGATATATAGTATACATATATATTTTAAACTTTTGGAATTATTATGTTATGTATCAAGATATTTCTTTATAAAAATTGTGTATTCATTTTTATAACAGATGTAATGTTCCTTGAATCCTTTGAAAATATCCTTAATCATTAAGCTTAGAAGACATTTTGTCTAAAACTTATTTTGGACTGACCTGATTATCTGGTTTTTTTTCCCCCCACATGCCACAGCATCAGTCTAATTTCCTTGTCATATATTATTCTTGTTATGAACTGTCATCAGACTTTTCACTTTTGAAAATTATCAGTAATAAACTAACCCCAGCCATTTAAAATCTTTGTCATCTACAGATAGAATATGTTTTACTTCAATCCTTCTCTGAATGTTCTGTAGCTATAAGCTAGAGTTCCTGTTGTACTCAAAGGACTGTCCCAGAGTTCTGTGAAAAAGGACTGTTCCAGGTATTTTGAACTTGGAAGAATAGACTTTTGAGTACAGGCTTCTGATGGCATCCTGTAGACAACATTAACACCATACAAGGATGCTGAATAAGAATTTCCAGAACTCTGCAGTTAAAAAGTGATGGAATTCATGAGACTGCTAACCCAAATCCATTGCAACAAGAATTAATTACATAGGACTAAATGAATTGATGAGGGATGATGGTGGGTTTTAAAAAATATTGTTGACATTTTAATATATATTAACAAATATGAAATTTAATACATATCCTGTGTTATCTATTATACATACAAACACATATAAAGCCTTTAATTTGGAGCTATCTGTAAGTCCTAATGATTTAATATTTTAATAGACTGCACTGGTAGGCTGAAGTGAAACTTTTAAAATTAAGATACATTTTCACTGACACCCAGAAATTCAGAAACTCTAATTGCCATCTCTTTACTTTTCATGGTAGTATAGTTATTTCCATAGGTTCTTTAAAAATCTGTCCTCTTTTTTCCCAGGATATAATTGAAAATGTTGGTTATGCAACCAAAGACTTGTCTGGAATGTCCTGTTTAAGAACGATGCTCATATAATCGGGTTTGCCCAGCCGCTTTAAGGTGCTTTATGGAACCAATTCTTACAAAGCTTGCCCAGGAAAAGTGGTCTGGTATCTATCTGGCTTACAGGATGTAAGCAAGGTTACTTCCAGGCAGGCCAGTAACACTGGATATTGGGGTCCTCCAAAAGAGAGGTATGTGCCCAAATAATTTATATATATATATATGCATGTATATATATATAAAATAGGTGAAATCTGAAGAAAGAATTTCTTGAGTTTGTGTCCTAGCTTCAAATAGTAAAAAATAAAAAAAACTTTTAAAGGATTTTACAGTCCAATATGAGGTTCTTCACGAAAACATCCGGCATAGCAAGCTTAAGAAGGCCTACATGGTAAGTTTGCGCTTTTTCTGCTCTTATGCAAATAACCAGGTTAAACCCAATACAGCTGGTAGCCTTATTTTGTGACCAAACAAAAACATCTTTCTATGGTTTTTCTTTTTCTATCATAAGGGAGAAGACTATAGGGAAAAAATCTATTCTTCAACGGAAAACATCTATTCTTCAACTGAAACAAATCTTTCTGTGTTATCGGATTCTGTTTCTATTAGAGCTATTGTACAGCCCTGTAAATTGTAAATAACTAACAGCAGTTCAGAATAACCCTTCCTCAGGAAGGGAAGACAGGCCTTGGGTGTAGATGCCAGCTATCCCCACCAAGAGAATCAGGAACATGAATTTCTCCCCCATCTTCAGAATTCAATTCTTAGCCTTCCTATATTTGCAATGTTCCCTTTCCTGATATGTGAGGCTACTTTCCTCTCAGTTTTCCAGGAGTCTTTTTGGGGAACGTTGCATCCTATTAAACTTTAATCTTGTTATCTGAAGCTACATAGAGTTCAGAAACCGGGGAACAGGAGAAGGGATTCTTAAGCCAGGACCTGGGACTCAGGTTTATTATTTTTTTAATTTCAAAAGACTTGAAGGTTTTTATAGTAATTTGTCCATTTGTATGTTTTCACTAGTAACAAATTATATATTATGAATATACCATGTATTTAAAAAAAATAGGATATCTGAGAAGGTGCAAATAATAGAACCAGCACGGTAGTGGGGTGTTCAACGTCCTTGTCACCCTCCCTCCATGAGCAGCGTCTCCTCTTAGCAGCCAAAGCAGAAACTCAACAGCAGCTGAAACTAGCACCTTTCTTCTTTTTGCCTGAGCTACTTGGATGCCATAAACTTCAACCCTAAAGTGTGGCAGAAACAGAAGACACCATCCTCCTATTAGAAGAAACAAATCTATTACAAAGGAAAATATTGGGGGTTAGGTTAAACAGGGACCACACTTTTTCTTTAAATTTTATTTTAACATCTTTATTAGAGTATAATCGCTTTAAAATGTTGTTTTAGTTTCTGCTGTATAACAAAGTGAATCAGCTATATGTATACATATATCCCCATATCACCTCCCTCTTGCGTCTTCCTCCCACCCTCCCTATCCCACCCCTCTAGGTGGTCACAAAGCACCAAGCTGATCTCCCTGTGCTATGCGGCTGCTTCCCACTAGCTATCTATTTTACATTTGGTAGTGTGTATATGTCCATGCCACTCTCTCACTTCATCCCAGCTTCCCCTTCCCCGTGTCCTCAAGTCCATTCTTATAGAATTTGCTAGCATAAAATATTTTGTTTTTATGGTCTAAATTTTCTCTTTGAAAGGATTTTTTTTCTGTTGGAGGGTAAAACAGACAAACTATATGTGACACAACCCAGAAGACACTGCCCAGAGCAGTGACATAGGAAACCTGAGGAACCTAACATCCAAGGCTCTCTGGGAGGCATGGAAGGGCACAGTTACTGGTTCTTGACATCTTCGACACTTGTAGGAAGTCTGCACTTGTATCTGACCTGCTTGCTGCTCCCTCAGGATTTTCATGCTCGCAGAACCTGTTTAGTTCTGAGGACTGGCCTTTGTCTCTCAGCTTTGCGTTAGGAAGGAAGGGGGCCTGCAATCACAGCAATATTTAGCTATGGGTCCCACCTGGGCCTGAAGGACTTTTTTGTGTTGACTACGTTCCCTTACATGAAGTCCACAACTTAGACCCAGTCCATTCTGTAAGGTCAGGTTCATGACTGGCATTGATCCTGGCCTTCAGTATCTCCACTATCGCAAGACCAGACTGTTTGGATCAGGGCCTGCCTGGGCTCTGCTCAGAGGTTGGTACTAGTTTGTTTTGAGTGACCTACTGACTTTTCTTTCTCCTGAGACAAATCCACTGTAACAAATGTCTCATCCTTTGCCTGGGTTTACTTTTTTTTTTTTTTCCTTAGGGGAAAGTGCAAACGTAGTCCCCCACTACCACAAATTATGCAGTCGAGTTTCCCACATTTGGGGAAATCACAGGGGTCAGCACATCCGGAGTGCAATGGATAAGCCTTGCCCTGGGAAAACCACCTTCGTGATCATGGTATTTCCCCTGCCAGGTAAGTATGGGGTTTACTTTTTTGAAGATCCTGTTCCTTATGGGGAAGGATCTGAGGTGTCTTTCTCAAGAAGGTCTCTGTCCTGGGCACCAGAGTGAAGCTTAACTTCACTCTGGCAAGGGAGGTCCCCAACCCAGAATCCACTTCTGAATGCTTTCCTAATATGAGCCCTTTCTGTTCTTTTGGGTCTAAATCAGCGCTCTAACTCTTTCTCAGGAATTAAAACTTAGGGATTTATACTCTTGCCTATTGAGTGTGCCCTATCTTTCCTCCACCTGTGTAGTTCAGCTACACTGTGCCAGATTTTATTTTGGGTGCAGGGAGAGAGGACTGAAAAATATGTTTCCTCTGTTCCCCAGTCTGATGTGCCTCTGCAAGTCTATGGCCAGTATCAAAGTGGGACCATCTCAGAACTACCTGCCCTTTTGCATCCACAGGTATGGGTTAGCAATAGTACTATCCATGGTGGGCAGCATCTGCTTTGTGATTACTTCTTCCTCATGAACTTCTTAATGATTTGTTCCAAGGAACTGGGAAACCTTGGTTATGGAGTCTGCTCCTGAACCCTCAGAAGGGTGTCTAAGGAGGGAAAGGTGATTCGGTAAAGAGGCCAGAATTGTACCTTTCTGATCTGATACAATAGTATGGATTAAGAACCTTAATAGGATCTACTGTTTCTTCCACATACAGCCAAATATTAGCTGGGTGCAGCTTTACTCCTTGAGTTCTTGGAAATGACCCCATCATTTTCAAGGTCGTCAAAGACTGGAGTTTTTGCAGGAATTTTTGCTCATCCCCATGTCTTTACTCTCAGAATTTCTTCTTTTAACTCCAGCTGCCCTACAAAATCTGGTCTTTCTTTGGATCAACCCAGACATAGAACCCAGTCCCAACTTGAAGTTTACCCCCAAACCCCACTTCCACAAAAAAACAAACAAACACACACACGACTGAGCAATATATCCTCAATTAAATATATCATAAGAGTGACAAAGCAAGAGGGTAGTGCTAGCACATCCCATGGTAAATAATTTAACAACCTCTCTTAGTAACTGTTTGTCTTCCATGTCCTTTGAGGTGTTCTGCCCTGAGGTCTATCAAGTCCCCTCATCTACCCATGGAGTGCCTACCCTGCTGGTACCTCTCTCCCAGGTCCTTATCACCCCTAACATTTTAAATGTTCAAGTCTCCTACATCCTACTCTAAGCCACACACCTAAACACAGTGTGTTGTGGAAAGTGAGTGAGGATTTCTCCATAGCAAAATCCAATTTCTTATGAGATCACCTGGGATTACACAGAGCAGGATTTATGGTTGTACTGAATTACATACATAGTTATTTCCTCTGTGAATGGTTGCTTGATTTTTCTATTCTATTCTATAACTTCACCCAACCTACTATTCACTTTCTAATATTTTCAAAAATAAATAATGAAGTCACTTGACTGTGTGTATATATTATACACACACATGCATACATATGTCTACATGTGAACTATACATATAACAGAGTTGGACTAATGTCAGTTTCATTATTAAGATTACAAACTGCTGAAATCAAGCACTACATCATTTACTTTGACTTCCTCAATTGCCCTCCAATTTTAATGAGCCTTGGTCTAGGACACCACACCTTCTCAGCCATATGATGGGGTTTTATCAAGATTGACAGCTCCTTTTTTGGCAGTTCTTTCCCATAATAAAAGCTTCTCCATAGTCAGCTCTCCACAAAAACTTAAACTTCACCTTGTGCCCTGCCCCATATCTGCTCTCACTGCACTGCAGGAAGTTTGTTTAGAAAATTCCCTCAAAATCCTAGGATCTCTGGCATTATTATTTATGTAAAGACTCACTGTTTAGATTTGGGAATAAGACAAACTGAGTTCAAATCCCTGTTCTGGCACTTATCAGTTATATGAATTGGTGTAAGTCATTTTCTTTGATATTCAGTTTTCTTATATACAATATTGAGATTAGCATCTTTAGTCTATCTTTAAAAAATCTACACACATACACAAATATACAGGCACAGGATGAAGACTCCTAAAAAAAGAAGAATAAGGAGGAAAGCCTAGCAATATTGTTTGGAAAATATAATAGAAAACTACCATAGTTAAAGTAGTCTGGTCCGGAAGCAGAACAAGATTAAAAAAAAAAAAAAGAAACAGAAAAGAGTTCACAATCAATTTAAAGATACACAGAAATTTTGCATTTGATTCAAGTCATTTCAAATAATTGGAAAAAGTTACAGTCAACATATTCCATTGAGGAAGATGGGAAACTGAAAAGTGGATTTTTAGAATGATGAGTTAGTTTTCAGAACACCTGGGTACTTGAACTCCCTTTTCTCCCCCTGGTGAGAATAGGGACCTCCTGACACAGAGCTTATACAGGAACTTGGATGTCTCTACATATTTTCATAAATTTTCTTGGACTGATAATGAAGGCCACAAGTAAACGGTGGCTTTGTTAGGGCAATAACTCAGCTTTCCAGGCCCAGCAGGCCCTAGTAAGTTGAGCAGGAAATCACCCACAGCTGCCTGACATCTTCAAGACTCTGAGGGACAGAGAAGGCTCCTGTGAAAAGTGCTGTGTCCACTCATGACATGGGAGGGAATCTTTTTTTATTTCTATATTGTGTGAGCATCTCTGACAATGTGCTACTTCTTCCCATTAATCATAGGCCCACCTTACTATCTGAAGAGCCCATCTATAGAGTATGAAATTAATTCTTTACCTCATTCCTTCTATGAAAATCAGTATCAGTCAAATCAAAGATTTAAAGGTAAAGAAAAAAACACAAAACACTGGATATTTTTTTTCTTAAACATCTCAGAGTGGGAAAGTTTTTCTAAATATGGCTCAAAAACTACTTTCAAAAGTTATCAATAAACTCGAATACACGGGGAAAACATTTCTCTACTTGGGAAAAGATATATATACAGACATACAGACTAAAAAGCCAAAAACACTGGACAAATTGGAAGAAATTATTTTCCACCAAATATTGAAGGATTTATCTCCTTAATGTATAAGTTGCTCTTACAAAACAATAAAAATATAAAACATTCAGTAGGAAAAAATGAGTATATGGCAAGAATACAGCTCAAAGAAAAGTAATGTAAGTAATTTTAAACCTTTGAGAAAAATGTTCAGCCTTACTCATAATGTAAGAAATCCAAATTGAAATCCAAAAGTTGACATTTTTAAACTGCCTGATTGACAAAGCTAAGAAAGTTTAATAAATAACCATATCAGATAGGATATAGGTGAAAAAGGCACATTTACCTTTGATTACTATGGGACATAAATGGTTCCAACCACCATGGAACACAACTAAATGACATTTTTAAAAATTTGAAATGCATATGCCTGCATCAGAAATTCTATTTCTACAAATGTATCCAAAAGATTTACCCATGGATGTGTATCGAAGAATTTCAATATGGTAGCTCGGTGATAGAAAAGAACGGAAAATAACAAAAAATATTCATAAACAAGGACCTAGTCAAATAAGTAATGTATGTTCATGCAACATTAAGCTATGCAGTAGCTTAAAAGGACTGGGTAATTTCCACTGAGTGATACAGAATTGCCAAAATATATAAGAGCAAGGTGAAGAAAAATGTTTATAGTAGGTTACAGTTGTGTTACATGCTAGAGGCCATGTATCTCTATGTTCTTATATATATGCACAGACTACTGGCAGGGTATTCAAGAAACTAGGAAAGTTAGTAGTCAGTGGATAGTGGTACTGGAGGGCCAGGGAGCAAAAATGTGAGAGGAACTTCTTTTTTTATTGAATGACTTTTTTGTTTTCAAATTATAGACTATGAGCATCTATTACCTTTTCAAATAAATGAATAATGAGATAAGAAAAAATACATAATAAATAATACAGTCATCCATGATAATCTGAGCATAGAAGAAAATGTCAGAGGATGTATGGATGCTTTTTCACCTATTTAAAAAATATATATTGATTCCAATATTTTGTGTGTGTGTGTGTGTGTGTGTGTGTGTGTGTGTGTGTGTGAATTTCTCTCTCTGCTTAAGAAAACAGTTTTCTTAGGTACTATTTTCTTATATATCAATTTATCTTAGTAAATTACAATTCAGGTAAATTAATTATCAACATCAAATGAAACAAATGTTTTGTTTTGAAAAAAATGCTAAAGAATAACCATACCAAAAACTATATTCAGCTTTTATATGCTTTTATATTTAGTATATTATACTGTTTTATTAAAATTTGTTTTTCACTAAAATTAGTAAAAGGTTTGGATTTTTTATCATAGTTACTAATTTTCTGAATAATGCTTACATTTAAAGAACAAATGATTAATTATATGGTCATATTCTAGATTTTACACCATTACTTAAGAAAAACGTGTTGAATACAAATTTAACCTGATAATTAGAAATATTCAAAAATTAGCTGCCCATTTTTTATCTTTTTATTTAGCTCATTTTATAAACATTTTTGCTACTTGGAGAATAAAATTATCCCCATGAGTGTTATGATTAGAATTTCAGTAGTACTCACTAAGCAGACTTCAAGTAGATCTTTAGTACTGAGTTAACTGAATTAATCCATGGCATATCAGTGGCCAAAACGACATCATTTAAATACCTGTGCATAAAGTACCAGTTATGTTACTTAAAAAAAGTACTCAAAGATAGAATTATTGTTTGCAGCAGGGTTTAAAGAAACTTATTTCACTTATTTAGTAGCCAGCTCAATATAAAAATTTTTGTAATTTCTCCTTTTTCTCTATTTTTCTCTTTTCTCTCTCTCCTTATATCCTTTTTATGGGAGGAATCACAATAATTAACTATGAAAGGAAAACAGGATTGGAAACTCTATTTTTATATTTTTATCTGATCATACTATTTACATTTTCTATCTATAGAATATACAATAACGAAGGTATGTCATTTGTATTTGTTATAGGAAACATTTTAAGTGGATGTCTGGGAAGGACATTACGCATCCCTCTCCCCCTTGCTTTTTATACTTTTACAAGAAGATTATGACAATTAAAGAAAAGTATTTTGAGAATGTATTTAAAAGGCTGGATCCTATGTGATCACTGTCTATGTGATTATTTGCAGATCCCAAGACAACGGTTCAAGGACAGGTGGTTTATTTGGGAGGTGACCCTGGAAGACCCTGACAGAGGAACAGGGAAATGAGACAGAGAAGGAAAGAGAGCCCACAAAGTTCACGTTTTCATGTCAACTAACTGGATCTCAGTCCCCACTAGGATGAAGCTGGGGGCCAGCATGGCACCCGTGTCTCAGAGTCATCTTATCAGGGATCACTAGCTAAGCGTTAATTCTCTGGCCATTCAAGCTTGCAGCAGCCTGGGGAGAGCAGGCTCTGGCTGCTAGAAAGAATCCTCAGCAGGAAGTAAGGGCAATTGTGCATGACACTGGTAATGCCTGAGAGGATACAAGGAGGAAGCTTCAGCACTGCTTTAATCCCTGCCACTTAAAGTGATGGTGCACTTGATCATAACTTCCTGTGGTCTAAAGTTTCAAGTGTGTCTTCCCTCTCTACTGCCCTGATTTGGCTACTCTTGAGACTTGGGAGCTGGTCAGGACTTCTAGACAGGACTTGCCTGGAAGGGGAGTGAGGCCAGCTGGAGAGCAGATGAACATCAGGTCCATCATGCGTGTAGTGTTTCATTTATGTTTGCCCATGTGGAAGGTATTCTGCTTCTACAAACATCGTCAGTTTTTGTATGGGGATGATGCTCCCCCATGCACATCCTTTCAGTTCACATGAATCAGGGTGAGAACATGCTGGTTTAAGTCAGGACAGTTTAAAAAGGGCAGATTAACTACTAGGATCTTTGCTAAGAATACCAGAAAAGATCTTTGCTCTGGAGCTGAAGTTGGAAAGATTCTGCCCTGGTACCTCTGTCTGCCATTATGTGATCACAGGGAAAGAACCTCTCGGTGTGGATCAGTGAGAGAGAGCTGAGAGCTCAAGGGTGAGAGAAATTAGGTTCTGAGCCATCATTTAGAGGTGCAGTCCCTGTCCCCGCCAGCCTGGGTGACCATAACCTCCATGAATAAGTCGGTTGGAGTAAGACTTTTGGATTTGAATCTGGAAGGCTTCTAAATGCAATATTAGATTATCAGGTTATTATAATATAGAAAGTAATATTAATGTCCTCTTTAAAAAATTTTCAGCAATAGGCAAATCTTTAATAAACAGAAACAAGTGTGACCGTGGCTAAGTTTTTAAAACTTTTTAGTGCCTTAGTATCCTCAGTAGTAGACTGAAGTAAATCACTGTGCTGACATAATAGAGGGGCTGTGAACGGTAAACAAAAGCTACTAAAATTGTCAATTGTACAGTTTTTGTCACATCATATCATGAGCTCCGTGAGGACTACGACTCTGTCTGGTATCTATTTGTTAACCACTGTAAATCCAGCACCAACTATGCCGCTTGCACATAGTAAACCATCAACAGATGCATGGATGGAAGACAGCAGAAGTGACAGTCAAAAACGGAGCAACTGTTATGGCACCAGCGCCATCAGAAGACACTGGGCAGCCACAAACAATCAGTACAGCCCTACTTGTAGGCATGCCTACTGAAAATGAGCTAGGAAGAATGAGGAAACAAGTATTAAAATGCAAATTATATGTAGGTACTTTCTTATATACAGTATATGCTACCTCACATCATTCTAAAGCTTTGGCTATCTTTGGTTTTTACCTTCAAACTAGCATATGTGGGGTGATGTTGCCCACTGGTTACTATTTTATGAAAAAAAATGATGAAAAAAATATTTTATGAAAAAATATGATGAAAAAAATATGATGAAAAAAAATATGATGAAAAAAATATTTTATGAAAAAAACATTGCCAAAATATATTTTCTCGATTACATGGATATTTTATATAGACTTCTTTACTCTTGAGAAAAGAATCATGACTAAATCCCTCCAACATTTTCCCTTATAAGCAGTGCCTTGCCTGTGCTATATAATTCTGCTGTTAAAAGGACACTTTGGGATTATATGCTGAGTATATGAATGGTACTACCGTGGAAGTAATTTCACTTTAAGTCTCTCAATATGAGCTGGCTGGTTTTACTATTACTTTTGAGTCATGACTCCTTTGATAAGTACCATTTTTAATGCTTCTCTCCCTCCACCAGGCCTAAGATAGAAAATTACTCAGAATCGGAGAGTTTACCGTGTGGCTTTATGTCACATGGAAAGAGCAGAATACAGCCAGAGTAAAAACCCACCTCTCCACACCCTAAAACATTCAAGGTCTAGGTCTGTCTTAGGACTGAATCCAACAGTAAAATTGAAATTCATATTTTGATCAGGTAACCAATTCAAGCATTCAAGAATATGTTCATCAAGTTGCATGCTATTTTTTTACCATCCCACTATACCAGGGTAACTTTCCCAGATTCTCATTTACTCAAGGGCTGCCTCTTCCTTTTACCAGTGTTTCCTCTTGATATGTCCTCAGGAAATAGGAACTAATTTCAATATACGTTGGTTAATTCATTAAACAAATATTTGTTTAGAGCCTAAAAGAAAAAGCCACTGGGCTAACACTGATTAAAGTAAAACATAATGAGAATCATAAATGCCCTGCAACAGGAATACCAATAATAAAATTGCAATACCCAACATTTCTTTTTTTTTTTTTTCTTTGCGGTACGTGGGCCTCTCACTGTTGTGGCCTCTCCCGTTGCGGAGCACAGGCTCCGGACGCGCAGGCTCAGCGGCCATGGCTCACGGGCCCAGCCGCTCTGCAGCATGTGGGATCTTCCCGGACCGGGGCACGAACCCGTGTCCCCTGCATCGGCAGGCGGACTCTCAACCACTGCACCACCAGGGAACACTTCTTAAAGTCAATGGAATATCTTACATCAGTCAACTGGGTGACTCAAATGGTCTATTCCCAGAATAAACACTTTGTTTTATCCATAGTAGGCCCTTGATGGAGCAGAACGGAATCATATTTGACATTCACTGGGTTTGGCAACTGCCATCATTGTTTAATCAGATACTTATAAGAATTCTTCATTTGTTATTATTGTTTCTAAATTACAAACAAGACAAAGATCAACAATTATTCAGTACTTTGGGCTTCAATCAAAATAAACTCAATGGAGTGTATCAGTCATATCCCATCCCACAAAATTCCATTTCACTGTACTCTCAATAATACTTCCTCCAGCATAGTGGATGAAATCCTGTGAGTTAACTTGCTTATTTATCAACAATCACAAAGACCACATTTCACTGCAGATGAACCATCCATTTTCAATTTATGACTTTTTTTCTTTGTGTATGAACGAACTGAGAAGGAATCAGGAAATTAAAGGTAAGCATTCTAGCTAAAAAAAAGAGACTCTATTCATTTTCTACTTAATCTCATAAAATGCCTTTCTTTTTCTAGAAACTACCCCCCTTCCTTCAAATAACCACAAGAAAATGACATTTGCAGTACTTCAAACTAAAGTATGTATCATGGTATTGCAAATGTTTTCTAAAAGGTCAAAACACATTTTCTACTGTAAAGATTGTTGGTCCAGAAGCAACACAAATTTTTTAAATTATAGTGTTTAAAATCACTGAATATATATGTGAATATATACATTACATGTATGTAATTGTGTATGTGTACACACACACACATTTAATAGATTCACATGCAAGATGTTCCTCCCTCCCTCCCTCTTTCTCTCTCTCTTTCTTTCCTTCTCTCTTTCTCTCTTTCTTCCTTTCTAAAACACATTGAAAAACACTTAAATTCCTTAAGCATATTGCTTGGGTCTTCTATTTTATTTTTATATTCTTTCTACAGCACTTATATTGAAGACAAGGAATACAATAGTGGCATTCAATAATTGCTTTCTAACTATATATGATAAAGGAAAATTTAAAGGCTCTATTGTCCACAGAACACAAACTACTTAATAGTGACAGTATGTATAGCCTTGTATTATAATGTTAATATAGAAGTACATAATATAATTATATGAAATAATCATTATCCATTTTAATTATAAAATATATATTATATAATACATTATAAATACTGATACTATATAACACACAGTATAATATAAAATCCAAAGTTCTAAGTATGGGATGATATTAAGACATCGTCTAAATATATTTTTGTTCATCTCTATATACATAGTTCCTTTACAAGTAGTTTAAAAAACTGCTGAAGATGTAGGAACAACCAAGTTACTTCTCAGAGAAACCCCCAAAATGTCTACCTCCTTAATTACAGATTATAGAAAGAAGAGCAAGGCATTATCATCATGACCGTTGAGGGAAATGAAATACATCTTCAAGATCCCATGTGAAAAACTCTCTGCTATCTAAATTATTTTTCTCAGTAAATAAGATAGGCTTTTGAGGGAGATATAATGTCTAGGCTTTTGAGGGAGACACAGGTACGTGAAATACAGCAGAGCTAACTGGAGGTAATTCCAACCATCAGACCATCAGAAATATATTTGTATGACAGATACATTTTAAATGGTAGAAGTACATGACCTAGTTTATTAGTTAAGTTACATTTACTGTCAGCAACAGAAACCAACTCTGGTAGCTGCAAGAAAGTGGATGGATATCTATTTGAGTAATACGATGACTCCATAGAGCACTGGAAGTTTGGAGACTCAGACTTAGAAAACAAAGGTTCATGTTAGGGTGGACAGCTACTGAACAGAAAACATGGCTTTTTCTTTCTTTCTTTGTTTAAAAAGTTTATTTATTTTTTAAAATATTAAACTTTAATTTTTCTTTTTTTCATCTTTATTGGAGTATAATTGCTTTACAATGGTGTGTTAGTTTCTGCTATATAACAAAGTGAATCAGCTATATGTATACATATATCCCCATATATCCTCCCTCTTGGGTCTCCCTCCCACACTCCCTAATCTACCCTTCTAGGTGGATACAAAGCACCGAACTGATCTCAATGTGCTATGTGGCTGCTTCCCATTAGCAATCCATTTTACATTTGGCAGTGTATATATGTCCATGCCACTCTCTCACTTCGTCCCAGCTTCCCCTTCCCCTTCCCTGTGTCCTCATGTCCATTCTCTATGTCTGCGATTTTATTCCTGTCCTGCCCCTAGGTTCTTCAGAAGCATTTTTTTTTCAGATTCCATATATATGTTTTAGCATATGGTATTTGTTTTTCTCTTTCTGATTTACTTCACTCTGTATGACAGACTCTAGCTCCATTCACCTCACTACAAATAACTTCATTTCTTCTTATGGCTGAGTAATATTCCATTGTATATATGTGCCACATCTTCTTTATCCATTCATCTGTCAATGGACACTTAGGTTGCTTCCATGTCCTGGCTATTGTAAATAAAGCGGCAATGAATATTGTGGTACATGACTCTTTGAATTATGGTTTTCTCAGGGTATATGCCCAGTAGTGGGAATGCTGGGTCATATGGTAGTTCTATTCCTAGTTTTTTTAAGGAACCTCCATACTGTTCTCCATAGTGGCAATATCAATTAGCATTCACACCAAAAGTGCAAGAGGGTTCCCCTTACCCAACACCCTCTCCAGCATCTACTGCTTGTAGATTTTTAAATGATGGCCATTCTGACTGGTGTGAGGTGATACCTCATTGTAGTTTTGATTTGCATTTCTTGAATAATTAGTGATGGTGAGCTTCATTTCATGTGTGTGTTGGCAATCTGTATATATTCTTTGGAGAAATGTCTATTTAGGTCTTCTTCCCATTGTTGGATTGGGTTGTTTGTTTTTTTGATATTGAGCCATATAAGCTGCTTGTATATTTTGGAGATTAATCATTTGTCAGTTGCTTTGTTAGCAAATATTTGCTCCCATTCAAGGACTGTCTTTTTGTGTTGTTTATGGTTTCCTTTGCTGTTCAAAAGCTTTTAAGTTTCATTAGGTCTCATTTGTTTATTTTTGTTTTTATTTCCATTTCTCTAGGAGGTGGGTCAAAAAGGATCTTGCTGTGATTTATATCATAAAGCGTTCTGCCTATGATTTCCTCTAAGAGTTTTATAGTGTCTGGCCTTACATTTAAGTCTTTAATCCATTTTGCATTTATTTTGGTGTATGGGAGTGTTCTAATTTCATTCTTTTACATGTAGCTGTACAGTTTTCCCAGCACCACTTATTGAAGAGGCTGTCTTTCTCCACTGAATGTTCTTGCCTCCTTTACCAAAGATAAGGTGACCATATGTGCGTGGGTTTATCTCTGGGCTTTCTATCCTGTTCCATTAATCTAAATTTCTGTTTTTGTGCCAGTACCATACTGTGTTCATTACTGTAGCTTTGTAGTAGAGTCTGAAGTAAGGGAGCCTGATTCCTCCAGCTCCATTTTTCTTTCTCAAGATTGCTTTGGCTATTTGGGGTGTTTTGTGTTTCCACACAAATTGTGAAATTTTTCGTTCTAGTTGTGTGAAAAATGCCATTGGCAGTTTGATACGGATTGCAATGAATCTGTAGATTGCTTTGGGTAGTATAGTCATTTTCACAATGTTGATTCTTCCAATCTAACAACATGGTATATTTCTCCATCTATTTGTATCAACTTTAACTTCTTTCATCAGTGTCTTATAGTTATCTGCATATAGGTTTTGTCTCGTTAGGTAGGTTTATGCCTAGGTATTTTATGTTTTTTGTTGCAATGGTAAATTGAATGTTTCCTTATTTTCTCTTTCAGATTTTTCATCATTAGTGTATAGGAATGCAAGAGATTTGTGTGCATTAATTTTGTATCCTGCTACTTTACCAAATTCAATGATTAGCTCTAGCAGTTTTCTGATATCATCTTTAGGATTCTCTATGTATACTAATATGTCATCTGCAAACAGTGACAGTTTTACTTCTTCTTTTCCAGTTTGGATACCTTTTATTTCTTTTCCTTCTCTGATTGCTGTAGCTAAAACTTTCAAAATTATGTTGAATAATAGTGGTGAGAGTGGGCAACCATGTCATGTTCCTGCTCTTAGAGGAAATGGTTTCAATTTTCCACCATTGAGAATGATGTTGGCTGTGGGGTTGTCATATATGGCCTTTACTATGCTGAGGTAAGTTCCCTCTATGCCTACTTTCTGCGGGGTTTCTATCAAAAATGGGTGTTGAATTTTGTTGAAAGCTTTTTCTGCATCTATTGAGTTGATCGTATGGTTTTTATCCTTCAATTTGTAATTACGGTTTTCACATTGATTGATTTGCATATACTGAAGAATCCTTCCATTTCTGGGATAAACCCCACTTGATCATGGTGTATGATCCTTTTAATGTATTGTTGGATTCTGTTTGCTAGTATTTTGTGGAAGAGTTTTGCATTTATATTCATCAGTGATATTGGCCTGTAGTTTTCTTTCTTTGTGACATCTTTGTCTGGTTTTGGTATCAGGGTGATGGTGGCCTCATAGAATGAGTTTCGGGTGTTTCTCTCTCTGCTAAATTCTGGAAGAGTTTCAGAAGGATAGGTGTTAGCTCTTCTGAAATTCTTGATAGAATTCACCTGTGAAGCCATCTGGTCTGGAACTTCTGTTTGTTGGAAGATTTTTAATCACAATCTCAATTTCAGTGCTTGTGATTGGTCTGTTTATATTTTCTATTTCTTCCTGGTTCCATCTTGGAAGGTTTTGCTTTTCTAAGAATGTGTTCATTTCTTCCAGGTTGTCCATTTTATTGGCATATAGTTGCTTGTGGTAATCTCTCATGATCCTTTGTATTTCTGCAGTGTCAGTTGTTACCGCTCCTTTTCCATTTCTAATTCTACTGAATTGAGTCTTCCTCCATTTTTTCTTGATGAGTCTGGCTAATGGTTTATCAATTTTGTCTTTTCATAGAATGAGCTTTTAGTTTTATTGATTTTTGCTATCATTTCCTTCATTTATTTTTCATTTATTTCTGATCTGATCTGTATAATTTCTTTCCTTCTGCTAACTAACTTTGGGGTTTTTTTGTTCTTCTTTCTCTAACTGCATTAGGCGTAAGGTTAGGTTGTTTGAGACGTTTCTTGATTCTTGAGGTAGGATTGTATTGCTATAAACTTCTCTCTTAGAACTGATTTTGCTGCATCCCATAGGTATTCGGTTGTTGTGTTTTCATTGTCATTTGTTTCTAGGTATTTTCTGATTTCCTCTTTGATTTCTTCAGTGATCTCTTGGTTATTTAGTAGTGTATTGTTTAGCCTCCATGTGTTTGTATTTTTTACATTTTTCCTGTAATTGATATCTAGTTTCATACCATTGTGGTCAGAAAAGATACTTGATACAATTTCAATTTTCTTAACTTTACCAAGGCTTGATTTGTGACCCAAGATATGATCTGTCCTGGAGAATGTTCCAGGAGCACTTGAGAAGAATGTGTATTCTGTTGTTTTTTGATGGAATGTCCTATAAATATCAATTAAGTCCATCTTGTTTAATGTATCATTTAAAGCTTGTGTTTCCTTATTTATTTTCATTTTGGATTACCTGTCCATTGGTGGAAGTGGGGTGTTACAAAGTCCCCTACTATGATTGTGTTACCATCAACTTCCCCTTTTATGGCTGTTAGTATCTGCCTTATGTATTGAGGTGCTCCTATGTTGGGTGCATAAATATTTACAATTGTTATATCCTCTTCTTGGATTGATCCCTTGATCACTGTGTAGTGTACTTCTTTGTCTCTTGTAATAGTCTTTATTCTAAAGTCTATTTTGTCTGATATGGGAATTGCTACTCCAGCTTTCTTTTGATTTCCATTTGCATGGAATATCTTTTTCCATCCCCTCACTTTCAGTCTGTATGTGTCCATAGGTCTGAAGTGGGTCTCTTGTAGACAGCATATATATGGGTTTTGTTTTTGTATTCATTCAGCCAGTCTATGTTGTTTGGCTGGAGCCTTTAATCCATTTACATTTAAGGTAGTTATCAATATGTATTTTCCTATTACCATTTTCTTAATTGTTTTGGGTTTGTTTTTGTAGGTCTTTTCCTTCTCTTGTGTTTCCTGCCTAGAGAAGTTCCTTTAGCATTTGTTGTAATGCTGGTTTGGTGGTGCTGAATTCTCTTAGCTTTTGCTTGTCTGTAAAGGTTTTAATTTTTCCGTCGAATCTGAATGAGATACTTGCTGGGTAATCTTGGTTGTAGGTTTTTCCCTTTCATCACTTTAAATACATCCTGCCACTGCCTTCTGGCTTGCAGAGTTTCTGCTGAAAGATCAGCTGTTAACCTTATGGGGATTCCCTTGTATGTTATTTGTTGTTTTTCCCTTGCTGCTTTTAATATTTTTTCTTTGTATTTAATTTTTGATAGTTTGATTAATATGTGTCTTGGTGTGTTTCTCCTTGGATTTGTGCTATATGGGACTTTCTGTGCTTTCTGGACTTGACTGACAATTTCCTTTCCTTTATCAGGGAAGTTTTCAACTATAATCTCTTCAAATATTTCCTCAGTCCCTTTTTTTTTTCTCTTCTTCTGGGACCCTTAAAATTCGAATGTTGGTGCATTTAATGTTGTCCCAGATGTCTCTGAGACTGTCCTCAATTCTTTTCATTCTTTTTTCATTATTCTGCTCTGCAGTAGTTATTTCCATTATTTTATCTTCCAAGTCACTTATCCCTTCTTCTGCCTCAGTTATTCTGCTATTGATTCCTTCCAATTAATTTTTAATTTCATTTATTACGTCCTTCATCATTGTTTGTTTGCTCTTTAGTTTTTCTAGGTCCTTGTTATATGTTTCTTGTGTTTTCTCCATTCTATTTCCAAGAATTTGGATCATATTTACTATCATTACTCTGAATTCTTTTTCAGGTAGACTGCCTATTTCCTCATTTGTTTGGTCTGGTGGGATTTTAACTTGCTTTTTCATCTGCTGCGTATTTCTCTGTCTTCTCATTTTGCTTAACTTACTTTGTTTGGGGTCTCCAGTTTGCAGGCTGCCAGTTCATAGTTCACGTTGATTTTGGTGTCTGCCCCCAGTGGGTAAGGTTGGTTAAGGGGGTTTTGTAGGCTTCCTGGTGGAGGGGACTAGTGCCTGTGTTCTGGTTGGTGAGGTTGGATCTTGCCTTTCTGGTGGGCAGAACCACATCCAGTGGCGTGTTTTGGGGTGTCTGTGACCTTTTTATGATTTTAGGTAGCCTCTCTGCTAATGGGTGGGGTTGTGTTCTTGTCTTGCTAGTTGTTTGGCATAGGGTGTCCAGCACTGTAGCTCGCTGGTCGTTGAGTGAAGCTGGGTCTTAGCATTGAGATGGAGATCTCTGGGAGAGCTGTCAATGTTTGATATTATCTGGGGCTGGGGGGTTTCTGGTTGACCAATGTCCTGAACTCAGCTCTCCCACCTCATAAGCTTAGGCCTCACACCTGGCCAGAGCACCAAGACCCTGTCAGCCACACGACTCAGAAAAAAAGGGAGGCATGGCACGGGGTTATCAGCTCGGTGCTTTGTGACCACCTGGAGGGGTGGGAGGGAGGGAGACGCAAGAGGGAAGAGATATGGGAACATATGTATAACTGATTCACTTTGCTATAAAGCAGAAACTAACACACCATTGTAAAGCAATTATACCCCAATAAAGATGTTAAAAAAAAAAAAGAAAAAATAAAGGAAAAAAGGAGAAAAGAAAAGAAAGAAAGAAAAAGTAAAATAGTTATTAAAATAATTATTATTAAATATAAAAAATTAAAAATAAAAAAGAAAGAAAAATAAATGGAAGGAAAGAAAGAAGAGAGCAACCAAACCAAAAAACAAATCCACCAATGATAACAAGTGCTAAACTCTATACTTAAAAAAAAAAAAAAAAAAAAAAAAAAACGGCCAGACAGAACCCTAGGACAAATGTAAAAGCAAAGCTATACAGGCAAAATCACACAAGGAAGCATACACATACACACTCACAATAAAAGAAAAAGGAAAAAAATATATATATATATATTTTTTTAAAAAAAAGGAAGTGGGCAACCAAATCAGTAAACAATGCTACCAGTGACAATAAGCTGTAAATACTAAACTAAGATCAACATAAAACCAGAAACGAATTAGAAGCAGAAAGCAAACCCCAATTCTACAGTTGCTCCCAAAGTCCACCGCCTCAATTTTGGGATGATGCATTCATTGTCTGTTCAGGTATTCCACAGATGCAGGGTACATCAAGTTGATTGTGGAGATTTAATCCTCTGCTCCTGAGGCTGCTGGGAGAGATTTCCCTTTCTCTTCTTTGTTCACACAGCTCCTGGGGTTCAGCTTTGGATTTGGCCCTGCCCCTGTGTGTAGGCTACCTGAGGGCATGTGTTCCCAGGCAGGCCAGGGTTAAAGTAGCAGCTGATTAGGGGGGCTCTGGCTCACTCAGGCTGGGGGCGGGTAGGAGAGAGGGGTACGGAATGCAGGGCGAGCACAGGGCGAGCCTCTGTGGTGGCAGAGGCCATCGTGACGTTGCAACAGCCTGAGGTGCACTGTGTGTTCTCCCGGGGGAGCTGTCCTTGGATCATGGGACCCTGGCAGTGGCAGGCTGTACAGGCTCCTGTGAGGGGAGGTGTGGATAGTGACCTGTGCTTGCACACAGGCTTTTTGCTGGTTGCAGCAGCAGCCTTAGCATTTCATG
The DNA here is from genome assembly GCF_951394435.1 of Stenella coeruleoalba. Lineage (NCBI taxonomy): Eukaryota > Metazoa > Chordata > Mammalia > Artiodactyla > Delphinidae > Stenella > Stenella coeruleoalba. Next base: position 138,593,655 of record NC_137148.1, read on the forward strand.
CCCCTCTCTGGTGTCTATGCTGATAGCCGCGGTTCGCACCCATCTCTGGAGCTCTTTTAGGTGGTGCACTGAATCCCCTTGCCTTGCACACCCTGAAACAGTGGTCTCTTGCCTCTTAGACAGTTCCAGACTTTTTCCCGGACTCCCTCCTGGCTAGCTGTGGAGCACTAGCCCCCTCAGGCTGTGTTCACGCAGCCAACCCCAGTCCTCTCCCTGGGATTTGACCTCCGAAGCCCAAGCCTCAGCTCCCAGCCCCTGCCCGCCCCAGTAGGTGAGCAGACAAGCCTCAGGCTGGTGAGTGGTGGTCGGCAGCAATCTTCTGTGCAGGAATCTCTCTGCTTTGCCCTCTGCACCCCTCTTGCTGTGCTCTCCTCCGTGGCTCTGAAGCTTTCCCCTGCCCACCCCCCGTCTCCACCAGTGAAGGGGCTTCCTAGTGTGTGGAAACTTTTCCTCCTTCACAGCTCCCTCCCAGAGGTGCAGGTCCTGTCCCTATTCTTTTGTCTCTGTTTTTCCTTTTTTCTTTTACCCTACACAGGTACATGGGGAATTTCTTGCCTTTTGGGAAGTCTGAGATCTTCTGCCAGAGTTCAGTAGGTGTGCTGTAGGAGTTGTTCCACATGTAGATGTATTTTTGATGTATCTGTGGTGAGGAAGGTGATCTCCACATCTTACTCCTCTGCCAACTTGAAGGTTCCCCCAACTTTTTCTTTTTAAAAAGAAAAGTTTGGGTACCCCTCTGTAGCTGATGCAGTGAATGATTTCTAGAAGTATCCTACAGCATCTTTGCATCATTTGATCAAGATTCAAAATTCTGGGCAGGAGTATGCAATTAGCTAAGCTAATTCACATTTCTATGCCCTGGTTCTCGCAGGTGAGGTAAGAGACAGTCTGATCCTTTTAGTTTTAGTTCTAGAGCATGTTAGTACAACCTTGCACCAAAGCTACTTGAAATGCAAATTCCTCCTCTAAAGGAAAAAGGGGGTGAAGACTATAGAGGTACTTTTTTGAAAAGCCAATATTCACTATACTTAGACATGACAGTAAGAAAATCTTTTCTCCATTTTACACATAGATCATTTTATAATAATCTTCCAAAGCTATGCCATTTATTTATTTACTTGTTTATTTATTTATTTGTTTGTTTATTTATCTTGTTCTTTGTCAGTTTAACTTGCTCATTGGCATCAATGACTAACATATAGGTCTCATAAGAACCAGAATTTGTCTCTCTGGTTCAATGCATTTAGACCAGATACTGGTAAATCAACACTTAGTTTATCAATATCTATTTGATGAACTACTTGACTGATCAATAAAAGGACATTGTAATGTGTGGAAAATACTACTTCCCCAATTTCTTTGCCCAACTGAATCCTTCTGAGTCACTTCTGACACAACTCTGTGGGGTATTTTTCAACCTCAAATAACTGTTATGACATAGAAGCCTTGACTAAATCGATGGAGAGCTTCCCACTGTGTTTTCACAGACTCAGCAGGTTTATCTCTACAGTCCCGTGTAGAAAGTGTATTTTTTACCTACTTTCTCTAATGGTCAGTGTGCTAGAGTTAACAATGAACTTGTGATGTTAAAGAATCAAGTGTGAAACAGATGCTTCCTCCTGGTCCCTCTGAAATTGTTTTAAGTTTCAAAAAGACGTTTTCTAAATACCAATGGAATTTGAAAGATAAATGTAAACTGGACTTCTTAGAGTAGCTTTCACAGTGAGAAGTTTCTAACAACTAATTCTGAAGAAAGAGTCAACAGTAAAGATTTGAAAGGAGTAATGAGAGTTATTATGGCAAAAAATGTCAGAAAGGTATTCAGTGTTTTTTTGTTTGTTTGTGGGTGGACCTGGGGAAGATAAGTAGATGTCAAGATTTAGGTTTAGGGTCCAATAATTCTGGGTGATGCTTTCTGTCTAAAACCCTTTTGTCTTTTAACACCCAGTTCTAGGTTCAGGTACGTAAAAGGCTTACCTGAACTTCCACAAGGTGGCCTCCCTTCTATGTCTCCATTACATGCTACTTTATTTGAAAATTTACCATATTTTTTTTACACTTAGTTTATTTTCTATATTTCTCTACTCAGATGCTATCATTCCAAATTCAGAAGCCCCATCTTATTGTTCTTTGTGCCCTCAGAACCTAGCTCAACATTGTACAGCACATACAGTTCAATATATTTTTCTTGAAATATTAATTGGTCTAAGATAAATATTGTCATATAACTTGCTGAAAAATCAATGATAAGCCTGACTTCTGGGTTATATGAAGAAAGGTAATATGTTAAAATAAGAAAACAATTTCTACCCCAGAACCCATAATGAAATTCCCTCTCATCTGTTAAGTAGTAAATATTATGAAGTTTAAAAAAAAATCAGCAGTATGTAAATAATCAGCAAGGAGCATCTCCTGAATATGAAAATAAAGTTCAGAGACAATAAGATGATTATTACCTTTCCGCTTTTAAAGAGTTAAGAGAGAAGGTGAGCAAATAGATGTAGTCAGGCAACAGGAAAAAGAAAAAAGGAGGGACAGGGAATTAGAAGTACAGAACAAGATACAGTTTCTCATCTTTGCCAGTCTACCTCGGATGACTTGGAAAAAAATGGATGAAGACAGAAAATCCCAGTGATACCTTGTTTCTGCCATGGCACTTTTAGATCCATTTTAATGAGGCTTTCAGAGTTTCCCAGAAAATAAACTCTGTCCCTCTCAGGGTTCCTATATTTTCCAGATGCTTCTGGACATCTAATAATTTCTGCAAAGACTTTGGCCATTAGTAATTTCCAGACATCACAGCCTTTACTAACAGAAAGCACTGGAAAATAATCCCTCTCATCTTTACAGACATTAGCTTTAGCTATCTATAGTAGGGCCCTTTTGCAGAAGAAGTGGAGTAGAGAAATCTTTTGCTAGATACTAAAAAAAAATTCTTTTTTATGTTTTCACTTCTTTTGAAGGGATGCTTGCTTGCTTGCAAACTAACTCAATCAACCTTCTTCCCCATTACTCAATGAAAGGGCAAAAGCTTTATAGGGAAAAAAAAAAATAGGCTTCATGAACAGCCAATGTTCCACAAGCATTCAGCATAATGTGAAAGCATTGAATTATCTTCTAAAATAATATGATTTTTAATTAAGAAAATAAATGTAAAGAAGAAAAATTATTCATAATATAAAAGCCTTTTCATATAACTTTTATATGTTATCCTTGCTCCATTCTCAGAAAAATATTTTTTTTACTTACATAGCAGTTCCTGAATATTGTGTATCCCTTGTTAAATGTCATATTGAGGAAAAGTATATAGTTTAAAAGTGAACATTTCCATTAACCCCAGGCCCCAATGTCCTGGGTCCTGTAGTGAAGACAGCATTAAGTAGAGTTCCCTTCTACTCTTTGGTGGACTTAAGGCATGAGGGAGAACTAAATTCTTGTTTTAATCTATTGAGATCTTTAGTTTGTTGATTTGCAAAGTGTAATCTAGCCTACTGTTTTAGATATGAAAGTTATATCTCTCATAAAATAAAAAAGTATTCTTTTATTTTATAACATATTATTCAAGTTTATGCTACTATGGACAAAGATTGTCACCTGCCATATCAGTAAACAAAGGATGTTGGGGCCATAAAGCCATCAGCCACTACAGTCATCCTGCCCTACCTCGGATGGTGCACCTTGAGGGGATTCAGGATGGAGAAAACAGGATATTGGCCCTAGATACTTAAAGTGCATATGAAAGAAATGATTTCAGTGAGCCCAGACTCTTTCATCTTACCATATACAGAAAAGGGCTAAATTCAGTAAGCTGAGATGTCTGTTTTCCTTTAATTAACAGTCCTGGTTTCTTTTGCAAAAACTCCTACATATCCTGGCTCTTCCCTTACTTCTTTGGAACAGTCCCTTAGAGCTATCTAAGAGACTGTTTCCCAGGCTTAAGTCCTCAGTATGTCCACCAAATAATAAAAAATAATTCTCAACTAGGTTGTGCACTTTTTTCCAGTTGACACTACTTTGTATTTTTTCTATAACTTGCTCTTTTTTTTAACTTGGAAAATCACTGTTGTTAGTCCACATTAATCCACTTTATTCTTTTCAACAGATTTATGATATTTTACAAAATTAATGTAACATAACTGATTTATCAAATTGGTTGAAAGAATATAAAATGTTGCAGAAGAGGACTCCATATGGACTCAAGCTTCCATAAAGAATAAAAGTGAATGAAAAGAGCAGAAATAAGGAAGATGGTGAATTCAGAAACAAGTCTAGGGTAAAATGAAGATCAAAAGTGGAACAGATAAGACATATGAGGTAAGTTTGCTAAAATGTAAATTATTAAGAAAGAAACATAGACAAAAGCAAGGGAGAGCTACTAATCACCTATGGACAAACCATTATGAGGGAAGTTGTCTTTCTGAAATTTATATTTATTATAGAACCAAGAATACTACCTGATACATTCACCTATTTAGGGTTTAAAACGTGCTTGTAGAGTAATGATAATAATAAAAATAAAAATAATTCCTATCACTTATTGGAAATTTAATATGTGCCAGACAGTGTGCTCTGTGCAAAGTACTTGTACTAAACCTTGAAAAGGTCCCTCCAGCAAATTTTCATTCAATTTATTCACTTAGTAAACACTTCCTAGATTCCTCTTTTTTTCACAACCACACATAATCCAGCAGTGAGTTCTACGGTCTCTACTTTCAAAACATATCCCAAATCTGACCATCTCTCATCCCTTTTACAGCTCCCCTCTAATCCAAGCCACCTTCATTTTTAGGAACAAGATAATAGCCTTCTAACTAGTTTCCCTGCTTCCACAGTTCTTCATCCAGCAACAAAATGGTTTCAGCATGTAAAGTAGATCGTATCACCCCTCTTATTCAAATAATCCTCATAGATTCTCAGTCAGGAACTGTGACTATAATAAAGTATTACTCAGAGGGAAAATGAGGAAGAAGATGATGCCCAGGAAACACCTCAAAAATTAGTCACAAAATCCTAAAAGTCAGGTTGTCCCATGAAGAATGATGGAACTGCTGATGCAGCTCACTAGATACAAGGAGTCAAACAGCAACACCAGCTGTTGGGATTTGGGGGAAGCTGTGACATGGGTGCTTGAACTCTGCCTGCACTCAAGTGTTACTACTTGCCATAGGTAGCCACCCAGGTAACCCTAGCCTCGAAGAGCTAATGAAAAAGCGCCTGCCACAGGACACCAGACGGTTCAATTAACAGCAAGAGAATCACATAGGTGACAGAGAGGGAAGACTTCAGGAGGCTCATCAGAGGACTACAGCAGAGGGAGACAGCAGTAGATCAGAGAGTTGCTGAGAAATATATTAAGTTGATCAGCCAGCAGCACTAATGGAGGGTCAGAAAGAACTGATAGTGAGTTACTCGCAGGCCCTGTGCACAGCTGCTAGCAGCAGGAAGAGCTGGCAGGGTGAGGGGAAGGGGCAGCTAATCAAACTGTGTAACGTGCTGACTAGACAAGCGGTGGGATCAGACAGCAGGGGTAGGAGATTCGACTGCCGGAGGATCAGAAGAATGGGAAAGGCAAAGACAGAACAAGGTCAGTCAGGGGTCTGAGTAAAAGGAGTAGCTGATTGGGTGGCAGTCTGATCGGCCAGCTGTGACAGCTCATCTCACAGGAAAGGGAGCCAACTGTAGGAGGAGCTGGGAGGACTGAGGGGACAGAGCAATCGTTAGAGCCCAGGAATCTCAGAGTCAGAAGAGCTCATGAGAGCTGACAGCAGCTCCGCCAAGCTGGGGGTGGGGTTGTTTGTGAGTTTGCAGCCTGTGCCTTTGGTCAAGGGTTTATTTTTCACACCACAAGCAGAGCATGCTGCTCAGCTGCTTTCTCCACTCTCGCAAGGCTCAGGGGACTGTGATTTGAAGTCTCCTTGACAAAGTAGGGCAGTGGCCAAGTCTCAGCTCCTGTCAATACAGCAGCCTGGACCAGGAGCTGAGGCCTGCACTGGAACCCTGGCCAGCCTGACTCACCAGGGCAGATAAATACACAAACACTCCTTTTCTTCTTCCCTCCCTCCCTCCTCTTTCTTTCTTTCTTTTCTTTCTTCCTTCCTTCCTTCTTCTTTCTCTCTTTCATTTTAACATAATACACACATTATTGGAAAAGTTGCACAAAGGATTCTAAATGTAAAGGTTTAGGTCAAAATACGACATATCCTTAAATAAATAAATAAATAAAATATTGCACCACAGCTTAACTAGAGCTGAATCACCATCACGGAAGGAACCTCTGGAATACAGAAATAAATCTGAAATTTGATATAAAAAAAATACGACATATCTTAAATGTGTCAGAAATGTCGGTTCCATGTTCTTTAAACTTCAGGCATAGTCACTCCCCACACTTAAGCATTATGTTCTTTTTTCACAGAATCAAACCACTGTAAGTATTTTTTTTTCTGTTAGAACACACAGTCAGAAACACACACAACCTTAAAACTGCTTTATACAATGGATTTTTTTAAAAATAGAAAATATATATAAAGCTTGAAAAACAAATTATTTCCTTATTTTTCTTTCTGTTGATGGCTTTCTGACTTTCTTCTAATATGAGTCTATCACCATCAAACCCATCCTAAATATTCAGAAAGCTAGCTGCCTTCCTCTAACCTGTATTTTTCTTATTTGTGACAACTTGAGAATTCGAATGCACGTAATAATAACAATAATATCTACCTTTTTTGAGTGCCCAGTTGGAAAAATGATATGAGATTAAAAACTATTCATATCCCCACTTTTACTGGGAAATGAGACTCACAAGGTTAAGAAGTTTAACCAAAGTTACACACTAGTAAGTTGGTAAGCTGAAACTTAACTGCTACCCACTCACCTACTGTGTCACACAGCCTTTGTGTTTCCAACAAAATTAAAAGATGTTGGATAAAAACTTGCATAAGATTTTACTATTCTTCTCACTTTTATTATCTTCAAGAAATAGACTACAGGAAGCTTTTTGCCAAGGCTTAAAGTTTCTGTACATTATGAAAAATAGTCTGCATACATTTAGAATGTATTGGGTGACATTCTCACAAGAAGTGAGATTGCTATATTTGGAAGGTGTTACAGCAGGTGTGAATTAAAAATGTCCTTATCATATCACTTTTGATCTCCTCTATCATCTGGATAAGAATCTGACCAAGAAATAAATTAAAAATGTGATTTTAATGTATGAAGTAATTTATTCAATATTAACTGGTCTTGAAACTGTAATAATTAAAACAATGTGGTCCTACAACAAGAATAGACAGGTTGATTAATGAAACAAAATAGAAAATTTAGATTCAAGTAAGTATAAGATTTAAATTAGTATAAAGGTGACACTTCAGATTGCCAAGGGAAAGATGAACTTGCTAATGGTTCTAGGTTAATTTTCTGACTATTAAAAAAACAGTAAGATCCTTGTGTCAAAAAAAAAATACCAAAGTGAATTCAAGATAGATTTAAATTTAAAATTGGTAGAGTCTATGTTGGAACATACTTTAGCCAATATGTACGAAAATTTTTATAACATGCTTGGTTTTTCACTCAACACTTTTACTTTCAGTGGATGTCCATCACATCATTGTTTATTCTAACAAAACAGAAAGATTAATGATAACATCATATCAAACAATAGGGGAATCACATAAATAAAATATAGTGTACACTTATAAAAATGGGCTACACTTATAATTACTAATAGTTTGTGCTGTAAGACATATTACTTTTGTAACTAGAAAACAAATAAAGCCAATATTTTAATGAAATATACAAAATATATAAAATATATATATACAGGTAAGCTACTATAAACTCCTTGAAGCCAGAAAGGGCACTTTTGGTGTTAGTGCCAGTTTTATTCCAAGAGAGGCCTAGAGTGGTTAACACTGTAACTCATACTCAGTAGGCACATAATAAGTATGTGATTATGTCAATTATCACTGTCCTAAAATCATTCCATAATTTCCCAAAGTTAATTTTAAAATGTCTTTGTATCATCATGATCCTCTTTGAAGATGCCTAGGTAAATGCTTTCCCCCACCAGTTGTTATTTAAGCCTTAATACACCATATAATTTTTATATATTATATTATGTACTGGTTCCAGTCCAACTATAAACCAATGAGTCAGAATGACTAAGGAAAAGTAAGAAACACAGGGCAATTCTTTCATCTTTCCAATGTCTCTCTTCCCCAACAAATGGGGTCCAATGAGAATTTCTTCCCATGTGGACTTTTGAAGGATCTGTTACTATTGCAAGCATAGCTGTAAATGAACATCAGCCTCAGTATTATTCTATTCCATCATACATGAGTTTTTCAAAGAAGTAATACATTTTATCTGCCTGCCCTCTCTAGGTGATAGAGAGGAAGAAGAAATAATCATTCCTTACTGGTTACATGACATGAATCATAATGATTATTTTGGACAATGCTTCAAAATTCAAGACATTATACATGAGTCATACTTTGGAGATCTTGAACAACAACAACAAAACAAGAATCCTGAGCATTGGTCTAAAGAACACATTGATTTAATTGTTTTGAAACATGAATAATATCACTAATTAGTAACTCACAAGCAAGCTGGAGGAAACATAGTCAAACTCATTTAATTAAGTATAAGCAGCATGCCCATTTCTAAGGAATATTGATCACTAGAAGTGATATGTTTTGATAATCTAACCTTGGGTATATTTACTCAGGAGACAGTTAATTTCAAACAATATAATGGCATCTTTAAAGAGGGGAGGCCACTGTCAGTATGGCAGATACTTTCAGTTAATGTTTGCTTGTTCTGTCATTGCTATTATTTTTCACTATTGAGGATGGAATGGTATGGAGGAAATTCATGCATTTATAATACTGATGGTTTAGGAAAATAACACAAGGACATGGAATAACTGATTCTGGGACTGAATCCAAATTCTCATTAAACTAAAGGGGCTAACCTATTAGATGTATAATACACAAATTTATAGTGAAGTTAATGGAGGAATATCTAGAGCAGGAGTAGCAGACTCAAATACTTACAGGCTAGGAAAGTATCGTAAATGTGCATGTTGGCTTGCAATCATTATAGAATGGTAAAGAGTATTAGAACTTACTTAAACCTTCAAAATTCAATTAAAATAACAGTGTCTGGGGGTGCAGGCCAGGGGTGGGGGGTTGGGACACGAAAGGCCATTTCCATATAGCAGTCCAGAGATTGCTATTTCTCATGTGGCAAACTAGTGTATATAAATACATCCTCAAAATGAGGGACCCAAATCCTGGAATCCCTGTGTGATAACCAAGTCTGTGACCAGTTAATTTGTTCTTTACTCAAGAGGCTGGGTATTTTGTCACTTGCTGAGAAAGGGGTGGCAGGGGGGAAATACAGTCATAATTCCCCAGAAGATGATAGTTTAAGGAGTTTATAAACTAATATATATTAAATGGCAATTAATTATGATAAGTGCTGGAATAAATGGAAGTACAGAGAAAAGGGGCATCTACTGAAAATAGGGTTAGTGATATCTAGCTTCGAGTCATTAAGGGTAAACAGGAATTACTCAGCAATGAATGTGAGAAGGACCTCCCAGGCAGGAAAACAGCATATTACACATATTAGTGATTAGCCTTCCTTATCTTTCCCTTCCATTCTTCATCTCTCAATCAACAGTAGTTACATATATAAATAAACTAGACAGATAGAGAATCACTCAATAAATAGTCATTATTATTACAGTGGGACAGTATAAATTGATGTCTGAAATTAGTCAGACCTGGGTTCAATCCCTTTGGAGGCACCTGGAGCTGGATTCAAATTCTGCTTTCTGAGTTTATTAGCTGTGTGACCTAGATTATGTCACTATAACTCACCAGGCATGTTTCCTTATCTGTGTAGTGAAGATAATAATCCTAACCTGCTTTGCTATCATATGGATTAAATGAAATAATGCACATAAAACCCAGCTCCTACTACATAAAAAGTATATAAATTTTTTAAAAGTTTAATTGTCAAGGAAAATAAAACTCAATATCCAGAGTTAAGCAAAAGAAAGAAAGAAAACTGAGAGTAACTGAAGTGATACTAATTCATCCACATCGTTACTCTGGATCAAATTTGGTAATAGTTATTTCTTTCTCCCTAGAAAGTCTTTGGCGCTCAGATGTGACTCATAGATGCCAGCACTGGGACTCAGGAGAGGGCTTCGGGAGAGGAATATTGGTGAGTTGCTAGCAAGAGCCTGAGGGAGAGTGTTCCTGAGTTTCAGTGAGATTTGAGTTCACAAATAGAGCCAGCTGTTTCCTTGCTGCGGTTTTTATTTACTAAATGTGGGCTGAGATGATAAGATGCCGGGGTCTGTGACGCTCAGGGAAGGTGGGCCTGCCGTGGATGACGGGACCCCCCCAGTCACCTTCCCCACCAGCCTTCCCAGCCGTCCCGGAGCCATTCCTTATCACCTGCACTATGTCTCCCACATGGGCATTTTTTCTGTTGCATCATTTAAAATTAGAGCCTTGAATTTTTCCTCATGGATGAATGATTCAGAATACCACAGTTGTTTTTTTATTTTTAATTTCTTTATTATAGATTACTTTCCATCAGGGCCACTTACAAGAACTTGAGGAAATTTTTAAAATCTGAAATGTAGAAAACTTTCTGGGCAACCAACTTATGTTTATTTTTCAGGTAGCTTAAGTTAGGAATGCCAATCTGAGCCCTCTAGGTAACGCTTACCTTTCCTAGAGTGTGGCCACTCTTTAAATCTAAAAGCCAAATACTATGCATACAGTGTTCAACAAATGATATTCTGTGCTAATTATCATGGAATCCAAAGGGTTTCTTTGCTTCCTATCCTCTACATCCAGAAAACTAACTGTGCAAACCATGTGATAAAACAAATGATTCATTCATTCTTGTTGAATTGGGGCTAGTAATAAAAATTGGAAGAAAAATCATGCTACCCATATAAGCTCATATCTAACTGAGAACTCTAGCATTTTTTCACATGCCTAGAACACAATGGCATCTTTAATTCTTCTGTAAGTAGTAGAAAAATACTACTTATAAATAGTATAATAGTGTTTATATGAGGAGATCAAAAAACCAAAGACTAGAAAAAAGACTTACATTTATATCCCAACTCTGTTACTACAATATGGCCCTGGGTATGTATTTGAACTTTATGGATACTCATTTATCAAATGTTTATTGAGTACATATCATGCTCCAGATCTTGATCTAAGTACTGCCCTTACCTGTTACTCTCAAAAATGGGCATAAAAATTACAAGGTCACGTACAGTTCACTAAGACAACATAACTGTGTATTTTAATTTGGAAAATTATATAGAAAATGATAAATTTGTCAATACATTCATTTTAGCTGTCTAATTTTCTGAACTGTGTGCATTGCAAGGCAAAAACTGTCTCCTACCTTATGAAAGATGAATATGGTACGGTTATTTTGTGAAGCCTCCTTTTGTAGCCATGAATCAGGTACAAGAGCTAACCTCACCAACTGGATGAACTGACCCTAGAGCCCCATGAACCAGGAGGGATTCCGCTGTTCCAGTGGTAAATGTAGGGGGACTGGCTTCCCAAGGAATCAGTGACAGCCATGTGGCTGGCAATGCAGAGTGTGCTGAGCTTGGGGACCAGTATGACAAGCTTCAGGGACCAGGATTTCATGACCACAGTGCTCCCGCAGATCTGCACTGACCCAGGACATACAGTCCCAAACCTTATTCTTCAGCCTCCTCAGTAATTCCCTAAGCTCTTTAATGTCCTTTCAGTTCCTTTCAGTGCATTTGCTTTCTGTGTTAAGCAGCTATAGATGGTTTCTGCTGCTGCTGCAACCCTAGTTGATATAAAGGGAGTAGTTAAGTCTTCGATGGTTTTAAAATACCCTTACACCTATGGAAGATGTCACGCAGGTACTACGCTGGACCAAGGAGGAAACAATAAAAGAGCTCTTCTCTCCCCTCAGGGATTTTCTGGCCTCTCCTCAACTACAATGGACAGTACTATTCTGATCTCTGATCCTTTTATGGTGAGCATGAAGCAAGTTCAGGAGACAGAAGAGTGTGCTGGACAGCACACACTAATGTGTTTTCTGAAGAAAACAGTATCTATGAGATGCCCCATGAAACAAACAACTTCAATCAGATAACTTTAGAAAATGCTGCATACCGTATCTTCTTCTGGAAGTACGCAAAACAGAAAGAATCTCTATAAAGGGATGTGGTAAAAAGATATTTGTAACTTTGTACCTTGTACCCAGACTTCTTTTGGGTACACTTATGGAAGCTTATTTTCCAAAACACCAATAACATTCTGCTACACAGCATTCTGTTGAATACAGTTTTAGATATAAGTCTAAAAGTCATCTTAACTAGTTACTTTGGAGGAGATAATCCTAAAGGGATGCTATGCATGGTAGCAGAAGAAGAGCATGGAGATGGGATGCATATCACATGTAACTGAGGTCATCAAGGCATGTCTCTGGTTAATAACCCCTTTTTCCCAGGGCTGCAGTAAGGAGTCACTGAAATAATGTATACAAAACTCTTAACACATTGTCTAGCACACAGAGGAAAATTTGTGTTGTTATTATAAAAATTACATGAGAAGTATTAAAATTTAAATAATGATTGAAAATGCCCTAGTAGAAGCTCTACTATCTATCAGGTGGTTAATAAACAGTAACAAGTTAGGTTACCTTTCCCTCATTGATAAAAGCAAATTTGACCAAAGAAGATAGCTACAGTTGTACAATCTCCTTACTAGACTGTGAACTCAGGGAGGATTGGGGCTGTGTCTGCTTCTAGTTAGCCTATTCCCCCCAACAGAGCATCTAAAACATAATGTGTACTATTTTTTGTACATTGTTGATTAAATGTCCCTCTGTCTTTATTAACTTCACAGAGCATAGAATCAAGATTCTTCGTTATTTGCTCTGTAGAAATAGCGTCAAAACAAATATCATAAAATCTCATTATCTAGAATTTACTATGTTACTCAGCCAGGTTCTAAATACATTTATCAACCCAAACTTTCACCGATTAGCAAAAGACAAAGAAATGGGAATATCTTATTTCTGATTGAGTTAAAGTAACACATATTGGCATCTCAACAAAGGTGGAGATTGAAAACTCGATTCTGAAACATTCAAGGACTTTCCCATTAAGCAATGTTCCACTCTCAAATCCATAAATACCAAATTGCTATTGACGGCAGGGCAGAACAGCCTAACCAATTACACAGAATTACTTTTCAGTATGTGGATTACAACCGCACAGAAAACAGCAATTGATCAAAGATGCTGGCTCCTAGGGCTAAGGGAAAGCAGCAGCACAGACAATAGATTCAAGACAAAAATCCAAAGTATTTGTTTGATGGTTCACATTTGGCAGAATTCCAGATTGAATTTTTCTTATTTGGACTCTTCAATATTTCGCGAGGATAAGAGCAGCTATGATTCTTAGTTTATAGTTATCAGAACTCTCTTAACCTCACTTTCCTCATCATTCCTTCAAGTAGTTATTATGGAATGATTTTTCTCAAAGAAAAATACCTAAGAATTTCTGCTCTTTTTAATATAATTCAGTACTTCCCCATTGGTCTCAGAAAAGTGATCCAAATTATTCATTTGATCTGTAAGGCCCCAAGGAGCCAGAGACCATCTGTAATAGTCAGGTTAGGCTATGGTGTGCTACAGTAAAAAACAACCCCAAAATGTCAGTGGCCTAACATAGCAAATTATTATTTTTTATTTACTCGAAGTCTGCAAATTATTCGTCCCTCCAGATCACTTGTCCTCCAGACAGTGAGTTACATCCGGGCCGTTTAGCTTTGGAGGCTTTGCCATATCAATACAAGGTGTCCTCATTCATCACAGGATGGGAAGAGGAACGAGGTAATTTTGCATGGACTTTAATCCCTCAGCACAAATGTGACATTATTCATACAGCTCACCCAACCGAAAGGGAGGAGGGGTATGGAACATGTGAGTAAATGAACATTTGACGAGCACCACTGTCCCTTCCTCACCTCCTTACCTGTCCATCCTTACCTGTATCACTCTTCTACCTGCACTGAGCTCTCAGCTATACACAGTTTCTTCAATAGGCCACACTCCCTCCTCCCACAGGGCATGTGCATGCCTTTTACCTTTGCGGAGAATACTCTTTCCTATCCTACTCCCTTTCCCTCTCCCCCAACCCTTCTACCTAGTTGGTTTTCATTTTCTTGCAATCTCAGCTAAGCATAACCTTCTCAGAGAACTCTTCCTCAAACTCTTCCCCTCCCACAAGTACCATTATAGGAATGTTCTCTTTGGAAAATTTATTATACTTTGCAGATTTGTGTTCCTCATTGTGAATATTTGACCAAGTCTTTCCTATATCAGTAGAATGGAGACTGTAAGAGATCATGAACTATACTGATTTTTTTTTATCAGCATTGTATCCCCAGCACGTAAAAAATAATTGGCACGTAACATGAATTCAATAAATATTTGTTAAATGAATAAATAAATAATGAAGAATTTGATGTGCAGAGAAATTATAACATATGACCAAAGGCACAACTAATTAGTGATAAAGCCAAGACTCATACCTGGGTCTTCTGACTCTGAATCCCATTCTCTTTTTGCTGCTCCCCAATAGGCTAAATTTGGAAATGGGCAGTTTCTTGGAAGGATAGCACTGGAGACATCTCAGAGACTTTACTGTCAGAAAGAAAAAAAAGAGACATATTTTCACCATCTGCTTTCACAGAGCCCACAGTTTGGGGGCCCTAGAAATTTCTGGGTATGTAAGTTAATTACAAAGCAACCTCTGTCAACTTAAAAAAGAAAATGAAACTACTGTTAATGTCAGCCAAGAGAGCTTTCAAAGTTTGAAGCCAAAACAAGTGTTGCATTGTGGCTTCTTTCTATTGTTGTCCTTCCACATTTATTTTCAGACTGTGGGGACAGACAAATCATGCAGCTTTATAATGAGTCACCCTTTCTAAAAACAGAATTCTATTTGCACAAACAATAGTTATCTGCCCAGCTTGACAGTAAGGCTGAAAACCAGTCTCAAATGAGTGAATAGCTTTTTCTGTTCCTGTAGATCACCTGAAATGACATGAAATCTCACTATGAACTAGTCAGTTAAAATTTATTATTTTGTAAAAGTAGACATATACTCATTGGAAAAAGCATTTACAAGTATTTTAGAAGTACAAGGAAGAAACCAAATTTCATTTGAAATCCTACCTCCAAAATATCATAATCCCAGTTAACATTTGGGTAAACGTATTTCCAGAAAGCTATCTAATGTATATGTTTATGAAACTGACTGTTTTCAGATGCACAATCAAGTTAAGTTGTGCAGGGCTGGAATAAACAGCCTTTGGTTTGAACACTAACTCTGCCACCTACCAGCTGTGTGACCTTGGACAATCATTTAACTTCTTTAACTTTCTCCATTTGTAAAATTATGCCACTATTAAGTTATGCCCCACATAACTTAATACTGTGTCCTTGCACAGTACCAAGGACAGTGCCAGACATATTTAGGTATCTAGGGGAAAAAACACCCCACAATTCTCCCAATGAAATGTATATAGATGGTGATATCTGACACAAGGTTTGACGTACACAACAAATCAGAAAGTGGGATGTGCAGTCCACAGACACCTTACAGTGAGAACTACAAGGCCAATGCCTTCAGCTACTTTGTGATCAGAACCGGTGAGTGCTGAGCCTCAACTGGCTTTTAGACAACTTGGAGGGTTAAGTTTACTGAAATTATCTGAAAAGTGATTCTCTACAAAAATAAACTCTATTGGGACTTCCCTGGTGCCCAGTAGTTAAGACTCCTCGCTCCCAATGCTGGGGGCCTGGGTTCGATCCCTGGTTAGGAAACTAGATTCAGTGTGCCACAACTAAGACCCACTGCAGCCAAATAAATAAACAAATATTTTTAGAAACTGTATTATATGAAGTATTATCATTAATTGAGCAGTGTGAGGCAAGGAATTATGCTGGCTCCTTGACATTCAATACTTTATTGAATCCTTTCAACAGTGGTACAAGGAAGTTACCATTGCCAGCCACATTTTACAGATTAGGACACTTAAACCCAGCAAATTTAGGAATTTGCCCAAGGATTTACACATGATAACAGAGGGCCACGGATATGATCCTAGGTCTGGAGAACTCCAAATCTGAAGTCCTAAATCATTGGTCAGTACAGCTTTGCTAAGCAATGGAATGTCAGCATTTATTGTTTAAAATCCTATGAAAATACGCTTACAAGAGAAGTTACAATTTTAAAAGACAAATTAATATCTTCTTAATAGACAATGAACTTAAGATCTGAAAGGATCCATCGTTTGCTTATTGTCTAATAACATGCACAACAGTGGAATGATAGAACTGGGAATGACCTTCAACTCCTACACTGCTCCAAATAAACTGATTTTTGGAAGGAGCAAGGGAATATTCACAACTCAACAGTTAAGAACTGTTGCCCAGGAAAATAGTGAAAATTATATTGCACACCTAAATTTTATAATATACTCTTTAAAGGTCACATGATTCATGCAAAATATTTTAAATCTGTAGGGCAGATATATAATGCCTATTTTACTTACAGAAGAGGTTAGATCAGAGACTGAATTAGTATTAAAAAAAAATATCTGGACTTAAATGGTTTTACATTCACTGTTCTCTTTATAATATCTTATTTTCTCTCTCCCGGGAAAAATCTTAAAGTACTTTAAAACACTTTCACCTACACTGTCATGTCCTCAAGCAAACAATTTACAACACTTTTTATTTTTATTTATTTATTTTTATTTTTAAACATCTTTATTGGAGTATAATTGCTTTACAATGGCGTGTTAGTTTCCGCTCTATAACAAAGAGAATCAGTTATACATATACATATAACCCCACATTTCCTGTCCCTTGCGTCTCACTCTCACCCTCCCTATCCCACCCCTCTAGGTGGTCACAAAGCACCGACCTCATCTCCCTGTGCTATGTGGCTGCTTCCCACTAGTTATCTATTTTACATTTCGTAGTGTATATAAGTTCATGCCCCTCTCTCATATCGTCCCAGCTTACCCTTCCCCCTCCCCATGTCCTCCCCAAGTCCATTCTCTATGTCTGCTTTATTCCTGTCCTGCCCCTAGGTTCTTCACAACCATATACATATATATATTTTTATATATATATATATATATATAGATAGATAGATAGATAGATAGATATTTAGATTCCATATATATATGTTAGCATACGGTAATTGTTTTTCTCTTTCTGACTTACTTCACTCTGTATGACAGACTCTAGGTCCATCCACCTCACTACAATTAACTCAATTTTGTTTCTTTTTATGGCTGAGTAATATTCCACTGTATATATGTGCCACGTCTTCTTTATCCATTCATCTGTCGATGGACACTTAGGTTGTTTCTGTGTCCTGGCTATTGTAAATAGAGATGCAATGAACATTGTGGTACATGACTCTTTTTGAATTATGGTTTTCTCAGGGTATATGCACAGTAGTGAGATTCCTGGGTCACAGGGTAGTTCTATGTTTAGTTTTTTAAGGAACCTCCATACTGTTCTCCATGGTGGCTGTATCAATTTACATTCCCACCAACAGTGCAAGAGGGTTCCCTTTTCTCCACACCCTCTCCAGCATTTATTGTTTGTAGATTTTTTGATGATGGCCATTCTGACTGGTGTGAGGTGATACCTCACCGTAGGTTTGATTTGCATTTCCCTAACGATTACTGGATGTTGAGCATCCTTTCATATGTTTGTTGGCAATCTGTATATGTTCTTTGGAGAAATGTCTATTTAGGTCTTCTACCCATTTTTGGATTGGGTGGTTTGTTTTTTTGATATTGAGCTGCATGTGCTGTTTGTAAATTTTGGAGATTAATCCTTTGACACTCGCTTCATTTGCAAATATCTTCTCCCATTTTGAGGGCTGTCCTTTGATCTTGTTTATGGTTTCCTTTGCTGTGCAAAAGCTTTTAAGTTTCATTAGGTCCCATTTGTTTATTTTTATTTCCATTTCTTTAGGAGATGGGTCAAAAAGGATCTTGTTGTGATATATGTCATAGAGTGATCTGTCTATGTTTTGCACTAAGAGTTTTGTAGTGTCTGGCCTTACATTTAGGTCTTTAATCCACTCTGAGTTTATTTTTGTGTATGGTGTTAGGGAGTGTTCTAATTTCATTCTTTTACATGTAGCTGTCCAGTTTTCCCAGCATCACTTATTGAAGAGGCTGTCTTTTCTCCATTATATCTTCTTTCCTCCTTTATCAAAAATAAAGTGACCATATGTGTATAGGACTATCTCTGGGCTTTCTATCCTGTTTCATTGATCTATATTTCTGTTTTTGTGCCAGTACTATACTGTCTTGATTACTGTAGATTTGTAGTATAGTCTGCAATCCAGGACTGTGATTCCTCCAGCTCCATTTTTCTTTCTCAAGATTGCTTTGGCTATTCAGGGTCTTTTGTGATTCCATACAAATGGTGCAATTTTTTGTTCTAGTTCTGTGAAAAATGTCATTGGTAGTTTGATAGGGATTGCATTGAACCTGTAGATTGCTTTGGGTAGTACAGTCGTTTTCACAATGTTGATTCTTCCAATCCAAGAACATGGTATATCTCTCCATCTGTTAGTATCATCTTTAATTTCTTTCATCAGTGTCTTACAGTTTTCTGCATATAGGTTTTTTGTCTCCTTAGGTAGGTTTATTCCTAGGTATTTTATTCATTTCGTTGCAGTGGTAAATGGGAGTGTTTCCTTAATTTCTCTTTCAGATTTTCCATCATTAGTGTATAGGAATGCCAGAGATTTCTGTGCATTAATTTTGTATCCTGTTGCTTTACCAAAGTCATTGATTAGCTCTAGTAGTTCTCTGGTAGCATCTTTAGGATTCTCTGCGTATACTATCATATCATCTGCAAACAGTGACAGTTTTACTTCTTCTTCTCCAATTTGGATACCTTTTATTTCTTTTTATTCTCTGATTGCTGTGGCTAAAACTTACAAAATTGTGTTCAATAACAGTGGTAAGAGTGGACAACCATGTCTTGTTCCTGATCTTAGAGGAAATGGTTTCAGTTATTCACCATTCAGAATGACATTGGCTGTGGGTCTGTTATATGTGGCCTTTATTATGTTGACGGTGAGGTGAGCTCATTCTATGCCTACTTTCTGGAGGGTTTTTCTCATAACTGGGTGTTGAATTTTGTCGAAAGCTCTTTCTGCATCTACTGAGATGATCATATGGTTTTTCCTCTTCAATTTGTTAATATGGTTTATCACATTCATTGATTTGCGTATATTGAAGAATCCTTGTATTCCTAGGATAAACCTCACTTGATCATGGTGTATGATTCTTTTAATGTGCTGTTGGATTCTGTTTGCTAGTATTTTGTTGAGGATTTTTACATCTATGTTCATCAGACATACTGGCCTCTAGTTTTCTTTCTTTGTGACATCTTCGTCTGCTTTTGGTATCAGGGTGGTGGTGGCCTCGTAGAATGAGTTTGGGAGTGTTCCTCCCTCTGCTATATTTTGGAAGAGTTTGAGGAGAATAGGTGGTAGCTCTTCTCTAAATGTTTGATAGAATTCACCTGTGAAACCATCTGGTCCTGGGCTTTTGTTTCTTGGAAGATTTTTAATCAGTTACAATTTCAGTGCTTGTGATTGATCTGTTTTTATTTTCTATTTCTCCCTGGTTCAGTGTTGGAAGGTTGTGCATTTCTAAGAATTTGTTCATTTCTCTCAGGTTGTCCATTTTGTTGGCATATAGTTACTTGTAGTAATCTCTCATGATCCTTTGTATTGATGCAGTGCCAGTTATAACTTCTCCTTTTTCATTTCTAATTCTGCTGATTTGAATCTTCTCCCTTTTCTTTTTGATGAGTCTGGCTAATAGTTTATCAATTTTGTTTATCTTCTCAAAGAACTACCTTGTAGTTTTATTGATCTTTGCTATCGTTTCCTTCAATTCTTTTTCATTTATTTATGATCTGAATTTTATGATTTCTTTTCTTCTGCTAACCTTGGGGTTGTTTTGTTCTTTCTCTAATTGCTTTAGGTGCAAGGTTAGGTTGTTTATTCAAGATGTTTCCTGTTTCTTAAGGTAGGATTATATTGCTATAAACTTCCCTCTTAGAACTGATTTTGCTGCATCCCATAGGTTTTGGGTCATCGTGTTTTCATTGTCAATTGTTTCTAGGTATTTTTTGATTTCCTCTTTGATTTCTTTAGTGATCTCTTGGTTATTTTGTAGTGTATTTGTTTAGCCCCCATGTCTTTGAATTTTGTACAGATATTTTCCTGTAATTGATATGCAGTCTCATAGCATTGTGGTTGGAAAAGATACTTGATATGATTTCAATTTTCTTACAATTTACCAAGGAGAGAAAAAGAAAGAAAGAAAAATAAATACAATAAAAACCTAAAGTTATTAAAATAAAACATAAAAAACATTATTAAAATTAAAATTTTTAAGTAATAATAAAAGAAATCAACAAAAGAAAGAAGAGAGCAACCAAACCAAAATACAAATCCACCAATGATAACAAACAAAGAAACAAAAAAAAAACGGACAGACAGAACCCTAGGACAAATTGTAAAAGCAAAGCTATACAGACAACGTCATACAAAGAAGCATACACATACACACTTACAAAAAGAGAAAACGGAAAAAAAAGTATTTATATATTAAAAAAAAGGAAGAGTGCAACCAAATCAATAAGGAAATCTACCAATGATAATAAGCTCTAAATACTAAACTAAGATCAAAATAAAACAGAAACTAATTAGAAGCAGAAGGGAAACCCCAATTCTACAGTTGCTCCCAAAGTCCACCGCCTCAATTTTGGGATGACTCATTGTCTATTCAGGTATTCCAGAGATGCAGGGTACGTCACGTTGACTGTGGAGATTTAACAGGCTGCTCCTGAGGCTGCTGGGAGAGATTTCCCTTTCTCTTCTTTGTTCACACAGCTCCTGGGGTTCAGCTTTGGATTTGGCCCTGCCTCTGCGTGTAGGTTGCCTGAGGGCGTCTGTTCCCCACCCTGGCAGGACAGGGTTAAAGTAGCAGCTGATTAGGGGGGCTCTGGCTCACTCAGGCTGGGGGTGGCTGGGAGGGAGGGGTATGGAATGCAGGGCGAGCCTGTGGTGGCAGAAGCCATCATGACATTGCAACAGCCTGAGGTGCACTGTGTATTCTCCTGGGAAAGTTGTCCCTGGATCACGGGACCCTGGCAGTAGCAGGCTGCACAGGCTCCCGGGAGGAGAGGTGTGGATAGTGACCTGTGCTTGCACACAGGCTTTTTGCTGGCTGCAGCAGCAGCCTTAGCATTTCACGCCCGTCTCCGGTGTCTATGCTGATAGCCGCGGCTCGCACCTGTGTCTGGAGCTCATTTAGGCAGTGCTCTGAATCTCCTCTCCTCGCACACCCCAAAACAATGGTCTCTTGCCTCTTAGGCAGGTCCAGAATTTTTCCCAGACTCCGTCCCGGCTAGTTGTGGCACACTAGCCCTACAGGCTGTGTTCACGCAGCCAACCCCAGTCCTCTCCCTGCGATCCGACCGAAGTCCGAGCCTCAGCTCCCAGCTCCCACCCTTCCCGGCGGGTAAGCAGACAAGTCTCTCAGGCTGGTGAGTGCTGGTCGGCACCCATCCTCTGTGCGGGAATCTCTCCGCTTTGCCCTCTGCACCCCTGTGGCTGCGCTGTCCCCCGTGGCTCCGAAGCTTCCCCCTTGCCCACCGACCATCTCTGCCAGTGAAGGGTCTTCCTAGCGTGTGGAAGCTTTTCCTCCTTCACAGCTCCCTCCCCAAGGTGCATGTCCCATCTCTATTCTTTTGTCTCCGTTCTCTCTTTTTTCTTTTGCCCTACCCAGGTACATGGGGAGTTTCTTGCCTTTTGGGAAGTCTGAGGTCTTCTGCCAGCGTTCAGTAGGTGTTCTGTAGGAGTTGTTCCACGTGTAGACGTATTTCTGATGTATCTGTGGGGAGGAAGGTGATCTCCACATCTTACTCCTCTACCATCTTGAAGGTTTCCGAAGACATTTTAAAAAATATTTTATACACAAGCTAGGGAAAGGTTTTGGTTTCAGACACTACCACATATACCTCAAATAGCTCTGTCTGTGGAGTTACAGGATAAGATTCTAAATGAGATTTATGACAAGGCTTCTCTGGCTTTGGTGGAGGCTTCCTGAATGAAAAACTTTTCCTACTAACTTTGTGAGATCTATACTTGAGGCACTTAGGGACTATTTTTCTGAGAAATCAAAATGACTGCCTTCATCACAGTGAATGCTATTTGACTTTAGAAAGAAATTAATTAACTGCCTCAAAGTACAATCACTATAAATTAATCAAGAGTAGACAGACATTAATTCAGAAGTGGAAAATCCATCAAGAGCAAACCAAGTTAAACACTGTAGAATCATTAATATCCATTTCACAAGACTGAATGCCATTAGCTTTAGTCAGCCAAATGCCGGCCACAATCACTTTCTCTTCCTTCTGCCACTGGTCAATGGAAAAACACAGCTTACCGAGTTTGTTTTCAAACAACTTAATTTGCTTCTCATTAAAGGGCTGTGTGGATGGTTATAATGGATTTGTATTTAAATGAGAAGAGTCTATTAAAATAAAAAATGTTTTTATTAAAACTATTTAACCTTAATATAAATTTCTGTTTTGATGTGAAGAACTTATTTACATTTTTTTCCCCTTAAAACTGTATGGCCAGTTTGATTTACTCAAATATCCAGAGTTGCCTATAACATTCTAGTAGTAAAGTAGTCTATCCAACAGAGCTTTGTGGAATAACCAGAGTGTAGCTAAAAAGAAAATGTGGATAGAATGAAATTTTCTACCATCTTTCAATTCTATGCCATAAGGAAGTCACTGTTCCTCTCTGAGTCTCAGTTCTTTCCTCTGTAAAATCTGGTAACTATATACCACAGCAAGAAGTTGTGAGGTTCAAATGAAATAAGGCACATAAGTGCTTTGTAAACTCTGGAATAATACACTAAGAAAGTTTCTGAGATAGTTTATCATAGATTAGAATCCTGGTTCCTGCAGCATATTAGCTGTGTGGTCTTGGGTAAATTGCATACCTCTCTGGGTTGAAGATATGTAATCTATAAAAAGATAGCAATAATTCCTTGTAAGACTATTGTGTAAAATTAATAAACAAGGAAATATAACATATAGTTGGCACTCAGTAAAAGTTAGTATCATCAATATTATGTTTACTAAATCGTTATGCTTCCCCGAGCCCAACATAATTAGACTCTTAGACAGCAAGGAGATAATAATAATGGAAAGTGTAAAATATAATACAAGAAATCCTGGGCAGAAACCAAGGAAAAGACATGGCAGGGTTGAAAGAGACAAACATTCTCTCCTAACTATGTGATTATTCGCAACTCATAAATTTATATATTTAACAATTTTTGTGGAATATTTACTGTTGGGCAAGCAAAAGAGTGTTATACACAGTTCTTGCTGTTGGGGAACTTAATATCTAGTCGGAGAGATAGATAGATAAAAAATAGATGATAGAAATTTATATTTATATACATGTATATGGATATAAACATTATATATATTATATACATATTTGTAATTTATATATGAATATATGTTTGTATATACACTATATTACATATAATTTAAAAATTAGGCTATAACATGTTATAAGACAGTACATAGTAAAATTGAAACTATGATCATAAGAAGTATTCAAGCACAGGAATGAAGCCTGTTTTTCACTGTACTAAGTGAATTCTTTCACCCACAGTATGTTCTCAAATATATTTACTATGTAAATAAATCTATCAATGCATGTTTCATTCCAAAAACTAGATTCTGAGGACTGGAGATTAGCTTTCTGCCTTTGTCATCCCCTTGTTTTTTCTGCTTACCTGGATTAAAGATAAGGGAGATTTCCCTAAGAAAAGCTGCCAGTAAACTTCGGCAAATTAGATTTCACTCAAGGTTAAAGTCCTTCAACGTTACCACTTTGGTATATTAAATGGCACAAGGGGTTTCATCTCCTGCTACTCTGATACACACGCACAGTCTATGGACAATGTTACAGTGAATTACTTATAACTCCCCAGCATCTCCCTCTGTCATACCACCAGCCCCATGCACAAGCCCCATGCACAATGCTTAAGATGTCCTTGCCTCAGTCACCTAGTGAACCCCTACTCATCCTTCAACATCTCATGTATTTTCTTCCTCCTCTTTGCCGTTTTCTCAGACCTACACTAACAAGATGAATCATCAACTCCTTTGTTCTACTTCAACATCATGAATTACCATATTGCAATCATCTGGTTACCCACCCATCTTCTCCACTGGTCTGCAAGTTTTTAAAAGGCAGAGACTGTTTTTCTCTCATGTTCCAGGGCTGGTAAAGAGTAAGCACTTTACAAATAAATCTGTAGTTGGTTCTTTCAAATAAACTTAAGTCTTAAGTCTGTCACTGAACTACATGAGATTAGAAGGAAAACATGTGTTGAATAATGTAAGTTAATATCACTGAGTATTTATTATACTGCAGGTGTGATACTGTTATTAACCCCATTTCATAAATGAAAAATCCTTAGCTTAGAGAGGTAATGAGATTGACCCAAGGTTATTCTGGCTGCCTGTACGAGACAGAGCTAGGATTCAATCACTGGTCTGCCAACTCTGAACCATTAGGACAAGTGAGAACTGATTTAGGGTGATCTACCCAACTGTTACTCTATCTAGGAACAGGCACCGATGTGATGATTCAGAACTGTGGAAGCTTTGTGTTATGGAGAAGAAAATAAAGGTGGACAGAACCACCACACTGCTGCTCTCAACAACACAGGTGCTTACTTTATTAATGAAACGCACGCGAGTTTGCTCTATTTGGCAAGGTTAAGACAAACTGGTTCATCCTAAGAAATTAAGACTCCATCCTGCTGGTTTCATAGAAAAGGGCTAAAATAGAACTTTCAACTGCTAATACAACCGTATAAGGGGATAATTATTTTTGTTAAATGTCACTAATAACTAATGGGGAAAATTCCAGTTTTGTTAAACATGAGAAAATATGTGACTAATAGCTGAGTGACAAAGGCGCTTCATCGTCACTTATTAACTGATGACTTTTTAAACCAGAGATGCATCTCTTTTATTCTTTATTTTAAAAGGAAACACACTTTTAAAAATAAAAGACTGAGCCCTGTCAAAAAGGACAAAGAAGGAACCCTATAGCCTAGACTAGAGAATTCTTACTCAGTAAACAGAAAAAGAACAGCAGGTGCTCCAGGAGCATTGAAGACATCATTGGAAATTCCCTTGCTTCTTTCTTTGCATCCCCGGGTATTTCCATGTAATAAGAGTGTTATCTCACCCTCAGAAGTTCTGCTTGACAATCGCAGGCATGGCAAGCATAAAGATTACTGATGACTCTGTGAAATTATGTAGCTAAAGGCTTTAGCCTGTGGCTGCTGAACAACTTTGAAAGCCGTATCTGTTTGTCTATGCTGGAATCAAGTCTCCTCTTTTGGAATAACAACATTGCAGAGGTAGCCAGTGACAAGATCAGCAACTGCCAAGGAATTAAATGTCCACAATACCTACTCAGATGCATGAATGCTCATATGCATGTGCATACTCTCATACACATGCACACACACACAAATTTGCTTGTTCTAGAATTCCTATTCGGCATACTATCATTGAATAGTATTAGTTGAACTGATTTTTTGAGAATGGTCTTTCTTTCTTGTTATTGAAAAGACTGGCTAGATGCTCACTGGTCCCATTTTGTCTCATGGAAACAGAGAAAGACCACATTTCCCAGCCTCTTTTGTTCTTAGGTTATATGGCTGGTTCAGGCCAAGAGAACATGGAAAGAAGTGATAATGTGCTGCTTCCAGGTCTAGGAGCAGAAGGTCTCATCCAATTCCTCTCCCACCGCCACCAAATCCCCACACCCCCCTGCCCTGTCAACCTGGTGGATGACATGAGGCTGACCCTGGGCCTCAACATGATGGAGACATAACACGTAAGCAGCTTGGGTTCTAGCATCACCACTTGGAAGACAGCCCCCTGGCCTGCCTCAGATTTCAATGTAAGAAATAAGCTCCCTGATAAGCCACTAAGCCTTCAGAATTTACAACTCCACCACTGACTGCCTACTCTGACTAACAGAAAATTTGGCACGAGATGTAGTGTTGCTTTCAGAAAAGCCTGAATTAAATAGCATTTGCTTATCAGTTGGTCAGCAGTCGTTTAAAAGAATCAATATCAGAAGTTGCAAATATGTCCATCAATGGTATTCACAGTCAAAGCTTTGGTAAAAGTGTTGCCACAGATCAACACTTCTTTGCCCCACAGAGCAGTTCTAAACAAAGAGAACTGAGACTAGAATGCAAATATTTGGTGTTAGTTTTTATTGTGCCCATTTGGGAAGATATTGCAGGAATGAAGAAAACTCCCAGGAAAGAATGGGTCAGTTTTCAAACAGAGATGAAAGTGAATGAGGAGTACAGGAACAGAGAGTTTCTCAGACTACAAATGTAAGGAATGCGATTAAAAGACTGAGGGGTTTCAGTGACTCGGAGAACACATCAAATTAGGGACTGTGTCTTCCCATTCAATTTGAGAAAGAGGAGAGGCATGGGAGTGAGAAAGCACAGAAATAAACTGGATATGAGAATTGTGTCTAGGAAAGATCTCTGGGTATAGTTTCTTTACATGAAGCTTAGTAGATTTAAATATATCGGAAAGCTACTGTCTAGTTGAGGGAACTCTATTGCCAGATAAACTATATACCTGAAGCTTAAAAAGCCGTTGAGTATTTGAAACTTAAGCAGGCTTTGTTATCTGTCCTTCAGTATCTAATCTTCTAGAGCAGGAGTTAGGCTATTCAAATTTCCATGGACCAATGACTGCTTTATTCTTCTCATTCTTCCAGTTTTTGAATGGAAAGATTTATTGTCATTATCCTCACCCAGTTTCACCATTTTATATTGAAATATATGACGTGGAGGGCAGATCAGTTTCATTTTTATTTATCTTTATTTCATAGGTTACCAGTCCCTAGGCCACTAACTAAACCCAGACCTTATGAAGAGGACTGAGCAGCATGGTTCAGGGCCTGGGTAGAATTTGGAGCTGTCATCATTGTGAAGGGGTAACTATTTACATATATGGAAGGAAGGGATTTGGTTTGGATAGGATTTAGAAGGATGTACAGGGGACTATGATAGAGACTGGCTAGACACTCACCGTATCATTTCTTCTTCTTGGACACAAGGAAGTCTATTTCCCAGCCTTCCTTGCAGTTGAGGCCACATGACTAATTTCTGGCAAATGGACTATGGGCATAAATGATTCATAATATTCCAGACATGGTCATAACACATACTAACTGATCCTCCAGGTTATCTCTAAGTCACACTTACATTTCATGTCTATTACTGCTGGCCGGATAAAGCCAGGGTGAACTACGGCCACAGGATGCAAATAGCTTGGGTTTCTGAATTACTATTTGGGAGAGAAAACACTTGACCTGTATCAGACTGATCTTAGCAATGAAGACACTTCTGTTGTATTATACCCCTAAGGTTTTTGCAGTTTGTTACTGCAGCATGGCTTAAGCCCAGCCAACTTGTAAATTTTCATTATGTGAAAAAAACCCCACAACATTGTTAATCACCTATACTCCAATATAAAATAAAAAGTTAAAAAAAAATACTTAGTCATGATACATTATTCCATCATTATCTCACTGGATTCAATTTCTTAATATTCTGTTTGTTAAATCAATTAGTAAAATTTTGACAGTTGTTTCACACAGCGTCTGATTGGGAGATGGAAATAATTTTTTTTTTTTTTTTTTTTTTGTGGTACGCGGGCCTCTCACTTTTGTGGCCTCTCCCGTTGCAGAGCACAGGCTCCGGACGCGCAGGCTCAGCAGCCATGGCTCACGGGCCTAGCCGCTATGCGGCATGTGGGATCTTCCTGGACCGGGGCACAAACCCGTGTCCCCTGCATCGGCAACCAGACTCTCAACCACTGTGCCACCAGGGAAGCCCCAGAAATAATTTTAATTGACCACTACGTTGGTCTGGCCACTGTGCTAGATAGACACTTTAAAATCCTTTTGAGTTTCATTACTTCTACTTTAAAGATGAGAAACCTGAAGTACAGAGAAGCTATAGGACTTATTACTTGAGTAGACAATTCGATTTTACACCCAATCTCCTTTCTTAAAACTTTAGACTTCCTTTAGGGTTATGTCCAGTTGTCTGAGTAGGGCTTTACATGTAGACCTAAACCTAGGCTCATCCCCATGTCTATCAGAACTGATTCAAGGGTGTGATTAGGATGTAAGCCAGTCTGATCACAATGAATTTTTAATTTTAGAAATTTTTATTGCGATTGGGACAAGTAAGATACTCTTCATTCTGAATCTTAACTAGGGATGGGTCATTTCTTGAACCTGCTGAAAACTATCTTTCAAATCCATAGGGAGAGTGCATTTACATATGAAGAGAGGCAGAATGAGAGATTGAACAGGTACTTATGACATCATATGAACTTTTATATCTTTGGGGGCATAAAAGAAAATATAACTATATACCCAAATACTCTTTTCTGAGTATTGAGTAAATACTCAAATACTTCCACTTTTTAAGAACATGATGTTGGTTTACTCTTACTTTCAATGTCATGCATCCTAAAATTTATCTGATCCCAGCTAGCTGAACCAAGTATCAAACTCCAGAGCACTGTTTTTTTTCTCATTTCCTGATGTTGTCTTACCTTTCACTTGATAAAATATGGTTTTATTTAAATGAAGCTATTTGTTTACATACAGAAATTTATAGAGCAACAAATATATATTGGGTATTATGCTAGGAAGGAAACATAAAATAAGCAGAACCAAGAGTTTACAGTCTTGGTGAGATATAAATAATAGCCATGAAGCTTTGAGAGAACTGCAGAAAGCAAAGATAACCAAGTGCTAAAGTATGAATCTCTTACTGATCAAACTCAGAGAACATTAAAAACCTCAGGATTAACTGGCTCAAAAGACTTTTCACTGCAACATTTTATGACTTCTGCTCAGTTTATTTTCCTCCCATAAAAATTTCAAAATTCCCTTCTTGTTCTCTCCTACTTTAATCACATGCTGTCATTGTTACCTCCCATTCCTATGACAAGAGAAGAAAGTAAAGTATAAATGTCCTATATATACACTACCAAATGTAAAATAGATAGCTAGTGGGAAGCAGCCACATAGCACAGGGAGATCATCTCGGTGCTTTGTGACCACCTAGAGGGGTGGGATAGGGAGGGTGGGAGGGTGATGCAAGAGGGAGGGGATATGGGGATATATGTGTATGTATAGCTGATTCACTTTGTTACGGAGCAGAAACTAACACACCATTGTAAAGCAATTATACTCTAATAAAGATGTTTTAAAAAAAGCATAAATGTCATAGAAAACTTGATTACATGAGGAAGTATGATGTGATGGTGAATGCTTAATAACCAGCTCTCTCATCTGTAGCACATGTCTATTTCCATGGCATAAACACTACCACCATGCATGATTTCAGTCTATCAACACGACATCACTAAATTCAGAGTTGGAGGGAAAAAATGCAAACTATAGGGTCTCAAGAGCCACTAGAAGCCAGCTTCAGCATACTATTGGATATAGTGGTAAACTTTTCCAAATTGTTTTAAAGTTATAACTGTATTAACTCATTTTTTTAACTCACTAAACATTGTTTTAAAGTCTTGTATCTGTGTATGCATATGTGTGCCTATGGGGGTATGTATAAATTTAGATAAACATAAAAATGAAGGGAAAATACAAATCAAAATATTATTACTGGTTATTGCTAAATGTGAGTTTATGGATATTTGTATTTTTTCTTAGGTTTTAACTTCTGTTTTACAAATATTCTGCTTTCATTCTATATTATTTTAAAAAATATGTTTCTCTAAAAAAGAGAAGTAGCTTTACTCGCCCAGATTTTGTATTTCCCTGTTGAAAACGTTCATCTGAGAAAAAATCCTCATACAAAGATGACAAAATTGTTTATGATACATGACATTGAGCATGTTGCCTGACCATTTAAAACTAATACATTTTTAAAACAATAAAAATGCACAAGACATTTAAAATAGTAACTCATATATAGTCTACCTGGATTTAGGCTAAATATGAAGATTTTTTTCATGTAGGTGAAAGCAACATCTTACTGAGTTTGAGTCACGTAATTCCAGAAAAGCTATTTGCAAATGAATGATGTGATCCACATAAAATTTTTGCTGCCATAGAATCGGAAGGCTCTAAAGAAAGACTCACAGCATAGGTTTATAAAGTTTCACAAAACTATCTCAACCACAGCACCACTGTCTTATCATCATAGTACTCAGATTCAAGGAAATTAATAGCTTGGTGGCACTTACATTTTAAAAAGACTCTCGTGTTAGGCTAGTAATGAGATAAAACAAATAGGTTCCTAATTGATCTTAACTAATATAATGTTATATATGAAATTGTGCTTGTAAAGTAAATACGATGTTGCTTTTCATATATTTGCTTAGGATATTTCCTTCAGAATAGGTTTCCAGTGAAATCCTTAAGCTGGTAGCAAGGGCGTACAGGTAGATCATCCTATTCAGTGGATATTAACAGGAAAACAAAATGCCAAAAATGAAAACTAAACCACAGGGAAAAAAAGACATTAGACAATCTTTCCAAATTAAAACATGGAAAGATAATAAGGAGTGAAATGTACTCCTTATGGCAACTTCATATCAAAGAATGAATTGCTTCAGTTCTAAAGATGAATTTTAAGGTTGAATTAATAGCTGGCCTCATTACTTGTGACTGGCAGCTCAAACTTGGGGTAAATTTCTGAGAGGCATGATTTCTACCTGACATTTGAGATGCTCAGTGATAAATGCCTATTGAGGACCAATATGAAATATTAGACTTCTAAACAATAGAGACTTCTGACAAGGCAGTCATGAAATTCTATGTAACATCAATCCTCTGATACTTATTTCATAATACCTTGTCCAGTGATTTTTGACTCAATTTCAAGTACTTTGTATTCCTTCAAAATTAGTCTCAAAAAGTAGGACAGATGCTTTATTTCATATTTAAAGAGTGTACGTACAGAGTGGGAGAGATATTTATAATTGTATTCAAAATATATTAAATATTTTTCCTAAATATCAATAAGAAAAAGACAGCCCAATGGGTATATAAGTCAAAGACAAATAGTTCACAGAAAGCACATTCAGAGGGGTAACAAACAGATGGGAAAAGATTTATCTTCATTATTTATGAGGAAAATTCCAATTAAATAAAATTAAATGAGAAAATCACAATGAGTATGTGCACACTAAAATAACTAAGAGGAAAAAAATATTAAGGAAAATGCCAAGTATCAGTGGAGATGTGGAACAAGAAGAGTTCTTAAACACTTTGGATGGGAGTGCACATTGGTAAAAACATACTTACCAAAGCAAATACATGGAATCCTATGACCTAACAATTTCACTCTTTTAATATATAACAGCAGAAATATTTTCCAAAAGACATACGTGAGATGGCTCAAAGAGCACTCTTCATAATTTACCCAAACTAGAAATTACCCCCAAAACCCATTAATATCAGGATGGATAAATAAATTACAGCATCTTTACAACAGTGAGAATGAATCTCATCACATACAAAATTATGGACGTATCTCCCAAGCATAAGGTTGAGTGAAATATGCCAAACACTAAAGAATGCATATTGTATGCTTTCACTTACACAGACATCTAATTTCTGCTGCTATAAGTTAGGAGAGTAATTATCCTTGGCATGAGCAGTAATCAGAGGGGAGTACAAGACTGGGTGGGAGGAGCTTCTAAGGGGCTTGTAATGATCTGCGTGTTGTTTATACAGATGTGTTCATGTTCTAAAAGGGCATCAAGTTGTAACACATATGATTTGTGCCTTTTTTCATATTTATATAATGTTTTTTAAGTGGGACAAAAATTTAAAGAAATAAAAGAAATCTGCCTTGGGTCACAGAGCAAGGTAGGAATAGAGTCAAAACACAGCCAAATTCTGACTTTATAGGTCCTAGAGCTCTATCTTAGATACCTGAACAGATAACACAGAATTTCTATTTTTTTCCTTCAGAAATAGCTATTCTTTTCTAAGTAAAAACTTACACAGTGTTTGGCAATACGAGCAGTATAATTTAGTGGAGAAAACTACAAACTGGAACAACCTGGATTCAAAATCTGTTTCTACTCTGATTATTTATATCTTAAATTCTCATAGCTTTTATTTCCATAGCTATAAGTAGAATAGGATTATATATCTCACAAGATTGTTTATGGAATTAAACTAGTTCTGACATAAAAGTACATGATCAATAAATACAGTTATACTTCCTTATGTTCTTAATATTAGATTAAATAAAGGAAATTCTGAGCTAGTCAACCCTAAGAAAGATAGCTTAATTAAGTAAGAGCTCTACCATAAGCCCCATGAGAGCAAGAACCACTGTAAACCCAGGGGCCAGTACAGTTGCTGGAACATAGTAGATAATAAATGTTTGCTAAATTATCAGTGTCCTTTGCCATGCTTCCCAGTTTGTAAGTGTTACACTATAAATATAATGGCTCAAAAATTATTGAAATATAGTATGGTCTCACAGCAAGATAATCTCTCATGTATGTTTCTGCTGTTTAGACCAAGGCACAATCCTACCTTTTATATACAAGAGCACACTAACATAGTGTGCTGTATATGGCAAACAGAAATTTATACAGGAATGGGAACAGTTGTTCTTTGGTGTGGACAGTATATTTTATATCAAAATATTTTAAAGGAATTTTATGGAGAAGAAAAGTAAAATATTTATTCTACTTGATAACCTCATCTAATTAGTCTTTAGACCTGAATTTGAAAATGACTTTTCTATTAATAATGATAAAAAATAATCACCACCGGTCCCTCCCATCAAGCCTCTTAGATAGCCTCATCCACCAGAGGGCAGACAGCAGAAGCAAGAAGAACTACAATCCTGCAGTCTGTGGAACAAAAACCACATTCACAGAAAGATAGACAAGATGAAAAGGCCGAGGGCTATATACCAGATGAAGGAACAACATAAATCCCCAGAAAAACAACTAAATGAAGTAGAGATAGGCAATCTTCCAGAAAAAGAATTCAGACTAATGATAGTGAAGATGATCCAGGACCCTGGAAAAAGAATGGAGGCAAAGATCAAGAAGATGCAAGAAATGTTTAACAAAGACCTAGAAGAATTAAAGAACAAACAAATAGAGATGAACAATACAATAACTGAAATGAAAACTACACTAGAAGGAATCAATAGCAAAATAACTGAGGCAGAAGAACGGATAAGTGACCTGGAACACAGAATGCTGGAAATCACTGCTGTGGACCAGACTAAAGAAAAAAGCATGAAAAGAAATGAAGACAGCCTAAGAGACCTCGGAACAACAAGAAACGCAGTAACATTCACATTATAGGGGTCCCAGAAGGAGAAGAGAGAGAGAAAGGACCCGAGAATATATTTGAAGAGATTATAGTCGAAAACTTCCCTAACATGGGAAAGAAAATAGCCACCCAAGTCCAGGAAGGGGAGTGAGTCTAATACAGGATAAACCCAAGGAGAAACAAGCCAAGACACACAGTAATCAAATTGGCAAAAATTAAAGACAAAGAAAAATGATTGAAAGCAGCAAGGGAAAAATAACAAATAATATACAAGGGAACTCCCATAGGGTTAACAGCTGATTTCACAGGAGAAACTCTACAAGCCAGAAGGGAGTGGCGTGATACACTTAAAGTGATGAAAGGGAAGAACCTAAAACCAACATTACTCTACCCAGCAAGGATCTCATTCAGATTCGATGGAGAAATCACAAGCTTTACAGACAAGCAAAAGCTAAGAGAATTCAGCACCACCAAACCAGCTCTACAACAAATGCTACGGGAACTTCTCTAAGAGGGAAACACAAGAGAAGAACAGGACCTACCAAAAAACCCAAAACAATTAAGAAAATGGTCATAGGAACATACATATCGATAATTACCTTAAAAGTGAATGGATTACATGCTCCAACCCAAAGGCACAGGCTTGCTGAATGGATACAAAAACAAGACCCATCTATATGCTGTCTACAAGAGACCCACTTCAGACCTATGGACACATACAGACTGAAAGTGAGGGGATGGAAAAAGATATTTCATGCAAATGGAAATCAAAAGAAAGCTGGAGTAGCAATACTCATATCAGATAAAATAGACTTTAAAATAAAGAATGTTACAAGAGACAAGGAAGGACACTACATAATGATCAAGGGATTGATCCAAGAAGAAGATATAACAATTATAAATATATATGCACCCAACATAGGAGCACCTCAATACATATGGCAACTGCTAACAGCTATAAAAGAGGAAATTGACAGTAACACAATAACAGTGGGGGACTTTAACACCTCACTTACACCAATGGACAGATCATCCAAAATGAAAATAAATAATGGAAGCTTTAAATGACACAAAAGACCAGATAGATTTAATTCATATTTAAAGGACATTCCATCCAAAAACAGCAGATTGCACTTTCTTCTCAAGTGCCCACGAAACATTCTCCAGGATAGATCATATCTTGGGTCACAAATCAAGCCTCAGCAAATTTAAGAAAACTGATATCATATCAAGCATCTTTTCTGACCACAACGCTATGAGATTAGAAATCAATTACAGGGAAAAAGACGTAAAACACACAAACACATGGAGGCTAAACAATACGTTACTAAATAACCTAGAGATCACTGAAGAAATCAAAGAGGAAATCAAAAAAAAACTAGAGACAAAGGACAATGAAAACACAATGATCCAAAATCTATGGGATGCAGCAAAAGCAGTTCTAAGAGGGATGTTTATAGCTATACAAGCCTACCTCAAGAAATAAGAAAAATCTCAAGCAAACAATCTAACCTTACACCTAAAGGAACTAGAGAAAGAAGAACAAACAAAACCCAAAGTTAGCAGAAGGAAAGATCATAAAGATTAGAGCAGAAATAAATGAAATAGAAACAAAGAAAACAATAGCAAAGATCAATAAAACTAAAAGCTGGTTCGTTGAGAAGACAAAGAAAATTGATAAACCATTAGCCAGGCCCATAAAGAGGGAGAGGACTCAAATCAATAAAATTAGAAATGAAAAAGGAGAAGTTACAACAGACACCGCAGAAATACAAAGCATCCTAAGAGACTACTACAAGCAACTCTACGCTAATGAAATGGACAAACTGGAAGAAATGGACAAATTCTTGGAAAGGTATAACCTTCCAAGACTGAACCAGGAAGAAACAGAAAATACGAACAGACCAATCACAAGTAATGAAATTGAAACTGTGATTAAAAATCTTCCAACAAACAAAAGTCCAGGACCAGATGGCTTCACAGGGGAATTCTATCCAACATTTAGAGAAGAGCTAACACCCATCCTTCTCAAACTCTTCCAAAAAATTGCACAGGAAGGAACACTCTCAAACTCATTCTGAGGCCACCATCACCCTGATACCAAAACCAGACAAAGATACTACAAAAAAAGAAAACTATAGGCCAATATCACTGATGAATATAGATGCAAAAATCCTCAACAAAATACTAGCAAACAGAATCCAACAACACATTAAAAGCATCATACACCATGATCAAGTGAGATTTAACCCAGGGATGCAAGGATTCTTCAATATACGCAAATCAATCAATGTGATACACCATATTAACAAACTGAAGAATAAAAACCATATGTTCATCTCAATAGATGAAGAAAAACCTTTTGACAAAATTCAGCACCCATTTATGATAAAAACTCTCCAGAAAGTGGGCACAGAGGGAACCTACCTCAACATAATAAAGGCCATATACGACAAACCCACAGCAAACATCATTCTCAATGGTGAAAAACTGAAAGCATTTCTTCTAAGATCAGAAACGAGACAAGGATGTCCATTCTCACCACTATAATTCAACATAGTTTTGGAAGTCCTAGCCACGGCAATCAGAAGAAAAAGAAATAAAAGGAATACAAATTGGAAAGAAGTAAAACTGTCACTGTTTGCAGATGACATGATACTATACATAGAGAATCCTAAAAATGCCACCAGAAAACTACTAGAGCTAGTCAATGAATTTGGTAAATTTGCAGGACACAAAATTAATGCACAGAAATCTCTTGCATTCCTATACACTAATGATGATAAATCTGAAAGAGAAATTATGGAAACACTCCCATTTATCATTGCAAGAAAAAGAATAAAATACTTAGGAATAAACCTACCTAGGTAGACAAAAGACCTGTATGCAGAAAACTATAAGACTCTGATGAAAGAAAATAAAGAGGATACCAACAGATGGAGAGATATATCATGTTCTTGGATTGGAAGAATACTGTGAAAATGACTATACTATCCAAAGCAATCTACAGATTCAATGCAATCCCTATCAAATTACCAATGGCATTTTTTAGGGAACTAGAATAAATCATCTTAAAATTTGTATGGAGACACAAAAGACCCCGAAGAGCCAAAGCAGTCTTGAGGGAAAAAAATAGAGCTGGAAGAATCAGACTCCTTGACTTCAGACTATACTACAAAGCTACAGTAATCAAGACAATATGGTACTGGCACAAAAACAGAAACATGGATCACTGGATCAGGATAGAAATCCCAGAGATAAACCCATGCACCTATGGTCAACTAATCTATGACATAGAGGCAAAGATATACAATGGAGAAAAGACAGCCTCTTCAATAAGTGGTGCTGGGAAAACTGGACAGCTACATGTAAAAGAATGAAGTTAGAACACTCCCTAACACCATACACAAAAATAAACTCAAAATGGATTTGAGACCTAAATGTATGACCAGACACTATAAAACTCTTAGAGGAAAACATAGGAAGAACACTATTTGACATAAATCACAGCAAGATCTTTTTTGATCCACCTCCTAGAGTAATGGAAATAAAAACAAAAATAAACAAATGGGACCTAATGAAACTTCAGAGCTTTTGTACAGCAAAGGAAACAAGACGAAAAGACAACCCTGAAAATGGGAGAAAATATCTGCAAACAAATCAAAGGACAAAGGATTAATCTCCAAAATATAAAAACAGCTCATGCAGCTCAATATTAAAGAAACAAACAGCCCAATCCAAAAATGGGAAGAAGACCTAAATAGACATTTCTCCAAAGAAGACATACAGATGGCCAAGAAGCACATGAAAAGCTGCTCAACATCCCTAATTATTAGAGAAATGCAAATCAAAACTACAATGAGGTATCACCTCACACCAGTTAGAATGGGCATCATCAGAAAATCTACAAACAACAAATGCTGGAGAGGGTGTGGAGAAAAGGGAACCCTCTTGCACTGTTGGTGGGAATGTAAATTGATACAGCCATATGGAGAACAGTATGGAGGTTCCTTAAAAAACTAAAAATAGAATTACCATATGATATAGCAATCCCACTACTGGGCATATACACAGAGAAAACCATAATTTACAAAGACACATGCACCCCAATGTTCATTGCAGCACTATTTACAATAGCCAGATCATGGAAGCAACCTAAATGCCCATCAACAGACGAATGGATAAAGAAGATGTTGTACATATATACAATGAAATAATACTCAGCCATAAAAAGGAACGAAATTGAGTCATTTGTTGAGACGTGGATAGATGTAGAGACTGTCATACAGAGTGAAGTAAGTCAGAAAGAGAAAAACAAATATCGTATATTAACATATGTATGTGGAACTTAGAAAAATGGTACTGATGAACCGGTTTGCAGGGCAGAAGTTGAGACACAGATATAGAGAACTAATGTATGGATATCAAAAGGGGAAAACCGTGGTGGGGTGTGGATGGTGGTGTGCTGAATTGGGCGATTGGGATTGACATGTATACACTGATGTGTATAAAATTGATGACTAATAAAAACCTGCAGTATAAAACAAACAAACAAACAAAATGATAAAAAAAAAACCCATCAACTTTAATGGAAAACTTTTTAGAAGGACATTTTAAAAGATGTGCTTATAGCAGTTACTTTTAGAGTTAAAGGACTCATATTCAAAAAAGTGTTAGATGCTTCTATTAAACAAATTTCAGAACGTATGAAAGTCTTCAAAATGTTATTATTTCTTATGTATCTCCAACAGGGATCTATTGTATGGTGCATTAACCAAACGTATTCTATCTCAAAACTATCCCCATACCTCTGCACCCCTATCCACAACACACACACACACACACACACACACACACGGAGAACTACTGTTCTGAAGAATGTACTTTGAAAAGAAATGATTTAGAAATATTGCAAATCCATACCATTTTAATGAATATTGGACAATATTCTAATGGGATGGTACCAGTCTAGTCTTAATAAGAATTAGGTGATTAAAATAGTCAAACTTGACATTCTTTCCCACTTAGTGTGAAATAGGAAGCACTAGAGAATTTCATTTAACTGCAATGCTTGAAAAATGTAGTGTATGTTCAACAGAACTTTCTGGTTAATTTGTTTATTCAGTGAAACTTTTCCATGGCATGGCGATTCCTGCTGGGATAAAGGGAATTTTCTCTGAAACTCTGTTTCAGTGTGCACAGTTGTGCTAGCAGAGTTCCCAATATAGTTTTAGAAATCCAGAACTTCACCTACCACAAATCTTCAAAGTCACTACCTATACCAGTGGCAGTGATGTCAACAGTCTGTAGGAAGCTTTATAAAAAGGAAAGTTGCCTCTGATTAATTCTTCTAAGCAGAATAAAAGTCGAAGAAAAATATATATTTTATTTCATTCTTCAGACGTTTGAAGACACTGACAGGTGTTTCCAAACTAATCTTTAATTAGTAATGTAAGAACCAATGGTGGTTCTGAATAACAACTGGGTAATTAAAGTACTTATCAACTAACTGATAATTAAAATGTAAAATTCAAGTAGTTTCTATTTGCAAGCAAAATAAATCTCCAATGCATCTAGGCTAGCTCAAAATTGTTTTCTCCTTTCTTATAAAAACTGCAGAGTCACAATGGAGAAGATTTCACAAATTCTAAGAAAATATTACACTACTGTCTTAATTTGAACTCTCTAACATTGGAATAGAGCAATTCCTATCCCCAGAACATTATGAGACTTTCACTTTCCATCATTCTAGAACATAGGTGATTAAAAGGATATGAGGAGAAAGTCCTGGATTCTCTAAAGAATACAGGAAAACAAATACAAAAAGTCCTCACATTAAAGATACCAATGTCTAAAATCCAAAGAGGATTCACCAAGACAGAGCCTTTTCATAACACTGTACCTACCACCTCCATCACCACCACTAACAGCATTAATAACAACAAATTAGCAAAATTTCCTACAAAGCTGCTCTAGCGTTCATTTAATACAGTGGTTGTCAAAGTTGAGCATGTACAAAAATCACCTGGAGAACATATTATAACACAAGTTTTTCAGCCCTACCCTTAAACTCTCTGATTCAGTAGCTGTGGGATGGGTCACAAGAAATTTCAGTTCTAACAAGTTCCCAGATGCTGCTGCTGTGCCTGGTCTGAGGACACACACTTTGAAAGAATCAT
Organism: Stenella coeruleoalba; assembly: GCF_951394435.1. Taxonomy (NCBI): domain Eukaryota; kingdom Metazoa; phylum Chordata; class Mammalia; order Artiodactyla; family Delphinidae; genus Stenella; species Stenella coeruleoalba. The sequence continues at coordinate 138,633,444 of NC_137148.1, forward strand.
TTAAAATATTTTAATATGATTTCACTCAGTGAAATTTACTATAGACCCAATTATGATGTAAATATAGTTGTTTTGAATAGTCTTATTTTTCAAAATTCAAAATAGGATAGTATGACAGTTGTGTAATAAGAGAGAGGAATAACTACATTATAATGGATGCTACATAACTATTGATATAATACAATATACATGGGTACAGTATGACCTATCCCTGACAGCAGAAAAGATGCTTGGCTTGGTATCCCCCTAGGCCAGTTCAGTTCATTAAACTAAGTACCTTCCAGAGCATCCGATCTCCTATTTGTACCCCTCACTATATCTATTCTTCCCCCTCTCCAGATGGTTTGTATCTTCTATGTCTGAAATACACTCCTTCAACCCACATGATTAACTCCTATTGTAACTATAATTATAATAGGAATTGAGAGTTCATCTTTAAAGTCAACTTTTCCAGGAGGTCTGTCTTGAAGTATTTCTCTGCCCCTGTAAAATATGTTGGGTCCCTTCCTTCCTCCATTCAGAGCATGCTGTGCTCATCTCTACCACAGCACTTACCAGAGCATGTTATAATTTTCTGTCTAGGTATCCGTCCCTTGCCTGAGATTGTGAGTTTCTGAAGAGCAAGGATCTGATCTTACTGCAGTTTGTATTTCCAGCCACTAGAATATGCCCTTGACAATGTTTCTGAATTAAAACAAAGTTATTATTTTCAATCTAAGTCTGGAGATTTTATCTGTGGCTTCAGTTAAGTAGCTTTGGAATATGAATTTGCTTGTTCATTCAAATTTTAATTGACTGATCTCTATGTGCCAAACATAATAGATATATCGATGAGGAAGCCCATGAGATTTCTATGCTTCTATGTCTCAACATTTGGTAGGGATGAAGATTAATATAAAGACAATTACCAAATAGTAATGACAAAGGCTTTGATGGAGGCAGTAGAGATTCTGTCAGAATTATATATGAGAACCAATTAACCCAGGCTTGGGGTAAGAAAGGATTTCTGAAAAAAGTAATTTTCTAAACTAGGGTTTATTGTGATAATCTGCTTCCCTTGGGTGTTTTATGTATTATCTTTATATATTCACGTCAAGCATAACCAATTACCTGGTCTACTGTTTGGGCTTCCAGAAAGTTGTACTTAATGTAAAATGAGAATTGGAAAGAAGGAATTCATATGCTAATTATGTGATATCAGATATTTAACTCTTTTTACATAAATAATTCTGATCCCTTGTATTTGGAATTTTAAAATATTTTTCCCTTTTCCCCAGCCTAGATTTTTATTCATTCATTTGGCATGCAAATAGGCAGATTTGAGACATTGATTACTTTCATTATAATGTAGTTACTTCTCCTATCACATTTAACTGTCAAACCATGCTATTTTGAATTTTGAAGGATAAGATTACTCAGAACAACTATACTTGCATTATAATGGGGTTCACATTAATAATAAGGTGATTCTACTCTTTTAGTATCACCTTTACCTTTGAATTGTCACATTAAAGCTTATGTGCCATCGTGTGGTCTTCGGTGCCCAGATATTGGCATTTAAGATCTTTATCAGACATCTAAAACGAGGCAGTGGCTAGAGGCATAGAAAAGGGTGAAGATCATAAACGTGAAGAATACCATGGAAAGGTTCAATCCACAGTGTGTGAATAATTCACAAATACCAAATTGCTTTTTGAAGATTCTCCCATCATCACCCATTTTCCTTCCTTAGGATCTTTTCCTCCTCAGTTCATCTTATATCTTGTATATCTAACAGGAACTATGATAATGTATTAAAGAGGAGATTTTATTTCTTCAGGCAAGAAGAAATACACATATATTATTAAAGCAAGGGATATATGACAAGTGTAAAAGGTTAAGTCTACCTCCCTTCTAATGCCTCTAGATCATTTTTATTTCTCTCTCGTCTGATTTAAGAGACGAGATGTTCTATTTTAGTTTCTATCCCCAGCTGCACATTAGAGTCACATGGTGTGGTAAGCAGAATAATGGCTCCCAAAGATGTCTATGTACTAAACCTTGGAAACTGTGAATATGAGAGTTTACGTGTAAAGGGATATTAAAGTGGAAGATGGAATTAAGATTGCTAATTAGCTAACCTTAAAACAGAGATTATCCTGGAGTATCTGTCTGGACCAAAGGTAATCATAAGATCCTGTACCCAGAAGATCATTTGTAGAGAAAACCAGAGAGATGGCAGCATAAGGAAGATTTGGGCCACTTTACTAGTTTAAAAGTGGGCCACCAGCCATGGAAAGCAAGCAACCTCCAGAAGCTGGAAATGACAGAAAAATAGATTTCCCCTGGAGACTCCAGCAAGGAATGCATCCTTCTGACACCTTAATCTTAGCCCAGTGAGATCCCTGTCAAATTTATGATCTACAGAACTGTCAGATAATAAATGCATAAATTTGTGTTTCTTAAGCCGCTAAGCTTGCGGTAATTTGTCACAGCAGTAACCGAGACAATAAATCTGGGGACCTTTTAAAAATCCTGATGCCCAGATCATACCCCACAACAATCAATTACATTAAAATCTCTGGGGGATGTGGATGGGGGTAGGATGAAATCCAGACATCAATAATATTTTAAAGCTCCCTAAAGCAGGGGTCCCCAAGCGCCAGGCCACACAGCAGGAGGTGAGCGGTGGGTGAGAGAGCGAAGCTTCATCTGCAGCTCCCCATCGCTCCCCGTTGCTCACACTACCACCTGCACCATCCTCCCACCCCCACCCCCCATCTGTGGAAAAACTGTCTTCCACGAAACCGGTCCCTGGTGCCAGAAAGCTTGGGGACCGCGGCCCTAGAAGATTCCAATGTGCAGCCGTATTTCAGAACTGCCACTGTAAATATTCTCAGTTGTCTCCACGGGGTCCTAAACTGCCTCAGAATGAACTCTTCATTGTTGGTAAGGCTGGGCCCATATGATGTTCGTGACTCACCCAGTGTGCTTCCGGGAGCATCAAATATCACCTTGAAACTTGTTAGAAATACATAATCTGGGCCCCAACCTGACTCATTAAGTCAAAATCCAAATTTTAATACCAAGTCTAGATGATACGTAGGCAGATTAAATCTTAAGAAACAAATAGTGTGCACTGGCAGTTGCCTTCCACATCTAAAATGGCTCTACTATTTGCAATGATTTTTAAATTATTACCTAAATAAAACATTTTAAAGCAGGCCCTCAAGGCTATCAGTTCCTTGAAGGAACTGTTTCCCTCCCTTCTTTCTTCTTTCTGCTCTCTCTCTCCCTCCCTACTTCTCTCTCTCTCTCTCTTAAATCTCTCTCTCTACATTTCTCTCTCTCTCTCTCTTAAATCTCTCTCTCTACCTTTCTCTCTCTCTCTCTCTGTCCCCCGCTCCCTCTTTGCTGATCCTCAGTGCCCAAGATATTTCCTTTCTGACTTACTAACTGCCTGAAATAACAGTAATTATAACTGCAGCAATGATAAAAATAACTCACTGAAATGTATTATACTATGAAATAAAAATATAACTTAAAATGTCCCCCCCAAACCCTCCTTACCTTTTAATTTAGACTCAATGCTCTGTTTCTTTTGCCCCAGACTAATTTCTTAGACTGTAGAGATATGGCTCAATATTTATTATTCTGTTAAAATTCCTAAATAATTCCAGACCTCTCAGGACTTTATTCCCATGAGCAAACAGATTCAATTATCAGAAATCTCTTGCTTACATAAATTTATATTTCTTTTACTCTAAATTATAATTTTTTAAATCCGGCCTCTGTAGAAAGAAATATCCTGTATTGGTAGAACTATATCATTTTATTCAAATTATTTTTCTCCAACCTGGGGCTGGAGAAACTAATGACAATGACATAGTAAGACACGAAGGTGGGAAATATGAGACTGCAAATTGTGCTGCCATCCCCCCTCCTATGTTCACAGAAACATCAACAGGAGTCTCTCCCATGCTAAGCCCAAGACTCATTTCTGAAAGTTTCTCAACACAGCACTTCAGATAGCACCACAACCAAGTGTTCTGGGTTTTGAATTTTTTCTTTTTTTACCTTCATCATTTCACCTAATCACTATGACAAACCAAGGAACTAGTTGTTACTATTCCCATTTTACAAACGAGGACACCAAAGTCTAGAGGTCATCAGCAAGGTAACCAAGGTCATGCTGTTAATAATAGGGACACAGGATTTGAGTCAAGGTTTGCCTGGTTCCAAGACCCATGTTAAAACTCTGTTGCCTGCAGTGATAGGACATGATTTGTTGGCCCTGGGAACGACAGGAAGCCACATATTAAAGGAATTTCCCTAGAGAAGTCTTAGAAAAAAAACTTAGTGGGTCGAATTGACCACAAGGCTTTTTACCAAGTAGCCACATGTCTGTAAAACTGGGCTATGTAAGTTCTATGAAGAAGATCATTAGAACTCATTCCAGCTCTAGAAATCTGTCCTTGCAGAGCATGCTGATGTACTGCTTATGTGATATCCAGCACTAAGAAACAAACCACTGGCCTATTAGGCTGAATTCCAGTTACTTGCTGAAAGCGAACAAGTAATTTCCAATTACCAGGGAATCTTTATAATGAGTTTACATACACTTTGCCCCCTGCATAACACTGCTTTTTCATAGCATCCAGTATAACTGAGGAGCTGCAATGAACAAGATGAGGCACTATCCAAACAGCCACCATCTATCTGTTACTGTAGAGGGAGGGAAGGGGAAAATTCAGAGATAACCTGCTGCACTTAATATGCAAGTATGGACAAACGGTTTCGGCTTCGAGATCATTATCCGGCAGGGTTTCTCAAAGGTCGGTCTGCCTATTAGCTAGTTGGCAACACCCTCTGTCTCTCCTACCCAGAGACATCTGAAAGGCTGCTTCTGGAGAAAGTGACAGGCTGACTTGCTGGTCTTACTTACAGCCAGTAGGTGTTATAGGTCACACCCCTGACCGTGTCCATGCACGTGTGACAGTATCTGTTGAGAGAGAAAGATGCAGTCTGTCCAGTATGCCACTGATTTCTAAGATGCCCCCAAACAGGGAAAACAGAAGCTAAAGATCACTGCCAGTTATGTGATAAGTAAAATAGTTTTATTACAAAGACTGAAATTAAAATTCAGGAATGCCAAGCTCTGGGTCAGGCCTGAGTTTGAGTCCTGGATCCAGCAGCTACTGGTTTTGTAATGCTAAGTCATTTACCAAGTCTGTGCCCCAAATTGTCATCCTATAGAATGGAATAATACCTAAGTCTCAGGGTTATTTTTTTTTTTAATAGTACGTTAATTTATGCGAAGTGCTTAGTGTGCTGCATGGAGCAGAAAAGACCATCAGAAAACATTAGTCTCCTTGTACTTCCTTTTCTGGGAGCCAGAACTTTAGATTATTCCTTTCCCATCCTCAGTTGCGTATACTTCATGCCCTGTAGTCAGAGACTTCAGCGCCATGTGTTTTCACCAAGTACCGCATGGAACACAAATTCCTAATTACACTTAATGTTTAATGTCCATAACTACAGCCTTAAACAAGAGATTTCTGTTGCCACATATTATGGTGAAATATATTCATTAAAGAGTGACATATTTCCAATGAGTTCCTACTATGTGACAGTTTCTGTGTAAATTGATAGGGGCAAAAGATTAAGACATAGTGTCTGCTCTGAAGGCACTAAACTCTAGCAGGAAAAAACATGTTAACTGAACCATGTATCTATCCCATACAGTCGTATAAAAACGCATGTGGAGTACGGAGGAGTGATCAGGAATGAATCATGGGCAGGGGAGTATTGCAGATGAGCCCTGAATAATAAGTAGGATTTTAATAGGAGAGTAAGGGACACATCAGGCAAATAATTTGGAGACAGACTATGAAGAACCTAGAATACCAACATTTAGGTAATTAATATTTTGACTGGCAGGAACTTAAGGTGTATAAAGCAGGAGAGTGACAGAAGTATATCAACAGAAATAACTGTTAAAGTAAAGATTAAAGTCTGCACTTAGCCAGCCATACCCAATTTTCTATTCTGCTCATATTAGTGTGTGTGGAGGCTGCCAGATCTTTTCCTATTCATTTGTAAACGTATGTGGGTGCCTATACATTATAAAAGCATTTCAGCACATGACTTGCATATGCAAAGACATATAGGAGGTAGGTCCTCTGGAAAGGCAGTGTGTGGAGCTCTGAGGACATTCTTCCCAGGAAAACAAAAATTTTATTGTTGAAAATTATAAAAAGCAATCATTTAAAGTCTATGGAAATTTTCCTAATAGCATAGAGCAAATGAAAAAATATTCACAAGAAAAACCTCAGTATGAACAGTGAGAGTCTACCATTTGAATCATGATCCACTCCCTTTCTCCCCCGGCCAACCCAGCGTGCAAAAACACCACTGCAAACTGGTGCAGCCAAGAACACAGGATTCACCATCTCCCCTCCCCCATAAGGAAATATCCAAGAAGAGTACTTCTGGAATCACAGTCAACCCTGGGGTTCAGGAAGTCTGTGCTCATGCACTAAGCTGTACCTACTCAGGAGTGATCAGAGCAGGACATGGGGCTCACTTGAAAGCACTCTCCAAGGCCCACACAGACCCATCAACCCAGGGAACATAGCTCATTGGCACAAAGGGCTTAAATTCAACTTCTGACCAGATCCTGGCTGGCAAGTAAGTTTCTCTGACCCAAGTGTGATTCCTAGGAATCCAGGTATAAAAATAAATTATACCTACTACTGGCAGTCTGGACAAGTATCAATGATCAATGCTTCACCCTCTCCATGACTGATTAGAGAGGTAACCACCAAGTTACTAGTTCCAGGCCGAATGCAGGTCATAAGAATGTAAACACCTTGAACAGTGGTAGTAGCCTATTAACTACACACATATCCAGTATTAAAGGGTAAAAATCTTACTGGCTGAGGGGACTTAAGCATAGTCTGTGACCAATAAATGGCTTAAGCTAATCATGGCTGACCTCTAAGTAGCCAAACCAAAAGATTAAAGCAAAGAAAAAAACACCTGAGCAAGGATACTGGAGGCTGCACACTGCAGGGTAAACAGACTTCACAGAATTTGTCACTAAACAAATTTAAATAATAACCAGTCAAATAGCGACAATGACCCTCCCTCCCTCCTGTAGGGGATGTGTATCCATAGTTGCTACAGTACATTATCTACAAGGTACACTTTTCAATGTAAAGTTAAGAGACATGCAAAGAACATAAACACGTCCCATACACAGGGAGAAGGCAGTAAAATCTAACCTTGAAGGGCTCCATATTATCAGCATGCTCAAAGAACTTAAGGAAAAAAGACAAAGTAAGTATAGATGTAAAGATGCTACAAAAAAATTTGCAAAATAAATCCAGTAATATATAAAAAGAATTATACATCAAGACCAAGTAGAATTTATCCCAAGAATGTATGGTTAGGGTTTTTTTGTTTGTTTGTTTAATTGGAGTATAGTTGATTTACAATATTGTATTAGTTTTAGGTGTACGGCATAGTGATTCAGTTACTTTTTTTTACTGATTATATTCCATAATTTCCTATGCTGAACAGTGAATTCTTGTTATATAGGATTTAGTAGTTTGTATCTGTTAATCCCATACTCCTAATTTGTCCCTCTGCCCCTCTCTCTCCCCTTTGGTAACCACAGTTTGTTTTTCATGTCTGTGAGTCTGTTTCAGTTTTGTAAATAGGTTCATTTGAATTACTTTTCAGATTTCACTTATAAGTGATATCATATAGTATTTGTCTTTCTACATCTGACTTATTTCATTAGGTGTAATATTTTCTAGGTCCATCCATGTTGCTGCAAATGGCAACATTTCATTCCTTTTTATGGCTAATATTCCATTGTATATATGTACCACATCATCTTATCCATTCCTCTGCTGATGGACATTTCGGTTGCTTCCATGTCTTGACTACTGTAAACAGTGCTACAATGAACACTGGGGTGCATGTATCTTTTCAAATTAGAGTTTTCATTTTTTTCTGGATATATACCCAGGAGTGGGTTTGCTGGATAATATGGTAGCTCTATTTTTAGTTTTTAAGGAAACTCCATAGTGTATGTCTAGTTTTACACTCAGAGTCAATTAAAATAACAAACTATACCAACTGAATAAAGGACAAAAACTATGTGATCATCTCAGTAAATACAGAAAACACCTGACAAAAATCCAGAATCCCTTCATGATAAAAAAAAAAAAAAAAAAAAAAAACACAAAACTCTACAAGCTAGAAACAGAAGCCTCAATTAAAAGACATCTACAAAAAACCTACAACTATCATCAAACCTAATGGTGAAAAAGATGAATGCTTTCTCTCAAGATCATGAAAAAGATAAGGATGTCCACTCCTGCCATTTCTATTTAACATTGTACTAGGGGTTCTAGTCAGAGCAATTAGGCAAGATAAAGAAATAGAAAGCTTCCAGGATAAAAAGCAATAAAACTATCTGTATTTGCAGATTACATGATTTTGTATCTAGAAAATTCTAAGAAATATACAAAAAATATATTAGAATTAATAAACAAGTAAAGCAGGGTTGAAGGATACAAGGTCAATATGCAAAAATCAATTGTATTTAATAGATAAACAATAAAGACCTACTGTATAGCACAGGGAACTATATTCAATATTTTGTAACAACCTATAATAAAAAGAATCTGAAAAAGAATATACATATACATGTATACCTGAACACTTTGCTGTACACCTGAAACATTTTAAGTCAACTGTACTTCAATTAAAAAAATGTATTTATATACACTAGTGATGAACATTCCAAAACCAAAATTAAGAAATCAATTCTGTTTATAATAGATCAAAAACAACAAAATACTTAGTTATACATTCATAAAAGAAGTATAAGACTCGTATACTAAAAACTACAAAACACTGTTGAAAGGAATTAAAGATCTAAATAAGTTGAAAGACTTCTCATGCTCCTGTGTCAGAAGACTCAATATTTTAAGATAGCAATGGTATTCAAATTGATCTACAAATTCAACACACTTGGTAACAAAATCCTAGCTGGCTTTTTTGCAGACACTGACAAGTTGATCCTAAAGTTCACATGAAAATGTGAGGGGTGAAAAACAATCAAAACGTTCTTGAAAAAGAAGGTGGAGGACTCACATTTCCCAATTTTGAAACTTACTATAAATCTGTGATAATAAAACAATGAAGTACTGGCATAAAGATAGACTTATAGATCAGTGGCTAATTGATTTTAGACAAGAGGGCCAAGACAAGTAAATGGGGAAAGAATAGTCTTTTCATAAACTGTACTGGAACAACTGGATATCCACTTGCCAAAGAATGAAGCTGAAACCACACCTCACATTATATGCAAAAATTAATTTTAAGTGGCTCATAGACTGAAATAAGAGCTTAAAATATATAAATCTTGGAGGAAAACATACAGTAAACATCTCTTTTTTTACTTTAGGTTAAGCAATGGTTTCTTAGATACAACACCAAAAGCACAAGTGGCAAAAGGACATACAGATAGATTAGACTCTAACAAAATTAAAAACTTGCACTACAAACTATACCATTGAAAAAGTGCAAAAAACAGTCCACAGAATGGAAGAAACTATTTGCAAATCATGTATCTGATAAGGATCTTGTGTCTTAGAACTCAATGATAAACAGACAAAAATGAAATTTAAAAATGGTCAAAGGATCTAAACGGACATTTCCCTAGATACAATACAGAAATGCCAATAAGCACACAAAGCAATGTTCAACATCATTAATCGTTAGGAGAATGAAATCAAAACCACACTGAGATATCTTTTATACAAACTAGGATGGCTACACTTAAGATATAAAACAGCAAGTGTTGACAAGAATGTGGAAAAATAACAATAGGTTGCGGGTCAAATTTTAAATGGTGCAGCCCCTTTGGAAAATAGTTTATAAAATTATTAAATATAGAAATACTGTATGTCCCAGCAATTCCACTCTGAAGTATATGACCAAGAGAAATAAATCATTAGCCCACACAAAAACTTGTATACAAGTTCACAGCAGCTTTATTCATAATAGCCAAAAATAACCTATATAATATTCATGAAGGTGGAAATAACCCAAATGTCTATGAATTGATGAATGGATAAATAGTTGTATATCTATGCAATTTAATATTAATCATAAATAAAATGTAGAACTTAATTATCTTATAACATGGATGAACCCTAAAATTATGCTGAATGAAAGAAGCCAGTCACAAAAGGCTACAAATTACATGATTCTATTTACATGAAATGTTTAGAATGAGCATATCTAGAGGAAAAAAAGGAGATTAGTAGTTGCCTTGTGCTACATGGTTTGTGGTACAGGGAATGGGGTTATGGGAATGACTGCTATTGGGTACGGAATTTCTTTTGGGGTAGATAAAATGTTCTATAAACAGGTTATGATGGTTGCACAATCCTATGAATATACTAAAAACAGAATCTTATACTTTAAATTACTATTTTTTACGGCAATTTAATATCTCAATAATCTGTTCATAACATATAATACTGAATATGTTTCTAAATATGTATTTTAATACATTTTAATTAACCATATTTTAGATATATGCAAATAAATGATAATATATAAAACATATATATCTGTGCATATGACATGCTTATAATTTAAGTATGTATTCATTTAACTTATATTCATTTTATAAATTTAACACATTTAAAGGTTATTTTAACATAAATAGCATTATGATGTAGCATATTATCCTGAAAATTACTTTAAAACATAATAATCATATTCCACTTTCCCCTCCAGAATATACAACTCTATTTCATTTTCCTTTTTGGCACTGTAGTATTACATATTACTGATTTACCATAAACTATTGAGCAATTCCCTTACTGCTGGACTTTTAGTTGCTATTCATTTATACCAAAAAAAAAGTATATATATATAAATAAAATAAACATTTTGTTCTTATTTATCTGTGCAAATATATTAAAATGTTCCTAGAAGTAGAATTACTAGGTCAAAGGTTATGCACATATTAAATTTTGATAAGTGCTCTGAAATTACTTTACAAAAACACTATAGAAAATCTCTATTCCCAACAATATTGGAATTGAAGCATATTGTTTAAAAGAAAGGGGGTTGTCAATGTCATTCATATCCAAGCTCCACCAGTGTTAAGCTGGGTTACTCTGTGAGAGATATTTAACCTTATAAGTTTCATAAAGATGATGTTAGGATTAGTAATATGATGTCCAATTCACTGTAAATGTTCAAGCTAAGTTATATATCATTTTTAAGTCAGTCACGATGAAGTTTCCTATTTCTCCACATTTTACCAATAGGAGATAACATAATTTTATTTAGTTTTTCCATTTCACTGATGAACAGTAAAAACCAATCTTATGTTTAGATAGTGGGTCTTGGAGTCAGAATACCTGAATAATCCATCACTATCAAACTGTGTGAACTTGGTCAGACTACTTTTCTGTGTAGCAATGTGCGCATCTCTAAAATGAGGATACAATTTTACGAGGTTGTTATGAGAAGCATATGAGTTAATTAAGTGTTTAGAAAAGTGCCCCTAACCATAATTAATAACTAATAATTTTTATTTACTTTATTGTTATTTCCCTGATAACATTCACCACCAGAGAGGTTAATATTTTTATTGGCTAATTTGCATCTTTAGTGATATGCTTATGGGATGTTTGCTGTTTTCTTATTTATGTGTTGGAGCTCTTTTTACAACTATCAATACTTTTCTTGCTATAAATGTTGCAAATATTTTCCCCCGACAACTCACTTGTCTCTTCACTTTGTTTAATTTTATTCCATTTCTTACTCCCCCCGCCGCACACTTGCTTTGTTTCAAACACCTGGCCTCCTAAATGTACTTTGAACATACAGGTTTTGAAGTGGCTCCTCCCTTTGCCAACAATGCTTTTCCCTAGATGCTCACCCTCTACGTTCTCTAGGTCTTTGCTCATAAGCTCATATGTCACCTCTTATTAAGGCCTACACGTAACACTGTAAATAATTTCAGTACACTTCCACTCCTGCCAAAGCCAAGCCAGATCAGGCTTCCTATACTCTATTTTTTTATCATAGCACTTAGGAACTTCTAACAGACCATATATATTCTTTCTTTTTTATTTTCTGTCTTTTCTACTAAAATTTAAGATTCACAAGAGTAGGAATTTTTGTCTGTTTTTATTCCCTAGGTATCTCCAAAAGCTAGAACACTAGTTTGTACATGTTAGGCATCTAAAAATATTTGCTGAATCATTTATGATTACTTTTTCCAAATAAGTTTTCAATGTTTTATGTTATCAAATCAGAAAAGAGCTATATTTATGAATACATTATTTTTATCTCAGTTTGGCAAGGCGTGAGTACCCTAAGATTGAGCAAATATTGTCTTTTGTTTTCTTATTATTCTTTCATAATAATTATCACTGTTGATTTACACTTATATTCTGGCTCCAAATAGAGTATAGTTTGGATAAAGTAGAAAATCTAAAAGATGTTTTTATTGAAAAATTAGATGTCCTAACAGTAATTATCAAAGTTCATTCTTTACCCACTGATGATCAGCATGACTTTTATCATATACTCAATCTCATTTGTACAGATTTCTGAACTCTATTCTCTTTTACTCTATGGTAAATTTATTTTATACCTAAAATTGTAACAAATTTATAGATGTATTTGGAGACGGTTGTCCCATATTTACTACTTGAGTCCCTTTTGGTTTCTAAGAATATTAATCCCCTAAACTTTGTTCAGGCCTTCTGGAACTTCTATTAGCTGATATTAAATCTCCCATATGTATATTCTGTATCACCTCAATTTCATAATTTATCTTTTATTTATTTGATACTGTGAGATCTCGTCTACTTCATCATTCAAGTTTATCTTCTGTTTGGGTCTAATCAATAACACAAAACTTTTACTGATATATTTTAACATTCCATATTTCTTACATATAGAACAGCTCAAAATCATACATGGAGACTCTAAAGAACGTTATAAAATGAACACCTGTGATAATTTCATCCAGAAAATGAAACACTTCTCTATGCATTTTGAAAATTTGAAATTTTTTAGAAAATATTTTGAAATAATCTTACTAACTGTATATTTTTATGTATGCTATTGAACTCATCCACTTTTAAAACATTAATTTACTCCATTTCATTTCTAGAAGTCCTATTTGATACTCTTTAAAATGTGCCAGGTCATTTTTATGGTTTCTTGTCCCATACACACATTTTTCTAGTCTGTCTTCTATTTCTTTAAACATAAAAAAAAAAAGCCTAATTTTATAATAGCTGTTTTGGTAATCCCAATATCTGAAGTCTGAGAGTTTGTTATCCCCACATATTATTGTAGAAGGTAGAGTAATGGACTCCCCAAAATATTGACACCCTTTTCCCTGAAACTGTGAATATGTGCCTTACAAATATGACAAAAGGAACTTTACAGACATGATTAAAGTTTTGAGAGGAGGAGATCATCCTGGATTATTGGTGTGGGCCCAGTGTAATCACAAGGGGTCCTTATCATGGGAAGGCAGGATGGTCAGTCAGAAGAGAAGATATAATGATGGGAGAGAGATGGAAGTAATATGAGGAGGGGTCCGTGATCTAATGAACGTGGGCGAGCCTCTACATGTTGGAAAAGGCAAGGAAAGAGATTCTCCTTGAGAGCCTCCTGAAGGAATACAGTCCTACTGACCCCTTTATTTTTAGGATGCTTGACCTCCACAACTATAAGATAATAAGTGTATATTGTTTTAAGCTACCAAGATTGTGGTAATTAGCAATGGTAGGACACCAATACAGTTATTTCGGTAATTTCTTACTTCCAGCACCTTTTCCTATGTGTTTCATTATTTTTTCATTGCGATTTCCCTAGAAATATTTGTTTTCCCTAGAAATAATTTGTGACAATTTTTCAAGGCAAAGGTTGAAAGTGAGGTCTCTGGAGAGCATTTACTTCTATCAGGGCCTGAGGGCCACCACCAAACCCAGTCTATTATAAAGCTTTTTCATATCGTGAGTATATTTTGGAACCAAATAAATTGCCCAGCTTGTATTTTTGTGCCTTCTCTTTTTTATACTATCATATTTTTTCCTCCCAGATCTTATTTTATGTTCTCATATCTTTGGTTGTTTGTAAGATAAAGCATCAGTACAGCATTACAGATAGATGGAATGGTTTGCCCAGTTAGGAGTACAGTGCTCTCTGTAACAGGCCATCTTCTCCAAAGAGATGCCTCAGAAATGTTAGGAAGCGGGAAGACTTCTAATAGGTTGCCTGAGAAAAGAACAGTGATGTTCTCTAGGCATTCACACAGTTATCTTTTATTATTATTATAGTTATCTTGCTCCTGCATTATGGTCACTTTTTTTCTCCTCTTTTGTTGTTGTCATTGTGTTTGTTGTTGCTGTTATTGCAATGGCCTCTGTTTTCATCTTCCCTGCACTGCTTAAGAAACCCAAGGGTTTAAAGGAAGTAGTTTGAAGTTATAATCAAGAAAGAAATGGTGGCTACATGTAGTATAGATATTATGGATACCTGAGAATATTATGTTATCATTAAGCAAATGCCAGAGAATGGCAATATTTTGCTTTCCAGAAAGAAGTTAACAATGTTGTAAAATGGATTCCATATTCATATCATTTCTAAAGGCAGATGCTAGCATGACTTGGAGTTTTTCCAGGTTTAAAGACTATCAACTTTATCAAGAATCCTCAACCAAAGACAGTTGCTTCCTTGCTAACATCTGTGCAGCAGCAAGATGCCAGAAAGAAATCAAGCCAGGGTATGGTAATTATGCTATGGATATATTGGTACCCTAAAGGACACTGGTTAGTTAGCATTATGAAATTTAACTATTTACTATTACTAAACAGGTGTATTGTCCTGTAAAGTAAGCATTGCTATATTACAGATGTTTTAGAGAAAGATAAATGTCATAGGATAATTATAATTAACTTCAGATGTGTGTGTGTTTTTTTATATACATACACCACATTCATTTAATACTAATAAACTTTTTAACTGTACTTAATTAAATATATGAAGTTATGCATCTGGAACCTAGTAGTCTGTATTCAAAGTAGCTAGGTCGGATACCAAAGCTATCCAAAAATAAATGTTTATCTCTTTGATTGGTACACCTGAAATGCACATGTGTATGTGCTATGGTACATGTTGTAAGTCAGGCCATCTTATATAAATTGGTTAAGATCTATCAAGACTTTTCTTAACTTAATTAACTGAATCAACAAATACTGAGTATAATGCCCTTTCCTAAATGCTCAAGATACATCAATGAACACAGATGAAAAAGATATTTTACCTTCTGGAACTCACAACCTAACAAGTAAATTATTATACGTACATCATTCATAAAAATGGTAAGTATTATGGCAGAAAAATTAGAGTATGCTGTGAGAGGTCAGGAGTGGTGGGGGTCTTGCAGTTTTAAAGAAGGTAGTTAAGGTGGGACTTCTGAGAAGATATTAAGTGAACAGAAACTTCAAGGAGTCCTGCGCTTATCCAGGTGGATATCTGGAGGAAGAGCATTCCATGCAGAGGGAACAGAAAATGCAAATGCCCTGAGGCAGAAACACGTCTGGCCTAATTGGGTAATAGTGAAGAATTGGGTACTAGTGAAGAAATCGCCTAGAAGTTTCTAGGAGTAGAGTAGAAGGAGAGAATCACAGGAGTCGAGATCAGAGGGGGGATTAAAGGGACAGATGATGAGGGACCTTGTGGGTCACTGTGTGGATGTGGACTGTTCTATGAATGAAATGGGGAGCCAAGGGATAATTTGTGTTGAACGTTGACTTTAACCTGACTTGTATTTTAATAGGATCACTCAGACTGCTGAGCCAAGAAAATATAATAGTTAGAAAAGGGTAGAAACAGGTAGCACATTAATCAGGCCACTGTATTACCCAGGCAAGAGAGTGGCTTGGATCGGTGTGGTAACAGAGCCAGTAACAGATAAACAGACTCATTTCTTCGAAGGTATATTGTGATATGGAACAGAACTCTTTGCCAAGTCAGTTGTGTGTGAAACCACTTCTGCCTGTGTAACTATCAGTTCTACAACACTGACGCTGCTGGAGGAATACCTGTGCCTTTAATAGGCAGAACAATTCTAAATACGATAGAGTGTATCATCAAGGACATCGATTTATTCTAATTCTAGATTATGAAGCTGACCTCCTGACTTCCTAAATAGTTTTAGTTGAATACAATAACTAATCTCTTCAACTTCAATACCAAAAATAGATAACTGAACTTTTAATGTACTTCTAATTACGAGTTTTAAAATAAATGAGAAAATATTTGCCTTGGTTTCCATAATAGTTGTGGTTAAGCCCTAAAGGTGTGGGAAGAAGGGAGAAAGCACAGCAAGGTTAATGATTTTCAGAAATAACAGTCCTACTTTCTAGACCAGATTCAAAGTGGAAATAGAGAGGAGAGTGACTGAGCATGGTGACCTCAACATGACTTAAAATTTAGAAAGCAAGAGGAGTATTGATCTCTTCTCCTTCTATCAAAAACTACAGAGTCACAATTTATTGTTCTGCCTTTTAAGTAAGCACCATGGCAGAAAAGCAAGAAGGAGGGCTTCACTGAAGCAAAGCCAGAAAGGTTGTTTAGCTACAGTAAATTAGGCACAGTTATGCCTCAGTACGTTGTAAATTTATCATTGACCTCTGTGTGCAATGGACATGGAGTCAAATACAAACTCTACCCCTTCTTTAGCCACGTTTCACCTTAGCTAAAGTAGTCTCACCCTCTTTTAGGTTCCTTATTTTTAAAACAGATGTAAAATCAATAACTACCACATTAAGCTGTTTTGAGGATTATAAAAGATAATGTATGCAATGCATACAGCACGGTGTCTGTCATATAGGAAGAATTTAACAAAAGGAGCTATTAAATTTTAATTCTGTTATTAAATTTTGTATAGTAAATAATGCAGTAGACAAAAGATCCATCCAACTGGTTCCATGGAATCTTGAAAACAAAACACGACGTCTGAATTTGCATCTTTTCACATGGTCAGTGAAATGGTGTGCAGACAAAGATAATGGAATTTGCTACTTCCCTCACACCAAAAATCAGGGTCTGAGATATGCACTCATGAATTATGTCACTATTCAGATTTATTAACTACAGTACAGTTTTGAAATTCAATGTATATTTATTTTGTGGCAATATCTATATATTAATGAAACATACTAATATAGTGTGAATGAATGAAAGCAATAAATATTACCAGAATGTATAAATTATCTGGGCTCATTCTTAGTTCATAAATCCCAGAGGAGGGAGGAAGGAAATTTACTTACTAATTTTACACAGAAATATTTTACATTTGAATAATGATTGAACCTAATTCAGATGATATTCTGAACATCATCTAAAATTATATAAAAATCTCATGATCATTTCATCTTTCTTTACTAGCTATCATTCACTCTCATTTTGTTCATCTACCGAAATAATACTCCATAAAATTGGATTTCACTGTCCTTCATGCCCACTTAAAAAAAAAAAAAAGGTAACTAAGACAACCCACAGTGTACATCGTGTATATTTTCTGGAACAGGAAAGATAATGCCTAAAGTGGGAAACTGAACAGTTGGTATCCTGTTGGGAGGAATTATTTTTCCAGTTGCAATAATAACTTGATGAGGTTGCTATTATTTTCCACCTCAAGTTGTGTTTATTAAAATGATTTTAAAAGGCAATGAGGTGGAGAATGTATTGACAATCAGGCTAAGTGGCTACATACTTTAATTCTCTGACAGAAAGGGCAAAGCAGTGAGAAGGGCTTTTCTAATGGTACATGCCGAAGCAGACATACTCAAGATGGAAATCTGAACAAGCCAGGAGTGGTACCATAAGGTTCAGAGTGCCAGCTGTAAGCTCTCTGTAAGTCCCAGAACTAACACCACCTCAGAATGTTAGGGAAGGCTTTATGGATGGATATGAGATTCATTTTGAGTCTTGAAGGATAGGAGAGATCTGAATATGTAAAAGAGAAATGGGAGCTAGAGTTGGACTCAGATGAACCTGTGTTTAACTTTTTGTTCCACTAGTACAAGCTGCATGACCCTTGGAAAATCTAGGTTACTTCATTATATATTGGAATAATACCAGAATCTCTCATGTGAGTTCACTGTGAGATTTCAAGGAGATGATGCACATAATGTGCCTCACATAGAGCCTGTCACATAGCAAGTTCTCAGTAGATGATGGAAATTGGTTGTGTTTATTTTATCTAAACTAATCATCAATTAAATGAGGAAAACAACCTCAGGAGTTTACTGAGCTGGAAAGCATCTAACAGAGTAACTAGTTATTAGAAATTTAATACAAAATATTTGCATACGCATTTGGAGATGAGCTTAAGGTCAGTGTGTTTATAGATGATTATGAGAGAAAAGCACAGATGCTGGGACTTCCCTGGTGGTCCAGTGGTTAAGACTCCACGCTTCCACTGCAGGTGCCATGGGTTCGATCCCTGATCAGGGAACTAAGATCCCACATACCGTGTGGCATGGCCGAAAACAAAACAAAACAAAAACTCAAACAAACAAAAGAGAAAAGCGTAGATGTATGTAAGTTCAATGGAACAAAAAAGAAAAAAAATGCTTAGTACTAAAAGATGTTGGTTAAATGCTCTGAGGTAGGAGGCCTATAGGCCTTTTGCTTTCATATTAGATTAGCAATGCATTTAATCATTTGTAGCAACTGTATCACAATAATATAATGGCCGCCACATGAGGTGTTGACAAAGATTCTGAATATACAAGCCTGTGCACCAGAGTGAAGTGGGGGCATTATTTCCTCTGGGTAAGATTCATTTCTTTTGCATGAAAACACCCAGTGCTTTCTGTTTTTCAATTCCACATTTCTCATGGAAATAATTTATGGTAATATAGGCAGATAGCACAGAGCATGTAAGGAACTTAAATTAATTTGAGTCTCAAATGAGAAACGCTGGAGTGTTGACAATAGCAAGATAGTTCTTAGGAGATGGAGCAGGTCGCTTTATTTTTCCTCACTGATCAACAAGGGACTTAGCTGAAAGGGATGGTTAAGTGGCTGAAGTTTTAGTTTTCACTACCTTCTCCTCCAGTGAGACAATTACTTCCAAGGTCAATTAGTCTTCCCAAATCCATAGATAAAATCCCATGTAGCTGGGCTTCCCTGGTGGCGCAGTGATTGAGAGTCCGCCTGCCGATGCAGGGGACATGGGTTCATGCCCTGGTCTGGGAAGATCCCACATGCCGCGGAGAGGCTGGGCCCGTAAGCCATGGCCGCTGAGCCTGTGCATCCCGAGCCTGTGCTCCGCAACGGGAGGGGCCACAACAGTGAGAGGCCCGCGTACCGCAAAAAAACACACACACAAAAAAATAAAAATAAAATCCCATGTAGTCTACAGCATATAAGGTATTGTTAGAGCGAGTCTCAAACACAAGTCTATCAGCTTGATAAGGGCATTAAAATAGTCCATGACAATATTGTTTTTTGGCTTTAGTTTCAACTCCTCTTTTTTCCTTTCCTGGATTTAGAGTCACTCGAAATTAAAATAAAGACTTTGAGAAAGATTTTTGCATATTACACATTTTGAGATACATGTTATTAATAAGGTTTGAACTCCAGGCAGTTGAGCTACAATATTGTTTTGCTAGAAATAAATCATGACATTCAAGTTAAATTTGCACCTATATAATAAATTTGTACTCCTCCACAAGAAATATTATATTCAACATGTAAAAATGATTGACTTTTTGGACTTCCCTGGTGGCACAGTGGTTAAGAATCCACCTGCCAGTGCAGGGGACACGGGTTCGAGCCCTGATCCGGGAAGATCCCACATGCCGCGGAGCAACTAAGCCAGTGCGCCACCACTACTGAGCCTGGACTCTAGAGCCGTGAGCCACAACTACTAAGCCCATATGCCACAACTACTGAAGCCTATGCACCTAGAGCCCGTCCTCCTCAACAAGAGAAGCCACCGCAATGAGAAGCCCGCACTCCACAACAAAGAGTAGCCCCCGCTCGCCACAACTAGAGAAAGCCTGTGCACAGCAACGGAGACCCAACACAGTCAAAAATAAAAAATAAATAAATTTATTTTTTAAATAATTGGTTTTTTTTTTTTTTTTTTTTGGCCACACCAAGTGGCATGTGGGATCTTAGCTCCCCAACCAGGGATCGAACCTGTGCCCCCTGCTTTGGAAGCATGGAGTCTTAACCCCTGGCCAGGGAATAAATCATAAAAATGATTGATTTTAATGAATGAGAACAATTGAAAAATCCAATTCTAAAATTATAATGAATATATAATGTAACCTGTCTTCAAACCAAGAGATTTAATTTCAAACAGACGGAAAAACATTTTGTAGACTTTTCCGATCGTTCTGATTTTGACTTAAGCAGAAGTTGGTTCTAACAAAAGCGACTAAGATTACTCACATGTGCCACAGGTATCTTTACCCAACCAGAAGCAGCCATCACTAGTTGATCATAGAACATTTAATCCTGTTGAGTCTGGATCCACCCACAGAATCTGTTTTAACCCAGAACTCAAGTCAGTCCCAAAAGTTCATCCCTTAGCACCTATTACCATTCCCTGCCTTTGCAAAAACAATCTTTAAATTGGAGAAGAAGCAAACACAAATGGTCACCACAACAGTGTTTAAGTTGTCATAATTCTGAACAAAAAACCAAAATAAACTTGAACACCACACACCTCCTCATGCCACGTTTGGGTATTTCACTTTGTGAAGATCATTGTCCAAATGCTTCTCATGATTAAGCATGCAGTATTACTGCTCTGTAAAGATGGGCTAATGTGACTCCATAAGGTTTTAAGATACTCATTACCAACAACTCAGTGTGCACCTAAACGGTCTCTGAAGAAAGAAGAACAATGTGCTCAATTGCTGTTTCAGAGGCAAATAAATACAGTGCTAACACTGCTGTGTGTCTTTGGAGGAAAAAAATCCTAAATACTCCATATGTCTAATAGCAAATGCTTCTGGATGGATTTTCTTCCTGCATCCCTCACAGCATCCTGTCAGCACTGAGATACATACAGGCTGAAAGAGACTTCAGAGGGAACCACATATGCCTAGCAACAACTGACAACCATTATCTTTTGCATAAACTGAATGTCTTTTAAACAGACATAATTTTTTCAGAGCAGTTTTAGGTTCACAGAAGAAGAGAGGAAGGTACAGAGATTTCCCATACACCTCCCACCCCCATACATGCATGGCCTCCCCCATTATTAACACCCTCACCAGAGTGGTACATTTGTTACAACTGATGAACCTACATTTACACATCATAATCACCCAATGTCTATAATTTACATTAGGGTTAACTCTTGATGATGTACATTCTGTAAGTTTGGACAAATGTATAATGGCATGTAACCCATCATTATAGTATCATACAGAGTAGGTTTCACCACCCTGAATAGACTCATTTTGTAGAGGGCTATAAAAGATGAGTATTTTAATGGATGGGGAAGGAAAAACAACATCAACACTTCTTCTCTGCTAAGAAATTATTGCATACCCTTGAAAAATGCCACAAGGATATGGTAGGTTCAATGGAGATGCTGTGGATATCTGAAGAAGCAGAATCCCTTTGGCCTTTCTCTACAATCTCATGCAGCAGAACACCCTGAGAATCTCTTTACATTGCAAGAGAAATAAAAATCATGAGAACATGATATATCAAAAGGGTCAAGCCTGGGAAATGAGAACTGATTTCAAAAGTGTTGTTATATTCATATAGTGGAATACTTTTCAGTAATTACAAAGAATGAACTACTGATATATGCTGGGTTAAGAGTTCTATAGATGCACATTCTGTCAAGATTTTTTATGATCAGATTTTCTGTATCTTTACACTTTTTATTTGCTTGACCTATAACTGAGTGATGTAATAAAATGGCCCATCACAATTCTCAATTTTTCAACTATTCCTGTAGTTTTATTGACTATTCTCTTTGTGTTTTTGAAGCTATTTCATTAGGATCAAGCAAGATAAAATTATGTTTCCCTTGGAAATTGCACCTTTATTATGTTATGACTACTTGCATTTCTAGTGATGCTTTTTTCCGGGTAAGTTTTCTTCTTTTTCTATATTAATAGTTATTCAAACTTTATCATTTTCCTGTAAGATTTCTTCTCCATCCTTATACATTCAGTATTCTGTCTTTATGTTTTAGATGAATCTCTCATAAACAACGTAAGTTTGATTTTTAATCCAAAGTGATAATTTTTCTCTTTTAGTTACTGAATCTATTTTCTTTACAACTGTTTTGATTATGGGTGATCCAATTTGTTTCTAATATATTTTGTGGGGGATTTTGTTGCTGTTTTGTTGTTGGACTTTCTCCATATTTCCCCTAATCTTCTTGCCTTCAATAGATTTTTTAACTTGTTCCCATTTTTATCCTTTACTAACTTGGAAGTTTTAAAATAGGATTCTTGAGTGTTTAACTTCAAAAACTTTACAGATATACTTCACAAATTCTAAAGTTCCTCAGTTTCTTTATATTCTATACAAATGAGATTTAGTTAATGCTTTAACTCTGCCTCTATGCCAACTTGTATGTTATTTTCACCCAATATTTTAAATACTTCATTGTTTACACCACAAATTAACGATTGTAAGTACAGACATATCTCATTTTATTGTGCTTCACTTTATTGTGCTTCACAGATATTGTATTTATTACAAATTGAAGGTCCGTGGTATCCCTGTATCGAACAAGTCTATTGGTGCACATTTTCCAACAGCATTTGCTCACTTCCTGTCTCTGTGCCACATTTTGGTAATTCTTGCAATATTTTAAACTTTTTTGTTATTATATTTGTAAGGGTGATCTGTGATTATTGATCTTTGGTGTTACTACTGTAATTGTTTATTTTTGTTTTTTAAATTAAAGTATGTACACATTGCACATTTAACAGACTACAGTATAGCATAATCATAACTTTCATATGCACTGGAAAACCAAAAATTTCACATGACTAGCTGTATTGTGATATTCACTTTATTGCAGTGGTCTGGAACAAAACCTGCAATATCTCTGAAGTAAGCCTATATTGTTTCACCAAAAAACTATTTGTTTATCTTTATCCCATGTTCATCAATTTCTATATACATTTTTCCTCCATGCAACTCTCACTTTCATCTTCGTGTTAGTTCCCTTACTGAGAATGTTGTTAAACATTCTCAATTTTTGTTCATCTAACAATGTCTTTAGTTCATCTTCATTCTTGAAAGGTAACTTATCTAGTTACATAATTCTATACTGACCAATTATTTTTCTCAAATATTTGATTAAATTATATAAAAATTCAATTAAATTTAATAGCTTCCTTAATTTTCATCTGGGGGCTGGGACTGCTGTACTGTCAGAAACAGAGTTATTTCATGTTACAATTATTTTCTTGGCCCAGTGTTTTCTAGAATAAGCTTTATAATTAGGGTTAGGTGAAGGATGAATAATTTTTTTCAGGTTTTTTTTTAATGTTTAATGGTTTAATATTATTAAATACATATCTTTTGGCTCGAAGTCTCTAAATAAGCATCTTCATCCATATTATATTTTGTTTTATTTCTCATTTTATTCATGACCTGGCCAGGGAAAAGGAGTACCCCTCAGAGACCACAATACATGATATAGTATCTTATATAAAATGCACTCTCAAAAAATATTAAGGCATTAAATTAGTAGATAAATGTCTTTTCACTTCCCTTCTGCAGTTTCTCTCCTTCAGAATTCTTTGTTGTCATGTTAAAAAATAAACTATGCCTAACCCAAAATAGGTTACAATAAATGTGCACTGAATATTTACGATGTTATATGTTATTCCTCCCTTTAGAACTCCCACTTTTACAGATGAAAAGAGTAAAAGGTCATGCCTCTTTACTGATGAAATTTTAGGCATCAGGAAAAGGGCAGTGGGCTGATTATTTCAGAATTCTTTGTGCTGCCCAAATCATACCACAGAGATCACAATTTAATCTGCCGAAGCATAAGGTTAGCTCTCCTTCTACATTCAAAATTTGCCAGTCATCAATAATCAGCAACATTTCAATGTAAGGAATGCCTGAGACTGGGAGAAAACAAGAACCTAATTAAATCAACACCACAGCCAGATGGAAGAGAACCATTGTTTATTCCTTGATTGCTAAATATTAACTGGCACAGAGTATGTTTTCAATAAATATTTGTTGAATAATGAATGAATGAGTGAAACTAATGCATAGAAATCTTACTTCATGAAACCAAAGCAGTTTCAGAGACAACAGATAAAATCATGAAATCCAGCTTTCAAGCCTTGGTTTAGGAGTGTCACTCCCAGATGGAAGCTTAATTTGTAAAACAGATCAATATAACGCTCCACCTACTCTCCTAGGTCATCCCTGAGCCTTCAATTCTCTATTTTTGGATAGAAGGAATCTGAGACCCAAAGAGAAGGTACTGCCTATGGCAAACTTAATGACCAGCATGCACTGTGCTGGAATCCTGTTCCTCTCACCCTAGTCCAGTGCTTCTGCTTTTTCCCCTTAGTGCCTCCATGATGTTACTGGAAATGTCCTCCCAGGCACTGAATGACTCTTTATGTTTACTATTAAATTAGTATTTCAAGTGACTTCAGGAAACTTAAAAATCTCCCTGGGATAATGACTTCTCTTTGTTCTTTTCATTCTCAGCTAAACTGAGGTAGAATAATACCATAACAAAAAAATCCCCAAGACCCAGCAAAAGCCCTTTGTAAACAAGGGTATAGAGGATGGTAAATAATTACTTTTTTCTCTTTTGTCTGTATAAACCCTAGAATTAAAGATATTTTCTGTTTGGATTAGGACAGTCAAAACCGTCTGGCCTTGACCTATTTGAAACATTAAAGAAAAAGGCAAGTTATTTCATAAAAGAGCACATAAATTGCAGTAAAAAGCATATCCTTTAGTAAGTTCTCTTCTACCCAACCATCATTTCTCCTTCCCCATCCTGAGGATATGGGTTGTTGTGGGATTATGTTTAGAGAGATGAAGTAGATTTCAGGGGACCTGAAACATAACTGTAATTTTAGAGTTCATGAAATACTGCAAATGCATTTCTTTTGAGTTAAACAAAGACCAGATTTTTGCTTCGTTTCAATGACACAGAGTACATCATATGAGCAATAAAATCCTCCTAATATTCTGCCAGACAAATAATATTTGTCTTAAACTGTGTTCCTTAGGACCTAAAGGTCACAGCCACAGGTGAAATGGATCCTAGATGGTTGTAACAATGTCCAAAGCAATAACTCCTGCTATGACTATCATTGACTCTCCTGGGAAATCTTGAGTCCTCTGGCAACACAAGAGGACAGTACTCGTTTTAATTTCTTCTGAGATTGAATTGATACCACGACTCTTGTCACATTTGCAGAGCTAGGCTATAGATATTCTCACCCTAGCACAAAAACATACATTTTGATCCT
Source organism: Stenella coeruleoalba (assembly GCF_951394435.1). Taxonomy (NCBI): domain Eukaryota; kingdom Metazoa; phylum Chordata; class Mammalia; order Artiodactyla; family Delphinidae; genus Stenella; species Stenella coeruleoalba. Next base: position 138,659,009 of record NC_137148.1, read on the forward strand.
CACAATCTTTCACGGTTCTTATCTAACGTTAGCTCCCAACTATTTTTATTAAAGAAACAAGACACAAAACAAGGGTGGATCCACTGAACAAAAGGTAGATTTTCTGGACATTTTCTCCCCAGAACAGAGATCTGAAGGTGCCAAATTTGACCAATAATTCCTTGCCTTGTATTTCCAGTGTTAGGTACTAAAATACACGACCCTCTAGCATGCTGAATGAACCGGACCATCTTTTCCCACCTTCATCACCATAAAAAAAACCACATGACATAATAAGTAGTATATGCACTTTCAGGAATGATTAGGAAGTGAGATCGCTGAGGACTTCATTTCCAGTTTAAAATGTTTTACCCTTGGTTTTCTCAAGTTATATTCTTTATGTGCTCCATGTGTCTTCTGTACCTGCCCATGAACACTGGAAATTTGCCAGATGAATCTTACTTTTACTCAATTGCTTGGCATGAAGTGATACTTGGGTACTCCACCACCAATAGATCAGATGAATAGCATATTATACAGATTTTGTATTTCAGTTAGAAGGTTAAAAAAAATGTACTGTAAGAAACATGACTGTAAATTATTGCAGATGGTAGAATGTCATATCTATCCAATATGCCTGACCACAGATACAAATTAACCAAATTTGACTTGCCCTCACTACGCTGCCCCCTGAGTAGTATCCTTTAGAATATCTACTTCTAATGGAAGCAACTTTTATTACCTGCCTTTTTCCCTTAGCTATTTTAGCATATAACACAGTAGAGGATATTCCCATTTTATTTCTGTCTTTACCTATGATGTGAGTCATACATAATAAAGCTTTGCATAATGAATTTCTTGCATATAGTAAACAATGGTTTTGCAAACTCTATTCTGAACTTTACTTATTCTCTATATTCGTTAACATTTTGCAAACCCACATGGGTGTGTGAAATTGTCTGCATGCTCATGTGAATTATTAACATTAGGAATGGTATTTACCTATTAAAAAATATACACCCAAAAGACGGCAATTTTAATTTCAACAATGTTGAATTTAACACGTTAAAATAAAGGAAAAAACTTTCAAATACAAAAAAATTATGATATTTGGACAGAGTGCTTCTTCTGTATTCAAGTAAAGGTAGCTCACTGTGGTATGCAGAATAATGACCACCACCTCCAATCGCCCCCCTCCCCCCCCCCCCCACTTAAAGACATCCATATGTGAATCCCCAAAACCTGTAAATATGTTATGGTACCTGGTAAGGGGGAATTAAGGTTGCAGATGGAATTAAGGTTGCTAATTAGCTGACCTTAAAATAGGATTATCTAGGTGGGTCCTCTGTAATCCAAGGGTCTGAAAAGGTGGAAGAGGGAGACAGAAGAGCCAGTGTTAAAGTGATTCAGCATGAGAAAGACTCGACTGGTCATCACTAGCTTTGAAGACAGAAAGCAGCTAGATATGAAAGAATGCAGGCAGCCTTTAAAAACTGCAAAAGCTAAGAAAACAGACTGGCCCCTAGAGCCTCCAGAAGGAACATGTCTTCATTTCAGTCCAGTGAGACCCATTTTAGATGTTACAGCACAAGAAACTAATAAGCTCATAGATAAGTTTTTCTAGGAACTGATAATCTTTCTACCTTTCCTTAAGCCTTCCAGACATATACTAGGTTAAAATGAGAAATTTTGATGGCTTATATGAAACCTAGTGCTTTATTGCTTCAATTACTGTTTTTCTTAGAAGCATTTAACACCAACTGAAATGACTGTATTTGTTTGTATATTGTTGTTTCCGTTGGTACATGTAAATCTTAAGAGGACAGGTCTTTAACTTGTTTTCTTCATTGGGTTCATTGTCTAGAACAATGCCTATCACATATACACTTCCTATTATTTTACTTTCCTTGCCTCAAGAGTGAATGTGGTGTTCTATGGATGTGTGCATTCAGTATTCACGTGTAGTAACCACCCAGGCCTGTATAGTCACTTAGTTACTCCCAACAGGTCCCTTAGGGAATTTTTAATGTCAATACAGCCGGAAATACGTGCAATCAAGATTTCATGCTGAAGAAAACAGTGACCATCTGATGAATAAGGATTTTCTACAGCTTATTTTTTCTTGTGGAATGTCTCCTATCTTAGCAAGTTTCTGGAACCTCCTACCTCCCTTGACTCATTAGTATCTCCTGGGAGATAATCTCTGAGCCCTTGGAATATGCTGCCTGATAAGAATATTTTTCTATGCCTGAGGTATTAGACCGTGATGTACCTATTTGACCACTGAAGTTTATCCCAACAGTTTGATTATGGTGAATACATGAATTTGCTCTAAGGGAGCTAATGTCTGAGTAGCTTGAGGTTGGTCAGACATGAGGATGCTGGATACCTACAATACTGACCCTCAATAAAAACCCTGGTAACCAAGGCTGGGGTGAGATTTCCTGGCTGACAATATTTTGCATATGTTGTCACACATCCTTGCTAAGAGAATTAAGTGCATCCCCATGGGTCTTCTCTAGGATGAGAATCTTTGTGTCTGGTGTCTCCTAGACTTCACCCCACGTGCCCTTGCCTTTGCTGATTCTATTCTATAGTTAACCCGATAGATTCTGGATTGTCAATGAATAGCAGTCTAAATTAAAAAAAAAAAAAACATTTCACACTTAGACATATTACAGGGAATTTTGCAAAACACAAACACATAAAAAAAGTTCTCCAAAGGAATCAGATAGAAGAATTTGCCAAATTTAAAAAAAGAGCAAAGGAACAATATTTGGCTGATTCGCCAATAGCAATAGCTAAGTCAAAAGAGAATGAAACAATTGGGAGGGGGAAGGGTAAGCTGTGACAAAGCGAAAGAGAGGCATGGACATATATACTACCAAATGTAAGGTAGACAGCTAGTGGGAAGCAGCTGCATAGCACAGGGAGATCAGCTCAGTGCTTTGTGACCACCTAGAGGGGTGGGATAGGGAGGGTGGGAGGGAGGGAGATGCAAGACGGAAGAGATATGGGAACATATGTAAAACTGATTCACTTTGTTATAAAGCAGAAACTAACACATCGTTGTAAAGCAATTATACTCTAATAAAGATGATAAAAAATTTAAAAAAAGAGAATCAAACAATAACTTTAACTTATTGAGAAAAAATAACTGTCAGTATTCTATATTCAATTTAGGTAAATTCTTTCAAGAATAAGGATAAAATAAGGACAACTTCAAATTACTAAAAACAGAGTTTCCCATAAATCTGCCCTTATTAAATGAACTTCCTTTAAAAAATACTCCAGAAGGAGGATTAATAAGAAAGAAAAAAAGTTCTGAAATGCAATAAAAAAAAACAGTAAGAAAAGAAGATTTAAAATACAGGATCAATGCAAATAAATATGGACTAGCCAAAGGCAGATCTAGTAAAAACAGGACTTGCCTGAAGTCTAGATCTCACTCTACCAGTACCAGAGACATGAATAGACAAAGGCAGAAACTGCTCAGTTTCTCTACTGGTTAAGATGAAGATGTTATAACTCCCTGTCCCAAGGGTTGTCCTGAAGATAAGAGAGACCGTAGGTGGGATTCCACTTAAAATCTAGAGAAGGATACTATAATTATTCAAATTAGCTATGCTACTTCGGTCAGCTCCTAAATGGGGGAAAAATTACATTGAACATTTAAACAACTGCAACCACTGTGAAAAACTTCTAAACAAATTTTGCAGTGAGGGAAAGGTGCTCTCATTCTTGGCACTAGTGTATCTTAAAATGTAATAATACATTGAAAACTCTCAATATTTTAACCTCAAGTGGTGCAAAAGAGTGACCTAACATGGGCTAAAGAGAAAGAAAAGCGAAATAACACCATTGGTAGACAGAATCAACAGAAATGTTCATCCTTCATCAGAAAATCAAAATGACATCAACTAAGATGCTAAACCTTCCATTTTCTCCCTTTTTGGTTTAATACGTATTTTGCATTTAAAAAGGAATTGCCGGGCTTCCCTGGTGTCGCAGTGGTTGAGAGTCCGCCTGCCGATGCAGGGGACACGGGTTCGTGCCCCGGTCCGGGAAGATCCCACATGCCGCGGAACGGCTGGGCCCGCGAGCCATGGCCGCTGAGCCTGCACGTCCGGAGCCTGTGCTCCACAACGGGAGAGGCCACAACAGTGAGAGGCCCGCGTATCGCAAAAAAACAAAAACAAAAACAAAAAGGAATTGCCATCTTCTTGTGGAAATGAAAGTAAAATATAGTTTGTAAATAGCCTTTTGGAGGTCCTGATACTCCTGACAAAATAGACATACTGAAGCATCTGTTGTTGTTACTTCTGTAGCATTCCATGGTAAGCTCATAAATTAGCAGGGATATTTCAAAATAGGAAACTGGAGCATTGAACAGAAGCATCAGAAAATGTTAAGCAGTATCAGGCCCACTGCCTGAAGTATTTACAGTGACGAGGTGACTGTGTGTGTGCTTTTATCTCACTGAAATCAGAGATAAAGCTGAGTGCTTAACTTTTCTATTTTATATTGTAAACCATACTCTATGTGGTTGAGAATTTAAGAAGCTTAAAATCAATGCACTTGAGGAAGATGGGAGGATACGTTTTAATACCTAACATGATGCAGAAACCTGAAATGTGTTAAAATTACACATTACACTTACCATCTGTTCTGTTCATATAACATCAGGTGACGTATTTTTTTTCATATTTGAAATTGCTTCCCTTCCCCCCCCATGAGTTCTTAAAGGCAAACAGAAAGTGTTTTTTTTTCCTTTTTACTGAAATTGTAACTCCAATTGGGTTGTGCTTTAAAACAGCTTTACACATGAAGATATTTAATGCAACCTTGTTTAAAACAGCAAAAAAAAAAAAAAAAACCCAAAAAATAGATATCATATGTGTTATTTCCAAAACTGAGTTTATATGTTTGAGTGTGGTTTTGTTAATTGCTTTCCTAGTACCCACTCACTGTCTCTTTTGCAACAATATCCTAAATTTTATCTGGATAACAGGGGTAGTGAGTGGCTTAAGTCCTTAAGCATGTCTCACACTCCTTTCCTACTGTGATTCATGACTCAGTTCATACAAAATGCCTTAGGAAGACTCAATCTCATGATCTTTGTTGGGAATATTGGGAAGTAGGCTTTTTACTTTTGACCAGATACAGGCTTGAATATGAGTGTATGTAGCCCCGGGAGCTGGTAGTTGCTAGTTCACTGTCATAAAGTGAAAGCCTACGAAGAATGGGGCCAACCAGAGTAGAATGAAGAAATGGAGAATGAAAACCATCCTGGACAATCTACTTGAGCCACTGGATCGAGCCTCACCTGAAGCCTGTCTGTGTTCCCCACGTGGCCCCTGTCCACACCCTGTTCAGGATTCTTCCTGCCTCATTACAGCTGGGCAGAGGTGGGGGGTTCAGACTCCCACTAGCACTCTGCCCTCACTACCCACTCTGCCCTCACTACTCCCTGTCAAGGGAGTTGGTACCCCTGGAAGGTTGTAAAAGTCCTGGCTTCCCTCATGGCCTTCCCTGACACCAATACAATGTGGAGGAAGACATGTACCACTACATGGGGGTGGAAATCCAGGCTCCCCTTGTGATCTGGACACAAGCTAGGAAGAAAGTCTGTTTCTGAAGTCTGTCAGTCTTCTCTGACACCACCCAGGCTGGAAGGAGAGGGCTGCTTCATTTTAGTCTGGTAAAGGCTGGTCTAGGCTCCCACTGACAGCACTGGGAGAGGGGCTGCAGATTTTTCTGTGGCCTGTGGCTGAAGCAGGGCAATTATTATCTAATTATTTTCTTTCTTGCTAGGCTGACCCTTTTCTGGCTTTTAGCTGCAGACACAAGGCATTTCTTGGAGTTTTTTGTCCTCACTCATGGGCATTGCTAGATTGCTGTCTTTTCCAGCATTCCAATCTGTGATGCTGAAGCAAAGGAAAACTCAGAGAATGGCAGTTCCTTGAACTGGAGGCCTAGTCAGTCTGCCTTCTTTCCTCCTTTCAGAGTCTTCTTACATTGCTTTATATCCATAATGTCCAGGCTTTTTACCTGTACTTAGCAGGAGGAGTAGGGAAAAACTGCGTCTATATCCTGAAGTAGAAGTCCCCACTTCATGTGAATTTACTTCTTCTAAATTTGCTGGGGCTGTCTTTATTGCCCAGAGTGTGGTCTGTCTTCATAATTCTTCCATGGGTATTTAAGTGGAATGTGTATTCTTCAGTTGTTAGCTGGAGTCCTCTTTCATATTAAGCCAGTTTTACTTACAGTTTTGTTTAGATCTGTAGTCTTACAAAATGCTGTCTAATGATGTGACTCACAGATTCTCTCAATCAAAGACAGGGCTTCTAACAACCTAAATGAACATCAATAGATGAATGGATAAAGATGTGGCGCATATACACAATGGAATATTACTCAGCCGTAAAAAAGAATGAAATAATGCCATTTGCAGCAACATGAATGGACCTAGAGATTATCATACTAAGTCAGACAAAGACAAATATATGATACCACTTATTTGGGAATCTAAAAAAAGTGATACAAATGAACTTATTTACAAAACAGAAACAGACTCACAGACAGACTCACAGACATAGAAAACAATCTTATGGCTACCAAAGGGGAAAGGGGGTTGGGAAGGCATAAATTAAGAATTTGGGATTAACAGATACACACTACTATATATAAAATAGATAAACAAGACCTACTATATAGCACAGGAAACTATATTCGACATCTTTAATAACCTATAATGTAAAGGAATCTGAAAAAGTCTATATAACTGAATCACTTTGCTGTACACCTTAAACTAACACAACACTGTAAATAAACTATACTTCAAAAAGTATTAAACAAAACAACAGGGCTTCTAAGATTCTTAAGGGTGTTATACCTTAGAAAAGGGTTAAGGTAAAGAAGTTTTTATCCAGAAGACATTTGTGCGCATGACTGCTGTCTAATGAAATGAACCCCACTGACAGTCACAGGAGATGCATAAAACCTTTAAGAGAATCATGTATGCAGAGTCATAGATGCTCCAGCTCAGAGCAAAAGGAACAAAAAAATTACAAAATTAAAAAAAAAAAAAAAACCTTTGGAACTCCAAACTTTTAAAAGCCAGAAATAGGTTGAGGAATCTACTTAGCTACAAGCCTGTGCTGCCTTTCATGGCCAAAGAAGGGCGATTTGGAGGACAAAAGCATAACCTACCAAAAAGCACCAAGAGCTCTGAGAGCGGAGTGAAGGCTTTGGAGAATCATTTCCAGGAAGAACATCCTGCATTTACCTGGGTGAATTTAGAATTGCTATAAATCTGTAACTCTTTTGTGTTTCTCATCATCTCTTTTCTGGGACAGGAATGTCTATAGTGGTCATCCACTGCCTTAAGCATACTTGTATGTTAGATGTATAGGGGCAGTTGTCTCTTTATTCCACAGGCCTGCAAGTCTGAAGGAACTTTACTCCAGGAATAGCAAGTAAAAAACTGCATGTGAGGAAACTCATCTACACCTGGACTTGATTTAGATGAGTTGACACTAGAGGTCTATCTGATGCTGTGATGGAATGAGATGTAGGTGGGGATGGGGGGAAGAATGGGAGGGTGTGAGTGTATTCTACATGTGGGGGGAAATTGAACCATTTGAGCCAGAGGGCAGACTCTCGTAACCAGCATTCCAAATGACCTCCAAAATGTGGTCTCTCTCCTTCCCTCTCCCCTACCTCTCTCCCCACCTACTCTCCCCTCCCCCGACTCTCTCCTTCTCTCCCTCTTTTCCTCTCTTCCATTCTATGGAAGAAGCTTTGTTATAAGCAGCCCTAATAAGAGCTCCACATGGTAAAGAAATGAAGCCTCCTGCCAATGACCAGGTAAGTGAGTTTGGAAGTGGCCCAGACCCTTCAGAGAGTCTGCAGCCTCAGTTAACAGCTTAACTGCAGGCTCATGAGAGTAGCTGAGCCAGAATGACTCAGCTAAGCTGGTCTCAGATTCCTGAACCTAAGAAACTGTGTGAAATAAAAAAAAAATTTGTTGTTTGCAACATGCCAAATTTCAGATAATGTGTTACACAGCAATAAATAGGCAATACTCCAAACTTTCTCAATTTACATAACCAGAATAGTGTACAAAGAAGGTATGAATTTTATCCACATACTTATTTCAACGGTATTGTTCTTATGAATGTATTCAAAATGGGTTTGTGAATCAGTGTCACCTACTATCATTACACCTGTAAGTATGGTTGTTTCCTGAGCAAAAGGCAAGCTTTTCCTCATGTGGTGGCATGATTCTTTGGGTAGGACATGTAATTATAGAAAAAGTCTCCATAGTATTGTCATTTATGTGCCAAACTTCCCTATGCTTCTGGTTGGCCTTTTGGGGAACTGGTGACTGACTGGAGTAAGGAGATGTTCTCTCAACTCACGGCTGCGGAACAACATGGAGCGTGGATTTCATCTTTTATTTTCTTATACTGTTGTACATTAACTCTCAATTGCCATGCTAAGCTCAGTAGAAATCAGACACCCTTATATGTAGGCATCTGTCTGCTTTTCTTGACAAGTAATAATTTGGGGGTCATATAAGATGACCCACTGAAAGCAGCCCCCACAGGATAACAAGGTGATTTAAATGGAGTTTGTTTGAAACAAGTCTTTGGTTTCTAATCAGTATGCGGTTGTGTTGTGACTTGGTTTACAGCATTTCTTCCTTATTTTTCCCCCTTTCTTTTTCCTTGTTTTCAATCATAACAAGTACAACAGCATATTGTATAGTTTACAAATAATTCTGGTAGCTTTAGAGGGTTTCAGTAAAAGGTGGGGTTTTTTCCCCTTACTTTTGTTTTAAAAGGGAGTAGAGATTGTTACCGTTATACCTCATGCACTGCTTAAAACTTTAAAGCCTAAACTAAATTATCTTTCTGGCAGATATTTCAACAAACTCTTTTAATGTTCTGCTTGGCAGCATTTGTATTATGGACATACACTGTCCTCTGTAAAGAAGTGGTGGTTATGTGTCTAGGGACAGAGAAATGGAAGCCCTCTCTGTAAGGCACATACACCAAGAATCTATGTCTTTAATTAAGCATTCTACCGCCTATTTAAGAAGAAAAATAGACTGTCAGATACTTAATGATTTTTGTTCCTATTTATGCTTTTTGTCTTTGTGCTTTTAACAGCAACATTTTGTCTTCTGCTCTGTATCTTTCTCCACATCTGTCTTTTGTGCCATTTATATTCAGAATAGATAGATATGAGATGAACTTACAAATCATTTAACATTTTTTGCCTGGTATCTTTCCTTGATATTGTGTATTAGCTTATCTCATATTAAAAGGCCTTTACAATTACAGACCAGGAAGAACCTGTTCAGAAATTTGGCTTTCAGAAAGCAGGAGGGCAGGTGCTATACATATTAGAAACCTAAAAGAGGTGCTTGAATATATTGACATATGTAATTATACTACTATTACAGTACTTTTAAATTTTATTATTATTTAAAAACACTTTATACCACCAGGATGAACATCTTTCTCTCTCTCCTCTTGACTTCTAAACTCTCTTGGGAAACAAAGCTGTCTCTATTTCTATTGCATATAGTGTTCAATATGGAAACCTGGCAGGTGGATGTCAAGAGACTTAAAGCATTCTGACATGATACGGATTTGCTCCTCCTTTCAAACTAGTACTGTGAAATGATAGTCAGAAGCAGAGGGCGATAAGGTGCCTGGCCAGAGGAGATTTCAAGGTAATGTTATTGACAGTTTTCATTCCACACTTTTCCATGTCTGATTATCTTCCAGATAGTTCCCAAAGCAGATAAAAATGACCATGACAAAGCACGTATTAGTAATCAAATCTATCCCATAAGGAATTATAAATAATTCCATAAATCTGTTCCATATCTATTCTTCATGTTCTGAAAACAATCTAATAATACATTTGGCATATTGTATATGTTAAAAAAAAACATGGTAATGTTAATAAAAGGAAAAGAATTTCTAATGCCACAAAAAAGACTTTTTACTATACATGCACTCTCTCACTTTTCAAATTATCTAATAAAAGATCAGTGATTTTCAGTTTATTTTTAATTTTCAATTCATTGCATGTGGATTGAATTGAGAAATATAATTTTAATATATTAATAATTATAATTATTAGTTATATTATTAATATAATTAAGAATTAATAGTAAATTAATAGTAAAACAAAATACAAAGGAAAACACAGAAAATACAAGATTTTTGATCAGGCAATAGATGTCAAGGCAATGTCCAAAATATTTTAAGGTTTCTAAACATTGTCTCTAAATTTCTGTATTTGCTGCAACTTCTTAACAGAGTTGGTGGAGTGGGATTGGTTCACAGGAGACACTTTGAATAGTGGGGCTATAACTGATCTAAAAGGATGATGCAGGCAGTCCTAGGGCAGGTGGTGAGGCACAGACAGTATCTGTCTCTTCTCCAGTACATACTTTTGCCACAGATTTTTCTACGAAGAGAACATTTATTTCTACTTAATTTTTATTTAGGGTAAATGTAATTGCCTTCCATTATTCATCTGAAATAAATGTTTAAAGACAAGCTACATTTTTTCAAAAAATGGGTTAGAGCAGCAAAACTGGCAGAGTAGAAAGACCCAGAGCTCACCTCCTCTCATGTGTACACCAAAATCACAACTATCTGCAGAACAATCACCAATGAAAATGACTGGAACCTACCACAAAAGATCTACAACTAAAGACATAAAGAAGGACCACAATAGGACAGGTAGGGGGGCAGACTCGTGATATAATCAAATCCCATACCCCCCAGGTGGGTAATCCACAAACTGGAGAGTAATTCTATTGCAGAGATTCTCCCACAGGAGTGGGAGTTCTGAATCCCATGTCAGGCTCCTCAGCCTAAGGGTTTGGAACAGGAAGATGAGCCCCCAGAGCATTTGGCTTTGAAGGCTAGTGGGGCTTAACTGCAGGAGCCCCACAGGACTTGGGGAAATAGAGATTTCACTCTTAAAGGGTGCACACAAAGTTCACATGCACCAGGACTCACAGCAAAAACAGTAATGTGATAGGAGGCTGGGCCAAACCTACCTGCTGGGCATGGAAAGTCTCATGGAGAGGCAGGGTGGTAGAGGCTGTGGCTCACCCTAGGGACACAGACACTGGTGGTATACATACTAGGGAACATTCAGCCTCATAAACACGGCTGCTGCTGGTGACTGAGATCTTGGCTCATTAGCTCCAAGATCCGGAACCACCTGAAAGCCCAGGCGCCAGTGCTGGGATATCTCAGGCCAAACAACTAACTGGGCAGGGACACAGCACAACCCATCAGCAGACAGGCGGCCTAAAGAGTAAAGAGTTCACAGACGCCTCTGGACTCACCCCTAGACACAGCACAGGCCACAAGAAGGCCAAGACCCAGCTCAACCCACCAGTGGACAGGCACCAGCCCCTCTCACCAGGAAGCCTGCATAAGCCTCTAGACCAGCCTAACCCACCAGGGGACAGACACCAGAAGTAAGAAAACTATGATCCCTCAATACAGTTCAGACCCTACCCTGGGAGCAGCTGGGGCCTGGCCCTGCTCAATATCAGGCCAACACAACCTTCAGGAATCCATGGACCCCATACCCAACTGTGTCAGGAACAAGCCTCTCACCACCAACAATCTGAAATGAGATCTGGGATTCCTGGATACTACAGCTGGACTCCAGAGACTAGCACGGCCTGCCAGTATATTGAGACTGAGCTTAGGATCTGGCTTCACCTGCCAGTGGATGGGCAACACACACAAGTCTTCAGGACCCTGTCTTCACCCATCAGGGAGCCAGCACTAGCCCCAGGGCCCTCTAGGATTCCACAACCAGTGCCTCAGGACCAGGCCCCCCTAAACAGCAGGAAGTAGCATCCACACAAGGCAGGGCCTGGCAACCAACGAGACTAGGGGCCAACCAAGCCTACAACACTGCCCACATAGTCCTCCCACCATAACAGAAGGACCCATGCAGCCCTCTTAGGGGGAACATCTAGAGCATATAGCTTGGGTGATGAGAGGGGAGTATACTGCTGGGATACACAGGACACCTCCTACAGAGGGCCAATTACCCAACGTTAAGAAACATAACTAACCTACCACATACATAAAAATACAAATAGTAACTTAGACAAAATGAGTTGGAAGAGGAACATGTTCCAGATGAAAGGACAACATAAAGCCCTGGAAGAAGAACTAAGTGAAGTGGAGGCAGGCAATCTACCCAAGAAAGAGTTCTGGATAGCGATCTTAAAGATGATCCAAGAACTCTAGAGGAGAATGGATGCACAGAGTGAGAAGCAGAAAAGCTCACCAGTAAAGGTAAACATACAGTAAAGGTAGGAAATCATCCACACACAAAGCTACTAGGGAGCTTAAAAGACAAAAGCAGTAAAATCATCTGTATCCATTATAAGCAGTCAAGGGGTACATAAAACAATTACATGTAAAATATGATATCAAAAACTGTAATTGTGAGGGGAGAAGAGTACAAATGCAGGGTTTTTAATATCCATTTGAAATAAAAAGATCAGCAACTTAAACCTATATACACACATATACCTATAAAATATAGGTATACTTTATATGTATATATACCTATATATATACACCTATAAAAAAACCTGAAGGCACCTGCAAACTTAAAATCTATAATAGATATATATATACACAAGAATGAAAAAGGAATCCAAACATAACACTAAAGATAGTCATCAAATCACAAGAGAACAGAAGAAGAAAGGGGAAAAAAGACCTACAAAAACAAATCCAAAACAATTAACAAAATGGCAATAAGAAGATACATATCAATTACTACCTAAAATGTAAATAGACTAAATGCTCCAACCAAAAGACACAGACTGGCAAAATGGATACAAAAACAAGAACCATATATATGATGCCTACAAGAGAATCACTTCAGATCTAAAGACACATACAGACTGAAAGTGAGGTGATCGAAAAGGTCTATTTGCATTCCATGCAAACAGAAAAGGTCTATTTGCATTCCATGCAAATAGAAATCAAAAGAAAGCCAGAGCAGCAATGCTTACATCAGACAAAATAGACTTTAAAATAAAGACTATTACAAGAGACAAAGAAGGACACTACATAATGATCAAGGGATCGATCCAAGAAGAAGATATAACAATTGTAAATATTTATGCAACCAACATAGGAGCACCTCAATACATAAGGCAAATATTAACAGCCATAAAATGGGAAATCGACAGTAATACAATCATAGTAGGGGAACTGAACACCCCACTTTCACCAATGGACAGATCATCCAAAATGAAAATAAAAACGGAAACACAAGCTTTAAATGATACATTAAACAAGATGCACTACATTGATATTTATAGGACATTCCATCCAAAAACAACAGACCACACATTTTTCTCAAGTGCTCATGGAACATTCTCCAGGATAGATCATATCTTGGGTCACACACCAAGCCTTGGTAAATTTAAGAAAATTGAAATTGTATCAAGTATCTTTTCCGACCACAATGCTGTGAGACTAGATATCAATTACAGGAAAAGATCTGTAAAAAATACAAACACATGGAGGCTAAACAATACACTACTTAATAACGAAGTGATCACTGAAGAAATCAAAGAGGAAATCAAAAAATACCTAGAAACAAATGACAATGGAGACACGACGATCCAAAACCTATGGGATGCAGCAAAAGCAGTTCTAAGAGGGAAGTTTATAGCAATACAATCCTACCTTAAGAAGCAGGAAACAGCTCGCATAAACAACCTAACCTTGCACCTAAAGCAATTAGAGAAAGAAGAATAAAAAATCCCCAAAGTTAGCAGAAGGAAAGAAATCAGAAAGATCAGATCAGAAATAAATGAAAAAGAAATGAAGGAAACGATAGCAAAGATCAATAAAACTAAAAGCTGGTTCTTTGAGAAGATAAACAAAATTGATAAACCATTAGCCTGACTCATCAAGAAAAAAAGGGAGAAGACTCAAATCAATAGAATTAGAAATGAAAAAGGAGAAGTAAAAACTGACACTGCAGAAATACAAAGGATGATGAGAGATTATTACAAGCAACTCTATGCCAATAAAATGGACAACCTGGAAGAAATGGACAAATTCTTAGAAATGCACAACCCGCCGAGACTGAACCAGGAAGAAATAGAAAATAGGAACAGACCAATCACAAGCACTGAAATTGAAACTGTGATTAAAAATCTTCCAACAAACAAAAGCCCAAGACCAAATGCCTTCACAGGAGAATTGTATCAAACATTTAGAGAAGAGCTAACACCTATCCTTCTCAAACTCTTCCAAAATATGGCAGAGGGAGGAACACTCCCAAACTCATTCTACAAGGCCACCATCACCCTGATACCAAAACCAGACAAGGATGTCACAAAGAAAGAAAACAACAGGCCAATATCACTGATGAACATAGATGCAAAAATCCTCAACAAAATACTAGCATACAGAATCCAACAGCACATTAAAAGGATCATACACCATGATCAAGTGGGGTTTATTCCAGGAATGCAAAGATTCTTCAATATACTCAAATCAATCAATGTGATACACTATATTAACAAATTGAAGGAGAAAAACCATATGATCATCTCAATAGATGCAGAGAAAGCTTTCGACAAAATTCAACACCCATTTATGATAAAAACCCTGCAGAAAGTAGGCATAGAGGGAACTTTCCTCAACGTAATAAATGCCATATATGACAAACCCACAGCCAACATCGTCTTCAATGGTGAAAAACTGAAAGCATTTCCACTAAGATCAGGAACAAGACAAGGTTGCCCACTCTCACCACTCTTATTCAACATAGTTTTGGAAGTTTTAGCCACAGCAATCAGAGAATAAAAAGAAATAAAAGGAATCCAAGTCGGAAAAGAAGAAGTAAAGCTGTCACTGTTTGCAGATGACATGATACTATACATAGAGAATCCTAAAGTCGCTACCAGAAAACTACTAGAACTAATCAATGAATTTGGTAAAGTAGCAGGATACAAAATTAATGCACAGAAATCTCTGGCATTCCTATACACTAATGATGAAAAATCTGAAAGTGAAATTAAGAAAACACTCCCATTTACCACTGCAACAAAAAGAATAAAATATCTAGGAATAAACCTACGTAAGGAGACAAAAGACCTGTATGCAGAAAATTATAAGACACTGATGAAAGAAATTAAAGATGACACAAATAGATGGAGAGATATACCATGTTCTTGGATTGGAAGAATCAACACTGTGAAAATGACTCTACTACCCAAAGCAATCTACAGATTCAATGCAATCCCTATCAAGCTACCACTGGAATTTTTCACAGAACTAAAACAAAAAATTTCACAATTTGTATGGAAACACAAAAGACCCCGAATAGCCAAAGCAATCTTGAGAACGAAAAATGGAGCTGGAAGAATCAGGCTCCCTGACTTCAGACTATACTACAAAGCTACAGTAATCAAGACACTATGGCACTGGCACACAAACAGAAATACAGATCAATGGAATAGGATAGAAAGCCCAGAGTTAAACCCACGCACATATGGTCACCTTATCTTTGATAAAGGAGGCACGAATATACAATGGAAAAAAGACAGCCTCTTCAATAAGTGGTGCTGGGAAAACTGGACAGCTACATGTAAAAGTATGAAATTAGAACACTCCCTAACACCATACACAAAAATAAGCTCAAAATGGAATAATGACCTAAATGTAAGACCAGACACTATCAAACTCTTAGAGGAAAACATAGGCAGAACGCTCTATGACATAAATCACAGCAAGATCCTTTTGGACTCACCTCCTAGAGAAATGGAAATAAAAACAAAAATAAACAAATGGGACCTAATGAAACTTAAAAGCGTTTGCACAGCAAAGGAAACCATAAACAAGACCAAAAGACTACCCTCAGAATGGAAGAAAATATTTGCAAATGAAGCAACAGACAAAGGATTAATCTCCAAAATTTACAAGCAGCTCATGCAGCTCAATAACTAAAAAACAAACAACCCAATCCAAAAATGGGCAGAAGACCTAAACAGACATTTCTCCAAAGAAGATATACAGATTGCCAACAAACACCTGAAAGAATGCTCAACATCATTAATCATTAGAGAAATGCAAATCAAAACTACAATGAGGGGCTTCCCTGATGGCGCAGTCGTTGAGAGTCTGCCCGCCAATGCAGGGGACACGGATTCGTGCCCCGGTCCACGAGGATCCCACATGCCGCGGAGTGGCTAGGCCCTTGAGCCATGGCCGCTGAGCCTGCATGTCCGGAGCCCGTGCTCCGCAACAGGAGAGGCCACAACAGTGAGAGGCCCACGTACCAAAAAAAAAAAAAACTATAATGAGACATCATCTCACACCAGTCAGAATGGCCATCATCAAAAAATCTAGAAACAATAAATGCTGGAGAGGGTGTGGAGAAAAGGGAACAGTCTTGCACTGTTGGTGGGAATGTAAATTGATATAGCCACTATGGAGAACAGTACGGAGGGTCCTTAAAAAACTACAAATACAAGTACCATACGACCCAGCAATCTCACTACTGGGCATATACCCTGAGAAAACCATAATTCAAAAAGAGTCATGTACCAAAATGTTCATTGCAGCTCTATTTACAATAGCCAGGACATGGAAGCAACCTTGGAAGCAATCAACAGATAAATGGGTAAAGAAGATGTGGCACATATATACAATGGAATATTACTCAGCCATAAAAAGAAATGAAATTGAGTTATTTGTAGTGAAGTGGATGGACCTAGAGTCTGTCATACAGAGTGAAGTAAGTCAGAAAAGGAAAAACAAATACCGTATGCTAACACATATATATGGAATCTAGGGGTAAGACAGGAATAAAGACACAGACCTACTAGAGCATGGACTTGAGGATATGGGGAGGGGGAAGGGTAAGCTGTGACAAAGTGAGAGAGTGGCATGAACATATATACACTACCAAACGTAAGGTAAATAGCTAGTGGGAAGCCGCCACATAGCACAGGGAGATCAGCTTGGTGCTTTGTGACCACCTAGAGGGGTGGGATAGGGAGGGTGGGAGGGAGCGAGACGCAATAGGGAAGAGATATAGGAACATATGTATATGTATAACTGATTCACTTTGTTATAAAGCAGAAACTAACACACCATCGTAAAGCAATTATACTCCAATAAAGATGTTTAAAAAAAAAAAAAGAATTCTGTATCTAGCAATATTACCCTTCGGAATTGAAGGTGAAACAAAGACATTCATACATAACCGAAGACTAATAGAATCAACTGCTAACAGACTTGGTTTATAAGAAATAGTAAAGGAAGTCTTTGAAAGGGATATTCTAGATAATATCTTGTAGTAACTATTGTTTCTGATTTTTATTCCCCCCTCCCTCTGAAGGTTATTGTTCTTTTTTGTGTATTTAGTAATGTGGTTGGACGTTATTAATAAAATCTTTCTTTCTCACAATGTGTGTTAGCTGAGATCTTGGCTTAGTTAAGTTTTATTATTGTTGGTGGTGTTATTATTATTTTAAACATGGCTAGCAGGAGTAGCCTGTGTTTCTGCATTGCAGGGCCAGGACTAAGGTGAGACCAGTAAGGACCCTTGAAAGGGAAATTTAAGGAGGTATTTGTTCTCAGTATTGTGCAATACAGGATTGATTGATGGGTCTGTGTGTAGTTTTAGTAGCACACTCAATGTTATATATTTTTCAATCTCTCCCTATTTTCTTTTTGCTAGAACCTCTCATGTGTCCTTTGCATGTGTGTGCAGCCTCCTTCTGTTGGCAATATTTTGATATCTTGAACTATATCCAGTGTTTGATACAAAAGTGCACAGCCTCTGTTCAAATCCAGGCATACTTAGAGAGCATATAAAGGTTGTCTATGGCTATCTCACCTTCCAGATTTTCCTGTTAAATCCCTGTTTAGTCTTTGGCTCTGCCACTTACTCCAACTGGGACTGCAATCTCGGTCTAGGATATCTTCAGGTCTTTGCTTTTCTCTGCTGGGTGCAGGGTTTTTGCCTTGTACTCTAAATTAATTGCTCCTTCTCCAGCATCAATGCTGCTGATTTCCCAGATTGTCCCTTTCTGATAGAATCACCCTGCCTACTAAGCTGCAGGGCAGGTATCAATAGATGGGAGCAGCTCCAGGCAAGAATGCTGCAGACACCCACTATTCTTTATCTGAAAGTTAGTAGTTCCTCATGAAAAAAAAATGCATTTCCATTTGCTGTATGCATTTGGCTGAATCCCAGAGAACCAAAATGGTTGTTTCTGGCAATTTTGTCCAACTATATTTTTACTTTTGAGGAAGAGGGTTTGCCAACCTTCTCATTTTGACATGCCGTAAGTAGCCTATGTTCATTTGACCATCTAGGACATATTTTCTTCATCTATGAATTAGGTCTAATGCTGCTTAATGTGCCAATCTCACATGACTTTTGTGGCAGTCAAATGATACATTTATAATTATAACAGCTAGCATTACGGACATATATACACTACCAAATGTAAAATAGATTAGCTAGTGGAAAACAGCCACATAGCACAGGGAGATCAGCTCGGTGCTTTGTGACCACCTAGAGGGGTAGGATAGGGAGGGTGGGAGGGAGACGCAAGAGGGAGAGGACATGGGGATATATGTATATGTATACCTGATTCACTCTGTTATAAATCAGAAACTAACAGACCATTGTAAAGCAATTATACATCAATAAAGATGTTAAAAAAAAATAACAGCTAGCATTCACTGATGGCCTTTTTAACACCAAAAACTATTTTGAGAATTTTAAATATATTACTTTATTTAATCCTCAAAAAACCTGATTGGTTATGCATCTTAATTATTAATTTTAGAGATTAGAAAACTGAAGGAATTAACAGGTTAAGCTGTCTATGGACACAGAGCTAGTGAGGAAAAAAAAAAAAGGATCCAGAGCCTAAACTTTTAATACCCATATTTTGGCACCCACATTGTAAAGTGTGAGAATAAGATATTTATGCTATCCTCCATATTCTATCTCATCCTCCAGATATTTACAGGAGTTTTCAGTCACTGGTTTATCTACTGACTCTTCATTTTCTTTATCAGCTCTGTGTCTCAGAATGGATAACCTGTAGGTATGAATAGAACCAGAATTTTCAGAGCAGAGGGCAACAAGCCAAAGAGATTTTGATTAGGAAACTGAAGAGCTATGGCATAGAAAACATAGCACAGAACAGCACATGGCCTATCTAGTTGTCATTTTGACAAACTGATTTTCTTCCCTTTGGGGATAGTCAGAGTTTATGAGTCATCTCCAGTCAGCTGTCTGATAAGAGTCTTTGGTGTTCTGAGAAGCAAATCATATTTTCTTTTCCATGCCACTGGATCTTCAGAATTGAGGATATATCACACAGTGTTTTATTTTCTTATTGTTATTTACTTTTTACTAAGGTCTTAAGAGATGTACAGAAAAGATATCTCTGTGAGGAATGCAAATAACAACCACCACATAAAGTCTGGGTGATGACATGAAAACATTTCTCACTAGAGGTGGAGAGAACACACGGAAACAATCCTCCCACTTCATCAGTTTATGTCAAGGCTTATTCCCAAGTGGCCACATGGAGCCCACACAGTTGAAGCCTCATTTGACATACACAAATACACTCTGGATCCTTTGCAATAACAACTGTCTACCCTACATTATTCTGTCTCCATTATGTCAATATTAAATAAGCATTATGTCCAGCGTAAAGAACAATGACTGCCCTTTATTTCAAAGGCCATTGATTCTCTATTTGTTTTTGAAGTAAATGTCAGTTAGGAGGAAAAAAATGCACCAGTATTAAAACCGGATGTGACTGGGTTGCAAAGCACTTACTTCTTGCCTAAAGTACTTGGGCTTGATAACAGCAATGCCCTAAAGGTGCACTCCCACAGAGAGGCAGCAATGGGTTCAAATTCAGCTCTACCACTTATACCTCTGCAATACTGGTCTAATATTTGGATTTTTAGATTTGGGTTGGATTTTTTTAGATTTACTTTGGATTTCTTTTTTATTGGTGATCCATAATTAAAATACTTTGTACTAGAAGATAGTCATTGTAGGAATCAGACTATGATGGTACAAAGAGAAAACTCCATGATCGGGGAAGATAAATCAGTTGAATGGGAACTGTTGCATGTTGCAGAAAAGAGTATGAGTCTTAGAGTTGTACAGAAGCAAATTCAAATTCTGATTCTGCTAATTTATACCTGTGGGGACATAGGCAGGATACTTAATTGAAACTCTGTTTTCTCATTGGTTAACTGAAGATAATAGAAATGCCTAACATCTATTGAGTATCCATGATGTACAAAGCACTGTTTTAAACATACATCATTCAATTTTTCAGGAAAACACAATGAAGCAAGTTCTATTAATATGCCCATTTTATAGAGGAGGAAATTAAGCCTTTAAAAGTTTGGGTGACTTACCCAAAGTCACAAAGTTGGTAGGTGGGAGAGCCATTTTTATATCCAACTGTCTGGTTCTAAAGGCTGTACATTTAACAACTAAATTAAAATGTCTCCTTACCTCTTTAAGGTGATTACGTATGTGTGTGTCTGTTATTATTATACATGGGTATATATGTTATTTGTAATGATATATTTGTCATTATATGGATATTTATCTTATATATAAATTACATGCTATATATTTAAAGTATTTCATAAGCATTAATATTAGTAAATGGCTATTTTTGCTGATGAACTCTTAAAAAGACACCATCAAAGATTTTAACAAATGTAATTAATATTTATTACTTCAGATATTGAACTATGTTTTTTTCCTTAATTTAACTCATTTAATTTCAATGAAAAACATGCTGAAGCAAATATAATTATCTATTAATTAAATAGATTAATTTAAAAAAAGAGAGAGCTCAGGCAATTGAGTGACTTCCTCTGGATTACACAGCTACTAAAGCTGGAATTTAAACTTGATTTTCTAGTGCCAATGTACACATCTTCTCACTATATCACAGAGTGGATTAAACTATGCTCCATGGTTTATAAATATATTTTTGACAAACATTTTGTTATCCACCTATTAGCTCTTTATTCGCCTTTTTTAAAAAAATAACTTTTTCCATTATTTTTTGAACATACACCAGGAGTTATGATTAACACATGCCAGGGAAGGTAGAAGAATGTCTTAGTTATCAGCAAACATTCTTCCATAAATCCATGAATATTTTTAATTAGGGATATGACATACTTGATAGACAACTTAGTTTTCAAGTGTCTATTACTGAAGACATCCTGTAATCATAATTTTCTCACCTTATTATTGCATAAAAGGACATGTGTATAATAATGATGAAGCTGCCAAAATCTCTGATAGCTAATGCAATATCAAATAACTTGGTGTGATCCTAGGTAGATGAAGGGGAGAGAATCTAGAAATACTGTATGTCACAATACATTCTGAGCTACTGAGCTCATCTGAGAGTCATCACTGTTTTGATTTGTGAAGGTAAACTGACCCAGACAAGGAATCAGAAACACACGCAGACATTTGCGTCACATCATACATAACCCTGGGTTTTTCTGCATTGGTAAATATGCCAGCAAAATCATGACTTTCTGAAGTAATTTACAAATCAGAAAGACCTGGGTTCAAATCTGGTACCCAGCCCTGTTTAGCTGAAAAACCATGGGTGAGCTAGTTAACCATGGGTGAGCTAGCTAACCAATCTCATTTATAAGAGGGAAAGCTGAAATACTGTGAGATTCACATGAGACAAAGCGTAGCACAGTGTCTGTCAGCTTACTATTACTGCTTTTGTTATCTGTCTGCAGCAGATTTTTCCGAATTTCTCTCAGTTTGCTAAACGCAACAAGGTATTCATTGTTGATATTACAAGTCTTCCTGACAATGGTGGGGAACCTTAGTTAGATAAAGGACTATAAAATTTTTAAACTGTCTTTTTTCAAGCACTTGTATTTTCATGCCTACACTTTTAATGTTGTTTTTGTCTTGATTTGTGGCAGATCTTTATGGTGTACATGGGGTGTAGAAGTTGTGGAAAAGAATATAAAAATGGTTAAGAACTACTTTCAGAAATTTGTAATTTACAGAGTGGATAGACATGAATAGGACTCCAAAGGGAGTGCACTATGGTAAGTTCTAAGTAACAGATGAGTAACAGAAGAGTCATAACATTCTGAGAGGAAAAAAATATGTCTCTTGGAAGGATCAGGTAACGCTGAGAGCAGAAAGTAGGCTTTGAAAGGTTGAATAGGAAGCATCAGAAGGCTATTAAAATGTAGGAAATTACCAAGTAGAACTTAAGCCAAGTTCTAGGGAAGTGATAGATTATAGGCAACAAATAAGAACCAAAACTAGATAGTAAATGCTGAAGAACTGAGTGAGGGCAGTGGAGAATGGAAAAAGGGTCAATTTGTGCCACGTCCAGGAGCACGTGAATCAAATAGGTCATTTCCCATGACCTATAGGGTAAAGAAGTCATAAAATCACTTCAGGAAAACAACTACAGAATTTTATATTACTTCCATGTGACACGTCACCTTTGGTTGTTGGCATTTGAAATCTCCAGTAACCATTTGGGAACCTCTTAATTTGTCACCTTTCATGTGTTTTACACTTTCTAACAGTAAAGTGATGTTCAGTAAGAGGCATTTATTTAGTTTTAAAAGATTTTTTTCACACAAAAGTTGTTCATGTGCTGAAATCTGAAGGCAACAGATTTATGAGAAGTGATTCTGCATTGTCTCTACAGGGTTCCTGGGATTATTGGTTCTGGGTGAGTTTACCTGTTAATTTCTCCACCTGCAATGCTTTAATGTGAATAGTGCTGAAATCTGACTTGCTACCCTCATGATACATAAGATTGGAGGTCCTGTTTCTAAATGTGGCCTTCTGTACCTCATCCCCATCCCAGGGAGAGGAAATTTTCTAAACTATCTCATAGAATGGACAGTACTTCAATTTTCAACTTAGGCAGGGATCTCAGAAATTGTTCCCCGCAATGCACAAGGCTGAGGCCACTTTCTTATTTTCATTTGCCTGTTGAAGCCTCAACTCCTGCAATCTAATAATTTTTCTGCTACTCTGGTGGGCTATATAATGTCGATTGCTGCTCATGATTCTGGCTTTGAATTCTTTCTTCTTTCTGGTATATAAAATTTCTCTTCTTTGCTTATTTTTTAAAATGTCTTTATTGGGATATATTTCACATATCCACACAATTCACCCATTCAAAAGATACAACCCAAAACCAAATCCAAAAATACATTAAAATGATCATACACCATGATCAAGTGGGATTTATACCAGAGATGCAAGGATTTATCAATATTCACAAATCAATCAGTGTGATACACATTTATTCATAAAATGAAGAATAAAAAACATGTGATCATCTCAATAGATGTAGAAAAAGCTTTTGACAAAATTCAACACCCATTTATGATAAAAACTCTCCAGAAAGTGGGCATAGAGGGAACCTACCTCAATAATAAAGGCCATATATGACGAACACACAGCTAACATCATTCTCAACAGTGAAAAGCTGAAAGTATTTCCTCTAAGATCAGGAAAAAGACAAGGATGTCCAATCTAGCCACTTTTATTCAACATAGTTTTAGAAGCCCTAGCCACGGTAATCAGAGAAGAAAAAGAAATAAAAGGAATGCATCTTGGAAAAGAAGTAAAATTGTCACTCTTTGCAGATAACATGATACTATACATAGAAAACCCTAAAGGCACTACCAGAAAACTACTAGAGCTCATCAATGAATTCAGTAAGGTTGCAAGACACAAAATTAATACACAGAAATCTCTTGCATTTCTATGCATTAACAATGAAAGATCAGAAAGAGGAATTAAGCAAACAATCCCATTTACCATCACATCAAAAAGAATAAAATACCTAGGAATAAACCTACCTAAGGAGACAAAAGACCTGTATGCAGAAAACTATAAAACACTGATGAAACAAGTCGAAGATGACACAAACAGATAGAAAGATATACCATACTCTTGGATTAGAAGAATCAATATTGTCAAAATGACTATACTACCCAAGGCAATCTACAGATTCAATGCAATCCCTATCAAATACCAACGGCATTTTTCACAGAACTGGAACAAAAAATTTTCTAATTTGTATGGAAACACGAAAGACCCCGAATAGCCAAAGCAATCTTGAGAAAGAAAAATGGAGCTGGAGGAATCAGACTCCCTGGCTTAAGACTACAGTACAAAGCTACAGTAATCAAGACAATATGGTACGGGCACAAAAACAGAAATATAGATCAATGGAACAGGATAGAAAGCCCAGAGATAAACCCACGCACATATGGTAACCTTATCTTTGATAAAGAAGGGAAGAGTATACAATGGAGAAAAGACGGCCTCTTCAATAAGTGGTGCTGGGAAAACTGGACAGCTACACGTAAAACAATGAAATTAGAACACTTCCTAACACCACACACAAAAATAAACCCAAAATGGATTAAAGACCTAAACGTAAGGCCAGATACTATAAAACTCTTAGAGGAAAACACAGGCAGAACACGCTTTGACATAAATCATACCAATACCTTTTTGGATTCACATCCTAGAGTAATAAAAATAAAAACAAAAATAAACAAATGGGACCTAATGAAACTTAAAAGCTTTTGCACAGCAAAGGAAAACCGTAAACAAAACAAAAAGACGACCCACAGAATGGGAGAAAATATTTGCAAATAAAGCAACTGACAAGGGATTAACCTCCAAAATACACAAACAGCTCATGCAGCTCTAGATCAAAAAAAACCAAACAACCAAATCAAAAGATCTGAATAGACATTTCTCCAAAGAAGACATACAGATGGCCAAGAAGCACATGAAAAGATGCTCAACATCACTAATTATTAGAGAAATGCAAATCAAAACTACAATGAGGTATCATCTCACACAGGTCAGAATGGCCATCATCAAAAAGTCTACAAACAATAAATGACATAGAGGGTGTGGGAAAAAAGGGAACCCTCATACCCTGTCAGTGGGAATGTAAATTGGTACAACGATCCTGGAGAACAGTATGTAGCTTCCTTTGAAAAGTAGAAATAGAACTACTATATAATCCAGCAATGCCATTCCTGGGCATATATCCAGAGAAAACCACAATTCGAAAAGACACGTGAACCCCAGTGTTCATCGCAGCACTATTTACAATAGTTGAGACGTAGAGACAACTTAAATCTCCACTGACAGAGGAATGGATAAACAAGATGTGGTACATATATACAATGGAATATTACTCAGTCATATAAAAGAAGGAAATAATGCCATTTGTAGCATCATGGATGGACCTAGAGATTATCAAAATAAGTGAAGTAAGTCAGACAGAGGAAGACAAATATCATATGATATCACTTACATATGGAATCTAAAAAAAATGATACAAACAAACTTATTTACGAAACAGAAACAAACTCACAGACTTCGAAAACAAACTTACGGTTACCAAAGAAGAAATGTGGGTGGGAGGGATAAATTAGGAATTGGGGATTAATATATACACACTATTTTATATAAAATAATCAACAAGGGCCTAGTGTACAGCACAGGGAACTCTACTCAATATTCTGGAACAATATATATGGGAAAAGAATCTGAAAAGGAATAGATATATGTATATATAACTGAAACACTTAGCTGTATACTTGAAACTAACACATTATAACTCACCTATACTCCAATATAAAATAAAAATTAAATTTAAAAAATAAAAATAAAATATACAACCCAATGACTCTTCCAGTCCAATGCACAGTTTTGTGATTTTTATCACAACCAATTTTAGACTCTTTTTATTACCCCAAAAATAAACCCTTTACACCTTACCATTTACCCCTTAATCCTTTCATCTCCTCTACCCATAAGGAACCACTAATTACCTTTGTCTCTATATATTTGTCTATTCTGGACATTTCATATAAATGAAAGCACACAGTATGTGGTCCTTTGTGAATGATTTAATTAACTTAGGATGTTTTCAAGGTTAATCCACGTTGTAGCATGCATCAGTATTTCATTTCTCTTTATCCCTTAATATTCCATTGTATGGATATATCACATTTTCTTTTTCTATTCATCAGTTGATGGACCTTCAGGCTGTGTCCACTTTTTGTCTATTATGAATAATGATGGTATTAAAACTCATATACAAGTTTTTGAGTGAACATATGCTTTTATTTATCTTGAGTATATAGCTAGGAGTAGAACTGCTGGGTCAAATAGTAACTCTACAGTTAACATTTTGCAGCACTGTCAGACTCTTTTCCAATGTGACTGTATCATTCCACATTCCTACCAGTAGTATGTGATGGTTTCAATTTCTTCACATCCTCAACAATACTTGTTATTATCTATCTTTTTTATTATAGCCATGTTAGCAGTTAAAGTGATATTTCATTGTGATTTTGATTTCCATTTCCATGATGGCTAATGATGTTGAGCAACTTTTCATGTATTGATTGGCCATTAGTATATATTCTTTAGAAAAATATCTATTGAGAAATCAATATTTAATGAAGCATCTCTCAAAACGATAATTTTTATAGAAACCTGAGAGTACCCAAATTCTAAATGAATTTGAGAAATATCAGGTTTTTCATTGCATCATTAATATCTTATCATCATTATGATATATGTAACCTGAAGAGGGCATATGTCCCCAGTATCACTCCCTACCAGACTGTAAAATCTAACAAGAAAAGAACAGTCTGTTTTTATCATAATTGAGATGTTAGTAACTAATAAAGTTCCTTTAATATGGTGGATATTCAAAATTATTTGATGGAGAAATGGAGACATCGCTGTAAAAAAAAAAAAAATACACACACAAAACACCACGCTATTCCATTTGCCTGCAGCTTATTTGTTCTTTTTTATTCTCCCCAGACTAGTTTTATTCTGAAATTATTAAAAGTAATAGTACAATGTGAACCACTTGCAACTTAGCTAAAAACCATCATTATTAGCTAAAATATATTTGGTTGAAAAGAAATACCATACATATCAGGCAAAGAAGATGACTCAATTGATATATTTCAGGCCATTTTAAGTATACCCTCCTTTCTTTTCACTATTACACATTCACCAATGGTCTAGATTAGCACCAGCAAATAGCCATCAGGGGCCCGTGCTCTGCTGATGAGGTAATATTTAATTATACATTTACTGAACTTTGGTCACTAAGTGGTCTGTTTAAAGATTCTGCAGAACTGGCAGACAGACACTAAAAGGCCTCCTGGAAACTTGCTCTTTGGGTTTGGTATTTTTTATCTTTCTAGGGATTTATCCATTTCATCTAGGTTATATAATGTGTTGGCCCACATTTGTTCATGATATTCTGTTATAACTATTTTTACTTCTGTGAAGTTGGTAGTAATGTCCCCCACTTTCACTTCTGATTTTAGCAATTTGAGTTTTTCCTTTCTCAGTTTAGCTAAAAGTCTGTCAATTTTGTTGATCTTTTCCAAGAACCAACTTCTTATTTTGTTGACTTTTCTCTATATTTTTCTCATCATTAATTTTCATTCCAATCCTTATTATTTCATTTCTTCTACTTGCTTTGGGTTTAGTTCTCCCTTCTTTTTTCAGTATCCTAAGGTTGAAAATTCAGTTTTTTATTTGAGATTTTTCTTCTTTTTTTAATGTTAAGCATTTACTGCCATGTTTCCCTCTAAGCACTGCTTTGGCTGCAACCCATATGTTTTGGTGTATTGTGTATTTATTTTCATTAGTGTCAAGGTATTTTCTAATTTCCCTCGTGATTTCTTCTTTCACCCATTGGTTATATAATTTCCATGTTTGTGAGCTTTCCAGGTTTCCTGTTACTGATTTCTATCGTCATTCCACTGTGGCCCAGACAACCTTTTTATGATTTCAATATTTTTAAATTTATTAAGACTTGTTTGTAGCCTCCCATATGACCTATCCCAAAGAATGGACCACGTGGACTTGAGAAGAATATGTATTCTGTTGTTTGGTGGAATTATATGTTAGGTCTAGTTTGTGTATAATGTTGTTCAAGTCCTTTACTTTCCTCATTGGTTTTCTGTCTAGATATACTATGCTTTATTGAAAGTGGGACATTTAAATCTCTGACCATTATTGTTAAATTGTCCATTTCGCTCCTCAATTCTCCTCACGTGTTTTGAGACTCTATTATCTACTGCATAAATGGTGAGAATTATTACAGCCTACTGACAGATTGACCCGTTTTGCATTACACAATATTGTCTTTTATATCTGGTAACCTTTTTTTTTAAATAGCTTTTCAAGTCAAGTTTGACCAATGTTAGTACAGGCACTCCAGTATTCTTAGGGTTTCAGTTTGCATATCCTTTTCCACCCTTTACATTCAACCTATTTATATTTTTTAGTCTCTAGATAGCCCACAGTTGAATGTGTTTTCCTTTTTCTTTTTAATCCAGTCTGTTAATATCTTCCTCTTATATTAGTTAATCCATTCACATTTAATGCTATTTATATACTTGAATTTTTATTACCTTTTTACTTATTTTCATATGTTTTACTGCTTTTTTCTTCCTCTATTTCTCCTTTATTACTTTCTTTTGCATTAAGTGAATATTTTTGAGTGTAATATTTTAATTCCTTTAAAGATTTTTTTCACTATTTTTATTTATTTATTTTTGGCTGTGTTGGGTCTTCGTTTCTGTGCAAGGGCTTTCTCCAGTTGTGGCGAGCGGGGTCCACTCTTCATCACGCTGCACGGGCCTCTCACTGTTGCAGCCGTTCGTTGTGGAGCACGGCTCCAGACGCACAGGCTCAGTAGTTGTGGCATGGGCCCAGCTGCTCCGTGGCATGTGGGATCCTCCCAGACCAGGGCTCAAACCCATGTCCCCTGCATCGGCAGGCAGGCTCTCAACCACTGTGCCACCAGGGAAGCCCCTTTTTCACTATGTTTTTCAAGTTGTTTTCTAGTAGTTCCTAATCTTATAAGACTTACCAGAATCTACTTCAGATGTATACTGACTTAATTCTAGTGAAATATAGAAGCATTACTCCCATACTGCTCTACCTTCTCTTCCCTCTTTTTGTGCTATTATACAATACATAGTATGTCTAATTATATTACAAGCCCAACATATATTGTTATACTTATTATTTTATGTCTGTTAAAGAAGATGAGGAAAGAAAGATGAGTTAGTATATATCTTTTGAGTTTGTTATATATAACTTATTTTTTATTTTAAGACTGTATATTTTAAGATCAATTTTAGGCTTACTACAAAATTGAGAGCGAAGTAGAGATTTCCCATATACTCCCTGCCCCCACACAATGGTAGCCTCTCTCAGGAGAGAGAAGCCTCCTAGGCAGCAGGCTCTCTACTCATGCTTGCAACTCATACTCGAGTTAGGAGAAACTCATGGGCCTTCATGCCCGTATCTCAAGCAAAATCTTAGCAGAAGAGCATACAAAATGTCCTAATATGACAGCTGCTGACCTCACCATTTCCCTAACATTTGAAATCCTTTCCTTTATCCAGAATGAATTTCTACAGCAGTGTTCCTATTATGAAAATTAAAAAAGAGATAATTATGTAAAAAGGATACAACATGGAAATACACAAAATCCCCATTTATGAAGTTTTAAAAACTAGCAAAACAGACATAACAAATATAAACTTCCTTCCACAGGCAGCATTCAGGTCATCTAAGAACACCTATATCTCTTGTTTAAGCTGCTGTTTTTCAAATACAGCCAGGCTCTCTTCAGAAGCAGCTGCATAGTAAAAATAATTCCTTCATTCTTCAAACCTAAGATTCCAAATATTCATAGTGACTCATGTACATATTTAAGAACTTCTCTTTAGTGTCAATATATTAAATACACTCAATAAAGCATTCATTTATTTTTAGGTATTCTGTGTACTATATTTAAAGGCACCATTTGATACCATTTTCTATGTTACAAGCTTTCACTGTCATTGACAAAGAAATGATTTCAAAGCTTTTGACGAAATTTAACACCCACTTATGATAAAAACCCTCCAGAAAGTAGGCATAGAGGGAACTTACCTCAACATAATAAAGGCCATATATGACAAACCCACAGCCTAAATCATTCTCAATAGTGAAAAACTGAAACCATTTCCTCTAAGATCAGGAATAAGACAAGGCTGTCCATTCTCACCACTATTATTCAACATAGTTTTGCACGTTTTAGCCACAGAAATCAGAGAAGAAAAAGAAATAAAAGGAATCCAAATCAGAAGAGAAGAAGTAAAGCTTTCACTACCTGCAGATGACATGATACTATACATAGAGAATCCTAAAGATGCTACCAGAAAACCACTAGAGCTAATCAATGAATATGGTAAAGTAGCAGGATACAAAATTAATGCACAGAAATCTCTTGCATTCCTATTTACTAATGATGAAAAATCTGAAAGAGAAATTAAGAAAACACTCCCATTTACCATTGCAACAAAAAGAATAAAATATCTAGGAATAAACCTACCTAAGGAGACAAAAGACCTGTATGCAGAAAACTATAAGACACTGATGAAAGAAATTAAAGATGATACCAACCGATGGAGAGATATACCATGTTCTTGGATTGGAAGAATCAACTTGTGAAAATGACTATACTACCCAAAGCAATCTACAGATTCAATGCAATGCCTAACAAACTAGAACAAAATATTTCACCATTTGTATGGAAATGCAAAAGCCTCTGAATGGCCAAAGCAATCTTGAGAAAGAAAAACGGAGCTGGAGGAATCAGGCTCCCTGATTTCAGACAATACTACAAAGCTAAAGTAATCAAGACAGTATGGTACTGGTACAAAAACAGAAATATAGATTAATGGAACAGGACAGAAAGCCCAGAGATAAACTCATGCATCTATGGTCACCTTATTTTTGATAAAGGAGGCAAGAATATACAATGGAGACAGCCTCTTCAATAAGTGGTGCTGGGAAAACTGGACAGCTACATGTAAAAGAAGGAAATCAGAACACTCCCTAATATCATACACAAAAATAAACTCAACATGGAATAAAGACCTAAATGTAAGGCCAGACACTATCAAACTCTTAGAGGAAAACATAGCCAGAAAACTCTATGACATAAATCACAGCAAGATCCTTTCTGATCCACCTGCTAGAGAAATGGAAATAAAATAAACAAATAGGACCTAATGAAACTTAAAGACTTTTGCATAGCAAAGGAAAACCATAAGCAAGATGCAAAGAAAACCCTCAGAATGTGAGAAAATATTTGCAAATGATGCAACTAACAAAGGATTAATCTCCAAAATTTACAGGCAGCTCATGCAGCTCAATATCAAAAAAACAAACAACCCAATCCAAAAATGGGCAGAAGACCTAAATAGACATTTCTCCAAAAAAGATATACAGATTGCCAACAAACACATGAAAGGATGCTCAACATCACTAATCATTAGAGAAATGCAAATCAAAACTACAGTGAGATATCACCTCACACCAGTCAGAATGGCCATCATCAAAAAATCTACACACAATAAATGCTGGAGAGGGTGTGGAGAAAAGGGAACCCTCTTGCACTGTTGGTGGGAATGTAAATTGATACAGTCACTATGGAAAACAGTATGGAGGTTCCTTCAAAAACTAAAAACAGAATTGCCATACGACTCAGCAATCTCACTACTGGGCATATACCCTGAGAAAACCGTGATTCAAAAACAAGCATGTACCACAATGTTCACTGCAGCTGTATTTACAATAGCCAGGACATGGCAGCAATCTAAGTGTCCATCGACAGATGAATGGGTAAAGAAGATGTGGCACATATATACAATGGAATATTACTCAGCCATAAAAAGATTCGAAATTGAGTTATTTGTAGTGAGGTGGATGGATCTAGAGTCTGTGATACAGAGTGAAGTAAGTCAGAAAAACGAATACCATATGCTAACAGATATATATGGAATCTTAAAAAAAAAAAAGGTTCTGAAGGACCTAGGGGCAAGACAGGAATAAGGACGTAGATGTAGAGAATAGACTTGAGGACATGGGGAGGAGGAAGGGTAAGCTGGGACGAAGTAAGAGAGTGCCAGGGACATATACACACTACCAAATGTAAAATAGATAACTAGTGGGAAGCAGCCACATAGCACAGGGAGATCAGCTCGGTGCTTTGTGACCACCTAGAGGGGTGGGATAGGGAGGGTGGGAGGGAGATGCAAGTGGGAGGGGATAAGGGGATATATGTATATGTAAAGCTGATTCACTTTGTTATAAAGCAGAAACTAACACACCATTGTAAAGCAATTATACTCCAATAAAGATGCTAAAGAAAAGCTCATGATTGTTTTCCAGAACAACTGTGGCATAAACTACCACCAATACTGTTTCAAGTTATCTGTTTCATCAGCATTATCTTCTGTCATTAAAAACGTGTCAAAAATTTATCCTTGTGAATTCGACAATAAAATAATATTTGAATAAAAAATGCATATGAGCTTACAAGGTGACTGTGTGAATACACTACAGAGATCTTCAGCTTTTAATGTAGAAACAGAAGACAAAAGAAGGCATTCTATGTTAAATACTGAAATATGTTGTATTAATTACTAAATATTATTAGAGTTCAACAAAGTATGAGCAACTGTTATTGAAGAAAGCTTCTAAAAAAAATTGATCTGTGTCTTGTAAGGTATTCTAGGGTAGAGAAACCACAAAAAGACCACTGAAATTTATAAAATTTGTACAAAATGGAAGAATGACTCACAATGGTGGGACAAAGAACACCTGAGCCCACATACTCCTCCTGTTCCCTCCTGTTTTTACAGATGAGCTGTCCATATTCTTATGAAAAGCTGATCCCTCCATTTAGGCACTAGATCCCATATTCTTTTGCCTATTCAAGAACACAGATCCTGAAATTTCCTCTCATCATCTTGACACTATTTCTTCTCTCTCTTGCAGATGGTTTCTCTTAGCTTACGCACACATTGCAATTTCTGCCATCACATAAACAAGCCCTCTCTTGACCTCACTTCCCCTTTCAAGTAACACCAATATTCCATTCACATTTACATCAAAACTCTCCGAAAGTCCTATATACTCCTTTTATCCTATGTCTCTCCACCAAATCATTCTACTGTCTCCAATCCTCCATTATAACTGCTGTTGTCAAAGCGACCAATGACCTTCATATTATCAAAGAGAATATTTAAGCCTCAGACATCATCACTGTTGAACTTTCTGCATATTTAACATTTCATCCATCCTTATTAAATAACTCTCTTTGCTTGGCTTTCAGAACACTACATACTGCTGCTTTTCTCCCTACCTTACTGTCACTCTTCTATCTTCTTTGCTCTTGTCACCTCATATTCTCAACCACTAAGCAAAGCTCAGTTCTAAATTTTCTTTTCTAATCTTATCAATGCCCATTATCTTGCTGATTTCATCTAAGCTCACTGTATTAAATCCAATCTATAAGATATCTCCTCACAAAGTGATTATTCCAATCCGAACTCCTTCTATGAACTTCATTTTTAAATGTTTAGTAATTTATCTGACGTCTCCACTTAGATGTTCAATAACAGATATTTCAGAACTACATTCCAAACTAATTTCACCCTACCAGCCCACCAAAATATGCTCCTTTCATAATCTTACCCATCTTAGTTAATGGGAATGCCGTCCCTTCCGTTTCTAAGGCCAAAACCTTTGGATTTATTCCTGATTTTAAAACAACCAGCAAATCCTGTTGTCTCTACTTTCCAATATATTCAGAAAACTCATCACTGATAGTTCCACTCTGGTCCAAATCAACAGTATCTCTTGCCCGAATCATTGCAACAGCTATCTAATTTTTTGCCCATCTTCAGTTACACAGCAGTCTGAAGATCATTTAAAATGTAACTTGGACAATACTCCTAAACGCCACGTAACTACTATTTCACTCAGAGGAAAAGCCAAAATCCATGCAGTGCCTTCCACAACCCTACATGATCTAGCCGCTCATAACCTTTCTGACTTTATCTCTTCCCCTTTCCTCCCTCTATCACTCTACACTAGCAGCACTGACAACTGTGCAGTGTCTTGATACCTGGGTTTTATGTTCACTCTTTCTCTGCCTGGAATATTCTTCTCCAAGATATTTAACATCCATGTATCAATTCTACTCTTCATGTCATTCAGGCCTTAGATCCAATATCACCCTTTCATTGATCCCTTTCCTGCCCCTTTTTCCAAGGTTACATTCCTTTATAACACCGATCACTATCTACGTCTGTCTATCTATTTATCTACCTACCTATTTATGGGATTTCTTTTTGTCTGTTTTGTTTATCTACTGAATCTCTGGTACATAGAAAAGAGTCTGGCACCTGATAGACACTCAAGGAATATTTGTTTAATGTCTCAATGAGTAAATGAATGGACTAGTTTTAGTAAGGTTAAAATGCTATGGAGTATTAAAATGGTAGTGAGATATTATAATAATAATCTTATAAAAATTACTTAGTGTAAACTATCGATGTCAGAGTGGAAAACAGGGATTTCAAGTCACTACACTGCTTGTGGCATATGCAAAACAGAACTGTGCCGCTGCCCAGTTGGGAAACAACATGCTCATATCACTCTGGCCATCCTTTCTTTTCACTACCGTCTCTCACAGTGCCAGCGGTGAGCCAAACGGCTTTACACAGTGCCTGGACACAGCATTAAATAATACTGAATCCCATCATGAGAAATTCAAGTCGTGCTTACTGTCATTCTTCCTTTTACAAATCTTGCTTTTTAACTAAGAGTGACAGCTTCTCACTCAGAATTTTCAGGGAACAACCATATTTACAGGATTGAATATAGGATTGAATAATATTTTGGCTTTATTTTACCACTGAATACACATTTTCTATTCAGAGCAAACAGTACTGGCTTTCCACTCCTATTCTTGGCATAAAGTCCTCCTCTAAGATATTTATTTAATAAACCAAAAATTTATTTAAGGAGAAATCTTGAATAACTGACAAGCTTTTTACATGTAAATATGGCAAAAAATAATTAAGATGATACAAGAAAAAGTGTATATTTTAAAACTTCAACTGGATAGGCAAATGACTAAGTTTGAGAAAATGGTGATGTTTTATCCATCCCACATTGGAATATTTACAGAATGATATTGTTTGGGCCTAGCATAAAACTTAAGAAAACAGGATAGACTGACATAAAATAAAACCTCTTTAACCTCTCCATCAATCCCTTGAGGCACAGCACGTGGTCTTTAGAATTAGTTAACATGTATCTAATTAATGAGGCTTGATACTTGAACATCTGCAGTTTGCTCTTCATTTATTTGCCTTCTCCAACAAAAAACCTCTGAACAGTCAAATTATATATAATAGGGCCAATTAGTAAAGAAGGAACCTGAACATCTTTAGAGAAGATCCGAGAAGGCATAGTTGGTTTAAGATTAAACCTAATTATCTTAATTCATTTGTTCTCATTTCTTTTTCTCTGCAAGTTTAAATAAAGTACCCATAAATTTCAGATTTAAGACAAAGGAAAAAGCCAAGGTAAAGTTATGACAAAGGTAATAATAGCACTATGTTTTGCAGGCCATTTACTTCATGCCAGCCCTGTCCTTATTTGGGGTAGTTAGGGAGCCGGAACAAAATTTCCAGGAATTAAACACATTTCCAGATGTCTCCTCTACCCAGCTCCCCTTGGAGACGGATGGTTATTATCGTCTCCCATTTTTCAATACTGTCATGCTTCCTATAATCCTTTTCTCATATCATTTCTCCTTTCTGAAATTGCCACCTCCATTGTTCTCTACCAATTTGTGCTTCAAAGCCCAAATAAAGTCCAGCTCCTCATGAAGCCTTCTTATTCTAGTCACCCTCCGCCTCTCTAACTGAGCTCTCTTTAATATTATTTTCAATCACAAGATTAGAATTTGGTTGTTAACAGGCTATTTTCTACTGCACAAAATTAGCAATTTATTACATATAGTCTAGTTCTCAACAATC
Source organism: Stenella coeruleoalba (assembly GCF_951394435.1). Lineage (NCBI taxonomy): Eukaryota > Metazoa > Chordata > Mammalia > Artiodactyla > Delphinidae > Stenella > Stenella coeruleoalba. Next base: position 138,695,080 of record NC_137148.1, read on the forward strand.
ATTTCATATATCTAACATGAACATGTGCCTTTTAATTATCATAGGTTACATTATGTTACTTTTGAACCCTACAGAACTTAGTGTGTGTGTGCGTACATATACATACATATATATTCGGTTGGCCAAAAGGTTCGTTTGGGTTTTTCTGTAAGATGTTATATGTACATATACGTACATATATATACATATACATACACATATATACAATATATATAACCCATAAATATCATGAGTTTGTAAGCCATGTGGAACAGAAATGTCAATAACTTACACGTCCTAATTATATAAGAGAATGCTTGCATGTGTTTTGAAATTCCTGTTCTTGTTGATGAAATGCTTACATGTAATAAACATCCAGCTGTGACAGCTACAATTAACAAATCTTTCTGTAACATTAAGTAGAATGCTCTATAAGCCCACACTGGAATAAAATGCAGTATTTGCCAACTGTAGAACCTCTAGGAAAATAGGGCACTTCTTAGCACAATTGACAGAAGCATCAGTGAGCCAAACATCAGAGGCTTCGTCTTCCCAAATTTTTAAGTATTATATAATTATTATCATAATAATGAAAGTTACCATTTATTGATGTTTACTAGATTCCAGACACTTAAGATTTTTACATGTGTAAAAATTGTATCATCCTCCTGACAACTTTATCACAGTTATAATTGTTACCGTGATTTTACAAAGGAGGAAACTGAGGCTCAAACAGCACATAAAAGACCCAGAAATAGAACTCAGTCTGGTTCATTCCGAAGTTCATGCATTAAAGCTTTTAAGACCTTAGTCAATTAACACAACAACAACAAGGCAATCTCAGTGAATGAATGTAATTCAGAATCCCCTATCACGTTCAAATCAATCAGTTTCCACCCCACCTTAAGCAAGACTACTCCTATACATAGCCTCTACCACCAGGAAGCTACCAGTACCAGACAGCCTCCTTCTTCTTCTCCTGCTCTCTATTTCTAATACACTTGTTCTGCCTTGGAAGATCCTACTTCAGTCCTCTTGTCTAGTGCTTAATCTGCTGCAGCAGTACTTGATCCCACCTTCATCCTTCTTTGCTAGATTTCAGCTATATCCTACTACCATTCCTTACAAATATATCTCAGGAACATTCCCTAGTAAGTATAGATCAACCTGTCCGCATATACACTGGTCAGCATAATCCTTCAACCCAGTATAACATATAGATTGTCATTTTTCCATGGGGAGACATCTACTCATTACCAACCCAACAGGTATTCACTAAATTTCTTCTATATATATATCATAGTCCCAACAATTGTGAAAGCCACAGAACTTCATGACAGAGCTCCTATCATAATGGAATCTACACCATGTATTTGAATTTATGAAGGAATATTAGTTTCCTATTGTTGCTGTAACGAATTATCACAAATTTAGTGGCTTAAAACATTTGATTATTTTACAATTCTATAGAAGTCCAATTGTAAATTCAAGATGTAGTTAGGGTTGCATGCCTTTCTAGGGGAGAATCCATTTTCTTGCCTATTCCAGCTTCTAGACGCTGCCCACATTCCTTGGTTCATGATCTCTTCCTCCACCTTCAAAGTCATCAGCTTTGCATCTCTCTATGGCTTTCTTCTACAGTCACATCTCTCTATGCCTGTCTTCTTCTGTATCTTTCCTCCAGTTAACTACCTTTGTGATTATATTGGGGTCCCCTGGATAACCCAAGATATTATCCCTATTTTAAGGTCAACTGATTGGCAAACTTAATTCTATCTGCAACCTCAATTCCATTTTGCCAGCTAACCTAGCATATGCATAGGTTCCAAGAATTAGGACAAAGAAAAAGGGATCCATGAGAAGAAAAGCACAGAAAAAAGGGAAAACACAGATTATGCCCAGAGAACACTCTTGGATAGAAATCCCACCTCCTGTTTCATCAAGTCATCTTACAGATGTTACATATTATTGACAAGATTCCAAGAACATATGAGTACTTTTTGTATGGTGGCCTCAATTTATTTTTGAAACTAAGTTATAAAATATTAATAAATAAATAACTATGACACAGAGGGGAAGGGAAAGGGAAGGAGAGTGAGAGAAACGCAAGAGACAGGCCTCGAATGCTATTGAAGTTAGCAGATTTACTCCAGCCTAAAATCTCAGCCCTGATCTTTCACTTGAGGTTTCAGCACATCAGTTCAACTCTTAGAAGGTAGGTTGTCTTCAACCAATACTCAAGGTTTGCGTGTGTGTGTGTGTGTGTGTGTGTGTGTGTGTCTGTGTGCGTGTCTGTGTGTGTGAGTGAGATTCCAGCTTCAGCGTTCTTGATGCCTAGGCATGGAACACTTGTTTTAGGCCTAGCTAAGGGCCTTTGGCTGGAGTCAAGATGTAGAGTGTTAGGTTCTAAGATGAAAAGTATGGAGTTATACTCGTGATGGGCCATACATTTGCAGAGTACTTTTGGTGAGAGATTATATAATCACTTTTAGATAGTGTTAAGCATCTAAAAGAACTCATCCCACTGTTCACCGTGGAGAGAAAGAACTCTTCAGTATTACTCATGTTTGATTTTCTTTCTTTTTTCTCTTTAAAATAAAATCACCTAAATTCTCATCAAACCTGAAGACCCAAGCAAGCTTTTTCTCTTCAAGAATACTTTTCCAAACTGTATTTTCAGTCATATCGCCTGTATCTTACTGTTTAGCATTTGATCACACAACATTATCTATTATTCTGTAATTGTTTTGCAAGCTTGACATCTTCCCAATTCTATTACATGCTTTCTAAGACCACTTTTTTAAAAAGTTCTCAAGTTTCTAGCCATACAGATTAGTACATAATAAATATAAGTGAATACAACTGAAAGGTCCTGGTCAAAAATACTTCCCTTGAGTCAATTTCTATTTCAAATGCAATCATCATTCAAATGTGTTTGAACTTTTTTTTGGGGGGGGGGCGTTGTCATTGCAACTACTGCAGATATTTATGATTATATATTTTATGTCCATGTATGTTTAAGTTTCATACAATAGTAGCAAGAAATAATAAAAGGAATAACACTACCATTCATTGCATAATTACTATGTGTCAGAAACCATTAATTCCAAGTATCTTATAGGCACTATCTCATTGCATCTTCATCAGAACCCTAGATCACAGATCACTGTGAAAATTAAATGAAGGATTTTAAATAGAGTCCTAAACACAGAATCTTACCAATGATCAGTGAAAGGGAGCAGAATATACAACCCCAAAACATGACTGCAGGAGTTCAGGACATACTACCCCAAAATATGCCACTTTGGTATGCTGATTATTTTGAACTGGAAGCACTAGCAATTCAGCAGCAAATGCAGGGGGAGGCTTTCTCTGAACTGCCCTTATCATCCTAAAGACATAGCCTCCAAAAGAAACTCAGCTGTCATAGATCCCCTCCCCTAGAGTTTCACCAGCCAAGAAAGAAAGACTCTTATCACAGGAGATGAGACTAGACATTGACACCACAGCCAAACTTTGTCTCAAACTGTCATACCTCCCATCTATTCTTCTAAGACCCCATTCAACCCTTCCTAAAAATCATTCACTCTCCTCTAAGAGGCCTATATTTCCCCTCCCTTTTCCCTATTAAGATGGTATTTAATCATGAATTCTAAGCCACTTCAGGGAGTTACTAATTTTTCCCTGGGTATCTCCCATATGTACATGAGATATACATGTTAATAAACTTCTGTTTGTTTTTCTCTTGTTAGTAAGTCTTTTATTACAGGGGTCTCAGCTAAAAATTCAAAAAAGCAGACAAAAATTTATTTTTCCTCCCTTACAATCAGCTGTCAAAACTGTTAGCTACTATTTAATTTTCATCTTATATATCTTTCACCAAAACAACTGGAATTCAATAATTTCAGTGACCCATTTCTTGGTATTTAATAAAAATTAATAACCTCTCAACAACTAAGAAGACATTAACAACAGCATAGTAAATTATTCTGACCGAGTATGGCTCATTTTCTTGCCCCTGGATTCTTCCCAGTATGCATAAGCATTTGCAATATTTCCCAATGAGAGCAGACAGCTTGCTTAATTTTGTTCCTATGGCATCAAAACTATTCCATAAATAAAGTTTTTAAATGAAAGGCCTTGGGTGACTGAATTATAATGACCAAACATTTCAAAGCATCCACCCAAACAATCTGAGCCCTCAGAAGAGCTGAACACATTAATGAAATGGCCTCCCTGTGGAGAGAAATAAAAAAAGAGCCACATTTCGTTTGTGTTTGAAAATAAAGCATCCAATTTTCAGCGGTCCAGAACATTAGAGAAGGATGACACCCTTTGGTTTGGAGGACAGAACGATTAGGTGGTAGGAAGCACGCCTGCATACCTCAGGTGAGTGCAAATCAGAAAGACCTACTTTAGAGTTCTAGAAGGGTGAGCCATACATGCAAAACCTGAGGCAAACAACAAATGGGTTTGAGTATCTTTGAAAAAACGTTGCATACTATAGCAAAGCTTGAAAGAAAGTAGGTGTTTCTTTAAGTTTTGGAATTAAATACAGTAATTGCCATTATAATTCATCTATCATCAAAGCAAGCTTGTGGAATAGAGCCTGGGGTGCTTTTCTTCAAAGGGCTTCTCTATTTCTCAGGATTTAGCATTGCCCTTCAGGCAAAACCACCACAGAAGTCCCACCTGCTATTTCAGGTGGTGCTGAAGAGCAATATTGCCTTTGGAAAGCCATCTATCATCTGCAACCAGACTTTATTTTCCAGGGAACTGAGATACTTCAATACTGAAATGGAAATCAGTGGAGGAGGAAGGACAGGTTTTCTACTACTTTCCAACCCATATTTTTCATGAAAGTAGAACTACAAAACCCTTTTCCAGCCCAGACTCTGTTAAGACCCCCTGGGGACATTTCATGTCTTGAATATCTCTACCTTGCTCCATTTTTCTTTTCACAGCTCTTCTTCACCAGCTCTGCAGTCTGAGAGCAAAATTTTAGAATCTCACTTTGATATACCTCATATCAGGACAAGTAAAAATTTCAAATAGTAGGAAAATCACCTGGGTAATAAAATACCCAATTTTATATATTTAAATACAGTGATATTAGTCTTCAGATGATCAGGGAAGAAATAATTTACTTATTAGATTATTTTCATATCCGTTTTACTTAATTCTTTCAACACTATTCACTAAATTCATAGGTGTGCCAATAAGGAAAAAATGTTGGGAAACCATTCCTTAAATCAAAAGACATAAAATTGACTAACCAGTCCAACTTGGGTGAAAAATGTTACCCTTCTGTAGTATATTGATTTAATATTTTATTCAACTGTCTACATGTAACATACTAACAATAATAAAAACATCATCATTGAAAATTTACAATGGCATTGTAATGGATAAGCCCTTATCAGCCATTATTTTATTTAATCCTCATAGCAAACTCTATGTGGTACGTACCATGTGTTATTTCACAAACGAGAAAAACGAAGCACAGTGTGGTTTAAGGCCCTTACCTAAAATCACACAACAAGTACACAGTCGTCAGGATTTGAACCTAGGCAGTGAGTGTGACAACCAATGACACACTCTAAAATTTCTCATTCATTTCGAAGAGAACTGTCTACTCCATTTCTTTTCCCATATGGGAAAATGGGGAGTAGGAATTTGATATTTAATGAAAACTAGTGTGCACTAAGCATTGAGACACTGTATTGTTTCATCCTGGTACCCTTGTAATTGTTTTTGTACAGCACAAAAACAATGAGGTGCTTCTAAAATGTTGGTGGTGTTTCAGTGCTTTACAATATTAACTCATTTAATCGGCATAATGACCCAGTTAAGTAGATACCGTTTTATATACCCGTTTTCCAGTTGAAGCATCTTTAGCACAAAAAAATTAAGTAATTTAACCAAGATTATGCAGCTGGTAAGTGGTAAGATATATTCATACATAGTTCCCCATAGCCATACCCGATGTGAATCTTATTATATCAGTTCAATGAAGTGGATGTTTCCTATACTCAGAGGAGACTCTTATTAATACCTATGCCTTAACCAAGAAAAGCTGGTATATGACTTAGGAACAAGGCATTTCTATTTTCCATCCTCTGGGACTCCCATTAAATAAGTTTTTTCACAAGGTTCACCGGACTAATTCCAGTTTCTCACATAATTGCTAAGTTATTCCTCTTAGTTCCTTCTAAAACAGTGGCTCTCAAAGACGTCTAAACAAAGGAAAGCCAGTTAAGCAGTTGTATATAAACGGGCAATAGTGGAAACAGTCTTCTTGCTGAAAGGTTTAATACCAGCTTCTCCAACAGACTGAGAAATGCTTTTGACAAGCTGCAAAATGCAAAATCATACTCTTCAAAACTCACTATTTGTATGAACTGCATGACTTAATATGACAGGAATAGTTCTTGTTTTTGATATTCTGAAACTGGATATTACAACTAATATTGTTAATAACAAATTTATTCCTTAAAATATTGTATTTTCTTACATGTTTTAAAAACTAATATTTCTCTGAATTATATTTTTATAATAAAAAATTGTGGTTCTCTCTGGAAATTATCTTAGTAGCTGCCAAAGGTGCAAACAGTCAAATAAGCAAGTCAATAGAGGTAATGTAAGTAGCAGAGGTGCTACAGAGAGGTGAAATATTAAGTGGAGAGAAATTCCTAGTGAAACAAGAACCATAAGGGTAGTTTAATTGGTTTAATTGGGTCAATAGCCATAGTTAAGTAAACCTGTGGCTACTGACCACATTGAGACAGAGAGATCCATTTCTACAAAGTACCTTTAGGAGTCTTTTCTTCTTTTTCTTTTTTCCAAATGTTGACAAGAGAGATGAATGAGCAACCAGTCCTGCCAATTGAAACAGTCATCTTTTCAGTTTATCTCCAGAAAATTAAATGTAGTTCAAGAAAATTAATCATTTTATACAATCTAAAAATCTACATATTGCTGAAAACGTGTGATCAGAGTATTTTCATGATAAATTTGGAAAAGACCAAACTGAAGTCCTTTACTGCAAATTGTTATACTTTGACCTATTTAAAACAAGCACTTAACCTGATACCTGTGCCACTATAATCAACTTCACGTCCACATCATTTCCTGAGAGAAACAAGTATCTTATCAATAAGAACTGGACTGAGATTGTAAGCACCACGAGCAAGTATGGTATTTCCTTACTCACAGCTGTGTTTCTAACACTCTTAAAAGCAGTTATACCTTATGCCTTTTAAATTAACTTATCCCTTTCACGCAACAAACAGCTTGCTAAAACTGTCTCGATGCCAGAAGTTACTCACCAGTTCACCATTTAAGGTCACCATTCCTTCTTCTATAATTGCAGAGTTCAGTACCGCAGTCTAGATACCTGCTACATGTTTCTAAAACTCACAAGTACGTTCTTTTGAACTCTAGCCCCTGTACTCTATGAAACTGCATACTTGTCCTCAGGCTGAGTGAACTTGCAATCATAAGAAACACTTGTTGGAGGAGGCTATCGAGAGGCTGTGACCTCTGGTTGACCCTCAAGCTAGTTGGAGGCTCCTCACCCACTCCCTTGTCCTTGGAATGTATATTCTGACCATCATTCCCACACAAGGAGCTGTTTCAAGGACGTAGCCTTGAGAGAGTAACGTGCTGTTCGGACCATCTGGAAAGTAAGGCGACTTACCTCCACTCAGGCCTCTATAAACTTTTAAGACTCTGCCAGGTGGGTGCGGAGATGTCCTCGTTTTGCGGCCGCCCAAAACAAGCGTCATATGTAAGTTCCCGTGCTTAGTAAACCTGCTCTAACCGCAGAACCAGCCCCCGCCACTGGCCCTGTCCTGATTCTAACAAGATACTGAGCTGTTTTTCAGCGGTAACAGAACAAAACCGAAACTCACACCGCCGAAGCATGCGCAGAGGAGAAACTTTTGACCTCAACACCCGGAACCAAACTTCCCCCTCCCACGGAACCAAAGAATCAGGGCATGACCGGAAGCTGAACGCCGGGACCCTTTCAAAGAGGACGGGTCCGGTGTTCAGGAGGTTGTGCTGCTGAAGCCCTTTTCCCACGCTTTTTCATAAATGGCCATGTTCCAGTCAGAACCTGCACCACCAGGACTCTAGCATACCAGCTGTCCTCCCCTGATTTATAAAAGCTGGACAGGTATGAGCCTTGCTTCCTGTCTCCTTGCCAGCCGACCTTGCAATAAAGCTTTTTCTTCTCTCAAAAGCCTGTGCCATAGTATTGGCGTCTATGTGCATCAGGCAGCTGGCTTACGTGGCCACCTATCAATGTGGAGTGGTCGCCCTCTTTCTTCACTATCTCCTTGCCCTCGCATATGGGGGGCCCATTTGTGAACCAACAGCACTCCCCGTACCTGTCCTGTCTCTTCAGGACTCATCCTAACAAGGCTAGTTTATCCAAGTTTCGTATCAGTCAGACAGAAGAGGATCAATAGCTGATTCTCAGGAAAAGAGTCATGTATGGTTGTGGGCTATGGACGTCTGCAAAAAAGAAACTTGCAGAAGAAAGGAAAAAGAGTAACTTATTTTCTTACTTAAGCTATGAAGTGAAAAGCGAACAGGAAAATTACCTGTCCTGCATGAAGATCACAGCTCTACTGCTACAGTTCTCACCTTGCACAGTATTCTGTTGTACTAATGATGCCCCTTACTCTCATCCCACCTCTCTATCAAGCAAGGTACTATGCCTGAAATTGCTTCCCAATTGTGATGGACATTCTTCTGCAAAGATTACATTATATTTTGAGTTTGGAAAAATCCACTTAAAATATGTAATCCTTATGCAAGTGCAATCTGTGCACTGTACATCAAGCCTCTGCTTTCACACCAAAACCCTGATTCTGTTTTCTTTTGCCTCTGATTTTCAATCAGTAATTTTCCTCCTCTGATTCCAAGAGGAAGACCAAAATTCAAAAATTAAGTGTACATAGCACCTCCATAGTTGTATGTGCATTATGTATAATAAGACTATGGGCTTTTCCCCTTCAGAATATTAACTTCCAGAGGTCAGATAATGTGTGTTATATTCTGCAGGAACATCCCAATTTTCACCCTGGTACGCATACATTCACCCTAAATAGTTTCCCATTTAAAATGTCTTGCCAGAATCATGTACCAGTACGTGTAGACTCATACCTCCCTATCCCTAAAGAGGAATAAAATAACTTGGTGTTTAGCAACCAGCTAAAAGCATACTGTGGCATGTTACCAATGGAGTATCTCTCTGGAAAACAATTCCTGTGGATTGTAAATAATGGCGTTGACCAATCACCACTAAAAAAAGGTAACACAGTAATTGATATTTCTCCTAGAGTGACCAAGGGAATGGCTTGACTATATGTGTGAGAATTAAAAACAAATTGCGAGCTCCTAGTCTGTCCTCTGTCCTTATAAAGCACCAACAACGTTTTGTTGTCTCTCAGTACCCCATTTGGTGCATCTCAACCTGTTTTTTTTTATGTCTCAGTTTACTAAAATAAATGTTGTACATTCTCGTTGTGGTCAAAAATAAACGATGGCTCATATTGTGCGTAGGTTCTTGCTCATGACAGTCCAGACTGCTAACAGATTGCTAATATGTTAACAGCTCTATTATAAGACTCTTAAGAATGCAATTTTTTTGTGCCATTTCTGAAGTCAAATTCTCCATGTTAAAGGAGTACTGCACAGGAACACTGGGATAGATGCCCAGACTCTTTCTGCATGCAGATATCTACAGTGTAATAGATCCAGATGGCTGAGAATTTTAAGGTAACATTCTTCAAGGTGTGCTGCTTATTCAGGTGTGCCCACTCTGGAAACCAGAATAGTGATCTGAAATACTCAGATAGGATCTCTGCCTCCTGGTCCAGATCTGCATATAATAAAATTTAAAGGTACCCTAAATGTAGAAGTTTCTGGAAATGATGGAAGTTAAAAAAAATTTTAAGAATGGCTGGACTCAAATAGTGAAATTAGATAATTTTTCAGTTTCTCCTTCCAAAGATACAGGTGAAAATCTTTAAATAGATGTGATTCAGTGTCTCTAGTTCTTGTGTGATCCAGATTTTTTAAAATATATATTATTTACATTGGTTAATATCCTTTTATGAATTTTATGCCATTTGTCCCATAGTCTTGGTATTGATATTGTCAAGGGAGAGTCTGACTTTAGATAGGAGCATGGATGGTGGCTAAGAGCATGAATACATGTCTGATACATGGAATGTGCTCCATAAAGGCATCCCAGGGAAGTTGCTCAAGATAATTGGTTCTAACTTTTTCAAACTCATCTGTTCTGTTTCACAAAGTTGCTCATCAGTGCTAGGAGAATATTCTGTAGAAGACTGTCATGGTCCCTCAATCTTCAGTTTATAGTGTCAGTGAGGTTCAGCCATTGATTCAGATTGACTCAGGTAACACACAAACAAATCACACTGAGTGCCTACCCGCCAGTCACTATGGCAAAAACATACTTTATATGCACAAAATTCCTACAAGAAGAATATAAATATTACAAATCTTACTCTGTGTATTCAACACACTCTTTTCATAATAATAATAATGATGATGATAATAAATGAGATTTATTTGTTCATGAAACTGAAATTGTAAGGAGGGGATTTGGCTTCCGGCACAGCAAGATTCAGATGCCCAAACAATATTGCATGAATTCTCTTTACTCTCCAGTTGTTTTGTTTTCCATTCTGCTGACTTTATTTGGAAGCAAATTCTTTAAAAAAACATTTAACCACACCTCTGGATTTGCCATCCTAGTAGATTTTCCAGTAATTCCAACTAAGATCCTGGGATGTTGCTTGCTCATTGATATTCTGTGATTGTGCCTAAATCATCTGCCTACCTCGAAGCCACACCGCAGGTTCAGCATCCTCTGAAACATGAGCATTGAATCTAAGGGAGGTTAGTTCACAGAAGAAACTCAGGAAGCTGTCATTGGAAGAGAGCTAAATGGAGTTGTGCTGACTAAAACAACAGATATCCACTGTACTCTCACCTTACAGAAAATTACATTGAAGCTTTGGTAATGTACCAAGTAAGTAAAACCAAAACTCACACTCAGGCCTACTGACCTCAAAGTCACTCTTGACAACTGTCCCTTATTGTCAATCAGTACCAATTAAACTAGCTCTGATATCAAACTTAGGGAGGATTGTTTATTCAGATCCATTTTCTAGAACTGAAACAGAAGTAGTTTAACAAGTGAAAGTACATATGTTTTCTTCAAATTTTTATCTGTAAAAATAATATGTTTTTCTTAAAATTCAGATTTATATATGAATATCAAGAACTTCAGAGGTATATCCCACTAAAATCCTGCCCTCCTATAAGGGCAATTTATAAAGGGCTTCAAAATCTCAGAAAAGATGAACTATTAGTCAAACACATTATGATTTTTTTTTGTCGTAGCTTGGATTTTTTTAACTATTATTTTAAATATAAGTAATTAACGCCAAATTGATTTTCTATAAGCATAGCTCTGAAATATGACAAAGCAAAGAGCTTAGGCAGACAAAGTAGAGGGTGATTCAAAGACCTTCCTTTCAGTATTCTTTTTAAAATCTCTGTCATTCCTCATCATTTTTTTTCTTTACCCTTGACAGTCATTTTTAAAAAGGCTTTCTGAGATCAGAGAACAGATCAAGTTTCACAGAACTGGATATGTGTCTGCTCACATAGGAATGCAGCCTTCAATCCAAGTTCTATGTCTTGTGCTCTAAGTCAGCCAACTAGCCTCTCACTATGACTTCTAATAAAAAATTCTCATTATACCACAGCATGCTTGGCAGAGCTCATACTGCTTTATATAAAACGTCTTCAAAAGTGAGGAAGAAAATATACATTGCCTCAAACGGGAGCTGTGTTGATTATGACATTATCATTTTCAAGATGAGAAAACATAGAAAGGTTAAGTGACTGTGGAAGGTTACACATTTCCTCTGTGTAAAGGAGGATGAGAGTTTTGTTTGCAAAATTTGAAGAACTGGAAACAACATTATCTAAGCAGCCACAGATTAACAGTCACTGCACCTTCTGGCTGTAGCACACTATTAGGAATGCATATACCCTCACAGATCATGTGTCATTGTTTTGCTCCTGTGTAACTGTCACAATGATGCTTAAGGTGCTAGATTTTTTTCAATTTTCACTTAGTTTTACATAAAAATTTACCAATTTATTTACAGATGCTTCTTCTAAATCTCATGAAATGTTGGCATTTTTATTGTACAGCATAACTGAAACTCTATAACCTCTACTTTTAAATAATTTAACATAAAGCGGCTACCCTAAAGGGTAGTTCTAAGAACTGAGACTCCACTTTCTGAAAAAGAACAGCATCTATGAAAGCTTTTAGAGCAGTAGTTTCTGACTTGTTAAAGATACCTAACAAAAGACCAAATCATCTTTGGTTTGGTCTTTGGTTTGGTTACCCATAACCCTCCCACAAAACTTTCCTGTAATAAAAATATTTTAATGCTCTGAAGTAGGGGAGGAACATGGAGAGAAGATACAGATATTTAGCTGATTCAACTAAAATCTGGTTTCTTTTAAATTACCTTAAGCTTTTTCACTGATTTTTCCCATGGCACAATCAGAATGTCATCAACAGCAAGCCTACTATGTGAATCAACAGATGGGTTACTGTGAAGAGTGAACTTTTATGAGTAGAAGCCCAGCTGACACTAATTCCTTGATATAGCCTTCCAATTGAAGGGGCTCTATAATCACATCAACCATTTTTCTTAACTTTGACAAATTTTGAACCTCTGTTTTCTGTTTTATAGTATTCCAAAAATACTAAGAAGCCATTTCAACTTAGTACATGGAGGTCAGCTCAGTTCTTAAAGGAACTGTCTTTAGGGATGAGTTGATCAAAAACCCTTATTCATGGAATGTAAAAAGACTTCACCTGAGATTGTAATTATAAAATAATTATTTTTTATTCAGAAAATATGTATTGCTTGTATACGAATTAAAAGTCATTGTGCTAATACAAAATAAATTAGAGTCCCTGCCTTCATGTTGTTTTCAAGCTAGCAGCGCTGGTTAAACATGTATAAAATTAATTTTAATGCAACTAGAATGTAATCCTGTCATAAGAGAAAGACTGTCTTCATTGAATTTTAGAATAGGAGTGGTCACTTTCATTTATGATTGTATGGAAAGGACAAAAAGGGTTGACTCTGTGGAGCAGGAAACATGTGAAGATCTTCAGAGATGGTTACAATTTTTAATGCTGAAATGAGAAGCAAGAGGCATGGAGAGAATAAGACACAGAACTAGAAAGCCACATAGACTGTTCAGCGATATATTGAAACCAAACACATAATGGCTTGAACAAACGTTGGAATTCATAAAGCCACACTAAACTAAAATGTTACAAGAAAAGTTTTCCTCTTTGATGAGTACGGTAGAGATAGTGATATGGAAACCTGAGAGTATCTTTTGGTATGTTGGAAATATTTTACTTTTTGATCTGTAGGGTACATTACAAAAGTATGTTCACACTGTGATAATTCTTAAGTTATACAGTTGTGATTCATACACTTTTATGTAAATACATTAAACTTGTACTAAGAGTGTATTAAAAATAAAATAAATAATATAAAATTTGACAGTGTGTGTGTGGCCTTGATTTTCTTATGAAAGCATGTTAAATAGTCCAGTAACTATGATAACGTCTTAACTATACCTTCATTTAATAATTTCTCTTGTCTTTGAATAATTCAAAACACTTTGTAATCTGTGAACAGGGAGTTGAAAGCCTCAAAAAAGATGTATCCCAAGCATTTGAAACAAGGGTAGGAAATATCACTTGCAGAAACTGAATAAAAATCCACATAGCAAGGGTTAGATTACTCATTATGGAAGCTACTTACAACAAATAATTTGTATCTAAGTTATCTATAAGACTTCAGCGGTTCTTAAATATATACTGGCTTTTTTTTTTTTTTTTTTTTTTTTTTGCGGTATGCGGGCCTCTCATGGTTGTGGCCTCTCCCGTTGCAGAGCACAGGCCCCGGACACGCAGGCTCAGTGGCCATGGCTCACGGGCCCAGCCGCTCCGCGGCATGTGGGATCTTCCCATACCGGGGCACGAACCCGTGTCCCCTGCATCAGCAGGTGGACTCTCAACCACTGCGCCACCAGGGAAGCCCTATACTGGCATTTTAAAATATGTAAAATGGAAGAAATATTTAGAAAATTGTAATATTTCAGGTGGGATGAGTTATTAGTCATTTTTTTTAATGGCTAAGTAAAACAAAAGATAATAAGTAGAAATTTCCAGTCAATAAAAAGCATGATTTGATTTTAATAATTGTAATATTCATTAGCTAGACAGAAATTAACTCCCTATATTGGAAAAGAAAATATCAAATACTTGTGCCTTATGACATTGTCTCTTTGTTCTTCCATTAACTTCCTTTACTCATCAAAAAATCTACAAACAATAAATGCTGGAGAGGGTGTGGAGAAAAGGGAACCCTCTTGCACTGTTGGTTGGAATATAAATTGATACAGCCACTATGGAGAACAGTATGGAGGTTCCTTAAAAAACTGAAAATAGAACTACCATATGACCCAGCAATCCCACTACTGGGCATATACCCTGAGAAAAACCTAATTCAAAAAGAGTCATGTACCGCAATGTTCATTGCAGCTCTATCTACAATAGCCAGGACATGGAAGCAACCTAAGTGTCCATCAACAGATGAATGGATAAAGAAGATATGGCACATATATACAATGGAATATTACTCAGCCATAAAAGGAACAAAACTGAGTTATTTGTAGTGAGGTGGATGGACCTAGAGACTGTCATACAGAGTGAGGTAAGTCAGAAAGAGAAAAACAAATACCGTACGCTAACACATATATATGGAATCTAAAAAAAGAAAAGAAAAAAAAAAGGTCAGAAGAACCTAGGGGCAAGACGGGAATAAAGATGCAGACCTACTAGAGAATGGACTTGAGGATACGGGGGGCGGGAAGGGTAAGCTGGGACAAAGTGAGAGAGTGGCATTGACATATATACACTACCAAATGTCAAATAGCTAGTGGGAAGCAGCCACATAGCACAGGGAGATCAGCTCAGTGCTTTGTGACCACCTAAAGGGGTGGGATAGGGAGGGTGGGAGGGAAGGAGATGCAAGAGGGAAGAGATATGGGAACATATGTATAACTGATTCACTTTGTTATAAAGCAGAAACTAACAAACCATTGTAAAGCAATTATACTCTAATAAAGATGGTAAAAAAAAACCAAAAAACTGTTTTGTTACTTCATTCTTGAATGGTCCTACCTATACAGAGTGATGTCCTTTGTTAATAATTAATTTGTTCCAAATATCAGTAACCTGCCAAATATAAAATTAAGCAGCTATCATTCTGGATCATTAATTAGTATTCTCTGAGCTAGTACTGATATGATTAGAGTAGGCTATGGATAAAATTAGATATTTTAAGCACCTCAAAAACACCTGGGACATTGCAGGTGCTCATTAAATGTTTGTTATTACACTAGAAACTAGAACTGACCGCTACCCAATACAAATTTACTGTTGATTAGTATCTTATTAGTGTGTCATAGGAGGGGGCTTCTTAGTGTCTTTGAAATACACTGAATAGATCTGCCATGCAAAGCAAAGGCTAATGCTTGCTAAAAATTAGCATACTCTGGCTTCTTTCATTCAGCATAATTATTTTGAGAATCATCTGTGTTGTTGTATGTATCAATGGTTAATTCTTTTTTAGTGCTGGGCAATATTTCCCTAGGAATACTCTAGAAAAGAACAATTTTGAGCTTTCTCCTGTTAGTAGAAGAAAATTATCATGAATCACTGGAACTTCCATCTTTTTTAACAGTTAAATGAACCTTCTTGACCAAAATAGGCTGATATTACATACAACAACACAGATGGCTCTCAAAATAATTATGCTGAGCGAAAGAAATCAGATTTTAAAAAGTAATACTGTATGATGATCTCTTTTACTTAAAACTCTAGAAAATAAAACTAATCTATAGGTAAAAAGAAGCTGAGTTCGGGCACTGGGAAGGGGAGGAGGGAGGGATTACAGAAGGGCATGAGAAAACTTTCTGGGGTAATGGATATGTTTACTACTTTATGGTGATGATTAATGGGTGTGTACATGTGTCAGCTATACATTTTAAATATGGAGTTTACTGATTACTGTATGTAAATTATACCTCAATAAAACTGTTTTTAAAAGATAAATAATAATAACAACAATTATTTTTCCCTCCATATTCTACAAATGTTTATTGAGTGGGTTTCCTGTGCTGTGTTTGAGCAGCTCAGTAGAGATTTGGTCAAATATAATTCTTGCCCCATGGAGTTTAGTTTAGAAAGGGAAACAGACATCCTTTAAATGTAAGTGTAATATGCATTACAAAGTGTATTGCGAAAATGCACAATAAAGAATTGAACCTAGTCTGGGGTTTAATCTGAGTGTTCCAAGACTTAAAAGATGAGAATCATATGGCCAGGCCAACAGTAGAAGAATGATCTTTTCTAGGCAAAGAGAATACAATATGCAAACCTTACAAGGTAGTAAGAAGTTTCTCATGTAGCATAAAAGGTCCATGTAACTCAAGAAGCCACCAGAGGGAGGGAGGGAGACGCAAGTGGGAAGAGATATGGGAACATATGTATATATATAACTGATTCATTCGGTTGTGAAGCTGAAACTAACACACCATTGTAAAGCAATTATACTCCAATAAAAAAAAAAAAAAAGAAGCCACCAGAGAAGACTGAGAAGGTATAGCAGGGAAAAAAGTGTGGATTATCGATTAGTAAAGCTCCTAAGTATATGCACTATCAGAGAAATACTAAAAATTATTCATCACTTATCTGAAATACAAATGTAACTGAGAATCCTTTATTTTTTGTTTGCTAAATCTGGCAACCTTTGTTATCAGGGATGTCAAGAGTAGAAAATATTTCAAGGAAAACACAAGAATTACAAATCCTGTTTAAGGAGCATTGTGCCAAGTGCTTTACATGAATTATTTAATTTTATTTCCCTGTCTCTGCCAATTCCAGTGGTCACAGCTGGATCTACTGATGGCCTGATTTGAATTTCCTGATAACCTCAATTTGTTGTAGGCACTAGAATAGACACAGAAAGTTTTAATATTTGTCTTTCTCAAAAACCCATCCATATTGGCCTAGCAACTTGTATTATCCCTACTTTGCTGACAGCAGAACTATTCGACAACCATAATGTCTTTCTAGGACTAAGCCCCTGCCCTAAAGTTTTGTCTAATTAGATTTATGCAAGTGCTAGTTCTTCCCTGAGTAACAGGGTCTCATTCTTCACGTTCTCTTAACCCTCGGAATTCTAAATCACAATTAGCTATCACCATCTTAATCCTAATCATGATAATATTTAACATTTGCAGAGTTATTATTATATGTCAGACGCTCTGCTGAGAGCCCTATATGAATTATCTCATTGCATTTCACAACAGTTCGATAATGTTAATTTCATCAATTAGTCTTCATACACATGAAGAAACTGACACCTGCAGTTAAACCACTTGCCAGGATAAGAGAATTGAGGCTCTCAGAAGTTGCTTGTCCAAGTTCAAAGTGAAATCCCTTGACCAAGACCACTCAGTTATGGAGTCAAGATTCAATTTACATGACTGTCAACTAAGCCCAGTCTCTTTTCTTTTCAATTTTTTTATTCTTTTAAGTCCAGTCTCTTAATAAATAACCCTATATTCTCCCCCATCAACTGACACATTTCCTTGTCATTTTCAAAGCCTGACTTTGGCCTGTTGTCTTGGCCATTTGTCCAAATGTCCCTCTAAGAAACAAGGATCTTTTGACAGGGTGATCTTTGTGTCAGAGTCCCCCTTTTCATCAACCCGTTTTAGCATGTCTTGTATGCAAAGCAACTCTCATTACCTCAAATGTACCAACTCTACTGTACCTCTAAGAAATCCACATAACATTTGGGTTTAGGATTCTCCTGTATATCTCAAACTATGTGTGGAATTAAGGGAAATGAGATGAATTGTGTATCTGGATTAGATTGTGAATATATAGAAACATTTGTTTGTTTCATTTGTGAATGTAATACAGAAGCTTTTTCAAAAAATCTCTTTAAACATGTCTATTAACTCTCAGTATAGGCCCTGCTTCACTAAGCCTCCTTATTTTGACTACATTAGTACCTCCATTTCTGTTCCAGTTAGTTTATCAGACCGATAAAGCACAAAAAAAAATTGCTGATGAAACCATTTGAAATGGCAGATCAAATAACCTGGAAGATTTAAGGGAGATTATGTAGGCTCTAGGCAATCATTTGAGGGAGTTAAATCTCCAATGGCTTTAGAAAGATGCAAAAATTGCTTAACATTCTGGAATATAAGTTGAAGGACATAAGAATGTTTAGAAAATAACGAAAAAAGATAATGCTAAAAATAAAAACACCTATTGTGGGACAGCATGTGACTGAAATAAATTTTTTCCCAGCAAGTAATTTTTTAAAAGTTTACTACACATTATTTTGGGACAGAAATGACATTCCAATATAGGATATACATTTGTTCTGAGGTGACATAAGTTCTAGATAGAAAAAAAAATACTAGGAAGCTGATAAATGGGAGTATTTTCCTGTTATAACTAAAAAAACGGTAAGTCAAATATAATGTAAAACTCTTAACTTGGTTCATTACAACTAAAGCTACCTGTGGAGTGCTGTTGAAATTAATCTGAGGAGCCCCAGATTAACATCATCTGATGTCTTAGATTCAGGCAAAGTAAAGCTTCCCCCATTAAACTGTATATTATTCAGGATGCTTTCATTGCAACAACAGACATCCAACTCAAGCTTACTTTATATAAAGCTTACTTGATGTAGCTCCTGTAACTGAAAGGCATGTAGCCTGGGATATGACTGTGCCCAGAGGTTCAAACAATGTCTTTATGTGCTGGTAGTTTTCTCTTCATCTTTAAGATCTGTATTTCTCCCTATTGGATTTACTATGTTTGGCCTTCTCCATGCCACCCTTTATAGTTTCTACCTCCCATCCCATTTGAAAGAGAGATACTCTCTTCCCAAGAGTTTGGGCAAAGGTTCTAGAATTAAGGTTGCTTACCCTGATTGGGTAAATAAGTCAATCCCTGAACCAGTCACTTTGGTGAAGGAGATATAACTAGCAGATTGTTAAGCATGCTTAGATCCAGAGGTGGATTGAGTTCTTACTCAAACCAGTGGGGCTAAAGGGAAGGCTGAATGCCTTGGAAACTGGATTAAGACACTATCGCTGGGCAAAGCAGGAAGGGGTGCTGGAGAGATCAAAGCCACAAATGTTCCCTTTACCTTTGTTCCATTTTCTCTCTCTAAATAATAAAAAAATTGTTAAAACCTTCCTTTTTCCTCTGTATATTTACACTTCACTGTAGCTCACACAGCTAAGAGTAGTTCCTTGAATAGATTACAGTGTTTTAATTCTCTGAGTCTTTGTACATGCCAGTTCTTACTTCGTGGAATTCCTCTCTCTCCCTTATTCACTCTTTCTCACTCTTATTGCATGACCAACTCCATTAATTCTCCATTTAAATGTCAGTTCCTCAAGGAAGTCTTGGAGTAAAGGTTCTGAGACTTTGATGTACCCATTGCCCTGTTAGATTAAAACCAAACGAAAGCCTTTGCCTCATGGCACATGAGAAAGCATTTGCATCACTGGAGACCAGAAGCCGAGATCTCATGAATGTGCTATATTGCAGCATAACCAATATTGAATGAGAATAGAAATGTACTGAAAATGGAGACGGGCAGAGAGGAATACAATCTGACAAGAGTGAGTTATTATGGCCAGATGGCAAAAAACAGCAAAGTTTGTTGGAGAATGAAAAGTTAGAAAGGCAGTAACTCCACATTGGGTCTTTGTGTATTTTACAGTGTTCCATGGCTGCAATGAGCCAAGTATAAGCTGACATTTGAAAATTCAAAAAACCCAAAAGCAATAAAACCATGAAATCAGAAGTTACTGTATAACTTAAAAACAACAACAAAATAAAATTCAAACATTCTGATGACTATTTCTAAAATACCTTCTATTCTCTTTCAAGAAAAAAATTTGAAAGAGAAAGAAATCAAAAAAGGGAAAAAAAAGAAAAAGATATTCCAGGCTCTTTTCCTAGGAGTTTCCAAACCATCACTTTTGGTCGTGTTCTGAAATTTTTTATACCTTTTTAAATTGAGGAATAATTGACATATAACACTATGTTTGAGGTATAGTACAGAATGATTTGATATTTGTGTATGTTACAAAATGATCACAATAAGTCTAGTTAACATCTGTCAACATGCATTGTTACAAAAAAATTTAGTCTTCATTTTTTTTGTAACTATGCACGGTATTCTGAAATTTTTCTACAAGCAAAATGTTCAGTGAAGGTAATGCTTTAACAATTCTTTTCTAGTTTTCTGTTTGTTTGGGGGGTTTTGGGGGGTTTTTTTTAGAGCAAAACTCTTTGAGTAAAATAAAGGGAATCTTGTTTTTGTTACCTGGTATGCTCTTCTCTGTCTTTGCTTAGCTAACTTCTACTCCACTTAAGATGTCATCTCAAATATGATTTTCTCCAAGAGAGGTTTTCCCTGAGCAATTTATCAAGATTTTGGTCTATCTGCAATGCTGTCTTATTAAATTTTCCTCACTTATCACGTATTTTTACTTGGAGGTTATTTGTTTTATGTCTGCCTCCCCTCACAGGCTGTGAGTTCATGACTGGCAGTGTTCATGCCTGTCTTGTTCCCTCATAGTATATTCAGAGTGTAGCCTAGTTCCATAAAAGTCACTCAATAAATATCTGTGGAATGGATAAATGCAACGCATCCTCCAGACTCAGCATAAGTACTTGGAACTCCAGGGAGCTATCCTTGATGACATCTGCCTGTAGATGTCCTTGTTCTTATTTCCAGAGCAGTCTGCATATATACCACTATCATAGCATATATAACATTATACTATGTACTATGTAACATATGTACTATGAAGCCATCATTATTATTCTCTCTCACCTTCTAGAGGGTACTTAACACAGTTCCTGGAATACAAAGAATACTAGATTGAATGTTGTTGAAAGAATGAATGTATAAATGAACAACATAATGAATATGCCATACATCCACCAGACTCCCAGGCACCACACTCAGCATTACAGCCTGGCTGAGGATCCAAGGAACGGCTATGTTGAACACCTCTGAAATGCACTCTTCACTTGAAAAGGCTATTACCCAGACAGAAAAGATGCAATTATAATAGCCTCATCCTTTAAAAATAGTTTTAAAGGTAAGCTTTTAGTGTCCTCACTCCCTTATATGGTAAGAAAGTATTTTTAGCCACTTGATTCTAAAGTTTTTCAATGTGACAATATCATTAACTACACTTTTCATTATGTGAATGAAGGCAAATAGTTGACACATTCCTCATGGGGCAATGTGACTTCAGTATGATTCAGCGGCTTTTCACCTACATTAAGTGAGAGTGATTCACAACACCTGAGTGGCATGACCCCTCCTGAAAAGAAATATTAATGGAATATCCAAATCAAAACCTCCAGGTCCCTTTCAAATGAAAGGGATGAGGCTATCTATTCAAGACTATTACTCCCTTTTTATTTGGGATTTAGAGGAGATTCCTATGCCTTTGAATAAAAGAACTTTCATGACTAATAAAATGCACTTTTATTAGCATCTAAGATATTACACCTGGATTGTGTGTGCACATAATTGGGTAATATGTCAACCTCACATATGGACATATGGCTTACATAAACAATATATACACAAATAGCATATACGTATATAATACCCTATCTATTAAACAGATATGTACTGAACCCCTATTATGTACCAACCATTATTCTAGGCCCTAGGAGTGCAGTGGTGAATGTAGCATAGAGAGTTCTTATCTTTGTGGAGCTAACAGTCTATTAACAGAAGATAAAATAAACAAATTTTTAAAATTGATGTTTTATAAGGGATTGAATAAGACAATATGGTAACTAAGGAGGGGACCCACTTTAGATATTTCATTTGTATACATATACATATGAGTAATATCCAAAATTTACTGAATATTTCAGTAAAACTTTAGCATAGTTTTTAAAAAACTAGATTTTAATAACTTAATTTTTAAGGAGTCTAAAAATAATTAAGGGTAGTTCCATGTTTAGGTATTTAAGAAGTCAAATATATTAACTCTGGTAGACTTAAAAAAAATCAGACGATTGCAAACATTCAGATATTTCCAAAACTGTAGAATACTAAAGATGAGGCTGATATTAATGTGTTTTTAGAAAGTCATTCCCAAGTATGGCTCTGATAAGAATTATCTGAGGTGCTTTTGTAAAATATAGATTCTGGTTGCCCATCTTAAGATCTACATAATCACATTTTTGTGGATGGGACCTGTCACTATAAGTGTTTAAATGCTCCCAAGGTGATTATGAAAACTGGCCAGATTTAAGATCTGTTCATCTAAGATGTTCAGTGTATGCATATCCAGAAAATATTCAAAACAGTGCTTTCCAGATTCAGGGAAATAAACCTGCCCGTTTGGTAAAAATGCAACCTACAGTTCCCAGCCCAGATATTCTGACTCACTAGGCTTAGAGAGCTGTTTGTCCAGCTTTTATAAAACTCCCTAGAGAATTCTGATATGCAAATAAGTTTTTGGAAATCATTGTTTTGAATAAAATATATTAGACAGGAAAAACTGCCTAGAGGCACAAGCATGGTAATTCTTTGCACAAACCTGGGGAAGCCTACCAGCAAAATTTCAAATAACTTCTTCCTATGAAGAAATGCTACACAGACTATGTCAACAACTAATGTGGCTTCATAAGAAAATGCTGTTTTGGAAGAAAAAGGAATATATGTGTATGATATCTGAGAGAAAAGTATATTTGGCTGGTTTTCATGAGTATCTACTGGTTATTGCATTTAGATGAAAACAGAGGTTGTTATTTACACACGAAAAGAGGAGATTTAAGGACTTTTCTGATATTGTTCCTTATGATAATTACTGGGCATGAAGACCATAGTCATAAATATGTCATTCACACAGACATGAAACTTAGTCTGCTTTGAGTTCCATTTTTCATGTTTGCTTCCCTATTACTTAGATAAAATATTTCTGCTCTCTACCCCTTTTCTAGCTTCATCTAGCTTAATTTTCTAATGAATTTTTGTTCCTCTCAATTAATCACTCACACCTATTGGAACAAGACATTCCCATCCTGAGCTGAGAATTATGGGAGAAGGAAAGGGTTTGAAGAGGCATCAATGTTGGACCAGGTGTAAGAAATAATGAAGGGAAAAGGTGTAGATGGTCAGAGAGATGGGGCTTCCTCACAGCACTCAAATGGGAGCTGTCTGGGTGGGAATGTGTATCACAGTGGCTTACTGTGAATATAAGAGATTTGTCATACCTTGGGTATCAGGCTTTGGAATAGGCAGGTGAATGAAAGAGGCTCTATGAAAAGGAAGAGAAGAAATAGAGAGAGTGCACTACAGCCTATATTCACTGAAAAGTAAATACATTATAAACCTACAGTAATTTAAACTGTATAGCACTGAATAAGAATTGACCTATAACTTAATGAAAAGAATTAGAACTTCTAGAAAAAGAAGCAACAACATGTGAAAATAAAGGAGTCGTTTCAATTCAACTTAATATAGATTGTTATAAGAATCAGAAATTGAGTAAAACATAGCAAAATTCAATATGCTGCTATTGTTAAAAATAATATCAAACATAATAAAAATGTGTGTGGGTCCTTATCCCATTCTTTCATCTTGGTTTTGATACTATACATCTTGAACTCACCAAATAGTTCACATCTTTGATGGCATCCCCCTGCACTTACTGTTTATTCTTCAGGCTTCCTTCTTTCTTTAAAGCTCCATTCTGGGAAGCCAAGTCTCTAGTCTGGGAAGTGCATTGGTTTCCTAGATATAGAACCAAAGAAAAGAATAAGAGATAGGAATTAATGTACCCTTTCCCATTACACAGTCACTTTCAGAAAAAAGAAATGCTTGCATTGACCTCAGGTTGACAATTATTAATATAAAATATCTCAGATTGTAGGTACATCCTACATTTGGCTTAAAATAAAGTTTTAAAAATTATTAAGAACATGAAATAAATTACAAAAAAGCCATTCCATAGATACTACCTAATAATATATAGTATGCTGGTTGATTTCTCTCAACCACACCATCTTTAGGTTTGCATTTACACTGGCCACCAATAGAATTTGACATTGTTTAACTTAAAATAGTAGAAATTCCTTCACATATTCAAGAATGCTGGGAATCATTTCATTTCTCGGACATAATTTTGCAAAATGGCAAGAGCATGATGTTTCTAAGGAAGATGCCTTTAAGTGACTCTGAAGCAATCACTATTTCTAGTTTTGTACTGAAATGAAGCCAAAAATATAATTTTATTATAGGCCTCTGACAAATAAATAGCAGAAAATAACCCACTCCAAAAAAATGAACCAAAAAATCCTGTTTGCTTATGTTCCTACAGCATCGTATCAGTGTGTAAAGCCTGACACATTTAGATATAATGTTTTCATCTGAGCACTTATTCCAGGCACCTATAAACATGTGTAAACAGATTAAAGGACAACAATTATCCTAAGCTGCCTATTTTTTTGGCAGATACAAATATAACAAGACTTTCTTATAATTTATGTTACTACTTGATTTTAAAAATACACACTTTATGATTTGTTGCAGGACACTGCTATGAATAATCAATAGTTAATTAAAAACATTAGTCAACCAGAACATTTTTTAAAAAGGTAATTATTAAACGAATCTATAACTGATTTTTCCCAAGTGGCTTAATGACAAAGGAGAACATATTAATTAAATAAAGTTATTTTGAAAAGCATCCTTTCTGTGGCCTCGTTTCTCCAGTTCTAACAAAGATGTTTCTAGTGATGGTATTCTCCACAAGTGAACATTGAACACATCATTCAAATATAATTTCAAACTATTTTCCTGTTCTACTTAATCCTCTCATTTTTCCAACTATAAAGGCCGAATATACTATCTACATAGTCTTTCTCTCTGATAGATCCGACAAGTAAAGCAATCTTTCTGAAAACTTTCTTACACATGAAAAGGATCAAGCCTTCTATTAATTTTTAAAAAATATTTTTCAACTTCTACGTGGAAAACCTTGACAATTTTCAAAAAAATATTCTCTATTTGACTTTTTCTCTCACTCCTCCAAAGCTCCTAAAAGTCTAAGAATGGAAATCTACTGCATTAACTTATATACATATCAGCTGTTACTATCTATATTGGGGAATATTCTTTCATCTCTTTTATCAGGTTTCAAATGGATTAAAAGTTAATTGAAAAAGTCTTCAAAAGAAAGACAGTGAAAAAAAAAGAAAGACAGTGACACAAGGTCAAATAAGTTTTTAAAGATACAAAGTTTCATATTTTTTATATTGGAACAGATGCCCAATTCAAGAAAAATTTCCTAGTGACTAAAGAATGCAGAGAAAATTTTATCTATCTATAACCTGACTATAATGTGGAAAAATTAAATAAACCTTTTGCAGATCCACTTTATTGAGTAGGTTAACAGTATTTGTGATTACAGCCTTCAAGGTCCCCTAGTATTATACACGAGCTTGATCTATTTTTTAAAGTGCCCTTCACAGCATTCTTTACTTACAGACTAGGACCTGCTCTCCTCTTGCTTGTGTTTTTCTTTCTGCCTATTTTGCCTTTCCCCTCATCTCCACGTTCTAAAATACTCCATACCCAGTGATATCATCTCAAAACCTTTCCTCTCTCAGGTCACCTTCCCCAGCTGCCTGACTGGGTATTATATTTTCTTGCTGATACTTAGAGCTTAATCTACATGTATTATGATTATGCATATGTTTGTTCTATGTATTCATCAATAGTTTAAGATGGTAAAACCACAGATATATCTGAGTCATCCTTAGCTCCCATAGTACAATTATATGCACAAAATAAACATGTTGCCTTGAATGAATTTGAATTTGGCTCCTTAATCTGTGGAAAGAGCATGAAGTTTTGGTTAAATGTATTCTGACCCCCAACAACTAGAGCCATTCCTAATATGTGTGTACCTGTAGTCGTAAAGTAAGTTCCAACTTGAAAAAAATATGTTCTCAGTTATTATTATAATTCAATCTAATGTTGAAGTGTTTCAAACTACTGTCAAAATCTCACTATGGGGTTTCAGTTCAGTGACTAAGAAGACAAGACAGAGGAAAGAAAACAAAACATATCTAAAGTTCATGAAAATGTTTTGAGGTCATCTTGAAAGCTGTACTATAGAAAGAGTCTATGAAAATATAAGTAATGACTACACCAATAGCTCCTTTTCTGAGAGAAAAATAACAATGAGGATAAATATTTCTTTAGTACTTGCTCTATAACAAACATGTGCTAAGCACATTAGATTTATAACTTAATTTGTTATACAGTAGTCCTAGATTACTACATAGCACTAATTTGTAATAATCCTATGCATTATTGTGAGCATGCCCATTTTACAGATAAGAAACTGAGTGTGAAAGAAAAATTGCATACTCACTGAATACACTTCTCCACAATTCCCAATGTTCCTGTAGGAAACAGGAATGTAACTAGTTCTGGACCATGGACTATGTTTGGAATTGATTGGTGCTAATCCAAATATTTAGAATGGGTGTGAGTTTGCTTAGCTCTTTCTTCCCCTGGAAGCTATCTGTTGAGATGATGATGTCACAAGATTGAATCATGCTGGGAAGATGAGTTATATGTGGCATTAAGCTACCCTCGAGTCACTGATCTGCATCAGATTAAATGAGCAAGAAATACATCTTTGTTGTGTTAAACCACTAAATTTGGGGGCCTTATTTGTTACCACAGCATAACCTAGCCAACCCTAATTAATACTCTGAGACCCCAAAATGTATTGTAAGTTGTAATTTTGGGAAAAAGTTGAGTAATTTTGAGTTAAGTTCAAAGCTTATAATCTTGCACAGTATGCTTCTTGAAAGCAAGCAGTTCCAAGTGGTTTCTCTTGAACAGTATTGCTCATGTCATGTGTGCAGCATCAACAAAATATCCCCGGCTTTCTTTGGTGGGAACAGTGACTAGTGCCCAAGCCAAAGTCACTCTGTGAAGACCTGGATATGAGGAAAGTTGATGCTCTCTGAGATGGCACATTACCCTAATAAGATTGACACTCCAGGAAGTATAAATTCCAGGTGCCCAGGAAGAAGCAGGTTACTGGAGCTCAGACTGAATTCTTTGAATAATGCTGAGCTCAGCTTCCACCTTTCCATGCGACCACCTATGCTACATGGGAAGTGTGAGATCCAGAAGAAATGTTAAGGTACTAAGGCTGTTTCCCCTGCTACTTTCCTTTCTCTGTGTCCTTATTATAAATCCACAGTAACAAAGACAATCTGGGGTTGACTCTTTTTGGAAACCATAAAGAGTCTAAGAAATGAAGATACTATTCCTTTTCTAAACAGCATGTTTTCAAAGGCTGGAATGATACATGTTCATTAGCCTAGATGTCCTACAAATTACAGCCTAAGCACAGTGCACTTTTATAGTGGTGTTTCACAATTACATTTCCAAACACAGATATCAATTTACAGTTAGTGAGAAAAAGATATCTCAGAACAAATGATAATCCAGGGATTCAGAAATGTTACGAATTGTGTTGCTTTTCTAACTTCCAAGTTTGCTTGTGTGTGTGTCTGTATCTGTGTGCCTGTGTGTGTCTCTATCAGAAACTAAAAGGAATGTTGCTGTCTCTTTTCACAAGAAAGCCCAGTTTATCTTTAAAAAGACAGCTTTGCAACTAAAATGACCTAGAAGGACACGTACTTCTTGGCATATTAATTGCTTTTGCCTTGAGATGGGAGAAATACCTTGTAGCTGGCTTTACATTTCCTAAGCTACATATGTAGACACCCCCAATCCAGGAGGGAAATTTCACTTAATGTGCTTTGTGACTTTCAGAAATGATTACACACTGGACCTTCAGGTACCACTATGCTTTCAGCATGTAGCTTTGTAAATGTGATAATTCTTTTTATACATATGTGAGTGCTCAGTTGAAAAATACTGGAAGAAGGGAGGAAAATTCAAGGTTTATGAGCCATGGCAAGCTACAAAAGTGATTAAATTTTTTTTTAACTTTTAATTAATAGTACTTGGTTTCTTCAAACATTCAGATAGAAATTATAGATGCCATCATTATTAAAATGACGAGTTTACTGGCATTGGAATATAAAGTTATACACAATGGGAAAACAATTAAAAACCCAAAAGCTTATATTTTCTTTGTTTATAAAAAGGTAAGCACCAGAGGGCAAAGAGTGGAAGCAAGAAGAACTACAATACTGCAGCTGGTAGAACAAAAAACACACTCACAGAAAGACAGACAAGATGAAAAGGCAGAGGGCTATGTACCAGATAAAGGAACAACATAAAACCCCAGAGAAAAAACTAAATGAATTGGAGACAGGCAACCTCCCAGAAAAATAATTCAGAATAACGATAGTGAAGATGATCCAGGACCTTGGAAAAAGAATGAAGGCAAAGATCGAGAAGATGCAAGAAATGTTTAACAAAGAGTTAGAAGAATTAAAGAACAAACAAATAGAGATGAACAATACAATAACTGAAATGAAAACTACACTAGAAGGAATCAATAGCAGAATAACTGAGGCAGAAGAACGGATAAGTGACCTGGAAGACAGAATGGTGGAATTCACTGCCATGGAACAGAATAAAGAAAAAGGAATGAAAAGAAATGAAGACAGACTAAGAGAACTCTGGGACAACATTAAATGCAACAACATTCGCAATATACGGGGTTCCAGAAGGGGAACAGAGAGAGAAAGGACCTGACAAAATATTTGAAGAGATTATAGTTGAAAACTTCCCTAACATGGGAAAGGAAATAGCCACCCAAGTCCAGGAAATGCAGAGAGTCCCATACAGGATAAACCCAAGGAGAAACATGCCAAGACACATAATAATCAAACTGGCAAAACTTAAAGACAAAGAAAAATTATTGAAAGCAGCAAGGGAAAAATGACAACATACAAGGGAACTCCCATAAGGTTAACAGCTGATTTCTAAGCAGAAACTCTACAAGCCAGAAGGGAGTGGCATGATATACTTAAAGTGATGAAAGGGAAGAACCTACAACCAAGATTACTCTACCTGGCAAGGATCTCATTCAGATTCAATGGAGATATCAAAAGCTTTACAGACAAGCAAAAGTTAAGAGAATTCAGTACCATAAAACCAGCTTTACAACAAGTGCTAAAGGAACTTCTCTAAGTGGGAAACACAAGAGAAGAAAAGAACCTACAAAAAAACCCCAAAATAATTAAGAAAATGGTCATAGGAACATACATAACAATAATTACCTTAAACGTGAATGGATTAAATGCTCCAACCAAAAGACACAGGATTGCTGAATGGATACAAAAACAAGACCCATCTATATGCTGTCTAACAGAGACCCACTTCAGACCTAGGGACACATACAGACTGAAAATGAGGGGATGGAAAAAGATATTCCATGCAAATGGAAATCAAAAGAAAGATGGAGCAGCTATACTCATATCAGATAAAAGAGACATTAAAATAAAGAATGTTACAAGAGACAAGGAAGGACACTACATAATGATCAAGGCATCAATCCAAGAAAAACATATAACAATTATAAATATATACACACCCAACATAGGAGCACCTCAATACATAAGGCAACTGCTAACAGCTATAAAAGGGGAAATCAACAGTAACACAATAACAGTGGGGGACTTTAACACCTCACTTACACCAATGGACAGATCATCCAAAATGAAAATAAATAAGGAAACAGACGCTTTAAATGACACAATAGACCAGATAGATTTAATTCGTATTTATAGGACATTCCATCCAAAAACAGCAGATTACACTTTCTTCTCAAGTGCAAACAGAACATTCTCCAGGATTGATCACATCTTGGGTCACAAATCAAGCCACAGTACAGTTAAGAAAATTGAAATCACCGACCACAATGCTATGAGATTAGAAATTAATTACAGGGGAAAAAAACGTAAAAAACACAAACACATGGAGGCTAAACAATACGTTACTAAATAACCAAGAGATCACTGAAGAAATCAAAGAGTAAATCAAAAAATACCTAGAGACAAATGACAATGAAAACACGATGATCCAAAACCTATGGGATGCAGCAAAAGCAGTTCTAAGAGGGACGTTTATAGCTATACAAGCCTACCTCAAGAAACAAGAAAAATCTCAAGTAAACAATATAACGTTACCCCTAAAGGAGCTAGAGAAAGAAGAACAAACAAAACCCAAAGTTAGCAGAAGGAAAGAAATCATAAAGATCAGAGCAGAAATAAATGAAGCAGAAACAAAGAAAACAATATCAAAGATCAATAAAGTAAAAGCTGGTTCTTTGAGAAGATAAACCATATTGATAAACCATTAGCCAGACTCATCAAGAAGAAGAGGGAGAGGACTCATATCAACAAAATTAGAAACGAAACAGGAAAAGTTACAACAGACACCGCAGAAATAAAAGCGTCGTAAGAGACTACTACAAGCAACTCTATGCCAATAAAATGGACAACCTGGAAGAAATGGACAAATTCTTAGAAAGGTATATCCTTCCAAGATTGAACCAGGAAGAAATAGAAAATATGAACAGACCAATCATAAGTAATGAAATTGAAACTCTGATTAAAAATCTTCCAACAAACAAAAGTCCAGTACCAAATGGCTTCACAAGTGAATTCTATCAAACATTTAGAGAAGAGCTAACACCCATTCTTCTCAAACTCTTCCAAAAAACTGCAGAGGAAGAAACACTCCCAAACTCATTCTATAAGGCCACCATCACCCTGATACCAAAACCAGACAAGGATACTACAAAAAAAGAAAATTACAGACCAATATCACTGATGAATACAGATGCAAAAATCCTCTACAAAATACTAGCAAGAGAATGCAACAACACATTAAAACCATCATACACCATGATCAAGTGGGATTTAGCCCAGGGATGCAAGGATTCTTCAGTATATGCAAATCAATCAATGTGATAAACCATATTAACAAACTGAAGAATAAAAACCATATGATCATCTCAACAGATGCAGGAAAAGCTTTTGACAAAATTCAGCACCCATTTATGATAAAAACTCTCCAGAAAGTGGGCACAGAGCAAACCTACCTCAACATAATAAAGGCCATATACGACAAACCCACAGCAAACATCATTCTCAATGGTGAAAAACTGAAAGCATTTCCTCTAAGATCAGGAAAAACACAAGGATGTCCACTCTCACCACTATTATTCAACATAGTTTTGGAAGTCCTGGCCACGGCAATCAGAGAAGAAAAAGAAATAAAAGGAATACAAATTGGAAAAGAAGAAGTAAAACTGTCACTGTTTGCAGATGACATGATACTATACATAGAAAATCCTAAAGATGCCACCGGAAAACTACTAGAGCTAATCAATGAATTTGGTAAAGCTGCAGGATGCAAAATTAATGCACAGAAATCTCTGGCATTCCTATACACTAATGATGAAAAATCTGAAAGAGAAATTAAGGAAACACTCCCATTTACCCCTACAACAAAAAGAATAAAATACCTAAGAATATACCTACCTATGGCGACAAAAGACCTGTATGCAGAAAACTATAAGACATTGATGAAAGAAATTAAAGATGATACCAACCGATGGAGAGATATACCATGTTCTTGGATTGGAAGAATCAATATTGTGAAAATGACTATACTACCCAAACCAATCTACAGATTCAATGCAATCCCTATCAAATTACCAATGGCCTTTTTTACGGAACGAGAACAAAAAATCTTAAAATTTGTATGGAGACACAAAAGACCCCAAATAGCCAAAGCAGTCTTGAGGGAAAAAAACAGAGGTGTAGGAATCAGACTCCCTGACTTCAGACTATACTACAAAGCTACAATAATCAAGACAATATAGTACTGGCACAAAAACAGAAACATGGATCACTGGATCAGGATAGAAATCCCGGAGATAAACCCATGCACCTATGGTCAACTAATCTATGACAAAGGAGGAAAGGATATACAATGGAGAAAAGACAGTCTCTTCAATAGGTGGTATTGGGAAAACTGGACAGCTACATGTAAAAGAATGAAATTAGAACACTCCCTAACAGTGTACACAAAAATAAACTCAAAATGGATTAGAGACCTAAATGTAAGACCAGACACTATAAACTCTTAGAGGAAAACATAGGAAGAACACTCTTTGACATAAATCACAGCAGGATCTTTTTTGATCCACCTCTTAGAGTAATATAAATAAAAACAAAAATAAACAAATGGGACCTAATCAAACTTCAAAGCTTTTGCACAGCAAAGGAAACCATAAACAAGACAAAAAGACACCCTCAGAATGGGAGAAAATATTTGCAAATGAATCCACGGACAACTGATTAATCTCCAAAATATATAAACAGCTCATGCAGCTCAATATTGAAAAAACAAACAACTCAATCCAAAAATGGGCAGAAGACCTAAATAGACATTTCTCCAAGGAAGTCATACAGATGGCCAAGAAGCACATGAAAAGCTGCTCAACATCACTAATTATTAGAGAAATGCAAATCAAAACTACAATGAGATATCACTTCACACCAGTTAGAATGGGCATCATCAGAAAATCTACAAACAACATATGCTGGAGAGGGTGTGGAGAAAAGGGAACCCTCTTGCACTGTTGGTGGGAATGTAAACTGATACAGCCATATGGAGAACAGTATGGAGGTTCCTTAAAAAACTAAAAATAGAAGTACGATATGATCCAGCAATCTCACTACTGGGCATATACCCAGAGGAAACCATAAAGTAAAAAGACACATGCACCCCAATGTTCGTTGCAGCACTATTTACAATAGCCAGGTCATGGAAGCAACCTAAATGCCCATCGACAGACGAATGGATAAAGAAGATGTGGTACATATATACAATGGAATATTTCTCAGCCATAAAAAGGAACAAAACTGGGTCATTTGTAGAGATGTGGATGGATCTAGAGACTGTCATACAGAGTGAAGTAAGTCAGAAAGAGAAAAACAAATATCGTGTATTAGCGCATATATGTAGAACCTAGAAAAATGGTACCGATGAACCGGTTTGCCGGGCAGAAATTGAGACAAAGACGTAGAGAACAAACGTATGGACACCAAGGAGGGAAAGCGGTAGGGGGTGTGGGTGGTGGTGTGATGAACTGGGTGATTGGGATGGACATGTATACACTGATGTGTATAAAACTGATGACTAATAAGAACCTGCTGTATAAAAAAAAAAAAGTATGCATCAGCTTTAGGAGATTTTAAAATTTCCCCCGTATAGGACATTATAATCAAGAACATAGCTGGTACCACCATTTTCAAGTACCTAATTTTCCAGTTTTGCCTGCTCAGAATCCATTCCCGCTGCTACTGGTAATAGAATGTGTTTTATTTGAGAATCATCTCCCCCACCCTCAGTTCATGTAACTTAATTTATCTGACAGTACCTCTTGTTCAAGGAGATAGTATGTGACCAAGGCTTGTAAATCAGAGCATAAATGACCCCCTAGTTCAGGTACAGAAACAATCCAACTCAGACTAATGAAGTTCAATTCCAAAACATTTGTTGCCATAAAGAAGAGAGACTCTAAATTAGACCTAGAGCTTGGAGAGTGATTTGCCTGAGTGTGAAGCCAACACAAAAGGAAGCTAAAAGACAGAGAGAGAAATGGCTCTTGATATCACATGAGCCCCTCGATCCAGCTACTACTGTACTACCTGGAGTTTTTCAGTGACTAGAGGCAATAAAGCCTCTTATTTTGCTTAATTGAGTTTGGTTTCAGTTTTAGTCACTTTTATTTGTGTTCTAATGTATGCAATTAAGAAAATGTGGCAAGTAAAACTATACTTGATGACCATGCTTTTTTGGCAGGATCTGAAATTCACACACTACATGTCAATCAACATCTGGAAAAGGCCCATTGCTATTGATAAGACTGATTTCCTTCTGGCTTGCCGTAAATGGTCCATCTCTTGTTTCTCTTTCATTCATTCATTGAGGAAATATTTGAAGTCCACTATGTGGTAGGTTCTTACACTATCATGGGTAATACAAGTCTGTGAACAACACCATAAAGTCCTGACCCTCACACAGTTTTATGTCTAGTGAGGTAGGCAGACCATGCTTCATGATAAATAAGACTAGACAGCAAAGGCTGGTGTGGGTGTATAGGAGCACATAGGAGAGCACATAACTCAAATTCAGGGGCTCAGCAAAGGTTCCAAGACGAGGTACCACATAAGACCAAAGGATGTGTACAAGTTGTCACCAACTGTATGCATGAGACAATCTTACTGAAAGAGAAAATACGAAAGGAGCAGCAGGTTTGAGGGGCTCGGGAAGCAGGGAAGTAAAATTTTAGAGAAAGATATCCGAGAGTAAATACTAGGGATTTGGCTCTGGAGTCCTAGAGATGAAGATTTGTGAATCATCTGCATAATCTTGGAGTTTGAGGCCATGAGAGTAAAGGAGTTTCCTAGAAAGTGTAGAGACTGGAGAAAAGCAGGCTTCATGCAGACTACAGGGAAAGACTAACATGGCCAAAGGGCCCTAACAGGGTCAAAGGAAACAAAGCATTATCCACAGCAGGAGATAGAAGAACAGCAAGTCGAGTGTCACAGGAGCCAAGAGAATGTGTTTCAAGGAGGAAGTAGTTGTTCTTAACAGTGACAAACAGTGTAGAGAAGTCAAATAAGGCCTGAAAAGTGGTCACTGCATTTAACATTTGGAGAATGGTTCATATCTTGGTTTTTGAGATCATTTTCAATGGAGTGGTAAGCACAGAAGACAAATTACCATGTGTTAAATGTTTGGTGAATAAGAGGTATTAGATTGGGAAAATTACATATGAATATGAATATGTATTTGTTTAAGTTGACAGATATGTGAGCACCTTTAAATTTTTCTTTTAGGAAGAAGTTGGCAGAAAGAGAGGTTTCAGACCTAAGAGAGAAAAAAATTGCTAATAGATAATTAGGCACAAAGGACACGAGATGGAGATATACAGAAACTAGCTTACCTTTCTCCTTGTATTGAAAAATACAAAGCATGGCATTGCCACGAGCAATAGTAAATCTTCACATACCTAAATATTATATAGCTCAGCTCAGGTAATCATCCCTTCCTTGTCTTCTTTGTCTTCAAAATTCCTGAAGGATTCTGGAATCGGAATCGGAATCTGGAATCGGCACATTATGCACTGGATCGTTTTACCTCTTCTCTTAAAAGAACAGAAAATAAAGACAATCTAGGTAAGCAGACATGCCACTTTCTCATCATACTTTCATAATTTATGCACAGACACATCTTTTTATAGAAAAAGAAGTAGGGAAGAGTTCCAAATTGCATGATTTTTTTGACTTTATAAATTACTATGAAAATACATACACACACCACACAAAAACCTTCTCTCTTTCTGTTTTTACCTACTCTGTCTTTCCAACTATCATCCATCTTTCTTCACCCACTTATTTTCTGTTTCCGATGAGAAAATTCAACTCTGTAATTCCTCCATATTTTATGTGTATCTTGTGTTTCTTCACTAACTCTCTATTCAGTATATTCAAAATAAATATGTGGAAATATTTCTTCAGTGGACAATCAGGAATGAAACCTTCAACAGATCCTTAAAAATATATCTGAGGAAGTTACTCTATTAACAATACAAATAGGCAGATGTCCTCTGTAAATACAAGTATTTGACTGATTTTAGAAATATACTTTACTCTCTAGGGAAAAATATTTGGATTCTGAATTACAGCATTCAAGCACAGATAAATTCAGCAGATAATTAATTAGCTCTTTATACAACTATCTCATAGTCCAATCCACAAATAAATTATACAGTATACAATGTACAATTAATTTGTGAAAAGTTCATTAATTCCATTGCTGTCTTAACCAATGCTCAAAAAGAATACTGAAGATATTGCTACTACATGGCTTAAAGCCATAAGTATCTTCCACATTCAATCCAAAGGACATTTCATGACAGATGGAATAAAAATGACATGGACTTACAGCCATCCGAAAATGACCTTAGAGTTTGGTAAATTTATAAGCTATTCCCACTTAAATAACTTTTTAAAAGTATCACAGACATCTTCACTTTCTTCATATATCTTTCTTTGGGCAGATGGAAGAAAGCCAAACAATCACTAACAATCCATCAACCATATACTGGAATTCATGCTTTAACAAACTGACTAAATAATGGCTCACATTCAGGAAAATGGACTTTTTAAATGGCCTAATAATAGTCCTCATCTATATTTTAAAGGTATTTCTTCTGAAGGCTTTAAACACTGTATAATTAGTTTGATAGGTAATGCAGTGTATCATGCTTTCGCTCTAGGGCAAACAAAACAAACACACCAACTAGTCTAGGAACAAGAACTCCCAAGAAGAGTGAGAGAAAGAGACTGGGACATTTCCTAGAAACAAAATGAATCTGGCATATTCCAGCCTCAGGCAGCCAAGGAAGCCACAAAGAAAATCAGAAAACTTAGGACAGATACAGAAATCGTTGTATAATGACTACAATTCCACCTACTTCGAGGGGAATGTAAATTAAACCTCACAGGCTTCACAGACAAAAGTAAAATGCATTACAAAACTAGCCAACAGGGCTTCCCTGGTGGCGCAGTGGTTAAGAGTCCACCTGCCGATGCAGGGGACACGGGTTTGTGCCCCGGTCCAGGAAGATCCCACATGCCGCGGAGCGGCTAGGCCCGTGAGCCATGGCCGCTGAGCCTGCACTCCGCAACGGAAGAGGCCACAGCAGTGAGAGGCCCGTGTACCACAAAAAACAAAACAAAACAAAACAAAACAAAAAAACAAACTAGCCAACATTCTTTTCATGCTAATTCATGTTACTGGATTCTAGGAGGCACTATACACATGAAACTACCTGTCCACAGAAATAGAGAAATGAGACTCAGTATGGCAGGAAATGTGTTCCTTGAAAGGAAATTAGAACATATGGTAGTAGCCAACTCTACTAATTTGGAAACTGAAAGTTTCTTTTGATTTTGAGTTAATCTAACCCTCCACGTTCACAATCAGAGAAATATAGTGACAAGTCTTATTTTATCCCTCATGGCACATTAAGGCAGAGAAAACAAAGCACAATCCCATATTTTTAAAATAAGTTCTACATAAACTACATAAATTATTGTAATGATCTTCCACTTTGCTTTTGAATGTGGAGACTTGGCCTTACTGTAGCAAATTTTGGTTTGGTTTTACTCTAAGCAGCTGCCTCTTTTTAAATGACTCACCGAGCTTATCATATATCAGACAGTTGTTCAAAAACAGACTTGGCCTAGATTATCAAGAGTACAATTCAGTAGCCCATGTAGTAATTTTCCAGGAACTTAAAGTTAACATCAACTAAAGTAAAAAATCATCAGCATCAGGTCAGCCAGATTCACAGATGAGCAAAACAAAAAGATTATGTTTTTCACAAATAAAAGGTCACCTTTCAGAATGAAAATGCTTTGTGTGATCATGCAAAAGTAATCCATGTATTCACTTGTTTATCATTTTTTTTGTTTGTTGAAGCAAAGGGATTAAGAAACCAGTGATATTTTTCTTCATCATGGTTTATATTTATGTACTGTATCTACATTTGGAAAGGGTAGTTGGGTAACTATGAGTAGAAAGCAACTCTGGCGAGGTAAAGTAAACTTACATAGGGAATTATAAAAAAGAAAAAAATATGAAGCACCAGACTTCATAAAGGGCAGGCACAAGAGAAGCTTGAGGAACTAGGGAGCAGAAACAATTGGATAATCACTTTAGGCCATCCTTCCATGAACTGCTCAGGATTCAATTTCTCAGGAGAAAAACCTGAGTTTGGGTTTCATGTCCATCTCTTGGCTGGTTGAGCATAGGTTACTTTGTTTAAAAGTCCCCCAAAGATTATACGTAATGAAGATATGCAGCAAGGGAGAGAATTTATAATTGGATATCTGGCCTGTAACTTACAGATATCCTTGGATAAATTTATTCTGTACTAAAATCATCCATAGTTTCTTTTCCTTGCAAATACGAAGACAGAATAATCGGCTTTCACACCAGTAAGCCTATGTTGTACTTGCCTATAATGTATCAGATAATACGTAATATAAATTGGGAATTGAAAATTAAATCAAATTAGGTTGTTCAACTCAAGTCACTACTAATAAAAATAGGAAAGGCAACTAAGTTTACAGTACAATAAGAGCTATGCTAGATGCACAGGGCTAATGGAATTTTTGATGAAGCAATTTGTGATATTCTACAGGAAAGAGAAAACAGATCTCTAGGCAGAGAAATGTTACGTGGGCGCCAGTGTGACAGTTCACCATTGGAAAGCAATGATAAGTGTTTGTGAGTTGACCGTAAACTCAAATTTAAGGTTGGCTACCTTCTTTTGTCATAATATTCCTGATGCACTAACTCCTCCCATTTGTCAGATTATTCCTCTACCCACTGCAGAAGAGATCATTTTACTGCTAAAACATGGAGAAAACAACCACGACGACAACAACAACAAAACAACTCTCTTGAACTTTACAGGACATTGAAGAACTCCCTATGGTATCATGGTACGTGTGTGTGTGTTTATGCGTGGTGTGTGTAGGGATATCTTTTCCCGTATATAAATACACCTTCAGAGATTTCTCTAAAATAATCCAGCTACACAATGCCTCTAAATGTTTGAAAAACAAAGTAGTTACAAACACATGAAATATTTGAAAATCTATTTCTGGACTGCACCCTATGAGCAAATATTTAGATCCTTAAAGATGTTATATTTTAATATTTTTAGTGCAATAAAGGAACTCACAGTCTATTAAACTTCAAAACTTGCTTCTAATCCAGGGCATCCCCTGTGACTTTTTAAATAAATTTTAATGCATATTTGTGATTAAGAGTAATAAAGTAGCAGAGTTTATTTAAAACACAGTAAAAGGCTCATTAAACATTGGTAGATTGCTTGGGATTCTTCAGGGAGACTTCCTTCTCCTGAAATAGTGCTCTCCTTCTCTGCAGAGTTTCATGAACTTTATACACCTTGAGTGGGATTAGAATTCCTGCTGCTACAGTAGAAAGCTACTTTCAAAGTGTTTTTTTCATAAATGGCTAGTATCCCAATAGAATAAATTGAAAAGGTCACTGAGAAACCTTTGGAATCCCAGCAGAACAGGAAGGAGTGAGGCAACTGAATCCTAAGAAGAATTTGACCATGTTGGTCCACACTGTTTTTCATCCATTCTATCATGAAAATTAACACGGCAACAATATTTTCTTTTTCTCAGAGGCTCTTGCAACTCCTCTCCTCGGAAAAACACACATATTTTCCTCCTGATGAAGCCAGTTTGCTAATCAGCCAAGGTGCACTAAAAAGTCAAGTGCAATCAGGTATTAAGAGACAAGTGATTAGGGAAAGTATTTAAGAATCATAAGCAGAAATCATATTAAATGTAAATGCTTCTGTTTCTAAACTTAGAAAGTTTTGCTTTGTGACATTTAATTTCTGTTCTCACCTATATTACCCATCTGCTTTTCTACTTAACATTCTACATTCACTCCCAGTATCAGCCTCCCCTATTGGTTTATGTCACTATGAAGCTAGCTCCTCTCCAGCAAAGTAGGTCTTAAAGCAGTTCTAGTGAATCCTTGTGGGGTCTAAACAGATGAATTATTTAGCCACTAGTCAATATGCTTTACGTTCAGTTTCTTGATTATAAAATGGAAATATCACTTTTTAAAACATGAATCTTTAATATAGTCAAATCAAGATACGTTTCATGGGAACCAACTTACGTTCCAATAACTTTTCAAGCTAACACATGGTAATAATGATTGAGACAGACATACTTAAGGACTATTCTGACACTGACCCATGGGAACTAAGTGTGGACCATGTTCATAGGCTTTAAAGATTCTTCCATACAAATAGCATGTGTTTAAGATAGGCATTCATCATACAGAGACTTCTTTCTACCTTGTCTCTGACAATGTAAAGTGTAGAGAAATATAATTCATCAACACTAGGAAAGTTTTAAGGATTGCAAGCTAAATGAAAACTGTTTTCCCCTAAAACAGTGTTTCTCAATAGTAGATGTTTAAACGTAAGTGACTGCTTTCAGAAATGTCCTCCTGGTACTTCTTGTGGGTATTTCTACATTCAGGTCAAAGGATTTGCATGCACCTCATTAACAACTGAGGAAACTTAATTTTCCCTTTAACCTATATGGGTGCTTTTGTGGTGTTTTTGTCTTTTTCAGTTCTTTCAGTATCTGTTAACATCATCTTAATAGCATAGTAGACATCTTTTCAGGAATTTTCAGCTGAAGGCTTTTAATTTAGTTACCTTTGGTTTAATTAATTTATGGCCAACATTTGCCACGTTCTAAATACTATTTGGCTTAGTTTAGTCGTCCATATTAAAGACTGTTTGGCAAGGGCCTATAAGTGGTAATGGGAATCAGGGAAAGGCTACCTCTTTGGTATTTCATCTGGTATTGATTAGTGCTGCCAACCTTTGGGGAGAAACGGTCAAAATGAAGCCCTGTCAAAATTTATTAGTACTGTCTTTGTTCCTTCAAACACTTGAACAGTTGTGATAATATTTAAGGAAAATAAAGTTGAATTTCAGGTCTTGCCATTGCCATTAAAAACAAATTACACAAGAAGCTTGGTTTTACCTGAGTACAAACTTACTTGAATATTCAGTACCTGAGGCCTCTGACCACTGTCACTGTGCCAGACCGAAGAGCAGCTACATCTTAGTGGTCACTAAACTTGCACTGCTTACACAGTATAGTTTCATCTTTGCATATGGATGATTTTTTAAAATCCTTTTACATATTTAGTGGTCATGATCCAACGTGCCATAAGTCAATTTAACTTAGTTTAAATCAAATATGCAATGTTTACTTGAATTTTATTTCTATTAAAAGCAGATTTTGACCGTTTGTAGGATTTTCAGATTTTCAGTCATGTAAGATTTCCCTTCAGTCATCTTTAAAGCAGATGCATTTTAAGGGCTTAGTGTTAGGATCTGCATATTTGGGGCACTGAAAAGACAAATGACTTACAAATATGTTTTGCTTACGTTTTGTTCTAGGACTAGCACTGCTGTCAATGGAAAGTATTTTTAACTAGTCTGTTATTGAGAAATTAACCATATTTTTGCATTTCAGCCAAAATAAAGACCGTATCTAATATTCTGTAAGATACAGCTAATATGTAAATCTGAAATTCACGTGTTTCATATGATCTGAATTGTATTTTCCAACTTAAATTAAAAATGCAATATAGATTCAGAAAGGTCCATATTTTTCTAATGACTTCACTTTATATTATTTTGTTGAGTTGCATAA
The DNA here is from genome assembly GCF_951394435.1 of Stenella coeruleoalba. NCBI lineage: Eukaryota > Metazoa > Chordata > Mammalia > Artiodactyla > Delphinidae > Stenella > Stenella coeruleoalba. Next base: position 138,736,685 of record NC_137148.1, read on the forward strand.
AGAAGCAAGGATTTGTATTAAAAGCTTCAGCAAGCTGTTAGTTGAGTTTATCATATTTGTACATGATTGCAGATTAGTCTGTTCCCATTTAAAGGAAAGATGGACACTATTTTAAAGTGATCTTTAACATGTTTTTATATAAACAAATTTGAAATACAGTTTACTTTGGTTGTTTTTACATATCAAGTCCCATAAGTCTTGTATTTGTTTCTCATAAGTATAACCCTGGACCATGACTTAATGTTATCTTTGCTTTGTCTTTTGGGTGGCCTAACCTACATTAACATGAAGACTGAACATTTTTAAACTTTTTTTCCCAAAAATCATAATAATGATTACTTTATTAATAAAGTCCTGTATTTGGGGGAAAAAATGAGGAGGCTTTTTAAGACTACTCATGCCTAGACCCCAACCCAAACAAACAAACAAAAAGTTAAGGTTTTCTGGAGATAAGCCCCAGACCCTGGTATTATCTCAAAGCCCCCTAGGTGCTACCAATGTGCTGCTAGGATTGAGATTCAGTACCCTAGAAAGTACACGTGTGCACACACACACATATCCAAAGTAGTAATTTCAAGTTTACAGTGAAGGGGATTTAAGTATTTTTTCCCTGAGTTTCTAAGAATAATAGACATAGATGTACCAAAAAGTTTTAGTAGCAAACTTTCTCATCAACTGTTTGTTGAATAAGAAATGCTTACTAATTTTCCAAGATGCATTAAGTGGCTAATATACAAAGATGAAAAAGTCCATATCTCCACAGAGGATAGAGTAAGCACAAGCATTCCTCAGTTTAGGACCACTGGGGGAAAACCTGGTAGGTCCTCAAGAACCAAGAAATTTGTATAGCAGAAACACATTCTTTAATATTATAGTCGCTTTTATTTTTTCTTAATACTTTCAGATATTTTCCAAATATTTCTCAAAATGCTACTTGAAAACAAAGCACTATATTCTTGGAGGACATGTGAAATATGTTAAATAGTAAATTTATCCTATCACTGAAAGAAATTAGAATATTAACTTTTACTTGTTATTCTTGTTGGGTTTTTTCCCATCTACCATGAATTTGTTATCAGACCAAGGTGTTTTCTGGATGTAATTTTTCTGAGCCGAGTGAATTATTCATTTAGAAAACCTTTTTTTAGTTCTCTCTCTCTCTTTCTCTCTCTTTCCTTTATCATGATTCTCCTTCGTATAACACTGTCACTTGTATCTGTTGTCTTCCTGTTCATTATTCCCCAAATTCTCTTCCAGGATCTGAAGTCCTATCCCATTGGTCTGTGTTTGGATATTTTGTGTTTCTTGGTGTGGGTCAGGAGTGATTCAGATTATTTATAGCACATCTGCCAAAAATGAATGTCTAATGTCATTAGACTACTAATGAAGACAGTGGGGCCTGAGTGGCCCAGATGAGCCTAGTTCACAATAAAGGAACTCACAGGTATGAACGTGAAGACAAGGATGCAACCAATTAACTGTCATACTTTATTTTTCCTATATTATCCTAACGTCCCCACATCCCATTAGCTCTTGAACATCCTACTCAATTTCTACTGGCTCCAAACCCCCTTTTCTACTCACGGGATACAGAATTCCTTTAAAAATCTGTCCAAAGTAATTTTGAAGTTTCCATGCACTTATATTCACTTAAAAATAATTTCTGGATTTTGATGCTGCTGATGCACCTCCTTCATGCTTCGATTCCTGTATTCCACAACAATTCAACAATCTCTACTTAAACAAAGATGCTCCCCATGAATTACCGACAGTGAAGCGCTCAGGGCGCCAACATGTCCCTAAATGATTAAGATCTTTTAATGAACAAACTCTACTTCCCCCACAAGATGAAAAAACATTTATCATTTTTCTTGATCAGAGCAGTATTAGTCACCATAACACGTCCAAAAATCTGCTTGCTTCTGAAGACAATGTTCTGCTGTGAAATCTAGTTAAATCAGACCACATATTCTCTTATGTCTCCTCTGCCATATGAATCCCATTGTCTCCCCTCTTCCCAGTCCACAGTACAATAGTTAAACTAGGGTTCTGCTTGAACCCTAGTCATTGACACAATTTGAGTGATTATCCTTATGTAAGTCAGTGGATGCAAATGACTGTGAGAGAGTTGCTAGGGGTTGCCTAGTTCCACCTTTGAGTTACATAAATCTGAATTATGGTACCAGTAATGCTGCTACATGTGATTTTCTTCCATGCACAATAGGAACTCCTTGAGAAGGAGGATTGTATCCCCAAAGCTTGACTTTCAATAAAGATGTATGGGACAGTTGTAGAAATGAAATATTGTGGGATTATTTAGAGGTAGGAAAAGGGTAGGTATATCTGAAACATACTTGTCTGTATTCCACAGCATTCTCTTTCATTGAGAACCTGGATTTTCCCCTAGCCTAAAAAAATGCCAAAGATATAAAAAATCCATAAAGTCCTCTTTATCTTCTACTACCTCGGCCAACAGAGAGGCCATTGTTGCTCCTGTTCCCTTGGAAGAGCATTTCCCTTGGAACAGCTGAACAGTGCACTTATCCCAGCAATCAAGGTTAAATCTATCTCAAGGAGCAGTAATTCTGCACAAGTAGGGCCACACTGAGGGATGCCTTACTGTGCAACAGTTATCTGGGCCAAAAGAACATGGGAGATGCTGATGTGATTATTTTGTTCAATCTGATTTCTAGATGCTAAACCTGATAACCTGATATATAGCCTCTCTTCTGAGTAAAAGTAGGATTGTTGAAAGCATAGCCAAGCTCCATTCAATTAGATTTATGATGACATCTTTTTTAGGAAGGAGGGGAAAATGATATTTTCTGATATTATAGCAAATACAAAATTAGTTTTTTGCTCCTTAATATGCTTTGTAGCTCCAGGTTTCCACTTCACACTCAGCCAGTCACTGATCTTTTAAAATGCAGGGCCTAGCACAGTGCCCCGCACATTTATGTTTTCTTTTATTCAAATAAATATTTATTGAGCTTCTACTAAGTGCTCAATAAATATTTATGATAGTCTTATAACTCAAAGTTGGAAAGAAGATAAATAAGACTGTAGAAGAATAAGTGGGAGGATAACATTACTCACTACATGATGAACGTTTTCAGGGCAAGGACTGTTTTTAAGTACCCAGCAAGGTGGCTGTACTCAATAAACAGTTGCAGAAGTGAATTGTGAAGCAATCAGGAAAAGGACCTAAACTAAGAAATTAGGAGAGCAAACTCAATTTTATTTGAAAATGAGTTGAAAGGGTAGCTAAGGAATTTAAAGAAGGACACGGAAGACCCAATTTGTATCACTTGCTCACTCTTCTTGGAATTCTGCAGGAACGTGAGGAACTATGTCCCTTCTCTTGCCCGTCTTACAGTCTAGTCATAGAAGCTAGACATAAAGAAGGATTTGCTTTTGTTAAACAGTGAGCACATTTGCAGAGGGCACTATTACAGAATTTAAGACTCAGTGTCAAATTTTAAAATGCCGACATCGTTAAATACATAGGACTGTAATATTACTGTTGGTTTCATAAAGATGGTAAGACTTGGGCTATTCTTGCTTAATAAATTACCCAGGTATTTCTCCTAAATACAGGTTCCTGATAAACTTCCATCTCTAAGAATAAAAATAAAACATTCCCCGTGAAAAACATAAACCCTGTGTGTGTGCGTGTGTGTTTCAGAAGCACCAAATCTATTTTATGTGTTGATCACAATTTATTTGCCAACCTGTGATAGGTTTTACACAACATGCAATGCTTGTCAGAAACCACTGATTTAAATACTTTGACACAAGTTGACTTGTAAAATAGTAACTTATAAAACAAGCTCTAAAATATTACTCACTCACATTTATTTCACCTATGATTATCTTGTGACCACAACTATGTTGTAAAATACCTGAATATTGATAATACTATTAGATATCTTTTTGTTTCCACAACAGTTTCTAGGATGATACTCAGGAATTTACTAACTTACATAAAGACATTAATTGTTGGACAATCTGAAGCTATATAATATGATTTCGAGGTAAGAAGATATTAAGAAACCTATCTAGAAAACTCTAAGAGTGGAAAAGGGAATATTTAGTTTCCTATAATTAAAATCTCAAACAATATTTTTTCATGAGTTGACTCTAACTCTGAAAAGATTCTAAAAATGTAAAGCTTCCATTGGCCTGGAAAAGATGAAAAAAATGTAGAAATAGGTATTACCATTCAGTATTCAGATGCTTGAAGTGTATTAGATTGTTTCGAACTCTGCTCTTAGCAATTAGGCCTTTGAGCTTGCAAATACTTAGAAAATTTAGGCAACTGTAGGTATGAATGTTTTAAAAGCTTTAAATGTAATTGAAGCAATACTGAATTGATCTGCTTCACAACCTTGGGTGAAAATAATTTTATATAAAAGAGCTAGGATTAAGCGCTGAGAGAGGTAGACGAGTCACACGGGAGTTAGTTAAGTCAGTACAGAAGACAATATCAATTATGTAAAAATTGCCCTGAAATTACCTGGAAAATACAGTACACAAAATTCTGTGTACCCCATTTAATCCAGAAAATTGCACACTAAAATTTGAGAAACATTGAACTAAGGAAAGAACAAAAGAAATTCTATATACCTCTCTGCTTTAAATGCAATGATGAAATCTGTAGAGGTAAGCTGGGGTGAGTGGGGATTGCAAAGTGTTTGTCCTTACACATCAGTTTAACCAGTTTTAACATTACGCCCTTATCTCAAGTTATTTTAAGAGATTTATTAGCTGGTGTGAGAGGTTAGATTCTAAAGTTAGTACATCATGTAAATGTACCCTAGTCTATGACTCCACTAATCATAAAAGAACCTCCTGTCCCCAAACTCTCCCTACTGCCACTTCAGTGCACCTGATTATCTCACAGGTCTTACCAAGGTAGAAAATGGTTTGAAGACCAGTGAAAAGGAAAATGCTTTATGGGAAAGGTAACTGCCTCATCTTTGGCTAGGCGCTGAATTTCTCTGGATAGTTTAATTCATACTGTCCAGATCTCTATGTATAGTTAGTTCCGTTAAGGATATTGTTATCTACTCGTGCTGTCCAACATGAAAGCCAGTAGCTACATGTGGCTATTTAAATTAAAATTAATTAAAGATAAATAAAATTTAAAATTCAGTTCCTCAGTCATACTAGCCACATTTCAAGTGCTCAATAAGCACATGTGTGTAGTGGTTGCCATTTTGGACAACACAGATATAGAACATTTCCAGCATCACCGAAACTTCTACTGGGCAGCACTGGTATAACCATGTATCTAATTGCCTCATGATATTATTTCTGTGGAAAACTCCACAAGTAGTTGGGGTAAATATTGTACTACAACCAACAGACTGGTAGTTTATTAACCTATAACAGATTCATTTACCTATAATTTACTTCGAGCTATTTGTCTCCATGAACATGATCCCTGTTTACAATGAATAATCTCATTTTGCTGATGGAAGAACTGTTTTATTTGTAGTCCACAAATAGAGAAATATTGTGCTCTGACATTATGGAAATAGCAAGGTACAACCCAGCATATTAGGCTTTATAAAACATTTATTTCTCTCCTCTATATACTCTTTTGGTGGCAGGGTATACTTTCTATGTGATGCATTGTTCTAAAATTGACCAGAGTTTCTGAGCCAAAAATAAAATTAAGTATGGTGTCTGCTATTGATGGAAATTACACTACCCTTTATCCTTCACCCTTGGTGGTTGTTCATTTCTGGGAAAGTGAATTTGGGTACAAATGTCAAAAACATGCTAACCTCTACTGCAGGGAATTCATTTTCAAACACAAAGCTTTCTTGTTTGATTTTCATTTTGAATGCTTGGGTTCAAGGAGGGAGGACTACACAAGTATGACAGTTAATTGTCTTTTTCCCATCCAATAACATGTCCACTTTGTAGAAGTGGCTTTGCAGCTCCCGCAGTTGGCTGGTTGCCCACTTGTATCCAAAGCAGAAAAATAAATACATAAAAGCAGAAAAATAAATACTAATAAATGGATTTATGACAACTTTTCATACTGGGTTCATTAATTTTTATTCCAACTCTGGTTCATTCATTCAACAATTATTACTGGGCACATACTGCATGCCAGACACTATTGTATGCACAAGGCAGAAACAGTCCCTGCATTTCATGGGGCTTTAAGTTACAGAGCTTGAGTAAGTGGAAGGTAAGGAAGATAAGATAAAAATGTAAATAAATGCATAAATAAGATAATTTCAATTAGTTACAAATTCTATGAAGAAATTAAAACAGGCTAATGGGAGAAAAGTGACTAACATCAGGTGCTACTTTAGGTAGGATGCTCAAAAAGTCCTCTGTGGGGGGGTGACTGAGATGACAACTAAATGATGAGTAGGCATTAGCTGTGCAAAGACACAGAAGTAGAGGATTTCAAGAAGACAAAACAGTATGTAAAATCCCTGAAACAGATAGCCTCAGTGTGCTTAAGAAATAATATATTTTTGTAAAGGTTAGGATTGCTAGAGTGCAGGAGAGAGGACAATAGTAGGGAATGAGTTTAGGTGTAGGTAGAAGGAAGATACTAGAGTCCCATAGGCATGGTACTAAGCTAGGAATTTATTCTAATTGCAGTACAGAGCCATTTGAAGCACTTTAAGCAGGGAAGTGATACCTTCTGATTTCTGTTTTTAAAAGATCATGAAAACAACTTTGTGGTACTAACAGAAAATGGTAACGTGACTAGAACGGTGACAGAGGAGATGGGGAAATATTGATCCAGGATATATTTTGGATGTAAAGTAGACATAACTTGTTAATGGCTATGGGCAATGAGAGAAGAAGGGTGGTTAAGGATGAACCCCATTTTTGGCCTGAGCAAGTGAATGGATGCTGCCTCCATTTAACGCAAATGTGGTTGTCATAAGCTTCTATGCTACACAATTAATCTTACATGGAAGATGACTAGCAATGTCCACTTGGCTCAGCACACCATAGAGGGAGACATTTCTTGGTCACCAGTTTGGCCATGGCCAAAAGCATTCTGTGACCAGAGAGCAGATTTCTTATCAGGATTGATGGAGTTGCTAAAATATGATATAAAACCACCGTATAATATGTAATTTTATCTCAGCCCATCATGATAACCTTAACATATACATAAACTTATATGTATACTCTTAAGATAGCAGAATACTCAGATTGGAAAGAAATGGTAAATATAACCCATTTCCATATCTCACAGACCTGAGTTCAAATTCTTGCTTTGACACTCTGTAATCTTAGACAAGTCACTTAACCTCTTTAAGTCTCCTCTGAAAAAGGGGGAGATAACGTTGGCTTTACAGGATTTATGTGAGATTACATGAAACACTCTGTGTAAAACACTTCACATACTGCCTGTGATATGAGAGATGTTTGATAAAGAAGAGAGCCCCTTTTTCATTTCTTCTTACTCCTCCACTTCCAGGAATTGCCAGGTTGTCCCTTAGCCTCACCTAGCCCATCAATTTTAGCAACCTTAGCATAAAATAGTGTCTCTCTCCTGGTAGTTCCAGCAAAAGTTCCAGATTTGTCTTATTTGCATGTGCGCACACCAGAATTCCCCAAACCATGTCTAGTGAACATGAGAGAATGGTGGTTCCACAAAGGGAAATCAAAATGAGGTTACCAGAAGAGAGAGTAATGAATGCTGACCAGAAGAAAAACATCCACTGCGATGTATATACATCTATTTCTTGAAAAATGCTTAGAAATATCAATAATTATTGCCCCAATTTTATTTTATTTTAAAAGTGCAAATCTTTCAAGCCCCCTCTCACCGCTGAACTACTCAGAAGAGTCAAAATTATACTGGAGGACTGGTTCTAGACAACAGTAGGCACAAAATTTGCTTTTTAATAAATGTTATCAGCTTGAGTCTTGAATTTGTACTTCAACAGCAAGAATGGAAACACTTGGTATTCAGCTCTTCCTTGTAGTTTAACAAAGCTCAGACTCTGGCAGTATTTGTTTTGGTTTTTGGGTTTTGACTCTAGTGTGGATTTCTTATAACCATTAAAAAAGCCTAGAGTATATGAAGTGGTTTGAGATACTGTATTGTGGATTTTTTTGTTTTAAATTTGAATGAAGTAATATAAAAATCTTGAAATACTTTCTAAATTGAGCTCATAATTTTTTTCTTTTTGAGGACTTTACCGAGCCTTCCTGTTGGCTCTACATCTGTATTGGTTTCCTAGGGCTGCCATAACAAATTACTGCAAACTAAATGGCCTAAAACAGCAGAAATTTATTCTTTCACAGTTCAGGAGTGAAGAAGTCTGAAATCAAGACACCAGCAGGGTTAGTTCCTTCTGGAGCCTTTGAAAATCTGTTTTATTCCTCTCTTCTAGCTCTGGTAGTTGCCAGTAATCCTCAGCATTGCTTGGCCTGTAGCTGCATTACTCTGATCCCTGCCTCTCTAATGGCCCTCTTTCCTGTGTGTTTCTCTATGTGTCCTCTCTTCTCTTTGTAAGTACACCAGTCATTGAAATTACGACTTCTTCTAGGACCCAATATGATCTCATCTTAACTAATTACAAATAAGGCCACATTACGAGATTCCTGATGTGCATAAATTTGGGGGGAACATTATTCAACCTGCTACATTGTGTATTGGACTCTTCTTCATAGTTCAACAAAATTTACACTCTTGTCATTTCTCTGGAGTGGATTTCCTCTTACCACTGAAAAAGTCTGGGGTATATGAAGTATGTTGTGCTTTTTTTGTGGGGGCACAGGGCCCTGCTTCTACAGCATCCTTGCACAAATCTACCTCATCAAGTACCACTACAAAAAAGAGAAATCTTTTCTATTCCTTGTTTTTCTTTGAGAATGCAGGCTTTTTGAGGAGTGGGAGCATGAGTTGGCACTCCTGAAATCTCAAGGTTTTAGCAACTATCCAGAACATAAAAGGCAAAATGTTGACATTATTCATTTATTCATTCATTAAGTCATCAAATACTTATTGAGTGTCTTCCATGTGCCGGCACAACCAATATAGCAGGTGGGAGAAGATATTTTGGATCACATACCTATTTGAATATTAATTCAACAATTTCCTGAAGTGTATACATATGCACACACAGGTTAGCACACAATTCCACAGAGTTCATAGAACCCAGAGATTCATACACTCTTGGTTAAAATTCCCTAGCTACCTATCTTGCTTCCATTTTCTCATTCCCAAAGTGGCTACAAGGCTATTCATAATAATACCTGTCTTAGGCATTTGGCAGTAGATAATAGAAATCTCAAGTAATATGTATTAACCTAATATAGTTTTGTCTTTCTCACTTAAAACTAATTGTAGATGTTGGAAATTGCTGGGTTTTCTTCAGGTCCTCAATGACTTCACCTAAGACCCAACCGCTTTCAACTAACTTCTCTCCCTTTCTTAGTAAGGGTATTGACTTTGGACTGTATGTCTTCATTCAAAGACAGAAAGCAGTGGTTAACTAGGAAAGTAAGGACCTTATCTTCTCTCACCTCACATTAGAGAGCAAAGATCTTTCCCATTAACATGCTAGCAGACTTCCTGTTCTGTTTATTCAGCCAGAAGAGAGTAACATGGAAACCCTTCAGTGCAAGCAAGGCTGAGAAATTAGTATCTATCCATGACTAGATTAGATCAATAATAAGTTATTTCCTGGGGCTGGGTACATTGCTTTGCACAACATAATTAAAATTCTTTTAGCAAAGAAGAGAGGTGCGATGTCTGTTGAGTAGATGAATAAGAGTATCTGTCATACGTGTACATCTTCAGAGCTTAGAAAGTACTTTCCAAAATATAGTCTCATCTAGCCATCATACTTGTGGCTCAAGAATCATTTCGCAGCTGCATGATGAAACCAAGGCAGAGAAGAGTAAACTGACTTGCCTAAAGTTGCACAAGTAAGTAGCTGAGCTGAGACATAATCTAATCTTCCAAGCTATTTGAATCTGGGCACATTTTTAAAGGACGTTCTTTCAGATGTCATTAAGCACTCAAAACAGGTAATGATCCTTTAAAAGAACACTGTTAGAGAAGGCTTAAGGATGAATTCAACTGAATTCATTTGAATTTCCAGTTCACATTGCCCGTGAAAGGTTGATTCCCTCAATATAATAATAATAATAATAAAAGAGAGAGGTCAATTTAAAGGTATACTAAGTGAGTTTAGAACTAGGTAGAATAAAGCATGAGAATCCCATGCCATTTTCTATTTTAAAGGAGAGATGTCTGAGAGGAGTCTGTATCTAAATTCAGAGTTTGCTGTTCTCTCCTTCTTTCTTTCTTTCAGTAAAGCTCAAAACAAACCAGTGAGGTCAAACAGCTAACATGACTTGGAACATCACGGAAGAAAAATACTCATCCCACTAAGCGAGCTATATGTTATGTATTTCTAAGTGAAAAAGTTCGTTTTCCATGTGGTTTTATTTTCTATTAACAGCTAAGAACATCTCATTTTAGTGACATGCACATTACATTTACATTAATTTTATTTTTAAATTTGGATACGAACAAGTTAATTTATATACTTTTTTTATAAAATAAATAATTACAGAATAAATGTAAGGAATATAATTATTGTGCATTATATATTATGAAGAATATTTTCAAAAATAAGCATCTGAATAATATATGGAGAAACAGTTACATGCTGGGTTTTAAATTTAATAAGATATTTTAAACAATCATTAAAAAAGTAAATAAAAGCAGTTGAGAAGCTTGCAAGGTAGTAACTCCAGATGTGTAAGATTTTCAAAATGTTATTCATATCTGCTCTATGCACTCTTCAGTTCTCTTTCCCAGGAGCTGGAGTTAGAAGGAAAGCCTAAAAAGCTATCCAATTATAGAAAGATTTCTGTATGTCATACCACCTGATTTAGGAGCTCATTCTACATATTATGCGTTAGAATCAGAGATAATTCTCACTATGTTCTTGTAATAATCATTGTTGTTTTAATTGTCAATGAGCAAGTGAAGCTTATTCAGGGTCTGTTTCTGAACTGAAAAGAAGAAAATAACAGAGGTCCAGTCTCCCGGACAAAGAGTTTTACTTGAAAATTGAAGGTGTTTTAACTATTATTTCCTCCTTCAGTTTCTCCAGGTCCATGTTCTGGATCCAGCCTTTTCCTTTTATACCTTGCCAACCATTGTTTTAGCTTGCTCCTGGCAAATGTGGAACACGACCAAAATATCATGGAGGAGAATCCATGAGATCATTAGCCCATGATCCCATTTTATTATGGCAGGTTACGGTGTCAAAAAGCAAACATTTTTTGAGTGCTTACTCTGTGTCAGTCACCATAATAGGCATTGGATTTTCAGCAGTTAAAACAGACATAACTACCTATGGAAGACAGTATGACTTCTCTTAACATTGGGAGGTTTCTATCACTGATCCAACCTCTCCTAGAGACCCTTGGTTTCTTATTCCACTCTCCACCATGTTGAAACCTTTAGTTTTATAATGCTATGTAATGATTAATACTGTAACTTCTGTTTTAATTTACATAGTTAAAGAAATATTTTGATAATACTAGTATGTTTCCAAATTGAATATGTTCCCTACCTTGGGATGTTTTGAGTGTGTACTGGATAAGGGTATCTGGAATCCTCCCATGACCTCAAGAGCTCCACATGATGACTCATCTCTCCTGTTTGCAGCTGTCCAAAATAACTGTGAAAAGAACCGTTTTAAGACACTTAATAGGCTACTTTTCCTCTAAGAGTTTTGCATTCTGTTCTGAAAGGTGAAATTTAGTTCACTTCTATAATAGTTACAACCAAATGGCCAAACTGCCTACCTTTTTGCATTCTGATATGTAATTATCTATATTCAACTAAAATAAATAAACAAAACTTTATGCAATAGCAAAAGCACTAGTCTGAAATGCTCAAACCCAGAAGAAGTGACATTATACATGTTTTAATTTACTTACTTTGGAATTTTTCCAGAATTGCTTATGAACTAAAAGAACTATGGCAACTAAATAACCCCAGAACTAAAATAACCCCAGAAGGCTATGTTCTATCATCAAGGTAAAGACACCAAAACTTATCAACATCAAAAGCTTTCCATATACCCCTTTTCTCTTAAATTCTGGCTATATTCATTTGTTGATGTAATGTTGCAGCTATGTCAAATTGCTTTAGTGTTGCCCTTAGGGAGCACAAATGAGCTGAGTTGTTAAATGTATTTATTTCATACCCAACGATTATACCCACACATACTTTCTATGCTAACTACATTTATTTTTTATTCTCTCTTGTTAGAAAGTTTAAAAACAGATTTTTCTGCCTTTTTCAAATTTAAGGAATTTAATTCAAATCTTCTCAAGTGGCCTATTTTTATTCATCTGTTATGCAGATTTATTTAATCATTAAAGTATCTTTTTTGTAAATAACACTAAAGAAGTTCAGCCTTTTTTTTTTTTTTTTTTTTTGTTTTCAAACAAGTATATTAAAATGCATGGTAAGACCTTAGTAGCTAGTACTTGGTTAGTAATTTTCCAAAATTGAATTCTTTCAGGTCAGCTGGAGGCCTCTTTTATTTTTATTTTTATTTTTTTTTTTTTTTTTTTTTTTTTTTTTTATTTTTTTTTTTTTATTAACATCTTTATTGGGGTATAATTACTTTACAATGGTGTGTTAGTTTCTGCTTTATAACAAAGTGAATCAGTTATACATATACATAAGTTCCCATATCTCTTCCCTCTTGCGTCTCCCTCCCTCCCACCCTCCCTATCCCACCCCTCCAGGCTGTCACAGAGCACCGAGCCAATATCCCTGTGCCATGCGGCTGTTTCCCTCTAGCTATCTACCTTACTACGTTTGTTAGTGTGTATATGTCCATGACTCTCTCTCGCCCCGTCACAGCTCACCCTTCCCCCTCCCCATAACCTCAAGTCCGTTCTCTAGGAGGTCTGCGTCTTTATTCCTGCCTTACCCCTAGGTTCTTCATGACATTTTTTTTTTTCCTTAAATTCCATATATATGTGTTAGCATACTGTATTTGTCTTTTTCGTTCTGACTTACTTCACTGTGTATGACAGACTCTAGGTCTATCCACCTCATTACAAATAGCTCAGTTTCGTTTCTTTTTATGGCTGAGTAATATTCCATTGTATATATGTGCCACATCTTCTTTATCCATTCATCCGATGATGGGCACTTAGGTTGTTTCCATCTCCGGGCTATTGTAAATAGAGCTGCGATGAACATTTTGGTACATGACTCTTTTTGAATTTCGGTTTTCTCAGGGTATATGCCCAGTAGTGGGATTGCTGGGTCATATGGTAGTTCTATTTGTAGTTTTTTAAGGAACCTCCATACTGTTCTCCATAGTGGCTGAACCAATTCACATTCCCACCAGCAGTGCAAGAGGGTTCCCTTTTCTCCACACCCTCTCCAGCATTTATTGTTTCTAGATTTATTGATGATGGCCATTCTGACTGGTGTGAGATGATATCTCATTGTAGTTTTGATTTGCATTTCTCTAATGATTAATGATGTTGAGCATTCTTTCATGTGTTTGTTGGCAGTCTGTATATCTTCTTTGGAGAAATGTCTATTTAGGTCTTCTGCCCATTTTTGGATTGGGTTGTTTGTTTTTTTGTTGTTGAGCTGCATGAGCTGCTTGTAAATTTTGGAGATTAATCCTTTGTCAGTTGCTTCATTTGCAAATATTTTCTCCCATTCTGAGGGTTGTCTTTTGGTCTTGTTTATGGTTTCCTTTGCTGTGCAAAAGCTTTGAAGTTTCATTAGGTCCCATTTGTTTATTTTTGTTTTTATTTCCATTACTCTAGGGGGTGGGTCAGAAAGAATCTTGCTGTGATTTATGTCATAGAGTGTTCTGCCTATGTTTTCCTCTAATAGTTTGATAGTTTCTGGCCTTATATTTAGGTCTTTAATCCATTTTGAGCTTATTTTTGTGTATGGTGTTAGGGAGTGTTCTAATTTCATTCTTTTACATGTACCTGTCCAGTTTTCCCAGCACCATTTATTGAAGAGGCTGTCCTTTTTCCACTGTACATTCCTGCCACCTTTATCAAAGATAAGGTGTCCATATGTGCATGGGTTTATCTCTGGGCTTTCTATCCTGTTCCATTGATCTATCTTTCTGTTTTTGTGCCAGTACCATACTGTCTTGATAACTGTAGCTTTGTAGTATAGTCTGAAGTCAGGGAGCCTGATTCCTCCAGTTCCTTTTTTTGTTCTCAAGATTGCTTTGGCTATTCGGGGTCTTTTGTGTTTCCATACAAATTGCGAAATTTTTTGTTCTAGTTCTGTGAAAAATGCCAGTGGTAGTTTGATAGGGATTGCATTGAATCTATAGATTGCTTTGGGTAGTAGAGTCATTTTCACAATGTTGATTCTTCCAATCCAAGAACATGGTATATGTCTCCATCTATTTGTATCATCTTTAATTTCTTTCATCAGTGTCTTATAGTTTTCTGCATACAGGTCTTTTGTCTCCTTAGGTAGGTTTATTCCTAGATATTTTATTCTTTTTGTTGCAATGGTAAATGGGAGTGTTTTCTTGATTTCACTTTCAGATTTTTCATCATTAGTATATAGGAATGCCAGAGATTTCTGTGCATTAATTTTGTATCCTGCTACTTTACCAAATTCATTGATTAGCTCTAGTAGTTTTCTGGTAGCATCTTTAGGCTTCTCTATGTATAGGATCATGTCATCTGCAAACAGTGACAGCTTTACTTCTTCTTTTCCGATTTGTATTCCTTTTATTTCCTTCTCTTCTCTGATTGCTGTGGCTAAAACTTCCAAAACTATGTTGAATAAGAGTGGTGAGAGTGGGCACCCTTGTCTTGTTCCTGATCTTAGTGGAAATGCTTTCAGTTTTTCACCATTGAGGATGATGTTTGCTGTGGGCTTGTCGTATATGGCCTTTATTATGTTGAGGAAAGTTCCCTCTATGCCTACTTTCTGCAGGGTTTTTATCATAAATGGGTGTTGAATTTTGTCAAAAGCTTTCTCTGCATCTATTGAGATGATCATATGGTTTTTCTCCTTCAGTTTGTTAATATGGTTTATCACATTGATAGATTTGCGTATATTGAAGAATCCTTGCATTCCTGGAACAAACCCCACCTGATCATGGTGTATGATCCTTTTAATGTGCTGTTGGATTCTGTTTGCTAGTATTTTGTTGAGGATTTTTGCATCTATGTTCATCAGTGATATTGGTCTGTAGTTTTCTTTCTTTGTGACATCCTTGCCTGGTTTTGGTATCAAGGTGATGGTGGCCTCGTAGAATGAGTTTGGGAGTGTTCCTCCCTCTGCTATATTTTGGAAGAGTTTGAGAAGGATAGGTGTTAGCTCTTCTCTAAATGTTTGATAGAATTCGCCTGTGAAGCCATCTGGTCCTGGGCTTTTCTTTGTTGGAAGATTTTTAATCACAGTTTCAATTTCAGTGCTTGTGATTGGTCTGTTCATATTTTCTATTTCTTCCTGATTCAGTCTTGGCAGGTTGTGCATTTCTAAGAATTTGTCCATTTCTTCCAGATTGTCCATTTTATTGGCATAGAGTTGCTTGTAGTAATCTCTCATGATCTCTTTTATTTCTGCAGTGTCAGTTGTTACCTCTCCTTTTTCATTTCTAATTCTATTGATTTGAGTCTTCTCCCTTTTTTTCTTGATAAGTCTGGCTAGTGGTTTATCTATTTTGTTTATCTTCTCAAAGAACCAGCTTTTAGTTTCATTGATCTTTGCTATTGTTTCCTTCATTTCTTTTTCATTTATTTCTGATCTGATTTTTATGATTTCTTTCCTTCTGCTAGCTTTGGGGTTTTTTTGTTCTTCTTTCTCTAATTGCTTGAGGTGCAAGGTTAGGTTGTTTATTCTAGATGTCTCCTGCTTCTTAAGGTGGGCTTGTATTGCTATAAACTTCCCCCTTAGAACTGCTTTTGCTGCATCCCACAGGTTTTGGGTCGTTGTGTCTCCATTGTCATTTGTTTCTAGGTATTTTTTGATTTCCTCTTTGATTTCTTCAGTGATCACTTCATTATTAAGTAGTGTATTGTTTAGCCTCCATGTGTTTGTATTTTTTACAGATCTTTTCCTGTAATTGATATCTAGTCTCATGGCGTTGTGGTCAGAAAAGATACTTGATACAATTTCAATTTTCTTAAATTTGCCAAGGCTTGATTTGTGACCCAAGATATGATCTATCCTGGAGAATGTTCCGTGAGCACTTGAGAAAAATGTGTATTCTGTTGTTTTTGGATGGAGTGTCCTATAAATATCAATTAAGTCCATCTTGTTTAATGTATCATTTAAAGCTTGTGTTTCCTTATTTATTTTCATTTTGGATGATCTGTCCATGGGTGAAAGTGGGGTGTTTAAGTCCCCTACTATGAATGTGTTGCTGTCAATTTCCCCTTTTATGGCTGTTAGTATTTGCCTTATGTATTGAGGTGCTCCTATGTTGGGTGCATAAATATTTACAATTGTTATATCTTCTTCTTGGATCGATCCCTTGATCATTATGTAGTGTCCTTCTTTGTCTCTTTTAATAGTCCTTATTTTAAAGTCTATTTTGTCTGATATGAGAATTGCTACTCCAGCTTTCTTTTGGTTTCCATTTGCATGGAATATCTTTTTCCATCCCCTTACTTTTAGTCTGTATGTGTCTCTAGGTCTGAAGTGGGTCTCTTGTAGACAGCATATGTAAGGGTCTTGTTTTTGTATCCATTCAGCTAATCTGTGTCTTTTGGTGGGAGCATTTAGTCCATTTACATTTAAGGTAATTATCGATATGTATGTTCCTATTCCCATTTTCTATATTGTTTTGGGTTCGTTATTATAGGTCTTTTCCTTCTCTTGTGTTTCTTGCCTAGAGAAGATCCTTTAGCATTTGTTGTAAAGCTGGTTTGGTGGTGCTGAACTCTCTCAGCTTTTGCTTTTCTGTAAAGGTTTTTATTTCTCCATCAAATCTGAATGAGATCCTTGCTGGGTAGAGTAGTCTTGGTTGCAGGTTTTTCTCCTTCATCACTTTCAGTATGTCCTGCCACTCCCTTCTGGCTTGTAGGGTTTCTGCTGAAAGATCAGCAGTTAACCTTATGGGGATTCCCTTATGTGTTATTTGTTGTTTTTCCCTTGCTGCTTTTAATATGCTTTCTTTGTATTTAATTTTTGACAGTTTGATTAATATGTGTCTTGGCGTATTTCTCCTTGTATTTATCCTGTATGGGACTCTCTGTGCTTCCTGGACTTGATTAACTATTTCCTTTCCCATATTAGGGAAGTTTTCAACTATAATCTCTTCAAATATTTTCTCAGTCCCTTTCTTTTTCTCTTCTTCTTCTGGAACCCCTATAATTCGAATGTTGGTGCGTTTAATGTTGTCCCAGAGGTCTCTGAGACTGTCCTCAGTTCTTTTCATTCTTTTTTCTTTATTCTGCTCTGCAGTAGTTATTTCCACTATTTTATCTTCCAGGTCACTTATCCGTTCTTCTGCCTCAGTTATTCTGCTATTGATCCCATCTAGAGTATTTTTAATTTCATTTATTGTGTTGTTCATCATTGCTTGTTTCATCTTTAGTTCTTCTAGGTCCTTGTTAACTGATTCTTGCATTTTGTCCATTCTATTGTCCATTCTATCTCCAAGATTTCGGATCAACCTTACTATCATTATTCTGAATTCTTTTTCAGGTAGACTGCCTATTTCCTCTTCATTTGTTAGGTCTGGTGCATTTTTATCTTGCTCCTTTATCTGCTGTGTGTTTTTCTGTTTTCTCATTTTGCTTATCTTACTGTGTTTGGGGTCTCCTTTTTGCAGGCTGCAGGTTCGTAGTTCCTCCTGTTTTTGATGTCTGTCTCCAGTGGCTAAGGTTGGTTCAGTGGGTTGTGTAGGCTTCCTGGTGAAGGGGACTAGTGCCTGTGTTGTGGTGGAAGGGGCTGGATCTTGTCTCTCTAGTGGGCAGGTTCACGTCTGGTGGTGTGTTTTGGGGTGTCTGTGGCCTTATTATGATTTTAGGCAGCCTCTCTGCTAATGGGTGGGGTTGTGTTCCTGTTTTGCTAGTTGTTTGGCACAGGTTGTCCAGCACTGTGGCTTGCTGGTCGTTGAGTGAAGCTGGGTGCTGGTGTTAAGATGGAGGTCTCTGGGAGATTTTCGCCGTTTGATATTATCTGGAGCTGGGAGGTCTCTTGTGAACCAGTGTCTTGAAGTTGGCTCTCCTACCTCAGAGGGAGAGCCCTGCCTCCTGGCTGGAGCACCAAGAGCCTTTCATCCACACGGCTCAGAATAAAAGGGAGAAAAAGTAGAGGGAATTAGTAGACGTATGAGGAAAGAAAGAAGGAAAGGAGGGAAGGAAGGAGGGAAGGAAGGAAGGAAGGAAGGAAGAAAGAAAGAAAGAAGCAAAGAAGGAAAGAAGGCAAGAAGGAACGAAAGGAGGGAGGGAGGGAGGGAGGAAGGAAGGAGGGAAAGAAGTAAAAACAAAAAGAAAGAAGATACAGTAAAAATAAAATAAAGTATAATAAAGTTATTGAATTAAAAAATTCTTAATTAGAAAAAAAAAAAAAAAAAAAAGGACGGATAGAACCTTAGGACAAATGTTGGAAGCAATGCTGTACAGACAAAGTCTTACACAGAAGCGTACACATACACCCTCACAAAAAGAGGTAAAGGGGGAAAAATCATAAATCTTGCTGTCAGAGACCACCTCCTCAATTTGGGATAATTCGTTGTCTAAAGGAGGGAAGGAAGGAGGGAAGGAAGGAAGGAAGGAAGGAAGAAAGAAAGAAGCAAGGAAGGAAAGAAGGCAAGAAGGAACGAAAGGAGGGAGGGAGGAAGGAAGGAAGGAGGGAAAGAAGGGAAAACAGAAAGAAGATACAGTAAAAATAAAATAGAGTATAATAAATTTATTGAATTAAAAAATTCTTAATTAGAAAAAAAAAAAAAAAAAAAAAGGACGGATAGAACCTTAGGACAAATGTTGGAAGCAAAGCTGTACAGACAAAGTCTTACACAGAAGCGTACACATACACCCTCACAAAAAGAGGTAAAGGGGGAAAAATCATAAATCTTGCTGTCAGAGACCACCTCCTCAATTTGGGATAATTCGTTGTCTAAAGGAGGGAAGGAAGGAGGGAAGGAAGGAAGGAAGGAAGGAAGAAAGAAAGAAGCAAGGAAGGAAAGAAGGCAAGAAGGAACGAAAGGAGGGAGGGAGGAAGGAAGGGAGGAGGGAAAGAAGGGAAAACAGAAAGAAGATACAGTAAAAATAAAATAGAGTATAATAAAGTTATTGAATTAAAAAATTCTTAATTAGAAAAAAAAAAAAAAAAAAAAAAAGGGACGGATAGAACCTTAGGACAAATGTTGGAAGCAAAGCTATACAGACAAAGTCTTACACAGAAGCGTACACATACACACTCACAAAAAGAGGTAAAGGGGGAAAAATCATAAATCTTGCTGTCAGAGACCACCTCCTCAATTTGGGATGATTCGTTGTCTAAAGGAGGGAAGGAAGGAAGGAAAGAAAGAAAGAAAGAAAGGACGAAGGTAAAGTATAATAACGTTCTTAAAATTAAAATTGATTATTAAGAAAAAAAATTTTAAGAAAAAACCATGGACGGATAGAACCTAGGACAAATGGTGGAAGCAAGACTATACAGACAAGATCTCACACAGAAGCATACACATACACATTCACAAAAAGAGGAATAGGGAGAAAAATCATAGATCTTGCTCCCAAAGTCCACCTCCTTAATTTGGGATGATTGGCTGTCTATTCATGTATTCCACAGATGCAGGGTACATCAAGTTGATTGTGGAGCTTTAATCCGCTGCTTCTGAGGCTGCTGGGAGAGATTTCCCTTTCTCTTCTTTGTTCTCACAGCTCCCAGGGGCTCAGCTTTGGATTTGGCCCTGCCTCTGCGTGTAGGTCGCTGGAGGGCGTCTGTTTTTTGCTCAGACAGGACGGGGTTAAAGGAGCCGCTGATTCGGGGGTTCTGGCGTACGGAGGCCGGCGGCGGGGAGGGAGGGGCACGGAATGCGGGGCGGGCCTGCGGCGGCAAAGTCCGGCGTGACTCTGCACCAGCCCGAGGCCCGCCGTGCGCTCTCCCGGGGAAGTCGTCTCCGGATCCCGGGAACCCGGCAGTGGCGGGCTGCACAGGCTCCGCGGAAGAGGGGAGTGGAGAGCGACCTGCGCTCGCGCACAGGCCCCTTGGTGGCGGCAGCAGCAGCCCCAACGTCTCCCGCCCGCCTTGGGGTCCGCGCCTCCAGCCGCGGCTTGCGCCCGTCTCTGGAGTCAGCGCCCTCAGCCGCGGCTCGCGCCCGTCTCTGGGGTCCGCGCCCTCAGCTGCGGCTCGCGCCCGTCTCTGGGGTCCGCGCCCTCAGCCGCGGCTCGCGCCCGTCTCTGGGGTCCGCGCTTTCAGCCGCAGCTCGCGCCCGTCTCTGGAGTCCGCGCTTTCAGCCGCGGCTCGCGCCCGTCTCTGGGGTCCGCGCTTTCAGCCGCGGCTCGCGCCCGTCACTGGGGTTCGCGCTTTTAGCCGCGGCTCGCGCCCGTCTCTGGAGTTCCTTTAAGCAGCGTTCTTAAACCCCTCTCCTCACGCACCAGGAAACAAAGAGGGAAGAAAAAGTCTCTTGCCTCTTCGGCAGGTGCCGGCTTTTCCCCGGACTCCCTCCCGGCTAGCTGTGGTGCACTAACCCCTTCAGGCTATGTTCAAGCCGCCAACCCCAGTCCTCTCCCTGCGCTCCGTCCGAAACCGAAACCCTAGCCTCAGAGCCTCAGCTCGCAGCCCCGCCCGTCCCGGCGGGTGAGCAAACAAGCCTCTCGGGCTGGTGAGTGCCGGTCGGCACCGATCCTCTGTGCGGGAATCTCCCCGCTTTGCCCTCCGCACCCGTTGCTGTGCACTCCTCCGCGGCTTCGAAGCTCCCCCCTCCGCCTCCCGCAGTCTCCGCCCGCGTAGGGGCTTCCTAGTGTGTGGAAACTTTTCCTCCTTCACAGCTCCCTCCCACTGGTGCAGGTGCCGTCCCTATTCTTTTGTCTCTGTTTATTCTTTTTTCCTTTTGCCCTACCCAGGTACGTGGGGAGTTTCTTGCCTTTTGGGAGGTCTGAGGTCTTCTGCCAGCCTTCAGTAGATGTTCTGCAGGAGTTGTTCCACGTGTAGATGTATTTCTGGTGTATCTGTGGAGAGGAAGGTGATCTCCGCGTCTTACTCTTCCGCCATCTTCCCTTCGACCCCCAGAAGTTCAGCCTTTAAATAAAAATTTAAAAACACAACTCTTATCCTGAAAATAAGGAAACATTAAAAGTTCATGGGGAAATATTTTACACCTGAATTTTATAGGCACTTATCTTTCAGAAAATATTGATGCAAGTCTTTTGATGATGTAAAACAACAGTAATAGGTAATTGTATTTATTATAGCCATTTGCTCTGTTTATTATCTGAAGTTAACTTTGTTCTGTCTAATGCTATTTTAATTAAATTTACACTGCAAGGAGGTCAATAGATGCTGTTAGATGTTGGGTCAATATAGTTATGAGGCAGTTTATATTTATAATGACTCTCTTGCTCCTTTCTAGCAAAATTTAATGAACTATAAATTAAAACAGCTGAATTGCCTCTTGAAAATCGGACTAAGAATTATTTTCAAAAAATGAACATTCAACGTAGGTTAACATCCGTGAGTGGAATTGTGAGCTGGTTTATTTCACACATTTATAGTGAGTGTGTGTGTGTGTGTGTGTGTGTGTGTGTGTGTGTGTGTGTATGTATTCATGCAACCAAGCTAACTTGAGTGAGATGAGGTCACTTATCAGGAAAAAAAAAAAAAATAAAACATACGAAACCCCCAAGGCTTATACTTTCTCACATCAAGAGAAAATATCATCAAAAGTGATAGACACTTGGTGATAATAGTGAGTTAAAAAAGGAAAACCTTGACACATGCATGCACACACACCAACTTATTAATGTTCACAATAATGAGCTAAGCTGAAGCTCTTGCACAGGTATCAACACATGATAATTGCAGCATTGCTGAAACCACAGAAGTAATGCTCCACTGGGCACTGTCCACATAAGGGTACCTAGAAGGTAAAGGAGGAATGAAGTGCTGAGGTGGTAAAGCCACTTACCCAAATGGCCTTTATGGAAACAAACAAAGAAACAAAAAAGAACAGCTAGTAGTCTTGGTTAATTGAGAAGTGAAATACATTGGGGAATTCAGTAATAAAATGCTTCCAAACATAAATGAGAATACAACTTATTTTGGAAGATGAAAAAAAAATACAGTCAAAGAAAACTGTTAGGAGGGAGCAAGATAGGGAGGGTGTTTGGAGCAGGACAGAGGAGAGGCACTCCAATTGTGGTGCTTCAAATTGAAAGTGTGTATATCACAGGGCTCTGAGACCAAGACAAAAGAGCTTAAAGATAGTTCCCACAAAATGTCATGTGCTTTAGAACAATAGCTAAGACAGTAAGTTCTGAGTCATAATTTATAATTACATCATATGTCTAGGTTTTCTACAATTTGGAATGGGAGATTCTGAATAGTGAATTCATTAATTTTTAATGGACAAAGATATGTGAATATTACATAAAATCTAATGCAAAGGTCATCTTGTAGTGGTTCCTTTGTATAAAATAAAGTTGAGAAATTAAAATGTGTACAAAAAAAAAAAAGGAAAATCTCAATAGCCTCCAAAGTTGTAGCTTCAGAATCTCAAAATCATTATGTCACTGTATTGGCAAGGATCTTTGTGACCCCTCTCATAGGTCCAGAGATAGTGTCTACAGATAAAACTTCAAGGTCCCACCAACTAGAAGGTTCCAAAGACTCAACCATCATACTTTAAACATACAAACTGATGTCTGACAGATATACTGAAATATTCAACCAATCACATTATGACCTCATATTCCTTGATTTTTCAGAAAAACAAATTGTGTCTGAGGCAAGTAAAAGGATAATTCTGCCATTTGGCGCACAGCCTGACTACTTCTTGGTCACTTGTATCAATAATATGGGATATGCTCTAAGATTCTCAAATTGCAAAAAAATAGATACCTTTAGGTTTTATTTATCAAAGTTAAAACCAATCTCTTTCTGAGGCATGGGAAACAATAAATGATAATCTCTTCCTGCACAAACTCCTTTTAATAAATGTAAAATTGACTTTTAGATCTATTGAATCATCCTTCTGCATCGCAGGTTTCTATTTGAATAAATGCAACGAGGATACCTAATGAATAAGCAAATCATCATCTAAAAGATATCATAATGTCTAAAATTTTAGGAAACAAGGTTCTAGAAATTTGTTTGCTTAATAAGTACTTTCTGCAGGCCTACATTGTATCAGGTATGAAGAAGAGCTTCAGGGAATATAGTAGTAATAATCCAATGCATTTGAAACAGAAATATCTTGCTTTCATGGAACTATATAAATCTAGTGGGGAAGATAAGAGGTTTATAACAACTATGATATGAAGATATAAATGTTCCGAACTAAGAGAAAGTGGTCCAGTACAATACAAATTTAGGTCATGAAGAAGGCATTTCTATTAGCTTTAAAATGCCCACATACTCCCCAGGCATCCATCACAAATATTTTGCACATATATATTTTGGTATATAAGTCAAATATTTTCTAACTTGTGATGTGCAAATTTTTAAAAATGTTAACATTTTGACAAACAATGAAGGGAAGGAAAAGTAAACCAGTTGTCTGTTCTTTACAGGCCCCAACCCAGAGAAAAACACTAATACTCTACAAATGTTAGTTACTGTTAATTATTATTACTATTTCTAACATTATTAAGAACCATTCCCTAAACCTGTGCCAAGGTATACTGATAACTCTGTATTCTGAATATAGGTCAACATTCCCTAAATTGCACTTCTCAGAATATTAATTCTGTGAAACTTTTGTGTTAGTGTTATATTTAAAAAGAGAAGTTTCTTTCAGTGTCAAACATGCTTGGAAAATGCTGGGTTAGTCCTTCAGGGAGAATCTGCAGGACTTTTCTGAGCCTTTAATATGATTCTCCTAGAGGACACAGCAGTTACACAACTTATTTGAGCAGAGAAATTTTTTCTCTCACTTCACTGAAAAATAATCTTTCTGATGTGTGCAATTTGAACTCTAAGGGACTTCTGTTAAGTCCAAGACTGGCTAGAATTCACTCCACTGCCACTCCTGGTCAAGACTATTTTAAGTTGATAACTATTTCTCCCTTCCCCCTTCCCCCTTCCCGCTTCCCTTCTTTCTTTCTCATGTTGCTCTGTTTAGAAAACACATGGGAAAGGCAGAGGCACAGCACCAGGCTGTGTGAGGCTAGGGTAGTTGGAGTTTTTCCAGAAGATCCAATACTTTGAGAACTAATATCATTTTTCTTAGGACAGACATGGTCTGAGACGGTGAACCATGTTCTGAAGAGGGGAGAAGAGGACTAAAGGAAAATATGAATTGTGGATTGTGTTTATAGATCTAACATGATCCTCTTTAGTTTGTTTTTCTCTCTGGAATAAGCAATTAAACCAGTGCACTCCATAATCTAAAGAAATTACGTGATCAAGGTAGTAGTGCATACTTGTTCTTGAAGTAGTGAGAGAGGCCTTCCAAATAGGCTGGAAGCATAATTTATTGATATACATTTCATTATGTACCAGACTAAGAATTCTCCACACCGGGACTCTCATGATACTTTCTCTGAAACTTCTATTTCCATTTCTAGCATCCCACCTCATACCAATTTTTCTTATGTTGATGTGAGTGAACAATATTTTGGTTTGAGTAGCTATCAGGGCTGGGATTAGGATGAGGGGAATGAGATCCCCTCCTTAGGGACAGATTTCAAGGAGATGCCAAAAAATAAAACACTAATCAAAATAAGTAATATTTTAGTGAATGTTTTAAACTAAAATTAACATAAGAAAATCCATGACGAACAAAACATCAAAATTCTAAATAAAGACAGGATCATAATACTGATTTTTTTTTGTAACGTAGGCTCCATACGGCTCCACATGGCACCGGTAGATGCCTCTTTAATCAGAATTTCCCTGGGTTTGCACTGTCACTCTCAGCACCTGAGGATACTTAGTTTGCAGTAGCTGATTTTTACATAACCCATATGAATAAGCACATTTGAACACAAATGGTTTAATTCAGTCACTTAAGGTGTTGTTACCTTTGTCAACAATCATTCAGTACTTAGTAGCTAGATTAAGCAGATTGTTCTTCTTTTTCTCTAAACTTGTTTGTGAATAGACATACTCTATGTGACAACATCAATGGACCACATAAATATTGCTTATTAGAGCTCTGATGGAAACTTCAAAGCCCAGGAAAGTTAACACAAGGTCAAAGAAAGACTGCCAGGTTCTGAACACCTCCACGCTGCCTTTTCCTCTCTCTCAGAAAAAAAAAAAAAAAAAGAAAGAAAGAAAAGAAAAACATTATTTTGGGCAAATAAAAAGCATAAATCATGACACTAACTTTTCTTCTTTTATAAACATGTTAGAACTATTTTGATCATTTTTCTAGAGGTTAGAATGAGGGATTTGGTTAGTCTTGCCTAAAATAAATTTATGAGCCATTATTCTACTGCCCTCTATTGTTAAAAACTGAATAATAAGGTCCTTGAACAGGGTGAAATCGAGTGAAATGTCTTTTACAAAGCAATCATATATATCTGTCTCCAATATATTTATAGATCACCTAGAGCATTCTCTGGAAGGTAAAACATTTGTAGTTTTTCTTTGGAAATCCAAAATCCATTAGTAAAAGTTTTTATTTTGGCATGTATACTTCAGGACACAATATGATATACTATCAAGATTTATTAAAATTAACTTATTAATTTCAATAAAATAATACATACACATTTAAATATAACTGCGCAACATAGAAACGTTCAAGGAAGAGAACAAAAGACCCCCAAATCCTATACTCATAGATAAACACTAGTGACATCTGATGCTATACTTCCAGACTTTATTGTACACAATTTTATTGAATACTTACCAAAAAATCACAACTATTCCTAAGTAAACTTTTGTTTTTACTCAATGTAAAAGGCATCTTATCTTCTTCTTGACTGGTTCTTTCAAATATCTTAAAAGTTCAATTGCTCAAGCATATCGCCCATGAAGATTTATGCCAGGAACAATGAGGACTATTATAAAAACTACCCAATAGCCTTGAGGAACATATAACAAGCACACATGAAACAACCAACTGCAGAACATGAATGGCAGCATAATGTTATAAAAATAAGTCACAACCAGAGAAATGAAATGCAGAGTAGCAAATGTAGTGGAGCTCACGTCTGCCACAAAGATGGTTAAGGAAGGTTTGTTCATTCTGGAGAAAGCAAGAATGAAGATGGGGCAGAATGATATTACTGCAGATATCAAATGAAGGCTGAGTAAAGGTAATGGTGGGTTGTACCACAATGAGAATAAGCATGATTCTTACTGAGAAGAGTGAAGCACATAATACAAAACAAATGAAAAATAAGCAAAAAACTGACCAGGCTCACCCTAGACTGTGAGCTCCTTAAGCGAAGTAACTATTTCATAGAGTTTGTGGCATTTTCAGATCAAGATGTAGTAGACAGTAAGCAATAAGAAATGTTAAAGAGAAAGAGGAATGATATAAAGGAAAGGAGGAAGATGGGATAAAGGTAGTACAGGAAGGAGGAGGGACAGTGACAGGGAAGCGGAGAAGAAATAAAAAGTAAAGAACAAAGAAGAAGAGTGGGGGCTTCCCTGGTGGCGCAGCGGTTGAGAGTCCGCCTGCCGATGCAGGGGACACGGGTTCGTGCCCTGGTCTGGGAAGATCCCATAGGCTGCGGAGCAGCTGGGCCCGTGAGCCATGGCCGCTGAGCCTGTGCATCCGGAGCCTGTGCTCCACAGCGGGAGAGGCCATAACAATGAGAGGCCCGCGTACCGCAAAAAAAAAAAAAAAAAAAAAAAAAAGAAGAGTGGAAGGAAGGAAGGGAGAAAGGATGCAATATTCATATATTCAGATATGTGTGTTCCTTTACTGGATAAAGAGCACAGCTAATAAAAATGCCATAAATGCAAATTAAAAAAACCTTTAAATTCAATCATTAACGTACCTAGGCAGATACTGAATTTTGAGCAGTTGAATGATAGCATGAAAATAATTTGGCCTTGGGTGGTATGTGCAGGTGTACAATAAATAAATGTTGACATTACCTGATCATGCAGAATGGTATTTGTAATAATACGTTATTGCTAATGATAATCTTCCTATAATTGTAATGTACAGGATAACATTTCCAACACTCCCTAGCCTGCTTAATCTGCCTGCTATTCATTCATCCATTTATTCATAGAGGAAATATCTATCGTATATCTTATGTGTGAGGGGCACTGTTCCAGATCTAACAAGAAAGCGAAGACCATTTCTTTATATATGTACATGTTCTGCACCTCATTCCGGAAAGGATTTAAGGCAAGAAAATGTGATTAATATATGATTGCTTCTCTTAAGAATGTTATCATCTCAATAGCAATTATATGCATGCATAACAAAACAAAGCAAAATAACCATTCTATGAAAGCTCAAAGGAGTCTAAGATGAATTCCAAATTGCTGAATTGGGGAAGTCTCTAAAGAAAGATATGGTGTAAGAGTAGAGATATGAAGGAATCACAGAATTCTAACAGGCAGAGGAGACAAACACATACTGGGCATTGGCCATAGAAAGTGAACTAGATGATCAGAACTACGATGGTTTCAAGGAACAAGACATAGAATGTGGCTACATTCCAGGTGGACAGTGGGTAAGTAGATAGTAGTGGTGATATACTAGCAGTGCTGGAAGATATTACAAAAATTAGGGAGATTTAAATTATTGACAGTTAAGAATATCATATGAAATTTGGATTTCCTTTTCTCTGAAAATAAGATTTCTATTCAAGATGGTGCAGGAGGAAAATTTTAAAAAGTTTTATAAAGCAACAAATGCTAACAAAAGTACAAAAATGAATCACAGAAATAACAGATGGGAGTCAGAGAGACCATAGAGAAGGCTATGTAACATTGCAAAGTACCCATGATCAAACCTCTAATTTAGGTTTGTGTGATGGAAAAAAATGTATAATTTAAAGAATCAGAATAAATTTAGTGACCAGTTTTATGAGGGAGAGTATAAGGAGGTGGATAAAAAGATAGTATTTCTAGCTTTAACAATCAATGATTTCAGAAGAATCTTAGATTTCAGAAAAGCTACTAATTAAATTGTTTTGGATTTGATTTTTTTGGACTAGTGGGATATTTAAAAGAAGATATTACACAAAGAACTGTAAATAGAGATAAAAAGACATTAGGACTGCAGGTACAGATTTAGAAGTCATCTTCATTAAGGAGTTTTTAGGTCAAGCAACTGGACTGAAAGAGATTTCCATGGGAGGTGATGCTGGGTTAGAAGAAATTACGATGAAGATACAACTTGGAGAATACCTATACTTTAAAAGCAAAGAGAGGAAACAGAGGCATGAAGAAGATCAAAAAAAGTATGGTCAGACATGCAGGAGGCATAATTTGATTCACTGCTGATTTATACTGCAGGTTAGTAAAAGAGACATTTTATTATATTGGATATATGTATTATATTATTCTATTAGGAATAAATATGACCCTGAGTAGCTAGCTTGACTTTATCTGTAGGTATTATTATATTCTCTGCTCAAGGGAGAACTCAGAGGGAAAACTGTGGCTTAATTCTTCTAAATGTGTGAGTGTTCTTTGTATCATTTCATTTATTAAATTATCATGCAATAAAATTGACTTTTTGGTATATATTTCTATGTATTTTAAAGTAAATATCTGTGTAAACATCACCGTAATCAATATACAGAACAATTTCACGACCCAGAAACCTTTCTCATGCTACCTCACTTTGCAATCATACTCTACCTCCACCCTGGCCTCTAGCAGCCAGTAATCTCTTCTCCATCACTATAGTTTTGCTTTCTTCCAGAAAGTTGTCTAAATGAAACCATCCATTACAGAACCTTTGAGGACTGGCTTCTTTCACTCAGCATAATGCCTTTGAGATACACGCATGATTTTGTATGCATCAGTAGTCCATCCTCTTTATTTCTGAATAGTATTCCACTGTATGGATATCCCACAGTTTACCTATTCGCTCATTCAAGAACATTTGGATTTTTCCATTTTCTGGCAATCACAAATAGGGCTGCTATAAACATTCATGTACAGGGTTTTGTGTGATTATAACCTCATTTGTCTAGGGTAAACACCAAGAAACGAATCACTGGGTCATAAGTAAAGTGTATGTTTAACTATGTAAAAAACTGCCAAACTGTTTTTTGGTGACATTTTGTATTCCCACCAGCATGTGAAAGTGTCAGTTGCTCTACATTCTCACAGGTACCGGATATTGGCTATGTTAGATGTTTTAATGAGTATGAAATGGCATTGCATTGTGGTTTTAATTTTTACTTCCCTAATGGCTGATGGTGTTGAATATCTTTTCATCTGCTTATTTGCCATATATGTATATTCTCTGGTGAAGTCGTGTGTGAGGTTGAAGAGCATTTATTTTACACAGTATTTTAATACCTGGCTCTATGTTATTTCTATATCTTATTTTGCCTCAATTTTTAGCCTGGTTTTAAGTGTATTCATTCTTTATTATATGCCTTCTAATAAGCCACTAAATATTCACGAAGTAAGTTTGGGGAGTTGGATGAGAGAAAAAAAATTATAGTTACATATAAATAGTTGAATATGCAAGAAATGGGATTAAAAACTAGGGAAAATTAATTGAATTCTCTCAAGAGCATTTTTAGTTTACCAAATCAGATTTGTAATTATATAGTCATATGAAGAGAGCTTGGGTGAGAGCTAGTCAGGAACGGAAAGGGTCCTATTTTTTTCCTCACTACATTTTTATAGAAAGAATTATTTTGATGGGTATCAAAGACAAAATGGAATCTGGAATACGTTAATCAATGAAATTCACACTTGCACAAAAGTGTTATAAATTCAAACGGAATGCCTGGTTTTCCTTTCTAGGAGAGCTGAAAGCCTTAGGGTAAGAGGTGCCTTGTAAATAAACATTATTATTCCCTCAGGCTCTGAAGAGAGGTTATGGGGCATCAGCCATAGTTTAATTAAAGAGTCTCAGCACTGCCGAAACTGTCTCTAGCTTCTTTCTCGGGCTGCTTGAAGAACTGTCTAGCAAATGAATTGCTGAAAACCAATGTGGCATTTATGCTGTAATTAGCACAAATCAACCTGTAATACTACAGCAGACCTTATGACTTCCACTTCACATTTTGTTTCATATCATTGGCTAATGCAGAGCAATGAGAATTTTCCAAAAAGATGATAAATACTAAATCCCAAAGGCATATCTCTTTTATTTCCTCCAACTGACATCATGTATCTTAAATCCTAAAAATCAGGCATCACTATCTATAAAGACATTACTTTCAATAGAGCTAATCAGATAACAGCTTTGGAAATTATATAAGAATAAATGCTATCACTTAGAGAAACAAAATAAAATACAGGTCAGAGAACTGTATTAGAATCATAAAATAGTTCTTATTCAAATTTTGAAAAGTTTCCAACTCTTTCATGTGTAATTTAAGCAGTAATTTTTATCACAGCTTCATCAGATTTTCCTCAGAGAAGCTTTCAAGAAAAAAAAAATTGCAATGGAAATTTAAAACATAATGGTAAGAATTTGCCTTTACAAATAAAAAAAAATGTGATCTTTATTGTGCCTTTTTTTTGTGGAAAAAATAATGCATATTGTTGAATTTATTTAAATAATCTTTACACAGAGAAATGTTTCTGGCAGCTTTAAATCAAACTTTAATTTGGCATCTATTAAAATACACATCTTAAAATTGCTTGGTATATTAACTTTTTTACATTGACTAAATGCTTAATTTCCCTTTAGAATACCATTTTATTAATCACTATTTAAATGAAAGTTCAAGTTCACATTAATATCTTGCCTGTGGCCAGAATTCCAATTCTCATTACCCATGTTACTATTTGCTGGAGATAATTAGAGGAGGAATGAGATATCATACAGTCCTTCTTAAAATTCACAATGCACCTTACAATAATGACTTCAATGTTTTTCCATGCACTAGGAAGCTTATGCAGCAATTATTCAGTCTCCTCCATTTTCCGGTGACGCTTCATCATTGCAAAGAGGAAAGAAAAGAGAACACAATGTGATCAAGAAGGTAAGGCTTTGCATGAAAAAAAAAAAAAAACAGACAGGAAAGGGAAATTCTGTTGGGTTTAGAGCTACTGTGAAGGAAATCAAACCAGATGAGTCAGAGTAAATGATCTCAAGGGCCAGCCTTGATGCTTGCAAAATGTCAGGAAAAGGCAATGAGCAAGGGACATGACATGAGACTTAAAAGGAGCCTGGCATGATGGTAATCCATAAGGAGATCTGATGCAGGGACAGCATTTTTTCCCTTTCCTCAAGGTGATGAAGGAAGGTAGGAAGGAGGGAGGGAGGGAGGAAGGAAGGAAGCAAGCAAGCAAGCTTCATCTGCTGCTTCCCATCGCTCCCCATCACCACCTGAACTAACCATGCCACACACACACACACACACACACACACACACACACACACAGCCCCCGCCCCCATATGTGGAAAAATTGTCTTCCATGAAACCGGTCCCTGGTGCCAAAAAGGCTGGGGACCACTGCTCTAAACCACTTAAAACTCTCGTATATTGTCAGAGTTGAGCACCCCATATGCTTAGAACTATTAGATGATACCTTATATTCAGATGTTGGAAAAAACCATGTTTCTCACTAAATTTCAATGAATAGGCTTACTATCCATCATACCATATATGGGCAGGATTACACAGAGGTTGAGAATGGAGCCCTGAGTTCAAACCTGGTCTGCCACATATTAGCTGGGTACCCTTGGATAAATAACTAATTTAAGCCACAGTCTCCTAAGGATAACTGAAGATAATAAATGTGCATAATTTATAGCATTATTGGGAAGTTTAAATGAATAATAACAGGTGAGATTTAGTATGGTGACTAGTCTATGGTGAACACCCAATAAATATCATCATAATAACTCTTCTTATTATCTGCTAACAGTAGGATAACAGGCAGGAAGCACCAAACATTTTAATGTACGCTACTCTTCATCTTAAAATTAAGCTATAATATGACAAGTAAGGACATGTTTTCATTGCAAATTTTAAATATGATTTCCATCAGAAAGGTCACTGTATGCAAATGGGTTATTTGCATGACTGTTTAAAAAATGCATGCTGCATTTTTGGAGTGAATTTGGGATCAAATCAGTTTCAGTGATACTTGGAGTTATTTGACTGGCTCAGCACAGGATACTGTTTTCTTATTTTGGTTTCTGCTACCTGCCTTCACAGTGCCTCTCTGCCACTGTCATCAGAATGAAACACTGATTGGATTGATCATCATGATGATGTGGCTCAAAATTTGTCAGTTGTATATTTAAAAATTATTTCTAGTACTCGGGACCTTCTCAGCAAACCAGAAGAATAGATTCATTTTAATGTATCTCACAAATCTCCAAGAAATGGACTATTCTGTCATAAATAGGACTATATATAAGATGCACATTAAATAAAAAAATTAAATTTCCTTACTAGGTATGATTCAAATTATAACCATTCAGATGGGTCTTAACTAACCCAAACAACACATCCTGAGCATCTCTCTGCTATGTTCTTAGCTCTAGTCTTAGGAATAAATAACTGGGGAATTTTTAATATATGGTACATATTATCTCATAACATTAATAAAAATGGCAATATAAAGAATGACTTCCACTATTTTACTTAGTGATGTAATAGCTAACATTAAGTCAATACAGGGCACTTGGGTTCTAAGCCATGTTATATGTATTAACTCACTTAATCCTCTCAGAAAGCCTATGAAGTAGGTAGTCTGATTATCCCTACGTTATAGATGAAACAGATACAAAGAAGTAAAAAAGGGACTTCCCTGGTGGTCCAGTGGTTAAGAATCCGTCTTGCAATGCAAGGGATGCTGATTCGATCCCTGGTCAGGGAACTAAGATTCCACATGCCACGGGGCAACTAAGCCCGCGCACCGCAACTACTGAGCCCACTCACTCTGGAGTTCACGTGCCACAACTAGAGAGAAGCCTGCATGCCACAACTAGAGAGAAGCCTGCGCGCCGCAACGAAAGATCCCGCGTGCAACAACTACGACCTGATGCAGCCAAAAAATAATTTTTTTTTTTTTAAAAGTCACATAGCTAGTAAGTAGTGGCACAAGGTTTAAACTCAGACATTCGGGTTTCAGTGTCTACACTCCTAATTACCTCATAATTTTCAATAATGGTAGTAACAACACTTTTCAAGTTTTCCTATGTAAACTAGATGTAGACTTAATATCAACTTTTACAAACAACTTTGTTATTTTTGTCATATTAATTGCATAAAGTCATGTACATTATAATGGATGGAAGAGCAGGAAACAATAGAAGATGTTTCTGAGATTTATTCTCATGTCCTATCTACTCCAGTATTGAACCTAGCCTGCTTTCATTGTGATGAATCTTTCTTCTATCCAGACTACTTAGTTTTCAGGACTCATGTCTCTCAAAGCAAATTTCTTCTAGATTCATGCACCTCAAAGTAACCCTACTTAATTCTATACCCAAGACAAGTACCTTCTCTGAAGTCCACTTAGATATCTTCCAAAACTGAAACACATTCATATTTGTTCATACGGGAGTTTCTGTGCTTTCTTCCTGACCATCTGACTGACTAATACCACCCTGACTAATGATCATTCATTGTAATACCCACCACTAGTAGAACTATGGGCTCTGGAACTAAATCACCAGTGTCATCATACCCAGGTCAGCTCCTGTTTTTTGTTTTTGTTTTTTAATTTTTAGTCACATGTAAACTGAAATATACCATATCATCAATTATCAGTAATATTCCATGAAAGTGCCAGTGCAAATGGTATAATTCTTGGGGATGATCAGAGGCTCCATTGCCCCTTTTATCCTCCACGAACTCTCCCCTGCTCAAGGAGATCTGTTACCTGATTCCTCTGCCAAAGTCCCCTGACCAATTCCAGAATTCATGTCTATGTCCATAAAATAATCCTCTCTAATATAAAATGTGAAAATAACTAGAAGTAATGATTGAATAATCAAGACAACAAGAGGAAAATTAAAATTGCAGCTGAAAAAAAAGAGAAAACAAACTGACTGTGTTCAGTATTTTCTATGTGCCAACTATTAGGAAAAGTACTTTTTGTGTATTATTTCATTTAATCCTCACAAAATCCCTTTGCTATGAATCCGTTAGTGTGCTTATTCTACAGATAAGAAATCTGAAGTTCAGCATATTTAGGTTGCTTGCCTAATGTGATACATTTTGTAAGTATCAAGACTGAGGTATAAACACAAGTCTGTCTGATTTGAGAATAAATTATTTTAATTCTGCAGCTAGTAAATAATAGAACTGAATGCCTATTAAAAAAAAAGCAGTTCACAAGACTCAGATAGAAATTTGGATTGGTTTTTAAAATTATGCCCTATATTAAAATTAAAGTTAAAGTAATATCAGTACTATGTTCTATGTTGCAACAAAGTAAATGGAAAATTATACTCATGATCAGAAATTCAAATTACACCTTGCAGAGTGATGTCTGGTTGAATGCAAATAAGCCTCACTTTGCAAAATGCCTATTGAAGAACTCAGTGTCAGCAAAAGTAAGATGCTTACATTGATAAGAAAAGATCTTAACATTTGTTTTGGATAAAAATAAGTTAGCAACAGGAGATGAGGTCAGTGCTATGAGGTGAGCTATTTTCTACTACTAGGGTGAGAAGTCAAAGTTACTTTAAAAGTTTGCTGAGCAAACATGCAAAGTTCATTACCTTTTTCACATTCTGTGTGATGGTGGTTGGTGACTAAAACCCATACTTGGAAAAAGTATTTTATTAGCAATGATTTAAAAATTCTAAAATTTATTAACTCAACTGTAGGTAAGTACCACAGGCTATGTCTACATGACAGAGCAAAATATTACACACACACATACACTTATATATAAGTTCGAAATCAGATTTATCTCTTTCTGACTATCCACATGAGCTGAGACAATTTATTTAGTTTTTCTAAACTTTGGTTTCTCATCTTTCAAATGGGAATAATACAAGAACCTATGTCATTGGGTGGTGAACCTATGTCATTGGGTGGTTGATACTATTAAATAAGATAACATACGCAAAGTGCTTAGCGCATTTTTCAGTAAACACCGGCTATTAGCATTATCAACACTATTTCCCCATTTCCATTCAAAATAGTTTGGTGCTCTTTAGCAGACAACTTGAAAGGTGATTTGACTGTGTTTTTGATGAAGCTGACTCACCTGGTTGAATCTGTCAAAATAATTTGTGGCTGTAGATTTAGCCTAAGTTGCACATACCCTAATATTTGGTCTCAGGCCAGGTAATTAGATTTTCTGATAGCTGTCCCACTGGGCTATTTAAGATTAATGGCTTAATAGCTTTATTCCCACCTTAACGCCCTTCATCAGGAGATCTAACCAGTGCAGGAAACTCCAATGCCACTGTGTTAAACAAAAGTGATCTTTGTAAATTTTTCTAAGTAAAGGCCTAGTGTAAGAAGCACTTTTTATTGCTACTCTATTCTTTTTTTCCAGTTTCTATTAGGGTTTTAGTTTTAATGTATCTCTTGGTAACAAATATTCTCAGAGTTTCAGGCCACCAGCACAGAACATTAATATCCCATTACAACTGGATTTCCAACTATTTTCTTACTTTCAAACCCTTGTTCATCTGTCTTGAGATACAATTATTAAAAACAGTCAAGGCATAATCACAACGATGCTACTTAAGTGATTATTCTCTGCAGGAAAGCTACTGCAGTTTTTGAGCAAAAAGAAAAAAA
This sequence comes from Stenella coeruleoalba, assembly GCF_951394435.1. Lineage (NCBI taxonomy): Eukaryota > Metazoa > Chordata > Mammalia > Artiodactyla > Delphinidae > Stenella > Stenella coeruleoalba. The sequence continues at coordinate 138,772,679 of NC_137148.1, forward strand.
AAAATCCAGGAGACATTTCATGCAGTATACTTTCTGATTCTCTCAGTGAAGCATATGTGAGCACTTCTAGTCATAACTTATTTTTGTACAAAGAATTGTTCCTGCCTAAGTACAGAATTGCCCAAGGGCACTTCTTGAGATTTCCAGGTATAGAAAAATAGTCAGTCATACTCAGATTCAATTTACTTCTGTCTCAGGACAGAAACACAACTAGGGCCACTCATAAAGTCAGAGGTCACTCTCTTCAAAGTCTGCAGATTCAGACAGGTAACAGCAACTTCTAACCTATAGTTGATGCCTGCCAGGTAGGAATAGGGTCTGGTACTGCAGTATTTTGACATTTTTTTTCCACAGGAAGAAAAAAATGTAGACTGTGAATTTCTTGACTTTTAAATGCCGGTAATGAATTCACATATTTAAAATATATTTTGTGTGTCACACTAAACTTTCAGGCCAGACCTAGCTAATGAGCTGCTAGATTAAGACTTCTGCTTTAGGACCTGAATGACTGCCCAAATTCATTTATTCAGTGATCCTAATGTGAGCGTAAAATAGTGCTAGAGACAGTGAGATACTGCATCATTTCACAGCTACCAAAGGCAGTATCTGTGCATCTGATCACAGTTCTGGTCTTTATTAACCACTGGCTTAATGGAGTCCATTGTAGGGAGGCCACTGTGGACCAGAGGAACTGAGCTATTTCTCCTTATTGGGTGAAAAGTACACTCTTTGCTAATGCCATGACAATGAGCCAAAGAGGCATCATCTTTTAAGATCTTCTCTTGGTCTCTCTCCTTTAATTCCTGATAATAGGATGATAATAATCTTCCTTGACCGGGTTCTAAATATTTCTTCGTATGACTCCATTTCATATTATTCCAGACCCGCAAGTATCAGAAAGAACTGTCAGTGATAACATGTCTGAACCTTTATCATAGTTCTATATTATTATATTAGGGTTTTTTCTTATCCTCTGAATCAACTACCAGCTCCTGATGACCTTCCTGGAAACTATTAACCAAGAACAATGAACAATGGTTATCCCATCACTTTTTGAAATGATAACTATTTTCAAAGTAACTATTCTACAAGCAACTCAGTGTGTAAGAAGAAAGAACTACTCTTGATGCAGAGAAAACTCGCTTACTCTCAACCCTTCTGTTTCTTTCTTTTCTGTCTCTCTGTCTCTGTCTCTCTCTCTCTTTCTCTCTCCTTCCTAGCACATCTTTGGATATTCACGGAGTCCTAGAGTACAACAAAGAACAACTTGAACCTTGAACATCTCTATAGAGAACACAATGATATCACTTGCTTGAATCTATGACTAAACTCAGAATGTACAAATGTGTATATGAGTGTGTGTGTATCTTAAATCGACTACTATTTTTGTGTAACATTATAGTTGAATTGACAAGCTACTCTTCCTATTGCTCCTTTCTTCTTAATACATCTTCCTTTAAGATCTACTTTTTACTTCTCTTCTTGTTTAGAAATAGAAGTGTTCTTCTCTTACAATTATCTCTTAGAACTTGATTCATCTACCATTCCCACCTCTGTCTCTTTCACTCTTCACTTTATCATAAAAAAAAAAAAAACTATCAGTCTTGAATTTCTACGTAAAGAAGTTCTTAAATCTGATGTTACTTATTACCATTGCTTACCATGTTAACCAATTTCAGCAACATTTTTCTAGCTTTATTGAGATATGCTGACAGATAACAATGTGTGAGTTTAAGGTGTACAAATATAGTAATTTTAAATATGTATATATTGTAAAATGGTTACCACAATAAGGTTAGTTAACACATACATCACTTCACATAGTTAAAATTTGGGGGGGGGGGCGTTAAGGTCAGAACTTTTAAAATATACTCTTAGTAACTTTCAAATATACAACCCAGTACTGTTAACTATAATCACCATGCTGTACATTACATCCCCAGAACTTATTCATCTTATAACTAGAAGTTTGTACTCTTTGTCCGCCTTCCTCTATTTTCCCCCCAGAGAAAGGGACAGAAAGTTTATTTAAACCTATTTCAATATGTTTAGACAAATAAATATATGTTATAATATTGATACATTTACAATGCCAACTAAAAAGTTTCCATTTCACATTGTCTGGAGTTGTATTAAGTGTTTTTGTCAAGTCATAGTTTCATTCATTCTGTACAAAGCCATGATATTCAAAGGGAAATGATATCAAGCTAGAAGAACAGGAAATGTAATGTGAAGTCTCTGGGCTTGAAGGAGGTAGATAATACAGTACACTGAGTCTCTTTGTTGTTGATAGGGAAATATTTATCTAAATAGGAATGTGTTTTAGAAGCAAATGGAAAGTACTTGGGGATAGGCAGAAGAAAGAGAATGTAAAATCCATGAAATCTGGGGGCTGTGTGCATGCTACCAAGATCTTGAGGAAAAATAAAAGAGGGAGAATCCTTCAGATTCTCCCAATATTAGAATGCAATGCAGATTCTCCCAATATTAGAATGCAATGCACTATTTGAAACACAAGAATAAGGAAAGCTGAAGACACAGAGGTTAACCATGGGGTTAAGTTTTCAGTTAAGGCTGAGACGCACATGTACACTCACAATTTCCTTGCAATATCCCACTCACCACCCTCATAGAGTCATGGCAATTAAGTAGTTACAAAGCCAAATGTAATCTATTCAGAATCACTTGGGGGAGACTGTGTGGAAGAATTTGGAACAATTAGTTCCTCAAAGTGAGACTATGAGAGAAAGAAGGCTAAAAAATTAAATTAATTAAAATAAAATAAAAACATTTAAAGTGAGCACCTGGGGTAGTATCAAATTATCTTTTCCAGTATACCTGGCCAATTCAGCAGTTAAAATCATGCAGTTCAAAAAAAAAAAAAAAAAAAATCATGCAGTTCCATTTCTTCATTGCCTCATTCTTTTACCTGTCATCATCTTAGGAATACACTTGAGAAAGGATGTATTCATCTAGATGAAAATCACACTGACACTAATTTTATCATCACAAAAGATGATATTTAGCTCCTTCACAATATGTTTACTTATTAATTTTCTTGTCTCATTATATAGGCTAGCATTTTTAAAACAATATTGCATAATATGTTAATAGTAGGGATCTTTATTTAGTTCTTATATTTGTAGGAATATCTCTAGTGTTTGTTATATTTAATGTTTTCATTTGATTTAATAGAGAAAACAACTTATTAACCTTAAAAATCCTTCTAGAGGGAGTTTAATATGTTTATGTGTGTTTTCAGGAATGTGTATTTAATTTTCTCTAATGATGTTTAGTAACACCAAGATAATTTTGTTCTGTTTATTGATGTGATTCAACACACAGATGTTAAACCAACCTTACATTCCTGAGGTAAAACCAACTAAGTCACAAAGAATTGTGTCTTATACTGTTAAATTCCCTCTGAGAATAACTCATCCAGTATATTTATATCCATATTCAAAAGTGAGCTTATTCTACAATTTTATGTTTCAGTGTTGCCTTATTTCCTATTATGCTTCATTTCCCTTTTTTTACTATACTCCTCTCTATTTCTAGAAGATCATGTCCTTTTTTTGGGAAACCACGTTTGACAGAGTGTTTTAGAACCAGAGGGGAAAAAAAAGACAGCAAAAATGACAGTCAAGAAGTGGAATGCTAAAGACAGAATATGTGCTGTCACTGAGAGAAAATGTTCATGTAAAGACACAGGGGAAATCTTTCATTATACCTCCAGAGTAATAATTATCCATTAGGCATCATGGTCTGACAATATGTCTATTTTTATACCTAAGTATTTTCACTTATGAAATGAATGAGTGAACTAAAATTAATAATTAAGAGCAAGTGAACATTAAATTTAAATTCTACTTTATCTTTAAACTTATTGCCTGTCATTTTAGTACATAGATCCAAATATTTGAGTGACCTATTTTACGAGACTTTAAAGGAAAAAAATCCCTTATGTGAATTTTTTACCCTGAATATATGCATTTAATATATTTAGCAGTCTAGACATGTTCACCCTAAAATCAAAAAAGAGAAACTTGAAAAATAGCTGATTTCTAAAAATTTGGGGCTTATTCAATTATGCTTTTCTGAAGAAAGGGAAAGTTATGGAAGAAATTAAAGTTTTCTTTAAAGACCATAAATATATTGAAAAATGTCAAAACTTCTTATAAAGATTAATTGTTTAAGCTTCACTGTACCTCAATAAGGTGGAAATCTTTTTTTTGTTTAAATAACTGCAGTTTGTCACTTTATAGACAAACATAGTTGGAGATAATACAGTAATTTACAATGCCAAAATTTTTTAATGTAACCCAATTACTTTTTTTTTTTTTTTTTTTTTAATGCGGTACGCGGGCCTCTCACTGTTGTGGCCTCTCCCGTTGCGGAGCACAGGCTCCGGATGCGCAGGCTCAGCGGCCATGGCTCACGGGCCCAGCCACTCCGCAGCATGTGGGATCTTCCCGGACCGGGGCATGAACCCGCGTCCCCTGCATTGGCAGGTGGACTCCTAGCCACTGTGCCACCAGGGAAGCCCCCAATTACTTTTATATGAATCAAAAATAATGCATATAAAGCAACACCACCTATTTAGCAGGAACACAAATAAACCAAAAGAAACTCATTAAACATGTTAGAATGAATGTCTGTCATGAAAAAGAAAGGGAGGTAGAGAGTAAGGATAAAAGACAGGAAAAAAAAGAATTTTGTAAAAGCTTTTCATTATTAAGCTACTTTAAGTACATAGACCAGATTTTTTGAGTGTCACCTTGAAGCTTTTAAAGCTTAATCAGATGTTGACTAAAACCATTTTCTGGTTGTACTAGAGTGATACAACCTCTAAAATCAGCTGGTTAAGAAACCAGGGAAAGATTAACATGCTTGAATAAGATGCCCCCTTATTTTTGTGTGATTAGGGATATTAGATAGTTCTGATTCAGAAATATACAAGGTATGGAAAAAACTCCTCAACCTCCTGTATCCACATTCTTTTCTCCAAGACAAACAAGAAGATACTGAGAGTTCACTTTCTACCTTAAAAAAAGTCTCTACATAGAGTTTACCAAGTGCCAAAGACTGTGGGTCCTATTGGGTCACTTTAAATTAAAAACAGAATTACTATTACTTTAAATTAAAAAACAGAATATACCCAGCAACCCCCTTCTGGGTATATTTCCAAAAGAACTGAAATCAGAATCTCAAAGATATATGTGCCCTCCTATACTTATTGCAGCTTATTCATAATAGCCAAAATGTGGACACAACACAAATACCTGTCAACAAATGAATGGATAAAGAAAATGTGGTATATACATACAATGGAATATTATTCAGCCCTAAAATAGAAGATAATCCTGCCATTTGCAGCAACATAGATGAGCCTGGAGGACATTATGTTAAGTTAAATAAGCGAGTCATGAAAGGACAAATAGTGCATGATTCCACAAATATGAGGTATTTAAAAGAGCCAAACTCAGAAACATTGAGTGGAACGGTGGTTGCCTATGGCTGGGAGGAGGGAAATGGGGAGTTGCTATTCATTGGGTTTAAAGTTTCAGTTACACAAGATGAACGAGTTCTAGAGATCTGCTGTACAGCAGTGTGCGTGTAGTTAATAATATGGTATTGTGCATTTAAAATTTTATTAACAGGGTAGATCTTGTATTACGTGCCCTTACCACACACAAAAATGTTTTTTTAAACAAATTTTAGATGGAAAATTTAATCTCTGGTCTCTCTTTGTGGGGAGAGTAGGAGCTAAAACGCTGTCAACTTCACATTCACATATGGCCATGTTTGGTAGGTATTGAGCAGAAGCTCCTCCCCACCTCTTGGGCTCCCTTCCTGTCATTAAGACAATACAGCAGTTAAGTTGCCACAATCCCTTTCTCTCTTTATGCTTCATAACACTGAGATGGAGGGTCTGTTCATAGTCATCGCTGTGCTTGCATTGCTGTTCTCCTAGAATCAGAAAGAATGAGATGTACTATTTGTTCCCATGTCTGTCAAAAGTGGCAAAATTCATGATAAACTGAAAGGCCTGCCTATTCCAGTGGAAGTGGAAGAAAACAACTCTCTGTATAGAAGTGAAGATTCCATTCAACCGGCTGCAATCAAGTTATCAACCTTGTTCGTGAACGCATTCAAGTTTGGGATCCCTGCTCTATGAAACTGAGGTACAGCAGATAACTATAGTAACTACTAAAAGAATCAAGACTTTCTATTTTTCATGATGAAATAGAGGGTTGAGGACTACTGAAGGTTCCTAAACTATAATATTACCCAATTTCCTTAGTTTTTTTTGTAAATTGACTGAATTACCCAACTAGGCATAAAACTTTAGGAAAGAAATAGTAGCAACCCTTATAGGCTATTGCCCCTCACCCCAAATTCAGAAACTCTTCTGACTGCCTTATCTCCATGGCAACAAAATATTTGGTATATTTAGTAATTTTCATAAAACTTCAATCAAGCCTAATAGCGTTTACTGTGTAAATCACACAATCTTTTTTTTTTTTTTTTTTTGCGGTATGCAGGCCTCTCACTGTTGTGGCCTCTCCCATTGCGGAGCACAGGCTCCGGACACACAGGCTCAGCGGCCATGGCTCACGGGCCCAGCCCCTCCGCGGCATGTGGGATCTTCCCGGACCAGGGAAGAAACCCATGTCCCCTGCATCGGCAGGCGGACTCTCAACCACTGCACCACTAGGGAAGCCCCACACATTCTTTTGTGTTGTTATTGTTGGAAGTCTCCATGGATTAACTGGGAACATTACATAGAGCAGAGGATCTCAAACTTTAGTATGCAACAAAATCACCTGGAAGACTTACTAAAACACAAATTTCTCAATCCCATTCCCAAACTTTCTGATTTAGTCAATCTGGGATGGGGCCTGAGAATTTTTATTTCTTCCAAGTTCTCAGGTGATGCCACTGGTCCATGGTTCACACATGAAGAATCACTGAAGCCATAATGCACTTGTGAAGTAATACATTACATTTTTAATCAGAGATTATAAATAAACTTTGTCATGGTAAATATTTATAACTTCAAATAACATTTTTATATGTAAGCTAATAGCTTGACCTATGTATTAGCACTTCCTAATGGATAAAACCTCTGTGTAAGGATTCTTTCAATACAACAGGACTCCTACATCTTCATGTGGACCTGCCATTAGATGAACTCCTTCGCGAGAACCCAGAGCTAATAAAAGTATCTGTTGATATTTCACAATATAAATTCTAATTAAACAAATAAGGTAAAGAGATGTCCAAATAATTATTTTTAATCCAGCATCATATGGTCCTTGTATACATACAACAATGATCCGGAAAAAAAAAAAAAACTTTTTCACTTCACAAAGATTCATTGAACACTGCAGTGGTTTGGTTGTCACATCCCAGGAAACGTAAAACACTTCAGTAACATCTTCTTCACCTTCTAGTAGTAACAGGTATCGAGCTTTCCCTTGGGGTCCCCTGAAGTTCTCTCGATTGGTGGCTGCTTCAGCTGCCATATCCTAGACCTAGAGGTGGGGTAACTGATCACCCTGCCTCACACTGCTGCATTCAAATCACCATTCCTTCCTTCTCCCTAATGAGCCCCCAGTTCTTACTGTCATAGCGCACCATGCTTCCCAACCTGTGGTGCCATCTCATTCCTTCAAGATTTTAGCACCTTGCTCAAATACTTTCTTGCATCTTCTATTCCTATCATTTTTATTTGCGATTTCACAATCCAAAGAAACAGTTCAACCAATACCTTAATTTGCTCACTTCAAACCACAATGAGTGATTCCCATGAGTAGCTAGGGGTGCAAACCAGTGTCATAAACCAGTAGTTCTCTGTATCAACAGCACCTGGGAACCTTTTTTAAATTTCAGTGTTCTGGTTCCACAGCCCAGACCAATTAATGTCATAATTTCAGGGAATGGGGCCAGGCAACAGTTCTCTTTAAAATAAAGAAATGAAGGCAGGCAGGCAGGCAAGGAAAGAATACATAAATGGATGGATAAATAAATAAACAGACAAATTTCCTGAGGGATTTTACAATACGTTAGAGTTGAAAAAGAAGCTGTACTCTAGACCTTTCTCATTACCAATAGTTCCCCTGCCTCTGAAATCTTTTTTTTTTTTATTAACCGTAACTCTGAAATCTCATTTCCCTCAAATAGGCTGAAATCACCAGTTCCTCAACCACATAGAGACTTCTGATCTGCTGACCCTTCTCCCTTATATTCGCATTTCCCTCCGTAATCAATTTAGATTCCAAATTTACCATGTAAATCACGCTCTTACAAAATGCTCCAATCACTTGTCCCACTCTTTCCTTGCTGTGATAATGAACTGGTCTTTCTCCATTTATTTGAACCATGCCTCTTGCTCACTATAGAACATTTTCTCTCCAGTTGTCTGCTCTATCTCATTCATCACTAGTATCTTTTTCACTGGATCATTTCCATCATCAAAAAATTTGTTATGGTAATTCTGCATTTAACAATAAGCTCTTACTCTGCATTCCTTTTTAGTTACCACCCATTTATCTTCTCCATTTTACAGCACAACTCTTTGAAATGCTGTCTCTATTTATTATCTGTTCACATTCTTTCAATCTACTCCAATCATCCAATCCATTCTTCTGAAGGTCAGTAATGACCTCTATGTGAAGAAATACAATGGCCAATTTTTAGTTCTTTTATTAATCTATTAACTAGCATTTAATGTAGATGATCACTCCTTTCTTCTAGAAATACTGTCATTTGATTTATATGATACCCTGTATTTTCCTTTCCTCCTACCTCATCCTACTTCCTAGCTCACTGTCTTCTTTGCTGAATTTTTATTTTCTTCCCAAACTCTAAATAATAGAGTGCGCAAGGGTCTGTCCTTGGATATCTTATTTTACCTAGGTACACTCAATCTCTCGGTGACCTCACTGTTTATATGCCATCTTTATATTGATGACTCACAATTTAATTTCTTCGGGCTTGGCTTTCTTCTGAACTTAAGACTCCTATATCCATCTGCCTCCTTAATTTATCCTTGTGAATACATAATAGGAACCTCAAATTTAACATGTCCCAAAACAAACACTTGATGTTTCTCCCCTGCTTCTTCCTCAATCTTCCCAACCTCAATAAATGACAGTAACATTCTTCCAATTCTCAGGATAAAAATCTGGCATTCACTTTTGGCAAATCTTGCCGTTACTCCCTTCAGAATCCATCCTGCCCCAACCTCCCCTACAGATTCTACTGCTCCAACCTGTGGGACAATTACCTCTCACCTGGGCCACGGCATCAACCTTCTAACTAGTTCCCCTGTTCGACACCTCCACTCCTAGCATCATTCTCCTCTCCAAATGTTAGCCATAGTCATTACTGTACAATATGTGTCAAATCAGCCATCACTGCCTCATGCTAAAGAGAAGTAAAAGCCTCTCTTTACAAATACAATTTGTAAGTTTTACCTGGTCCCCAAATGTCCTATCTCCTATGATTTTCTCCAGGCTTAAACTTTTTTTTTTCTGTTATTTGTACATGCCCAAAACAATACTACTTCAGATATTTTGTACATGCTCTACCTTCTGCCTGGAAGGCTCTTCTCCCAGACGTCTCAATGACGTACCCCCTCACTTAATTCATCTCTGTTGCAATATCATCTCCCCAAAGAGACTTTATCTGACCACCATATCAAAAAAAAAGCACCTTCCATCACTCTCTATCCACTTCCTACATTTTAAAATTTTTATTTTATATTTTCCTGATTCTTTTATTTATCTACCCATTGTTGTGTACTATTTGTCTTCCCTCATGAAAATATTAAGTTTAAAAAGCAAGGACTTTGTCTATTTTTTCATTGTAGTATTCTGGAGTCTAAACCATGCCTGACACATAGTGAATGTTTAAATATACTCAAATAAATGTTTGAGTGAACATTTACTATAAGCCAGGCTTTTTTTTTTTTTTTCTGGTCCTGCCCTCATGCAGAAAATAAACTAATAGAAAATAAATAACCAAGACAAAAATCCAGATAATTACATATGATAATAAGTGCTGTGAGGGAAATATATACAATGATGTGTTTTATAGCAATCCAGACTACCTTAAGTCGGCCTGGGAAGACATTTCTGGGGAAGTGCTATTTAACTTGATGCCTATAGGCTAAGCAGAAGCTAACCACTGAAAAAGCTAGAGGCTAAATACTCCAGTAGAGGAAACTGCAAATATTAAGGCCCCGTATTAAAGGAAATATCCAAATGCTATGTAACTGAAAGGAATAAAAATACCAAAGAGGAGCTCTCTGAATGAATGCACGAGTAAAGCAATGAGTCTAACAGCAAGTAAAGAAATGTTACTTAAGAGGATTTGTATAATAACTTGGGTCTATGGTAAGATTTAATTTTCTGATGACTCTCTGCATTACCAATGCCCTGTGGCCTAAATATAATCCTGACCAATGTCTCAACAATAGTTATTGTCCCTGCATCACATGGGCTAAGCTATTCCACACTCATTCTAACCAGCACCACACATGTTGTCATTCTTCAAGAATATAAAATATACAGCTTGATTAGACTATCCTGACATCTGTTTAAACAACATGATGTGATTTTTAAAAAAATGATTACATCTGCAGCAAAGACAGAAAATTAAATTCTAGTTCCAGCTCTGGCAACAGCTTAGAAGGTAGCATTACATTAGAGACTTCAAGTTTCTACATCTCAGGGGATTTTTATCTGCATAATAATGAGGTTTGACTTGATCATTGGTTGTCATATTGTGTACAAAGGAACCGACACAGGGGTCCCCTCAGGGAAGGGCTAACTAGAGCAAGTGGACCTCTGGATGTTAAGATCTAGTGTGACAAGAGCATCCTTGAGTTGATTTCAGGAAATATTGGGGTTCCATGTAAGATTAAATTTTAAAATGTATGTTTCTGTATACATTGATAGGTATGTGATAAAAATATAGTTAAAATTTTAATAGTAGAATCTACATGTGTGAATATGGTGTTCACTATGAAGTTATTTCAATTTTTCTCTATATTTGAACATTTTCTTAATAAAATGTTGTCAAAATGGGTTCCACTATAAAAAAATAAAGTTATAGAATCTTTTGGACTACTTAATTAAAGCTTTATTAGCTCTTATATCCTATGGATCAATGAGGTTGTAATCTAGCCTTTGGATTTAAGGAACAATTTTTAACATACTGCTAATACACCAATGCTTCTATTGTTGAGAAATCATTAAATCAACATAATCTTCTAGAAGATTGTATACAGCTTTGCGGCAGAGGTGCTCTTCTTTCCAGGTTTCCAGATACTAGAACAGGGACAAGCTCATCAGAGGCTCATAAATATTTGTGTGTGATTTTTAATGAAAAAATAAAAAGATGGCATAATAGCTCAGTAGTCATTTTGCTAAATCATTTTATTTTATTTTATTAAGTGACAAGGCCTTCAAAATCAGTTTGTATATTTGAGTTTACAAAGTGGCTTTTGTACCGGTGCAATATTCCTTCATTTTCTTTCTTTGGCATATGTTAAAAAATAATACAAGGCAAACAGAATAAAGAAGGCTGAGTTCAGGAAAGTACTTACCAAAAAAGGCCCTGTGGGCTTTTTAAGCCACCATTTCAGTAAGTGACAAAAACTAATTAGCATCATGTTGTCCCAAACACTATGAGCAAATCCCTCTCTCCCCCACACCCAGTGAAGGAACAGCCTTTTCTTCCTCCCTTTTTCAAAACATTATAGGATTCCACTCAATCTCACAATGTCAGTCCTTTGAAGATGGAGTTGAGGTTGTCTAGTTTTGAACCTTTATTGCAAACAGCTAATTTCCTTGTGTTCACTTGGCACAGATTGGGATATTAACTCTTTCATGGGTATCTCCTAGGCATATTTTAGAGAAACCATTTACTGTAATAATTATCAAAACAGAACAAGCAATAAATGAAAACCTAATGTTCTAATAGTCATAATGGAGAAAACAATAAAATATACAACGGATTTTCACGCCTGGCTCACAGGTTTGTGACATTAAGCACTCAGATATTTCAATTAATGTTGCCTACATTTCATAATGATGGCAGCAGGAGGTTACAAGCAGTTTCATTTGCGATGTGCTAACACATTAGCAAGTTAAGTGCTTCTCCCCAAATGTCTTCCACTAAGTGAGTAAACATGAATACAGAATTCTACGTGTGATCAAATGGAATTTTTCTCCCACACTTTAATGAATTTTAAATGGTATGTGTTCATTTTACTTGTTAATTACAGTCATGTGCACACTGAAGCTGATGAAAATCTAATTCACTTGAATTAGGACTGAATGGTGTATTTCCAAATGTCTTCATTAATGAGAAGGTAGTCCACTGACAGAGCAAATAAAACAGTTTCAAACAGCCAGCTGGAAAGGTTATGCCCTGAATCACTATGGTTTAGAAGTCATTACTTAGTGTGTTCCAATAAGAAAATAAAAAATGACAAACTGAATACTTACTTTGTACCAGGAACTATAATGAATGTTTCAGTTGCTTAATTTCATATAATCCTGACAATTTTTGGAAGAAAACCTTTGATTTTAACTTCAAAGATGAGGAAACTGAGGACTGGTGAGGCAAACTGTTCAAGGTCACACAGCTGGTAAATAATGAAGCTGTGACTCAACCCAATTCTCTTTGATTCTAAGGCACAAATGCTAAACCATCAATTTTGATGGCCCCTGTTCAATTATGCCTCAGCGTGGCCCATCAACCTGACTGGATTGTAGGAAACTAATTTTCACCCAGAGCTCTTCTGTTTGCATAACACTTTTAGTCTGTGAATATAGAATATCAAGGTGTCAACTCTTACAGACATGTCCTTTCTGAATTGTTTTCTCAGCATGGTGAAAGTGAAAAATGAAATGTTAAAAAAAAATCAAAAGCTTCCAGAACTTTATAGAGTATATTTTGGCAAGGAATATATATATTCTGAAAATTAAGTATAATGACCAGCAGAAATAAAAGACAGGAATTTAAATAAACTTCCCTTTAAACTTATTTTTCATTTGCCAATAAAAGCGAGGACATAACATTAATTAACCAGTGTGTTAATACTTATTCTTTATTTACAACCTTTAAAGGAAGACTAGGCTTTGGAATACTATGATCGGTACTGTTACTCAACAAATATTTTTCTATTTTGACATATCAAATATGAATAGCTCATTAACATCATGTAAGTATTATCAACTTACATCTCTCAAGGAAGCATATCTTGTAAAATTACTTTTTTTCTCCTACAAATACATCAAAAAACACATCACTTTATTTAAACTTGAAGGAACGACTTCATTGTTTGAGTATGCCCAGCATCTATTTTTCCTTTCTGCTAACTGATACCTTGATTTTTTTTCTGGTGGGTCATCCCACCTCATGCTCAGACAACGTGATTTAAAGGGGTCTGAGACTAGTCCAAGGACTGAGAGATTAGCATATGGCTAGTCAGAGGTTTAAATATGGCCAAATGACCTGATACAGGCCACTGAACTCAAGTCTAGAACTTTTTTTTGTTTGTTTGAATTGGGAAAGAGAGTACCTTTCACATAGAGTTACTAAGCTGGTAAAATGTGAGCCTGGATCTCCTGGTGGTCCTTCTCCTACTTTACAGGACAGCTTGCCAGAGACTAAGGTCAACTTCTAGGACAGCAGATCCAAGAAAAGGTAGAGAAAGAGTCGTAAAGACATTTTGAAATTCCTGGGTCCAACTGTGCCAGAAGCTTTGATCTTTCCAGGTAGATTTTTATTTCCTGAGCCTATAAATTTTTTATGTTGTATAATCTGTGTGAGCTGAGTTTTTAGGACTTGTACCCAAAAGAGTCTTGCTAGTATATTTTAACACAAAGGGAAAAAAATATTCACCAAGATGTGACAACACGCAAAATTGAGAGGATTATTTATTTCAGACTAAAAATCATCTTCCTATAGGACATCTCTTCTCTATGATAGAAGGCAATTAGGCACAGTATAGAAGTTGTATGAAATGGATTTCTAGCCTTAGTCCTCAAAATTTCTACGTGAACACAATATAACACAGTTAAATATATCCACTTATTCTAGAGTTAACTCCAAAAGAGAATTTATAATTCTTTTTGATTGTGAAAGTACAGCATTAACTTAAAAGACATAGCTTCCTAACAAGGCAAGGAGATAACAGTCAAATAAGAGACAATGCATAAAGGTGAAGTTGAATCAATAGACTGGGTTCTCAACACCTGTGACTTTTTCCTCTCTGGTTGTCAATGTTCTCATCTATAAAATGAGGATAATAAAATATTCTCTGTGTGCTCCTCAGCTTTATTGATAATATTACAGTGCATTTATATGTAACCAGTTGGAAGACATGACCCACATAAATAGCAAAGCTTTATTGTCTGGACTACTTTAATCACTAAAACCTATTTCACAACATAATGCTGACTTTATATCATACACATAGATCAGTTTTTACCATCCCAACAGAAACATCTTTTGTGACTTTCTTTTTTAAAAAGGCATTTTACTTGTATAAGTTATGCCTCCTTAGTTTTCCAGCCACTTGAGACATAAGAAAAGGGATAAAGTTAAGCATGTCTATCTCCTGTGTGTTGGGAACCATGCCATTTCTGAGTCTCTAGAAGCAGATGTCCCAGATCCTAACCCTGAAGTTGATTATTGGTGTTTTTCCAATGGTCCCTACCATATTTCTTATAGGGTATTACGGTTGTCCTCTGTAAATGCTATTGGCTGTTTACCTCTGCACCCTGCCAGATGCAGCCTCCTTCTGCTGTCCTGCTGATATTGTCACTTCTCCACATGTGTTTTACCACACTTGAACTGACCACACCCTTTATCCCCAAATGATTTCTTACTCTACCTACAGCCTGGGAAACTAAAGGCCAAAAGCCACCCCCACTGACCATGATAGGCCGCCTGTCTGAGCTTTTCAGAACAAACTGCAAACAAGACTACTTGAATTCAATGCCATACACAAACCCCCATCACTCTCACACCTCCTGCTGTGTGGCTGACTGCACCAGGTACCGTCCATGCTCATAAATTGACATTAATTAGCAAATGTAACCAAGGATGAGTATAATTAATTATACAGTTATGAACATTTCAAGTTTAATCCCTCCAAAATTACTTCGTGAACTATGTTATGAATAATGCCTGGCTATAAGAAAACAGATATGAATACTTTTAAGTCACATTCAATGGTCACATGCCACCAATCCATGCAGCCAACATAAATATGCAGAATTCTGATCACACACCCCATTACTGACAAAATACTAACATCTCTAGTTTTGTAATCATTTCCAAAGACACAGTTTGAATTTCATGCTGACTTTGGCATTAGGTACTGTTTTGTGAACTCTTAAATTAGGTCATGTCCTATAGTGGTACAAGTTGCTCTGGTTAAGCCAAAAATAAGCTCTCTTTCCACAAAAGATACCCTTCCTTCCTCCTTGCTTCCTTATTTCTCTCTCTTCCTTTTTTTATTCCCTCCTTTCCTTCACTTTCTCCTTCCTCAGTCTTTATGGAGCTCCTTCTATGTTTCAGATACCATACTAGTATGTAGAGGTTATAATATTGAACAAGACAACAGCTCATTTTCCTTCAAGGGTATTAAAATCCAGCCATAGATACTAAACTGGAATAATGACTACATTGAGGGAGGAAGAGTTGGATAGATATATTAACATAAAGATAGCAAAATATTCATTATGAAATCTAGGTGGTAGAGTTAATATAGATGCTCAATCTGTAATTGTTTCATTTTTCTGTACACTGGAAATTTTTCACAGTAAAACTTCAGAGAAAAGTTCAGTAGAAGAGATAGAAAATAAAACAAGCAATTCTATAAAGTATAATAATTGCTATAAAGAGAGATATACAAAATATTATGGGAGTGAATCTTGTCTAAGGGATAAAGGAAGAAGTCAACGATTTCTAGATGAAAATCAATGATTTCTAGATGGGCATTGATGGTGACTCCAATATCCATTGTGTGAGAGCCATGTGGTTTGTGGAGATGGACTCCATCCCCCAGTTCGAGATTCTATTGGTTCATCTAACCTAGGCCTAAACCAGGGAGAAAGCAAGAAATGTGAATGTGACTCAGCTGGGGCCAAAGAAAAAAAAAGTGGGTATTTTCTGGAGATAGAAATTTCTTTCCTTACACTTTTGAAAAATGATACCAGAAGCCGTTATGTCTCTCTTTTTGAATAGTGTGATATGGTTTGTTTGACAGCTAGGACTGCTACATTCATATTTCTATCATGACAAACAAGACTTCATATGTGGTTGACGACACAGACCTTGATGACATCTTAGAACCAGTAATACAAAACAAACTAAGGCCACATTTACTCCTAGATTTTCAAATTATCAGAGTCAATAAAGTCCCTGTATTTTTTAAATTACTTTGTATTTTCAATTATTGCAAGAGAGTATCCAAGTTTGTTTGTTTAGAGGACCATTTCTGTTGTTCATTTGTTTTCGTTTCTAACATATACAGTTCCTAGTTCATCAATTTTAAGTGACTAGTTTTTCTAGTGTTTTGCAGCCCTTGACATGCAGCCTCAGGTGATGAGTCAAAAGCTGATATGAATAAAAATACATTATTCTACCAAAATCCTACCTCTAGACCAAGGAATATGTGGGAACAAAGCTGGTACATCTTGACCCTCTCTCCCTGGTTCCAACTAGCTTAGCTGTTGTCAACCCCAGGTACCCTAAACTAACTTACCCCCAACATCCCAAAATCTCAATTTAGTCATATATTAAACTGGACAATAAACTTTTGACAGTGTTACATTTATTGGCCCAGAAGTCTTTATTTTCTTATCACAAGTAAAAAAAAAAAAGTCTATTTGGAAATAACTCACCCATCTGTAAGTATTTTGTTTCTGTTTTTAAAACAAAACCTTCATATGTTTGTATTTGTAGAAGAATAAAGAAAAGCAAATGTTGGCATTGTTAAAAAAAATAATTCAGTTTTGGGAAATGAGGGATTTTTTCTATGTAAATACTGAATATATGATATTGGTTTACTTTTTATGCCTATGCCTGCATATTCATTGAGAGAAAAATTCTAAAAAATAAAGAGTTCTTAGTATATTTTAAGGTTTATGGGTCAGTGCAACATATTTCATCCCCTAGACCAATCAGCAGAAATTCCAAACTGTCCTTCATTTTTATTGGTCCTTTTCTTTTCTTTCTTTTTTGCGGTACGCGGGCCTCTCACTGTTGTGGCCTCTCCCGTTGCAGAGCACAGGCTCCGGACGCGCAGGCCCAGCGGCCATGGCTCACGGGCCCAGCCGCTCCGCGGCATGTGGGATCCTCCCGGACCAGGGCACGAACCCGCGTCCCCTGCATCGGCAGGTGGACTCTCAACCACTGTGCCACCAGGGAAGCCCCATTTATTGGTCCTTCTTGCAGAGAGAAAATAAGTATCTTTTGATCTGTAAATGATAGTAATATTATTCTATCAGGAGAAGCTTGTTTAGGGTGAAAACTACTTAAAAACAAGAATAGCCAATCAAACAAAGATCAAATGTGTCTTCAGTAGCCTTCAAATTGCTTTTTATGGTCCTCTTTTTCTCTCCAAATTCTGTTTCCTATTCCTCTCAATCCCTACACATCCTAGCACTTGATGCTAGGATGCTGTCTTTATCCATATGGCTCATTTTTTTGTAACAGAAGGCCAGCTATCACTCTCTATCCTCATCTTTTCTTATTACCTTGTAGTAGCTTTCTATTTCAAAACAAATTACCATATGCTTAGTGGCTTGAAACAACACAAATTTGTCATATTACAGTTCTGAAGGTCAGAAGTCTGGGCTATCCCTGGTTCAGCTGGTTTTCTGCTCCACGTTTCACCAGGCTGAATTCATGTGTGAGCAGGACTGAGACAGTTTTTGGATCCCCTGGGGATAAATCTGCTTCCAATGTTATCCAGCTGTTGGTCAAATTCAGTTCCTTGTGATTGTATGACTGAGGTCCCCACTTCCTGACTAGCTGTTGTCTGGGGGTCCTTCTCAACTTCTGATGGTTCAGATCCCCATTCCTTGGCTCATAGCTCTCTGTCTCCATCTTCAAAGCCAACAGCACATTTAGTTTTCATGCTCTGAATCTCTCTGACCTACCCTTTAACTTCATTTCTTCTCTGCCTTCCTCTTCTGCTTTCCGGATTCATGTGACTGCATCAGGCCCACCAGGATAATCTCTTTATATTAAGGTCAGTGGGTTAGTAGACAAATTCCTTCTGTGAAGTTTGTTCACAGCAGTACCTAGATAACTTTTTAAAATAGTTTTATTGACATATAACTGATATACAAAAAACCTACACATAGTTAATGTATACAATTTGATGAGTTTGGGCATATACATACACCCATGACACCATCACCACATTCAAGGTACTAAACATATCCATCACCTCCAAAAGTTTCTGTGTCACCATGTTGTTTCTTGCTATTGTGTTGTGTTTTGTTTTCGTTTTTGTTGTAGTAAGAACACTTTTACCCGGGATCTACCCTCTTAACAATTTTTTTTAAGTACACAATATTATACTGTTTATTATGGGCACTATATCGTACAGCAGCTCTCTAGAACTTATTCATCTTAGATAACTGAAACTTTACAACCATCGAGCAACAAATTCCATTTCCTGATGCTCTCAGCTCCTGGCAACCACCATTCTACCATTCCACCATTCTGTTTCTATGAGTTTGTCTATTTTAGACACCTCATATAAGTGGAATCATGTAGTACTTGTTCTTCTGTGACTGTCTTACTTTACCTAGTGTAATGTTCTCCAGGTTCATAATGGCAAGGGTTTGCTTCTTTTTTAAAGTGAATATTTCACTGTATGTATATATCACATTATCTTTATCCATTTACCTGTAAATGGACATTTGGGTTATTTTCATATCTTAGCTATTGTGAATAATGTTGCAATGAATATGGGAGTACAGATATCCCTTTGATAACCTGATTTCAATTCTTTTGAATATATACCCAGAAGTAGAATTGCTGGATAACATGGTAATTCTATTTTTAGTTTGTTGAGGAACCTCCATACTGTTTTCTTCAGTGGCTGTAGTTTTTTACATTCCCACCAATAGTGTACAATGGCTCCAATTTCCCCACATCCTCTCCAACCCTTGTTATCTTTTGTACTTTTGATAATGGCCATCCTAACAGGTGTGAGGTGGTACACATTGTGGTTTTGATTTGCATTTCTCTGATAATTAGTTATGTGGAGCAGCTTTTCACATACCTAGTAGTCATTTATATGTCTTCTTTGGATAACTGTGTAATCAGGTCCTTTGTCCAGTTTTTAATTGCATTACTTGTTAGGGTTTTTGTTTGTTTGTATTTTGCTTTTGAGTTGTAGAAGCTACTTAGATATTTTGGATGTTAACCCTTTATCTGATATTTTCTCAAATTCTACAGGTTGTCTTTTCACTCTGTTGATTGTTTTCTCTAGGAAACTTTTTAGCTTGACATAGTCCCACTTGTTTATATTTGTGTCTGTTGTTATATCCAACACCAGTGTTAACAAGTTTTTCCCTGTATTTTCTTCCAGGAGTTTTACAATGCAGATCTTATGTTTAAGTGTTTAATCCATTCTGAGTTGATTTTTGTATATGGTATAAAATAGAAATCCCGTCTCATTCTTTTGCATAATCCATGAACATGGTATGTCTTTCCATTTATCTGTGCCTTCTTTAACTTCTTGCATCAATGTTTTATACTTTTCAGTGTATAAGTCTTTTAACCTCTTGGTTAAGTTTACCCCTATTTTATTCTTTTGATGCTATTTTAAATGGATGGTTTTCTTAATTTCCTTTTCTGATAGGTTCTTGTTTGTACTGAGACTAGCAATTGATTTTAGTATGTTTATTTTCCATTCTGTAACTTTACCAAATTTATTCATTAGTTTTAAGTTTATCTGGTGAAATTTAGGGTTTTCTACATATAAGGTCTGTCATCTGTAAAAAGAGACAATTTTATTTTTTTCCTTTCCAATTTGAGTGCCTTTTATTTAACTGTCTTGCCTAATTGCTCTGGCTAATACTCTGAGTACTATGTTGAATAGAAGTGGCAAGAGTGGGCACCCATGTCCTGTTTCTAATCTTGAAAGTCTTTTAGTTTTTTTATTGTTGAGTGTGATGTTAGCTGTGACTTTGTCATGTATGCCCTTTAATATGTTGAAATACATTCCTTCTATACCTAGAAAAGCAATAGAAAAGATCAACGAAAGGAAGAACTCGGTTTTTGAAAAGATAAATAAAATTGACAAACTTTTAAGTAAACTACGTAAGAAAAAAGAGGGAAAACTCAAATAAAATTAGAAATGAAAGAGAAAGCATTACAGCTGATGCCACAGAAATACAAAGAATCATAAGAGACCGTGAACAATTATACACCAACAAATTGGAAAACATAGAAGAAATGAATAAATTCCTGGAAACATATAACCTACCAACACTGAATCATGAAGAAATAGAAAATAATCTGAACAGATCAAAAAGCAGTACAGACACTGAATCAGTAATCTAAAGGGCCATCATCAAAAAGTCTACAAATAATAAATGCTGGAGAGGGTGTGGAGAAAAAGGAACCCCCCTACACTGTTGGTGAGAATGTAAATGGGTGCAGACACTGTGGAAAACAGTATGAAGTTTCCTTAAAAAAACTAAAAATACAGTTACCGTATGATCAATCCTGCAATCCCACTCCTGGACATATATCCGGAGAACACTCTAAGTTGAAAAGATACATGCACCCCAATGTTCATAGCAGCACTGTTTACAATAGCTAAGACATGGAAGCAACCTAAGTGTCCATCAACAGAGAAATAGATAAAGAAGATGTGGTACATATACACAATGAAATATTACTCAGCCATAAAAATAATAAAATAATGCCATTTGCAGCAACATGGATGGGCCTAGAGATTTTCATACTAAGTGAAGTCAAACAGAGAAAGACCAATACCACATGATATCACTTATATGTGGAATCTAAAATAATGATACAAATGAACTTATTTACAAAACAGACTCACAAACATAGAAAACAAACTTATGGTTACCAAAGGGAAAATGTGGAGGAGGGACAGAAGTTTGGGATTAAAATATACACACGACTGTATATAAAATAGATAACCAACAAGGACCTGCTGTAGAGCACAGGGAACTATACTAAGTTTCCTGTAATAACCCATAATGGAAAAGAATCTAAAAAAGAATATATATCTATCTATATATACACATATATATAGATATATATATATACACACACACATATATATATATACTTTGCTGTACATCTGAAACTAATACAACACTGTAAATTAACTATATTTCAATAAACATTAAAAAAAATAAAGAAATAAAACTTAAACAACAACAAACTTCCTAATAAAAAAGCACCCAGGACTAGATGGTTTCACTGGTGAAGTCTACCAAATGTTTAAAGAAGAATTAATGCCATTCCTTCTCAAACTCTTCCAAAAAAATCAAAGAAACTTCCAAACTAATTTTACAAGGTCAGCATTATCCTGACACTAAAGCTAGGCAAAGAAAAGAAAACTACAGGCCAATATTCCTGATGAATATAAATGCAAAAATCCTCAACAAAATACTAGCAAACCAAATTCAACAGGACATAGAGAGGATCATACACCATAATCAAGTGGGATGCAAGGATGGTTCAACATACACAAATCAATAAATGTGATACAAGACATTAACAGAATGAAGGATAAAAATCATATAATTATCTTAATAGATGCAGAAAAATTCAATAAATTTTATTCAATAAAATTCAAAACATTTTAGTGATGAAAACGCTCAACAACTTGGATTAATATTTAGTTGTAAAATTAAGGCATGTTTATCTGGGGAGTGAGCAATCTTTAGAATTTTGACTACTTCTCCATCCTTCAATATGTAATTGTCATACATTTTATTCTATCAACTAAGGGAAAGAATTTACATTTTATTGAAGATTAATGGTGATATGAGCTTAGTAGTGTCCTTCTTCCAAATCTGGGTTTAATATACACCTTCCAGGTGTTTAGGTAATGAGAAAGGCTGATAAGAGAAGTTTCTTCAGGTTCTTTGAAGCATGCTATAAAACATTTTGTCTACAGTTATAGTGTACTTTGTGTCTTCCTGTGAATTCCCTGAGGGTGATAAATTCTGTATTGCATTTTTTGGAATACTGAACTTCTTTCTCACGTTTGGGGAGTTCCTCACTTTATGAATGAGTATCTCCAACCATAAAAGCTGGAAAATACTGGATACTCATTTCCCTAGGTGTCAATGCTATGACAGAGACATGTAACCTAGATGTAGCCTTAACAGTGCATCAGGCTTAGTGACTGGATCAGCAAGGGTGGTAAGGATCTCTCTCTTTATAGCGACAGTAACAGTTTCTGAAAATAATAAATCCCATCAAAATTGCCAGTTCTATTAACAAACAAGCTCTATGGTTCCGTTTTAGACATGGTTTCTGGCTGCATACCTTTGAGTCTTGTTTTCCAGCACCCCAACAATTCTATGAACTCTCAATATCCTTATAATAAATTCTTTTTCTGTTTACTCAGCTAAAGTCTGATTTAGTTGCTTTCAACCAAGAACACTGAACAGTACAGACAACATCAAATGTGCTAATGGAGACTCTGAAGGAGCTAAGAGCACTTCACAGGGGACCTGATTTACTGCAATCCAGGGCTTAGATTCTGAGAGGGTAGAATACAGCCTTGCCCCTGATGTAGTTTTGTCATTCATACAAGGAATTTCATTTGAAAGAATTTAACTATGCATTTGGAAATTGCCAATTTAATTCATACTTTGTTTTGCTATCAAGTCACTATTTATTTCTATTTACATGACTAAAGTGTTCAATGAGTTATAAGCAAAATAAAAATTGTCAGTTTTGACACATTTGCATAAGAAATTAGTGTAATGATTTTTAATTGCATTCCAGTGAAATAAATTCAGAGCTACATGGAAAACCATGCATATTTTTCCTTTAATGAAAAATAAAGTTTTTCATTTAGAAGAGTAAAATTAAACTCTGTATGTTCTTAAGGAAGACTTGAAAGTAATTTCAAACAAGAGCGACAAAAACAACAAAAAGTCAAAGTTAAACATTGCATCCAGCCTAAATTATTCATTTGGCCACACCATGCATTTTTTTTATTCTTCCATTTCCCACTCTTTCTTTTGCTATAGATAATATGGAGCTAAAGAGAGCTTAAATATCTAATTGTGGCAATGTCCTCCAAAACTCTGGATGATGAGTAATATTGGAGACAGACATCTATTATAAGTGAGTGTCAATGAAAAAGAGAAAGAACATAAAAGTCACACATCAATATTTATTGTTTGTTGATACTACTTCCATTTTGTTTCAGATATCGGCTAGAAATGTAAATAGTCAAGTTACCCAGAATACACCTTTGTATTCTCTATCTTACCTTAAAACAAAGCCTGGTTCTGAGTCTGGACGGTGGGTGTAACTGACTTGGTTCTCTATACTTGTACTTGGTTTATTATGAGATACAGTTTTAAAGGTCATGTTAATACTAACAAATTCTTTAAAACATGACATTTTTGTGAATTATGATTCTTCCCCAGCCTTTTCAAAAGAAGCTTTTACCAGAAACACTATTTATTTTGTGCCAATTTAAAATTCATAGAAAACAGATTCCAAAGCTCCCTAAGCTGTGACTAGCTTTAACAAATCTTTATTAGTAAACCATACCAGATGACTGTTTTGCTAAATTAGATTTATTTAGTCTTACCAATATTAATTGCAATAAATAAACAAGTAAGTGTTTTCTGAGCACTGTTTCAGGGTATGTATGTACATTTCTGTGTGTGTGAGTGTGTGTGTGTGTCCAACGCTCCATGCCCTTCCTCCTCGAGGGGAACCCTTCATTGCAAATATAATAGGTGGGATACTTTACATCACATCCCTCTGTAGAAGGCTGGTCGGGGAGAGCTACAGAATCGTTAATCCTTATTCTGTCCACTTTGCTTACAGTTGTACGCAAGTACACGGACTAGGTCACCAATCACAAGTTCCCAAATCTACTCTTATTCACTTGATTGTGAGGTAAAGAGTACAAGCACCTGCCTCTTTAAGCATGGTATATGCTTCCTACTGTCAAACCAGCTTTCTTTCTATCCCTCCTGCCCACATGCACACTTTACAAACCTGGTTCTCCAGCCTTTATTCTCCTCTGTGAATTCCAAAGATCTTTTCATTAAATATTTTTTTCCTCTCAGGACAGCTAGAGATGGTTTCAGTTGCTTGCAATAAAGAAATTAAAAAACTCAAGAGCCCTGACTGTTATACTGTTGGATTTAAAGCATGGTATTGACTACTCATACAGTGACAGACATTCAGGAAAAGTAATTGTACGTGTGGGTAAAAAGGATGGAAAAGAATATTGATGCTAGGTTTGCAAATGCTAATTGATTATCTTAAACCCCCTGCCTTTCCATCTCCTTTTTTAATAGCATGAGAATGACTGTATGAAAATATCTCAGTATTCTCTTTTCCAAGTAAGATCATCCCATTTTTTAAGGTTAAAAAATGTGAAGTTTAAAGCTTTCATTTAGCAAATATGTACCCTTTAAAAAAGATAAAAATAAAATTAAACAAATATTAATAAAATCAACTTTGACTGCAATCACCATTACATACAAAATTTTAGAAAACTCATTATGTTTGCATCCCTACCCTTCTACAATTGAACTTATGTACTTTCACTGTTTACATTTTATTTGACATAAATGAGAAGCTAAGTAAGTAAAGTAGCTCTAAAAAAGATCTGCAACTAGCATCATTTTGTTACAGTTGCAGACAACCAAACTCAGGCTCATGAGCTTGCCTTCAGATTTAATTCTAGATGTCCTTTCCCTCCTGCACATATAAATAAATAGGGAAATGATTTCTGTTAGCTAGATCTCTGGTTTAAGCAGAAATGCAATCATCACGGTTCCTAAGTGCTGTGTGTACACTCTCTAACTCAATTTTCTCAGCATTATTTAGACACACTCACTGCTTAAACCTGATATGAAGCCTTCCTGCCCATACCAATTAACCTAACCTTGCAATTTAGTTTTACCCAGTCGTCCTTGAATCCTCTCTTGTTCTCCTCTGTGCTGCTCATTTGAATTGGTTTGAATTCTTTCCCAGAAAGTGTTTGTAATCTAAAAATTGTCTTAATCTCTTTGGTCCAGTTTTTCCTGCTCTTTAATTTTCTGCAGGGCCCAAGTGGATTTCCAAACTTTTCCACACATCCCATGGAACACTATTTTTTAAGTACAATTTTCTTTTTGTGTTTTGCTCATGGGAAATGGCACTCTTAAAAAGACAAAGTCATCGGCCAAACCGCATTAAAGACCTTCTCTTCCTCCAATTCTCCTGGGATTTCTAGATGTTTCTCTCATTAGGATCCAGGAGGGAAAGAAGAGACAAAAAATGTCTTAACTGCCAAGCTAATGCCATTCTCTACAGGTTAGGCAGTGGAAAATAGAAATCAATTGAGAGCTATGGAGTCAACTGTGACCTAGGAATGACTAATTCTATGAGTACTTGGGACCAGACTTACATAAATAAATGTAGCTTAGAGAAATCTTCAATTTGGTTCAAATGGGAAATTAATTATGGACCCCATATCACCTAGCACCATAAAAGCAAGATACAGTCATCAGAGGGGATACGTTCTCTGGAGGTTTCATTTAAAACTTGGTTATCTTTTAGGTCCTCACCTTTACATCTTCTATGATTACCCTTAAAGTGACAATATGGGTTCACGTGTTTAATTGGCTTAACTGGATGCATAAATTCATGATTTTCTGCAAAAACACTGACAAATATTATGTCACTCTTCATGTGTTCACATTTTTCTTATATTTTTCTAGGTGGGAATTTTTTTGTTGATATTCTCCATTCAGTAAACAAATTAAGCCCTGTAATAGTATGTCGTAACAAACTGGTTGACCTTGGATCTAACATCTCCACAAAACAGATTTCCTATAAAAACAATAACAAAGCAACATAAAATATAGTAACATATCTCATTTCTCTTTGGCATCTTAATGCTTTTAAATGGTGTCTCTATCAAATTATATATGTTAAATAAAACTAGTTTAAATTTTAAAATTTCCACAACTCTTTACTTCCTCTATTTCCTCAAATAAGCTTCTTCTCAACTGTTTTTCTTGGAAAACATGGAACAAAGACGCTAATACTAATAATTTAAATGCTAGACACTATATTTGCATCATTGCACTTTGTCCTCAAAATAACATAATTTAGGTATCCATGTTATTTCAATTTTACAAATGGTGTGACTAAGGCTTAGAAAGAATTGTTACCTGCCCAGAGTGGCACAGCTAGTAAATTGTAGAGCCAGTATTTGAACACAGGTGTATGTGGCTACATAGTTCAAATTCTTAAATACATCCCCATAGAGGGTCACAAACGTTTATATCATAAATGTAAATCATACAAGTGACAATTTTGAGATTAAATCTATGCTTGGTAGGAACAACTGTACTGTGCTATTTATCTTTGGCAGTGGGAGGAAAAGTCTTTCACATACGCCAGAGTTTTTCCATTTGTGCATTAATGATTTTCATTTCTCTCTAAAAGAGTAGAGAAGATTTGAAATTTCCCCAAAGACCATGACATGATTACCAATCTACTCAGAGCTTTCTGCTTAACCTGAAGTTATATTAATCTTTATGTCCGAAAGTTCCAACTATTAAGACCAAATATACTTGTAAACAGTGACCTGGTGACTCAGTATTTTTGTAGTATTATATAATGGACCAGGGATATGTCCTAGATACACAGGAAAGTAGAGTGGTTCACTTGGCTTACTTCTAGTATGCATGTGAGTATGTGTGGGAGTTTGCATATGGTGGACATAGAGAAAAAGGAGAGTATTCAGAACCATCTAGCCTCACAGATTTATTTTAAGAGTCACCAAATGATATATGTCTTCAGAGCAAAGGATATTTTTAATCACTTATTTAAAGAATCCCATGTATTCTGTAATTCATGCATTAGTTGAATTTTCTTCAATACTTTGAATATTTTTATCCTTTAAAAGTATGCAGCCAAAATTACACTCTTGAAATTGTCTTTCTTGAGTTTGATTTACTGCTCTGATGCTTGCTAAATAGAAATATATCAGAAAAGCCTAAAATAAATAGCTAACCACATTACAGAAGCTAGTGCTAAGCTATGATAGGCCTAGAACTGTATATATTTTGCATTACCATGTGTTACTAGTTTTCAGATTAAAAACGATTTATAAAATAACTGTTTTTCTCAAAACAGACATTTCACCAAGGAATACTATTTTTCTCTGTTTATGTCCCAAAATATTTGAAAGGAAATTTTTAAAACCTGGAATGTGTGTGTTATAAATCAGAGACCACAAAATTAGAGGTCACAGGCTTTTGTTAGTCCACAGAAAGGTTTTACTTGAGTATACATTTGAGCCATATGAAAATACAGACTTTGCATGTTAGCACTCTCCTATGTAAAATGTAATTTTTGGACAAGGTGATCTCTGAGCTCTTCTTCTTTGAAACAGTTTGACATGCTGAAAATTGCTATCTGCCATTTTAAAATGGAAGGAGGACTGCTGATTTCCACTAAAGTGATACCTTCCTATGGTGAAGCTGAAGAGGTGGTTAGTACGATTGGATAGTAACGTTGTTTGCAACTCTGTAAGGTAGTACTTTTCAAACTTTAGAATGTGTAAGAATCACCTAAGAATCTGAGAAAATGCAAATTCTGGGGCTATACCCCCAGAGATTCTGACTCAATAGGTTGGGAGTAGAAACCTGCGTATTTGCATTTCTAACAAGCTTCCAGGTGATGCTGCTGTTATTGGATCTCAGACACATTTTGAAGAACACTCACTAACCTGAAGAAGAATCTCAACTTTTCAAAAGGCATTCAACTCACATCATATACAAAAATTAGCTCAAAATGTAATCAAAGACCTAAATGTGAGAACTATTTTAAAAGGCAGTAAAAATCTTAGAAGCTATAAAAAAATAAAACTTAGAAGAAAATGTAGGCATAAATCTTCATGACCTTGAATTATACACCAGCAACAACAAAATAAAATAGATAAATAGACATCATCAAAATTAAAACAGTTTTTCTTCAAAGGACACCAAAAAGAAAGTGAAAAGACAATTTATGGACTAGGAGAAAAATTTTGCAAATCCTGCATATGATAAGGGACTATTACAACTCAACACCACACAGAGACTTGTGCATGAATGTTCACAGCATCATCATTAATAACCAAAAAAGTGGAAATAACCAAATATCCATCAAATGATGAACGGATAAATAAAATGTGTTATAGCCACACAATGGAGTACTATTTGGCAATAAAAAAAAATGATACATGCTACTATATGGATGAATTTTGAAACTTTATGCTAAGTAAGAAAATTCAGCTACAAAGGAGCACCTATTGTATGATTCCATTTATATAAAACGTCCAAAATAAGCATACCTATAGAAGCAAAAAGTAGATTTGTAACTGCCTATGGTTGGGGAAGAGGGAATATGAGGATTGCAGGGGTGTGTGCGAAGGGGTGTGGGGTTTTGGGGGAGGTAATAAAAATGTTCTAACATTGGTTGTTGTGATGGATGTACAACTCTGAGAATATATTAAAAATCACTGAACTGTATACTTTAAATAGGTGAATTGCATGCAA
Organism: Stenella coeruleoalba; assembly: GCF_951394435.1. Classification (NCBI taxonomy): domain Eukaryota; kingdom Metazoa; phylum Chordata; class Mammalia; order Artiodactyla; family Delphinidae; genus Stenella; species Stenella coeruleoalba. The sequence continues at coordinate 138,801,514 of NC_137148.1, forward strand.
TGTGAATTATATCTCAATAAAGCTCTTTTAAAAAAGACATTAAGGGCTTCCCTGGCGGCACAGTGGTTGAGAGTCAGCCTGCCGATGCAGGGGACACGGGTTCATGCCCCGGTCCGGGAGGATCCCACATGCCGCGGAGCGGCTGGGCCCGTGAGCCATGGCCGCTGAGCCTGCGCGTCTGGAGCCTGTGCTCTGCAACGGGAGAGGTCACGGCAGTGAGAGGCCGCAAAAAAAAAAAAGGCATTAAAATGTTTATTGAGCAACTACTGTATTTACCCTTCCCAGTGACTTGATTTGATCCTTTGACTATGTGCTTTCAACACACCGTCTACTCCTCCCTCAGAGCATGCGTGACACTTTAATGTGAAAGCATGTTTAACATTCTGTCATCTTTCTCAGATTCCAAATTCCAGTGACAAGGAATGTTTTGTCTGCTATATTAACCTCATAACACAGTTTTTGGTAGAGCTGCTGCTTAGTGAATTATTCTCAAATAATTAATGAAGGGCTCATGGTCTTATGGGAAAATAAATCTCCTTGTTTATAATCTCATAACACTCTGGTAGCATGAGGTGAAGAGAAAGCCAAGCACTTCCTAGGCTATTCACAGGCACACAGGCATAGTTACTGTGGAGACAATGCAACTTTTGTTACAATTAAAGAACAAACCAACAGAATAGCTTAAAAAGGAGGATAGGCTTGCAGAAGATTTAGATTAAAATTCTGACCATGTTTTTCATTATTGTTGTTTTTGTTTTTAACCCCTGCAGCTCTGGACAAGTTGCCTCATCCAGCTAAACTTCAGTTTATTCATCACAAGGCGCTGGTAAAGATACTCACTTCTTTCCTCTCTGGGTGGTTTTGAAGAACAAACAACATAACCCAGATGTTAATTCCTTGCAAAGATATGAAACTGTACAAATATAATTTGCTAATGGTGTAGCGTAACAGTAAAGAATTAAAAATATGACAACTAAAGACAGACATTTGTTTAGATCAGAACCAAACAGCAGACATTCTTAATTGTCCCCACAAAAGCTATTTCCCCTTTATTCCTTGCTAACAGATCCCAATTTTGTTTGGGCAACCAGGTGTTCTCCCTGGGAAATAAATTATAACTGGTTGAAGCAAGTCATTAAAATTATATTTCTGTTACCTACAATTGGTCTTGTGATAGACATTAATTCAATTCTGGCCAATGACAAGCAGGGTGAATCTATTTTGTGCTCCAGGGAAAGATTTTCCTCCTTGAAAAGAGGCACGCAAGAGAAATCCTTTGACAACCACCCATCCTACTTCCTGCATGAGAATCTGTCCTTTAAGTTCCTCAGGCAGAGCTCTGCTGCCTCCAACTTCCAATCAAGAAGGAAGGGCCAAGACAATCACAGGGACGCTGCACCAACAACTGCCACTGACCCATCAACCCTGGAACCACTTCCCCCCAGACTTGTCACCATGTAAGCAGAATAACTGCATGTAACATGGAAGCCGCTACTAATGAAGTTTTAAAATAGTTTTTTGTTTGTTTGTTTGTGGTACGCGGGCCTCTCACTGTTGTGGCCTCTCCCGTTGCGGAGCACAGACTCTGGACGCACAGGCTCAGTGGCCGTGGCTCACGGGCCCAGCCGCTCCGTGGCATGTGGGATCTTCCCAGACCGGGGCACGAACCCGCATCCCCTGCATCGGCAGGTGGACTCTCAACCACTGTGCCACCAGGGAAGCTCAATAGTTGTTTTTGAAATCATTCTAACCAATACTGAGCTCTTTGGGTAAGTACAACGGCATGGTGACATGGGGAAGACTAGGAATCTCTCCGAAGGGCTTGTAAAGCACTGGCAGTCCACTGTCTCCTTGTTTTTTTGCTATGTTAGAGCTGTAACAATAGGCAATTAAATTTTTGAAAACTTGCTCTTGAAATTAAGCAGATTAAATGAAATGATAAAAGGTATTTTTAAATGTTCACATCTAAGTACTTGTCACACTAATTTTGAGAAAAGAAGAGAAGACAAAGCATAGGAGAAAAGAGGGTGAGTTTTTTAAGCCTGAAGAATTTGCTGATCTCTAATGCAGATTCCTATGGGTTCACAGCACCGTTTTCAACAAGGTACACTGTATAGTTGAAGACTAATTACGCAATTTTCTGTGTGGCTTTTGTAGCCTCGCTGTCCCAGCGATTGTCTGTCTCTTTTATTAGAGTAACCATGTCAAAGCAGCTGTGAGGCCCAGGAATGCATAAGCAGAAACACACACACACACACACACACACACACACACACACACACACACTCACACAATTATTTATGACAATTCTTTAAAGTAAATGAGATTTAATTTCTACCCACTTGGATTTCTTTGGGGGATACTTTCATTGAAAATACAGAAGTGCTAACTCTTAGGTAAATAAAGCATCTAGTGGGAACTCAGACAATGGATCTTAATGCTGCTTAACACTGTGTCTAAAAGGAATGATTACTGACACAAAGTTTTCAATGAATTTATTCCTCTTCCCTTCAGAGATAAATCCATGGCAGTTTCAGCCTTGGTAAGCATGCATAAAGCTGAATGATTCTAAAATACAGTAATGAGTCATTTGTCTGGCAAGGCTGACTCCAAGCTCATTGATAGCAAGGCCCTTCCTTTGCCTTATTTATTATTGAGTTCCCAATGGTGGGCAAAATGCCTGGCACAGAGTAGTGGCTCAAAATTTTTTGCAGAATAAATGTTCGAATGAATGAGGGAATTAATAAATCAGTAAGTCTCCAAACTGTATCACTATGTTTCCCTTTTAATTTCTTTTCTACATCATGGATATTTTTATAAAATATCTTTCAAACTCCATGTACTATGAATTTTTTGAACCATGAGGACATATATGACACCACACAATTTAGATCATTATGAGCTAGAGTGAAGAACTGTTAGATTTTAGTTTTATAAATGTTATGCATTTATAAACTGACAGTGGGTAATATGTGGTTTCCAGTAGGGACTCAGGACACAAAAAGTAACTCACAGACCCGATAATACCTAAGAACTCCACTAGGTTTAGGGTCATTGGCGTAATCATGGTCTGCTCTGGACACTAAACTTTGACCAAAAAATGGTTCTCTTGTATTTGGTAAGGTCATCCTTTTTCATACAATCCCACAGCTTCAAGTAAGACTCCTAGGAAGGAATAAAAGAGGATCTCATCCATCTAGATAGGCAGTACAACTTAATCTTGGGATGGAAGATATTGTAGCCAAGTTGCTCTAGGCTCTCACCCTTCGCCATCTAGAGGAAAGGAAATGGCCTAAACAACCTCACATGCAACCTCCCAGATCAACCATATTGTTGCTTTATTTGATACTACCCTTTATACAAACATTGCTCATTCCTGTTTTAATTTCCCAGGGCATGACAACCTCAAAAGTATCCTCCTCAGCTCTCCTATACTCACAGGAATGCCCCTTTTCTCTATAACAATTTATGCAATCAGTACATTCTGAAGTAATCTCTTCCTTCTCTGAATTCCTAAACCATGTATAACCTGCCCTGTGTCATTTGCCTATGGACGATCTGTCCTCTATTATTTCACTATGCATAGCCAATCGCATAAAATTTCAGCATATATAGCTTGTCCTATTATCATTTCATCATGATCACTATTATTTTTAACAATAGATTCCTTTTATTCTTTATATATTATGTGTTACGTGCTACGTTGGTTGCTTCATAGATGTGTGTCATGGTTGTAGCTCAGGTATATCCTGACAACAGCCTTCTGCATTACCCAGCCTATGCCAAAGTAGAAACAAAGACTCAAAAAAGATGCTGACATCAGTATACATTCTTGACTAGAAAGTGACTGTGCCTCCCCTTGAGTACTAGACAAAGCGTTTATCCCTATGCTTTCTTTTTACTTTCTTTCTAGATCATGGACTCCGTGCTTTTATAAAGGCAGGATTTGCGGAAAGAGTGAAGGGTTCTGAGTAACCAAAGAAAAAAGAAGTTTACATTCTGGAGGACCAGGAAGTAGCATAGAAAGGACAACTCTCCCAATTTTTCTGAAGAATGGAGGACCCATTATCTAAGGACAACCCACTAAACCAATAGTCCTGGTCACTTGTAAGTCCCTAAACTAAGGGTGCCCAAGTATGGGAACTGTTATGTAGTTTTTCCCATTTGCTCTGAATTAGGAAGCCTTGGTCTATATGATATTTGGAAGGATTTTGGAAAAACTATCACCATGTCTGTATATCTTATGAATTCACCTTGATTATAAACCTCTAAAGGACAAGAATGGTATTCGATTCATCCTAGAGGTATAGTAGTCATCCTATTAACTAATTAACTCAATTACCCAAGATGTCCCATTCATCGAAAACATACTTAATAAAGAGAAGCTCATTTAGATAAGAGAAAGCACAGGCTTCTGAAAGACCAGTAAACTTCAGATGGCAATAAGATTACGAAACAATTACAATCCATTTCTGTCCTCTACCATCCAAGCAAACATCAAACTGTCATTCTTTTGATACTAAATCATATAAAATGTTAACAAGGCTAACGACTTTAAAATCTAAGCAAAGCACAGAGCATATCTATTAACGGGGAGTAAGATGGTCCCAGGAACTTAGGCCTTTCTTACTAGTTAACCAAAAGAATTGAAAAATGACTTTTATCATTTTTACCTTTCCCTCTAAGCAACAAAGTACTAGTTAAGAAAGTTTTCAGGTTTGTCTACTGCATAATTTGTGATATCATTAATCATGAAGGAATTAATTATTTTTGCCACCTAATTAGTGAAACGAACCTCCACTTAACACCTTGTGCTGAAAACGTGTCAGCACTTCATTACACAGATATTGGAAACTGCAATGTGGTTGCTATGGTAACAATAGGATCCAATGGGGATTTTTGTGTTTAGCTGACATATCTAGATCAAACAGAATACAATTAAATGGAAAAAATCTAACTTAAAGCACTTCTGTACTCAAAACGATGCAAAAATTGTTTTTTGAAACTGCCAATTTCAAATAAAATGATTGCCTAAGTCTCCAAAGAAATAAAAAACTTTTTTCATATTTCATTATCCTTGGTCCTGCATTTTTTACTTTAAAATGAAAATCATTATTGTAGAAACACTCAGATCATAACCCCCACTGTTTCAAAATTTTATTGATTATAATAATGTATAAATCATATTAGAAGTCACAGAGTTAAGCCAAAGCAAGGAAAACAAAAGATGTGTGGCCTTAAAACAACAAATAAATCAGAAACAGAGACTGCTCTATGCTAATATGATTCTGTGACAGTAATTAGCAGGGAAGCTTGTTAAAAAGGCAATTCATTAAAAGTTATGGCTTTGGTTGGTTGGATGTCAGATTTTCCCCATCCATCCTTTATACTGTGCCTCTGCCTTCATTTGCAATACTTGATTTGTACAATTTGACATAGGTATAGTGGAGCTCTTGGGTCAATATTAAAATATAAAAAATATTCCAGTCAGCAAATAATTATTGAGCCCTCACTCATTCCAACATAAATATAACACACTATAATTTGTATACTTTAATCCTCCTCTTAAAATTTCAGTTGATCTCAAAATATGCAATGCCTGACTTGCACCACCCGATTCAGCACCTAAACAAGAATAACGCTGCATAGCCTTGGGTAGTCAAGACCTAGTTTCTGTCAAGACTAAGGTGCCATTAGCCACAGAGCAGGCAAGACCCAAGAGACTAAGAGAAGCCTAGGGTGGGTGTGGCTTGTGCTTAGCAAGTGAACTCAAGAGCAAATAATGCCAGCAAAGTGTAACAAAAAGAGAAGTTGCTTGACAGTTGGAACCCCAAATGGTCAGTGCCCAGGAAGGCTCTTAGCAGGAAAAAGGATTTGAAATTTAATTGCAGCAAAGATCTCACCACTGAAAAACATAAAATACTGGGCAGGAAAGCAAGGTATTAGCAAACCTGCTACTTAGTTTGAGAAGCTGTTTTAAGAAGTAATTTTTGCTGATGCAGAGTCCACAGGAGCCAACAAGCCATTACTGAAGTCCCATATGACACAGAATAGGGAGCTCTGCCACTGGACATGCAAGTTTGAGAAGTGATAACTCTTTTGAGAATCTGACCATATATCAGAATATATTAGTGACTAAAGACTCAAGAGAGCCCTAACATAACTATAAGAAGCGTGTTCATAGAAAATCTTTATATAGAAATTATTTTGCCAGTCTTAATAATGAATTATCAGGATTACAAATACAGGGAGGCTCTATCCATACAACTTCAAAAGTCATGACCAAAGCCTTTTGCATAAATTATTGTGCTGCCTTCAACGTCACTGGAAGCACAAAACGTAAATACTCTCCTATAAAATAAAAATATGAAACCACACTTTGATAATCCAGATCCCATTTACTCAAGGCAAAATAATATACATTAAATTTTCTATATTTCTGTAGAATTCATAATTACTTAAGTCAGCAGTAGTCATGCATATTGAGTATAACATGTCTTCAGGGCTACTTTGGTGGCTTCAATTTGGTGGCTGCACTTTTAGCTTTTAGTCGTCATGCTAACTAGAATCTCTCTTAGCACTACACTGAGTTCTCAACTCCATGATTGGAGCTGTAATACATAGGCTTACAGCTGTGGAGCAGATTGAAGTTTGGTGCATGATTTACAAAAAGTGCCTGAACTTTACACATTATTGTTAAATATTTATTTAGTCAATTCCTACTTATCACTTAGGAAGATGGATGACTTTATTTTGAGCTACACAAGACTATTTAAACATCAGTCTATAGCAAATATGAAAGGATACACTATTTTTTGTTTGTTTTATAATTAAACCTTTTATTTTGAGGCAATTTTAATCCACAAACTATAGTGTTAAGAAATACTATAAGAAGCTCCTGTGTACCTTTATTCAGTTTCACCCAATGGTAACATCTTGTAAAACTATAGTACAGTATCCCATTTAGGATATTGGCACTGATACTATAAAGTTACAGAACATGTCACCAAGTATCCCTCATGTTACCTTTTACAACCAAACCCACTTTATTGACAGTCCTAGCCTCTCTTCAGTCCCTGGCAGCTGCTAATCTGTACTCTGTGTCTGTAATTTTGTCATTTCAAGAAAGTTATATAAAGAGAATCATAGAATATGTAATCTTTGGGGACTGGCTTATTTTACACAGCATAATTCTCTGGAGATTCATCCAGGTTGTTGCATTTATCAAGAGTTTGTTCCTTTTTATTGCTGAGTTATTATTCCACAAGTGTTTAACCATTCATTCATTGAAGGACAACTGGATTGTTTCCAGTTTTTAGATAGTATGAATAAAGCTACTATAAATATTCACATACAGACTTCTGTGTGAATGTGTTTTCATTTTTCTGTGATAAATGCCCAGGAATGCAACTGATAAGTCATATAGTAGTTGCTTGTTTACTTATACAAGAAACTGTCAAATTGTTTTCCAGAATAGGTGTACCATTTAACATTTCGAAAAGTGATGTATAAGTGATCTAGTTTCTTAGCATTCTTGCCAGCATTTGGTGGTGTTATTATTTTTTATTTTGGACATACTGATTAAGTGTATAGTGAGATCTCATTGTGGTTTTAATTTTCCTAATAAAAATGATACTGATTTTCTTTTCATGAACTTGTTTGCCATCTGTATATATCTTCTTCACATCTTTTGCTTATTTTGGAATAGGAATGTTTTGGGGTTTCTTTTTACTGTCTGGCTTTTTAATTGAGGTAACATTGATTTATAACGTAAGTTCCATATATATACTATTCAGCCATCAAAAAGATGAAATCTTACCATTTATGATAACATGGATGGACCTTGAGGGTATTATGCTAAGTGAAATAAGTCAGATGTAGAATGACAAATACTGTATGACTTCACTTGTATGTGGAATATAAAAAACAATCAAACAAAAATACTGCTGAGCTTTGAGAGAACTTTATATACTCTAGATTCTAGTCCTTTGTCAGATATGCAGTTTGCCAAATTTTCTCCCAGGCTGTAGCTAGTCTTTTTCATCTTCTTAACAGCGTTTCACAGAGCCAAAGTTTTTAATTGTGATCAAGTCCAATTTACCAAATTTTTATTTTATGTATCATGTCAAGTGATAGAACACTTTGACTAGCTCTAAATCCTGAAGATTTCATCCTAACTTTTCTTCTAAAAGTTTTACAGCACTATGTGCTACATTTAAATTCACGATCAATGTTAACTCAACGTTTGCATACTGTGTGAGACTTAAGTTGGAGCTCGCTTTTTTGTTTATGCTACGTATGTGCTCCAGCACCATTTGTGGAAAAGGTTTTTCTCCACTGAATTAATTTACTCCCTTGTCAACAGTTAGTTGGATGTATCTGTGTGGTCCATTTCTCTGTTTCTAGTCTGTTCAATTGGTCTCTCTGTCTATCTCTGCCAATATCGTATAGTTTGGATCATAAGTCTTTGAAAGTAAGTAGACTGATGCTTCCCACTCTATTCTTTTTCAAAATTGTTTTAGCTATTCCACATCTGCTGTCTATTAAATTTCAGAATAATTTTGTCTATATAAAAAGTGCCACTGAGAATTTGCTAGAAATTGTGTTAAATCTGTACATCCATTTAGGCAGAACTGATATCATTATTCGTTGAGTCTTCTTTTGATGAACATGGTACATCTGTGAATGTATTTAATTCTTCTCTGAATTCTTTTTATCAGCATTTTATAGTTTGCAGCATACAATTCTTGTACATGTTCTGACTGGCTTACATTTAAGTACTTTAATTTTTTGAGTGATTATAAGCAGCTCTGTGTTTTTAACTTCAGTGTCTCAAATTCATTGCTAATATATAGAAATACATATTAAATTGTATTTAAATTGATTTTTTAAATTGTATCTTGTGATCGTAATGAATTGACTTATTAGTTCTAGGAGCTTTCCTAGTAGAAAACTATGTCACCTGCAAATAGGGGAAGTTTGAGATCTTCATTTCCAATCTATGCATTTTATATCCATTTCTCACCTATTGCACTGGCTAGAACTTCCAGCAATATGTTGAGTGGGAGTGCTGACATATTTGCTTTGTTACCAATCTTTAGGTGAAAAGTATGTAGTCTTTCACCATTAAGTAAAATATTATATATGTTTTTTGTGGGGGGTTTTTTAGATGCTCTTTATCAAGTTGAGGAAGTTCCCCTCTATTCCTATTTTTCTGAGAGATTTTTGTGATGAATGAGTGTTAAACTTTCTCAAATACTTAAATTGTGTGATTTGTTCTGTGATTGTTATTATGATGTGTTACACTGATTTTTTAAAATACTGAACCAATCTTGCATCCCTGGAATGAACCCAACTTGGTAATGGTATATAATTCTTTTCACGTATTGTTCAGTTCTGTTTGATAATATGTTCTGGAGTTCTGCATCTTATTAATGAGGGATATCCGTGTATACTCTATTTCTATTTTTGCACTGTCTTTTTCTGATATTGGTATCAGGGTAATAACTGCTTTATAAAATGACTTAATAAGTGTTCCCTCGTCTATTTTTTGGAAGCATTTGTGCAAAACTCGTGTTAATTCTTCTTTCAATGTTTGGTAGAATCCTCCAGTGAAACCTTGTGCCCCTGAGGATTTCTTTTTGGGGAAGTTTTTACTTACAAATTCAATTCCCTTAATAGTTATAGGGCTATTCAAATTACTACTTCATACTGGGTGATTTGTATTAGTTTGTACTTTTTGAGAAATTTGCCTATCTCATCTGAGTCATCAAATTTCCATGTGAAGAGCTGTTTGCAACATACCCTTTTAGGTTTTTTGTTGTCTGCAGGTCTGTAGTTACACCCCCTATTTCATTTCTGCTATTGCTAAATTGTACTTTCTTTCTTTTCTTATATTTTCTTCGTCAGTCTGGCTAGAATTTTGTCAATTTTACTGATCTTTTCTCAGAGCTAAATCTCTCTTATAGGTGTACTCTATTGCTTCTGTTTTCAACTTAATTGCTTTCTGCTCTTATGTTTATTATTTTCTTCCTTCTGCTTGTTTTGGGTATATTTGCTCTTCTTTTCCTAGATTTTTGACATAGAAGCATAAATTACTGATTTGAGATTTTTCTTCATTTCAAATATATGTATTTAGTGCTATAAATTTTCCTATCAGCACTGTTTTAGCCATTTAGCCCCATCAATTTTGATATGTTGTATTTTCCTTTTCATTCAGCTAAGTATGTTTTTTATATTTCATTTGATACTTCCTCTTTTACTCACAGATTGTCTAGAGGTGTACTGTTTAATTTTCAAGTGTTTGGAGATTTTCCTGATATATTTTATTATGATTTCTAGTTTAATTTTATTTTAGTCAGAGAGTACAATTTGTATGATTTCAATTTTTTAAAATTTGCTCAGGATTTTTTATAAGGACCAAGATATGGCCCACATTGGTATACATTCCATTGGCACTAGGAAAGAAATGTGTATTCTGCTATTGTTGGGTGGAATATTTTATAAATATCTATTAGATCCTGTTTGTTAATAGTACTTTTGAGTTTTTCTATATCCCTGCTAATTTTCTATTACTCTAATCAATTATTGAGAGAAGACTGTTAAAGTTCAACTATATTTATGGATTCGTCTACTTATCCTTTCAGGTCAGTTATTTCTCCTTTCAGTTTTTATTTTACATATTTTGTAGCTTTGTTATTTTGTGGATACGTATTTAGGATTGTTATGTCTTCTGAAGGACTAACACTTTTATCACTATATAATGACTTTCTATGTCTTCAGAAATTCTCTTTGTTCTGAAGTCTACTTTATATGATATTAATATCTTATACTAATATCCTGCTTTATTTTAATGAATCTTTTTGTATATTTTTCTATCCCTTTACTTTCAACTGGACTATATCCTTACATTTAAGGTGAGGTTCTTCTAGACAACAAATAATTGGGTTATTTTTTATTGTTGTGTTGCCAGTGGTGTTTTCTTAAGTCTACTCTTTCAATCTTTGTATTTTAACTGATTTTTTAAATCATTTATATTAATTTAATTTTAATATTTTAGGGCTTAACTATGCCATTTTACTTTTGTTTTACCTCAATATTTTTCATTTTTCTCTTTTTTCCGTCATCTTATGGAATACTTAAACATATTTCTTTGGAATTCAATTTTGATCTGTACTGTTTTTTTTTTTTTTATCTTTATTGGAGTAAATGTTGTGTTAGTTGCTGCTATACAACAAAGCGAATCAGCTATATGCATACATATATCCTCATATCCCTCTTAAGCCTCCCTCCCACCCCTCTAGGTCATCACAAAGCACTGAGCTGATCTCCCTGTGCTATGCAGCAGCTTCCCACTAGTCATCCATTTTATATTTGGATGATACTCTCTCACTTCGTCCCAGCTTCCCCTTCCCACCCTGTGTCCTCAAGTCCGTCCTCTGTCTGCATATTTATTTCTTCCCTGCCACTAGGTTCATTGGTACCATTTTTTTAGATTCCATATATGTGCGTTAGCATATCTATACACTGGTTTTGAGTGTATGTCTTTGTATAACTTGTATAACTTTGTATAACTTTGTAACTTGTATAACTTGTATAACTTGTAACTTTGTAACTTGTATAGCTTGTATAACTTTGTATAAGTTATAACTTTGTATAACTTGCTTTAGATATTACATTGTATACAAAGTTACAACTTGCTTTAGATATTACATTGTATACAAAGTTACAACTTTGTAACTTTGTATAACTTGTATAACTTGTAACTTTGTAACTTGTATAACTTGTATAACTTTGTATGAGTTATAACTTTGTATAACTTGCTTTAGATATTACATTATACATTTACACAGTTTATCACAGACTACTACTGTCAACATTTTACAAGTATAGTATATATACTTTACCTCCCTTTCAGTCCCCTTAAACTCCATTTAAAATTTTTGTAAATATTTCCTCTGCATACATGTAGAACCAAATCTGATGGTTTTATAATTTTCACTTCAACCATCAAAAATTTAAAAAATTCAAGAGAAGTATTTTTCCATATTTTTGCTTACCGTGTTGAAATGATGTTTCAACATTTCACCTTTTACCATTACTTTGTTTAGAGAACTCCTTTTAGCCGTTCATTAGGGTATGTCTGCTGGAAACAAGTTCTTTTTGTTTTTCCTTATTTGAAAATGTTTTGATTTCCCCTTTATTTCTGAAGGATATTTCCATTTGGTATAAGATTCCTGGTTGACAGTTATTTTCTTTCAGCACTTCAAATATGGTGGGTCACTTCTTTCTGTCCTCTATGGTTTTCTATTAAAATTCATTGTCATTTGAATATGTTCCTCTATAGGCGAGGCATCATTTCTTTCTCTTTCTGCTTTCAAGATTTTTCTTTGTCTTTAGTTGACAAAAGTTTTACCATGATATGTCATGATGTAGATTTCCTAAGGTTATTCTATTTAGAGTTTGCTTAGAATCTTGAATTTGTATGTTTACATCTTGCTATACTTTGGAAGTTTTCAGCCATTCAAGTACTTTTCAGTACTTCAAGTACTTCTTTATCTCAGTTCTATTTTTTCTCTTCTACTGAGACATCAAAGACAAAAAAGTTAGATCTTTTGTTATAGTCCAACAGGTTCCTGAGGCTATGTTCATTTTTTTCACTCTTTTTTCTTTCTGTTGTTAATTGGATAAGTTCTATTGTTCTATCTTCTTGTTCACTGATTCTTCCTTCTTTCCCCCTCTACTCTGTTCTTGAGCCCATCAACTGACTGATTTTGGTTGCTGTATTTTTCAGTTCTAAAATCTGTTTACTTCCTCTGACAGAACTATTTCTTTGCTAAGACTTTCTATTTATTTTGCTGAGACTTTCTATTTGTTCATTTGTTTCAAATATGTTCATAATTTCTCACTGAAGTATGTTTATGATGGCTGCTTTAAAATCTTTCAGACAATTCTAATATCCCTGTCATCTTGGTGTTTCTATATGTTGATTTTTATGCCCCTTCAGTGTGCAATCTTCCTGCTTCTTGGTATGACAAGTTATTTCCTACTGAAGCCTGGATATTTTGGATATTACTTTATGAGACTCCCATAATGACAAATCCAGTGGTCAATGATCAATCCTTATCTTACTTGATTTATCAGTAATATTTGGCATTTTCTAAATCCTTCCTTCTTAAAGAACTTTCTTCACTTCATCTCTTATTATCCTTCTACTCCATTGCTCTTCCTTCCTTTAGTTCCTCTTGTAACTATTAAAGGGTCCAAGGTCAGGCTTTAGACCTATTCTCTTTCTACATTCCCTAAACAATCTATTCCAGCTTTTAACATACTATAATGCACACTGCCAACTCAATATTCACATATCCAAGTTAGACTTCACCCATAATTCAAGATTCATATACTCTACCAACTACTCAACATCTCCATATGATTGTCTAATAAACATCTCAACCTAATCATATAAGTGGAATTCTTAAGCTGTTCTCTCAAACCAACGTTTTCCCCAATCTCAGTAAATGGCCCTACATTCCTTCATTTGCTCAAACCAAAGTCCTCAAATCATTCTTAATGTTTAATTTACTCTCTTATCTCATACTGAATTCATCAGAAAATACAATCCTTCAAAATATACCCAGAATCTTATTAGTTCTGCAAACCTTCATTGCTATCATCCTGGTCCAAATTATCATTTCTCACCTGTTCTTCACACTTCAGTGCTTGCCCCTTGCAGACTAGTCTTTCTTCTACAGTATAAATAAGATTATATGACCCATCTATTTAAAATATCCCAGGGTTTTACACATTCCATAGAATAGTATCAAAAGGCCTCACCATGATATATTAAGCCTTACATGATTTGGTCTTTTTCTTTTTTAACAATAAGATACAATGGGGCTTCCCTGGTGGCGCAGTGGTTCAGAGTCTGCCAGCCGATGCAGGGGACACGGGTTCGTGCCCCAGTCCGGGAAGATCCCAATGCCGTGGAGCGGCTGGGCCCTTGAGCCATGGCTGTTGAGCCTGCGTGTCCAGAGCCTATGCTCTGCAACGGGAGAGGCCACAACAGTGAGAGGCCCACATATCTCAAAAAAAAAAAAAAAAAAAAAAAAAAAGATACAATGGACAAAAGGTGGTAGAAGTAGCAAGTGCCCTAGTAGCTACACCTATTACTTTTATATCATCTTTTCTATTGAAAGTTACACAGTATTTGTTTATACTGTTTTAGCAGAGAAACTGGATTACTTAGGGGGTTACTAGCAAGTACTTTTTAAAATCATATTTTGTAGTGTTTTTTAAATTTAATGAGTATCTTCATGAAATTAAAACTTTTCCATACCAGTCAATTAAAACAGAAACTGTGCTTAGTCTCACAATTTACTTTCATACCTTAGTATATCATGTAAAACTCAGAAACTGTACTCTCACAAATCACTGTCCTATTATTATGGCCCATCTTTTTGAATCCTCAAAAGAAGTTTCATAACCCTTTTAATAAATTGTTCTAACTAAAAATTAAAAAACAATAAACTTTGTTTATGTCAACACATAGCATGGCACACAATGCTAAACTCTGAAATTCCCCCCTTTAATTCAGAATAGTATATAATTAAGGAAAGAGAAATTTTATATTGAGAAAAAATTATTGGGAAGATGAAAAGGACAAATACTATTCTAGATAAAGAGTTCTCCAGGTTTTTTTAAGAGTTCCTTTAAGGGTCCCTTTATCACAATCATCAATGGCTATTTTATGATTATTATGCAGATGTACACATCAAGGTTTAAGAATTGATAATATAAAGGATCCATGACACCAAAGCCTATTACCATTTACATATTCTCTAAACAAAAATTTACTGAATATCTACTTTTATACAAAGAATTATATTTGACATTCTTATATTTGATGAATGTAAGTAAAAAAAGCCCTTAGTGACCTTTTCTAAATAAGGCCAAAACACTTATAGTTATAAAAACTAAGGAGATTTGAATGACATTTTGCAGAAGATGATTTTTTTAAAATTTTATTTCATTTTTTAATACAGCAGGTTCATATTAGTTATCTATTTTATACATATTAGGGTATATATGTCAATCTCAATCTCCCAGTTCATCCCACCACACCCCCACTTTACCCACTTGGTATCCTTTACGTTTGTTCTCTACATCTGTGTGTCTATTTCTGCCTTGCAAACTGGTTCATCTGTACCATTTTTCCAGATTGTTAATATATGTGTTAATACACAATATTTGTTTTTCTCTATCTTACTTACTTCACTCTGTATGACAGTCTCTAGGTCCATCCCCGTCTCTACAAATGACCCAATTTCGTTCCTTTTTATGGCTGAGTAATATTCCATTGTATACGTGTACCACATCTTCTCTATCCATTTGTCTGTTGATGGGCATTTTGGTTGCTTCCATGACCTAGCTATTGTAAATAGTCCTGCAATGAACATTGGGGTGCATGTATCTTTTTGAATTATGGTTCTCTCTGGATATACACCAAGTAGTTGGATTGCTGGGTAATATGGTAATTCTATTTTTCATTTTTTAACGAACCTCCATATTGCTCTCAATATGGAGATAGTGGCTCTATCAATTTACATGCCCACCAACAGGGTAAGACCGTTCCCTTTTAGCCACACTCTCTCCAGCAATAGTTGTTTGTAGATTTTCTGATGATGTCCATTCTAACTGGTGTGAGGTGATACCTCACTGTAGTTTCGGTTTGCATTTCTCTAATAATTAGTGATGTTGAGCAGGTTGTCATGTGCCTATTGGCCATCTGTATGTCTTCTTTGAGAAATGCCTATTTCTGTCTTCTTCCCATTTTTTGATTGGGTTGTTTTTTAAATATTGAACTGCATGAGCTGTTTATGTATTTTGGAGATTAATCCATTGTCCATTGACTTGTTTGCAAATATTTTCTCCCATTCTGAGGGTTGTCTTTTTGTCTTCTTTATAGTTTCCTTTGCTGTGCAAAAGCTTTGAAGTTTCATTAGGTCCCATTTGTTTATTTTTGTTTTTATTTCCATTATTCTAGGAGGTGGGTCAAAAAAGATTTTGCTGTGATTTATGTCAAAGAGCATTCTTCCTATGTTTTAGAGTCCAGTCTTACATTTGGGTCTTTAATCAATTTGGGGTTTATTTTTGTGTATGGCATTAAAGGGTTTTCTAATTTCATTATTTTACATGTAGCTGTACAGTTTTCCCAGCACCACTTACTGAAGAGCCTGTCTTTTCTCCATTGTATATCATTGCCTCCACTGTCATAGAGTAGTTGACCATAGGTTCATGGGTTTATCTCTGGGGTTTTTATTCTGTTCCATTGATCTATATTTCTGTTTTTGTGCCAGTACCATACTGTCTTGATTACTGTATCTTTGTAGTATAGTCCCAAGTCAGGGAGTCTGATTCCTCTGTTTTTTTCCCTCAAGATTGCTTTGGCTATTTGGGGTCTTTTGTGTCTCCATACAAATTTTAAGATTTTTTGTTCTACTTCTGTAAAAATTGCTGTTGGTAATTTGATAGGGATTGCATTGAATCTGTAGATTGCTTTGGGTAGTATAGTCATTTTCACAATATTGATTCTTCCAAACCAAGAACATGGTATATCTCTCCATCTGTTTGTGTCAACTTTGATTTCTTTCATCAGTGCCTCATAGTTTTCTGAGTACAGGTCTTTTACCTCCTTAAATAGGTTTATTCCTAGGTATTTTATTCTTTTTGTTGCAATAGTGAATGGGATTGTTTCCTTAATTTCTCTTTCTGATCTTTCATGGTTAGTGTATAGGAATGCAAGAGACTTCTGCCATTAAATTTGTATCATGCCACTTTACCAAATTCACTGATTAGCTCTAGTAGTTTTCTGGTGGCATCTTTAGGATTTTCTATGTATAGTATCATGCCATCTGCAAACAGTAACAATTTTACTTCTTTTACAATTTGTATTCCTTTTATTTATTTTTCTTCACTGATTGCCGTGGCTAAAACTTCCAAAACTATGTTGAATAATAGTGGTTACAGTGGACATCACTGTCTTGTTCCTGATCTTAGAAGAAATGCTTTCAGTTTTTCACCATTAAGATGATGTTTGCTGTGGGTTTGTCATATATGGGCTTTATTATGTTGAGGTAGGTTCCCTCTATGCCCACTTTCTGAAGAGTTTTTATCATAAATCAATGTTGAATTTGGTCAAAAGCTTTTTCTGCATCTACTGAGATGATCATATGGTTTTTATTCTTCGATTTATTAATATAGTGTATCACAGTGATTGATTTGCATATACTGAAGAATACTTGCATCCCTGGGATAAATCCCACTTGATCATGGTGTATGATCCTTTTAAAGTGTTGTTGGCTTCTGTTTGCTAGTATTTTGTTCAGGATTTTTGCATCTATATTCATCAGTGATACTGGTCTGTAATTTTGTTTTTTTGTAATATATTTGTCTGGTTTTGGTATCAGGTTGATGGTGGTCTCGTAAAATGAGTGTGGGAGTGTTCCTTCCTCTGCAAGTTTTTGAAATAGTTTGAGAAGATTGGGTGTTAGCTCTTCTCTAAATGTTTGGTAGAATTCACCTGTGAAGCCATCTGGTCCTGGACTTCTGTTTTTTGAAAGATTTTTAATCACAGTTTCAATTTCATTACTTCTTCCTGGTTCAGTCTTGGAAGGTTATACCTTTCTAAGAATTTGTCCATTTCTTTCAGGTTGTCCGTTTTATTGGCATAGAGTTGACTGTAGTAGTCTCTTATGATGCTTTGTATTTCTGTGGTGTCCATTGTAACTTCTCCTTTTTCATTTCTAATTTTACTGATTTGAGTCCTCTCCCTCTTTTTCTTGATGAATCTAGCTAAAGGTTTATCAGTTTTCTCAAAGAACCAGCTTTTAGTTTTATTGATCCTTGCTATTGATTTCTTTCTTTATTTTTCATTAATTTCTGCTCTGATCTTTATGATTTCTTTCCTTCTGCTAACTTTGGGAATTTTTTTGTCCTTCTTTCTCTAATTTCTTTAGGTGTAAGGTTAGGTTGTTTATTTGAGATGTTTTTTTGTTTCTTGAGGTAGGACTGTATTGCTATAAACTTTCCTCTTAGAACTGCTTTTGCTGCATCCCATAGGTTTTAGATCATCATGTTTTCATTGTCATTTGTCTCTAGGTATTTTTTGACTTCCTCTTTGATTTCTTCAGTGATATCTTGGTTATTTCGTAGTGCACTGTTTAGCCTCCATGTGTTTGTGTTTTTTACATTTTTTTTCCTTGTAACTGATTTCTAATCTCATAGTGTTGTGGTCAGAAAAGATGCTTGATATGATTTCAATTTTCTTAAATTTACTGAGGCTTGATTTGTGACCCAAGATGTGATCTATCCTGGAGAATGTTCCATGTGCACTTGAGAAGAAAGTGTAATCTGCTGTTTTTGGATGAAATGTCTTATTAATGCCAATTAAATCTATCTGGTCTATTGTGTCATTTAAAGCTTGTGTTTCCTTATTAATTTTCTGTCTAGATGATGTTTCCATTGGTGTGAGGTGTTAACCCCACTATTATCGTGTTACTGTTGATTTCCTCTTTTATAGCTGTTAGCAATTGCCTTATGTATTGAGGTGCTCCTATGTTGGGTGCATATATATTTATAATTGTTATATCTTCTTCTTGGATTGATCCCTTGATCATTATGTAGTGTCCTTCTTTGTCTCTTGTAACATTCCTTATTTTAAAGTCTATTTTATCTGATATGAGGATTGCTACTCCAGCTTTCTTTGGATTTCCATTTGCATGGAATAGCTTTTTCCATCCCCTCACTTTCAGTCTGTATGTGTTCCTAGGTCTGAAGTGGGTGTCTTGTAGACAGAATATATACAGTTCTTGTATTTGTATCCATTCAGGGAGCCTGTGTCTTTTGGTTGGAGCATTTAATCCATTCATATTTAAGGTGATTATCGATATGTATGTTCCTATTAGAATTTAATTATTTTTAGTTTGTTTTTGTAGGTCCTTTCCTTCTCCTGTGTTTCCCACTTAAAGGAGTTCCTTTAGCATTTGTTGTAGAACTGGTTTGGTGGTGCTGAATTCTCTTAGCTTTTGCTTGTCTGTAAAGCTTTTGATTTCTCCCTCAAATCTGAATGAGATCCTTGCCAGGTAGAGTTATCTTGGTTGTAGGTTCTTCCCTTTCATCACTTTAAATATATAGTGCCACTCCCTCTGGCTTGTAGAATTTCTGCTGAGAAACCAGCTGTTAACCTTACAGGAGTCCCCTTGTATGTTGTCATTTTTCCCTTTTTGCTTTTAATAATTTTTCTTTATCTTTAATTTTTGTCAATTTGATTACTACGTGTTTCGGCATGTTTCTCCTAGGGTTTAGCCTGCCTAGGACTCTCTGCGCTTCCTGGACTTGGGTGGCTATTTCCTTTCCCATGTTAGGGAAGTTTTTGACTATAATCTCTTCACATATTTTCTCAGGTCCTTTCTCTCTCTCTTCTCCTTCTGGGACCCCTATAATGTGAATGTTGGTGCGTTTAATATTGTCCCAGTGGTCTCTTAGATTGTCTTCATTTCTTTTCATTCTTTTTTCTTTATTCTCTTGGCAGTGAATTCCACCATTCTGTCTTCCCAGTCATTTATCTGTTCTTTTGCCTCAGTTATTCTCCTATTGATTCCTTCTAGTGTATATTTCATTTCAATTATTGTATTGTTCATCTCTGTTTCTTCTTTCATTCTTCTAGGTATTTGTTCTTTAATTCTTCTAGGTCTTTGTTAAACATTTCTTGCATCTTCTCAATCTTTGCCTCTATTCTTTCTCTGAGGTCCTGGATCATCTTCACTATCATTATTCTGAATTATTTTTCTGGAAGGTTGCCTATCTCCACTTCATTTAATTATTTTTCTGGGGTTTTATCTTGTTCCTCCATCTGGTACACAGCCCTCTGTCTTTTCATTTTGTCTTTCTGTGAATGTGGTTTTCATTCCACAGGCTGCAGGACTGTAGTTCTTCTTATTTCTGCTGTCTGCCCTCTGGTGGATGAGGCTATCTAAGAGGCTTTGAGAAGATGTTTTTTTCATTTAAGAAGTTTACAAATTTATTTTCTTAAGTGTAGAACTTTCCTACATATGTACATTCTTGAGGCCTTTTACAAGTTGCCTCCTGCTTTTTACACGATAAGTAGCTGTTTTTACTTGTGTGTGACATATTTATGTCATTTAAAAGGTTGTGGCATACTTTGTGTCAAAACCTTTGAGTGGAAATTGTGATATAACTGTCATTTGTCATTATCATGAGAACCTTCAGCTATACAATAAGTTTCCAAATATTGTCAATATTTAAATATTGTCAATACTCCTACCTCAAGCAAAATAATATACTTATTAGTTGTGAGTAACAACAGTTAACTACTGCAGCTTGTATCCTACTAAGCATGTACTTGTTGAACATTTGTGTTAAATTGTTCTATATGTTTATTGAACATATAGAACAATTTATGTTTATAAATTTATGTTTATAAACATGTTCTTTATGTTTATTGAGTTATCTCAACAAACCATAGTGTACTGATCCATGCTTTTAGCTAACAGCAATAACTTCATTGATTGATAAGAAATTATAACAGAGATTATAGGGGAGCCCATCATTTTTTTTTTTTTTCATTTTATTTCTCCCAGAGAAATAAAAGGTGGGATATCTAGCCTCTTGTTTGCTCTGATTTCATACTGGCTCTATCTACTCTAATCAATCAGGCCTCCTGTTGCTCTTACTTTGGGATTTTCATTTGCTGTGTCCTCTTCCTGAAAAGCTATTACCTGAGATATCAGCACGGCTTGTGTGCTTCTTTGAGATCTGTACTCAAATATCAAATCTTTGCGGAGGTCTTCCCTAACCACCTGATATAAAATAGCCCTATCCCATCACTCTTTACTATGCCTTATTTTCCTTCAAATTACATATCCTCATCTGACCCACTGGATATATGTTTGGTATGTGGTTATTCTCCATAAAGCAGAATGTGAACTCCTTGAATACAATGACTTTTTTTGTTTTTTTTCTTGCTATGTCCCCAATGACTAGTACAAACAGCCAAAGTATTCAGAATATATTTTAATGACTGAATAAATTAATGTATGTTATCAAATTATCTTTTTCTCTTTAACAACTGACGCTTTATACACTTTGATGCTAGGGTTATATTATTTGTATTATGATTATATATCATTTTTATAACTTTTCAGTGACTTGTACCTAAACTATGTCAAATATTCCTGTTTTATTTATCTAATGCCTTTTGCCTTGAATTCACCTGTTTCTCATAAATATCATCATCTCTGTTTCTATGTATTTTTATTTCTATAATATTTTCCCCAGCATCAACCAAAAGATCAGTAGAAAGTTTCGTATAGTCCTCAATATTTAGAGAAAGAAAAAGTTTTAAATATATAAATGTATTACTGTTACAGACTTGAGAGTCCTTGGAAGGCATTCATAAGTTCCATTCTCAGCCAGTGAGTATGTTCAAGAAAACATCACAGCAAAAAGGATCTTGAATGCTCAGAGTTTTTGAGTTACAATTTTTTTTGATTAATATAACAGCCTTTCCAACCTAAAAAACCATAGTTTTTAAAAACCATTATTATTTATTTATATGCCTTGCCTACTGTCAAAAAGGACTGTAGTCAGCTTATCCAAAAAAAGAAAATCTCACATATACAATAAAGCACATTAAAACAGAAATAGAAATAATGAACCATGGAAAAGAAAGAAAACTTATGGCAAAAATCTCAGCTAATGTGGTTTCTACATGTATAATACATAATTCTGATTTATATGAGCTTTAATCTCCTTTATTTTTATAGCAAAATAGAAGAGAGAGAAAGAGAAGGAGAGAGAAAGTTGGGGGAGGGAAGAGAGAGAAGAATATGAACTGCTATTTAAGTTGATATTTCTGCATTAAGGAAAAAGTGAAAAGCAGTGGACAAGAGGAAAACAAGAATCATTTTTTAAGTGCCTACTTTGTTATAGGAACTGTACTAGGACATACACATATATATTACCAAGAATATAAATTCTTTGAGATATGACTATTATCCTTACTTTACAGTTAAGAAAACTGAGCCCCAAAGAGATGAATAATTTTCCAGAGTTCATATGACTGAACCGTGGCATACCCAGTATTGAATTTTGGTCTTGCTACACCAAAATAGCCTTCATAGATCATAATTAAGAGTTTTAAGGATAAATAAATATAATTCCAGGATATGCACACACACACACATGCATGCATCTAGTATATGCACACACAGTATGCAGAATATCAGAGAGCTTTTCTCCATGTTCACACACTGGGAAGGGAATACTATCTACCTTCAGTCTGCAGGTAATTTCTATCCTGGTGTATTGAGTTAGGGAAAGTTAGGATGTTGTAGATCAAGCCTCTTCTTTCCTTTCATTATAGGAAGATATTTCTGATTTAGCAAATTAAATCAAATTGAATCATCATCTCAAGAACACAGAAGAGGCTTCTATACCAATGGGCCACAATCTAATGCTCTGTTAAGTCATTATATCCATGCTAAGGTGTTTCACAGACCTGAGCTGGAGAAACAGAAGTAGCCCTAGGGAGACAAGTTTCTCCTGGTTCCTAAATAAAAATCTTCAAAAGTAGCAGTCCCACTTAAAACTATTTTATATATTGGTCCTTTTATTAGTTAATCATTGCCGTGTAACAAATTTATCCCTAAATGTAATTACTTAAAAAATATTTATGTGTTCCCACAGTTTTTAGAGTCAGTAATGTGGGAGCTAGCTTAGCTATGTGGTTATGGTTCAGGGTCATTCATGAGGTTGCAGTTAAGTTCCTGCCTAATGCTACAGTCATCTGTTTCCAAGATGACTCATTCACACAGCTGTTAGCTGGAGGCCTCAGTTGCTCACTGTGTGGAACTCTCCATAACACTGTTGAGCATCTTCATGACACAGTAGTTAACTTCTCCCAGAGTGGTGATCCAAGAGATAGAGAAGAAAGAGAACCCCAATGTCATTTTTGACCTAGTTACTCACAATCATTATTGCCATATTCTATTTGTTAGAAGAGAGTCAGTAAGGCCAGCCCACAGTCAAAGCAGGAAGACTTAGACTCCTCCTTTTGGTGGAAAGGGTGTTGAAGAATTTGTTTTAAATCCACCAGCTAATTCCAAATAAGATGCTATTTTTTTGAAAAGTGTTTTGTTATTTTAAAATCTAAAGGTTAGAAAATATTTTTCTAAATTAATTTCATTAGTGTACACGGCAATTCAATTATATCACTATTTAGGCATAATAAAGCTTGTTCTTGGTAATCTTTAGTACAGGAACATAG
The DNA here is from genome assembly GCF_951394435.1 of Stenella coeruleoalba. NCBI lineage: Eukaryota > Metazoa > Chordata > Mammalia > Artiodactyla > Delphinidae > Stenella > Stenella coeruleoalba. Next base: position 138,824,858 of record NC_137148.1, read on the forward strand.
GAAATTGCAAAATGAGGAACCAACAGTATAAGAGATAGTCTAATATTTGATTATAAATCACATAAATGTTAAGTGACCCTTAAATGCTGTCAAGAATCTATTTTTTATCAAGATCTCATTAGTTTTGTTTTGTTTTGTTTTGATGCTTTAATTGGAATGAAATATATAGGAGGCCCTAAAGCAGCAGGAATGAAATGTAACCTGGGCTTTAGGCAATAGTACTGGGCAGACAAGTGCTGATTGTCTTACCTGAGATCAGTAATACGTACTAGTTTCTAGTTTCATCTTTTTCAAGTTGTGCTAAGTTTAGATATATATCCTATGATTTGACTTTAGCATTAAGAGAATCATAAATTGACATCAGAGTGAACACAACTATAAAACTCAAAAGGGAAGCCAGTTTACCAATTCCAATAAGAGCCAAGATTTTTTGCACTGTCAATTTTCATCATACTGAACTAGTTTAAAAAGAAAAGAAAAAGTGTCTGAGGCAAGCTTTGCAAAACAATTTAACATACAACCACACACACACACATATCTCTACTGTCCATGCCCATATCCAGGCACATACACTCATACACACTCACTTGTCTAATCCTAAATTTTCCCATGTGTAAAACAGTGATAATAATAGTATGTAACACATAAGACTGTTGTGAGGGTAAAATGAGATAATACATGTAAAGTATTTAGCACAATGCTTGATCCATGGTTAGGGCTCAATATATGTTAGCTATTTTTGTTATTTAAGTGATGTTATAACTAATGTGCCTTTCCAGTGATTGTGAATAGGAAGATAGAAGTTATACAGCTTTAATTCTGCATTCTGGTATACATAATTCTAAAATTAAATTTCTGAAACAGAACCATCTTATTTCTCCCTAACTATATTCCTATTTTTAAGACTCAAGATTACTCATCTAGTAAGTAGGCAAATTGGCATTTAAGCCCACAGTTTTCTGATCTTTCTTCTACACTACAAGGATTCAATAGATGGTCTCTCAATATATATCTTTAAGTGTGTCTTTTTGTAATCATCCATTCATGTACAGGTTTCTAATACAATCTTCATTATACAGATATAATATATTCTATATACTTAGATGTGTGAGGTCCTCAGGAGTAGGGTCTAAACTCTTACTGCTTTCACTCTCCTCTTTGCCCATCCCTTCTCCAACATAATCTCTCAAGACAATACAATTCTTTGTACAGGTATTCAATAAATTCATGCTTCTCGAGAAGATGAATTCCTTCCAGCACCTACTTATTTGCAACAGCCGGTGTTACCTACAAACAATCATCTCTGACATAGGAACTGATCCAAATCAGACATTCAGTAGCTAACTGACTCTATAAATATGGTAGTCATGTGAATACACTGACTTATATGTGTCTTACCATTCTGAAGCTAGTTTTTCTCTTCAATGACTACAGGTTATGCTATCAACAGTATAATCATGTTGGTATTTCAAGTAAATGAAAAAAAAAAAAAGACTTTTCTCTCAGACTTTAACTCTACTCAAAAGCAGAAAATTTACTGTTGTTTTTCACTGCAAAAGATACCTAATGATGGATGTAGCTCACTGGTTCTCAGAAACAAAGAATAAGTATAAGAATGGAAAACACATTTCAGTTCCTATATGGGTAATAACTTCTGAAGAACTGATGGACAGAAGGAGATTCTTATAAAATGACAAACTGAAATTGGCTCTGGTTCCCTTGCTCATGAAGTGTAATCCAACAGATCATCTCCCAAATTAAGCTGGTTTTTGAAAGATAGAGTCAAGTCCTCTGGCCATGCTGAGTTCTCAAGAAGAGATAAGGAAGAAGTGAGAGTCTGGTAATGGTCTGGAGAGACCTCTAAAATGGGTATCTAACCAAACATGGTGAAGAAATACTGACATACTGCCCCTGCATAAGTAATGTGTCTTGGAAGTTGGATGTGACTCTGGATCAGAGGACCTAAAAAGGAGTAAATGTTGCATGAAAACATCTCTTCTCTCACAGATGAGGAACACCAGCTTTAGCAATAATGAAGTTGGTAAGCAGAGAAGCTTCCCTCAGGGATCTAGACTCGAGAAGGAGCCTTACAAGTTGCTGCCTGGCTCACTAGCTCAACCAAGACTAACCGGATAGATACTGCAGATGGTCAGGACTCAACATGCTCCAGAAATTCAACCTCAGCACCAAGAGGCAAACACAGAGGGAAAAAAAAAAGGCCACTAGATAAGGAAAACATAAGCAGAAAAAAACAGAATGAGAGACTCAGTGAAACAGAACTACTGGGGAAAAAGATAGTAACTTGAGTAACAGAAAAAAACAATAAGAGGAATTAAAGACATTCAAAATTAGCACAAAAAAAGCTTACATGAAAGAAAGTGATATACAACTTAAAATTCAAGGACAAATTGATGAGGAACCGAATAAGCATTTTTGAAATCCAACTTAGAGGTCTGGAAGATTAAGAGAAAGACATAATACAAAAAATAATAATAGAAGAGATGGGAAGCAAGACTTGCATGATGACTCTGAGAGTACTAGCTAAAAATAATAGGTAGTCCAGGAATAAAATATCATTAAGTAAATTAAAGAAAATTTTCTGAGAAAAATTCAGGAAAAAAATATAACCGAAAATACAAGTGTTAGGGCAGAGACCTCAAAGTAAGATAAAAAATTGAAAGAAAATAGAACAATGAACTTTGCAGTATACACAGTTGAATCTAAATGGATAATAATATAGTGGTTGAGGGTATGTAATTTAAGAGCCAAGTAAGGATTCTTGGCATAGAAAAGAAATACTACTGGGGAAAACATAACAATAATCTGGAACTTCCCTGGTGGCGCAGTGGTTAAGAATCCACCTGCTAGAACACTCTATGACATAAATCACAGCAAGATCCTTTTTTTTTTTTTTTTTTTTTTTTTTTGTGGTACGCGGGCCTCTCACTGTTGTGGCCTCTCCCGTTGCGGAGCACAGGCTCCGGACACGCAGGCTCAGCGGCCATGGCTCACGGGCCTAGGCACTCCACGTCATGTGAGATCTTCCCGGACTGGGGCACGAACCCATGTCCCCTGCATCGTCAGGCGGACTCTCAACCACTGCGCCACCAGGGAAGCCCCAGCAATGTCCTTTTTGACCCACCTCCTAGAGAAATGGAAATAAAAACAAAAATAAACAAATGGGACCTAATGAAACTTCACAGCTTTTGCACAGCTAAGGAAACCATAAACAAGAAGAGAAGACAACCCTCAAAATGGGAGAAAATATTTGCAAACGAAACTGACAAGGGATTAATCTCCAAAATTTACAAGCAGCTCAATAACAAAAAAACAAACAACCCAATCCAAAAATGGGCAGAAGACCTAAACAGACATTTCTCCAAAGAAGATATACAGACTGCCAACAAACACATGAAAGAATGCTCAACATCATTAATCATTAGAGAAATGCAAATCAAAACTACAATGAGATATCATCTCACACCAGTCAGAATGGCCATCATCAAAAAATCTAGAAACAATAAATGCTGGAGAGGGTGTGGAGAAAAGGGAACACTCTTGCACTGCTGGTGGGAATGTGAATTGGTACAGCCACTATGGAGAACAGTATACAGGTTCCTTAAAAAACTACAAATACAACTACCATATGACCCAGCAATCCCACTACTGGGCATATACCCTGAGAAAACCATAATTCAAAAAGAGTCATGTACCAAAATGGTCATTGCAGCTCTATTTACAATAGCCCAGAGATGGAAACAACCTAAATGTCCATCATCGGATGAATTGATAAAGAAGATGTGACACATATATACAATGAAATATTACTCAGCCATAAAAAGAAACGAAATTGAGCTATTTGTAGTGAGGTGGATGGACCTAGAGTCTGTCATACAGAGTGAAGTAAGTCAGAAAGAGAAAGACAAATACTGTATGCTAACACATATATATGGAATTTAAGGAAAAAAATGTCATGAAGAACCTAGGGGTAAGACAGGAATAAAGACACAGACCTACTAGAGAATGGACTTGAGGATATGGGGAGGGGGAAGGGTAAGCTGGGACGAAGCGAGAGAGTGGCATGGACATATATACACTACCAAAGGTAAAACAGATAGTTAGTGGGAAGCAGCCACATAGCACAGGGAGATCAGCTCGGTGCTTTGTGACCACCTATAGGGGCGGGATAGGGAGGATGGGAGGGAGGGAGATGCAAGAGGGAAGAGATATGGGAACATATGTATGTGTATAACTGATTCACTTTGTTATAAAGCAGAAACTAACACACCATTGTAAAGCAATTATACTCCAATAAAGATATAAAAAAAAAATTAAAAGTCAAAATGTGCAACTCCCCCCCCCCCAAAATAGAGGAAGAACCCACCTGCTAATGCAGGCAACACGGGTTCAAGCCCTGGTCCAAGAAGATTCCACATGCAGTGGAGCAACTAAACCCTGGCGCCAACTACTGAGCCTACACGTGCCACAATTTCTGAGCCCGTGTGCCACAACTACTGAGCCAACGCTCCTAGAGCCCATGCTCTGCAACAAGAGAAGCCACTGCAATGAGAAACCCACGCCCAACAAAGAGTAACCCCCACTCGCCGCAACTAGAGTAAGCCCACGCACAGCAACAAAGACCAAATGCAGCCAAAAATAAATTTTAAAAAATATTTTTTTAAAAAAGATAAAAAACAATAATCTGGAACTAAAAGTACTAAGATATCTCAGAAAAAATAAATAAAACATTAAAATGTAGTAGGATACAGATGTAGACTATTCTCAGTGTCTCTTCTTGGAATTGAAAAACATAGTTTATTATGAGAATTATTTATAAATTACTTTCATAAAATGATACATGTATTTTGCCATTAACAAACGTAGGTGGATATTAGAGAAACAGAAAGAACAATTAAACTCCAAAATAGCAAAAGAGATTGGGGGAAAAAAAGCAGCTTGGTCCAACCAATGAAAAACAAAGTGGAAAAAAAGTACACGATAATATAAAATAAATAGTAAACATATATGAACCAGAAGAAAGAAAATCTATTATATCCATTGTTATGCTAAATATGAGCATTTTAGAACTTTATATAGAAAAGATATTACAAAAGAAGGAAGGCACATGAAAAGATGCTCAGTATCTCTAATCATCAGGGAAATGAAATCAATACAACAATGACATATCACCTCACATCTGCCAAAATGGCTACTGTGCTTGGGATCCTTCTGATGTTAATACAGACAGCACAGTTTAAGGGATCAAGCCCACAAGATTGCCCCCACCTTTAGATGCCAATTGCAAGGCCCTGGTTGTCACCGATACAGTGAGTCCCCTACATACGAACAAGTTCCGTTCTGAGAACACGTTCATAAGTCCAATTTGTTCGTAAGTCCAACAAAGTTAGCCTAGGTACCCAACTAACAGAATTGGCTACATAGTACTGTACTGTAATAGGTTTACAGTACTTTTCACACAAATAATAGATAAAAAACAAACACAAAAAAAATAAACATTTTTAATCTTACAGTACAGTACCTTGAAAAGTACAGTAGTACAGTACAACAGCTGGGATACTGGGGCTGGCATCGAGTGAACAGGCAAGAAGAGTTACTGACTGGAGGAGGGAGAGAAGGTGGGGAGATGGTGGAGCTGAATGTTCATCAGCAATAGGAGACGGAGGGCAAGTTGCAATGTCACTGATGCTTGACGTTGATGGCACAGGTTCTGGTTCCATGCTAGAACCAGAGGCACGTTTGCATCTTTGAAAGTTCGCAACTTGAAGGTTCGTATGTAGGGGACTTACTGTACTTCTGCATGAGCAGCTATAAATTGGAGGTTCCCATGACTTTCTCCTCAGGTTCAATTATTCTCTGGAATGGTTAACAGAACTCAGGGAAACAGCTGACTCACTATTACCAATTTACTATGAAGGATACATTAATGGATACAAATGAACAGCCAGATGAAGAGATACATAGGATGAGGTCCAGAAGGGTCCCAAGCACAGGAGCTTCTTTCCCCATGAAGTTTGGAGTGTACCACCCTACTGGCACTTGGATACATTCTTGTTCACTAACCGAGAAACTCTTCAAACCTCTTTGGTTACGGTTTTTAATGAAGTTTTTACTAAATAGGCATGAGCGATTAAATTATCGGCCACTGGTGATTAACAATCTCCAGCTCCTCTCCCCTCCCCAGGGATTGGGGGTTGGGCCCAAAAGTGCCAGCTCTCTAATCACAGTAATCAGCTTCCTATCCTAGGTACTTTCCAAAAGTCATCTCATTAAAATAAGTGCAGGTGTAGTTGAAAAGGACTTGTTATGAATAACAAAAGATGCTCCTTTTACCTTTATCACTTTGGAGCTATTTCAGGAACTGAGGGGAAAAAAAGCAAATATTATTTTATTTTATTATATTAGTTGTTCTGTGCTAAGAACCAAGGACAAAGATCAAATATATATTTCTTATTATATCACAATGCCCTACTTGGAAAGACCCGAAGATATGATCTGAATCATGTTCTTTTCTTCATAGGGGTGATATTCTCTTGAATCAAGTATATTTTTGGTTAATTATAATAATTTTTAAGTTGCAGGTGATTAAGATTTTACTGTTACTTTTAATAATTTCAGGATAAACCTGACCTAGTGGGGATAGAAGAGGTCATATAAACCAGACCAGGTGAGCAGAATAGGTTGGTGTTTTTGAACAAGAGATGTCTCCATTCATTTATCCATCAAATAAATTTTATTATCTCTCATATTAAAAGTCCAGTACTAGCTGCTAAAAACTCGCTAATAACTAAAACAGACTGTATTTGTCTTCTTGGAGTATATAGTCTGGTGGGGAGAGATACTATGGGCTGTGTACCCTCTTCAGATTATACACATCACACAAAATGACAGATTAAACTTAGGATTTAAAAAGTCTAGTATATCTCACTTATTAAGAATTTGAGAACTCTCAAGTTTCCACTAAGAAATTATTATTTGAGAAACACTCAATTAAAATGGATTGCTGAATAGACATTTCTCCAAAGAAGAAATACAACTGCCCAATAAGCACGTTAGCCACTGGGGAAATGCAAATCAAAACACAATGAGATGCCACTCTACACCCACTAGGATAGCTGTAATCAAAGAGGCAGATAATAACAACTGTTCTTAGGACGTGGAAAATTGGAACCATCATACACTGCTGGTGCGATTGTAAAATGGTACAGCCACACTGGAAAACAACCTAAAATCTCAAAATGTTAAACACAGATTTTATCATTTGACCTAGCAATTCCACTCCTTGCTACATACCCAAATGAAATAAAGACATCTGTTCTCACACACACACAAACTTGCACAAAAATGTTCACAGCAGCATTACTGATAATAGTCAAAGAATGAGGAAAACCCAAATGCCTGTCCACCTGACCATTTGATAAGCAAAGGTGGTATATGCATATAGTGAAATATTATTCAGCAATAAAAAGGAATGAAGTATTGGTACAACGTGGACAAACCTTAAAAATATTATGCTAAATAAAAGAAGTCAGTCACAAAAGACTACACATTGCTTGATACCATTTATATGAAATGTCTAGAATAAGCAAATCTATAGCGACAAAAAAGTTCATTAGTGGTTTCCCAAGACTAGAATATGGGAATAGGGGAAGTTGGAGGGAAATGGGGATTGACTGCTAATGGATGTGAAGTTTCTTTTTGGGGTGATGAAAATGTTCTAAAACCATGTTGTTTGTTGCACAATTCTGTGAATACGTTAAAAACTACTGAATTTTCCACTTTAAATAGTTGAATTATATCTCAAAGCTATTTTTTTCCTGTTGTGATTCCTTTGGTGTATTCTTTTTTTAATTGAAGTATAGTTAATTTACAATGTTGTATTAGTTTCAAGTGTACAGGAAAGTGATTCAGATATCTATCTACCTACCTATATACACACACACACACACACACACACACACACACACACACACGTATTCTTTTCCAGATTCCTTTCCATTATAGGTTACTACAAGATACTGAGTATAGTTCCCTGTGCTATACAGTAGGTCCTTGTTGTTTACCTAAGTTATAAATAATTGTGTGTATATGTTAATCCCAAATTCCTAATCTATCCCTCCCCTTTCCACTTTGGTAACCATAAGTTTGTTTTCTACATCTGTGAGCCTATTTCTGTTTTGTAAATAAGTTTATTTGTATCATTTTTTTTTACATTCCACGTGTAAGTGATAGCTTATGTTATTTGTCTTTCTCTGACTTACATCACTTAGTGTGATAATCTCTAGGTCCATCATGTTGCTGCAAATGGCAATATTTCATTGTTTTTATGGCTGAGTAGTATTCCACTGTATATAGGTACCACATCTCCTTTATCCATTCATCTGTCTATGGACATTTAGGTTGTTTCCATGTCTTGGCCCAGTGTTTGCAGCAGCACTATTTACAAAGACATTATTTTTAAAATGCCAGTTGCTATCATTTTAGGTGTCTAATTCTTGTCAATATGATCTTAAACAAAACGTAAAAATAGTCACTAAAGTATAACACCCATTACTGATATAAATTGATTAGCCAGATGAGGAAATTATGCTTTTATTCTTTACAATGTTTGACAAGATAATGGCTCAACACTAGCAAAGTCAGGTAAGGAATCGCACTCTTCCTGCTCTCAGAACAATGTTTTTTCCATGATACCACCGTGACAGAATTTTTTTCCTGATGTGTTACATAACTTTAAAAGGTGCCATTGACAAGATAGTACAGTGAATGGCACCCCCTTGGAGGGTACCATATGAACAGCAGTACACAGTTATCCTGATTGGGCCACTCCAAAGAGTAATAGAGGTTTACTACTAAGTATCTGAACTTCCCAAAGGTAACATACACCCTGATTTGTTTACTGAGATTTATCATGCACCTTGCCTTCTATTATTCTTACCCAGACCCATGAAATCAGCATTAGGAAAAGCAAGGCATTTACTGACATCTGCAAGGCACCTCTCTAAAAAGGAACCAGTATGCTGGTTGGAGTCATGGACTGCTGTCGGGATGAATAAACTTGTCTCGGTGACCTTCTACAGTAAAGCAACCCAAGCAACCTTCAAATCAAAACGTAAATCATTTTAGTTTTAGAGAAATGTAAAAAAAAAAAAAAAAATTAACATATGATAGAATTCGGCAATTTAATTTGTTTCCCTTAATTTAATTTTCACATGCCCCAAGTGCAGACTAAAGAGGTATTAAAATGCAGGGAACAACTTTATAGAATTAACCTTGCTCCCTGTAAGAGGTTATAAAGATGACATTGGTGAGCATTTCCCTAAACCACTCAATTTTAATGCATGGTTGATCTGGGCATTTTGAGATGAAGTGTGTAAAGGGCTGAGTTCCTTGAGATTTCACTGTGTACACAGATCGTAAATGCATATCCTTGGTGTTTCCCTAAGGTCCTTATGTTATCTGTTTAGAAGGCAGTGCATTATTCAAGTGAAATGCTGAAATCATGTCCCCTCTATGTAGTTAGCAAGTAAAATTGCTTCCGTAAACGTTGATTCTTCTTCAAAAGGTACAATGAATTGATGAAGAAATACTTTTTTTCTTGTTTTTGTTTTTAACATCTTTACTGGAGTATAATTGCTTTACAATGTTTAGTTTCTGCTTTATAACAAAGTGAATCAGCTATACATATACTTTTAAATGTTAGACTGAAACAAATAAATATGTTTAAGAGATATTAATTGTTTGAAGAGAACCTAAGGAAACATGTCTTTCCCCGACAATAGTTATAGATAAAATGATAAAGAATTGTTACCTTTATTTTCATTAGAAAAGTAACGCTTATTCCTTAAAGAAAAGGTTGAACATAGACAACATTTTTAATACCTCAAGAACCACCATCATATATTTCCATAAAATATCTTTGAAGATATAAGACATGAAAAAAATAGGGTATAAAAATATAAATTCAGCATGGTCATATGTTAGCAGTGGTTACGTCTTGAAAGTTGGGTTACAGATGGTTTGTTTTCCTAATACTTTTCTCTATTTTCCAAACTCTCCACAGTAAACATATTATACTGGACTTAAACAAAAAATGAGTTTTAGTACAAAATACAAACTAACAAATAAAAATGTGAGGGACAGCTAGACATAAAAAGAAATGTCCTGGGCTTCCCTGGTGGCACAGTGGTTGAGAGTCCGCCTGCCGATGCAGGGGACACGGGTTCTTGCCCCGGTCTGGAAAGATCCCACATGCCACGGAGCGGCTGGGCCCGTGAGCCATGGCCGCTGAGCCTGCACCTCCGGAGCCTGTGCTCCGCAACGGGAGAGGCCACAATAGTGAGAGGCCCGCGTACCGCAAAAAAAAAAAAAAAAAAAAAGAAATGTCCTCAGTTGAATGTGTGGGGTTTACTTTAAAATGATCCACCATCCTCCCCACAATAGTTGGGAGAAAGATGACCAAACATGGCAAAATGTTGAAAATCACTCAAGATGAGTAATAGAAACACATGGTTTATTACACTACTCTCTCTACTTTTATGTTCAAAAATGTCCAATAAAACAGAGAAAAAGAAAAAAAACACTATCATAAAACAATTAATGTTAATGTTTTGCTGTACTTCCTCCCATCTTTCCTCCTCATGTATAATTTTTGTTTGTTTTGCAAAGCATCAATCATCTCTTGTAACCATACTGTTTATCTTTACAGTTTGGTTCCAAAGCACAATACTTAAGCTGGAATCAGGCCATGTTTACACACATACATACACACACAACTTCACCTGCAATTCTCTCATCCAAAGGACAAGTCCTGTTTACCCTCATTTTCTTACTTGAGCCAGAATATGTATGTACTACCTTGAAGATGAAAGGTTCCAGAATAACGACCAGAGCTGATTAGTCTGGTCCAAACAGTTCCCAAAACAGATGCCTGGGGTTGAATTGAAAAGTGGACAAAGGCAGAGTCACCACTGTGGATGTTGAAATACATCATAATCCTGTATGTTTCCAACGCTAATGCTTGGCCCTGAGCCTTCTTTTGAAGAAGTTATTACCCTCCAGGCAGATCACAGGGCTTCTTCAAGATGGGAGACAGGATGAACTTTCCATCAGTGTGATGGGAGCTAAAGATAAACATCTTTGCACTACCATTAGTCTTGGATCCCAGGATTATAACTGGATTCAGTCACAAAAACCACTTTGCAGGGCACAAGCCTGGCTAGCATAGGGCATATCCCTATATCATTCATCCCTGTATCACCCATAGAAGCACACCATTCCCTTTTGACCTATAGCTTTAGAGCAGTGGAGAGCCCACATGGTCATTCTGTACTTTTCTGCTTTTATTCAAAGTTTATCTCTGGAGTCATAATTGCTCTTCCCTGATCCCAGAGCATCATTCAGGGCCACCTCAGTCCAACTGGTTTAGGAGAAAGGAGTTAGGTCTTGATTCTTTCTCTTCAAAAACCTCCCTGGCACCTTAGGTAAATGAGCCCATTAATTCCAAGACAAATTTCAAGTCACATCAATCAATGCTTTCCTCAAGCAGACAAAATAGAATTTTACCCCACCAGGCATAGTCACTATATTCTACATATAAGGCAACATCTCCTGGCAGTTAAGAATATGGGTTCTGAAGCTTCAGAGCCTGGGTTCAAATCTCATCTTTGTCATTTACTTTCTTTATGACCTTGATCAAGATTCTATAAATCTTCTGTGTCTAGACTTCCTCATCTGCATAATAGGGATACTATCAGGGTCTTCTTCACAGGGATTTTATGACAATTCAGAGTTAACACATTTAATGTACTTAGAAAAGCACCTAACATATAGTAAATGTAGAATATGTGCTAGCTAATCAGTATCCTGATTTTTTCACTTAATATTATGAATATTTTTCATGTTATTTTTAATAGTTGTCAATTTTCTATCAAATGAATATTTTTATTCAACAATTCTCTTCTAATTGAACATTTAGTTTCTTTTCAGTTTTACTATTATAAACTATATTGATATAAATATTTTTATGCGTGGATTTTCTCATGTTTAGTGTCAAATCTTTGAAGTTCCCAAAATGGAAATTACCAAATCAAGGAATAAACATTTTAAATTGCCTGATAAATTTTGCCAAAATATCTTACAGGACGAATCTGTTTTCACTAACTTTGATGCCAATTTAGTCCCAGACGTCAAAAGATAAAATCTGAAGGAAAAAAAGACTGTCCCAGAATTTTTAAACCAAATTTTCAAACATAACCTTCAGACATTATTTCAGGTATTATTTGTCCTCATCTTTTGCTCGGATAGCAATGATACTATGCCAAACCAATATGTAGATGTCTCTTGTTTTTTACTTTTCTGGGACTTTAAACTTGATAAAAATGCAAAAGTGGTAACTAACTTCAATACAAACTCTTTCAGTCTATATACCTATCTCTAAATATTGCTTACATTTACACTGTGTCAAAGCCTTACAATGGAATCAGAGGAAATAAAGGGGTGACTCAGAGACAAACACTATAAATATCTGAAATAACCAGGAATACATAAAACTCAGGATAGAAGATGGAGAAAACTTAGAAAACCAAACACTGCCATCAAAATGTTGCTATAGAATAGTAGTAACACAGTGGTTACTGTAAGCTCTAGGTTAGACTGCTTAGTGTGAATGTGAGGTCTATCACAGAGAATTTTTATTTTGAGTTACTCTTAAAATAGGTAAAAGCTCATGGAAGGCTGAATGTAAGTTTCTACCTGTGGAGATTATTTTGCATGGTACAGGTGTGACTGATTTTAAGTTGTTCCTGAATAACTTCCCCCCTTCTCATAAAGTTTTGGATGAGGATGTGGCCACCCAGCTAAACTACATTTCCCAGCAACCCTTGCATCTGGGTGTGGCCATATGCTAAAGTTCTGGCCATTGGAATATGAGAAGAAATTAAGTGTGCAATGCCTGGATATTGCCTTTAAAAGGAGTGGATGTGTATCCTCTAGGCTTTGCTCCTTCCTACAGGTTGATGGATGGTGAGAATTAAAGGATATTCCTTGGTTACATAAAGCAAACATGGTAGATGATTGCACTGGACTGTTACATGAAAACGAAATAAAGTTCCAGGCACTTTAATAGTAGGGTTTCTTAGTTAAAGCAACTTAATCTGTATCTTTCCTAATATAATATGACTCCAACAGAAGTCAAGTTGGTTTTGATTTGAATTTTTGAAAAGAATGACAATAAAATATTATCAGAAAAGCATATTCAATATTCGCTAATGACTTCTACATTGCTGAGTGATCTTACCCCAGCTGCTAGGAGTAGTGGTGGCCCACCATCTTCATCTGTCAGTTCAGTTAGTAGACATTCGGTCATGTTCAAAACGTCCATAAGACATTTGGTCCATGCCAAAAGGTCCTTAATATTTGGTCCTGTCCAAAAGCCAGTGGCATTAACTAAATATGCTCACAGACGTTTTGGACAGCACCAAATTTCAAAGACCTTTTGCCATAGACCAAATGTCTTATGGACCAAATATCTTATAGATGATTTGGGCAGGACCAAATGTCCTACAAGGGTCAGTCCTTCATAGTTTGCCTCAGCTGTATAAAGCCACCTTGCCCAGGATCCCACCCTAATAAATGGCCGGCACACTAAACCCATCTCATGGTCCAATTCCCAGAAAGTTCAACATGCAGTAGTATGTAACAGGAGTGGTACAAAAAAATTAGGCAATAGAATGGATTTTTGTAGCTGGATTAGTCACTGTCTGCCTGTCACTGTCTGCCTAGTCACATCATTGGTGATAGGTATAACACAAATAGACGCTAGTAAAACAAAATGTCCCAATTGCTACAATTTTCACTGGTAGTGAATTGTAATCATGTGCTAGTTCAGGGGAAGGCAAGAGCTAACACACTGCATCAGGCATTTGAAAAATATGGGGAAATAGTAACTATAATGATAATGGAATTAAGTGGCTATTACTAAGCTCCACTGATGGAGCTAGAAAAAGACAATAAAAGCTAAGAGCAATTAACAGGCAGTTGAAAGCCAAGTGTGAGAGCCAGAGAGCCTCTTTGGTGGTATACAACTAAGCTCTCACCTCCTGCAGCAAGCCAGAGAAAGTTAAGAACCAGACCTAGGATTTAATTGTCACTTGAGGGATTTGTAATTTCTCTCCCCAAAACTCTAGGTACTGCAGAATTAGAGGTCTTAGTAACTAAATAAGGCTAGGGGACCAAGCAAGAGTCCCTTTGAATTATAAACTATAGATGCTGCCTAAGCATTTGGTGCTCCTTATGTCCAGAGACCAGACATCAAAGAGTCACCATCCTGATAGGGTTACTGTTATGCAATGAGGGCAAGAAGGAGTATTTCTGGCACTCCAGTGATACACTTAGGTGCCACTTGATACTCTCTTGCCAAGTTTTCATGATAAATCAACAAGTGAAGTAACAATTTGAGAAGAGCATGGTGACCAGAAATGAGGCTCTGGGCCATGCTACCAGACAAGCCCCGAAATCACCAGCGATGCTAACTGTTGTTGAGGGAAATCTGGAATATACAGCAGAGGAGAAAGAAAATGAGCATTCATTGTGACCCCAAAACCAATCAGAACCATGGAGGATCTGCTCTCTGAAATTAAAGTAAAACAAAACAAACAACAAATGCAAATATATACATATACACACACACACACACACACACACACACACAGGCACCAACCCACCCAACACACACACAGTCAAAAGTCCACGTACTGATATCTCTGCCTCAAAAACAAAGGAATTGATAAAGGACACACACAAGGGCAGGAAGCTGAAACAGTATGGATAGAATCAAGACTCAAACCCTAGTTCTTTTGATTCCATGCACTGTGATCTGTAATCGAACACAAAATTTTCCCCATATTTAGTTAATTTAAAGATCTGTAAAATGAAAATACTGGTACTGTACTTACTGAAAAACTCTGCATATAAGTGGACTCTTTCAGATCAAATCCAAGTTGGAATCTGAGTGCAAAGAGTGGATTATAGTGGGCACAAAGATGCACCACTCAAGAAAGGACTTGTTGCCTCAGCCATTAAGAAGGATGTCAGTCAACAGCCTGCGGTTGTCAGACCCTTAAGGAATTGCCTCAGCTGCAAAGAGTCACCTGGCTCAAGGTTACACCCTTCCCAGGGAAACACGTATTTAATGACTAATTGCGGTAGGGCATTAAAAGTCCAACAATTTCCATTTAACAGGGGACAACTATGATGAGCCATTTTACTTCTGTGGGATCAAGCTAAGCTGTCACCAGATCACTGCAGCTCCATCTCTCTCTCTGCCCCATGCTGCTTTCTTCCTCTTCCTCCCACAGGTTTTCCTCCTACCAGCGTTCCCTAATAAACATGGCATATACTGCAACTGGTCTCAGAGTGGGTCTGCCAGAGAATCCATTCTTTTGGGACACACACTTTATTCCTCATACTCCTTGAAACACGTTACTCACGTAGATTATAAGACACCATAGGCGGATTTTTCATCTACTTGATTGGCCACTATTTCTTACTCTCTTTTGTCATTTCTCTAATCTAGTGTGCCCCAGGACTCCCTTTCTAGTCCTGTTCCCTTCTTTTCATTACCTACACTCTTGCGAATATTACTAGTCTTGTTGCTGTAGATACCATGCAATCTGTTTTTTAATAAAGCAGCCAAAGCAGTTATGTTAAAACACCAATCATGTCACTCCTCTCCCAAAAACCATCCCATAATTTCTCTTCTCAAAGAAAAGCCCAGTTTTGTTCTTGTTGTTGTTTGGTTTTTGGGTTTTGTTTGTTCGTTCGTTTTTTGCTACAGTGGTCTGTAAGGGCCAATACCAGAGGTTCTCAACCCTGGATATATGTTATATATATAGGTTCTATATAGAGGTTACATATGTTATATATACCTGAGAAGCTGAAAATCCAGTGTACAAAAAATAAGTACTTTATGAACTAAAAATAACTTTATAAAACAGATATATCATCATATTACTAAATCAAGTACAAATAGTGTTACCAAGCAGTAACAGTTATGGATATAGATAAATAAAGCACACTTCTGAGTTAAAGTCAGGTTTGTACTGTCAATAACCCTGCCCTACCTTTCCCCCAATTACATAGGTTGAACCCTTTTTTCTCCCACCCTTATAGTCCATTCATCACTACGGCCTGTAGTTCTATTTTCAAAACATGTCCCTTATAGAAGTAATTGTTAATGTTCAATAAACATCCCCATTCCCCTTCACATTCCCAGTCCCAGTGCTGTTAGGTTGAAACCATGGAATTAATTCAAGCTAAATAAGTTTGAATGGCAATAATCAGTATCACTTCCAGTCTAAGATAATTAGGAGTTGGTGTGCCTCCTTCATCTCTCTCTTCCTCTGCTGTAGTGACCTTGAAGGCCACGTGTTCCAGATAGTAGCTAGAAGATGGAAGGTATGTGGATTCTTCAGTCACCGTTTGGAGGAGAGTTGCTTTGGAGATCTGCCCAAACTGCATGAGACAGTGAAATGATTTTGGGATGTGTTAATTACTCTAAAAATTGATAAGATTGGTACCAGGAATGGGCAGGAGCTTCTCTAACGAAGACAAAAAGCAAAACATGTGGCATCTGCTTAGGAGTCAAGTGCTAGGACAGCCAGGGAAGTGAAATTGAACGTTGAAAAGATATTAATCTCTCTTACCAGTAGCAAAACATGTGATCATGCTACTACCTACAGTAACTATGATCACATCATTAATGAGCTTGAAACTCTAGGAGAAGAAATGGGAAAACAGAAAATGAGTGGTGTTAGTTGCTTATTCCAGGCTCTAAAAATGTC
Source organism: Stenella coeruleoalba (assembly GCF_951394435.1). Classification (NCBI taxonomy): domain Eukaryota; kingdom Metazoa; phylum Chordata; class Mammalia; order Artiodactyla; family Delphinidae; genus Stenella; species Stenella coeruleoalba. The sequence goes on from NC_137148.1 coordinate 138,841,717, forward strand.
ACCTCATCACAGAGGACTTTGCTTTTGTCACTCCCCGCAAGTTAACCCTTCATTACTCTCTGTATCAGTTCATATTATTCACTATAACCCTAAATTAATATGTTGTTTACTCATGAAGGATCAGTCTCTCTAGAATAAAATCTCCATGAAAAAGAGACTTCAGAGTCCCATGTTTACCACTTTATCATCAGAATCTTAACAGTGTCTGCCACACAGTAACAAAAATAAATGTTAAACAAATGAAGAAAATAAAGAATGAATGCATTCTAATTATTTGTTTGAGATGAAGACTCATTAATTAGTACGCATTGGTACCTGTCTGCTTCTCTTTCTCTCTTTCTCATTCTCCTTCACCTTCTTGTTCTCTCTACACAGCTTCTCTTCTTTTTTTTCCCCATGCATTTGCTTTATTCTTTTCTCCCTAAAACTAGTTTCCCTGCTTCCAAGGTCACAAAGCAGCCCCACAGCTTCCAAATTAATGTTAGTTCTCTCACTACACAGTAATTCCAAATTATCTTGAGAAATAATCTGATTGAGTTAGTTTAGGTCATTTATGACCTATCATTTATCGACACTGGTGGGGGAGAAGGGAGGAGGTATATACACAGTTGTCAATGTCCTACGCAGAAATCTGGAAAGGTGACTACTGCAAATGCTCTTGACAACAGACTAATAGAGAGGAAGCTGCTGAATAAATTTTCAAATAACTCACTTATCAGGTGGGGCCTCAGGGTACCAAAAATTAAAAAAAAGTAATGAAAAAGTCCTAAAATTTGCATTCTGAAAAGGAAATAGCTGAGTGACCATTTTAAACTGACCATTTTAAAGAACAAGGAAATAATTAAAATTTTAATCAAATTGTACATAAAGCAATATTCCAAAATCTTTGGAGTTACTTGTTCACAATTACTGTTCACAATTACATATTTGAAGCAAAACTCTCTTGACTGGGAGCATCTTTAATGACAATGTGACCAAAAAAATAATGAAGATTAAAAATAGAATCACATATAATTTTTCTCCTGTACTTGTTTTATTCCTTCTGTCTTTCATTTAGGAATAGAAAAATTAAGTAGCTCAAGCAACCAATTTGTAAGCAGATGACAAAGAATGTTTGCGACAGTTTACTCTGCCACTTCACTGGAAAAGTCACAGATCAGACTAAAAGATTCTGACAGTAAATATCCTGTTTATGAGTATGATTTATCCATAGATACAGCTACTGATTTAAAATAAACTTATAGATTATACTTTATGAACTATGCTTTAAATATTACTCCAGTTATGTAGTCTAGTCTAATCAAGCCTGTTGGCATTCTGATTTGGGAAAATAATTTTAATATATCATGTTATTATTATTTGATAATTATTTAACTTTCAAGTGGTATTTACAGTTGTATAACATACACGTTTATATATATAATACATATAATATGTACACACATAAATGCACACAAATGTGGGTTGAAAACATTAAATTGAAATTATATCTAAAACTATGTCATAAATGGGTATCCTACCTTTTGACTCTTCTCCTCAAATTCTTCAGATACCCATTATCCTTTGCTGCCCAGAGCTGTCAAATTGTACTCTAATACTAAGATCTCTTTGTTTTACTCCATAAAATGTCTCTTCTGTTTCTCTTCCCATATCAATCAGAAGATATATCCCAGAATGTAAAATAGATGATTATCTTATTACTTGACACCGTAAAAAAATTTTAACACTCTCATATTTAACACTCTCATATTCATTAAGAAGTATACAAACACACATTTAAGTGTTCACACACACACAATAAGCTGACAATATGGTAAGTACTGAAGAAACCATGGTGAACAATTTCCTTCCCTCAAATTGCTTAGAGTCTAATAAATAAAAAATTATTATGCCCTTACTATATGCCAACAGGTGATGATCAAAGTATAGTAGCTCATTTTACTCATTGACCTAGAGTTAATCCTATTTTAAAGATTAACTCATTGACCTAGAGTTAATCCTATTTTAAAGATGTGATAGGGACTTCTCTGGTGGCCCAGTGGCTAAGGCTCTGTGCTCCCAATGCAGGGGGCCCAGGTTCGATCCCTGATCAGGGAACTAGATCCTTCATGCCACAACTAAGAGTTCACATGCCGCAACTAAAGTTCCCTCATGCTGCAACTAAAGATCCCATATGCTGCAACTAAGACCTGGAGCAGCCAAATAAATAAATAAATATATATTTTTTAAAAGATGTGACAAATTATTTAACAAGTCCAAGTTTAGATAGTGTCGTTTTTTAAGTGTCTGGATATCTAATCCTCAAATGCTAATATTAGTAATCAAGGTAGGGTTTGAAGCACTAGTTGATGGAATTTGAATAAGAATCTAAGAGCCCCACAATTCCTTTCCACCAAACACCCTCTTCTTCTATATAATTGCTAAGGCAGATAAATTTGTACTTCACTAATAAATGGGAACCCAAAACATCACTTTAGTATTAGGTGGGCTAACAGTGATACCCAAATGTGAGACTTTCTTGTAACCTAGATCAAACACACAGCTTACACCCAAGCCCTAAACAGCCTTCTCTAGTCAAAGAATGGAACCCAGCGATGATGATTCCCCAATGCTTGAGGAATGCTCTGAGAGGAAGCACAGAGATACAGGATGGGTAACTAACCCTCCCTTGTAGTGTGGGCCTTGGTCTCACACAGGTCCTTTAGATAAGGAGGAGAAAGTAGGAAAAAGAGCTGCAGTAGAAAAAAGACCCTAATTACTAATAACAGTGGTCCAACCACTGATCCAGACTCTGAGGAATTAGATTTCTCTCTCTAGGGAAACAGAAAAAAAAAAAAAATGTTTCGGAGAGAACGGCACTTCTTCTCCCATGAAATTAGTAAATGTTGAAGCCAGAATATGATCTGGGTATTTTCACTCCAAGATTCCAAGTTTATTATTTTAACTGCTCTATTTTTTTAAAAAAAAGAATGTTGTTACCCTTGTTTTTGGTTTGTTTGTTTTTATTTTTTGGCCACACTGTGTGGCATGCAGGATCTTATTTTCCTGACCAGGGATCGAACCTGAGCCCCCTGCAGTGGAATCAAGGAGTCCTAACCACTGGACCGCCAGGGAATTCACTATTCTTGTATTTTTAAAAGGGCTTTATTTACAAAAATGAACCTCTAAATAATGGAATACTCAAAAGATTCATTTTAAAGCATAAATGATTCCTCTGGGGACTTCCCTGGTGGTCCAGTGGCTAAGACTCCACGAGCTCAATGCAGGGGACCCAGGTTCAATCCCTGGTCGGGGAACTAGATCCCACAGGCATGTCGCAACTAAGAGATCACATGCTGCAATTAAAGATCCCGCGTGCCGCAACTAAGACCCGGTACAGCTAGATAAATAAAGAAACATTAAAAAAAAAAGATTCCTCTGCTTCTCTTTCTAGCAAATTGCCTCTTCCCACTATACCTATTCACTCCACTCATTCCTCACATATGAATTCTTACCAAAGTGGTTTTCTCAGGTTTTATCAACCATTATTAACCCTCCAATTTGAGGAACAATCTAAAACTTTACATTAATGATATCTCATGAAAACAGAGAGATCAAAATAATTATCATGATTAAATATTAAGCAAAGCAATGGCCATTTTAGAAGAAAAATTATTTAACCTTCCAAGAAATATATTTTTATTTTTTAAACTTTAAACCTGTAACATTAATGAAAGGATAAAATTGTCAAGTTCATCAAATATTATCATTTGGGTAATATGGAACATATAGCCCATGAAAGTGCACTATTACTGTTAAGTAAGCTCCATTGTGGTTTTTTTTTTTTATAATTTTTAAATACTCATTTCTTTCTCCCACCACTAGATTTCAGGGTAGTATTCTCTTCAATGTCTCTGTGCCCTTGAAATTTGTTTTCCCTATTTCTGGAATTATTTTCCTTTCTCTCTAACTTGTAAACTATGACTTGTCAATCTTTAACACTCAGATAATACGATGAGGGCATTGGCACTCCACCTCATAGATTTATGTGCCTACAATATTGTATACTTCCTGATTTTAGAACTTGCAACAATACTTTCTGTCCCATGACACTGTGACACCCTTGAAACAAGAGACTATATTCTATTCAACTCTGAAATCTTCTTCCCCGAAAGCCCATCACTGCTCCTGTCTAAGGAATGAATGAACAATTTTTGGAAGTGAGTGAGTACAGAAATTCACAACTCTAAACTCTCAGAAAATTATTCCTCTCTCCTCACCCCTATATCTATTAATACCCATATGATATAACAAGCAAGCTCTGACTTGGTATTTTAACCTTTATATAGTTCTGGGAAGTCTATGTCTTATAGGATGCAACACCATAAAAAGAATGATTTGTGATGACTCATTCTGATCCATGTCAAGTAGGACAATAAAATATATAAACTCTTCACATTTTTAGAGTCTAGCTCCTACATGATTTACTGGAAGAGAGATATGGTATCTTACCAGAAAATTAAATTGACTAGCCAGACCTTTGCCTATTTAATAACTCTACGCTCATAAGGAAATATTTTGATTCAGCCATTCAACTTCATAACACAAATCTACATGTAAAAAAGAAATAAATTACCGGCAAAAAATTTTAAACTTGATAACTTAGGAATATGAGAGAAAAACTCTTCTTAGTTACTGGAGTTGACTGGAAAATAGACATAACAAAGTATTCAGATGGGCTGCTGATTTAAACCATCTAAATCATTTTAGATTTAGAATCATTTTTATACGATTCTTTAAAGGTCTGTTTCATTCCACAAAGATTTTTGACCATTTACTAAGCACCAGTCACCCCTGCTCTAGGTAAGGAAGAAAGCCAAACACAGAATCATTTGCATGAGCTTTTATTAGAAAATGCCTGGCAGAAGGATTTTAAGGAGTATCTAACTTGTGTTATAGGGCATTAGCATGAGGAGGCTGGCCAAAATGCAGCCATTTTCAGGAACAATGGATGAAAGATAGTTCTGGGGAAAAGGAGGAATTTTTCTTGTAAATTACCATTCATTGATTGGACAATGTGGATCTTATCAAGAGGTGTGCAGAGGAACAGTAAGGAGATGAAGTCTTGTGCAAGAGGGAGTGGGGGAAACAACGGCAAGGGACAAGGGCATGCATTTTAAAATGCACAGCGACAAGGAGATGAGGTACCACTGAAGACATATATTATCACCAGCAATGCCAAAACAGACCACTCATTTGAAAAAAACACAAAGTACACAGATGCCCCACCTCCAATTATCATGCATAAATAATAAAAGTATAAGGCATAGTTATAAGTTGTGTTTATCATGTGGGAGTTATCAGAGATTTTTTTTTCTTATATCTTACAATACCCAGAGGAAAACTTTCACTCTAGTCTGACATCCAGAAAGATGTTGTGCTTCTTCTAATAAACTATTTTGCGTTTATTATATTAAAATCCTCCTGATGCAAATGTTCATGCCTTATAGAGTGTAATTTTGTTTTAGATACCATCCCTGTATTTATCATATTTTTCTTGCTTTGCTTGGATATCTTGAGTACAATTTAAAATATGTCATATATATTTCTTTAAATGACCTTAAATCATTCTTAGAAATTTGAGGAATGAATGACCGTACAGACAAATGAATAAGTGAATTAATGAGTAAATGAGTGAATAATAAATAAAACCTATCCCTCCAGAAAATTTTTACAAATAATGGGCAAATGCAAGTTCAATATAACACTACATTAAGTTGAACACTAAAAGCAAAATTGGTTATTATTTAAAATTTGATGTTGGGCATTCTCCCAGCACACATTTTCCACACCGGAAAGTTAGAGTTTGACTGGATTTAATTCCTGTCTCTACACTCATTTCATATCCAAACAAACTGTTTTATTCTATAAATATTTATAAAGCTCTCTCCTGACATGCATTCAAAGTTGTTCTGTCAAAGAGAAAAGGTTAGCGAAGCTCAATTAGACCAAATGGAATGAGTGAGAGAACAGAACTGTCTCTGGCATTTTTTGAACATTAATACTGAGTGTCGATTCTGTGTCCTTGGACAAGGAATTTTGTAGCTCTAGGCTGGAATTGGCAAATGTGTCAGTAACACCTGCCCACACCAATCTCTATATGGAAATGCGTAATAAGCCATCACATCAGGGTTACACATGATAGTGTAAAGAAAGAATATATTTTCAGGTAAGCATTTTCCAGCTATTTCATGTCCTTAAAAAAGTGACTGCACTGTTGCTTTGAGAGTGATAAACAGATGGCTCAGAGGAATGTACCATTTAATACAGAAATATCTGCAGAAGAGACAACTAAGCAAAATATTTAGGGATTCTTCTGGAAAAAAGGAGGTGCTACTCTCAAGTCACTGAAACTCTATTTTCTCATCTTCTAATTGTGCCTCTTAAGTAAAAGCTAAAATGTGCATTAATTCCCAGCTTGGTCACCAGAGAATTCTCATTTAAACACTGGATACAAACAGTCGAAATTGAGATTCAAACTGAGCAAATGTTCAGTTTAGTAAGACAAGCACATGTTATAGCTGTAGATTTGGGAAGAACCATGCGGATCTAAAATGCAATGCCTATATCTCTATGGGATAAAGCAAGAACAAATACAGATCTTTTTTGTTACATGACTGATTTGTGCAATTGGATAGAGAAGAATTCTACCGATAATTAAGAAGGTACATAGAAACATGAAGGAATCTCTGATAAGGATGAAATCAAAAGAGTGAAATAGATTAAATATCAGAAGTTTTACTTCTTTTCTCAACTATGTGTTACCAACAGAGGTTACCACATAAATGCATTTTTAAGTCATTAGTCAATGTTGGACATTTTCTCACCACATCAAAAACGCATATGTTCTGGTACTTAACTTTACCACTAACTTGCTATTTGAGTTTAGGAAAGGTTCTTTGTGAGACACTATTTTTATCAATAAAAATGAAACTAATATAGTTTCTCCCTATCTCCCAAGATCATTGTAAGGTTAAAATGAGATAGTAGGTAAATGTAAAGTTTGGCATTTAAGTTCAAAAAGTCAATTCCTCAAAATAAATCAACTGTCCAAATACAGGATAGAAGAAATGTTAAAATAAGATTACAATCGCCTATGAAGGGACATCTCAATTAACTGGTTGCTAAAAGGCTAATGAAATCCAAGACTACAAAATACAACTATTGTCTAGCTCAAGGGACAGACAGGGTACCACACACTGTACTGGTCACATCAAGCAGACATTGCTCAGAACATTGAGAGCCTCCTAAGTAGGACTAAGTGAAGTGTTTGGAATCTGTCATAAGAACAAACTTTCAAACAATCAGGGATGACTACCCAGGACAAGTAAGGTTTCAGAAGTGTTGTCAGTAGAACACCACATGAAAAAAAGAAATCTGAGTTGAAATATGCCTAGCAATTAGGGCTGTCCATAAGTGAAAACACAAAGCTGCAATGTAATGAACTTTCTGTCACTAGAAGGGTTCAAGCATAGGCTAGGTAATCAATCAACTGTTAGTGTGCTATACAGAAGATAGTACTAGATATGCTCCAAAGTCTCTTCCAACTAATTACTTTAAAATTGTGAATATAGGGGCTTCCCTGATGGCGCAGCGGTTGAGGGTCCGCCTGCCGATGCAGGGGACATGGGTTCGTGCCCTGGTCCGGGAAGATCCCATAGGCTGCGGAGCAGCTGGGCCCGTGAGCCATGGCTGCTGAGCCTGTGCGTCCGGAGCCTGTGCTCCGCAACGGGAGAGGCCACAGCAGTGAGAGGCCCGCGTAACGAAAAAAAAAAAAATTGTGAATATATCCAGTGCTCTTTCCTACTGCATGAAATTATTTTCAGTTCAGCATCTGAGAGCTACCAGAAAAGAAAAACAGAGTTATTGCCAGGACATCAGCACAGTCAGAAGAGATTGAAAATGCTATGCTTCTGTACGCAGGTCTGGGATTGTGATTTGGACGCATTAAAAGTTAGAAATAGAATGTCAACAGTGTTGTCCTGCTGGAATTGTGTACTTATTAAGAAGATGGAAGTTTTGAATCAGAAGATCTAAAGGACCTTGCACTTTTCCATACATGTGACAAGTGGCAAAGGAGAAGTGGCAGGAGGAGGACTGGAGGTGTGTGCCAGGAGTTCAGAGACAAGCCACATGCAGCAGTTTGCGAGGTGAGTCAGGTTACCAATGTCGACTGCAGCTCTATTATGAGATGGAACTTTCCCTAGACCCAGTGACAGCAGGCTCTCATTTTGGGAGTAAAGAGCTATACCAGGTTCCAGCATTAACAACAGACCTCTGCACTGCCCACAACATGCCCCTTCCATAGTGTCCCTCCTTTGGAACCAGGGAGTGGCATCTGGCACCTCCCTGTTTTTAATGACCCTGGTCCTGGGGGTGGGGGCAGAAAGAGGAATATTCCAACAGAAGATAATGCAAAAAATATGCAAAAATTTCATTTTTTTCATGGCTAAGTCAGAAAGGTTACTCAAAGGAAAATATCCAAGGATGCGTTTTTATGGTAGTGTGAAGACTGGCTCCCTTGTTCATGAGAGAAAATGTAAGCAGTACTTAGATAAGCAACAGTATCTACAGCATTTTGTGTGAATTCTTTAACTTGTGTTATTGCTTTTACTTTTACGCTGGCTTTCCTAACTATATTTTTAAGACTCATGGGGCAGTATCACTATCACATGCCTCTATATATTATTAGCACTGTAAATGGCGATTTGCAAACAGTACATGCTTAATAAATGTTTGTTTTCTGACAATAAAAGAAAATAGTGAATATAATAGTAACTTTAAAATTAACAACATTATGCAAAGGAGAGACATTGTCATTCATAGAAACAGGTTCCTCCAATGAAATATCATTGAGTAATATGCTAATATGCCATTACTCTGAAGATGATGGGTCTAAGTGGTAAAAGGAGAGGGGGAAAAAACCAATTAGTTCTTATTCACCATTTTCACAGTGAATGCTTATGACTTAGATGCTGTTGTCAAATGCATGATTAAAAACATACTTTTCAACGTGAATATGCAACTTACCTATCATTTCTATTAGTGGAGGCATGAGTTGCTTTTGTTTTGAAAATAAACTTCAAAGAACTTTCTGCTCAGAAATAACTTGAAAGGAGAAAAACTGATTTTATTTAGAGTTAATACTAGGAAAACAATATTGAGACATATGATCAAAATGAAAACTGTTTCATGAAATAAGTTATGACTCAATATTTAGTGACTTGAGTTTGTTTGTTTCATTTAACTCTATAGCCCGTTCAGACTGAAACTGATGGCATAAATTTAAATCAGTTTTCAGAATGCATAACTTTCCATGAGCTATACTGAAAACCTCTTGTATATGTATAGTACACATATATTTATCTGAGGTTACATATAAATAAACACATTTTTTAGACATATCTGGGGAAATCAGAAATTCATTCTAAAATCATATTTGACTATAGGATAAAATTAAATGTATAATTTGGCTCCCCAATCTTTTTGCTATTCACTTATACTAAGTAAGCTCCAACAGGGCTAGTTGACCCACTCCAAACCTACAGAGTCAGAATCATAAGATTTTGAGAACATAACTATCCTAAGGGAACATCTCCTGAAGGGAACACAGAACCAACTGTCTTCAAGGACCAGGCAGGTAATAGAAATATAAGACATCAGAGAGTGACAGAGTTTGTGGAGAACTGCAGACTCTCCCCTGACGAAATGCATCACATTCAATTTATAAAAATTCCCTGATGATGAAACAAACATTTGCCTGTACTAGATCTGACTCCGAGTCAACTAGGTGAAATTCCAGGTCTAATGTTCAGCTATCTTACAGATAGAAAACTGCAGTGGATATTGACTTAAAGCCATTATAGTTAAGTTGTGGCAAAGCTAGATCTAGATTCTAAGTGTTCTGTCTCTTGGTTGTATACTTTTATATTATACAACTGATTCTCTTTCCAATATCCAGATCCTATCATTCTGGCCTTTCAAATATATTCATGTATATAAAAATGGTGTTGAATTGTACATTGATGTCTCTAGTAATCCTAATTCTCTGTTGTTTTTGCTTTTTCCTATTAACAAAAGACTACTACATGAAGTAAAATATAGTGAAAAAACCTTATAAACATACCTAGGTTTCGATAGGAAAGTGATCCTCCTTTACAAGTTACAAAGAACCAAAATTTTCTATTCTCAGAGGTGGACTTAACAATAAAAACTGAGCCTACCATATTGTTTATTCATATCTAGTTCTGCTACATTTGCATACCTATCTCCTTGGAGAGAACAATAAACCATTTTATAATCCCCTCTGCAGTTAGCCTGGCATGGATCTTCATAGTCTGCTATTAATAAAAGAAAGTTTGTTAGGACAAACCAAAGAATAATACATTTTTGCTTTCTAGAAGTAATTTGCAGATAGACTATCAGCCCACTTTTTTTTTTTTGCACATCCTAACCGTGTGTTATTGCATCTTGGGAAAGATTTGTTTTTGCTTAGATGAGACAAGGCAAGCAATTGGAGCCTTCAATCTGGTGATCTGCAAGGATGACATCGTGCCAGGAATAATCACCATGTTTACGTTGGGTATGTCCATCAGGACATTAAGCAATTGTTGCTCCTAAATAGTCAAGAGCAGAGAAGCAAAAAATCTGATGAGTACCATTATTGAAGTGGCTCCAATCTCTTGAGTCCGAATTATAATTATTATTTGCCTCTAAGGCTTCTGATTATATAGGAATTCTTCAGTAACAAGTTATCTTTCCTCGAAATTTGTTCATTCTTGAAATAAAAGCATAGCTCTACCTTGAACACAATGATGAAAGATGGGAGAATGCAGCCCAATCTATTTGTATGAATGGGTTGGATTGATTTCCTTTTTGGCAACTGCAAACTCAAAGCATTAGGAATAAATGTGTTCATTCAACAAAAGTGTCTTATTTGATTGAATCATGTTCTGATCCAAGCAAAAGAGTCTTAGAAAAATGGAAAAGGTTTGTCAGGAAGTAAGATATTCATGCAGTAATGGAAATAAAACCACACACCGGAATTTGTTAAAGACATACATAGACATTCTCATCTAGAATATAAGAATGATATACAGCTCTTCTCACTGACCCTTAGTTGCTAAACAACTATAGTTATTCAGTCATTTCCTGGTCCCAAGACTGTTTATCCAGCCTCCAGTATTAGTACTGCCTATGTCAGTTAGGATTTTGTTGGTTGTAATCAACAGAAATCAACACTGAATAACTACAGACGTTAAGAAATTAACTAGAAGGTTGTTATGTATAGATTCAAAGATAATACTAGTGAGCCAGACTCAAAAAAGGACAACAGTTCAGGGAATCTGCTCGAATTCTCAGAGGAACACATCCAATTGGTCTTATTTGGGACATTACGCCCAGAGATGGCACAATGCTTTAACTGGTAATTCCAACAAAACTGCATAGGGCAAAGGTGATTCCCCAAAAGGAAAAGGGGATGCTATTATCAAATGGGAGAGAGGGGAATAAAATAAACAGGCACTACACTGCTCTTCACATTTAGGCATTGATCAGGATAAGACTGAAAAGGCAGATTGCAACAGAGGCCCAGAACATCAGTACAGGCTTATACCCATGCCTCTCTGTTTTTGTCTTTATGTGACTCTAGCCTTGCTGCCTGACTGCAGGTATATTTTCAATACTGATTTGAGACCAGGCCTGCACGTGGGGATTCTTGTTGTTTTGCCCTTCTTATCGCAAAAAGGAAACCAAACAAACTGCCAAGACCCATTTAACAGGAATCAAGCTGAAAATCTGTGAGGTTCTGTTTTATTTTACTTTGTAGAAAATATAACTGCTCACTGCCAATAGTTTCTGGGTGTTGCTACACATCAGTATACGAGTTTATCATAACAGAAGAAGTATTAAAACAAGGAAAACTTAGTTTTACATAAATCAGAGGTGAATAACCAATTTCCGTCTTTCAGATTTACAATCTTTTACTTATTTAGTTTTTGGCCAGGCCTCGCCGCTTGCAGGATCTTAGTTCCCCAACAAGGGATCAAACCCATGCCCCCTGTGGTGGAAGTACGGAGTCCTAACCACTGGACCATCAGGGAATTCCCAGATTTACAATCTTTTAAACTTGATGTGGAAATAAGGATTGGGGGAATATTTATTTATTTACCAAGAACACCTAAAAACAGTTTTACATGCCCAATATGCACAGTGAGCATTTTGACTGATGAATTTTATTTTATTATGTGCTTAGTAAGCCTAAATGAAATCATTATCAGCAGCAACAATCACTAAAATTTGCTATTTCAGCCCTGTGATGGATGCTGTGCAGACAACAGTCACTGATGTCTACAGCCACTAGTAAGAAGAATGGTCCTATTCCCATGTTATAGGTAAAGATGATAAAGCCCACAGTGGTTAAGTAACATACTGTACTTAGAATCATTTAGCTAGTAGATGCTTAGAACTGGTGGTTAAGGCTTCTTGGACCTCAGTTTTTATCCACTATGTCATAATTCTCTAAAAATCATCAGACAGCTTTGCACAATATTTAAGAAAAATGAATCTAATTTATTCCTATCAAGTGGCTCAAATTTAATTGTATTTACTTAGTCACAGATGTTGTCTATAAAATTTTATAATTTAAAAGGAGGTAGAATTCAATGTCGGGGGTCAAGAGCACCTATAATATTCACATTTCATATTATAAAAACAAATTATAGTAACTCTGTAATGAATTCAGCTAATTCCATTTTTTAAAACTGCTCATTATTCCCATGTTACTAGGAAGTAGACATCACTAGAGACATAGTTTAATTAACCGTGGCTAATATTTATTGGGTAGTCACTATGTGATAAATACTGGATGTAAAAATATGCCCACTTCTTGCTCCACTCTATTCCTCTGCTCTTTTCTTACACTGAAGTTGTCTGTTCTTCTAAACATGCTTACTCATCATCAACACTACTGACATTTTGAATGGAATAATTCTTTGTTGTGGGGACTGTCTTGTATGTTGTAGGATGTTTAGCACCATCCTTGGCCTCAACTTACTAAATGCCAGTAGCACCACTTTCCCACTTGTGACAATCAAAGATATATCCAGAATTTCCCAAATGCCCTGAGGGGTGGAAGAGGAAGTTATGGGTTAAATCACTCACAGTCAATAACTACTGCTCTAGAGTTACTCCCTTCTGTACCTATTTCTTGTACTCACCCCTGACATTTTTTGCAAGAGTCTTACCCTCTCTATAATCATCTCTCCAAAATCTTTAAACTCTCTCTCTTTTAATTAGATTCTTTCCATTGCCTTTAAATACACAAGCTACCCCCTTTTAAGAATACTAATTAATTAATTAAAAATTTTATCTGGCCCCTTACATTTGTCTGAACCCTGTCCTGTCTCTCTTCTCCCCTTCATAACCCAAGTTTCTTGGAGAGACATCTATTCTTGTTGGGTCATTTATTCACTTTCCTTTCACTCCTTACTCCACTCCAAACTGATTTCCATCAGTCCCTCTCCTTCCTTGGCTTCTGTGCATAACAGTCTCCCAATTTTCCTTCCTTTCTGGGAAATCTCTCTCTCTCCCCACTTTCTCTCCTCCCTCCCTCTCTCCCTTTCTCCCTTCCTCTCTTCTTCTTCACTACCTGGCCATAGAATGGTGGTGTTTCTCAAGGCAGAGTCCTAATTCACCTCTTCCTTTCACTCAAGCTTCTATGCCTCAGAGATCCCATGGCTTTAATAGAAATGTATATGGTGAGAGCTCACAATAACCCCAGGTCTCTCCTCAGAGAACCAACCCACTGTGTCCAACTGATCATTTGACATTTCCTTTGCATATCCTAGAGCACCTCAAACTCTATGTGTCCAAAATAAAACTTATGACCATGTCATCTCTACACCTATTTTTGTTCATTTCTCTACACAGTCATTGGATTCTTGACTCATCTTGTTGTGCTACTGAGAAACCTAAATGTTATTCTTGAAATCTCCATTTCCTTTGACCTCTGTATCCACTTAATCACAAAATTATGTAAACTTTACCACTTAAATATCTTTCATTCTATCCACTCTTGTCATATTCATCAGCTCTAGCCTAGTACATACTACTTTTTTTCATGCTCAGAGTTTTGACAGTCTCCTAGTAAGTCTGCCCGAGTCTACTCTGGGCTGCCCCAGGGAAAGTGATACATTTTACTTTTATTTTTTTAAATAATTTATTTATTTGGCTGCACCGGGTCTTAGTTGTGGCACGTAGGATCTTTAGTTGCAGCATGCAGGCTCTTTTAGTTGCAGCATGCACAATCTAGTTCCCTGACCAGGGATCGAACCCAGGGTCCCCTGCATTGTAAGTGTGGAGTCTTAACCACTGGACCACCAGGAAAGTCCCAAGAGAGTGATATATTTTAAATGGAGATCACTGATCTCACTATTCCCTATGCCTTTAAAAACTAAATGGCTCCCCAATGCCATGTGAAACACACATTATTTAAAGTTTATACTACAAGCAAATGACTCTACAAACACTGTAGCTAACTCCTCCTCAAGCTATACAGCAGTGAAATCTGAAAGAACAACAGTAACAACAACAGTAACAAAACAGCAACCAAAACATAAAAACTTTATTATGACTCATGTACTATTCTAAGCACTTTACATACATTAAATAATTTCATTCTCACAAGAGTCCTAAGAGGTAAATATTATTTTTATGCCCATTTCATAGATGAAAATATGGAGTCACAAAGAATCACAAGTCATCTGAAAAGGTCACACAACTATGAATGGTCAGAGGCAGGATTAAAATCCAGAACAGTCTGGTTCTGGGTTCACACCACGTCCTGGACAATCACACTATTTTTGCTCTCAGTAATGTAAAAGTTTTAACTACCTCACAAAATATACACCAGGATTTTTATTTAACTGAACTTTCCTTGCTACTTTTACAGCTGTAACTGCTGTAAAAATTGGAAGAAAACCAAGGTATTCAATTGCGACCATTTAAGAAACATTTATCATTTTCAATCAAATGTATATTATAGTAATGCCCCCTTCCAAACAGCTTGGATGTGAGTGGAAATGGGATCTTCCAGCTAACTATGAAACAGTATGTATCACAGAAGAGCTTGAGAGAGCCATACTAACGATATAAAATGTTATCCGTGATATTCAGTACAAAACTGGATTAAATACATTACAACTTCTAAAGGAGAAGAGGGCATTAATCAGAAGGGAACAGGGAATTCACAAAGGTATACCTCTACCATCAACAACCACCCCCGAAGAACACAGGAAGGGCTGATATTTACTGAACATTTACAAAAGCAAAAAATTGAGTGGAGCCCTTCTCGTGCAGCAACTCATTTACTTCTCACAGTAACTGTAATAAATATTATTACCTATAATTTACAGGTGAGTCAACTGAGACTCAAGACCATGGAGCTAGAAAACCTCAGGGCTGGAATTTGAACCCAACCTAATCTAACTCTAGTTATCATAAAAAAAATAAACCACCTACTTCTTACAGAAAAAATAAAATCATAAAGCATACTGATGCAAAATATAGGTGGAATCTTTCCAGGTCCTGGTCCAGTGGTGAGACTGCCTTGCTAAGAAGTGGCAGAGAAATGAATGAGAAAACCTTCAGAGGCTCAAGGAAAAGGAGCTAGGTTTCCTTATAACAACTGCCCTTCTTGCCTGCTCTGCTTTTTGCTTCTGCTCTGCTCTGAGAGCTTAGTAATTGGTTTTTAAAGTGAAAGTTGTTCTCTAGCAAAAGCTTTTGGTCCAGCTTTTAGGTAGATTAATTTTTTAAGCTTTCAAAGCTTGTTCTTCAAACACTACTCTCTGGCATTGCCTGAAGACGGCAATAACTGAAGACCCTAGACACACAGCCAGAACTGGGGAGTGTAACTGCTGGACAACAGCAACAAAAAGGAAGAGATGATACAATTCAAATAAAAGCTGAAGTGAAAGTTTTCTCCTGACCTCTGGAGAACTTGCTTGAAAATACTTCTCTTAACATGTATTCAAAATGCCAGAATCAGAGACTGCCCTTCTGAAGTACACAAAGTAAAAGAGGGTGAATATTGTCCACAGACTCCTCTAAGTGACAGACTTTCTAACCCAAGTCTTCCTGTAGAATTCCTTTCAGGATTTGCCTGACCATAAGCTTCTCTCTCAGAGACATCTGTAGCGGCAAGATAACTTTTCTGCATATGAAAAATTAAATTTCAAAGACTGATAGGAATTTGAATAGAACAAAATTATCTGGTTGTGAAAAAATAGGCTGCATAGTATTCGGGGACATTTGTAAAAAGAAGTGTGTTTTCCTTCCGATGGATCCACTAAAAAGCCCATCTCAGGCTCAGTGATTAAGCATATGTCAAGACTTCAATAAACATTCATTCATCACGCCATGGACCATTATATGATAAATAAGAGCGCAATCAAAATTTCTTCTGCACTTTCAAACAGAAAGAAGTCTGACCTGAGGATGCAGGGCACAGTTCACAACCCAAGCCTAAATCCAGGCCACAAAAGAACTTAAGATGCCAGGTAGCTTGGAAGAGACACTAGGTGTCTGAACATGTCTTATAGAAGATAATATAGAATTATATTCCACTATTACTATTATAAAAGAAGACCCATTTTGTTGATAATAGAAATGTTAGTAATGTTAGACTAGAATACTCTAAAAAGAGGTCCAAAACTCTAATGTCTCAGACATAGTAGCTGCTTATTTCTGCCTCAGTGCAAAACAGGTGATGTTGGCAGGTGGCTCTTCTCTGCACAGTGATCTGGGTCCATAGTTCTTCCATTCTTACATCTCCAGAACCTTGTTAGTGCCCATACCCCACTAGATGAAGGGGATAAAGACCCACACCAGCTTTTTTAAAGGCCATAAACCAGAAAAGGCACACAGCAAGTCCACTCACATTAATGAAAACTAGGTGCATGTCCCCGTAGAAAGGCCAAAGGGGCTGGGAAGTGTAGTTCCTGTCTGGGCAGCCACCATACAATGCTTCTATTGACACAGAAAAGGACAAAGTGTTTTTGATAGTCACTTAGTCGTCTGCATCTCAACAACAGTACAACTAAGTTCATCTTGACTGACAACAGAATTTCAAAGGCAGACTATTACTAGTTCAGGTTCTAAGGACCACTAATTCAAAATCAATGTAAATCTATCAGGAAAATAGCAAATTTAAAAGTAGATAGAATCAAAATGTTGGAATGGCATTATACAGGAGAACTGAAAATTCAACCTTGGATCAATGGTCAAGGGAGAGTAGTATCAACATATACACACTACCGAATATAAAATAGTTAGCTAGTGGGAAGCAGCAGCACAGCACAGGGAGATCAGTTCGGTGCTTTGCGATGACCTAGAGAGATGGGATAGGGAGGGTGGGAGGGAGATGCAAGAGGGAGGGGATATGGGGATATATGTATGCATATGACTGATTCACTCTGTTGTACAACAGAAACTAACACAGTATTGTGAAGCAATTATACTCCAAAAAAGATCTATTAAAAAATAGTTATGCTATTTTATGCTCTTCTATTTCACTGAGACAGTATGTAACAGGATAGTCAGACAGACCTGATTTAAACTAAGGTTCTGTGTATTTCTAGCTGTGTGAGCTTGGGAGAGTCAGTTAAGTTCTCTGATTCTCAGTTTCCTGTTCTCTTAAATGGAATTAACATCATCTACTCATAAAAGTTGTAATGATTAATTAATATGTACATAGAACTTAGCAGTTTATGGTACAAATAAATGTACATAAGGTACTATTACCATTATTATTCTTTGTCATATGTTTTAATTTTAGAGGTTACTGCAACATATCCAAAACCAAGTTCATTATCTTCCCCTGTAAGTCATTTCAAGTTCTTTGCCTGAGAGGTACTTCTAGTATTAGAAAAATACTGGACCTGGGCTCAAAACTTTGTAACCGGCTTTGATTTCCTCTTATCTCTTTATCCAAATTCCAGGTGTATAAATACCCATCATGTGCCTATTCAATCTCCCTAATTCACATTTCTATCATGTTTTTTATGGACTACCACAACATCAACCCAGACTAAATGTCCTAAGGAAAATACCTTGAGGAAAACAGGGAGGGAGAAAAAGTGAAACTTGAATATATGTGTTTAAAGTCAGAAAATAAAATGAATCTCTAGTACCTCTAGTTTGATGGTTGTGGAAGCTGGTAAGGATTTGTCTCCAAATGAATGAAAAAAGGCATCAGATCCCCTTGACCAGGTTTCTGATTCAAAGTGGGCTTTATAGATATCATCACTGAGATGGTATGGCTATACTAAAAGTAGGACAATATTAATAAAATCCTCTTTAACTTCATGGGCACTGAGACCATCAAAATGTCGTAAAGCCCTGACAGCACCATCTGCCTATCTTTTTACTGATCCCTGAACTAACATGTTCTATTCACTAAATAAGCATCTCGTTGTTTAAATCATAAATTGGTATTTTTTACCCCAGGTTTTTTTTTTTTTTTTTTTTGGAACTGCATGTTCCCATAAAACAATAAGGTATATTTTAATTTTTATTGCATGACATGACACATTCAGCTCCAATGACTTGTGTTGAATCACTCGAATTATAAACAGCGGTTCCAGGCAAAAATGCAAACTAGGTCTGGGCATGTTTTTGTACTTTAAAATACAGGGGGGAAATGGCAATTGGAACAACCACTGTTCAGTGTCTTATGGAGATTTGCTTTTAGTCAATGCCACAAACTGAGCCACAGATTCAGCATGGTATCTCTAAAACCAAGCGATCAATAGCTTACCATAAAGATATACTATAGTGCTGGTAGACTTAGTAAGTTGTGTGTTATAATTTCCTATTTTCTGGTACCTCAGCGCTTTCTAGATATTTTCCACAGAGGTGACTTTAATATGCATCAAAGAAAGCAGTCCTGCAGTTCTGTTCCCTCTTGAGTCTGTGCTTATCAGAATATCAAACCAAACAGCAGAAACCAGAACTGGACAAAAAAAAGACAGTGTAAGAAACATGTCTGAGAAGAGGCAAAAGACAGGGTTGCTTGGGTTGATTTTCCTCCCTTCAGCTGTGATCCTTTGTAAGGCTAAAATAAGGGGCCAGTATCATTCAAGCACGTTTATATGGTGTAGGACTTTGTAATGGGCATATTCTTCCAGACAGGCTTATAACACAAACCCCCATAGTGCTGAATCACAGGGCTCAAATCCACAGAGGAAGCCCAGGTTCTAGGAAATTGCAGCAATAGTCCCACATCCTTTAGCGATGAAAAGAACAGTTGCCTGGAAATCGTCAAGGGAGGCATCAAAGTGAGTAGGGATGAAATACCATTTATATAGATACATTAGTCATAAAAGAAAGTCTTCTTAGTGTAACCCAGATGTCTCAAAGTCCTCTGGCCTTTGGGGGTCCATCTGCAATATCCAGATAACGCTGATCCATTCTGTGCACAATAGGAAAACATCCAATATCTTCAAGGTCTCCCAAGGGGCCCACGTTCCTGTTCATCCATTTATAATATAGTCTACTTTCTAACTATTACTCTCATCCTCTCTGTTTCTCTTTTAAGGATAGAGCAGGAAGTGTAGCACATGGGAAAAAGAAAGTTGAAAGAAGAGCAGGATTCTGCTCTGTAACTTTTAACACAATTCAAAGGATTAAACACTGATTAAAATTGACAAAAAGTTTTAATGTCCTGGCAGGAAGTTCCTCATAATTTGTTATTATTAGCTCTGTATTAGGATTTCTGAATTATGAGTTCTAGTAGCAATTGCCTTGTCTAACTTTATCAAGCAAAAGATGCAGCATTATTTCAATTCTTTGTTTAATGAATGAATTACTTAAGAGGTATCCAGAGTTTTCTGAAGGCCTCTAGGGAAAGATCAGAGTACATATTTAAAAGCATTATTTATTTTTCTGACCCTAGTAGTTAGCTTGTCCCATTTTAGAAATGTGGAGACTAACAACCAGACATGTTAAATATCAAGCTCAAAGTCACAGATGGAAGCAGGAGCCCATTTTAAAAATATGCTCTCCTGACTGGTACATTGTTTCTTTGTTGGGCAGGGGGCCCGAGCTTTCTGAACCAGCTCCAAGATCTCCACCTTGTCCCAGAATTTACATTTCTTTGAAGCCAGCAGGTCTTTCAGATTCTTCTTTATGTCTAGGGCACTGATTAAAGCCAGCAATGGGACAAATGCAAAAGCCTCTTCAGAGGAGCATCTTCTCATGATGCTTGGGCACAACTGACTGCCATCTTGATTTTCAGCCATATGACCTTTCCACAGAGGATTAAATTCTTATGAGGATACTATAAGGAGAGGTTGCTTCAAAGACGGTAGGGTTTCATAGTAAGAATCATTTTTACACCAAAGGGCTTCCCTGGTGGTGTAGTGGTTAAGAATCCGCCTGACAACACAGGGAACACGGGTTCGAGCCTTGGTCCGGGAAGATCCCACATGCGGCAGAGCAACTAAGCCCATGTGCCACAACTACTGAGCCTGCGCTCTAGAGCCCACAAGCCACAACTACTGAACTCCGTGTGCCACAACTACTGAAGCCCACACGCCTAGAGCTCATGCTCCACAAGAGAAGCCACTGCAGTGAAAAGCCTGCACATCGCAACAAAGAGTAGCCCCTGCTCTCCACAACTAGAAAAAGCCCACACAGCAACAAAGACCCAATGCAGCCAAAAATTAATTAATTAAAAAAAAATCATTTTTGCACCAAAATACTGAGGCTTCATTTTTTTACTGCTCTGGAAGTAAAAAATAATACCTGGAAGTTTCTAGGTGCAAAGAGAAGACCAGGTTTTAAAATTTTTGTTGTTGTTATTACTGTTGCTGCTATTTTAATGTTCTCAAAGAAATAAAGCTGATTAATGTCCTCATATCTGAATGGCAAAAGGTATTTTGAAACAATTACATTATCTAGATATGTCTAGAAGTCAATCTGCCAATCAATCGTCCCTTTAGAAACTTTTCACTGTAAATGAACAGCAGGTACGGGATTATTAAGTATGCAACAAAATGTCTTTGGTTCAATTAACTAATGGTAATAACAGTCACCTTTTTTTGAGTGTTTGCTATGTGCTAAATTGTGAGCTGAACACTTTACATCAATTATCTCTAATTCCTATAACAATTTTTTGAGAGATGAGCATAATGAACAGTTGTTTGAATAAAAAATAGTGTCAGTGTAGCATGGCTCCTCCTTTTCTATAGTTCTTGTGGAATATCCTTCCTATACTCTGTTCTCTGGGTGTGTTCAGTCACGCTGCCCTACCTTCTTCAAACAAAGGGAGGGAGCACGAACCCCAAACTGGCCATCGAGAATGCCTTCATTTGCCTGACCACAGTCATAACCCAAGCAGATCCAGTCAGATCTGCCAAGGCCTCTGTGAGCAGCAATTCCTCTGGGCTTTCTATTGTGGAGATGTAAGTGGAGATGGCAGAGGCCTTCCTGCCTGATCCAGAGAAAGTATGAAATGAAGCTGAGCAAAGAACAACCAAGCCAACAGGTGAAAAGAGAAACACTGTCTCAGCAACATCTTTTGAAACCTCCGCACCAAACTATGCCTAAAGCCAGAACTACACTTGGGTTTCAGTTACGTGACCAGTCAATTCCTTTTCTAGTCAATGGAGTTGGATTTGGATTTCTGACACCTCTAGCCAAAAGAGGCCAGACTAAACTTTATGAATGAAATCCATTTTACAGATGAGAAATACATATCAAATAAATTACTCAAGGCCACTAAAGTGGTGAAGCGAGGTTTAAAACTAGGTCTCTAGACCCTACAGAGCATGTGCTGGAAGTTGGTGTGAGAGTCTAATGCTTGCTGTCCTTGAAGGCATCATATACTTAGACTTTTTGTCCCTCTAGCTGGAGGTAATTTGTCAGTTGTGCTCGAAATCTCAATCTTCCTTATCACCCATGGAGCACAGTTTTGAGACAGTGGCTGACACCAGCACAGTGAGACTAAGTGGTTATCCAACATCCAATTTTTAGCCTTGTATTAATCAATGGATGGAAGGGGGTGTGGGGATAACAAAGAAAAAAGAAAATCCTGCCCTCAAGGAGCACTGAATTAAAGAAAGTGCAGAGAGACAGATGAATAAGCAATTACAATATGATATTATAAGTACCAGAGTTATTTACGCAGTGAGATACAAGGGCAAGAAAAAAGTGTGAAAAGATAACTGCAGAATGTGAGATTTCCCAAAGAGATAATACTTAAACTGAGGGTTAAAAGAATAGAAGCTTGGCCATTATAGAAAATTGAAAGTACATTGTTGGTCAGGAATATTCTAAGACATAGACAGTCAGCCAGATACAGTTAGAAAATGGATTTGGATAAGCATCAAATCCATGAGTCTAACTTCATTAATGCTGGTCTTGCATTTCTTTTTGAACTGACTAAATCAGTACTTGAATTCTAGTGCTTTACTTACTCTTCTAGGATGTTTTAAGGCAAATCTATTTCATTCAGTTCAACAAATATTTACTGAGCAATTTTTTTTTTTTTTTTTTTTGTCCACGTGGCGTCTTGCAGGATATTAGTTCCCTGACCAGGGATTGAACCCGCACCCTCCCTTGGCAATGAAAGTGCAGAGTCCTAACCACTGGACTGCCAGGGAATTCCCACTGAGCACTTTTTTTTTTTTTTTTGCGGTACGCAGAGCCTCTCACTGTTGTGGCCTCTCCCGTTGCAGAGCACAGGCTCCGGACACGAAGGCTCAGCGGCCACGGCTCACGGGCCCAGCCGCTCCGCGGCACGTGGGATCTTCCCGGACTGGGGAACGAACCCGCATCCCCTGCATCGGCAGGCGGACTCTCAACCACTCTGCCACCAGGGAAGCCCCCACTGAGCACTTTTTATACCCAGGCTCTATGCTAGGAAATGAGTAGATGCCTGTGGGCAGGAGTGGGGCATGAGGAGGAGGAGTGGCTGGGGAACAGAGCTGGGTTATAGAGGATACACTCTCAACAGTCAGGTTCTTCGAGGAGTTTATCCAAAGAGGGAAATACAAATAGATAATCTCAACACAAGACGATAAGTACAGTTCTTCTGCTGTAAGAGCACAAAGAAAGGGCTCAGAGGAAATACTTGGAGGTTATGGCATTTGACCTGAATCTTGAAGGAAGAATTAGAATGAGACTAATTGAAAAAAGGGTGAGAAGGGCATTCCAGACAGAAGGCACAGGAGCAAATACAGAGGAGAGAAACCACACAAGGTATGTAAAGACTTCACAATAATGTGGTATCATTTCAGCAGCAAGTGGCTGAGAAGTAGATAGAGACTAGGACACAGAAGACCAAAAGATCTAAAACTTTATTCCATGGGCAATGAAGAACCACCAAAATGTTTTAAGCAGAAGTGTGACGATGCCATGCTGGTTTTAGCTGTAATACAGAGAATGGAGCTAAGCAGGGGAGAACTGAAGATCAAGTTGTTAGTGAGAAGGCTAGTGTAAAATTTAAACCTACTGGATGCACTTTAAAATACAGTTTGGAGAGCAGCTATAATTCAGGAGCATTTAGACTCCATTCTCTATCGGCCAAGGCGTTGGTGCAAAGCTGTCCAAATCCTCTGGCCTCTTTGGATTATAAAAGCAAGGTAGTTGTACAGTTGGCTGTGCAGGTTACAGATGAAAGCCATATTTAAGGTTAGCTGTTAAAGAAGCCTCTCGATCCTTTAAATATTCCTCTACTCAAAAAAGGATTTTACTCTGTTCTTCCTTCAGCAAGCCTAACCAAACAAAATATTGTTGGCAGGAAAACAAATTATACAGTTCACTGCTAAAACCAATGCAATAAAATCAACTTGTTTGGATAGCCTTTTGTTTATTTTAAAGTCACATCGAAGCTCTTATTATAACATCTCAAAGGTAAATTCCAAACACAGATAATTTCAGAGTCAGGCTGAAATAGATCAAAAAAGTGCATTTATACATTAATCCTGGGGGTTTTGTTAAGTACAATATTTTTCTAGAAGTGTGAAGTTTGAGCATGCAATCCATAATTACCACTACAGTAAATAAGAAAATTAATTCCAAGGACAGTATTTTTCACAGTTATAATATGCAAACTAACTGGAGTTTTTAGAGTTAGTATAAACTAGGAGGTGGTGAGGAACTAGCTTTTTGGAGTAGTTGAAATGTTTAGAAATTTTATAAGAAGCCCAATATATATTCTGTATTTTGAAGGTGGTACAGTGCTACAGTCTTTCTCTGAGATTCTTCTACATTGTAGAGTTTATGAAATAGTGGGAACCATCAGTATTTATCATTACAGCATATCATCTAAACTGATGAGTTTTAATTTGAGAATTCAGTTTTGACTTGGGTTAGTTTGTCGCATTGACAGTGACTGAAAGTCAATTCAGTTTTTCTCATGTAAGAAAAAAAAATGTTTGAAGAGTACTGGTATAAATCCGAAGAAAACAGAACTATCAAGGAGCTAGGTATAGATGACACTGATGACGTGGAATTACTAGTGGATCAGATAAGTATGAATTTTACTGTCCCTCCTCTATTCAACCACTTCTATAAACAGAACATCCATTAAATGCTAGATTTGTGAAAACCAACTCCTTTCCTTCACCCCAAACTTGGTGATCTGATGACATGCCTCATCTTCCAGCAAGTCCCATAACCTGTGCCTAAACTACTCAGCATATGTTATTCTTTTGACAGCAGTGATTTGTTCAAGGATGGAATTATGGCTTATATTATAACAATTATAACCATAAAAACTTACTTCTAGGAGTTTTTCCTGAACTGTTAGCAAAGTTGACTACCCATCAGGTTCGGGTAGATCACGCTCTATATTGGCAAGGGGCCCCTGCCTAATGGCATGTTTCCAGGACTCAGGCTGATGGAAGCACCATCATGACACAGGCTCCCATGATCACAGCTCCAGGAAAGAGAGAATTTGACAGACTGCATATGTCCCTTCCCCTCGCAATTCATAGGCCAAAAGAAACCATATGAGTTCTAACTTGCATTTGTAGTGCAAAGCCCATCTCTGTGTTATCTTCTACCCAATGGAAATGAGACTCAATTCCCAATCAGTCCCCTTCCAACCCTGAAATTCTAAACTCTCTCCTTCTCCCTTTATTCATGCTTATACAATGACCAACAATTTTCTGAGTTATCTGTTTCTTGCAGCTCCTTGTTAAAGGCAAAAAATAATAAGCAAACAACTTAATAACATTCTGTTTGTTAATATCTTCACCTAGAACTCATGATAATTAGGCACATTATATGTCTAATAATAAATCATAAGTATCCACTAAATAATAAATATCTACCAAATTAAAACTTTAGAGGTAAACTGTATCTAAGCATTTTATCACTGGATATAATCATAATTAAATAAACTCCATTAAACAATTTAAACTATATGGCACATTTGATATATATTTTTTTGCTGCAGCAAATTACTGTAATGTTGAAAACAACACAGATATACTCTTTCCATTTTGACAGCCAGAATGCTGACACAGGTTTCACTGAGCTAAAATCAATGTGTCAGTAACTCTGTGTTCTTCTCTGGAGTCTATCAGGGAGAATCTGTTTCCTCACCATTTCCAGCTTTCAGAGGCCCCCCACATTACTTGTCCCATGGTCATCTTCAGAACCAACAATACTGCATCTCTCTGGCTCCTGTTACATGGTCACATGTCCCTCTGACCACAGTAGAAAAATGTTCTCTGATCTTAAGGACTCATGATTAGTTTGAGCTCACCCAGATAATCCAGGATATTGCCCCAATCTCAAGGTCCTTACCTTAATCACATCTGCAAAGTCCCCTTTTCCATGTAAGGTAACACATTTACGGGTTCTGAGGATTAGGAAACGACACTGTCAGGGGAGTGTGGCATTATTCTGCCTGCCACTGTGTACCTGCTGCTTTTGGATGCTTCAAACCATGTAAAGCAGACAAACCACAGCAATACAAGTATCATACAAGTTAGCTCTATACTTAGACAAATCTATTCTAAAAATAACACCAAAGGTTTAAGAAATTAGTGAACTATTTTGAAATAGTTTTACGTCACCCTACAATAATAGATAGGCTTAGTTTGAAATGTCCATCAGGAAAATGACTGTGAAAGCCTTTTGTAACGGTGAGATGAACTTTTAAAGTCCCACTTTTAAAGTTCGCATGACACATATACATTATTGATACTATGTATAAAATAGACAACTGATAGGAACATACTGTATAGCACAGGGAACTGTACCTAATGCACTATGGTAACCTAAATGGGAGGGAAGTCCAAAAGGGAGGGGATATCTGTATGGGTATGGCTGATTCATTTTGTCATGCAGTGAGGCTAACACAACATTGTAAAGGAACCATACTCCAATAAAATTTAATTTTAAAAATAAATAAATAAATAAAAATAGAGTTTGCATGACATAATCCATTGTTCTGTCAGTTTGCCATATTGACCTGACTTGTTAGAATTATTTAAAAGTTGATGCATCCCTTATTAACATAATATTATAATTAGCAGGGCCATGTAGAGGTTTCATATCCTAGAAAGTAAGAGATTGAGTCTATGTAGTTAGCTGTCTTTTTTGAGAAATTTGCTAATTTGTTATCCAGGAACAGGCTGTATAACTTTTGTTACTTGATAATTGTGTAGGAACTTATCATTCCTTGCCATACAATAGAGTTCTTAGATTTCAAGGACTACTTGTCTTAATTTACAACTCCCTATGTTCATGCTTCACTGCTTATACAGTTAGAAAATAATTTTGTTAGATGTAATATGTAGACAAATACCTAATGAATATAATAATTTTTTTAAATATGTATATATACACACATATACACACGTGTGTTTATGCATGTGTGTGTGTATATATCCTGACTCATGAATATAAATTTGAAACAAGGAGTGCTATTTAAAAGTTAACAACTGGAAGAGTTCAAATGCCAGTTCATCAAAACAGATGCCAGCTGCAAAACAATGAATGCCAGCTCTAAAGAACCGCTGGTACATCCACAAGTCATGCTTATTGAACCTTTTTAACACTATGTAACTTTTTTATACTCTGTATTTTCTTTTCTAATTATCATTATGAACACAGTAACCTTAACAAACTAAAATTATTTCAATCAGCCATAATAGCTATGATGGTTTTTGCTGCTGTCATTTTTACTGAAACTGTGCTCAGATTTCTTGGCCAATGGAGACTCTTTAAGTTAGCTCTATTTTCTTCCAGCACTGCCCTTTCAAGGGATTCTGATCTCTTTTATTAGAGAAGACTTTGGGACACCCATATCAAGGGGTGAGATGCATGAGAGCTCATGGTGGTCAAAATTGCCGTTGTAACTGGACCACTTGTGAAAGAGCTGTAAAAAATATATTTGAAAGTCACTGATTATTCCAAGTATTCCAATATATACTGTGATATTTTATCACACTATTTTTAAAGAATAAGGTTTCATACTTTAAAATTTTCCTACTACATAAACACCTCAGACGCATACCTATACTCAAACCCTTTACTCCATTTCTTGAGGAAATAATTCCTATTTTCTTCCAAACTTTTCAACAACTACACAAATTTTTTTTTTGGCGGTACGTGGGCCTCTCACTGTTGTGGCCTCTCCCATTGCGGAGCACAGGGCCCAGACGCGCAGGCTCAGCGGCCATGGCTCATGGGCCCAGCCGCTCCGTGGCATGTGGGATCTTCCCGGACCGGGGCACGAACCCGTGTCCCCTGCATCGGCAGGCAGACTCTCAACCACTGCGCCACCAGGGAAGCCCTACATAAATCTTTTAAACTTATGAAATCTGAGAACTATAAACGTATGCATTTATTAAAATACATTTTACTAGCACTAAGGATGTTTGGTATTCATTTTAGATAGTTGATTGGAGACACACAACAAAAATGGGGTGAACCATGCTAAATACCTATCCAAATTGATAGATAATTCATGACATTTATGAACAATGGAAGTATAAAAATACGTACTCAAGTAAAATAATCATTTTTTCCTGTTTTTTGTAAGTTATAGAGAAAATCAAGTGAATCGTTATTAGGGGCTTAAAAGCTTAATAAATGGCATGACTTAGGTTTAACAAACATACTCTTATTTCAAAGTACATGTATTTAGACTCCATATTTTCCAAAATTTAAAAATGCACATGAGAACTACATTTACCATTATGGCCATTCACTGAGAATAATACATCTTGAAAATATATTCTCCAAAATGATTATGTCTTCTAGAGAATCCAGTAGTTGGGGAAAAGTGTTTTTTTTCTTCTCTTCTCTTGCTAATATGACTATGAGGCTATTTAAAATAGCAGGCATATTAATTTTTCTATGTTTAGGAGAGTTTAGCCTCTTCAACTCAACCTTGGATTCTTGAAATTTACCTACTCATTCATACAATTATAATGTATCTACCATTTACGGTTCTAAGTACAGGGAATAAAATAATGAAGAAAGTAAATGCACTTTTCCTGAAATTCTGTTTTGTCTTTTGCTATTCCACCCTAGCGCCTTCCTCCTGGCTATTTCTGATTATACTTAAGAACTCTGCTTAGGCACTATATTTTCTGGAAAACCTAACTTGATGCTCCAAGAGTGAAAGACGTTCTTTCCATATGCTTCCACAATGCTCTCTATTTAGTTCTTTTGTAACATTTTTATCTTGGACAGTCATTGGCTATTTTCTTGTCCAGACTCTCCCTGCCCCTCAGTGTCCTACAAGCAATCACTCTGGCATTCACCATGGTGTTTCCATGGCCTAAAATGTGCTTGAAACAATCAGATATCCGTAAATATTTACTCATTAAATTAATGTGGGTTAATGCAGGGGTGGTGTGTCCACCTTCCAAACACTTACTCTTTAATGAGTACAGTAAACAGACATAGATATTGCAGGATTATACATGCACCCCTATAGTAGTTATGGAGTGTGATGAGAGCGAGAAGCAGAGGCAATTAACTGGGACTTGGTGAGCCATGGTCCTCTCAAGGGAGAGACAACACCTACAGCTGTCTGCATCCGAAGGGCTGTATAACACTAGAAGGAAACAAGGTCCTTGCATTTCCTGACTGCTTTTTTGGAACCTTACCCAAATTATAAACAGCTATTTCCTGTTTATCCTTACCCCAAAAAACATCATGGAATGCCCTAACTCTGAAAGACAGATAACAGAATGTCTCTCCATTTCAGGTTAATCAACGTTTTACCGTGAATTGAATGAATAACTAGATAAATATTCCACACCAAGGGCTAAATGACTGAAAGACAGAAGCTTATCAACTGCCACTTTTGTCAAACTGTCCCAATTTCACACTCTGGCACTCTTCCTATCATGGAAGGGAAAAGATACTAACTTGGAACAATGATCAAGAGAACTATAATATAACAATGATCAGACCAAAATGAAACGGGTTTCCTCACCTGTCGTCAAAACACATAACTAAAGGTAGCGGTTAGAAATTCACATTAAAATAGAGGGAGAATGACATCTACTGGTTGAGAGAATTCGGCCTACTGGACAGCTGATAATGGTTTCTCCCTATAAAGTTTAAATGTTTCTTACACATAAAATTCCACTTAATGATAAAGGGAGTTATCTACACACAAAGCAGGAGGAACTGACCAATTATCTGTGCAGGTCTAAGAGTAATGAAAGAAAATTAATCCTTAATTGGCTAGCATCGCAATTGGAAATATTTTACAAATGCCTTTAAATGCCTTTGATTTTATTTCTGTACATTAGGTAAGCAGTATTTCATGATCATCTCTTGTACAAAACTAAAAATCATCATCTTGCTTATTAATAAAACATAAAGATTTGGGTGATAATTTTTTTAAAAAAAAATCATTTATTATAGTTATCACAGGAGCTTCCTGCACTACAAATTATTTGTACTCTGAAAAATAACCATCAGGAGAAAATGTGTGTGACCTCAGGTTTAGTGATGAGTTCTTAGGCAGAGCACCAAGGCATAATTCCTGAAAGATATTTGATAAGTTGGACTTCATTAAAATTAAACACTGTTCTGTGAAAGACACTGCTGAAAGAATATAAAGACAAGCCAAAGATTGAGAGAAAATATTTGAAAATCAAATCTGGTAAAGGGCTTGTATCTAAAATATGCGTAGAACTCGTAAAACTCAACAATAAAACAAACTTTAAAATAGCCAAGACAATTTAAAAATACCCAACATTTCTGAACAGACACTTCCTCAAAGAAGATACAGAGATAGTAAATAAGCATATGAAAAAAAATGTCCAACATCATTTGTCATTAGGAAAACGCAAAGTAAAACAATAACTGGTTACCTCTACATGCCTATTATAATGACTAAAATCCAAAACGCTAACACTACCAATTTGCATGGAGCAACAGGAACTCTTATTCATTGCTGGTGAGAACGTAAATGGTACAGCCACTTTGGAAGTTTAGCAGTTTCTTATAAAGCTAAGTAAAGCCTTACCATACTACCTAGCAATCAGGCTTTTAGGATTTACCCAAATGAGTTGCCATTTATGTCCACACAAAACTTTCACATGAATGTTTATAGCAGCTTTATTCATAATCATCAAAAATAGGAAGCAACCAAGATGTCCTTCAATAGGTGAAAGGACAGGCAAACTTGATATGTCCATACAATGGAATGCTTTCAGCAATAAGGAATGAGCTATTCAACCATGCAAAGACAATGACGAATCTTGCATACATATCGCTAAGTGAAAGAAGCCAGTCTAAAAAGTCTACGTTCTATACATTTCCATTTGTATGGCACTCTGGGAAAGGCAAAACTATAGAAATGGTAAAAAGGTCAGTAGTTTCCAGGTGTTTGAAGAGGTAAAGAATAAGGGATATTTTAGGGCTGTGAAATTATTCTGTATAGCAATGTAATGTTGGATACATGACGCTATGCATTTATCAATACTCATAGATTCTTACAGCACAAAGAATGAACCTTAATATATACAAATATAAAAAAATCAATTAGGAGATTGAGGAGCCCAAGATGCAATGCGGACACTGGCAAAAGTATCTAACTGTGTAAAAATGTATGACACACCTCTGAAGTGGGTGTGAGGAAAAGTGCTGCCCTAAGTAACACGGGAAACAATGTCAGACTGTAAAACTAAAGACAAAAGGAATTGCAGGCAAGCACGCTATGCACTGCAGTTGCTAAAGTGGTTTCCCATAGGGATAGGGATTAACAATTCTAAAATCACAGGACGAGTGTACTGGGATTGAACAAATAAGTAAATGGATGACAGAAGGAGCCAGGATTCCCACTGTTGGAGTGAAAAGTTACAGATAAGCAAGGGAAGAAGACTAGAATAATCCATGTGGTACTGGATAAAAGTCAGAGACATCAGGGTGAATTCGTGTTTAGTGTAACATTGATACAGATGGACATTGCACTATATGATTATATACATAAATACATGTTATGTGTGCACACACAGGTTGGTATTCACACATGTATTTTCTAGCTCTATCTTCTGAGAGGCCCTAGAAGTAATGACACTCAATAGCAAAAGGTCCCTTTGGTCCTAAATTCCACATTACTTAGCATTTATCATTTCACTGCGTCCCATTTAGTCATGTGTATGTTTCACAATCTGCCCCTGACTTCAAGACTGTATAAAGAGGACCCATATCTCTTCTAACTAGCAGCTCCAGTGGGATGGTTAAAGGAATCATACATAATTGTAACCAAGGGGGAAATGCCTTATGACATTAAACTTAAGAACTTAGGCTTACATACATTATTCATATATTCAGTCCTTCATAAACTTTTACTGAGTGTCTACTATATTCAGGTAACTTTAGTAAGTGCTGGAGATGCACAAAAGAACCAAAGAATAAAGCCTCTGTCATCAGGGACATTAGTCTAGGGTCAAGAGACAAAAAAGTCAAAACAAGTAAAATGTTGGGCTTCCTGGTGGCACAGTGGTTGAGAGTCTGCCTGCCGAGGCAGGGGACGCGGGTTCGTGCCCTGGTCTGAGAGGATCCCACATGCCGCGGAGCGGCTGGGCCCGTGAGCCATGGCCACTGAGCCTGCGCGCCCAGAGTCTGTGCTCCGCAACGGGAGAGGCCACAACAGTGAGAGGCCCGCGTACCACAAAAAAAAAAAAAAAAAAAAAAGTAAAATGTAATAAGAGCAAAATTATCAAAATTGTGACAAATGTTACAAAGCAAATAAATCAGGGTGATGTACAGAAAGAATCTGGGTTAGGCCTACTTTAGAATATGAAAGGTCTCTCTCAGATTACATTTGGATCTGAGATTGAAGGAGTTAAAAGATGAACATTTATTCTATTATTAACACGTGAAAAGTCTAAGAGAGAACCTGACAGTAAGAAGGAAAAGTAGGCCCACAGGAGCTGTTGAAAGAACAGTGAGGAGCCAGTGTGGCTGAGGCATATAGTTCGAGAGAGAGAGCCAGGTGGCATCAGCTATAACTGCAGGGAGAAGACAATGCAGGGCCCCCACAGATCGTGCTAAGAGAAAGCACTGAAGAGTTTTGAAACTGGGGATGATTTATGTTTTAATATTACAACTCTGGTGGCTCTGTATAAGATGAATTGTAGCACATCAAAACTGGAAGCAAACAGACCAATCAGGATGCTACTTTAATAGACAAGAGATAACTACCCAAACTTTGACCAGCATAGGACTCCCAAAAAGCAGCCCCTGGCTTACATTAGTCCTCTGCTAGAGAGATACCACAAATAACTTTTTTTTGGAAAACCTCTAAATTCTTCATTTTCCCCAGTTAACCTTCTGAGAAAGTCAATTTCAATTCAACTCAGCTCTATGGACATATATTGACCCTTTTTTTTTTAACTTGGCCACTATGTTTATTTATTATTTTAATACATCTTTATTGGAGTATAATTGCTTTGCAATGGTGTGTTAGTTTCTGCTTTATAACAAAGTGAATCAGCTATACGTATACATATATCCCCATATCCCCTCCCTCTTGCGTCTCCCTCCCACCCTCCCTATCCCACCCCTCTAGGTGGTCACAAAGCACCGAGCAGATCTCCCTGTGCTATGTGGCTGCTTCCCACTAGCTATCTATTTTACATTTGGTAGTGTATATATGCCCATGCCACTCTCTCACTTTGTCCCAGCTTACCCTTCCCCCTCCATGTCCTCAAGTCTGTTCTCAACGTCTGCATCTTTATTCCTGCCCTGCCCCTAGGTTCATCAGTACCAATTTTCTAGATTCCATATATGTGTGTTAGCATACAGTATTTTATTTCCCTTTCTGACTTACTTCACTCTGTATGACAGACTCTAGGTCCATCCACCTCACTACAAATAACTCAATTTCGTTCCTTTTTACGGTTGAGTAACATTGCATTGTATATATGTGCCACATCTTCTTCATCCATTCGTCTTTGACACCTTTTGTACTGTGGCAGACGTGTATGACAAGATGTGTAGGAACAGACCCCTGCCCACAAAGTCTCCCAGTCTAATAGAGGAAACAACATGGGTACAAATAAAATCAGAGAATTTGCCATATACTGCGTGAAATAAGATCTCAATTTGTTTCTCTTATATCTACCTCCTTCACAGTTCAGAGGATGTTTCTAGGATTGGATAATCAAGTCCTAACAGTTAAGATTTTTATGTCCCCTTTCTAAACCCTATCCACCATTTTTTCTTTCTCATGTGAAAACCTATTTTTAACCTCAATCCAAAGAGAATTGAGGCTTCCAATGGTCTTTAGATGTACTCTTGGGAGATCACAGCTGAAGGCAAGAATGCAATCTAAGCAGGCTGTTTAATTTTATATATATAAAAACTTCAGATGAGAAGCAAAATGCTCAGAGATTAACATTTATTTTTGCAGCTAGGAGAAAGGTGTGATGGAAGCAAATTAATTTGAGCAGATACTTTGCTTTAAATATTTCAGAGCAATTTCATCTCAAGATAAAGTGGAATTCTCCATATGCTGGTGATATTGCCATCAACTTAATCATTTAATCTGGACCTTTCCAGCGCTTGCTTTCTTCTTGTAAATAATATTTAAGGACACCAATTTAATCAATAGTACCACACTCACCTAAATAAATCTAAGTAAAGCATCATTGTACCCCAACTAATCTCTGCTTTCTCACATTTATTCTACATGTTTCAGGTATTAGAATTGTATTTCTTTAACAATGATTCTCTTCACAAGTCAACTGGGAAAAATAAAGGCTTTTTTTTTTTTTAAATCACAGCAGAATAAAAACATGCATAACAAACTAATTGAGAGTAGTTAGAAAGAGGGATTCATGACCCTCTCATAATCGTATTTACAAGATTTGACTTATGGGAAATGATATGAATCTTTTTAAGCAGCAGTGTATTCATTAAAAAAAAAAACTTTTCCTGAATTCAAATATGTAAAAAGAGAAACAGACAAGAAAAGGACTAATTAGAAAAGCTAACTATACCACAACAGTTTAGAATTTAGATTTCAAGCGAAAAGAAGATGCAACATTTTTAATTAGCAACATGGAGGATAAATAGAAACTTCTCTAGTCATAAAGGTATGAGGGGCTTTCTGCTTTCAATACCTTAATGGACTAGATTCTCTGAATTGATTTGTAACTAGCATATAACTAGACCCTTGAAAAAATTAAAGGCATTTCCCAAGCAGGAGGGGAAGAGAGGAAGAGAAAGCTGATACCTGAGAGCCATAAATAATGCAAGAGCCAAGAGGGAGGCAATGCCAATTCCAGGACAAATATAAGACCGAGTTTTAAGTCCTACAAGAGAAAGATGTAGACCCAGAGACTCCCTTTCAGAGAATTACAGTGATCCAAGGGTGTGACAAATTCCTGGCAATCAGAAGAACAATTATGAATCCTCTCTGAAAATAAAAATTGTCCCTAGTTTAGACACTTGGGATTCTCACAGATTAACCTCAGCATATAAACTAACATTAAAAAATGATGTACAAGAAAACAAAAGTCTGCATGAGATTGACACCAAAACCAAAAATAAACAACGGGCAGACGCTCCCAAGATTTTAAGATTTTAGAATTGTCAAAATGAATAGATAATAGCTAATACAGAAACATATTTTAGAGGATGGAATGACAAGCAACAGGAGGCTATTAAGAATGACCAGTCATATCTAAAATACAAATTCAAAGGGAATTTCTATCACTTAAAAATATAATTATTGGAACAAAAAACAATAAGTGGACAAAGAGTTGACTAGGAACCAACTAAAGAGAAAATAACTGCACAAAATATATATTTAAATAAATTACTCAAAGTAAAGCATTGAGAGACAAGATAAGAAATATGAAGGAGTTATTAAGAGAATATATAGAACAGAATAAGGTCAAACATATATAATCAGTGTTCTATCAGGAAAGAATAGAAGAGTGGAGGGGAAGAGGTATTGAAAAAATAATGGCTACGAATTTTTCAGAACTGAGGATGGAGATAAAGGTAAATTATAAACTAAACAGTATAAATTAAATGAGATCCAATATTAGACCTACTGTAGTGACACTAAAGAGCACAAAAAACAAATAAAATATTAAACTTAAGCAGAATAAAAAAGGTTAATCGAGCAGGAACAAAAATAGAGTAACAGCAGACCTTCTAAGAGCAATAATGAAAACAAGAATACAATGGCATAATATGTCCAAACAGCTGAGGTGGAGGGGAGGGGGGGAAGTCATCCTAAAACTGTATTCCCAGCAAAACTAGTTTTCAAGGACAAGGGTAAAATAAAAACATTTCTCGATAAACAAAAATGTGATCAATTTTACAGAACTTTACTACAAAAATTTCTATTAATATACTTTAAAAAGAAGGAAATGACCCCAAAAGAAAGTCTGTGATGGAAGAAGGAAAATGAGGGCAAAATACCCATGAATACATATGGCTACCTAAATGTAGCCAAATGAATACGTATGGCTACCTAGTTATTTTTAAATAGGAATGTAACTATCCCTCTCCCAGGGTATTCAGAAATGTGGTGAGGGGAGTATTTCTGATTGTCACAATACTTAATGACTATGCTACTAGCACTTAGCTGTAAGGCCAACAATACTAAATACCTGTAAAGAGAGATGGCAAGATCACTTTCAATGCATATTGATAAATGAAGCATTTCAGTTAATATTTCATTTTAGTATTATCCGTATCTCACTATCAGAATCCCATTTTTTCCCAAAAACATACATTTTTATCTCTGTAAGCATAAAAGCTATTTATGTTATCACTTGGAAAATATTTAAGACCATATATGTTTAAAACTATACATAATCTCACTACCCCAAAAAGAAAGGATAGCAATATATCAATATTTCAAAGGATACAGATCCTAACATTTTCATTCTGTGTGTATTTACATATTTGAAGAATTACATTGTGGCTATTACAACTGCTATTTTTCACCCAGTTTATGTTGTTTTTTTCAAAATATATTTATAGTCATACATTTTCTCTCATGTCAATGTCTCGTTTCCTAGTCTCTAAGGCTGCTTAGCATTCCAGCACTTGATGTAACACAGCTGATCTAATGTCTCCAATGGCCAATATCTGAGCTCTTTCTGATGTTCACTGTTATAAATGATGCTGATATTTCTTGCCCTTATTGGTCTTTTTAGCCATGTGAACTACATTTCCTTTGATTGCATCTTCTCCAAAATTTCAGAATTTTTACAACTGGCTCAATTCCAATTGTGGCTACTTTTGCTTTTTTATAGTAACCAACATATAATGGTTCAACCCACATATTTCTAAGGTGTGAAAGATGCTTATATATATAACTGGTTTTAGTGCCCAAACCCTGCCATGTTATACCACAACTTTCCCATTATAGAATACATTAAATGACACATTTACTGAAATGTACTTTACATATCATAACTTTCACTCTTTTAAAGTTTACAGTTTGGGATTTTTTTAGTATATTTTACAAAGTTGTGCAACCATTACCATTATCTAATTCCAGAATATTACAATCATCCCCAAAAGAAACCCCATACACATTAGCAGTTATTCCCTTTGCCCCCTCCCTGCAGTCCCTGAAAACCACTAATCTGTTTACTATTTCTTTGATCTTTCTCATCTGAACATTTTACATACATGGAATCAAATAATAAAATATATTGATTAAAGAACCAATCCCAATGTCATGCAGTAAATATTTATTGAATTACTACATTGCACACTTATTTATTAATACAGTCCCAGTTTTCCATGAGGTCTCAAAGATTATCAGCCCGTTTCACTTTATAAGTAAGGAGAATTATGACTGGAAGATGAGATGATTGCTTCAGACCACCCAGAGAAAGGGGCAACCCTGATCTTCTGATTACTATTTGAAGTTTCCTTTTTCTATACTAAGCTACATGCACCCTAAACTGAGACCCCCAAAAGACACACCCTGACACTACAGATACTGACCTAATTCTCTTTCTAGGTAACACAAAATTAATGAAAGAAAAGAGAATTAGGGATGTGGGAGTGGGAGGTATGCATGTTGGTAAACCAACCAATGCTATTAAGAACCAATATAAACTAATTCAACTTTCATTTGCAGCCACAAGCAATGTTTCTTTTGCATCCTTCTAAAATGATTCATTATAATTAATTATAATCTGGCTAATTATATCTGGCTTGTTCTTTCCCTTCCTTTTCCACCCTCTCCCTTCCCTTCCATTTTCTTAGCTTCCTTAATAGTTAATTCTTATATCCATTAAGTACAGCAAAGCAAAGTAGGTATTCACACACTGGGAGAGGAAGAATGCGTTGGTCCAGAGAAGGACAGGCTGAAGTATTGCCATAGATGGGGGACCTCAGGCAGAGTATCAGAGCCTGTCCTGTGCAAGACAAGGAAGGCAAATCTGAAAAGGGGCGACCTGGTACGGAGTGCCAGGGTCTGCATAGGATCACGTGGGATGGGAATGTCATCCATAGAGTGGAGGGAGGGAAGGTGTAGTCAGGAGTTTATGGCACCACTTGATGAAAGGAAAGCAAAGCATCCCCATGAGGGTGTGGTCCAGCATGGTGGGAGCCCATGCAGGGTGAGAAGAAGGGTGGCTACATAGTGTGAGCAGGCATCCAGGAGTGGGGAGTCAGAGCCCAGCATAGTGAAGGGGGCATCAGCACACAGAAGGGGTGGCAATGGTAGTAGAAGATTGGCTGTATAGAGGGTATTGGTCATATAAATAAATATATAAGGATGATGCAAGCCAGTCTTCCTACTGTCAGAAAATGGAGTTACAAATACGCAAAAGGAGAACTCTATTATGACCCATGTGGTGGGGGACTGCAATTGGGAGTATGGTGTGAATTCATGGTTTTCAACATATACAGATAGATATACAAACAAACATAAAAGTAAGTGTATATACACCTATGCGTGCAATGCATATTGTGTTCAAAGCAATGGTCTAGGACTAATGACACCCTAGCAATAAATATACCTAATGCCCAGGTCTTCACCAAATATCATGCTTCACCAAAAGGACATAGGACCCTTTGTAGAAATGACTGTTTCCAGAGCTGAGGCACAAAAAGTAGAATGAGCCAAAGACAAGTTTTTGCGTGCCTAAAGCAGGTAAGTATTTAAGAAATGATTAGACCATGTCAAAGGGACATAAAGAACACCTTGGAGGAACTCTTGTTGACTAGATCTGAAGCAAACTTGGGTATCAAAATAAATAATCAAATTAATGGATTATAAAGCATTGACAAAAGTAGGAAACCATGAGTCCATAATTTGATAAGTAATGGTTAAATAGTAAGGTCCACAGATACTTATTAATTTCAAAAGAGAAAACAGTGACTGGTAGACACCCCCTTAATTAAGTAATCAAAGCAAACAGCATTAGTAACACCACAGATCAAAACTGTGTGCCATGTGACAGGATGCATCAGACATACAATCAATTTGCAATATTGCTCCTAAAAATGCAGAATTTAATATAATCATGAGTAAGCAAAAGACAAACACAAATTGAAGAACATCTGAAAAAAATAACTAGGCTTATCTTTAATGGGTCAAGGTCTTGAATGTCAAGATAAAAATTGGAAAAAAAAAACTTCCATAGTTCAGGAGAATAAAGATCCATGACAACCATATGTAGTATAAAGTTCTGAAATGGATTATTTTGCTATAAAATATATTATCAGGAGAATGGTATAACTCGAATAGGATTAAATGATGGTAATGTATCTGTGTTAGTTTCCTGATCTTGGTAGTTTATTGTGATGCTATAAGAGAACTGGGAATGTACTGCATGTAGGTCAACATTCTGGTTGGTTCAAGAGGATAAAGGACAAATTTCAAAACCACAGATATCGTAGGAAAAATTCTAAAGTAATATATTAAATAAATACAATATACACACATTAAACCAGCAGGGGGTCAGGAGACATCAGGTCAGATCACCTCCTCTCAAATGTTATAGTGACAAAAAGTTATTTGTACTTTCCTAAAAATTTGAGACTGCTTTGAAATATTATAGAATTCTAGTAAAAAAAATTATCTGAATTTTATATAAACTAACATTCAATTCTTTTCATCACATATAGAAGCCAACATATGACTTCAGGTATCATAAACAGCTCATCAGACTCAGCGGGACTGTCATTTATTTTTCACACCTAAGAGAAACAAAGCAGAACCACAGAAGAATTGTGCCTCTTTGTCAGCTGAAAGGGAACATTTGCTAATTAAAGTACTGCTTTCTTTCTGCTTCTTGCATACAGTTTTATCACGCATATTTGCCAAAGATCTCCTGAATCCAGGACCAAGTATAGTGTTTGGTGTACAGTATTAACAGAAATACTAGTAATCGTGCTAACACGCTTAAATATTGCTAACTATATACAAGGCACTGCTCTCAGCACATGACATAGATTAATTCATTTAA
Source organism: Stenella coeruleoalba (assembly GCF_951394435.1). NCBI lineage: Eukaryota > Metazoa > Chordata > Mammalia > Artiodactyla > Delphinidae > Stenella > Stenella coeruleoalba. The sequence goes on from NC_137148.1 coordinate 138,881,703, forward strand.
CCCACACAGCAAACCAATAAGATTATGCTAATATCATTCCCACTTTATAAAAAAGGAAATCAATATACAAAGAAATTAAGCCAATTACTCAAGGTCATACAGCTAGTAAATGTCAAAATTACAATTTAAAGGTGGAGTATTTGACTCCAGAGTCATATAAATAAATATTTGTTTACTAAAATTTAATAAATTTACTTCCCTGAATTAAACAACTTGTAAACGATAAAAAGGCTAATTCACCTACTGGATTGCATTTTGAAATCACAGAAGACATAATATAGCTCTGGTTTCTTTAAAAAAAAAAAAAAAGATGAGCATCTCAGAGGAATATAAACCATATCATATTTACATTTATATATACAATATGAGTCATATCCACAGTAGACAAACTCTTTCTGTTATTTTACAAAAGTCACCAGTTTTAAGATAAACAGACATTTCGAAGTTAAAATATTGTATGCATTTTCTCTTATGAATACAAGCTCATAAACTATTCCATTCAAAACTAAATTTTGAAAACGCCATAACATATTAATTCATTGCTTCAACAAATATTGAACACATACCACACACCAACTCTATTCCAGGCACTAGATAAATGATTTAAAAAAGGAGAAAGAAGCTAATTAAATTAATAGGATTATATAAAGGTCTCATTAATAAATCCAGTTTTTTAAAGATGCAAAAAGTATCATTCATTCATCCATTCATTCAAAATAAACTCATTCTCTACCATGTTCCAGAATGTAGTTGTAGATACGTATGAGGACAAGGGCAATAAAAGCAAAGAAGAACAAGAACAAGCTTAAGAAAATCACTGAGAAAAAAATACCCAAAATGTTATTACAAAATCAAAAAAACAACCAAAAAACCTATTTCGGCATGTACAAACAGGAATATTTAAAAGTCCAAATAAGAACAAGGAGATAGAACCACAATATTGAGACAAAATAACAATAGTTAACATGTTTTCTATGTGTCAGTAAAATTACATATTATTATCTCATTAACTCTTCAATTCCCCAAAACAGTAAGGTAGGTATGGTATGATTCCTACCTGTCAAAGAAAGTAGAAATATTCAACTCGGTGTCAGCGTGAACTGCAATTGAATTAGAAGGAGCAGTGTTAATATAAAAATTAACTGGAGTAAGGAAAGGTGAAGAGAAAGCTGCTTTTAAGTGGTTTGATTTTTCAAGTACAGAGGAACTGCTTTTCAAACATGGTTTAGGTTAGTGGTGCTGTTTGGGGAATCACGGAGAATTCAGAATAAACTGCATATGGTCCAATGTTCTGACTATTTTCAGAGGGAAAAAAAGGCCAAATTTCAAAACAGAACTCCTATAAAAAAATGTTTAAGCTATTTACTATACAGAAAATGTATGAGTATTTCAAAAGTAAATTACGGGAGGAGCTTCAAGATGGTGGAAGAGTAAGACGCCGAGATCAACTTCCTCCCCACATATACATCAGAAATACATCTACATGTGTAACAACTCCTACAGAACACCTACTGAACGCTGGCAGAAGACCGCAGACCTCCCAAAAGGCAAGAAACTCCCCACGTACATGGGTAGGGCAAAAGAAAAAATTAAAAACAGAGACAAAAGAATAGGGACGGGACCTGCACCAGTGGGAGGGAGCTGTGAAGGAGGAAAGGTTTCCACACACTAGGAAGCCGCTTCGCAGGCGGAGACTACGGGTGGCGGAGGGGGGAGCTTCGGGGCCACAGGGGGAGCACAGTAACAGGGGTGTGGAGGGCAAAGCGGAGAGATTCCCGCACAGAGGATCAGGGCCCACCAGCACTCACCAGCCTTAGAGGCTTGTCTGCTCACCCTCCGGGATGGGCGTGGCTGGGAGTTGAGGCTCAGGCTTCGGTTGGATCCCAGGGAAAGGACTGGGGTTGGCTGCGTGAACACAGCCTGAAGGGGCTAGAGCGCCACAGCTAGCCAGGAGGGAGTCCGGAAAAAAATGTGGAGTCTTTGAAAAGGCAAGAGACTTTTTCTTGCCTCTGTTTCCTGGTGCGTGAGGAGAGGGGAGTAAGAGCGCCGCTTAAAGGAGCTCCAGAGATGGGCGCGAGCCGTGGCTATCAGCGCGGACCTCAAAGACGGGCATGGGACGCTAAGCCTGCTGTTGCCGCCACCAAGAAGCCTGTGTGCAAGCACAGGTCACTATCCATACCTCCCCTCCTGGGAGCCTGTGCGGACCGCCACTGCCAGGGTCCTGGGATCCAGGGACAACTTCCCGGGGAGAACGCACAGCGCGCCTCAGGCTGCTGCAACGTCACGCCAGCCTCTGCCGCCGCAGGCTCGCCCCTCATCCGTACCCATACCTCCCCACAGTGTGAGTAAGCCAGAGCTACCGAATCAGCGGCTCCTTTAACCCCGTCCTGTCTGAGCGAAGAACAAACGCCCTCAGGAGACCTACACCCAGAGGTGGGGCCAAATCCAAAGCTGGACCCTAGAGGCTATGCAAACAAAGAAGAGAAAGGGAAATTTTTCCCAGCAGCTCAGGAGCACAGGATTAAATCTACACAATCAACTTGATATACCCTGCATCCCTGGAATACCTGAATAGACAACCAATCATCCAAAATTGAGGAGGTGGACTTTGGGTGCAAAGATATATATTTTTTTATCCATTTTTCTCTTTTTCTGAGTGTGTATGTGTATGCTTCTGTGTGTGATTTTGTCTGCATAGCTTTCTTTGCTTTTACCATTTGTCCTAGGGTTCTGTCTGTCCATTTTGGGTTTTGTTTTTTTTTTTTATTACTTTAAAATTTTTCTTTCTTAATAATTATTTTTTAGTTCAATAACTTTATTTTATTTTACTTTATTTGATTTTACCTTATCTTGTTTCTTTCTTTCTTTCTATTTTTTTCTCCCTTTTATTCTGAGCTGTGTGGATGAAAGGCTGCTCTTGGTACTCCAGCCATGCGTCAGGGCTGTGCATCTGGTGGGGGGGGCGGAAAAGTTCAGGACACTGGTCCACAAAAGACCTCCCAGCTCCACGTAATATCAAACGGCAAAAATCGCCCAGAGAGCTCCATCTCAACACCAGCACCCAGCTTCACTCAAAGACCAGCAAGCTACAGTGCTGGACACCCTATGCCAAACAACTAGCAAGAAAGGAACACAACCCCATCCACTAGCAGAGAGGCAGCCTAAAATCATAATAAGGCCACAGACACCCCAAAACACACCACCAGATGTGGACCTGCCCACCAGAAACACAAGATCCAGCCTCATCCACCAGAACACAGGCACTAGTCCCCTCCACCAGGTAGCCTACACAACCCACTGAACCAACCTTAGCCACTGGGGATAAAAACCAAAAACAACGCAAACTACGAACCTGCAGCCTGCGAAAAGCAGACCCCAAACACAGTAAATTTAGCAAAATGAGAAGACAAAGAAACACACAGCAGATAAAGGAGCAATGCAAAAACCCACCAGACCTAACAAATGAAGAGGAAATAGGCAGTCTACCCAAAAAAGAATTCAGAATAATGATAGTAAAGACGATCCAAATCTTGGAAACAGAATAGAGAAAATACAAAAAACATTTAACAAGGATCTAGAAGAACTAAAGAGCAAACAAACAGTGATGAACAACACAATAAATGAAATTTAAAATTTTCTAGACGAAATCAATACTAGAATAACTGAGGCAGAAGAACAGATAAGTGACCAGGAATATAAAATAATGGAAATAACTACTGCAGAGCAGCATAAAAAAAAAAGAATGAAAAGAATTGAGGGCAGTCTCAGAGACCTCTGGGAAAACATTAAATACACCAACATTCAAATTATAGGGTTCCCAGAAGAGAAAAAGAAAGGGACTGACAAAATATTTGAAGAGAGGATAGTTGAAAACTTCCCTAATATGGGAAAGAAAACAGTTAGTCAAATCCAGGAAGCACAGAGAGTCCCATACAGGATAAATCCAAGAAAAAAAATGCCAGGACACATATTAATCAAACTATCAAAAATTAAATACAAAGAATAAATATAAAAAGCAGCAAGGGAAAAATAACAAACAAGGGAACCCCCATAAGGTTAACAGCTGATCTTTCAGCAGAAACTCTGCAAGCCAGAAGGGAGTGGCAGGACATATTTAAAGTGATGAAGGAGAAAAACCTACAACCAAAATTACTCTACCAAGCAAGGATCACATTCAGATTTGATGGAGAAATTAAAACCTTTACAGACAAGCAAAAGGTAAGAGAATTCAGCACACCAAACCAGCTTTACAAAAAATGCCAAAGGAACTTCTCTAGGCAGGAAACACAAGAGAAGGAAAACATCTACAATAACAAACCCAAAACAATTAAGAAAATGGTCATAGAAACATACATATCGATAATTACCTTAAATGTAAATGGAATAAATGCTCCAACCAAAAGACACAGACTGGCTGAATGGATACAAAAACAAGACCCATATATATGCTGTCTACAAGAGACCCACTTCAGACCTAGGGATACATACAGACTGAAAGTTAAGGGATGGAAAAAGATATTCCATGCAAATGGAAATCAAAAGAAAGCTGAAGTAGCAATTCTCATATCAGACAAAATAGACTTTAAAATCAAGACCATGACAAGAGACAAAGAAGTATAATATATAATGACCAAGGGATTGATCCAAGGAGAAGATATAACAATTGTAAACACTTATGCACCCAACATAGGCAAATACTAACAGCCAGAAAAGGGGAAATCAACAGTAACACAATCATTGTAGGGGACTTTAACACCCTTCTTTCACCAATGGACAGATCATCCAAAATGAAAATAAATAAGGAAACACAAGCTTTAAATGATATATTAAACAAGATGGACGTCATTGATATTTAGAGGACATTTCATCCAAAAACAACACAATACACATTCTTCTCAAGTGCTCATGGAACATTCTCCAGGATAGATCATATCTTAGGTCACAAGTCAAACCTTGGTAAATTTTTAAAAATTGAAATCATATCAACTATCTTTTCTGACCACAACACTATAAGAGTAGATATCAATTACAGCACAAAATCTGTAAAAAATATAATCACATGGAGGCTAAACAATACACTACTTAATAACCAAGAGACCACTCAAGAAATGAAAGAGGAAATCAAAAAATACCTAGAAACAAACGACAATGAAAACATGACAACCCAAAACCTATAGGATGCAGCAAAAGCAGTTCTAAAAGGGAAGTTTATAGCAATACAATCCTACCTTAAGAAACAAGAAACATCTCAAATACACAACCTAAGCTTATACCTAAAGCAATGAGAGAAAGTAAAACAAAAAAAAAAAAAAACAAAGTTAGCAGAAGGAAAGAAATCATAAAGATCAGATCACAAATAAATGAAAAGAAATGAAGGAAATGATAGCAAAGATCAATAAAACTAAAAGCTGGTTCTTTGAGAAGATAAACAAAATTGATAAACCATTAGCCAGACTCATCAAGAAAAAAAGGGAGAAGACTCAAACCAATACAATTAGAAATGAAAAAGATGAAGTAACAACTGACACTGCAGAAATACAAAGGATCATGACAGATTACTACAAGCAACTCTATGCCAATAAAATGGACAACCTGGAAGAAATGGACAAATTCTTAGAAATGCACAACCTGCTGAGACTGAACCAGGAAGAAATAGAAAATATGAACAGACCAATCACAAGCACTGAAACTGAAACTGTGATTAAAAATCTTCCAACAAACAAAAGCCCAGGACCAGATGGCTTCACAGGGGAATTCTATCAAACATTTAGAGAAGAGCTAACACCTATCCTTCTTAAACTCTTCCAAAATATAGCAGAGGGAGGAACACTCCCAAACTCATTCTACGAGGCCACCATCACCTTGATACCAAACTAGACAAGGATGTCACAAAGGAAGAAAACTACAGACCAATATCACTGATGTATAGAGATGCAAAAATCCTCAACAAAATACTAGCAAACAGAATTCAAGAGCTCATTAAAAGGATCATACACCATGATCAAGTGGGGATTATCCCAGGAATGCAAGGATTCTTCAATATACGCAAATCAATCAATATGATACACTATATTAACAAATTGAAGGAGAAAACCATATGATTGTCTCAATAGATGCAGAGAAAGCTTTCAACGAAATTCAACACTCATTTATGATAAAACCCTCCAGAAAGTAGGCATAGAAGGAACTTTCCTCAACATAATAAAGGCCATACATGACAAACCCACAGCCAACATCGTCCTCAATGGTGAAAAACTGAAACCATTTCCACTAAGATCAGGAACAAGACAAGGTTGCCCACTCTCACCACTATTATTAAACATAGTTTTGGAAGTTTAAGCCATAGCAATCAGAAAAGAAAAATAGATAAAAGAAATCCAAATTGGAAAAGAAGTAAAGCTGTCACTGTTTGCAGATGACATACTATACATAGGGAATCCTAAAGATGCTACCAGAAAAGTACTAGAGCTAATCAATAAACTTGGTAAATTATCATGACACAAAATTAATGCACACAAATCTCTAGAATTCCTATATACTAATAATGAAAAATCTGAAAGCGAAATTAAGAAAACACTCCCATTTCCATTGCAACAAGAAGAATATAATATCTAGGAATAAACCTACCTAAGGAGAAAAAAGACCTGTATGCAGAATATTATAAGATGCTGATGAAAGAAATTAAAGATGATACAAATAGATGGAGAGATATACCATGTTCTTGGATTGGAAGAATCAACATTGTGTAAATGACTCTACTACCCAAAGCAATCTACAGATTCAAAGCAATCCCTATCTAACTACCCATGGCATTTTTCACAGAACTGGAACAAAAAGTTTCACAATTTGTATGGAAACACAAAAGACCCTGAATAGCCAAAGCAATCTTGAGAAAGAAAAATGGAGCTGGAGGAATCAGGCTCCCTAACTTCAGACTATACTACAGAGCTACAATAATCAAGACAGTATGATACTAGCACAAAAACAGAAATATAGATTAATGGAACAGGATAGAAAGCTCAGAGATAAACCCATGCACATATGTCACCTTATCTTTGATAAAGGAGGCAAGCATATACAATGCAGAAAAGACAGCCTCTTCAATAAGTGGTGCTGGGAAAACTGGACAGCTACATGTAAAAGTATGAAATTAGAACACTCCCTAACACCATACATACACAAAAATAAACCAAAATGGATTAAAGACCTAAATGTAAGGCCAGAAACTATCAAACTCTTAGAGGAAAACATAGGCAGAACACTCTATGACCTCAATCACAGCAAGATCCTTTTTGACCCACCTCCTAGAGAAATGGAAATAAAAACAAAATTAAACAAATGGGACCTAATGAAACTTAAAAGCTTTTGCACAGCTAAGGAAACCATAAACAAGAAGAGAAGACAACCCTCACAATGGGAGAAAATATTTGCAAATGAAGCAACTGACAAAGGATTAATCTCCAAAATTTACAAGTAGCTCATGCAGCTCAATAACAAAAAAAACAAACAACCCAATCCAAAAATGGGCAGAAGACCTAAATAAACATTTCTCCAAAGAAGATATACAGACTGCCAACAAACACATGAAAGAATGCTCAACATCATTAATCATTAGAGAAATGCAAATCAAAACTACAATGAGGTATCACCTCACACCAGTCAGAATGGCCATCATCAAAAAATCTACGAACAATAAATGCTGGAGAGGGTGTGGAGAAAAGGGAACACTCTTGCACTGCTGGTGGGAATGTGAACTGGTGCAGGCACTATGGAGAACAGTACGGAGGTTCCTTAAAAAACTACAAATAGAACTACCATATGATCCAGCAATCCCACTACTGGGCATATACCCTGAGAAAACCATAATTCAAAAAGAGTCATGCACCAAAATATTCATTGCAGCTCTATTTACAATAGCCAGGACATGGAAGAAACCTAAGTGTCCATGAACAGATGAATGGATAAAGAAGATGTGGTACATATATACAGTGGAATATTACTCAGCCATAAAAAAAAACGAAACTGAATTATTTGTAGAGAGGTGGATGGACCTAGAGTCTGTCATACAGAGTGCAGTAAGTCAGACAGAGAAAAACAAATACCGTATGCTAACACATATATATGGAAACTAAGAAAAGAAAAAATTGGTCATGAAGAACCTAGGGGCAAGACGGGAATAAAGATACAGACCTACCAGAGAACGGACTTGAGGATATGGGGAGGGGGAAGGGTAAGCTGTGACAGAGTGAGAGAGTGGCATGGACAGGTATACACTACCAAACGTAAAATAGATAGCTAGTGGGAAGCAGCCGCATAGCACAGGGAGATCAGCTCGGTGCTTTGTGACCACCTAGAGGGGTGGGAGGGAGGGAGACACAAGAGGGAAGAGATTTGGGAACACATGTATATGTATAACTGATTCATTTTGTTATAAAGCAGAAACTAACACACCATTGTAAAGCAATTATAGTCCTATAAAGACGTTAAAAAAAAGTAAATTAAATCAGTAGGCACTAAAATAGTAGATGACATTTACTGAGGACTCACTATGTGCGAGGCACTACTCCAACTATATCTATATAGTTCATATAAAAATTGACTCACCTAACCCCACAAATATCCTATGGGATAGGAATTATTAGTATCCTCATTTTACAGAGGGGAAACTGAGACTTAGATAAATCAGTAACTTCTCCAAAGTCGTATAAATAACCATTGGCAGTCAGAATTTGACCTAGCGTGGCATGATTCTCATCTGCACTTTAGATCTACCTTTGTTAGAAAAAGACACAATTGAAATGCCATTGGCAAAATGCAGTCCCCCACAATGGGGGTGCCTGGCACATCTTGAGCATGCAGTAGTAGGTATTTGTTGAGTGAATGAATAAATAGACTTCTAGCTTATTTCCACCTCAACATCTTTTCACATGTTGTTCCCTCTGCCTAGAATGTTTTCCCATTGTTTTTTGAAGGGAGCTCTTTTTCAACAATTGGATCTCAGCTTGGTTTTCTCCACAGGGAGAATTCCCTGACTGCCCTTCCAAAAATACCAACATGTATGCCTATCATATATCCAGATATATATCCATATACATCCAGGTATATGTCGCTTTGAAACCATGGAATTTATCTAGTTTATGTATTTATTTACTTGTAGTTTGTTCATTTTTTCCCAGTAAGATATCGGCTGTAGGAGAACTGGGGTCCTTTCTGCCATGTTCATCACTCTGTATAGCTACTAGGCTTTCAATGAATGTCGAATGAATAACTGGATAGATGGATATGTGCATGGATGGATGACTGAATGGATAGATGGACAATGTATCTGGATTGCAGCCAGGCATTCAGTCATAATTCTTATGATGTTGAGATGGGCTATATATATTTCCAGGTGGTCAAATGACTGGACTCCCAAAACGCTGATTTTACCAAAGTAATAACAGCCTAGAGAAGTTCTCGTTAACACTTTTCAAAAAGGTTTTTTATGTGTGTCAAAAGCATGAATGTGAAATATGTAATTTGTAAGCTCTAACTCAAGTGCTCAAAAATATTTTAGATTCAATATTTTATTTGATATTCTAATATTAATAGACAATACCTAGAATCATTTCCATGCTCAAAAATATTATCATTTCAACGTACTGCATGGTAAGGCTTCAGCTATACTTTTATTGTTGGTGGGATGTGTGTGTGACTAAAAGTTAAGCAACAAAAAAATAATACACACAAGAAAAAATTTTTACAATTGTTTTGCAATGACTATGGAAGGCTAAGTTGTTACTTTATTAATATACAAATCCAGAAATGTTATTTAGGAAGATGTTATAGTTTAGTACCATTTATAAACATTAGAGTTACAGAGCAAACATTGCTTTTTAAGCATATACTAAGGATTAGAAGGGATGAGAACTCCTGATTAAAAGATTACACATCGAGCAGATATTTAAAATAAAGTTCATTCTTCCCTAAACATGAGCAGAGTGTGTCTTCTTAGGTATAGCCACAGACAATATGGGTGTGAGGAAGCATGAAAATGTGGATCATTTCCTCTTTCCATTGCCTACTTTCACCATCACTTGGTATCCTTACCCAAGGACAAGGACCCAGAATCCCAAATCTTCTCTTCTCCTCTTTCACACCACTGCATGCTCCCTCTCTACACACAAACACACTTGACTTTTTTTTTTTTTTTTTTCTGATACAAAGTCATTCCAATGGCTCTAATGAATAGAACCATTTTTAAAAGGCTCTTCAGGAGCACCAACTAACTGACCAGGCAATGTGAGTGCCTGTTCAGAAAACAATTTCCAGGCAAAGAAGATGTTTCAATTCCCCAAATCATACCACCATGGACACTTTCTCTATGCCTAATACCAGCCTTGCCTCCTCTCTCTAAGTCTGTGTGTAATTCAGGTCCTAGCTTTAGTCAAAATGAAAAGACTGCCACCTACTGAATTACAGGCAGAGACAACTGGAATCTTGAGGCACGTTTAATTTAACCCGTGGAGTCAGTCTGTTTCCGAGAGCAGGCACCACCTGTTCTGAGGCATTATATGTAGGGCAAGGGGATGACTAGCATGTGGGTGGTAACTGGCAGTTGACTGGGAATAATTTCTACAAAAACCTCTCCTTGAGTGACAATATAACGTGATAATAAGGTAATTCTCAGCTCAATAGAATTAGTGAAAGCAGGATAAAAAGTTCTTTGGGATATTCCCTAATATAAACACTGAGATTGTGTTTCCCTATTCATCTCTTCTGCCTGCTGAGGTTGTTAACTACCTTTCCCTTGCTCAAACAGTAAAATCAAAATGGGCAGCTAAAGCACTATAAAAACTATCAAATTAAAGGAGGACAAATCATAAAGATTTCTTATGTTTGTCTGTATTTGCACCTTCATTCAGTGTCATCCCTGCTACTTGTTACCTACAACTTCACACATCTCACTCCGCAGATAAAAGTGAAGAGTCTCTTCAAAATTCAGATTACAGCAAGCAAACAACAATCATATCAGTGACAGTAACAGGGATTGCTTTTTATGATCCACAAGAGCAAAGAAAAAATATGAGTTTTTTCCATTAACCATAATTACCTGAGGTTTAAAGAAAAATTAATGTTGAGAAATCAAATATTAACTCATTAGGAGAAAACAGTAGATCACCTTCAAATTCACTATTCATGAATGCTGGCCTTCATTAGCTAAAACAGAAAAAGCACAGATGCAGAAACTACATAATTTACACAAAGGCTACCTGAATGATGCCAAATACTCTCCAAATACAACTAAAAGCTTGATTAATGGCTTTTAACAGCCAATGAAGCTCATTTAAATTCACTCAGGGGAAAACGTAATTTTCAAACTAAACTAATAAAAGTCTCACTGTTTCTTGAACTAAGTTAACTTTATTAACTTTTCTTTAAATTTATTATTACTTAACATTTAAAATGTGTTTACTATTAAAAACTCAATAGTTTATTTCATTATTTTAATTACTCATTAATCCAATACTAAAAAAAAATCTAAATCATGTTTGTCAATTGTTGATGTGCCAGTTTATTTGGAAATGTCCTGATTCCTACAGATATATAAATACTTCCCACAGATATGTATTTCCTGAATACACACACACACACGCACGCACCTATTTCCTGCATATACATATATATGTACTTCACTATTACTTTAAATTTTCAACAAGTGCATAACTTTTGTATACAGATGTGAGGTTTTTTATTTAAAAAAAAAAATCCCAATTAGGCAAATTTATAGACAGAAAGGAGATGAGTCGTTGCCTAGGGGTGAGAGGGTTTATTGTGTCTTACAGGTATTGCTTACAGTTCCAGAAATTCATGAAGCACTAGGAAAATTTTTACCTGCAGTTTATATTCAATGTCTCTGAAATGCCATGTTCTCTTAATACCAAATGTTCATGTTCCCTCTTCAAACCAAATTACCTGGTACCATTTTCTTCATAGGTCTTATCACTGTTACTTTTTAATATTTTTTTCTCCTCCTGCTAAAATATAACCACGATGAAACAGAAAACCTATCCTTCTTGTTCATTGCTTCATCTTCAGTGCCAAGAATAGTATATGACACGATAGGCACTCAACAAATATATGTAGAATGAATAAACACTCATTAATCTCCCAATTTCATTTACCTGCTTGAACTAAGAAATTCTGAAAATATCTTGAATCTACAAACATTTATAAATATTTCCTATGACTAAAGAGCAGTTGGTTATAGGGCAGGGGCTAGGAAAGTGTCACGAAACTGTTGTTTTCCTCAGACCTTAAGTTTTTTGAAAGATAGATACCATTTTTCTTGAGAAAGCTAAGAACATAACATCGACCGTCTCTTTGGTCTAAAAAGAGTTTCATCAAAGTATTGACCTTTGGAACACATGTTGGACATAACTGATCTTCCCAGGTAAGAAAACTCCAAAGCTTCATCTGGATTTTCTATTTTCCTTTATAATATTTAGTTTTGAGAAACCTGACTTAAACGGTTGCCATGGAAATGAGCACAATGGTGAATCATAAAGCTTTTAGAAGGATGCAGCATAAATGTAAGAAAGGGTTATTTTTATTAACTTTTTAAAACTGATAAATCTCAGGGTAAGTAAGGTACTACAGAAAAAGAGAAACAATTCTTATAGCTCTCACCTAGGTTATGTTTTGTAAATGCTGTGAAAAAAAATAAAGACATTGTTGCAATGAATCAAAGCAAATACAAGAAGACTATTTCTATATACTGGTTTATTATTTTATAAATGTGCATATATCATAAATCATAAGCCCTGTGAACCAATATAACAGCTATTCATTTACACATGTATATAGGTTATCTTGTCCAGTCTCAGCCTTGTAAGACATGTCCTCTTTATTTTCTACTATAGCACTCAGCTCTTTCTTTAAAGCCCAATAAGCAATAAACAAGCAGTTTAATTAATTAAATTGTTAACTATGAAAATAAACCAATTTTATTTCTTAGAGCAGCTTTTGCTTTTGCTGCCTTATGATGTAAAAAGAGACAAGTACATATCTGTGAACTCAACAAAGCAACTGCAGTGGGAGACAAGGTATTAAACAATTTTAAGGGTATTGCATGAAATGTTTACTGACCAGAATTTGGTACAATGGAAAAAGGCTCCAGCATATAATCAGATTTCCCACATGGAAAATGAACACCAAGGAACAACAACAATAGCCTTCATCTTTTTGTAATATATTTTTAATTACATGTTCATTATTTTGGGCTTATATAGAAATTTTCCTTATCAAATTAAACAATTTTAAATTGACCTCATTCAGTGTATATGTAATAGCTACAGTCAGTAAATGGAATAATTTCCCACAAGGATTAGCAAGGTAGTAGATTGTGCTTTTGCTGTCCCTTCTAATTTCAAACTAAATCATTTATTTATTGCCTTTATGGCTATTGCCATTTTTGAAGACTATTACCACATGTGAATAGGGTTTATTGAGCATGTATGTTTTCCTCTTCTGTTTCGAAGCTAATTTTTAGAATTCTTTTGTCAATTAGGAAATGGAGGTAACCATGAGGACTGGTAAGCTAAGGTGAAACCTAGCTACTAGTTTCCTATATATTTACTAGTTTCCTGTATATTAAGGTATATTTGCCAAATGGCACACTCCCCTTATGATGTTAAAGAGTATAAAATAAAAACTCATTTTCAATTTAAACTCTAAGTCCTGATAGTGTTCTGGAAGTCCCTTCTATAAGAAATGGATTTTTTTTTTCCGTATCAAGTATAGGAGGATTAAAGAGTTACCTTTACGTTTCCTACAATTATAACTCATTTGAACCTAATGAGTCCCATTTACCCTCGCTAGAATATTATATTATAAGATCAATAAATTATACAAAATACATTTGCCTGTTATGGAAGGTCAAGAAAAGTAATTTTCTTCTAATGATAGGGAGAAATATTAGGAGATGGAGGTAAAGTTCAAAAGACTGTGTGTGGTTTTGAAGTTACCTGCCATGATAGAATAATCAATAGATAACTAGGAAGACCTTCATTTGATCATTCATGCCTCATTGCTCATGAACATTATTAAATATTCTCTTGGTTCCTCAGCAGGTTGTCTTTCAAGTTGCCACATGGAACATTTTTCTGCGTGAAGAATTATATTTCCAAAATATGCAATACTGATGTGTAGCTACAAGATAAAAAGAGATATAAACTTGCACATAGCTCATCAACTGCTCACTGACCTTGGATCATAAGATTATCTTATCAAAATATGCATGTCTCCTCCTGAGAAGTCAGTTTTGCCAAATGGCCAACCTTTCCTGTGGACCATGTGGTCATACGGGACACAGGAAAACCATTTAAACCATAACTGTTACAGTATATATGTCAGAGTTTCATAAAGAAGCAAGTCATATTTCTTATCCTCATACTTTTTGTCAAAAGTTATGGTAAATTAAAATCGCTTTCTTCAGGTGTGTGGTATTTGTGATTATCAATGGCAGCATTTGATGAGTCAAAATTAAAATTTAGAAACGCTGTGCCATTAGCGCTGATATTTTTCAAACTTTGAAATATGTAGCAACCGTGAAGCAGAGCACAAGTGTTAGCTCACAACGAGGAATTTTATGCACAACCACAAAGGACATGTGGCCTAAAGCATTGAAATGATTTATGTTTACAAAAACCCAAGACCCTAAAGAACATTCTGTCATTTCTGAAGAACAAACCCTTAGGAATGAGTCAGTTTTGACTAGCTTTATGTTCCCACACAGAAAACACATTTGTTCACTTGAAAAGATCTCCAAGACCCCTTCTAAGAGTAAGAGTGAGAGGAAGTTACACTGAGAAGTTATTCCATAATCTCTCAATAATGGCAAATCTTTCACTCTAAAATAATGTTTCCCATTCAGTCAAAAGGCATTCATGAGAATCAACCACGGGCTAAGACATGCAAAAGGAGCTGAGAATACAAGGATAAATAAGCCGCACTCACACAGTGGGGAAGCGAGGCACACATACGGATTGCACAGTCCTGTAACAGAACCATGCTCAGAGGAATCATGCCTGATCTACCTGGGACATTCAAGAGACTGTCCACAGAGAAAGTAGCATTTCAACTTAGTCTTGAGGAATAAGTTTGCAATACTGAGAATATGAGAAGACAATCTATGGAAAGAGCACAGACTGAGAAAAGGATTGGAGTTTTGAAACTCATGGGTGATATAAGAACTGTGAAAAATTCCATGTTACAAGAGCATAGAATGCAAAGGATGAGGCAGCTAATAGAGCTAAAGAGAGATTTGTTACCAAATTTTGATATTTTCAATGGTTCAGACAAGAGACAGCAGTTTGAACAGTTATAGTATAGTAGGGATAACATTAAGGGGCCTAATCAATAAACTTTATAATTAATTATGTTGGGAAATGAATGGAAAGACAGAAGTTAAGAATGACAGCAGTCTTTGTTGTATAGATTTAAAGTTAATAGCAATGTCATTAACCAAGATAGAAAATAGAAATAAGGAATTAATATCAAGACAGTGAATTCTATTTTGGACATTTCAAGTTTGAATTTCCTAAGAAACACCTACTGGAAATGCAAACATTATGTTACAAATACAGAAGTGGATCTCAGGAGAGAGATCAGGTACAGGAATCATGTAGTTGGAAATTAACTGCTCTAGATGGTACGGTACTTGAAATCTTGAAGCTAATGTTATCACCCAGGGAGAAGAGGAAGAAAAAGCAGAGAATCAAGGATAAAATTTCAGGGAGTGTCAAAGTCTAAGAAATGAAGGAAAGTGAGAAGGGGTCAAATTTTAGAGGAAATCTAAGGGCACGGAGGTCAGGGGAGTGGCTAATGGCAAAGCAGAACAGTTTTCTTGAAGCCACGACAAGATTACATCAAGGAAGAAAGACAGGAGGACTTGGTCAAGAAAAACTGAAGAAAAGGTCTAAGGACAAACTAAAATAGGTCATAGGATTTAGCAATTAGAAAATAAGCCCCTGGACTTTGCAAGACTCTCTGTGTAGTAGAAATACAAGCCAGGTGTCAGCTGGCTGAAGAGTAGAAATGAGGTGATGATGTGGGAAAAATAATTATATACGACTTTACCTAGAAATTCCAGAAGGATGGAAGAGAGTGACAAAATGGAGGCAGCTGAAAGCAATAATAAGCATGAGGGCAGGTTTTTTGTTGATGTATCATTTTATTTTTGTTCAGAGATGGAGGAGCAAACAGTGTGCTTTAAACAAAAGGGCTTTTAAATAAAGGGGTTGCATAGAGAGGCAAAGACGAATGCACAAAGTCCTAAAGAATTTGCAGTAGATGAGAGGCTTAATCTTAAGGTAAAAGGTAAAATGCACTGCTTACTCTCAGATAAGACTGCTATAATGACACATGGCTCTTTTTAGGTATATTTAGAAACTGAAAAAAGAAAAGTGATAAATGTTGTAAACTAATAGATTCTATTTTCTTTGGAATGTACACTTATCTTCTGAAAGGTATACATCAGAAGGGAAAGACTACAAATTACACTGTAGCAAAAATAATTTTGTTAATCTAGTGATTAGAAAGATGGAGATAAAACGGCTGTGAAATCTATAACATTGAAAAATACACAAGGTGACAAAAGTTGAGGGTCAATATCAATGAAACATGGGTCATTTTTTACACCAGATGTGTATAACCTTCCCACCACACCCACATACACACATACATTTAACTCATTTCTCCACAGTTGCTCAACAAAGCCAAAGTGTCTGGGCTAGGAATTCAGAACACAGCCTCTCAAATCAGAAATACAAGTTGGTCAATGGTATTAAAAGACCATCAAGCATTGTGTTGCATTTGTATTGAGTCACATGATACTTAAAATATTTACCAAGCATTAATATTAATTATATAAATTAAATATATTAAAATTAAAATATATTATATAAATTTTGGGCATATTTAACCAAGAATTCCTAGCTATTGGTTAGAGATTTGAAGATGGATTTAATGACCTTTTAAAAAATATTGTTCTCTCACCCATTATTGTTTTGTTGTTCTACCTTGAAAAGCAAATCTGGAAAACTAGGTCATTGAAATTTTATTCCTCCAAAGCACAATTAAATCACAAATGTCAGGAAAAATTTTTCAAAACTTGGAAATTAATGGGCAAGAGATCACTGGGTGTCTTTAAGGAGTATGTCCATGTTTTCTAGCATGCCCTCTGGGAATTATCTGATTCTATTAGTTGAACATCTAACTTTCTATTGAGTAGATTATTTTACATCTCTCTAGTGGCAGAAGATAACTTGAAGAAATCTGATAGGAATGCAAATTATCCTTACCCATAACAATGCAAATGAAGATCATCTGGTGGAGAATCAATTATTTATACCTTGTAGAATAGATCAACATGACACTGTTTTATTGTCCTATATGATGTTAACCAGTTTTACATCTATTAGCAACTTCATTTTTACATTCCTGTATGTGCATGCATGTACACACACACACATAGAATCACACACACATCAGTTCTTCAATTTTTTTTTAAACTGGTTTTAACATCTTATTGGTTCCCTCACTAATTAATGAAGCAAATAAAATTCTGAATATGTGTTCATTGTATATTTTTAAGAGAATCATGGGTTTACCTTTTTTAAAACTGAGTTTTAGCACAAAAAAATTAAGTGAACTGGATAACTACATTTAAGAATACTTGTCTAGGGCTTCCCTGGTGGTGCAGTGGTTGAGAGTCCGCCTGCCAATGCAGGGGACATGGGTTCATGCCCCGGTCCGGGAAGATCCCACATGCTGTGGAGCGGCTGGGCCCATGAGCCATGGCCGCTGAGCCTGCACGATCCGGAGCCTGTGCTCCGCAACAGGAGAGGCCACAACAGTGAGAGGCCCACGTACCGCAAAAAAAAAAATTTAAAAAAAAAACCTGTCTAGAAGCTTGCCCTCCAGATCTTCTTAATAACCGTCATTGTATCAACCTCACAGCATTAATAATTTTAAAATCACAGTCTCCCATTTATATGGATTCACAACTTGAATATATTCATTTTTGTCAACCACAAATAAAGTAAAATACATCTAATCAAATTAGAACTGTACATATCTGTATAGTAATAGAATCTCTATTGTATTGAGAAAGAAATGATTGAGTATTAGCCAGAATGTTCAAGAGTATATCCTTAGTCACTGTGGAGCTATTTTTGCAATAAAACCTGCACTTTGTCTAACAAGTTCCCTTAGGGATTAAGAGAAAAACATGTTGAAATGGGGAAAAAAATGCAGTTGGAAAATTTCAGCCTAACAACTATATGGTCTAGCTTCATACTTTAGCATAAATATTCGCAACATATTATTAATGCCCTAAGTTTTCATGTAATGAAATAGAATAAATTATTCAATATTTTAATTACACCTGTAAAATAAAATTTGCATAATAACGTGCTATTTGAAAAAGTAGGCATAAATTAACAAAATGTAAACCATGATCCTTTTAAGAAAATAAGTATGGACTTACTGATCTTAATTCACTGGTGCCATGGAAATTACTTCTTTTATGAATTCCATTTACCTCAAAAATAAACACTTTCATGACTCAGGGAATGCATTATTTTGACTATCCTTAAGTGTTCACCTTATCTAGTTAGTGATTCGTATAGATAGACTCACCTTCAAATACAAAGAAAAAGCCATTTGTATAATGACCGCATCAAAAGAAACAAACACACCAAGCCACACTATTACTCTTAAATACATGACGGTGCAGGTGGAATTTTCTAATTCAATCTTGTGAGAGATAATTCTAAGATCAACATGCTCCATATTTTCTAACACTTCAGATTTGGCCTCCAACCATGTTTTAATATTTTACTATAGGTTAAGTATTTGTAATTATGAAAAAGTAACAGGATATAATTTGAAATGCAAAACAAAAATATTACATAAAATGTCAAATGAATAAAAATCAACTATGTATGTTTTATATATACACACATGTACACAGGCATATATAAACTGGAAAGAAACCCTCTGAACTGTTAATAGTACTATTTCCCGAAGAAGTTTATGGTTGATAAGTTTTGTCACCTTCTTCATAATTGATTGTCTTTAAATTTTTGACAGTGAAATTAAAAAATTACTAAAAAAATCTATGCTTTTCCATTGGTCACACAATGAGCTACACATTTTTCTCTCTTTAAAGTTTTCACCTGCCATTTCTTCACTCAGGTGTTTCAAAAGCTCAAGAAGAATAATGATTCCCACTATTTGCACAACTGTTTCTATCTTTTTAATTGAACTGAATTCATAAAATATGCTTCATAAGCTTCCAGCTAGGGCAGGTTTACCTAATACCTTGTCCCTGATGTGTTATAAATGTTTTACATCCTTTCATACCCATTTTGAGCAAGTCATTTGGCATAACTGTTTGCTGTTACAAAAAGAATCCACTCTGAAGTCATACCCACAACTAACTAGAAACACATTGCCTGGACATTTGCAAAGTCAGCATGGAGCTGATTATTTTCAAGAAATTGAACAGTATATTTTCAGTAGTAATCAAACTAGAAGCAAATAGCGTTGTTCTAACAGACATTTTAATCACTAATGATTATACTCCTTTAATATTTATTTGTTTATTTATTTTGGCTGTACTGGGTCTCAATTGCAGCATGCTGGATCTAGTTCCCCTGCCAGGGATCGAACCTGGGCCCCCTGCATTGGGCGCATGGAGTCTTACCCACTGGACCACCAGGGAAGTCCCACTCCTTGAGTTCTTCATGTTTACAAAATAAACATGTAAAATGAAAATGGCATTTTAAAGTAATTTTTTGGTATATTCAAATGATTGAGAAGTATTAGTTTAATCTAGCAGTTAGGAAAGTTCCTTGGAAATACAATTATTTCCACAGCACAAGGATTCTTGGAAGATGGTGGCTTGAATGACTCCCACCTTGGTTAGCCTCTCAGTTCTCACCTGTTCACTTTTGCTAAACAAGCCCCTACTGAGAAGAAAAGGTAGGCAGAGTCTAGGAGGGTAAATGTGAGGTTACAACTTCATCTTCCTCCTCACGGAGACGGACAGTCTCTCTGGACCAGGAGAACAGCAACAGAGAGGCCTGAGACAGGATACAGATTGCCAAAATAGGCCTGTTTTCCTTGGAGACCAAGCCCTCAGAGTCCTGCAACTTACCTCACTCATGGGATGCCAACACTTAAGGTACCAAGAAACTGGCATACAAAAGAAAATTACCACAAGCTCAGTGGCACTCTATCGGCATGAAAGAGGAAATGGACAAGCAAAATGAGCCCTTACAGATACTAGAGATTCTGAAGGAGAAAGATAACAACATGACCAAACCTAAAAAGAGCACAAGAGCACATCAATATATTTAAGAAAAGCACAAAACAAGGTTCTGAAAAGAGAACACATCATTTGCAAGCTAAACAAATATTCTGAACTGAGAGAAAGAAAACTAAATGATGACATCTGAATTTAGTAGAGCAACAGAATCTGCTCAAACCTTCCTAATGATTTCCCATCTTATTCAAAATAAAACAACAATTTGAATATGTGTTCATTTTATATTTTTAAGAGAATCATGGGTTTACCTTTTTTAAAACTGAGTTTTAGCACAAAATAATTAAGTGAACTGGATAACTACATTTAAGAATACTTGTCTAGGGCTTCCCTGGTGGCTGGTAAAGCCCACTGTGATACTGCATTGCACTATTCTCAGACCTAGAATCTGACTTGTCTCCCCTTACTGTAATCCAGACACATTTCTGTTCCTCCTTAAACGCTATCAGCATGATCATGCCCCCAGATTTTTACACTTGCTATTCCCTCTCCTAGATAGCCACATGTCTTGTTCCCTCATTTCATTCAGGTCTTTGTTCAACTATCACTTCACCAGAATATCCTTGGTCACCCTATCTAAAACTGTTGCAGCCATGCTCTCTCAAAATTCTTATTCATCTTTATTATCCTTATAGTATCCATCATCATCTGTTATATATTTAATTATTCATTTTTTAAATTGTATCTCTTCCCCAACAAGAATATTCTCCCTATGAGCTTATCTGTTTCATTCATTTCTGAAACCTTAGTGCTTAGAACAATGCTTGGGACATTGTAGACACTCAATAAATTTGTTGAATCAGTGAATAAATCAGTGGTGAGAAAGTTCCTATTAAAATTGACCTCTCAATGTCCTCAAATTTTAAATTGAAGTATGGTTGATTTACAATATCATTTTAGTTTCAGGTGTACAACACAGTGATTCAATATTTTTGTAGATTATATTCCATTTAAAGTTTTTACAAACTAATGGCTATATTCCCCAGTGCTACACAACATATCTTTGCTGCTTATCTATTTTATACATAGTTTGGATGTCTTAATCTCATACCCCTATCTTGCCCCCACTTGCCTCTCCCCAGTGGTAACAACTACTTTGTTCTCTATACCTGTGGGTCAGTTTCTGTTTAGTTATATGCATTTGTTTTATTTTTTATATTCCACATATAAATGGTAACAGAGTATTTGTCTTTCACTGCTGACTTATTTCACTAAGCATAATACTCTCTAGGTCCATCCATGTTGTTGCAAATGGCAGAATTTCATTATTTTCTATGGCTGAGTAGTATTCCATTGTATGTATATACACCACGTCTTCTTTACCATTGATGGACCCTTAGGTTGCTTCCATATCCTGGCTACTGTAAATAATGCAAACCTTGGGGTGCATGTATCTTTTTGAATTAGTGTTTTTGTCTTCTTTGGATATATACTCAGTAGTAGGATTGCTGGATCATATAGTAGTTCTTTTTTTAATTTTCTGAGGAACCTCCATACTGTTTTCCATCGTGGCTGCACCAATTTACATTTCCACCAACAGTGAGTGTATGCGGGTTCCCTTTTCTCCAAATCCTTGCCAACGTTATCTGTGGTCTTTTGATGATTGCCATTCTGACAGGTGTGCGGTGATATCTCATTGTGCTTTTCATTTGCATTTCTCTCTTGATTGGCAACGTTGAGCACCTTTTCATGTACCTGTTGGTCATCTGTATATTTTCTTTGGAAAAATGTCTACTCAGGTCTTCTGCCCATTTTTCAATTGGGTTGTTTGGGTATTTTTTTATATAAATTAAGTTGTATGATCTGTTTATATATTTTGGATATTAACCCCTTACTGGTCATATCATTTGCAAATATTTTCTCCCATTTGTAGGTTGTCTTTTCATTTTGTTGATCGTTTCTTTTGCCATGAAAAAGGTTTTTTTTAAGTTTAATTAGGTCACTTTGTTTATCTTCCCTTTTATTTCTTTTGCCTTAGGAGACAGATCAAAAAATTATTGCTACAACTTATGTCAAAGAGTGTTCTGCCTATGTTCCCCCTTAGGAATTTTATGGTTTCAGGTTACATTTAGGTCTTTAAGCTTTTTTTAAAAAAGCTTTTTAAAAAGTAATGAGAAGCATTTGTGGAAATGAATTCCTATATTATTGTTTATGTGTATAATACTGCTGAAATAGTGACACCAAGTAGAACAAAAAGTAACTACTAGAAAAATATTTACTACAGGGGTGAATTGTATTAAACAATAAACAAATTAAATTGCTCACAATTTTTTGCTTCCTCTGCACCCCTCCCATGCTTCCTTGCAGGCAGATTATAGTTACCTGCCCCATCAATCTCAGCCTTAATTATGTGACTTGCTTTAGTCAAAGAAATGTGAATGGATGTGACTACTGTTGCACTTGGGCAAAAGCTTGAACAGCAGTTATGTCATTTTGTGTTGAATTTCTTGCTCTGAGACAAATACCATGAGAACTGAATGTTCAGTGGTCACCTATTCTTTCAGCTTGGATTCTAGAGAAGATATATGGAGCTCAAGCAATCTAAACAGAATCAAAGCCTTCATAGAGCCACATAACATAAACAAGAAATACATATTGGTATATGTCACCGTGGTATTGGGGTTGTTTTTGCTACAGCAAAAGATGAATAACAAAACTAAGTATTTCAGAGTTTAATATCTTTGCAAAAAAAAAATAAAAGTAATGGGTATTTTTTTAATCTGCAACTGTATCCCCAGTGGCTAGAACAATGCCTAGCATATAGTAGGTATCCAATGAATAGTTGTCAAGTACAAGGGACCATTGTCTATCCATTAAAATCTCTCATGTATGACGAAGGTGAGCCTGTACATCATCTGTAAATACTTCAAAGAGAGTTTTACATTATGAAATAAAACCCTGATGAATTCTTAGTGTGTGAAATCTGTGTTTTCTAACTAGCAGACAGACCTTCCCTTTATTACCTCATACTTTGAATTTGGCCACCCATACTTAAGTGACAACACCTGATTAAGCTGACATCTGAATGAGCATCTAAAGTTCGTTAGTATCAAATTGGTATTCAATGTCAGTTTAATTTGAAGAAACTCTCCCTCCTTGATTTCTCCTTTCAACATAACAACCAAATAAATTTTTTGTCTAGTCTGAGTCAGTCTCTAAGCTTTCAGAATTACACAAATTCTTTCAGATATGTCTTCCTTAACAAAGGCAACAAGAATAACAGAAGTGACTACCTTTAATGTTGTATTTACCTAAATGTGATTTAATAGGTTAAGAAAAATTAAGTATAAAAATAGGTATATATATATATGTAAAAAGTGAGAATGTTCATGGCATATTCTTGAAAGAAAGAAGTAAATGAAGGAAAACTGTGGTCATCACTAGAACTGTTGAAATATTTCTTAATCTCCATCTTCTAGACTGAGTATGATTGCAGTTCCTGGCCTTTCACAGTTCAGTGGAAACAGACAACTAGTTCTAGACAATGAGTTGTGAGTGGAAGTGACATGGGTCACGTCTGGGACAAAGCATTTAATTGCTGGTTTGAGACATTAAGAGTTCTATGAGACTCTGAGCCATGTGGCAGAGCAGTTCTCCTGGGTTCCCTTACCCTACTGCTCTCCACCTGGACGCCCCTTCTGGCACTGCGACTGGCAAGATCCCACATGGTAGCTTCTCCATGAACTTGGGTCTCTGCAGCTACAAAGAGCAGGTCTCTACCAACCCATCTTGGACATGTCATGTGTATAAGAAAACCAAACCACTGTTTTAAGACTGGAAATTTTTGGAGTGCTTACTGTAATGCAAGACTTAGTGTAATCTAATTAAATAAAACAGAATACATACATATAATTGAATGCATATCTTCAGTGTGTATGTATATGCACAACATAATTGGTCTAGAAGAATAACACAAACTAATTAGTAGTTATAATTATGTAACTATTAATTTTAACTGATTAAAATAACTGATTAACTGTAAATAAATATTAATTATATAATTAATATTATAATAGAGGGAGATTTTAACATTCACATACTTGCATGGCTTTCTTTCTGCACTGTGCATGTAGTAATGTTATAAATTTTCAAAATAATTTATAATAATAAATACAACCTCTACACCCCTGAAAACTGTATCTTTTAGTAGAAAAGTATAGGAAACAAGATAAGTCATGGGAGCTCTGTTTGGAATAAAGAACTAGCAGCAGAATCTCAGAAAGGTGATAGTTTATATCAGCTTCATGCCTACGATTTCACTTTTGTGTGGTATCCGGTAGTAAACAGTAAGATTCATGTTCCACCAGCACGTATCTCATATAAACTGTTGAAACCTGTGGTGTTTCAGGTGGAAAAAGTTTACAGTAGTAGAGACTTGGGCCCCTAATTCTGCTAGCTTTACATCAAATGTTAGTACTGTAAAGCAGAGGAACACAATGGATAAACTTGAATCAATTCAGAGCATCAGAGGCAAAGTTTAACAACCTCAGATTAAGAAGATGCAGCACAGCCTAAAGCACTTTTTTTTCCTGTCTTTATTCATACTCTTCTTTTTCTCTGCATTGAATCTGATCCTCCAAAGCAGACTTTTTTAGCCATTTTTCTAAATTACTGCTGATCTCCATTTTTTCTCTTTGATATCCACTGCACTGCTTCCATCAGAGCATTTATCATAATTTGTAACTGTTAATTAATTTACTTTTTTGTATTTGCTTATTGGCTGTTATTTCCCCCTATGATCTGTGTTTTATGAGGGGAGGAGCCATGTCTATCTCTTTTAGTACCTTCTTCCTAGATTTAGGCAGTGATGGACACTCAATAATATTTTTTCATAAATAAATGAGTCATTAAGTCAGTCAACATTATTCCACAAACTGAATGGCTCTAACAGGGATAAAACATGAAACTACTGATAGTTACTTATATTTCCCATTGTAGGAATTATCTTATACAAAATACAGTTCATTTTTAATGAACCCCCTCGTATCACATGTAAATGGGATTGTTTCTTTTTTTCTTTCAAATTTTAGTAAAAAAAACTTATGTCCATTTTTAGGAATATCATTGGATCCTGAACAGAAAAAAGATTTGAGAAACATGTCCTGAAACTTACATAAGAGTTCAAAATTCCTTGAAGATTTCTTAAATTTTACAAAAATAGATCAAATTGCACACTAAAGAATTTTTTTAAATCATCAATTGATCAAGTTTTTCTTCAAAGGCATGACTTTTGAAAGAATTAATTCAAATAATTAATAGCTAAGAGGTTGGCTGTTTCTTAGCAAATTGTTTTGAATACCTCTACAGATTAGACTACTCTTGCTTGAAACTGGAATTAGAAATCTCAAGGAATTGCTGGCATTTCTAATTTGATCCATACTAAGAATAACTCAAAGAAGGGGCATGATATGTTCAGATTAATTAAAATTCTAATTAGAAATGAATTTAAGAAGCCATCCCTGAGAACTCTAGAAAGAAATACCTGAATCTGTGTATTTTAGATCTTGCAGGGATTTATCAGATACCCTTAAGTCCTTGCTCATTGAAATATACTGTCAAGACATTGTCTACCTTTTTAAAAGAGGTTTAAGTTTGATTTATGTGTTAAACTAGATTTTAATCCTTTCAGAAAAAGTTCATCTTTAACTGCTTTCCTACAGTTAAAAATTCCTTACACAGAATTTTCTCTTGATCAAAAATACTTGCACGTGCTTGCCTAGTGGCACAGTGGTTGGGAGTCCGCCTGCCGATGCAGGGGGCGCGGGTTCGTGTCCCGGTCCGGGAGGATCCCACGTGCCGCAGAGCGGCTGGGCCCGCGAGCCGTGGCCACTAGGCCTGCGCGTCCGGAGCCTGTGCTCCGTGGCGGGAGAGGCCACAGCAGTGAGAGGCCCGCGTACAGCAAAAAAAAAAAAAAAAAAACAACTTTCACAATAACTATTTGCTAATTATTTTTAACATTAGGGCTAAACAAACTTAACTCAGTCCCCTTACTGAATTAAGGCTTCACCACCACCATATTAAATGCAGATCATGAGATCAGGCCTTGTTTTGATAAACAACAACAAAAAATCCTAAACTGGGCAATCTTCAATGTTGCAATTACTGCTGCTTCTGTAAGTACATTTACTGATTCACTGTAACAATGAATTCAGTGACAAGTTGGTTGACCCTCTAAAGTTTCTGATGCATATCAATATTCACGAGCAAAGATTAGAAGAGTCTGCTATTTATATTCCTAAAAACTGTCATGGCCAATAGCATTTCTAAATCCTGCTTATCAAACTGCTTGACTCTGCTTGTGAAATTGAGAGAGAAGTGGGCTTGGGTCTGAATTATCCTCTGCTTAATTCTGGTAGGACCAATTCAAATCTAATGACTTTTTCCAGAATGTACACATCAGTTTTTATGGCTTACTCCCAGGTACCTACTGGTAGGCTATACTCAGGTTGTAGATTTGATGACAAAGCGAGGAAGAAAAATGAAAATAGGTCGATCGTGAACTATGGTTTTTAGTGTGTAGTCCCTGCACCAGCAATAGGAGCACTACCTGAGAACCTGACAGAAATGCTGTTCTCAGACCTGTCTCAGATCTACTAAATCAGAAACTCTAGATTATGGGCCCAGTAATCTATGCTTCAACAAGGCCTCCAGTTGATTCTGATGTTAAGTTTCAGAACCACTGCATTAGCATGTTCTTCTACAGTAGTCAGTGGACTCTTGCATGCTGGCATCTCCCCTTGCAGTGAACCAGGCCTCAGAGCTCCTCTGCCCTGAAGAGTTTCTACCTCCACATGGGCTGTGCTGGTCCCGGAACTTTAGGCTTATCTCTCCTAGGAACCAGGAGGGTGTTGGCTACTTGCAGAGCTCCCTATGTTTATATCCTGAACTACTGCATACCTGTGGTTATTATGCTCAGATCCTGATTAAAATTAAATTAAACAAAAGCCAGCATGATCCTAATGAGTTAGCATCATCACCAATCTTCAAACCTAGACCAACACTTTACATCCAAGCCCAGCTCAGTGATAGTCCAAAAACACAAATGAAAAACAAATCTACTGTCCTTCCTATATGAGTAATGGTCCATGAGGATTGTCTAGATAATCTAGATTTCTGGATAATGAGATTTACACTTTCTATTCTGATCTGAATAACTTACTTTCAATATTTAACAAAAAGATGTTAAGCCCCCCCACTGATGTTTTGCTAAAACCAGCATCATTCTCAGTATTTGTTTTGACAGTTCAGAGGGTGTTGTTTTTACTCTGATCAGTAAATACAGGTAGTTAGCATACGGTCTGCAGTATCCTTCGCCCTTCTGAAAGGGCCATTGAATACTGTTTGAGAATTGCTGTTTAAAATCGTCATATATTCTAGACAGCATTGTCTACATATGTCTAAATTCAATTTCCGTGCCACCTTCTTCTGAAATAGTTACCTCCTTCAAACCATTATTAATCTTATATAAATGTAACATTCCAGAGAGTCAAAGGGTCATGCTGGGAAAACACCAGTATCGTTTAAAACTTTGAAAATATGTGACATAAATTTGAAATAAGGTACTAAGACCAGAGACATTCAATATTGCCACTAAGGGTCAAATTTAAATATGAACCAAGAACGCAGCTGGAAGGAAAAATGGCAATTTCCATGAACCTAAGTCAAAAACAGAAACAAAGCATTTTCCCAAAATTGTCCTCATTCTCTATGTAGAAATACAAAGTCCTGATAATTAGTCTTGTGTGATTATAATTCCCATTGGTAGGCTTCCATGCCTCAGTGATAGGCTAACACTTGGGTGGCAGTATTAATTGTATTTCCATTTTCAGTTGCACTTTGACTAAGTAGAATGTGACTGCCATTCTACCTCTGGCAGAATCTTAAAGGTAAGTTATAAATTTCAAAAAATTAAGGAAATTATCTAAGAAACTTGAAAATTGGAAGTTATTCTTTGTTGCTGCATTTGTCCTGAACTACTGTTACCATTCATCTTTTATATCCTTTTTCACTGAAAAATATTATAGTCTAACCTTCAAAACTCATGACAGAAGTTGTTTATTCTGATTTTTGACACAATTTATTTAAATTTAACTGGTGTAGTCTTAGGCAATGCTTCTCAAATATTTCATGGTATACTTAAATAATGGTAATTTTATGTAGCACACTGAGGTAAGTGACCAAGAGTATTTTCAGCTATCCTAGCCTCTCCCACCAATGACCACCCCTGAGTCATCCAAGCACATTTGTGGCCCATTCATTGAATACTAAAGCACTTATACACTTCAGTTGTCAGACTCTGCCTTCAGTTTTAGACAACATGTAATTCCTAGGATGAATTATAGAACAAGAAAAAGGAGGAAGGAAGGAAGGAAGGAAGGAAAGAAGTTAGGAAGGGAGGGAGGGAGGTAGGGAGGGAGGGAAGGTTAGGGTGGTAGAGAGGGGGAAAGAGGAGAAAAGAAATTTTAAAAAGAAAGGAAGAAACAAAAGATGGGAAAAGAATAAAAATAATGATATCATAGAAAAAGAAACAATTAAAGAACAAAAATACTGGTCGAAGCTGAAAGGTCCAAATTTAAAAAGCAAGGGACAAAGATACAAGCCAAGCAAGAGGTCAAAAGACAGATTAACAAAATAATTATTATTATAAGGATAAGTAGATTAACAGAAAAAAAAGTTAGTTTTGAGGAGTGTAACATAATTATAGGTGGTACAAACTGACAGGCATTAATAAATAAATGTATTATGCTCCCTTTCTCTTTCTCTTTATTTTCTGATTAGTCAAGGATAAATGTTCAGATCAATACTAGTATGTCTTTCAGACTTCTTTTAAACTTTCTAACCATTTTTTTAGCAAAGAAAGAGCTCAGAGCCTTTGATCTCTAAGTGGAATTCAATATTATTTTGTTATTCATTGAAATTACACCATTAACTTATGTATAAGGTACCCAACTGGTGCAAGAGTGATAGAATTTTGAAATCTGGTCTTGCCCAAACTTTACATTGCAAGAGTCTTCTAATTTTTGAACTGGACATTAAAAAAGTATGCTTCTTTCTTAAAGTCACATGGTTTCCAAGAGCCAAAGTGGACACTGGAAAACAGTTCTCTCCCTATCTCTCCCTAATGAAAAGAGACTTAGAAACATACTTCAACTAATTTGTTACAGGTTTCTTAAAATCATCCTCATTTATGTTCAACCATCCAATTTTCTAAAAAAAAAAATAGTGTACATCTGTTTCATTCTCTTAACATAAATAAAACTACAGCCAGATGCAACCATGCTTGCCAAGGCTGCTTAATGAAAAATGAAAACTCTTCACTTCCACAAGATCTGGTCACATTTCCTCTAAGCAAAAGCAATGCTACTTAAACATGAGAACTACAGAGCCCAGTGCAATAGCCATAAATCTATTAAACACTTAAAATATGGCCAGTCCAAAATGAGATGTGTTGCATTAAACACTGATTTTAATGGTTTAACATGAAAAAGGAGTGTCAAATATCTTATTAATAATTTTATATGGATTAAAATAATATTTTAGATACATGGATTTCAATAAAATATATAATTAAAATTAATTTCATTTCTCTACTTTTTTTTAACACATTATAAAGTTTTAAATTACATGTGTAACTCACTTTATATTTCTATTGGATAGTGCTATTCTAGAAGCTCTCACCAATGGATTCAGCAAAGTGAAGGCCATTAATGACTTGTAGAAAACATAATTTTTGTGAAATTTTTTCATAATTCCTTTCATAATCATGAGTCTATTCTTGAATTATTTTTTATATTTAAATTTTCCTAGAAAATAGTCCATTTCAGAGCTTTTGAAATATTTAATACATATAACATATATACTATTCTCATGAATTTCCAATTTTCTCTGGATTGCTAGTCATATTTCTAATGTTGAATTGTGTATATGTGGAATTTACCTTTTATTTGGAATTTATTTATTGCTTTTCTGTTTTCTACAAGTTCCTCCTTCTAGATTTACTAACATCTTCTGTTTATTTTACTATAGTTTTGTTAATTTCTAAAATTAAATTCTTTTCTTTTTCTTATTTAACAATAAACAGCGTTAAGAATGTACATTCACCTGATTTTTGTAGCATGACATACAATTTTTATAATGATTTCTTTGACATTGTTTACTAAATGGTATATAATTTGAGCTTTATGTCTACCTTATGTTGAGTGTTTAGATTCTTTTTTTTTTAATTTCAAATGTCTTAGTGCTTTCTATTTAAAAATTCATATTTAGCATATGGTATTGATAATGGTAAATGTAAACTGTATGGCTTCTACTTTGGAAAATTCATTGAACTTATTCTGGTGACCTAGAATGTGAATAGTGTTAGGACCCAGGGCAGTCTACCCAAAAATACCTCAGCAGAGTATTGATTATTTTGAATTATAGCTATTTAAGAAATGGCCGATGCAAGAGGACACTCTGACCCTCCTCTATATCTCCCTGAAAGCAGGAAGTAAATCTCCAGTGTGAAAGGTACCCTTCCTGTAACAAGAGGTGGAAAGACATCCTCATCACCAGAGACAGGGAATTCAGGGCCAAGAAGCCTGTATAAACTAACTTTGTTACTTCTTCACTAATTTACTACCCAAGCCCAAATTTGGCTTAAATTCCTTACTAATTAACCACTCAAACTTAAGTTTCTTTGTCCTGTCAATTTCTCTCCAATTTATTGTTTCTTTTTCTAAAAAGTATAAAAACTGCCTGCTTTGGCCACTTCTTAGATCCCATTTCTATTAAGACCTCCACCGGCATGAATTTGCTTCTTTTTCTCCTGTTAATCTGTCCTGTGTCAATGTTATTATTAGTCCAGCCATAAGAACTCAAGAAGGGTAGAGAGGGAAATTTCCCCCTCCCCAACAATAGTCAACATTTATAAAAAAATTCCTGTACTCTCTGTAACACAAAAAAATTTGTATTTATATACCACATATAGCCTATTAATTCATATTTCAAGTTTTCTAAAGCCTTGCTTTTATTTTCATCCTTTGTCAAAAGCCTGAGAGAGCATTTATGTGCATATTCCTAATGGTTTGCCCAACTCCACAGAAAGGATAATCTTATATTCCATGCTTGAATAAGAGGCTTCTCTTTCTTTCTCTTGATGTTTGTAAACAAGAATGTATGTTATACCGATTCTGCTGTTGGCTATCTTGTAACACGGAGGGAAGCCAACTTGCGAAAAAGCTAATACATATAGTAGTCAGCAAGTAGAAAGATGAAAAAGAACTGGATACTTTATTCATATTTCCTAAGTTTCTACATAATATCCTTTTCCTGTTCTAGGATTCCATCTAAGGTACCATATTAGATTAAGTCATCATGTCTCTTCATCTCCTCTTGGCTAAGAGTTTTCTTACCTTTTGATGACCTTGACAGTTTTCAGTAATTTTGATCAGGTAGTTTGTAGAATGTTCTACAGCTGGGATTTATCTGATATATTTCTCATGACTGGAGTAGAGTTATGGAATTTAGAGAAGATTACAGAGGTAAAGTGCCATTTTCACCATATCATATTAAGAATAGATACTATAAGATGATTTACACCTGTGGGTGTTAACCTTGGTCACCTGGTTGAGACACTGTTTGCCAGGTTTCTGCACTGTAAAGTGACTCTTTATTCTGCCATCTCCATACTATACCCTTTGGAAGGAAGTCACTATACATAGCTCACATGTAAAAAGTTGGAGGTTATACTCCTTAAGAGTGCATTCTCATATAGGTTATTTGAAACAGTTCTTCACAGGGGATTTGTGTATTCTGTCCAATTTATTTTTTTCAATCAATTAATTATATCAGTATGGATTCATAGATGTTTAATTTATACTTTGGGTTATAATGCAATACTTCTTTATTTTCTGTCTCAAATTGTTTCATCTTCTCCATTGGAAGTTTTTCCAGTTCGCCCCAGTGTTCCCTGAATGTATGTTTTTGTGTGGGCAGGTTTTCAAATCAGTTGAATAAACACATAGAAGCATAACTGCTGGATTTAATGCCTTTGCTTTATTTGTTTTTGCCCATTATACTTTGACAATTTTTTTATTTTTTAAACTTCACATAATTTTGGTTTTAGGTATATCTGCTGTAAGTAATAATATATAACAATGAAATATATTGCAGATGGCTTTTTTTATTCAAATAAAAATCTTTGACTTTTAGTAAGTTAAATGCATATGTATATATATGTATTTATATTTATATATATTCTGAAATTTGATGGTTTCTTTTAGGTTTTAAAAAAATATATCTCTACATACTTTTATTTTTAAAATACTGCCAGAAAGAGATAGCATTCAGTGACTATCTTTGGGAAAACTGAGGAATTTAGCATACTTTTGCTTCAGTATTTTTCCATCTTTCAAAGTTGTAGGTATAATCTAGAATAGTGAATTTAAATCTTTTTAGTAGAGGAAACCTGTCTTCAAATTTTACATGAAAATATAATAAAATGGCTAAACAATGCAACTGCTCCAGTTGAGTCATAGTTATTCCTCCCTCAATTCTTTTCAATTTTTCCGAGTAGGCTCAAAGATTGTCTTTGTTTGATAACAGTATTTCTTTATCATTAAAATGTGTTACACTCATCTCACAAAGGGTAGGCAGGCCTTTAGAAGCAATGTGTTTTCACTGTATTAATTTACTGTTACTCCTTATGGCAAATGATCCTAGAGTTTAATTCACCATAGTGGTATAAGATCTCTTCCTGAGATTAATTAAATTACAGAAGTAAGTTGATCTAAAGAAAAATACTATGTAAAACTCATGCAGACAATATGATTTTTTAAAATCTCAATGGTGGGGCTTCCCTGGTGACGCAGTGGTTGAGAGTCCGCCTGCTGATGCAGGGGACACGGGTTCCTGCCCCGGTCTGGGAGGATCCCACGTGCCACGGAGCAGCTGGGCCCGTGAGCCATGGCCACTGGGCCTGCGCATCCGGAGCCTGTCCTCCACAACAGGAGAGGCCACAGCAGTGAGAGGCCCGCATACCACAAAAAAAAAAAAAAAAAAAAAAAAAAAAACTCAATGGTGGATAAAGGAATTTTACAACCTTAGGAAGCTCCGCTCTATAACCAAGCCTCCTAGAAGAAGAAAAGTACAGTTAAGGAGATATAGAAAGTGTTGTCTAGGACTACAACAGATAGATCGGGGATCTTTCAAAGATTTTGCTTCAACAACAAAATATTAGGGGAAAAATAATAGGGTTAACAGATATGGTGATAAATGGTATAAGGCAACAGAACCATGTTAGAGCCATGGACTGTGCCAGTTTGCACACACCCCTCCTCACTTTATTCTTAGGAAGGAGCCAGGCTTCTTAAGGAATAAACAGTAACCAGAAACAAACCACCACAAGATGTATGCACGAAAATGCACAGAGCAAATGATAAATGTGGAGAATACACAAATCATATCCAAAGAAGAGTCCCAAAATGCAAAAGAAAAAAAATATTCGGGATGAGATAAAACTCTCCTTGAACTAAAGAAAAGACAATGAGATGTAGATTAAAAGAGCATCCCATATATTGATACAGTATTCCAGTGATATATTGAGACATTACTGAACATCAAAAATAAGGAATGAATCTCATATGCATCTAAGCAAGAAAACTGAATAATGTACTAGTGAAAAACTGATTTACCTCAGACTACTCTATGGCAATACTCAATGCCAAAATAAAGTGGGTTAATGTGTGTAGTAGGTTGAATAATGGTCACCCAAAGATATCAAGTTCTAAACCCTGGAATTTGTAAATGTTACCTTGTTTAGAAAAAAGGTGTTTGCAAGATTTGACTAAATTAAGATTTCGAGATGAGGTTACCCAGGATTATCCAGGTGGGTTCTAAATGCCATCCTTAAGTGTCCTTGTAAAACAGAGACAGAGGGAGCTTTCACACAGACATACAGAGGCCACGACAAGAGTCAGGCAGCAGAATGATATAATCACAAAACAAAGAAGGCTAAGGCAGCCATCAGAAGCTGAAAGAGGCAAGGAACAGATTCTTCCCTAAACCCCCGGTGGGATTGCTGCCTTGCTAGACTTCAGGCTTCTAGTCCCCAGACCTGTGAGAGAATAAATCTCTGTTATTTTGTCATCAACTTTGTGGTAATTTGTTATAGCAGCCACAGGAAACTATCACAATGTATAAGATATGATGAGGGAAAGAATATTATTCCCAGACAAATATGCATGAGTACGCGAGAAACTAGGAAACAGAGGCTATCTTAGAAAATAAAACAAGCCAAAAAAACTCACTTGAGTATGAAATCCAACGAAGACATAGGTTAAAATAAATAATTAAGGAATAGAGGAACTGAAAAAAAATAAGTCAATTTGAATACAGAATCAAGTTTTTAAAGCTGTGGGAATTATGGTTACAAACATTAACATATATATTTATAGATATAAACCCTAACAAGATAATAATAATATAACTAAGATGAATCGAGGGAAAGTAGACTAGGCAGAAATGAGGAAAATGAAACTGGGACAATAAAATATCTTTTATGAAAGGGAACAGAAAATATCTAAATAAAAATACATAGTACAAATACCTAAGAATTTCAACCTATAACTTTTTATAATCTTTTTCTTAAGTTTAGTGTGATCTTTTAGGAACACATTAAAGTGTCAACTGTGTCAACTTAAATAGACTATAGTACCTCGTTATTTAAACAACACTGATCTCAGTGTTGCTGTGAAAATATTTTATAGATGTAGTTCACATCTATAAACAACTGACTTTAAGGAAAATACCATCAATGATCTGGAGCTTACCTTCAATGACCCTTCATCCAATCAACTGAAGGCCTTATGAGCAAAGACTGAGATTTCCCAAAACAAAAGAAATTCTGCCTCAAGCCTGGAACATCAATTCCTGACTGAGTTTCCAGCCTCCCCACCTGCCCTACAGATACCA
Organism: Stenella coeruleoalba; assembly: GCF_951394435.1. Taxonomy (NCBI): domain Eukaryota; kingdom Metazoa; phylum Chordata; class Mammalia; order Artiodactyla; family Delphinidae; genus Stenella; species Stenella coeruleoalba. The sequence goes on from NC_137148.1 coordinate 138,917,026, forward strand.
GACCTGCCAGCACCCAAAACTGTGTAAACCTGTTCCTTGAAACCCCTCCCCATCTGTTTCTGTTTTTCTCTCTCACCTATCTATCTACCACTGGTTCTGCTTCTCTGGAGACACCTGACTGATACAGGAACTAATTCTGTTTTTCTTCAGATTCTTTTTTAAGAAAATTTAATTAAAATGAAATTTTAATTTAAAAATATGGCCTGTATAATTAAATTATATTTAAAATAGTTTCTTCTTTTTTCCTTATAGTTCTCTTTGTTTTGTTTTACCCCTTTCATCCTTCTCTTCCTTCTATTTTGGTAGATCAATATGCACAAAGGAGAAACAACTACTAAAATGTTCACTAACAGTTATGAAAGTTGTTTTTAGCTACTGAGATTTCTTTTTAACTTTCTTTATTGTACTTTTTAGTGTGCTTAGAAATGTTACAAGTGATCGTGTGTGTGTGTGTGTGTGTGTGTGTGTGTGTGTTTAAGCATTCAAAAATAAGTAGTCCTGATATAATCAATTATTTGGAAGAAAATGAAGTTGAAACCCTTTCTCTCTTACATACACATGCATGTATGCACACACATACAAATGAATTTTACATTAATTATTTAAATGCAATAACATAGATGAATGTAAAAAAAAATAAATTAGCCCTAATATGAAAAATAGAAACTATTAGTGGATAACTTACTATATATTAGAGTGAGATAGTACTTTCTCACACAAAATCAAGAAAAATGAATTACAAAGTGTATTCATCAGGGTTCTCCAGAGAAACAGAACCAGCAGGATGTAGATATAGATACAGATATAGAAATAGAGATCTCATGCAATTATGGATGCTGGCATGTCCACAATCTGCAGGGTGAGCCAGCAGGCTAGAGACCCAGGGAAGAGCTGATGTTGCAATTCGAGTCTGAAGGCCATCTGTTGGCAGAATCCCTCTTCCTCGGGGGACTGATTGGAAGAGGAGGACTGACTCCTCTTCAACTGATTGCATGAGGCCCATCCACATTATTAGAGCAAAAGTCATCAAAAGTCCACCGATTTCAATGCTAATCTCATCCAAACACATCTTCACAAAAACAACTGCAATGTTTGACCAAATATCTGGGCGCTGTGGCCCAGTCAACTTGACACACAATTATTCAGCACATGAAAAGAATTGCTTAATATAAAACTATAATAATAAAAGAGAAAACTAAAACCCAAATATGTCCTAGAAACTTAAGTGGCAGACTATTTTAAAAATGTATTCATACATCTATTCCATCCATGAGGAAAAGGGTTACTTCTGTCTTGTTTACTTCTGGAACCTCCAACTCTTAGTACAGGCATGGGCACAAAATAAGAACTTAGTGCACTTTTTAAAACTGGAAGGAAAGAAAGGAGGAAGGGAGAAAAAAAGGAATGGAGAAAATATGTCAAAATTTTAAGAGAATGCCACTCTCCTATTTATTTTTCCTCTATTTCTCATCTTTTTTTCATAGTGAACATTCTACTAAATACATATTATTAGTTTTAAAATAAATATCCTTTAAAAACTAAATAATGTGCAATTACATACATTGACATATTCCTTAATAAAATGTGATCAAAACTATATGTTTATCATAATTTATTTTCAAAGGTAGCTTAAAATATGAATACTTATAAACTATGCCTCTGAAAAGATTTAGTTTTGGTCTTACAGAAAATATAACTCTTTAATTATTTGCCTTTGAAGTATCAGAATAATAGCATGGGATTACAGTTTAGGTATTAATACAAATTTTCTAGTTCCACAGTTACTATAATTATCTCTCAGTATCCATGGAGGATTAGTTCCAGCACCCCAGCCACCAAATACCAAAATGAGCAGACACTAAAGTCCCATATATAACCTACATTCATCTTCCCATATACTTTAAGTCATCTGTAGATTACTTATCATACTTAACACAATGTAAATGCTATGTAAACAGTTGTAAATAGGATGTAAATGTTATGTAAATAGTTGCTTTAGGGAACTTTTTGGATTTTTAAGAAATATTGTTGGTCTGTGGTTGGCTGAATCCACAGATACGGAACTGCAGATATGGAGGGCCTACTGTAGTTGTATGACCCCAAGCAAGAATATGAAATACTATTACAGTGTCTGGAAAATAAAAAGGGCTCAATAAAAATATAGCTATTAAGCTGCATCTAAAGAAAATTTTCAGTATAGTAATCTGAGAAAGTATATCAGTGGAAGTCCCATAGCACAATAAAAACAAATTCATACCACCAAAAACTACTTTAATACCATTGTAAAATATCCATTCATGTCCTCTGAAAATGAAATCTTGCTTGAATTACAAGCAATAATAACCTGGAGTTTATTGTTCTGACAGCGAGCACATGAAACTGATAGTCTCATTTGTGACTGTGCACTGTTATTAATCAAACTCACAGCTACACAGGGTGAATTACTTCATCTCTCTTTCCATGCCCAAGCATAGCTTTATTTTTACTTACAGCAGTTTACATAGGAAAGCCAAAAAACAACAGGGACACTTAGATCAAACCCAGGTGCTTTTAATACCACAATTACTACCTATTTACTTACATGAAATTGAACATTTCCGTCAAAAAATAATCACTGATTTAAGTAAATTTATGTTTTATAAGGGCCACATAATGAAGATAAAAGTCTAAAAAGAATTCCTGTAAACAGAGCTATCCAAATCCATTGAAAAGAAAAATTAATTTCTCCTTTATATATCTACAGCCACCTAAAAATTATCTAAGGCAAAAGAGTGAATTGAAAGTAAATTTTTATAAATTTCCAGTTCAACTTTACAAGTTCAAAGAATGACATAAGAACCACATAAGTAGAGTATGACGAATCAACTTTCCTTCACCAGAAATAAATATTCTGCTGTTAGAAAAATTCTCTCACTGCTCAAACTGTGGATCTCTGTCTTCAAGGTTTATTATAAATTTAATTATCAGTCATTTTAATTTCCCACAGCTAAGTGTGGAGTTTCTAGCAGAAACACCATTCAAACACTTGGGAGTTAGCTATAGTTTGTGAATACAATGATAGCACTTTTTCTATAGAAGGACTTTAACAATCAAAATACTTTAGGCAATTTACAAATGATATTATCTCTGTAGATTAGGATAAGGATAATAGGCAAGATTTAAGTAACTGAGATCTGTTTTGTTGTCAAGATTACATAACATTTGCTTAATCCAATCTCCCCCATAATACTTTCACTGATCACTCTCACTGCATTAGTTTCATCTTTCTTTTCCCTCTTTATGCTCATCCTCAGAGAGCAGCATAAGGATTAGCACTTAAATGCAGAGTGTGGTCTAGTCTGGTTCCCTAGACTGAGAAAAGTCCTTCCTTTATATGCATGGTATTGCCTGGCTCACTGTAAAAACAGCTGGCTAAATGCCAAACACTTTCCTAGGGGATTTTACATGTAGTGCCTCATTTGATTTGCACAACAGCCCTGTGAGATGTGTATTATTATCATACCAACTTTTCCAAAAGGGGGAACTGAATTACAGTCAAACCAGAGTTTAATTCTAAACCACCTGATTCCAGAGTCTTTCCTCATCTCACTACATACAACCACATAGTAGATGTCCAATAAGTACTTGGGACAGGAGGAAAAGGAAAGCACATCTCAGATTCATATCCTAGTAACTCAGTTTTAATGTTTCCTTACTCTATAAAAGTGATGGGGATGAAATAACTAAAAGCATATAGAAAGTAGTGAGATTAAAACTAATTCTAGTCAAGTTTACTGAAGGTAATTTTAAAATTAAATTCCTCTGTCATTCATGATTCTTAAAAAAAAAAAAAAAAAACTTTGGAAAACCTAAAACAAGTCCAAAACAATTAAGAAAATGGTAATAGGAACATACATAACGATAATTATCTTAAATGTAAAGGTATTAAATGCTCCAACCAAAAGACAGAGACTGGCTGAATGGATACAAAAACAAGACCAGTATATATACTGTCTACCTGAGACCCACTTCAGACCTAGGGACACATACAGACTGAAAGTGAAGGGATGGAAAAAGATATTCCATGCAAACGGAAATCAAAAGAAAGCTGGAATAGCAATTCTCATATCAGACAAAATAGACTTTAAAACAAAGACTATTACAAGAGACAAAGAAGGACACTACATAGTGATCAAGGGATCAATCCAAGAAGAAGATATAACAATTGTAAATATTTATGCACCCAACATAGCAGCACCTCAACACATAAGGCAAATACTAACAGCCATAAAAGGCAAAATCAACAGTAATACAATCATAGTAGAGGACTTTAACACCCCACTTTCACCAATGGAGAAATCATCCAAAATGAAAATAAATATGGAAACGTAAGTTTTAAATGATACATTAAACAAGATGGACTTAATTGATATTTATAGGACATTCCATCCAAAAACAACAGAACACACATTCTTCTCAAGTGCTCATGGAACATTCTCCAGGATAGATCATATCTTGGGTCACAAATCAAGCCTTGGTAAATTTAACAAAATTGAAATCGTATCAAGTATCTTTTCCTACCACAACACTATGAGACTACATATCAATTACAGGAAAAAAATTGTAAAAAATAAAAACACATGGAGGCTAAACAATACACTACTTAATAACCAAGAGATCACTGAAGAAATCAAAGAGGAAATCAAAAAATACCTAGAAACAAATGACAATGAAAACACGATGACTCAAAACCCATGGGATGCAGCAAGAACAGTTCTAAAAGGGAAGTTTATAGCAATAAAATCCTACTTTAAGAAACAAAAAACATCTCAAATAAACAACCTAAGCTTACACCTAAAGCAATTAGAGAAAGAAAAACAAAAAAATCCCAAAGTTAGCAGAAGTAAAGAAATCATAAAGATCAGATCAGAAATAAATGAAAAGAAATGAAGGAAATGATAGCAGAGATCAATAAAACTAAAAGCTGGTTCTTTGAGAAGATAAACAAAATTGATAAACCATTAGCCAGACTCATCAAGAAAAAAAGGGAGAAGACTCAAATCAATACAATTTGAAATGAAAAAGGAGAAGTAACAACTAACACTGCAGAAATACAAAGGATCGTGACAGATTACTACAAGCAACTTTATGCCAATAAAATGGACAACCTGGAAGAAATGGACAAATTCTTAGAAATGCACAACCTTCCGAGACTGAACCAGGAAGAAATAGAAAATAGGAACAAACCAATCACAAGCAATGAAATTGAAACTGTGATTAAAAATCTTCCAACAAACAAAAGCCCAGGACCAGATGGCTTCACAGGGGAATTCTATCAAACATTTAGAGAAGAGCTAACACCTATCCTTCTCAAACTCTTCCAAAATACAGCAAAGGGAGGAACACACCCAAACTCATTCTACGAGGCCACCATCACCCTCATAGCAAAACCAGACAAAGATGTCACAAAGAAAGAAAAATACAGGCCAATAACACTGATGAATAGAGATGCAAAAATCCTCAACAAAATACTAGCAAACAGAATCCAAGAGCACATTAAAAGGATCATACACCATGATCAAGTGGAGTTTATCCCTGAAATGCAAGGATTCTTCAATATACGTAAATCAATCAATATGATACACCATATTAACAAACTGAAGGAGAAAAACCATATGATCGTCTCAATAGATTCAGAGAAAGCTTCTGACAAAATTCAATACCCATTTATGATAAAACCCTCCAGAAAGTAGGCACAGAGGGAACTTTCCTCAAAATAATAAAGGCCATATATGACAAACCCACAGCCAACATCGTCCTCAATGGTGAAAAACTGAAACCATTTCCACTAAGACGAGGAACAAGACAAGGTTGCCCACTCTCACCACTCTTACTAAACATAGTTTTGGAAGTTTTAGCCACAGCAATCAGAGAAGAAAAAGAAATAAAAGGAATCCAAATTGGAAAAGAAGAAGTAAAGCTGTCACTGTTTGTAGATGACATGATATTATACACAGAGAATCCTAAAGATGCTACCAGAAAACTACTAGAGCTAATCAATGAATTTGGTAAAGTAGCAGGATACAAAATTACTGCACAGAAATCTCTTGCATTCCTATACACTAACGATGAAAAATCTGATAGTGAAATTAAGAAAACACTCCCATTTACCATTGCAAGAAAAATAATAAAATATCTAAGAATAAACCTACCTAAGGAGACGAAAGAGCTGTATGCAGAAAGTTATGACACTGATGAAAGAAATTAAAGATGATACCAATAGCTGGAGAGATATGCCATGTTCTTGGATTGGAAGAATCAACATTGTGAAAATGACTCTACTACCCAAATCATTCTACAGATTCAATGCAATCCCTATCAAACTACCAGAGGCATTTTTCACAGAACTAGAACAAAAAATTTCACAATTTCTATGGAAACACAAAAGACCCCGAATAGCCAAAGCAATCTTGAGAACAAAAAATGGAGCTGGAGGAATCAGGCTCCCTGACTTTAGACTATACTACAAATATACAGTAATCAAGACAGTATGGTACTGGCACAAAAAAAGAAATATAGATCTATGGAACAAGATAGAAAGCCCAGAGATAAACACACACACATATGGTCACCTTATCTTTGATAAAGGAGGCACGAATATACGATGGAAAAAAGACAACCTCTTCAATAAGTGGTGCTGGGAAAACCGGACAGGTACATGTAAAAGACTGAAATTAGAACACTCCCTAACACCATACACAAAAATAAACTCAAAATGGATTAAAGACCTAAATGTAAGGCCAGACACTATCAAACTCTTAGAGGAAAACATAGATAGAACACTCTATGACATAAGTCACAGCAAGATCCTTTTGACCTACCTCCTAGAGAAATGGAAATAAAAACAAAAATAAACAAGTGGGACCTAATGAAACTTAAAAACTTTTGCATAGTAAAGGAAACCATAGACAAGATGAAAACACAACCCTCAGAATGGGAGAAAATATTTGCAAATGAAGCAAATGACAAAGGATTAATCTCCAAAATTTACAAGCAGCTCATGCAGCTCAATATAAAAAAAAAAAAAACAACCCAATCCAAAAATGGGCAGAAGACCTAAATAGACATTTCTCCAAAGAAGATATACAGACTGCCAACAAACACATGAAAGAATGCTCAACATCATTAATCATTAGAGAAATGCAAATCAAAACTACAATGAGATATCATCTCACACCGGTCAGAACGGCCATCCTCAAAAAATCTACAAACCATAAATGCTGGAGGGCTTCCCTGATGGCGCAGTGGTTGAGAGTCCGCCTGCTGATGGAGGGGACACGGGTTTGTGCCCCAGTCCGGGAAGATCCCACATGCCGCGGAGCGGCTGGGCCCGTGAGCCATGGCCGCTGAGCCTGCGCGTCCAGAGCCTGTGCTCTGCAACGGGAGAGGCCACAACAGTGAGAGAGAGGCCACAATAGTGAGAGGCTCGTGTACCGCAAAAAATAAAATAAAAAATAAAAAAAATAAATGCTGGAAAGGGTGTGGAGAAAAGGGAAGCCTCCTGCACTGTTGGTGGGAATGTAAATTGATACACTATGGAGAACAGTATGGAGGTTCCTTAAAAACTAAAAATAGAATGACCATACGACTCAGCAACCCCACTACTGGGCATATCCCCTGAGAAAACCATAATTCAAAAAGAGTCATGCACCAAAATGTTCATTGCAGCTCTAGTTACAATAGCCAGGACATGGAAGCAACCTAAGTGTCCATCAACAGATGAATGGATAAAGAAGGTGTGGCACATATATACAATGGAATATTACTCAGCCATAAAAAGAAATGAAATTGAGTTATTTGTAGTGAGGTGGATGGACCTAGAGTCTGTCATACAGAGTGAAGTATGTCAGAAAGAGAAAAAAAATACCGTATGCTAACACATATATATGGAATCTAAAAAAAAATGTCATGAAGAACCTAGGGGCAAGATGAGAATAAAGACACAGACCTACTAGAGAATGGACTTTAGCGTACGTGGAGAGGGAAGGGTAAGCTGGGACAAAGTGAAAGAGTGACATGGACATATACACACTACCAAACGTAAAATAGATAGCTAGTGCGAAGCAGCTGCATAGCACAGGGAGATCCACTCGGTGCTTTGTGACCACCTTCAGGGGTGGGATAGGGAGGGTGGGAGGGAGGGAGATGCAAGAGGGAAGAGATATCGGCACATATGTATATGTATAACTGATTCACTTTGTTATAAAGCAGAAACTAACACCCCATTGTAAAGCAACTATACTCCAATAAAGATGTTTAAAAAAAAAACACCTTTGGGCAATAATTTTAGACTCAGTACAAGTTGCAAATACAGTACAGAGTATTATTGAAAATAATAAGTAAACAATCTATAATAGGAATAGAAAAGAGTTTTATTTGAGCCCAACTGAGGACTACAGCCTGGGAGATACAGATTCAGAAGCACTTGAAATGTGTTCTGCCAGAGTACAAAATGCGGGAGGCTTAAAAAGGCAAAAACTGAAAAATTACATAAGTTGTTTGTCAAGAATTTTAACTGGAGCCGGCAAGAAGTAGGGGTGCTTGTTAAGCAAGGATTAGTTGGGGTCTGAAATGGTTGCATCGTTTCAAGGGGAGACCTTGAGACCATAGGTTTGCAGCTAGTGGCAGCTAGCAGATAATGTTTTGAAAACAGCTGGTGATGTCCTTGAGTCTAATAGAGTTCAGAAAATTCAAGTTCTCAGTGATGCAGGAACATGTCTGAAAGCATGTGTACAGTAGCCACCCAGCTCCATTCTGCGCGCCTGAACCACAGCTGAACCATTTAGAATTTTGAATACATTTTTTTCTTTAATGGTTAAAGCAGATGTACAATGCATGTTTAAGAAGCACGAAACAGGCTGTTCTTTTGATAGTTAGCATAAAGTTTAAGTTAAATCATGTATAAGTCAGAATGACTTTTCCATACATCGATATGTGAAATTTTCTTCTATCAAGAGGGCTACTATATAGCCTTCACTCAGTTTCCCCCGATGTTAATATCAAATCATAGTACATTATTAAAACCAGGAAAATGACATTCACAAAACATTCTGTTGTTTTTGAATGTTATGGTTTGTGGAAATGGATAGGCTCATTTCCTAAAAGTTGTTTCAAACTAGTATAATTGCCAAGCTTTTGCTAGGGAATCGTATCTTATAACGACTAGTCAAATTCCTACAAGAGAAAGAATAAGAGCCTCATAAATACATTTTTGTTTTTGCCCTTGTAATTAAGCAATTGAAACCAAAAAGTTGTGTAGTTGGAAAAAGGTATTATCATATTCATGAATCTGCAGACATGGAAATGCTCTTACGGAATATTGAGTATAACCCCTCATTTTATAAAATGATATAAAATGCTGGGAGACTTGCTCACCATCACACAGGAAGTCAGTGATTTAATCTGCATGAGAAGCCATGTGTTTCCAACCAGCATCCTTTCCATTATACCCCACAGTTGTTTTACAAGTATAAAAATAGATATATAGGCTGACTTCTGAAAAGGGACAGAGAGCCCCAGAGGAATCTAGCTTCAAAATCAGACCAGGTTAAGATTAAACAGGGATCGATAACATTTAAAGATTAGTGAGAGAGTTGCATAATTACACACAATATTTAAAACTTCCAATTTTTCATTTTAGATGTGGTAACATTTAAATTAGCTATTTTTATTCCAAGTAAATTTTGATGAGTAAGCTGAGCTGCATTAACTAGATAGGTAGTCTGATAACATTTGAACAACAGGGAATCACTGAAATGTGATAGGTGGACATACATCGCACTGAACCAATCATTTAAAGATGAATAAAATTAATGTAAATTATACCTGCAAACCTAAATTTACAGGCATCATCCTCTTTTACCGAAAAGTATAATTCTTAACCTATTTCAGTTCTGACTTTTCTCTCATGTCTTAATTAGTTCATGTTAATCTAACTCATCTCTGATATACTCTACTACTGCTTATAATCTGTAAGAACAAATTTAATAACTAATTAAAACCTTTCATATTCTTCTTCTCTATATGTTCTCTCACCATTATGAAGAACCCTTTGGGAAGGAGCTTGTGTTTAATGATTTTCTTGTCCAAACTGTCCACAGAATAAGTGTTCAGTAAATAAGCCCAAAATTATTTTGACAAATGTTCCAGCATAAAGAGCATTTTATGCCATATAAACTGAAAATCTTCTTTGTGTCAAGTCACTAACAGAAAAGAAAATTAATATTCTGAAAAGGTTGATAAAATAGGACTAAACATCTGACAATGAATCATCAGTAATTTATGCATGGAGTAGCTTGATAAAAGTTACTGCTTATTACTTTAGAAGGTTGGGGAGGAAAGCTCTAAACTTTAGAAAAGTTTCCAGCATGGGCTATTCCAGCAAGCTGCATGACCTTGGGGAAGATACATAATTTCTCTGGGCCTCAATTAGGATTGATCTCTAAAGGAGTTCTACGTCTAAAATATTATGATTTTATTTAAGTTCTCAAGGCATCCTTTACTTATACAAAGGAAAGAGGAATTTAACTTACAGCAGAGCTTAGAAAATCAAATGTTTTAGATTACTTGTTTCAATATCACATAACCATTATTTTAAATTAATCTGTGAAAACCTATTTCAGAGACAAAAACTAAATAAGAAAAATTCTGAAGGTTTAAAAAACATATAGATGCTGGTGTCAGCTGACTTGAATTTAAGACTCTGCTTGACCCTTACCAGATATTAGAACTTGAGGAAACTGCTTTACTCTCTCTTTGCTTATTTTCTTATCTATTAACAGGTGTGGGTGCTGGTGGGGGTGAGGGTGTTATTATGATAAAATAGTCTTTAAAGACCTTTCCACATTTTTTATTATATCATAGGAAAATGATGTGATATTTCAATACCACCACTACCTCAAGAAAGAAGGCTCAAGAAAGCAGAGCATTAAATAGTATAGTAAAAGCAAAGAGTATGGGTCTGAGTCAGTCACGGCTCCAAAGGTGAATTTGAGGCAGTGGAGGAAGCAATCCTATGATCCCTAGAGAAGAGAGGTTAGAGGGTAAAGCTGGAACTGCAAGGTCACAGGAAGGAGCTAGACAACACTCCAAGGAGGCAAATCTCTGTACGTAAATGCCAACTTAACCCTTGCTCTAAACTGAATGTTTGTGCTCCCCCAAATTCACTTTTGAAGCCCTAATCCCTAATGTAATGATGTTTGGATGTGGGGCATTTGGGAGGAAATAAGGTCTGGAGGGTGGAGCCCTCATGGTGGGATAAGTGCCCTTATAAAAGAGATGAGAGGTGTGTGTGAATGAGAGAGAAAGAGAGAGAGAGATCTCCCCACTGTGTAAGAAAACAGCGAGAAAGCAGCTATCTGCAATAGAGCTCTTACCAGGAACCAAGTCAGCCAGCACCTTGATCTTGATCTTGCCAGCCTCCAGAACTCTGATAAATAAATGTTTCTTTTTTAAGCCCCACAGTCCGTGGCATTTTGTTAAGGCAGCCCAAACTAAGTCCTCCATTGAGGCAGCCAATTATTTCTTTTAAACTAACACTTTCAAATCTAGCCCATACTTTTATTCTGAAGTGTGGATCTATATGCCTATTTTCACTTAGATGTCTTACAGCCATTTCAACCTCAACATGTCCAAAATCAGGGTGACTTGATTTGCCCCCTCAAAGTTATTCTTCTAGTGTCACAATTCATCCAGGTGCTAAAACCAGAAATTCCCGATTCCTCCTTTCTTTCTACCCACCCTCAACATCCAATCCCTAATAGTCATAACAGTCCACCTCTAAAATGTCTTGAATACATTCACTTCTCCCCATCATTACCGCTACTTTCTAGTCAAAGTCCATGTCAGCTCTTGCCTGGACTATTCCAGTAGACAGCTTCCATTCCTTTTTCACCCAAACCAAAATCCATTCTCTCTCTCCAACAGTCAGAATAAACTTAAAAAATATGAATAAGATTGTCATGATTACGATTAAACCCTCCATTGGATTCCCAGTGCACACTGTTTACCACACTCTGCAAAACCCTTTATGATTTATCACGGGCTTCTCTCCATCTTCACCCTGACTGGCTCTACTCCTTGATCAGTTTTTTCTAGGAGCCCCTGATCCTGCAATAGACCAATCTCATTTTTCCTTTGGGTTTTGCATAGGCTGTCTCTAATTCTTCTGCCTGGCATGCTTTTCCCTTTCCCTCTTCTTATATCTTAGCCCATTCCCCTTCACGTAACCAGTTTGTTTTCCTCCTGTAGGGTTTAGTTTGATGCCAGACAAAGACAAGTTTTCCCTCACCACCCTACCAAAAATAGCTTCTCCTTAATCACCACCTAAGTCCTTTATTTGTTTCCTTCATGGCTCTTACTAGAATGTGCAATTATTTAACTCATCTGTCTCTTTATTTTTAATCTCTCTTTTCCTCCCTCCTCGAAGGTGGGGAACAAACATCTCATTCACCACCATTTCCTCAGTACTTAATACAATGTCTAGAATATGACAGGAACATGGTAAATATTTGTTAAATAAATACATTGTGTGTTGAGAAATTTACCTATCAGGAGACATCAAATTTTCTCATGAAAACTAATTATGAAACAACAGTCATTTTCTCTAGTTTCTTCTTTGCCAGCTTTATTCCACAAAGCAGGGGAAACCTGGAATGAAATAACTGAGAAACTGCCGTTCATGTGTCTTCTTAACACATTGCTCATTTGAACTTGTATTTTATTTCTCGTGACTCAGAAGTTTCTTAAAACTATTTCTTCTAGATATTAGACCATATCTTATACTTAAAACATCTGAAGACTACAACATTAGTATCCTTAGTATTCCTTGTTAGTAAGTTTACTGGAGTTCAGAGGTGCTGATTAAGCTATTATACTGTGAAAACTCTGAGAATATTATTGGATACTTTGAACACAAATTGGTTGGTATTAAAAATGGTATTCATGGGCATATATACTGCCCATGAGGTACTCATGGGGTATTCCACATACCATCAACATTCCACAGCACTTATACCATGCCATATAGTTTACTGCTTCAGGACAAAAATCAGTTTTCTAGGGAGACTGTGCAATCAAATTAAGTTTGCATTAATTTGAACCTTAAGTGATTTTTTATAACTCAAAAGGATAATGTTTCCAGCAATAAAAAGTGAGATTGTATTAAGTAGTGCTTTGAAGAAAGTTGTATCTACATTTGTAAGTTATCATAATCCTATTTTAGACAATCTTATATTTTCAATGGGTCTGTTTCTGTAAGAATTCTTCTGAAAATTAAAAACTAGAGGGGAAAAAGAGTGAAAAAAATTAACCTGCTGGTCAAAGCAAGGAACCTGTGAATAGACCTATTTACCTTTGCTTAATCAATATTTTTTTGCAGCAGGGTTTCAAACCAGGCGATTGGATTTATATAAAACTTTGACCTGAATTAAGAGCAGATGGGGTCACACAAAATTCTACTACATGAATTCTCTTAATAAAAAACACCTAGCATTAAAAAAAAATCTATCAGTTAAAACTAGTACTCAGAGTAAGTTGCAGAAAACTGTTAAGAATTAATTAACTCCTAAAATCTTAGTAGGAGTTGACTATGAACAGTAAAAACAGGGTAGAATCTGCAAAACTTGCCTGAGGCATCTGAAATAAAGAGTGGTAGTAAGTAGTCAGAAAGTTTTCTTAAATTATTCAATTTATATTTGGATTTGGGGATAAGAAATTATACTTATCATTGTTCCGACTGACTTCACTATTTTAAAATATAAAGAAGTCAACACATTTTTAACCATATATTGTGAAGTGCCCAGAGGTAAAATTGATTATAGATATATGCAAAAAATTAGATCCTAAAATGCAGCGTAAGACTGGATATAAAAGAAGGTAGAAGGTATTCTCAGCACAGCAGCCAGAGTGACCCCTTTGAAACGGGGGGCAGATCCTGGCATTCCTCTGCTCAAAATCTTGCCAAGGTGCCTCCTCACTCAGAGTCCAAGCAAAACTCCTTAAAGGGAACTTCAAGGCCTTCTGTGATCTGCTCACCTACAGCCTCTCCAAAGCCACAGCAGCCTCACCTCACCTCTGACTTCACCTCCTTCTCTCTCCTCCTCTTTCACTCTCTGCCAGCTATGGTAGCCTCCGTGCTGTTTCTTGAATGTTGCAGGCACATTCTCACCTGAAAATCTTCATATCAGCTGTTTCCTCTGCCTGGAATGCTCTTCCCCAATATTTACACAGCTAACCTCACACCTTTTTCACATCTTTGCTCATATGTCGCCTTTTCAAGGAGGACCATCCCAGCCACCACATTTGAAGTTACAGCCTGCCTCCCACACTCTCAATTCCCAGTTCTTGCTCTACTTTTTCCTTTTGTCTCCATGACGCTTACCACCTTCCAACATGCCATGTAATTTACTTATTTATTGTGTTTATTATTTATTACTGCTCTTCCGTTATAAGAATGTAAGCTTCATGAAGATAAGGATCTTTATCTGTTTTATTCCCAGACACCCAGAAGAGTGCCTAGTATGTGGTAGGCATTCAGGACATATGTACTGAATGAATGAAATGATAAGTCCATGACTTTTCTTCATTAGAAATTTAAGTCTCTGGGAGAAAAACATAGCCTGAACCAAGACAAAAAGCCAAAAAGAACCAGAAAGGATACAGAGCCCTAGGAAAACCTAGACTAGGAACAACTTGGCTTGCAGTGATTGGACAAAGAAATTCTAAAATGAGGAAGTTTAAAGACTTTAAGTTAGCCAAAGTTGGGTTTTTTCTACAATTCCTTTACATTCTATAGTAATCTTTTTGATATCGGAAAGTCGGTTAGTAATATTTTTGATACTAGGAGACATTTTCCGTGAAAGTATTCCAGATGCCTTCTTAGGAAAAAAACAACAAGAAAGTGAGGCTATCTCTATTTGGTTACAAACCAGCAATCCAAGTATCAGTGGCAAGTGACTCTAGAGCCAATGAACCATTGAGAATCTGTAATATTTCCCTCAATACCCTGACTCTTAGGATTTCATTGACCATTAAAGACAATTTTCTTTCATCCAAATTGACATTTTATCCAGAACAGAGATTTCTGGTTGAAGCTTTAAAATACTTTCTTTGTTATTTCTCTAATTAGAACTGCTGCTCTATCCAAAAATTGACTTTAAACTTTAAAATTAGGATAAACTTAGAAGCTGAGATCTATAATATATTCTCAAGATGAAAATTACTCATTCTCTAATCTTTATCAGAGAAGTTTAAGTTGCCTTTTAAAATCTGTATAATAAAAATGAACTAAGGTCCCTATAATTTCACGAATAGAGTAGGTAGGCAATAGGAGAAAGAAAGGCAAGACACTACCACTGGTGACAAAAATGCAGCTATTCTGCTATTTTGGCAAATTACAGCTTCCTTCACTCAAAATTCCATTCTCTCTTATCCCATCATTGCTCACCTATAAATTTATTTGTACAATTTCTTGCTTATAAATGTATTTACTTATTGACCTTAGGCAAAGAGACTTCTCAGGGAAGTTTCATCCTATACAGATTCCAGAAACGTTCTAGTCTTCAGATCTGTTACTATGTCACTACCTAGGTCTAAATCTAACCAGAAACCTGCTAATATCAGTTCATACTTTCAAATGATTTTTATAAAAAATAAAATTTAGAGGCTTCCCTAGTGGCGCAGTGGTTGAGAGTCTGCCTGCCGATGCAGGGGACGCGGGTTCGTGCCCCGGTCCGGGAAGATCCCACATGCCGCGGAGCAGCTGGGCCTGTGAGCCATGGCTGCTGAGCCTGTGCATCCGGAGCCTGTGCTCCGCAACGGGAAAGACCACAACGGTGAGAGGCCCGCGTACCGCAGAAAAAATAAATAAATAAAATTTATAGCTCAAGTATGTATAAACTGACATGTATTAACATAACCTATTCAACTGGATGGATACCTACTAATCAGCAATTACTCTAGAAAGTGGATGTGAATTTACCGTAAAATTTTATGGTAACTCTGACATTTAGAGAAGGCAGATGATATAAACTGTTTACTTTTTTCTTGGGGAATAATATCAAATGATATTATTTGATATTATTATTATTATTTGATATTATTATTATTATATATTATTTTATTATATCAAATAAAACAAATATCAAATGTTTTCAAATAACACGCAATGTTTAATTTAGCCAGTTAACTGTCTTCCCTTCAGACTTCATAATTGTTAGTAACCAAAGGGGTTTATTGATAGGCATTTTAAATCCCTAATTTGGTACTAGTGTTCAATAAGATATCATCTAAATTGGAATCACAGTTAATTCAGTCAGGTGGGTAATGGACATCAGAGCCTCTGAGTGGCAATAGCTAAGTACTGAGGGTTGGTCTAGGGAGATTTCTTAATGACCTCAATCTTACATTTATAAGAAATAATCAAACAACTTGAATAGAAACATAGATTAAGAGAATTTTTCATCATTAGGAAAATCATGGTACATCCATCTATTAGAATATTCTGAGGTCACTTATAAAGAGGACTTTGATGTTTATGTATTGACATGGAAAGATATCCATTAACATAGTTTTAGTAAAATGTCGTAAAGAAAGTGAATAGCAATACCCCATTAATACCAGTTGCTGTGAAGAATACCAAACTTTTTATGTGCATTACCTCAGCATTTTATGTGCATTACCTCACTAAATCCTTATATTAAGCCTATTAAGTAGGTACCATTAGAAATTCTATTTTAAAATTAAAAATGAAGAAACTAAAGCTCAGAAAGATTAAGTGACTTGCTTATCTTCACTCAGTAAGGCAATGGTAGAACTTGAGCTCTACCCTGGATCAGATCAAATTCAGAGCCTGGATAAGAAAAACACGCTTGAAATGTGCCAAACATCAAAAATGGTTATATCTGGGGAGTAGAATTAAGTAAGGAGTAGAGGAAAAGAAGCAATTTTCTATAATCTCAATTATTTAAATTTTATAATAAATATGCATTATTTTTTAAATTGGAAAATTAATGTATCAGTATCAATATGTGAATATTAATTTTAAGAGAAAAGCTCTTAGGTGACATTTTTTCAACTGTTCTTTCCATCCTGAAAAAGAGGGATATTAGCAGTTCTTCAAGCCCTAGAAATTGACTTCTTCTAGGATTAACTTTGAGAACTCTTGTTAGAGGAAAAGCATCTGTCTCAAGCTGTAGGCTGCTCTACTCTGAGGTGAAAATGAAATGACATATGTGGTCATGAGCAACATCAGACTGTGTGGAAGATAAGAAACAAAACTGCAACCCAATGAAACAGATTGGTAGATAAAATATGAGATCAACAGAGATTCAAGGCATATAGAAATTAAGATGGCAGAGACACAGTGAGGCTGGAAAAAGGTCCAAAGTTTTTGCAAACAGCAGCAAGAAAGATCGTCAAATGAGTCCAAACTACCAGTCAAACTGACTACTTGAAGATTCTGAGGAGCACTGTTTAGAGACTACTGGATACTTGGCACCCACAACAAGACAGCTTGTAGGCCATCATTAATTACTTTTATTCCTTTACTTTCCTGGCATCCTATACGTGACACCATCAGGCTACTATTTAACAGGATATGGAGCAGACTCAGTTCTCTGGCAAGGCATTACCCTAATGTGGATAGATGTGGGAAGTTAAATTCTTTCAACTTGAACAAATGGTTTCTGAATCATGCTACACTTAAATGTTTTGTCTCTAATGCTTTGTAATGTTACGATTCAGAATTAGATACTGCCCACCCAATTCCACCCATACAAATGATAACTAACGAATATATCTTTCATTCAACAAAGAATTAATGAAAGGTTAAAATAATATAAAATGGAATCAAGACATAGAGACTTTGGGGGCTTCCCTGGTGGCGCAGTGGTTGAGAGTCCACCTGCCGATGCAGGGGACACGGGTTCGTGCCCCGGTCTGGGAAAATCCCACATGCCGCAGAGCGGCTGGGCCCGTGAGCCATGACCACTGAGCCTGCGTGTCCGGAGCCTGCGCTCTGCAACAGAAGAGGCCACAACAGTGAGAGGCCAGTGTACCGCAAAAAAAAAAAAAAAAAAAAAAAAAGATATAGAGACTTTGCCATCAGAAAGCTTATATGTATAGTAGAAAAGAGAGACTAGGACTTCCCTGGTGGTGCAGCGTTAAGAATCCACCTGCCAATGCAGGGGACACAGGTTCAAGCCCTGGCCCAGGAAGATCTCACTTGCTGCAGAGCAACTAAGCCCACGAGCCACAACTACTGAGCCTGTGCACCACAACTACTGAAGCCCACGCACCTAGAGCCTGTGCTCCGCAACAAGAGAAGCCACCCAGTGAGAAGCCCACACACCACAAAGAAGAGTAGCCCCCACTCACCGCAACTAGAGAAAGCCCGTGCACAATGATGAAGACCCAATGCAGCCAAAAATAAATAAATTAAAAAAAAAAGAGGAGATTAAATAAATTACTAAATAAATAAACATTAAATTTCAGTTATAGAATGTGATAAAAGAGAGATAATGGGGTATTATGAGAATATGTAAGTGATGATCAAGCTTTATTGAAATTTCTAATCATGGGAACAAGAAGCATACAAATATGGAGGGCTTGGAATTCCTTTAACTATTGCTCAAGCAGATGTTTGTTTCATGGTTTAGACTTGTTTCTTTCAAGTGCAAAATAATTCTACACCAAGAACAAGATTTATTTACTCTTTCTAAATAATCTAGTGCCCTGTCCTTATATGTAGCAACTGTAATTAAATTTAAAATATTGGAGCAGTGCCTTTACTTGGATTCTGCAGTAAAAACATCTGTCCAATGTGGTTCAATAAATGGAGGAAGGAAATTCAACAGCAACTGAGGCTACGAGTAAAACTTGATAAAACAATTACGTGCTGACATTTGTTCCTGAAAAACATTTGTGAAAACGAAGGATGATGTTTCTACTGCAATCAACTTTGTTGGATCCACTAAGCTCTATTAAAAATGAAGAAAGAAACAAAGAGAGATGGAAGTGAGGGACAGAGTGGTGTCTAATGTGAAACAGCATATTAGGCAAAATTTCGGACTGCTGAAGTCAAGGTCATTGGAAGAGGGACAGAAAAATCCCCAAGCTACCCATGCCTATCCAGTTGTGTCCCTTTTAACTTTCAGATCGGTGTTTGATTCCCAATTTTTTTTTTTTTTTTTTTTTTGGCTAGACCATGAGGGATCTTAGTTCCCTAACCAGGGATGAAACCCATGCCTCCTGCAATGGGAGTGTGGAGTCTTAACCACTGGACTGCCAGGGAAGTCCCTACAGATCAGTGTTTAAAACACAAGTGTCAAAAGGGCAAATGAGTAAAGCGGGCCAGGTGATAACTTGTATAAATAAGAGTCCCAGGTTTCAACCAAATGGGGCCTCTACTACTCAACTCTAATCCAGTGTGGCCAAAAAATATACTTAGACACATGAATTTCTATGTGAAATATCTCAGTATTAGTTTCCTTTCACTGCCATAAAAAATTTCCACAAATTTAGGGACTTAAAACACTCTTTTATTATCCCACAGTTCTGGCGGTCAGAAATGCAGTTATAGCGTAACTCAACTGGGTCCACTGCTTAGAGTTTCTCAAGGCTACAATCAAGGCGTCAGCAAATTTAAGTTACTTTCCAGAGCTTCTAATGATAAATTGGCTTCCAAGCTCATGCAAATTTGGCCAAATTCAATTCCTTGTGGTTGTAGAAGTGAAGTCCCTATTTCTTTGCTGGTCTTTGCTGCTAGAGGCTGCCCACATCCTTTCTCGTGCTTTCCATGTGGCCTCCCTCCTGCAGCAATGAGTTGAGGGTTTTTTCTAAAGCTTTGACTACCTCAGGTATTCCCTGCTGTCACATCTCACTGCCTTTCATCTGGAGGAAGTTCTTTGTTTTTAAGGGTTATTGTGATTAGATAGGGCTCACCTGGGCAATCCAGGCTAAACTCTTTATTTTAAGGTCTGGTCCATAATCTTAATTATATCTGCAAAGTCTCTTATGCTGTGTAAGGAAATATACACAGTCTAAGGAATAAGACATGGACGTCTTTGTGGAGCCATTACTCTGCCTACCACAAGCCCAAATTTAAAATGTTGACAAGTAATTACTAACACCACTTGGGCCAGACAAAACATGTCTGTGGTCCACATCTTGACTTGGGGACATAATTTGTAATCTCTACTTTAGGAGATACATGTTACTAACGAGACCAATATTGTGCTGTATCTTTTAAAATAAAATGTTCTTTCTTAAGTGAACTGGCATGAAGATAAAAATATTAAAAAGAAAATGGATATTTGGTTTTATGGATATTTGGTCTTTGCTCCTACATGCACTTGTTAGTACTACATAGAGGTCAAGATCCTTCAGAATGGACTTTGCTAATATTTGAATAATTAATAATCAACATTTGTTTGTAACCTTTCTCTCTTTTGCAACACTATTAGAGTCATTACTATTATGTACGCTGGTTTGAAGGCAGTTTAAATACGTCATTTTCTTACTGGGTTTGATTTATATAATCTAATAGATATTTTTCACTGGGTCAAGAGACAGAATTAATATTAACCCGAAGAGTAATTTGTTACTTGTATATTCTCATTAATCCTATGGTAAAATGAACCATGGAACTATATTAAAGTAGGTTTGCATTAAAAGTCTTCCTTGACGTTTTATTTATATTTTAAATCTTCAAGCTAAATTTCAATGTAATTTTAAACGCTGATAATTTAAAAAGGAAAACAATGAGTAGGACTGGGGAAGGCCACGGCAATAGAATTGCAATACCTCTTCACCAATTTGCCCTCACCATAGACAACTGCCTTTTTTTCACTTCTTTTTTTTAAAGTTTTATTTTATATTTTTATTGAAGTATAGTTGATTTACAATATATTAGTTTCAGGTATACAGCATTGCTTTAAACGTCTCATTTAATGGGAGGCAAGGGTCTAGGCTTGGGAGACAGACCTGGATTGGACTCCAGGATAAAGCACTATCTAGTCAGTTAACTCAGGACAGACTGCTAACAAACTGAGCTACAGTTTTCTCCTCTGTAAAATGACTTACAAAAAAATTTTACCTATTGCTCATAGGGGTTGTTGTGAGGATTAAGTGAGAAACTAATGGACAATGCTTAGACAATGCACAATACATAGTATACTTTCAGCAATATTAACATAATTCTGATTTTAGCTCAGATAATACATTTGATTCATACAGTGAGTACTACTCATCTAATTTCCTTTGGACAATTCTCTTCTAACTTCTAAATTCCTCTTAAAAATTCAACCTGTTATTAATTATTACTGTCATTTTTCTGAGGACTAACACATTTCAATATACTGAGTTAACGACTTACATTACTGCATTTAGGATTGCTTTAGTTAATAATATTCTATTTATAAAAATAATTATTACAAAGGCCAAATAGAATTGAAATAAATGTATGAAAAAATGTGAAATAAAAAAATACAAAAATTCCACATAAATGCAACTATGTAATATATATATAAGGAATATAGACAAGACCTAGAGGCAAGTAAAAAATAATTTTGTTAGGGACTATGGGAGGACATCTTTTTTAGTAGTAGGACATCCATGTTTTCAATTAAAATAATAAGATGTTTAAAATCCTTAAGAATCGTCTACAGGCTTTTAACATGTATATACAGTTGCATAACAAATTTGAAGAATTCATCATTTACAAATAGAATTTTAAAAGGTAAAGGTGACCTTAGAGGCCAGCCAGCCAGGAAGTTTTCACACTATGCACAACAAAGCCATTGCAGGTCAATGGAAGTGCTTTGGGTATAATTACATGAAATGGTTTTTATAAAGCACAGGGCAAGCAGGCAGAGACCCAGGCCTCTCCAGCACTGCTTCCATTAGTACAGTTTCACTCTTATTTGCTTTACATATTTATATATTTCATTAAAAGAAATGCTTCCACTGGTTAAGCAAATAAAACAAAAAATCAAAATCCCCTCATGTGAAAGACAAAGTCACACACTCCAAATATTTCATCTGTTCTCCTCTATTTCTCAGCTTTCTTACAGTTAGAGGGGACCAAGGACTGATCCTTGCCAATGAAAGATATCACTTCTAGGATGAGGCAGTAACAAGCTCATACACAATTCCCAACTCTCTCTCTTCTATTGATGAGGTGAGATGGCAAGTGGGGAAGACGCATGTTCACAATGGCTCAACTGCAAGAGAGAGAAGCCTCCATCTCCTTGCCCAAGTGACTGTGGAGCAGACCTCTCTGTCCAACCCCATGGGACATGCAAAATAAGTGAAAAGGTAACTTTACTGTATTAAATTTTGAGTTACTATGGTTACTTGTTACTTCTGAATAATTTAACCCATCCTTACTAATGCACTCCACTTTAAGATGAGGAAACAGGGTTGCAGATAATAGAAGTGAGTTATTCAAGGTCACTGAGATCTGCACTGAAATCCAAGTTTCTTGACACCCCAATGCAAAGAGGGTATCACTATACCAATCTATAAGGCCTTAGTGAGCACAATGGAATAATAAGCCACGGTGTTGGGGGTGGACCTAAAGATCACCTAATCCAAACTCCTCTAAATTCAAGATGACAGAAGACCATCCAGATGATGGTGAAAACCAGTGATGGCGATCTTACCATTTCCAGGGTTGGCTGATTCCCATTTTATTGTTGCCATTATTAGCAAATCCTTTTCTAAAGACAAGGCATTGAAAATAATGAAGCAAGGAAAGTGAAGATTTGTTCAAGACTTGTTAAGCAATTAATTTTAGAGCCCTTACTATGTAATAAACACTGAGTTATAGCATAAACAAGTATGTAATCACTGATGAGTAAACATAGACATGATTCCTACTCTCATGGAGCTTTCAGGCCAGTGAAGTTATATATATATATATATACACATACATATATATATTCATGAAATAGTCACAATATAAATCAATGATCACAAACTTCAATAAATTCTATGAACCAAAATTCACACAGTATTATGAGAGCACAAAAAGAGGACCCAACTTAGTCTGAGTCATAAAGGGTAGAAGACAAGGTATCAAAGATAACATACATATTTCTGGTTTGCCCACCTTGGTAGATTAGAGTATTATTTGTTGAAACAGGGACACTTCTGATTTTGGGGAGTAAAGAGGTTGAGCTGAAGAAACCATGTGTTCAATTTCAAAACATCTGGAATTACAGGCATCAATCTAACTTCCACATACAAAAGAATACATGAGGATGTCAGGAATCTTTGAAGGAGTGAGTATCTCTATTAAAATCTAAAAAAAGATGGAACTGGGCATGACAGCATATTCACTCAGCTGGAAGCATCAACCCTCCCTGCCCAATCATTTTAAAGTCACTGGCAACACAGGCAGATGACTGCAGCTGAAGTCCAGCAGCTGTTCCTCCTGTCCCCTCTCCTCTGACATTTGCCAGATGGTGTCATTCTGTGGGTGATCGTTATTGGTGAGCAACCCTGTCAGTGTGGACCTTAAAGAATGGCCTGAGTCAGGAGGTGGAAGTGGTTGCCCTTTTAATTCAGACCTATCTCCTGCCATCCCTTTGGCCAGGTGTGTTCCAGTGCTGAGAATCCTCCGAAGCTGAGAATCCTCTGAAGCCTTATAATACAACCTTATGGATTGTATTATAACCTGATGCAATACAACCTTAGCCTTTTTGAGCCTTACCTCTGGAAACCCTACTCAGCTAGCACTACTTGTCAATCAATTATGATTTTTTTTTAGAGAAAAAAAGCTTTAAAAAAAATTCACAGAAAACCTAGTGGACCATCACTGGCCTCTGGAATCTGGATCAATAGAAAGGCAAAAGC
The DNA here is from genome assembly GCF_951394435.1 of Stenella coeruleoalba. Lineage (NCBI taxonomy): Eukaryota > Metazoa > Chordata > Mammalia > Artiodactyla > Delphinidae > Stenella > Stenella coeruleoalba. The sequence goes on from NC_137148.1 coordinate 138,940,921, forward strand.
TTGAGCTTCAAACGTACCAACAATCTGACTTATGGAAGCCGCCGTCAGTAACCAGTTGTGGAGCTTTGAGCAAGTGATATAATCATTCTGGATCTTGGTGCTATTGTGTATAAAATTGGGCTAATGTCCAATTTTGGGTTGTCGTGATGACTAATGAATATAAGGGCTTATTTATGCATTGTACTTGGAAGTTTAATGCATTTTTAATCCATATTATTTTACACATTGATTTGTTTCTGCCTAATACTATAAAAAATAGTAGCTACCTTTTACTAAGTGCATACTGTGTACCAGGCACTTTCCTAAATGCTTTCTGAATATCAGTTTACTTAATGTTAACAAAAATATGTGAGGTTTTTACCATTAATAACCTCAGGGTTTTTTTACATGAGAACACTGAAGCAGAGTTGCTTACTCAAGGTCACATAGATTACAAATGAGGGCAGTGAGATTTGAACCTAAGCAGTCAGACTTCAGAAGCCATATTCACACCCATCATGCTAGGGTACCAACGATAAAAGCATGCAGTGTGACTAAGAAGCACAAAGACCTATGTATTGCACACCTCTTTTTTTAGGGGCAATATTAATACTTGAAAATGTTTCTATAAAATTGCCAGTGCATCCTTCCTCAGCTGGGCTAGATGGGGAGAAAGCCGTGTTACAGGGAAGATGGGAGATGTGAGGCAAGGGTTTGTGGGAGATTAGCAGCAGGATGAATATTTTGACTAGCTGAAGACAACCTGATGGCTTTAAGGTGTAGCTGGAAGCATACTGAACTAGAAGCCAGGAGATCTATGTCCTAGTTTCAGCTCTGCCACTAACAAGCATCTAGCATTTCACCTCACGTAACCTATCACACTACCTTGGTGTCCTCATCTAAAATGAAGAGTTGGGTCTAGCACTAGACCAAATTAATTTAGACAGTCTCTAAAGATCATCGCAGTTCTAATTTAATTGTATTATTATATTAAAATCCAAAAATAACATCTTTAGCCACAAAGACCCCCAGCAATATCTTTTAATCTTAGAAACAGGATTTTTAATTAAATTTTCATTAAGTTTAATGAATGCATGTTATACTACTTGATTCAAGAAAACTGGATATAACTCTGAGGAATTGAATACCCATGTGTCAGTTGGTGATGTGCCACTAGCTGTAGAACTCTTGGGCCAGCCCATACTTGACCATAAAGCTCAGGATCTTGACCAAAAGGGGTAATTTCCACATTCTTTTCCTGATATAACATTATTCATGGTCCAGTTTCAACCAAATTAATAATCTCTTGGAAATGCGTTTGTTATATCGATTTTACCATTTATGAAAAGCACCTTATGTGAAGAAAAGGGAACCCTCCTGTACTGTTGGTGGGAATGTAAGTTGGTGCAGCCACTTTGGAAAAAAGCAAAGAGGTCCCTCAAAAAACTAAAATTAGAGTTGCCACATGATCCAGCAATCCTACTCCTGGGCATATGTCCATACAAAGCCGTAATTCAAAAAGATATATGCACCCCTATCTTTATAGCAGCACTATTCACAAAAGCCAAGACATGGAAACAACCTAAATGTCCATCAACAGATGAATGCATAAAGAAGATGTGGTACATTTATACAATGGAATACATAAAAAAGGACAAAATAATGCTACTTGGAGCAACATGGATGCAACTAGAGAGTATCATACTAAGTGAAGTAAGTCAAAAAGAGATAGACAAATACCATATCACTTATATGTAGAATCTAAAATATGACACAAATGAACCAATCTATAAAACATAAACAGACTCAACAGACATAGAGATCAGACTTGTGGCTGCCAAGGGGGAGGGGGCAGAGGAATAGGGGAGGGACGGACTAGAAGCTTGGGGTTAGCAGATGGAAACTATTACATACAGAATGGATAAACAACAAGGTCCTGCTGTATAGCACAAGGAACTATATTCAATATCCTCTGATAAACCATAATGGAAAAGCATATAAGAAGAATGTATTGGGCTTCCCTGGTGGCGCAGTGGTTGAGAGTCTGCCTGCCGATGCAGGGGACACGGGTTCGTTCCCCGGTCCAGGAAGATCCCACATGCCGCAGAGTGGCTGGGCCCGTGAGCCATGGCCTCTGAGCCTGTGCGGCCAGAGCCTGTGCTCCGCAACAGAAGAGGCCATAACAGTGAGAGGCCCGCGTACCGCAAAAAAAAAAAAAAAAAAGTATATATATGTATAACTGAATCACTTTGCTGTACAGCAGAAATTAACACAACACTGTAAATCAACTATACTTCAATTAAAAACAAAAAAGAAAAGCACCTTAAAAAAACATCCATTGTTTTCTGAAGAAACAAAGCTCTGAGGATTCTCAGCTGGTGACATTATGTAGCACAAATCTGCCATTAACAGACAGAAAGCCTCTGGTATTGCTTCTTTTCTGAAGGCTCACAGCTAAGTGGTGGAGTTAGCCTCCTGACTTTCTGATTTGTCTGGGTAGGAAACTTTCCACTACTAGTAATTAGTACCCTCTAAACATCTGTTTCCCTGGGGAAAAAAAAAATACATAAGCCACAGAAAGGTTAAATCTAATTATTATGATTTCCATTTCTGGGGCAAGGCCTCTTCATAAATAATTATGTCTTAGTGCAACACTGGCAAATTTTAAGCACTGGCCCTATCATTCATAATAATGAGTAGATTTATAACCCCCAAACTCATTAGCTACAGAAGGCTAATTAGGACTTTAACCAAAAGCACCACTACGTGAACTGCCCATTGAGTTAACCACAGTATCTTGGCTTTGAAAACACCCACTTCTTACCAAACGAACGCCTTATCCAGACCCCAGGGTAAAAGTGAAGTAGTGACTACAACTCCAGGAAAGAGGAGCTTACAGGTCCTGAAGAAGTAACCCTCAGACAGAGGCAGGTTTCTGAATTCCCGAGGATGTATATACTTACAAATGTGTGCATGGAAATCATGACAGAATAAAATACTGGAAAGAGCACTGGATAGGCATGAGAAAGACCTCAGGCCTTATTCTGGCTGAAATACTGCCCATTCTCTCAGCTTCATTTCCTCTCATTTAATATGAGAATATTGAACTAAATACACTAAAGCCATTTCTAACCACCTAATACGATGGAAAGGAATTAAGGCAGAAGCACATTTTACCTCCTGTTTCATAAGATGCATTTATTTTATTAATTTAATTTTATTTATTTTATACACATACTCCACTTACATGTGCCAGGCACTGTTCTAAACTTTTTACAGACATCATCTCATTTAATCATCCAGAAATGCCTTAAAATAGGGAATATGACTCTACCTTAAAGACAAGGCAACTGGACCATAGAGAAAGGTTAAATAATTGGCCCAAGGTCATCCAGCTAGTGGTTCTCAATCCATGTACTATGAAGTGCTGGTGGGCCACAGGTTCTTCACGACCAAATGCTGATCAAGGTGGTAATTTGATTTAATTACAATTGATATGTACTTTTACTAAAATGCCTGTCAGAAGAAGTAGTTACTTGAGTGTCTTGTGTGATACGGAGATTTTTCAGTTTTGAAAGACAACTATTAATATTGGAAATTATATTTTTTACATATTTTTTTGCTTTTTAATTTTCCACCTCTTGTCAGTAAGTATAAACTCCAAGAAGACAGAATTTTCTCTGTCTTTTACAGTATTCTATCTCCAGAACCTATAATGAATAAATAAATGAATGAATGAGAATCTTTCCTCAGTGATTTAATAGATTATATTTGAAGAAACACATTATGAGGAAAAAAAATTGGAAATAATTATATAAATAACACTGCCAAAATACCTATGTTATGAAAATTCATAAAATTCAAGCCACATCTCTTTCAATAAAGAAATCTAGATATACAAATTCTTATCAACCCTACCATAAATCATCTTCATTAATCAGAATTCAAATACTTTAACAACTTTTTATTCCTTCAATAACATATGCTGCTTGCTATATTGCTTACTGTGTTTGACTACCCCATGTCATCTCTACCCCTAATCATTCCTCTAAGCTAATAATGATAAGCTCATCCCTTTTCCAATAATTGGCTCAAGAACAGACTGGTCATATAATGCTCTTCATACATGCGTAGGAATCTGTTGGATGGGACTCTGAAATACCTCCTCTTTTTTTACTGACTGCATAGAAAGATATACTGTATCTTCTTATCCTGTCTAGATGTGGTGGAACTGCTGCCACCATTTTGAAATGGGATTGTAGAACAGAGAGATGGAAAGGAAAGGGTCCTGGATGATATCATTGAGCCACTGAACAGACATCCCCTGCAAACTACCTTACCTCAGACTTTCTAGTTATGACGGCAAGGAATTTCTTTATTGATTAAAGCAGTTGTAGTTGAGTTTTTTCAACATGTAGCCAAATTTATTCAGACACCCCTCAAAAGAATATTCTTTTAATTACCACTGCTATCCAGAGCACTCTTTCCTATAATAACACAGGTAAGTTCAAAAGACTGAAACAACTGGTGGCAAGAGAACTACTTCCCTATCCTAAGCTGTCCTCTGTAGCTTTCACTATTAACTTTCACTTCATGGAGGCATGAGTCTCCGTCTGATATTTTCCCATCAAACACCAAGGAGTCTTGCTTCCTCTATTTTCATCAATCCAATGTTTGTAGATGGTCATTAAATCCTGATACTCTGAATTCTCTTTGACCAACTGATACAACTCTGATCTTCACCACATCAATACTCTCACTCACCAATGATAGTGTTGGCATTTGATGTTTGGCTGATAGGATCCCAAACCTTATTTGTATATTGACTAAGTATGCTACAGTTGCTTCTTTGATGTTCTCAGTATGTCTTGGTAGCCCTAAATTGGCCAAAATGGGAAATTAGAGGTGAAAAAGCAAGATGATATTACATAATTAGTGTGGAAAAAGGGAAAAGAGGTAAAAAAATATTGTCTCTTTTTATTAAATAAGGAGCTTCTGCACTCATTATACTCATCCCAAACCAAGCAATTTAGTCAAACTTAGCAATATGGCAGGAGCCAAACACTTCACTCCAAACTTCAAGGCTTTCAACTAATAGTAATTTTTCTCATTTCCTCTTCATAAGAAACTTACTTTTGATTACATGTCAAAGCTGCTTCTGACTCTGCCAAGCCCACCTCCCTACTAACTCTTGTTACCTCCTAACTATATCATTTAACATGCTTTTCTTTCCATCTAAAAAACATTCTTATCTCTGCACAAGCCCTCTCTCCCAATCCAACTGATGACTAATAAGATAAAATGAAGGAATGTGAATACTGGAATACTGGAAACAATGAATATGTCCAACAAATGAGATTAGCTAGCTATGGAATATGTGTATTGTGAACTAATATGCAACTAGCAAAGGCATTCTGTACAAGAGCATATATAATAAATCGATATGTGGAAAAGAGAGGTACAAACATCATAAATTCACCCACTGATAACATTTAAGAGGCTCCTTTTATGTGTCACTTATTTGTCATATGATGATGAACAAATGGCACACACTGCCCACATTTCACAGGCTGGTGAAAGTGACAAATATTAGTCAAATAATTACATGATATAAAGGACAGCTTACATGGACCTATTACTAAGTATAATAAGGATACATGACTCAAGTGAAGGTCCAAAGACTAAGCAGAGATTTGAAGCATGGCTTGAGGTTAACTTGGTAAAGAGGGGATAGAAGAACATTCTAAGAGGAAGTAAGAACAGGAGAAAAACGCCTTATGATAAAAAAAAAAAAGAGAGGATACATTGCAGAACACAAAAGAGGGCCAGTAGAGTTGGAGAGCCAAAGGAGTGGAGGGAGCAATGCTACCTCACATGGATGTATGGACCATGATACTGCAAAAGCTAGGGGCCTTCTTCACACAGACTAAAATGTGTCAAATGCTTCCTGGAGCTGTACAGTACGCAACATACACAACTACACACAGCCGCCTTGAGGCACAGTGTGACTGATGCAAGATGTTGCTAAAAAAGTAAGATGTTGCAGGGTCTTAAATCTATGATAGATTTATCTTCATCTGAAGTGTAAAGGGAAGCCACTGCATGGTTTAAGGATCAAATGTGCAGTTCACAAAGATCACTAGAGTGATAGAGAATAGTTTGGAGGGCAAAGTGTGGATGGGAATTAGAGCAGTTGGAAGGTCATTGTAGCAGCGCGAGTGAAACGTGGTGGTAAGGTGACCATTGACAGCCACAGTTGTAGTGTAGCTGAAAATAACTCTCTAGACCTGAGAGATATTTTAGTAATAAAATCACCAGGATTGGGGTGGACTAGATATGAGGACAGAGGAAAAAGATTTTTTAAATGACTCCATGTCCTGCTTATATAACTAGAATCTACTAGTAGAAGGTGTTGCATTCACAGAGATGGGAGAGAAATGAAGAGGACCATGTATGGGGTTGAGAGATTGTAGAGTGTCATCACATACTGTAGGACCCTATTTTTACAAAAGAACCAAGAACACATGCTCAGAGAGGGACAAGATTTTGAAGGAAGTAAAGCCAAATATTAACATTTAAATGTGCACAGTGATAACAGAGAGGACTACCACATCACTGTGTGAGCAATATATTTAAAATACTTTATAGTATTTTTAAAGGCTTTTTAAAAACATGTCATTGCAGTCTTTGTGTTATACTCAGGCTACCAATTACTACTCTGTGACTTCCCCTCTGATAGTCGTGTAGTCTGCTTTGGAAGAATTTATAAATTCTAGACTTTCTCACGCTTTGCTGCATCAATGATGTCCTAGTGGGCTGCAAGCCCCTACCGGGGAGAAACTAGTTTCTTCTGGCTTCTTGCGTTCTCCGCCACAGAGCCTAGTTCAGAGCCTGACATTCAGAAGCACCCCATGCATATTACAAATTGACTTTTTATCTACTTCCACAGTTACACTGGAAACATCCGTGAGGGATTGTTCAAGCTCCATCAAGGGAACACCCAGTGCGGTTTAGTTTAGCACATCATAAAGTACTCTGCAAAAACAGAAGAGGAAGAAAGGAAGATTTGGCTGCGGAGAGGATAAGTTTATAATTTGTGATGTACTGCCAACCAGAATTTCCTCCCAGGAGGTATGGAATGGCATACAAACCAATAAATCACTATTCACTCACAGAGTCCTGCCCAGCTCAGAGCAGTCTGATAATCTACTGCCTTTCATTCAACTTCCCGGTATAACTTGGGAAATTAGCAGTAAGGTCTGGCCTAAGTGCAGTTCACATGTAGTCACCTCTAATAATGCATGTTATGCTTCATTTACACAATCCATTACACCTATTTCCACTGGTTGATTTTACCTTTTATTATTGTTTCAATGTTATTTCAGGAGCTAAGATGAATTGATGCCTTAGCAAACTTATCCACTGGCTCATATACCTCCTGTGAAGGCCTCCTTGAACTTTTTTGAATTGATGAAGGACCAAAGGAAATAATCTCTACCTCCCAATATGCCACCTTAATCATTTTCACTATACACAACCCTATTAAAAATCCTCCAGGTGTTTTCATGATTTTAAAGCAGGATGAAAAAATAAAACCAAAGGAAGAATTAGAGATTCTGGGTGTTTCAAAAATGTGTTCCAAGGTCAGTGGCATAATTCTAGCATTTTCCCTTGTCCTCAAACCTAAAATACTGGCTTCTGGGAAGCTCCAGGACTCTGACAGAAGTTAAGGCATGGCTCTTCCAAAAGATGGTTCTTTCTCATATTTTGTCCTGAGAAACTGGTAAACTTTTACTGCAGAAAAGGCATCTTCAGGAAAAAAAAATGCAATCAGATGTGCTGCTATTAATTTTCAGGAGACGACATAGAAGAGCTATTCTTACATTTTTTGGTCTCACAATCCCTCTACATCCTTAAAAATTACTGAAGACCACTAAAGGCCTTTGCTTATGTGGATTTTATCTATTTATATTTAGCAGATTTCAAAACAAAAATTGAGAAATTTAAAAATATTTAATTCATTTAAATAACCTATATAACATGTTCACATGAAGAGCATATTTTTATAAAAATAATAAAAGTAATTTTAAAATAACTTAGTGGGAACTGTATCATTAGTTCCCATTTTTGCAAAACTTATCAATGTCTGGCTTGATAGAAGACACCAGAGTTCTATTTTCCTCTGAATTCAATCTGTTGTGATTTGTTGTGATGGTTAAAGTATGTGTAGGAAACTCAGGCTCTCACAGATAAGAGGGTTTGAAAAATGGTACCTCATGTGAAAAACAGCTAGTTCTGCCTGCAACTCAAACAACTACTTCGGAAGACAGCGGACGTGCTTTATGTGCACATCTGATTTTGTCACACAGAATGTTAAAAAGATGTGTACTCAAAGGCTGAGATTTATTAAAATTATTTTTTTTTGGGTTCCTTACGGATGTAAACTGAACTTTGTTTTTTTAAGATTTTACTTTTTAAAGCAGTTTTAGGTTCACAGCATAATTAAGAGGAAGGTGATGAGACTTCCCATATACTCCCTGACACATGCACAGGGCTCCCTACGCACCGCCACCATTATCAGCATCTTCCACCAGAGTGGCACTTCTATTACCATTGATGAACTACACTGATACATCATAATCAGTCAAAGTCCACAGTTCACCCCAGGATTTACTCTTGGTGTTAATACATTCTGTGAGTATGGACCTATGTGTAATGACATGTATCCATTCTTATAGTATGATACAGAGTATTTTCACTGCCCTAAATATCCTCTGTGTCCCTCCGAACATCCCTCCTCCCACAGTCAGGCTCTGGAAATCACCGATCTTTTTTACTACTTTCATAGTTTTGTATTTACGTTCATGAGAGATACTGGTCTGGAATTTTCTTTTCTTATAATGTCTTTGCCTGATTTTGGTATTAGGTTAAAACGGGTCTCACAGAATGATTTAAGAAGTATACCACCTGCTTCCATTCTCTGAACGATATTGTAAAGAATTGGTATAATTTTTTTCTTGAATGTTTAGTAGAATTCACCAGTAAACCCATCTGAGCCCAGTGCTATTTTGGAAGGTTATTAATTATTGATTTAATTTATTTAATAGGATAGGCTTATTAAGTTTGTCTATTTTGTCTTGTGTGAGTTCTGGCAAATTGTGTTTTTCTAAGAATTGGTTCATTTCAGCTAGTTTATCAAAATGTGAGCAAAGAGTTGTTCACAGTATTCCTTTAATTATCCTTTTAATGTTCATAAGTGCTATAATGATGTTCCTCCTTTCATGTCTTAGTAATTTGTGTCTGCTCTCTTTTTTCTTAGTTAGCCTGGCTAGAGGTTTATCATGTTATGGGTCTTTGTGAAGAACAAGCTTTTGGCTTCATTTATCTTCTCTATTGGTTTTCTGGTTTCAATTTCATTCATTTCTGTAGAAACACTTCTTTCTTGCTTGCTGCTTACTTTAGATCTAATTTGTTTTTCCACTTCTAGTTTCCAAAGGAAGAAAATTAGATTATTGATTCTAGATTTTTCTTCTTTTATAATATATGTGTTCACTGTCATAAATTTCTCTCTCAGTGCTGTTTTTACTGCATCGCACAAATTTGGTAAGGTTTGTTTTCATTTTCATTTAGTTCAAAATCTTTTTTCCTTGAAATTTCTTCTTTGAGACCCATGTGTTATTCAGAACTGTGTTGTTTACTCTCCATGTATTCTAGAAATTTCTGGTTATCTTTCAGTCAGTGACTAAAAATTTGTTCCATTACAGTTTGAGAGCAGATACTCTCTGATTTCTATTCTTTTAAATTTATTAACGTGTGTCTTATGGCCCAGAATTTCATCTAACTTGATGAACAGTCCATATGAGTTTGAGTAGAATGTGCACTCTTCTGTTGTTTGACAAAGTAGTCTACAGATGTCAATTATATCCAGTTCATTGCTGGTGTCGTTAAAGTTCAACTATGTCCTTTTTTTTCCCCACATATTTATTGGAGTATAAATGCTTTACAATGTTGTGTTAGTTTCTGCTGTACAACAAAGTGAATCAACTATATGTATACATATATACCCATATTCCTTCCCTCTTGAGCCTCTCTCTCACCCTCCCTATCCTACCCCTCTATCTCATCACAAAGCACCAAGCTGATCTCCCTGTGCTACGCAGCAGCTTACCACTAGCCATCCATTTTACATTTGGTAGTATACATCAATGCTACTCTCTCACTTCATCCCAGCTTCCCCATCCCCCCTGTGCCCTCAAGTCTGTTCTCTACATCTGCGTCTTTATTCCTGCCCCACTACTAGGTACATCAGTACTCCTTTTTTAAATTGCATATATATGCATTGGCATATGGTATTTGTTTTTCTCCTTCTGACTTACTTCACTCTGTATGACACATTCTACGTCCATCCACCTCACTACAAACAAGTCAATGTCATTCCTTTCTATGGCCAAGTAATATTGCATTGTATGTATGTGCCACATCTTCTCTATCCAGTCATCTGTTGATGGACATTTAGGTTGCTTCCATGTCCTGGCTATTGTAAATAGTGCCGCAATGAACACTGTGGTACATGTCTCTGAATTATGGTTTTCTCAGGGTATATGCCCACTAGTGGGATTGCTGGGTCATATGGTAGTTATATTTTTAGTTTTTTAAAGAACCTCCCTACTGTTCTCCATAGTGGCTGTATCAATTTACATTCCCACCAACAGTGCAAGAGGGTTCCCTTTTCCCCACACCCCCTCCAGCATTTATTGTTCGTCGATTTTTTGATGATGGCCATTCTGACCTGTGTGAGGTGATACCTCACTGTGGTCTTGATTTGCATCTCTTTAATGATTAGTGATGTTGAGCATCTTTTCATGCATTTGTTGGCCATCTGTATGTCTTCTTTGGACAAACGTCTATTTAGGTCTTCTGCCCATCTTTGGATGGGGTTGTTTGTTTTTGTGAAATTGAGCCAACTCCGTTGTATATTTTGGAGATAAATCCTTTGTCAGTTGCTTCATTTGCAAATGTTTTCTCCCATTCTGAGGGTTGCCTTTTCATCTTGTTTATGGTTTCCTTTGCTGTGCAAAAGCTTTGAAGTTTCATTAGGTCCCATTTGTTTATTTTTGTTTTTATTTCCCTTACTCTAGAAGGTGAATCAAAAAGTATCTTGCTGTGATGTATGTCATCTAGTGTTCTGCCTATGTTTTCCTCTAAAAGTTTTACAGTGTCTGGCCTTACATTTAGGTCTTTAATCCATTTTGAGTTCATTTTTGTGTATGGTGTTAGGGTGTGTTCTAATTTCATTCTTTTACATGTAGCTGTCCATTTTTCCCAGTGCCACTTATTGAAGAAGGTGTCTTTTCTCCATTGTATATTCTTGCCTCCTTTATCAAAGATAAGGTGACCATATGTGTGTGGGTTTATCTCTGGGCTTTCTATCTTGTTCCATTGATCTATATTTCTGTTCTTGTGCCAGTACCATACTGTCTTGATTACTGTAGCTTTCTAGTATAGTTTGAAGTCAGGAAGCCTGATTCCTCCAGTTCTGTTTTTCTTTCTCAAGATTGCTTTGGCTATTCGGACTCTTTTGTGTTTCCATACAAATCGTAAATTTCTTCTTCTAATTAGGCAAAAAATGCCATTGCTAATTGGATAGGGATTGCACTGAACCTGTAAATTGCTTTGGGTAGTATAGTCATTTTCACAGTATTGATTCTTCCAATCCAGAAGCACGGTATATATCCCCATCTGTTTATGTTACCTTTGATTTCTTTCATCAGTGTTTTATACTTTTCTGAGTACAGGTCTTTTGCCGCCTTAGGTAGGTTTATTCCTAGGTATTTTATTCTCTTTGTTGCGATGGTAAATGGGATTTTTTCCTTAATTTCTCTTTCTGATATTTCATTTTTATTGTATAGGAATACAAGAGACTTCTGTGCATTAATTTTGTATCCTGCAACCTTACCAAATTCACTGATTAGTTCTAGTAGTTTTCTGGTGGCATCTTTAGGATTTTCTATGCATGGCGTCATGTTGTTGGCAAACAGTGACAGTTTTACTTCTTCTTTTCCAATTTGTATTCCTTTTCTTTCTTTTTCTTCTCTGATTGCTGTGGCTAGGACTTCCAATATTATGTTGAATAATAGTGATGAGAGTGGACATCCTTGTCTTGTTCCTAATCTTAGTGGAAATGTTTTCAGTTTTTCACCACCGAGAATGATGTTTGCTGTAGGTTTGTCATATATGGCTTTTATTATGTTGAGGTAGGTTCCCTCTATGACCACTTTCTGGAGAGTTTTTATCATAAATGGGTGTTGAGTTTTGTCAAAAGGTTTTTCTGCATATATTGAGATGATCATATGGTTTTTATACTTTAATTTGTTAATACTGTGTATCACATTGATTGTTTTGTGTATATTGAAGAACCCTTGCATTCCTGGGATAAATCCCACTTGATCACAGTGTATGATACTTTTAATGTGTTGTTGGATTCTGTCTGCTAGTATTTTGTTGACGATTTTTGCATCTATGTTCATCAGTGATATTGGTCTACAATTTTCTATTTTTGTGTGATATCATTGTCTGGTTTTGGTATCAGGGTGATCGTGGCCTCATAGAATGAGTTTGGGAGTGTTTCTCCCTCTGCAATTTTTTGGAAGAGTTTGAGAAGGACAGGTGTTGATTCTTCTCTAAATGTTTGATAGAATTCGCCTGTGAAGCCATCTGGTCTTTGACTTTTGTTTGCTGGAAGAGTTTTAATTACAGTTTCAATTCCAGTGGTTGTGATTGGTCTGTTCATATTTTCTATTTCTTCCTGGTTCAGTCTCGGAAGGTTGTACTTTTCCAAGAATTTGTCAGTTTCTTTCAGATTGTCCATTTTATTGGCATAGAGTTGCTTGTAGTAGTTTCTTATGATCTTTTGTATTTCTGGGGTGTTGATTATAATCTCCCCTTTTTCATTTCTAATTTTATTGAGTTGCATCCTCTCCCTTTTTTTCTTGATGAGTCTCACTAAATGTTTATCAATTTTGTTTATCTTCTCAAAGAACCAGGTTTTAATTTTATTGATCTTTTGCTATTGTTTTCTTTGTTTCTATTACACTTATTTCTTCTCTGATCTTTATGATTTCTTTCCTTCTACTAATTTTGGGTTTTCTTTGTTCTTTTTCTAGTTGCTTTAGGTGTAAGGTTAGACTGTTTGAGATTTTTCTTGTTTCTTGAGGTGAGCTTGAATTGCTATGAATTTCCCTCTTAGAACTGCTTTAGCTGTGTCCCATAGGTTTTGGATCATCATATTTTCGTTGTCATTTGTTTCTAGATATTTTTTTATTTCCTCTTTTCTTTCTTCAGAGATATCTTGATTATTTAGCAGTGCACTGTTTAGCCTCCATGTGTTTGTGTTTTTTACTTTTCTTCCTGTAAGTGACTTCTAATCTCATAGCATTATGGTCAGAAAAGATGCTTGATACAATTTCAATTTTCATAAATTTTCCAAGGCTTGATTTGTGACCCAAAATGTGATCTATTCTGGAGAATGTTCCATGTGCACTTGACAAGAAAGTGTATTCTTCCACTTTCAGGTGGAATGTCTTAAAAATATCAGTTAACTCTATCTGGTCTATTGTGTCATGTAAAGCTTGTGTTTCCTTATTTTTTGTCTGGATGATCTATTGGTGTAAGTGGGGTGTTAAAATCCCCCACTATAATTGTGTCACTGTCTATTTCGCCTTTTATGGCTGTTACCATTTGCCTTATGCATTGAGGTGCTCCTATGTTGCGTGCATAAATATTTACAATTGTTATAACTTCTTCTTGGATTGATCCCTTGTTCATTATGTAGTGTCCTTCTTTGTCTCTTGTAATAGTCTTTATTTTAAAGTCTATTTTGTCTGATATGAGAATTGCTGCTCCAGCTTTCTTTTGATATCCATATGCATGGAATATCTTTTTCCATCCCCTCACTTTCAGTCTGTATGTCCCTAGGTCTGAAGTGGGTCTCTTGTAGACAGCATATATATGGGTCTTGCTTTTGTATCCATTCAGCCAGTCTATGTCTTTTGGTTGGAGCATTTAATCCCTTTACATTTAAGGTAGTTATCAATATGTATGTTCCTATTCCCATTTTTTTAATTGTTTTGGGTTTGTTATTGTAGGTCTCTTCCTTTTCTTGTGTATCCTGCCTAGAGAAGTTCCTTTAGTATTTTTTGTAAAGCTGGTTTGGTGGTGCTGAATTCTCTTAGCTTTTGCTTGTCTGTAAAGGTTTTAATTTCTCCTTCAAATCCAAATGAGATCATTGCTGGGTAGTAATCTTGGTTTTAAGTTTTTCCCTTTCCCAAGGACTCCTAGGGAATACTGAGATTCCTTCAGGAATCCACAGGGTCAAAACTTTTTATAGTAATACTAACACATTATTTGCTATTTTAGTGTTTGAAATTTGCCATAATTATACAAAAAGCAATAACAGGTAAAATTGCTGGTGCCTTAGTACAAATCAATTCAGTGGCAGCAAATTGTACTAGCAGTTGTTATATTCTTTACTGAGCTACTCATGGTTTAAAAAAAAACACTTCTGATTCCACATATAAGGAGCTTGGAAGTCACTACTCATCTTAACAACAAGTAAGAAGCTCAACAAACTAAGACATCTACAACTCTCCTTGGATGTCAAAGAGAGGGAAGGACACAGAACAAACTGCTGGCCCCAAGGATGGAGAGACAGACAGGCAACTATAAAGAGTAGTGGCTTAGTGGAACAGAGACTCAAGAGCAGAAAGTAGAACTGGGGTAGGGAAACCTGAACTGTAATTGATGAACTGCTGGAAGCTCAATGTGGACAACTCTGAGAGTTAGAACTCCAGGGGAACCCAGGCATAAAGGGGCCCTGGAATATTGTGAGACTTACCACAGGGAACTCAAAGAGGTTCTTAGTAAATATCAGAAAAAAAATCTAGTTGTGTTTCAGGCATGGGGAGGGGAAAAGGAATAATTTTGAGATATGTAGAGCACTCTTCTTCTTAACAAGGCCTCACTGACCTGGGGAAGGGAAAGCCCAACTCCAGCCCCCTCAAGCTTTCCACAGTGAAAGAAAGGAAATATCAAATTCCAGGCCACTCTAGCCATCCTTTCCCACCTAAGAGGGGATCCAAAAAAAAAAACAAAACAAAGAAAAACGAGAAACACTTGTCATCACAGTCCAGAGGCACTCGCTCACTAAAAGACTGAGACCTAATCATCGCATTACCAATTTCTTTTCCTGCCCTGGCACCTTACTGCCACATTACTGAAGGCCTATATACAGCAGTTCCTTTTACCTGGTACATTATGTCCAGCTAGCAAGAAAAAATTACAAGGTATACTAAAAGGCAAAATCCACAATTTGAGGAGATAGCAAGCAGATACGGCAGGGATGTTGGAATTATTAGACCAGGAATTTAAAACAACCATGCTTAATATGCTCAGGTCTCTAATGGATAAAGTAGACAGCATGCAAGAACAGATGTGCAATGTAAGCAGAGAGGTGGAAGTCTTAAGAAAGAACGAAAAAGAAATGCTAGAGATCAAAAACATCATAACATGAATAAAGAATGCCTTTGATGGATTTATTCATAGACTGGACACAGCTGAGGAAAGAATCTCTGAGTTTGAGGATATGTCATTAGAAACCTTGAAAACTGAAAAGCAAAGAGAACAAATACTGATAAAAACAGAACAGAATATTCAAATACTGTGGGACAACTACAAAAGGTGTAACATTTATGTAAAGAGAATACCAGAAGAAGAAAGAGAGAGAAACAGAAGAAATATCTGAAGCAATAATGACTGAGAAATTCCCCAAACTAGTGTCAGACACCAAACCACTGATCCAGGAGCTCAGAGAACATCAAGCATGTAAATGCTACCCCTGAGAACAAA
This sequence comes from Stenella coeruleoalba, assembly GCF_951394435.1. Lineage (NCBI taxonomy): Eukaryota > Metazoa > Chordata > Mammalia > Artiodactyla > Delphinidae > Stenella > Stenella coeruleoalba. The sequence continues at coordinate 138,956,803 of NC_137148.1, forward strand.
CAAACAAACAAATGACACATAGACATATCATTATCAAGTTACAGAAAATCGAAGATAAAGTCCCTAAAGAAGCCAGAGGAAAGAAACAATGACAGCAATGATATAAGGGACAGGAGGGAGAAATTAGGATGATTTTGTTATTATATACCTGTGAAATGGTACAGTGTTATTTGAAAGTGGATTTAGACTAGTTGTAAATGTATATGGCAATCTTTAAGGAAAACAAAGGAAAAAAGAAGTATAACTGGTATGCTAAGGAAAGAGTGAAAATGGAATCACATAAAATGTTCAATTAAAACCACAAAGGGCAGGAAAAGAGTGAAAGACAAAAATAAGAACAAAGAACAAGGGCAACAAATAGACAATAGTAACAAATATGGTAGATGTTAATCCAACTATACCAATAGTCACTTTGAACATCAATGGTCTAAATGCACTAATTAAAAGATAGATTATCAGTTGGTCAAAAAATAAGACCAACTGTATATTGTCTACAAGAAACCCACAAGACTATAAATATAAAGGTACATAAATATTAAAAGTAAATAGATGGAGAAAAATATAAAATCCCAACACTAATTAAAAGATACTAGGAGTAGCTATACAGGTATACATTATTTTATTGCCCTTTGCCTTATCGCACCTCACGGATATTGCGTGTTTTTACAAATTGAAGTATTGTGGCAACACTGCATTGTCAGATAATGGTTACCAATTTTTTTTTAGCAATAAAGTATTTTTAAAGTAAGATATGTACTTTTTAAAGTCATAATGCTATTGCCCACGTAATAGAGTACAGTAGAGTATAAACATAACTTTTATATGCACTGGGAAACCAAAAAAATTCATGTGACTCACTTTATTGTGGTAGACTGGCACTGAACCCACAATATCTCCAAGGTCTGCCTATATTAATTCCAGATGGAAAAGACTTCAAAGCAAGGAACATTATCAGGGATAAAGAAGGGCATTGTATAATTATAAAGGGATTAACTCTCCAAGAAGACATAAACATCCTTAATGCAGATAAACCTAACAACAGAGCACCAAACTATATGATGCAAAAACTAGTTGAACTGTAAGGATATATAGACGAATCCACTTTCATAGCTGGAGACTTCAACACCCTTCTATCAGAAATGGACAGATGCAGCAGGTAGAAAATCAGTTAAGGGCATAGTTGGGAGGGTGGAGTCAAGATGGCAGACTAGAAGGACGCAGAATTCGCATCTCCGCACAACTAGGGCCCCTACCAGGCATCGGTGGGTGACCATGGACACCTAAGGGGACGGGAGGAACCCCAGCAACTGGGTAGGACATGGGGCATGGGAGGAGTGAAGGGGGAGAAGGAGTGGAGGTGGGATGGGACTGATGCCCCTGAGGGGCAGCTGGCAGGGAGGGGAAGGGATCCCACGCTCAAAGGGGTAAATTGGGGGACAGTTGGGAGGGCAGAGGATCAAAAGGGAGCGTGGCCAGGTTTCTCCTGCCCACTTGGGCCCCTGGGAGCCTGATGAGATCCTGGGCTTGGTCCTCTGTCCACCGAGGCACCCTCCAGCCACCTGGGTCCTGAGGGAATGGGAGGGAAGGAAGGGGGAGCAAAAGTAAAGTCCAGACCTACAGGACTGGCACCTCTGAGGGGTGGCTGGGGGAACGGTGGAATTCCTACATCCAGCGGGACCCACCCATGGCTAGGGGTCCAGAGGGGACAGGGGAGACCCTGTGGGAGACCGTGGGGGGAGGGGCGCGATGGAACGGAAGGGAATGTGGCCAGGACTTTCCCTGTCCATTTAGGCAGCGGGGAAACTGTTGGGCTCCTGGGTCTAACCTTCTGACCTCAGAGCCTCCCTCCTGCCGTGCAGAACCCAAGCCTCGCCGCTACACCCCCACCCAGGGCCCTAACTCTACACTCAGAGGCCCCCTCAGAGACCCCCTCCAACTGCGCTAGGCCTAAACCCCACCCACACACCCTAACCCAGGGCCTTACCTCCAAACTCCAGAACTACATACTCCGGAGACCCTCCTTTCGATGTGCTGCCTCTACCCTTCTGCACAAAGGTCCTAAGAAGAGGCCCCGCCCACAGGGGGCCTCTTGAACGCCCCACACTTGAACGTCATCACACCTAGGCCCCATCCCATGCTCAGCGGTCACCCCCAACCCGCCTAGGTCCCGCCACTCCCTAAACCCCGCCCTTGCCTAAGTTCCACACCTGCCTAAACTCCATCCCCTATAGCCAAGAGTTTTTTTTTTTTCCCTTGTGGTTTTATCTGGTTGTAGTTGTTTCAATTTTATTTTATTTTTCCTAATATATTTTTTATCTAATTTTATTTTGCTTTTTATTCTTTGTAATTATATTGCTCCTTTTTTTTTTTTTTTGCCATGCCACTTGGCTTGTGGGATCTTGGTTCCCAGGCCTGAGGTCAGGCCTAAGCTCCTGTGGTGGGATGTCTGAGTCCAAACCTCTGGACTAACAGAGAACCTCAGACCCCAGGGAATATTAATCGGAGTGAGGCGTCCCTGAGGTCCTCATCTGAGCACCAAGACCAGGCTCTTTCCAACTGCCTGCAAACTCCAGTGTGGGACGCCTCAGGCCAAACAACCAGTAAGAGAGGAATACAGCCCCACCCATAAAAAAATAATACAAAATGAGAAAAAAATTTGTTACAGACGAAGGAGCAAGGTAAAAACCTACAAGGCCAAATAAATGAAGATGAAATAGGCAACCTACTTGAAAAAGAATTCATGGTAATGATAGTGAAGATGATCCAAAATCTTGGAAACAGAATAGAGAAAATAGAAGAAACATTCAACAAGGATCTAGAAGAACTAAAGAGCAAACAAATAGTGATGAACAACACAATAACTGAAATTAAAAATACTCTAGAAGGAATCAATAGCAGAATCACTGAGGCAGAAGAATGGATAAGTGAGCTGGAAGATAAAATGGTGAAAATAACTGACAGCAGAATAAAGAAAAAAGAATGAAAAGAATTGAGGACAGTCTCAGAGACTTCTGGGACAACATTAAACGCACCAACATTTGAATTATAGGGGTCCCAGAAGAAGAAGAGAAAAGAAAGGGTCTGATAAAATATTTGAAGAAATTATAGTTGGAAACTTCCCTAACATGGGAGAGGAAATAGTCAATCAGGTCCAGGAAGCACAGAGAGTCCCGTACAGGATAAATCCAAGGAAAAACATGCGAAGACGTATTAATCAAATTATCAAAAATTAAATACAAAGAAAACATAATAAAAGCAGCAAGGGAAAAACAACAAATAACATACAAGGGAATCTCCATAAGGTTAACACCTGATTTTCAGCAGAAACTCTGCAAGCCAGAAGGGAGTGGCAGGAGACATTTAAAGACATGGATTCCACTTTGAGATCCACTATCTTAGAATTTAGTACATATAAAAACTCTTCTTTTGTATTCTATATCAAAATTACATACAAAAGTGGAATGGTTAACGGTCTATATTTCTTTGGCTCTAAAAAATGTCTTTGCTCAACAGCTTTCTTTTTCTCTAAGAACAAAAATGACCCTCCAGGGCACCTACCTCTTCCAGCACTAGTTACCTTTTGTTATCACAGAAATGAAGCTAGAAGTAACCAACAAAATTGCCTAATCTGGGCTTTTACACCTGAAGAAACTGAGACCGAGACAGGAAAATTCACTAGTGTAAGGTTGTTATTTTAAGTCCCCTGATTTCCAGTCAAATCGTGTTTTATTTTTGTATATATGGCTTTATTCAACCACTGAATTCTTCTCTCTTTATTACGTTTATTTTCTTCTTTCCCTCTCTGTTTTCCTTCTTTTAATCAGATGTACTCCTAATCATACCCAGTAATGTTTCTCATTTATGTTTTGCTAGTTCAAGCTAAAAGATCTTTAAAATGTTGTCTCTGGGTGGTTTGACTACATTTAAAAGCTGTGCTATAGCCCAAAGCAATTAAAAATGGTTTAGTATAAATCTCTGTATGATAAAGTTTACAGAGAAAACAGAATGCATATAACTCCTAATTATCTTTGCATGAATTTGAAATCTTTCTGGAGGACAAAATATTGTTTAAACGTAAATAATTGCAGCGGAGAGGAAATAAGTTCACCCTGGAATGCTGTCTCTGAAGATAGCAGTTTACTCCACCCTTCAGTGTCTGTAACCTTGCCTAAATTAAAAATAATGAGTAAGAAACTATTAAAAAGGAAAGCAGAAAGTACAAGAGGAGAAAAATGAAATAGATATTTTCAGTCCTAAATTACAGGTTTACTAATCTAGCTGCACCATATTGCAGATGTTTCTTGATCCATTGTAAGTGAACCTCAGAAAATTTCCTCCTACAGAGAATAAAATTGTTAACTTAACCCCCCAAAAATATGATGGGAGCATCAAGCACTGGATAACAGCTTTGAAAATGTTCCCATCCAAAATCTATGATGCCTTTAGCAATTAAAATGTGGTTAATAATTCTCATGTCAGTCATTTATGGGCTATTTAGGTCTTGTTAATTGAATTTAAAGGAGGACTTATCATAGAGAGAGGACAGACTGATTTTGAATATCTTCCCGAAATAAATAAAGAACCTTTCTATGTCCAGTGTATGGAACAAGCTAGTGGCCTGTTTAAAATGAGGTGCCATGTTGCTTTTAAGATCTCAATATAATAATCTGAGTGCCAAGGGGTCTATTAGAAGTCAATACTGTAAAGCCGAATTCCCTTATGCAGCTTAAAATGTAGGTTTTGTATACCTGGTTTTGAGAATTATACCTTAGCTCTTTCTAGGTTTTGTGTAATACAGATCTAAAGATGGCTCCAGCTTAACCAGCTGAGCATATCACCCAACAAACAGCTCTGGCTTACATTATAACAAGCAAACAAGGTGAGCTGCACACTTCTTGTCAATCTTTCAGTCTTTAATGGCTCAAATTTAGTGAGAACAGTGCTGTGTAGATTTCTCTTTGTTCTGTTAGAATGGCACGTTAACTAGGCATCCATGGCTGTAAGTTTAATATATCATCCGGTATTCAGATTTTAGTCATAACAAATTGTTTAAAACTAGAATCCATTTTTATACCATGTTATAAATTATATGGGAGTATCTAAAATTTCAGTGCATTTCTAAAACATTGGCTCAAATACTTTTGCAAAAGCTTCCTTTTATCCAACAACTTTACAGACATTACATATCTAAGCTTAACATTACAAAATCTACAAGGAAAAGCTAAAACAGTGAGTGTCTGCCCTGTGTGGTTGTCAGTATGTTAGTGTCACTTCAAGGTGCTAAAATCAAACCTGGAATCTTTTCCTCCTATGGGTATGGGCTGAACAGCTTTGAATCAAATGTTAGAGGGACTCCTGATGATTAGTTCTTCCAAGCTAGTTTTATTTCATTCCTTTCTTAACTGTGTATGCAACAGAACACTAGCAGGTAATTACCAATGAGCTATAGTAAGAGATCAAGTAATGCCAAGTCTGATGTTTCTGTATGCAAAAATGATCACTCCAAACCCAACAGAAGGGCTGACCAGAACAAATGTGAATGTTTGCATATTCAGTTTTGCTCAGTACACACTGAGAACATCACCTTAGAAACACTATTACACTCTCAGCTATAAATTTGGGGTGAAATTAAAAGGGGAAAAGAGAAAACATGACAATTTACCTTTATTTTACAAAGAGTAAATCGTCTTTGGTTCAACTGTCACGCAAAGTGACAGAAGCCAGAGTATTCTGAGGTGAAACTGGCTCAAAGAAACAGAATACTGAAAGGAAGAAGAGGAGTTTAAATCTGTGTTCCATGTTCTGGGTACCTTCCAGAATATCACAAGACAGGGAATAATAAGAGCAGCCATATTTATTGAGCATTTGCTCTAAGCATGATTCTTTCCTTCATGTGCCTGTTCATTTTATAGGGAAGGAAAAGAATATATACAAGAGATATAAGAATCCAATAATAAAAATCACTAGTGGCAAAATGCATTGTTTAACTCTACAATACTCCAAACTCAGGCTTCACTTCCTGGGTTACTTAACAAAACTGTCATTCCATGAAGGTATCAGAATTTTTATTTATCTCTCTCTCTATATATATCTATTATATACGTTTGATGTTAAATAAGTTTATATATCTAGATATATAGATAGATAAGTATATATACATACATACATATAAATATATGCATATTTATATAGCGATAAATAAATAGATATGCACACATATATTAATGTACATATGTGCACACAGAGAGAGATAGAGAAAGACAGAGCGAGGCAAATAGAAAAGATTTTGTAAATCTTTAAACTCATCCCATAGTTCCACTGCCTGAGTCAGGGGAGACTGGGCCACAGCTCCTTTTCATTAAAACTGCATTTGAACGATTATATTTGGCCTAAATGTGATTATCCTCTTTTCTCAAATGAATTTGGTCCTTGTGAAAAAAATACGGATTGTCAGCACTGGATCACAACCTTGAGCCCACACTGAGCACACTTTATCCAAAAAAAGTGTTAACTACGTCTGCAGGAATTTTAGAGATATAATATGCTTCTACAAATATAAAAATAAAAGTTAGATGCTGTGACACTAGAACGGCATTAAGGAGGAGAGTGTGGAGATGTCTCTCTAACATCTAACATTGAGGCTTTTAATCATTAATGAATGTACACACCAAAAAATGGGGCCATAGGGAACCACACTGACCAGAAGCCTCCTGTTTAGGCAAACCAAACCAGGCCCTATTTATAACAAAATTTTGTAAGTAAGGTTGTATAATGACACTTAAAAACAATTTGAAGCGAAGTAAATTAGAGAAAGACATACTGTATGATCTCTTATATGTGAAATCTAAAAAAAAGCAAACTCATAGAAACAGGGAACAGATTGGTGGTTACCAAAGGCAGGGGGCTGGGGTATGTAAGATACAGCATGGTGACTATAATTAACAATACTGTATTGTATGTTAGAAAGTTGATAAAACAGTAGATCTTAAAAGTTCCTACCACAAGAAAAATAATTGCAACTATGTGAGCAATTTGAACACATATCAGTTTGATGGGAAATGACTAGAAATAAACTGGAACTCATTTAACTCTTTGAACCTTGTAAGATTTAGAAAGTCCTTGAAATAAGAAGGAAAGACTATCTCTGACAGGTGTTTAGAGTAGAAGGACCATGAAGACCCACATATATCTCACATCCACTAAATCGATCACTACTAAGTTCCATTCACAACCTCAGTGAGTCTAATATAATCATTCTGATCTTCTTGGGTGGTAAAGGAGGTATGTCAATCCCTGGATTAACTGGAATAATTTTAAACTAAAAATAACTATAGGTATAAAAGTAATTATATGTATGGTGGTCAACTGTTCCATTGTAAGTACTTGAGGGAGATTTCTGTTTTATTTTAACATATATTCAAATTTATCAGAAAATTGTAATACTTATAATTACATTTTAAATCAATGCTATTTATATCCATTAATTAATATTTGATTTCATGCATAAGGGAAAAAACACATATCAAGATATCAAAAATCTCAAATTACCAATGGCATTTTTTACAGAACTAGAACAAAAAATCTTAAAATTTGTACAGAGATGAAAAAGACTCCGAATAGCCAAAGCGGTCTTGAGGGAAAAAGACAAAGCTGGAGGAATCAGACTCCCTGACTTCAGACTATACTACAAAGCTATAGTAATCAAGACAATATGGTACTGGCACAAGAACAGAAATATAGATCAATGGAACAGGATAGAAAGCCCAGAGATAAACCCATGCACCTATGGTCAACTAATCTATGACAAAGGAGGCAAGGATATACAATGGAGAAAAGACAGTCTCTTCATTAAGTGGTGCTGAGAAAACTGGACAGCTACATGTAAAAGAATGAAATTAGAACACTCCCTAACACCTAACAGTTTATACACAAAAATAAACTCAAAATGGATTAAAGACCTAAATGTAAGACCAGACACTATAAAACTACCAAAGGAAAACACAGGAAGAACACTCTTTGACATAAATCACAGCAAGATGTTTTTTGACCCACCTCCTAGAGTAATGGAAATAAAAACAAAAATAAACAAATGGGACCTAATGAAACTTCAAAGCTTTTGCACAGCAAAGGAAACTATAAACAAGACAAAAAGACAACCCTCAGAATGGGAGAAAGTATTTGCAAATGAATCAATGGACAAAGGATTAATCTCCAAAATATATAAACAGCTCATGCAGCTCAATATTAAAAAAAAAAACAAAACCTGCGCTTCCCTGGTGGCACAGTGGTTGAGAGTCCACCTGCTGATGCAGGGGACACATGTTCATGCCCCAATCCGGGAAGATCCCACATGCCGCGGAGCAGGTGGGCCCGTGAGCCATGGCTGCTGAGCCTGCGCGTCCGGAGCCTGTGCTCCACAACGGGAGAGGCCACAACAGTGAGAGGCCCGCGTACCGCAAAAAAAAAAAAACAACCCAATCAAAAATTGGGCAGAAGACCTAAATAGACATTTCTCCAAAGAAGACATACAGATGGCCAAGAGGCACATGAAAACCTGCTCACCATCACTAATTATTAGAGAAATGCAAATCAAAACTACAATGAGGTATTGCCTCACACCAGTTAGAATGGGCATCATCAGAAAATCTACAAACAACAAATGCTGGAGAGGGTGTGGAGAAAAGGGAACCCTCTTGCACTGTTGGTGGGAATGTAAATTGATAGAGCCACTATGGAGAACAGTATGGAGGTTCCTTAAAAAACTAAAAATAGAATTACCATATGACCCAGCAATCCCACTACTGTGCATATACCCAGAGAAAACCATAATTCAAAAAGACACATGCATCCCAATGTGCACTGCAGCACTATTTACAATAGTCAGGTCATGGAAGCAACCTAAACGCCCAGTAACAGACGAATGGATAAAGATGTGGTATATATATACAATGGAATATTACCCAGCCATAAAAAGGAACGAAACTGGGTCATTTGTAGAGACGTGGATGGACCTAGAGACTGTCATACAGAGTGAAGTAAGTCAGAAAGAGAAAAACAAATATTATATATTAATGCATATATGTGGAATCTAGAAAAATGGTAAAGATGAACTGGTTTGCAAGGCATAAATAGAGACACAGATGTAGAGAACAAATGTATCAACATCAAGGGGGGAAAGGGGGTGGTGGTGGTCGTGGGATGAACTGGGAAATTGGGTTGACATATATACACTAATATGTATAAAATAGATAACCAATAAGAACCTGCTGTATAAAAAAATAAATAAATAAAATAAAAATTTTTAAAAAGATATCAAAAATCTGAAAGGGACAACATCCCAAGAGATTTTTCATTTTCTTTTGAAATGAGGTAAAAGGAGTCTTTTCTAAAAGTCTTACCTCATCATTTGATAGCAATATCCAGAGATACCAATATACCTTGGTCAAGCTGATCAATAAAGAATATTCCCAGGTTTATGGAAAGAGGCATATTTGATGGACTCTTACTATATGAGTGCTTTAGACAAATAACATTGCATATAAGAGCAATACTGATTGAAACTTTGTTTTAAATAGTAAAAAACTGGAAATCTAAAGAAGTAAAGTTCAATATAAATAATGATCTTACCTCCCACTTGAGACAATACTGCTATAATGGACACTTTTTAACACATTATAAAGCAAGACCAATTTTTTTTAACACCTTAAGCCTGTTGAATTCAGGAAGATAAAATAAACTATACTTCAAACAAAAATTATTTGTGAAAACAGAAGTAATACTGACCCAAAATATTGATTTTTGAAAAGTTTAGATAATCTTCTAGTGACAAACTGTGGGCTATGTTAGAGATGTTTTCTATAAATTAACTTCAGAGAATTTTTCTATAATTTTGCCCTTGTGCCTGTCTTTGGGTGAAACAACAGACTGAGGAACCATATATGTAACCCAGTAAACTAATTTGTATTCACTTCTTTACACAACAAATATTAGAGTACCAGCTATGTGTCAGGCATTTGAGGCTTCCTGCTGGGATTAAATAATACATGATGCATGGTTAAATATGCAGGAGTTACTATATTGTTTTAAAAGTTGAAATAACAGTTAATATTACACATTAAGTAGAGCACATCCTTATAAGGGTGAAGAGTACAATATACAGTGAAGATGTAACTGTGGTTTACCTATGGGCAAACTACTATAGTAACACAACACTTAGGGTCCAAACATCTGGGTATGCAGAGACAAACAGGTATAAGTAGCAAGGTGTTTTAACACAGTTCTCATTCTTTATGTGAATAAAATAATCAAAAGTGACATAAGAGAGATGAATAAAAGAAAAGTAATAAGAATTGAACTCTGTACTCTGGAAAAAAAAATAGTGCATTTCCTTTTCAAATATCCATGAAATAGTAATCAAATTTTGATCATACGTTTGGCCACAAGGAAAAAATTAATTTTTTTTAAAATGAAAAGCATACAAATGACATTCAATGACTATAATCTAAGTTTAAAAAGCAATAGATACTTATTTACAAAACAGACTCGCAGACACTGAAAACAAATTTAGGGTTACCAAAGGGAAAGCGTAGGGGGAAGGATAAATTAAGGGTTTGGAGGGGCTTCCCTGGTGGCGCAGTGGTTGAGAGTCCGCCTGCTGATGCAGGGGACACGGGTTCGTGCCCCGGTCCGGGAAGATCCCACATGCCATGGAGCGGCTGGGCCCGTGAGCCATGGCCACTGAGCCTGTGTGTCTGGAGCCTGTGCTCCGCAACGGGAGAGGCCACAACAGTGACGCTGGCAGCGTACCGCAAAAAAAAAAAAAAGAGTTTGGGATTAATAGATACTATATATAAAATACATAAACAAAAAGGACCTACTGTACAGCACAGGGAACTATACTCAATATCTTGTAATAACCTATAGTGGAAAAGAATCTGAAAAAGAATATATATATATATATAACTGAATCACTTTGCTATACACCTGAAACTAACAATGTTGTAAATCAACTACAACTTTAAAAAGCAACAGAAATCAAAAGTAAAAACTATATCCAGACCCTCAGATATTTAAAAACACTCTCCTAAACTTCTTTTGAAGCAAGAAGTAAATAATCTCAATTGCTAAAAAAAAAACAATCAGTGAGAATTACCCTTTGTTCCACAATTCATGGGATGTGATCAAAGAACACTAATTTGAAAGGATAAAATAGAACGAGGGCAATCACTGTTTTGTTTTGTGGTTGTTATCATTACTAAGGAAAGGGGCAGATAGTAAAACAGAACCAGCCAGCCAAACTGACAAAGGGACACAGAGAAGTGGTCTGAGAAGACCCTGGTCATTATGTTGTCATCATCTTAACAGTGATGAGAAGGTGTGCTCTGAGCTCAGTGTCTGGAATCAAATTCTTTTTCTCCCATGTTCTAGCTGAGTGATCACGGGCAAATTTGCCCATCTTTAAATTGGTAATAATAAATACTTTCATGAGGTTTTCACAAAGGTTAAATAAGTTATTCAAGGCTAGAATAGTGCCCAGGACAAAGTAAATTCTCAATAAACATTAGCAAAATTCCAGTGAGGAGAATCGAAAAAATAGGAGGACAAAAGGTATCAAATACTGCAAAAAGTCAAAGGGCATAAGAGTTAAGAGGATATCACTGGATTTGACTAGCTGACTGCCACTTGAAATTACAAGAATGCAATTCGAGAAGAGCAAGAGAAGTTAAAGATGATAGACGGCAGGAGCTTATTGTGTTCCCATGTAATGTTTTGGGGAAAAAATTGTCCAGGATGTCTAACAGGCATTTCTTAAAGATTAGTATATATGAATCATTTTGCAAAGCTATTTCAAGATGGAAAAAAACAGATCATTCCACTGGCTTTCTCTCCTGTATCCTCTGTTGGCAACCTAAAGGCCCATGGGCATGACTCACTCAATCACAATCACGCCATATTCTTTGTTTAGTATAATCACTCCTTAATGTGTTTAACTATCTACTGAGCACCTATAACGTATAACAGTGCCAGCCTTTATGTTAAAATTTAGAAATCAACACATATGAGTCTCAGAAGGCAAAACAGATCTGATTTTGAAGACGAACCAAAAATGCAAATATTTATGTAAAATATACTGATTTTTACGTGTTGGCTCAAAAATACTGAGACCATACAAACCAACAAAATAAAAGGTTAAGTAGAGTTCATAATTGATCACTGTGACAATTTGGCTCTTTATTTTTATTTTTTGACAATTTAGTTCTTGTTATCCAATCTCTCACTTATTCTCATTTTTAATCTCTTTCTGTGTTTCCTGTAAAATTCATGTTTTTGGGGGAAAAAAAAAAGCCTCGAAGTACAAGAGATTTAGAAATAAAGGAAGTCAGAGAAGAGTACTACCTGTCCCTAGGGCATTTATTTCATGTCCTTAGGTCATCCCATTTTATTTTCTTCTAGTTCTGAAAATACCATGCTCACCAAATTTCTGATTAAAGGTGGATTTGGACTGAGCAGAAATTTAGAGAACTATATATCAACTGACCAAAATCCTTTTCAGGAATGAAACTGAACAAAGTACACTTCCCTTTTAGGTACAATTCTCACAGGAGTGAAAGTATTTCTTCAGTATTTAGCAATCCCCCTATCTCTTAATTCCAGGAAATCCATAAAAGACTTTTATAATTATGTATTATAATTGAATAATTATTATATGCCAGGCATTAGGCTAAAGTGAATAATAGCATAAAAAATAACTATTAGCCATCCTATTTTCAAAAGAGAAAGCAGGAACTCAAAGAAAATAAACAATTTACAATAGGTCACAGAGCTATAACCAGAGGGGCTGAGATTAAAACCCATAATTATGTGATAATTCTGTAAGGACTAAAGAAGATAGCTAGGTTGCAAACAACAAAAGACGGTGGAGTAAAGGACAAAAGGAGGAGAAAAGAGTAAAAGTAGCACATAGAAAGGGAGGCAGTGGCAATAATAAAGTCCCACAACCCATAGTCGTCCTTTACAGAATTCTGCTCGGTATTTCATCCTGCACAGGAAACAGGAGATGAGCTTTTGGAGGGTGCCTCTTTTTTTTTTTTTTTTTTTAACATCTTTATTGGAGTATAATTGCTTTACAATGGTATGTTAGTTTCAGCTTCACAACAAAATGAATCAGTTATACATATACATATGTTCCCATATCTGGAGGGTGCCTCTTAAAAAGAATGATCTCTAACCCACCAAGGACAGCTGACAATAGAATCTAAAAAGATAGCTGAAAAATGTGATTGTTCCTGTGGCTTTTTTTTTTTTTTCTCACTCACTGAGTAGGAAAAAAGAAAAAAAAAAGCAGCAGGAAGAAAAAATAGGAAGATGTGTGCCATCTTTTCATCTTTGCTCCAAATGGGAGAGGGGGAGGGCTCATTCATACATTCATTGGTAACATCCGCATACTTCCAAAACATTTCTGGGATTCTCTTTTTTGATGGAATTATAGCATTGTTATTTCTTTAATGAAGTTCATATCAGAAATCTTTGTCAGAGAAAAATTTAGACAATAGCCCAAATGTGCCACAGTGAAGGCTGGATGATTAGATAAGGAAATAAGCTATGCTATCATTTATGAAAAAGGGATGAAGAGAGACACTGACCATTTTTGTAATTAGATTTCTTCATATTTGGATGTAAAGGTAAAATCTTTGGCTCTTAAAACATAAAAGAATCAATTAATCAGATTATTTCCTTGGAAATAAATGAGATGCTGTGTAAATCAACACCAAAGTTACATAGAAGTCAGGAAATAGAAAGAACAGAGTGCTTCCCTACAGTTTTAATAAGCCATAGCTGGGATATCAATCCATCACTTGCCAAGTTCGTCTAGAATTCATATGAAAATGTTCATAATGAATGGAATCAGTTGAGGAAAGAGGTGTCTGATGTCCACAGTATAGCCTGCCAGGTCATTCTGAGAAGGGAAAAATGATTTAGCCAAGGATTTCCTATATTGCTGGAAAAAACTGCATCACCAATCGTCACAGGCTTAATTGCAATTCTAATCTTTGGGCTATAGAATTCATCTGCTGCTCAGAAACTACTTTGCCATGTGTTTCTAAATCTTGTGACATTTAGCAGTGTTACAAAGATTGCCAAATTTATAATAAATACTGAACTTCAAAAGAAGAGGTATTTTTTTAGTCATTTCTTAGGTGTACAAATGCTATACAGAAAATAATTATGTACCTGACAACAATAATATGAGTAATGGAAATGGCTAATTTGTTATTTATTTACTTCAACATTGATAATTTAGGAAAGATCATGTAGTCTTATACTTTTAAATCTAAATTTTTGATACATACTGTAGTCACGTGGGTGTATTATAGTCTGTCTGAGCATTGTAAACACAAATGTCTTTCAGGGTCCATACAGGTAAAGTCAAGGAGTAAAGTGAACCCAGTTGGAGAAAAAGCACATGGCCATCTTGGTCTAAATTTTTGTCATCAATCTTTTTTTTTTTTTTTTAGCATTTTATTTCAAATTTACAGAAAAGTTGGAAGAAAGATCCAAAGTATACCCACATACTCTTTGCCCACATTTACCAATTATTTACATTTTACCTCACTTGTTTTATTGTTCTCTTTCTCTCTATATGTGTATTTGTATGTGTGTGTGTGTGTATTTCTGAACCCTTTGAAAATAAGTTAGAGATATGGTATCCCTTTAGCCCTAAATATTACTCCCTAAGAACAAGAATTTTCTCTTACCTATGGATAGGGCAGTTATCAAAATCGAGAAGTTGAACACTGACACAGAACTATTATTTAATCTGGCCTCCACATTCAAATTTCAATTGTCCCAGTGGGCAGTGGTGTGTGGTAAAAGCTCCCCAGACAATTAGAAGATGCCCACAGGGCTGGGAAGCCTGGTGGGGATGAGAACCACCCAGCCCACTCTGTGCTCTGGCCGAAACCACAAAGGCCCCCGCCTCCCTTTCTCAATTCCTCTCTCCACAGCGTGGGCAGTTACAGCCCTGGCAAAGGTGGCAGGCTGGTAAAAGGCATTAACCCCTTCTCTGCAGACTGGAAGCAGAGTCTGGTCTCTCCGGCTGCCTGGCGTCATCAATCTTTTGACAGAGATACAGTGAAGGTAAAAATTTATATACTATACAAATATGATGATGAATGGTAAATAATGTTCAATGCTAGTGTCAGAGACAAGAGGGAAGCATTTGGACTTTGGCAAAGTGAAGACCCCATATCTCACCAAAGGTGTCAGCTATTCCCCAGTCCTATCTTACCACTGCCTTTGAGAATTTAGGTTCAAAGCTGTCCAATCTTTTGATTTTTTATAGTTTTGAAAATGTTTCTAAAATATTACGCTAAAACAAACAAAATGCATCTGTGAACTATGTTTAAGTCTAAGTCTGAGGAAGGATAGAGCACAGATAAGACAAAAATCATGCAGTTGTATGTGAATTGGTAAAGTCTGGGCAACACTCCCACTATGGTTCTAATTAGATGTCTAGTTCATCCTCAAGTTCTTCTAGGTTGTGTGCTCAAGCAGGAGGGAGGGCAGGAATGAAGAGGGATATGTAGTCCAGGCTTCAGGAAGATGGGCAGAATGGAATTACTGCAGTTGACTGTGTATACTTGGGTACTGGAATCAAATTTGTTGTTAACTGGCTTTATGACACTGTCTGACTCATTTAACATCTCTCTGCCAGTTTTCTCCTCTTTTGAATTAATGAGAATTACATTAGATAATATGTAAAATCTCTTCTACCCTGAAAAATGTAGAATAGAAGTAGGCAAACTATATCATAGCCTCTCAGTGACACCTAAGGAAGTTGTTAGTCATATTGTATCAAGCCTATAATTTATCTTCAAATCTTCTTTCATAATCCTTTTCACTGAGGTAATTTTCATTTTTAACCATTACCTTTATTTTTATACTTTTATGAGTTTAAAAAATTCTATGTGTGTGCCTTAGGAATAGGCAAACAGATTTAATCTCGTGTATCACGTCTAATATTAAAGTAGCTTCCTGGAGGACTGCATTCAAAAGGACTGTGGGAGTTCTAGAGGTGGTGCACAGTGTCATGCTTGATTAGCAATGTCTGCATAGGTGAGGGAGAATGCTTTACAGTTTATATCAGAACTAGGTTTAGAAGTATTGATTCTGAATCCTAAGATTTCAAAATTACCTGAACCTTAGACTAAACATCCAAGATTCATGGCTACTTTTCTCTATATATGTCTTCAAGAACTTCAGAAACAAAATTTTTTAGCCAAAATATCAACCTCCCTCATTTATTTTTTTTTGGGGGGGGGAGGGCATAGGGTGGTACCTTTTTTCTCAAATTATAAAATACATTATCAAAAACATTACTTTAAGTTTTATTTCAAAATCCTGGAAATTCATAGGCAAAATATATAAAGTATATGTTGAATTAAAATTAAGCAAAATTAACTCTCCATATCTCAGTTGTATTCTCAGTTAAGTATTTTCTAGCAAATCAGGAACACAGTTTATCTTACTCTTCGCAACTTAGTTAAATATCAAGGAGAATAGTGGTATGAAATATACTAGGCCTGTCAAAATTTAGCCACATTTAAGATTCTTATCAGGTCTTTTACACAGGTACATGAAACATAGAATCCAATGTGCATCATCATTGCAAAAGGATTGAATGTTCCAAAAATGTCAGAATTTAAAATGAAAGTAAGATCTTGAAATACTTTAAGGAGGAAAGAGTCTTGTTGCCCATAAGTTTCAGCAGGGACTTACAGCTAAACATTTATTCAAGAAATAAACAAGAAGAGATAACTCTTCCAAATGCCATGATCTCTAGAGATACTTTTTTGAATAAGGTTCCTAAATTTGTTCCATTAAAAAAAATATTTCTATTAATAGTATGATGAGATTTTATTGTCTCTCAAGTAGATTTTTAAAGTTCTGATTTTAAAATGTCCATATGTAGAATTTTTAAAAATAGTTTTATTATTTGTAGTGCTTACTATTAAGTAGAATAGAAAAGGACTACCTAATAGATGTCTTATCACTTCCTTGGTGAAGAAACAATAATAACTTGGAATTTATTCTATTAATTTTCAGTAGATAACTATGTGCCAATTTAGGGCTTTAAGATTCTGAACAAAATTGTTCTCTAAGATTAAGCCTTATCTCCACAAGTAACCTTCAGGAAGATACCGTTTCCTAAATTGAGCTAAATTCAAATTACTACTGGCTCTGAATTTCTGAATTAGTAAAGAATAAATTATCATGTAGTCATCTTACCACTCAAGTTCTTACTTATTAATAAATATATTTAAAAGAAAAGCAACAACTTTGGGGAAAAGGATAGCCACACTTTGAAAGGTCAGGTTCTCAAAAACACTTTCCTCACAAAGGTTGCTCAGATGAACATTTTATATCTCAATTAAATTTCCACCTGATCTTCAAAACCTGTCTCCTATGTTTGCTTTTCTCCCAAGAGCCAGAGCCATGGCTTTTCCAATTACATCCATGCTTGGAAATCCCTAAATCTCGAAATAAACCCTTTTCTGGATCCCATGGGAAGAATTTCTGTGTGGTTTGCACAAGAACTTTAACTCTGACACAACAGTTAGGCTAAGAGAGCTGTCAATCCAGAGGCAAAGAAATCCATGTATTTTTCATGCTGCTAAAGAAAATCAGTCCAGCTATTCTGGGGGAAAAAAATCATGTTTCATTTCTCATTCTGGGCAATTCCCCATTGAAAGTAACATGTCTTCTATCTTTGAGAATCTTCTCACTAAAATTCCAAATATTTTTCCAATTTTCCAAATTTCTCTAAATTGTCATATGGCCTGAAAAAAATTCAATCTCTAAAACTTCTCCATGCTAGGAAGTATCAGTATTTTAAATTTATGCAGGTCTTTTATCACCACGAGGTAATTATTACATTCATTATGGATAAACACCAAGAACAATACCATAGGATGACAGGATTAGTCTTAGCCTTAAAAGGAATTGCATGCCCTGAACCATGTCCTTAATTATTCAGAAGACCAAGTAATCATCTACATGGAATTTATCAATAATTAATATGCCTCCCTTAACACACTTTAACTGAACTCCCCTTTTTATAGTGAATCATCCACATTCAACACCATAAAAGCTTAAAGTTTTAACAAACTTTGATGTGGTATCAACAGCGAGAGCTCAGGCATGTGTCATTTTCTTTATTTACACTCTCCCTTTGGGTCCTCTCATCCAGTCTTAAATCTCTGAATACCAATTATGTGCTACTATTGTCTCTAAAGTTTATTTCTCTAGCTTGGTGCTCTCCACTGTACTCCATATCCATTCATTCAACTGCTAGTTTGATCTTTCCACTTGAATAGGCATCTAATGAACATTTTAAACTTCATGCTTCCAAAAGTCAACTATTACCTCCAAAAGTCAAATAAACTCCTCTAACAATTTGTTTTTTCCATTGGGGTAAAAAAGGGCTACCATCTACTCTATGGCACAGATTTTAAAATCTACAAATTGTCCCAGATTCTTTGCCTTCCCTCATTCTCTCCATGCAATCCTCCAGCAAGTTGTTTGTTCTACCTGTAAAATATAACTCCAAAGTGCCTACTTCTCTCCACCTTCACTGTTACCATGCTAGTCCAAACCACCACCATCTCTTGCCCAGCAAACTGCAGCAGTCTCTGAAATAGATCACTGCCTTTATTCTTGCCCCTTCTCCAGACCATTTGCAAGTAGTAGCCAGAGTAATCTTCTGAAACAGAGTATCATTGCGTGTCACTAAGCTGAACAAAACCCCATACTGACTTCACATTGCATTGAGAATAAAGTCCAAACTCTTTACCTAACAAGGCACTTATCATCTAATCCCTGCCTTATTCTTTGAATCTTCTTTTTTTTTTGTCATTCTCTCCCCTGAATACACACTTTAAAAGAGCAGAGACTTTCCTGTACAGTTTACCTTCAGCCCAGCCCTTAGAATAATGTGTGGTATATAGTAGACTCTGAACATATGTTTCTAAAAAGAATGACTCAGGTTTCTGAAATATGAATACAAATGTATGCATGAAATTTGGGGGAGGGAGAAGTGTTGGTCATTATGCTATTAAAATAAGATCATATAATACACATTTCTGTACCTTTTTTCCCTCATGAAACAATAATTTGAGGGATTTTTTTTTCTATTCAGACAATAAAGCTTTAGTTTCTTTTTGTCAATCATGTATGATATTGCATTAAACAACTCAAACATTTTTTCAGCCATAACCCTATTAATGGACATTTATTTTTTTCACTCTTTGCCACTCTGAATAATGTTGCTGTATCCTTGTACATATGTCCTTACATAAAGATACATTTATATGCATCAATCAATGAGACTGACTTCTAAAATCAACAGAGTTGGGTCAAAATTATATATGTTTGAATTTAAATAAGTATCACCAAGAACAAAAGCTGTAGCTTTTTACATTTCAACAGCAAAGTATGAGACTATCCTCTTCCCATATCCATTCCATTACTAAGATTTTAAGAAGTTGTTCGTTTGGTTTTTAATTTTGAATTCTATTGTTACATAATTTATCTACAATATATTTATATGTATTTATAATACCAAAAATATTTTTGTTTTATAATTTAATTGTTTTTTACCTTTTTTCCTGTTGCTTTTCTTTAGTTTTGCATTTTTACCCTTGATTCAGGTTTTTCCACCGTGAGATTATAGATATAGTCTCCTATATATCTTGCAACATTTTTATTGTCCAATTGTTTAAATTTAAAGTTTTAATCCATATAGACTACACTTTTAAATGTAGTTGGAGATGGAGGGTCCAATATCATTTTATTCTAGAGCTGTTTTGACAATATCATCACTATCCTATTCCCATAGTGAGTTAAGCTATCATTTATATCATACGGTAGTTTATCGTATGTATATCATATGTCTCCTTTCTCAAATATTCTGGGATATATTCTTGTCCACTAATTTATTTGCCTTTTCCACATACTACTACCACACTGAATTGGTTGCAGTGACTTTATATTATCCTCTCGTTGTTCTTTGGGTATTTGCCAGCATTTATGGTTCCATATAAATTTTAAGATTATCTTATACCAGTAAAAATCCATGTGGTACTCTAATAGGAATTGGATTTAATTTATGTAAATCTGAGGACTATTCATCTTTTCATAAGAAGCCTTCCCGGTTAAGAATATGATTTTAATGAAATAATGCCACTTGCAGCAACATGGATGGACCTAGAGATTATCATACTAAGTGAAGTAAGACAGACAAATATCAGATGATATCGCTTATATGGGGAATCTAAAAAGATGATACAAATGAACTTATTTACAAAACAGAAACAGATTCACAGACTTAGAAGACAAACTTATGGTTACTAAAGGGGAAAGGCGGGTGGGAGATAAATTAAGAGTTTGGGATTAACATATACACACTACTAAAAGTAAAACAGATAATCAACAAGGACCAACTGTATAGCACAGGGAACTCTACTCAATATTCTGTAATAACCTATGTGGGAAAAGAATCTGAAAAAGAATGTATGTATGTATATGTATAATTGGATTACTTTGCTGTATAACTGAAACTAACACAACATTGCAAATCAACTATATCCCAATATAAAATAAAAATTAAATTTAAAAAAAGAATGACTTTCTTATCCATTCACTAAGATTTTGTTTTATGACTTTCAAAATTATTTTCACACATAAATCTTATGTCATTTTTTTCCTGAATTTATTACTAAGTACTTTTCAGCGTACTTTTGCTGCAGTTGATTATTTCCAGTGCAGATTTAACTATATTATTCTAAGTATTGCTGCAGTAGGAAAAAATGGGTTTGTTTATGATATTTCTTCTCCCCATTCATAGTACCCAATTTTTGTTGAAATCTGTAAGTTTTTATATTTTTTCTTGGTTTCTTGCATTTTATAGAAATACAACACATCAGAAAAAAGACAGAATTTTATTCTAGTTTTTCCAATGTTTATGCAAGAGTTACTAACTTTTACGAACTTTTAAGTCAATGAATAATAACGTTGATAATAAACATGCCTATCTTGTTCTAATTGAATTCAAACGGCTTTATTTTTAACAGTATTAATTTAATGTTAAATTAAAACTCTACAAATTTTACCTTTTTAGAATTTCAAATATTTGACAAATGTGAAAAATTATTCAATTCATTAAAACACCTCAAACCCACTATATATTGTTCTCAACAACTACCATGATCTAAATGCAAAATGTCTACATACTTTAGTCTTTGGAAGAAAGGTCTGTATCATATTTTATTAGTATATTTTTTGGATAAATTACTTATATATAGGAGTTGCATGTGAAGAAATAACATTGAATTTTGTCAGATACATTTCATACATACTGATATAATTGTCTACCTTAATGTGTTAGTACAATGTACAATAATATTTCTAGATATTAAAATAAACGTGCATTCCTTAAATAAACTACTTTTTAACAGTCTATTATTCTTTGACACATTTCTGAACCATTTGCTAATATTTTATCAAGAACTCTGCTCAACATTTAGAATGAAAGTGGTCTCTAGTTTCTTCTTTATACGAGATGTCTATGTATTTATAGTTATTAAAGCAATTTTAGTTTTCACAAAATAAATTGGGAAACAATTCATCTTTATCTATGTCTTGGACTACTTTAAATGCCATTAGAATATTCTGATCTTTAAATCGAACTTAAACTCAGTGGTGAATCCAGCAGGTCTTAATTATTGATCAACAGTAAATATCACTACACACTTATTAAATTGGCTGAAATTAAAAAGACAGCATCAAATGTTGGCAAGGATGTGGAGAAACTGGAATTCTCATACAAAACTGGAGGGAATGTAAAATGGGTCAACCTAGTCAAAATAATCTGATAGTTTCTGGAAAAGTGAAACGTGTCCACCATATAATCCAGATATTCCAATCCAATCCAAGAGAATTGAAAACATATTCATGCAAAGATAAGTATGCAGATGATCACAGCAGATTTATTTGTAACAGCCAAAAGCTGGAAACAAGCCATTGTCCATCACAAGATGAAAGGATAAACAAACTGGGATACAGGCATACAATGGAATACTACCTAGCAAAATAAAGGAATTAATTCCTGATACATGGAAAAGGATAAAGAAACTCAAAATAATTATGCAGATTTTTAAAAAAACAGATGAAATGATTATATACTGTATTATTTCATTTATATAAAATTATAGGTAATGCAAACTAATCTATAGTCAAGGAAAGCAGATTAGTGGTTACCTGAGATAAGAGGGTCAGGGAGTGGGTAAGGGAGACAGTACAGAGATGCACAAATAAACTTTCATTATCATTGCTGCAGTGATATTTTCATATATATATAGAACATTCTCAAATTGTGGTCTCTTTTTTTTTTTTTTTTTTTTCCCAGTACGCGGGCCTCTCACTATCGTGGCCTCTCCTGTTGCAGAGCACAGGCTCCGGACGCACAGGCTTAGCGGCCATGGCTCACGGGCCCAGCTGCTCCGCGGCATGTGGGATCTTCCCGGACCGGGGCACAAACCCGTGTCCCCTGCATCAGCAGGCGGACTCTCAACCACTGCGCCACCAGGGGAGCCCTCAAACTGTGCTCTTTAAATATGTATAGTTTATCATATGTCAACTGTACGTCAATAAAGCTGTTAAAAAATTCCTAAAGTTCCTTCCTGGTCTGTAAAGTCATAAAGGATGAGTAACTTGTAGAGACTAAGAGTCAGAGTGAGGCTCTCTGAATCCAGCCTCTTGTTATCCCAGTCTCATCTTTACATCCACGGGACTGTCAAATAGATGTCTGCCACAGGTGTCGAACAAAATCTTTATTGCTAAATCTTAAAAATTTCAATAATACATTATGAAATTAAAGGGCAAAACAAGATAAATAAAAATATTAGAGCATACATAATACATAAAAATATCAATTGGCACTTATATATCACTTAGTATGACAGTAATTATATGTACTTGCGCATATGTATCCTTAAATAAACTCAGTTAATAAAGAGCATGCATCAACACTCACTCCAAACAACCATACTTAATGATATCCTTAAGAATTAAAAGCCTGACTCTTGTCATTAGTTTTTAAAACAGTGTCTATGAATTTGATTAATAAACTCTAGGTACTGATTACGCTATCTACTCGTGCATGCATTTGTCTACCAAAAACTCACTGTAATTCAGAAACATCATTAACTCTAATGGTCATTGCTGAAAATGAGGGTGTTGTTAATATCATGGCCATCAGCATTAGCACATTAAAGACACTTTCTCACACTCCTCCCAGCTTTAGTGACTTAATTTTGTTTTGACAAAATGGGAAAGTATTTAATATGATCTTATTATGATGTATAGCAGCAGCATTTGAAATAGCAAAGGAAAACCCTTTATTCTCTAAGAGAGGAACATATGAATAAGTTCCATAATTGTAGTACATAATGCAGCTATGGAAAAAATTATGTATATAAATATGAAAACTTTCCAAGTTACATTGTTAAGTGAAAAAGGAAATTAGAGAATAATCCTAATTTAAAAGATGAACAAAATCCCTCTATAATTATGTACAGCCTTATTTTAATACTAGAAAAAGTATGAAAAAGTGTTTACAAAACTGTCAACATCAGTTACCTTAAACTAGATTGCAAAAGCATGGGTAATTTTCCTTATTATTATTACAAAGTATTTATTTTATGTTTTAATTTTTATAAAATCTGTAAAGAAATATTATCTCTCAAATACACTTAAAATTTTGAAAGTCCCAGAAGAAGACCTCCCCTGAAAGTAAAAATATCTATATGACATTATTCATTCAAATTAATAAAGTTAGTTCAAGGAATTATCATATATTGAGAAGACATAGGTATGTTATCTATTTCTTACAACACCGCAAAATAAGCATCATTATCTTCATTTTACAGGTGAGGAAATTAAGGTTCAAAGAGGATAAGTGTTATTCCCAAACATAGTGCATAATTACCAAATAGCATTAGTTAATTCGTACTCAAGTCTGGCTCTAAATCTTGAGCTTTTGACTCTACAATATTACTTTCATATACTTATAGCCTATTTTAAAACAGAGCATTCTAACAATTCAAATATTATAAAGGACTGAATATTATAGAGCAGACACTCTGCCTTTAAGAAATATTGTATCTTGAGAGAAAGAAGAAACAGTCACTATCTGAATAACACAGTACTCAGTGACCAAGTCGAAATGAAAGAAGCCACATCTATTTCATTCATCTCTGCTTATCTCCATGCCTTTCATACAGTGGATATTTAACAAACATTTGTTGAGTAAATGATGTCTTTCATTGTGGAATATAAACATATTAAAAAGTCTCAAAATATTCAAATGTGTTCTGCCCAAAGAGTGTGTGTGTGTGTATATATATGTGTGTGTGTATATATATATATATATATATATATATGTGTGTGTGTATATATATATATATATATATGTGTGTGTGTATATATATATATATATATATATATGCAGAGGCTGTGTCAATCCAACGTGGACAAAGCACAAACCATGAAGCATTTCTCTTCACTTAGAGCACTGATACCACTCCAGCAACACAACCTTATGCGCCTCTTTTGCCAACAAGAGGACACTTGTGAACAGGCTGGTTGAGGGGGGATATGAGTTGTCCATGGTCCTGAAACTTGAGCTCTCTGGGTAAAGCTCACTGGCATTTTTAACTGTTTCTCATTTCAGACTCCCAGAAGCCACATGCCAATTTAATAAAGCTAATTGGCATTTAAAAAAAATACAAGTTATTAGGCCTGAAAATAGACTCAAATGAAAAAAATAAATTTACATGCGTCTCCAGGGGTCTTTCATTCTCCTTAAAACAATTGTGCCTGTTTTCCAAACAGTAAGAGTTGGTATTAGATTACTCTCACAGGTCAGGTCACTTTCCATATGGCCTTCTCAGACTTTTATGGCCTTCTGTGGTTGATAGTTTCATGCTCCTAAGAAAATTATTTTAAAACTTCTCGGATTCCCAAGCAAGAGGCTCTGCTGACATTGCATCTAATTGACTATCTCAAACAGGACTCAGAAAGACAATATAAAATGAGTTACCAATGGCTTTTTTCAGTAGGCATGATCCTACACCTTTCATTTGGTTATTTTATGTGTCAAAAAATGTATATATACATATATATGTATACGTATACATATACATTTGCTGCTAAGAAGCAGCAAATTTGGATATACCATAGGTCAATTGCCTCTTTGATTATCTGCTATCAGAATAATCAATATTTATAGTTTTAAACCTATTATATTTGAATTTACTCCCTCAACCTATGACTTTTGAATAAGAATTATATATAATGTACATAACTTGTTAATGTAAAATTGGGAAAGACTACATTCATTCATTCACTCATTCATTTAAATAAGTATTAAAAACCTATTATTTATAAAGCAATGTGCCAGGCACTGAATTTTTAAAACATTCCAACATCCAGCAATTGCTTAAATACAATTATTTAAAATATTAACTGAAGTAACTATGAGCAGTATTTTGATTACTGCATAGCAATCTGAAAAATCCATGTTACAGAAGATTTGTGTCTTATTCAATATCTATTAAATACTAGACTTCCTATTTCACTGGTTGAACATACAACTGTTTCTGCTTTTCAAAATCATAAATAAATTTTGACAAATGTAAAAGGTCATTAGCTGCACTGAAATCCTTAAGACCTGCTATGAAATGTGCTCTTGATGGGATATTAATTTCAGAGACATCCATTTCAGTTGATTACCCTTGAACAAGACATAAATGTTACAGGACCACTGCTGCTAAAGATATGTCTTGCTTTTAAAAGAGTAAGGAATTAAATGAACTGGCTTTTCTTTTTCTTTGCTTTTCTGCAAAAAAAAAAAAAAAAAAAAGGCTATAAAGATACTTTACTTCCAATTTTACTTAAAAATAAAAACAAGATTCTTAAATAATTAGACTCTGTCTTAGAAATTCTTTCATAAAATTTTCTTAAGCAATAATTAAGAACTTACACAGAGATTTACTTACAGAAGTGTGCTTGAAATACTGTTCACAATAGTAAAATAACTGGGAAAAAACTGTTCAGTGGGAAAATATATTTTTATATAGTGCATATATCTCAGTGTCTGTACATATTTTATTTACTATATACTATATAAATAATTCATTAACTACAACTGGGATAATTATGATATACTTATATATTTTATATTTATATCATTTATAACTTTCTACAGCATGTCTTTACTGCTTCTACAATGAGAAAAACATTGTTTGAACTAAATTTTTTAAAAATTCAAAAACTTGATACTGAAGTTTTGTAAATTTTAAGCATCAAGTATGTATTTTATTAATTAGTCCTTCTCCATTTTATGAGCCTCATGAAATGCAAAGTTAATCTCACTCACTTCCACAAATCTGTTTACTGGCTCCTCCCTTTACGCTTTCCCACCCCTCCTCAACATGCATGCCAACAATATTTTATATATACCCTTGAAACAGTTACTTCTTTTCTCTGAATCTCAGTTGTTCTTTGTTGTAAAATAAAGGCATTAGAGTAGCATCTTTTTATACTTTAATATTTAATATTCTTATGATATTCTAGGAAGCATCCCTAATGTAACCCTCGCAGCCTTGGTTAGTTCAATATATAACTTCATTCCCATATAGATGAACTTAATTTTCCATTAATCGAACAAAGCATACTCACTAGGCATATATTTTCTCTCCTAATACAGCCTAAAATTCTTAAAGCTCAGCACCTGTAGTGCATATATATTGTTTTATCTCAACATCCCTCCTTTAGTCCATGTGATTTTCATGAACCTGTGAAGTCAGAGTGTTCATGTGACACAAGTCTGTCAATCATTATGCTCAAGGTCGTAGGTGTAAGTCTAGGATAGCGTGGAAGAAGAGTTCTTATGATCTATATTTTTATTGGTAGATACTAAATTGTAGCTGGACTTATCTGTCCACCTTTAATAGTAAACATTTTGTTTTATTAAGAAATAAAATAAATGTTATGTGAAATAAAAGCATTAAGGCCAACGTGAAGCTAGAGCTGCTGGCCATCATTTTCCCTGGCTACATAAAGAAAGGCCATTTGAAAAGCACAGCATGTGACCAACATAGAAGGTATCAAAACTGAGAGATGGAGGAAGGAAAAGAAAAATACTAATAACATTAGTTAAGCAGTTGGACTAAAATGCGAGTAGATCAATCCTACATCCTGGATTTCCCAGATATATGACACAATATATTTCCCTTCCTTAAACTAGTCTTTTCTGGGTTTCTGGGTCCTGCAATGAAAAGAATTCTGGTGTATAAAGAGCAGGAATTATCCATTTATGTGTGTTTTGGTTTGGTTTTTTTCTATTTTAAAGCTTTCCCCACCACCTATAATAAATTCTATACTATGGTATTCTCTGTATTTCCTGGCTTAAATACATAAGAAAATGTTTTTAACCATTTAAGTTTTATCTCCCTCCAGAATGTCTTTTTCATAGTATTCAGAAGCTTAGTGAATAAATTCTAGAAACAAAGCAACACAGTTAAGTCCCCTACATACGAACCATCAAGTTGCAAACTTTCAAAGGTACGAACATGCATCCCATCAGTGTCAGGCGTAAGTGACATTGCAGCTTGCCCTCTGTCTCCTATTGCTGACGATCCTTCAGCTCTACCATCTCCCACCTCCTCTCCCTCCTCCATGACGTAACTCTTCTTGCCTGTTCACTTGATGCCAGCCCCTGTATGCCAGCTGCTGTACTGTACTACTGTACTTTTCAAGGTACCGTACTGTAAGATTTAAAGTGTTTTATTTTTGTGTTTGTTTTTTTAATGTATTATTTGTGTGAAAAGTATTATAAACCTATTACAGTACAGTACTATGTAGCCGATTGTGTTAGTTGGGTACCTAGCCTAACTTCGTTGGACTTAACAAACAAATTGGACTTAAAAAATGCGCTCCTGGAATGGAACTCATTCATATGTAGGGGACTTACTGTATATCAGTTTGTAATAGAAAACTTATATTTCTACTTTGGTGTCAAAGGTCAGCAGATACTCTGCTCATGGTAAACTGACACCAAGCCACAGAGGAAGGAAAACTGTTCTTTTCTATAAAATTACTGTAAGATCAGAACTGGACATGCTGGGCATTGTTTCAAATCCTCTCCGCCTAACCTCTTAATCCAGTCATCGATACAGTCACGGCCCTTCACCTCCAAACTGGACTGGGACCCTCTCACTTCCTGCCCCAGCTTCTCTAATGCCCTAGGCTGGGATGCCTGCAGAAACTTGTTCCTCATTGCAGAAACATAGTCAGAAAGTTCAGAATTCACTCCTGAGACTGCTAAATCAGTTAATTTGATAATACTCTCAAAACTATTATACTCACCATACGTAACCGTGCTGACTTGACAGAACGCTACTGGTATGGCCTTCTAAATATCTATTGGACGCGAACAGTCATTTCAAAAAGCCACCTTACCATTTCTACAAATTGTTGATGGATTTTTTTCTTTTCCTGAATTGGCTGATTAATGTGATCCTCTAGAAACAAGCCATTACCCAATGGCTCAACTTAGCCCCTGATACTTCAATTTTACTTTACATTTCTCTTCCTTCAAAGGTTTACTTGTAAAGATATCAGTAATTAAAATATCACACAAAAAGGGGCTTCCCTGGTGGCGTAGTGGTTGACAGTCCGCCTGCTGATGCAGAAGTTCGTGCCCCGGTCCGGGAAGATCCCACATGCCGCGGAGCGGCTGGGCCTGTGAGCCATGGCCGCTGAGCCTGCGCGTCCGGAGCCTGTGCTCCACAACGGGAGAGGCCACAACAGTGAGAGGCCCGCGTACCGCAAAAAAAAAAAAAAAAAAAAACTCTCACGTATCTCTGGTTAATCCATCACTAATGTCCTTTGACACACACACACACAGACATACTTGACCACCACTGCCACCTCCATCACATATCCTTGCATTTAGTGTTAGCACTTCTAAAAGGAAGGAGAAATTCATCTTTGGTCAAGCGACACAACCAGGGAGAATGTTCCATCATAATATTTCAACTGCCAAACAATACATTCTATCACTACTGTTACAGTATTTAAATTTCCACATGGCACCATTTATTTGGTAACTTCTAACGTGGCCCACTATCACAGAAAGATATCTGAAGGAATGCAGTATAGCCTAGTTCCTTGAGAAAGGATCGATAAACAAACACGATCAGCGTTTACACTTGCCTCAGCTCTGAAATATGCACAATAAACACAGATGAGAATATCCAGAATGCAGCGCTGAAAAAAACATCTTAGAGGAATAAAGAAGTGGTATGTTTCAACCTGTTAGAAAGATGATGATTTCATAAAATCTCTTCATCTCTTAACACAGAGTTTAAGATGTAGAAATTACTCAACATACAGTACATGTTAGATATTAGGATTCAAAGGAAAATCTGATGTTGCCTTATGTAGTCTTCAAAGCTCAATAAGTATTTTGCATGTTTAACACTACATAATACTCATGCAATGAAACACTTGCAGTTATCTTCATATTGAATTTATTCTTAAATCAGTAAATGGATTTTCCCATATAAAGTTATTTACTTATGATTAGTCAGAAGTAACAACAAAATTTTCAAAACCCAAATCAGCAAACTAGAGATTTTCATTCTCAAAAGTCAGCTTAGGCTTCTCTCTATAAGAGGAAACACACACACAAACACACACACAACACCCACCCACCCACCCACCCACCCACCCACACACACCGTGCTTACTATGTAATCTAGCTATGCTCTGTACATTTTACCATCCTAAATTTACTTTGCTCAGGAAAATTTCAGCAAGGAAAAGGACAGCTGTGGGAAAGGGAGTAGGTATTTGATTTAAGTTTACAAGCATTTATTGAGTGTCTATTCTCTGCCAGGAACCTGTTACACTTTGAAGATAAATGGTTAACTTAAATGCACACACAGTCCCTCTTACAGAGTTTGTATGTGGCAAAAAAGCACAGACTCTCCTACCACACTATTATTTTATTCTGCTCGTTTGTTCATAGGACTTACTTTTTATTTGTATTTATCTATTTGTCCACTTATTTGTTTGTAATTTGGGTTCTCCAACATCAGCTGATACACCCATGAAGAAAGGACTCATGTCTACTTCATTCATCACTGTAAATCTTGCCCCTAATAGATGTCTGGCATGTTAGACAAGTAACTGACTATGTTTGGGGTCCCCATACCACTCTCAGTTTCAATGATTCACTAGAAGTACTCTCAGAATTCAGAAAAGCTGTTATATTCATGGTATGGTTTATTACAGCAAAAGGATACAGATTGATACCTGCAAAGGAAAAAGGCTCATACAGCAGAATTCAGCAGAAATTAGGCACAAGCTCCTCGTGGTCCTCTCCCAGTGGAGTCATACAAACAGCACTTAATTCTCTAGCAATGATGTGCGGCAACAGGCATTAAATATTGCCAACCAAGGAGCTCACCTAAGCCTGCTGTCCAGGGTCTATTATTGGAGGTCAATCACATAGGTAGGAAACACTGACACTGGTTACTCAGTGACCTCTCCTGCCCCTTTAGAGGTCAAGCTGACACAATACTGCTCAAGGCCACCCTGTGAATCTCACTGTTAGCATAAAGTATCTGCTGTGGCCCAAGGCCTCAGGTGTACAAAGATACTCTTATCAGGCAGGATATTCCAAGGGCTTAAATGTTATCTCTCAGGAGCCAGTCAAGGGCTTTTTAGAGCGCTTTAAGAGTATATAGCAAAGGATTTAGCCTAATTTAGGGGTAGGGAATGTCTCCCTGAGTATATGCAAGTCTAAACTGTGATCTAGAAGATAAACGGAATGTACCAAATTAAAAGAGGGGGAATGTGAAAAGGGAGTAAAAAAGGAAGTGACAGTGGCAGGGATAGCACACCAGAGTGAATAAGCAGCACGGAGAAAATCTGGACACATTTATCATTTTTAAATTACTCCACCCGATCTCTGTAAAAAACATACATCGATGTTTACAGACAAGAGAAAACTCTCTGCATAAATTTCTTTTAGATGCATCATTTAAATTTTATACCGAGAACAAACAACCCCTTCCTCTGGCCTGTATAGTTTAGGCTCCAATCTTTCCTTAGTCTTCCTTGGTAGTTCACACACTTAAAAAACTATTTAGCGACATTTACAACATACCAAGTATCATGCAGGACTTTGTCAATATAGCAGCTAATCTCAGTTCTTGACCTTAGTGAGGAATTTTATCTAAAACGAATTGGCACAGTTTTACATTGTGAGAGTGTAAAATAAAGGAAAAACTATAAATAGGAATAACAGGTGGAATAAAATTTGCATGATTTAGATGTGGGTGGCAAGGACATCCTCTCTAAGAAATCGCATTTGAACTGAGATCTAAAAGACAGAGGAGTGAGCCAGGTAAAGCATGAACAGGATGGGGAAGAGGAAATGAGTAGCAGTACCGGAAAAAATCACAGGCCCGTCTGAAGATTCAGAGCGGGAAATACCTCGACGTGCCAGGGAACAGAAAGCAAGCCAATATTTCTGGGGTGTTATATGTAGAAGCGAAACTGGTCCAAGGAACAGGTAAAGTGAAAAATAAGGGCCAAATGATGGAAGTCCTTCTGGCCTATCACGAGAGTGTGCCTTTAGTTTGAAATGCAGGTACAGAGCAGAGTTCTAGAGCCATTAATAGCCTATTTGGGAAGGACAGCTAATGGCTAGTGGTTACGGCCAGCTCTGAGTCCCACTCGTGCCTAGATACGGCTGTTTCAAGTCCTTTAACACAACACACTCACATAGACATACAAACACACACACACATACACACCAGACTTTGTGCTTTCAGACAAAGAGCAGACTAAGGAATATTGTACACTCCCCATTAGCTTTGGGACGGGGGAGTCCTGAGTTTACGCAAGGTCGTTCTTTGAGTCCAGAGCACCTGGACCAAAAGGATCAGATCTCCAACTCTGGTAAATGTATAGGCTTACCTATGACTCTCCTCCTCAAGGCAAATTTTTCACCTCCTAGCCCTGCATTCACTGGTGTGCTGAGTCACCCAAATTAGGCCCAGAAAAAAAAATTAATGGCCCTCAATATATATCTATGTACTGGAGACATTTAAAAACTATAACAGAAGTATTCCCTGTTCTTAAGTAGCTTGGAACATAGTAGGGAAGATAAAACATAGACAGAAATTTTCTCAAGTTCAAGGCATAAATCACAGAAGGGAGAAAACAATAAGATACAGAGGAGGAAAAAAATGAGATCAGACATTATTTCTTGGAAGGAATATTTCAGCTGCAACTCAACTATGTAATAGCTTCAACAAAAAGAAACAGGTAAATGTATTAGGAAAATTTGCAAAAGCTCTTTGAATATACATGGGAAGCCACATGGATTGGTTGATCTTAGCTTCTACTGGTGAAGGCCAAACTTCTGTTTCCCTCCACATGTTCTCAGAACAATTTGAAAGTTCCCCTTTCTGTCCTGGGACATATGCACAATACAATATACTTCGTCACTAAAGCATCTGAGCTATGGGGTTTAGAGCAAAGTCAGGTGGGGTACTGAAAAATTCAAATCAGATAATGGAAATGTTTTACACCGGCTGAGCTTTCAGCTATGATTTCAAGAAGCCCAAAGAAAAAACGTTTCATGGACCTCATCACAAGACAGGAAAATTTTACTGAGAGTTCTCTGAATAAAAAATTAACCAAGGATGGTGATCAGGAGGTTCAAACTGCCGGTAGGTTAAGTCTCTGTGGTACTGCTTGTATCTTGCTATTAAATTTACCATAAACAAAACAGACGGGGCAAAGCTTGAGTTCCTCGTCCTCAAGAAGTAAAGCCTTTCAAAATGACACTGTGACAGGTTAAATTCCGCATGCTCTATTTGAAGGAAAAATAAGAGAGGTCCCTAACAGAGGGGTTTGGCAACACTAAAGAAGCATTAAAAATTCAGTTCCTCACATTTTTATTTGCAGCAGGATGAAGACTTCTCTCCCTGTCCCAGACTTCCTTGTTTTGCAACCTCCTCCACTCTCACCCCTCATTCAGTACTATAAACAGAGAAGAGGGGCAAAGATGTCTTAGAACTCTAACACATTTATTTATTCATACATTTAACAAGTAAGTCCTGAACACTAAGTACTGATAATCCCATAATGAGCTAATAAGGTCCAGCCCACAGAGCACATGTATTTTTATGGATCTTACATTCTAGATCTTTCATCAAAATTATTTTGTGAAAAATTCTTTATTATCCAAAGAACGATGTGTTTGTCTTTGTTTCACCCTAGAGACTATTAAGAACCTACTCCTGCAACACACGGGGGGAAAACCTGGAAGTACCTCCCCAATATGGAACTAAGACCCTCAGGGAGGTGGAAGAAAACAAAAGAACTAACACACTGAAAAAAGGGAGACTATCAGACAAAGAAGTGAACTCCATGGTGCCTAGTCAAGATGTACTGACAAATTATTTAATGGAAAAATCAAGAATTAGTATGTACCATTTTCTTTTGGGTAATGGATTATATCTATACCCTCTCACACATTATAACAATAACCACAGAGTTTACATTTGAAGAACTCATTTTTCTCCTTCCCCCTGACCCTTTGCTTGGAGGAAGTTCTTCACTAGGGCAGAGTAAAGGGATGTTTAATATTAGCAAAAGAAATTTTGTTTTTATGTAGATGCTCCATCCAAAAAAATCTAAATCCTCCTCAACTGATGCTCAGGATCCTGACCCTTTGGGGTAGAAAGTGGTTTCAAAGAAAGAACAAAGGGTGGGGGGGAGAATGAGGAAGAAAACAGAACACTCCGCCGTGTACCCTTCTGTTCACGCTATGAAGTGGGCATTGCTTTGGGCCCTCAAAGAGATGGAGCCTCAGTTCCTGTCATGAAAGGCCCAGACCTTGAGGGGATGTATTGTATCTCACAGTCTGGTCCACAGGAGACAGCCATAAGGAAGACACAAGTTGCAAAAGAGAGTTTGCCTCTGTTCTGCCCAAGGGAGAGAGCAAGCTTCATATAAACAAAGATGCAGGAAGAAAGGCATGGTGGTGGTAATACCAGTTCACACAAAGGTACAGATCTAGAGGATCCCAGAGTATGTTAAATGTTGAGCCAGCCCTCCAGTCTCCCTGCATTATAGAGTATCAGTAGAATTTTCTGGGAGTGAGACCAGAAGATATAATTGGATTTCAAGGTTTGGAAAAGTGTGAGAAAAGGAAGCCCATCAGAGAAGTTGGAATTCAATTCAGCAGGAAATGTGAAATCAACCCAAAACTTGCTGTTTAAACAATGACATCAGGATTAATAATTTGCCTGGAAAGGAGAATTTGCTATTTCTAAACTCACTGAGGTTGGGACAGGAGGACTTTAATTAGAACCTAAGAAAAAGTTAATAACTTTATATGGGTAATATGAGAAAGAGGAACTTTACACTCATTGTTCAGTTACTTCCTTTAGAACTGAATTGGAACATGATGGGAAAACATCACTATGGTAAGAAGGACAAGCTTCTGAACTTCCCTGGTGGCGCAGTGGTTAAGAATCCGCCTGCCAATGCAGGGGACATGAGTTCAAGCCCTGGTCCGGGAAGATTCCACATGCTGCGGAGCACCGAAGCCCGTGTGCCACGACTACTGAGCCTATGCTCTAGAGCCCGTGAGCCACAACTACTGAGCCTGCGTGCCACAACTACTGAAGCCTGCGCACCTAGAGCCCGTGCACCACAACAAAGAGTAGCCACTGCTTGCCGCAACTAGAGAAAGCCCGCGCACAGCAACAAAGACCCAACACAGCCAAAATAAATGAATTATTTAAAAAAAAAAAAAAGACAAGTTCAAAGTATGCCATTAGTGTATAATAGGAGCCTGAGGCTATTTATCTGAGAATAACATTTTCCCAAATGAGTTAATACCAAGTGTAGCAGATCTTGAGCTGTACCATAGAGAGATAAATCTAAATGATATAAGGAATTCCTAATATCCAACCCAGCAGGCCAATGAACTCTTCCTTGAAACTGTATCAAGCACACTAAGAACACACTCTTTGGAGTAAGATAGGATGACACTAGCTTTATCACCTTGGGCAAGCCACTTAACCTCTGGCTGCCATTGATGCAAGAGGGAGGAGATACGGGGATATATGTATATGGATAGCTGATTCACTTGGTTATAAAGCAGAAACTAACACACCATTGTAAAGCATTTATACTCCAATACAGATGTTAAGAAAAAAAAAGAAGGCAGTTAAATATTTATTAATCATTGGTTGTGGATCAGGTGTCATGCAAACTACTGGCGTATAATAGAGAAACAGGCAGATGTAACCCCTGGCTTCCTAGAGTTTACATTCACGTGGAGATTATTCAAAATGGGAGTGAACAAACAATGCCAGTTTTGTAAAAGGAAGATATTTTTACAAAACCTTTGTTATGCTTATGTTATAGGTTATTGTGAAAATTATATAAAATAATGTATATAAATCCCTTCACTGGCCTACTAATAAATACTGAATAAGGCTTAGTTATCATTAATATTATTAGTGACACTGTGGGCTTCGGGAAGTTGCATTTGTAAAAGCAATTTGCACATGCAACTTCTGTGGAAGTCTATAAAAGTCGAGTAAAAAATGATTTCAAAGCAAGCAGATTCTCAGTTTCTAACAGGATACATAAGCACAGTGAAACTGACACTGTGCAAAAAGTATATATATACTTTGTTATTTTAAAATGACACCTACTATGGCAGACATCATTCCTTTATATCTAAGTGCTTTGCCATCCAATCACAGAATCAAGATCTAATTTAATGGTAACTGGCTACTTTGGACAAAGAGAAGCAAGAGGCAGGTTAATTGCATTACCAGAACATTAAAATAACCTAGGGAGTAATTTATTCTAAAGACAAAGAATCCAGGGCTAGGAACATTTTCACCAACTATGAAAGACATCCATGGAATGGGGCTGTGTTAAAGAAAAGCCTAGTAAAATTCACAGGCTCCCTTTTCTCAAAGTTTGCAATCTGAAAAAAATATTAAATAAGATAGAGTGGGTAATTTTTTTCAACTATAAGTTTTCTAAATATGGGAAAAACAGGTTAAGATTTAAAATGCAAAGACTTTACCAAACTGTGGTCATCTAGTAGTCAAATCCTAAAGCTTACTCAAGATTCCCTGGTTCAGTGTCTGCACACAGCAAGCTTTCAGGAATTACTTGTTGGATAAAGCAAATTTTCTGGCCTTGTAAATTCCACTCTGTGTTTTAATAATTCAATAGCAAAGCTGAAAACATTGCTTAGTCATTCCTTATGCAAAGGCCTTGCATGTTATACCACAGTTTTATTAGTAAGCCAAGTATTTCAGCTTTCATGCTGTCTGACAATGAAATTAGAATAAATTTAACTGCGCTATTTCCTCATACCCTTTCCTGTTCCTTACTAATCATTTTCCGTTATCAGCTGTTAACACGTGAACCATCACAAAACCCAGCCTAAGCCTCTACTGCAGTTCCCTATGTTCCATTGTCAAATGTTTAAAATAATTTTTTTTGATTTTCCAATGCTCTTAGGATCATAGGTGGTTCCATATTAAAGAGGAGGACTATTGAAAAAAGTGAGTTTGCTTAGTGATCACAAAAGGAATTGTCACAAAATGTACTGAACAAGTGTTAGCTGCTAGAAGTTTCATAGAACTTAAAATAACAGTTCTAAGTACATGTTCTGCCAAATTATTTTCACACTGAATGCCTACCATGGTCTGAAACATTATCCAAGCCACCATCAGTATTAAACTGGACCACTGCAATAGCCTTTTATATGGCTTTCCTGCTTCCATTCCTGTTCCTACAAGTTCATCACTGAGTGGCCAGAGTTATTGTAAAATTTAAATCAGATCATGCCACTCCCTTGTATAAATTGTTCCACTGCTTTCACTGCACTGGAAATTAATCCATATTCCAAACTATGATCTTCAAGGCCTTATATAGGGTTCTGGCCCCTGCAGACCTCTTCAATGCCAACTCATGCTAGGAACCTGGACCTACTATATGTGAACCACACTGGCCTTTCTATTCCTTGGGTGCACCAAGTACCTCTCTTCTTTAGAGCCTTTGCATCGGCCTTTTCCTTTGACAGAATGTACTGCTCCAAGGTTTTTCTAATGAGCACCTTCTTATTCAACTCAGTTCTCTGCCCCATGTTTGAAGAGACCTACTGTCAACATCCAATCTAAAGGAGCAGCTACTCCTGAATTCACTCTCAACTCCCTCTTACTTCACACATTTATCACTGTCTAAAATATTGTCTTCAAGTATTTGCTTACCTATTGATTAGCCGTCTGTTCAACAAGCCCACCCCTAAGATTTTCAACACCCACTGACATATGTTTAAACATTTAAAAGTTATAAACCAAGCTAAAAAAACCTGCTAAATAAAATATATTCTATCTTCCTACCTTTGATAAAAAGGTTTAATAATGAAAGGCCCAGTTCAAATTTAGAATGCTCAGACTGCTTGATGTACTATGTCAGAATATGCAGCCTGGGAGAGGGGGGCAAACCCTGGCTCATGGCCCAACCCCTTTCCCTTCCCACCGTTTCACATTGTCCCACTCAGAAAAAAAGCCTCATATTAACAGACAAAACACACCATTCAGCCATGTCTCATCTACAGTTCCTCCTCCCAGACAAGTAACAAGGCCCTGGCCACTCCCGAGACAGAAGGGAGCACAACAGTGTCATACTAGAAGGGATTCATGGAACAGGCTTGTGCACTCTCTACAAGTCAGCTCAGGGAGGTTTGTGCAGGGAATCCAAGGTGCCAGTTACCTGGTTTATGATCTCAAAAGAGAGGCAAGTCAGCAGTTTCCCTTGGCCATTCGGACACCATGGCCAGTATGGAGGGATGTGCTGGGTAGGGCCAAAGTGGGATCCTCTTAATGTAAGGCCCAGGACATGGCCCTGCTTGTATGAATTTCAGAGAGGTATTGCAGTCTAAACCCCACCCCTATCCCATCTATAATCAGAATGCAAGTTCCACAAGAACAGCTCTATTTTGTGTTTTCATCCCTAAACATTTCTAAGCACTTAGTATGTGCTTAATACATATTTGTTGAATAAATACATAGTTGGTACTTGTATGTTTATGGAAATGCATACAATGTTTTAACCTCAAAATATCTTTATGAGTGTCTAGATACTTGTATCTTCAACTTTTTAGTCCAAAACTTGAGTACAAGTGTGGGGGGCAGGGGGAGATGAGTTCAAGTTCACATACTAACTGTTAGAACTAAAAATGAGAATTAAAAGGAGCCAGGTATTCCAGAGTAGAGACTCAGTTATTGCCACCCATCAGATTGCAATTATGTGGAATACATTTTTTTAAATACTAGACTTTGCTTTTTAGAGCAGTTTTGGGTTCACAGCTAAATCGAGAGTATAAAATGTTTTACCCTTCAAGTAACACAGGAGAAAATGAGAAATTTAAGATCCACACTTCTTCACCAAAAATGATAGGGAACCGGGAACTAAATCATGTCAAGGTTAGGAAGGCCAACAGGCTGACCCAGGGTCCTCCCTGGCAGGGGTCCACTGTTCTTTGGAAAACTTAGAATCTGGAGACGCTAGAAACAACCTGAGATCTGCTGTTGGATCTCTCAGAGCCTATCAGATGGGTTCAATGGACTGCGTGAAAACTTTCCCTTAAATGTGATGGTCATCAAAGAATAAACATCTAGAAAACAGGGCTTCCAACCATCATCAAGTTTTTCTAATCAAGGAAAAGCTACTGGCTCCAACTCAAAAGGAAGAATGTCAGTAGTCTGATCATATGGCGAAAGAACCATAGCAATAACAACGACAATCATCATGGCGAATGTATACTGAGTTTAGCTTTGAAAAGTCATGAACTTCTTGCCCTCTCCACTCCCCTTTCTCTCTAATCCGAGATGCCATCAGCCCTCACCTGGTGGACAGCAGTAGCCTCCTCACTTTGGTCTTTGAGCATCCACACCTACCTCCCCTATCTTCATGCTGTGACCACAATTCAAAATGCAAACATACTCATGTCAACACCACCACCACCTTATCCTTCTTAAAACCCTTCTGCAGTTTCTCAAAAATCTCAATTAAAAAAAAAAATCAGACTCTATAACATGGTCTAAAAGGCCCTACATGTTCTGACGCCTGCTAGCGTCTCCAGCCTCATCACACATCACTCATCCCTCTTGTTCCCTGGGCTCCAGCCACACTGGCCTATACTCCGTTCCTCAGAAGCCTCCTGCTCCCTGCTGACACAGGGCCTTTGCACATCTTACTCTCCACGTGATGAAACCTCTCCTCTCTCTCTCCCCATCTTCCCTTAGCTAACTTCTACTCATCTTTGAGATCTAACTTTGATGTCACTTCTCAAGGAAGTTTTCCTGTTCTTTCAGACTCAGAAAATACCTCAGAGCTATAATACTATATTGCTTTATTTCATATCACTTGTCACAGTTAAAATGTTACACATATTTGTGTAGTTATTTAATTCATAGCTGTCTTCTCAACTATGCTCACAAACTCCCCAACTTATAGGTTCCATGAAAGCAGAATGAATGTGCCTTGGCTCACCCCTTTATTCCCAGAACTTAAAACCGTTCCTGGGCAAGTGACATCAGCATCATAGCTGAATAAGACATCCCTCGTTGTATCCCCCCCCCCATCAACAACAACAATTTGGCATCCATCCACAGACAAAAGTGCCTTTGGGGGAGCTGTGGGATCTAGCACCATACACCAAAGAACCCAGGAAGAGTCTCGCTCACCCATACATTAGATAATAGGCATACAGACCTTGGTCCTGACTGTGGACACTGCAGGGTGTGTGAACTGGCTCCAGCCACTCTCAGCCATGGTCCAGGAGGCCCTGGAGAACACTGTCTTGGACAATCATGCAGATAAGAGAGTCCTTGCAGAAGTCCAAGTTTCCGAAAAAGAAGTTCCAGCACACTGTTGGAGAAAAAAAAAAATGAGTTTAGATGCATTGAAGAAGACTGGAGGAAAAGTTTCCCTTTACCCATGTCATGCCTCCCCCAGGGTGGCACAGCTCAGTGTGCCACAGCTCAGTGTGCCAAATGAGACCTGCTAGGCCCAGGATTGCTCCCACAAGGAAAACTGAGCACATGTAGGTGAGTATCCAGCTTTCCCAGCTATATGAGATGTTGCCATAATCCCATTTCTCTCTCGCCCCATCCCAGCTACTAGGTCATGAGCTGCGTGAGTAGGAGAGGGAAAAAGGAGAGAGCTGCAGACAGGACTCTCAGATGGCTTTACAGAGACATAGATCCTACCAACTACATCATAAACTACACCAAGAAGCCTGTCCATGAGACACTGGGGATGCCTCACCTACAGATACCCCCAATTAACCCATGGGTATCCTCGGTGCTCTGGGTGCCTTGCCAACACATATCCCCACCCTGCAGCTAGCTCTCTGTGCCTGCTCCAGATGATGGCAGAGCCAGGTTTGGAAGATGGCTAATGAGCACATGCAGAAAGCTGACCTGAATCTGTGAGCTAGAGACAGACCATAAATTTGAGCTTGAGTTTGGCCCTTGAGAAAGCAACAGGAAGGCTGTCAGCATTTGGCCTGGTGCTTTTTGGGGTGGAGAGAAACCATGCACTCTTACATATTCTGCTACAAGAGGGAACAAGAAGCATGGAGCAGTTATATCCACAGAAGGTCTGAGAAAGCCTCATATTTCCTTAGTAGGGCTGATGGAAGATATTTATTTCCCAAGGGCAGTTTAGTAAAGACAGGAGGAGGACGTGACTAAAATGTAAATAAGACAGCAACAGAAGACTACAAGGAACATGAAAAAAATCAAGAAAATATGACCAACAAAAGATCAAAATAATCATCCAGTAACCAACCTCAAAGATATGGAGATAAGATATTGAAAATAACTGTTTGAAGGAAGATCACTAAGCTACAAGAAAACACAGAAAGACAATTCAACAAAATCAGTAAAACAATATGAGAACAAAATAAAAAATTTAACAAAGAGACAGAAATCATAAAAAAGAACCAAACAACAATTCTGGAGCTGAAGAACACAAGGAATAAAATAAAAAATGCAACAGACAGAATCAACAGCAGACTAGATCAAGCAGAAAAAATGATCTGTGAATTACAAGATAGGACAAGAGATCTTCTCTAAGACATGTTATAATAAAACTGTCAAATATCAAAGACAAGGAGAGTTTCTTAAAAGCAGTAAGAGAAAAGAAGTTGCAATTTACAAGGGAACCCCCATTAGGCTATCAGTGGATTTCTCAGCAAAAACCATTTAAGCCAGGAGAGAGTGGGATAATATATTCAAAGTGCTAAAAGAAAAAAACTGCCAAACAAGAATACTTTACCCAGCAAAGTTGTCCTTCAGAAATGAAGAAGAGATGAAGACTTTCTCAGACAAA
The DNA here is from genome assembly GCF_951394435.1 of Stenella coeruleoalba. NCBI lineage: Eukaryota > Metazoa > Chordata > Mammalia > Artiodactyla > Delphinidae > Stenella > Stenella coeruleoalba. The sequence continues at coordinate 138,998,389 of NC_137148.1, forward strand.
TAAAAACTGAAGGGAGTTCATCACCACTAGACCTGCCTTATGAGAAATACTGAAAGGAATTCTTCAAGCTGAAATGAAAGGATGCTAACTAGTAACATGACAACATATGAAAATATAAAACACATCAGTAAAGGTAAATGTAAAATGTAGTCAAATTCAGAATACTATTATACTGTGATATTGTGATGTGTTAACAGCTTAATTCTAGCATAAAGGTTAAAGGACAATAGTATTCAAAGTAACTATGGCTACAATAATTTGTTACTGAACATACAATATAAAAAGAGGTGAATTACGGCATCAAAGACATAAATGGAAAGGAGGAATAAAAAAGTAGAGTTTTGTATGCAAAAACAGTTAACTTGTTATCAACATAAAGTAGATATTTATAAGAAGTTTAATGTAAGCCTCATGATGATCACACAACAAAAACCTACAGTAGATTCACAAAAGAAGAATAGAAGGGAATTAAAGTATATCACTATTAAAAATTATCAATTCACAAAGGAAAGCAGCTGGAGAGAGAAAGGAAGAATGGAACTATAAAAACGCCAGAAAACAATTAATAAGATGGCATTAGTCAGTCTTTATCTATCAATAATTAATCTTAATGTAAATGGAATAAGTTCTGCAAACAAAACACATAGAGTGGCTGGTTGATTTAAAAAACAAGACCCAACTATATGCTGCCTACAAAACGCTCACTTCAGCTTTAAGGACACACTTAGGCTCAAAGTGAAGGTATAGAGAAAGATATTCCATGAAAGTGGAAACCAAAAGAGAGTAGGGATGGCTATACATGTTTCAGACAAAGTAGATTTTAAACCAAAAATTATAACTAGAGACAAAGAGAGTTACTATATAATGACAAAGAAGTCAATTCATCAAGAAGATATAACAATCATAAATAATATATGTACCCAACATCCAAACATCTAAATATATTAAGCAAATACTAACAGATCTGAAGGGAGACATAGACAACAATACAATAATAGAGGACTTCAGTACCCACTTTCAAAGGTGAGCAGGAACAAAAAATCAAAAGGAAACCTTGGACTTGAACTATACTTTAGACCAAACGGACCTAACAGGCATGTACAGAACATGCATCAAACAGCAGCAGAGTACACATTCTTCTCAAGCACACATGGAACATATTCTTCAGGATACGTTATGTGATAGGTAACAAGTCTTGGCCAATTTAAGAAGACCGAAATCATACTAAGTATGTTTTCCAAACATAATAATATAAAACTAAAAATCAATAACAAGAGGAAAGTTGGAAAATTCACAAACATGTGGAAATTAAACAACACACTTAACAACCAATGAATCAAAGAATAAAATCAAAAGGGAAATAAAGAAATATTGAAACAAATGAAAATGAAAACAAAACATACCAAAATACATGGGATGCTGCAAAAGCAGTGCTGAGAGAGTTTTAGTAATAAACGCCTACAAAAGAAGCAAGACAGATTTCAAGTAAACAAAATAACTTTATACCTCAAGGAACTAGAAAAAGAACAAATGAAACCCAAAGTTAGTAGAAGAAAGAAATAACAAAGATCAGAGCAAAAAGAAATGAAGTAGAGACTAAAAAAGACAACAGAAAAGATCAGTGAAAGTAACAGCTGGCTTTTTGAAAAGATAAAACTGACAAACCTTTAGCTAGATTCACCAAGAAAAAAGAATGAAAAGACCCAAATAAAATCAGAAATGAAAGAAGGGACATTACAACTGATACCACAGAAATATAAAGAATCATAAGAGACTTACTATAAACAATTATACACCAACATATTTGGCAACCTAGAAGAAATGAATAAATTCCTAGAATTGTACAACCTACCATAACTGAATCATGAATAAACAGAAAATATGAACAGCAAATAATGAGTAAGGATTAAATCAGTAATCAAAAATCTCCCAACAGGGCTTCCCTGGTGGCGCAGTGGTTGAGAGTCCGCCTGCCGATGCAGGGAACACGGGTTCGTGCCCCGGTCCGGGAAGATCCCACATGCCACGGAGCGGCTGGGCCCATGAGCCATGGCCGCTGAGCCTGTGCGTCCGGAGCCTGTGCTCCGCAATAGGAGAGGCCACAACAGTGAGAGGCCTGCGTACCGCAAAAAAAAAAAAAAATCTCCCAACAAAGAAAATTCCAGGATAGTTTCCCCAATAAATTTTACCAAACATTTAAATAAGAATTAATGCTCATTCTTCTCAAACTCTTCCAAAAAATTAAAGAGATGGCAACATTTCCAATCTCATTTTATTAGGCTAGCATTACTTGATACCAAAGCCAGATAAGGATGCTACCAGAAGGAAAAAAAAGAAACTACAGGTCAATATCCCTGATTAATACAGATGCAAACATTCTCAGCAAAATATGAGCAAACTGAATTCAACATAGCATTAAATAGATCACACACCATGATCAAGTGGGATTGATTCCAGGGATGCAAGGATGGTTCAACATATGCAGATCAATAAATGTGATATATCACATTAACAGAAACAAAAACAAAAATCATATGGTCATTTCAATAGGTGCAGAAAAAGCACTTGACAAAATTCAACAACGTTTCATGATAAAAACTCTCAGCAAAGTGGGTATAAAAGAAATGTACCTCAACATAATAAAGGGCACATATGACAAACTTATAGCTGACATGACACTCAAAAGCTTTTAGTTGAAAATTTTTACTCTCAGATGAGGAAAAAGACAAGGATGCCCACTCTCACCATTCTTATTCAGTATAATACTAAAGTCTTCACCTTCACCAGAGTGATCAAGCAAGAGAAAGAAATAAAAGGCCTCCAGATCAGAAAGCAAGAAGTAAAATGTTTGCTTGCTGATGATGTATCATATAGTATATAAAATCCTAAAGACTCCACCAAAACCTGTTAAATAAATGAGTAGAGTTGGAAGACAGAAATTCAACACAGAGAAATGAGTTGTGTTTCTATGCATTAACAACAAAATATCTGAAAAATAAAGGAAACAATCCTATTCACAATAGCATCAAAAATAATAAAATACTTATGAATAAATTTAATCAAGGGTGTTACTTCTGTGAGAATGGCTATTATCAAAAAGACAAGTAATAACAAGTATTAGATGGGGAGAAAGGGAACATTCATGCACTACTGGTGGGAATGTAAATTGGCACAGCCACTAAGAAAACCAGTATGAAGGTTCTTCAAAATTTAAAAGAGAACTACCACATGATCCAGGCATTTCACTTCTGGGTATATATCCAAAGAATATGAAATCACTCTCGAAGACATATCTGCACTCCTATGCTCACTGTAGCATTACTACACAGCCAAGATATGGAAACAACCTAAGCGTCCATCTATGGATGAATGGATAAAGAAGGGGTAGTGTATATATATATACACATACCTATATACATGTACATATATATATTTACATATATATATAAATGTATATATATAATGGAATACAATTCTGCCATAAGAAAGAAGGAGATCATGGCTTTGGGACAACTTGGATGGACCTTGAGGGCATTATGCTAAGTGAAATAAGTCAGACAGAGAAAGACAAACACTGTATGATATCACTTATATGTAGAATCTAAAAAAGATAAAGTCACAAAAACAGCGTAGAATGATGGTTGCCAGGGATTAGGGAGTGGGAGAAATGAAAGATGTTAGTCAAAAGATACAAATTTCCAGTTCTAAGATGAATATATTTTGGAATTTAATATGCAGAATGGTGATTATAGTTAGTAATACTGTATTATACACTTGAAATGTGCTGAGCAAGTAGATCTAAACATTCTCAACACAAAAATGAAACGGTAATTATGTGAGGTGATGAAGATGCTAACTGACCCTACTGTTAGTTGGGTTTTGCAATATATACATTTTGCAATATATGAGTAGCAAATCATTACACTGTACACCTTAAACTTACACAATGTTGTATGAAATTATATCTCAATAAAGTTGGGGAAAAAAACATTCCTAGCACACATTTGGTGCTTCATAAATAGTTCTTGAATAAGGGAATAGGTAGAATAAAGGAATAGTTCCTTGTGTGCAAAGAACTGTGTTCTGCATTATTCACGTTATAAATGAGGAAACTAAAGCTTAAGAAGTTGAGTGATTTCCCCAACATCATATATTCAATAAACTGGTACTGCAGCCAGGAATCAAGCCCCCATTTTCTGACTGAGAGCTTCTATATGCTCAAAAATACTATGTAATAATATGTCTGCAAAAATTTACTTCACCTGCCTCCCCATATCTAACTTTTCTTCCATATCATAACTTCATTTGGAGATAATGTTTCAGCAGAAATGAAAATATTCCTAAGTTATTCTAGCACTTATTTTCAAATAGCAATGTGAGGCCAGTCTTTCAAAAACATTCCCACTTTTTATGAAATGGAAAAGACGTTCAAAATGTATTTATTTACCACAGATAAATTGAAAAATAATGTCAGGTACCCATGGTGTTATACTAAATCATTCCATTTTCTTTCCTGAAACAAATGGTATTATCAACCTCATGCCACACAAGTCTTATACTACCCTGCTCCATGGTATTGAATTAACCTTTACCTGACATTTCTAGGTAATCATTTTGGGAGCCATCCAATAAATCATTTAATAAAATGAAAATGGAATAATTTTGCAGAAAGAATGTGTGCTCATTTTAAGTACTCCTAAGTGGAGGCAACTGCACTCAACAACAAAAATAGCTCTTTGCATCACCAAACATAAACGAGTGGATTGGCTTTCCACAAAGGCAGCCAGGAAGTATCTGGCCATGAACCAGAATAGGCTTCTTAATGGCATCCTCAAACAAGGACAACTATGCCTGTGGGGTTTTCTTTCCTGCCCCCTTCCCTGTTTGTGGCCACTGAATTTTGCAACTGATCGAAAAAGCAGATTGCTTTTTGCAAGGACACTGCATCACTGTGTGGTATAAAAACTGGTAACTAAAACTCCTTACCATTTAGCTTAAGAGATCACTTGTCTTTTGGAAAGAGAAGCTGACATCTACTTTAAAATATGGAAATGGATGGAAAAGTCACCTTGAAGAGAATTTTGGTTCTGCAAAAGGTCATTTTAATGACTTAGTTATGCCAGTATAAAGAAGTGGGAGTCAGTTGTTACATTCTTGAGTACCTTAGCAAATCTTCACTCCTTCATATTCCAGGTTGGTTTCTCAGAACGAATAGACTAGTATGCCTAAGGAGGCTAGAACCTGAAGGAGGGAAAGGAGTCATACCTGAAATCCTTATCTTTGAGATCTGATGTTTGGAAATTAGAGGAGTGGCCCAGAATAGCTTCAACCGAGGCCCAGTGGTAAGACAAGGAAATAAAATTTCTTTGAAAAATGAGGCTACTACAAGCTGGCAACTCTGCCTCAACTCAAGAGTCTGAGATTGTAGGAAACGGTAGATTTAATAGGAAAAAATAGCTTATATAGCTGCTACTTCCTCTGAAATACTTCCTTTATTGAGTGCTCAGATAAAAAGATCTGCCATTTCACCTCATATGGGATCTTTGAACACTTACACAGCAAAGACCTTTCTGAGGATTTTAAATGATAATAATTGGCTTGAGAGTAATGCAATCAATGTATCTAACAGTAAGTAAAAAGCACACAACAGTGATCAATTAGGAGTCCCCCTTTAACAACAATGAAATCAGGATACTCATTACTTTAAAAAGCACTGGCATTTGTTTACATTCCATAAAATAAGGACGTTTTGCATCTCTGCGAAGTGTATACCTATAGATCAGTGGTTATCAAATAGGGGCAATCTTGCCCTCTCTCACAGAACATTTGGAAATGCCTAGAGACATTTCTGTTTGCCACAACAGGGTGCTGATGTTGACCTCTAATGGACAGAGGTCAGGGATGCTTTGAAACATCCTACAATGCAGAGGCCAGTCTCCCGTAATAAAGAATTTTCTATCCAAAATGTCAGTAGTACTGAGGTTGAGAAATCCTGATATAAATCAAAAAGAAACATCTTAAAGTCACAAAAAAACATACTCAGATCTCATTACAAACTCCACAAAAGTCAATGAATATGAAAACTGACAAAAACTTTGAAATCTTTCCATTTTTCAGACACCTGATTAAGTTCTTCATCCCAGGAATACATTCATAAAGGCTACGGAAGAAAAACTCTTCAGTCATTCTTTCCAGTATAATTCTAAATCCACACTGACATTCTGGAGGTGTATCTAGGACAGGCTCTGAGAATTTTATCTATACTTAAATGGACAAGCCAAGTTACTATACAGTACATTATGGGGCATTTTGTGTACTTGGCAATTTGGCAAAAGAAACTGAACAACCAAAACAAAATTTTAATAAAAAGCCAGTGCCGTAAAGTAATATCTAGAAGCAGCCTGGGGCCACCTAAAATGAGTTGTTCTTTGATTTCTAATGTAGTACTAAGAGTGTGAAGTCTGGTCAAACAGAAGAAATTCTGAGTCCCAGCTTCATTTTAACAAACTGTTCTATTGTACAATCCAGATTCACATACCTCACCTAAAAATAATGATTGTACTTATCTCAGGGGGTAATTATGAAAGTTAAACTAGATGGTGCTTGTCAAAATATTTAGGACATTAACAGCCTGACACTCTACAAATGTAGATAATAGTGACATGTTCCAAGCTAACCTAGGTAAGTGTCACAGGATGAAACTTGATTGAAAGAAGAGAATTTGGGGGATTTTCTCTATTGAAAGTGTCTCTTCTTTTAGAAAGTTTGACTTTCAGTAAGACATCAATTTAAGCCACTAAGATACTGAAAGACAGGGGAAAGCTTATGCATTACTTCATGCTGATTCTAAATCAGGGTATTTTGTTAATGTTGATATAAAGTAAAAACCCTGTCACAAAGAATAGAGTAATAATTACACAGGATTTCCACAGTTTTACTATTACAGAACTTCAATTGTTGGATGACCAATTTAAGTATCTCAGGATCTCACCTAAAGAAATAAGTATAAAAATAAAAGATAATAAAGACATGAAAAGTGACATAGTTCTGTTGGAAATTACAAATTTATGCACTTAAACAAAACACAATAAAACAAAACAAAAATTAGCATAATTGTCAATTTAACATTAGCCATATATGATTTAGAGGTGAATAACTGAATAAATTCTCAACTTCTCAATGAGAATTTCTTAGGGGACATACCTACCTTGTCTAATAGAGAACATACTACCTACTCAATAATCCCAAGATATCTACCCCAGGGTACCTATCCATGCTATACCATTAATATCATTTGATTCATAACCCTTCCAGCTTGAAATCAACTTCATACTTTGTCCAGTTATACACCAATGGCCCAGTACATACACATAATTTATTGTTCCAAGTGGGCAGCTAAATCTATAGCCTTCAAATGATTTACACTTTCCTATGCCCAATCTGTTACACATGTCATAATCTTGATATTAGAGATATGATTTTGGCCTAGGATTTTGAGCCTCCTGGACACTAATAAAAGAACTAGACAGAAGCTATACAAGAAGAAAAGCAGCTTTATGATAGAGTTTGCCCAATCCACCTTTTATGTTGCAATACTCCATTGTCAATAAACGAAAACTCACATGCTTTAAAAAGCAGTGCTTTTGTGTTACCTCAGTAAGCATGAAATTCTCCATAGGTTCCCATCAAAAATTAAGGAATAACAACAACAGGAGCAAGAAAGTTATGAGAGGTACCCACAAACTAACAAAGTGCCTGGAAAATGGTAGGAAATCAATAATGTTAACTATATTTAATATTACTAAATGAACTCAAAATATCAACATTTAAATCCAGTCATTTTCTAGAACCAGAATACAGAGAGCATAAAATAATTTACCTCACAAACTTTCGACCTGTATCCAAATATCTCCAAGAGACTTTTAAATTATTTCATTATGTGGGAATTTACTGTAGCAAATTGCTTTATATACTTGTTTAAATAAAAAGAACATTCGTTGACAGCTGGAAAATTATACTATATGCAGAATAATTTTATTCTAATTATATGACTAGAGAGAATATGTGTTATTTTATCCATTGTTCATCTCTTTCTTTTGGAAGATTTCTCTCCCCTAGTCCATGTAATTTGGGGAACTGAGATTGAGAACCATTAGAATGGCATAAACATGAGCTTCATGAGGACCTTTGCCCCCAGTATGGAGAAAGTATGCCTGAGAAATACAGGGGGTATAGAAGAAATGGGATTCCAAATATAAAGAGAGATAGTCATTACAGTTCCTGATCATTCCTAGCAAGGATTTTAATCTTAAGATTTTATTCTTAAGACTAACGGGAAGCCATGAAACCACTGAAGACAGTCAATGAGGAGACAAGCATGGTCATCTTAACAAATGGCAAAGATAACTCTGACTACAGTGTGGGACACAGTTTGGATGGGAAATAGAGTGAGTGTGTGAAATCCATTTTAGAGGTTATTTTTGACATTCTGGCAAGAAATCAAGGCATCTTTTCATGTGAGTCTTCCCTGACCAATATCAAACCTGACAAAGAGTTTATCCCCAGCTACTATGTACTTTAATGGTATCTTTTTTTGCATCATATTTATCTCAATTTAAGATGTATAATTTGTATGCTATAGTTTTTTTTGTAATGCCTGCTCTTCACTAGACTTGCCCATGAGTGGCAGGGATTGCATCAGTTTTATTTACTTCTTTTAACTCCAGTACATAGAAGAGGGTTTAGTTCAGAATTTAGGCCCAACAGATATTTGCTGAATGACTGAATGAATGGCCAGCTTAATAAGAATTGACACTAACCTTCATTGATCTCAGAAATACGGTTTCAATAGAAATGCTATCTCTGGACACATGATAAATAGAGATGAAAATAAATACATGGCTGAACGCTCATTTATATCAATAATTATACATGTAGAAGAAGATTTTTTTTCCCATGGCTGTCAGTAAAGGAGACTGTTTTTATCTTTCTTTTGCTCAACATTATACATTCCAACAAACAGAAAATTAGCAGAAGTTGTTGGAAATTGGAAGAGTGGAAAAGAGTTGGACAACGTATAGGGCAAATCCTTTGACTACTAAGTAAAAAAGTTGCCTACAAACTAAATCTACATCAAGATCCTAAAGCAATCTCGAATATCTAATTACTAGTCTGATAGATTTTTGTACATTTTCACTCACTCTCCAGTAAATTAGTTTGATAATATAGAAAAAGAGTTCCTTTAAGGTTACTATAGCTCTAACTGAATTTTCAGTCCCTTCCCCCTCACCACTGTAGGAAAGTGTACTGTTCACGGTGCTGAAACTACAAAGATGGATGACTAAACTTTCTGAAGGTCTAAACACAATCTCAGCTCTTCTTTTTGATGCATGACCACAGGACCATAAGTCTGTTGCTGGATTCATAATGAACCTCTCCCACTGGCTTAGTGAGATAAGGCACATTCTAATTATTTACTTTCAGGTTCTGAAATCACATTGAGCACAAACCAGCACAGAATCAAATCATGTTTTGACTGACGAATCTCTCAAGCAATACTGAGTCATACTTTAGAGAAGGTGATATTTTGCAAGCACTGTTTAGATTTTCCATAATATGACAATAAGTAATTTTGATTGTTTTACAAAATTTGAATCTGTTTAGATTTAAATAAGAAAGTATTTCATCTCTGTATTAGGAAATATATGCTATACTCCTACTGTATGTGTGTGTGTGTGTTTTTTTTTAATAAATTTGGTTCTACATAAAAGTAATGTGATGATTTCTTTTCACTTGTCTCCCTTGGATAATATGGTTTATTCTATATAAAGTCTCAAACGAAACTTGCAACATTACCTAACAAATGGGATATATAGATTATAAATGCATTATGGGAAGGTATAGGAAGCCGAATTTGCTAAGTATATTATTTCTGTGTGCCCTATCTAGGTTCTAAAATGAGTTGGTTTCTGAAGTTGGAATCATTTCCAATTATTTCCAATGGTTAAAATTACTATTACTCACCATAAAAGAAAAATAATCTTAGCTTCTTTTTTTGTTTATCTGTTACTTAGCTACTTTCTTATCATAGAGCTCTAAATTCAGTTAGCAAATGTCCTTTTGAGCTCTGGATGGAAATTATTTTGGCTGAGTTCCTTAAATCAGTAAGATAAATAAGTACTTAAATGGATATGACTTGTGCCTTTGAGTAAATGTCCTGAGAAAATTATTGTCTTTTAATTAATCTGCTTTCTCAGAACAGATAGCTAATTTTTTTAATTTGCATGAAACTTGGGACATTGCATATATTGTGTCATGCTCAGTTTAGACCAGAGTATGTCAGATTAAAATCATATTCCTGTAAGAAGAGAAAGAAGTGAGAATTACCCAATATTTCAATAAAGTCTTCACAACAACCTAGACAGAGTTTGGGAACAGATGTTGGAATTCTCTGAAGATAATACCCCAAACTTAACCACATTCTGTTCTTCATGTCCATGCTCTATGACCACCTGATAGGGGAAATTAATTGATTTAAATAATGTCTTAGTACTTTAGGAACTCAATGAATTCTTTAGAACACAGTCACTTCTTTCTAATTTTCATCAATCTTCAAAAAATCCTGTGTTCCTTTAATAAATATCTAATCTCTTTTTCTATTTTCTGCACTGTGTTGAGGCATTTGCAAAAGAAAAATAAACACAACTTACATCTCTATACTTCTCTATGGCTTGCAAAGGGTATTTCACTACATTTCATTTAACCTGCATAATAATACAGTGAAGTAGCTCTCTGGAAAACAGATCCAAGGGAGGTTGCTACTCACCCAAGTTCATAGAGACAATGACAGAATTGGGACTTCACCTGGGATTTCTGATTATAGGTCCAGTGTGTTTTTAATTGTTGTCGACCATGATGTCTGACCTAAAGAATATATGATTAATTGAAAACAAAATGCAAACAAATATGGAAAAATTTAAGTACCACATTAAAGAGGCAAATCTAAATAATTTCAGGAATTTTTCTAAAAAATCTAAAAAAAAAAAAATTCTCTCAGAATTTTTACTGGGAGGGTTTCCCAGATGCTTTCATAAAGGAAAATCAAAGAAGCTTCTCTATGACTAAACAAACTAACTAAAAATAATGTAAACCAGATGAGGTAGAAATAGTACTTTCCAACAGCAGTACACATTTAAAATATCATTCCCTATATTTCCATGTAGATGGCAATTCTATAGAAATACTCCATGTTTTGCTGTTTTATTCTTGATGATGCTTTGGAGTAATATACGGTGAATTATTATTTGCTGCCATAGACATTGAAATGGAAACTGGAAGTTAAATTTCCTAAACATTTCCAAATGTGCAGATATTCCATATTTTGAAAGCAGTTCAACTAGTATTGGTCTACACTCTTTAGTTTGCTTTCTGATGTTAAGATTTAATGAAAAAAATAATTCTTTAAAAATATGGGTCAGAAAAAATTATGCTGCACTTGATAATCCAATTAATTTGATATAATGAGGAAATGAAATCACTAGCTCATTTACTGCAGAGCATATGGTAAGTACTTTACTACTTTTGGCCCACAGTCCACTAAAACTATTAAGAATTATAAAAACTGGACTGATATTATAGAAAGTTGTACATTGAAATAATGCTGGTCCTTGCTGAGAAAGAAAGGGTGGGAAAAAAAAAACCCAGACATTGTTGCTGAGAGAGAAAAATAAAGCCCTTAGTGTGAAGGAACCTACACGTTATGTGACTTTTTAGTGACTCACAAAGAAATCAGAGCTAATAAGAAATTTTCTATGAAATGAGTGGGTTGGATAAGAAATCCATTCTAAAATTCATTTCAGCTCTTAAGAATGATGCTATTTTCAAAAGTCTGATTCTTTTATTATAAGAAATATTCTGATTGCAAGTAGCAAAACACATTTCAAACTAGCTTGAGCTACGTAAATAAATAAGTTGATAAGGGGTGAGCCTAACTCAAAACTCAAAAATAGTTCGGAGAAAATATTGAGATTATAATACAAGAGAGATGATGGGGAGAGGCCGCCTGCCGATGCAGGGGACACGGGTCCGTGCCCCGGTCTGGGAAGATCCCACATGCCGCAGAGCGGTTAGGCCCGTGAGCCATGGCCACTGAGCCTGCGCATCCGGAGCCTGTGCTCCGCAACAGGAGAGGCTACAACAGTGAGAGGCCCGCGTACCACAAAAAAAAAAAAAAGAGAGATGATGGTAACCTTGACTAGTATTATCAGCAGAGATGGTTAGAAATGGAAAGGCACAAGAGAAATTTCTGATGGCAAAAACAACAGAACATTTTTACTTTATTTTCTTTTGCGGTACACGGGCCTCTCACTGTTGTGGCTTCTCCCATTGCAGAGCACAGGCTCCGGACGCACAGGCTCAGCGAGCCCGCTCCGCAGCACGTGGGATCCTCCCGGATCGGGGCACGAACCCGTGTCCCCTGCATTGGCAAGCGGACTCTCAACCACTGCGCCACCAGGGAAGCCCAACAGAACCTTTTGAATGATTGGATATTGAAGGTGAGGATGAAAGAAATACCAAGGAAAGCTTGTTCTTGTTTTTTTGTTGTTTCGTTTGTATTAACAATTCGATAGAAGAATTCAGGGCAGTTTGGGGCATGTTAACTCTAAATACTTTTGCATAGCCTGGGGGAAAAAGTAAGATATAAAGTAGTGATATAGTTAAATCCATCATTTTTCCCTTTAGGATTTTTCCTTTGCGAATCAAAAAATATATTCCACCCAATGTCACAAAGGTCCCTTATGTTTTCTTCTGTTGGTTTTACAATTTTATTTTTTACATTTAAATCTTTAATCCACAGAGTGTATAAGCTGAAGGGAGAGTCCGGTTACACAATTTCTAAAATGATTTTCCCACAGATGAAGGATAACTATGTGCCATGAACTGATGATGATCTCACTGCTGGGGACTTAAAAACAAAACAAAACATTTTTTTCAACAGAGGCATTAATAAATAATTATTAAAAACGGTCTATATTTACATGAGTAGGCTTAAACCATATCCCAGATAATTACACATTGGTGTTGAAAAACGCCATGGAGATTATCTAGTAGTTCTTCCTCTGGAATGAAGACTCAGAAGCTCAAAAAAATTAGTTAATAAACAGTATGTAAGCAGAGCTGAGACCAGGACCCTCTTTTCCCAGTACCCAAATGAGTTTTTCTTGCCCTCTTCCATTTATCGATTCATCAGCTATTTACTCAGCATCTATTATATGCAAGGCATGTGTTAGGTCCTACAGAGATGTCAAAAGGTCGGTCCCCATGGCCAAGATTCTTAAAATATATTGGCAGTACAATAGTATACACAAAATCTATACTACAAAAAAGCACATAAGGACCAAACAAGAGGTTAGACATAGCTTTTGAGTTCAAAAGAGAAAATAAGTCAAAGGTAGTATTTCTTTCCAGGCACTTTGCTAAACGCTTTACAGGTCTTCTCTCATTTAATCCTTAAAATGCAACTCTATAAGATAATTATTATTAAACTCACTTTACAGATGAAGACATGCTGAGAGTTTTGGGTGATGTGCACAAGATAACATAGCTGTTAAGTGTTGAAACCCAGGCAGTGACTCCAACTACTGTACCCCACTGTTCACCTACAGTAGTGGGAAGGATGACAAAATTTCGGAAAGAATACGAGATTTGCCCTGGGTCATAAAGTATACATAGTATTTCCAGTCATGACAAAGAGAACATATTGCAGGCATCAGGAAAAACATGATACTGCAGAGTTGGCAAAGTACATGAGTTCATGTAAAGCGGTATTAGAAAATTAAGATGGAAAGTTAGGAAGGGACCAAATAGTCAAAGAGCATGAGTACCAAGCTAAAGTGTTGGGCTTTATATTGTAGGCAGTGGGAGATATTAAAACTTTCTGAGCACAGGAGCAGCAGACACAAAACAGACTTTTACTAAGATTAATCTGGCAGGAGTACGGAATTTAAAAAGAGCAGAAAGACCCAAAGAGGAATTGAAATATTTTGAAATCCAGGACAGCAGCCTACACTAGAAATAATAACCAGCCAGATTTGTTTACGGAGTCCTCACCACCAATAACAACACACCAGATTTGTTTCTTACCAGCTCTGAAAAAAGATGTCCTCACTTTCAATGTTTGTTTTTACTCACTGGCACCATTTTCAATTATAATTATGTTCAATAATGTTTTGAAAAATTGAAATGTTGATTCTTAATTACTCAAGGTTTTTGGTTTTGCTAGAGGATGAAATTATTGAAGATTGACTCCAGTTACCAAAGAGTCCCTAAGTAAAACAGAATAATTGGCATATCTATATAAAATCTGACCTAGACTGCATATGTTCCAAACGTTTCCCATTGTAAAGGACACCTCTATGCATAAATTGTTGAGAATTCAGCACATTACTTGTGAAAAAGGATATTATAATCAAGTTATAATTAAATTAAAAAAAATTTTTTTAAATTATTCTTACATAAGAATTCTTAATGTCAAGAATCTAAGAACCTGTGTGTCTTCTTTTTAACAAGGCAGAAAAGAATATGCAGTAAAAAGAAATGTTCCAAAAATGAGAGGACTAGAAAAGATAAACCTTTCTAAAGAGTCTCCCCCTCTGTTCAGAGAAATAGAAGGCCTATTCTGAGCATTTCTCCCCAACTCTATTTTCAGTGACACTATATTAGAGGCTAGAAATTGGCCATGCTGGGAAAATATACACCATGAAAATCAGAAAATACTACAAATGTGGGCTTTTTTCAGAGAACTTATTTGCCAACAAATTTGCCTATTTGTTATCCCTAATCATATATGTTCCAAATATTTCCTATAGTTAAAAACCTCTACTCTTATAAAAATGTTTGAGGACTTGGAACTTGAAACAGAAATTTAAGAGAGACTTTTGAAATGAAAAATTTCACATACTTCTGTTTTTTAGAGAAGTTTTCTAATATTTATAATTTTCCCTTTGTTATGGCATGGCTCAATAATGTTTTGCCACTAAGTATTTTCCTTAAATATAATAGTCTAGTTCAGTTGTTCTCAAATATTAAAGTGCATCAGAATCATATAGAGAAATTAAAACACAAATTCCTGGTTTGAGAATTTCTGATTCTGTGGATTTGAATTGGGGCTCGAGAATTAGCATTTCTAACAAGTTCCAGAGTGATGTCCATTTCCTGGTCAGGTACCACACTTTGAAAATTATTAGTCTAGTGTAGTACATTTTATTACCAACTAGAAAACCATAAACAATTTCAAACATTTTTAACTTTCTGATAAAAAATCTTCTGAAAGGGAAAGGTCTACATTTTTATTTCATAATGCTTACCAGACATAATTTAATGTTTCTTTAATAAAGGATCTCTCTGGATCCCTCTGGGTCATTAAGTCATCATTTGGACATCAGTTCTCATTCTTCAGAATTTTAGATAGAATAGATGATCAACATATATGCTACTGTGACCCCAGGATAGCGTCTCTGAGAGTTTTCCTTGGTAATCTGTAGTTAAAATTAAAGTTTTCCTATGATTTTCCTCTTTTCATAGGGGTAAAAACATTCTGCTATAATTGAAAGTTAAGATTATATTGTCTATATTTTTTAAGGCAACAGTAGCATTTAAAAAGTATAAAAATCCCACACATGTGAAAACTGACACCAAAAATGGCAGTATTTCAAAATCTAGCCCTGGTTGATCATTCTCTCTCAATCTCTCTTTCTCCACACACATACACACACACACCATTTCCATATTTATTATTGTCCCCTTAAGTTTGAGCAGTTATCTACCCTTCC
Organism: Stenella coeruleoalba; assembly: GCF_951394435.1. Taxonomy (NCBI): domain Eukaryota; kingdom Metazoa; phylum Chordata; class Mammalia; order Artiodactyla; family Delphinidae; genus Stenella; species Stenella coeruleoalba. The sequence continues at coordinate 139,014,219 of NC_137148.1, forward strand.
TATAATTTAATTTTTCTTCCCCAAAGTAGAAATATCAGTATTTCCTTCTTAAGGATGTTGTGTGAACCAAGTAACTAATGATGGTTAATGTTAAGCAATATTACTGACAATGTTCAAATATTCAAAGATACACTACAATAGAGAATCTTATTTTTAGCTGGAAACTGAAATACTTTGAAAAGCAAATAGGGAAGATAAAATAGCTAGTAAAATGTCAAGGGACTCTTTTAAATTATATACCAAGAGTTGTATAATAAAGGGAGCATTATGCATACACCAAAGACTGTCTATTAGTTCATTTACTGATATATGCATTTGCTTGTTCCTTCATTAAACTAATATTTATTGAGTACCTACTATGTGTTAAGGACTATGCCTTGGGGATACAATACTGAAAATAAACAGACATGGAGCCTGCCCTCAAGGATCTCAGAGTCCACCAGGGCATAGAGATATGGATGAAATAGGCATGTTAATGGATGTATCATTCTAAATTCAAATAATTTACCCAAAGTAAAGAAACAAAATGTTATGAGCGCATATAATGAAAAATGACTGATCTACATTTGGAAGTCAAGGAAATAGTCCACAAGGAAATGACAGTCTTGTTCTGAGAGCTGGAGGATTAACAGGAATTAACTAGGCAAAAAGAGAACAGCGTTCCAGAGGGAGGAAGCATCACACAGGTAGGTCCCTGGGCTAAGTGAGAGGATGCTAGAGTGTTGGAGGACAGGAATGAAGACAGCTTAGGCCTGGTCGTGGGAACAGAGTGGAGCAAGAGACTGACAGCGAGTGAGCACATAGGATGGATAAATCATGGCAAGAACTCTACCATGGTAAGAATTTTAATGAACCTGAGAACAGTAGAAAGGCATAGGTGGGTTACAAGAAGTGAGGAGACATGGACAGCTTTGCTTAAAAGATTGCTACTCTTAAAAGACTGAATATATCCTTTGGATATACTGCATCAAATAAAATATATTATAAAATTAATTTCACTTTATTTTACTCTTTTAATGGTTTACTAGAAAATTTAAAATTTTATATGTGGCTTTCACATTTCTCGTGGACAGTGCTATTCTAGAACTTTATTTTTCTCTACTGCTTTGAGCTAAGCATTGGAGAAAACCCAATTGGTGAGAAATCAGAACGCTCTTTCCTCTCAGATAAGCTTTCTGACTACTACTAAACACTTAGACATTGCATATTAAAGATGATGACCAAAAATGAAGATGTTAAAATGCATAACCTCAAGGAACTTAACAAATCTGTGATAAAAAGCAAGGAACCCTATTTATTAGAACTTATAAGTTCTAGGCAATACATTTAACTTTTTCATTATGACATTTATGAACTCATTGAACAATACCCAGTAATGATGTTTATACCAACATAGAAATACTCATATCAAACCTGATTCTTAAATTGTGACTCACACAATATGAACTTAGACACATAATTCATACCCCATACTCAGATGCTTAGCCCAAATCAGTAGAAAAAAAGTTCTACGACAGCACTGTCCTTGAGAAATTGAATGAGAGCCACATATAAAATGTTTAAGTTCTCTAGGGGCCATATTAGAAGAATTTTTAAAAAGTGAAATTACTTTAATATGTTTTATTTAACCCAATATATCCCAAGTCTCACCACTCCAATGTGCTGTCAATATAAAATTATTACTGAGCTATTTTACGTTCCTTCTCTAGTACTGTCTTTGAAATCCAGTGTTTATTTTACTCTCAAAGCACATCTCAATTCAGAGTTTTCACATGCCAAGTGCTCAACAGCCAAATGTGGCAGGTGGTTGCTGTAATGAACATCACAGTTCTAGAGGGAAGTGATTTTAGAATCTTGTTCCGACTCCATCACTAAACAAGGTAACCTTGAAAATGTCACTTAAATTGTATGTTTCATTTTGTCATCTGTGAGATGGGCATAGTATCCATTGTATCTGCCCTGAGAAGTTATAAGAATAAAATATTAAATTTTAAAGTAATTCAACATGTGTTTCACATTATAAGGAATGACTTTGATCTTACTTTACTTTCATGATTTTTATCCCTCCTAAATTAATAATAAACACATAAAGCACTCAAAAGGATTACTGTTACTGTAACTACTACTACTATTATTACTATTATTTGTACTGTGGTTTTAAAAATGTACACTATGTGATGTTTAGTTTTCTCTAAGTGAAATTAGAACTCACACAAATGTCCCTTATGAATGGAGTCATTAGCCAATATTTCAAAAAGAACATGCACAGGAATTTCAATAAATTGGAAATACTTAATGATGCTAATGTGCAAATACTGGGCAGACAGATGACTTGCTGATGGGTACCATATGCATTTCCATTACCAGAAAATTGGAAATAGCATAGATTATGAAGGAAATAATGAATAATAGCACAGAATTTTAATTAATACTGAAATACTCTAAGTTTAAATCACGATGACATATAACAATGCTATGGCAGCAACTCTAGATTTCTATCTTTATATAACTGCTGAAAGGTAAGTGAAGTTGAATAAAGTGTTTGGCACTTAATTTTTTTACATATCTTAATGTTATCCATTTGATACAGAAGATTTTGACTGCTTAGTTGATTATATGCAGCATAGCAAAGCATAATAAATGGGGTTTGACTCCTTTCCTACAGCTCAAGTTTGTCACTGTAACTAGTATTTTGTGTGGTAAGGAGACTGGGTGTCCTGTCACTGATATTCTTGAACTCAGTTCCAAAATTCAAGTCCCTGTTACATACAAAGTGCTCTGCTAAGATGGATATAACACCTCACCACAATTTTTTAAATCTGTTACGAAGGTCAAAGTCATCTGAAGAAAATTAAGTTTTACAATGATTCACTGTGCTTTGAAAAAAAATGTTACTGCCTTTAAAATCCCCTCGGCAGTAGACTGATTGGTTGAATGTCCCCAATTATTTGCTTTTCTGTGCATCCATGCCTATTTTGCTACATGTCTTTGCAGTAATAATTACTAATGAGATTGAATCTATTCTCTCTTTTTACATATTTTTTTATTGTGGTAAAATATACATAGCATAAAATCTACCATCATAACCATTTTTAAGTGTACAGTTCAAAGACATTAAGTACATTCACATTGTGCAATTATCACCACCATCCACCTCCAGAACTTCTTCATCTTCACAAACTGAAATTCTGTACCCATTAAACACTAATTCCCCATTCCTATCTCCAGCCCCTGGCAACTATCATTCTATTTTGTCTACACAATTTTGATGATTCTAGGAACCTCATATATGTGGAATCTATTTGTCCTTTTATGACTTATTTCACTTAGATTAATATCATAAAAGTTCATCCATTTTATAGCATAGTCAAAATTTCCTTCCTTTTAAGATAGAATAATATTCCATTATGTGTGTGTGTATACCACATTTTGTGTATCCACTCATTTATCAGTGGACACTTGGCTTGCTTCCACTTTTGAGCTACTGTGAATAGTGTTGTTATGAACATGGGTATGAAGATATCTGTTTGGGGTCTTTTCTTCAATTCTTTTGGATACAGACCCAGATGTGGAATTTTACATTTAATCTTTTGAGGAATGACCATACCATTTTCCCCAGGGGATACACCATTTTACATTCCTGCCAGCTATGCTCACTTCCTTGCCAACACTTGTTATTTTCTTACTTTCTGATTACAACGAAATTAATGAGTGTGAAATGGTATCTCATTGTGGTTTTGATTTGAATTTATTCCCTTACTCCTGAATCTGACTTTGGTACTAACTTTGGTCAATGGAATATTAGCACAGCAACTCAATGATAATCTTTAAAAAAATGCTTATGCCTTGCTCTCTGCCAATAACATGGGAAGAACAAGCTCAGGCTTGCCTGTTGGAAGAGGGAATATGAGGAACAAAGCTGAGTTGCTCAAGTCATCCCAGACAAGGCCATCCTAGATTAGGTAATAGGCAGCTGATGCTCAAACATGTGGGTGAGGCCAGCCAAGATGAGCAGAGTGACCCAGCTGACCTGCTCTGAGTGCAGAGACACAGTGAGCCCAGCTGACATCAACCAAGCATAGCCAAATCAGCCAAACCCAGTTCAAATCAGAGAAACTCCACAGACTTGAGGCTAAATAAACTAATATCTTTGCTTTATTTTGTAGCCGTATCTATATATACATAATCTTTTGGGATAAACCAATAAATAAATTATTGCATGAAACTCTATTGTTACATAATGAGTCAAGGTAGAAGTATCAGTGGTAAGAATGTACCAAAACAAAAGATCAATTAATTAAATGTTGCCAGAGTACAGTGGAGCATACCATTAGAATCGGGACGGAAATACTGAATTTTGCTTTTTTTAAGAAAGTACATTTTCCTTTCTCCAACCATTCTTTCAAACCATGGCCAGTGTGTCTGGCTCCCGAAACCTCTTTCCAAAAATCCATAACTGAAAAAGGGAAGAATCAAGGGCATTGGTTTGTACCTATGGAAGACCCAAAAATTTATGAATCTAGGCATGACCATCTTTCTCATAGTTCGAGATGAAAATCTCATTGGCTACACAATTTTCTTTTCACTTAACCCACTCCCTGTGACCTATGGTCATCTTATGAGCCCTTCCTCTATTTTGTACCTGGCCTATTATAGGCTTGTATGTTTCCTGCCTGACCTCTGTCAACATTTGAGTCATAACCCTGATCTGGAATTATGACTTCCTTTGGTTTCTTCTCATTGTGTTCCCTGGAAATGTAAATTTTCAGAAAACAGAAACAAAACATGACTTGGATATTAGGAATGTTATGCTTGGTTTGCTATTGAAGATAGCTTTATTTAACTATGGAAATTCAAATTCCAAGAACTTTAAACACAGTATTAGAAACAAGTATGTTTTTTCCCCATTTGGTTTCTTTCTCTCCTACATTTTGGATGGTATTCTCACAGATGTCATTATCATCATTATTTTCATTACTCATGAAATGAGCCATGTAGCATGCTCAAGTGGAAGCTAAGGAGCTTGGTGCCAATTTTTGTCCTGTGATCAATTTGCAATGGCTTGCTGTTCTGGTCTTGACTGAGAGAGATTAATAACATCTTAAGGTAAAATGCTATTGATTCATCTACTCTTAAAAAAAATCCCTATTCCCACAGAAATTTGTTATTTCTGATTCATCAGATCCTTTTATTTAGTTCTTTAGTCTAACAACATTATTTTTATAAATAGACACCCTTCCCCAGCAATGTCAGAGTATACCAATACCACAGGGATTTTATTAAATGCATTTAATTGAGATGGGCATGCCAAGGGAACACTTCGTTTCATAATAATAAAAAAAGCAAAAAGAATAACATCTAGTCCCAATTTCCCTACAGAAATATCATTTCAAGGATAATTTTTCAGTGTTATAACTTATGTCATGAGAAATGCATCAAAACTATTTGACACATAAGAAGTCATCTGATATATCTTTTCTTAACCTATGTAACAAGAATGTCTAACCTGGAGAACAACAGGCCACCAAAGAGACCATGGATTAAAGTCAGGCAGTCCACGGGGAGGGGGAAGGGTAAGCTGGGTGAAGTGAGACAGTGGCATGGACATATATACACTTCCAAATGTAAAATAGCTAGTGGGAAGCAGCCGCATTGCACAGGGAGATCAGCTCCATGTTTGTGACCACCTAGAGGGATGGGATAGGGAGGGTGGGAGGGAGATGCCAAGAGGCAGGAGATATGGGGACATAGGTATATGTATCACTGATTCACTTTGTTATACAGCAGAAACTAATGCAACAATGTAGAGCAATTATACTCCAATAAAGATGTTAAAAAAAATTATATCCTTTGTTTCTCACTAACCTGTACCTGATTTAGCTTTTCCTTCAATCATGAATGCAGACAACAAATTCCAGTACTGTTAGCAGAATCTATGGTTCTATCAGGAAAAATCAAGATATTTTTGTATTACACTGCAGTTGCTGCAAATAGTTCAATATATTAATGTTCACCACTACTTCAAAATTATGGTAATAATTAGGTAATAATAAATCCTATTATTGTGTTGAAGAAGTATATATGTTACTATGTCACAGGTTTGTTTTTATTCTGTTTTGAGGATTGTATTTAAACATGATAGGTTTCCTTTAATCGTAGGTGTTCTATTTTTTACCTTTAATAATTCAAAAAAGAGGTCCACAGGCTTTACCATGTTCCATAAGAGGTCCATGGTACAAAATTGCTTAAGGACTTCTGCTTATCAGAAATATATTCTCTGGTGGAAAAGCCTTGTTGAACCTCTTAAGATAGCGAAAATAGCATCCATTTAGGAGAGGTGAAATTCGATGAGTCACTAACCGAAAATTTTGTGTGGGCAGCCCCAAGGAAAACTAAAATAAGCAATATCTGAGGCAGTCCTCCTGTCTCTGAGCTCGATGCCCTAATTCTGCCTGTGCCTAAGTTTACCCAGGACCCCCCTGGACAGCATGCCGTTTTCCCTCCTTTCTTGGAAGTTCTCAAATGTTGAGACTTTTATCAATATTCCATTAAAACTAGGTCCCTACTACAAATATAAAGTACTGACAGGTGTTTTAATGTTCAGTGCCTTATTGGAAAATTATTTGCACTTTTACAGAAGCTTTATGGAGCCAGTGTCACACTGATTACAGAAAATTCTCAAATGTGAGGAAAAGAAAGAAGACACTGTTGACAATCAGGAGTTCATAAGCTCAAGCTTCTCTACTCACCTGCATTTCCAAAAACTCTAGAAAAGGTCAAGCTCACAAACTGGGCTACGCATTAGAGGCAAATTCCCAGGTTTGAGTTAAACTAGGGATATGAATTCTACTCTTTTGCTAAATTAGAAAATAATAAAAATCACAATGGAAGTTTTTTTCTTCACACCTATGAGAGACCCTCTGAAAGCAAACAGGTTTGGACCAACATTCCAAAATCCAGATGTTTTCCAAAGCTCAACATATCTGTAGGTGTCTTCAACCTAGCTTAGTTTGTCCCATGTCATACCCTCTTCTTAGATCTGAATATCTGAATTAACATATATTCGTTTCTAGTAAGACGAGCAGCATACGACATGAAATATCACAAGACAGCAAATGATTCAGCCAAGTTTTTTCTTCCTCTCTCTCTCTCTCTCTCCATTCCTCTATAATCTAGGGCACCCACTGGATCAGTAGAGGAACATTTTAAGACTTTAAATTTTAAGTTGAAATTGGATAGTTTTAAACAAAAATTGTATTCACATTTCTCTGCCAACCTCAAGGGAAATATACTAACTGAAGATCACATTGAAAGGGAGGTGTATTCAGACACTTCCTGGGTTTTTATATTTAACTTCCTTTAGACTCAAAGCAAGAGCACAGGGAGCCCACCTCCATTTCATAGTCTGTTAGCATGTTTCATAAAGGAGGGAAGAGATGACTGAACAGTTAGAATGTGTAGCAACTCTAACTATGTGGGATGCTGAATAAGATTAGCAACAACTGAAATGCTGAGAGGCCGACAACATCCTCAGAAACAGAGTTAAGAAAAGTCTCGGCATCAGAGATTTAAGAGTGTAGGTCTGTTCCCAACTAGCTTATTATAACAGGAAGATTTAAATTTAGTACATAGTACAGAGCAAACCTGAAGATGGCTGACTCTCTTTGGTCAGGAAATAGATCTTTGACCTTTTTTGAACTGAAAAACTTCAAGAGTAGAACAAACACCCCTGATGTATGAGGTTCACGTATATTCTAATGCACTCAGCAATTAGTAACTGCAATGTCATCTGTAGGAGGAATACAGCATTATTCCACTTGGTCACATCCAGAGCCCCTCTGCTTACAGGCCACATCACTGTCATGTTTTGCTTACATCTAGGATCAACATACCCTAAAGAATATGTGTTAGATAAATATAAACATCTTGACAGGTAAATGCAAGTATGGACAGTAATACCTTTGAAAAGCACAAATTAATATGACTTACTTCTATGAGAAATATTTATTCACTTAATTTGGCCCTTTCATACAGCTTCTGTTCTTACCTTCCCCAAATATCATTTATCTGCCAAGTTGTATTTATTTAAAAGCTTTTGGACTATTTAAATGAAATTACACTTAAACTACTTGCAAGGGCAGAGGACAAGGCCTCAGATTTTGGCAGGATCTCTGCCATTTGTTCAATTAACTCACTGATGATCTGAAAGTAAATATGGTATTACAGGGAGTTACATAATGCCCATCTACGTGACAATCAGCTGAACTTTATTAGCTCTCTCTGAGAAGGCAGAGAGCCAAAGTCATGATGAAATGCAAGCCTCCACCTGGACGCAGCGTGGGGATGGGGATTCAACAATTCACAAAAAGTGCTGGGTTACCTGAATCTATAGGTCAAGCTCAGGGTTATGGCAAGGATGCCTCCCTAAATTTTGTACCTTGGGTTCCTTGCTTGCTGCACCCAGCCCTGATTTAAATAGTATGATCATTTCAACCACATCTGACATTAGGACACATAGCATACAGGAAGGCAATATTTTCCTTAGTGTGGCTTATAGGACTGAATCAGAAGTACTTGCAAAACCTGGTAAAATTGAAATTTTTTTTATACCAAATCCTTAATCTACTGAGAGAGATGTTCAGAGAATGAGGCCTGATAATTTTCATTTATAATCACTTGAGGAGATTCTGATGCCTTCTAAAATAGATCCTCAATGCAACAGAATGAAACTGGACCCCTATCTTGCATGATGCACAAAAATCAACTCAAAATGCATTAACAAGCATGAACATAAGACCTGAAACCATAAACTTCCTGGAAGAAAATACATGGGGTAAAAGCCTTGACATTGGTCTTAGTGATGACTTTTGGGATTTGACAACAAAACCAAAGGCAACAAAAGCAAAAATCAACAAGTGAGACTACATCAAACTAAAAAAGCTTCTGCACAACAAAGGAAACCATCAACAGAATGAAAAGGCAACCTATGGAACGGGAGAAAATATTTGCAAATCATATGGTAAGGAATAAATAAATCCAAAGTATATAAAGAATTCATACAACTCTACAACAACAACAAAATGATTAAAAATGGGCAGAAGATCTGAATAAACATATTTTCAAAGAAGACATACAAATGTCCAGCAGGTACAGGAAAAGGTGCTCAACATCAGTCATCATCAAAGAAATGCAAATTAAAACCACAATATGATAACACCTCACACCCTTTAGAACGGCTATTATCAAAAAGACAAGAAATAGGGCTTCCCTGGCAGCACAGTGATGAAGAATCCACCTGCCAATGCAGGGGACACGGGTTCGAGACCTGCTCCAGGAAGATCCCATATGCTGTGGAGCAACTAAGCCCGTGCACCACAACTACTGAGTCTGCACTCTAGAGACCGTGAGCCACAACTACTGAGCCCGCATGCCACAACAACTGAAGCCCGTGCACCAAGAGCCCGTGCTCTGTTACAACAGAAGCCACCACAATGAGAAGCCCGCGCACCGCAATGAAGAGCAGCCCCCACTCACTGCAACTAGAGAAAGCCCGCGCGCAGCAAGACCCAACACAGCCAAGAAAATAAAATAAATACGATAAATAAATTTTTTAAAAAAAGACAAGAAATAACAAGTATTGCCAAGGATGTGGAGAAAAGGGAACCCTCGTGCACTCCTGATGGGAATATAATTGGTGCAGCCACTATGGACAATAATATGGAGGTTCCTCAAAAAATTAAAAATAGAACTACCACACAATCCAGCAATTTCACTTCTGGGAATTTATCCAAAGAAAATGAAAACAGGATATAAAAGAGATATCTGCACTCCCATGTTCATTACAGCATTATTCACAATAGCCAAGATATGGAATTAACCGAAATATCTGTCAATGGATGAACAGATAAAGAGGTACACAATGAAATACTATTCTGCCAAGAGAAAGCAGGAAATCCTGCTGTTTGCAGCAACCTGGATGAACTTTGAGAACATTACGCTAAATGAAATGTCAGACAGAGAAAGACAAATACTGTATGACCTCACTTGCATGTGGCACATAAAAAAGCCAAACTCACAGAAACAGCGTAAACTGGCTGCCAAGGACCGGAAAGTGGAGGAAATAGGTGGAGGTTAGTAAACGGGTACAGATTTTCAGCTATAAAATGAAGTCTGAGGATCTTATGTAAAACATGGTGACTACAGTTGATAACACTATAGTATATAATTGATATTTGCTAAGAGAATAGAACTTAAATATTCAAGGAAATAAGGAAAGAATGGAGGGAGGGAGGGAGGAGGGGAAGGAGGGAGGTCCTTCAAATACTTGCTATATAATCGAGTGATTGATTGAATAAACAGAAGGCAAGTGAAGACTTAGGCGTGGTTTGGGAGTTATCTTGTACTCTGGGCATTTTCCTTGAACTGAAAGAAACACAAGGCAGAAAGGAGAAAAATATCTGCATGTGGATTTACCCATTCACATAACTTACCACGTTGTTTTTCCTAAGAGAACATATTCTAACATCTTCAAATAATTTCATGTAGAAATATTAAATTTAGTCTGCAATATTATTTTGTACTAGATAATAGCAAATACTATTTTCTCAGGTAAGTAAATTGAAAACAAGTGGCAATTCAATTTCTTAACTTTTGTGATCTTACATTTTTTAAATTTCTGGTCCCCAATATTTTACTAGCCTGCTCACCCAGAATGCTATTAAATTAACAAAATATATGTTCTTAAAAAGTCAGACAGAGTACCTTAACAGAAATCATATATGCACTTAAAATGGGAGCACAAAATAAGATACAAGTTTTACACTGTTCTTCAGAAAGCATAGGATTGTGATATTTCCCTCTAGGAGAAAAGGTTATCTTTGGAATCAAACTTTAGGTTGTTTACAGAAGAAATACTTCCGTTTAGGAAGCCGGAATAACGATAGGGATTGGCATTAGACTTTTGATTGTGGAAAACACCTATGACTGTAGTTTACAGGTTGGCATACTGCTGCTGGGAAAGGAAGTTTTGTGTTTTACAGTCTTGAATTCATTTTCGTTTTTTATATAATATACAACTCCTGTGGGTCCACTGAAGCCTTACTCAATAGATACTCTCTGTTATCCCATTTATTACAGCAATGATTATAATATGAAAACATATTTTGGTGCTAACAAAGCCACACTGTAGGCTTAATAGCTAAAGTAGCAGAGCAGAATGGCCCACCAAGGTACAGTTTCTGAGAAAATATTGCCACAGAATGTGCATCTAGGGAAAAAGAGATTGTTTCTGTGTGTTAGTTCAACATAGGTTATAGTACTTTGGGGGATTACTGGATGGTGTTTTGGAATTGGGGGCTTCTATGAATGTGGCAAAATCTTTTTCTGTTTTCTGGGAACAAATGCCTAGGTTAAAGTGCAGTAACCAGGGTAACAGATTCTGAGAAAAGATGAATCCTCAGTCTTTTTCACCCAGTCACTAGCTCCAGCTCCCAGTCTCATCAGCTTTGGCCCTTTTCCCATAGGGAGAAGGAGAAGATAAATAAAGTTGTCAACACCGAGACCAATGTGATAAAGAAACCGGAGAGTCAGACAGAGAAAGACAAATACTGTATGATATCACTTACACGTGGAATCTAAAAAATAATGCAAATAAATGTATATGCAGAACAGAAACAGACTCACAGACATAGAAAACAAACCTGTGGTTACCAAAGGGAAAAGGGAAGCAGGGAGGAACAAATTAGGGGCATGAGATTAACAGATACAAACCACTAGGTATAAAACAGATAAGCAACAAGGATATACTGTATAGCACAGGGAATTATCTTGTAATAACTTATAATGGAGTATAATCTGCAAATATACTGAATCACTATGCTGTACACCTGAAATTAACAAGCATAAAAAATCTCAAGCAATGGAAATATGAGTTTAACATACACAAGAAATAAGCAAGTAACAGGGATGTTAGGAAAATAGGTCTCTGATTTGTTTAGGGTATTTCTCTAGGTAGCCTTTTTAGTAAGGCTGAAGCATAAAACAATGTTTTCCAAAGTTGAGCCTTGGACGACCTGCACAAAATCACTTGGAGAACTTATTGAAAGTGATGTAGCCAGAAATCTGTTCCTCTCTGTCTCTCAAGTCTGCTTTCCTGTGTTGGCATCATCTTCAGGCAGGCTCTCTCCTGAGATGTCACAGGCTGCTCCAAGATTCCTCGTTCTGCACAGGTAGCAAAACAGAAGCTCCTCTGCCCCAGCCTTTACTAGATTACATTCTACTGGTCTGACTCATGTCACATTGATGATTCCTGTACCAGTCATCGTGGAAGGGGGTGAAATATGTCCACGCCTGGGTTGTTTGCCTAACCATGGTGCCAAGATAGAGGTCAGTCTCATCCAAATCTTAGACTGTGGTAGGGGCAGGTACTCCTCAAAATCAGGCTGCAGCTACTAAAAGACAGGAAACTAGATACTGGCCTGGCAGAAACAAGATATGCCTTTTACAAGACAGTTTATATATGTTCATTTAGTTACTTTTTAGATATTAATTTATACATTTATTGGTACCATTCCTGTTCTAAGAAGGATTTAAGAACAAACATCTGCTATTTAAAAACCCACACATGACGGAAAGAGATGAGTTCTCCACACTAGAGTCAACCTAGATATGAAGAAGTGAAGCCTATCTGCTTCGTTTTTTTAACGATTTTATTAAGGTATGATTAACATGTAAAAATCTCTACATAGTTAATGTATACAAATCTATGAGTTTGGAGATAAGAATACATGCATGGAACATCACCACCATCAAGGCCACAGACATATCCATCACCTCCCAAACTTGCTTCTCACTCCCTTTGTTACTATTAATATTGCTATTTTTATTTTCTGTGTCTGGTAAGAACACGTAACATAAGATCTACATGGGTAGCCCTGGAGCACATTGTGCTAAGTGAAAGAAGTTAGACACGAAGACAAATACTACATGATATTACTTACACGTGGAATCTAAAATAGTCAAACTCATAGAAGCAGACAACATAATGATGGTTGTCAGGGGCTGAGGGGAAGGGAAATGAGGAGGTGATGCTCAAAGGTTACAAAGTTTCAGCCATACAAAATAAGTTCTGGAGATCTACTATATAGAGCATAGTACCTATAGCTAACGGTACTGTATTGTATATTTAACATGTGCTACCAGAGTTACTCATATGGTTACAGTATTAATCAACGTAGAAGCTCCCTGGGGGTACTTTTAAAATTCTTAATTGTTTTTTTATAATTTCTGCCCTTGCTCTGCATTTCTTTGCCTCGTTTACTTCTACACCTTCTTACTTCTCATTTTTGCTCTCTCTAGTTTGGCCTTCCCACAATCTTCCCATGAGCTTAAAATGGTTTAGTTTGGAAAGCAGACCAAGAACATAAAACTATTAAAAGCATCACATGAATTTGGAATTGTATTCAGCTGCTAAAACAGGCCTCAAATAACAGTTGTTTGAGCAAGATACAGTTTTATTTTCTCAATATGGAAGCCCAGAAGAAGTAGGACAACCAGGGCTGATATGAAAGATGGACAATATTCTCATTGTCCTAAGCCTCTTCCATCTTACTGTCACATCGTCTTTAGCATGTGCCTTTCATTCTCAAGGTTGTCTCAATGGAAACAGAGAATATGCCACTGCAACCATAATGTTCCCAGAGAAGGGTGGAAGATGGGAAAAGGGGGAAGGACAGACAGCGTGCATCTTGTCACCAAGTTGCTCCCTTTACAAATTTTTTCCTGGAGTCTCTACCAAATAAATGACTCCTGCTTACACATCAGTCATTTTTATCTGCCAGGAAGACTGGGCATTGCAGGACTTTGGTTTTGTTTTTTGTTTCTTGAGCAGGGCACATTGCTTCCCTTCCCTATCTCCACAATTCATGGAAATGTTACTCATGAAGAAAGAGAAGATAAATATTAAACAATTTACAATGTTCAGCACAAGTGAGTATCCATTGGTTCTTGAGACTCTGCAAATTTAAACCTCAAACTCAAGAGCAACTCATTGTTTCTTCAAGAAACTCTCCCATAAAAATCTTGATAACGCCTCCCACAAATTAAAATGAAAATCAATTTGACTTTAATTTCATCCAGTTTGATTAGACAATAAACATTAAGGAGTAATTTAATGAACAGGAGTGCTCATATTTTAGAAGATAATGGTATCATAAAGTAGAGCCACTATACTATAAATGGGCAATATGCATTCCCAATTTCTCCAGGGGGAAGGTTTATGAGCCCAAATCCCAGACAGAGGTAACACCTTATTGTTATTGGAAACTCGGTCACAAAGTTCTCTGCTACCAGATAAGAAATCTAAGGAAGCCTTTTGTTTATACAACATGGGTAACTCAGTTCCCTAACCTGCTATTAATGTCACCTCATTGGATCCCAGGGCATATTCTTTACCTGAGCCCACCAAATTATGTGTGTTTTCTGGTCAACAAAGGCAAAGGAACTTTTTATTAATTTGAGAGAATAGTGGAGCGTAATAAAATACAGTGAAACAACCATTCCCTTGGCATAAACATCCATCTACTGAAGAACAAACTGCAGACTTAGTCATTTAATTCTAAGAATTCCTCTAGTCCAGATTGCTATATTCACTAATGCTTTCCAGACTGATCGTAATTCTTCCACTTTTGCCTCCTTTGCAGCCTATTTTAGTTGGAAAGTTACTAACATCCCCCATTTCTAATATTGTAAATGGGTTGTCCACTGAAATGATGTATGTCATCGTAAAAGTAGGAGAGAAGCAAAAGAGCTCTGCTAGGCAATGTATCCCGACTATTAATGCTGTGGCAATATGTTTCCATAATTTGTTTTGTTTTGTTTGTAGTTTACTGCTATACCAGCATCAATTCCTGTGTGTGTGTGTGTGTGTGTGTGTGTGTGTGTGTGTGTGTGTCAGTCACAGGACCCTGATTTTTCTTTGAATATAAATTTAGCGGGAAAATAGATCAAGATCCCCTCAACTCCTGGCCAAGGGTGAGCAGGATGCCAGATGCTCTCTTCCTGGAACTTGAATTTTAAGCAGAAAAACCCACAGATTAAAAAGTTCAAGTTCATTCATCCAAAAGAAGTACCCTATAAGGACCATCCATTTCTGCTCCCTGAATTTTCAGAGCAACTGTAGTCATTTATAAAGTTTACAATCTTTACACAATTGTTCAACAATTCTCCGAACTACTCTATATCCTTTTAACAAATATCTACTTTGCTTAGGCTTATCCGAGTTTGTTTTATTTGCTTTCGACTAAAGAACCATAATTGATATGAAGAGCGAAGACCAAATGTGATAATGCACAAGCCCCCAAAGTCCCTCTACATCCCTGAGTGCTGTGCTTCTAAAGCAAATGGGGGGAAGATAATCCCCCCCAATTCTTGAAAGAAAAATATAGGTTAACTCTACAGAAAAAGTGCTACATAGTTCCAAAAGTTTGATTTATAACTCAGAGCTTCTGCAGTTCATGTCCATGTCTTGGCATACAGGTATTTTTAATGATTTAATTCTAGCTGTCTGATGCACTGAAGGAAATTTAAAGATTTGAACCAATATACCACTGTTTTTAAAGTACAATTTTATTTTTTATATGTATATATATATATATATATTTTTTTTTTTTGTGGTACGCGGGCCTCTCACTGTTGTGGCCTCTCCCGTTGCGGAGCACAGGCTCCGGACGCGCAGGCTCAGCGGCCATGGCTCACGGGCCCAGCTGCTCCACGGCACATGGGATCATCCTGGACCGGGGCATGAACCCGTGTCCCCTGAATCCGCAGGCGGACTCTCAACCACTGCGCCACCAGGGAAGCCCTTTATTATATTTTTAAATAGAGGATTTAGTATTGGAAAGAATTAGATACTCTGACCTGAGCCACAGTAAGAAATAAGGGAAAAAAGATACTCAGTAGAAGGAACTTTGTTCCTAGAGCCCAACTAGCTTCAATCTTTACTACTCTTTATATTACATGTGGCACCTTTCAGAGACAGAAAAATAAGCCTTTTCCCTAAATGGTCCTTATCTTTGGTCTTCTTCCTATATCAACTATAAATTACAATTACTGGGAAATTAAAAGTGGCATTAGTTGAAGGTTACTACCTTTGTATAGGTGGATCAGAAGTTCTTTCTTAATCGATCAAAATGCTTGGGCAGTATTATCAAAGAATAAGAAGCCAGCCATGAAGAACAGAGAACAATATTTAGGGAAAAAATAGAATACTATGCACATAAATTTCTATTGTCTTCCTTTACTACACATCTCTTCTTCCAGCCTTCAATTTCATGCACTTATAGTAAGAATTTTTTTCTAGTTCATCTCTATAGAAAAAAATAAATTAAAAGCTCAAACTCTTCTTTACAGATTGCTACTTATCAAAGTTCTGAAGGGCTTTCAAAGCATCTAATAAGAAAACAAGTTGTCTTTGGTACATAAAGAAGTGCAAAACAGTATTTGACAATAACAATTTACATTTTACTTACTCAACTGCACATTTGATTACCCATATCCAAACATGAAATTGGTATTTCTTTCACCAAATTTTAAAGCCGAGAAACAGGGTATAAAATGATAAATGAGGAATAAACTGGTTTCCTGTGAAAGAATTTTAGGGATGCTTAAAGGAAGAAATAAAGAGAATCAATCTGAATTGTACTAGCATGGGAAAATGATTGCTTTCTGTTTGCATTGTGGAAGTATAGTGTTATGGTGTATTTATGTTTTATTTATTTTTCAATTGTGAACTATTTTGTGCATAGAAAATAGCACCTATAATGCTTAAAGTTTGTTAGATGTATGGTTTAAATAATGATAAAAACAACACCTAGCACCCAGAACCTAGCTTAAGGAAGAGACCCTTATGGGTATTTTGAAGATCTCTGCATGTTCCTCCCTGAACAGAGGCCCTCCATACCCAGCTGAGAGGTAACAGCTGTACTAAATTTCTTTTAATCATCATTTGGTTTTCCTTCGACTTGCCCTACAAACAGATGTCCCTAGTTGAAAAGCTTGCTCATGCATGTTTTTAAGGTTTAGGTAGATCTTTACACCACTTTTATTTATTGATTGATCCGCATTGTTTTTAAAATCCATCTACGTTTCATTACTAAATAGTAAACCACTGTAGGCACAAACCAAATTTGCTTATCTACTGTTTTTAATGATGGAAGTTGGACTGTTTCCTCTATTAAGAAAAAAAGCTGTGATAAATACACGTATCTTATCACTTAGAAATGTGTAAGAGTTTATCCAAGGTGTGAGCGTGCAATACCTTATACAATTGCTGTTCTTAAGGTACATGCATCTGCTTTTCTCCTAGATAATACTAACGTTTCCCACGTGATTATACAGTTGACCCTTGAACAACAGGGGTCCACTTATACAGGGATTTTTTAAAAATAAACATACTGGAAAATTTTTGGAGATTTGCAACAATTTGAAAAAACTCGCAGATGAACCTAGTAGTCTAGAAATATCGAAAAAATTAAGAAAAAGTTAGGTACGTCATAAATTCATAAATTATATGTAGATACTAGTCTATTTTATCATTTACTACTATAAAATATACAGAAATCTATCATAAAAAGTTAAAATTTACCAAAACTTATGTATACAAACTGTACATGGCGCCACTTACAGACAAGAAAAATGTAAACAAATGTAAAGTTGAAGAATTAAGTCATAACTGCATAAAATTAACGGTAGTACATACCGTAGTCCTGTTATAATTTCACAGCCACCTCCTGTTGCTACTGCGGGGAGCTCGAGCGCTGCATCAGCTTCAAACGCCAGAGACGCCAATCATCTCCACCTGAGCCCGTGCGTCTCGCCCGTAAAATCTCATCTCGCGGGAACATGAGCTCTCGCAGTTCTCGCGTGTTTTCCATCGTATTTAGTGAAATACCTTAAACCTTGAATAACACCATGAAACCCATGCAAAGTGCTACTAGTGGTGCTGGAAGTGCTCCGAAGAAGCAGAGAAAGGTCATGACATTACAGGAAAAGTCTGAATTGCTTGCTATGTACCGTAAATTGAGGTCTGCAGCTGTTGTTGCTGCCATTTCAAGATAAGTGAATCCTGTGTAAGGACCATTGTAAAAAAAGAAAAGCAAATTCATGAAGCCATCCCTGCAGCTATACCAGCAGGCACGAAAACCTTGTATTTTGCAAAATAACTTTTAATCTCTTATTAACAATGCAGCTTCTATGTGGGTGCAGGATTGTTATAAGAAAGGATACCTGTAGACCCTAATAGGATTGGAGAAAAAGTGAAGTCAATATATGACAACTTAAAGCAAAAGGAAGGCAAAGTATATAAAGCTGGAGAGTTTAATTCCAGCAAAGGATTGGCACCATATAAAAAACTTCAGAGAAATTAGAAAGTCAGACAGAAATTACAGTGTATTTCCATAAAGTTTGCCGAGTGTGCCTGCCCCTCTTTTCTCCCTTCACCTCCCCCACCTCTTCTGCCTCTGTGACTCCTTAGCAAAACCAACCCTTCCTTCTCTTCCTCCTTAGCCTACTAAACGTGAAGGCGACAAAGATGAAGACGTTTATGATGATCCATTTCTACTTAATGTAGTAAATAATCATCATGTTGTACACTTAATAAACCTATCTGTTGTGTATGTGTGCGTGTCTTTGTGTGAAAATCTAATAACTATATGGAAAGAACTATTTAAGATGTTTTTGTGTCATCATCATCATCACCTATGTATTCATCATTAGAACATCGTGTACAAGACAGTCTGGATATTAATCCTATGAGAGTCATAAGTATTACAAATACATCATTGTTTTTAGTTTGCACTTTCATGATTTAGTCTTTTGATAAATGTAAGGTCTTACCTTTAATGTAAAGTTAGTAATTTTCTCCTGTATAATTTGACGGTTTGTGTCGTGTTTAAGAATATAATAAAGAATATGTTTCTCGGGCTTCCCTGGTGGCGCAGTGGTTGAGAGTCCGCCTGCCCGATGCGGGGGACGCGGGTTCGTGCCTCGGTCCGGCAAGATCCCACATGCCGCGGAGCGGGTGGACCCGTGAGCCATGGCCGCTGGGCCTGCGCGTCCGGAGCCTGTGCTCCGCAACGGGAGGGGCCACGACAGTGAGAGGCCCGCGTACCGCAAAAAAAAAAAAAAAAAGAATATGTTTCTCTAAAAATATGTAATTACATCTTTTATAATTAATGTCACCAAGAATTGATGTTTGTGTGTGGGTGTGTAGAAGTGGGATTCAATATCATATCTTTCCACATAAACAAACGTGTGCCCATTAACTTTTTTATTGCTAAGCCCACCTTTTTTCAAATCATCAGTACAGCACTTCTGTAATATAATGTTTTCATATATAAACATGAAATATTTGGATATATGGATATATTTCTAGGATTTCTAACATTCCATTGATTAATTTATCTATTAGCAAGAGTTTTTTTGCACCTGCTGTTGCTTCTACCTGGAAAGCATTTCCGGCAGGTCTTTTCTTGGCTACTCTTTTCTCCATTTAGGTCCTTTTTTCAAAGGGTACTTTTCTGACAATTTTAACGTAAAATAGTCCCCATTCTCTCATTTTTACCCCATCTCATATTGTATTCACTATATCCTTTACCACTGCTTTATATTTATACTTACTTGTTTGTTTATTGCCTGCATCTTCCATTAAAATGTAGAACCATGAGAGCTGAGACCTTGTCTGGCTCATTTATGCATATTCGGTGCCTTTGGAATACTTGGAAGATAGTAGGCATTTAATGAGATGTTTTGCAAGGAATAAATAAAGAAATAGGTATAAAGTTTGCTCTGTCACTTATGAGATGAGGAATCTTGGGCAAGTTACTTAATCATTCTAAATGGCACTTCTAAAATGTCCATATTATTTCCTTATTTGTAGGCTAAGGCTTAGGGATAATGTTTATAATGTGCCTACGATGGTGCCTGGCACACAGAAAGTGCTTTGTAAGTGGTATATACTATTATATACCGTCCACTGATAAGAAGAAACAAGATGCAACTTGCCATCAAGAAAACCCCAAATATCAGGGCTTCCCTAGTGGCGCAGTGGTTGAGAATCCGCCTGCCGATGCACGGGACACGGGTTCGTGCCCCGGTCCGGGAAAATCCCACATGCCGCGGAGCGGCTGGGCCCGTGAGCCACGGCCGCGGAGCCTGCGCGTGTGCGTGCTGAGCCTGCGCGTGCGCGTCCGGAGCCTGCGCGTGCACGTCCGGAGCCTGCGCGTGCACGTCCGGAGCCTGCGCGCCGGGAACCTGTGCTCTGCAACGGGAGAGGCCACAACAGTGAGAGGTCCGCGTACCGCAAGAAAAAAAAAAGAAAACCCCAAATATAAAGATACAAAATATCAAATGAGAATTTTGGACTCTGATTATAAAAAAATGAAAGATATTTAGAGAGAACCCCCTTGAACTACTTTAAATAGAAGAGGGACTCCATTAGGAGATTACAGTGATATCTCATGGAGCACAAGACTGGAAATGGGGAACGCAAGGAGTCCTCCTCCCCCTCTCATTGCTGCTTCCCTCTGCAATTAATTTAATGTCTTCTTCATTTCAACTAGCTTTCTGTTTTTTAGTTAATAGAGTAGCCACAGGCTACTGAATTTATATGTTACAAATTCAGCCAATCAAAAAGAGGTCAATCTTATTTTTTCAAAGTCCCAATTCCAAATTTTCATGGAAAGGATTGATTTGACTGCTTTGATTTATAGACCTACCATTCAACAAATTGGTTGTGGTTAAAGAGCAAGGGTCATATTGTACAAATATAGCAGCTCCCTCTAATCCATGTGGGTGGAGAGAGCAATTACCTGCTCCCCAAAAGGAAGCAGACCTCAATAAGTTAAGGGGGCTGAGAGGATCATGGATAGGCATCCACTCTCACTATATTTTTTTTGAATGTTAACAGTGTCCTTTAAGCATCAGCTCACAAAAGAACCACAATCACAGGCATAGTACAGTGAAAAGACCACTACCCTGAAAGTTAAAAGACTTGGTTTCCAGTATCTAGTTAACCAGCTGGAAAAATTCAGAGAAGTCACTGTACAGTAAAAGGGTTAAATTAAACAGTATTACTTTTTATTGCTTTAAATGTTTAAAATTCAATCCTTTCAATGATGGGCTAAATTCCAGGATATGTTGATGACTATAAATAATATTTATTTTTCTCCAAAGTTAAAGGCAGATAGATATTGGGATTGACTTTCCTATCATGAAACTCTTATTTTACCTGGCATACTGAATGGCTCCAAAAGGGCAAGGCACTGAGAAGGATATATTTTTCTTCCCTCATTTGACCTAACATTCCTCTGGAGGGGTCACTCCCATGGTGACAGCTTCTGGGAAATTTGACAGTACCATCACCAATTAAAGTGCCTCTCTTTCTTGACAGTCAGTACCTATTTTATTCTAGATGTGCAATTTGGCCTCTTTCTGTCATAAACCTTCTCTCTCGGATGGCAGTTTGAGGAAACAGACACCGCTACTTGATTTCTCTCATACCATGCGAAGTTTCAGCCCACTGAAATCTCATCCACATGGCACTAATTCATTTTCCCTTTACAGCCCTCAAATTCAAAAGGCACTATCCACAGGTCCATGAGGCAAAAGACCAAGTAGATAATAGTTTGCAAATGATATAGACAGCAAAGCCATTAAGGTAAAAAAAATAAAATACTGTGTTTTTATTCCCGTCTTGCCCCTAGGTTCTTCATGACCTTTTTTTTTTTTTCTTAGATTCCATATATATGTGTTAGCATACGGTATTTGTTTTTCTACTAGAGAATGGATTTGAGGATATGGGGAGGGGGAAGGGTAAGCTGTGACAAAGTGAGAGAGTGGCATGGACATATATACACTACCAAACGTAAAATAGATAGCTAGTGGGAAGCAGCCGCATAGCACAGAGAGATCAGCTCGGTGCTTTGTGACCACCTAGCGGCGGGGGATAGGGAGGGTGGGAGGGAGGGAGATGCAAGAGGGAGGAGATATGGGAATGTGTGTATATGTATAACTGATTCACTTTGTTATAAAGCAGAAACTAACACACCATTGTAAAGCAACTATACTCCAATAAAGATGTTAAAAAAAAATACTGTGTTAACAACTGTATTACAGTAATGTAGGCCACATTCATACCTGAAAAAGAATGATTAGAGAAGCTAAGGCTTCTTTTTCTGAGCAACCACCAGAACCGGTATTAAGCTAAGATGTTTAAATAGGTTATCTCATTTAATCCTGTCATAAAATCTCCATTCTTAAAATGAGGAAAAGAAGGCTTGAAGAAGAGACTCCCAAATTACACAGAAAAAAAAAAAGTATTGTTTAGTGCAAGTTTCACAAACTCAAATGTTCACAGGAGCCAAGCAGGTAAGACAAACGAATAAATTAGGTGTGGCACTTGCATATGAAACAAGAAAAATTTTCTTTGCCTCTAGAATTAAGAGTACAGCAACTTTCAAGTATACAATACAGTATTATTGACTATAATTTTATATGTTCTCACCACAAAAAAAGAAAGGGTAATTATGTGACATGATGGAGGTGTTAGCTAATGCTATGGTGTTAATCCTTTTGTAGGATATAAGTGTATCAAATCAACACGTACATCTTAAACTTAGACAATGTTATATATCAATTATATCTCAATAAATCTGAAAGAAGAAAAAGAGAACACTGTCTCCTTTTCCTTGAAAATCCCCACCCTCTAGATCCATCCTTCATTTTTGAAGGTACATTTTCTCTATTATAAGAAAGGCAACAATGTGAAAGAAATGGTCACTGCTTATTGTCCCAGCTTTGCAGTCAGGACAACAATATAGAAGGATAGATATTATGGCAAACTGTAGAGGTCATGTCTTGACTAAATGGAGGAGACAGAGTAACTCTCTAGTTGATAGTTCCCCTAGGATATGGACACATTTTTCAAGGGAAGATGCAAGTCTGGATTTTCACATGAAGTCCTTCAATTTTTAAATGCTGGCTCAAACAATTTAAAAATATAATACATAGGCCAAATAAAATACACCTGTGGATAAGTAAAAAAATGAAGATTCTGGATAGTGCACACCTGGGTTTGAAACCGAACTATGCCACATAACAACTATGTCCTTAGCTTCTCTAATCCTCAGTTTTCTCATTTGTAAAATGGAGATTAAAAATAGTACCTGTAAAAGAATCATTAAAAGGATTACATGAGATAAAAAGAAGCACTCAGTACACAGTAAATGGTCAATAAATGTTAGCTAATGCTAAGTAAATGCTAAGTAAATGAGTCAGGATTTAAACTAAAGTTTACCTTCCTCCAAAGCTCATACTTTTCACATTATATCACCATTTATTTAACCAGCTGAGGATCCTTCACCGTGATTTAAGGACCTCTCCTAATTTTGTTCCATCATGTAGTTGCTTTCCCCCCATATAATTGTGATTAATCCCCTGAACTTACTTTAGCTAGCACACTTAAAAAGCTAAACATTGGCTTTGGTCACCAATAAAAGAAATACCCAGAAAGTTTAGGCTCAACGGTATCACAAAAGTTGTGTGTGCATGTGAATGTGTGTATGTATGTGTGTGTGCGTCCCATATCTCACTCTGCATGCCAAGATGTTTACATATTCCTAAAACCAGCGTATTTTATGATCTCAAGATGGCTGCTAATGCATGGTATACATGCTTCCTTATCCACATGTAGCAGGAAAAGAGAATATCTTTACTCCTGAATTCTCAGCAAAACCCTGAATTTCACTTCTATTAGAACTAAGGTGACATGAGAATGGGATGGCAACCCCAGAACCAAAGCATACAATCAATGAAATGAACTGATCTGACTGGCTTAGTCTACCTAGGTTTTTGGCTTCACCACTAGATGCCCACAAGAGAAACTGGCAAGTGTTTTCAAAAGGGATTGAGGAGAGGGTTATAAAAGAAGATATCAACAAATGTCCACTAAACTGGTTTTGAAATTTTGTTTGTTTGGAGAATTGAAGGGTAAGTTTTATTACCAGGGGGTGTTGAGTTAGCCATGGACTGCACCAGTTATGCTCAGTGATAATTTTACATTAAATAATGCCACACTTTAACACAAAGTAAAGTGATACTTAGTATCACAAACTCTTACAGCTTAAAAACTACAAGAAATCTTAGAGAGCAGCTAATGTAACATATATATTTGATAGATAAATAAAAATGTTTCCTGAATAGCATAAATGTCATGCTTAACATCAAACTTAAAAGTTAACTGTAACTAGAATCCATATTTCTCTACTCATATTTATGTTTTCTTTGAGCAGCTTAGAAAAAATATACAAAACAAACCTCAATCTTTATAGAGAAAATTTAGATTGATAAAACATAAAGCAATTTTTAAACCAGACTTACATTCTCTAAGTACTTCTAAGAGAAGACAACTGATGGATCCCTGTTTGAGGGAGGAAATAGATAATAGTCTCTACATCTGCCTGGGCACATGCTATGGTCCCACATAGTCACTCATCTGGCTTGATATATTTTCAAGTTCTCCAGCCTATAATATGAAAAGAGAAAGGAGAAGAAGAAACAGAGAAAGGCGATGGGAAGGGAAGAGAAGGGAAGGGAAAGAAATAGCTTAATTACTAGCCCTTGTATTTTGTCAAAGGCGAATCTTTTTCAAGGTTTTCAGATTTAGAAAAAAAATTTATATTGTTCTCGGATTTTGTCTCTGCCAACATCAATAGCAGAATATTGTCAGAAGTGGTAAGCAATGCAATACTAATACAATGCAATACCATACCAGACCATACCATACCATGCCATATCATACCATACCATACAATGCAACACAATACTATATATATATACACACATATACAAATATATACATATATATGCTTCACTTGATAGGGAAACCAAATCCATTATAAAATCTACATGTTTACAAGTTTTTTGTTTGTTTAGGGATAACAATAGTAGTATGATAAACCTGTGTTCTATACTCCTAACTTGAAAGTTAAAACATTGTGTTTTTATAGCTTTCAAAGATATTCCATAATTGAACCCTCTAAAAGGTAAAGAATCTTGCATATCTTTACCAAGAAGAAAAATAAGCAAAGATTTTATAATGACTTTTCCCAAAACATACATTTCTCAATCTTACTATTCTTCCTGGTATTTTTCTCACATAAAAAAGTATGATTTATAGCCTAGACTTTTAATGGAATAATGATCCTAATGTTAAGATTAACTATGGTCTGGATGGAACTGCTGTGTCAAACAACAGAACACAGGTTGAAAAAAGCCAATTTGGGGTTTAAATTAAAGATTGAAAAAAAAACTTTTTTATTTCTCTGGAAATAATAGCCTTCTTGGACTACGTGATTATCATTGTGTCCCTAATTCACTGGTAAATAAAGATTTACAGAGTATATATGTGGCTGCACAGCAAATAATCTTTGAACTACTTTTACCACTAGTTCGACCGTTCGTTGGATGTTATTCATCAATGTTTCACTTCAGGGAAAAAATACTTGGAGCAGTGTGAAAATTATTTCTTTAACAGGTAGCACCACATTTCTTTTTGTGGAGGGAACCAACTTTGTGTAGGGAATGCAATGAAACAAAAGCGAGTTCGGGAAAAGTGAAAGTGGTGATAGGTTGGCAAAAACAAGCACAACAGAAGAAATATTTAAAATTCTCCGCACTGGAGAAAAAGAGATAAAGTATCCTCTTTTGGTTGCCTTTAATTACCTATCGTATACACAGAGAATCAAAAGTGGGGAAGGTGTGAGAACAAAGAAGAGAGAAGGAGGCACGAAGAGGGTGAGGAAACACAACCAGGGAGCCTGAAACTCAACTTCTGGAAATAGCTACAGGACTTCTAAAAACAGGCATGTCTTACTGTGAATTTTAAGTTCTATGTGTTTCTTCAGGGTAAAACTCTCCATCTACTCAAAAATTCAGGAAAACCTGGACACAAATTCCTTAAATAAATGGTTTGGTGAAAAGTGAGGGGGAAGGCTAAGAAGGCTGCTTCTTGGTTCATGTGGTGTGAAACAGAGACAGAGGCAGAATGGACAGACCATCCCCAAACTGACCTTATTCATCAGAAGATGATGACTTTATTCATCACTCATCTCAAGGACCTTAAATAGTATCTGGCATGTAGTAGGTGCTTAATAAATATTTGTTGGTTGAAGGAATGAATGCATGAATGAATTAATTAATTAATGGAGAATTTGAAAGGCAGCAGTGATTTTAAGAAAGTAAGCCCTTTGGGAACCATGCAAATCCTGGAGAGGTGGTCATACTGTTATATACGAAATGAAGTTTCAAGTAATCTTTTCCAAATCTTACAGGTCAATAAAAGCCTGTTTAACATCTAGTTTACATGTAGGTTAACATTTAAGACTTTTAAAAATCATTGTTTCAAGAATAAATATGACCAAAAGGTTTGTTTTTTTTTTAATCTTAAAGTATCTACTTTTGCTTGCCTTTAATTACCTATTGTACAGAGACTCAAAAGGTTTCTAAAGTTACTACTAAAAATAAATGTCCAGAGGATAATTTAAAACTACTGGAAGAAAAGCATCCTGAAATACAGCTTTATAGACACTCTAGTTAAACCAAAAACTCTATCAGGCTGATTTCAAAGTATTAAAGGGTTAAGGCTAACAAATTACCTTAAAACTTAGTGGCTTAAAAGAGCAAAAAATATGCATCACCTCCCAGTTTCTATGGATTGAAATGTAAGAACTACTTAGCCCAGTGATCCTGGCTTGGAGTGTCACAGGAGGTTGTAGCCATGATGTTGGCCACGGCTCAGTTTTCTGAAGGTTTGAATGGGCTGGAGGATTTCCTCCCAAGGTGGTTCATTCAAGTAGCTGGCAAGTCAGTACTGTTTCTTGGCAGAAGGACTCAGTTCCTCATTACAAGGATCTCTCCTTAGGGCTGCTTGAGTGTCCTCACAAGACAGGCAACTTCCACTTTCCAAGTGATTCAAAAGAAAGACAGAAGCTTCAGTATATTTTACAACCACCCTTGAAAGTGACACACCATGACTTCCACCACATTTGATTCATTAGAGGAAAGTCACCAAGTACAGCCCATAGTCAAGAGGAGGGAAATTAGGCTCCACATTTTATAGACAGGCGTGCCAAAGGTTTGGGGGACACATTTTAAAACCACCACAATTACTGTGAGTCAAAAATTTTAAGTATTCAGTTAAAAAGCTATATTTTAAATATATGTTGCACTTCAGTAATATAATGCAATTTAACAATTTAATGACCTTTTTTTTTTTTTTGGCTCCGTTGGGTCTTTGTTGCTGCTCGCGGGCTTTCTCTAGTTGCGGTAAGCGGGGGCTACTCTTCGTTGCGGTGTGAGGGCTTCTCATTGCAGAGGCTTCTCTTGTTGCGGGGCATGGGTTCCAGGTACGCAGGCTTCAGTAGTTGTGGCACACGGTCTTCAGTAGTTGTGGCACGTGGGCTTCAGTAGTTGTGGCTCGTGGGCTTTAGAGCTCAGTAGTTGTGGCGCACAGGCTTAGTTGCTCTGCGGCATGTGGGATCTTCCCGGACCAAGGCTAGAACCCGTGTCCCCTGCATTGGCAGGCGGATTCTTAACCACTGCGTCACCAGGGAAGTCCATTCACTGACTATTATTTTAGCAATTAGAAATGCATTATTTAGCAAATTAGAAGTAAAGTAGTCCGTGAAGAATATTCCTTTACTGTGTCACATTATTGAAGAATGTTGTTAAAATTAGATCTTAAACACAACTTCTTTAATGCCAAATCAGCAAGGTCTGCCAGGTTGATGAATTTTTATCTCATTTTTCCATCTTTATTCATTATTCCTGACATTTTTATTTAATTAAAACTTGGCCATCTCCAAATGAAATTGAAAATAGTTTTTAAAGACAGACATCAATGCTTTGCATTCTAACAAAGGACACCGTGTGTATAGTTTCATGCATGCATTCCCAGAAAATATGTAGGTATTTATAGGCACTGTAGTGTATCAGAATAAAATTGATAATTCATTAAAATCACTTTAAAGAGCTGTCCTTGCCATTGGGTTTGAAGATGAACTTCTAGCTCACGACATTTCCTTTTGAAGGAATCGCTTTAAGAACACAAGTTATATTAACCTTAATGTACATCACAACAAGAAATAAAAAATGTCATAGTAAAAACATTCAGTTGAAGAACTGCTACCCTTAGGCAACACAGAGAATGTTACCACCAGGCTTTGTAAAACAATAAGTATTTGATATCTTTTAGGGACCACTACTAAAGAGTTGTTATGAATGAGGATATTAGATCTTAAGATTCCTATATCTATTTGTGCTTTTGATTAATCACTTATAAATTTAAACAAAAAAAAATCATGGAGATTGTTGACATACAAGAAAGAAAATTAGCATTAAATATTAGAGATCTTTCCTAAATAATGCATTGTTTGAATAACCAGACTTGCTTTAATTAATATTTTCCATTGCATGTTTATTCATACCAGAAAGGGGAATAATTCATGTACAGACTATTGAACCAATTTTCTGCAAATGTTAGAGAAACAGTGGACACCTAATTTGACCAGAAATGGAAAAACATGACTGCTAGCTGATAATGATCATATTTTACTCTGAAATTATGGGTCAAAATTGTAATGTTTACCTCCCTACTTCACTTAAAAACTTGTTGTGCTATTTTCCCACGTGTAATCTCCTCAAGGAACTTCTAATGTCATTGAGGAAATTAGACCAGTATACATAGAAGGATCCCAGAATCCCGTTTAAGGCAGTATATGAAGAAGTCCTGGGTTTTAATGATTATGGTATAAGAGGTCACACAATTCCAACACTGAATGCACCTCTAATATATATATTAGTATCCCTTTAGCTGAGGCCCTATGAATAACATGATTCCTGTTAGAAATGGAAGTTATCAACAGATTTTTCAAAGGTTCTAAGGGCAATATAATTAGTAACAATAAAAGATATATAACCCATCAATAGTATAACATTTAACTGTTCATATACAAATTTTAATACTAACGAGCATCTCTTCCTCAAAGCAAGTCATACATAAGACTTACATTCCAAAAGGAGGACTCCATATGTACCTAGACCAAGCCAGAAACAAAAAATGAAAGTTTAATCTAGTGTTGTATTTGCAAGTTTTAATAACTGGAATCTTGAAGAAAGTAAATAATTCTGGGTTAACCTAAGTTTTCAGCATATTTGCCATTCATCACTGGGTAGAGTATAGTCAAATTTGATCTTTTGCATTGACAGGCATTTTTAACTATATATTTAAGGTAACCACAGAAAATAATATCATCCAACACTGATCCATCATAATAATTCATGATTAGTATTTTCTCAAAAAAAGACATTGAGTTATATGCTATTATAACCATATTAAATGCTTATTCATACTAATACAAAAAGAAAAACATAGTCACCTACTCACACAAAGATTTCTAACTTTATAATAGCTAATGATCTTCCTAATATTAAGAAACCTACAAAACTCTAGACTGACTCAGATGCTCCACTGCAGACTAAACATTCTCGAATAAAAACCAGAGCTGGGCAGTAGTTAAAGCAGCAAAAACAAGTTTTACTCAGGACTATCGCAATAAGGTAAAAGTGACTCAGTACCAAACCTGGATTAATTGCAAATACAGGGCAAGTGGGAATATACAGCCCAGGAGTGGAAGGGGAGGGAGGGTAGTGGATGGAAAATTATTAAGAGGAACACCAGGGATAAGGAGAATTTCACCTAAACTGACCTAACAGGGTTCTTTGCTGAAGATAGGCCAGGGTAATTAGGCATCATCTGGGGGTGGTGAAGGATGAAGAACCTGATCAGATATAGAGGGTGATCAGATATTGAGGATGGGGGTCTCTTGCTAAACTGACTTGGCAGGGTTCTTGCTAAAACTGGATTTTACAAGGAAGTATACAGGTGAGTCCAGGAGAAGGTTCAGGAGCCTAACTAAAGTTTGGTCAATCAAGCAAAGAATCTGTCAACATAAACATAGATGATTTTAGGATACATACTGTAGTGATGTACAATCACTGCATGATCATTTTCATAGTTAACATCTAGTTTCAAAAAGTTCTAAGTGTGAACACACTTATCAGTAGAGTTTAAAAGAAAAAACTACAGTCATCCTTCAGTATGTATGGGGGATTGGTTCCAGGATCCCCCACAGATACCAAAATTGGACGGTGCTCAAGCCCCGCATATAAAATGGCATAGCATTTTCATACATAACCTACGCACAACTCCCATATACTTTAAATCATCTCTAAATTACTTATAATACCTATTGCAATGTAAATGCTATGTAAATAGTTGTAAATAAAATGTAAATGCTATGTAAATAGCTGCAGGCATGGTACAAACTCAAGTTTCGCTTTTGGAACTTTCTGGAATTTTTTTACAATACATTTTTAATCCACAGTTGGTCGAATCCATGGATACAGAACCTGCAGATACAGAGGGCCAACCGTATTTTTTTTCATAATTGTGAGCACATGGAAGGTCATTCTAAACATATTTTCAAAGTTCAAAACTGTAAAGAAAGAGGCTGATAGATTTGAAAACATAAACATTTCAGAAATTTGAATAATAAAATGCCATTATCAATGTTTACAAAAGACACACTGGCCTCAGCACTAGTCCATTGATCCAATAAGAAGCCTCCACCTTAGAATTTCTTATATTCACTGTTGCCCCTACTAGGAACTCTGTTGCTCAGGTCTCCAGATGTCCTTATTTCTCTCACTTCCTTCAAATTACTACTCAACTGTCACTTTCTCAGTGGGGCCTTTCATGACCACTTTATATAAAATAAATGACACGCCTCCCCAAAAGAAGCAGGTATTCTTATTCCCCCTTACCCTACTTTATTTTGTCCAGAGCATTAGTCCCCATCTGACATACTTTGTACTTAGTTGTTTGTTTATTTTCTGTCTCCATTCCCACTCCAAATAAAAGCATGATCCATGAGGTTAAGGACTTCATTTTGCCACTGCCATATCCCCGGTAACTAGAATGGTTGCTGCTCCATAGTCTGTGCTCAATAGGTTTTCATTAAATGAATTCCTAAAAGAAAAAAAGGATTTTAAAATATTGCTACATGCTGCCAGATTACCTTCCCAAAATGTTGCAGCAATCACCACTATATGTAAGAATGACTGTAACTGCTTCCCCATACTTTCACCAACACTAGACATTATCAATCTATTGTGTATTTATTTATTATCAAAAGGATAGGTGTAGCTTTTATCAAATGAATAGTCAAACCTAATTTATAGCCAGGAGTATATATTTTTGTTGATAGAGTCCTATGTAACACACTATACAGCATGCAAACAGAAACAATGCAGATAAAGTTTCCGAGTTAATATCCTCAATAGTTCATGCTCGTGCCTTTTAGCTCTAAGAATTAAAATGCAAATAAAATACATCTTCAGGGGAACCTGTGGAAGGCAGTAATCCCTCCATTTCAAGAAAGCATCTTTCAGCCAGCACCATCCTTCTGTGAAATAAGCAATTTCTCTGGCAGGTCTGAAAGAAAGAATGAGAAAAATGAGAGGATCACTCATTATAACTGCCCTCCTGGAATCCTTTCAAGAATATGCTTCCATGATGATAAAGAGAATTCAGAGGCTAAGAGGCACTCTACTAAGATTTACGGGAGGTTTGGAATAGATCCACATGAAAGATAAATACAAATTGCAAAAGAAAGACGGATGTGGCAGTGGTAAAGACATTCCTCATGTGACATGGAAGACCCCAAGGAACAGTGATTCCGGGGATGCAAACTCAGCCTGATGAATAGCTCTTGAGAATGACAGTTGTAAAAGAACATCGAGCAATTGGAAGACCTATGGGGAAATTGGCTTAGAATCTGAAACTAGATGGTCTGTATGATAAAGTTTCTAAGGCACAGATTATCTTTAAAACATCTCAGTGTTCAAAGACCACTGCCATACCCAATGTAGAAATTACAAAGATGGGCCATTCTTTGCATAGTTCTGAGTTAATACAAATAATAGCATAAACCAAAATTAAAACAACTTTCTGCCATTCTTTTCTTTTTAAGTTAGTCTTTCCTCTCATATTTAATAGGATTTTAAAAAGTAAAATAGCTGTCTTTCCAAATTGCAAACTATAGATGTTCTATATAAACGCCAAATAGTCAGGCTTACTTCTAATATTAGCCAAATTCCCCATCTGAGAGACAGAACTTAAGCTGGCATTAAAGCAAAAAAATAATAATAATAATTAATTAATTAACTACTGCCAGATTACAGAAGACTTGGATCATTTCAATGATGTTGCCAACAGATGGCAAATTCAGAGCAATGGGAGGTAATGACAAAATAATTACTTCTCAAGCCAAGATCCAAGCTAAGAGTGTGCTCTCTGAGAAACAATGATTCTGCTCACTGCTGAGGGAAAAGACATACACACACAAATATTAGGAGAAAAATAATCAAATCTATAGAAATTAAGGCTGAGAACTAAGGTTAAAAATATTCTAGTAGAAGGAAAGGAAAAAGGGAAGGAATATTTTAAATATGCCAATTAAGAATAAAATTATATTAAAATTATTCAATGGTAATAATGCTGACCTTTTTAAAGCAGTATATATATAGTCCATGTCCTTTTACAAGTATGTCCTCATTCAACCCACAGGAACGCTATGAGCTTGATTTTATTATTACCCACATTTTACAGATAAGGAAACTGAGGGATAAAGAAGTTAAATAACCTTCCCAAGGTCACAACTTGTAAGTGGTAGAGCCAAGATTCATTGCTAGACGTTCTGATTCCAGAGACCCTATCCTGGACATCACACCACTATGTATCAGGTTAAATGTTGCATGTAAACACCCAAAAGGCAGTTTAACTTTCTGTTTGAAGGCAACCCAGCTCTGTAAGCCTAGTTCACTATGACAGCATTGCTCTGCTCGCATAAAACTCAAAGATTCATTGATTCAAACATTTAATTAGCACTACGTATAACACAAACATCACATCAGGCACTAGAGAGATGACAATTTATTTCCAGCTCAGGAACAGCTTATAGCCCAGCAGGAAATAATACAGATATGTAAACAAAAATAATCATAATGTGATACAGGAAGTGACATCCTATGAGGTACATTTAAAATATAAAAAGTTACAGACTTACCAAAATACTATTGCATTTTTATCTCACGCAGGGAGCGGGAAATGAGAAGAGAGAAAAGGATAAGAAAGAAATAATGGCTGAAAGCTTCCCAAACCTGAGGAGAGATTCGGATATTCAAGTTCATGGAGCATATAGGTCATGTTAAAACTTCAATTCAAAATAATCTTCTCCAAGACACAGCATAAGAAAATTGCCTAAAATCAAAGTCAAAAAGAGAGTTTAAAAAGCAGCAAGAAAAATCAAATTTTTTTCATACAAGGAAACCTCCATAAGGTTATTAGCAGATTTCTCAGCAGAGACATTACAGACCAAGAAAGAATGGGAAGATATATTCAAAGTGGTGAAAGAAAAAAAACTGCCATCCCAAGAATACCCAGCGAAGTTATCCTTCAGAAATGAAGATGAGATAAAGAATTTCCTAACACCTACCTCACAAGAAACACTGAAAGCAATTCTTGAAGATGAAATGAAAGGATACCAACTAGTAACATGAAAACTTATGAAAATAAATAGCATACTAGTGAAGGCAATATATAATCAAATTCAGAATACACTAATACTGTAATATGGTGGTATATTAACCACTTAACGCTAATATAAAGGTTTAAGAACAAAAGTAATAAAAATAGCTATAGTTACGATAACTTATTAATGGATACACAATATAAAAAGATGTAAAGTGTAACATCAAAAATATAAAATGTGGAGGGGGAAATGAAACAGTAGACTTTTCATATGCAATTGAAGTTTAGCTGTTATCAGCTTAAAACAGACCGTTATAACTATAAGATATTTGAGGTAAGCCTCAGGGTAACCACAAAGCAAAAACCTCTAGTAAATACATGCAAGATAGAGAAAGACATTAAAATATACTGCCATGGAAAATAATTAATTTACAAAGGAAGACAGCAAGAGAGGAACAAAGGAATAAAGGAATTACAAAACAGCAAGAAAACAATTAATGAGATGGCAACAGTAAGTACTTACATATCAATAATTACTTTAAATGTAAATGGCTGAATGGAGACAAAATAAGACCCAACCATATGCTGCCCACAAGAGACTTACTTCAGCTTCAAGGACACACATAAGCTCAAAGTGAAGGGATGGAAAATGTTATCCCACACAAATGGATACCAAAAGACAGCGGGGTAGCTATACTTATAGCAGACAAAATTAATAGACTTCAAGTAAAAAATAGTAACAAGAGACAAAGAAGGTCATTATATAATGATAAAGGGTCAATTCATTAAGATAATATAACAATTGTAAGTATATATGCATCCAACATCAGAGCACTTAAATATATTAAGCAAATATTAACAGATCTGAAGGAGTAATAGACAATAATATAATAATAATAGTAGGTTACTTCAACATCCCACTTCAAAAATGGATAGATTAATCCAGACAGAAAATCAATAAGGAAACATTAAATTTGAACTATACTTTAGACAAAACAGACCCGACAAATATATACAGACATTCCATCCAACAGCAGCAAAATACAGTTTTCTCAAACACACATGGCATATTATCCAGGATAGGTAATATGTTAGGTAACAAAACAAATATCAAAAAATTTAAAAACACTGAAATTATACCAAATATATTTTCTGACCACAATGGAATGAAACTAGACATCAATAACAGGGGAAAAATGGGAAAATTTATTAAAATGTGGAAATTAAACAAGATGCCACTGAACAACCAATGGGTCACAAGAAATCAAAAGGGAAATCAAAAAATACCTTGAAATGGATAAAAATGAAAAAATATACTAAAACTTATGGGATGAAGCAAAAGCAGTGCTAAAAGGGACGTTTATAGCAATAAATGCCTATATTAAGAAAAAAGAAAGATCTCAAACAACCTAACTTTACACCTTAAGAAACTAGATAAAGAAGAATAAACTAACCTCAAAGTTAGAAGAAGGAGGACATAAAAAAAGATCAGAACAAAAATAAATGAAATAGAGAATGAAAAACACAGAAATGATCAATGAAACTAAGAAATGATCAATGAAACTAACAGCTGACTCTTTGAAAAAATAAACAAATTTGACAAACCTTTAGCTAGTATCACCAAGAAAAAAATGAGTACTCAAACAAGTAAAATTATAAATGAAAAAGGCAACAGTACAACTGATAAAACACAAAGGATCATAAGAGACTACTATGAATGATTATATGCCAACAAATTGGACAACCTAGAAGAAATTAATTAAATTTTTAGTAACAAACAACCTACTAACCCTGAACCATGAAGAAATAGAAAATCTGACAGGTCAGTAACCAGTAAAGAGATTGAAGCAGTAATCTAAAACCTCCCAACAAGGAATATCCCAGGACCAGATGGTTTCCCCGATAAGTTCTACCAAACATTTAAATAAGAATGAATGCCAATCATTCTCAAACTCTTCCAAAAAATTGAAGAGGAGGCAACATTTCCAATCTCAGTTTTCTAGGCTAGCATTACTTTATACCAAAGACAGATATGGGGCTTCCCTGGTGGCACAGTGGTTGAGGGTCCGCCTGCCAATGCAGGGGACACGGGTTTGTACCCCGGTCTGGGAGGATCCCACATGCCGCGGAGCGGCTGGGTCCGTGGGCCATGGCCGCTGGGCCTGCATGTCCAGAGCCTGTGCTCCACAACGGGAGAGGCCATGACAGTGAGAGGCCCATATACTGCAAAAAAAAAAAAAAAAAAGACAGATATGGATACTACAAGAAAAGAAAACTACAGGCCAATATCCCTAATGAATATAGATGCAAAAATTCTCCAAAAAACACTAAGTAACCAAATTCAACATCACATTAAAAGAATTTTAGGACTTCCATGGTGGCACATTGGTTAAGAATCTGCCTGCCAATGCAGGGAACACAGTTTCGAGCCCTGGCCCAGGAAGATCCCACATGACGCAGAGCAACTAAGTCCACACACCACAACTACTGAGCCTGTGCTCTAGAGCCCACGAGCCACAACTACTGAGCCCATGTGCCACAACTACTGAAGCCCACGCACCTAGAGCCCATGTTCCACAAGAAGAGAAGCCACTTCAATGAGAAGCCCACGCACCACAACAAAGAGTAGCCCCCGCTCTCCGCAACTAGAGAAAAGCCCGCGTGCAGCCACGAAGACCCAATGCAGCCAAAAATAAATTAATTAATAAATTTATTAAAATAAAATAAATAAAAGAATTTTATGCCATGATCAAGTGGGATTTATCCCTGAGATGAAAGTGTGGCTCAACATACAAAAATCAATAAATGTGATACACCATATTAATAAAATGAAAGATTAACATCATATGATCTCAATAGATGCAGAGAAAGCATCTGACAAAATTCATCATTTCATGATAAAAACTCTCAGCAAATTAGGTATAGAAGGAATGTACCTCAACATAATAAAGGTCGTTATATGATAAGCCCACAGTTAACATCATACTCAACAGGGAAAGGTTGAAAGCTTTTGCTCTAATATCAGGAGCAAGATAAGGGTGCCTACTCTCACTACTCCTATTCAACATAGTACAGAAAGTCCTAGCCAGAGCAATTAGGCAAGAAAAAGAATAAAAGGCAAAAGGCATCCAAACTGGAGAGGAAGAAATAAATTGTCTTAGTTTGCTAACGACATGATCTTGTATATAGAAAATGCTATAGAAACTACCAAAAAAACTGTTAGACCTGATAAACAAATTCAGTAAAGTTTCAGGATAGAAAATCAACATACAAAAATCAATTGCATTGGTATATACTAACAATGAACTATCTGAAAAAAAGATAAAGAAAACAATCCCATTTACAACAAAGTCAAAAACAATGAAAACTTAGAAATAAACTTAACCAAGTGAAAGATCTAGACACTGAAAACTATAATACATTCATGAAGAAATTAAAGAAGCCACAAATAAATGGAGAGAGATCCTGTTTTCATAGGTCAGAACTAACTAACATTGTTAAAATGTCCATACTACCCAAAGCAATCTACAGATTCAGTGCAATCCCTAACAAGTTTCCAATAGCATTTTTCACAGATATGGAAAAAACAACTCTAAAATTGTATGTAACCACAAATGACCCTGTACAGCCAAAGTAATCTTGAGAAAAAACAAAGCTAGAGGTACGATACTTCCTGATTTCAAACTATATTATAAAGCTATAGTAATCAAAACAGTATGATACTGGAATAAAAATAGACACATAGACCAATGAAATAGAATCAAGGATGCAGATTGAAACCCTTGCACATGTGCTCATATAATTTTTGACAAGGGAAGCAAGAATACTCGATGGGGAAAGAATAGTCTCTTCGATAAATGATGTTGGAAAAAAATGGATAGTCACATGCAAGAGAATGAAACTGGACCCCTATATTACACCATTCACAAAAATGCAATGCATTAAAGACTTAAATATAAGGTTTGAACTGGTAAAATTCCTGGTAGAAAATACAGCGAAATGCTCCTTGCCATAGGTCTTGGCAATGATATTTTTGGATGTGAAACTAAAAGCACAAGCAACAAAAGCAAAATCACCAAGTGGGATTATATCAAATTAAACAGCTTCTGCACAGCAAAAGAAACAATCAACAAAATGAAAAGGCAACCTATGGAATGGAGCACATGTATGCAAACCATATATTTGATAAGGGGTTAATATCCAAAATATATAAGGAACTCATATAACTCAATAGCAAAGAAAAAAATCTGATTTTAAAATGGGCAGAGGACTTGAATAGACATATTTCCAAAGAAGATATACAAATAGCCAACAGGTACATGAAAAGTTGTTCAACATCATTAATCAACAGGGAAGTGCAAAACAAAACCACAATGAGATACTACCTCATACCTGATAAAATGACCATTATCAAAAAGACAAGAAATAGCAACTGTTGGTAAGGATGTAGAGAAAAAGGAGCCCTTGTACACTGTTGGAAGGAATGTAAATTGGTGCAGCCATTATGGAAAACAGTATGGGGGTTCCTGAAAAAATTAAAAATAGAACTACCATATGATCCAGAAATTCCACTCCTGGGTATTTAACTGAAGAAAACAAAAGCACTAATTCAAAAAAATATATGCACCCTCATGTTTACTGCAGCATTTTTTACAATAGCCAAGATATGAAAATAACCTAAGTGTCCATCAATGAATGAACGGATAAAGATGACATGATTATTATATATATATACACATATATATGTATGTGTATATCTATACATATATGTATATATACACATATGTACATGTATATACATATATTATACTACACACACACACACACAATGGAATACTATTCAGCCAGGAAAAAAATGAAAGCTACCATTTGCAACAACATGGATGGAACTTAAGAGCATTGCGCTAAGTTAAATGAGTCAGATAGAGAAAAACAAATACCATGTGATCTTATTTAATATGTGAAATTTTAAAAAACAACAAATGAACAAACAAAAACTAGTTCATAGACACTTGCCAGAAGTGGGGGGTAGGAGATAGGTAAGTGGGCAAAGGGGGTCAAAATAAATGTCATGGAGATGTAATGTACATCATGAGGATTATAGTTAATAATACTGTGTTGCATATTTGAAAGTTGCTGAGAGTAGATCTTAAAAATCTTGATCACAAGAAAACCAATTGTAACTATGTATGGTGATGGTGATGGATGTTAACTAGACTTACTGTGGTGATCATTCTGCCATATATACAAGTATCAAATCATTATGCTTTATACCTGCAACTTATGTTATATGTCAATTATAATGATAATACCTCAATTTTAAAAAAGTATTCAAATATAAAGTGCAGGCTACAGCAAAAGAAAAGGCAAAAAAATTTTTTTTACATAAGCAGTTCTCTAGTTGATAACATTTTTTGCCACAGGGGCTTAGATTAACAATTCTAAACAACTATGTATGTATACTGGAATTGAACAATGAAGTAAATGGATGGTGGGTGGTGGGAGCAGGTTTTTCACTATTTGAGAGGAAATTATAGAGAAGCAAGGGGACAAGACTAGAATGACTCTTGTGGTAATG
Source organism: Stenella coeruleoalba (assembly GCF_951394435.1). NCBI lineage: Eukaryota > Metazoa > Chordata > Mammalia > Artiodactyla > Delphinidae > Stenella > Stenella coeruleoalba. Next base: position 139,053,500 of record NC_137148.1, read on the forward strand.
GATTAGAATGGGAGACATCAGTATAAACTCACGTTTAGCTTAATATAAATATAGATGGAAATGTATAGGAATACTTACAGATATGTGTAATCTCAATCTGACCTGGAGAATATTCTGCAAAATACATGAATAGTACTCCTCAAACTATCAAGGTCATCAAATACAAGGGAAGTCTAAGAAGCTGTCACAAACAAGAGGAGCCTAAGGAACCATGACGTGTAAATGTAATGTGGTATCTTGGATGGGATCCTGGAACAGAAAAAAGACATTAAACGACAAAAACTAAAGAAATCTGAGTAAAATCTGGACTTTAGTTGGTAAGAATGTATCAATGCTGGTCCATCAGTTGGGCTAAATGTATCATACTAATGTATATATTAATAATAGGGGAAACCAAGTATGAGGTATTATGGGAACTCTCTGTACTATCTTCACAACTTTTGTGTAAGTCTAAAACTACTATAAAATGTAAACGTTTATTAAATATAAACATCTATCATAAGAAATAAAAAGAATTTAAAGAATGTATGAATCAAATTGAATATTTTTACATTTATGAGTTTCTAAAAAGAAAAATAGCATCCTATGAATATGTACCTCCAAGTATTACGTGGTTAAGTACCTTAAAAACTTATACACGGGAAAGATGGACATTTTTCTCAATATGTAAGAATATTACAAGAATAGGGCAACTTTTTAGCAAATTCCAAGAAGCAGGACTTCTGAAAAAAATAAAGGACTCAAGTAAAAAGTTGCAGGACAAACCTGAAGTGGACAGAATTGGTATTATTAAAGAATAAGACTGTCTCCCTGAATGACTCTCGATTCCTAGGAAGGCTTGTTCTTATTTTCTAACCAAAACTTTCAAAAAGATGGGCTTGAAATGAACTGCCAAAGACTGAATGGACAGTGGTCAATTGTCAAATCAACTGAACAAAAGAGGATCATGGACTCTCAGAGCTGGCAAAGTCACCAGGGTCAAACCTTTATTTCTTACATGAGGAGGCTGAGATGCAGAGAGATGAGGTGTCTTGTCCTACAAAATACGTGCAGCTGCTGATTCAGGATTCTAGAGCCGAATTCCCTCTGTCTCCAGGGCCATGCTTCTCCCAGTGTATAACACCAGTGACAGCGAATGACTGCTACCTGTTACTTCTTATAGCCATTGCTTCCCCAGTACACTCTCATTCTCTCCCTTCTCTTGGGATAGACAAAGGTTTTTCTATCGCAATCCACTTACTCATTGAGCATATACAGAGACTCAAATAGTTCTCTATGCAGTACCCCATGCATCCTCTACCCAGGATAAGAATTGACACAATCGATAACAGTAAACTTCTAGTCCATTCCTAAAAGACAAGAAAAGGTACTAATATAAAGCAGCTATGCCCTAAGGTGACAAGTTAATACTGGAACTGGAGTGAACAGCCTCCTACCATAATAAACCCAGAAACTTCATTAAAGTAATGTTTGCTTATTAAACTGGAACTAATTAAAAGTAATCAACAAAAAAGTGATCTATTTCTTCTACTATATTAATTCAATTTGGATGAGAATAATCTATACCTCAAATTAATCACTTCAGTGGGAGTTGGTTAAAACAGTTAGGTTTTCCAGCCTATCAATTTTTAAACTAAAATGGAGAAAAACACAAAAGCAGTTCAGTTTAAATAAAAGTACTTTGAAGCTTTGAACTTCAAAATAATCAGATATTGAGCAGACATAGCTATTTTTCCAACGTAGATCCTAATTAGTTTTCTTCGGTCTGAGGCTGAGATGCATCTAATAAACTTGCAAATTTAGCAATTATCTGCAAAAATCTTTTCCTTTAAATAACTTGAGAGTTGTCTCCTGGGACTAAAAATATACGCAACAGATAGAGAAATGTTTAAAAATGACAAATTTGCCTGACTAAAATATACTTAGAAATGTGAAAAATCTGTGCTTAAATAAGTTACCTCAAAATTGCATCACGTGACCATGAATTTCAAACTTATTAAACTTTCAAAATCTCAAAGGTGTAAGGAAAATGTCAGCAGTTCCTGGCAAGCAAGAGTAAACTTTATACTATGATAATGCTTCACAGACTGCAAAGTCTGAATTTCAGAGCAGAAAGAAATCTCAGCAACCACCTAAATGAAATTCTGTGTTTCACATTTGTTTATTATACTTACAATCTGAGTTAACTCCCAGAAGGGACAAGGGTAGTTGGGATTAAAACCCCAGGGTACTGCCTGCTCACTCAGTGCTTGCCACCTCTTCCCATCATAACGTGCAGCCCCCTCAGTTTCCTCTCTTCAGAGCTGGGTGGCTGCCAGGTTTATATAACAAAGAAACCTGCAATCCCTCATCCTCATCTGTTTTCTTGGTTCCTCTTCACCCTAAAAGTCAAGACTATTTACTTTGGGATCTTTATTTCCTCATAGAGCACAAGCCCTGACTGTTTGCTTTCTAGCTTAAAGCAATAGGTCTAAAATATAATACAACCTTTATTCTTTTCCTTCTAAAATAGGGTGACAGTAAGTAAAATATATCTTTCAGATCCAGGACAAGCAAAGGAGAAGTTATTAAAGTATATGCCAATTAACAAATAATCATACTAAGTGGAGCTCCCCTCAGTGACTCAACATAGTTGTTTTTGTTTTTGTTCCGCTCCGCGGAACATGGGATCCTCCCGGACCGGGGCACAAACCAGTGTCCCCTGCATCGGCAGGCGGACTCTCAACCACTGCGCCACCAGGGAAGCCCAACAGAGTTGGTTTTGTTGCAAAGAAGCAGGCTCTGGAGTCAGACTTCCAGAGACCTTAAATCCTGCTTCTCCCACTGATCAACTGTGTGACTTTAAGCTCGATGTTCTTCTTACCACATCCTCACCAGTTTTATATTTCAAAAATAAAAAGGAAAGAAAATATCAATATACATATATTTATATATCTGAAATTATAAAAATATGTAATTATATATAAAATTATATATATAAGTCCCTGGATTACTGCCTCAATGCCTCTTTTTAAAATGTCAAATAACACATTATTTCATTACTTTTTATCTTTCAGGGGTTATCTCTGCTATACTAAACATGTGTCAGTCAGCCTATTATGTAATCCAGGGGCTACTTACACAAGTTCCTTAAAATTTCCAAGTCTCAGGTTTCCTCATGTATAATCCTTAAAGAATAAAAGGAGACAACAACTATTCTGCTATGAGTTAAATGTAGAGATTTAGCAGACTTTTCACCCTCTTCTAGTCTTCTCCCTTTATAACAGAGGCTAGAATCTTAGGAACTATATTTCTCAGACTCCTTTGCCAATGTGATTCTAGATATAGTTTAGTTTCTACAATTCGGGTGAGTTTTGGAAGACAAGACAGCTACAGTACATTACTCTTCCTTTGGTAGTAGCAGGTAATCGTGTGACCTCTGGCATACATAATGCTTCACAGAGGCCTCTGGATATTTCCCACCCCCATCCCCACCCACACCTCAGCATTACCTATCTTCATGCTACAAGTTGTCTTTTCCTAACATGGCAAAAGCAGCAACCTCTTGATCCTCTAAAGATCTAGAGCCAACAGAAAGTCAGTGACTTTTCCTGACCTTCACTCTTCAAGCCCATCCAATAATTTTGTAATCAACTAATCACCTGTATTAAATTCCTCTCTTCACAAAATACTTAGAATAATGTCTGTTTTCCTGACTGCCCTGACTGATAAACCTATAAAGTATTCGTCACAGTGCAGTGCCTAGCACAGAGTAGGCACTCAATAAAGATAACTTGTAATGGTAGTAGTAGTAATAGCCACAGCAGGAGGAGGAGTAGAGGCAGTAAACTAAATACCCACATTTTCAAACAAAACAAGGATAAAGTACCACACAAATTAGGGGAAGTTCTGGATTATGGAAATCATAAGAGAAACGCTACCTTAGTTTTTAGAATTTGATGCAATAATTCAATTCAGCTGTCATGCTATTTTGTTGAACAATATATGGATTTGCAAGTATTGTTTGTGTATTTTATATCCTTGTGATTTGGAAGAATGATCTCTAGACAAGAAACCAGGAAATCTGGATTCAAATCTCACTCAGCCAATTTTTAAACTGTGATCTTGTAGAAGTCAGTTTTTGGTGCTTCAGTTTTCAAATCTGCAAAACGAAGTAGTCGAACCAAATGCTCAGTGAGGGCCTATGTTCTGCTTTTTTAACTAAGTATGTGAAGGGCTTTAAGGTCCTTGAGGACGATTGCCCAAAGTCATTTAAATATTCCCCTGAAATCAAATGTATGTGATTAATTTTCCTAAGAAAGAAAGCATTTGCATATCAAAAGGTATTTTTCATTTTAACATAGCCTAGCTCCTGTCCCAATTATCACCAAATTTTTATTAATAAAGTAATGCTGTCTCATTTCAACCAATTTACTGTGGAGAGAAAAGAGACAGACCTGAAAAGTATCCATTCATTCCAGCTCCATCTCAGACAGCAATTATACACTGGTCTTTTCAATCATCAAATCCAAACAAACAAGTAGCTCCTAGTTTAAAAAAAAAAAAAAAGGAAAAAGTAGAGGAGAGAGAGATGAGAGAGATGCAGAGAAAGAAAGACAGAGACAGAGAGACAGAAACAGAGATGAAGACACAAGAGAGAATATGGAAACATTTTGAAAAGTACAAAACACTCAATAAATGTAAATATAGGCAGCTTCAACCACCCACTGGAGAATTAATTAACCAATCAATGAATTCTACTTCTTTATGTTGCTTGAAAGTTTAAATTACCTAAGGCAGTCCAGCAGACAGTGGTGAGAGCATGAGCTTTGAGTCCAAGCAGACACAACTGAATGTCAGATTCAGTAATCACCGGCTGTTTTAACTGTAAACAATTTGACCTCCATGTGCCTCCGTTTCTCATTAGTAACATGAGAATAACAGTAATATCATAGGATTGTTGTGTGGATTAACTGACAAAATACATGTCTACACATGCACTTATCAAGGTATTTAGTATAGAGTAAGTGCTCCATACCTGCTAGTTATTGGTAGAAATTGCCCCTCCCACCTGAGTTGTTCCACTTCATGAACTATCCTTAGCTAACCCATTGGTGCCTTTTGCAGCAATGTCATTATTCTAAGCCCAGCTCTGTAGGGCTAAACTGATTTCAGCCTACCACATGTGAAGATATGCTGAAAGGAAAAACCAGAACAAATCAGAAAGTAAATTAAACTTACTAAGTTGACGCTGAAGTTGAATTATAAAGGAAAAGTATGATCTTTTTAAGTGATTAGGAATACTCTATTCAGTCACAACTCAATCTTTTAATCTGCTTTTATTTTCAGCAGATGCTTACCCATTCAGTCCTAATTAAATTATAAAAATGACTGTGCACCTGACAAGACCAACACATGTGCTGACACTTCCACATGAGCATGACTGATCAGATAACCTTCAGTGACAGAGGATTTTGCAAAATCTAAAAGAAAGAGGGAAAAGATACAAATCCAAGGGGCCTCAGAAAAATATTTCTCAATATACTAATAAACTGGTGTCTTATCAGACAGTTATTCTCAAAGTGTGGTCCATGGCCCTTTATGGGCTGTCACACACTTTACAGTGGGCCATGAACTTCTCCAATTCAGTGGCAATATCATTAACAAATATTCCTTAGATGTAATATGTGCTATTAACTATTCTAGATGCTGAGGATACAGCAGTAAATAATATAGAACAAGCCCTTGCTCTCCTGGGCTTACTTTCTAGTGTCCAGAGACAGACACATAAAAATTAATAATATATATTCTGTGTCAGACGATGATAAGTGCTTTGGAGAATAATAAACAGTGAAGGTGTATAGAATTGCCATGGTGGGGAGCAAGTTTCAATTTTAAATAGAATAGTCAGGGAAAGGCTTACCAAGATGATAACATTTGAGTAAAGATCTCAGTGAGGTGAGTTGTAAGCCATTTGCATATTTGGGGAAAGAGAATTCCAGGCAGAGGGAAGAAAAAGGCAAAGACACTGGGGTGAGGAAGTATAAGGAAGTCAGCGTGGCCAATCTTTTTTCTAACTCCTTTTTTCACTCAATGCAGTAAGTGCACCATGGAATATTTTGACTTTCCCAAAACGACCTCCCCAAAATCAGGAAAGTCCTCTGAGGCACTGCTGCAAGTTGAGCCCTGTACAGTGGAGACCTGGGCAAATTACTCAGAACAACATGATACCATTAAAAAAGAAGCATGTCCAATGAAGATTCATTTTGTGCTGGTATATGCTTCAAGGCACTTCCCTAACTTTATCTCATAAGAACTCCAAGGACTGAGCCACCATCTCCCTCCAGAGCCACCCTGATTTCTATATTTGGGTTACTTTCCTACACAGTTTGCCATGGACTGATATACAGTTTTAAGACTTCTTCCCTTCCTTTCCCTGCCCCTTCTTTAGACAGATTCTTTAAAGGTTTTCCCTGTGATTTTACCAATAACAACTCTTGGAAAAGCAAGGGGAATTAATAGCATAATAAACACAGGGATCCTACCAAGTTGTAAGACAGGACACGGGGAGGGGGAAGGGTAAACTGGGATGAAGTGAGAGAGTGGCATGGACATATATACACTACCAAATGTAAAACAGATAGCTAGTGGGAAGCAGCGCACAGGGAGATCAGCTAGGTGCTTTGTGACCACCTAGAGGGGTGGGATAGGGAGGGTGCGAGGGAGACTCAAGAGGGAGGAGATATGGGGATATATGTACATGTACAGCTGATTCACTTTGTTATAAAGCAGAAGCTAACACACCACTGTAAAGCAATTTTACTCCAATAAAGATGTTAAAAAAAAAAGAAGCATGTCCAAATGAATTTCATATCATAGTCTCTTAACTCTGGAAAATACAAGCCCTGTGAATAAAAACTAAAGAATAGCAACCATGTAATAATGGCACTCATTCAATAGTCAGCAAATGTTTGGTAAGCATGAATTATGTTTCAGATATTATTCTTTATATTATTATTAGGAATACAAATAAGTAGACCATTTCCTCTCATCCTGGGCTTGGACAGATAAAAGGGACACATTCACAGAATCATGTGATAAAACAATTCATGCACATGGAATCAACTTTCCATCCCAACAAGTGCCATCAGGAACATTCTGAAGACAATTTCCTTTGGAGTCTCACATTATAGCCATGGTAATCTCCATTTACAGACAATCCTGGGATTATCAACTTAATATTATTCACAAGTACTGGATAGCACAGGTTCTAAAAATAGATGTAAACAGATTAGATTCTGTGTTCCTAGCAGAGATAAATTTCACATAAAGCAAGCAAGAAATAAAAAGGTACTCTGGAGAAAAAACTTTCCACTTACCCTTGGGCTGGACAACCCTTTGGTATTTTATGGATGCAGAAAATAGCACAGACAATTCCCCCTTGTCTTCTATTCCCATGGTGAACATCTGCTGCATTTATCTTTCCACAGTCCATTCTCCCCTTCTCTTAAAGAATCATTTCCTTTTCCACTCTGAGTCTGTTACTTTGATTATGACTCACAACTCCAGTGGTAAGCAAGTGACTGAGATTGAACCAGAGTATTTCCCGTGCCCTTGCAGGGCCAGCTTTACAGGCATGTGAGCTGTGAAGGTGTACAGGGCCCTGCACTTATAAGGGCCTCACACTGGGTTTAATGCTCTTCAGTCTCTGTTTCAAAGTGCTAATAACTTTCTCTTTGAATTTGTGTTTTGTAAATAAAGCCCATGAGACAATAGAATATACATGTGCGCAGAGAAAATACATACAATATGCACCATTCCTGGTCACTCCATTCACATATAAAATTTGTATATCACATTCTGGAGGTCCCATGAATACAACATTCCAGTCTGTAGAGTTATGAAGATTCAAAGCAAACACTAAGAATTTTTACTAAAACTGAGTAATTGAGGCCCCTGAAAACCACACTTTCCACGTGAATCAGGTTTGCTTCAATGGAGAAAAAAGCAATAGCATTCTAGGAAACATAAATGACCAGAAAACCCAATTGTATTCATTTTTTACTGTTACTTTCCTGTATTAGGCAACCACTTATGCTGAAAATAATGACTCAGAAGAAAAGAGAACTATGGGGTAACTCATAGTTCCTTTTCCTTTTGGTCCTTCCTTACTCAACAGTAATCTGAAAGAGGGAGAGTGTTGATAGAATGAGCACATAACCAGAAGTGAAGTTAGTTTGATGAAGCATCTCCACTGCTTTGGTAAGAACAAAATTCATGTGCATGGGCAGGCTATGAAACTTATACAATGTTATAAACCAATGTTACCTCGATTTTTTTGGGGGGGGGTTCTTTTTTTGTGGTACGCGAGCCTCTCACTGTTGTGGCCTCTCCCGTTGCGGAGCACAGGCTCCAGACGCGCAGGCCCAGTGGCCATGGCTCACGGGCCCAGCCACTCCGCGGCATGTGGGATCTTCCCGGACCGGGGCATGAACCCGTGTCCCCTGCATCGTCAGGCGGACTCTCAACCACTGCGCCACCAGGGAAGCCCGATTTTTTTTTTTTAAGTTGCATTATATACTCCTACTTATGTCACTTAAGATGAAATGGAATTAAGGTGTTCCACATCTTACCTGATCAAAATCCTCCCTCACCTTTACTCACAGGTTCCATCAGACAATGCTTCAAAGAGACAAACTCTACCAACCTCTGGTCTGAGTCTCTCAGGTATTCATCTCTGTGGTACAACAGGGGATATACACTTGGTCTTTGTCCCAGATTCCTGGCACAAATCTCCTAGAAGCCTTAGGATCTCCAGAGTGATGTGTCTTTTGTGTGCTAGTGACATGACTGGTGCTGAGGGCCCCTAGATACTTTCAGGATGGGGGCTGATCACCAGAAAGACCAATCATGATTTGAAGGTTGGAACTTTCCATACCTTCCCCATCTGTGGGATAGGGAGAAAGGCTAGAATTTGAGCTAATCACCAATGGCCAATGATTTAATCAATGATGTCTGTGTCAAGAGACTTCTGTAAAGTCCTTAAACTACAGGTTTCAGAGAGCTTCTTGGTTGGGGAATGCATCCAGTGCCGGGACAGTGGTGGTGCACCCCAATTCTACAGGGAAGAAGCTCCTGTACTCAGGACCCTTCCAGACCTCACTCTGTACACCTGTTCATGTGGATTGCTGTGGATTGTTTTGATAGGATTTCAAATCCACTTGTTTATGACAAAAATGAAGTTGTTTTTAAGAGTAAAGTTGTTTTTAAGAATGAAATGTTTGTCTTGATATAAAAGTAAAATTGTGTGTCAGGATGTCATTATCCACATCTGTGGTTTCCAGTAAGCACTCAGAAGCTCAGCTCCTGAGGGGCCCTGCTGGGGCCTTATTAGTAAGAACATAGGGAGAAGCAACTATGGGGAGGAACATTTAGACTGTAAATACCAAAAGTTTACGAGCACTAACCGAGATCGTTCATCTAGGCAATGCTAACCTTTGATGGTCTAAATTAGCTCTCCGAAGACCGTGGGGCACAGCTCCCGCTGGAGTAAAGGCGACTCTTTTACTGGCAGTGCGGTAGCTGCAAGAAGAGAATCATCTTGCCCACCAGCATCAAGGCCATTGTTCCCTAGCAACGTGCTCTAGCAACGGGGGACCTTTGTTTCACTGGCAGCTGGATGTCAGCTCACGGTTGGTTAAGCCCACTCTCCCAAGAAGCAATTTGTAGAAACGGTTCACCTCAACTAAATCTGAACTTTATTTCTTTCATCTCCCCTTGTCTGGAACAATACTGTGATTAATCTGTCATCGGTTTGGAGTATGTTACATCTTTACTGGCTTATTAAGAGACATTATCCTGTATGCTGTTGGCTTGTGAAATTATTACAATTTCCACAGTAAACCTGTGTTAAATAAACTGTTGGCAAAAACAATCTCAGTCTCTGAGTATAATTTTCCTTGAAACAAAACATGACTGATCCTTTTAATATAGTAAACCAGTGATAATAAATGGAGCGTCTTCCTGAGTTCTGTGATCCATTCTAGCAAATTACTGAACATGAGGAGGGGTTCATGGGGACCCTCAACTCATAGTCAGTTGGCCAGAAGGATGGGAGGCCCAGAACTTGCAACGGACATGTGAAATAAGAGGTAGTCTTGTAGCACTGAGCCTTTAACCTCTGGGGTCTGTGTTAACACATGGTAGTTAGTGTCAGAATTGAATTGAATTGTAAGACACTCAGTTGGTGTCTGGAAAGTTGGAGAATTGGTTGGTGTGGGGAAAAAACCCCCGTAACATTTGGTGTCACAAATGTTGTGATTAGGAACAGATCAAAATCTTTTAGGCAAAATCAGCACTTGGATATAGAAAGTCTCATATTGTATTCCAAACTGTTTTGTATTCAATAAACAATAAATTCAATGAAGTCAAAGACATACCATTTAATTTTCTTCCATCTTTCCCTCTCTTCTACTCCTAGAACACAGAAAGCATCCAATAAACACTAGCTGAAAGATTTAAACTAAGATTTAGTTATTATCAAAGTCTATTCCTTAAATATTTCTTCCACTGTTGTTTAGATACCGTAATGTAAATGGCACCCACTGAAGGACAGGATACAACATGAACAGCGCCTCTGGAGTTTTGCAACGCGCTGGCCCTGTCTTAGCTTGAGTGTCTCCATAAACAATGATGTGGGTGCAAGTAGTTTATTTAGAAGATGATACCAGGAAGCACTTTGAAGGAACAGAAAAACGAGAGAGGGAAGGGAGGAAAAGTTAATACAGGGTTCACAAATAAGCAAGTTACTACTGTAGACAATTGGATATCAATCCTGCTAAAGACCCTCTGAGAGTCTCTGTGGAACACACACTAAGATTCCCATTCCTCACTGGGTTGAAAGTCACTCCAGGATATTAACTCTCTAGCACTTCTGGCCTTCCCCTTGGTTGCCATACTCCTGCAGCCAGAGAAAGTCCTTGGGCAAAGAAGCACAGAAGGCTCTGGGCATATAAGGGATCTATGTGCAGTTGTCCTAGGGTATGCTGAGGTGACACAACTGACAGAATCTACTACAGATCCCGATATGGGTCTATGACATGCTGTTAGAGTGCCAATACTTATCTACTATGTGTCTGCTATGTGCTAGGCACTGTTCTAAATGTAAAAGATACAAAGTTGAAAATAAAAGATTAAAATCTCTCCCATTTTGAAACTGGTAGACTCGTGTAGTTAAAGGATATTAACTAAAATATTATATTGGCTTGGCCAAAAAGTTCGTTCGGTTAATGAATACATTGCTCAATAAAGTTCTTGGTGAAAATGAAAAATGTATCTTTTATTTTTACTTAAAACTGAACGAACTTTTTGGCCAACCCAAAACAAATATATGGAGCATGTTTCAAGAAGTTCTGGAAGAAGAAATGGATATAAATGATGATTTGGTCTTATCTGGGAGATTGGTAATAAGCTTCATAGAAAAAGTGAGGTTGAGATGACGAATGAAAGATAAATGAGAATGTACTAAGAAATACTTTCAATTAATTAAAAAAAGGAAATAGAGTTGAAATGTAGACATAAGATGGGAAAACTAGCAGGAGGTAAGTCTGAAAAGGCAAGCAGGGGGTAGGTCATTCTGGGCCTTAAAGGCCATATTATAACCTGTAGTCCTTAAAATAAGATTGATGTTGTTCAAGGGTACAAATTTGTAACCAGTAGTAAATAAGCCATGGAGACCTAATGCACAGTGTAATAAATATAGACAATTATTACACTATAATTATATAATGCTAGAAATACCACAATGGCAATCACATTACAATATATATACATGTATCAAAGTAGCACATTGTATGCCTTAAATTTACACAATGTTATATGTTGAATTTATTCAATAGATAAATAAGATCAATAAAAATCCATTGAAAGGTTTTAAGAAAGGAGTATCTGTGGCAAGAAAACTTTGTGTGTTTTGAAAAGACTACTATGCCTATCTTGCAGAGATTAGTTTAGAAAAGTGCAGAGTAGGTATAAGAAGTACCCTGAGGCCATGTATAGCACACTGGAGCAAAAATGGTAGCTTGCACTAGACACAGAGTTAAAAAATAGATGAATTGATTTAAATTGGCAGGATTTGATGATGACTACGGGAGAGGGAGTATCCATGCAGATACTGCCCCTTCCACTTCTGGACCATAGAACATGTTAAAAAACAAACAAACAAACTATATATATATATATATAGAGAGAGAGAGAGAGAGAGAGAGAGAGAGAGAGAGAGAGAGACAGAGAGAGAGAGACAGAGACAGAGAGAGACAGAGAGAGACAGAGACAGAGAGAGTTATATAGAGTTATATTTGGATACATTTTAGATAAATATTAGAGAATGAGCAAATATAGATAAGGGAAGATTATTTCACTTTGGACATGCATTTGAGACATTCAAGTGGAGCTGCTCAGTAAACGTTTGGAAAAGGAAGCCAATAGCTCACAGAAGGGAATAGTCACATATATTTGTTACCTGAGGCCCTGGCCATACTTGGGATTGCCTGGGGAGAGAAGTTACTGTTAGAAGAGACCCATGAGGAGCTTGATTTTCCATATATTAAACCTAATGTGTAACTGCAAAACAATTTCTCCTTTGAAAGTTTATGTCAATATTCATGTTATTTTGATATAAATAAATTGTCAAGACAGTAGCTTTTGGTGTTGCTTTTTTGCTTTGTTTTGTATTTTCCATTGCCTTGATTTCTCAATCCCTTAGAGATAATTTTGTTTTTCTCTCAGATGTTAATTTCCATCCAGACACAAACATGCAAGTGGGTCTCACATTTTAAAAGCCTGTGATAAAGCTTAACACAGCTTGAACTATTATAAATAAGAAAACTATTCAACAGTGTTCTGAAATAGCTCTCTTTACCCTCTAAATTTTCTAAAATGCAGAGTTAATTACTTAGTGGGACATAATGGCAAATAAAATTAAATGGAAAGAAGGCACAGAGCTGTCAATAGAATCTCAGAAATAAGACAACTGCTTACTTGTAGGTTGATGAAGCAAAGAGAAAAAACACCTCTTTCTAATTTTTTCAACAGAAACAGAACATATACATCAAATGAATAGTTTTTATCTTACATCTAACAATGCCATAAATATACAAAAAAGCATTTGATCTTTGGGATCTTGTAACCATACACCAACCAGAAAAACAGTAGCTCAATGATATTTACAGCACTGGAAACAAAGCTATATAAACTGGAACGTCAGGTAATTCTACTTATTTTAAAACTCACTTCAGTTTAGATTTTCCTCAAATGTTTGTTTAAGCCCCACACACTAAAGGGAGAAAATAAATATATCCCCAAATCATAAACAGTTAATAGCAGTTCTGGCATCTGGATCACGGTGTGTCTTAGACCAGGACTCTCTTCCTCAAACCACACTTTTCATTTTTACCTCCCGTGAGTTCCTCTATTAAAATGAGTCTCTTCTCTATCATGTAGATTAATCCAAGTGTCATTATTCTAAATAAGCAAGAAAAATGAAAGATGAAGCTTACATTTTAATATTACTGAGTCATCACCACCTGCCCATCAATGGATTGAAAAAGGAAACTAAGAAAAAATGGGGTCCCAGAGTTACATCCAAGGGTGAATCTCTTCCATAGGCGATATCAGCCTTTAGTTATTCAGGGTAACTTGACTTCAACCAAGAGTGGGTGGCGAACTGTCCAGTTGTGAGTACCATTAACTGGCTCTTCTCCCTGCTTCTGGGACTATATCCATGAAATGTCAAGAATCAGACTCCCTAAATTTTAGATTTTGGAAATACTACTAGACATGAATGAGGAAAATACAGTTTTTTAAATCTGACATATAAGTAAAATTAGATGTACAAATGGACTTGCCTCCAGGAAACCAAAACTTCACAGGAAATGGTTCCTATATGTGATCAGATTCTGTTTGTTAGTTTCTCAAACATTGAAACAAATGTAGAGGTGCCCCAAAATATAAACCATAGCTTCTACCTCTCCTCTGACTTCCAGGTTCATACCCACTCCATGTTGACTCTTCCACTAGGCTATTCCGCAGAATGCTCTAAAATTTGATTATGGATTGCTACCTTCTTCCTCCAAAGCTGTCCACCCTTTAGGTTTCCCTATGACATTAAACTGTGTTCAAGCTACCCAGCTGCTTAAGTCAGAAACATGAGTCATCCTACTCTTTTACATCTCACATAGAATTTGTCAGCAAATCCTATTGCTATCATATCTAAAATATGAACGGAATCCATACAGTAGTCTCCAACTCTGCTACCACTAGCACTGTCAAAATCACCATCAATCCTCTTCTGCATAACTACCTTACCCCCTGTCTAATCTCCCTGCGTCTAAATTCATCCCCTACCCAAATTAATAGCAGCCATAGGGCTTCCCTGGTGGCGCAGTGGTTGAGAGTTCGCCTGCCGATGCAGGGGACACAGGTTCGTGCCCCGGTCCGGGAGGATCCCACATGCCACGGAGCGGCTGGGCCCATGAGCCATGGCCACTGGGCCTGCGCGTCCGGAGCCTGTGCTCCACAACGGGAGAGGCCACAGCAACGAAAGGCCCACGTACTGCAAAAAAAAAAAAAAAAAATAGTAGCCATAGCAATATTAGAAAAACATAAACATGATCGTGTCATTTACCTGATTAAAACCTTTCACTAGCTTCCAGATGAACTTCAAATTAAACCCAAACCCCTTTTCATGGTCAAAGGTGAATCCCTGCAGGCTGAGCTCTGCCTACTTCTCCCACCTACCCCACATCATCACTCACCATGTACTCACTGTCATGTACTCACTGTCACCAAGTCACAGGGCCATGTCAGGAGCTGGTCAAATATGCTGAGGTCTTTCCCACTTTGGGATTTTTGCACGTGCTGTCCCTTTCACTTGGAATTTTATTCTTTCTGCTTATCCTTTTTTGTTCCTTTTCATATTCTGGACTCAGCATAAATGACATCTTCTCAAAGAGTCCTTCCAGAGTCACTCAACTGGAAGAGAAACATCTTCTCCCCTCACCCTTATTCCCTACTCAGCAGCCTAGTCTTTGCTTTCTTCACAGTACTTGGGGCAACAGGTAATTAGATGTTGATTGCCTTGTTTACTAGCTTATTTCTCATTTTCCCCATAACGTTGTGAGCTCTGTGAGGGCTGGGCTTTGTTTTACTCACTAATTTACACCTAGCCTGTCGAACATTGTAGATATATATTTGCCGAAAGAATGAAGGATGCAGTGAAGTGATAAATGCTCCTCCTTGGACAATCATGCATGCATCTTCAAACATCAGCCTGGCTGATTTTTGAAGGAAATCATCAAGAGGATGTGACCTCCAGTTGACCCTTGATCTGGACTCAGGGAACTGGAGTCTCCTCACCCCCTCCTGTGTCCTTGGAATGTATGTTTTGCCCACTCTTCCCAAGTAGGAACTGTTTTCAAGGACACAGCCTTATGAGAGTAATGTGTTGTTGAGACCATCTGGACGATATACATGAATGAATCCCGTTAGGGCTTCTACATAAACTTAAGATTCTGGTGGGTGCATGCGAAGGTCTCATTTTGCAGCTGCCCAAGACAAGCTTTGTATGTAAGTCCCCTTGCTCGGTGAAACTGCCACCTACCAATCTGGAGTGGTCTGCCTCTTTCTCTGGTCTCTCCTTGCCCTCCATGTATGGGGGCCAGTTTGCAAATCACCACTAATAATCTACTGAATTCAGAACCTACTAACAGTAAATAAAGCAAAAACTGAAACCACAATCTGGCAGTGTTTTTCTGCAAAAGGATGCTATTTCCTCTCTCATTTGAAATATGCTAACCATAGAGTATTCCATTGATGTCTCCAATTTCACAAGTCTTCAAAGATCTTGGATTTTATTTTTAACCTTTTTCCCATTTTCAACTGAGTGTTTGTTTCAGTCAGCATTAATGGGTATGCCATGCTGATTTCAGAGAAGTGGAATGAAAATTTAAGACTTTTATTTCCAAAAACTCAATTATTTTGGATGTTAACTGAAGGCTCAAACATTTCTAATCATTTTTTAATAAATTTATTTATTTTATTTATTTATTTTGGACTGCATTGGGTGTCTGTTGCTGTGCGCAGGCTTTCTCTAGTTGCAGTGAGTGGGGGGCTACTCTTCGTTGTGGTGCACGGGCTTTTCATTGCAGTGGCTTCTCTTGTTGAGGAGCACGGGCTCTAGGTGTGCAGGTTTCAGTAGTTGGGGCACCCAGGCTCAGTAGTTGTGGCTCACGGGCTCCAGAGTGCAGGCTCAGTAGTTGTAGCGCACGGGCTTAGTTGCTCCGCAGCACGTGGGATCTTCCCGGACCAGGGCTTGAACCCATGTCCCCTGCACTGGCAGGCGGATTCTTAACCACTGAGCCACCAGGAAAGCCCTCAAACATTTCTAATCTGAATAAGCAGTTGCCAAAAGAACTTTTTAATAAAAACAGTTGTTCTAAGAAGTGATGGTGTGTATACAAAAACACATACACACATACCTATATACATACATAAGACATGCATTTATATATATACACACAAGGTATTTATCTAGTCAAATAAATATAGGAAATACTGAGTTAGACAAGGCTAAACAGGCCTTATAATTGTCAATTTCTCAGAGCCTTTATTAACATATAAATATGATTATGAATTTCCAAAGTGGAATAAAGTACTCAGCATTTCCAATTTTATTTGACCCTCAAGTCCTTGTCATCTGCTATCATCTTGTAGAAGCATTGTTCTACAGAGCAAAGTATAGAAAATGCTTTTCTAGGGAGAGTAATTAAAATTCTAATTCAAGAATTTTAAAATTGTTGGGACTTCCCTGGTAGCACAGTGGTTAAGAATCTGCCTGCCAATGCAGGGGACACGGGTTCGAGCCCTGGTCCGGGAAGATCCCACATGCTGTGGAGCAACTAAGCCTGCGTGCCACAACTACTGAAGCCCGTGCACCTAGAGCCCATGCTCCACAACAAGAGAAGCCACCACAATGAGAAGCCCATGCACCACAACGAAGAGTAGCCCCAGCTCACCACAACTAGAGAGAAAGCTGATGCACAGCAATGAAGACTCAATACAGCCAAAATTACTTACTTACTTACTTACTTAATTAATTTAAAAAAAAAGAATTTTAAAACTGTAGAACCAGAAGAGATCTCAAGAGATCACCTCACTCGGTCTCCTGACCAGATGTCACAAACTCAAATGCAGGACTAAAGCACACTGAAAAGAATATATCCAACATAGAGGAGAAAGTAATGACTTAGCTTCAGCTTTAGTGCAGAATCAATGTCCCAGATTATTTCATTTTCCAAAAGAAGCCAGAAACTCAGAGTTTGTATTAAAACTTTCCATTTTTAGATATTTGTAACTATTTCAAAATGATGTTTTTCAAACACTACACAGACTAAATAAAAACACCTGTAGGCCATATTTAATACACAATACACCAGTTTTCAATCTGATTTAAACTACCTAGTATAGATATTTGTCTATTCCATTTTTCAAAATTTGTATTTAGTGACTCACCTAACGCTGCTGCATTTGTAACCATCTTTGATTTACTTTCCTTTATGGTCCCCTGTGAATCCTCCAATTTGGCAAATCTTTCAACTGGAAGGTATAAGTAACATCAAAATGGTCAAAATTTCCTTTGCATATAACATTAAGAAAGGGCCAGGTAATGTGCTAGAGTAGACGTCCTCCAAGATAAGCTCCATTCCATTGAAAGATCCATTTACTGCCATACATGCTATAATGTTCTACTCTACTCAAATAGAGATATCTAAACTAACTCATTAAAGACTATTTCACTTGGAAAAATAACAAAAATTTTCAAAGGGAAACTTGTCTATAACTCCTGTAAATAATAATTTTAATATCATTAGGACCTAGGCATTTATCAGTTACAAAGTAGGTGAAGAAAAATGAGCAGCATAGATAAGAGCATAGGCTTTGGAGTCAAATAAGCCTGTGTTAGAATCCCAGCCCGTTTCTTACTGGCCAGCTGATTTTTAACACGGCATCCTCCCAGACTCTTGGCATCTTCGTGTCCTAGGTTAAAATGAAGAAAATAACAGTACCTGCTTTAACAGGTTGCTGACAGTTCTAATTATATAATATGCTTAAAGTAATAAAGTTATAGCAATTGAAAAGAGATCAGTGGTTATCAGATTGTTTAGTTGGGATGTGTGACTATTATGGGATAACTTGAGGAAATTTCTTTGCAATGATGGAACTCTGTATCTTGATTGTGATAATGGTTACATGAATAGATGCATATGGTAAAATTTCATAAAACTGTATACCAAAAAATGCATGTAAAACCGATGTAATCTGAATATGGTCTGGATTCAAGTTAATAGTTTATTAATGTCAATTTCCTGGTTTTGACAATGTACTATGGTTATGTAAGCAATTATACTGAGGGACACTGGGTGATGGATACACAAGAACTCACTATATTATTTTACAACTTCTAATGAGTCAAACTAATATTTCAAAATTAAAAGTCTAAAGAAAAACAAAGGAAAAAAAAAGCTTGCTAAGAGGATTGTATGTGAGAGTGTGCAAAGAACTTGGCACAATATCTGGCACATTATAAATGCTCTCTAGATGGTAGCTATCATTTTTTAATTATTAAGTCTAGGAATTGAAACTTAAGAATAATGAAAATGGAATATATACCACTGAGAAAGGAGATAAAATTTATCAGTTATCTAAGGAGGTAACTCAAACTGAATTTTGAATATTAAGACCAAAAAAAGGGCAAAAGATGAAGCGATAATAACTCATCAGCTTCAAACTCATTTCTCATTGCCCACCTACCAACATTTCAGTCACTTGACATTATACCCAGGAATCACTAACACATCACTGAAATTATGCAGTCCTTTAAAGGACTGCATAATTTACTGTAATGACACAGTAAACTTTTCTATCTCTAAGCACTTTCATACTAATGATGCTTTAAATACTTACAGCTTATTAATAGCTATAACACATTATAAATAGTTTATAACATAATCACCTGTTTTAATTAATAGCAGGGCTTAAGCAGTAGGAAAAACTTAATTGTGATAAATCTTCATAGACAAGTTAAACTGAATTTCTGGTCAGTATAATGTTCCCTCCTCTTGAAGTAAACTCTGAAAATAATTAGAATATTAACATACATGAATCTTTACTTTCTTCTTTCCAGATGTACAGCTGCTTAAGAAATACAGTTTGGGGGCTTCCCTGGTGGCGCAGTGGTTGAGAGTCCGCCTGCCGATGCAGGGGACACGGGTTCGTGCCCCGGTCCGGGAAGATCCCACATCCCGCGGAGCAGCTGGGCCCATGAGCCATGGCCGCTGAGCCTGTGCATCCGGAGCCTATGCTCTGCAACGGGAGAGGCCACAACAGTGAGAGGCCCGCATACCACAAAAAAAAGAAAAAAAGAAATACAGTTTGATGTTCTAGTTTTTATGAAGAATTATGAAAGAATTATGAAAAACATGTTCTAATCACTAATTCATTGATACATGTCTAAAATGATCTATAACCATACAAATACTCTGATTAAGGTATAATAAAAATAGCATGTGATTTGAGGTGAGACAGCATGGGCTGTTATTGATACATTTATTCAACAGATTTTATTGAGCTCATACTATGTGCCAGTCATTTTTCTAGGCACTAGGCATACAGCAGGAAGCAAGACAAAATCTCTACCCTTACGGGGCTTACATTCCAGTAGGGAAGACAGACAAACAAATGGCAAACAAACAGAACAGAGTATTTCCTTTTATAAAGAAGAGTTACATAGATCCAAAAGAAAAAATGGGGGGTGATGGAGAGAGGGGGGACTATAATATGTAGTGATTAGGGAAGGCTTCTTCAAGGAGAAAGCATTTGAACGACAGAAATGAATGAAGATGAGGAAGTAAGCCATTTAAAGACCTAACAGAAGAGTATTCCCAGAAGAGGGAGCAGCCAGCACAAATGTTCTCAAGAGGGTGAGTCTTGGTGGGTCTAAGGGACAAGAGATAACCATTGTAACGACTAAATTAGCCATGCAGAGGATGAGGTAGGCAAGACAGCAAGAGATAGGCTCACGGGATATGGGTGTTACTGAGTGTGATCGGAAGCCTCTAGGAAGTTTGAGTAAGTGTGTGTGTCATCATCTGACTTAGATTTTTAAGTTCAAACTCACTGCTGGATGGGGAACTAACAGTAGGTGGGACAGAATGAACAAGGAGGCCTAGCTTAGCAATACTCTTCCCGGTGAGAAGTGATGATGCCGCTTCTCAGCACTGTGAACATGTTACTTGGCCTCTCTGGCTTCAGCTCCCTCACCCACAGACTGTGAGCTATAAGTGAGCTGTTTTTACATGTAACTTAAATTCTGCATGGAAAGTGAAACAAGCTTGGCTGGCTGACCACAGATTCTGCATCTGAAATAAACATCAGGTTCCAGTTCTACCCTAGGCAAAACTAAGGGCTGTCTTTCACAGAATTTATTTCATAGGTACTGTATAAATTTTGGAAACGATCCCCAAATATAAAGAATAACATAAAAAATCTGCAGCAAGTCTACCATGTAAGACTGATGATCCTGATTATGTTGCGTTTCCCCCCCACCCACACATAACCTTTTTGGAAAACTGCTTTTTTCCTCAGAAGCATTTACTATACTTCAAATCATTAAATATTCTTCAAAAATATGAACTTTTGATTTATTTGCATAAGTCCCTACCATGGTACATTTTACCTGTTTCCAGGCCTACGTAACTATAAATGACGCTATGATAAACATGCTAATATGTAAATCTTCGCGTGCAGAGCTGGTTGTTTCCCTAGTGTAAACTCTTAAAAGTAGAGTTTCTCAAGTCAAAAACTGTATGAAAATTTAATGCATTTAACATATGCTGGCAAACTTCCCGCCAGAAACTTATTTCAATTACCCTTTAGACCAGTAATATTTTTGAGTCTTCTAGGGCTTTTTTGAAATCTCTACAGTCCTCTTTATCACTCATCTTACAGGGCTTCTTGTATCTACTGCAATTTCTATCTCTGTCTGTTCCTCTTGGGAGTCCTTGCTCCAGACTTCTGCTCTTCATCCAGATCTAACCCCGCATAACTCTACACACTCAGAGCCTCCCAAGGTTGGTTGTAGCACACACTGTTGACGCCCTACATAACTGCCTTTTCACCATTCTCCCTGGCTAATAGTGACATGCTCTTGTCTGGGTATCAGATCGCTAGCAATGTACTTGAGGAAAGTAGGCTTCTCTTCCAACCCTGAGGGTGGGTGGGGGGGGATGAATATTTATTTTTCTCATCCATTGTTAGGGGATAAATCTCTTTTTGTTTTCTAATTCCATTGCCTTTGCCACTAATTAGCAGCATGTGAACTATGTCTAGTGAATAAAGCATAAGGGGAGATATGCTGGGGGCTTCTGGAGCAACAATCTATCCTTCCCAGATAAAAGGAAAGAAGTAGTTCTCAAGCTGCCCTACTTCTCTCCTGCTTCCTACTTTTGCACAGAAATGTGATACATGGACCTTTGGCAGCCATTCCACAGCCATTAGTTGTTTCAGGATGAAAAAAAAAAAAAAGGTCAAGGATAGTAGAACAAAAGGATAGAAAGTGGCTGGCTTCCGGACATCACTCAGGCACTGAACAAATCTTGAAGACCATCTGTATTTAATAATTGACATTTATTGAAGTAAGGCTCTGACTGTTCCACAGAGACTGCGAGATAGAGGCTCTATCTTTTTTGATGGTTACTATTCAAAGGAATGGCTCCTAGGTTCTTAAGGAAGACATTCTTGGGTTGTAAAACCGGCAGGAGACTGGGAAAAGATTTATATCTCTAAGGGGCTGAGAGAGATTTTATAGTTGCAAGGTTTCTAAAGTAAATACTCTAAGGAAAGGAATCTCAGGGGCCTATAGTCAGAAAGAAAACTGTCTATGTTTAGTGATGGTGAGAAGAACACTGAAGCCATCTTTGTCAGTGAACATGCTGCTTCTCCCTCAGTTACCCTAATCACTCCCCACTCTAAAAACCTGTGCTAAGGAATTAAGTGAGCCTCTTATGACCTTTCAGAAAATTTCTAAATTGGCCAGAGTTAGTTTCTGTCCTTTGCAACTAAAGCCCCTCTGATGAATCAAGATTGCATTCCTTACATTTCTCTTTTTTGGAAATTAGGAAATGAAATTACATTTTCCACTGAGAGTAAATTATAACAGATCAGATATAGTGGGGGGAAAAAGGTACTGAGCTTGGAGACCTGAGATATGGATTCTAGTTTCAGTTTGGTTACTGTATGTTTGAGGTCTGATGCTGGTTTTTCTCAACCTAACAAATAAAAAGGTTGGACCAGATGGTCTTTGAGGTCCCTTCCAAATCTGACTTTCCAAAACTCTGTGATAATTTTGCCAGTTAAACAAATGCACCTTTAGAAATGTAAAACCAAAAGATCATTTCTTTATTCTCAGATTTTCATTAGCTGGAAAGAATAAAAATAACTATGCCAAAACTGTCCACGGTTTAGCAGAAGCAAAATCACAGTCAGAATTTCAAACAGCAGGTTTTGATTAGAAGGAGTTCAAAGCAGTCATAATTCACTTTCTCTTCAAAGAAGCTCTTAGCATAGGCCTGCACAAATTACCAATATAAAGTGGTTGGCAGGTACAAGGTAAAAGACAAGAACTATATTGAGTAGATAAAGAATTATCTCAGACACTGGATGATACTTTAGAACAGTAACTTGGGAAAGGAGGAATACGACAAACTGATCGGCATAGAATAAGTTCATTTTTCCAGCAATTTGAAAGCAGCAATCCAGAGCAATGAAATAAAATCAGCACATCTCACCACATGGGGCAGCTAAAGTTGTAGTCTCCACAAAAGAAGGATAAATGGAATGTGTCACAGGGGATTAGGTGTTTAAGGGAGTAGAAAGTTCTTATAATAGCTGCTACTTGTGATAGATTTCAAGAATGCTTTTGAAATGAGTAGATAAGGTACTAAAATTCTTGCATTCCGCCTGGGCTCAATCCTTTGGGAAAGGGAGTAGCGTAAGAAACAAGTGCTGAAATTTGTTGCTGGAAAATGCTGAACATAATTTTAAATATAACGTTTGTCTCATTTGAATCATAATTCATGCTCATTTTAGGAAAACTGCAAAAGAAATATATACAAAAAAAATTAAGAACACATATTGCCATTACTCATCTAGACACAACTCTACTTCTTCATTTTCCCTGGAACAAAATCTCAGCTATTCCAACTGGGGAATTACTGCTTTCATTACTAGCCACATACCTAGAAGGAGTGTGTTCAAATTGGAGGACTAAAGAGAGATGGGCTGTTGCCTTTCTATCTCTCTCCCTCTAACTACAGATATAATTACATAGATATTACTTAAAGAGCCTAGGAATGTTGAGGGCATAACTTGGTTTGCCCAAGCTACTAGTTTAGGCTACTGGGAAACTACCTACTTCTACTAGTAAAACTAGCTTTCCTATAAGCCTGGCATCCCTTCTTGGGCAAAGACAGCAAGGAATCCCATATATTAGGTTTCCCTCCAAAGAGAATTATCAAGATATAATTCCCTGCACTTAATCCCTTAGGTTCTCCTCCTACATGCCAGCATTACTGGGTCATGGTTCATGGAGAGTAATGCATATTCAAGTACAAATACTGCCTCTGTCAGCACCTACTACCGCTAAGCCCCACCCACTCAGGGAAGCAAGTGTTTTAGCACGTAGCTCCATCCTAATCCTCCTGCTCTCTGCATACCACTTGAAGAGGATTTAGAAATCCTGTATGGCTCCCAAATGCAGGATAGGTCATCTTTCTAGTCTGGATAATAGGGGAACAGACCACACTGAATGGCATGAAAATCTCTGTCAAAGGCACTAGTAAGGATTTCCATGGGGTGCTATAGCCTTAGCCAATACAACCACTGGACTTTTCATTTAAAGTCAGGTGTTATTCCCTTGGATAGAGGCAGAGCCAATCACTTACACATATTTTAAAAGCACTACTGACCAACCCAATACTTTAAACATTTAATTTTTCTCTACTGGGTGAGCAGCTCAAGCTGTGCAGCCAACACCAACTAGTTTTTGCGTTACTTCAAGCAAAGGCAACAAAAGAAACAAAACTCATTACCTTTGAGCATTCAAACCCTGACAATACACCACAAAAATCATCACTTCAAAAGAACATGTTAACAAGTACTTGACTTCCCCATACTAAGCAGCTAAGGAAGCATTACAAAGTATGCTGATTGGTTGGTTTTGCCAGGGGCAACCTATCCTTTTTAAGGGGTGTCCAAGATATTAGAATTTGTCATTTACTGATACTATCTGTACACAAGCTCTATGCTGGGACTAGATGTTGGAAAACATGGCATTCAGAAAGAAAGAGGGCTTGAAGTGGCTTTCTGCAGACTTCTGAGACAAGGTCTCAGGATTCCCTCTTTTATTTCTCAATCCATCTGAAAAAGTTAGGAAAGAACCCTGAGGGGAAGTATGGAAATGAAAATAATTCTGAGGAATTTTCTAGAAATTTCCAGAATCCAAAAATTTCTTTCTCAAAATTTTAATGGAGCAGAAAGTTCTCCCAACGTTCCATGAGTTAGCCTTTATTTGCCAGTCTTAAGCAACTTTGGATAAATGGTTAAAAATCTGAAAGAGATAAATATTGCCAATCAATGTAAACAACTGATGGCTGTTGACTGATGATTAAGTTGTGTCATCGATACTATCCTATAATGGCATATTACTCTGTGATGTGATATAGGTTGTAACAAGATGCAGCCATGGTAGGTAGGACCAGTGATGTACCAAACATGTGGGTGTTCCTAATTCTCTCAGTTGAAAATACAACCTGATGCAACCCTTCTAGGAACAATATAGGCCCTTTGTTTTGCTATCTCTATTTTAAAGAAAGGAAAGGACTATCATGAAGTAGATAAATTATGCTAAGAATCAAGTATAATCTCCTTATCCTCTTTTGGAAGATTCTACATGAACTGGACTTGCCTATCTCTCCAGTCTCTTATCCTATTACCATAGCCTCAAAACTTAAGTCCCTTCTGACTTCGCTCACTTTCCTCTACAAGAAATTTTCTTCCTTCACCCAGTCATCACAGAGGTAACTCCTTCTTACTTGGGTTTCAGCTCAAATGTTAGCTTTTGAAATGTTTTTAACTGACCGATCTAAGGTAACTTTATACCCCAGGTAAAGCTTTATGTTTTTCATGGTTCTTACTCCTATCTGAAATTATCTAGATTACTTGCTTATTGTCTTTTTGTCACTATAACAATATAGATTGGATTGGGGATAGGAAACTTGTACATCATGTTTATTGTTAGATTCCTATCTTCTACAAGAATGTCTAGAATATTTGTTAAGGAATTACTGAATGCAGAGTATAGTGGTTTTCCAAGGAAGAAAAATTAAAGAAAGATGTTGTTTCTTCAGTACTGGTATGTGCCTCGTACTTGGAACATATCATGAACATTTTCTTAGAACAGGATGCAAAAGACAATTTAATCAAATGCTGATCACTATAATGAAAAAGATGTTAAAGTACCTCCGCTGTCTTTAGTGCATTATTGCTATTCACGTGGCATGAATAAAACCAAAGGCATATGTAGTATATTTTTACATTTTTTTCAGTGGGGGTTGTATATATTTTTTGAGAACTGGCTCCCAGCACTTAATTTAATGCTATACTGAGGCATGTTTTAGCATTTTTGTACTCATCTATTTCTAATCAAATTAAACCAAGTCTATACCTTATTGATAAGCCAAATGCTACACTGACCCAAAGTTTAAATTCCTGTTGGAATCTCTCTGGGAAGGTGGTCTATGTTTCAGCATGGTTTTCAACTTCTCTTCAGTATTAACCTGTTATTCTTATTCCCAGATGTAACCCTTGGCCATTCCTACAAAAGACATGACTCTTTTTTCATACTAGGTCCAGTAATAAATTTGGGAGCTCCATCAAGCCTAGGAATGAGTTGTGCAAATAAATACCAGAGTTTATGATTATCTTTTCAAAAACAATATTATCCTCCAGCCTCCTAAAGAGCTTTCCTGGAAAATAATTTAAACATTGATAAATGAAATGATTAACCTAGTCCCATTAGGTTACTGCCAGCTTGTTTGGAATCTGAATGCTTTATTATTGCTTTCAGCTGATTTAATATCAACTGCCTATTTGCTGTCAATGTCAATGTCTTTAAAACTCCTTGACTGGGTCCCTAATGGAAAGACATTAGATGATAAGGCAAGCGATTTCTCTACCTTCCTTTTGGTGTCTGACATCATTAATGTGATTAATGAGGTGACCAGGGAACCAAAGTCACTTGTCACCATTAGATTGCTAATATAATAGCCAAAGCTGAAAGGTGAGGAAGGAATGAGAAAAAAGTCTTCTCTTATCTCTGTTCTCTACTTTATCAAGGAGACAAACAACCTACCTTGTGTGAACCTTTTTGTAATAGTAAACATTTTGTAATAGTAAATGCTAAGAAAATGAAAAACATGTTTATTTGGTTCCAAATTATTTGTGATGACTGAAAAATAATTATTTTACCTTTAAAGATTAAGAATACATTCTAGATGACTGAATAATGACTACACATTATAGTCATTATACTGACTATATTGTATATACATTATATACATTATAGAAAAGAAATTGCTGGATCAGTGCCTTTAAAAAGGAGTAAGAGGAAAGGTAGACTCACCAATGGAATTGATTGGCTCATGTTGATGTAAAGTACAGCAGAAGCTCTTGCTTCAGGCACCACTAACTCTGTCTTGCTCCTCCTGTCCCCCTCTTTCTCTCCTCACCATTTCCCCCTTCTCCCTCCATTTCTCTGCTATAATTTTCTCTGTTGTTTTCAAAATCCTGGAGAATAACAGAGAGAGAACTTCTTTTCTCTCATTGTAGTAAAATCCCAAAATTGATACAAACCTGGCTTGCACTACTTACTCAGTCTTAGAGGATGAGGATACGTATATCGATGTGTTCATACGAGCCCAGACCTGGAGCAGGGGGAAGTAGTTTACCCAAATGTGAAACATACAAGAGTGGGAAATTGTGATGCTTTTTTACACATAAAAGGAAAAATCAATCCTGAGCAACCAAACAATAAAGATAAACTACCTATCTACCATAGAAGGAACAAATGGTTTTTAAAGAGAAACTGGGTTTGCATTTGGTCATACAAACTTCTTTCTGTAGAGTTATATGGACTGATGGGCATTCTCGTACATGGCTGGTGGGAGTGTAAACTTCAGAATTTTCCTGAAGAGCAAATTGGAAACATTTTAAATATGAATATACATCTTAAATATGAATATACACCATTCTAGAAATTTATACTAAAGGAAAAATAATAAATCATCACAAAAATGTGACTAAAGTGATGTTTCTCTCATTGTATATATGACAACAAAGAACTGGCAACAACCTAAATGTCAAAAAATAGGGAAGATTAAAAAAAAGCATTGAAAGTACTATTTTAAAATTTATGTGTTTGTCTGTTATTTATTTATTTATATAATCTGAAAAGATATATATCAAAAGACAAGGAATATCAGGATGGTTGAAATATGGGTGATTTTTCCTGCCTTCTTTTGGCTAATCTCTATTTACTAATTTTCCCTCAATGAGTATAAACATGTATTAACTGTGTAATGTTTGTGTTCTGAGAAGAGAGCAGCTTGAACACAGATTCCTGATTCACTCTAAATACCCTTTCTAAATAATACCATATTGGGATGGGAGCTGGTGAGCAGGATATATAACACTTCAAAGGTGTCTTTAGGGACCAAGAATCAGCTGTAAACTATTCTCTTTTGTGATCTAAGCCAAGGGATCAGACCCAAGGGAAAGGGTTTACCTATGTTTGGGGTCTCCAATGATGACTCAGGTTTCTTTGTTTCTTGAAGGAAATCAGCAAGCAGAAGCCTGGGCTTCTCTTCCAGAAAGACTGCCCCTGTCCATTTGCTGCATGTGGTCCTACTGACCCAGAGGCCTGGAAGAAATTACACAGAGGAGAAAAATGCCCTGTCCCTGAAGTGGGGAAAGGCCTGCCACTTGTACCCCAATTTCACATGCTATTTTAAAATTAATTCCAGATGAAATAAGTTTTTAAATGCAAAATACATAATGGTTAAAACATTACAAGAAATTTAAGAAGAGTATTTGTGTAACCTTGCATTATACAAGATTATCCCTAGGCAAGATAGGAGACCTAAAAGCCTTATGTAATATTTCATTATGTAAAAATTAAACACCTTTCATGGCAAATATACCATAAGCAGAATTAAAGAGAAATGAGAAACTGAGGAAAATATTTTCAATGCCTATGTTAGATAAAGGGTTAATATTCCTTGTATTAAAAGATCTCCAGAAATAATTAAGAAAAAGGGAAGTAACTGAAGGAAAAATGGATGAAAAGGCAAAGACAGAAGAAGAAATTCTAATGGTCAATAAATACACAAAAATTCTCTTAACCTCTCTAGGGTTTAAAGGAATGCAAGTAAAAGCAACAAGATGTCATTTCTTCATTAATCTCATATAGAAATAATAATATAGTGAGAAAAAAGCACTGATGAAAAAACAGGGAGACATAACCTCTGATAGGAAATAATTTGTGAATTGCAATGACCTCTTGGATTGACCTATTAATCTTGATTTGGAAATCTATCCATTAGAAATAAAAACCCTGTGTTCTGTGAACAAAGATGTCTATTGCAACATTATTTTATAGTAGCAGAATAAAAGAAAAAATAAAGGGACACCAACAAGGGAAATGGTTGGATAAATCACAGTACATCTACTCCATGCAACAGTCCATAGCTATCAAAAAGAATAGATTAGGCCAATGACTCTCCAAGTGTGGCCCTTGGACCAGCAGCCTCAGCATCACCCAGGAACTTGATAGAAAAGCATGTTCTCTGGTCCCACGCCAGGCCTGCTGAATTGGAATCTGTGAGGATGGGGCCCAGTAATCTGTGTCTTAAGTTATCCATGTGTTTCTGATACATGGTTAGATCTATATCACTTGTCTTGAGAAGTCTATTCATATTGTTAAATGAGAAAATTAAAATTTAGAGTAATATATTTAACGTGATGCATTTTTATAAAAACAAACAACTATAAAGCATACGCTTTTTGGATATGTACTCATACTTTTGTATGGGAAAGCATAAAGTTGTGCCAATAACATTTTTTAAGGTAGGAAAGGAGTAGGGAAAGAGGAATAACCTCTCTCTTCATGTATCTTTGCTTCCTTTTTCACTGGAAACAGTGAGCATATATTACTTTCCTAATTAAAAAAAAAGACATTTAAATAATAAGTTAAAGAAAAAATGGTCATTGAGCCTAGATTTTCACCTGACCTAGATCAAATAGACTCTAAGCTATGTGGACATCAATTGGTTACATCTTCCTTTCACCAAGCCTTAATTGGCCTTAAGACCTAGCTCGTGATGACTCTGGCATAATACTTTACTAAGCAAACTATTAAACAGGTAGGTGGATCAGAGCAAGGATTCTTGCATTTTGCATGAAGGGGCTCAAAAGAACAATTTCTCTGGGTTATTTCTCCAAACTGCCTTTATAGTTCAAGTTAAGACCTATCCATTGGACCCTCTGAAAAGGTTACAGTCACTGTAAGCAAACTATATAGATGTCAACAGCTATAATACAAGTCTATGCACAGTTTACTGAATTTAAAAATTTTGTCAACTGGTAGTTTATTCCAATCCTTCTTTCCATTGTGTTTTAAATTTTAAGTGTGGAGAAACAATGCATTCTTCTTTAAAGCCTTAATCATTTATTGAAATACCATTTTCAAAGCCAAATTAAGTTAAATGTTGAGTTATTACATTTTTTGGCTAAGATTTTCCCTTCAAGGACAAAATACTCCAATACTATCATTTGAGATTGGTTTTATCTATATCTGAAGTTTGTTAGAAAATACATGTATTTGCAAAGCTCTAGCAAGTCATAAGTACATGATTATAGGGTCCAAAAGTTACATCCCAGGAAGTCACAAAAGTTAACAACATGGGCCAGAATAATCATGGAGATTAGGTAAATTTAACTTGTGATGTTGACTTCTTCCTTTTAATTACTTAGCTCTTGAATATAGTCAATAGTCTGATGAGCTCTGATTATGGAGAACTCAGCTAAAAATATACTGAATTAGAATCACCTGCAATGTGACATTTAAAATTCTACGATTTTAGTTCTCCTATCCACCCATTCTTCTTCCATGGGACAACTTTAGGGTTATAACTGAAATGAATCTCTAATGACTAATGCCCCAGTGATTTGATTTTTGCACATTGCTGGAAAATTAAGAATAATGTTTACTTGCCCGTTAAAAACCTATATTCCACTGAAAGGAACCTAGATTTAAAATTCTCACAAGCCTGAAAGAAATAATTTCATAATCTAATATGTTATGGTGGTCTAAATGAGAATTTTCCAACTCAGTCCCATAAAAAGAAGCCTTTTGCCACTAGACTTAAAAAAGATTAGACATACAATTTAATTAAGTTAACAAAGTCCACTGTAATTCCTTAGAAGTGAATCTCTTTTATCTTCCAAGTTTATTGGCTTTATTACTGTTGCAAAGAATTTCTAACCCACGATTACATCTGTGCCTTTCTGCAGAGCCATTCAGCATCCTGAGAAATACCCGACTAATTTGATTACATGCTTTGGTTCTCAACAGATCCCAAAGAGAGAACATCCTTTCTGCCTTTTATCTAAAATGTTTGCTCTGCATTAACGTATTTCACTAGTATAAGTAAAATAAGCTTTTTTTCCTTCAACCAAGTATTTGAGAACATACTATGTGCCAGTGCTTGCCAAGCACTTCAAGTGCATAAGGAAAATCAAGACAAGGATTTGACATAAGTAGCTTACATTACAGTGAAGGTCTCTCTCTAAAAGGATTCCTTAAATATTTTTTGCTAACTCAATATTTATTACTTAATCAGATGCTTGATTTAACACCCATGCTATTTGCTACCCTATTAAAAACTGATTAATGCATTTTACTATTTTGCTCTAAATGGTTTACTACCCTCCAAGGGAAATATTTGGACATTTCCCTTCACTGAGGCCAGATTATCACTGGCACCCAACCAAGGAACAGACCCTATGTTCCTTCCAAAATTATTTGACTTTATTTCCATAACATAACATCCTTTCTTTTATCAAAGAGTGTATGAAATGCTGGAACTGAGGAGAATATTTTTATTTAAATATTAAAAATTTGTACCTGTATAACTTAAAGCACCATACCTTACCCTGAAAGGATTTATACGTTGTGCTGAGAGAGTGAATTTTATTTGTGGTGTTAACGGAAGTTCAAATTGTTAAATTAGATTCAGATAACATATTCATGGTTTGCATTAACAAGAAAATAAGCAGACAGTTGAACAGATTCAGAAACTGTGCATGTTTAAAGCAATGAGCATTTTAAGTGTGAAGAGAAAAATAATGTAGTTTTAGTAAATAGTCTTTCTACTTTAAAGTCTCAACCATGGCCATGGGATTTCTGTTCTCATTAAATCTTAGTTTTTTCTTAGTCCTAAAAAGACTTTTCAGTAGAGGGCGGAAGAAATCCAGTTTTGAAGAACTCATGTTACTGTAATCGCCATGGTCAGACTCTACAGGTGAG
This sequence comes from Stenella coeruleoalba, assembly GCF_951394435.1. Taxonomy (NCBI): domain Eukaryota; kingdom Metazoa; phylum Chordata; class Mammalia; order Artiodactyla; family Delphinidae; genus Stenella; species Stenella coeruleoalba. The sequence goes on from NC_137148.1 coordinate 139,085,235, forward strand.
AGAATGTAGTCCCTCCTACAAAGTTCGTCCTGTTAACCAGAGGAAGGACAGAACCTTGGGGCTGAAAGAGTTCAGATTCACTACCCACAACTGATACTAAATTTCCCACATTTGTAGTAGGTGATTATTCAAAAGATACTTCTATGCATTTGCAACAACAAACTTTTAAAAGTTTGATGCTATTCCGTAGGACTTTTCCTGGAAATTTTCTTTAACTAAAAAGTACTTTAAACTTCACACTAGAATTCTTAGAAGGGTGATTTATAGAACCCACACTGGGGTTTTCCATTAGAACTGTAACTAAAGATAAATAAATAAGAACTGCCATCTCCAACCAATGGTTAGGAATGAAGGTGCTGGATTTGTTATCCTGGGTTTGATTTCCAGCTGTGTAATCTTGCACACATTACTTTCTCTAATCTTGCTAAACCTCAGATTCTTCACAGGTAAAATGAGGATAAAAGTAGTGCCCATCACAAAAGGGTCTTTGTGAAGATTAAATGTAATAAGGTGTTTATCAGTACAATGCCCTGCACATAGTTCCCACTCTATAAATTCATGATTCAACAAATAAATATGTGCTACTCTTTGGTCATTTTCAATAGTTTTACTCTCTATTATTTTCCTTAATAGACTTTAAGGGGTAATGATGTTACTGTCATTTTCAAAGAACCAGATTAGTATTTATTTATCTTCTCTAGAATTTTTAAAATTTTTGCCTTCTTTTTTATAAATAACATCTTTTATTTCTATGTGTCTCTTCTTACTTTTTCTTTTAAGTTTTATTTATTTTTAGCTGTGTTGGGTCTTCGTTGCTGCATGCAGGCTTTCTCTCGTTGCAGTGAGTGGGAGATATTCTTCGCTGCAGTGCACAGGCTTCTCATTGCAGTGGCTTCTCTTGTTGTGGAGTACGGGCTCTAGGCTCACGGGCTTCAGTAGTTGCAGCATGTGGGCTCCGTAGTTGTGGCACGTGGGCTCTAGGGTGCATGAGTTTCAGTAGTTGTGGTGCGTGGGCTCAGTAGTTGTGGCTCAAGCGCTCTAGAGCATGGGCTCAATAGTTGTGGCGCACAGGCTTAATTGCTCTGCGGCATATGGGCTCTACCTGGAGCAGGGATCGAACCCGTGTCCCCTGCACTGGCAGGCGGATTCTCAACCACTGTGCCACAAGGGAAGTCCCTCTTCTTGCTTTATTTTTCTTTTTCCTAACTTCTTAATTCTTTTATTTTTTGCTTTCTCTCCTAAGGTAAGCATTAGGACTGTGATTACAACTTGTACTATAGCCTGTAGGTTTGTATGTGATGTGTCTCATTAAATTGCTTTCTAAAGAATTTGCAATATTCACTGTCTTCTCTTGGATTTGAGAATAATCTGGGAGTGAATTTCTTAGTTTCCATGTAGTTGAGATTCTTTTTGATCACCTTTTAATTTTTGGATTACTCTATTTGACAATATCTTTTAATTTAGAATCATCTTTACAAAAAAAGAGATTTCTGTCCTAACAGTTAGTTAAAAATTCATTATCACCTAAAGGAATTTGTTTTATTTAATAATTTTGATAGCCCTTTAAGAATTCCCAAGAAAAATTTCACAGTTTCTGTAGCCTCAATACTGAGAAGCATGCAACAATGAGTAAAAGCAAAAGAAAGTCCATATTTAAATATCTGGGCATTCAATGTATTTTGCTTTATTATAAATTTTAAATATCTAGTAGGAATCAAGATGGAGAGAATTTAAAGTATTCCCACTTGCTTACACACTTTACTCTTCTCAGTTTTAATAAAAAGCCTTTATAATAGAAGCCAGTCCAGGGAGTTTTCTGGAAGTAAAATTAATAAGAAGTCAAGCATCAAAGCACAGTGTTAAACATAAAATGAGGCCAACAGACTGGGTGCAAGGAGTATGCAGATGATGAAAGTCAAGCCTATGTTTAAAAAAATAATAAGTGTCCCATCTGAGCCATATGTATGATCCACAAAGATAAGGAAACCCTATCACTGTTGTATCTCCACCTCAAGGAGAAAAGAAACCCCAGGAACAAGTGGTTTAAGTTCCAAGACGTAGCCAACAACTCTAAATGCAGAGACTTCCACATTAGTTCTAGAAGTTTATAATCTAATCCTCAGTCCCAGGAAAACAAACCATTTTACCCTGTATCTAGAGTTCTCTCCAGTTTTATGCAGGGTTATAAAAAGAAAAGACTATTTTCAGAGCTTTAGGCAAGTGGTTCTCGCTGACCCTTAGTTTCCTCATCTGCTGAATAGCTACCAGGTGGCAAGAGCCCTGATTATATAATCTGTATGTTTATTTTTAGATCTAGCATTTTAAAATTCTACAGGCAGGTTAACATGTGTCTATTCTAAGCATTAAAAATGTATGAAGAAATTCCAATCACAAATAGCAGGGCTATAATAGAACTTACCAAAATAGTTTTGATCAAATATACAACACCCTTAAGTATTACTTGATAAGCCTAGTTTTGCACTAATCCTGTCATTGATAAATGAAGTGTTCAGGTATGAAGATTAGTCATGTCAAGTTATTTCATGATGCAGAAATTTTATTTACCCAAAAGAATAAGAAGAAAGTAAATTTTGAGTACTTTAAATGGGCTGAGAAATAAGTGCTAAGCATTTTACGTGTGCCAAATAACTGGAAATCATGAAAATAAAAATTGTGGACTATCAGTCTAGAGCAGATGTTGCTGGTTCCCTGCCCACATCCCTCTGATCTTGTTACTTCAGTTTGCTCCTGTACAAATACCAACGGCCAGAATCTGCATCTCTTTGCCCAGGAGCCTTTGAAGACTTGGAAGGCTGCCACACCTTGCACCCAGCAGACCTGTGGTGGAGGGAACTAACACCTCTACCCCAGGGAGCAGTCTAAACCAAGGGCTGAATGGAGTTGCTTGGTAAATGCCCAGCTTGCTCACCCCACAGGCAAGGTGTGTGTTTTACACCATTTTTTCAGAACTTCCCAGAGGTGTTAAGATCTAGTTACCAATAGCAGTGGCTGCATTGATAGTTCTTCGCACACTGGCTACCCCACCTTCCTTGTGTCTCTTCCCCACTCCCCTACTCATGTTTCCTACACCTGCCAAGCTAACTACTTGCACTCAAGTCCTTCTATTGTCTCAAGATCTGCTCCTGGGGGGCCCCAAACTAAGACTGACTACTAGAAACAGATTGATCTCATTGTGCAAGTCAGTTACGATTTTGTCAGTAACTTCAAGTCAGTTACGATTTTGTCCTTCACCACCCCACTGAAATATACAGTCATGCTCTCTGCCCCAAATTAGGAACAAACTGGGCAGGAGTCTTGTATATGCAATCAAGAAAGCAATACCCACTTCCAAAAGGAAAACAAATACAGAGGTGAAACTTGATACCCACCCTGGGAGCAAAGAACATGACAGAAACCTTTGGCTCAAATGAAGATGTTATAGGATGGGGAAACGGAAGGAAGAGGATTAGCCCTTTGATTACCATTTTCCCTACTCTCAGGAGAATTTTGATGATAAAGATTTAGGCAAGCATATTTTAGCAGGGTAGACATGAGTTAAGGGTTCATTCTGCTGAACACTAGTTCTGAGTCTGAAAGCAAAATTGTGGCAGGGACACATCACGGATATAACCTGTACCTAACACAATAGTTGGAACATAGTAGGAGTTCACTATGTATCTGTAAATGTATAGTGAGAACCAAGATGAATCAGGCTAGCCTTAAAGACTAAGAAAGAGGAAGTTAATCCACTATAACTAGCTCAAGACTAGTTAGAAGGAAAACTAAAACGTCATCCCGTTTCAGCTCATCAAGTTAGGAAGGAAGCCCGCATGATCAAAAACTCCACATGTACTGTCTTATAGGAGCTTGGAGATAATGATAGAAAGGGGGGTGGACATTCTCCAAAAGGAAGAAAGGGAAACGTCCATGATCCCAATTATGTTTTCATTATAAAGTCCAAACCAAAGGCAAACTTAAAATGTTATATTCAGAATGACTAAAGAATTAATTACTGTTGTAATATCTTAGTTCTCCTGTGTTAAAGTCAAAATTATACCTTCCCAAATGTCTATTTTCATATCTCTGAATCACACATGAACATACTGTAGGTTACAGGCATGCTACTTTTACCTGACCATTGTGGAGCCCTTCATATTAATAGACCTGATCTTAGGTAAAAATATTCTGATGGAGACAAAAGAAATTTAACATTTGACTGATCCTAGCCTTCTTACATCACCTCCAGTTATAAAGAATTTGCTCATTCTCTTTCTCTTCCTTCTTCTCTGCTCTCTTGAAAACCCAGTCCCCAGGATATTATCATCCTGACTTTGGAGAACAGGTATAGTGATATCTGATTGGAGGAATGAGGATGCTTCCAAGAACAATGGACACATGGTTTGGGGCTTGGTAAGACAGGAAATAAAGTGAGAGAATGAAACATTCAGGGATACTATGGTATATTAAGAAATGAGAGAGGAAGTGGGATTTTATAAAGCGTTGTTGAATTACAGAGATGTGATTCAAATATAAACCACTAAAATACTTGTCTGGAAGTATGAGTTTAAAGTATAGTCTGGTATAGTATAGTAGAGTATAGTTTAGTATAGTATAGTATTGTCTGAAGTACTATAGCTTAAGCTGCCTCTAGGCTAAGCTGCCTCTAGGCTAAGCTGCCTCTAGGCTAAGCTGCCTCTCCTACCCTCTTTCTATCCTGAAACTATATACAATAATGTTGCTGGGTCCCCAGAGCACTAGCAGGACAACTTTGAAGTAATTTATTAGAAAAGCAAATCACCAAAGAGGCATTAAACTATCATCTTTCCATCAACCACAATACCCTTCTGTCTTTAAAAGACAGATGTTCAAAGAGTGAAAATGTGCCTATTTTGTCTGGGAAAAAGTGGGAATTTTATTTCAACTTTCTGTGTATCATTAGGTTGCTGGAAATCATGGAAACCTAAATTACATATACAACCACTTCATGCACTGAGATCTCTTATAAGAAGAAAGCAGCAATATAATCAGTCAGCTCAAATCATCCTCAACATTAACAAGGTGTCGGTAGAGTCATTTTAAGAACTGACTTTCTGCTCCTATTAGTAGACTGATTATACTCTAGCTTTTGTTCCGGAAGCATATCACCAAACTAGTCTCTCAAAATGTGTATTAAAAATGATACATTTTCCTTGCCAGTGTTTATATTCAAGTCAAAGTTTCTTTAGAAAAGAAGAGGAATACAAAAAAATTTGAAGCCATGGCAGTTTGCATCTCTCCAGCGAAAGCAATCATCAGGGCAAATATTTATTGTTTGAGTTGTTGAACATAGATGTGTGGACAGAAGTTTAATGTCCATGCAATCTGTTTCCAGTGCATTAGCTATCACATTACGAATGACAAACAAGATTCTTTCTTGTTTAAAATGTGTCCCACATGCTCAGAATCAATCTTGATCAACAGACTGTGGTATAATTTGGCAGTTCAGAGATGAGAAGTTTATGGACACATTTCAGTTAAAAAATAAATTCAAAGAAGACAACTTGTGTGCATGATGTATCTAAAAATGCTTCCGAAAGACATTTAGGAATCTAAGTCAACTCTGAACAGAGAGTCTTGGTCTATTTTGTCAAACAATATAACGTAGAAGAATTACTCATGGAGAAGCTACAGACAACCTTCCACTTTTTATACAACAAATTCCTGAAGTATATTCAAAAGCTGAATGTGAAAAAATAAAACGATCTATGTGGAACCTTAGCTCCACTAATTACTAGTTAAAATAATTTAAATTATCTAATGTCTCTAATTCATATTTATACATTCAACACATATTTACTGTGTTCCTGTTACGTGTCAGACACTGCTCTAGGGTTTGAAAACACAGAAGTTCACAAAAGAGGCTACAATCTCTGCCTTCACACTTTGAAATGAAAGAGGCAAAACTGGAGGAGTATTACATAGGTGTTTGATAGATATTTTAGAGTGGGACAGGTAAGATGTCACCAAGAAGATGACCTTGATGATAACCTGAAGAAAGTGAGGGAACAAGTGTGGATATCCATGGAAAGAAACAGCATTTCATGAGTGGCAAGTGCAAAGGCCCTGAGGCAAGACTATGCCTGACAAGAAAAGGTAGCAAAAGAGAGCAAAAGCAGAGAGATGAAGGGTAGAGTGTCAGAAGAGGAAGTCAAGAAGTAAAGGGGGCCAGAGCTGGGGAACAGACCTGTTAGTTCAGAGCAAGGACCCTAAAGAGAATAAAAAGCTATTAGAGGATTTTGAGAAAAGAAATTACATCATCTGCCTTACATTTGACAGGAATAATAACAATTCTTCCTCATAGGTTTACTGTAAAAATTAACATAGGTACTTCCCTGGTGGCGCAGTGGTTAAGAATCTGCCTGCCAATGCAGGGGACATGGGTTCAAGCCCTGTCCCAGAGCCCACATGCTGTGGAGCAACTAAGCCCGTGTGCCACAACTACTGAGCCTGCACTCTAGAGCCCGCGAGCCACAACTACTGAGCCTGCATGCCACAACTACTGAAGCCTGTGCCCTTAGAGCTCGTGCTCCGCAACAAGAGAAGCCATGGCAATGAGCAGCCCACACACCACAACGAAGAGTAGGCTCTGCTAGCCACAACTACAGAAAGCCCGTGCGCACCAATGAAGACCCAACGCAGCAAAAAAAAAAAAAAAAGTCTCCCTTTTAAAAATAAAAATTAAAAAAAATAGCCCTCTTCTTGAAAAATTTTTTTTAAAAATTAACTAAGATAATTGACATAAAATGCTTCCCACAGTACATAGCAAAAGGTAAACATAAAATGTTAGCTGCTATAATTATTTTTGTTATTCAGACAGGGATTAGGAACACATAATAAAAAATGAAAGTCATTGCATGAGTTAGGCTTCTTATTTTTTATTTTGTCTTTATCCTTAAAAAACTGAGAATAACAATCCAAGGAGGGAAAGAAGAATAATGAAGAGATGCTTTGGTTCAAAGATCAAGTGAAGATAATTTCTGATACATTTAAGTGCCTTTTTTAAAAAATGGAAGAAAAAACTTAAAGTACAAAACAGAAGGATAGTAAATTTTCAGGGTAAATCTCTCAACGCTCTAAGCACAGAAATAATTGGAAATCTATTTGAAGCAATTTGAATTGATGTTTCTTCCAACTTAGGGCCAGGAAGAAGCATCAAAACTGCTTGGATGACTTTTGGCAAAGAGCTATACACAGTAAATAGAAAGGATTTATTGTAAATAGATTCCAAGAAAGCTACTAATAGGCCTCCCTGCTGGCTGAGCAAGATTACTGAAACAAAATAAAGCAAAGCAAAAGGTATTATTGCCTACTTAAGCAGTGTGGCATAAAAATTATTACAGTAGCTGGACTGGAGAAAAAATAAACAGATCATGCTTAAAACGCATGAGAGGCAAAGTACATTTTGTCTCTCCCAGTATATCATGACAGGTGTACAATAGGCATAAATGATATAAATATTGGAGAAGGATTTATGACTTGAACTCCCGGAGAAGCTTCAAAGTGCAGAATCTCATTTCACACACAGCCAAGGAACAGTATATTGTTATCTTTCATTTTTATATCATTTTGTGTATTTCATTCCTTTAAAAAGCATTTATTGATTACCTATTATGTGCAAGGAGCTGTGGAAAATAGAAAATTGCGTAACACATGGTCCTTGTCACCCAAGAAACCCACGTTATAGCAAACGGACACAAGGCATAGTGTCTATTTCACTGAACATAAGACACCATCAATTGGAGTTAAATCAAAATAATAATTTTATAGGAAAAAAGAAAATCAATAAATATACATAGAGTTTTTAAGATAAACCCAATATCAAAAACATTAAAATTTGAAAGAAATACATACCTTAACATATAAAATCAAGTATATAAATATCTACACTAAGAGGAAGCATAAGTGTCAAAGATGGTTTCTGAAATAACAGGATGTTATAGGCGCACAAAGGAAAAAGTATTACCACTGGGTCAGAGAGGTTAGCAAAATCCAGATGATGTTAACATTTCAGCTGCGCTTTAAAAAAAGAAATAGAAAGTCTATAATGAAAATGACGGGTAAAAAAATAAAATAAAATAAATAAAATGCATTCCAGGCCAGTAGAAATGGTGGGTAAGAAATGCATTCCAGGCAGATGAAATAGCACGTACAGAGTAAAACTTACTTTGCACAGAGGAGCAGCCATACATTCAGATTGACTGAAGGAGGTTCATAATGGACCCAGTTGTAAGGGGCTTTAAATGCTAAGTAAATGATTGTAAACACTGCCCTGTCCGAAACTAGGAAGCTTCAAAAGTAGATAACACATACTGTTTAGGAAGAATAACACAACAAAAATCCACAGTGAACTGGAGGGAGGCTAGACTGCAGAGTGGAAGAGCAGTAGGGAATCTCTCATAATACTCCAGGCAAGATATGCCAAACCAGACGAGGGAGGTGAAAAGGTGAGTTGGATGTGTCTCTCTCCCTTTAGCGTGCTTTTACTCACATGCTCATAATTAATCCGTAATAATGTGACATCAAAAGATTTTAAAGAGGAAGAAGGCAAGAGAGAAAATGTATGACTTTTTTTTTTTACTATATATCATGTTGAGATAAACTGAGTCATATTAAAAATTTTAAGTTTATTTGAGCAAAAATCAATTGGAACCAGGCAATGGCAAACCTTCAGTGTTTCAGAGGGCTCTGCCGAGAAGAACGGGGGGAGACGTGTCTAGAGAAAGTGCAGAAGCCGAGAAAGGAAAGCATAACTTGGCTATAGCTTAAAGCCTAGTTGGCTGTTTGTGATTGGTTGTCCTTAGTGTATTGATTTTGGAACCCTAAAGCATTTGCAGGCTTAGATTTTGGTTTGCTCACGTAGGCCACAGCATTAGCGCCTCCGCAGTCTAAGGGCCTCGTTGTTTAATTAATTTAACGCTAGATAGATTCGACCACCCCAGAGGGCAGATCTGCTGTTCTATTCTCAGCACTTCACCTAACTTTCATAGGTTTCTGATCAGAAATTACAGAATGAATGCTTTAGGATGAGTTGGATGTTTCAACTTGAAAGATAAAAAAAGCACTGTGAGCATACAGGGTGCAGTGCTTTGCTAAACAAAGATGGCTATACTGACTCAGCTGTTCAACCTCACGCAGTTGTTGACAATTTTCGTGGCAGTAACAGGCATTATCTCTGTGCCCAGCCTGCGCCATGTAATCAGAAAACTAAGACAGGTGGCTGAGTGACATGGGATGAGAGGTGAATCAGAATTTTGGCTACTTCGTTAGCAAAATCGTGTTTAGGGTGATTTGGAGTTCCACATTCCTATTTCAAATGATAAAATATTTCTGAAGGAGATTAGGCATGCACACATCATCAAAAGAAATTTCATTTAATGATGTTGGACAAATTACCAATCAAAATAGACTAACTTCCCCAAGCATCACTTGCATGAAGAACACTGGTTCTCAATTTGTAAATCATTTCTTAGATACTTGGTAGAGTTAAAAAATAAGGGTCTTATTTTGTGGAGTCTCTGACAACTCTATCAGAGTCACCTTGGGTGACCCATAATTCAGATTATAAATCAGGCAGAATGGAGTCAGGTTTGGAAATCTGTAGCAACCAGATTTGGAAAACACTGCTCCAGGGGACACTGTGACCAATAGATAGCTCACATTGAATCCATGAGTAGAAACTAGTTTTTCTCTCCATGCCATGATAACTTACATCTTCAAATTCATTCCAAGCACATTCTTTTGCAAGCAACCAATTTCTATCTTTTGTGATAATTATATTAATATTGATACTAAGCACATATGAAAACCATGCATTCTTTTCTATCTGGCATCTTTCAAGATAATCCACGTCATGGTGTGTATAAGTAGTGCATTCTGTTTTATTGCCAGGTATAATAAGAAGGTTGGGAAGGAGAAGCAAACCTGACCACAAGTGGGATTTTTCAATCATGAAAACTATTCTTAATTAGTAAATACTTACACATATGTACACATATATACATACACTTTCATATATATGCATCCTATGAAGGTCATCTATGGTTTCAAGATTATTCTATTTGTAGTTATACAGTTTATATTGGTCTGGGGCAACCTCTGTTTATATAATGTCCCCCAAAAGGTGTTTTGTCCAACAAAGAGAGGAACACAAAAGTCTCATTTTTGCCAAGTTCTTTGTAGGATGGACCTGTATAAATTCTAAAACAGTCATCAAGGAATGCACTGAAAAAACAAATTCTAAAGCAAGTCTCCACAAACTTTTTCCATAAAAAGCCAGATAGTTAATAGTTTAGGCTTTGTGAGCCATATGGTGTCTGTCACAACTACTGAACTCTGCCAATGTAGCATGAAAGCAGCCACAGACCACAGGTAAAGGAACAAGCACATCTATATTCCAATACAATTTTATTAATGAAAACAGGTAACTACCAACACCTATTAGAATGGCCAAAACCCAACACACTGGCAACACCAACTTCTGGCAAGGATGTGAAGCAATAAGAACTCTCATTCATTGTTGGTGGGAATGCAAAATGGTAGCCACTTTGGAAGACAGTTTAGTGGTTTCTTACAAAAGTAAACATAGTCTTGCCACACGTTCCAGCAATGATGCTCCTTGGAATTTACTCAGAAGAGTTGAAAATTTATGTGTTTTGTTGATTAGAATACTCACAGGGGATTTTTAGGGCAGTGGAACTAACTCTTCCCTATGATAGGTAATGGTGGATACACGACATTATGCATTTGGCAAAACTCACAGAATGTACAATGCGAAGAGTGAACCCTAATGTAAACTTTGGACTTTAGTTAATACAAATGTATCAATATCGGTTACTCAATTTTAACAAATGTACCACACTAATGCAAGATGTTAATAATAGGGGAAACTGTGGGTGGGGTGAGAGCACACTTTCTGCTGGGAACTCTCTACTTTCTGTTCAATTTTTCTGTGAACCTAAAATTGCTGTAATAAAACAAAACAAAACAAAAACAGGCAATGAGCCAGATTTGACCTGTGGGCTATAGTTTGCTGCCCTCTGTTCTAGAGAATGAAGACATCATCAGAGAATACTTGGAGTTCATAAAGTTGTCTTTGTGAATGTCACTGACTTCAAAGAAATTCATTCAATATTGCTTTCAGAATTTTGTTTAGAAAAGCATGATAACACTCCTGCCAATTACATTCATATTTTCATATTTTTATTTCCATAGCAAAAAGTTATCCATTATAATCATGAAACTGAACCCATGCACTTTTCTTACAAGCCAACAGTTAAGCAGATCCTTCTTGCTCTCCAGCACTGGAGGGACCTCCCACAACCCACAGAGCCCCTGTGTGGGGAACCTAGCACATCTTAATGTAACACAAGCAGTGCTCCAAATACAGATGTCTTCAGGCTATGGCTTCATCTAGGCTGCTCAGAAAGATTAGATACTTTATTGCCCTCTTAAATAGTCTCATATTTTATACTTTGGAAAGTTTTATCTTCTAGAGTTTCCACCTGTCATGTTGCCATCAGTAGCACGGGAAACAATCCTAGCATTTTTTTAAAGAGTGCTATAAACTTAGTCTTATCTCCATGTCCACTTTACAGTAGCAATGTGTATTCCATTTTTAAGATACTAATCAAATTTTAGTTAAAATAGTAACATGTATTCTCAGTAACAATACTATAAATGATCTGTTCTGCACTTACTGTAACAGTAAAAACATATATTCAATGGTGTTATTATTATTTTAAATATTTAATTGTTTTTGTTTATGTTTCAAAATGCAGCAATAAAATTTACTTCAACTGCAATCACCCATGCAACTACAACTTTTCTTATAATTTGCCATAAATAATAAATAATGCAGTGCCTATAAATGCACAACAATCTTTCTTGGGAAAAGTTGGCTTTTGACTGCTGTAATTTTTGTGAGATTTGTCAAGTCAAGATAGAATTTTAACTAACTTGGGGTCCACCTGCTGCTAAGTGATCTAGGAACATGTAGAAGACTTGTTTTCTTTAGGACAAGCTATAACTGCTCTGGGAATCGTAAAATGTATATTTCTGCCCCTGTTTTGTTATTTTCAACAGAGTATACTCATTAACAATGGGAAAGTAGCTGAACTTCAACCATTTAGTATAAGGATTAGGTTGATCAGCTTCTGAGGGTAGGATGGCTGAGTTGGAATGAAAGACTTGACTTCTCAGTATCTGCACACATAAGCTATTTGCCACTCATAAAAGACTAACAACTTTCTGGGCTTCCCTGGTGGTGCATGGTTATAATCTGCCTGCCAATGCAGGGGACACGGGTTCGAGCCCTGGCCCGGGAAGATCCCACATGCCGCGGAGCCACTAAGCCCGTGCGCCACAACTACTGAGCCTGCATGCTACAGCTACTGAAGCCCGCACACCTAGAGCCCGTGCTGCACAACAAGAGAAGCCACCACAATGAGAAGCCAGCACACCACAATGAAGAGTAGCTCCCGTTCACCGCAACTAGAGAAAGCCCGCACACAGCAACGAAGACCCAACGCAGAACCCAAAGTTAATTAATTAATTAATTTTTTTAAAAAAGACTAACAACTTTCTTTCCTGACCGTGTCTGTAACTAGGTCAACAGCCATTTTGAAAAGAGACAGATATGTATATTGTGGAGAAGGTAGAATAGAAAAGAGAGAATCCAGAAAAATCTCTTTTAAATAGAAGCAGCAGCAACTGAGTTATGAATTGAGTTATTTGTCAAGTGATCTTGTCTTGAGAAAGTATAAATAACCTTTAGAGAAGTGATAGAGACATCTCCTGCCAGCTATTGACCACATACCATGCTAGAACAGAAGTCAATACGTAAACAAAACAAGGTTAAATACATTAGCAAGGACCCAGTGCCATATAACTGCAGTGTGCCCCAATCCTTCTCACTCTTTTTTTTGTCTCCAATTTTTATGTGTAGGAGGAAGGCAGGAGGGAATCAAAGCTTGCAAGGAGAATTTTGCCTTGTTATTTTGCTAATTTAATGTTCAGCATCTGGTCCATCTGCTGCTGTGCACGGGCTATGGTGATCTGACACTGATCGTGGAATGCTGATTGAAAAACAATGAAGAGTCGACGTCAGATTGAAATTCTTTGCAGGTGAACTAACAACATTAAAGCTTATTAAGACCAGTCAATAACTAACCAAATTTTTGCTTTTGAGTTATTTTAACAGATGGCTGCTTTATCTTCTTTCATAAGCTCACAAACAGTGCTCATTTGCATTTTCTTTACATCTTAGAAAACAGTTGCTGTGGTTCTTCACTTTTATTCCCTTATGCATTTAAGTTGAATTTTTTATGTTGAAATTTTGCTCTGGGCTTTTCCACTTTATAGTGGCAAGGTTAGAATAAGTTAGTAATAATTAAGTGTGGGTCAGAGGCATATGTAATTTTCGACGTATGCCTTGGAAACTCAAGCTGCCTTAGGAAAACACCCCACCCATTTCTTCAGCTGCAAAATGAGAGATTCTGTGTTTGCCAGTCAGCATCTGCCTATATAAGACAATTTTTCAAAGTGAGAGAAAGTTTAAGGCAATAAGGTGACTTTTTCTAATAGTGACGGTGACTTTTTGTAACTACAAACAGATATTTAAGCAATTATGACAAAGTCACATCTCTGAGTGCTTACAGGGCAAAGTTTTCCAATGGCTCAAAGCAATATACACATCATCCTAAATCTAGGACTATTTGGCGAGTATCATAGGGGCACATTACAGCAATATGGAATTTATCCCAATTAGCTGAAACTTTTTCTCCTCTTGTCTAGCCTAATTTAGTTCTAGAAATACTTGAAAGAATTTTTTTATCTCATGGATAGAGCTTTCCTTTAATCAAGGATAATAAGCGCTAGTTGAGAGAAATAGGAGTCTTGATCTGTTGGGAAGTAACATAAAGGCTTATACTGTGGAGATGTGGTCAATTAATTGCAATATTCATAAAAGTTCTCAAAACAATAAAAAGAAAATTGGTAGCAGGTCTGAAAATATCATAATTACCATCCCAAGACACAAGCAAACCAGTTTACACATAAGCTAGTTTGATAATTCTGCAGCCAATTAGTAACAATACAACCAAAGTTACCTGAAGTACTCAGAGAACAGAGATTGTTCTTGTTACACTCTTCAAACAAAACAAAACCAAGCCTAGTATGGTAGATTGGTTATATTAATGGTCCCAAATAATGCCTCCCTACACTGTGGCCCTTAACTGTGTGGTCCTCTCCCACTCTGTCTCCCGCTGTGGCCAACTAACTTATTTTAGCCAATGGGATACTAGCCCACATGTTGCAAGCAGAGACTTGAGGACATGTACGTTTCTGCTGTTCTCTGGTGTGACTGAGGGGCTGGTTTACTCTTGGACCCTTAACACTACCAGATGAACATTCCTAGGCTAGTCTGATGAAAAGATAAGAGAAACATATGGACTAAACCCAAACTGTCCAAGCTAAAGTCATCCTAGTTAAGACAGCCCTCTGCTTACCTGCCAGCTGACCAGAGATGCATGAGCCAGCCCACCTCAGATCAACCCAGCCTCTATCAATAAAACCAGCAGCCAACCCACAGACTTATGAGAAATAATAAATGTGTGTTTTAAACATCTTTGTTTTGAGGTGAGTTATTACACAGTATTATTATGGCAATAGATTATTGATACACCTTGCTACAGTCTGAAAATCTTTCTGAAAACTTATAAATCCACCTTTTTGCCTGATTCTGTGGATTTGCTAAACACAGTAATTTTCTCCATTTGTCTCTTTCCCTCAATAAATTGAAATTAAATGCTTCATTACGTACTGAAATGTCTCTCTGTTATTACCATTACTTGCATTTCCAGTGCAGTATACCAGTTATCTAAAATTACTATTCAACTTCCAGGTCAAATTTTTGCAGTTTTCCAATATGCCTTCTACCTAAAAGAAGTCTTAAAACTTGAAGGGACACTTCTAAAAGAGATTAGGCTTAATCAGAGGAAAAAATATCCTAAAGGTCTTTGAGGAAATAAATCAAAAAAACAAAAAACAAAAAACTTGGAGTATATGCAATTCCTTGCTGCTACATTTTTTTTTCTTTTTGAGTTTTAAATAAAGGTCAGCTTAATAACAACTAGAACCAATCTATTTCTTGTCGTTATCAGTCAAAGTTCAGGTCATTTTAAAGGGACCCTCCACTCCTTGACAAGTTTTCCGTACCTTTCCTAAGGACAGTACTGTATCAACATTAGTATGATATGCTTATCATATGTCTTTGCACTGAGGGATTGGAAATCATCGATTTTTCTTTACAGAAAGGAAATCTGGGCCATTGAAGAGGCGAGGTCATTTGCTTTTTGCTCAGCCTCTCAGAATCTTGGTTTTTTCTTTTATCACAAATCAAATGAAGTTGCTGGGCACAGAAAGTTTTGAGCAATTTGATTGTCTTCAAATAACTATTTTTCCTCCATATTTCTGTGGGAATAGAGAATACAGAATCAGAAAACAGAAATGATTTGTTTTTATCGTAAATCCATCAACCCACATAAAGGCATAGGTGTGGAAATTTAATGTGAGAAAGTTATAGGTTTTAAAGTTCTAAAATAAAGGTAAGATACTTTATTTCTAGTGGGTTTATAGCATGTGATGAGAGCGTAGGAAATAAACAAAGAGATGTAAGATTGCCAAGCTAATGGCCACTTATTGATAATGATAAAACACGTTACTGAGAATGATAAAAACTGCTGTATCTTCTTACTCTAAGTCAGACTCTCTGCTAAGTGTTTTCCAAACATTTAATTTAATGCTACAACAACCATATGATTCAATGGCAAATACAAGTAGTTGGCATATCCAAGAGCCATTTCTCTCTCCCTTCTCTCATACTACCTTCTACTACTATGGCTAGAAAAGTGAAATATTCAGTTTTCCAGTTTTCCTTGTAGTAAGAGATGGCCATGAGATAATGTTCTATCCAAGTATATATAAGCAGAAGTTGTTTCAGGAGATTTCTGGGAAAACTTTTGTTTTCTTAATCAAAAGAGACAGTCATGAATGACATGACTTTTCTCCCTTTCTTCCTGCCTTGAATGCAGATTTGACGCCTACAGCTGTGGCAGCCATCTTGTCACCACATGGAAAAGGCCTAGAGGATTACAGAGATGCCAACCCTGTTAATACTGAACCACTAAACCAATTCCAAGAGCCTCTATCTCCAGATTTCTCATCATGAAAGAGAAGATAAACCTCTACTTATTCAAGTCACTGTTAGGCAGGAGTTTCACTACTTCAACTTGTAAACATTCCTAATAGGAATTTCAGATCCCATGTTTATTTGTTTGTTTGTTTTTGTTTTATGTTTTCTTTTTGCCAATTTGTAGATTAGTTTCTTTAATTCACCTCCAGTAATGCTAAAGTCCAAAATAAATCCACATATTCCATTAAAAATTTATGTAATATCTAAATATGAAACATATCAGGTAGGTTTTAATTTTGCCTTGTTTAACATTCAACAAATTGAAATTGGGCTGTGCATAGATATCCTAGTAACTTCAAGCATTAAAGCAATCTCTTAATTTTGAAAACCCATTCATTCTAAAATATACACAAAATATGCAAAGAGGTGTTCATACTTAGCTAGAAACAAATAGAAGCTATGATGTCATAATTGAAAAATAACCTTAAGTAAACATCCTATACTATTTAATATCCTATATTAAAAGTATAGATTTAAAAATGTAAACAGTTAAAAAAAATTAAATATCCATGCAAAATACCCAATGCAGAAGATACACTTTATACTCATTCATCTGTTTTTCACACATATACCTAAGTCCTTATGTCTGGGAAGGTGCTTTGTATTTCTGTTTGTTATCAAATCCCATGTTCTTAAGCAAGCTCAGTACTACCTCTCTCTGTACTCAATATTGAAGTAAACATTCTATCAGCAATCTCTCCAAAACTTCCCAACACCAATCTTTTCCTAGATTCCAAGTGCATGTAAGGTGCTGGTTATAAACTGAAATCAATTGATTGCTGATTTTAGTATAATGATCACCAAGAAAAGCAGAATTAGCAGATGGAATAAGCAAAAGGTTTACTTTTTATTTGGCCATAAGGTGGATATAAAATAACAGAGACCAAAACAGACATTAAAGTATAAAATGAATGACTTTCAGAGAGTGTATTTCCTGGGAGCAGGCCTTGCATTCATCCCTTTATCTCTGAGGATGCAGTAATCCTCAAACCACTCCTAATTTAGAGAACTTTGGAACTATTAGAATGACTCAGTGAGGATTCTGAATTCTGAGGACAATGAAGTATAACTGCACTCTCAGACTTTGGTATCATAGAAAGAGTTCGGGCTTTAAAGCCAGATGAACATTTACTAGTAAATCACACCTGGGATGATTTACTTAGCATCTTTGAGCATTAGTATCTTTGAGCATAACTCACAGAGAAGTTGCAGACTAAATATACCATTTTTTAAAGTGTTGGTACAGACTATGGAATATATTAAATGTTCAATAAATGATGGCTATTTTTATTAGCTTATTTTGATATATTATCTTATTTTTAAGTATCTTTAGACAAAGCTAGAAAAAAATCACAGTATGTTCAGCCAGTTTCACACTTACTCAAAATGAATTTCTGGCCTCAAAATTAAATCTTCTTTTATAACCTATAATCTTTAAGTATGAGGCAAGAAAACTGTGGTGAGAGCAACCATTGACCATGACGAGATCCCTGACTGAGCTGAGTAAACACTGGGTAAACTCCAAGTTCAATGAGGATTGAGTAAAAATGAAATAAAACCACAGCAAGTACTGTTTGCTCCATCTGCCTAAAATGTGGAGAAAGTGCAGTTGGGGTGTCCTGTTAGCCTTCTCTTTATTTGTTTAGTAAATGTGAGAGTGGTCAAGAAGCCCATGGTACATTTGGCAGCGTGGGTCACAAAATGTTAGCTATAAATAAAAAACAAGATCCGATACCCTCTTTTTATCCATTCTTCCCTCAAGACTGTTCATTTGACAAGTATTTCAGCTCCTTCTGTTTGTTAGGCACTGAGGATACAAAGGTTAATGAGATACAGTTCCTGTCCCTGTGAGATCTCCCATTGTGGTTAGAATGAGAAACCTTTAAAATCTGACTGCTGGAGCAACCATGATGAGCAGCAAGGTGAGTGCAGAATGAGAACGTGGAAAATAAAAGCTCTGCAGCTCAAGTTATTAATCAAAGTTATAATGTGAAAGGTCTCCCCCTCCCCTGCCTCCCTGATCAAGCTTCTCTATGTGAGTGCCAAACCTGGGAGACTGGAGTGAGGCAGAGAAGATGACCCAGGCTTGGATTGAACTAAGATTATGAAACCAGCCTGAGGAAAAACAAAGAACTATGGATAATGTGTCCCATCTAGCCTGACTCAGAAACTCGAAATGTCCACTCTGCCCAGCAGTCCAGGTGGGCAGCCGGTGAACCCAGCTCGCGTCCCCATGAGGTGACCTTCTCCCAAGGAGAAATAGTGGCAATTGTGTCCTGGTGACAAATCAGAAGCCTCCCTGGTTACCAAACCCAACCAGGTTTGTCTATGGTCACTGGGTTCCCTACAACAGCTGAGTGAACAGAGGTGGCGGACGGAGTAGTAGTGAGACTGACATGCAAACAAGTAATTATAATACAATGTAATGTGGAAGTTCAGATTGGTGAGCAATGAACTCACTTCAGTCCTGGGATCAGATGCTCACAGAAAGCTCAGAAGACTTGTCACCTGGTGATACTTGGAGGAGGATATAGAAATTTTGTGAAGCTGGTGTGTGGAAGCAGGGAGTCAAGGAGAGAGCATGCATGCCAACGGAAAAGCAGGAGGTAAGAAAATAATTGAAGTGCTCTGCGAAAGAAAAACAATTTGACATAACTGGAGTGCAAGTGCTCCGTGTGCGGGAGAGGTGAGGGCAGTGGGTGGTAGGGGTAGGAGTGAGGAGAGCAATGAGACAGAAAGTTAAACCCAGATTGGGTATGGCGTTTTATGCATAAGTAAAGGGTCAGACAAACTATGTGCCCAAGCAGCTCAAATTTGCTCCCCAAAAGGGCATTTTTAAATTTCCTATAGATTACATAATCATCTTTACAAAAAATTCCATATTTTTGTTCTTTCTTGAAAACTCAGATGTGGTGGTAATCTCAGAGGTGAGGTGATCACGTGGCCCTCTTAGAGCCACGTGGGATCCAGTGGGCCACGGACCCTGCCCAGTGCATCTCACTTGTTTTGTTTCCTGCCAGAGCCTGGAAGCCATGTGAGCTTTTCACTCCTGCATTCAGTGATGGAAAGATAACAGAAGTATTTTATAGGAATACTGATAAGATCGCATTCATTATCTGCTCAACACTGTGAGCAAAAAAAGAAGGGATATCACAGAAACTCTACTAATGCCAGCATTTTAATAGTTTAAAACTCTTTCACTGTTGCCTATGCAATTTTCAATAGTATGTAAAATGGACCTCTGAAATACAACTATCTTACTACCAAATCCTTCTTTTTCTCTCCTTTTGTAAAATAATTTTCAAATCATGGAGCCCATCCCCAGAAAGCCACAGAAGATAAATTATTTCACTGTGCTGAGTGCCTTAAACAATTCAAATCAAAACAAACTCTGAACTTAATATCACTCACTGATGATGTTCTAATGCACATTAAATATCTAGCATTGCTCTACTTGGTTATATAAAAGTTTATCCTAATTTGTAGTGTTTGCAAAGCCCTTCAGCATATGTGTTGGTGTGGTCTGTGGCCTCAGTATGTTTCACCCCCAAGTCAGAGGAAAGTTGAGTTTAACAGTATCAGCATACTTCATTGCAGTGTGCTGAATTTAAAACAAATTAATATTTTATCCTCAGGTAACTCTTAAAATCTACAAAGTCTTACTGAAAGAGATTTATTAAAAGAACTAGGAGTTTGGCTGGTTTCGTTTAGCTTTTTATTTATTTACTAATCAGAGCAATTTTGACATTCTCCAAGATGCATGGCTAAGATGCATAAAATGTAAAGCTTCTCAAGAAACTGAAGTTACAAAATCCTCTAAAGTAAAATATTGACCAATGAAGAATATGAAGATGTATCTCATGCCATCACAACAAATGAACTCGAGGTGGGAAAAAAATGATTGACAAAGAGATAGATCTCTATTATTTACTGAACACCTTCTAAAGTCAGGTACTATATTGGGCTTTTTACATATTATACATTTAAATCTTACAGCAAATCTATGAGAAGTTTAAGTCCCCACCTTATAGGTGCAGAAGCTAAGGCTCAGAGAGGTTAAGTAACATGTGTAACATGTCACAGCTGCAAGAGGCACTCAGTTTTGAACCCAAGATTCCAAAGCTGTGCTTTTCTCTTATATACATAGATGTGTATATACATATATGTATGTATATAACTATAATTGACTTACAGTATTATATTAGTTTCAGGTATACAACATAGTGATTCAATATTTTTATACATTATGAAAGGCTCACCATGGTGAGTCTAGTTACCATCTGTCACTGTACAAAGTTATTACAATATTATTGACTCCATGCTGTACATTACATTCTCAGGATTTATTTTTTAAGCGAAAGTTTGTAATTCTTAATCCCCTTCCCCTATTTAGCCCATCCTTTCCACCTCCCTCCTCTCTGGCAAGCACTAGTTTGCTTCCTGTATCTATGAATCTGTTTCTGTTATGTTATATTTGTTCATTTGTTTTATTTTTTTAGAGACCACAAATAAGTAAAATCATATGGTTTTTGTCTTTCTCTGTCTGACTTATTTCATTTAGCATAATACCCTCTAGGCCCATCCATGTTGTCATAAATGGCAAGATTTCTTTTTTTTATGTCTGAGTAATATTCCATTATATATACATGCCACATTTCTTTATCCATTCATCTACAGACAGACACTCAGGTTGCTTCCATACCTTTACGATTGTAAATAATGCTGCAACGAACCTTGGGGTGCATATATCTTCTCAAATTAGTGCTTTCATTGTTTTCAGATAAATACCCAGTAGTGGAATTGCTAGATCATATGGTAGTTCTAGTTTTAATTTTCTGAGGAACCTCCATACTCTTTTCCACAGTGGCTGCACCAATTTATATTCCAACCAATGGTGTACAAGTGTTCCCTTTTATCTACATCCTCAACAACACTTCTTACTTGTCTTTCAGACAACACCCCTTCTGACAGGTGTGAGGCGATATCTCATTGTAGTTTGGATTTTCATTTCCCTGATGATTAGTGATATTAATCTATGACAAAGGAGGCAAGAATATACAAAAGGGAAAAGACAGCCTCTTCAATAAATGGTGTTGGGAAAACTGGACAGCTACATGCAAAAGAATGAAACTAGACCACTTTCTTATACCACGTATAAAAATAAACTCAAAATAAATTAAAGACTTAAATGTAAGACCTTAAACTATAAAATTCCTGTAAAGAAACATAGGGAGTACTCTCTTTGACATCAGTATTAACAATTTTTGTTTCTTTTGCATCTGTTTCAAAAGGCGAAGGGAACAAAAGCAAAAATAAACAACTGGGACTATATCAAACTAAAAAGCTCTTGCACAGTGAAGGAAACCATCAACAAAATGAAAAGGCAATCTACTGGATGGAGAAAGATATTTGTAAATCATATGTCCCATAAGGGGTTAATATCCAAAATATATCTTAAAAATTCATACAACTCAATATCAAAAAAACAATCTGATTTTAAAATGGGCAAAGGACCCAAATAGACATTTTTCCAAAGAAGACATACAGATGGCCAAAGCTATGCTTTGAAAGTAAACTCAACACTTAAAATGATCAGGAGTTATACTGAGTATTACCCAATCCTGCTGAAGAACCACTGCCAATCTCAGCTCTATGGAGGATCTGAAGCTAGATGCACGTATTAGGGAAGGGAGGTTTACAGGTGCCTCATATTTGTTCCTCTGTTAAGGGGTACTCCTGCAAAGGTTACACAAACACACACACACACACACACACACACACACACACACACACACACGCCAGCAGCATTATTATCATCAAACTGACAGCAGTCCTATATATCTAGAAAGTTATGAGAGGATGGGCCATTCCTCCCTGCAAAATAGTTAGGCCATCTTAAAGGAGATCAAATATTGGGTACCTGGACAGACACCGTCCCTGTAAGCGCATAGATAAATGTGCACTATCCTGCTAAAAAGACAGCAATAAACACACTCACAAGCTATCTATCATGGCTAACACTCTGAACTGAACTGGGCACCAGAGGCCGCTGAAAAGAAATCCTTAAACCAAAGACCCCCTTTTACTTGTTTCTTTACTATTTCACTAGGTTTGAGGAAAAGCTGGCCAAACAACTCCACCAAAGTAGCAATAGTTCCATCCAGATATTTCTGTATGCAAAGGAGCCAAAAAACTCAAGGGTAAGAATAATGAAGCTGCCAAACAAGATGGATGTAATGGCAGCATGAAGCAACAGGATAAGTGACTGAATTGCAGAATGAGGGCTACGCTGCTGAGGCCGGTAAACCAAAGGTGGCTTGTTGGGACTAAGCTCTAAACATTAAGATCAGGTCACATCAGAAAAACTCCAAGAGAGGCTTTGAAAGAGCAGATCCCTTTCTGATGGCTTCATTTCATTTATGAATTCACACTACTTCATTTCATTTACGAATTCACACTACTTTCAAATTTTGCTATCCGCCTAGTATGAAAAAACAGAAAGAGCAGGAAATAATATTCTCAGTTAAAAAAAAAGACAGGTAATAGCAGTTATCAGAACTTAAATGAAATCATTATTCTACTTGATGTCAACAACTGTGCTGTAAATGGGCACATTTCCAGAATCTTGACACTTATTTTATGTCCAGATTTCACAATTTTTCCCAGTTACAATAGCATTTGCAGGGAGCTCTTATCTTCCTGCCTACATATTGTCTTAGATCTTAAACTCTTAGAGGCAATGATATGTTTTACATGTACTTTTATGTAACCGGCTGCACTTTTTTAAAATAATAACTCATTGCCTTTATAAAGGAGATTATATATTTCAATAGAGTTTTTCCATTATATCATTTTGTTTGACTCTCATTGTCTTGTGGGGGAGAGCAGGATGGCATTATCCCAATTTTGCGGTTAAATTTTAAAAGAAGAGTTTCTCAAGAACACACAACTATTCAGCCAGAGAGCTGAGGCAAGAACCTGAATCTTCTGATATAAGGATAAATGAACCCGATTTTCAGATCTATTTTTTTTCCCAAGAAGGAAAAAGCAGCAATGATTTTCATGTAATCCTCTTAAGCGTACTCAGCCTAAATCATGCGTCAAACTCTGGGAACCCATGAGCAAAATCTTCAGAACTTGTTGTTTAGCCCAGATACTGTTATAAAGGGCAGTAGAACAAAGTGCTTAGGCAGTTGGCAGAAATGTGAGTAAGCTATTTTCTTTGAGGAAGAAATTAATTTTGATTAGGTGTATGTTGAAGTTTTAATTAATATGATGGCCTATTGAATAGCTTAAATATACAATAAAACAAAGGTCATTGCTACCGACTGAATGTCTGCGTGCCCTCAAAATTCATATGTTGAAACCATAACCCCAACATGATGGTATTTGGATATGGGGTCTTTGGTAATTAGGAATATGGTAATAAGGTAATTAGAGTTAGATTAGGTTGTGAAGGTGGGACCCTCATGATGGGATTAATGCCTTTATATCAATACAAAGAGGATGAGACCCGAGAGCTCTCTCCTAGGGCACACACCCAGGAAGGCCATGTGAAGACATAAACAGGAAGAGGACCCTCACCAAGAAACTGACCATGTTAGCACCCTGATCTTGGATTTCTAGGCGCCAGAACTGTGAGAAATAAATTGTTTCGCAAATTTGTTTTTGAGAAACAATTATTGTTTCTCAAATCTAAAATTGTTGTTTTAGCCACCCAGTCTATGATATTCTGTTATAGCAGCCCAAGCAGACTGAGACAGTCACACTATAAGGCAGGTGCCATGCATGGCCGTAAGAGACAAGCAGCTTAGCACCAATTCCTTATACCAAGTGGCCTCTGTTGTCATTTGAGATTGTGACCCTGCAACCCAAATAATGATTTGTCCTTAATTCTTCTAAAAGGCACTATACTGAAAATCCTGTTCTTAGTAAGTTATAGCTCCTAAAATGCCATCAGGTAAAGCACTTTACAAAACAGGTTAAAATATCTATCAACTGAATCAATCAAAAATTGTGTAAGTTATATTGACTTGTTAAGTCCATTAGATGATTAACTCAGTGTTCCATTCACTGTTCAATAGGATGTTACATATTATTCTCCAAAATAAAAGTAAACACCTCAAAAAAAAAAAAAACATCGGAAACACTGAGTGAGATATAATACCTAAACACACTGCTTACATAGTGAGAGTATTAATATATTTCCAAGGAAAAAATATAAGAAGTATCTAAACATAATAAGCACAAGATTCAAGAATCCAAAGGGATGGACTAGTCAAAACATTTTTCTGTGCATTCTTTGAACCTCAACATGTACATAAATCAGTAAATGTCTAAATGAAGTGCCAGTGCAGTCATCAACAAGGAATAAGGCAAGGTGAATATGAAGTCAGTACAAATCACTGGGCCCTGCTGGGTAGAAAGAGGATGGGGTAAATCCCGTGTCTGCCCTTCCTAGGGAGACATTTTTTTTCCACTGGGCCCAAATCAGGTCATAATTAAAGTATTCAACATTTATTCAAAAAATATTAACTGAACACTTACAATGTTCCAGGCATTGTCCTTGACACAAAGAAGAGAGAAATGAACAAGACAGACAAGGTCCTTGATCTAATAGAACTTGCAATCCAGTTGGGGTAAATAGGTGAGAAAAATGTAAACAAATGAACAGGAAGGTTTCTAGGGATGATACCTTTTTATGGCAAGTTAATTTGACAGAGAATAGTCTGGCTAGGTATATATAGATAGCCTGGTATTTGCCTATATCTCTAACCTAAATTCTTATCTTCTTCCACTCCCTGCAGCTGCCTCAGCCTAACCTTTTCTGATGACTGAAAGGCACTATAATTCGCTGTCTCAGGGCTATAATATGAGAAAATTTTAATGTCATTTAACACTTTAGAGATTACATTCACATACATTGTCCCATTAAATCCTCACACCTTAGGAGATAAGCAGAGTAGATATTTATTATTTGGGGGATACCTTGCTTCATTTCCACCTTCCTAACCATACCCTATTTCCTTTTGGGGAGTTATCTGTCTCCCATTGTTTGTAGTCTGGGTGAGATTATAAATCCGGCGTCTGTCTGCCACTAGAACCCAAATTGACTGGATTATTCTGCACTGTCCTAGTACACCAAGCAGTTGAACATATAACCTGAACCCTGTCAAAGTTTTCTGACAGAAATTTTACTATTTAGGGCAAAAATGGAAGAAGAAAGGATCGTTGACGTTATTCGCCCTGATGGTGTGACCTTAACTAGACTGTCCCTATTACCAGAAATTCCTGTAGTTCTTCCTTTCTAGCCTTCAGAAGAGGCTTTGTTTCAAGTCATCCTTCAACCTTCCCTTTGATTGCTGAACTCTAGGTAGACTTTCATTTAATGCCGTTTCCTTGAGTTACTCAAAGTTTCTGTTCCTTGCAACCAAAGTCTTCCGACTAATAAATTAGATTATGCTCATTTTACCAATGAAGACTGAGACTGAGAGGAGTTACCTGTCTAAAGTCATACCCTTAAACAGTACTACACCTAGAATTTGAACCTACTTGTTCTTATTCCAAATGCAGTACTCATTTTGTGACACTTTGATTAATACAATGTATCAGAAAACTATAAAGACTATAAAGACCATAAATTGAAAACATGCATTTACCTCTTCTTTCCCCTCTTCCATTAAATAAAAGAGAAAGTAAAGAAAATTTCTAAAATATAAACACAGAAGGATTAAAAATAAAGGGATGGTAATACAATTCTAGAAACTGGAGAGCAGAAGGATTAATAGTATACACAAGAAAACTGAGACCTAAGCCAAGAGTAAGAAAGCTGCTATGCAACCTGATTTCTGCCACAAAATCCCTCAAAAGACACATATGTTGTTTGTGCACATTACTTCTAGAAGTGAATGTAAAAATAGAACTTGCAAATAGAACTTCTCTAAAAATTAGAGAATAGGTATAAAATCTTTTTAGAAAGCTATTAAACTTCAGATTCCTCCCCAGTCTAACAAAGAAAATGGAAGTTCATTTTATGGAAGGGTAAAGTTGAGCTTCTGGATAGGTCATAATAAAAGGCAGGAATAAGGAAAACTAAAAGTTTTCATGGAAACACTAAAATGTAGAGCCACCTCCCCAGCTCAGCTTTCAAAATACTGGAAGCCATTATATCATCAAGACAGGAAACAGATTCTTCACTGGGTAACACAACCAGCCGAAGAAACAAGATCTAAACTCACCAATATGACATATTCCCCCAATTAAATGGCCCAGGTATATTACCCTATAATGAAGCCTACATTTAGCCAAACATCTGAGGAAAATTTCAAATATAAAATATATACAGCAAAACACATAAACTGAAAAAGGGCTAGTTGAAGGAAACAAAACTTTGCAGAGAACTAAACACTTTAAAAAACTATAATTAATATCTTCAGAGAGATAAAAAGATATTGCATTCGTGAAAAAAGAACAGAATGCTATTTTTAAAAAGAACAATCAAAGATCAAGAAAGAACTCTTAGAAATCAAAAATATGGTAACAGAAGTGATGAAAGGCCCAATAAAAAGTTGGATAGTAATACTGATGAAATCTCCCAAAGGCAGAAATTTGAGGAAAAAACATTTTTTAAAATTAGAAAATAAATTCATGAGATCCAATATTCAATAAATGAAAATTGAGAAAGAAGAATAAAGAAATGGCACAGAGCAATATATGAACAAAATGATTCAAGAAAAATTTCCAGAACTGAAAAATTTGAACCTCAAATTGAAAGAGCCAATCAGCTGTTCAGGAAAAAAACTATAGGGAAAAAATCAAGGCACACTTCTTCGAAATTTCAGAATACTAGGGAAAAAGAAAAGATACTAAAAGCATCCAGAGAGGGGACAAAAACAGGTTACTTATTAACTTCATGTTTAAGATGGACTTCAGATTTCTTAAAATCAGTACCATAAAGCAAAAAGACAGCACCTTCAAAATTCTAAGAGAAAGTTATTTCCAACCTAGAATTTTATTCCCAACTGAATTATCATCCATGGGTAGACTGAAGACATTTTCAGACATTCAAGATCTCCAAAAATATCCTACATACCATTTCTCAAAAAAATTACTAGAGGAGATACTCCCCCAAAACAAGAAAGTCATAGGATCCAGGAAACAAGTGAGAGATAAAGAGAATCCCCTTGTCAAAGATGATAATGAAGAGAAATCTCCGGCTGACAGCTGTTTAGCTGAACAGATTGAAGCAGGTCAGAGAGGTTCTGAGGGATATACTGTCAAGACGAAAAAAATAGAATACCTGAGGCATTTGAACTGATTGAAAGGAGATTTAGATAAATGTAGAAGAAATGGTTAAATATATATTTATTTATTTATACATATGTATATATATATAATATATTTATACATATGTATATATACATTTTACATATATGTGTGTATATATACATTTTAATTTTAAAAGGGACAATTGGCAATTAAAGGGGAAAAAAGGAAGTTATGCAACAAAGGAATAGTGTTTGGAATATACCACATGGCTCCACTGAGCCTACGACTTACATGATCATAGTAAATAGAAAAGGTGAATATTCATCTACCCCCAATAATTATTTAACTATGTTCACTGAATGGGCAGTTATGTTTTTATGCTTGCCTGTGCTAGGAGGGGTGATGAAAGAGAGGTAAATTTTCCTCTACCAAAGTGAGAAGTAAATAGATTTTGGCTAAAATGTAAAAATCAAAGAGAAGTACCATAAACCATTGTTCAGAAATGTGGAGGTACTTTTCATAAGAGGCTGTTGAAAATAGTTGCCTCTGAAATGCAAAAAATGGGCAGAAGAACCTGGGGACAGATATTCTTCCAAATAGCCTTGGAGAGCTGTATGAGTCTTTAAATCAGATCTTGAAAAAATTAAAACAACATTAATTAAAATTAAATTAAAAACACCCAACTGGCTATCCTTTTCCACACTAAAGAAGCCACACATCTAACCTTTCCTTCATAGGTCAAGCTTTAGCTTATTTAACCATGAAACCATATACACTTATTCTGGTGACAAACTAAGGATGCATTTTGCGTGTGTGCGTGTGTGTGTGTTACTCTCATGGAAAATATTATCCTCCTGCAAGATTGTAGTTGGCAGAGACGAATGACTGAAAAGGTTAGGAGAACTGCTGACTCGATTGGAAGAGAGGACAGTTTGTCAAGAAACTGTCCCAAATCCACCGCAGAATAATGAAGCTAATTTCCAAAGACCCTGATGCAATTCTCTGTCCTGGCCCTGTCCATCTTCTCTACATTGGTAGGCAAAAACCACGGAAGCAAAACCCCTTTTCTAATTTAATAGATTCTGAGAAACAAAATTGACTAATGAAGGGGATCAGAACACCTAGGCAAACTGGATACTTACCTAACACTTGAATTTTCCCAATTAAAGCAAGAAGGTTACAGTCCCCTTCGTTAATGTTCCATTTAGAATCTCTGCATCTTCTTCGAAAGAGAGACCTTCCATCCTACAGGGATACAACATTTTCTAGGGTTTTAAAGCTTCCTTTGAGTGGCTTAAAGTAGGGATATTTCACTATCATCTTCATTTTTGAAACTCTATGCCATTGAGCATGGTGTTCTCCTTGAAGTGTTTAGCTAGACCAAAATCACTCTGAGATGTACACACAGGAGACGCACCTGTCTCATGCCCCAAACACACACAAGGCCATACAGCACGAAACCTAATTAGTCTGGGGTGCGTAGCCACATTAACAGATGTTTTAGTTGTGCCATTTTTCTTCGTCACTAGTTTTCTATTCTCCTTGGCAGTGACTCTCAGAGTTTAGTTGGCTTAAGTATCACCTGGGATGCTTTTTCAAAAATGCAGGACCTCAAGCCCCCAGTGATTCGGAGTCTTTACCTCTAGTGTTGAGTTTGTGAATCTGCTTTTTAACAAATCCCCCTCCATCCTATGATGCCATCACAATATTTATAACACACTAGCCTGTGGGATAAAATCAATCCCTTATCACAGCATACACAGTCCTCCTAATCTGGCCCTTGCCTACTTCTATAATCTATACTTCTTACGTCCCAGAGTGAATGTCATTGCTCTAGTGGAACTTGCAAATTTCCATGCTATTTCATATATGCATGCCATATTTCACATTATTTCCTGGGATACATGTCTCTAGCCAATATTTATTATTTTATGTTCCCATCATCCTGGGAATAATCTTACCTCCTGGGAATAATAGGCTCTAAGGAGGGGGGTGGGGTATGCTTTTCATACCCACTCATTCATTCTAAACATGTTTCATAGGGTCTGCTAACCATAGTATCCACTCCGCCAGCCACAGGGAAATAGGAGTAGGTATGTGAGACCAACAAAATATTTTCCCTGGGATTTTTCAAACTGGAAATTTAAAAAAGAGATAGACCTTTACTAGTGAAAAAACTAAAAAAATGTAAAGGACAGGAGCTACGTAAAGACTTGTTCCTTGAAAATGGAGGAAGGCCATCAAACAGAGTAAAGCTAACATTCACAAAGGAGCAGAGATAGTTAATGTGAATTGACCAAAATACAATTTTGATACAGATGATAACTACTATACATTTTTAAGTTAAATATTCTGAAAGAATTATTACATGACTGGTAGACTGAGGACTGCATGGACAAATTTTATTTAGGAAAAATGTATTTAATTCTAAGATTTATTTAGGACTTTAGTGTTGTTCACAGTTTACTTCAAAATGCCAATAATACCTTAATATGATAGCATATATTAATATGTAGTGAAGATAAATAATTTCTTATAAAGTGCCCTAAAATGACAGAAAATTATAACATTTTCTAGGTCATAGATCTTTTTGAGAAACTGATTAAAGTTAAAGATTCCCTTGGGGGAAAAAATGCACATTCACACAAATTTTTACAATTTCTGGAGAATCACAGTTTCCCCTGAAGCCCATTCATGGACCTCTTAGAAATCCCTGGGCTCAGTGAGGCTTGTTTTGGTTCTATTTCACACGTCTGCTACACGAGCCTACCTGTGTACATAAAAATGGATAAAGTAAAGTGACATATGTGAGAATTGAAATTTATTTAGTTTCCAGGTTGGAGATGGTAGACGATAAAATAAATGAGAGAGTTTCAAGTGGCAATTAGGAATCAAGAAAAACCTTAACATAACCAATTTTAAAAACATCTTCCTTCTCTCTAATTTTTATTTGGTTTAGTTTTTGCTTTCTTTATTGCTGTTGGTGGAAGTGTTTGCTTGCTTATTTTTCTTATGATTACTTAGTATATTTATTTCATCTAATGTAAAATGCAAATGCTTTTCTCATGATATTTATTCAGATTTTCTTGTGATCTCTGATGCAAAACATAGGTGCTTACTTGCCACATTCCAAGTACTTTGTTTCCATATCTATTGACTGTGAAAATGAGGCAGCACTCTGAAATATTAAATAGATAATTCAAGATTGAATAGAGTACAGATTTTACATATTGAATAGAGATTCTAAACTGTCTTTACAACCAGCATCTCATGAGACAATTTTTAGATTATTTCATAGTCTGACATTTAACAATATATTTTATATTGTTTTCTAATAACTACATGCCTGTTAAACTTCTTTATCTTATGATAGCAAATGACTTATGAGCAGGTTTACCTGCTATTTCCTCCTATTTCCCAGGTAATTTTCACAAAATATTTTGGTCAACATTATGAGTTGCATGCGACAGTGACAACTCATACCGCCTTAGGGAAAAAAAAGGAAGGGGAGTGCTATTGTCTTCAAAACCTGAGGAGGTCGATGATGATTCTTCCTTCTGGCACAGCTGGACCCAGGGGTTCAAACAATGATGTCAAGGATGACTCCTTCTATAGTTTGCACAGTATTTCTCTGTGTTAGCTTCATCATTTGATGGGTTCTTTCCATGTGGTGGCTCTCAGCACCTCCAGGCTTACATTGCCCTTGCATTCTCCTTCCCAGTTATACACTCCTGCACGTTTCTGGAATTCAGTGCCATGTACCCAACTTGACTAATGTACTCATCTCTGAACCAGTCTGGACATAGGGATTGATTCTATACAAATTAAATGAGTTAAGAACTGAGAAGAGAGGGAGAGATCAATATGGCAGAATAGAGGGACATGGAGCTCTCCTCCTCCCACAAATACATCAAAAATACATCTACATGTGGAACAAGTCTCACAGAACACCTACTGAATGCTGGCAGAAGACCTCAGACAACCAAAACTGCAAGATCACCATATAACCAGGTAGGATGAAAGGGAAAAAAAAGGAATCATGATGGGACCTTTGCCCCCTGGGAGAGAGCTGTGAAAGAGGAAAGGTTCCCTTACCCTGGGAACCCCCTTCACCAGCTGGGAGATCAGACAGGACAGAAAGGGAGCTTCAGAGGCTCAGAGAAGAGTGCAGCAGCTGGATTATGGCAGGCAGAACAGAGAGAGACCAGCACAGCCTGTCCTGGCCACCTCACTGCACTCCCAAGACCAAGAAATGCATCCGCTACAGTGTGGGTTGGGTACTGAAAATTGGACTTCAGCGGACAGACATGGGGAGAGGACTGTGGTTGGCTGAGTGGAGATAGCCTGAAGGGGAGGGAGTGTGGGCCAACCCACAACCAGGGGTATATGCAGGACAGAACCTGGGTCCACCATAGAAGCCCTGTTGTTAACACATGGGAAGGGAGGAGCGGTGCCCCACCATAGCAGCCTCATTCTTCACATGCTCACAGAGGGCACGGCTCTGCCTCTATGAGCTCTGGGAGTGTGCAAGCGCCAGGGGTTGCCTGTACATGAAGGCGGGGCTGAAATTTGAGCCAATCTCAGGGGCTGAGCGACTTAGGAGACAGGGCTGAAATCTGAGCACAGCAGCTCTGAGATCCACGGATTTACACTGCTGCCACCTGTGGCTATGTAAGCTCTGCATCTGAGGGGCATCCAAGCCAATTACTGTTGCTCCCATATCTGGGGAGGGTCTGGCGTCGGTAGCTGCAGGCTTTGTGGGCACAGGCCTGCAGAGGCAGGGCCAGGGTCTGGGCTGATATCATAACTACCACTGCGGGTCCAGGTACATGACTACACATGACTACAGCAGGTCCCAGTGCTTGACTTCAGGGGACCTGCACTGGTGGCTTTCTGAGCACAGCACCTGAGGGACACCTGGGCTGATTGCCAGCATTCCCACAGTTGAGGCAGGTCCAAGGGCAGTGCCAACAACAGTGTACTTTGTGAGCCCACACAATGAGTGACAGGTGACACCACACAGCACACTTCCTGGTGGACACCTCCTGTGTCCTGACAGATGAATGGATAAATGTGGACGGATGTGGTACAATGGAATACTATTTAGTCATAAAAAAGAATGAAATAGTGCCATCTGCAGCAACATGGATGCACCTAGAGATTTTCATACTAAAGTGAAGTAAGTCAGATAGAGAAAGACAAACATCATATGATATCACTTATTTGTGGAATCTAAAAAAATAATACAAATGAACTCATTTACAAAACAGAAACAGACTCGCAGACATAGAAAACAAACTTATGGTTACCAAAGGGGAAAGGGGGTAGGGGGAGGGATAAATTAGGAGTTTTGGATTAATAGATACAAACTACTATATATAAAATAAACAACAAGTTCTGTGTAGCACAGGGAACTACATTCAATATCCTGTAATAAACCATAACAGAAAAGAATATTATATATATATATATATATATATATATATATATATCTGAATCACTTTGCTGTTCACCAGAAACTAACTAACCTACAACACTGTAAGTCAACTATACTTCAATATATTTTTTTAAAAAAAAGAATAACTGAGAAGATATACTTGCCCAAGGGAAAATCATAGTGTGATTATCAAAAGAATGGCAATTATGAGAAGGTAACTGGGTGCTGGAAAGGAGAAAAAACACATATATTTACTACATAGAGTTTACTAGCTTTAAGTACATAGCAAACACTCTTTGGTTGATATAGCATCCTCTCTCATTCAAGACTAAAGATAAAGAATCATTTTGTGTCTGTCTTACACAGGCCCACTTGACTACAAGGCACTCATCAGTATAGTTCAAGTAAAAATTGGTTTTATTTCATTCTCAAGCAATCTCCCTGTAAGAATTACAGCAGGGTCTCCAGAAAACCTGAAGGTTGTCAGGCAACTACATATGTGTATGGGAGTGTTGGGGCAGGGTCTACCGGGTAGAAGATAGGATATGTCTTTTATATAAGATATGTCTTTGTGCATTTGTATGTCTTTTTCATTATAAATCAGCTTGTAACTTACATGATTTATTCCAAGGTTTACATATGGCCTCATCTAGGCCATCCAGAAATAGAGAACTTAACACCAGAATGCACAGGGACTTCTAGCTCTGCTGCCCACAAAAATCTCAGTTCTCTAGTTCAGATCTGATGGGCCAGCAGAGGTCAGAGATCCATTGTGGGTCCCCTAGATGAGTTGTCTGAAGTAGGAATAGTAGTGGAGGCGTTGAAAATGAAGACTACATAGCTCCAAGGAGCTCTCATTCTGGAGCTATAGGTGCTGGGCAGGATCCTTGAAGGTAGTTGTGGAGGCAAAGAGGAAATTATTGACACCTCTAATGCAATTTGATACAAAATTTAACTCTGAATTTTACACCAACTATATGAGAATTACACAAGTGGAAATAAATAAGAAAGTAATACTCTAATAATGAGAATTTCATTCTATTTGTCATGTCAAAACCAAGTTTTCATTTAAGGAAAATGATAATGAGATCATCTATGAATAAAATAAGAATTTCGTTCATCTATCTTAAAGCAAGGTTACTAAAAATGCTTAATATTATGAATTATGTAATAATGGTTTTAATCGGTAGAAGTTGGAGTTTTAAGGGATAATAAAAGTAATGAACTTTTGACTCCCACCAGATTTAACAATCTCTAATATTAAAATATTAATATTTATATATATTTAAAATTCATATTGGAGTTAATACTAAAACAGTAGATAATATCTATTTAAATAAATACGTGGTTTCAAAAACAGCAATACAGTATGTATTATGTCTCAGCTTCTAAAAATTCACTGACAGTAAAAGAAGGGTTATTTTTATCATTTTAGCTATATTTTCCTTTGCTCTGAGTCTGTTGATATTAAAAAAAAAATGGAAACGAACACATCTTTTCCATTAGATTTGAGTAAATTGAATCAACCACCCAGAAATGTGTGATTCTGGTGTATGTTACTTTTCAATATTCCATTTAAAATTAACCAGCACCAAGAAAAGCCCAATGCTATTTTCAACAGTACCTTCCAGAAGAGGGAAAAACAAAACTGATTTATATAGCAACACTTAGAACATCTAGCAATAGAAAATCTGCCAAATGTTTTCTATTTGTTTTCATGACTGTGTATATAGAAGTTTATATTCC
Source organism: Stenella coeruleoalba (assembly GCF_951394435.1). NCBI lineage: Eukaryota > Metazoa > Chordata > Mammalia > Artiodactyla > Delphinidae > Stenella > Stenella coeruleoalba. Next base: position 139,119,974 of record NC_137148.1, read on the forward strand.
TACATGGGGTGGGTAGCTATCAATAGAATACAATGAAATAATACCTCTTTTAAATCTTAAATCTTTCCTTAACTTTGTCACTTTAGGGTGATTAGTTGTGCTCATAGTAAGCCTATTGATGTGAAATCTCTAGTGCCTGAAGTAAAAAAGAAAAATTCCTAAGAATCCCCCAGAAAATGCATTATATCCAGTTCCCTGAGATTTCTGCGATTGTCCTTCTGGAATTTACATCTACCAGGTCCCATATAGACATTCATCTTTCTGGGGAAAACTACTTTTGCAAAGTAGTTAAGGCAGGGAGTGTAAAATCAGACAGAGTAGAGGTTGAACTCCTCTTTCTCCACTTATTGGCTGTGAGATTTGGGACAAATTATTTAACTCCCCTCAGCCTGTTTCCTCATCTATAAAATGGGTACCTACCTTACGAGTTGTTGTGTGGATTAACTGAGATAAAGTGTGTAAAGCACTTGAGATGGCACCTACAGGGTCTTCCCTGGCGGTCCAGTGGTTAAGACTCTGCACTTCCACCGCAGGGGGCATGGGTTCAACACCTGGCCAGGGAACTAAGATCCCACCTGCCGCATGGCATGGCCAAGATAAATAAATAAAATTTAATTAAAAAAAAAAAAAGATGGTACCTACACAAGAAAATATGCAGTCAATTTGGTAGTCATTGTTGAGAAAGAATTCATTATGTAAAAAATAATCATGTAATAAATAAAGTAGGGCCATTCCTACATCTGAGCTTGTATATTATACAGCTTTTATAATATATAGGGTGATTATTTTTCCATATCTGTCCTACCCACCTTCACTGGACAGTGAGCCCCTTGAGGGTAGTGATTTTGTCTTATCTTTTCATCCTTAATTCAGATCTTGGCACATATTAGGTCTTAAATAATTACTTGTAAATAGAATTGAACCTAAAAATTCCTACAAGTCCATTATTCCTTCTAGGATGTAGAACTATGCAGCTTTTTACTCTGTTTTATGTAGCTGAAGTGCATAAGATATATTGCCCTCTGAAACCTTTAGTCAAATGCCAGGAAAAAAAGAGGCATTTGTAAAACAGGCTATGCAGTGTTTTTTAACTGGTAGAGGAGATTTAAAATCTCAAGACAAGTACTGAGTAAATGTCTAATAAAACCTAACTGATATTACATCTCAAGTTCTTAGCAGTTGGTATAGAAAAAAGAATCTGTAACATTTTTTGAGATATTGCATCAGAATTTTTGGTTCTGGGCTCCAAACCTTGCTGCATCAATCTACATTCTTTTTTTTTAATTAATTAATTTATTTGTTTTATTTTTGGCTGGGTTGGGTCTTCGTTGCTGCGCGCGGGCTTCCTCTAGTTGCAGTGAGCAGGGGCTACTCTTCGTTGCGATACACGGGCTTCCCATTGTGGTGGCTTCTCTTGTTGCAGAGAACAGGCTCTAGGCACGTGGGCTTCAGGAGCTGTGCCTCGAGGGCTCTACAGCGCAGGCTCAGTAGTTGTGGTTCGTGGGCTCTAGAGCACAGGCTGAATAGTTGTGGCGCACAAGCTTAGTTGCTCCACAGCATGTGGGATCTTCCCAGACCAAGGATGGAACCCATGTCCCCTGCCTTGGCAGGCGGATTCTTAACCACTGCGCAACCAGGGAAGTCCATCAATTTACATTCTGAAGGTTATCTTCAGGGCCAGAAGGGTGAGGAACAGAAAGGTTTAAAATAAAAAATTTCTCAGGGTTACTATATCTAAAAATCCCTGTATTTTAAATTTGGCTTTCACCTTGATAATAGGACTCTGATTGTGGTAAGAAACAGTCTTAATTCTGTTTCCCTTGAAAATGTACTTTTACAGTGTGGGAGAATGCACTGAACTACCTTTAAAGTTATGTTCATGGATATTTCATAGATTGCATTGACTTGCGGGTCCTGAAAGGGTTAGCATTTCTCTCCTTCGGGATCCTGACTCAACTCCAGGACCAAAAATCAGCAGATGAAACTGCATCCTAGTTACGAGCTTTGAACACCTCCCACTTGTTTCTAAAGGTGCCTCAGGGACTTATCCGGCCTAGATAAAATGCAGCAAACACTGAAGATGTGTGCTAAATTGCGGAGCAGGGAGAGGTTGACTAAAGTCAGATAATCTAACACCTGCCTAGAGAGTAAGGAAGAAGTGTTTATCCTGATCTAGGGGCAGAAAAGTGGGTGATAAGATGAGGTTGCAAAACTGAGGAAGAGAAGGAACCTCAAGGTGAAGGGCACAGAGAGAGGGGAAGGTCATCGGTGGTCACTTTGTGTAAGGGTTCTAATCAAACATTGCTAATTATTCCAAGTTACAAATCCAGAAAAGCTCCTGCTTTGGACAGAGTGAGTGCACCTGTTTAAAACGTGCTCCAGTATTCTTAAACTGACAATGTTGGGAGTCCCTTGGGCTCAATCCTGGGTCCTCTTTTCTCTCCCTTTTATAGTCCTTCTGTCCTTAGAAAACTTGTCCAGTCACATGACTTCAATTAATTTATAAACCCTGATGACTCCAAATTTTTACCTTCTAAGCTCCACCTGCCTACCTAACATTTCAATGTGAATATCCCTGCCACCTAACTGTATCCCCTCTAATGCAGAACCCTTGATCATCCCACAAAACCTTCTTCACTTCAGTTTTCCTTGACTTAGTAGATGATGTTAGTATCTACTTCCTTCTATTTCCCCTGACAACATCCAAGTTTAAGTAACTGTTCTACCTTGTCTGGACAACTGTATCTGTCACCTGAAATGGTCTTCCTTTTGACGGTCATCTTTGTCCTCCTCCCACCATCCGTTTTCCATACTGCTGCCACAGTGATTTCTTTTTCTTTCAAGGAATGGTGTTTGATAGTGTCACATTCCTGAGTAAAGGCTTTACATGGTTTACCTTTGCTCTTAGAATCTAATCTCAAATCCTTTTTTTCTTTCTTTTTTTTGCGGTACGTGGGCCTCTCACTGTTGTGGCCTCTCCCGTTGCGGAGCACAGGCTCTGGACGCGCAGGCTCAGTGGCCATGGCTCAGCGGCCCAGCCACTCTGCGGCATGTGGGATCTTCCCGGACCGGGGCACGAACCTGTGTCCCCTGCATCGGCAGGCGGACTCTCAACCACTGCCCCACCAGGGAAGCCCTAATCTCAAATTCTTAATGCAACCTAAAGGTCCAGCACAACCTGGTCCCTTTCAATTAACACTTTTCCTGTCCTTTCTTAAACTCCAGATATACCAGTGCCTTAAATATGCAAAGACCCACCTGAGTGCAGGACCTTTGCAAACACTCTTTTTCCACCTTAGCCTCAAACACCTTTACAGAGTAACTTCTACTCATCTCTTAAGACCTAATTTAAATGGCACTGCCTCTGGGAAGCCCTCTCCATGTCCTGGACCAGGATAAGTATGAGCTTAGTTTCTGTCTCCTTTTCCCGTACTGTAAATATAAGATTCTTTATACAATTTTTGTGTACAGGCATACCTCGTTTTATTGAGCTTTGCAGATATTGCATTTTTTACAAATTGAAGGTTTGTGGCAACTCTGTGTTAAGCAAGTCTATTAGCGCCATTTTTCCAACAGCATTTGCCCACTTCACATCTGTGTCACATTTTGGTAATTCTCCCTCTGTTTCAAACTTTTTTGTTAATATTATATTATACCATATTATATTACATTATTATTATTATATTTGTTATGGTGATCTGTGATCAGTGATCTTTGATGTTACTATTGTAACATCAACATTGTTTTGGATTGCCACGAACCTCACCCATATAAGACCATGAACTTAATAGATAAACGTTGTGTGTGTTCTGACAGCTCCACCAACCAGCCGTTATCCCATCTCTCCCTCTCCTCAGGCCTCCCTATTCCCTGACACACAACAATATTGAAATAAGGCTAATTAATAACCCTACAATGGCCTGTAAGTGTTCAAGTGAAAGGAAGATCCATACATCTCTCACTTTAAATCAAAAGCTAGAAATGATTAAGCTTATTGAGGAAGGCATGTCAAAAGCTGAGACAGGCTGAAAGCTGGTCCTCTTGTGCCAAACAGCTAGCTAAGTTGTGAATGCAAAGGAAATGATCTTGAAGGAAATTAAAGGTGCTACTCCAGTGAACACACAGATGATTTTTAAAAAGCGAAACAGATTTGTTGCCAATATGGAGAAAGTTTTAGTGGTCTGGAGAGAAGATCAAACCAACCACAACATTCCCCAAAGCCAAAGTCTAATCCAAAGCAAGGCCCTAACTCTCTTCAATTCTATGAAGTCTGAGAGGAGGTAGGAAGCTGCAGAAGAAAAGTCTGAAGCTAGCAGAGGTTGGTTCATGAGCTTTAAGCAAAGAAAGCATCTCCACAACATAAAAGTACAAGGTGAAACAGCAAGTGCTGATGGTAGAAACCACAGCAAGTTATGCAGAAGATCTAGCTAAGCTCATTAACGAAGGTGGCTACGTTAAACAACAGATTTTCCATGTACATGAAACAGCCTTATAGTAGAAGAAGATGCCATCTGGGACTTTCATAGCTAGAGCGGACAAGTCAATGCCTGGCTTCAAAGGTTGAAAGGGCAGGCTGACTCTCTTGTTCGGGGCTAAGGCAGCTGGTGACTTTAAGTTGAAACCGATGCTCACTTACCATTCCAAAAATCCTAGGGCCCTTAAGAATTATGCTAAATCTATCCTGCCTATAAATGGAACAACAAAGCCTGGATGACTGCACACCTGTTTACAACATGGTTTACTGAATATTTTCAGCCACTGTTGAGACCTGTTACTCAGAAAAAAAGATTCCTTTCAAATTATTACTGCTCATTGACAACGTACCTGGTCACCCAAGAGCTCTGATGGAGATGTACAAGATTAATGTTTTCATGCCTGCTAACATAACATCCACTCTGCAGCCTGTGGATCAAGGAGTAATTTCAAAGTACAAAATTTCAATGTTAAGAAATGCATTTCATGGGACTTCCCTGGCAGTCCAGTGGTTGAGACTTCGCCTTCCAGTGCAGGGTTCGATCCTGGGTCAGGGAGCTAAGATCCCACATGCCTCACTGCACATGCCAAAAAACCAAAACATAAAACAGAAGCAATACTGTAACAAATTCAGTAAAGACTTTTAAAATGGTCCACATCAAAAGAATCTTAAAAAAAAAAAGAAATGCATTTCATAAGGCTATAGCTGTCATAGATAGTGATTCCTCAGATGGATGTGGGCAAAGTAAATTGAAAACCTTCTAGAAAGGATTCAACATTCTCGATGCCATTAAGAACATTCATGATTGATGGGAAGAGGTCAAAGTATCAACATTAGCAGGAGTTTAGAAGAAGTTGATTTCAACCCCCATGGATGATTTTGAGGGGTTCAAGACAGTGGAGAAAGTAACTACAGGTGTAGTGGAAACAGCAAGAGAACTAGAATTAGAAGTGGAGCCTGAAGATGTGACTGAATTGCTGCAATCTCATGATAAAACTTAAACAGATGAAGAGTTGCTTCTTACAGATGAACAAAGACAGTGGTTTCTTTAGATGGAATCTACTCCTGGTGAAGATACTCTGAAGATTGTTGAAATGACAACAGAGGATTTAGAACATTACATAAACTTAGCTGATAAAACTGTGGCAGCAGAGCTTCCCTGGTGGCACAGTGGTTGAGAGTCCGCCTGCCGATGCAGGGGACACGGGTTCGTGCCCCGGTCCGGGAAGATCCCACGTGCCGCGGAGCGGCTGAGCCCGTGAGCCATGGCCGCTGAGCCTGCGCGTCCGGAGCCTGTGCTCCGCAATGGGAGAGGCCACAACAGTGAGAGGCCCGCGTATCGCAAAAAAAAAAACAACAACAACAAAAACAAAAAAAACAGTGGCAGGGTTTGAGAGGGCTGACTCCAATTTTGAAAGAAGTTCTACTTCATGAAAGGAAGTGTCAATCGATGTGGCAAACTTCATTGTTGTCTTATTTTAAGAAACTGCCACAGCCACCCCAGCCTTAGCAACTACCACCCAGATCAGTCAGCAGCTATCAACATCTAGGCACAGATGATGGTTAGCATTTTAAAGCAATAAAGTATTTTTTTAATTAAGGTATGTACATTGTTTTATTAGACAATGGTATTGCACACTTAATAGACTACAGTATAGTGTAAACATAGCTTTTATTTGCATTGGAAAACCAAAAAATTTGTGTGACTTGTTTTACTGCAAAACTCGCTTTACTGCAGTGGTCTGCATCTGATCCTACAGTATCTCCAAGGTGTGCCTCTGCTGTGAGCTTCCTAATTAGTCTGTGAGCGTCAACAGAAGCAGAGGCAATGTCTGTAGTGTCACCTACTGAATGTTCAGCAGCTAGCAAACTACTTGGAATGTACTTTGTAGAGAAACAGTAAATACAGCATTTTTAGAAAACTCACTAATGAAGAAAGCAAGTATATTAAAAGATCAACTGGGGCTTCCCTGGTGGCGCAGTGGTTGAGAGTCCGCCTGCCGATGCAGGGGACACGGGTTCGTGCCCCGGTCCGGGAAGATCCCACATGCCGTGGAGCGGCTGGGCCCGTGAGCCATGGCCACTGAGCCTGCACGTCTGGAGCCTGTGCTCTGCAACGGGAGAGGCCACAACAGTGAAAGACCCGCGAACCGCAAAAAAAAAAAAAAAAAAAAAAAAAAGATCAACTAATGATGGCAGCCTTATCAGTTAAGGTTCTCCAGAGAAACAGAACTGATAGGATAGAGACAAAGGGAGATTTATTTTGAGGAATTGGCTCACGAGATGATAGAGGCTGGCAAGTCCCAAGATCTGTAGGATGAACTGGCAAGCTGGAGACCCAGGAGAGCTGATAGTTTAGTTCCAGTCCAAGTCTGAAGGTCTAAGAACCAGGGGAGCCAATACCCAAGTTCAAAATTCTTCCTTCCAGGCAGGAAGAATTCTCTATTGCACAGGGAAAAGTCAGCCTTTTTGTTCTATTTAGGCCTTCAACTGATTAGATGAGGCCCACTCACATTATGGAGTGCAATCTTCTTTACTCAGTCTACTGATCTAAATGTTAATCTCACCCCAAAACATCCTCACAGCAACATCCAGTATAATGTTTGACCAAATATCTGGGCACCCTATAGACCAGTCATTAATTTTGGTACATAAAATTATTATATCAGCCAAATAATCCCATGGGTTTCTCTTTTTATTGGCCATTAAATGTCCTTATGTCTCCAAAATATTAATGTCAAAGCCAAAATCCTAACATGCAAAGGGTTCTAGGAAAGTCAGTTTGTCTGACATGTTGCTGCACAACTTTGTTTATGATTTTCTTTTCCTAACTGCTGAGGTGCATTTTACTTCAAAAACATGAAAGCCAGAAAATGATAGTAGAACTAATCATGTTAGATGGTCCATGGGCTCTCCCTACATCCCCATCACCACCACAGATACATTCCCAACAACTAACACAAGTGTGTGTGTTTTTTCCTGAAGCTCCAGAGACAACTAAAGTAAGCCACTGTAAAGAACAAGAAATTTAGACATGGATACTCAATACAATTTTTTGCAGAGTCTAAGGGAAAGAATTTTAAATAAAAAGTTAGCTATTGAATATTTACAGGGATCCTCTTAAAGGATGATCCACAGTCTCTATCTTTGTTTCTCTGTAAGTCCTTCCTCATCTTTCCATCCTCAAAGATGCAAATCTGTGCCCTTATTCTGAAGAAATGCTCAGTCTTGTCATAGGGTCCATTGCCTTCCCCTATCCATGGCTCACAGTAACACAATTACACATTCTAGTACATTTTCTGAAGAGTATTCCTTCTATAAAAAGGGGGTAAAGAGCTCCAGCAAAACACTGCACAGTGGAAGAGTTTTGACACTCCAAATCTAGTTGATCTCAGTGGCTTTTAGTACATTGGGTTCTTTCATTAGTCAGCTCTCCAAATGTTATGGGCTGAATGTGTTGTGGTTGCCAAGGGGGAGGGCAGGGGAGAGAGGGATGGACTGGGAGTTTGGAGTTGGTAGACGCAAACTATTACATTTAGAATGGATAAATGACAAGGTCTTACTGTATAGCACAGGGAACTATATCAAATCTCCTACGATAAACCATAATGGAAAAGAATATTTTAAAAGAATGTACATATGTGTATAACTGAGTCACTTTGTTGTACAGCAGAAATTAGCACAACATTGTAAATCAACTATATTTCAATTTTTAAAAAATCACATGTTGAAATCCTATCCCCCAATGTGATGGTACTAGGTTTGGCCTTTGGGAGGGAATTAAGTAATGAGGGTGGAGTCTTCACGAATGGGATTAGTGCCCGTATAAAAAGACTCAAGGGAGCTTGCTTTCTCTCTACTCTCTGCCATTGTGAGGATGCCATGTACTATGGTGGCATGCTGATCTTAGACGTCCAGCCTCCAGAACTGTGAGGAATATATTTCTGATAAGCCACCCAAGCTATGGTATTTGTTATCTCAGTCCAAATCGACTAAGACACCAAACATACAATATTTACTGTGTCCCTACTACATGCCAGGCCCTATTCATTTTGAAGGGTCCACCACCAATATAAGGTAAAGATATGCCCCTTCACACTTTCAACTATCAGAACACTGTATATCTACACACATACATGCAAATACACTTCATGGAAAAACAATACTTTCCCAAATGTAAATTTCTCTGCAAAAGTTTTTTTTTTTTTTTTTTTTTTTTTTTGCGGTACTCAGGCCTCTCACTGTTGTGCAGCACAGGCTCTGGATGCAGCACAGGCTCCGGACGCGCAGGCCCAGCGGCCATGGCTCACGGGCCCAGCCGCTCCGCAGCATGTGGGATCTTCCCAGACCGGAGCACGAACCTGTGTCCCCTGCATCGGGAGGTGGACTCTCAACCACTGAGCCACCAGGGAAGCCCCGCAGATAGCCTTTTACATTTCAATACAGGGCAAGTGGTCTGAGTTCCCCTATATGCACTGTCTTGTTCATACCAACTCAGGCTATACTTCTGCCTAAGAAACTAGCAGAGAACAGCATGTATATGCCACATAAACATCTGCCTCACATAACCACTCCTAGGTACAAATGACTTGAAAAAAAAATTTGAAGTTATCATTTTTTTGTTTCACATTTTACCATTGTCCAAACTCCCCCTGCACCCACTTCCACACAACTGGTTTCAGTAGGCAGAAGGGGAACAGAAGTGGGTAAAAAGGATGGGCATTCCTTCCAGTTATACAAATATATACCATGTATATATATGTATATAAATACGCACATATACATATACATGTATTTACATAGTCAAACTTGATGTGTCTTAAAATAAAATGTAACATGTTGTCAGAGGAAAGCTCTTTCCCAAATGAAACTTTGCAAAATGGATTTTTAAAGTAGGATCATACTGCAGTCACTGATTCTTGAAAGGTGACCTTCACCCACAACTACATTAGTCAGCAATTCAATTTTCTCAGTACCTTAAAGAGGTGATAATAGCTGCAAATCGTCCTGACATATGCTACCAGCTATTTCTTTAAAACAACAGTTATACAACTTGCTTTCTCTCAATTTGAATTTTTTTTTTTAAAATGTTCTTCTTTAACAGTAGTTTTACATTTTCAAACTCAAGTTTGGAATTGAAAGTTGGGAACTTATATGTGCAGGAAGATCCAACAGCCAGTCTCAACTAAGCATATTAAAGCCACTTTTACGGATACATAATTGCACCTTTTCTCAATCTCATTATTGAGACTGGTAGGTGGGGTGGGTAATATTAACCACAGTTCATAGTAGGCGAAATGTAAGCTTAAAGAAATTAAAGTGTGAATATTCTCAACTCTGTCTTGAGTTCCCATTCTTCCAATACCCCAAAGAACTCTCGTACTATATAATCATAGATTCAACACAACTTTATGTGATAGCCTCATAAAATTCTAACTTTAATTCCTCCTGTTTATCTGAGTGCCAAGCCTGTGATTCCAAATGTCTCTTGTCCATTTCTTGTTGTATATTTGACCATAATTCAAACTGAACTGAACAACTCCTATGACCTTTTTCTCCTTCACTAATTCCTACTGCTAGCACCTCCATAACCAGCTCTGACTTAAAAACCTTCAGATTTTTAGGGATTCTCCCATCCCTTTCCACAAATAAAATTAGTGTGATGTCATCCAAGTCCTCCCCTCAGAAATCTTCAGTAGCTCCCCATTTTCTACCACAATTAGCTAAAACTTCTCCCAGGTCCTTGGCATCCTTGAATAACAGGTGGAAATCATCTTCTCTACCAACTTCATTTTCAGTTGCTACCCATCCCTTGTCCTGGTTCTAATCAAATTTGCATACTTGACTGCCTTGTAAAGATACTAGAATCATTCTTGAATGTCTACCTTTTACGTTTTTCTTTTTACCCGAAATACTTTCCACCAATGACTCAGTCATCACTATGCTTTCCTTGTATGGCTGCTAAAATTAATGTCTACACCAAAAATTCAGCTATTCAACATTTTGGTATGATTTATTACTTGCTTTCTGAAATTTTTCTCATCTTTGAAATTCTTAAAGAAAATACGAAAATAGATAAGTTTAATTTTATATACCTTCCCAAGTACCCTAGCCCAGAGATTAGACACACTCAAGCAATGTGGGTGGCAAGGGTAGTTCTGAACTAGAAATCTGCAAGCTTAGCCTACTAGCTTGCAGTGTGATTCTGGATAACTCATTTAACCTCCTGGATTGCAAGATCTCTATCTACAAATATAGGAATAGTAAAATAGGGGGGAAAATCCCTCAAAACTCATTTCCTGCCCATCTTCATGATTCACCCACTGAATTATTCCCATCAGCATATAAATAGTGATATCACCATCACCCAGACCCCTCACTGCCTTCCACCAACCACTCCATTTTTCTGATGCCCTTTATGGCAAGCCTGCTCAAAAATGTTATTCCATTCTTTTTTTTTTCACTTTCATTTTTTCCTCAGCCCATTCTAATCAGATACTTTGCTTTTTGCACACTAGTAAACGATGTGTGTTAAGGTAACAAATTATCTCCATTCTGCCAATCCAGTGATCAATTCTTAGTTCTCATTTGACTGAATCTATTAGCAGCATTTAAAATTACAGATCACTCTATCCTTTTTTGTTTGTTTGGGGTTTTTTTCTTCCAGTTTTATTGAGCTATAACTGACATACAGCACTGTATAAGTTTCAGGTGTACAGCATAATGATTTGACTTACATACGTCATGAAATGGGTACCGCAATAAGCTTAGCGAGCATCCATCATCTCCTATAGATACAAAACAAAAGAAGTAAAAAAAAATTTCCTTGTGATGAGAACTCAGTATTTACTCTCAACAATTTTCATATATAACACACAGCAATGTGAATTTTATTTATCATGTTGCACATTATATCCCTAGTACTTATTTACCTTATAACTGAAAGTTTGTATCTTTTGACCACTTTTATACAATTCCCCCTCCCCGGACCCTCGCCTCTTGTAACCACAAATCTGATCTCTTTTTCTATTATGCATTTTGTTTGTGTACTTGTTTTTAAAGTATAAATGACCTGCAACATTATGTTAGTTCCTGTTACACAACATAGTGACTCGATATTTTTGTACATTTCAAAATGATCATCATGATAAGTCTAGTTACCATGTCACCATGCAAAGGTATCACAGAATTATTGACTATATTCCCCACACTGTACATTTCACACCAGTGACTCATTTATTTTGCAGCTCTAAGTTTGTACCTCAATCTCCCTCACCTATATCTCTCTTGAGAGAGAAAAGTCCTTCTTGAAATACATGCTTAGCCTGCCTTCTAGAATGCCACACTACTCTGAGTCTTTCTCTTACCTCACCTTCTCCTACCTCTTACCTACCAAGGCTCTATCCTCAGCCCATTTCTCTTTTCAACATACATTAATTCACTAGACACACATTTAACTTTAATATCATCTACACATATATGCTCAAACCTATATCCATTTGTAACCTTTCATTTACACCTTTCATATACACTGCTTATTAAACATCACCACTTGGATGTCTAATAGGCATCTCACTTTTAACATGTCCAAGATAAAACCCTTTAACAGGGCTTCGCTGGTGGTACAGTGGTTGAGAGTCCGCCTGCCGATACAGGGAACACGGGTTCGTGCCCTGGTCCAGGAAGATCCCACATGCCGTGAAGCGGCTAGGCCCGTGAGCCATGGCTGCTGAGCCTGCGCGTCCGGAGCCTGTGCTCCGCAACGGGAGAGGCCACAACACTGAGAGGCCCACATACTGCAAAAAAAAAACAAAAACCCTTTAACAAAACTTGCTCTCTTTAAAATCTCCAAATTTTCTCTTCCCTTACACTTTCCCATCTCTGTAAGTGGCAATACCTCTCTTTCCATCAACAAGGTCAAACGCATTGGAGACTTTCTTGACTTCTCTCTTTTCCCCAACCTACACATATTACCTATTAGCAAATCCTATTCATTAAACTTCTGACACTTATCCTGATTTCATTCTCTTCTCACCACCTCCATCATCACAACCCTAGTAGAAGCAAGGATGCTACTGGCCTAAAATTGTCATTGTACAAAATTTTTAAAGGTACCCACTTGGGGCAGGAATATCATTGGATGAGAAAATGGGGCATCTGTGAGATTTAGAAAAAATATGCCCCTCCTGTGATCACATGGCTTGGCAACAGATGAACTTTGCGATGATTGGAAAAGGCTCTCCTTCCTCTAGGTGAAAACAACCCTTGCCAGGGCGCAAAGCTTGGAGAGCAGAGCTCTAGCTGTATTTCAGCCCATACTTGATCCTCATCCTGCAAAACTGCTTAGCAGCCCGGAGTCCAAGCCACCACCACCTCTCACCTAGAAAACTGCAATCATTTCCTGTTCACCTCCTCGCTTCAGCAGGTGTCCCACCACATCCAGTTCTCCATAAAACTTCCAAAGGGGCATTTCTGAATTATAAAGCTAACAAGAACTCTCTCCTTGACCAAACTTGAGTCAGCTCCTCCCTCCCCTCTTCTCCACTAGGCCCCAAACTTAGGCTCTGTCCTTGGCCTGCTAAGTCCAGTTTTAGCAAGAAACCTCACCCCCCACCTTTGGTTCTGATGACCCTTGATATCTTACCGCTCTGGCCAGCCTTCAGCAAGAATCCTGTCAAAGCAGTTTGGCCAGAACACCCTTTACCTCTGATGTTTCCTCTTAGGAATTTTCTACCTACTGACCCCCGTGCCCAGCTCCTTGGCTACACAGCCATACTTGTCCATATTGTATCGGGAGTGGAGCCCCATCTCTCTCCCCCACTGCAAAATCCCCCTTGCAGAAGTCTCCTCTTGAATAAAGCCTTTCTTATCATCTTTAACCATTGTCAGGAAGAATTTTTCTTGAACAAAGTAGATCTCAGCACACGCTGACTCAAAGGTCGCCAATGACTTCCCAATCACACTCAGAATAAAATGTAAACTGCTTACCATGGCCAACAAGGCCTTGCATGATATCACTCTTCCTCTTTCTCTGTTTCATCTCTCTACATTTTCTGCCATGTTCACTCCTGTCTAGTCACACGGCTTTCTTGCTGTCTCTCCAGCCCACCAAGCTTATTCTGCCCTAGGTCTTTATAGCTGTTGCTTCTTCTACCTATAATCACCTCCTCTAAGACCTTAGCAAATATTGCTATATCAATTTATCTCAGTCCTCTTTAAAAAGTTCCTTCCTGACTTTTATCTAAAATAGCACACACACACAAACTTTCATTCTCTATCCCCTAGCCCACTTACTTGTTTTCATAGAATTTATTATAATATATTTTTTATACTCATTCATTTTTTTATTATTTGTTTTTCCTTCTAAGTTGTGTAGTTGCTAAAGGAGAAAGTATCTATCCTATCACTATATCCTCCGATGTCTAGAACACAGACTGGCACTAGTGGATACTCAATACTTGTTGAATGAATGAATGATAATTACCGTGCTTATAAACCACCTTTAAAACTGTTTATTGACATTGTTTTACTTAAATTGAATGTCTTTGTTACTTAAATGGCTATATTTTAAATGAAATTTTTTTCATTTAAATTAGAAAATGAAAATAACTAATTAGCAGTAGCATTTGACACATAGAAGGTAATCAGAAAATGGATATATTGAAAACAAAATAGTATTTATGGCATTTCAGTTAGCTATTATTCTAGTCAAAGACTCTGAATGTGGACCTTCCTCTATTAAAAAAGATTACAAGGTATTGGAGAAGTGATAAGAACTCACCAGCACCATACTGAGAGTTTCTCCTCCTGAGTAAATCAAAACAATCAAGAGAAAACTAAAAAAGAGAAAACCTTTTTTACTTATGAGATTCAAAGTAATTAAATGCCATGCCATTATACTACTTAAAATCATCACACATGTCATCAGTAGGCAACTTTTCACTAACTAGGATGCCCTGCACTAGGTGGTTAAGCCCTTCACACCTCTCACTCTGTGAGGAATAAAAGCAGCTTGCCCAGGGTCACACAACTGTTCAGGGTGTACTAATACTTGGAACCAGATTTTCTGATCCAATCTCATGGCTCTGTCCACTAAATTAATCATCTCCCCCATTTGACATCAAAACTATAGTTACCATCTTTCTATACACCTGTAACCTAGCTTTGGCCTTCCCTAAAGTGATCACGTATTCCCAAGTCTCTGGCCATGAATTGCACTCAAAGCTTACCCACGGGTTAAATCAAGGTCTAGGAGAACAACAAATTTTACAATCCTTAATGCAAAGTCAATTACACCGCTTTTTTTTTAACAGCTTACATCATCTGCATATGTGAAATGAAGTTGATGTGCAGTCAAAATGACAGAAACAGATGCTTCTGCCATCACTTAATATGAAACATAATTTTCCATGCTGTTGAACAGAAGGTTCTCAGCTGCAGAGGCTATAGGTACAAAGGGTCTTACATTTTAGAATCCATGGAGTATAAAATGTCTCCAAACTTTTCCCCAAACACATTTTGTTTTGTTCATTGAATGCTATACATTCCTCTATTGGTTTAGGTTATAAACCCCACTGCTTAATGGTCGTCCACTGGTTGACAGTCTCACTCCTGCTTCTAAGATATAAATATCCAGATTGAAAACCTGAGCTTCTGACCACCCTAAGCTTGACAAACACTCATTCATTACAAATGGTTGTCATAGCAATAAGCAGAGTATTACAAAACCAAGATAGAATAATACATTCCCATAACATTTAGATAACTTAAAATATCCAATCAACGATCTTTAAGGTAAAATTCTACATCTGCTATAGTATAATGGTGATTTAAATGCCCATATTCAGCAGGTTTTCCAGCCTTAATTTATTCATTACTCAACAGTCATTTGTTGTTAGGAAGCAACATAATATGGTGAATAGGATAAGAAATTTGGTAATACATACTGCTGGGTTCGTATCCTGCTTCTCCCACTTACTAGTTCTATGGCCTCGGATTAGACACCTGGCTCTCCTGAGACTCTGTTTCCTCTTCTACTTTATAAATGATTATGCCTTTCAAGACTGTTGTAGAATTAAATTAAGTAACATGTGAGTCCAGTGTTTGACAGCTACTAGGCAACTAACAATCAACCCCTCTTCCGTCCCTCGAGGCAGCCTCTCCTACTATGTGCTGTTATATGTATAAACACAAAGATGAGGGGTAGAGTTGTTGACTCAAGAGTTCACAGTATAAAAAAATTCAAATTCTTTTCTACCTTAGTGCCACACATAGGATTTCTCAGTCTAGGAAGCTGGACACAATTCTACTCTCCTCTGATATCTTGTTCCCTTGTCATATTCAGATCTTAATCTAAATGTCATCTCTGAAGAAGAGTCTATCCTGATGAGCCCCTAACACATACAATGAGTCTTAATTCCAACATCCCATTTCTGTCTTTCATGGTTTCTATTACTATTTATATAATCATTATATGTGTGTATGTGTGTGTATTTTCCTCCACTGCTCGATGTAAGAGGGCTGGGAACACATTTTTCTTATTACTAATACCCCCAGTTCCTTGTCTAATGCCTGGCACTTAGTAAGCACTCAAAAATATTTGTCCAATAAGTGAATAAAGTGTTGAGCAATAAAAACACATCTCTTTCACTTATGAAAATATTCTAAAGTAAAAACAAATATTAAACAACAAATTAAAAAATAATTGTCCAGTTATAATTGAGATAAGAATATAAAATAGGAAAAAGATGCTAAGGATATTCATTTTTGAATGAAGACATATCTATAATATAATTTGATGAGCACTATAATCAAGGAACGTTCAAAGTGCTTCACAAACAAAGATGATGGAAAGATTTGTTCTAACTAAACAGAGAGGGTAAACCTGAGACTTTATGGAGTAGCTGACATTCTGACCTAAGCCTTGAAGAATGAATATAATATGGTGAAAAATGGAAAGGGTAAGAGAGTATTCCATGATAGAGGTCTCACAGTAAACAAACTAACTCACAACTTCCAACAATATTTGTCAAAAGGTAGAAAGGAATGTTAAACGAGGTAAAAAGAGGAGCATAGATCAAAAGTAACTTAATAAGGACACCTTCAGGTTCAGCTGTGACATGTAAAGAGTTTGGCAGTCATCATTCCCATCCTTCCAAAAATAAAAAAATGGACATATGGACAAACTGAAAATAAATGACTTTTCTTGGACTATTCAAAGAACTGACTTTGCAGAGTAAACCACCAGCCTGAAATCTCAAGAGGTAAACTAATCTGGAGAGACAAAGCCAACGATTGGCTCTGTGCTATAAATTTAAATCATGTATGATTTCCTAGGGCTGCTGTAACAAATTACCACAAACTTGGTAGTTTAAAACAACAGAAATTTATTCTCTTACAGTTCTGGAGGCTAAATGTCTAAAATCAAGGTGTGGATAGGGCTATCCTCGCTTTGAAAGCTCCAGGGAAGAATCTTTTCCTGCTCCATCCTTCTTTCTGGTGGTTGACAGCAAATCCTGACATTCCTTTGCTTGCAGCTGCATCATTACAATTTCTCCCTCTGTCTTAACATGGCTGCTTTTTCTCTGCATGTCTCTGTGTCTTCCCTCTATGTGTTGCCTCTCTATGTAATATAGATAAGCTGAGATTTTTTTCCAAATCATCAAGTTCTGGTTCCTTTTACTTAGCAATTCCTGCCTCAATTTATCTCTATTCTCTCACATTTTACTATAATCAGAAATCTCCCTCTCCTTTCTCTTATAAGGACACCAGTTATCGGATTTAAGGCCCATCCTAATCGAGTACAACCTCAGCTGAACTTGATTACATCTGCAAAGACCGTATTTCCAAATGAGATCACTTTCACAGGTACTGGGGTTAGGACTTAAACCTATCTTTTTGGAGGGAAACAATTCAACCCACCACAGATTACCCTCTGGCCCCCAAAATTCATATCTTCCCCATGTGGAAAATACATTTAACCCATCCCAACATCCCCGGAAGTCTTAATCCATTTCAGCCTTACATCTAAGTCCAAAATCTCATCTAAATATCATCAACTCAAAAAGTCTCAAATTTCATCTAAATCATCTAAATTAGGTAGGGTTGAGACTCTGCGTATAATCCCTCCTGGGGCAAAATTCCTCTCCATCTGTGGCCATGTGAAACTAAAAATAAGTTATTTGCTTCCAAAATACAATAGTGGGACAGGCATAAGGTAGGCATTCCTATTCCAAAATAGAGAAGTTAGAAAGAATAAAAGGTCATTGGTCCCAAGTCTAAAACCCAGCAGGGCAAATTCCATCAAGTTCCAAGACCTGAAAACAATCTTCTGTGGCTCTATGCTTTGTTCCCTCTGCTCACTGCCCATTGCAAGGCCCCCTCCTCTGCTGCCGTTGCACTGGTATCCCTTCCCTCTCAGCTGATAGCTCTGTCATTTGAGTCATTCCTTCCTTTTCCTGAAGGACAGCACATGTTTGCAAATGAATAGCTTGATTGGCTCAGTCCCTGCCTGTAGAATCCCAGAAGCCTGATAGTCTTCCTTCATTTTATCCCATCTTTGTCCCTTCAATCCAAACTGGCAGTGGTTTAGGTGGCATAACATTCTCAAAACCTTTGTGGGTCTTCTGAGTATTTCAAGAAGATCCACATCATAGACATGAGAATCCTCCACAGGTCCTGCCTAGATAACTAAACCTCTATTCCTGGCTTCTGCTGAGATGGTTGCAATCAACCATTATATGATCCATGAATCAAATGCCTAATCTCACCAGCAGAAGGTTGCCCAGCTAAACCCCTGGCACTCTCTCTAGAACATGTTTTAGCATCTCTTGCAATATAAATAGGCAGAGATTTCTCTAAATCATCAAGTTCTGGTTTCTTTTCACTTAACAATTCCCTCCTCAACTTAACATTTTCCTCGCACATATTACTATAATCAGCAAGGTGAACAGGCCATGCCTTCAATACTTTGTGTAGAAATCTCCTCAGCTAAAATATCCTAGTTCATTGCTTACAAGTTCTATTTTCCACCCAATAGTAGAACACAATTCAGCCAAGTTTCCTGTTACTTTATAACAAAGATTACTTTTCCTCCAGCTTCGATAACATTTTCCCTATTTACATATGAGAACCCAGTAGAAACACCTTTAACATCCATATTTCCATTAATAGTTTCTTCAAGGCAAGCTAGGATTTTCTACCAGGTGCTTCAAAATTCTTCCACCCTCTCACATTACCCAATCCAAAGCCGCCTCCGTATTTTTAGATATTTGTTACAGAAGCATCCCACTTGCTAGTACTAGATTCCTAGGGAGGCTATAAAAAAAATTATCACAAACTGGTGGCATAAAACAAAAGAAACTTATTCTATCACATTTCTGGAGGCTAGAAATCTAAGATGCCAATTCGAGGTATCAGCTGCGCCATATTTCCTCAGAAAATTCTGGGTAAGATTTTTTCTCCTTCTCTTGCAACCTTCTAGTGGTTGCTGACAATGCTTGGCTTTTCTTTCTTTCTTTCTTCCTTTCTTTCTTTTTTTTTTTTTTTTTTTTTGGCTTGCAGCGACATCACTAAATTCGTTTCAGTTTGCCAGCTGTCTTCCTTCTGGGTATAGCTGTGTGTCACATCCTCCCCTCCTTTCTTCTAAAAAGACAGCAGCCGAAAATATTTGAAGAGATTATAGTTGAAAACTTCCCTAATATGGGAAAGGAAATAATTAATCAAGACCAGGAAACAAACAGAGAATCATACAGGATAAATCCAAGGAGAAACACACCAAGACACATATTAATCAAACTATCAAAAATTAAATACAAAGAAAAAATATTAAAAGCAGTAAGGGAAAAACAACATACAAGGGAATCCCCATAAGGTTAACAGCTGATCGTTCAGCAGAAACTCTGCAAGCCAGAAGGGACTGGCAGGACATATTTAAAGTGATGAAAGGGAAAAACCTACAACCAAGATTACTCTACCCAGCAAGGATCTCATTCGGGTTCGACAGAGAAATTAAAACCTTCACAGACAAGCAAAAGCTAAGAGAATTCAGCACCACCAAACCAGCTTTACAACAAATGCTAAAGGAATTTCTCTAGGCAAGAAACACAACAGAAGGAAAACACCTACAATAACAAACACAAAAGTATTAAGAAAATGGTAAGAGGAACATGCATATCAATAATTACCTTAAATGTAAATGGATTAAATGCTCCAACCAAAAGACATAGACTGGCTAAATGGATAAAAAAACAAGACCCATACATATGCTGTCTACAAGAGACTGACTTCAGACCTAGGGACACATACAGACTGAAAGTGAAGGGATGGAAAAAGATACTCCATGCAAATGTAAATGAAAAGAAAGCTGGAATAGTAATTCTCACATCAGAAACAACAAGCTTTAAAATAAAGACTATTACAACAGACAAAGAAAGACACTACATAATGATTAAGGGATCAAACCAAGAAAAAGATATAACAATTGTAAATATTTATGCACCCAACATAGGAGAACCTCAATACATAACGCAAATGCTAACAGCCATAAAAGGAAAAATCGACAGTAACACAATCATACTAAGGGACTTGAACAGCCCACTTTCACCAACAGAGAGATCATCCAAAATGAAACTAAATAAGGAAACACAAGTTTTAAATGATACATTAAAAAAGATGGAATTAATTGATATTTATAGGACATTCAATCCAAAAACAACAGAATACACATTTTTCTCAAGTGCTCAAAGAACATTCTCCAGGTTAGATCATATCTTGGGTCACAAATCAAGCTGTGGTAAATTTAAGAAAATGGAAATCATATCAAGTATCTTTTCTGACCACAATGCTATCATACTGGATATCAATTACAGGGAAAAATCTGTAAAAAATACAAACGCATGAAGGCTAAACAATACACTACTTAATAACCAAGAGATCACTGAAGAAATCAAAGAAGAAATCAAAAAATACCTAGAAACAAATGACAATGAAAACACTATGACCCAAAACTTATGGGATGCAGCAAAAGCAGTTCTAAGAGGGAAGTTTATAGCAATACAATCCTACCTCAAGAAACAAGAAACATCTCAAATGAAAAACCTAACCTTACACTTAAAGAAATCAGAGAAAGAAGAACAGAAAAAAACCCAAAGTTAGCAGAAGTAAAGAAATCATAAAGATCAGATCACAAATAAATGAAAAAGAAATGAAGGAAACAATAGCAAAGATCAATAAAACTAAAAGCTGGTTCTCTGAGAAGATAAACAAAATTGATAAACCATTAGCCAGACTCATCAAAGAAAAAAGGGAGAACTCTCAACTCAATAGAATTAGAAATGAAAAAGGAAAAGTAACAATTGGCACTGCAGAAATAGGAAGGATCATGAAAGAATACTACAAGCAGCTATATACCAATAAAATGGACAACCTGGAAGAAATGGACAAATTCTTAGAAAAGTGCAACCTTCTGAGACTGAACCAGGAAGAAATAGAATATATAAACAGAACAATCACAAGCACTGAAGTTGAGACTGTGATTAAAAATCTTCCAACAAACAAAAGTCTAGGGCCAGATGGCTTCACAGGCGAATTCTATCACACAGTTAGAGAAGAGCTAACACCTATCCTTCTCAAACTCTTCCAAAATATAGCAGAGGGAGGAACACTCCCAAACTCATCCTACAAGGCCACCATCACCCTGATACCAAAACCAGACAAAGATGTCACACAAAACAGAAAACTATATGCCAATATCACTGATGAACATAGATGCAAAAATCCTCAACAAAATACTAGCAAACAGACTCCAACAGCATATTAAAAGGATCATACACGATGATCAAGTGGGGTTTATCCCAGGAATGCAAGGATTCTTCAATATAATCAAATCAATCAATGTGATACACCATATTAACAAACTGAAGAATAAAAAAACATATGATCATCTCAATAGATGGAGAGAAAACTTTCAACAAAATTCAACACCCATTTATGATAAAAATCCTGCAGAAAGTAGGCATAGAGGAAACTTTCCTCAAAATATTAAAGGCCATATATGACAAACCCACAGCCAATATCGTTCTCAATGGTGAAATACTGAAAGCATTTCCACTAAGATCAGGAACAAGACAAGGTTGCCCACTCTCACCACTCTTATTCAACATAGTTTTGGAAGTTTTAGCCACAGCAATCAGAGAAGAAAAAGGAATAAAAGGAATCCAAGTCAGAAAAGAAGAAGTAAAGCTGTCACTGTTTGCAGATGACATGATACTATACATAGAGAATCCTAAAGATGCTATCAGAAAACTACTAGAGCTAATCAATGAATTTGGTAAAGTAGCAGGATACAAAATTAATGCACAGAAATCTCTGGCATTCCTATACACTAATGATGAAAAATCTGAAAGAGAAATTGAGGAAACACTCCCATTTACCACTGCAACAAAAAGAATAAAATAGCTAGGAATAAACCTACCTAAGGAGACAAAAGGCCTGCATGCAGAAAACTATAAGACACTGATGAAAGAAATTAAAGATGATACAAATAGATGGAGAGATATACCATGTTCTTGGATTGGAAGAATCAACATTGTGAAAATGATTCTACTACCCAAAGCAATCTACAGATTCAATGCAGCCCCTATCAAACTACCAACAGCATTTTTCACAGAACTAGAACAAAAAATTCCACAATTTGTATGGAAACACAAAAGAACCCAAATAGCCAAAGTAATCTTGAGAAAGAAAAATGGAGCTGGAGGAATCAGGCTCCCAGACTTCAGACTAAACCACAAAGCCACAGTTTTCAAGACAGTATGGTAGTGACACAAAAACAGAAATATAGAGCAATGGAACAGGATAGAAAGCCCAGAGATAAACCCATGCACATGTGGTTGCCTTATTTTTGATAAAAGAGGCAAGAATATACAATGGATAAAAGACCTCTTCGATAAATGGTGCTGGGAAAACTAGACAGCTACATGTAAAAGAATGCAATTAGAACACTATTTAACACCATACACAAAAATAAACTCAAAATGGATTAAAGACCTAAATGTAAGGCCAGACACTATCAAACTCTTAGAGGAAAACATAGGCAGAATGCTCTATGATATAAATCACAGCAAGATCCTTTTTGACCCACCTCCTAGAGAAATGGAAATAAGAACAAAAATAAACAAATGGGACCTAATTAAGCTTAAAAGCTTTTGCACAACAAAGGAAACAATAAACAAGATGAAAAGACAGACCTCAGAATGGGAGAAAATATTTTTAGATGAAGTAACTGACAAAGGATTAATCTCCAAAATTTACAAGCAGGTCATGCAGCTCAATAACAAAAAAAAAAACAACCCAATCCAAAAATTGGCAGAAGATCTAAATAGACATTTCTCCAAAGAACACGTACAGATTGCCAACAAACACATGAAAGAATGCTCAACATCACTAATAAATAGAGAAATACAAATTAAAACTACAATGAGATATCATCTCACACCAGTCAGAATGGCCATCATCAAAAAATCTACAAACAATAAATGTTGGGGAAGGTGTTGAGAAAAGGGAACCCTCTTGCACTGTTGGTGGGAATGTAAATTGATACAGCCACTATGGAGAACAGTATGGAGGTTCCTTAAAAAACTAAACATAGAACTACCACACGACCCAGCAATCCCACTACTGGGCATATACCCTGAGAAAACCATAATTCAAAAAGAGTCATGTACCACAATGTTCATTGCAGCTCTATTTACAATAGCCAGGACATGGAAGCAACCTAAGTGTCCATTGACAGTTGAATGGATAAGGAAGATGTGGCACATATATACAATGGAATATTACTCAGCCATAAAAATAAACAAAATTGAGTTGTTTGTAGTGAGGTGGATGGACCTAGAGTCTGTTGTACAGAGTGAATTAAGTCAGAAAGTGTAAAACAAATACCGTATGGTAACACATATACATGGAATCTAAAAAAAAAAAAAAAATGGTTCTGAAGAACCTAGGGGCAGGACAGGAATAAAGACACAGACGTAGAGAACAGAGTTGAGGACACAGGGAGGGAGAATGGTAAGCTGGGGTGAAGTGAGAGAGTGGCATGGACTTATATATACTACCAAATGTAAAACAGATAACTAGTGGGAACCAGCCACATAGCACAGGGAGATCAGCTCAGTGCTTTGTGACCACCTAGCGGGGTGGG
The DNA here is from genome assembly GCF_951394435.1 of Stenella coeruleoalba. Lineage (NCBI taxonomy): Eukaryota > Metazoa > Chordata > Mammalia > Artiodactyla > Delphinidae > Stenella > Stenella coeruleoalba. The sequence continues at coordinate 139,143,649 of NC_137148.1, forward strand.
ATAGGCAGGGTGGGAGGGAGACACAAGAGGGAGGAGATATGGGGATATATGTATATGTATAGCTGATTCACTTTGTTATAAAAGAGAAACTAACACACCATTGTAAAGCAATTATACTCCAAAAAGATGTTAAAAAAATTAATTAATTAATTTTTAAAAAAAGACAGCAGCCATTGGATTTATAGTCTACTCTAATCCAGTATGATCTCATCCTAACTTGATTATATCTGTGAAGACCCTATTTCCAAACATGGTCTCATTCGCAACTACAGATGTTAGCAAGAACTTAGGTGAGCTAGAGAGAGCTAAGTTGCCAAGTTCTGGAGTAGCAAAATAAAACAACAAGCCAGATGAAAGTAACAGTCAAGTTTTTAATCACTTACTGCCCCATAGTATAAGCAAGAGACTAAACTAGAGAAAGCAGTGACTTCCCCTCTGTTCTGTTTTCCCCATGGAATGGTTCTTGTGGAGAACCAAATTGATCAGCACAGACATAGTGAGTTTTCTCACTGCTGAGAGAGCCCCCAACCAAAAGCCCCTGCAGTTTTTTGGACCTGGGGGCCAGAGGGCGACTGAGGGGAAAGGTTAGTAATGGAAAAGTACTGAGTACTGTCAGAGTAGGCAAAAAGTGTCTTCAAGATACCCTCCCATGAGTAAGGAGGTTTTGGCAGGTGTTCCTGAGGAATGCCCCAATACAAAGGCTTTTGAATGCAGGTTCCTAGGCTAGGAATGCAGATATCTATAAAAGGATGGTCCTTGACTGCAGCTTCCTAAAGAGACTTCAGTTAATTGACTGTGCACCCCCAAGTCTGGTGTGGGGAGGTCAGATTTTCCTTGTGAGGCATGGCAGCTAAAGCCTTTATAATTTCTGTGTTTGGGCCTGAAAAATCACATGCAGGTTTTTGACCAGGAGATGGATTCCTCAAGGACTTGAGCATATCTTTTTGGAGAGGGCACAATTCAATCCACTACTAATGGTAATTTGGACATTGCTGGAGAGTGAGTGGTCTAGTATGAGAGAAAGAAACTCCTGAGGCTGCAGTCTTAAGGCTTTACCTCCAGGAATCCCACCAGATGTTCACAGCAAAGATCTAAGAAAGATCCTCTCTTGGCTCTTTCAGGAAAGAGGGATATTAATCAAAATGAAATATACCCCAAGTCTTCTTCATAACAAAGGGCTTCTCTCGAAAGAAAATTACTTTTCCAGACTCTTATCCTAGTTGGGGAAAGGGTGTTCCTCCCACTCCAGCTCCCTTTAACCTTACTGTTTCACCTAAGGGGAAAAATATTATAGTCAACAGGGCTCAAGGCTTCAAGGAGATAAACTGGGAATGCTGTAGCTGAGGAAAGAGATAAGGGACAGTGAAGATAAAATGTATATTACTGGAGAAACAAGTGTGAAGATCATGGGCCCAAGACAGGGAGTCACCAGAGGCTGAAATTTAATTAGAAGATTACAGAATGCTCCCCCTCCCCATACCTTACCACACCACCAAAGAGACTCTAGAATAATAACCTTGGATTACAACTGAAAGAGCTATAAGACAGACTCTCTCTGTGAAGGGATACTCAGGAAAGTTCAAAGTCAAGAGAGAAGACAAAAGCAAAGACCCAGAGGAATTTGAAATCTCTTACACCTATAACTATAGCAATCGTTAAATATAGCCCAAGTTCTAGGCAGGTTACTATAAATCCCCTCACCAAAGGCCCATTTACCTTCAGTTCTATTGCCTGATACCATAGGTATCACAAAATATTACAAGCATGCCTAAAGCTAGAAAAAAGAGTGAAGAGACAAAGCGATCATATAAGCCAGACTCAAGTATGACACAGCAGGTGGAATTATCAGACAGAGAATTTATAATAACTATGATTAATACATTAACAGCTTAATGGAAAAATAGAGTACATGTAAGAAAAGATGGGTAATGTAAGCAGAGAGATGAAAACTCTAAGGAAGAATCAAAACGAAATGCTAGAAATCAAAACCACAATAGTGGAAATGAAGAATGCTTTTTTTTTTTTTTTTTTTTTTTGCAGTACGCGGGCCTCTCACTGCTGTGGCCTCTCCCATTGTGGAGCACAGGCTCTGGACGCACAGGCTCAGTGGCCATGGCTCATGGGCCCAGCCACTCCGCGGCATGTGGGATCCTCCTGGACCAGGGCACGAACCCGTGTCCCCTGCTTTGGCAGGTGGACTCTCAACCACTGCACCACCAGGGAAGCCCATGAAGAATGCTTTTAATGGGCGCATCAAAAGACTCAGCATAGCCAAGAAAAGAATTAGTGACCTTGAATATAGGTTGATATATAGTGCAGAGAGAAAAAAGAAGAAAAAAACAATAGAACATACAAGAACTGAGGGACAATTACAAAAGATGTAACATACACATAACTGGAATACCAGAAGAAGAAGAAAGACAACAGAGAAGAAGATATTTTTGAAATAATAATAACCAAGAATTTTCTAAAATTAATGACAGACACCAAACCACATATCCAGGAGGCTCAGAGAATAGGAAGCAGGGTCAATACAAAAATAAAAACAAAACAAAACAAATAATCCAAAAAACAAAAACAAAAGTGACCAAAACATATAAAATCCACAGTTAGGTATTTCATATTCAAGCTACAGAAAAGCAGAGACAGAGAGAAATATCTTAAAAGAAGCCACAGGAGAAAAAATATCTCACCTCTAGAGGTAACAAGAATAGGAATGACAGCAGACGTCTCAACAGAAATCATACAAGCAAGAAGAGAGTGAAAAGAAATATTTAAAGTGTTGGGGGAAAAGACACATAAAGGACTTGTATCCAAAATATACAAGGAATTATTAAAATCACCAATAAGAAAAGAAACAACCCAAATTTTTAAAAAGCAAATGATCTGAACATACATCTCCCCAAAGAAGATATGTAAGTACATAAGCATATGAAAAAATGTTCAACATCATCTGTCATTAAGAAAACACAAATTAAAACAACGAGGTACCACTACACACCCACTGGAATGGCCAAAATGCAAAAATCTGACAAAATCAGTTACAGCCAATAGGAACGCTCATTCATTACTGATGCGAATGCAAAACGGTTAGCCACTTTGTAAGACAGCTTACAAATTTCTCATAAAGTTACACATAGCCAAACAATACAATCCAGCAATCACATTTCTAGGTATTTAAGCTACTGATTTGAAAACTTATGTCCTCACACCAAAACCAGCACATAAATGTATATAGCAACGTTGTTCATTAACTGCCAATCTGGAAGCAATCAAGATGTCCTTCACAGGCGAATGAATCAGCAAACTGTACTTGTTATCTCACCCATACAATTTGAGCAATAATAAGGAATGAACTACCAAGACATAGAAAGATATGGATAGATCTTAAATGCATCTTTCTAAGTGAAAGAAGCCAGTATGCATAGGATATGATTCCAACTATATGACATTCTAGAAAAGTCAAAACTGTAGAGACAGTAGAAAAATGTATGAACCTTAATGTATGCAAACTTTAAAAAATCATTTAGGAGGTCAGGGATCACAGGATGAAATACAATATGTAACAAAAGAATCCAAAAATATTGCAAATATATGAAACAACTTCACTGAAGAGGATTGGGGAGAAGATGCTGACTTAAGTAACTTTAGAAATGAGTGGAACTTGTAATGCTAACAGCAAAGGGAACCATACATAAGCATGCTTCTCCAGTTGATAAAGTATCGAAAGCTTCCTACATGGGTATGAGGTAACAAATTCTGAAATTATACTGTAATTGAAAAATTAAGTAAACAAATCATGGATGGTAGGAGCCAGGTTTCTCACTGTTGGAATGGGAACTTAAAGATAATCAAGGGGAGAAGACTAGAATAATCCACATGGTAATGGCTCAGAGTCGGAAATATCATATGAACTCCTGTTTAGCTTAATAGAGACACAGATGGTTACAACATATAAATATTTATAGATATGTGTATACACACACATATATTTCCTTGGTCTATCAGCTGAGAGGGCCTAGAGGCCAGGGTATCTAGCACCCAGATCTTGGTTTCCAACACCATTCTCCAATGACAGGAACCAGGGCTCTTTGGAGAAATGGCTGATCCTAGGAACACGGCAGGATATACACAAGATGAGCCTGGAGCACTTTGTAGTGCCAGAAGTCAAGTGTTAAAACACTCATACATACACACACACATACACACAATGATAGGAGTATGTCAATGGGAACAGGACCAGCTGAAAGAGCTCCCACTGGTCAAAGCTGGAACAATTTGAGCAAAAAACTAAAGTAATATTGGAGTACAACGCAAAGTATAAAATGCATATTCATCAATCCATACTGATATCAATAAAGGACTGAGTATGTAAATAAGGGAAAATAGACAAACCCGTTCAGAAGAATTCCAAATAGGTTTGTAGATACTGCCCCCTCAAGGAGATGGAGCATAAATCCCCACTCCTTAAGTATAGGCTGCTCATAATGGCTCTTTGCCAAAGATTAGAGTATAAAAAGAGGTAAAAAGAATAACTTTACAGTGGAGAAATCTGGCAAACATTGACTGCCAGGAGATCAAGGTAAATATCAACAGTGATAACTTGTATTGATAGTGTGTTCCCTTGATATGTGATGAGAATCAAACTTTACCTCTGTGGTCTTCCTCCCAAGAACACAATGCTCCAGGCTAATCAGACACCAGACAAATCTCAGTTGAGGGATTTCTACAAAGTACCTGACCAGTACTCCTTGAAATTGTTAAGTACATTAAAAACAAGGAAAATCTGAGAAATTCTAACAGCCTGAGGAGACATGAATGACAACTAACGTGGTATCCTGTTTGGAACCCTAGAACAACAACAACAAAACACAATGAGTTAAAAATGAAGGAAATCTCTATGAGTCTGTTTCTGTCTTGTAGATAGGTTCATTTGTGGTTGCCAAGGGGGAGGAGAGCGGGAGAGAGATGGACTGCGAGACCCATATATATGCTGTCTACAAGAGACCCACATACAGACTGAAAGTGAGGGAATGGATAAAGATATTCCATGCAAATGGAAATCAAAAGAAAGCTGGAGTAGCAACACTCATATCAGATAAAATAGACTTTAAAATAAAGAATGTTACAAGAGACAAGGAAGGAAACTACATAATGATTAACAGATCAATCCAAGAAGAAGATATAACAATTATAAATATATATGCACCCAGCATAGGAGCACCTCAATACATAAGGCAACTGCTAACAGCTATAAGAGAGGAAATCGACAGTAACACAATAATAGTGGGGGACTTTAACACCTCACTTACACCAATGTACAGATCATCCAAACATAAAATTCATAAGGAAACACAAGCTTTAAATGACACAATAGACCAGATAGATTTAATTGATATTTACAGGACATTCCATCCAAAAACAGCAGATCACACTTTCTTCTCAAGTGCACCCAGAATACTCTCCAGGACAGATCCCATATTGGGTCACAAATCAAGCCTCCATAAATTTAAGAAAATTGGAAACATATCAAGCATCTTTTCTGACCACAACACTATGAGATTAGAAATCAATTACAGGAAAAAAATGTAAAAAACACGAACACATGGAGGCTAAACAATATGTTACTAAATAACCAAGAGATCACTGAAGAAATCAAAGAGGAAATCAAAACATACCTAGAGACAAATTACAATGAAAACACGACAATCCAAAACCTATGGAATGCAGCAAAAGCAGTTCTAAGAGGGAAGTTTATAGCAATACAAGTCTACCTCAAGAAACAAGAAAAGTCTCAAATAAACAATCTAACCTTACACCTAAAGGAACCAGAGAAAGAACAAACAAAACCCAAAGTTAGAAGGAGGAAAGTAATCATAAATATCAGAGCAGAAATAAATGAAATAGAAACAAAGAAAACAATAGCAAAGGTCAATAAAACTAAAAGCTGCTTCTTTGAGAAGATAAATGAAATTGATAAACCATTACCCAGACTCATCAAGAAAAAGAGGGAGAAGACTCAAATGAATAAAATTAGAACCACAGAAATACAAAGCATCCTAAGAGACCACTACAAGCAACTGTATGCCAACAAAATGGAAAACCTGGAAGAAATGGACAAATTCTTAGAAAGGTATATAACCTTCTAAGATTGAACCAGGAAGAAATAGAAAATATGAACAGACCAATCACAAGTAATGAAATTTAAATTGTAATTTAAAAACTTCCAACAAACAAAAGCCCAGGACCAGATGGCTTCACAGGTGAATTCTATCAAACATTTTGAAAAGAGCTAACACCCATCCTTCTCAAACTCTTCCAAAAAATTTCAGAGGAAGGAACACTCCCAAACTCATTTTGTGAGGCCACCATCACCCTGACACCAAAAACAGACAAAGTAACAACAAAAAAAGAAAATTACAAACCAATATCACTGATGAATATAGATGCAAAAATCCTGAACAAAATACTAGCAAACAGAATCCAATAGCACATTAAAAGGATCCTACACCATAATCAAGTGGGATTTATCCCAGGGATGCAAGGATTCTTCAATATATGCAAAACAATCAATGTGATACACCATATTAACATATTGAAGAATAAAAACATTTGACCATCTCAATAGATGCAGAAATAGCTTTTGACAAAATTCAACGCCCCCTTATGATAAAAACTATCCAAAAAGTGGGCACAGAGGGAACCTACCTCAACATAATAAAGGCCATATATGACAAACCCACAGCAAACACCATTCTCAATGGTGAACCACTGAAAGCGTTTCTCTAAGATCAGGAACAAGACAAGGATGTCCACTCTCACCACTATTATTCAACATAGTTTTGGAAGTCCTATCTACGGCAATCAGAGAAGAAAAAGGAATAAAAGGAATACAAATTGGAAAAGAAGAAGTAAAGCTGTCACTGTTTGCAGATGACGTGATACTATAAATAGAGAATCCTAAAGATGCCACCAGAAAACTACTAGAGCTAATCAATGAATTTGGTAAAGTTGCAGGATACAAAATTAATGCACAGAAATCACTCGCATTCCTACACACTAATGATGAAAACTCTGAAAGAGAAATTAAGGAAACACTTCCATTTACCATTGCAGCAAAAAGAATAAAATATCTTGGAATAAACCTATCTAAGGAAGCAAAAGGCCTGTACTCAGAAAACTACAAAACACTGATGAAAGAAACCAAAGACAACATAAACAGATGGAGAGATATACCATGTTCTTGGATTGGAAAAATCAACATTGTGAAAATGACTATACTACCCAAAACAATCTACAGATTCAATGCAATCCCTATCAAATTACCAACGGCATTCTTCACAGAATTAGAACAAACAATTTTACAATTTGTATGGAAACACAAAAGTCCCCAAATAGCCAAAGCAATCTTGAGAAAGAAAAACGGAGGTGGAAGAAAGAATCAGACTCCCTGACTTCAAACTATACTACAAAGCTACAGTAATCAAGACAATATGGTACTGGCACAAAAACAGACATATAGATCAATGGTACAGGATAGAAAGCCCAGAGAAAAACCCATGCACATATGGTCACCTAATTTATGACAAAGGAGGCAAGAACATACAATGGAGAAAATAATTCAATAAGTGGTGCTGGGAAAACTGGACAGCTACATGTAAAAGAATGAAATTAGAACACTACTTAACACCATACACAAAAATAAACTCAGAATGGATTAAAGACTTAAATATAAGACCAGACACTATAAAACTCTTAGCGGAAAACTTAGGAAAAACACTGTTTGACATAAACCACAGCAAGATCTTTTTTGACCCACCTCCTAGAGTAATGAAAATAAAAACAAAAATAAACAAATGGGACCTAATGAAACTCAAAAGCTTTTGCACAGCAAAGGAAACCATAAACAAGAAGAAAAGACAACCCTCAGAATGGGAGAAAATATTTGCAAATGAAGCGACAGACAAAGGATTAATCTCCAAAATATACAAACAGCTCATGGAGTTCAATATCAAAAAAACAAGCGACCAAATTTAAAGTGGGCAGAAGACCTAAATAGATATTTCACCAAAGAAGATATACAGATGGCAAAGAGGCACATGAAAAGATATTCAACATCACTAATTATTAGAGAAATGCAAATCAAAACTACAATGAGGTATCACCTCACACAACTCAGAATGGCCGTCATCAAAAAATCTACAAACAATAAATGCTGGAGAGGGTGTGGAGAAAAGGGAACCCTCTTGCACTGTTGGTGGGAATGTAAATTGATACAGCCACTATGGAGAACAGTATGGATGTTCCTTAAAAAACTAAAAATAGAACTACCATATTACCCAGCAATCCCACTACTGGGCATATACCCTGAGAAAACCATAATTCAAGGGACACATGTACCCCAATTTCATTGCAGCGCTATTTACAGTAGCCGGAACATGGAAGCAACCTAAGTGTCCAACAACAGATGAATGGATAAAGAAGATGTGGTGCATATATACAATGGAATATTACTCGGCCGTAAAAAGTAATGAAATTTGGTCATTTGTAGAGATGTGGATGGACCTAGAGTCTGTCATACAGAATGAAGTAAGCCAGAAAGAGAAAAACAAATATCGTATATTAAGCATATATGTGGAATCTAGAAAAATGGTACAGATGAACCTATTTGCAGGGTGGGAAAAGAGACATAGACGTAGAGAATGTACATGTGCACACGGGGGGGAAGGGATGGGTGGGACGAATTGGGAGATTAGGATTGACATATATACACTACCATTAGTAAAATAGCTAGTGGGAACATGCTATAAAGCACAGCAAGCTCAGCTTGGTGCTCTGTGACGACCTAGATGGGTGGGATGGGGGCGGAGGTCCAAGACGGAGGGGATGTAGATATACATATAGCTGATTCACTTCATTGTACAGCAGAAACTAACACAACATTGTAAAGCAATTATATTCCAATTTAAAAAAAAAGTTGCAGGGGTAAAATTATCTCTAGAAAACTAAATAAACAGAGAGCTCTATGAGAATAACTTTGTTATATCAGACACCTCAGAACTTATTTTTATATTTACCTTCTCTTTATTATACATAATGTTAATTTAGACAAAAATAATATGTAAAAAGAGTGGAGGTAGAACTTAAGTGGTTGAATGTTGAGGAAGACTTCTCTGTGGGATTGTGGTAAATAGATAGTCTTCATTTTATTAGCCATGAGACTAATCCCTTTAATTAACTAGAAAAAAAATGAAAGGCAATCTACCTTTCAATTTGGTTTGGTGCCTTGCACCAAGTGTTGCACGTAGTAAGAAATGCATTAGTAAAAGGGGAAATAAAATCACACATTTCACCCCTGAATAGTGAATCTCTAAGGTCATTCACACATTCAGTCCTTCAGTCATTCAACAAATACTCATTGAGCATCTGCTATGCAGCAAGCTCTGTTCAACCAGCCATTTGTATGCTACAATGACTGTGTAAAAAAAGCTTGAAATTTTCATTTTTAACAGGTTATCTGGATGACTGTGATGAGCCTTCAGGTTTAGGAAGCACTGGTCTGTGTTACATGGATGTTTAGTCATGTATTCATTAACACTGCCCTCATGAAACATGTATTTTCCACGTGGGAGAAGTAGGCAACAGACAACTTAGCAAATAAATACATAGTCTGACAACTAGTAAGTACTATAGAAAAATAAATCATGGTAGTACCAATTCCGGGCAGATGGTGTTATTTTATAACCAGTAACCAAGAAAGTCCCATTTATAAGGTGGCACTTGAACAAGATCTGAAGAAAGGAAGGGAATGAGTCATGGGCTGTCTGGGGGAAGAGTGTTCCATTAAGAGAGAGATCAGGGGGGACTTCCTTGGTGGTCCAGTGGCTAAGACTCCCTGCTCCCAATGCAGGGGGCCCGGGTTCAATCCCTGGTCAGGGAACTAGGGAACTCCACATGCTGCAACTAAAATGATCCCTCGTGCCGCAACTAAGACCCGGTGCAGACAAAAAAAAAAAAAAAAAGAGAGAGATCAGGGAAGGCCCTGAAGCAGGAGCTTAAATGGAATGCTTAAGGAACAACAAAGAGGCCAGACAGGGAAGCTGAGCCACAGAGACAGATGTAGGAAATGAGGTTATTGAAGTAGTGGAGGAGCTGATCTTGAAAGCCTATTTGACCATAAAAAGACGTGGGATTTATTGAATGAAATGGAAGGCCAGTTGATGATTTTGAGGAGAAGGGCATAATCTAACTTACGTTTTAGAAAAAATATTTTGCCTGAAATGTTGAGTATAGACCATAGGAAGAGCAAGTATGGAAGCAGGGAGACAAGTTAGATGAATAAGGCTGTGATGTGTGCAGAGAATTTGGGAGGTGATCATAATAAAAGCGGTAAGAAATTGATCAATTCTGTATGTATTTTGACAGTAGAGCCAATAGGATATCCTGAAAGATTAGGAGTGGGGCTTGGAAAACATAGAGGAATGAAGGATTACTCTATGGGTTTTGTTTTTGTTCTTGGTTTGCTCATTTTTTATTTGTTTTTGCTGGGGTTTTTGGTTTTATTTTGGGTTTTTGTTTGTTTGTTATTTTTGTCTGACCAACTGGAAAGAAGGAGTTTCCATTTATTAAAATAGGGAAGACTCAGAAGAGTCATACTGGGGAGAAATCAAAGTGCAGTTTGAGACATACAATACTAAGTTTAATAAGTTTACAGTACATTGAAGTGGAAACAACAAGTAGGCATTTGAGTCTATGAGTCTGGTGTTCAGGGAGGGGGTCAAGGTTGGATACTGAAATTTTGGAGTTGTTAATATTTAGAAGGTATTAAAACCATGAGATCTGATGAAATCACAAAGTGAGGGAGCGTGGATAAAGAAAAGGGACACTCTAAGGATGTAGCCCTGAGGTGTCCCAAATAAGTTAGGGAGATGAGAAAGAACTACAGACTGAGAAAAAGTGCCCAGTAAGGTAGAAGAAGAATCAAGAAAGAATGCCCCCAAAGCTAAATTGAAAATTAGGGAGCGAGCACCTGTGTCAAATGATCTGAAAGGTCAAATAAGATACAAACTAGGGATTGGTCATTAGAAGAGCAAAAGGAAAGTCACTGAGGACTTTGACAAGCACAACTTTGAGGGAATGAGGGAAGAAATGCACAGAGAGAATGGAAGGAGAGAAATCGGTCACAGGTGATAGAGACAGGTTTTCTAGAAGTTTTGTTATAGAGGGGCTACAGAATGGGATGGGAGCTAGAGGAGGAAGTATACTCGAAAGGTTTTTTAGTGGATAATACTCCATCATACCACTAGACTGATAAAAATTTTAGTGAGAAAATTGATTTACAGAAGAGAGGAGAATTGCTAGACTGATGTTTTTGAAAAAGCAAAAGAAAATGGGACCCTGTAGACCAGGAGAAGTGTTGGCCTTAAGTAGGAAAACAGATAGTTTTTCCATAGTAACAGAAGGGAAGGCAGGATAAGTGGATCTAAATGCATACAGGCTCATACATGTGGTAGCCTCAAACAGTACCCCAATACCAGACCTCAAAAATCTTAAAACATTATTCTATGTTTCACTTGACAAGAAGAAAAGATGAGCCATTATTCTGTTTTCCACTGACAGAGGATTTTAATTGGGTCCAAGTTTTGAATGAACATAGTTTTACAGAGATGTTCTAATCAGCTGGAAAGAAAAAGTAGAAAACAGCAATATTCAGATATGTAATCAAAACTATGTTGACTTCAAATGCTCCCTAATAATGAATGAAGGAGGGAGCAAAGTTTGAAAGTTTCTTTCACTTACGTATATTACTCTTTTTATTTTATTTATTTATTTATTTTGCAGTACGCGGGCCTCTCACTGTTGTGACCTCTCCCGCTGCGAGCACAGGCTCCGGACACTCAGGCCCAGTGGCCACGGCTCACAGGCCCAGCCGCTCCGCAGCATGTGGGATCCTCCCGGACCAGAGCACGAACCCATGTCCCCTGCATCGGCAGGCGGACTCCCAACCACTGCGCCACCAGGGAAGCCCACTCTTTTTATTTTTAATGTTATCCATAATGACTAATAATTACAAAACTCAATAATGTATCATTTCCTTTTGACTACAGTTGTTCCTAGCTATAGGATGAGGTGATTGATTGTGGCCTGACTTAGTCAATGATGATATGTCTCTTTCAACTTTCCAGTCGAATTTGACTTAGGAATCCCTGGATTATGGTAAATTTGATATTGAAATGATAATTTAAAAGCCTGTAGAAATATGTAATACACTAAAATTGTGCACACCTGGATGGGATCCAAAACGTGATTAGCTTTTCCTGCTACCCAACATCAGGCCAAAGTCCCTAGAATGCTGAAGCATCCAGGGTCAGCCTGATCAACATCCAAAATAAATCAATGATGTAGGAAAAGTTGAACAAGATAGGCCATTAAGCCCTTGAGAGCAACTGAGGCTTGCATTTCTCATTCTGATGAGCTAACAACAAAAAACAGAATAATGAAACTACACAATCTTATACTTTAAGCTGATTTTCCCATAGACCATAAGTATATGCAGCATCCTCTCAATATTCAATAGCTTAAGAATAGCACCTCTAAATGCAAAAACATCTCTGCTATATTTGAGAATCTCTGATATTTACATATGGAACCAGTAACTTTTCACATTTGATACAAAAATGATGGCTGGGGCAAGGCCTACAATTACTTTATTTCCATTAGTTGTTGGGAATCAGTCATTCTTCTGCTTCTGATGTAAGTGTTAAATCACTTTTCTTTCCAAATTAGTGACCCAGAGTCACCCTAAAAGCAGACCAATTCCTCTTTTAGGCAGTAGAAAATTAAATTGTTTAACTTCCAAATGTTGAAGGCTCTTATAAATCAAACCTAAACTTTACTCATCATATAGTTACCAATCATTCACCATGGCTAAATGAGAATATAAAACACTTAGCTCTGAAAAGATATCTCATAATGTAATATGTAATATCGTCACATTTCAGTACATCACTTTCTGAGTCATTAATAAATACACAAATCTGCACGAAGTACATGTCATTGGAAAACCAAGCACAGGAAATACCTGAATGAAATGCAAGCACCTGACCATCAGGAGAGATGGTGTCTGGAAGGACAAGTTGAGCTTTTCAGGTGCTCTAACCTGCATGAATCATTAATACTTCTTCAAGTATTATTTAAGACACAATTTTTATTTTTCACTGAAGGCATCGTGAGAAGATTTATAACAGTTTTTCAGTGGTTATATTACCACTTCTATTTACCTAAATAAGACTATATCTTGTTTTATGTACGTGCTCACAACCACATTCTAATGCTAAAGACCAAATGCACAGTGCAGAAGGTTTTGTGACATCAACCACTTCATTTTTATTAATCCCCAAAGATATCAGAAAAGAATATTTTAGCACTTTTAAATACCTGTGTCATAAGGAACTATAGCAGAAATAACTGGAAATAGAATTATGCACACTAGAACTAGCTGATATATAATTCCACATGTCAAATACAATAATATAAATACATAAATGTTTCTAATCATAGTTTTCTACCTACTGAACCAAATCTAGCTTTTCTCCACTTTTTTCCTAACTAGAAATTTCATGGGTGAGTCAGAGCTCAAACCTAAAAGAAAGTGAGGAGGGAAATGAGTCAGGAAGTCTTTGAAAAAAGCTATACCAAAAAAAAACCCAAAAACTAATTTTCTTATCTATATTAACAGAAAACACTTCTGTCTCCATAATGTCATCTAATACTATAAACGCAAAGTTAATAGCATAAGTCAAAAGCCTTTCACTAATTCTAGAAGCACTTTTGGGTTCAGACCCCCTTTCTTCACTCTTTATGTCCTGTTTATGGTTGGGGAATACATGGAGACTACAGGATTCTCAGAACTGATCACACATCAGAACCAGGCCTGCTTATCTGGAATCCGCCTTTCCCATCAGGAAGAGCTCAGTCCCATCACGAGGAGCTCAGTCCCTGAGGATTATATGGCTTCGATTTCATTATTTATGATTAGTCTTCCTATTAAAACAACATTCAGAAAGCAGGATAAATGGAAATGCTTTTGAGTTTCTGTTTGCAGTATGAGTACTTACAGAAGCTTGTAACATCCAGTGTAGTGAGCCCTGGTGACTGTCCACATATGGCATGAAAGGTAGGAACTAGGTACTGTTTAGCATCTACCAAAATGTGAACATAATTCCTTCTGCTCTTGCTTTCTACTTTATGCTCCAAGAAGGTTATGGCCTTTAGATATTCAGTAGATGACATATTTAATAATTCTGTAGACCCAACTATACCCAGGCAGTATTTTTCATGAAAAAATATGACCATATTGTCCCCTGCATTAATCAGTAATGCATTGAAAACTGGTTTTTATAAATTCTAATGGCAACATAGTTTAGCGGGGAAAAGCTGACACTTATGATGGAAGACCTACAGCTTACTCTAAGCCACCAAATATTTATGATTGCAATCCTGTCATTTTTCAGGTTCCCTTGCTGGTATATAGGGATGGAATCTGATTACAAACAAATGTTGTGGGGTTCTGATTGAGAGAATGCTGGATACAAGTTTACAGCATATGGTCAAAGGCAACATGCACTTTCCAGTCTATCACTATGACACTCATCGCCACAAGGCCACAGGGTATAAAGGCAATGACATCTGTGAGAGAGTAAGTTCACTGAAGATTATCTTTGGGATTGAGTCAGGTCTCAAAGCAGAATTCAAACAACTGTGTATCCCAGCAGTCCCAGTTTTTTATAGCTTTTACCTGCACTTGCTTCAGCAGAAGCAGGGACCCACCTATTACCTTTCCATCCCACTCGGTGGCTTCTTTGGAAACCAGACGGCACATCTAATTGACTTATTCACTCTGAAACCCACCCCCACACACACACACAAAGCGAGGTACTTTTAATGGTACAAGTTTTTTTGTTTGTTTGTTTTCCTTGCTCATTGAGGTAAAGCTCAGTAATCTTTAAAAAATAAAAGATCTGTTAAGTGCAAAGTTCAGTACAGTTCCTTCTCTGACAACATTTTACTGTAGAAAGTCTCTAATTAGCCTTCATTTAAACAAATCACTAGATTAAAAGACCTGTTTCATTCCCTCTGATAGACTCACCAAACTAATATCCATGGCATGATAAACTTATAGGCATTTTTCTAGCATTCTATCCAATTATGGGCCCACCAGTTGGGTTGTACTTTTACCAAGAGTGAACTGTGTTTCTTTGTTCCTACCCTGTTGAGACCAGTTGAACTTGTCAAGGTAATTAAAGCACTTAACAAACTGTTGTGTAAACCACGGAAATATGAATTCAAAAGAATGAAAGGTGTTTTTCCATGACAACCAAGGTAAATGTTTTTAAAAGATGTTCTAAATAGGACCACTATCAAAAATTGTTATTAAGTTGTGTGAATGAGATGGGGGTGGTGATAAAAAAAAATCTAGATGGAGTCTGGAAGTAGACAGCTTCACAATATTTTAAAATTCTGACTCTTTTTAAAGAAATGGAACCTGAAACAGGATATAAGTGAACAGCAACCTCACGGGTATAGCTTAGTTGAGAAAAAAGATAGAGAACTCCAATCAGTGAAGCTCCCCTCAAACAAAGGCCTCAGATTATATCAGTGAGATTGGCAAATGAATATATATTTAAATGTTTTACATTAAAACAAAATATTTAACTGTGTATGTTTCATTTTTTTTTATGATTCCCTCATTAAATGACTTTTTCAATTAACCCACCACCCATTGTTCCTACTTGCTTTGGGTAAGAGGTCTTCTTCTATTTTTCTAATCTAACCACATTTCACTTTCTCCTGTTACTCTACTTCTTCAAGGCAAACTCCTCAGAATAGTATTTATTAAAAAATCTCTCTACAGCATGACTAAAAATGCTGGCAAATAAAAAGATACAAGTCTTTGCATTCTTTGTGAGTAGTGATAAGGAATCCTATTAACCTGCATAAAGTAAGATTTCATTCTGGCTTCAATTTACTTGTAGCCCTGTTATCATTCCATGACATTTTGCACTACTGGGGGAAGAGGTTGGCTAAATCGTTGGTGCAGATGTAATTTATGGCAATTTAAACTGAGTCAAGAAGTTAATAACTTTGAAATAATGCATGCACCTCATACTGAGTTTCATCAGGGTTTATTAAAAGATGGGTTACATATGCCTTTTTGCCCTTCACGTATCCTCATGTAGAAACAAGTTTACCAGTAATTAAGCAAAAGCCCTCACAGTGCTCTTAATCTGAATTGTGAGCTTTTTGTAAAAATGACTTTTCAGAACGTAAATGGTTAAAAAAAGATTCTGCAGCTCACCTTCATCACTCCTACGGTATATTATCAGCAAAAAGCACATCTCTCTCCACTTTGAAATTGTAGAAAATGACCCTCTTGTGAAGCCTGTGGGACTCCTCACTAAACATGAATATTCAGCACTGAGAACAGAAACTTCAGCACATCAAATTAAATGTAACCTTAAGAAGAGCTTATCATTTTTAAGTCATTTGCATCTTTTCCCCCGAGACTTCCTTTCCCAACTGTGGAGGATGACTGGGCATCTCTACCCAGTAAGCATGAACTTCAAATGGATGCCTTTGCTGGCAGCTCCAGGGTGAGAAGCTTGGGCTGGTCACCTGTAACAGCCATGCAACCACCAAACAGTCAGTATTATATGGGATAAGGTTATCGCTGACAAGCCTCACAGCACTATTCAAGTCCCGTGACAGCAAGTATGAGTTAGGAATTCTCAATTATGATTGTTTGGTTACAAGTATCAGAAACCCAACAGAAGCTGATTTAGGCAACAGCAGGAATATACTGTTACATTTAACCTGGAAGTTACAGGGGAGCGGATAGGCCTCAGACACAGATGGCCAAGGGGTTCAAACTATGCTGTCATGTCTCTTGCTCCCTCCCTAATCTCTGTTCTCCCAGATATCCCTCACTGTATAAGAGCAGCGATAAGGTATGCTGTTCTCTGAGCCTGTAAATTCAGCAAAAAGAGCACCCCTGGGTGTCTGTGTCAGCCTCTTGATTGAGCCATCCCTGTTTGGGTTACATGCTCATGCTTTGGGCAGGGAACCCAGGGCCAAATAACTAACCCTTTCAGGAGAGCAGGGTATGGAAAAAAAAAGACAGTTCCGCCAAAAACAGATACAGGACAGACCAAAATATAAATTAAATAAAATAGCCAACATCCACAAATATCCCTTAAAAGAGTCAATAGACAGGGAGGTAGGCAGAGAGGATTTACATGGGTAAGAAAAAGGATGCAAGCATTGGAGGCAGAGTTCTGTCTTTGAAAGCTGTTTATACCACCTACAAGCAGTGAGCCCCTAAGTCACGCATCTCTCTAAGCCTGTTTTCCCCCCTGCAAAGCAAGTCCTAGCTTGCAGAATTATTTCAAGAATTAGATGTCCTCTTTGTAAAGCACCTAGCGTGGGACCTTCCAGATAGCAGACATCCAGTAAAGGGTAGTTCTTATTATTTGGGTGAGGCAAGGGAACCGAGATTAATTCTAAATCTCAGTCAAAAAGAAGCAGACAGTTGGAGAGATATGAAAAAATATAAATTTACTCCTCTAACAGGGAGTAAATAAAATGACTATATTTACTTTGAAATATTTGAAATAAAATTTGGCACAAACTTACAAAATAGCAATTATATTTAAGTACCAAAGTATTGTTATCCGGTGAAGTATTACAGTGACATTTACAAACCAAGCATGTTGCTCAGAGTGTGTAGCTGCAATAAATAAGTGGCAAATTTTTTCAGCCTCAATATTTACATTGATATTTAATACACACTGAATAATCAGCACAACTCAAGATGTGTTTCTCAAAGCAGAACTAGGAGAAGGCAGCAGCAAAGGCTTGTGGATGAGCAAGGAACAGAAGGCTAGAGTTTGAAATCCCATTTCTGGTTCTCATACTAACCTCCTCTGTGACCTTGACTGCCAGTCCATTAACTTCTCAATGCTCACCTCATCTGTGAAAGAAAAAGCTAGTGGGCTCTAATCACCTCTAAACGACAGTTTGTGCTTGAGAACATGCCATGAAAAAGAAAGAGGATTTATTTCAATCCTCAATTTCACCTCACCTCCCAGGACAATTTTATTAAATGAACAATTAATACACACCTATCCTTCTGATTAGTTGCACATCTATGTTAATTGGGTCTTAATATGTAAGACCAAATCTATTAAATAGGCATATTTTGTAGTTAATATAGGAATTCAAATCCCCAGAATCACAAACCTATAGAGACATAGGTAATCCTAGAATTGAACTAGTCCAACTCCTTCATTTTATAGATGAGGAGAATCAGAACCAAGTCCATATCTTCCAGGCCTGAACTGTATTCTACCATTCCAGTTAAGCAAGAGCTTTTAAAGGTTGTAAAGTTATTTTTAAGGCAGTGTTAGGTCTCTCAACTACAAAGAGTAAAACCGAGTCCCCCTAAAACCGAGTCCTCTGCCAAGTTTATGACTAACTTGTCTCTCCAAACATTATTCCCTTTCTTTGCCAACACCTGTTCCCCTCAAGACTGAGGAGTAGCAAAGAAAAGGGGGGACTGAGGGCTTCCCTGGTGGTGCAGTGGTTGAGAGTCCGCCTGCCGATGCAGGTTCGTGCCCCAGTCCGGGGGGATCCCACATGCCACGGAGCGGCTGGGCCCGTGAGCCATGGCCACTGAGCCTGTGTGTCTGGAGCCTGTGCTCCGCAACGGGAGAGGCCACAACAGTGAGAGGCCCGCGTACCACAAAAAAAAAAAGGGGGGGGGGACTGAAACTTAGCAGGACCCTGTGGGACCCTCCCAGACATGAAAGCCTTTCTGTGTCCCCTATTTCTTGTTTGTAGAAAAAAGGTTTCAGCCTCCTAGACCTTCCCTGAAATTCCAAAGGGCAGATTCAAACAGTCACTAATTAGGGAAGTGAGGGAATGCAGAAAGAAACAATACTGCAGAGATGGGGCCTGGTCCTGGTTCCTCCCCAAGGAATATACATAACAATCTGATACACATCTCTGAGTTCTTTTACAGGAACTAGGGCCCCTCCACAGGTGGAGGATGGTAACTCCAGGCGGAGCACTAGCACTACTGCTTGGAACCAGAGGCTGATGACTGAGATACCTGGAACACCATCCTTTTACCTCACCACCAACCAATCAGAGGAAGGTCACACACCCTGCAGACCTTACCCCAAATTTTTCCTGTAAAAGCTGTTCCCTGAAAACCACTTGGAAGTTCGGGTCTTTTGAGCATGAGACACCCTGTTCTCCTCGCTTGGTCCTGCAATAAACCTTTCTCCACTCCAAACTCCAATGTTTCAGTTTGTTTGGCCTCACTGTGCATTGAACACACAAACTTGGGTTCGACAACAAGAGGAGAAGACTATAAATAAGAAAAAATAAAGATGTAAGAGGCAGTACTGAACACAGATGGTCTAGAATGGGGTCTGAAACTGGTTGAAAAGATGTCCTTGAGATGGGAGACTGGAGAAAGCCATTAATCATGGAGATGAATGAAACAGCAGAAATGAGAGAGCCTCAGAGAATTTTAACTTAATAATCTTCACATCCCACAAGGACAGCGCATGACTATCTACAAAGTAAAGAATCAGGTAGACGTATGTCAGAGGGAGAACTAAAGACTAGAATTCAATGAAAATGTTCACTAACCAATGTAATATAAGGTTACTAAATTAGCAGTTGATAAGGAAAAAGTTCAATAAAATGTCATCATACCATACAACTGTTTTGAGTAACTACAAGCAAATTCTAAGCAGAGAAGTGATTATTAGTAGGCGGTATGGGCCAATGCCTAGAAAATCAACAAATCCATTGTGTTTAATAATAGAAAACATTTTTTAGTCTTAAATATACAACCTCTGTAACCTTATCTTTATGGCTCAGAGAACTGCTAAAAAGTGACTTGAGCAGGACTCGTGGAATTCTGGAGTAAGAAGCTCAACAGATCCTCTCCTCAAAAAGCATTGACCAAACTGAACAAAATTATCCAAAACTAACATTTCAGAATTTTGAAATGGGCCAAAGGTACAATTTCATTGGAAATGGACTGAAGGCATACAACAAATTGAGATATGTTTATTCAAGAAAAAAAATCCTAAATCTTGGGTCATAACTATGGGAGTCCATGGGGTTTTAGCCTGGAATTGCTTCCAACCCCTTACCCAGCACCATCAGCTTCAAAGGTCTACTAGGGTGGCGGCAAGCTCTGAAAACCAGGGATATTGATTTAGATATTGATTAAAAGTGATATTGATTTGGAGGGATATTGTTGCCTGAGAGGGATATTGATTTGGAGGAAAAAGTCAGAAAAAGCCCATGCTCCTGGGAACTATCAAAAAGCGTAGCCACCTATATGTTAACAGAATGGGGAAGACCAAAGTCACAGCTGGCCTGAGGAGATGATCCTGGTTGGGTCTAGTAATAAACTGGCAGACTAGCTAGAAATTGAACAGGGAGGTCCACAGAATGAGACATACCTATTTGGCTTCGATAAGCAACTATATATCCCTGGTAGTCTGAGAAGCTACACATAAGGACAAGGTCATGAAAACCAAGCAGGACCCTGTGGGGTTCCTGGGCACAGCAGCCTTTCTGTCCTCTGTTTATTGTAGGAAACAGACTCTAGCCTCCAAGACCTTCCCTAAGTTCTAAAGGGCAGATCTGGCAGTTGCTTACCTGGGAAGGGACAGGATGAAAAGACAAAGGAGGGGCTGCAACAGTAGTGCAGAAGATGAAACAGTAGTGCAGCCTTGGGGCAGGGTCCTGGTTCCACCTCAAGGGACACACATAACAATGTCTTTAAGCTCTTTAAGATGTCAATATTCTTCATACCAAAGAAAGACTACCTGAGGCTACATTAAAGGAACCAAAGCTCATCAAGAGGATTACCAGAGACCAGGTTAGAGGAATACAGGCCCTGCACACACCCTTATCTTATCAGCAACCCCACCCTTGAATCATTGCTATAAAACTCCTCATCAAATCCTCCCGTATTGAGACACAAAGTTTTTCAGGACAGAAGCCTGCTGTGTCCCTCTTTGCCTGGAAAAGCAAAAAAGCTATTCTTTTCTACTTCACTCAAAACTCTGTCTCCAAGATTCAATTCGGTACTGGTGCACCGAGGCTGAGCTTTCGTCATCAAATTTCTTTTCTACTTCACCCAAAACTCTGTCTCTGAGATTCTATTTGGCACTGGTACACAGAGGCCAAGCTTTTGGCATCAGTCAGACAGGAGAGCAATCACACTCCCCATATGAATATGAGGCCATGCACATGTGCAGAGGTGAAAGAGGGCTGAGCAGTAAATAAAAGTCAGGGAAACTGTAAACTGATGGAACTTTGCATGCACTCCCCAAACCACACATACATCCATTGGCAAAGGGTGGAAACGTTACCAACTTGAGATGTTTGAACGTGAAGGAAATCAGAATATGTAACCCCCAAATAAGCTACTTTGGCACAAGGATTATTTTGAGCTGAAGGCATTTGAGAAGCAGATACAAGAAAAGATCCCTGCCTTCTCCCTCTTTGCTAAAAGCAGGACACAAATTTTCAAAGGTGTCTTTCCTCCCCTCTCTACCAGGAAAGACAAAAGTTAATCATTGGAGAAAACTTCAGACCCTATTACCCCAGTAGCCTTTAACTATTGTACCATTAGTTTCCCATATATTTACTTCCCCATAGTTTGTTGCTCTTGAAGCCTATAATTGCTTTCCTTTGTCCTATCATTTCTTTACAAATTTATTGTTTCTTTGTTGGAGGTATTATATAAGCCTGAATTCTAAGCCAGATCTCTGAGTTACTCTTCCTTGAGTTATATATATACATATAAATAAACATGTTTTTATTTTCACTTGTTAATCTTTTATTACAGAACCCCAGCCAAGAATTGAAGACAAACAGAGTAAAATTTTTTCCACCCCTGCAAACATAGCCTTTGACCAAACACTGGCTGAACATCAAGTCATGCTGACTCAAGGGTGACCCCAAGTTAGCCAGATTTTAAAATAAATATAAAAATTAAGGAAAAACAACAATAACAAACACACTGAACAGAGACATCTGTGGCTACACATGAAGGGGGAGATAGACTCCAGAGAATTAGTCCAGGCAACTTACTTACAAAACAAACAAATAGCAACAACAAAAAAAACTCAGAAGGGTAAAAATCAGAATCCAGAATTATATTAAAAATGCCCAGTTTCAACCACAACAAAAAATGATATATGAAAAGAAATAGGGAAATTTGATTCCTACTGGGGGAAGAGAAAAATAGGCAATTAGACATGTTTCTGAGGGTTCCCAGATGTTGGACTTGGCAAAGACTACAAGACAAGTATAAATATGTCCAAGGTACTAAAAGAACTATATTTAAATAATTAAAGGAAATTATTATAATGACAGACAATTTCAATAGAAAGCATTTTTAATGAAAATTCTGGA
The DNA here is from genome assembly GCF_951394435.1 of Stenella coeruleoalba. Lineage (NCBI taxonomy): Eukaryota > Metazoa > Chordata > Mammalia > Artiodactyla > Delphinidae > Stenella > Stenella coeruleoalba. The sequence goes on from NC_137148.1 coordinate 139,166,158, forward strand.
GTTGAAAAGTACAATAATCAATTACTAAATTTGACTCTAGAAAAACGATAAACAATATTCTTTCATTTACTCTCCCATAAAATTCCATGAGGCCGGTATTAGACACAACAAGAAAATAAATTGCAGAACAACATCCTACATGAACATAGATGTAAATATTCCTCAACAAAATATTAGCAAGCCCAATCCAGTAATATATAATAATGATTAAACACCATGACCAAGTGGGATTTATCCCAGAAATATAAAGTTGGTTTACCAGCTAAGATCAATCAATCTAATGTTTACTGGACTAAAGAACAAAAATCACATGACCATGTCAATAAATGCAGAAAAGGCATCTGACCAAAATTCAACATATTCATGATTTAAACTCTCCACCAAGTAGGAAAAGAAGAGAACCTTCTTCAGCTTAATAAAGAGCATTTAAGAAAATCTATGGTTAACATCAAACTAGATTTTGCCTTCCCCCTAACTTTGAGAGCAAGGCAAGACTGTCACTGTCTGACCTGCTGTCACCACTTCTATTCAGCACTGTACTGGAGGTTCTAGCCAGTGCAATAAACCAAAATAATAATAACAACAATAATAATAATAACTGTTATAATACAATAATAATAGAAAGGAAGAAGGAAGAGAGAAGTAAAAGTGTAAAAATTTCTTCATCAACAGACAATAAAATCTTGTAGAAAATCCTATGAAATCCACAAAAACACAGTTAGAACAAATAAACATGTCAGCAAGTTCATAGAATACAAGATTAATATTTAATAACATTGCATTTTACACATTAACAATGAGCAATCAGAAAAAGGAAATTAAGAAAGAAATTCTTTTCACAATAGCATCAAAAAAGAATAAAATACTTAAGAATGTCTTTAACAAAAGAAGTACAAGACTAGTATACTGAAAAATACAAAGCTTTGCCAAGAAAAATTAAAGATCTAAATAAACAGAGATACATTCTATATTAATGGATTAAAGATTCAATAGTATAAGATGGGAATTTTCCCAGAATTGATCTTTAGATTCAATGCAATCTCTATCAACATTCCAGCAGGCTTTTGTGCAGAAATTAACAAGTTGACCCTAAAAAGGATCTAGAAGAGCCAAAACAGTTTGAAAAAAAGAAAGAAAGTGGGAAGACTTACTCTAAGTTCAAAACATTCAATCAAACTACAGCAATCTGGACTGTGTACCACTGGCATAAGGACAGACATACAGATCAGTGGCACAGAAAAGAGAGTCAGAAATAAACTCTTACACTTACAGGCAATTGATTTTCAATAAAGGTATCAAGAATTAAGAAAGGATAATGCTGGGACAGTTGAATCTCAATAAAACACTCTTACAACTCAGAAATGGAAATGCAAACAACCAATTAAAAAATAGACAAAAGGTTTGAACAGATATTTTATTAAAGAACACATACAAATAGCTAAAATTCACATGAAAATGTGCCCAATATTTTTAGTCATTGGAGAAATGCAAAGTAAAACCGCAATGAGATACCACTTTATACCGACTATAATGACTGTACTTCCAAACCAGATAATCACAAGTGTTGACAAATATGTGGAGAAACTGGAACTCTCATGCATTGCTGGTTAGAATGTAAAATGGTACAGCCACTTTGGAAAAGAGTTTCACAGTTTTTTTTAAAAGTTAAACAGTAAACTTAACATATGACACAACAATCTTATTCCCACCTAAGAGAAACAAAAACATATCCACACAAAGATTTATACACAAATGCTCACAGCAGTTTTATTCAAAAACCAGAAACAATTCAAATGCCTACCAATTAGAGAATGAATGAAGAAACTGTAGTATATCCACTCAGTAAAATACTATTCAGCATTAAAAAGGAACTAACTACTGATCCATGCTAAAATTTGCTCAAAAACATTATACAAAAATTAAAAAATTATATATTGTGTAAGTTCATTTAAGTGAAGTGTTCCAAGCAGGGCAACTGAAGAAATAAATAGCAGATCAGTGGTCGTCTGATGCTATGTAGCAGAAATTGACCACAAATAGGCATGCAGGATTTTTTGAGTTGATAGAAATGTTCTAAAATGGAATTATAATGATAATTGCACAACTCTATAAATTTACTAAGATCATTAAATTTTACACTTAAAACAGGTGAATTTTAGAGTATGTGAATTTCACTTCAACAAAGCTACTAAAGTAAATGATAGATAGATTTAAAAATTAAATGACTATGGACACCAAGGGAGGAAAGCGGGAGTGGGTGGGTGGGATGAATTGGGAGATTGGGATTGACATATATACACCAATATGTATAAAATAGATAACTAATAAGAACCTGTTGTATAAAAAAATATTAAGTGACTAGAAGTATATAATTCACACCACTTGCAAATAATATGAATTGAAATTACACATAGGAATCTAAAACAACTTTGGAATCTATCTTTCCTTGATATCCCTTACAGTAGGGGATGGTTCAACCAGTCCTCTGTCAATTTCAAATCATGACTTGGAAGAGATTAGGGAACTGAACTGAATAAAGGAGACAAGTGAGGCAAAACATTTTAAAGACTAACTGAAAACCTAAATCACAGTGTATGACATAATAAGAAGATCAAGATCATACACAGGTCACTGAGTACTAAGATTCATGTCACTCCACTTTAATAACATGTAAAGCAGATGATACATGGGTAAAACCATGAATGTTGATATCTCTGAGTCCTAATGTTATCATTAAAAAAATCTGAGTGATGGTTCTAAAAGTCATAAAACTTAAATCTTCATACTTTGCATCTTTCACTCTTTCCTCACAAAGAAACTGATAAAATGTGAGATTTTTGAAATCACTGTTTTCCCAGATAAAGTACTTCAAAATTCTTTTCCCACATCTGCAATAATTTCTTATCTGAAGAAGACCAATAAGACTTTTCTTCTTCTTTCTAAGGACTAAATTAGGCTGAAGAAAGCATGTTTCTCCTATACCCTACATACATTCAAAGAAAATATGGATGTTTTTATTTATTGATATTTATTTATACTGGAGTTACAACCACAATATTATTATATTAGGCACTGAGGAGTCTGGAATGCTTGGACACTAAAATTTAATTGGCAGTGTTGTAGGCAACAGACTGTCAACAAGAGCAAAGGTTAAAAAGCAAACATAAGTTGCGTGTGGGATGTATGTTGTTACAGAAACTGGAGTAAGGATGAGGAAAATAAGGAGACTGGAAAGCACGGTCATAATGGACAGAAGCTCATCTACAAACTCTGTATAAGACCTTTCTTCTTTGAGTTATGTGTAAAACCAGCCTGATCTATTGTTACCATCAAGTTCAAAATAAGTCTCCCAAGGTTCCAGGAGTCAGGTTGATCTCTGTATTTACCTTGCTTACCCAGGATTCTCATGGAGCCTGAGTTACAGGGTGTGGGGAGGAGTATCATGGTATTTGTAACAAATTGACCTTATTTAACAACACTGAGGGATTACAAAGATCTTTAACACTAGAGTTTGATTCCTATTTTTGTAAAGATGGAATCATCCTGTTTTTCAAAATTGAACTGGAAGGCAGTGGAAATTTTAATAAAGAAATTCTAAGTCACATTCAGTTTAAGACAGGAACGGGGCTGTGAGCAGAGACTAAACTTTTAAAATAATGCTACATATGGAATAAAAAAAAAGAAAAAAGCCCTCCTGATGTGCTGTTCTACGTGTTAAGGGTACAGGGCTCAAAGCTGCATCATCAATGCTATAAACAGCCAGGAGCATGGGGTGAGTGTCCGTGGGGTATCTCTCATAAAGACCTCCTGTCTACTCTTATCACAAGTAAAGAGGTGCAAACCTCTTCTGTTCACTGAGTGCTCTTCTAGATGATATCCAGTCCATATATTCATGAAATGATTTACTTATTTTTTTCACTATATCAGATTACAGCCTGATATTTTCATGTATCTTTTTAGATATTAACGTTGATGTTATTATTGCTTCCTCAAGTCATGACGTTAGCCATCACTGAGAAGACATTTAGGTATCTGCATTTATTTCAATCTTTCTGGATACCTAGGAAAAATAATGTTCCAGTGTAAAGAGCTTTAAGGTCAATAGACGTTAGAAGTCTGGGCTTTGTCACTAACCAGCTGTGAACTCTGGGGCAATTTCCTTAATCTCTCTGGCCTCTCTAGAGGGTTAAGAGACAGTTTAAAGAAACTGCATATATAAACTATTTATGATAGAGCCTGAGAGGGTACATTCAATAAGACAAATAAGGGGACATTTTCATAGTTAAATCTGGGTGTTTGATCTTAGTAATTGCCTGGATCCTGCAACTCAGTTTATGTGTTATGGAAAAATTAAAGCTGTAGAAAACTGCATTACACTGAGAATCATCCAGATCTTAATGCTTCTTCTACTGAGGCAGGAGTGAGCAGATTATTGCCCAGAGGACAACCAATCTACCATCTGTTTCTGAAAATAAAGTCTTATAAGAACACAGTATATCCAGTCATTTACATACCACCTATGACTACTTTTATGCTGCACAGGCAGAGTTAAATAGTTGTGACAGAAACTGCACGGCCTGTAAAGCCAAAAATATTTATTATCCAGTTTTCTGAAAAAGTTTACCTACCCCTCCTGATACTAGAGTACGCTATATAAGCATATACAGCAAAATCAGTATCAGAACCTATATAATCTTGAAGATAATTCCAAGCTTAATCATTCAAACTTAATCTACTAGGAAAAGAAATAAACAAACTGTGGCTGTTAACTCTCTAACAAAAATTCCAGAAGAATATGCCATGATTATGATCCAGTAGAATTTCTTAGAAATCCTACATTCTGACTGGGGGGTAGGGAGGTGTTTGAATGTAAAATACAGCTTTCTTAACATATTTTCTAACTTAAATTATCAACACTCAGGTAATTTGCAGAAGAGCAAGTTTATTCCTAAATGGACTAATTTCTTGAGTGACAACTAGGTATCAAACAGTCCACAGAAGTGTTATCTCATGGGCACTGAGCCATTCTTCCTGTGTGTCTGTTTTTAAAGTTTAAACAATGAACATTGCTCAAGGGACAGAGACTAATGGAGGACGATATTCTGTCAGTCTTTCTTAACCAGTATTCCATGAGAGCATTAAGTCCTGATGGCCCAAGGCACTCACCATATATAGTGAAGTAACTTATTTCCTATGCACCTAGAATGGTACTAGCATACTATCCTTGGGAGAATTGAGCTCAATCATTTTCTACATGCCTTAGTTTTCTCATAGAACACTGGTAGAGAAAAGCTGGTAGATATAGGGTTGGGGGACTATGATTTAGTCACATTTTCTTGACAGGAGCTATGCACGCCCTACTCTCTGTCCTGAGATTTGACCATCAGGAAATGTCTATGGGATGTGAATTAGAAACAAATAGACTAGAATAAGAGATTATAAAGAAACCACAGAATCATCCTAGCTCTGGAGTTAAATAACTACTAATGGTGAGACTTTGGCAAACTAAATGTAATAATGCTTGCTAAGGGCTTGCAATTTAATAGGGACTCAATAAATGATCATGGTTATTGGTTATTCCTACTATTATATCCAATTCTCAAAATCTTCTAGCAGAAAGAACCACCTTGCTTTAAATGCACCGTACTATAATTGCTAACCAAAGTCTCAGTAAGCAAATGTCTAGAAGATGAAAATGGAGAAAGCACTTGAGCATATCTTTTAGATTTTCAGTAAGTTACTGAGTCAAATAATTCAAAGATGTAAGTGACTAAAGAATCACTATTCTTGGGTTTCCCTGGTGGCGCGGTGGTTGAGAGTCCGCCTGCCGATGCAGGGGACGCGGGTTCGTGCCCCGGTCCGGGAAGATCCCACATGCCGCGGAGCGGCTGGGCCCGTGAGCCATGGTCGCTGAGCCTGCGCGTCCGGAGCCTGTGCTCCGCAACGGGAGAGGCCACAGCAGTGAGAGGCCCTCATACCGCAAAAAAAAAAAAAAAAAAAAAAAAAAATTAGGAGGACCAGAGCATAGAGGCTTGTTGCTATATGAAAGAAGACTCTTCATCTTCAAGAAAATTTCACTGGTAATTAGAAAAATACAAATAAAATAACAATGAGAGATCATTTTCACACATTAGTTTGTAAAAAGTAAAAATAAATAATAAATATCCATTGTTACCAATGGTATGGAGATTAATACTCTCACACGATAGAAGTTTAAATTGGCTCAGCCTTTTTAGAGGGTAATATGATATCTATTTATGTGCACATCTTTTCACTCAGTAATTCTACTTTTATGAATCCATGCTGCAGAATTCTGACATGTTCAAAGATACATGTTCATCCCTAGCTTTTATCTCCAGCCTTAATATTTCACCTTTACTGTAGATTCTTACATACAACTGCCTATTGGACATTTCTATCTGGATGAATGATGGCAATCTCACAATTTAACATTTCCAAATCCAACTTTTGAAAATACTCTTCCCCAAAAAGAAAAAAAGAAAAAAGAAAAAAAACCCACAAAGATACATGTGCAAAAATATTATTGTGTACTGTTTTGCTATTAAAAATGAACAAAAATTTCGTCAATAGGAAAATGCATACATTATTCATGATTACACTATGCCATGGATGCAATACAACCATTTTAATCATGAAACAATTTCTAAATGCTGATTTGGAAAGTCATCCCAGATATACTGTTAATTGAAAACAGATTTTTAAAAAGCAAATTCCAGAACAAGTTTCACAGCATGATATTATTTATGTAAGTATTATTGATGTCATTACGGTGCATTTGTGCACATGTGTGTACATACATGATTCCAAATGCAAAGAAAAATATGTGGGAAGATATATATCAAACAGATGACAGGATTTTCTCTGGGAAAAGAGATGGGATTAGGAAAATGTGAGTAGGGAAGAGTTAGTTTTTACACTCTACTTACTAATTATTTTAAAGCTATTTAAAATTGCCATCAAGCATACACTACTTCTGTGATTAAAAGTATTTTGAATCATTACTAATAGATATGATATCTATTATTCCTATTTGGTTCAGATACAGACCTAGAAGCTTCATCTAATAATGAAGACTTCTATCAATAAATATTAGCAAGAGGATAAACTTAAACCTACCCATATCATTAATCACAATAAGTGTAAATGTCTAGATAGAAAAATATATTCCATAAAAATAGAAACAAAAGGAAAGCTGGGGTAGAAATAGTTATATCAGATAAAATAAACTTTAAAACACTCTATAATAAAAGACAAAGAATGACATAATATAAATAAAGGGGTCAATCCAAGAAGAGGATGTAACATTGGTAAATATATATGCACCTAGTTTAGGAGCACCTAAATATGTAAAGCAAACATTAACAGACATAGAGTGAGAAACTGACAGTAATACAAAAATAGTAGGGGACTCTAACACTCCACTTATACCGATGGATAGATCATTCAGATAGAAAATCAATAAGGCAACAGTGGTCTTAAATGATATACTGGAACAGGTGATATACTGGAACATCCATTGTGGATATCCTGTAGATATCTACGGGACATTCCATTTAAAAACATTCTTTCCCAATGTACATGGAATTTTCTCCAGCCTAGATCACATGCTAGGCCACAAAACAAGTCTTGGTAAATTTAAGAAGATTGAAATTATATCAAGTATCTTTTCCAACCACAATGGTATGAAACTTGAAATCAGTTACTGGAAGAAAAATGAAAGACAAACATGTGAAGACCAAACAGCTTAGTACTAAAAAAAACAATGAGTCAACAAAGAAATCAAAGAGGAAATCAGAAAATATCTTGAGACAAATAAAAATAAAAACAAAACTTTCCAAAATCTATGGGACAGAGCAAAAGCAGTTCTGGGAAGATTACAGCAATATAGTCCTACCTCAAGAAGATTATATCAATATAGTCCTACCTCTAGAAACAAGAAAAATCTCAAACAAACATTTTTCATCTAAAGAAATGAAAAAAAGAAAACACAAAGCTCAAAGTCAGCAGAAGGCAGGAAATAATAAAGATCAGAGCAGAAATAAACAAAATAGAGACCAAAACAATCAATAAAACTAAGACTTATATTTTTGAAAAATAAGCAAAATTGATAAACCTTCAGCCAGGTTCATCAAGAAAAAAGATAGAGGGTCCAAATAAACAAAGTTATAAAAGAAAGAGAAGAAGTTACTATCAAAATATAATCATAAGAAAATACTACAAACAGTTATACACAAACAAATTAGGCAACCTAGAAGAAATGAATAAATTCCCAGTAACATACAATCTTCAAAGATTTAATTAGGAAGAAATAATCTGAACAGACTGACTACTAGTACTGAAATTGAACAAGTACTCAAAAACTCACAACAAACAAAGTCTAGGATCTGAAAGCTTCACAAGGGAGCTCTACCAAACATTTAAAGAAGAATTAATACCTATGCTTCTCAAACTATTTTCCAAAAAAATTTAAGAGGACAGAAGACTGCCAAATTCACTCTACAAGGCCAGCTTTACCCCATTAATGAAACCAGATGAAGACACAAGAAAGAAAGAAGGAAGGAAGGAAAGAAGGAAGGAAGGAAGGAAGGAAGGAAGGAAAGAAAGAAAGAAAGAAAGAAAGAGAAAGGAAGAAAGAAAGGAAGGAAGGAAGGAAGGAAGGAAGAAGGAAATTACAGGCCAATCTCCTGATGAAAATATATGCAAAAATCCTCAACAAAAATTTAGCAAACTAAATTCAACAATACATAAAAAGGATCACATACCATGATGAAGTGGAATTTATTCCAGGAATGTAATGATGGTTCAATTGATGCCAATCAATCAATGTGATATACCACATTAACAAAACAAAGAATAAAAGATACATGATCATCTCAGTAGATGCAGAAATTGCATTTGACAAAATTCAACATCTATTCATGATAAAAACTCTTAACAAAGTTGGTATAAAGAAACATACCTCAGCATAATAAAGGCCATTTATGACAAACCCACAGCTAACACCATACTAAACAATGAAAAGCTGAACGCTTTTCCTCTAAGATCAGGAACAAACAAGGATGCTCACTCTCACCATCTCCATTTAACATAGTATTCAAAGTCCCAGCCACAGCAATGAGACCAGAAAAAGAAATAAAAGCCATTCAAATTGGAAGGAAGAAGTAGAACTATTTGCAGATGACATACCAGATAGATAGATAACCCCAAAGACTCCACCAAAAGCTATTAGAACTAATAAGTGATTTTGGTAAAGTTGCAAGATACAAGATTAGTATACAGAAATATGTTGCTTTACTATACACTAATTATGAACTATCAGAAAGAGAAATCAAGAAAACAAGATACCTAGCAATAAATTTAACCAAGGAGGTGAAAGACTTATACTCTGAAAACTATATGACATTGATGAAGGAAACTGAAGACAATACAAATAAATGGAAAGATATCTCATGTTCATGGATTGAAAGACTTGATATTGTTAAAATGTCCATACTACTCAAAGCAGTCTACATATTTAATGCAATTCCTATCAAAATATCCATGACAGTTTGCACAGAACTAGAATAAATAATCCTAAAATGTGTAAGGAACCCCAAATAGTCAAAGCAATCTTGAGAAAAAAATAGAACAAAGCTAGAAGCATCACCCTCTCTGACTTCAGACTACTTCAGACTACACTACAAAGCTACAAAGTAATCAAAACTGCATGGTAGTAGAACAAAACAGATGCATAGATCAAGGGAACAAAATAGAAAACCCAGAAATAAACCCACACACCTATGGCCAATTAATCTATGACAAAAGAGACAAGAGTCTACAATGGGGAAAATAGTCTCTTCAATAACTGGTTTTCAGAAAACTGGAAAGTTACATGTAAAACAATAAAATTGGAGCATTTTCTCACACCACATACAAAAATAAACTCAAAATAGATTAAAGAACTAAATGTAAGACCTAAAACCATATGTGGAATCTAAAATATAAAACAAATGAACGAATATTTTAAAAGGAAACTGACTCACAGATACAGAGAACAATCTAATTGTTACCAGTGGGAAAAGGGAGGGTGGGAGGGGCAATAAAGGTAAAGCGGATTAAGAGGTACAAACTAGCAGGTATAAAATAAATAAGCTACAAGGATGTGCTATACAGCACAGGGAATACAGCCAATATTTTATAATAACTTTATGTGAAGTATAATCTATAAAAATATCAAACTACTATGTTGTACACCTAAAACTATTAGAATTATTTTCCTCTTTATGACTTAAATGATGAACGGAAGATGAAATAATTTTAAAAATTAGGGCTTCCCTGGTGGTGCAGTGGTTAAGAATCCTCCTGCCAATGCAGGGGACACAGGTTCGAGCCCTGGGTCGGGAAGATCCCACATGCCGCAGAGCAACTAAGCCTGTGCACCACAACTACTGAGCCTGCTCTCTAGAGCCCATGAGCCACAACTACTGAAGCCTGCATGCCACAACTACTGAAGCTCATGCACCTAGAGCCTGTGCTCCAAAACAACAGAAGCCACCACAATGAGAAACCTGTGCACTGCAAAGAAGAATAGCCCCTGCTCGCCGCAACTAGAGAAAGCCTGCAAGCAGCAACAAAGACCCAACGCAGAGAAAATTAATTAATTAATTAATTTTTAAAATAAAATGAAATTAAAATTAAAGGACTTTATGATGTTTCCATTAAAGAAATGTGAATGATGCAGACATGCCAATAAGGCAAAGACTGGAAAATAAAAAAACAAGACACAATTACATGCTGCTTATAAGAAATGAACTCTAAATATATAAACGCAAATAGGCTAAAATTAAATGGATGGAAAAAATATACTTTCCACAACTTTTTGATTAGATAAGACTAATCAAAAGAAAGCTGTGTTGAGTATATTAATTTCAGCATCATCTACAAGCAAAGAGATTGTACTAGCATTTAATAGGATGTAGTGAGCCACTTCTGCAGGTCCAGAGGATTCAGAAAGATATGAAGTTTCCATTTTCTCAGGTAATTTAACTTAAATGTCCCCATCCCAAGACTCAGCAACCTGCTCTTTCCCAACCAGGATCTTTACCTTGCATAGCAGAACTCCTGGCCTTGAGAATATTGCAGTTCTCTTAGGAAGCCCCATTTTGATCCTGATATTCAGTGTTCTCATTTCTCTGACTTTGAGAGACGAGAATTTCTTTGTATCTTACTACTGAGGTCTTTTGACTTTCACACTTAAGTCAGTGATCAATCACATGCAGTCTTTCACTCTCTTCAAAGTACTCATAGCACCGAGCAAGAGATAATCAATTCCACAGACCTTACGATTACTACTTTCCCTAAACCTTTCAAATGTCTGCGATATTGAATCTTGTAGTATATTTCCTTCTATCAGCATCTAATCTTGATTCACCACCAAAGGATATTTGAATACTTGCACTGATACCACAGACTATATACACTCTGCCTACCATTGGTGATGTAATCCTTATTGCCAGCCAACTGGTAATCAGCACCAAAATCTCATTTTAGAATCTGCTTGTCATTTAGATTCTGCTGATTCCAACTGTCTTAAGTCAGGCTCACTAGGTAACAGACTCTGATATTGAATTTACATTCAAGTAGTTTATCAGGAAATGCTTTCAAGATAAAATCCTATAGGAATGAAAAGAAGTATATAGGACTGAGTAGGAGAACTTCAACTGTGATGTAGTTGAAACAGACATTTCAGCTGCTCCCATGGGGACCTCTGAAGCTGAGATTTGCCAAATAGAAGCAAGAGAACCAAGCCCTTATTCCCAACATTGGTCAGTCTTTGGATGTGGGGTGTTCCTGAGGTGGGGCATAATCTTGGGCAAGAAGACTCTCCTTTGTTGAAGGGCATGCCTTGGTAGGCACTCAGCTGTGAGCTGTCAATAGGTAGATTATGACAAGTTAAACATGTGTACTATAAATCTTAATTCAACTTCTAAAATGAAGCTGAGCAACTGGGTGCCTAGATGCTAAAGGTAGAGGGTGCTGGGGAGAATGGGGAAGGCAGGCTGAGAATTTAGGTAGCACACCATAGATCTACCATAAAGGAAAATACTGAGTGAAAAGGCGTAAAAAAAAAAAAAAAACAGTTAATCTCATTCCTATTTTTAGTTCTGTGAACTACATTATAAAAAATAAATATCACTACTGCTTCACTTTCTTGGGGGAGAGGCCAATGATAATGAGCAAACCCTTCAGTAGGAATTTTTGGCATCTTCCTAAAAGAACCAGAAAGAATAGATCCCCCTTACTTACAGATGTCAAATGGTTACAACTTATTATAGACACATAATTCTTTTACCTCAGGTTCATCGATGGATGCATCAGTCTGTCATAGATGAAAGGGAAAAGGCCAAGGGAACAAAGAATCTAGCTGATACTCATTTTCAAATCAAACAAAACCATTTCCTAAGTGCTAATTTCTCTCAGTTGTTAACATGAGCTCAGCTCTTCTGTTTGATCCTCATTCAACCCATATTGTAGAATTGATCTACTCAACCCAATACTAATTCAGTTGAAATAATTTTTAATGTGTATACAGAAAACATGTGTGTTTTTTTCCAAATAATTATCATATGGAATAAGCATTTCTGAATCATACAATTCCTTTCTATCTCCATTTAACTCAAATTCCCTCATAATGAAGTTTTTCTCTTTTAGAGTTAATATGAGCCAGACCTATCCAAATGCAAAGAGCTACCCCCCAAACCAAATGTATCAGACAGTTTCATTTCCCTGACCAAAACTAGCTTTAGGAGACTTCCCTGGTAGCGCAGTGCTTAAGAATCCGCCTGCCAATGCAGGGGACACAGGTTCGATGACTGGTCGAGGAAGATCCCACATGCCACAGAGCAGCTAGGCCGTGCACCACAACTACTAAGCCTGTGCTCTAGAGCCCGCAAGCCATAACTACTGAGCCCGCATGCTGCAACTACTGAAGCCCGCGTACCTAGAAGCGCATGCTCCGCAGCAAGAGAAGCCACTGCAATGAGAAGCCCGTGCACTGCAACAAAGAGTAGCCCCCGCTCACCACAACTAGAGAAAGCCTGCATGCAGCAACGAAGACCCAACACAGCCATAAATAAATAAATAAATAAATAAATAAATAAATAAATAAATAAAAACTGAAAAAAAAGTTGTTGATTATTCAAACCTGTAGCTATTTAAAAATAATAATAAAAACAGTAAACTGATTTTTAAAAGTAATAAAAATATTAAAAAAAAAACTGTTCTCCCAAAGTAACACTCTAACAATATTCAATTAAAAAAAAAAATCGAGCTTTACTCCAGATTCTATTTCAAATATAACTCACCAAGAACTTACCCCATATGTTCTCCACACAGTACCTAACAAAGTCACAAGAAGCCAACCACACCCAACCATCACAAGTTCCACCTACACTTCCAAAGTAAGCTTTGACAAAATACATGCCATGAAATCCATATCACTTTACATTTTCAAAGAGCTTTAGAACAGAAAAAGCACCTGCCTTTACATTCCAGTCAATGCAGAACTCTGATGCATGGGTTACTAACACCAGAGTGATGAGATAACTACATTTGTCGGCTCAGGCTGCCATAACAAAATACCATATCCTGGGTGGCTTAAACAACACAAATTTATTTCTCACAGTTCTGAAAAGTACAAGACCAAGATGCCAGGCTATTCAGTTCCTAGTGAGGGGCCTCTTCCAGGCTTGCAAATGGCCACCTTCTTTCTATGTCCTCATAGGGTAAAGAGAGAGAGAATTTTGGTCTCTTCCTCTTCTTATATGTACACTAATATCATGATGGGGGCCCCACCCTCATGAAGTCTTCTAAACCTAATTACCTTCCAAAGGACCATCCAAATACCACCACATCGGGGTCAGGGTTTCAACATATGAATTCTGGAGTAACAAATATTCAATCTATACCACTAACACACTCAAAGACTCATGATTATGTACCTTCTTGGTAATAATTTCAAGACTGTTTTCTGTATATTAAACAAATGCCTACGTTAGCTGCCTTTTATATAAGAATTAAAATTGTTCAGAAAAGTACATTTTAACAATGACTTTTAAACACAGATTTTATAATAAGTAACTGGTTAGATAAACGCTTTTGTGATATGGTCTTGAATTTCATTTTGTATTTTAATTGAATATTTTATCAGCTAATCTAAACATTTTACATTAAATACAAAGCTCATGCATTGAAAAACTATGGTTAATTGAATTGTCTGGTTAGTTAAATATTGAGGCAGAAGATCCTTTAATTCAACAATTTCTGAATACAAACACACACACAAACACACATCGTCTCTCTGTATCTATCTATATCTAGTTATCCACATATATGTTGCATAATTTAATCTTTCTCAGTGCCTGAATGTCTTTCAAGGCTTTAAGAAGACTTTGATCAGCAATAGTTACACCATAAATGCAGATGGTCAACATCAGGCTGCTTTGTACATATCAGAAAGTAGATTTGTATATATTTCATTTTCTGAAAAAGAGACAACTTAGAGTCCTTCATTAAATGTATGTAATACATATTGATAAAGAACCTGCATAAGTCCAGCCAATTAGATGCTCCAGATTACCAAAAGAAACACTGATCTGTTACCTAGAATGACAAAAGCTTACCACAAATATTCATAATATCATAAAGTAGAAGGTGAATTTACTTGTAATGGCATAGTCATGCTGGCTTTGGTCTTCCCAGCTACAGAATATTCAGTAGGCTTTAATAATAACTGCAAGTAGTTGTTCAGTCTTGAAAGATACAACAACCTTGAACTAAAAGGCCTAAATCATCTTTCTTTGACCAGCATTTAGAATTCCCAAAAGTGAGGATTTTACTGATGCCATTCAATATGAAAAATTTGTATTAACCTCCCTTCCTATCTACTCACCCCTTATTCAGAGCTACCTATGAAGTGACAGATTCCCTTCATATTCATCCCATTTAAAGTTCCTAGCTCCTGGCCCCATTTATAATTCCTAGTCCCTGGCCCAATCATCTGTTTTAATCCAACAACTGGCTCCATCTCCCTAACAGCATTCTGCAAAGATGGCTGGGGCTGAGGTAGAAAAGTAAACAGCTAGGGTGCAGGAATACGAATAGATGGAATCCAATTGGTCAGGTTTGCATGTAATGAAAGTTAATTCACAGGAATCTACTTGACTGGGTTTCCTATGTATGAAGCCCTCAAGAACATCTTCTTCCCAAATCCTTTTCCCCTAAGTCCACCAAACAAAACAAATATAAAGTCTTTCTTTTTACCAGACCATGAGTCCATCTTTTATGCAGCACCTAAATTTCTCACTATACAACTGACAACTCTTCCACCCCAATTTCATTTAGTTATCTTATTCCCAGAAATCAGCATAATTCTAATTACTCTTAATCCTTTCTGGAGGCATATATCGATTAATCTTCAGTAATAACTTCACTTAGAAAAGTCTTTTTATTTTTCATATACCCTTAAGCAAATTCTGAAAACCACTGACTACTCACATATATGATTCTTGAGCTGGCTGCTTAAACAGTGGTCTTTGAACACATAGAACAAAATAGAGAAATCATCAGTCCATATTCATGTCTGATCCTTTTCCCTACTCTGGGATAAACAATGGGCTTGTAGTTTTTTTTACTGAAATTGACAGATGAAGGTTTTATGTTTCTTATGTCCCCAAAAGAATCACCTCCCCAAAAAAATATTGGGTAAAAGTTATAGTTGGTTAAAATTTTCTGTCAGTCTGATTTAACTTTAAACCTATAATATAAAAAATATTCTCACCCAAAGCAAGATAAAGTAAAATAGACAATTAAAGCATAGTCTTGGCCTTTTATGTACTCAACTTCAAATTTTTCATGCTTTTTGTAAAATTGCCATGCTGAGAACCTTTTTTCTCTGTTTAACATTCAGTACAAAACAAAGTATATGTCTACAGACCTATTTGTCTAGAAATACAAGTAATAAATGAGAGTCACATTTGAATAACAAGAGTGGACTAGACATGAGAGAATAGAACAGGCCTAGGCAGCTTCAATTGTCCATCTCAAAATTACTTACTGTTGTTGGGAATAATAGAACATCAAAAGGATAAATTCAAAACTCAAATTAATTCCTGTCCTCCCAGGAGAGACTGACTGCCTGATTCTGATCTGTCTTTCATGCATCGTTCTCACTCAAAGTTACAATTTCAAGGTCTAGAGTGTCATTCCAATATGCAAAAGAGTGTTGGCATTGATGAGAGTTATATTTAGAAATCCTTCTACTGTGAGATAGAATATAACATTAAACTTGTGAATTTTAAGGTCATGACAAGGACATATTGACAAGCTAAAGTTTCAAAACTATGTAAATTAGCTACTTGGATAATCACAGGCTCTACAAATCTGCTCAAATTAAGAGACAAGCTTGTTCATTCTTTCCACAATTAAGGATCTGTCAGAATAGGGCTATGCTATTTTCTGCTAACAAACAATCCCCAAATCTCACTGACTGACTTATAAAAGCCAAGGTCTATTTCACACCACATTGCTGCCACTGCAGGTTGTCTCACTCTGGCTGGCAGCTGATAGAGGAGCAACCATCTCAAATGTTGCTGGTCATTTTGACAATGGGAAAACATAGCTCTAGGGTGTGTTGCACCAGTGATTAACTGTTTCTGCCTAGAAATGACTCTCACTTCACTCAGAAGTTATTGATAAAAACAAGCCATAGCCATACTGAAACAGGAGGGAAAGGGACAGGGCACAACATTTAAAAGAATGACACAGCCATAAGACATGACAAAAACTGATTAGAACTAACTAGATCCAAGATGGCAGAAGATTCGACTCCCAGTGGACCTTAAGCCTCATTGTACGCTCATTGTAATACATCAGCACACTAAATGACACACCCACAGGAACCATGGCAGTTCCAAGGCCAACCATAAAAGGTCAAAAAGTGGGCCATGGCCCAATTCTGGAAATCCCCACCCCTTCCCCAAAGTAGCTGGAATACTCCTCCCACTCATTAGCCTATGAAATTACCCACCCCTATAAAAACTGATAACTCCTGTAGCCTGGTGCCTCTTGCAAGATGGCCCACACTCTGTCTGTGGAGTGTGTTTCTCTTTAAATAAATCCACTTCTTACCTATCACTTTGTCTCTCACTGAATTCTCTCTGTGACGAGACATCAAGAACCTGAGTTTCATTAAGTCCTAAGACCACATGTGTGATCTCAATTAAAAGACCTTGGGTTCAAGTCCCAGTCTGGCTTTAGGCCAGGTTTGAGTCCCAGCACATGGGTTCAAGTTCCAATCTGAGTTACATGGTTTCAGTACCAACCAATCATAATGGGGGCAGGGCAGTACAATCTCTCCAGGTACCTAAAGGAAAAGAAGATGACAGCCAGAGCAGCGATCACAACAATAAAAGTCCCTGCTCTTAGAAACTTATTAGTGAAAGGAGTCACACAAATACAAAATATACAAATGAATAGGGGAGATATGTACCCCCATTGGAGTAAGTGATATGGAGGAGATAACCAATGATGTGGTAGAGAGTAATGTGAGGGGAGAGAGATGAATCAGACGGTCCATTTTAGACAAGGTGGTCAGTTATAAGATAAAGTTGACAGTAGATACATTTTGATATCTTCCCTTTGTCCTTTCAGGTTCACACTCCTTCCTTTTCCACCCTGCTCTGTGCCTTGAGAAGACATGGGAAGGGCAGCAAAATATGGCACCCCAAAATATGGCTGTAGGGGTTCAGGACATGCTACCCCAAGATATGAAATATGCCACTTTGGTGTATTGATTATTTTGAGCTTATAGGCACTTGAAAAATAGCAAATGCAGGGAGAGGCCTACTCTGAACTCCCTTTATCTGGCTAAAGATAGATCCTCCAAAGGGAACTCAATTGTCATAAATCCTCTACCCAGGAGTTTTATCAACCAAGGAAGATTGAGTCTTTTTTCTTGTTTTTTTCCATTCTTTTCCAGTTTATTTTCTTTTGGTGTTGAAATACCGATTTTGGGAAGGAGGGCCTCAGACAAGTTGTGTCATTAGTGTCACAGGAATCTGAATTAATTTGAATGTGATTTGAGTTGAAAAGTCTTTGGGTATCTTTAGGATAAGATAATGAAGGTCATGGTTTAAATATAGATATTTTGGATGGGGACATAATTGGGTTATTAGATGCCTGGTAGAGAATTAGTCCCTGAGTCCAGGCACACAGGGTCAGAAGTTAGGGATCAAGAAATAAAGCAATTAGAGGAAGAAGAACAACAACAAAAAAAAAACCCAAAGTTAGCAGAAGGAAAGAAATCATAAAGATCAGATCAGAAATAAATGAAACAGAAATGAAGGAAACGATGACGAAGATCAATAAAACTAAAAGCTGGTTCTTTGAGAAGCTAAACAAAATTGATAAACCATTAGTCAGACTCGTCAAGAAAAAAAGGGAGAACTCTCAACTCAATAGAATTAGAAATGAAAAAGGAGAAGTAACAACTGACACTGCAGAAATGCAAAGGATCATGAGAGATTACTACAAGCGACTATATGCCAAGAAAATGGACAACCTGGAAGAAATGGACAAATTCTTAGAAATGCACAACCTTCTGAGACTGAACCAGGAAGAAATAGAAAATATAAACAGACCAGTCACAAGCACTGTAATTGAAACTGTGATTAAAATCTTCCAAAAAACAAAGCCCAGGATCAGATGGCTTCACAGGCGAATTCTATCAAACATTTAGAGAAGAGCTAACACCTATCCTTCTCAAAGTCTTACAAAATATAGCAGAGGCAGGAACACTCCCAAACTCATCCTATGAGGCCACCATCACCCTGATACCGAAACCAGACAAAGAGGTCACAAAGAAAGAAAACTACAGGCCAACATCACTGATGAACAGAGATGCAAAAATCCTCATCAAAATACTAGCAAACAGAATCCAACAGCACATTAAAAGGATCATACACCATGATCAAGTGGGGTTTATCCCAGAAATGCAAGGATTCTTCAATATACACAAATCAATCAATGTGATACACCATATTAACAAACTGAAGAATAAAAACCATATGATCATCTCAATAGATTCAGAAAAAGCTTCCGACAAAATTCAACACCATTTATGATAAAAACCCTCCAGAAAGTAGGCATAGAGGGACCTTCCCTCAACATAATAAAGGCCATATATGACAAACCCACAGCCAACATCATCCTCAATGGTGAAAAACAAACCATTTCCACTAAGACCAGAAACAAGACAAGGATGCCCACTCTCACCACTATTATTCAACATTGTTTTGGAAGTTTTAGCTACAGCAATCAGAGAAGAAAAAGGAATAAAAGGAGTCCAAATCAGAAAAGAAAGGTTTCTCTCTATACATAGAGAAACCTAAAGATGCTACCAGAAAACTACTAGAGCTAATCAATGAATTTGGTAAAGTAGCAGGATACAAACTTAATCCACAGAAATCTCTTGCATTCCCATAAACTAATGATGAAAAATCAGAAAGAGAAATTAAGGAAACACTCCCATTTACCATTGCACCAAAAAGAATAAAATACCTAGAAATAAACCTACCTAAGGAGACAAAAGACCTGTATGCAGAAAACTGTAAGACACTGATGAAAGAAATTAAAGATGATACAAATAGATGGAGAGATATACCATGTTCCTGGATTGGAAGAATCGACATTGTGAAAATGACTATACTACCCAAAGCAATCTACAGATTCAATGCAATCCCTGTCAAACTACCAATAACACTTTTCACAGAACTAGAACCAAAAATTTCACAACTTGTATGGAAACACCAATGACCCCGAATAGCTAAAGCAATATTGAGAAAGAAAATCATAGCAGGAGGAATCAGGCTCCCTGACTTCAGACTACACTACAAAGCTACAGTAATCAAGACAGTATGGTACTGACACAAAAACAGAAATATAGATCAATGGAACAGGATAGAAAGCCCAGAGATAAACCCACGCACATATGGTCACCTAATTTTTTATTAAGGAGGCAAGAATATACAGCTAAGAAAAGACAACCTCTTCAATAAGTGGTGCTCGGAAAACTGGACAGCTACATCTAAAAGAATGAAATTAGAACACTCCCTAACACCATGCTCAAAAATAAACTCAAAATGGATTAAAGGCCTAAATGTAAGGCCAGACACTATAAAACTCTTAGAGGAAAACAAAGGCAGAACACTCTATGATATAAATCACAGCAAGATCCTTTATGACCCACCTCCTACAGAAATTGAAATAAAAACAAAAATAAATACATGGGACCTAATGAAACTTCAAAGCTTTTGCACAGCAAAGGAAACCATAAACAATACGTAAAGACAACCCTCAGAATGGGAGAAAATATTTGCAAACAAATCAGCAAACAAAGGATTAATCTCCAAAATTTACAAGCAGCTCATGCAGCTCAATATCAAAAAGCCAACAACCCAATCCAAAAATGGGTAAAAGACCTAAACAGACATTTCTCCAAAGAACATATACAGATTGCCAACAAACACATGAAAGAATGTTCAACATCATTAATCATTAGAGAAATGCAAATCAAAACTACAATGAGATATCATCTCACACCAGTCAGAATGGCTATCATCAAAAAATCTACAAACAATAAATGCTGGAGAAGGTGTGGAGAAAAGGGAACCCTCTTGCACTGTTGGTGGGAATGTAAATTGATACAGCGACCTTGGAGAACATTATGGAGGTTCCTTCAAAAACTAAAAATAGAACTACCATATGACCCAGCAATCCCACTACTGGGCATAAACCCTGAGAAGACATAATTCAAAAAGAGTCATGTACCATAGTGTTCACTGCAGCTCTATTTACAATAGCCAGGACATGGAAGCAACATAAGTGTCCATCGACAGATGAATGGACAAAGGAGATGTGGCACATATGTACAATGGAATATTACTCAGCCATAAAAAGATATGAAATTGAGTTATTTGTAGTGAGGTGGATGGACCTAGAGTCTGTCCTACAGAGTGAAGTAAGTCAGAAAGAGAAAAACAAATACCGTATACTAACACATATATATGGAATCTAAAAAAAAAAAAAAACTGGTCATGAAGAACCTAGGGGCAGGATGGGAATAAAGATGCAAACCTACTAGAGAATGGACTTGAGGTTACGGGGAGGGGGAAAGGTAAGCTGAGACAAAGTGAGAGAGTGGCATCGATATATATACAGTACAAAATGTAAAACCGATAGCTAGTTGGAAGCAACCGCATAGCACAGGGAGATCAGCTTGGTGCTTTGTGACCCCCTAGAGAGGTGGGACAGGGAGGGTGGGAGGGAGGGAGGCACAAGAGGGAAGAGATATGGGGATATATGTATATGTATAGCTGATTCACTTTGTTATAAAGCAGAAACACACACACCATTTTAAAGCAATTGTAATCCAATAAAGATGTTTAAAAAAATAAAATAAAATAAAAAATAAATAAATTTTTTAATTAAAAAAAATTTTAAAGGATGGTATTTGTCTGAATTCTAAGCCACCTCAGAGAGTTATTCATTTTTCCCTAGGTATCTCTCATGTATACATGAGGTATATGTGTTAATAAACTTCTGTTTGTTTTTCTCTTGTTAATCTGTCTTTTATTACAGAGGTCTAACTCAGAAGGGTAGAGAAAAAATCATCTTTTTTCCCCTACACATGTATGGACTTCAGCAATGAAAATTCTTTTACCTCTGGCTTCCAGTTAGGTTCCTCCGTTGAGAAGCACAAGGGTAAAATCAGAGGCAGGCAGAAGAGTGAAGCCCTCCCATCTTTCTGACGGGTTGCTGCTGGCTGGCTGCATTCCCCAACTATGGTTACAGCTCCTGCCAGGTAGCCGTCACCACATGAATTCTCTCTCTGCCCATAGTAGTGGCCAAACCCTCTTCAGTTACTTCAGGCCCAAGAATGGTAACTCCCTAATGTTTGTAGCCACAGGGCACTGTAGTATGCAGTGTGGTTTCCCTAACTGCTATAGACTGAATTGTATCCCCACGAAAGTCATGAGAGGACACGATGAGAAGGCAGCCCTCTGCAAGCCAGGAAGAAAGCTCTCATCACAACCCAACCATGCTGGCAACCTGACCTTGCTGCAGGAAGGAGGACCCCTTCCAGGGACTGAGAGTGAGCTCTTGTCTAACAGTTGGAAATGAACTGTCCGAAGAAACACATGTGCTGACAAAGCAAGAGACTTTATTGGGAAGGGGCACCCGGGTGAACAGCAGGAGGTGAGGGAACCCAGGAGGACTGCTCTGCCACGTGGCTCGCAGTCTCCCGTTTTATGGTGATGGGATTAGTTTCTGGGTTGTCTCTGGCCAATCATTCTAACTCAGGGTCCTTCCTGGTGGTGCACGCATCACTCAGCCAAGATGGATTCCAGCGAGAAGGATTCTGGGATGTTGGTAGGACATATGGACTGGTGTCTCCTCTCTCCTCTGGACCTTTCCCAAATTCTTCAGGTTGGTGGTGGCTTTTTAGTTCCGCGTTACTTACCAGGGCCTCGTGTCACAATGTAACTCATGAAAATGGTTACTGTGGTGCCTGGCCAGGGTGGGAGGTTTCAGTCAGTGGTTCCCCTAACAACCTCAGACTTCCAGCCTGCAGAACTGTGAGAAAATACATTTCTGTTGTGTAAACCACCCAGTCTATAGTATTTTGCTATGGCAGCCTGAGCAGTATTAGACACTAACCTATGCTCTTACAATAATCCCTTTATTAAACTTTTCTCAAATTATCCCACACAAGTGTGTCTTTTCCTGCTGAGATCCTTACTAATGCAAAATATGTATTTTGAATTCTCATTTGTTTGCACCTATAATTTCTCTTCAACTTGTAATTTCCTGTATACATGACAGCTTAATTATGACTTAGAAAATTAGAACAAACTTTTGTTTTAAAAGGTAAAATATTTAAGTAAATATACCATTTATCTTTTATTTAAGTCACGATAGAGCATAATCATTCAGAGAACAGGACTAGAGGTTTAGGCAGACTTGGAGTTCAATCCCATTTCTGCACCTGGTATGAGAGATACTTGGCCAAATTACTTCTCTAATGTTCATGTTCTTCATCTGTCAAATAAGAATCACAATCTGCTTTATAACCAATGTGGTTATCATAGGGTTGCAGTAATAGCCCAAGGTGAAACAGAGAAAGCTATTACTATTAATATTAATCATTATTATTATTATTCTCTTACCAAAAATCCTTTTGTGATATTATTATTTGGGGAAGCTTCTTGAAACTTGAGCATATCCATGGATGCTAGTTCTCACAACCCTCGAAGACTTTGGGATTTTTACATCAAGGAGAATAGATTAGTACCCATATACAGGCTCCAAAGGCAACATGAACTAAGGCCAGGAGGCATCCTGCATTTTGCCTATAGAACATTCCCTTCAGAGGGGAAGTTAATCAGTGCCTTATTACCTTTAATGAAGTTCTCATATTAAATGCAGGACACTTGATATAATTTAATTAATTACTTTTCTATGCTTAGAGGAAGCTGCTTGACAAATTATTTGTTCTGCCTGTATATTCTCTCTTTATCCTTTTTCTTGCCTGCTGCCACATCAGACATGGATATGACCTGTACAGAGAGCTGAAAAATACTCAAAAGCATTAACCCCTACCTCAGCAACTGACATAAGACTTATTCACACATCACTTAATTTTTCTTTAATTACACAGAGTTTTCTATGGCTCAGTCAATAAGCATCCTATAGGAAAGTCAAGCTAGGCTCTGAAGTCTGCACATATTATGAGCCTTTGCAATAGGAAAAAAGATTTCTCAGCAGGCAGATTAAATCATGAAAAATCTGAAAACCAACCATTTATACAACAAGGTTATGCAACAAGGAATGTTTAGCTTTCTAAATTCAAAGTTCAAAAATAATTTCTAGTAAATTGCTACTTACACATGACCTTGAAAAATACCTAATCAACCCATACTTCCAAGATGAGAATATTAAGCAAATGAGATACATGACCTTGATCAAGTTCCTTAGCCTCTCTGATTTTTAGATTCCTCGTTAAACTGGGGAAATAATAGAACATAGGGCAAGAGCTGCTGAAAGAATGACATGAAATAAGGCATGCAAACTGTAGTTTCTGTTACATAGGAAAGCACTCAGTAATTGTTAGTCTATTATTAAGATATACGATATCCATTCTAGCTCTAGTATATTATGACCCATTGCCATTTAGAAAATTTGACTCATCCTACAATAGAAAAGGGTTATTCCTATTACTATATGACTACCTTTTAGTTTAAAGCTTTCTTATAAATATTTGTATCCCAAGAAAGATTTGACAGTTTTCAGTTTTCAAGGTTATTCCATATGGGTGTGCCCATGAAGATCACTGACTTATTAAATAACTTCATACTGATAAGCAAAAAAGCTTTCTCTGATTTCTGGCTCATCACAGTCTAGAATAAAATAAATAAAATAAATAAAATTTAAAATAATAAAACCTAATAAAACTAGGGTAAATTTTACCCTAAATAGCTTGAAGAAATAGGGAGACCAAGTTTTAAACATTAAATCTTAAGTATCTACTAATTTGCTCCAAGGATTCATTTACATAAACTGTAAAGTTTATAACTGTAAAAAAAGATAAAGTAAAAATGAACAAATAAACTAACAGAGAAGTTCTTATTCATGTTTTGAGGGTTGTGAGCTTTATGATAGGTATTTTTTTAATAACTCCAAAGTATATTTGTAAACACATGTTTTAAATGGGGAGGGGGTATAATCCCAGAGACCCTACCACATGAAGAAATGTTTCTGCAGTGCATTCATTCATGCCACACAGTTGGTCACCCTTACTGGACAAACTAGCCAGAAAGAAGGCATGTTCATGCAGTCAGACATTTCACAATCCAGTTTTTATTTCCCCAGTCAGGACCGAAAATGTAAGGAAATAAGCAAATGAAACTCTAGTCCTTTTAAATATTTTTCTATTTGGTTAATTTTCTTTGGAAAGAAGAGAGAAGTCTTAAGACAAACATAACTATTTTTGCCCCAGAAATTAATTGTAGTTACATTAGCTTAAGGAATAAAGCCTATCATATAAAAATACAATTCAGGCAAAGTTGGCATGCTAGTCAAGAGAGTCCATTTCTACAGTGAAGTCTAAAGCTGGATGAAATGTGAGCTTTCCTACAGGATCAGAACAAAAAAAGGATTTAATATTGATTTTCCTAGGATAAATGTTCACAAGACAAATTCTCAGTATCATGCCATGGGCAAATGCCTCATACCTTAAAAATCTATTCTCACCTGGAGTTAGCAACCAGAGAATTAACAAAGTGACTGCCTACCAAAGGCTGTGAAATAAAAGGGCTCAATACAGTGTCCTTTAAAACACTTTCAAAATCTCCTGAATGTGGACAGTTCCACAAGATGTCGTTCTTGGACTCTTCAAAAGTCAATGTCATGGAAAACACAAACAAACAAACACACACATCAAAAAAAGTTTAAGGAAGGAGAGGACTGGGGTTGGCGGCGTGAACACAGCCTTTAGGGGGTTAGTGCACCACGGCTGGCCGGGAGGCAGTCCGGGGAAAAGTCTGGACCTGCCGAAGAGGCAAGAGACTTTTTCTTCCCTCTTTGTTTCCTGGTGCGCAAGGAGAGGGGATTAAGAGCGCCGCTTAAAGAAGCTCCACAGACGGGCGCGAGACCCTAGAGACGGGCATGAGATGGTAGGGCTGCTGCTGCTGCCGCCACCAAGAAGCCTGTGTGCGAGCACAGGTCACTCTCCACACCTCCCCTCCCGGGAGCTTGTGCAGCCCGCCACTGCCAGGGTCCCGGATCCAGGGACAATTTCCCCGGGAGAACACACGGCGCGCCTCAGGCTGGTGCAACGTCCCACCGGCCTCTGCAGCCGCAGGCTTGCCCCGCACTCCGTGCCGCTGCCTCCCCACGGCCGGAATGAGCCAGAGCCCCCGCGGCCTGAGTGAGCCAGAGCCCCCGAATCAGCAGCTCCTTTAACCCCGTCCTGTCTGAGCGAAGAACAGATGCCCTCCGGCGACCTACACGCAAAGGCGGGGCCAAATCCTAAACTGAGCCCCGGGAGCTGTGCGAAGAAAGAGGAGAAAGGGAAATTTTTCCATGCAGTCTCAAGAGCAGCGGATTAAAGCTCCACAATCAACTTGATGTACCCTGCATCTGTGGAATACCTGAATAGACAACAAATCATCCCAAATTGAGGAGGTCGACTTTGAGAGCAAGATTTATGACTTTTTTCCCCTTTTCCTCTTATTGTGAATGTGTATGTGTATGCTTCTGTGTGAGATTTTGTCTGTATATCTTTGCTTCCACCATTTGTTCTAGGGTTCTAAACGTCCAATTTTTTGTTTTGTTTTTAACTTAAAAATTTTTTTTTCTTAATAATAATTTTTTTATTTTAATAACTTTATATTATTTTACCTTACTTTATTTTAATTTATCCTCTTTCTTTCTACTTTTTCTCCCATTTATTCTGAGCTGTGTGGATGAAAGGCTCTTGGTGCTGCAGCCGGGAGTCAGTGCTGTGCCTCTGAGGTGGGAGAGCCAACTTCAGGACACTGGTCCACAAGAGACCTCCCAGCTCCACATAATATCAAACGACGAAAATCTCCCATAGATCTCCATCTCAACACCAACACCCAGCTTCACTCAACGACCAGCAAGCTACAGTGCTGGACACCCTATGCCAAACAACTACCAAGACAGGAACACAACCCCACCCATTAGCACAGAGGCTGCCTAAAATCATAATAAGTCCACAGACACCTCAAAACACACCACAAGATGTGGAACTGCCCACCAGAAAGACAAGATCCAGCCTCATCCACAAGAACACAGGCACCAGAAAGCCTACACAACCCACTGAACCAACTTTAGCCACTGGGGACAAACACCACAAACAACAGGAACTACGAAACTGCAGCCTGCAAAAGGAGACACCAAACACAGTAAGATAAGCAAAATGAGAAGACAGAAAATCACAGCAGATGAAGGAGCAAGATAAAAACCCACCAGACCTAACAAATGAAGAGGAAATAGGCAGGCTACCTGAAAAAGAATTCAGAATAATGATAGTAAAGGTGACCCAAAATCTTGGAAATAGAATAGAGAAAATGCAAGAAACATTTAAAAATGACCTAGAAGAACTAAAGATGAAACAAGCAATGATGAACAACACAATAAATGAAATTAAAAATTCTCTAGAAGGGATCAATAGCAGAATAACTGAGGCAGAAGAACGGATAAGTGACTTGGAAGATAAAATAGTGGAAATAACTACTGCAGAGCAGAATAGAATGAAAAGAACTGAGGACAGTCTCAGAGACCTCTGGAACAACATTAAACCCACCAACATTAGAATTATAGGGGTTCCAGAAGAAGAAGAGAAAAAGAAAGGGACTGAGAAAATATTTGAAGAGATTATAGTTGAAAACTTTCCAAATATGGGAAAGGAAATAGTTAATCAAGTCCAGGAAGCACAGAGAGTCCCATACAGGATAAATCCAAGGAGAAACAGGCCAAAACACATATTAATCACACTGTCAAAAATTAAATACAAAGAAAACATATTAAAAGCAGCAAGGGAAAAACAACAAATAACACACAAGGGAATCCCCATAAGGTTAACAGCTGATCTTTCAGCAGAAACTCTGCAAGCCAGAAGGGACTGGCAGGACATATTTAAAGTGATGAAGGAGAAAAACCTACAACCAAGATTACTCTACCCAGCAAGGATCTCATTCAGATTTGATGGAGAAATTAAAACCTTTACAGACAAGCAAAAGCTGAGAGAGTTAAGCACCACCAAACCAGCTTTACAGCAAATGCTAAAGGATCTTATCTAGGCAAGATACACAAGAGAAGGAAAACACCTACAATAACGAACCCAAAACAATTAAGAAAATGGGAATAGGAACATACATATCAATAATTACCTTAAATGTAAATGGACTAAATGCTCCCACCAGAAGACACAGACTGGCTGAATGGATATAAAAACAAGACCCATATATATGCTGTCTACAAGAGACCCACTTCAGACCTAGAGACACATACAGACTGAAAGTGAGGGGATGAAAAAAGATATTCCATGCAAATGGAAACCAAAAGAAAGCTGGAGTAGCAATTCTCATATCACACAAAATAGACTTTAAAATAAAGACTATTAGAAGAGACAAAGAAGGGCACTACATAGTGATCAAGGGATCGATCCAAGAAGAAGATATAACAATTGTAAATATTTATGCACCCAACATAGGAGAACCTCAATACATAAGGCAAATACTAACAGCCATAAAAGGGGAAATCGACAGTAACACATTCATATAGGGAACTTTAACAGCCCACTTTCACCAATGGACAGACCATCCAAAATGAAAATAAATAAGGAAACACAAGCTTTAAATGATACATTAAACAAGATGGACTTAATTGATATTTACAGGACATTCCATCCAAAAACAACAGAATACACATTTTTCTCAAGTGCTCATGGAACATTCTCCAGGATAGACCATACCTTGGGTCACAAATCAAGCCTTGGTAAATTTAAGAAAATTGAAATTGTATCAAGTATCTTTTCTGACCACAACGCTATGAGACTAGATATCAATTACAAGAAGAGATCTGTAAAAAATACAAACACATGGAGGTTAAACAATACAATACTTAATAACGAACTGATCACTGAAGAAATCAAAGAGGAAATCAAAAAATACCTAGAAACAAATGACAATGGAGACACAACGACCCAAAACCTATGGGATGCAGCAAAAGCAGTTCTAAGAGGGAAGTTTATAGCAATACAATCCTACCTTAAGAAACAGGAAACATCTCGAATAAACAACCTAACCTTGCACCTAAAGCAATTAGAGAAAGAAGAACAAAAAATCCCCAAAGTTAGCAGAAGTAAAGAAATCATAGAGATCAGATCAGAAATAAATGAAAAAGAAATGAAGGAAATGATAGCAAATATCAATAAAACTAAAAGCTGGTTCTTGGAGAAGATAAACAAAGTTGATAAACCATTAGCCAGACTCATCAAGAAAAAAAGGGAGAAGACTCAAATCAACAGAACTAGAAATGAAAAAGGAGAAATAACAACTGACACTGCAGAAATACAAAAGATCATGAGAGATTACTACAAGCAACTCTATGCCAATAAAATGGACAACCTGGAAGAAATGGACACATTCTTAGAAATGCACAACCTTCTGAGACGGAACCAGAAAGAAATAGAAAATATGAACAGACCAATCACAAGCACTGAAATTGAAACTGTGATTAAAAATCTTCCAACAAACAAAAGCCCAGGACAAGATGGCTTCACAGGCGAATTCTATCAAACATTTAGAGAAGTACTAACACCTATCCTTCTCAAACTCTTCCAAAATACAGCAGAGGGAGGAACACTCCCAAACTCATTCTACGAAGCCACCATCACCCTGATACCAAATCCAGAAAAAGATGTCAGAAAAAATAGAAAACTACAGGCCAATACCTCTGATGAACATAGATGCAAAAATCCTCAACAAAATACTAGCAAACAGAATACAACAGCACATTAAAAGGATCATACACCATGATCAAGTGGGGTTTATTCCAGGAATGGAAGGATTCTTCAATACACGCAAATCAATTAACGTGATACACCATATTAACATATTGAAGGAGAAAAACTATATGATCATCTCAATAGATGCAGAGAAAGCTTTCGACAAAATTCAACACCCATTTGTTATAAAAAACACTGCAGAAAGTAGGCATAGAAGGAACTTTCCTCAACATAATAAAGGCCATATATGACAAACCCACAGCCAACATCGTCCTCAATGGTGAAACACTGAAAGCATTTCCACTAAGATCAGGAACAAGACAAGGTTGCCCACTCTTAGAACTCTTATTCAACATAGTTTTGGAAGTTTTAGCCACAGCAATCAGAGATGAAAAAGAAATAAAAGGAATCCAAATCGGAAAAGAAGAAGTAAAGCTGTCAGTGTTTGCAGATGACATGATGGTATACATAGAGAATCCTAAAGATGCTACCAGAAAACTACTAGAGCTAATCAATGAATTTGGTAAAGTAGCAGGATACAAAATTAATGCACAGAAATCACTGGCATTCTTATACACTAGTGATGAAAAATCTGAAAGTGAAATTAAGAAAACACTCCCATTTACCATGGCAACAAAAAGAATAAAATATATAGGAATAAACCTACCTAAGGAGACAAAAGACCTGTATGCAGAAAATTATAAGACACTGATGAAAGAAATTAAAGATGATACAAATAGATGGAGAGATATACCATGTTCCTGGATTGGAAGAATCAACACTATGAAAATGACTCTACTACCCAAAGCAATCTACAGATTCAATGCAATCCCTATCAAACTATCACTGGCATTTTTCATAGAACTAGAGCAAAAAATTTCACAATTTGTATGGAAACACAAAAGACCCCAAATAGCCAAAGCAGTCTTGAGAACGAAAAACAGAGCTGGAGGAATCAGGCTTCCTGACTTCAGACTATACTACAAAGCTACAGTAATCAAGACAGTATGGTACTGGCACAAAAACAGAAAGGTAGATCAAAGGAACAGGATAGAAAGCCCAGAGATAAACCCATTCACATATGGTCACCTTATCTTTGATAAAGGAGGCAAGAATGTACAGTGGAGAAAAGACAGCCTCTTCAATAAGTGGTTCTGAGAAAACTGGACAGGTACATGTAAAAGAATGAAATTAGAACACTCCCTAACACCATACACAAAAATAAACTCAAAATGGATTAAATACCTAAATGTAAGGTCAGACACTATAAAACCCGCTCACAGGTCAAGTGGTAGTCACGTCCTCTCAATGTCCTCCTCCAACACAAGGCAACAGTTAAACTATCTACTTCCATCCACTGATCCTGTTCAATGATAATTCTGAAACTAGAAATCCTCTCAAGCCAAAACACTGGATGGGTAACAGGTTTTGTGGAACGCACAGCAGTACACACAGAAGCTAGGGTGTGCCTTAACTCTCCACAATTTCACCGAGTCCCTATGTCTACAGTACACAGAAGGGACACAGAAGGGACAGCATGAACAAGAAAATCCTTTTCTAATCTCTGCCCTTACACGACCCCACCCTATCAACTTTCCAGAAGGAAAGGCAGAAATGAAAGAGATCAAAGTCTCTACTTTCTCTGCTCAGTGCCCTCAACAGACAACATAAATGTGCAGAACCATACCTTTATCCTGCCTTGTGCCTTTCCTATTCAGCACCCTGTGCAAGATCAGAGGTTTCTGGGAGCCTCACTGCCTACACGCTCTTGCTCTGCTGTCAGTCTCATAGCACTCCTCTTTCTCCACCCACGACAGGGCTCAGCAACTCACCAATGAGCCTTCATTCAGAGCCAAAAAGAAAGGGAAAGGTGGGAGTAAAAGCACAGAACTCCTAGCATGAGTACCCCTGATATAAACCTCCATAAACTAACACTTGGGCGTTGGCAACCCCCTCCTCCAGCCCTAATAAATCTACTTCTCTAAGGTAAGGACCAACAATGTGCATTTTTAATTGCTCTTCCAAGGTGAATTTTAACCAGTTCTCCAGGTGAACCACTGGATTTGATGATTCAGAAAAGGAGCAAGGCAGAGTTTAAAAATCTTGAACAGAAATTTAAAGGCAAAAACAAGACATTTTAAAGTCACAACACAGGAAGGAATTTTGCTCTCAGACTTATATAATTTTTAATTTTTTAAGAGAACAATTATTATCGGCAAACATCTGAAGGAAATCTGGTCCATCTATTTTACTTGTTTTGACATCTGCAGATAAAGACAAGCTGGAGGGAAAAACAGGTTTAAGGTTTGCAGCAATTAGTTAATTTGTGACTGATTATTTAAAATACAATACATGCAGCTCTGTGCTTCTCCAGAGGGAAGAGTTACAAATTACTATGGTGGTTGTTGCTGCTGCCACTGCTGCTATTATTGTTGTTTTTAAGAGACTGCAGCCTTCAGATGTTTGTGAATATTAATACTGTTAGGGGCTTGTCAGGTTGCCATAGCCACCTCGGTTCCCTTCTGCCAGCAGGACGTAAAGCACTGGGAGTCAGAATTGCAAAGGAATCCACAATGTAAATGCAACCTGGGAAGCCGCCTCTTTCCTTCCCACATTTCCACACCTTGTTCGTTTTGATACATTGACCAAAACACACCTGCAGTGGGATTGCTGGGTCATATGGTAGTTGTATTTGTAGTTTTTTAAGGAACCTCCATACTGTTCTCCATAGTGGCTGTATCAATTTACATTCCCACCAACAGTGCAAGAGGGCTCCCTTTTCTCCACACCTTCTCCAGTATTTATTGTTTCTAGATTTTTTGATGATGGCCATTTTGACCAGTACGAGATGATATCTCATTGTAGTTTTGATTTGCATTTCTCTAATGATTAATGATGTTGAGCATTCTTTCATGTGTTTGTTGGCAATCTGTATGTCTTCTTTGGAGAAATGTCTATTTAGCTCTTTTGCCCATTTTTGGATTGGGTTGTTTGTTTTTTTATTATTGAGCTGCTTGTAGATTTTGGAGATTAATCCTTTGTCAGTTGCTTCATTTGCAAATATTTTCTCCCATTCTGAGGGTTGTCTTTTGGTCTTGTTTATGGTTTCCTTTGCTGTGCAAAAGCTTTGAAGTTTCATTAGGTCCCATTTGTTTATTTTTGTTTTTATTTCCATTTCTGTAGGAGGTGGGTCAAAAAGGATCTTGCTGTGATTTATGTCACAGAGTGTTCTGCCTATGTTTTCCTCTAAGAGTTTGATAGTGTCTGGCCTTACATTTAGGTCTTTAATCCATTTGGAGTTTATTTTTGTGTATGGAGCTAGGGAGTGTTCTAATTTCATTCTTTTACATGTGGCACATATATACAATGGAATATTACTCAGCCATTGAAAGAAACGAAATTGAGTTATTTGTAGTGAGGTGGATAGACCTAGAGTCTGTCATACAGAGTGAAATAAGTCAGAAAGAGAAAAACAAATACCGTATGCTAACACATATGTATGGGATCTAAAAAAAAAAAATGTCATGAAGAACCTAGGGGTAAGATGGGAATAGAGACACAGACCTACTAGAGCATGGACTTGAGGATATGGGGAGGGGGAAGGGTAAGCTGTGACACAGTGAGAGAGTGGCATGGACATATATACACTACCAAACGTAAAATAGATAGCTAGTGGGAAGCAACCGCATAGCACAGGGAGATCAGCTAGGTGCTTTGTGACCACCTAGAGGGGTGGGATAGGGAGGGTGGGAGGGAGGGAGACGCAAGAGGGAAGAGATATGGGGATATATGTATACATATAGCTGATTCACTTTGTTATACAACATAAACTAACACACCATTGTAAAGCAATTATACTCCAATAAAGATGTTAAAAAAAAAAACACACCTGCTTCCCTAGCTAGCCCGCTAGCCCTCTCATGCTTGTGTTCTCTCCATTTCATTTACCCTCCCCCTCTCCCCTCCATTCCCCTAGTACCCCTTCACTGTGCTCTTTTAAACCCTTGGACACACATTCTCACTCAAACCCTTCTAGTAAGACTTCCTCTACCTTCTCTCCTAAATTGAAACTTGGCGTTGCCCAGATAATGATAATACTGAACTCTCAAGTGTACACAGATCCTGGTGATGTCATCTTTCCTCCCCCCCACTAATCCACCCCTAGTCCCATCATCCCCAAATCTCAGGGACTACAAGTAGGTCATTATCAATCTCAGTATTTCTGCTTCCTCTGCTGAGTCACCATTTCCATTCAAGGACTCCTCTCTCCTTTGAACTTCCTCTGTCTGACCATGCCACCCTTTTCTGATCTCCCTCTTTGTCTTCTAGCCTCTGGGGGACCTCCAGGCTTTCCTGTTGGTGCTGCCCCTCCCCCACTGAGAGGCCACACGTGGACTAGACCCCCAGCCACTGCCACTTGACCCCCTCTACTCCAAATCTGCTGCTTCAGCTCCATCTCGTGCTGATTTAAGTTCCACCTACAGGCCCAAAGCCAGTGCTTCCAGCACTGGGATAATTTTCCTACAACTTAACTGACATGCTCTTTGCAACCCCAAGCATGGCAAGCAATAGGACGCGGTGCTTAGCATTAAACTCCACAGGTAAACTCCTGGCTTTACCACTTACTGCTTTCGTGGTTCAGCGCAAGCTATTGAACTTTCCAGGCCTCAGCTTTCTCATCCATAAAATGATGACAATAATATCATCTATTTCATAGGTTTGTTATGAAGACTGAAAAAGAAACCTCCTTGGTATAATTTAGACTCTCTGAAGGTAAGAGAAAGCCCAACTCAGACTAGCATAAAAAAACAAAAGTGTTTTATTGGCTCACTTTTCTCAAAGTCCAGAGGAAAGGTAGGCTTCAGCCTTGGATTGATTCAGTGGTTCAGCCATGGATCAAGGATCTAATTTCTCTCCCTCTGTTCTGTCTTCTAAGGTGTCAGATTCAGTTTAAGGCTGGTTCTCCCTCATGCTTATGAGAGGCTATCATTGGATTATAGGCTTCCTCATCCAAAACAAAGGAGTGAAGAAAATGATCACTTTGAAAAGCTCTCCCAGAATAGTAATGGAGAACTTTTCCAGACATTCTTAGAAAACCTCTCAGGTCCCACTGTCCAGTGTGAATAACAAGCCCATTCTGGAACCATTGCCTGGATCAGAGGAATTACTAATTGGCTCAGACCTGCTCAAATGGACCAATCACTGTAGCATAGGAGAGGGGATTACAAACCCTGGAAAATATTTATCTGCCTATAAACTGCACAGTAAGTATGAGATGGAGACAGAGAGGGGAATGGATGCTGGGGAAATGACCTAAGACCCACTGTGCAGAGTCAACTCCTTAGTTAATGATGGGTAATTAGTAAACACTATGCTAATATTAGCACTTATTATTATGTCATTTTTACCTTTGATGACTACTTCTCATTCTTCTTTGTATTATCATTTATTATTTACATGATAGTCTCTCTATACTCTCCCATCCTCAAGCTTGTCAATACTTAAGGCAGTGTGCTTCCCTGAGATTTTTTTACCCCCAACGTGGTTCACCCCAAACTCTGTACCTAGCAGAGTGAATAAAAAGAAGAGAGTTTCAATAAATGCTGGTTGAATACATGAATAGACTATAAAACTGATTCTACCCAGTGACAAAGCCTCTCTGGCAGGAGTTAAAGATTATGCAATGTTCTCATGCCCTTCAGTAAAGAACAACTTAACACACTTAAAAAATATTCTTTCTTGTACAAAATAATATTACTAACCCCCCACTGATTACCCAGGCACAGACAGCGAATATGTCTTTGTTATTTTCTAGCTGATCAGTAAAAGCTTACTCTTTAACACAATTACACACAATTTATTCTTTTTCAGTTTTCTTTCACAATAACTTTTGAAGTAGATGATTCCATTTGACCAGACTACATGCAGTACATAGAATACTATGAGACACGTGATTTTTTTTGGTCACTGTACCCTCATAATGAAAGCTAAGAAACCTTCAAATGGGTACTTTTTAACTAAGAGCTATACTTCTCAAAACCACAAATTAACAGGAAAAACTCCCATATTACACAGTACGACGTTATAAAATATTTATGTAGGAAAAGACTTCCCTGTTCAGATTATTCTTTAAAATGTCCCATTTTACATAAAATATACTTCAATTTTAAACCAACTTAGATATATGCCTTATTCTGCCTTGTTGTTTTTGGTAAATAACATCACTTCCAAAGAAGTTTGTTTTAATGTTTTTAAAAAGTAGGTAATATTAGCAATTCTATAATGCAACTTACTAATGGGTAGCTGTAATTTTTAGATAGACATGGTAAATGGCTCGGTACGTGAGGGTTTTTTTAAATTCTTTGTATTTCTTTTAAAGTCTGCAGGATTCCAGAATTTTATTACCTGAAAATTATCTGACTTTTAAAAAATATATTATTAAACTTGAAAATGTCTTTGAGAGAAGAAAAGTGTGTGGGAGACTATAAAACATACTGGCGACCTAAGAGTAAAATGAGGGAAAATGTGGATTCCCTGTCTTTTAACTGAGAGGCTGTAGCAATGCAGAACCTTCACTTCTTGTCTGTGGAGACCATGCAGTGAATTTTAAGAGTGGAATCTGATGAAAGAGTAAAACAAGAAATGTTTAGAGAATATAAACTAGTCAGACTATCTGAATTTCATGAAAAAGATAGTAATAAATTTAAAACTAATTATAGCACATGAATCCAATCCGGGTAAAACTACATCCACGTGCACGACCTCTCACGTTTTTATTTCATGTGCCTCTTAAAATTGCCACCTTGGTTATCTCTAGCCTCAAGCTTTCCACCATCCAATACGAAGTACAGCCTCAGAAAATAATGAAACAACATGAAGGATAGTTAATGCAGTGGACAGTAGTACATCCCCATAGAATTTGATGCCTGACGCAACTCCATGAAGTAGATATGGTTGCCTGAGGCCAAGATGCTAAATAATTTTTCTCTATGCTTCTGAGTATTGGGAATCAGGTCCCAAAGCCCCTGACTGCATTGCAATGTGACATCTAACCAATAAGTCTCTTTCCCAAAGCAACATCCAGCAGAGAAAGTGTGCACTGTTGATCTCATACATCCAACTAAATAGCCAAAAGGCTGTGCAATGTAAGTTATCCTATTACCTCTGTTGGATTTGGGGGATGAGTCACTTGGGTGTGTCTTCTGTTGTTTCCTCAGTGATCAGCATGCTTGATGGAGCAGCCAAAGTTCATTCAAACCCGTACTCCCTGCAGTCTCCACTCTGGCTTCTCTGGCGACCCTAAGTATAGAAACAGTTTAGGATGCAACAAACATATTGTAGAAAGAGCCCTAACCTCAGTCACGTTTACAAATGACCGCTTTGAGATGCACAATATCACTCAATATTTGAAAGAAAAAATTAAGTGCCTTTTTTGCCCATAAAATTTAAACAATATGGGCGCTTCCCTGGTGGCGCAGCGGTTGAGAGTCCGCCTGCCGATGAGAGTCCGTGCCGAACGACACGGGTTCGTGCCCCGGTCCGGGAGGATCCCACATGCCGCGGAGCAGCTGGGCCTGTGAGCCATGGCCGCCGAGCCTGCGCGTCCGGAGCCTGTGCTCCGCAACAGGAGAGACCACAGCAGTGAGAGGCCCGCGTACCGCAAAAAAAAAAAAAAAAGAAAAAAATTAAACAATATGAATTTTTTTTAATGTCTCACTTGTGGGCAGATAAATTGATGCACTCATGATGGATTTAAATTTTAAATATGCATACCTTTTGAGCCAGTAATTCCATTTCTATAAATGTATCCCTCGAAAAGTATTCAAAGATACATGCAAAAAATATTACAGTGTTGGGGCTTCCCTGTTGGCGCAGTGGTTAAGAATCCGCCTGCCAATGCACGGGACACAAGTTCGAGCTCTGGTCTGGGAAGTTCCCACATACCACGGAGCAACAAAGCCCGTGCACCACAGCTGCTGAGCCTGCGCTCTAGAGCCCGTGAGCCACAACTACTGAGCCCGCATGCCACAACTGCTGAAGCCTGCATGCCTGGAGGCTATGCTCTGCAGCAGGAGAGGCCACCGTAATAAGAAGCCACACACCGTAGCAGAGCAACTAGATAAAGCCCCTGCGCAGCAGCGAGGACCCAACGCAGCCAAAAGACAATATTACAGTGTTGAATAAGAAAGTAGCTAAATTTATTATAGTAAATCCATGCAATGGAATGCCATGAGGCCTCTAGAAAGAATGAGGTAAATCTATATATACTGATACGGAAAATATCCCAATTTTATTGCAGAATGAGGAAAAGCAATTTGATAACAAATCTTTAATATGATTTCTATTTGCACATTATGATCTTATTTGTGAAAAGGCTGTATATGTATTTTTTTCCTTGTAGACATAGAAATTTCTGGAAGTACAAGATACACAAAATACTGATAGCCTGTGCAGTGAGAGAAGGGCCAATGTGGGATACAACAGGACCTTAACTTTCCACCTTATCTTTCCTTTATGTTGAAAATTTTTACCATGAGAAGGGCAAGAAATTCTCTTCTCCCATGTCTTGGCTGTATGAGGGTGAATATGGATGATGTAAATGTTCCATGTAAAGAACCTGTCAGACACCTGGAACCCATGAATCTTGGTTCTCCCATTCAAACACGAGTGTCTGTGTGTGTGCACACACACAAACACACAACCCACTCCTTCCCAACACCTTCTGAACCCTGACACCATTTTACATGCCACCAATCTTACCATACATCTCCATTATCTTTTAGATATCCGTATTCCATTCAAGGGAGAATTGAAGAAAGGCACAAGGAGAAGATTTAATTTGGACATTGTTGTCCCCTAATACCTAGCTTAGTTTTTTTCAAAAGAGAAAGGTAGTATTTTATTTTCCATTTTCAAAACAGAGGGAAATACCTTCCCAGGTACTCTCAGTGACATAGGAAAATACTTCGTCCTGCTCCCTACTCCAACCAATCTTGAAAGAGAGACTAGGGTGGAACATTTAAAACATGCCTCGGGGCTTCCCTGGTGGCGCAGTAGTTGAGAGTCCGCCTGCCGATGCAGGGGACACGGGTTCGTGCCCCGGTCCGGGAGGATCCCACATGCCGCAGAGCGGCTGGGCCCGTGAGCCATGGCCGCTGAGCCTGCACGTCCGGAGCCTGTGCTCCGCAACGGGAGAGGCCACAACAGTGAGAGGCCCGTTCATGCATAATGATGTTGAAATAACCCTCCGTGAATTGTGGGGATTCTGACAGGCAGTGAAATTTATGACTCCTTTCCTCCATCCCAAATCACAGAAACAGCAAAAAGCTGTCTTCCAGGTCAAGGGTCTCCAAAATAGATGTTGACCTCACACCCCAGCAGTAAAGAAACTTTGAACAAGCATCCTCAACGTATTTTTATTTACTTATAAATCATATACATCACACCATTGTACTAATATATTAAAATATTAGCAAATATAAAAGTAGAAAATAAAATGGATGAAATTTAAAATACACAGAAAATCAAGCATCTAGTATTTTCTTCCCACACTCACCCAATGGGATACTGTTCCAAGTAACTCAAATAGCAGCCACCATGGTGTCTCATACACAATTATGAAATTTAC
The DNA here is from genome assembly GCF_951394435.1 of Stenella coeruleoalba. Lineage (NCBI taxonomy): Eukaryota > Metazoa > Chordata > Mammalia > Artiodactyla > Delphinidae > Stenella > Stenella coeruleoalba. Next base: position 139,205,436 of record NC_137148.1, read on the forward strand.
TTTTGTAATATCACATGAGTTATTATACCAATGAAAAAGTTTCAGGACAATGCTTTCTGTTTTAATGCCTCCTCAGATGGCCTAGAAGTATATAATTAAATTGAGAAAATAAATAATTCTTCTTTCAACTTGTTGGGGGGAAAGTGGATAATATTTAACGAGTCCTTTCTCGGTGCCAAGATTTAAAACATCTCATATTTAATTTTCCCAACAACTCTGTATGGTGGACCCTTTACAGATAGAGAAAGAGGATTAAAGTGGTCCAAGATCAACTAGTTAGAAACTGGTAAGGGACAGTATCAGAATCTGGTTGGACTTATTTCAATATCTAAACATTTAGTCCTCTTTACTGCCTAGAAAAGAAAAACATTAGGGGTCAAAAATGTGTAAACATGGTGCGCTTCCCTGGTGGCGCAGTGGTTGGGGGTCCGCCTGCCGATGCAGGGGACACGGGTTTGTGCCCCGGTCCAGGAGGATCCCACATGCCGCGGAGCGGTTGGGTCCGTGAGCCATGGCCGCTGGGCCTGCGCGTCCGGAGCCTGTGCTCCGCTACGGGAGAGGCCGCAGCGGTGAGAGGCCCGCGTACCGCAAAAAAACAAAAACAAAAATGTGTAAACATGGTTATAGAATCTGAGATCACAAAATACTGTGGAGTCAAAAAGATGAGAAGCAGTTTGAGAGTTGGGCCTTCTCTCCTATATCCATGATTTCTATCTCTCTCTCTTTTTTTTTTTTTTTTTTTTTTGGTGGGATCTTAGTTCCCTGACCAGGGATTGAATCTGGGCCCTCATCAGTGAGAGCATGGAGCCCAAACCACTAGACCGCCAGGGAATTCCCTCTGTCACTCTCTTGCTACATAGAGTGATTTTTCTGTAGCTAAGGTGGAATAGGACCCTGCTGTATTAAGCCCTGGGCACAGTTAACTCTAAGAATTTTGGTAGGAGAGGTTTAGGAAAAATTTTTTTCACAAATTTTTAAGTTATCACTCTATATCCTATTACTTTCTTCAAATTGAAAATAAAACCCACACAGATTTTTTTTTAACTTTAAATTGTGCATATCATTTATGTGAAAATTCTTCTTCAAAGAACTTACTCTGAGTCAGTGGTTTTCAATGGCGGAGAAATTTTGGCTCCTAGGGGACATTTGGCAATGTCTGTAGACTGATTTGGCTGTCACAGCGAGGAGTGGAGGTGCTACTGGCATCTAGTGGATAGAGGCCAGGGATGCTGCCCACCATCCTAAAGTGCACAGGACAGTCCCCTACAACAACAACAAAATGTTTCCTTCCCAAAATGTCAATAGTGCCAAGTTTGAGAAACTTTGCTCTAAGGAAATAATCAGTAATATGTCAAAGATGACTATCCAGATGTGTTCATTAGCACTGTTTGTGACAGTTTCATAATCTGAGACTCATTAAATTACAGTGTCTCCATTCACTGGAATGCTGTAGACATTAAAATGATGTGAAAGTTTTTAATAATATGAAGAAATGCTCATATTTGTCCTAAAATAATATATTTAGTATGATTAGAGCACTGTATAAGTATACATATACTTGTGTATAGGCCTGGAAACTACTTTGAAAGAGTATCAACCAAAATATTTATACCATTTATTTTACCATTTATTTCTAAAGAGTGGTAGGGAATTCATACAAAAGATACTTCACAATTAATGTCATTAAAAATGCCTATACCATTTATCATCCTGAGGAGAAGGACATTTGATATAAGCCATTTTCTCAAAAGCTACACGAACTTCCTAAGTATATAAGGCTTTGTACTCTTTCTTTTCTGAATGTGTCATTGGAAGAGTTTAACTTCCTGACATCAAGTTCTTTAATGGTAGAAAAGAGGAGCTGCAGGTGTTTCTCACCAGGTGCCTCGTGATGGCAGCAGGCAGAGTTCACTGGGTATTTTTGTTCAGAGCCAAAATAGCACCTACTATTCTCATTCCTTCTCTTTAAAAGCCTTCATTGCTATACTATGATTCAAAAGTAGAATTACTCGCTTCCACCCATACCAAAAACAGTATGGTCATGACACTCTGCAAATTCAATAAATGTTTCAAACATCATGAACACTCATCCCCAGTTGAGAATGTTTTATGAGTAAAAGGCATTATGATATTGTCTGCTATGCAACCTTATAACTTCCATACTGGGGTTTAAACTGTTGATGTTGCTGATAAATTATTATTTTAGTGAACAGTAGCCTCATGTGAAGAAGGAAGCAAAATGGCAACAAGTTCTCCTAAATACCACAATGTTTATATCAATCAACAAAACTGATTAGTTTTGCTCACCAGTATAACTGAACTTCTAATCTGGATTGGAGAGAAAGGGAAGGTGGGGGTGGGGGTGGGGTGAAGTGGGGACAATTTGGCCACACTACTTGATGTCAATATAATACAAGTAGAAATTAAAAATTTTTATGGTATAGTAAAGGAAAAAAAAAACTCCCATAAAAGAGATAGATATCCTCTACAGAAGAATTCCAAATAATTTGAGTAGATATTGCCCCTCAAGGAGGTGGGACTTAACTCTCCATCCCTGAGTGTGAGCTGTGCTTAGTGACTTGTTTCCAAAGAGTAAGAGTATGGAAGGATGAAAAACGTAGCTTTACAGTGGCGATCCGGACAAGCACCACCTCCACCACATGATCAAGGTTAACATCACTAGTGATAAGTTATGCTGACAGTATACTCTCTTGATATGATATAATGAGACTGGCATTTCACTTCTGTGATCTTCCACAACCATATACTACTAATCATGAGGAAGAACTTGAAACAAACCCAAAATGAGAGACATTCTATAAAAAAGCTTGATTTCAAAACTGTTAAGGTCATCACAAGACAAAAACAAACAAACAAAACACAAGAACAGAAAGTCTGAGAAACTAGCATAGACAAAAGAAGGTTAAGGAGACATGTAATGTCTCCTGGATGATTCTGGAACAGAAAAAGGACAGTATTAAAAAACTATTAAAATTTGAATAAAGTATGGAGATTAGTTAATAGTAATGAACTAATGTTGGTTTCTTAGTGGTAACAAATGAACCACAGTAATATAAGATGTAAATAATAGGAAAAACTCAGTGAAGGGTATTCGGGAACTCTCTGTAACAACTTTGCAACTTTTCTGTAAATCTAAAACTATTCTAAAATTAAAAGTTTATTTAAGCAAAAAATAAATTTAAAAGTACCACAAAAATATCTGTCCTGTTAGAATTTTTTTTAAGTTATGGGTAAAAATGAACATTAAAACTGGAATTAATTAGATAATAAAAGAATAGTATGAATAATTTTATGCTAACAAATTTAATAACTGAGATGAAAGGAACAAATTTTCTGAAAATGACAACTTACCATGACTGAAACAAAACAGAAAATATGAATACCCCTATTAAGTAATCAAATTCATTATTAAACACCATCCCAAACTCTAGGCCGAGATAGATGGGCCTAGATCAGTCTGTCACTGATGCAGTCTGTTGCACATTTAGGGGAAGAATAACACAAATCTCATGCTAACTCTATCATAAAATTAAAAGGGGGAAAACAATTCTTATTTTATGAAGCTGACATAATCTTAATAGCAAACCTGATAAAGATATGACAAAAAAGAAAAGCACAAATCAACATCTCTCAAAAATATGTACACAAGCATCATTTTTTTTAAGTCAAATGTTTTAAGCAATACATAAAAAGAATAACACACCATTAGCAAGCAGGGTTATCTGAGGTATGCAAGGCTGGTTTAACATTTGAAAATCAATATACATAACTTACCATGTTCAGACTAAAAACAAAAATCCATATGGTAATCTCAATAGATGAAGAATAAACATTTGACACAATGTAACACCCATTCATGATTAAAACTCTCAGTCAACTAGGAACAGACTAGAACTCACTTCATCTGATATAGGGAATCTATGAAAAACCAATAACTGACATTACACTGTATGGTGAAATATTGGGCATTTTCTCACTAAACAATAATAAGACAAAAATGCCAATCCTCACTACACCTATTGAATGGGGATCCATCTATTGCAATAAGGCAAGTATTGGGTGGGCCAAAATGTTCGTTGTTTGTTCCGTAAGATGGCTCTAGCAACACTTAGTTGTTTTTAACTTCATTCGAAACAATTTTGTTAGACTGTACTGTGACAGCAGTCATATCAGCGTGCATTAAAAAAAAGACATCAAAATTGGTGAATTTTTGTGTAGCCATTTTAATATTGAAGATGGAAGAAAAAAAGGAACATTTTCAGTATCTTACGCCTTATTATTTCAAGAAAGGTCAAAACCAAATAAAACAAAAAGATTTGTGCAGTTTATGGAGAAGGTGCTGTGACTGATCGAATGTGTCAAAAGTGGTTTGCGAAGTTTCATGCTGGGGATTTGTCACTGGACGATGCTCCACAGTCAGGTAGGCCAGCTGAAGTTGATAGTGATCGAATCAAAACAATAAATGAGAACAATGAATGTTATATCACACTGGAGAGAGCTGACATACTCAAAATATACAAATCAAGCATTGAAAATAAAGCACCACCTTGGTTATGTGAATCACTTTGATGTTTGGGTTCCATATAAGTTAAGCGAAAAAAACCTTCTTGACATACATCCGCATAAGATTCTCTACTGAAATGTAATGAAAATGTTCCGTTTTTAAAACAAATTGTAACGGGTGATGAAAAGTGGATACTGTACAACAATGTGGAACAGAAGAGATCCTGAGGCAAGTGAAATGAACCACCACCAACCACACCAAAGGCCAGTCTTCAACCAAAGAAGGTGATGTTGTGTATATGATGGGATTGGAAGGGACTCCTCCACTATGAGCTCCTGCCATAAAACCAAATGATTAATTCCAACAAGTACTGCTCCCAATTAGACCAACTGAAAGCAGCAATCGACAAAAAGCGTCCAGAATTAGTCGACAGAAAACACATACTCTTCCATCAGGATAACGCAAGACCGCATGTTTCCTTGATGACCTGGCAAAAAATGTTATAGCTTGGCTGGTAAGTTCTGATTCATCCGCTGTATTCACCACACATTGCACCTTCGGATTTCCATTTATTTTGGTCTTTACAAAAGTCATTTAGTGCAAAAAATGTCAGTTCCCTGGAAGATTATAAAAGGCACATGGAACAGTTCTTTGCTCAAAAACATAAAAAGTTTGGGGAAGATGGAATTATGGAGTTCCCTGAAAAATGGCAGAAGGTAGTGGAACAAAAGGATGAATACGTTGTTCAATAAAGTTCTTGGTGGAAATGAAAAATGTGTCTTTTATTTTCACTTAAAAAAACCAAAGGCACTTTTTGGCCCACCCAATAAAAGAATTAAAAGGCATACTGATTAGAAAGGAAGAAGCAAAACTGTCTCTATTTGCAGCTGACATAATTGCTTACTTGAAAAATTTTTTAAAATCTATAAAATAGCTACTAAAGAGTAAATTTGAAAATTTTGCAGGGTATAAGAATAATATACAAAAAACTTGCATTTTTACATACATGGCATTCAACAATTTAAAAAATGATTTTTTTAATTACATTTACAATACCATCAAAAAAAAATTTGGAATTAGAAAATAAGAGAGGGAGAGCTTAAAGATGGTGGAAGAGTAAGATGCGGAGATCAACTTCCTCCCCACAAATACATCAGAAATACATCTACATGTGGAACTGCTTGTATAGAACACCTACTGAACGCTGGCAGAAGACCTCAGACCTCCCAAAAGGCAAGAAACTCCCCACGTACCTGGTGTAGCGCAAAAGAAAAAATAAAAAAACAGAGACAAAAGAATAGGGACGGTACCTGCACCAGTGGGAGGGAGCTGTGAAGGAGGAAAGGTTTCCACACACTAGGAAGCCCCTTTGCGGGCAGAGACTGCAGGTGGCAGAGGGGGTGGGGAGCTTCGAAGCCACGGAGGAGAGCGCAGCCACAGGGGTGCGGAGGGCAAAGTGGAGAGATTCTCGCATAGAGGATCGGTGCCGACCAGCACTCACCAGCCTTAGAGGCTTGTCTGCTCACCCGCCGGGGCAGGCAGGGGCTGGAAGCTGAGGCTCCAGTTTCGGTCGGATCCCAGGGAGAGGACTGGGGTTGGCAGCGTGAACACACCCTAAAGGGGCTAATGTGCCACAGCTAGCCGTAAGGGAGTCGGGAAAAAGTCCGGAGCTGTCGAAGAGAAAAGAGACTTTCTCTTGCCTCTTTATTTCCTGGTGCATGAGAAGAGAGGATTAAGAGTGTCACTTAATGGAGCTCCAGAGACGCGCATGAGCAGCAGCTATCAGAGCGGAACCCGGAGACAGGCATGAGATGCTAAGGCTGCTGCTGCAGCCACCAAAAAACCTGTGTGCAAGCACAGGTCACTGTCCACAGCTACCCTCCTGGGAGCCTGTGCAGCCCGCCACTGTCAGGGTCCCGTGATCCAGAGACAACTCCCCTGGGAGAAAGCACGCACGCATCAGGTTGCTGCAACGTCATGCTGGCCTCTGCCGCCGCAGGCTCGCCCCGCTTCCGTACCCCTCCCTCCCCCTGGCCTGAGTGAGCCAGAGCTCCCGAATCAGCGGCTCCTTTAACCCTGTCCTGTCTGAGCAAAGAACAGACGCCCTCAGGTGACCTACACGCAAAGGCGGGTCTAGATCCAAAGCTGAACCCCAGGAGCTGTGGAAACAAAGAAGAGAAAGGGAAATTTATTCCAGCAGCCTCAGGAGCAGCGGATAAAAGCTCCACCATCAACTTGATGTACCCTGCATCTGTGGAATACCTGAATAGACAACGAACCATCCCAAATTCAGGAGGTGGATGTTGGGAGCAAAGATATATATTTTTTTCCCATTTTTCTTTTTTGAGTGTATATGTGTATGTTTCTGTGTGTGATTTTGCCTGTACAGCTTTGCTTTTACCATTTGTCCTAGGGTTCTGTCCGTCCGTTCTTTCTTTTTGGGTTTTTTTCTTTTTCAAGTTTTTTTCTGAATAATTATTTTTTTATTTTAATAACTTTATCTTATTTTATTTTACTTTATTTTATCCACTTTCTTTCTTTCTTTCTATTTTTTCTCCCGTTTATTCTGAGCCCTGTGGATAAAAGGCTCTTGGTGCTCCAGCCAGGAGTCAGTGCTGTGCCTCTGAGGTGGGAGAGCCAACTTCAGGACACTGGTCCACAAGAAACCTCTCAGCTCCATGTAATATCAAACGGTGAAAATCTCCCAGAGATCTCCATCTCAACGCCAAGACCCAGCTTCACTCAATGACGAGCAAGCTACAGTGCTGGACATCCTATGACAACAACTAGAAAGACAGGAACACAACACCATCCATTAGCACAGAGGCTGCCTAAAATCATAATAAGGCCACAGACACCCCAAACACACCACCAGACGTGGACCTGCCCACCAGAAAGACAAGATCCAGCCTCATCCACCAGAACACAGGCACTAGTCCTCTCCATCAGGAAGCCTACACAACCCACTGAACCAACCTTAGCCACTGGGGACAGACAACAAAAACAACAGGAACTACGAACCTGCAGCCTGCAAAAAGGAGACCCCAAACACAGTAAGTTAAACAAAATGAGAAGACAAAAAAACACACAGCAGATGAAGAAGCAAGGAAACACCCACCAGACCTAACAAATGAAGAGGAAATAGGCAGTCTACCTGAAAAAGAATTCAGAATAACGATAATAAAGATGATCCAAAATCTTGGAAATAGAATACAAGAAACGTTTAACAAGGACCTAGAAGAACTAAAGAGCAAAGAAACAATGATGAACAACACAATAAATGAAATTAAAAATTCTCTAGAAGGGATCAATAGTAGAATAACTGAGGCAGAAGAACGGATAAGTGACCTACAAGATAAAATAGTGGAAATAACTACTGCAGAGCAGAATAAAGAAAAAACAATGAAAAAAACTGAGGACAGTCTCAGAGACATCTGGGACAACATTAAACGCACCAACATTCGAATTATAGGGGTCCCAGAAGAAGAAGAGAAAAAGAAAGGGACTGAGAAAATATTTGAAGAGATTATAGTTGAAAACTTCCCTAATATCGGAAAGAAAATAGTTACTCAAGTCCAGGAAGCACAGAGAGTCCCATACAGGATAAATCCAAGGAGAAACACACCAAGACACATGTTAATCAAACTATCAAAAATTAAGCACAAAGAAAACATATTAAAAGCATCAAGGTAGGGCTTCCCTGGTGGTGCAGTGGTTGAGAGTCCGCCTGCCGATGCAGGGGACATGGGTTCGTGCCCCATTAAGGGAAGATCTCACATGCCGCAGAGCAGCTGGGCCCGTGAACCATGGCCACTGAGCCTGCGCATCCGGAGCCTGTGCTCTGCAACGGTAGAGGCCACAAAAGTGAGAGGCCCGTGAACCACACACACACAAAAAAGCAGCAAGGTAAAAACTACAAATAACACATAAGGGAATCCCCATAAGATTAACAGCTGATCTTTCGGCAGAAACTCTACAAGCCAGAAGAGTGGCAGACCATATTTAAATTGATGAAGGAGAAAAACCTACAACCAAGATTATTCTACGCAGCAAGGATCTCATTCAGATTTGATGGATAAATTAAAACCTTTACAAACAAGCAAAAGCTGAGAGAATTCAGAACCACCAAACCAGCTTTACAACAAATGCTAAAGAACTTCGCTAGGCAGGAAACACAAGAGTAGGAAAAGAACTACAATAACAAACCCAAAACAATTAAGAAAATGGGAATAGAAACATACATATTGACAATTACCTTAAATGTAAAAAGATTAAATGCTCCAACCAAAAGACATAGACTGGCTCATTGGATACAAAAACAAGACCCATAAATATGCTGTCTACAAGAGACCCACTTCAGACCTAGGTACACATACAGACTGAAAGTGATGGGATGGAAAAAGATATTCCATGCAAATGGAAACCAAAAGAAAGCTGGAGTAGCAATTCTCATATCAGAAAAAATAGACTTTAAAATAAAGACTATTACAAGAGACAAAGAAGGAAACTACATAGTGATCGAGGGATCAATTCAAGAGGAAGATATAAAAATTGTAAATATTTATGCACCCAACATAGGGGCACCTCAATACATAAGGCAAATACTAACAGCCATAAAAGGGGAAATCAACAGTAACACAATCATAGTAGGGTACTTTAACACCCCACCTTCACCAATGGACAGACCATCCAAAATGAAAATAAAAAAGGAAACACAAGCTTTAAATGATACATTAAAAAAGATGGACTTAATTGATATTTACAGGACATTCCATCCAAAAACAACAGAATACACTTTCTTCTCAAGTGCTCATGGAATGTTCTTCAGGATAGATCATAACTTGGATCACAAATCAAGCCTTGGTAAATTTAAGAAAACTGAAAGTGTATCTAGTACCTTTTCCGACCACAATGCTGTGAGACTAGATATCAATGACAGGAAAAAATCTGTAAAAAATACAAACACATGCAGGCTAAACAATACACTACTTAATACCGAAGAGAACACTGAAGAAATCAAAGAGGAAATCAAAAAATACCTAGAAATAAAAGACAATGAAAACACGACGACCCAAAACCTATGGGATGCAGCAAAAGCAGTTCTGAGAGGGAAGTTTATAGCAATACGATCCTACCTTAAGAAACAAGAAACATCTCAAAAGAACAACCTAACCTTACATCTAAAGCAATTAGAGAAAGAAGAAGAAAACACCCAAAGTTAGCAGAAGGAAAGAAATCAGAAAGATCAGATCAGAAATAAATGAAAACAAATGAAGGAAATGATAGCAACGATGAATAAAACTAAAAGCTGGTCCTTTGAGAAGAAAAACAAAATTGATAAACCATTAGCCAGACTCAACAAGAAAAAAAGGGAGAAGACTCAAATCAATAGAATTAGAAATGAAAAAGGAGAAGTAACAACTGTCACTGCAGAAATACAAAAGATCATGAGAGATTACTACAAGCAACTCTATGCCAATAAAATGGACAACCTGGAAGAAACGGACAAATTCTTAAAAATGCACAACCTTCCGAGATGGAACCAGGAAGAAATAGAAAATACAAACAGACCAATCACAAGCATAGGTATTGAAACTGTGATTACAAATCTTTCAAAATATAAAAGCCCAGGACCAGATGGCTTCACAGGCGTATTCTATCAAACATTTAGAGAAGCACTAACACCTAACCTTCTCAAACTCTTCCAAAATATAGCAGAGGGAGGAACACTCCCAAACTCATTCTACGAGGCCACCATCACCCTGATACCAACACCAGACAAAGATGTCACAAAGAAAGAAAACTACAGGACAATATCACTGATGAACATAGATGCAAAAATCCTCATCAAAATACTAGCAAACAGAATCCAACAGCACATTAAAAGGATCATACACCATGATCAAGTGGGGTTTATCCCAGGAATGCAACGATTCTTCAATATACACAAATCAATCAATGTGATACACCATGTTAACAAATTGAAGGAGAAAAACCATATGATCATCTCAATAGATGCAGAAAAAGCTTCTGACAAAATTCAACACCCATTTATGAAAAAAACCCTGCAGAAAGTAGGCATAGAGGGAAATTTCCTCAACATAATAAAGGCCATATATGACAAACCCATAGCCACCATCGTCCTCAATGGTGAAACACTGAAAGCATTTCCACTAAGATCAGAAACAAGACAAGGTTGCCCACTCTCACCACTCTTATTCAACATAGTTTTGGAAGTTTTAGCCACAGCAATCAGAGTATAAAAAGAAATAAAAGGAATCCAAATCGGAAAAGAAGAAGTAAAGCTGTCACTGATTTGCAGATGACATGATACTATACATAGAGAGTCCTAAAGATGCTACCAGAAAACTACTAGAGCTAATCAATGAATTTGGTAAAGTAGCAGGATACAAAATTAATGCACAGAAATCTCTGGCATTCCTCTATACTAATGATGAAAAATCTGAAAGAGAAATCAAGAAAACACTCCCATTTACCATGGCAACAAAAAGAATAAAATATATAGGAATAAACCTACCTAAGGAGACAAAAGACCTGTATGCAGAAAATTATAAGACACTGATGAAAGAAATTAAAGATGATACAAATAGATGGAGAGATATACCATGTTCTTGGATTGGAAGAATCAACATTGTGAAAATGACTCTACTATCCAAAGCAATCTACAGATTCAATGCAATCCCTATCAAACTACCACTGGCATTTTTCACAGAACTAGAACAAAAAATTTCACAAGTTGTATGAAAACACAAAAGACCCCGAATAGCTAAAGCAATCTCGAGAATGAAAAATGGAGCTGGAGGAATCAGGCTCCCTGACTTCAGACTATACTACAAAGCTACAGTAATCACGACAGTATGGTACTGACACAAAATCAGAAGTATAGATCAATGGAACAGAATAGAAAGCCCAGAGATAAACCCATGCACCTATGGTCACATTATCTTTGATAAAGGAGGCAAGAATATACAGTGGAGAAAAGACAGCCTCTTCAATAAGTGGTGCTGAGAAAATTGGACAGCTACATGTAAAAGTATGAAATTAGAATACTCCCTAACATCATACACAAAAATAAACTCAAAATGGATTAAAGACCTAAACGTAAGACCAGACACTATCAAACTCTTAGAGAAAAACATAGGCAGGACATTCTATGACATAAATCACAGCAAGATCCTTTTTGACCCACCTCCTAGAGAAATGGAAATAAAAACAAAAATAAACAAATGGGACCTAATGAAACTTCAAAGCTTTTGCACAGCAAAGGAAACCATAAACAAGACCAAAAGACAACCCTCAGAATGGGAGAAAATATTTGCAAATGAATCAACTGACAAAGGATTAATCTCCAAAATTTACAAGCAGCTCATGCAGCTCAGTATCAAAAACACAAACAACCCAATCCAAAAATGGGCAGTAGACCTAAATAGATATTTCTCCAAAGAAGATATACAGACTGCCAACAAACACATGAAAGAATGCTCAACATCATTAATCATTAGAGAAATGCAAATCAAAACTACAATGAGATATCATCTCACACCAGTCAGAATGGCCATCATCAAAAAATCTAGAAACAATAAATGCTGGAGAGTGTGTGGAGAAAAGGGAACCCTCTTGCACTGCTGGTGGGAATGTGAATTGGTACAGGACTACGGAGAACAGTATAGAGGTTTCTTTAAAAACTACAAATTGAACTACCATATGACCCAGCAATCCCACTACTGGGCATATACCCTGAGAAAACCATAATTCAAAAAGAGTCATGTACCAAAATGTTCATTGCAGCTCTATTTACAATAGCCAGGACATGGAAGAAACCTAAGTGTCCATCAACCGATGAATGGATAAAGAAGATGTGGCACATATATACAATGGACTATTACTAAGCCATAAAAAGAAACGAAATTGAGCTATATGTATTGAGGTGGATGGACCTAGAGTCTGTCCTACAGAGTGAAGTAAGTCAGAAAGAGAAAAACAAATACCGTATGCTAACACATATATATGGAATTTAAGAAAAAATAATGTCATGAAGAACCTAGGGGTAAGACAGGAATAAAGACACAGACCTACTAGAGAATGGACTTGAGGATATGAGGAGGGGTAAGGGTAGGCTGTGACAAAGTGAGAGAGTGGCATGGACATATATACACTACCAAACGTAGAATAGATAGCTAGTGGGAAGCAGCCGCATAGCACAGGGAGATCAACTCCGTGCTTTGTGACCACCTAGAGGGGTGGGATAGGGAGGGTGGGAGGGAGGGAGACACAAGAGGGAAGAGATATGGGAACATATGTATATGTATAACTGATTCACTTTGTTATAAAGCAGAAACTAACACACCATTGTAAAGCAATTACACTCCAATAAAGATGTTAAAAAAAATAAAAATAAATTTAAAAAAAGAAAATAATTAAAAATAATTTTAGCAGAGTAACATCAAAATGTGCAGACTAAAAAAATACAAAACATTGCTGAAGAAATGTTTAAAATGAAAATTACATATATATGAGTGTATATATAGATGTATGTAATATATATGTTATATATATATATACACTGGCATAACTTACACAGTTATTTGATACTTAACAGAGGCACCAAAGCAAACTAATGGAGAACTGAAAATCTTTTCAATAAACGGTGATGGAACAACTGACTATCCATATGGGAAAAAATGAACCATGACCCCTACCTAATACCACACACAAAAATTAATTCAAGGTGTATCACAGACCTAAAGTAAAAGCTAAAACCATAAAACTTTTAGAGAAAACATAGGAGAATATCTTCATGACTTTGGGTAGGCAAATGTTTCTTGGTCAAGTCATAGAAAGTAAGAAGCATTAAAATTTGATAAATTATAATTCATCAAAATTTTAAACTTAAGTTCATCAAAAGATGGCATTTAAAAAGTGAGTAAACAAGGCAGAATTATGTGCAAAGCATATCTGATAAAGGACGTTATCCAGATTATACAAAGAACACCTCCATCTCAAGAATAAAGAAATAAATAACCTAAAAACTGAGCAGAAGTTTTGATCAGTAACTTCACAAAAGAAGATATACAAATGGCCAATTAATACATGAGAAGTTAATAGTAAAAAGTGGAAATAGTCTGTGTCCATCAACAGGAGACTGGATAAACTGTGACACATTCATTCAATAGGATACTATTCAGCAATAAAAAATGAATAAATTACTGAAACATGCAAAAACATGGATGAAGCTCAAAAACTTTATGCAGTGTGAAAGAAATCTTACACATAGGAACACCTATTTGATTTGATTCATATGAAATTCTAGAAGACGCAAAACAAATCTACGATGAAAAAAATCAGGACAGCAATTGCCTCTGGAGATGTGGGGTAGAGACTGAGTGGGACAGGACATGAGGGAAATTTCTGGGACCTTGGTAACATTCTGCATCCTAATAAGGGTTTGGACGACACAGCAATACGCATTTGTCAAAATTCAGCAAGTGTGTAGTTTACATTTCGTTGCACATACTTTTTTTTAATTAAAATTTTTTTTCTTCCATTCTTATTGAGATGCAATTGGCACACAGCACTGTGTACGTTTAAGGTGTACAGCATGGTAATCTGACCTACATACATCATGAAATGATGACCATAATAAGTTTAGTGAACATCCATCGCCTCATATAGAATAGAAAAAATATTTTTTCCTTGTGATGAGAACTCCTAGAATTTACTCTAACAGCTTTCATATATAACGTCCAGCAGTGTTAATGATATTTATCACATTGTCCGTTACATCCCCAGTACTTATTTACCCTATAACTGGAAGTTTGTACCTTTTGATTGCCTTTATCCAATTGCCCCTCCCCTCACTCTCCCCTCTAGGAGCCATAAAACTGATCTCTTTTCCTATGAGTTTGTTTGTTTGTTTTCGAAATATAATTGACCTACAACACTATGTTAGTTTCTGGTACACAACATAGTGATTCCATTTATTTATATATAATTTTTTTTTTTTTTTTTGCGGTATGCTGGCCTCTCACTGTTGTGGCCTCTCCCGTTGTGGAGCACAGGCTCCGGACGCGCAGGCTCAGCGGCCATGGCTCACAGGCCTAACCACCCCGCAGCATGTGGGATCTTCCCGGATCGGGGCACGAACCCGTGTCCCCTGCATCGGCAGGTGGACTCTCAACCACTGCGCCACCAGGGAAGCCCTATATATAATTTTTAAATCCAACAAAATAATTTATAAATGAATACTGAACTCTAGTTAAAGATAAATACGCATGAGGAAGCATGTGGGGGGAAATATACTGAACACTGCAATTTACTTTGAAATGTATCCAAAAGAATATAATGACAATGCATAGACAGAGCAATGGGTACATGAACAGATACATGGTAAACAGTAGAATAAAAGGGTAATGGTAGAATCCAGGTGGTGGGTATATTGATGTTCGCCCTAAAATTATTTCAAAATTTCTGAATGTTCATAATAAAATAGTAGAAAAACCGAAATTAAGGACAATTTAGAAGTAAACTATGCTAAATATAATAAACTATAGAATAAGGTTAAATTTATGGTGATAATAGTTTAAAGTGATGATGCAGTCAACAAACTGTTACACTAGGAAAAAGTACTTGAGAAACTGGAGAAAGTACTTGAGAAACAGTTGTACTTGAGAAAGTACACTGAAGTACACTGAGATAGAGGGTTGTATTCAAGGTCGTATGTTGACATTGAGGTTACAGATGAGGTGCCACTTTTTAAGTGGTTCCGAGTGTGTCTATGGAACTAAAAGGCTGGTATAGTAAAGGAAAAGATCATTAATACTAAGTTCCAGGAATGAAGAAGCCAGATATTGAAGGGTGGCAACTGGATTTGCCAAGAATGACGATAGGCATTGAAGTTACAGGGAAGACCATGTGATGTGATAGGGACACTATGAGGAAAGGGATTATGTATTTCCAGAAGGAGCAGGTTTTGTTCAAGGAGAGAGTCCTGGTCTAGAAGTACCAGTAAAGCACAAGCAGGACGCCTACTCTAACATCTGCTCTTGAGGTACATGGAGCATGAGGGAGGAAAAAAAATACAGCCTTTTAAAGAGAGTTGAACCCAGAGAAGACACCTATGTTTCAGTTACAATAAGAAGAGAACATGCAAGAAGAAGAGGAAAAACAGGACAGCTTACTGATCAGCACTGCAGGTCCCAGAAGACACAAGGGAGGCTCTGGGAGCCAGGAATGAGGGGCTGGTCACATACAGGACAGTACACAGATGAAAAAGAAAATGGGATTGATAATAAATGCTCAGGAAGATTATATTTTCTAGAGGTGACTGCGGTAAACAGCAATGTGTGGCATGATGAGTTTAATCCTCACAGGTTTTGGGGAGAAAGAATAATCAAGTCCAGTGCTGTGGACAGAAATGCTCCCAGAAAACAAGTCAAACCTCACTCCTCTCTCTCGAGCAGCATCTAGATGTATGGTTAGAATAAAGCCGAAGAAAGGAAAAGAATACGATTAATCAGAAAAAAATATCAGAAATTATTAGAAAGTAAAACAAATTTTAAAGATGTAGACTGATGAAACAACAAAAAACAACAGTCTACATCTGTTTTTCAGATGTAGACTGAAGAACAACAGCTGGTTCTTTGGAAAGATTAATAAAACAGACAAACTTCTGCAAAGCCTTATCAAGAAAAAATGAAGAAAAACTAAATAACCAATATTAGTCATGAAAAGGGGAACATAACTAGAAATACAAAGATATCTGGGGGTTTTGGGAAATTTCAAATGTGTACAGAAGTAGAAAAAATACACTAATGAATCTGGTATCCATTAGCCAGCTTCAGTAATTGCTAATTCCTGGCTAATTTTGTTTCATCTCTATCCCCTATCACTCCCCACAGCCTAGATGATTTCAAAGCAAATCTCAGACATCAGATGATTTCATCTGTAAATATTCAGTATGTATCACTAAAAGGTAGTAGCTTTTTTTAAAGACAGCCACTATATCATCATCGTGCTTTCAGTATTTATATTTCTGTTTTTACATTTCCCAGTCATCTTATAATATTTTAGTTTGTTTGAACCAGAATCGAAACAGTCTCTACATTGTTATTGGTTGATAGATCTTTTCTGTTTCTTTTAATGTATGTTTCCCTTATCTTTTCCTTGTAAGTTTTTTGTTGAGGAAACTGACTTTTGTCCTATGGTTTACCCACAGCCTGGATTTTGTTGATTACATCTGCAGTGTCATTTAGTATGTTTCTTTGTTCTCTTCATTTGCTGAAAACTGGCAGTCAGATCCAGAAACTCCATAAGATTCAGGTTCCATTATTTGACAAAACAACTTATTTTATAGGTGACATTGCGTACTTCCATCGGGATCCAATTCTCTGCTTTTGTGATATAACAGCCATTGATAGTCATTGGCCACATCCATTAATTCCCTGGGGATGAAGACTGGTGATATTCTATCATCAAAATAATGGTCAGAGAGTATTCTATACAGCCTCATACTGATAAACCAACAACTCAAAAAAATGGACTGTTCTCTTGGAACATCTATTATGAAAATCGAGTCTTGAATCAGTAAGAAACTTTAACAGACTAATTACCATACAACAAATTTAAAAGGTAATTAATGAAACATCCATGTTTTAGGGACTCATTTTCCCAAACCTTCAAGGATTCAGACCACAGAAGAAGATGAAAAACTTCACAGTTCATTTTATGAAGCAATAACCATTTTGATATGAAACCCAATAAGAGTATAATGAAAAGAAAATTATAAACCAGTTTCATTGTGAAGATTAAAAAAAAATTGTTAGCAAAATGAACCCAGCAATATAGTAAAATAATTTAAAATAATAACCAATTGGGATGGATCCAGAAACACGAGAGGTGGTTAAATATTAGAAAATTATTCACATAAAAAAACGGATGTTCCTTCTCACTTCAATTATTGAACATCGTTCTGGCTCTTTTAGTGGATGCAAACAAAACGTACAGTTGTTTAAAGTTTGAAGATGATATGACTACATATCAGAAAAATCCAAGATTTCAACCTAAAAGCTGTTACCAAAAAAGAAAATACAAATAAGTAGGCTGGAATAAAATTAATATACAAAAATTGATGGCTTTCACATTTGCAAACAATAACCACCTAGAAAGAATAATGGAATAAATGCTGTAAAATCAATAGCAATTAAAATACAAAATATCTAAGAATAAACATACAAGAAATTCACAAGATTTAAATAAAGAAAAGTTTTAAATGCTCTTGACAGACTCTAAAAGGTGAACAAATAAAAGCATACCATATTCCTAGATAGGAAGATTACACATCATAGAAATGTTATTTCTCCTTAAATTTATCTATGAATGTAGGGTAATCTTAACTCCAAAATTTATATGGAGCAATAAACAAGCAAGAATATCCAGGAAAAAAAATCTGAGGAAAAAAATCAGAGTATTGAAAGGGACTGGCCCGAGGAAGCATGAAAACATTATGAAGCCACAATAACTAAAGCACTGTGGTAGCAGCACATGAAGAGATAATCAGTGGCTTAGAACAGAAGTGCAAAAATGAACCCAAATGCATACAAAGATTTAGTATTATTAAAGAGCATCTTAAATCAGTAAGGAAAAGATAGCTTAGGCAATAAGGACAACTATTTAGCTGTTTGGAAAACTGGATCCCCCTTATACTTAGATAAACTCCCAAAAAGATGAAGGAATTTACAAAACATAAAAGTGTTAGAAGGAACCATTTGCAAATTCTTTTAGAATCTCAAATTGGGGAAGATATGTAAAACTATGACACAACATCTAAAGAGAAAGTTGATAAAAAGACAAACTAGGCAAAGACAATTACAACTAATAATATAAAAAGGAAAGGTTTTTCAAGTATGTGAAATATAGGAAAAGTCTGGTCAGAGCATTGACGTGTCTCTTCTGTAACATCTTTGTGGAAACAATGTGCTAATTACTTTTGCCTTACTGATAGGTGAAAAATAATATTTCCGTGTAACTTAAGCTCATGCTACATATTTTTAATTTAAATTATCTGTATTTATTTCAAGGAAAAAAAGGCTACTTTCCATAGTTTCTGTTGCAGGTGTAAACAAAGTTTTGATTTCAGTGGAAATACCCCCAAAATTGAAGTTTAACTGAGCTGGGTCCAAATCTCACTCTGCACTTCATCAATATGTGTCTTTGCATAAATTACTTACTGTTACTGAGCTTGAGCATCTCTATCTGTAAGGAGTGCTAGTAATATCTACTGTGAACCCTGTGACGGTTGTCGTTAAAAAAAAAATGAGACAACATTTGTGAAGTTCTGGGCACAGAGTAGGGATTTGACAGGTATTATTTTTTCGCTCCTTTCCTTGCCCTCACACCTAAAGAAGTTACACTTCCTCAAGCTGATCTGGATGGAGAACACTTTAAAAACACCTCAGAGTCGCAGAATGTTCTAAGGAGGAAGGAGTGAAAGAAACAGCTAATAGATCCCTTTCCTTTTACAAAGGGTAAAACTGAGGCCCTTCAGGGATGTTCCTAGGAGAACATCCACGAAGATGTGAATGAGTAATGACAGTTTTCTCCCATCCTCCAGAAATTATCAAAACCACAAGTCACTCCAAAAACCCCAAACTCCAAACCTCAATAGGGCTTTTGGCTGGTTTTACCATGTCCCATGAAATCCTATAAATCAGCCTCCTCCACAAACTATCCAAGGTGGCAATCCAAAAGTTAAAAAACAGTCACAATTTCTTTGCTAGCCTGTGTCTTTTCTAGAACTGCATAAACAAGTTTAGAAGAGTTAATGCTAAGAATGTCTTTTGGACACAGCACAAGGGCTCCACCTTCAGCTCTCAGACTGAAGAGGAATTCTTCAAAAATGCTGCTGAGTCCTCGAAAAGTAGATCTGAAATATAATGTTTTCTCATGAAATTGAAACCACACAACCTTTCACTTTTAAATATTTCAGTCCAGAATATTTATCTACTGTCCATAGGTGAAATGAAAAGTAAGAGTCTTATGATGTGCTATATTGATATTAAACAGACAAGATTTAAAATATATTACACTGTCTTTAAATTCTTCAGGATGCTTGTCTTGGTGTCATTTTCTTTACTGCTGCAGCAGAGTCTGATAAGATCTTTCATTCTAATTCTTCTATGGTTTCACTCCACTGGACTTATGGTCTTATAATAAAGAAAAAGGTTAATTCTTGCCCAGCAGGACTATCCATAAATTACCAACAATTTTTGAATATCCCACTAAATATATGCCAGTTTTTGAAGGGAAATTTTATCTGGACAAAGGAAAGCAAAATTCAATTCTATGAAAGGGCATTACTTGGAACTTGAAGATTGATATCTACCAATGGGTAATGGTAAGGAATATCAGTTTATTAAAAAAAAAGCAAACTACCAAAAGATATCCCCATCATTCCACAGAATGAAACTCCCAAATCTAAATTGAATTCTAAAGTAGTTTATATAATTACCTAACAGAGTGGACTAATCTTCCACCACATACTTTATGGTAATCTATTAAAGAAAGGTGACAAAGTGCCCGCTTCTTTACAAACTGTGGCATGTAGAAGGGATATTAGTCATTTTTCTACATTAAAAGGTATCAGTAGATGCGGATTATACAAATACATACACAGACACTGAATCTTTCAAAATCCGATCATAAGAGTAAATTTGTTGCTAATTTCTCTCCATTTCTTTCTTCTTGCCTCAACTAAACTCAGATTTCTGAGTGTCAGTGAAAGGAAGTCATAGACATTCATGGTTATAGAACTGTGTCTAGGTAAGGAAAACTGGAAAATTAAACTTACGTGTTATATCCTGGAAAGTTTCTACATGCCTCCTAATGATGCCCAGAATTCTCATCTTTTTTGCCCTTAGGCTGTTTACAAGTCTGGAATCAGATGTTGCCACAGAGAAATGTGAGTTGTGTGTGTCCCAGAGACCCTGAAATGGGGTTACAGCACCACCAGAGCAAGGATTCAAACTTCTGTTTTTCAACACCAGAAAAGTTTCCAAATCTTAGGCGGTTCCAGGATGTAATGGTGAGAACTCTGGACTCTGAATCCAAAGTTTCCAAGTCCTTGGCCATATAAAATCTCCTTCGTAAGAGTGAACAGTTAAAATTTGTAGAGCAATTGATATGTGCCTAGATTCTTGGTAAATATTTTCCATGTTTTTAATTTTCATAATGATCCAATGACTTAGTTTTCTTTTTTCTTTTTCTTTAATTGAAGTGTAGTTGATGTACAATATTATATGTTACAGGTGTACAATATAGTGATAAGTAATTTTTAAAGATTAAACTCCATTAGAGTTATTATAAAATATTGGCTATATTCCCTGTGTTGTACAGTCTATCTTCAGAGCTTATTTTATACATAATACTTTGTACATTTCTTTCATCCTTTGTTCTATCATTAAGAAAACCAAGTTTTAAAGAAATTAAGCTAAGCAAGCCCAAACTCTTACTCCCCATGCTCTATACACAAATCACCCACAATAACCCTGGACTTAGATGAGTATCCAATTATATTCATTAAATACTTTTTAATAAATTTCTATTTGACAGACATTATGCCTGATGAAAATGAAGCACAGAAATGTTAAGGGGCTTGCCTAAGATCTCAGAGCAATTTCACAAATGCTAGGACTAGAGCTTGTGCGCTGAATCTCAGTCCTGAAGAGTAAACACGATGATATGATGAAAGACTCCAGGCTCTGGAAGCAGACATGTCCACATTCAAATCACAGATCCACCATACACTAGCTGTGTAACCTAGTTGAAGTTACCCACTATTTCTTTTCAGTGATTTGGGAATAATAATAGCTTGCCAAACTGTTACATGTATTGAAGCTACTATATAAAAAGGGTCTAGTACAAAGTATATATGCAAGTACTATTACTTTTCATTCCATGGAAACTAAGATCTCTTAGGTCATTTGCCCACAGTGAACAACTGTCCCAGGTCACCTCAACTGTTAGTGACCTTGGTTTTCCCACTTGCCCCAAACATGAGAAATTTAACATCCTAGATGAATGAGCCTGGAGCATGGTTGTCCCCAAGGTCCCTTACTGTAGCCTCTCCTCTTCTTCCTCATCTTCTTCTCCCTCCTCCTTTCTCTCTCTCTCTCTCTCTCTCTCTCTCTCTCTCACACACACACACACACACAGTGTCCCAAATGCAAGAAAAAACAGTAAGATTACATTGTTTCACTCAATGGAAGCAACAGAATAAACACAAACTCTACAGAAGGATGCCTGATTCAAGTATTGCTATCTTTTTGAAGATTAAAAAAATGCCTCCGAGACCTTCAAGATGGCGGAGCAGTAAGATGTGGAGATCACCTTCCTCCCCACAAATACATCAGAAATACATCTACATGTGGAACAACTCCTACAGAGCACCTGCTGAACGCTGGCAGAAGACCTCAGACTTCCCAAAAGGCAAGAAACTCCCATGTACCTGGGTAGGGCAAAAGAAAAAAGAGAGACAAAAGAATAGGGATGAGACCTGCACCTCTGGGAACGAACTGTGAGGGAGGAAAGGTTTCCACACACTAGGAAGCCCCTTCGTGGGCAGAGACGGGGGGTGGGGGTGGCAGGGGGGAAGCTTCGGAGCAACGGAGGAGAGCACAGCAACAGGGGTGCAGAGGGCAAAGCGGAGAGATTCTCGCACAGAGGATGGGTGCCGACGGGCACTCACCAGCCCGAGAGGCTTGTTTGCTCACCCGCCGGGGCGGGCGGGGCTGGGAGCTGAGGCTCGGGCTTCTGTCGGATCCCAGGGAGAGGACTGGGGTTGGCAGCGTGAACAAAGCCTGAAGGGGTTAGTGCGCCACGGCTAGCCAGGAGGGAGTCCGGGAAAAAGTCTGCAACTGCCTAAGAGGCAAGAGACCATTGCTTCGGGGCTCACGAGGAGAGGGGATTCAGAGCACTGCCCAAATAAAATGAGCTCCAGAGACGAGCACGAGCCGTGGCTATCAGCGCGGACCGCAGAGACGGGCATGAGATGCTAAGGCTGCTGCTGCCGCCACCAAGAAGCCTGTGTGCAAGCACAGGTCACTATCCACACCTCCCCTCCCGGGAGCCCGTACAGCCCGCTACTGCCAGGGTCCCGTGATCCCGGGACAACTTCACAGGAAGAACACAGGGCGCACCTCAGGCTGTTGCAACGTCACGCTGGCCTCTGCCGCCACAGGCTCGCCCCGCAATTCATACCCCTCCCTCACCCCCCCCCGAGTAAACCAGAGCCCCCTAATCAGCTGCTCCTTTAACCCCGTCCTGTCTGAGCAAAGAACAGACGCCCTCAGGCGACCTATGCGCAGAAGCAGGGCCAAATCCAAAGCTGAACCCCAGGAGCTGTGTGAACAAAGAAGAGAAAGGGAAATTGCTCCCAGCAGCCTCAGGAGCAGCGGATTAAATTTCCACAATCAACTTGATGTACCCTGCATCTGTGGAATACCTGAATAGACATCAAATATCCCAAAATTTAGGCGGTGGACTTTAGGAGCAACTGTAGATTTGGAGTTTGCAAATCCCTGCTCTAATTTGTTTCTGGTTTTATGTTTACCTTAGTTTACTATTTAGAGTTTATTATCATTGGTAGGTTTGTTTATTGATTTGGTTGCTCTCTTCTTTTATATATATTTATATATATATATATATATATTTCCTTTTTCTCTTCTTGTGAGAGTGTATGTGTATACTTCTTTGCATGCTTCTTTGTATGATTCTGCCTGTATAGCTTTTACAATTTCTCCCAGGGTTCTGTCTGTCCTTTTATTTTTCTTTTATTACATCTTTTTTTAATTTTTAATAATTTTTTATTTTAATAAATTTATTTTATTTATTTATATATTTTCTTTCTTTCTTTCTTTCTTTCTCCCTTTTCATCTGATGCATGTGGCTTACGGGGTCTTGTGCCCGGGCCAAGTGTCAGGCCTGTGCCTCTGAGGTGGGAGAGCTGATGTCAGGACACTGGTCCACCAGAGACCCCCCCAGCTCCATGTAATATCAAAAGGCAAAAGCTCTCCCAGAGATCTCCAACTCGACACTAAGACCCAGCTCCATTCAACAACCAGCAAGCTACAGTGCTAGACACCTATGCCAAATAACTGGCAAGACAGGACCACAACCACACCCATAAACAGAGAGGCTGCCTAAAATCATAATAAGGTAAGAGACACCCCAAAACAAACAAGCGGATGCGGTCCTGCCCACCAGAAAGACAAGATCCAGCCTCATCCACCAGAACACAAACAGTCCCCTCCACCAGGAAGCCTACACAACCCACTGAACCAATCTTAGCCACTGGGGACAGACACCAAAAACAATGGGAACTACGAACCTACAGACTGTGAAAAGGAGACACCAGACACAGTAAGTTAGGCATATAAAAAGACAGAGAAACACACAGCAGATGAAGGAGCAAGTTAAAACTAGACCACTAGACCAAACAAATGAAGAGGACATAGGCAGTCTACCTGAAAAAGAATTCAGAATAATGATAGTAAAGATGATCGAAAATCTTGGAAATACAATGGAGAAAATATAAGAAACGTTTAACAAGGACCTAGAAGAACTAAAGAGCAAACAAACAGAGATGAACAACACAATAAATGAAATTAAAAATTCTCCAGAAGGGATCAATTGCAGAATAACTGAGGCAGAAGAACAGATAAGTGACCTGGAAGATAAAATAGTGGAAATAAATACTGCAGAGCAGAATAAAGAAAAAAGAATGAAAAGAATTGAGGACAGTCACAGAGACCTCTGGGGCAACATTAAATGCACCAACATTCGAATTATAGGGGTCCAAGAGGAAAAAAAGAAAAAGAAAGGGACTGAGAAAATATTTGAAGAGATTATAGTTGAAACTTCCATAATATGGGAAAGGAAATAGTTACTCAAGTCCAGGAAGCACAGAGAGTCCCATACAGGATAAATCCAAAGAAAAACACGCCAAGACACATATTAACCAAACTATCAAAAATTAAATACAAAGAAAAAAATATTAAAAGCAGCAAGGGAAAAACAACAAATAACTCACAAGGGAAACCCCATAAGTTAACAGCTGATCTTTCAGCAGAAACTCTGCAGCCAGAAGGAGTGGCAGGACATATTTAAAGTGATGAAAGGGAAAAACCTACAACCAAGATTACTCTACCCAGCAAGAATCTCATTCAGGTTCGAGAGAGAAGTTAAAACCTTCACAGACAAGCAAAAGCTAAGAGAATTCAGCACCACCAAACCAGCTTTACAACAAATGCTAAAGGAACTTCTCTAGGCAGAAAACACAAGAGAAGGAAAACACCTACAATAACAAACCCAAAACAATTAAGAAAATGGTAATAGGAACATACGTATCAATAATTACCTTAAATGTAAATGGATTAAATGCTCCAACCAAGACATAGACTGGCTGAATGGATACAAAAACAAGACCATATATATGCTGTCTACAAGAGACCCATTTCAGACCTAGGGACACATACAGACTGAAAGTGAGGGGATGGAAAAAGATATTCCATGCAAATGGATATCAAAAGAAAGCTGGAGTAGCAATTCTCATATCAGACAAAATAGACTTTAAAATAAAGACTATTATAAGAGAAAAAGAAGAACACTACATAATGATCAAGGGATCGATCCAAGAAGAAGATATAACAATTGTAAATATTTATGCACCCAACATAGGAGCACCTCAATACATAAGGCAAATACTAACAGCCATAAAAAGGGAAATCGACAGTAACACAATCATAGTAGGGTACTTTAACACCTCACTTTCACCAATGGACAGATCATACAAAATGAAAATAAGTAAGGAAACACAAGCTTTAAATGATACATTACACAAGATGGACTTAATTGGCATTTATAGGACATTCCATCCAAAAACAACAGAATACACTTTCTTCTCAAGTGCTCAAGGAACATTCTCCAGGATAGATCATATCTTGGGTCACAAATCAAGCCTTGGTAAATTTAAGAAAACTGAAATCATATCAAGTATCTGTTCAGACCACAACGCTATGAAAATAGATATCAATTATAGGAAAAAATCTGTAAAAAATACAAACACATGGAGGTTAAACACTACGCTACTGAATAATAAAGAGATCACTGAAGAAATCTAAGAGGAAATGAAAAAATACCTAGAAACAAATGACAATGAAAACACAAAGACCCAAAACCTATGGGATGCAGCAAAAGCAGTTCTAAGAGGGAAGTTTATACCATTATAATCCTACTTTAAGAAACAAGAAACATCTCAAATAAACAACCTAACCTTAAACCTAAAGCAATTAGAGAAATAAGAACAAAAAACCCCAAAGTTAGCAGAATGAAAGAAATCATAGAGATCAGATCAGAAATAAATGAAAAAGAAATGAAGGAAATGATAGCAAAGATAAATAAAACTAAAAGCTTGTTCCTTGAGAAGTAAACAAAATTGATAAACCATTAGCCAAACTCATCAAGAAAAAAGGGAGAAGACTCAAATCAATAGAATTAGAAATGAAAAAGGAGAAGTAACAACTGACACTGAAGAAATACAGTGAGAGATTACTACAAGCAACTCTATGCCAATAAAATGGACAATCTGGAAGAAATAGACAAATTCTTATAAACACACAACCTTCCGAGACTGAATTAGGAAGAAATAGAAAATATGAACAGACCAATCACAAGCAATGAAATTGAAACTGTGATTAAAAATCTTCCAACAAACAAAAGCCCAGGACCAGATGGCGTCACAGGCGTATTCTATCAAACATTTAGAGAAGAGCTAACACCTATCCTTCTCAAACTCTTCCAAAATATAGCAGAGGGAGGAACACTCCCAAACTCATTCTACAAGGCCACCATCACCCTGATACCAAAACCAGACAAAGATGTCACAAAGAAAGAAAACTACAGGCCAATATCACTGATGAACATAGATGCAAAAATCCTCAACAAAATACTAGCAAATAGAATCCAACAGCACATTAAAAGGATCATACACCATGGTTAAGTGGGGTTTATCCCAGGAATGCAAGGATTCTTCAATATATGCAAATCAATCAATGTGATACACCATATTAACAACCTGAAGAAAAAAAACCCATATGATCATCTCAGTGGATGCAGAAAAAGCATTTGACCAAATTCAACACCGATTTATGATAAAAACCCTCCAGAAAGTAGGCATAGAGAGAACTTTCCTCAACAAAATAAAGGCCATATATGACAAACACACAGCCAACATTGTCCTCAATGGTGAAAAACTAAAAGCATTTCCACTAAGACAGGAACAAGACAATGATGCCCACTCTCACCACTATTATTCAACAGAGTTTTGGAAGTTTTAGCCACAGCAATCAGAGATGAAAAAGAAATAAATGGAATCCAAATCGGAAAAGAAGAAGTAAAGCTGTCACCGTTTGCAGATGACATGATACTGTGCGTAGAGAACCCTAAGGATGCTACCAGAAAACTACTAGAGCTAATCAATGAATTTGGTAAAGTAGCAGGATACAAAATTAATGCACAGAAATCTCTGGCATTCCTATACACTAATGATGGAAAATCTGAAAGAGAAATTGGGGAAACACTCCCATTTATCATGGCAACCAAAAGAACAAAATACCTGGGAATAAACCTACCTAAGGAGACAAAGACATGTATGCAGAAAACTATAAGACACTGATGAAAGAAATTAAAGGTGATACAAACAGATGGAGAGATATACCATGTTCTTGGATTGGAAGAATCAACATTGTGAAAATGACTCTACTACCGAAAACAATCTACAGATTCAATGCAATCCCTATGAAACTACCCATGGCACTTTTCACAGAACTAGAACAAAAAATATCACAATTTGTATGGAAACACAAAAGACCCCGAGTGGCCAAAGCCATCCTGAGAAAGTAAAACAGAGCTGGAGGAATCAGGCTCCTGGACTTCTGACTATACTACAAAGCTACAGTAATCAAGACAGTATGGTACTGCCACAAAAACAGAAATATAGAGCAATGGAACAGGATAGAAAGCCCAGAGATAAACCCACACACATATGGTCACTTTATTTTTTATAAAGGAGGAAAGAATAGACAATGGAGAAAGGACAGCCTCTTCAATGGGTGGTGCTGAGAAAACTGGACAGCTACATGTAAAATAATGAATTAGAATACTCCCTAACACAATACAGAAAAATAAACTCAAAATGGATTCAAGACCCAAATGTAAGGCCAGACACCATCAAACTCTTAGAGGAAAACATAGGCAGAACACTGTATGACATAAATCACAGCAAAATCCTTTCTTACCCACCTCCTAGAGAAATGGAAATAAAAACAAAAATAAACACATGGGACCTAGTGAAACTTCAAAGCTTTTGTACAGCAAAGGAAAACATAAACAAGACAAAAAGACAGCCCTCAGAATGGGAGAAAATATTTTCAAATGAAGCAACTGACCAAGGATTAATCTCCGAAGTTTACAGGCAGGTCATGCAGCTCAATATCAAAAAAAAAAAACAAAAAACAACGTAATCCAAAAATGGGCAGAGTACCTAAATAGACATTTCACTAGAGAAGATATACAGATTGCCAACAAGCACATGAGGTGATGCTCAGCATTGCTAGTCATTGGAGAAGTGCAGGTCAGGGCTATGATGAGTTATCACCTCATGCCAGTTGGAATGGCCATCATCAAAAAAACCTACAAACAATAAATGCTGGAGAGGGTGTGGAGAAAAGTGAACCCTCTTGCACTGTTGGTGGGAATGTAGATTGATACAGCCACTGTGGAGAACGGTGTGGAGGTTCCTTAAAAAACTAGAATTGGAACTACCATATGACCCAGCAATCCCGCTACTGGGCATATACCCTGAGAAAACCATAATTCAAAACAGTCATGTACCACAATGTTCATTGCAGCTATATTTACAATAGCCAGGACATGGAAGCAACCTAAGTGTCCATCGACAGATGAATGGATAAAGAAGATGTGGCACATATATATGATGGAATACTACTGAGCCATAAAAAGAAGCGAAATTGAGTTATTTGTAGTGGGGTGGATGGATCTAGAGACTGTCATACAGAGTGAAGTGGGTCAGAAAGAGAAAACAGAAGCCATATGCTAACACATATATATGGAATCTAAAAAAATTAAAATAAAACTGGTTCTGAAGAACATAGGGGCAGGACTGGAATAAAGAGCCAGCCATAGAGAATGGACTTGAGGACATGGGGAAGGGGAAAGGTAAGCTGGGACGAAGTGAGAGAGTGGCATGGACATATATACACTACCAAATGTAAAATAGAGAGCTAGTGGGAAGCAGTTGCATATAGCACAGGGAGATCAGCTCGCTGCTGTGTGACCACCTAGAGGGGTGGGATAGGGAGGGTGGGAGGGAGACGCAAGAGGGAGGGGATATGGGGATATATGTATACGTATAGCTTATTCACTTTGTTATACAGCAGAAACTAACACACCATTGTAAAGTAATCATACTCCAATAAAGAGGTTAAAAAAAAAACAAAAACCTCACAACAACAAATAATTACCCTTAGGCTAATTATTTCAATTGAAAAAAATGGAAAGTTATGATATTAATGCCTTTTAAAGTTCTCTCCTCACTAGCTTCATGCCAGATTTGGGAAACAGCCACATCTACAAAGGTCCTTTTATAAAATAAGAAAAAGATTCAGGAGTTAGTAGTAAGATTTTCATTACTGAGACAGTATAAAGGAAGAGCTATTTACCACCCTGAAATCCATCACCAAGACCATTCTTTAGCAGAAAAGCTTTGGATTACATTAAAAATTCATTTTCTTTCCACATCATGGCTCATCAAATCTTAGCGCAGGAAGAGACCATAGAGATTATCTAGCTATGCTAGAACCTGCCTAACTTTTGTCCTTTTGTCCCTCTTCTCTGAGAATTAACTCCCTCCAAATACTGGAGTGGACCTCTCAGCGGTGTTTGTAATAAATGATTCTTCCCTACCTGTTCACAGGCATAGATTTCCCTGAACCGACATGGGAGAATCAGATTAGACTTGAACCTCAACCATGCTAATTAGCCTCTGGAATTAAACTAGAAGCTAGAGAAGCCATTTTTGATCATGTACATACCAACTCAGGGAAAGGAGTCCATAGTATTGGAAGAAAAAAAAAAAGAAAAAGCAATTTATGAAGAGAATGTATGTGGAATGAAAGAGATAAGGGAAAAGAGGAAAAAAAGAAAGAAGAAAGTAACCTCCTCAGATCTTGACCATTTTCCAGTTGCAGGTATTAATATTTCATGAAAACAAACTCTACTTTCTGCCCTTGATTTCAATGCTAACTCATGATTCATTACAGCCACTTCTTTCACCCTTATAGTTTCTGTTTCTATCCACCAAATAATCCCTCACTAAAATAGTAGACCAATGCTATCTTCCACTGACATTTTACAGATCAGAGAGAGGCCCAGAAGGGCAATGTCCCTGCTCATTGTCACACACATAATTAGCAGAACCAAATTCAGTTTTTCTGTTTACAACTCAAGTCCTCTTTCTGCAACACTAATTTCCATTTAATTCCCTAAAATACTAACATAAAAAGTATGATTAAACCCAAATACCATATTTCATAAAACCTCAGATCCATCAATTGTATGATACATTAAACATTACAAATTAAAATATGACATATTGCTAAGATGCCAATGATAGTAAGAGACATTCATATTTCATATATATTAACATGTGAAATAAAATGCTCACTTGAGAAGTTGTGAAAATAGTAATATAAGGGATTAGGTGCAAGTATAAATGTATTAGTTGTGGCCCCTGTTTGGGAAGAATTGGCTTTAAGGTTTCAAGTAGGAAAATGAAAATTCTGGAATTAATTCCTATTTTGAAACCCACTCATATTGCCAACAGTGGAGAGTCTTCAGGTCCAGAATGTTTCAAAGATGGATAGAAAAGGCACTTTCAAATCCTGTCTTGATTTCCAAATCCCCCATTTTGTTGATGTCAAAGTCCTAACACTGTGCTATGCACTGAAATAGGAGAAATTGAGGTAGGAAGAGAATATGAGGAAAGAGAGAGAAAAAGTAGAAACCCCATGTCTAGCCCTCATGTGTTATTCTTTAATCAGTAACATTTATTACGTCCCCAATCTGGCTCAGGCACCATTTCAATAGTGGGCCTATAGCACAGAACAAGAGATGAAAAGTCAGTCTTAGAGCCAATTTTGTAGTAGAGGAAACAGATGATAAATAACAAAATAAAATTAAAATGTCATAGAAAAATAGTAAGTAGTATATGTGCTCAAGAAAAATAAAGCATAGTAAGGAGTCACTCCCTCCAGAAACATATAGTTTAGAAATGAGTTTCACATGCATGAAATAATTTTGCAGATCCTTTGAGAAGCAGGTGATGAATGGGAATTGTTTGGACACTTAGTATACCAGAATTCAGAGATACTCTCCCAAAGGTTCCCTTTACCCTTAGACTTTGATCTACCAACCCCATCATTTCATGACTCTGCAAAAGTCTTGATTCAAAAATCTGGTACTTGGTAAGAAACAGCTGCTGAGGTTATCAACCTAACAAGTAGGAATCAGTTGCACATAAACTCTACTCCTAATTTCTATGGGTACCCATGACCAGTCACTCTAGCATTTCTTGCTCTATAACTGAACCTTCAAATATTCGGTAAGGCAAGCTTTTGCATATGTATCTATGCATTCACTGTCTCAAAATCAGTGTCACTGTGGTCTACTTCATGTCACATGGTGCTTTCCTTACTGGTAATACCATCTCTTCCTAACTGGTTCTCCAGAAGGTTCTCTCCATTATCACTCAGAGCAACTTATGCAACTCTCAGGGCAGCAGCCTGAAGCTAAGTCACACATCTGTCATCACACCACCTGCCCCAGGTTTAGCAAAGATTACTTAATTGTCAATTATGGAGAAAACAAAAATTTAAACTTCTCAAAGAGACTGAAAGCTCTTTCCAGAAGCATTTAAAAATATTTTTTTCGGGCTTCCCTGGTGGCGCAGTGGTTGAGAGTCCGCCTGCCGATGCAGGGGACACGGGTTCGTGCCCCGGTCCAGGAAGATCCCACGTGCCGCGGAGTTGCTGGGCCTGTAAGCCATGGCCGCTGAGCCTGTGCTCCGCAACGGGAGAGGCCACAGTGAGAGGCCCATATACCGCAAAAATAAAAAATAAAAAAAATATATTTTTTTTTCGATTTAAAAATATCACATTAACATTTATTAATTTCCAAAACCTCAAGCAACAGAGACAATGAAATAGCATTCATGTTCCCCTAATTTTCCAATCTCCAAAGAAAATTACTCTTACCAGTTCGATGTGTATTCCTGTACAGTGATTCTGTACATTGTTTATTAACACATATATAAACATAAATGGGATTTTTTTATATGCATAATCTTCTGTAACCCATTTGTTCACTCAAACATTAACTGTAGATACCTTTTTCAGTAAGTAAATACAGACGTTTTAGTAGGTACATAGAAGTTAATTGTATGGGGATATTGTAATCCATTAAACTATTGCCATATTGATGAGAGTTTAAGTTCTTTCCAATTTTCACACATATAATGATGCTAGAAAGAACATTTACTGTATTTGCTTGCTTGATGTATTCCTGAAGTTTTAACTTCTAGATAAAAGGAAATGTACATTTTACATTTATCAAGACAGTATATGACTATGAAAATGACTGTACTAATGTGTATACCGCTGTCATTATAACAGATTGCCTATTGTCCCATACCTGCACCCACATTGGTTATTATCAGTCATTTTCATATTTAATTATCTGATCATTGAAAAAGAATTATATCATTACAATGCTTCCCAAAAAATCATGGTATTCTTCACAAAAATTATTCCTTTTAAATTAAAAAAAAATTTACCCTTACAAATAGCATATGTTCATGGCAGAAGATTTAGAAAATAAAGATTTACAAGAAAATAAAATATCAAGGGACTTCTGCTGCAGCTAAGACAGAGAAGCTGATAAAGGTTCTCTCTCCTACTGATTTACAACTAAAGATTCTGAATAGAATGCAAAATGCACCACCTGAGGACTCTGAAAAGAAAAAAAAATAGCTGGTGGATTGAGGACTAAAATCAGAATTTAAATAATTGTCTGCAAAGTGGGAGGCACCAGGCACGAGGAACTTCCTAACAGTAGAGAAAGCTAAAAGTCTGAAGAAAATATTTAAATCTTTCTGATCAGAGGTGCAGGGAAAAGAGAACCCTGGGATCCAGGGAGTATGGGGGAAATCTCAGGGGAGACAGCTAAGGAGATTCCTCTAATTTTGTGTATGAAGTCACATAATTTCTGGACTTGTCTTCAAGGCGTGCACAAACAGAACAGACCCAAAGAAAAGAGCAAAGGCTTCAAGAAGTGAACTACCATATAAACCTTTGCCCAAGTCCAAGACTAACCCCAAGAGGCACATGTGCCAGGCTGATCCAAAGAGCACAGCAAAGGCTTAAAATCCAATCTGACCTTGGAAACACCACCATCAGGAGTTCAGAACTTGTGATCTGAATGTAGTGAGGTTTAATTGCCTGCTTGAACAAAAAAATAACACTCTGAGGAAGATTTAATAGGACGCAAAGTCTATCAACACAATATTCAAATCATCCAGGATACCATCCAAGATTAGATTATTCGATATACAAAGAACCAAAATTATCTGACCAATACTCAAGAGAATAGACAGCCAACAGATAACAAGCCTGAGGTGACCAGATGTTGGAATTATGAAAGACTTTTTTTTTTTTTTTTTTTTTGGTGGTACGCGGGCCTCTCACTGCTCTGGCCTCTCCCGCTGCGGAGCACAGGCTCCGGACGCGCAGGCTCAGCGGCCATGGCTCACGGGCCCAGCCGCTCCGCGGCACATGGGATCCTCCCAGATCGGGGCACGAACCCGCATCCCCTGCATCGGCAGGCAGACTCTCAACCACTGCGCCACCAGGGAAGCCCATCAAAGACTTTTAAAGTAGCTATTATAACAATCTTCCATGAGGCAAAGGTAAACACTACTGAAATTAAGAGAAAGATAAAAGTTCTCAGAAGCAAAATTAAAACTATAAAAAAAAACAAATGATAATTTTAGAACTTAAAAATACAATAACTTAAGTTTTAAAAATTCATTGCAGGGGCTCAATAGCAGAATGGATATGAAAGAGGAAAGAGCCAGGGAAATTAAAGATAGAGCAATAGAAAGTATGCAATCTAAAGAA
Source organism: Stenella coeruleoalba (assembly GCF_951394435.1). Lineage (NCBI taxonomy): Eukaryota > Metazoa > Chordata > Mammalia > Artiodactyla > Delphinidae > Stenella > Stenella coeruleoalba. Next base: position 139,239,285 of record NC_137148.1, read on the forward strand.
CAGAAAGAAAAAGATTGAAAAAATAGAGACTCCAAACTGTAGGACAATATCAAAAGATCTCACATGTTACTACAGTCCCAGGAAAAAGGAAAAAGAAATGGGTGTAGAAAAGTATCATTAAGAATCCTGTTATCCGTAGTCAATATTTGATATACACTCTTCTAGGCTTTTTTCCATTTCCATAAACACACACACACAAACACAAATACACACACACACACTCTACAAGGGATAAGAGAGTACTTGCTGCTGATGAAATGTTTTTTCCTTTAATAATACATTGTGAGTGTTTGTATATTTCAATAAACGTACATCTGCATAATAATTTTTAATAGCTGGCTAATAGTTCATTAAATAATGGAGCCATAATTGTGTTATTCAGTAACCTGCCACTGCTTATTTAGTTTTTTCCCTCTTTTTTAACTATTATAAAAACTCTGCACTTATCCTTATTGCTAAATCATTGTCACCTCCTTATTATTTTCTTCATTTATATTCCTAAAAATAAAATTGCTGCTTAAGAGGTATTCATTCAACCAATATTCAGTCAACAAATATTTATTGAGCATTTAGTATAAAGTAGGCACTGCCAATATGTGGAAGTACTTTCTCTGAACCCTTGCCAATTCTAAATATAATCAACAACAGTTAGTCAATCCTGCATGACAAAGTTCAAAAATATGCATATCTTTAGCTTCAATGGCACAAGAAAATTTGGTCTCAAGGGGACACTGTTGGTGCAAGATCAAATCTCCAAAAAATTCTTTAAAAGTCAAGAATCAAACCAGTAAATACTAAAAATACAGGAAACACGTTGATACACTTTTTTGCATATTCTTTTCCTTAAATAGTATGAAGCAGCTTCAAAACTGGCTCATGTCAGAGCTACCCATTTTGTCTCAATCAGCACACTGGTGATCCATATACTTTAAGACAGCCTCGGTGTTACATCAGTGTTACAATTATCTAACTGGCTGTAATTATTTCATCATTTCTGCCAAACAACCAAATTCTACAAATTTTAAGATTGCTTTCTAAAGGTTCTATAAAAGGGCATTGAAAATATCTTGTTGTTATTATTACTACCTAAAAGTTGATTCCCAAGAAGGTAATCCATTCTTCTGTATTTTTTAAGAACTAAACTGTATGAAGATAAAATGATAGTGGGAGAAGAGCGTGAAACATATTATTAATGTGTGATGATACTACCCCTTAGTTGGGACAATAATGCTCAACTATTTTGGTGTCACTCCTTCCTTTGTGACCTTACTTTATCTTGGATATATCACTAGTACAGCACGTATTAAACAATTATCAGATGATATTCTTTGAAGTCTGTCTCTCCTAGTGTACACTGAACCCTATGAGGGCAGGAAATGAATCTTATTCATTTTTATATCCCCACCAGTTAACTCAGAAAATGCTCAGTATATGTATGCTAATTTTTTAAACATATTTTGGTCTCCTCCCTCCCTGTAAATCCAGAAGATATTCCACTTAAAAATAAAATGAATTAAAACAATGTATGGTTGCCAGATAAAATACAGAATACCCAGTTAAATTTGGATTCAGAAGACATTTTTTTAGGAACAAGTATGTCCTAAATACTGCATGTTTATCTGAAATTCAAATTTAACTGGACGTCTCATGTTTTTGTTCACTGAATCTGCCAGTTGAAATAACTGGAGATTTCCTAGAATATCACTCAGACCACAGCAAAAGTTTCTCTCTGATCTAGGAAGTAAGGGTTCCAAAAATCTCCATAATTGGAATGCAGGACTTTTCATCTCACATGGGGCTAGATAAACCACCTTATCAGGAATGCTGTGTTGCTTAGTCTGGACAATGTCACTTCTAAGTCTCTACCTTTTTGCACATTATCACTGTGTCCCTGTGCTTTAGTTTCTGAGTCCTTTTTGCTAGCAAAAAATAGAAAAGTTTTGTATTTGATTGATTCATCTCCACCAGTGAATCTCGTGGCTTTGAACCATCCATCTCTCCACGGCAGGTTCCCTACCTTGCTCTGGAACAAGACCCTGGTGGGTCCTCCCAAGGGAGATCCTTTGGGAAAGAGCTGTGTGAAGATCACAGAAGCTGCATTAGTGCACAGCCAGGCTTCATCTCAGAAGCTATTTTGTAAGCATGGATTTACTCCCCGCAGATAATTCTTGCTCAGTTACCTTCCCCAAATCCCCAGCTGCTGCCAAGGTGAATGCAGGCCCTGACTCTGGCTGTTGATTCTTATTAATTCAGCCAATCAATGATCTTGTATCATAAAGTATCTGTTTTTAATGTAACCTATTTGATGAGGCTGTATTAATTTAGGAGAAATATGCACTGGTATTCTGGCACGCACTTTTCCTAATTATCTTACAACTCTCATTCAGCAGTGAAAGTAGTCTCTGGTCATCACAGTTAATACAGGCCCATAGCTCTTAGTTAATTGATCTCCACCAGTCACCTGACCTTTTCTTGCTCTCAGCTGCATAAACATGATTGCACTATCTATGCAGTCCCTGGTGAATGCATAATTTGAGCGTGGGTGTGAATGTTTTAGCAAAATCTCCTGCTTCAGAGCAACAAGATAGCACTGTATTCTGGTACGTTTCTTTAAGTGGATGGTAACAAGATTGGAAAGACAAGGCTGTGAAAGGAAAAGTTACACAATAACAGGAGCAAGGTAAGGAGACAGCTTCTGAGGATACACAGATTCTCCATCAAAAGCAGAAAAAGGCATGAAATTCTCCATGTCTTCACTCCTAGTGCTCTTGAGCTCTACAATGCCTCTCCTACACTTTCAACCTTTCTCTTAAAAACTGTGTGGAGTGCCTAGTCAAATTATTAATTTCTCCTCTACATTCCCATTCACTGTATTCATTCATTCATTAAATAAGTACCTACTAGACACCAAACACTATGAAAGGTACTGGAGATAAACCTGCAAATCAAACAGAAATAGTCCCTTCTCTCATGGAGCTTCAGTGCAGTCAATGACACAGGCAAACAAGTTAATTAAAACCAATAATTATAAATTGTTAAAATGCTAGGAATAAAAAAAATTTAATTAAAAAAAATTTTTTTAAACAGGGTGCTCTGACAGAAAATGACCAGGAGGAACCAACTTTTGTAAAAGTATTCAGGGAATGGCTCTCTGAGGAGGTGATATAGGGGCTAAGACCTGAATGACCACAAGGAATCAGCCCTTCTAGGTACTAAGACAGAACAATCCAGCACAGGAACAGCAAATACAAAGGTCCTTGGGGCAGGAATAAGCTTGGTATGTATCCCAGCGAGGCTAGAGTATCTGAAGAAGAGGAGAGAGGCTAAGAATATGACCCTTTATTAAGCCCTTCTGCCTTTGGAATCTGGGCTGTAAATGGCTGTCTGTCTGTCTCCTTCCACTTCTCTCAGTGGATAATAAACTACTTAAGGGCAGAAGTGATACAGTATTCATTTTTCATTACCCACAACTTCGAGTGTGACACCTTGTATAAAATAGATGGCCAAGAAATGTTAGTTGAATTTACTTGTATTTATTTAAATGCACTATGAATTCCAAATCTATCTGTAAATAGAGAAAGCTACTTGGTTGCTGAAAAACTTGCTAATTATAATAGTTAATATTTATTGAACGGTTATTTACCAGACACTGTTCTAAGGTGCCTATACATATTCATTTATTTAAGGCTTACAAAAACACGATGAGTAGATATTATATTTGTTTCCATTGTAAAGATGAGAACCTGAACAGCAGATAGGTCAATAAATTAAAATTGAGAATATAGTAAGTGTCCAAGCCAGGATATGAATCTAGGCTTCACAGTATGTCCTTAATCATGATGTTAATGATCCTAGTAGGCTAAATGTGTCTTGGAAAACTAATTAAGCCATTGAGATACATCAGTATTTAACACTCTGGGATTTAAGTCAGATGTTCCATGACACAGATGGAACATACTTATCCTGAATATGTATTTGAATATATTTGAACTATACCTTTTAATAAATTTCCATCTCTGCTTCCTCGGTTATAAGAAAGGATTATCTAGTCTTTCTTCAAATGCTTTGAGTGTTGCCATAGAAACTGCTTTTCCTTAAGTTTGCAAGGTGGCTCTCTCAGTAAGACACTCAGCTGTAGGAACAGTAGATCACTACAGTTCTATCCACAATGGCAACACCAAGGATTGGCTTGGGGAAATCTTCAATTTTTCCCAATATTGTCTATCTTTTTCTCTTCCTCTTCCCCCAAACCAATTCAAATACAGAATCTAAATAAAATTAGTGTGCTTGCTATGGAGACTTTATTTTATGACAACTCTCTAACTACCTCTTCTTCCAACAACCTGCTTGCTCCCCCTAAAATAATCTTAAATAAAGCTCTGGCATATCCACTGCCCGTTGGTGAGGAGGAAGCACTATCTCTCAGAGGACTCCTATTCCTTGGGTATCACCTTCTCTTAGGACTTTTTCCTAAGACATAGGTCATAGGCCAAGGCAAATGGAAAACATATTAATGGTGTTCAGAAAAGCAGGAATGTAAAGTTTTCTGGAAAGAAATGAGAAGTACTGAAGTTTTGGCAAAGCAACTCACCTGTCCTTAGAACGTACATCTTATTCATCTTCTTATCCACAGCATCTAGTATAGTTCCTAGTACCAGTTAAGTGCCCAATAAATGTTGCATTAATGTATGATGTCTCTGGTCCTTTGGGAGACAAATATATGAGGTACAGATGATAGGAAAGATACAGGCAATTCATAAGGCTATTTCCCTGATGACTCTAGTCACAGCCATCCCTAAGTCCTTGCGCACAGATTGCCAGACTTGCCCAATCGACATCCAAGATTATCTTTGCAATTACTTTGAAACGTTTTTATTTTGTAATCAAGCAAGTTAACCATGCACTGACATATTTTATTTATTTTTATTTAGGTTTATGTACTATCTCTCCAAGTGGCCACATTTTAGAGGCTCCATAATATTCAGTTAGTAGCTGATAAATACAGAGAGACGGAGAGCTTCCTGAGGGACCTTGTTCTTGCAGTAAATGCCATTTTGTCACACAAGCTGGGAAATTTCCACAGAAATCTTTCATTCACTCTTCACTCAAGAAACCTTGGAAAGGAAGGGGAGAGAGGGAAAAAGGATAGAAGAAAGAGAGAAAGAAATTGGAAGCAGTTTTCATATAGGAAGGAGGAAGTTTAATGGGACTGAAAGAATATGAGTTTGGAGTAAGACAATCTGAGATATAATAACACAAGACCTTGGGCAATAATTGAACTATGTCTCTCTTTCCCTGAAACATGAATATTAATATCTTTCCCAGAAAATATAATAATACAAATTTCAAAGAGGCAGAACTCTTTGACTTGCAAGTGGGAGGAACACATCTAGCAGTAGCTAAAGCCTAGGAAGGAATGCTGGGGGTGCTCATAGAATACAAGGAGCTAAGGAAGGGGAAGGCACAGAGACCTCAGAGTCTCCTAAAGCTTGACAAATGTTGTAATCTGAAAACTACAGACTAAACATTGTAAGTTTAGATGGTTTCTATTATGATTTTCCATGCAGGGAGATGAGAAAGAAAAAAAAAACAAACAAAAACATAGACCTCATGTAGACAGCACAACTCTCTCAGCTCCATTGTAATCTGAAGTTACAAATGTTCTTATATACATGTTTATGTAGATCTAGGCTAGTTACCTCAGGAAGCCATTATATGTATGTCTCTTTCCAAGACACCTTTTCCTATGTTTAGAATTTTCTTATGATATAGGGTAGCCATGGGTAAGGCAACCTTGAGACACAAGGAAGACTGAGTGGGCCTGAGTGAATCTTCCCTGATTTCTTGCTGATTTGGCCTGGGGCTGCTATAGGGCCTCCTGGATGCTATCCTCAGACCCTGTTATGTGGCCCTCTCCACAATGTGACAGTTTGCTTTTCCAAGGCCAGTAGGAGACTCTCTCTCATTCTTTGAATCTCTCTTTTCAGAAATATCAAGACCACTTCTCCTCCTCTATTTTGGCCTCTGCTCCCATACTAACTGCTTAAGTAAGTTAAAAACGAGTCTTAAATCCAAACTGTGCAAGAAAAGATCTGATTGGTTCAGTTACTTGTCTGTGGCCACATGAGGCAAAACTTTTCCATTCCACTCCTCACCACAGAAGACTATCACATAGAACAGGGGTCCCCAAACGCCAGGCCGTGGATAGGAACCGGGCTGCACAGCAGGAGGTGAGCGACGGGCCAGTGAAGCTTCATCTGCTGCTCCCCATCACTGGCATTACCACCTGAACCATCCTAAACGCCCCCGACGCCCCCCCGCCCCACAGTCCGTGGGAAAATTGCCTTCCACAAAACTGGTACCTGGGGCCAAAAGGGTCGGGGACTGCTGACATAGAACACAGGCCATTGAATTGGTGACTTAGGATCAGGTGTTCATCTCGAGCCCAATTTCTTGTACTCAGGTGGTAGGGTAATGGAGATTTAATGTTAAAGAAACCACCTAGGATATGGATTGTGGCAGGCTTGGATTAATGTCTCCAACCAAAGGATAATTTCAGGTATAGCACTCAGTGTCTTTCTTAGTAGATGGTTTTTTCATTCATTATTTCTTTTTAGCTTGATATTCACAAAATTCTATCATGCGTATGGAGAAGGTATTCTATCCCTCATTTTAAAATAAGAAAACTTAAGTCCAACAAAACAAAGTCATCCACCCAAAGTAACCCAAAAGATAGTGTGAAAGCCTGGACCATATTCTGTGACTCTGAATTATTCTTTTGCTCTTTTTACTACATTACATAATCATTGTGGTCCTCCATTGCCTTATATTTTTATTATTCTTTAAAACAAAAACAAACAAACCTAAACTCTTTTGTTCTCACCATCTCAAAGACAACAATGACCAGAGGAGATAAAGATATCAATAAAGGGGGAGAGACAGTTGCTGCCTGAAGGCTGGTAGAAGGTAAGACAATCTTATAATCAGATCCTGCTCCAACTAGGATCAGTTGGTAGTGGATGCCTGTAGCTCCAGGTCAAGAACTTTAAAAGCACGTCTGGTTTCTCCTGCATGAAGGGAAAGTTTCCTGATAGATTAGTAATGTCTGGGGGGAGGAGAATATTTTGTGTTTGCTTAGTGATGTCTGCTATGTGCTGTGGAAATAACAGGGGAGAAAGAAAGAGATTATTTACCATGCCAGGTCCTTATGCCAACATCAGCCATTTGAGATTATGGCACAAAATTTATTATTCTGGTGTTTCTAGTAAAATGAGGGGAAATAATCTTTGAGAGCTGATCTCTGTGGGGACCTAAATTTATTGGGGGCTTCCTATAAATTCAAATGAAGTTAAAAAATGGAACTTTTCTTCTGAAGAGAAATTAAATATAAAATTTAGGGATTGTAATCTTTGACAAACTATGGCTGGCTTTGGTTAAAAGTACAAAATGAACAAGGATAATGATGATGATAATGGTAATAAAGATGATAACAATAGGTCATAATGCCTAAATATAAACATTCTCTACAGAGAAGAAAGCTGATAAAGGAAAACTAACCTGAAAGATTTATACAGACCTTCCAAAATATAAAGCATCTTTCAAACTTGTGAAAAAATAATATTCTGCAGCTGTTTTTCATCTCTAAAAGAGTGCTGAAGAGCTATAGGAAAATTAGAACATCACTCAATTTCCATTTTTAATTGAAAAAAATTTTAACTAAGACATATAACTGTCCTTGCACAAAAATAACACTGCAGATGCAAAATTTTCTAGATTCTAAATTTATTTTATGATTTCTAATTTGAGATGGTATTTGTTGTTATTGTTGTTTTTTCTTACTTTAAGGTTGTTTTCCACTATAGAGCATCATCCTAGAATATCTCTGCTTGGGGGGGAAAGTTAAGAGTCCATTTCAGATGATCAGTTTGAGAGTCATAGAAAACACAGGGATTTAGAAGCCTTCACTGTACCCAGATCAGCGGGAGGTTAGGAACAAGATAAGGTAGGAAAGTCTGGGAAACCAGGCAGCAATGTTCTGAACACTCCATGGCAGAAAGCAAACCTGAAGGCCACATCCCAAGGGCAACCAAATTACCTATGAGAGAACAAAACAAAACAAAAACAAATCAAATAGCACTGATTTTTATTTTCAGATAAAGTGCAATCTCATTGGAAAGCTATTTATCTCAAATAACAAAAATATAGAAAAATAAATTGACAATAAATCAAACTTGTTCATCTGGAAGAACTTCATGAGGACGAACTAAGAAAACTAACAGCCTATGTAGAAGACAATATATACATAAAAATAAAAATATATAATATATATTTATATATTTGGTTTTTATATAGGATGCTAGTAGGTTATATAGAGAGAATACATACTTCTTAGTGTATATGTATTACTTCTTAGTGTGTGTGTATATATACATATAAACACTAAGAAAAATTCTAAAATGTGTGTATGTATATATACTTGTAAGTATTCTAAGAAGACCTTCTGTAAAATAGAAGCAAAACTAAGCACAGTATTCATATGTCTTATTAAAAAATGTGGGACGTTTAAAATTGGGCTTGCCATTTCTCTGGCAGAAAAAGATAGTCAATTTAAGATTGAAAAGAAAAGTGGGCACTATGTATATATATCAAATGGAAAGTAAAAGAGAAATGAAGTAACTGAATCCAGGAATTTCCAATGGAGCTCACTGGAAAAAAAAAAAAAGTGAGAGAGAGAGAGAAGTCAGATGAACAACAGACTCTAAGCACACACGTGATAACAAACATGCAATGATGTATAGACTCACAGCCTCTCTCCCGAAGTTAGGTCTGACTCTGCATTGGGGGCGGGAAGGGTGGTCTGCGAGGCAAAATGTATGTCAGACAGGCCCAAGGCACACATTCTTGTGGATGCCTCTGCCTCGGGTGCCTTGCCTAGATCACGAGCCAGAGAGTCCCACCTTGCCTGGATCTCTCTGAACAGAGCCTCTATTCAGATCCCTAATCCACCGGTTCTCATTCACCCAAGCACCCTAGGCTCCATATTTAATCTCTGTAGTTTCAGGGCACAGTATGTTTCTCTTTGCCTCAGCGGATTGTTCTGGTCTCTAGACATTATCCTTAGTTATTTAGAGTTATTATGCCAGCCTGATCCCCCCAGCCACTGGTTACCCTCTAAAACTCACTTCCAGTCCCTTTGGCTCACAATCAATGAAATGCTACATGATACAGTAGAACGAAGTTTCCAAGTCAGACAGACCTTGGTCCATGCCTGTTCCTTCACAAACTGCTGTGTGAGTCTCAGCAAGTTGCTTCACCTCTCTGAGTTTCAGTTCCACACTTGTAGAATTATTGTCTAGATTTACAATAACTTCTAAAACACAATTCACTGGCACATCACATACACTCAAAGTTATAGTAATTATTATTAAATATGTAAGAAAGGCCAGGAAATGCAAAAGGTTTGGCACATTCGAGGACCAGGAGACAGCGTGGCTGCAGAAGTAGCATGCTCAGGGGAAAAAGGATCACTGTTAAACATATAAAGAGCAAATGGGTTCAATTTGAACCACAGAAAGAGTGCAACGAAAAACTATTCCCAAGTCTTTGAATTACTCAGTGAGCCAATGAACAAGGGGGCACTGAATCTCTGAGACAGCATAGTAGCTAACAGGTTTCTTGCACAGGATTGAGCTGTAGGTAGTGATTGTCACAGCAATGTTGGGAAAACGCTTGTGTCCCGGAGAACTCCTGCCTTGTAAATATGTCTCAACCTATTTTAGGGACACTTTAAGGTAGCAACTGACAACTAAATGATTGTTACGGTAGCAACTGACAGCTAAATGATTCTTAGCCACCACATGTCAGTCAACCTCATAATATTCCAGCCACAAAATCTTTTCCTCCTCTGTGCTGCCATAGAAACATGTCCCTAAACCTCTTTTTTAAGAGTTCATTGACTGAAATGTATGTTTCCATATAAACTGGAACGGTTTTATCTCCAGTGCCTAGAACAGTGGGATGCAAATGCTCAATAAAAACTGTATTCAGACATTTTCTTCCATGCTTGGAATATCTTTCCTCTCTCACTTGCTTTTTTTGTGAATAACTAATCTCTCAAATAAATAGATGGATTTTCTGTGTATTTCCTCTAAACTTCACTCATCACTATCACCTATCCACCTGCATTATAGTTGTCTCTTTCCTTCTCTCTATTCCATCAGATAGAAACCTCCAGGAAACAGTCACATTCATTTTATTCACTATGCCCCAAGGACCAATAAAAGATGCTTAGTAAATACAGGTTGAATTAATTAATGTCTTGAATTCATGAAAAATGAACTTGCTCAGAGGCCAATTAGCCTCAAGTTCATTTTATAGACAATGAGGTCTGTCCAGTCAGCAAATTTAGAGCAGCAGCAGAATCACAACTCACCAAGCCTGAGTTATAACTGTGGAACTCGTCCCACTGAATTTGGCTAATTTCCTGTGGCAGACATTAAGGAAGAACTATTGGCATTTAGATTTTGTTTGTTTTATTTTGTTTTGTTCTGTAGGGGGAAATGCTTTGGCATTACTATCAGCCATTAAAAAAATAACAACAGAGAAGACATAAAAGCAGAGTATCCTAAGTACCTAGAAAAAGGTGATCAAGCAAGAAAGTGAATAAAACCAATTCATCGCAAAAGAACAGAAAACAACAAATTAATTTTAAGGCTCTCTGGGGGCTAAAAACAACACATGAATAAACGCTAGCTATGCCACAAAATATTCAACAACCATGAGCCTTAATTGTTCTTTTAACAGAAAGAATCAGGCCATTTATCACAGCACTGTTTGCCTCAACATATACCACAAGCAAAATTCTCTGTGAGGGTCCGGGGTTGAGTATGTTTGGGCTGAATGCCTCATCTTGCTCTATGATTAACACGTATGACAGTGAAGAAACTAGTTCCACCGGTTTAATCCAGTGCTTCCCAAATCTATTGAGCTTCAAAAAAATTTGTCCTCCTCCCTTTAACACCAATGAATACTTAAAGAAAGTAATGTTCCCTAAACCACCCTTTGGAAAATACCTGTGTATGAAGCACGATAGAGTGGATGAAAGGGAAAATCTGGGGGTGCAGCTTCAAGATGGTGGGAAAGTAAGATGCAGAGATCACCTTCCTCCCCACAAATACATCAGAAATCCATCTGCATGTGCAACAACTCCTACAGAACACCTACTGAACGCTGGCAGAAGACCTCAGACCTCCCAAAAGGCAAGAAACCCCCCCACTTACTTGGGTGGGGCAAAAGAGAAAAGAAAAAATAGAGACAAAAGAATAGGGACAGGACCTGCACCAGTGGGAAGCAGCTGTGAAGGAGGAAAGGTTTCCACACACTAAGAAGCCCCTTCCCGGGCGGAGACTGCGGGTGGCGGAGCGGGGAGCTTCCAGGCCGTGGAGGAGAGCGCAGCCACAGGGGTGCGGAGGGCAAAGCGGAGAGATTCCCGCACAGAGGATCAGTGCCGACCGGCACTCACCAGCCAGAGAGGCTTGTCTGCTCACCCGCCGGGGTGAGCGGGGCTGGGAACTGAGGCTCCGGCTTCAGTCGGAGCGCAGGGAGAGGACTGGGGTTGGCGGCGTGAACACAGCCTATAGGGGCTAGTGCACCAGGCTAGCCGGGAGGGAGTCCGGGAAAAAGTCTGGAGCTGCCGAAGAGACAAGAGACTTTCTCTGGCCTCTTTGTTTTCTGGTGCGCGAGGAGAGGGGATTAAAATCCAGTTTAAAGAAGCTCCAGAGACGGGCGCAAGCCGCGGCTATCAGCGCGGACCACAAAGATGGGCATGAGACGCTAACGCTGCTGCTGCCGCCACCGAGAAGCCTGTCTGCGAGCACAGGTCACACCTCCCCTCCCGGGAGCCTGTGCAGCCCGCCAACGCCAGGGTTCCGTGATCCAGGGACAACTTCCCCAGGAGAACGCACGGCGCGGCCTTTGCCGCCGCAGGCTCGCCCCGCACTCCGTGCCCCTCCCTCCCCCAGGCCTGAGTGAGCCAGAGCCCCCGAATCAGCGGCTCCTTTAACCCTGTCTTGTCTGAGCAAAGAACAGACGCCCTCAGGCGACCTACATGCAGAGGCGGGGCCAAATCCAAAGCTGAACCCCCGGGAGCTGTGCGAACAAAGAAGAGAAAAGGAAATCTCTCCCAGCAGCCTCAGGAGCAGCGGATTAAATCTCCACAATCAACTTGATGTACCCTGAATCTGTGGAATACCTGACAACGAATCATCCCAATTTGAGGAGGAGGCCTTTGGGAGCAACAATATATATATATTTTTCCCTTTTTCTCTTTTTGTGAGTGTGTATGTGTATGCTTCTGTGTGAGATTTTGTCTCTATAGCTTTGCTTTTACCATTTGTCCTGGGGTTCTGTCTGTCCATTTTTGTTTCTGTTTTTTACTTAAAAAGCTTTTATTTTTCTTAATAATATTTTTTAATTTTAATAACTTTATTTTATTTTACTTTATCTTATTTTACTTTATCTTCTTCTTTGTTTCTTTCTTTTTTTTCTCCCTTTTATTCTGAGCTATGTGGATAACGGGCTCTTGGTTCTCCAGCCAGGAATCAGGGCTATGCCTCTGAGGTGGGAGAGCCAAGTTCAGGACACTGGTCCACAAGAAACCTCCCAGCTCCATGTAACATCAAATGGCAAAAACCTCCTAGAGATCTCCATCTCAACGCCAAGACCCAGCTCCACTCAACAGCCAACAAGCTACAGCGCTGGACACCCTATGCCAAACAACTACCAAGACAGGAAAACAACCCCATCCATTAGCACAGAGGCTGCCTAAAATCATAATAAGGCCACAGAACACCAAAACACACCACCAGACGTGGACCTGCCCACCAGAAATACAAGATCCAGCCTCATCCACCAGAACACAGGCACTAGTCCCCTCCACCAGGAAGCCTACACAACCCACTGAACCAACCTTAGCCACTGGGGACAGACACCAAAAACAACAGAAACTATGAACCTCCAGCCTGCAAAAAGGAGACCCCAAACACAGTAAGTTAAGCAAGATGAGAAGACAGAGAAACACACAGCAGATGAAGGAGCAAGGAAAAAACCCACCAGACCTAACAAATGAAGAGGAAATAGGCAGTCTACCTGAAAAAGAATTCAGAATAATGATAGTAAAGATGATCCAAAATCTTGGAAATAGAATGGAGAAAATATAAGAAACGTTTAACAAGGACCTAGAAGAACTAAAGAGCAAACAAACAGAGATGAACAACACAATAAATGAAATTAAAAATTCCCTAGAAGGGATCAATAGCAGAATAACTGAGGCAGAAGAACGGATAAGTTACCTGGAAGATAAAAAAGTGGAAATAAATACTGCAGAGCAGAATAAAGAAAAAAGAATGAAAAGAATTGAGGACAGTCTCAGAGACCTCTGGGACAACATTAAATGCACGAACATTCGAATTATAGGGGTCCCAGAAAAAGAAGAGAAAATGAAAGGGACTGAGAAAATATTTGAAGAGATTATAGTTGAAAACATCCCTAATATTGGAAAGGAAGTAGTTAATCAAGTCCAGGAAGCACAGACAGTCCCATACACGATAAATCCAAGGAGAAACATGCCAAGACACATGTTAATCAAACTATCAAAAATTAAATATTAAACACAGCAAGGGAAAAACAACAGGTAACACATAAGGGAATCCCCAAAAGGTTAACAGCTGATCTTTCAGCAGAAACTCTGCAAGCCACAAGAGACTGGCAGGACATATTTAAACTGATGAAAGAGAAAAAACTACAAGCAAGATTACTCGACCCAGCAAGGATCTCCTTCAGATTTCACGGAGAAATTAAAAGCTTTACAGACAAGAAAAAACTAAGAGAATTCAGCACCACCAAACCAGCTTTACAACAAATGCTAAAGGAACTACTCTAAGCAGGAAATACAAGAGAAGGAAAAGACCTACAATAATAAACCCAAAACAATTAAGAAACTGGTAATAGAAACATACATATCGATAATTACCTTAAATGTAAATAGATTAAATGCTCGAACCAAAAGACATAGACTGGCTGAACGGATACAAAACCAAGACCCGTATATATGCTGGCTACAGGAGACCCACTTCAGACCTAGGGACACATACAGAATGAAAGTGAGGGGATAGAAAAAGATATTCCATGCAAAGGGAAATCAAAAGAAAGCTGGAGTAGCAATTCTCATATCAGACAAAATAGACTTTAAAACAAAGACTACGGCTTCCCCAGTGGCACAGTGGTTGGGAGTCCACCTGCCAAAGCAGGGGATGTGGGTTTGTGCCCCAGTCCGGGAAGATCCCGTGTGCCGTGGAGCGGCTGGGCCTGTGGGCTGTGGCCGCTGGGCCTGCGCGTCCAGAGCCTGTCCTATGTAGCGGGGGAGGCGACAGCGGTGAGAGGCCCGCGAACTGCGAAAAAAAAAAAAAAAAGACTATTACAAGAGACAAAGGACACTACAAAATGATCCAGGGATCAATCCAAGAAGAAGATATAACAATTGTAAATATTTATGCACCCAATATAGGAGCACCTCAATACATACGGCAAATGCTAACAGCCATAAAAGGGGAAATCCACAGTAACACAATCATAGTAGGGGACTTTAACACCCCACTTTCACCAATAGACAGATCATCCAAAATGAAAATAAATAAGGAAACATAAGCTTAAAATGACACATTAAACAAGATGGACTTAATTTACATTTATAGGACATTCCATCCAAAAAACAACAGAATACACATTCTTCCCAAGTGCTCATGGAACATTCTCCAGGATAGATAATATCTTGGGTCACAAATCAAGCCTTGGTAAATTTGAGAAAACTGAAATCATATCAAGTGTCTTTTCTAAACACAACGCTATGAGACTAGATATCAATTATAGGAAAAAAATCTGTAAGAAATACAAACACATGGAGGCTAAACAATACACTACAAAATAACCAAGAGATCACTGAAGAAATCAAACAGGAAATCAAAAAATACCTAGAAACAAATGACAATGAAAACACAACGACCCAAAACCTATGGGATGCAGCAAAAGCAGTTCTAAGCAGGACGTTTATAGTTATACAAGCCTACCTTAAGAAACAAGAAACATCTCAAGTAAACAACCTAATCTTACACCTAAAGCAATTAGAGAAAGAAGAACAAAAAAACCCCAAAGTTAGCAGAAGAAAAGAAATCATAAAGATCAGATCAGAAATAAATGAAAAAGAAATGAAGGAAATGATAGCAAATATCAATAAAACTAAAAGTTGGTTCCTTGAGAAGATAAACAAAATTGATAAACCATTAACCAGACTTATCAAGAAAAAAAGGGAGAAGACTCAAATCAATAGAATTAGAAATGAAAAAGAAGTTACAACTGCCACTGCAGAAATACAGAGGATCATGAGAGACTACTACAAGCTACTCTATGCCAATAAAATGGACAATCTGGACGAAATGGACAAATTCTTAGAAATGCACAACCTTCCGAGACTGAACCAGGAAGAAATAGAAAATATGAACAGACCAATCACAGCACTGAAATTGAAACTGTGATTAAAAATCTTCCAACAAACAAAAGCCCAGGACCAGATGGCGTCACAGGTGAATTCTATCAAACATAAGAGAAGAGCTAACACCTATCCTTCTCAAACTCTTCCAAAATATAGCAGAGGGAGGAACACTCCCAAACTCATTCTATGAGGCCACCATGAATCTGATACCAAAACCAGACAAAGATGTCACAAAGAAAGAAAACTACAGGCCAATATCACTGATGCAAAAATCCTCAACAAATCCCTAGCAAACAGAATCCAACAGCACATTAAAAGAATCATACACTGATCAAGGGGGGTTTGTCCCAGGAATGCAGGATTCTTCAATATACGCAAATCAATCAACGTGATACACCATATTAACAAATTGAAGGAGAAAAACCATATGATCATCTCAATAGATGCAGAAAAAGCTTTTAAAAAAATTCAACACCCATTTATGATAAAAACCCTCCAGAAAGTAGGCATAGAGGGAAGTTTCCTCAACATAATAAAGGCCGTATATGACAAACCCACAGCCAAAATCACCCTCAATGGTGAAAAACTGAAACCATTTCCACTAAGATCAGGAACAAGACAAGGTTGCCCATTCTCACCACTATTATTCAACATAGATTTAGAAGTTTTAGCCACAGCAATCAGAGAAGAAAAAGAAATGAAAGGAATCCAAATTGGAAAAGAAGAAGTAAAGCTGTCACTGTTTGCAGATGACATGATACTATACATAAAGAATCCTAAAGATGCTACCAGAAAACTACTAGAGCTAATCAATGAATTTGGTACAGTAGCAGGATACAAAATTACTGCACAGAAACCTCTTGCATTCCTATACACTACTGATGAATAATCTGAAAGAGAAATTAAGGAAACACTCCCATTTACCACTGCAACAAAAAGAATAAAATACCTAGGAATAAACCTACCTAAGGAGACAAAAGACCTGTCTGTATACAGAAAATTATAAGACACTGATGAAAGAAATTAAAGACGACACAAATATATGGAGTGATATACCATGTTCTTGGATTGGAAGAATCAACATTGTGAAAATGACTCTACTACCCAAAACAGTCTACAGATTCAATGCAATCCCTATCAAACTTCCAGTGGTATTTTTCACAGAACTAGAACCAAAAATTTCACAATTTGTATGAAAACACAAAAGACCCCGAATAGCCAAAGCAATCTTGAGAAAGAAAAACAGAGCTGGATTAATCAGGCTCCCTGACTTCAGACTATACTACAAAGCTACAGTAATCAAGACAGTATGGTACTGGCACAAAAACAGAAATATAGATCAATGGAACAGGATAGAAATCCCAGAGATAAACCCACGCACATATGGTCACCTTATCTTTGATAAAGGAGGCAATAATATACAATGGAGAAAAGACAGCCTCTTCAATAAGTGGTGCTGGGAAAACTGGACAGTTACATCTGAAAGAATGAAACTAGAACACTCCCTAACACCATAGACAAAAATAAACTCAAAATGGATTAAAGACCTAAATGTAAGGCCAGACACCATCAAACTCTTAGAGGAAAACATAGGCAGAACACTCTATGACATAAATCACAGCAAGATCCTTTTTGACCCACCTCCTACAGAAATGGAAATAAAAACAAAATAAAAAAATGAGACCTAATGAAACTTCAAATCTTTTGCACAGCAAAGGAAACCATAAACAAGACCAAAAGACAACCCTCAGAATGGGAGAAAATATTTGCAAATGAAGCAACTGACAAAGGATTAATCTCCAAAACATACAAGCATCTCATGCAGCTCAATAATAAAAAAACAAACAACCCAATCCAAAAATGGGCAGAAGACCTAAATAGACATTTCTCCAAAGAACATATACGGATTGCCAACAAACACATGAAAGAATGCTCAACATCATTAATCATTAGAGAAATGCAAATCAAAACTACAATGAGATATCATCTCACACCGGTCAGAATGGCCATCATCAAAATATCTACAAACAATAAATACTGGAGAGGGTGTGGAGAAAAGGGAACCCTCTTGCACTGTTGGTGGGAATGTATATTGATACAGCCACTACGGAGAACAGTATGGAGGTTCCTTAAAAAACTAAAAATAGAACTACCATACGACCCAGCAATCCCACTACTGGGCATAGACCCTGAGAAAACCATAATTCAAAAAGAGTCATGTACCAAAATGTTCATTGCATCTCTATTAACAAAAGCCAGGACATGGAAGCAACCTAAGTGTCCATCAACAGATGAATGGATAAAGAAGGTGTGGCACATATATACTATGGAATATTACTCAGCCATAAAAAGGAATGAAATTCAGTTATTTGTAGTGAGGTGGATGGATCTAGAGACTGTCATACAGAGTGAAGTAAGTCAGAAAGAGAAAAACAAATACCGTATGCTAACACATATATATGGAATCTAAAAAAAAGAAAATGGTCAGAAGAACCTAGGGGCAAGACGGGAATAAAGATGCAGACCTACTAGAGAATGGATGTGAGAATACGGGGAGGGGGAAGGGTAAGCTGGGACAAAGTGAGAGAGTGGCATGTACATATATACACTACCAAACGTAAAATAGATAGCTAGTGGGAAGCAGCCGCATAGCACAGAGAGATCAGCTCGGTGCTTTGTGACCACCTAGAGGGGTGGGATAGGGAGGGTGGGAGGGAGGGAGATGCAAGAGGGAAGAGATATGGGGACATATGTATATGTATAACTGATTCACTTTGTTATAAAGTAGAAACTGACACACCATTGTAAAGCAATTATACTCTAATAAAGATGCTATAAAAAAAAAAAGGGAAAATCTGTCCCAAGAGCGGATACATACTCATAGGTCTCTAACCACATGTAAATGTAAAGCTTTTCTAAAGAGCACTCTCTCATTACTGCTTTCAGTTCTGCTACTCGAGATACTTCTGTGTATCCTAAAATCAAGACAAGTTAGACCATAAGGAGGACTGTGGGAGATGACTGTCCTCCCCACAAATGAAATAAAACTAGTTTGTTATGAAGTGAGAAATCCCAGTAGCTTTATAATACAGTTTCCATTGTCAATCACACCTCTTAATGGATGCATAGCCCCCAGCAACCTCCTAGTCCGTTTTTTGGATGCTTAGTAGAAAATATGCTGAGAATTTCTTTTTCTCTCTTACTGTTCTAACTCGGTATGGCATTTTCTATTTCAAACACATGTCTAAGGACATTTCTAGGGATTTAGAGGTAGGAGATACAGAAAGACCCACAGGAAAAGTGACAGTCATCAAGTCCTCAAGACACAAGCTGTGCAGGTAGCAGGCAGCTTCTCATAATTGAGCTGCAACTTTAAAAAACTTCGTGTCGTGGACTGAATGTGTGTTCCCCCAAAAGTCGTTATGTTGAGCCCTAGCCCCCATTGTGGTGGTATTAGGAAGTTGGGCCTTTGGGAGGTGGTGAGGATTAGACGAAATCATGAAAGGAACCCTCACGAATTCACGAATGGGATTAGTGTGCTAAAGGAGTCAAGAGAGAGCTTACTTCCACTCTGCTCTCTGTCACATGAGGATACAAGGAGAAAAGGGCAGTCTGCAACCCAGAGGCAGGTCCTCACCAGAACCCAACCAACCTTCCACCCTCATCTGGGACTTCCAGCCTCCAGAACTGTGAGAAATAATTTTCTGTTGTTCATAAACCATCCAGTCTATGGTATTTTTGTTATAGCAGCCTGAATAGACTTAGTTGAATGATCCAAAAGTGTATTAATGTGAAAAAAATGATTTAAAAAGCATATCATTGTGAAATGAGTTTAGCATTTTCGGAGAAGTTTTAAATTTACAGAGAATCTGTAACAGAGTTCCTTTAAATGGTAAGCTTTCTTGGGAATTTTGTCAAGGTGTGCTCAATATTTATTAAGCATTTTCAGTATGACAAAATATATTAGAGATGCAAAAATGCAAGGGGCTGCCCTATGGAAGTTCATAGAAATGGTAGAAATGAACCTGTATGTTAAATAATTGAAATACTGTGTAATACATCTTCTAATCAGATAAGATCACACAGATTAGCATGATGAGATGAAGTGATTAGCCAGGTTTGGAAGAGTAAGGGAAGGCTATGTAACAGAGAAGATGCTGGAGTGACCTGTTGGAGGATTAATAGAAGTGTGCTAGATGGACATGTTAGAGAGAGGCATTCTGAGCAAGTGAAATCACATAAGATACTTGAAACAGTCTGGTCAGTTCAAGACACTGCGAGTGTTGGAGGTTATGAAGAGGCTGGCAGAGGAGAGGCCGAAGCAAGGAAGTGACATGGGTCTGCCCACTCTCCCCTAGGATGTAATAACAACTTTAACCATTTTTAAGTTATTTCACATCTGTCAACCAAGACTATTTTCTTCCTCATTTAAAAGATAAATTAAATGCCATAAGAAGAATTTAACTTCACAGAGTTTTTATAACAGTAAGCTATGACCAGAACTCAACTCTTTACCCTACAGTCCTTTCTACTGGACAACAGGAGCTTCCGAGTGAAACCAGAATTGATTTCTACCAAAAAAAAAAGAAAAAATTAACTTTTCTGGCACAGAATGGCAAATGGCTGTTTGCAAGGAAGAACAAAGTCCTTATCAACTCAGAGCAAGAGAGCAACAGGCCCCAAACTGCACACACCTTTCCTTCAAGCCGTGAACCCCTGACCTGGTGTTCCAATCTGAGCTGATGGAGGCCCTCCTGCAATACCACTATTCAGTCTCACAAAAGAGAGACAGTTGTCAGTGGATCCATTAAGGTTCTTTGGCTGCAAGCAAAATAAATAGAATTTGGTTATCTTAAGGCAGAAAGGAACTTATTTGAGAGACCTGGGACGGCTCACGGAAGTGAAGGAAAGCAAACACGACATACTTCTAAGAGGGCCCAGCTAGAGCACCTTCAGGAATCATAATGTACTACAAGAACTCTGGTCAGTCTCCTCCTGACACCCTCATCAAGATGGAAGAACTGCAACTATTTTTGGTCTTTCTCATTTCCCTTAAGATTCAAAATCCAGGGACAGATGATCTGATGCCACTAGCTTGCACCCCTAGTCTACCCTTTAGCCAAGGGAAGGCAGGACACCCAAATAAATACTGTATGATGAGGGAGAGATAGTTTTCCTAAGCAAAATCAGGATGCTGATACCAACATAAGAGAGAGGAGACACTGAGCCAACAAAATCAATCAAGGCCACCATAATCCTTTATCATTTTTCTGCAAATGCTATCACACACCTGGCAATTTATAAATAGTCATCCCACTTGTCACTGAAATCTACACCCTGTACCCACATAAATAGGATGAGATGGAAGAGGTATTACAAGGGAGGGAGGCATGAGAGTAGAGAAGTTAAGAGCAAGATCCAGGGAGGCAAACTATGGGATCAAGTCTCAGTTCCACCATTTACTAGTGGTGAAAATTCAGCCACGTTTCTTAAATTCTCCGTGCCTCAGTTTTCTCAGCTATAAAAATGGGATGATAATATTAGAGCTATTGGCAGAAAATACGAGCTAAAGCATGTGATGCATTTAGTGCTATGCTGGCATCCTATAAGCACTCAGTAAACATTAGTTATTATCATTTCACTGTCTGGCACTGTGACATCTATAGATATTTTTCTCCTCCTTTTAAAAGTTCTTGTTTTGATTCTTGTTTTCTCTAGACCCTCTTACATAACATCACAATGTCACAATGTCATACGAAATTCAGGGTGAGAAGCATCTTTGCTTTTCTTTACCACCTTGTTTCTCTCCTACCTGAAAAGAATAGTCAAGACACCATTTACATTTCAAACTAACATTCTGTCGCAATTATTCAGCATGGGCAGCATTCAAAATATAACTTCAGTGATTTTTTTTTTTCTGAGAGGTATACAACTAAGGTTAATAGAGGTGACATTTTCAAAATACATCTGCCCTGAGCCACATAAAAGAGGGCACAGGGCATAGGACACACCCTGATATCAAAAAGCCTAGCAACTAAAATTAATTTTACAAGCTCCCACACATAACAATTTTCATTGACTCTGATTTTTCTATCTAAATTACTTTTTTCCCCTTGTTCAGGGAGGTCTAATAAAAATGAGTAGGAAGAAGAAAAATCCTTTCATTTGCAAACCATTGCACAGACACCACCTGCACCTTTTGAGCATTTAAAAGTAAATGACTTTGTCCTTTTGTTGTTCCTTTTTTCTCTGTTTTTCTCTGCAGAGTTGAGTGACAGCAGTATCAGTACAAAAATAAAATACCTATTTCCCCTCATCAAGTCTCACTGCTTTTTAAATTACCTTCGATAGTCTTCATCTGTAAATACCCTATCTATGAGAACAGATGCCTTGAAATTTGCTAAAGAAAAGGGTAGCTTTCTCTGCTTTTTAATCAAAAAAACATATCTTCAACATAAGTAAAACAGAGGAAGATTTCTGATTTTTGAAAAACTTTCTGGCCCTAAAATGCTTATTTTTTTAACTTGTTCAAACTTTAAGATAGAGGATAAAGTTCAAAATTAGACTAGACAGTTTTTGTTTTTGTTTCAATTACATTCCTGGGATAGACATTTGAAATAAACTTCAAGCTAACAAATTGTTGTTCAAAATGTTCTCAGAAGTATTTCAAAGTCCAAGATTATGTCTTTATTCTCTTAACAATTGTTTAAGAGTTTATCTCCATTAAATCATTCAAATTATTATTCAAAAGCAGCTACCTGCTTTTGACTCTTAACTGGCTCTGGTGACTTAGTATTTTAATGCATAATTTTGCTTTTAAAGTTCTTTAAATTGGCTTAATGCTATTTACGTATTACATAATTCAAAGACTAACAAACCAAGATATTAGAGAAGGAATTTTTCAGTTCTTTCATTTCTTAATTAAGACTGCAGTACTCACATAAGAGAGCTCTAGATAATCTAGACATCTCTAGAAATAGGCTAGTTGCCCCATCTTATAGGAAAAAGGAAACAAAAAGCTGACAAAATTTTAGATAACATAGTATGACATGACGCCTTGCTTGGTGCCAATTTTGCCCCTATTCTCTAACCTTTTTCAATTAAGCTTATAATTTAAGAGATAGAGTAATGGAGAAGTTTAACAGGGTGTCTCTGATTGTAGATCCTCCTGATGTCTCACAAAAAAAAATTCTCATAAATATTCACACATAATAACGATTTTTTGAAAAAGCTTAAAGATGAACAAATATGTTATTTCCAAAATCTGGGAGGATTCCCACAATGCTATGGCTTATGAAATTGGACAAAGAAAAAAAAAATGCTTTAGTTCATCAGACAGAGCAACCCAGATAACAGAGAGGAAGAGATTTATTCCTTTTCCACTCTGGTCTGATGCCTGAGAGACCCAGGATCTGGACAATAAGAAAAGAGGGTGGGCATTCAGCTACTAAAAGAGATGGACAGGACACTGCCTGTTTCTACCCTCTCCTTACTGGACCATTGGGTTTCTGCTATTGGCCAGCATCCACCTGCCCCCTTAAAAATTTCAGAAGAATTCCACCTATTGTGTGTTGTATTCATTTCCTAGGACTCCAATAACATATTAAAACAAACCACATGGCTTAGAACAACAGAAATTTATTCACTTACAGTTCTGGCGTCTGGAAGTCTGAAATCAAGGCCTAGGGAAGTCCATGCTCTCCCTGAAGGCTCTAGGGGAGGATCCTTCCCTACTTCTTCCTAGCTTCTAGTGGTTGCCCACAACACTTGATGTGACTTAGCTTGCAGCTACATCACTCCAATCTCTGCCTCTATTGTCACATGGTGTTTTCCCTGTGTAGCTGTGTCCAAATTTCCCTCGTCTCATAAGGACACCAGTCCTTGGATTAGGGGCCCACCCTAATCCAGTACACCTCGTGTTAACTGGATTACACCAGACCCTATTTCCAAATAAGGTCACCTTCACAAATTCTAAGGGTTAGGACTTGAACATATCTTTTGAGGGGACACAATTCAACCTACAACGTGTGCATTTTGGTGTGAGGCAGTGCCCTGTGGCCCTGTACTGCAGAAGGAGTCAGACTGTCCCACTTTCCACCCAGGCACATGACCTGATAGATCTCAGCCCACTGGATGCTCCCAGTCCCTATATTAAAGTTTGACCAAGTGGCACAAAGGTGAAAGACATTTAAATTTCATGCCCAAATGCAGCAGTGATGCCCATCTAGTATCCCAATAATTGTACAAGTCTCTAATTTCTTCCAAAATATCAAATCCCTCTGGCTTATGCGACCCAGAATCAGTTTGTCATTTGGGGAGAACAACTCTCAAAAATATAAATAGGAGACATATAAAGAAGAAAGGCAGAGATATATCTCCCATAGAAGGTGTAGTCTCTGCAAGAAAAGAATGTGGTCAAAGAAAAGCTAAGAAAGGAAGATCTTGAAAGAAGTACCTACTGAAGTATGTATATGGAATCAGTTCGAAATGTTCAGGGTCCAGGCAGTAGGGTTTAAGAATCCCTGTATCTTGGAGCTTGGGATGAACACACACACACTACTATATATAAGATAGATAACCAACAAGGACCTACTGTAGAGTACAGGGAACTCTACCCAATATTCTGTGATAACTTTTATGAGAAAAGAATCTAAAAAAGAATGAATATATGTATATATATAACTGAATCACTTTGCTGTACACCTGAAACTAACACAACATTGTAAATCAACTATACTCCAGTAAAATTAAAATATTAAAAACAAAATCCCTGTATTTAAATCTATAAAGCATCGGAAAGAGAGCTACTTTCTTATGGTTGATTTGACACAAGAATTTAACAAGCAGGGAAGAACCATGAGAAATGTACACAACCCTCTGCTGGTAAACATTGAATCTGGATAAGTGTCTCCTGACTGGGGGATAGAGAGATAGACAGAGAGGGATGTGTCCTCGAAGAATGATGATATATGCAGAACATTCAGAAGAAAAATCGCACCGAAGAATCATAAGAAGACCATGACACTGAAAGGGATCTACTAGTAGAAACAAAGGAAAAACATTATAAATGCTACAGCACTCCTCAATAGGATGCCAGAATATATAACCTGTGTAAAATAAGAGCAGAAAATCAAATGCAAAGTAGACTGAGAAGAAAAAAGCAGTATAATGCTATGAAAATATAATGGAATGAAATAATAAAATTTAAATTTAAGAGTTTAAAAATCCATGGATTAAAGACTATGTATTAAAGAATAGAATTGACAATATTGTGAATATTGGGCATGGAGGTATGTTAGGTTTAGTTTGGTTTGGTTTGATTTTCCATCAAGACAAAGGTAAACACCTATCAGACTAAAATGCAAATCAAGCAAAATACCGAGTAGAGTTGGCTCCTACTCCTAAATTCCACATTCATCATGCATCTCTTAACAGAGGTGTCTTCTACAATTAAAGTAAGAATCAAGTGAGGAAAAAAATTCCTTTGTGTCTTGAAACACTACAAACTGTATTATAAACTGACAATTGGTTTGCCGTATTTATCTGATACTTTGAAAGAATAGCATAGGGTTTTAGATCTAAATCTTTGAACAAGTCAATTTGGAAAGATGAGCCTAACTGAACACGTATTTGAATGGAAATGGATAAACTAAACCTCAACATGCTGTGAAAAGATAGTATACAGTAAAGCCTCATAGAAACATCTTCTTATACCCTTTCCTCCTCGTCTCAACTTGTTCCATAAAATAGAAGCTTTCGTCAAAACTTCAGCTTTCTCTAGGAAGAGCTGGATAAAAAAAGCTTCCACACTTCTCTTCACCCGTTATTGGATTCTCTCCATAGGAAGAAAAGCTATAAATGGTTGGGGAGTTTGGTGACAGTCTGACATGCATACATTTACTTTCTTATACTGAAGTTCTCAACTAGGGGTGATTTTGGCTGCCAGGGAAGATTTGGCAACATTTTGGCTGCCAAGGGAGATTTGGCAACATCTGGAGACATTTTTCATTTCCACGACTTTGGATGGGGGTTGGAGGGCAGATATCACTTGCATCTGGTGGGTCAAGGCCAGGGACGCTGCTAAGCACCCTACAACACACAGGACAGCCTCCCACAACAAAGAATCATCCAGCTTAAAATGGCCATGCTGCAGGGTTGCTGCACCACATGGAGACTGCTGCTTCTTCATGGTCCTGTCTCATGTTCTTCCTTCTTCTTGCCTATTTCTACTTCCCATCTCATGAAATGAGAAAATCAAGGAGGATCTACTTAAATTTTCCACCTTCACCTGGTTGGTAAGCTGTATCTGCATGAGAACCAGGAGGCCCTGTTTGTTCATGAGGTACCAATATGGCTTTGTAAGTGGCAGTTTGAATCTCACAGAAGATGAGCAGGCAGATTGGCCACTATATTTGCTGTGATAGGATCACTCTAACAGAATATTTGATCAGCCAGTATCTCTTCTTCTAATCATGGGGAAGACTCAGAGAGAGAGATGGGTTTGGAGGGTGGGATCAAGATTTCTATCAAGTGTAAGATACTTATTGGATATCTAAATGCAAATGTCAAGGAAGCAATTGGACATATGAGTTTGGGACTCTGGGAGAGATGGAATTGGAGATGTAAATTTGGAAATTATCAGTGATAGTTATTTGAAACCATGTAACTGGGTGGATTCTTTAGGAAATCAGGATAGATTAAAAACAGAGGACTGAGAACTTAACATTCCAGTATATCAGTATTGGGAGGTCAGAAAAAGGGAGAAGAATCAGCAAGAAAACTGAGAACCAGAGGCTGCACAATTTAAGGAAGCTGTCTTCTGAGAGAATGAGACAGATATTCAGAGAAAGGAAAGGACTGAAGGAACCCTTGAGAGATGGAGAAAAAGATCTCAGTTCTTGTCTAGATGGACATTAATTATTTTCCCTGTCCAACGTCCAGCCCTAAATCTTAGTTTAGGTTCCCCAGAAGCAGAGGCTGTACTCTCAGGAAAAAGGGAGTGAGGGAAGAATGATGGGAAGCGGGGAAAGCTAATCAAGGTTGTGCTCTCCGCTAGAACTTTGAAACATGACGTGCATTATGAACTTATTCCCTCCTTGAGAAAAGAGGCAGCCCTTTGTGCCCTTGAATCAAACAGTCACGAGATGCAAGCTGCTGAAGAAAGGGGTGATTTACTTTCCGGATGAGCTGTTTCCTTTGGTGAAGGCAATTAACTGGAGAAGAGGGAAGCTCTGAGCTGTTAGCAGCCAACAGTCATAGCAGCTCAGGGATGGATGCCCCAACTTGGTAAATGGATCTGGGAGGAGCACCAACAGCACCTCCTGCATTTCTCCTGTTAATAAACCTCATTGTTCCCTCAGGGAAGCACTCTTCCTTTACTCTCAGCTTGTGCTAGTGGGGTTGACTCTACTCTTCCCACCCCAACTCCAGTGATCAATAGACATGAGCAAGGCTTCCAACTAACAGGGTCGTAATTATGGGTTTAGCCACCAGCTCATGACCCAGTTTGAAACGGTGAGGGCCAGACCCAGAATTTTTGTAAGAACTCTTAGGAGAGGGAATCTCTCTTCACTAGGGTTGCTAAGATCTGAGGATGTAAGCCAAAGTTGCAACTTTATCACCAGAAGGAAGGAGCCTACCTAAGAATGAAGCCAAATGAGAGGAAAGCTCTGTTTAGGGACAGAGACAAACTCCTGACCTTGTCTGTGCACCTGGATACAAAAATACTGATTCACTCATGCTTTTTAGGTTTGTGACACAATCCCTCTTTTGCTTTGGCTAGCCTGAGTTGAGTGTCTATCTCTTCTACTCACCTGGAGGTCTAGCTATACTGCCTTAAACTGACTTCTCTGTGATTCCCCTCTCTTATTTACAGTAAGTCCTCAAGCAAATTTGAATAGCTCTCTTTCCTTTGCAACCAAACATGCACTGACACATATAATATACACAGATTAACTGTTCAAAGATTATAATACAATTAAGTGAACAACCTCAAAATAGCACCAAACATACTTTGATCTTTCCTAGATGACTTAGAAGGCCCTTCAGAATAATCCAGTGCCTTTGGGTTATGTTTTATAAGGTACCTTGAGGATTCTTTTAAACTCTGAACTCTCAACTTTAACCTGACAACTTCATTTAAGTGCTTTCCAGTCATTTCATTGTTTTTTGAATCTTCTTACGTTGTTTCTTACATTACAAATATCATTATATTTTCCATTTGGAACAAATATTAAAGGGAGAAAAACAGATTTTTACTGGCATTTTTCCAAAATAAAACAAAAAAAAACTATCCCTTGATCCACTGCTGTGTGAAAAGCCAGTATTAGGACTAGAGATTGTGTTCTACTTTGGTTGTGTATGTTCTTTTGTCTGATTTAACTTATATAAAATGCTATAAGAAATCAGTTATTTTTACTATAACTGTTATAAAATGCTAGTTAGAAGTCACTTATTTCCTCTACTTAACCCATTGTTCACAAAACATTTATCAAAATTTTGCTAATATACACTGATCCAGCACAAATCTAGGGAGAAAATATATCACAACTGACCTTGTTGAAAATCTAACAGTTTCATTTAAGCCCTTATTCATATCTGTGCATGTGTCCTTCTACATTATGGTTTCAACACACTGAAGTTGTTCTTTGACCCCAAAATGGCCTTGTTCATTCATTCATGTTTATTTCAACCCCGTGCAGTTATAGCAAAGGCTGAATACTGAGTCCCCTGCCCAAGCCTCCTCTCTCATAAACATTCATAGCCATCTGACTAGGCATTAAGCTATTGATGGAACTACACAAGTTTAACTTTTTAAAGAGAGATTAATGAGAGCAAATAGGTCATAAAGAATCTTAAATATTTAGTGCAAAAATAATAATTAATAATAATAATATCATGCATCCAAATAAATGCTACGAATGCAATTAGAAAGACTATGCATGATGAGATAAAAAGGCTACTGGGGGGGCTTCCCTGGTGGCGCAGTGGTTGAGAGTCCGCCTGCCGATGCAGGGGACGCGGGTTCGTGCCCCGGTCCGGGAGGATCCCACGTGCCGCGGAGCGGCTGGGCCCGTGAGCCATGTCTGCTGGGCCTGTGTGTCTGGAGCCTGTGCTCCACAACGGGCGAGGCCACAGCAGTGAGAGGCCCGCGTACTGCCAAAAAAAAAAAAAAAAAAAAAACAACGACAGAAAAAAAAAAGGCTACTGGGAAAAATGTGATGATGGATAGATTTTTGTGCCTGTTTGTTTTTTATTAATATGACATCACTCAGTTACAAGAGTCCTTTTCTCTCTGCATATTGTAGCCAGAGGAGAACCTTCAGAAGGGATGAGTTTTCTTTGATTCCACCTCCCCACAATCCTCTGAGCTCCTCTGGGAGCAATGTCAATTATACCATCGTCAATGCAAATGGCATTTTAAAGAGTTAGTACAGCGGGCAGAGAATGTTAATGCTGCTCAGAAGCGCCAATGTGCACTGCAGACTTTCCCCTAAAGTCTGCAGCCCATCATATGCCTTTATTCATTCAGATCTAATCCTATCAACTGAGAGGACAGGCCACTGGCTTGCTCTCTGCCTTTGTCACTCAAACTTACCCATTAAAAACAATCCATTTTCTAAAGTCGGACAGTGTGGAAATCAGGTTTGGCAGCCAAAAGATAAACTCCTATATACAGAAAATGATAATGAGAAGCCTGCTGGCTTTCTTGCTTGATGGGTTATTCTTATTAAGATAAAATGTGTTCCAGAAGTGACTCAGAAACATGGAAATAAGCTAGTCCATAAAAAGTTATGGGAGCTTAGGCTTTCAAATTAAGGAAACAAATATGATGAACATGAACTCAAACTCAGTAGAAAAGTGTCATCACTAGAAAGTCCTTCTTCTATTGTGTCTTCTAATGTTGCAGTATTATAAAGAAAAATCTCATTCCATTATCATGAGAATTTAGATGCCTTGATAATTGAATCATCTCTACTAAGCTCTTATGTAATGAACGCTTCATTTGTGGTAACAAATAAAGCCTATAAATAAATAATTACCTTACTTCGATGGAGCATCTACCATGTACAAGGCACTGTGCTAGGCAAGGTAAAAGGCATAAGAAAGTGTAAGATGAAAGACACAGGTCTTACCCAAAGAAATAATGTTGTATTAGAGAAAACAATAACAAGAATGCAAGAAAAGATATGAAACTGTGGAATGTCATACAAAGCAAATGTGTGTATATAGCAATCCTATAGAAACTCAAAAAGCAATAAGGACATGGGAATAGCCCATACTGGGTCTGATTAAGATCAAGTGATGGACCTTACGTCTTAGAATATTTATTTTATTCTCTAGGTAGTGAAGATCTAAAGAATCTTTGAGCAGCGAGGTGACATGGTGAAGCATCAAAGGAAGATAATACTGTTAGTAGTATATGTATTGGACTAGAAAGAGAGTTTACCCACTGATGGTATATGAAATGATTTTAGGTGGTACCTGAACATGGAATTAAGTAATATTGAATTACACAGTGAAAAATATATTCTATTTTAATCTTCATTTTCAGAAGACTTGAAGGAGTTTTGGGTTTGGTACTAATATGACTTTAACAGCTCTATAACACTTTGTTAATATCCTTTTTAACAAAGAGAGAAAGCAACCACATCCACTTCAAATTCAATAAAATTGTTTCTATTAAATCTGCATTTACTTTTATATTTACCATCTATTTATGGCAAATGGCACTCTTTTCCTATTTATATAAATAAATAGAAATAATACTATAAAGCTTCCATTGCAAATAAAATAAAAATTAGTTAATTTAAGGGGAAATTAAGTATATAATAGTACATGTGTTATGCATATATAGCAAAAATCAAGAAATGGAATGCAACTGAGTTAAGTTTGGAAAACACAGAGCTAGGCTAGGAGCCACTAAACATTTTCTTAAAGAAATACTTGTACATGTGCAAAAAAAGTTTGTTCCAATATGTTCACTACAGCCTTGTTATAATAATACAGAAAAACTGAAAAAAAAACTAAATATTCCTAAATAGAGAAGAAGTTAAATAAAATATGGCACCACTATTTTAGATTACTTTGCAGCTGTTCAAAGAACAGGAAAGAACTATAATACATGTATTTATGTGGAAAGATCACCAAGTCTAAAAAAAAGCAAACAAAACAACATAAAATCATGTGTTTGATACAATCCCAATTATCTTTTGAAATATGTAAGTAAGTGCATGTAAATGCACAGAAGAAGAACTGGAAAAATAATCATGATAGTTAATATTGTTTAGCTCAGGGGAAGTGAACGTGGAATCCAAAGGTGGGGGTGGGGGGAAGATAGCCACATCTTCGTTAATTTATTGCTGGATTGTTTGAATTTAAATTCATGTATTTTTGAATTACTGTTGTAATTTTTTAAATACTTAAGAAAACAAGGGAGACCTTCAGGTAAATTTCCATTTATTTAACTCGCTCCCAAAACTACACTAAAAGATCAGAAAAAAACTTTTTCAAGGGCACAAACCACAAGGACAAAGAAAAAAGGAACAACTGCAGCACAGTTTTGAAAGCTGGATGAGTGGGAAAGAATCTAAAGAAAGCTCAGTCCTAAACCACCAGTGGAAGAAGCCAGGAAGAAACTCAATATGCTTTGCAGAATCTACAAAGGCTCTAGAATTGGCAACATTAGGTCCTCTGGGAATGGATGTGGAAGTGAAATTAAAAACAAGAGGACGGTTGGAAAGATGGTTAAAGAAGTACTTGGAGAATTCTGAAATTCAGTTACACCCCTATCCCTTCCCTGTTCCATACAGTCAGTCTGTGCATTATCTCTGCCCCAACAGGATAAAAGGGGCTTATCCTCTACAGGAAGTAAGATAGGTTTACTCTCTAGATGGAGAACAAAAGGCATAGATAATTAAGGGTGAAGATAATAGATGGAAAATATTATAGATGGAAAAAGAGGGATTCTCCATCAGGAGTTGCCTCAATGAAAGGGCCCACTGAGATCAAACTACAATGGAGCCCACAGTCCAGAAGCCCCACACATGCGCTCAGGAGCTTCCTGTCAGCTGTGTATTGCCCCAGGCTTGAAGGATCACTAACATCAGAAAAAAAGACTCAAACATGTAAGGTAGGGTTTGAAAGAAATAAAAGCAACTTGGAGAACGCAGTCTTTGCAAGGAGAATAAAACTTTAAACAAACTATCCTTGCTTTACTCAAAAGATAAGGCAAGCTATAATATATATGAAATAAGAACATGGTACTATTAAAAGAAGAAAGAGGAGGAAAAGAAGTGGGATGGGAGAAGAAGAGGGAGAAAGAAAAGAAAGAACAAAAAAAAGAGCTACTGGGAAAAATAAATATATACACACTTATATGTACATAGTACATATACATACGTGTGTGTTTATATACAGGGGTGTGTGTGTGTGTGTAACTCAATGGAATAGATAAAAGAAGACGGTGAGGAAATCTCCCAGAAATTGAACAAGACTTCAGAGAATACTTGTACCTGTATTTATTATATTTATGCGCTTTTTTTCCAGAGTGGTTTGCTCGTAGATTAACACAGTATACTTCATTGGCCCATTTGCGTATCTTGATCTTTCAATTTCCCAGTTTCCTCTAACACTTACCATTCCATTATCACCTCAAGGGCTAATTTTTCTATAGAAAGTTCCAATTTGTATTTCCCATTTTGACTTCCAATCCAATTTCCCAATCTAAAAAAAAAAAATGTTAGAATGTAAATCTCTCATTTCTCTGCTTTTGGCCCCTGGAGAGGATGAAGTCAACTCTTGTAAAAGGAAGGGAAGAAAGAATTTAGTTTTTATTTGTTTATGTCAATTTCTCCCACTTGAATGTAAATTACATCTCATAATCATGGACTCTGTTTTGTTTTCCCACTGCTGGAATAGTGCCCAATGAAATATAAGAGGATGGAAAATACTTCTCCAATGAATGACTGAACAAAAGAACAAACATATGCCAGGTGGATGTGTCTTTTACAAGCACCATTGCAACTTGGGGAAAGAATGGATATAGTAACAAAGAAGCAGTGAGAAATAACTCTGACAACCACAGACTTTATCTCTTATGACACTTGTTTTGAAAAATCTCAAGTAAGTTATCTCTGCAATTAACCCTATTTCCCCAGCATAACTCTAATCAGACCATACTTGGAGATACAATAGTCAACCTCTGTAATGACTCTCTTTATATACATATTTGTGACCAAGGGATTCCCATCTGTTATAGGATACCCTTAGGAAAATTCCCTATATGGGCTTATGAGCCCTCACTCTGGCCTCATGACAAGCATTTTTTTCTTCTTCTTGTTAGAAGCAGATGGTTCAACAGGCTGTGAGTTATTCTTTTTCACTTAATGCTTTCTTAATTTTAGCAAAGTAATGCATCCACGTGGCTTTCAAGTCACAATCAGATGGTGGGGTAGAAAGTGGGCCATTTGGTTGAGGAATACCCAACTGTCAGCATTTGTGGGTTCCTCCTGTTGGGGGTATAAGCCTGGCTGTCAGTATTCTGAAAGCATTTCAGGAGAATAGGGATAGGGGAGCTCACCATTCAAGCTGCAGACATTCAACATCTCACTGTGATCCCCAGCTGTACAAACCTCTCCAGTGTGAACATCCCATTTTCTACCAGGATAGACAAGGAGCAGCTTCTAGGCTAAGAGGGCTAAGAGAGGTCATCTAGGGGTCTAAATGCTCATGACACAGAAGTTTAAATGAATCCCCATTTTTCACTTCTTGCCATGTTCCCTTTTTAAAACTACCTGGTATCTCTAATACCTACACCTTTCTAGATGCCAGGACATAATTTTCCTCTTCTCTCATTGGCTTCATCCACTGCAGGCTTTAGTTTCAGCTTTCTCAGGTTGGCTAATTCAGTGTCTACTATTCCATCTAAATTCCCTTCCCAAAATGTCCTGTGTTGTCCTCTTCTGTTTCACTCTTTTAAATAAGCACATATTTTTATTCATTTTGGGGACTTAGGAGGGTGTGAAAATAAATGCATATGTTCAATCCTCTGTATTTAACCGGAAGCCCTTAGTCAATGTCCACAAGTCAATGCCTATGTGCAGTTCTAAGAGAAAAGTTGTACATCTGCATTGAAAAAAGAGAATGTATAATGTCTTTAAGTCTACTGCTCAAGGACTCTTTCTTTAGAAACTATGTATTTGCTTTTTTCAAGATTTTATAAAACAATAGTGGGGGGGTGGAGTCAAGATGGCGTACTAGGAGGACGCAGAATTCATGTCTCCTCACAACTAGGGCACCTACCAGGCACCGGTGGGGGACAGAGACACTTAAGGGGGTGGGAGGAACCCCCAGCAGTCAGGTAGGGCATGGAGCGTGGGGGGAGGAGAAGTGGAGGCAGGATAGGACTGGCACCCCTCAGGGGCGGCTGGGGGAGGGGAAGGGATCCCACGCTGGAAGGGGGAAATTGGGGAAACACTGGGAGGGCAGAGGATCAAAAGAGAGTGTGGCCAGGTTTCCCCTGCCCACTTGGACCCCCAGGAACCTGCTGAGATCCCAGGCCTGATCCTCTGCCCACGGAGGCCCCCTCCAGCCGTGCAGGTCCTGAGGGAGTGGGAGGGAGGGAAGGGGGAGCAAAAGTAAAGGCCGGACCTCTGGGATTGGCACCCCTGAGGGGTGGCTGGGGGAGGGAAGGAGTTCCTCCACCCAGTGGGACCCACCCATGATTACAAGTCAAGCGGCGACGGGGGAGACCCTGGGGGAGATGGTCAGGGAGGGGCATGAAGGAACGGAAGGGAACGGGGTCAGTGCTTTCCCTGTTCCACTTAGGCACCGGGAAGCCTGCTGGGCTCCTGGGCCTAATCCTCTGCCCTCGGAGCCTCCCTCCTGCCATACAAAGCCCAATCCCCGCCCCTACACCCCCACCCAGGGCCCCACTTCTACACTCCCACCCAGGGCCCCACCTCTACACTCGGAGACCCCCTCCAACGCACTGGGCCTAAACCCCACCCACACACCCTCACCCAGGGCCCTACCTCTAAACTCCAGAACTCCACACTCCAGAGGCCCTCCTTCCGATGTGCTGCCTCTCCTCTTCCATGCAGGTCCTACGCAGAGGCCCCGCCCCACGCTTTAACATCACCCCGCCTAGGGCCCACCTGCAGGGCCTTTTCGGTCCTAAGCCTAGGCCCTGCCACACACTGAAAACTCACCCCCCCACACACCTAGGTCCCATCCACCATAAACCCCTTCCCTGCCTAAGGTCCACCTCTCCATCCCCCCCAACCGCCCCACCTAAACCCTACTCCCATAGCCAAGGCTTTTTTTTTTTCTTTTCATTTTTCCTCTTTTAGATGGGGGTTCTGTTTTACCTTGTTGATTCATTGTTGTTGATTCTTTTATATTTTTACTAATAAATCTTTTATTTTTCTAATTTTATTTTATTCTTTATACTTTCTTAGTGCTCTCTCCTTTTGACTTGTCTGCCCTCCCTTCTTTTTTTTTCTTTTTTCTGTTGTGGTTTTATTTTACCTTATTGTAGTTGTTTCAATTATAGTTTTATTTTTCCTAATATGTTTTTTATCTTTCTAATTTTTTTTTTATTCTTTGATATTGTACTGCTCCTTTTTTTCTTTCTTTCTTCTTTTTCTTTTGTTTTTTTCTTTACCACACCACAAAGCTTGCAGGATCTTGGTTCCTAGGCCAGAGGTCAGGCCCAGCTCCTGTGGTGGGAGCTCTGAGTCCAAATTGCTGGATTAATAGAGAACCTCAGACCCCAGGGAATATCAATTGGAGTGAGGCCTCCTGGAGGTCCTTCTCTCAGCACCAAGACACAGCTCAATCCAAATGCCTGAAAACTCCAGTGTTCGACATCTCAGGCCCAACAACCAGTAAGACAGGAACACATCACCACACATCAAAAACCAAAAAAAATTAAATGACAAAAATATTTATTACATACAAAGGAGCAACGTACAAACCTACAAGACCAAATAAATGAAGACGAAATAGGCAACCTACCATGTCAGAGTAATGATAGTAAAGATGATCCAAAATCTCAGAAACAGAATGGAAAAAATACAAGAAACATTTAACAAGGATCTAGAAAAACTAAAGAGCAAACAGTAATAAACAGCACAATTACTGAAATTAAAAACACTCTAGAAGGAGTCAATAACAGAATAACTGAGGCAAAAACAAGGATAAGTAACCTGGAAGATAAAATAGTAGAAATAACTACTGCAGAGCAGAATAAAGAAAAAAGAATGAAAAGAATTGCGGACAGTCTCAGAGACCTCTGAGACAACAATAAACACACCAACATTTGAATTATAGGGGTCTCAGAAGAAGAAGAGAAAAAGAAAGGGACTTTAGAGAAAGAGAGAAAAGAGAAAGAGAAAATATTTGAAGAGATGACAGTTGAAAACTTCCCTAACATGGGAAAGGAAATAGTCAAACAGGTCCCGGAAGCACAGAGAGTACCATACAGGATAAAACCAAAGTGAAACATGCTGAGACGCATATTAATCAAACTATCAAAAACGAAATTCAAAGAAAAAATATTAAAAGCAGAAAGGGAAAAGCAACAAATAATATACAAGGGAATCCCCATGAGGTAAACAGCTGATTTTTCAGCAGAAACTCTACAAGCCAGAATGGAGTGGCAGGACATATTTAAAGTGATGAAAAGGAAAAACCTATAACCAAGATTACTCTACCCAGCAAGGATTTCATTCAGATTCAACAGAAAAATTAAAACCTTTACAGACAAGCAAAAGCTAAGAGAATTAAGCACCACCAAACTAGCTTTACAACAAATGCTAAAGGAACTTCTCTAGAGAGGAAACACAAGAGAAGGAAAAGACCTACAATAACAAACCCAAAACAATTAAGAAAATGGTAATAGGAACATACATGTCAATCATTACCTTAAATATAAATAGATTAAATTCTCCAACCAAAAGACACAGACTAGCTGAATGGATACAAAAACAAGACCCATACATATGCTGTCTACAAGAGACCCACTTCAGACCCAGGGACACATACAGACTGAAAGTGAGGGGATGGAAAAAGATATTCCATGCAAATGGAAATCAAAAGAAAGCTGGAGTAGCAATTCTCATATCAGACAAAATAGACTTTAAAATAAAGACTATTACAAGAGACAAAGAAGGACACTACATAATGATCAAGGGATCAAACCAAGAAGAGGATATAACATTTATATTTATGCACCCAACATCAAGCACCTCAATACATAAGGCCAATGCTAGCAGCCATAAATGGGAAATTGACAGTAACACAATCATAGTAGGGGACTTTAACACCCCACTTTCACCAATGGACAGATCATCCAAAATGAAAATAAATAAGGAAACACAAGCTTTAAATTACACATTAAACAAGATGGACTTATTGATATTTATAGGACATTCCATCCAAAAACAACAGAATACATTTTCTTCTCAAGTGCTCATGGAACATTGTCCAGGATAGACCATATCTTGGGTCACATATCAAGCCTTGGTAAATTTAAGAAAATTGAAATCATATCAAGTATCTTTTCCAATCACAATGCTATGAGACTAGATATCAATTACATGAAAAAAACTGTAAAAAATACAAACACATGGAGGTTAAACAATACACTACTAAATAACCAAGAGATCACTGAACAAATCAAAGAGGAAATCAAAAAATACCTAGAAACACATGACAATGAAAACATAACGACCCAAAACCGTGGGATGCAGCAAAAACAGTTCTAAGAGGGAACTTTATAGCTATACAATCTTACCTCAAGAAACAAGAAACATTGCAAATAAACAACCTAACCTTACACCTAAAGAAATCAGAGAAAGAAGAGTCAAAAAAAACCCAAAGTTAGCAGAAGGAAAGAAATCATAAAGATCAGATAAGAAATAAATGAAAAAAAAAGGAAAGAAACAATAGCAAAGATCAATAAAACTGAAAGCTGGTTCTTGGAGAAGATAAACAAAGTTGATAAACCATTAGCCAGACTCATCAAGAAAAAAAGGGAGAAGACTCAAATCAACAGAATTAGAAATGAAAAAGGAGAAGTAACAACTGACACTGCAGAAATACAAAGGACCATGAGAGCTAACTACAAGCAACCATATGCCAAAAAAAGGAAAACTTGGAAGAAATGGACAAATTCTTAGAAAAGCACAACCTTCAGAGACTAAACCAGGAAGAAATAGAAAATATAACCAGACCAATCACAGGCACTGAAATTGAAACTGTGATAAAACATCTTCCAACAGGGAGACTTCCAAGATGGCGGGGAGTAAGATGTGGAGATCACCTTCCTCCCCACAAATATATCAGAAATACATCTAGATGTGGAACAACTCCTACAGAGCACCTGCTGAAAGCTGGCAGAAGACCTCAGACTTCCCAAAAGGCAAGAAACTTCCCACGTACGTGGGTAGGACAAAAGAAAAAAGAAAAAACAGAGACAAGAGAATAAGGACAGGACCTACACCACGGGGAGGGAGCCATGAAGGAGGAAAAGTTTCCACACACTAGGAAGCCCCTTCACTGACAGAGACGGGGGCTGGTGGGGAGGGGGGAAGCTTCAGTGCCACGGAGGAGAGCATAGCAACAGGGGTGCAGAGGGCAAAGTGGAGAGATTCTCACACAGAGGATTGGTGCCGACCAGCACTCACCACCCTAAGAGGTTTGTCTGCTCACCTGCCGGGACGGGTGGGGGCTGGGAGCTGAGGCCCGGCCGTCGGAGGTCTGATCCCAGGGAGAGGACTGGGGTTGGCTACGTGAACACAGCCTGAAGGGGCCTAGTGTGCCACAGCTAGCCAGGAGGGAGTCCTGGAAAAAGTCTGGAACTGCCTAAGAGGCAAGAGACCATTATTTCAGAGTGCGCAATGAGACGGGATTCAGAGCACCACCTAAACGAGCACCAGAGAAGGGCACGAGCCGCAGCTGTCGGCACGGACACCAGAGATGGGCATGAAACGCTAAGGCTGCTTCTGCAGCCACCAAGAATGCTGTATGCAATGACAAGTCACTATCCACACCTCCCCTCCCAAGAGCCTGCACAGCCCGCCACAGCCAGGGTCCTGTGAACCAGGGACAACTCCCCCGAGAGAATGCACGGCACGCCTCAGGCTGGTGCAACGTCACGCTGGCCTCTGTTGTCACAGGCTCGCCCTGCATTCCGTACCCCTCCTTTGCCATGGCCTGAGTGAGCCAGAGCCCCCGAATCAGCGGCTCCTTTAACCTCGTCCTGTCTGGGCGGGAACAGAAGCCCTCAGGCGACCTACACGCAGAGCAGGGCCAATTCAAAGCTGAACCCCGGAGCTGTGTGAACAAAGAAGAGAAAGGGAAATTTCTCCCAGCAGCCTCAGGAGCAGCGGATTAAATCTCCACAGTCAACTTGATGTACCCTGCATCTGTGGAACAGCTGAATAGACAATGGGTCATCCCAAAATTGAGGTGGTGGAATTTGGGGGCAACTGTGGGCTTGCGGTTTCCTGTATGCTATTACCTGTATGCTATGCTATGCTATGCTGACTGGTTTCTGCTTTCATGTTTATCTTAGTTTAGTATTTAGAGTTTATTATCATTGGTATATTTGTTTATTGGTTGCTCTCTCCCTTTTTTTATATATAAAGATATATATATTTTTTCCTTTTTCTCTTTTTGTGAGTGTGTGTGTGTGTGCTTCTTTGTGTGATTTAGTCTCTATAGCTTTGCTTTTACCATTTGTCTTAGGGTTCTGTCTGTCTGTTTTTTGCGGGGGGGGTTTGTATAGTTTTTAGTACTTGTTGTCATTGGTGGATTTGTTATTTCATTTGGTTGCTCTCTTCTTTTTTCTTTTTTTGTTATTTTTAATTTTTTTAACTTTTAATAATTTTTTCATTTATTTCTTTTAATAACTTTATTTCTTGTTATTTTCTTCCTTCCCTTCCCTCCCCTCCCCTCCCCTCCCCTTTCCTTTCCTTTCCTTCTA
The DNA here is from genome assembly GCF_951394435.1 of Stenella coeruleoalba. Taxonomy (NCBI): domain Eukaryota; kingdom Metazoa; phylum Chordata; class Mammalia; order Artiodactyla; family Delphinidae; genus Stenella; species Stenella coeruleoalba. The sequence continues at coordinate 139,278,821 of NC_137148.1, forward strand.
AGTCATGTGGCTGACAGAATCCTCATGCTCCGGCTGGGTGTCAGTCCTGTGCCTCTGAGGTGGGAGAGCCAAGTTCAGGACATTGGTCCACCAGAGACCTCCTGGCTCCAAGTAATATCAAATGGCAAAAGTTCTCCCAGAGACCTCCATCTCAACGCTAAGACCGAGCTCAACTCAACAACCAGCAAGCTATAGTGCTGGACACCCTATGCCAAACAACTAGCAAGACAGGAACACAACCCTACCCATTAGCAGAGAGGCTGTCTAAAATCAAAAAAATGTCACAGAAACACCAAAACACACCACCAGAGGCGGTCTTGCCACCCAGAAAGAAAAGATCCAGCCTATCCACCAGAACAGAAGAACCACTCCCCTTGACGAGGAAGCCTACACACCCAATGAACCAACCTTAGCCATTGGGCGCAGACGCCAAAAACAACGGGAACTGCAAACCTGCAGCCTGCAAAAAAGAGATCCCAAACACAGTAAGTTAAGCAAGATGAGAAGACAGAGAAACACAGAGCAGATGAAGGAGCGAGGTTAAAAACCTACCAGACCAAACAAATGAGGGGAAATAGGCAGTCTACCTAAAACAGAATTCACAGTAATGATAGTAAAGATGATCCAAAATCTTGGAAATAGAATGAAGAAAATACAAAAACGTTTAAAAAAGATCTAAAAGAACTAAAGAGCAAACAAACAATGATGAACAACAAAATGAATGAAATTAAAAATTCTCTGGAAGGAATCAATAGCAGAATAAGTGAGGCAGAGGAACGGATAAGTGACCTGGAAGATAAAATAGTGGAAATAACTGCTGCAGAGCAGAATAAAGAAAAATAATGAAAAGAATTGAGGACAGTCTCAGAGACCTCTGGGACAACATTCAACACACCAACATTCGAATTATGGGGGTCCCAGAAGAAAAAGACAGAAAGAAAGAGACTGAGAAAATATTTGAAGAGATTACAGATGAAAACTTCCCTAACATGGGAAAGGAAATAGTTAAACAACTCCAGGAAGCACACAGAGTCCCATACAGGATAAATCCAAGGAGAAACACACCAACACACATATTAATCAAACTATCAAAATTTAATAAAAACAAAAAATATTAAAAGCAGCAGGGAAAAACAACAAATAACAAACAAGGGAATTCCCATAAGGTTAACAGCTGATCTTTCAGCAGAAACTCTGCAAGCCAGAAGGGACTGGCAGGACATATTTAAAGTCATGACAGGGAAAAAACAACCACCAAGATTACTCTACCCAGCAAGGATCTCATTCAGATTCTACAGAGAAATTAAAACCTTTACTGACAGACAAAAGCTAAGAGAATTCAGCACCAAGAAACCAGCTTTTCAACAAATGCTAAAGGAACTTTTCTAGGCACGAAACACAACAGAAGGAAAAGACCTACAATAACAAACCCAAAATAATTAAGAAAATGGTAATAGGAACATACATATTGATAATTACCTTAAATGTAAATGAATTAAATGCTCCAACCAAAAGATAGACTAGCTGAATGGAAACAAAAACAAGACCCATACATATGCTGTCTACAAGAGACCCACTTCAGACCTAGGGACACATACAGACTGAAAGTGAGGTGATGCAAAAAGATATTCCATGCAAATGGAAATCAAAAGAAAGCTGGAGTAGCAATTCTCATATTAGACAAAATAGACTTTAAGATAAAGACTATTACAAGAGACAAAGAAACACGCTACATGATGATCAAGAGATCGATCCAAGAAGAAGATATAACAATTTCGAATATTTATGCACCCAACGTCAAGCACCTCAATACATAAGGCATATGCTAATAGCCATAAAAGGGGAAATCCACAGTAACACAATTATAGTAGGGGACTTTAACACCCCACTTTCACCAATGAACAGATCATCCAAAATAAAAATAAATAAGGAAACACAAGCTTTAAATTACACATTAAACAAGATGGACTTAATTGATATTTATAGGACATTCCACCCCAAAAACAACAGAATACACTTTCTTCTCAAGTGCTCATGGAACATTGTCCAGGATAGACCATATCTTGGCTCACATATCAAGCCTTTGTAAATTTAAGAAAATTGAAATCTTATCAAGTATCTTTTACGACCACAATGCTATGAGACTAGATATCAATTACATGAAAAAAACTGTAAAAAATACAAACACAAGGAGGGTAAACAATACACTACTTAATAACCAAGAGATCACTGAACAAATCAAAGAGGAAATCAAAAAATATCTAGAAAAAATGATAATGAAAACATAACTACCCAAAACCTATGTGATCCAGCAAAAGCACTTCTAAGAGGGAAGTTTATAGCAATGCAATCCTACCTGAAGAAACAAGAAACATCTCAAATAAACAAACCTAACCTTACACCTAAAGCAATTAGAGAAATAAGAATAAAAAAACCCCAAAGTTAGCAGAAGGAAAGAAATCATAAAGATCAGAGCAGAAATAAATGAAATAGAAACAAAGAAAACAATAGCAAAGATAAATAAAACTAAAAGCTGGTTCTTTGAGAAGATAAAAAAAAAATAATAAACCATTAGCCCCACTCATCAGGAAAAAAAGGGAGAACTTTCAACTCAATAGAATTAGAAATGCAAAAGGAGAAGTAACAACTGACACTGCAGAAATACAAAGGGTCATGAGAGATTATTACAAGCAAATATATGCCAATGAAATGGACAACCTGGAAGAAATGGACATATTCTTAGAAAAGCACAACCTTCCAAGACTGAACCAGGAAGAAATAGAAAATATAACAGACCAATCACAAGCACTGAAATTGAGACTGTGATTAAAAATCTTCCAACATACAAAAGCCCAGGACTAGAGGGTGTCAGAAGGGCATTCTATCAAACTTTTAAAGAAGAGCTAACACCTATACCCCTCAAACTCTTCCAAAATATACCAGAGGAAGAACATTCCCAAACTCATTCTACGAGGCCACCATCACCCGAATACCAAAACCAGACACAGGTGCCACAAAGAAAGAAAACTACAGGCCAATATCACTGATGAACATAGATGCAAAAATTCTCAACAAAATACTAGCAAACAGAATCCCACAGCACATTAAAAGGATCATACACCATAATCAAGTGGGATTTATCCCAGGGATGCAACAATTCGTCAATATACGCAAATTAATCAATGTCATACACCATATTAACAAATTGAGGAAGAAAAACCATATGATCATCTCAATAGATGCAGAAAATGCTTTTGAAAAAATTCAATAACCATTTATGATAAAAACTCTACAGAAGGTGGACACAGAGGGAACAAACCTCAACATAATAAAGGTCATATATGACAAACCCGTAGAAAACATCATTCTCAATGACAAGGATGTCCACTCTCACGACTATTATTCAACATAGTTTTGGAAGTCCTAGCCACGGCAATTAGAGAAGAAAAAGAAATAAAAAGAATACAAATTGGAAAAGAAGAAGTAAAACTGTCACTGTCTGCAGATGACATGATACTATACATAGAGAATCCTAAAGATGCCACCAGAAAACTACTAGAGTTAATCAATGCATTTAGTAAAGTTGCAGGATACAAAATTAATGCACAGAAATCTCTGGCATTCCTATACACTAATGATGAAAAATCTGAAAGAGAAATTAAGGAAACACTCCCATTTACCATTGCAACAAAAATAATAAAATACCCAGGGATAAACCTACCTAGGGAGACAAAAGACCTGTATGCAGAAAACTATATAACACTGATGAAAGAAATTAAAAGTGATATCAACAGATGGAGAGATATACCATATTATTGGACTGGAAGAATCAATATTGTAAAAATGACTATACTACCAAAGCAATCTACAGATTCAATGCAATCCCTATCAAATTACCAATGGCATTTTTTACGAAACTAGAACAAAAAATCTTAAAATTTGTATGGAGACACAAAAGACCCCAAATAGCCAAAGCAGTTTTGAGAGGAAAAAAACGGAGCTGGGGGAATCAGGCTCCCTGATTTCAGACTATACTACAAAGCTACAGTAATCAAGACAATATGGTACTGGCACAGAAACAGAGACATAGATCAATGGAACAAGATAGAAAGCTCCGAGATAAACCCACGCACCTATGGTCAACTAATCTATGACAAAGGAGGCAAGGATATACAACGGAGAAAAGACAGTGTCTTCAATAAGTGGTGCTGGGATAACTGGACAGCTACATGTAAAAGAATGAAATTAGAACACTTCCTAACACCTTACACAAAAATAAACTCAAAATCGATTAGAGACCTAAATGTAAGACCAGACACTATTAAACTCTTAGAGGAAAACATAGGAAGAACACTCTTTGACATTATTCACAGCAAGAATCTTTTTGAATCCACCTCCTAGAATAATGGAAATAAAAACAAAAATAATCAATTGGGACCTAATGAAACTTAAAAGCTTTTGCACAGCAAAGGAAACCATAAACAAGATGAAAAGACAACCCTGCAAATGGGAGAAAATGTTTGCAAACGAATCAACTGACAAAGGAGTAATCTCCAAAGTATATAAACAGCTCATGCAGCTCAATATTAAAGAAACAAAAAACCCAATTCAAAAATGGGCAGAAGACCTAAATAGACATTTCTCCAAAGAAGACATACAGATGGCCAAGAAGCACATGAAAAGCTGCTCAACATCCCTAATTATTAGAGAAATGCAAATCAAAACTACAATGAGTTACCACCGCACACCAGTTAGAATGGGCATCATCAGAAAATCTACAAAAGACAAATGCTGAAGAGGGTGTAGAGGAAAGGGAACCCTCTTGCACTGTTGGTGGGAATGTAAATTACAGCCATTATGGAGAACAGTATGGAGGTTCCTTAACAAAATTAAAAATAGAACTACCATACTACCCAGCATTCCTACTACTGGGCATATACACTGAGAAAACCATAATTCAAAAAGAGTCATGTACCACAATGTTCACTGCAGCTCTATTTGCAGTAGACAGGACATGGTGTAACCTAAGTGTCCACTGACAGATGAATGGCTAAAGAAGATGTGGCACATGTATACAATAGAATATTACTCAGCCATAAAAAGAAACAAAATTGAGTTATTTGTAGTGAGGTGGATGAACCTGGAGACTGTCATACAGAGTGAAGTAAGTCAGAAAGAGAAAAACAAATACCATATGCTAACACATATATATAGAATTTTTAAAAAATGATTCTGAAGAACCTTGGGGCAGGACAGGAATAAAGACGCAGACATAGAGAATGGACTTGAGGACACGGGGAGTGGGACGGATAATCTGGGACGAAGTGAGAGAGTGGCATGGACATATATACACTACGAAATGTAAGATAGATATCTAGTGGGAAGCAGCTGCATAGCACAGGGAGATCAGCTCGGTGCTTTGTGTCCACCTAGAGGGGTGGGATAGGGAGGGTGGGAGGGAGACGCAAGAGGGAGGAGATATGGGGATATACGTTTATGTATAGCTGATTCATTTTGTTATACAGCAGAAACTAACACACCATTGTAAAGCAAGTATACTCCAATAAAGACATTTAAAAAGAAATAGGTACGATTGCATGTAAAGGATGTTTTAAAAAAATCTATCATGACAATTTGTGCATGTGTGTGTGTACAGATATGGAATTAAACACATAAAAATATAAAAATAAAAGACACATGCACCCCAATGTTCACTGCAGCACTGCTTACAATAGCCAGGTCTTGGAAGCAACATAAATGCTCATCAACAGACAAATGGATAAAGATGTGGTACCTATATACAATGGAATATTACTCAGCCATAAAAAGGAATGAAATTGGGTCATTTGTACAGACGTGGATGGACCTAGAGACTGTCATACAGAGTGAAGTAAGTCAGAAAGAGAAAAACAAATGTCGTATATTAATGCATATACGTGGAATCTCGAAAAATGGTGCAGATGAACCGGATAGCAAGGCAGAAATAGAGACACAGATGTAGAGAACCAACTTATGGACACCAAGTGGGTAAAGCAGGGGGGGCGGGTGTTGGTGGGATGAATTGGGAGATTGAGATTGACATATATACACTAATATGTATAAAATAGATAACCAGTAAGAACCTGCTGTATAAAAAATAAATAAATAAGATTAAATTTTAAAAAATCTACAAACAATAAATGCTCAAGAGGGTGTGGAGAAAAGGGAACCTTCTCGCACTGTTGGTGGGAATGTAAATTGGTACAGCCACTATGGAAATCAGTATGGAGGTTCCTTAAAAAACTAAAAATAGAACTACCATATGACACAGCAATCCCACTACTGGGCATATACCATGAGAAAACCATAATTCAAAAAGTCATGTACCACAATGTTCATTGCAGCACTATTTACAATAACCAGGACATGGAAGCAACCTAAGTGTCCATCGACAGATGAATGGATAAAGAAGATGTGGCACATAAATACAATGGAGTATTACTCAGCCATTAAAAGAAACAAAATTGAGTTATCTGTAGTGAAGTGGATGGACCTAGAGTCTGTCATACAGAGTAAAGTAAGTAGCATTGACATATATACACTACCAAATGTAAAATAGATAGCTAGTGGGAAGCAGCTGCATGGCACAGGGAGATCAGCTCCGTGCTTTGCCATCACCTAGAGGGATGGGACAAGGAGGGTGGGAGGGAGATGCAAGAGGGAGGGGATATGGGGTTATACATATGCATATAGCTGATTTACTTTGTCAAACAGCAGAAACTAACACAACACTGTAAAGCAATTATACTCCAATAAAGATGTTAAAAACAAACAAACAATAGTGATCCAAATAAGGAAAAAGAATGTCATGAGTGGTTGTCACCAAGGTCCATACTTCTGCTATAAGGAAATAATAAAGGAGAAATTTGCGGGCTTCCCTGGTAGCACAGTGCTTAAGAATCCGCCTGCCAATGTCGTGGACACAGGTTCAAGCCTTGGTCTGGGAAGATCTCACATGCCACGGAGCAACTAAGCCCAAGCGCCACAACTACTGAGCCTGTGCTCTAGAGCCTGCGAGTCACAACTACTGAAGCCCGCCAGCCTAGAGCCGTGCTCTGCAACAAGAGAAGCCTCCACAATGAGAAGCCCTCGCACCACAGTGAAGAGTAGCCCCCACTCACCACAACTAGAGAAAGCCCGTGCGCAGCAATGAAGGCCCAATGCAGCTAAAAATAAATAAATAAATTTATTTTTTTAAAAAAAGGAGAAATTCACTCCTCCATCTCCGTCTCTCTTTCCAAGAAGATGCCTCTGTCAAAATTTCACGAAATTGGTAGCATTGCTAGAAATCCATCTCCATTTATTTGTCGATGTCCATTCTCTTGAAGCTACATCAGTTGTTCAGAAAGTTGAAGAATCCCAACTTCAAAGAGGAATTAAATAGAGAATGAAATCCTCTGACCAGTGCCTGTCTCTTAGTATCCTGCAATTTGCGTTTCCTTTGGGATCAAAAAGGATCCAAGTAAGACCTTCTCCAGTGAAGCAGCAGTCTTCGCCCAAAATAAGGGGCAGGTTGGAGGGGCTTCCTGAATATTACTCCTGGTGCATTGTTCTTGATTCTATCAGATGTCTTGGAGTCAGTTCATTGCTATGGTATACTATTGATAATACTGACCATCAAGTTTTGGTCCCTTCCGTCCACTTTATTTAGCAACCTTGTTCCTGGGTCTTCATCCTGATCCCTAATATCCCAGTTTTCCCATTTGTACCTTGATTTCCTGACTCACAGACCGTAAGCTGCTTCTGAACACTGATAAATCTGAGGCCTCCCACTGCCCCTACTACCAACACCATCAGCTCTATAGTACTAGGCTTATTCCCTCTCTTTTTTCTGATTCACACTTAAGAAGTGTGAACTGGCTGACAGCCATGTCTGTGACAACATCACCCCTACTCAAAAAAAGTCTGAAGTCTCCCTAGATAAAACCCACTGTGTGGAGTTCAGCCTATAAACAAAGCCATGCACAAAATATCTTAACCTAAAAATTACCCAGATGGGTGAAACCACTTCTTAACCAGCTATCTTTCCCATCATATTTACCTAAATATGACTCGGAAGTATTCCCTTTAGGCCGGTTCAATACTATACACTCTTAAAGGGCTAAATCACATGTTACCTTTTCTAACAGTCTCACCTAACATTTTGGGTTTACTTTCATGTCTCCTTTTCCACTCCTCTCAGTTTTACATTTAACTCTATACTGCCTTATATTGTTATTAAATGCTCCTGATTAAGTAAAGGACAAAAAGATGAGTCTGATGAGAGAGAAAATGATAGAGAGAGGAGAGAATGGTGAGTCAAGCTAAGAATTATACATACTCCGAAGCAACAAAACAGAGCAATTGCGACAAAAGTAATTATTAATATATATTGCTACAGTGCTATAAGCTTGTTATAAAAGGGAAAAGCTTATATCATGCAGTTAAGTCATGACTCTATGATGATTCTTCCAGCTTATTTACCAACACCTCCACCCACACACCTATAGTCTTCTTGCTCCTAGGGACCTAGATTTCCTTCTAGCATTAAAGTTATACCACTTGGGTTTTCTAAAACAAGAGATCTATCCTGGATTCCAAAATTAAGAGAAAAATACCCTTAGGTACTGTTTACCATGTATGTCAAAAAGAATGGAAAATATGGACCAAAAAACACACACAAAAAAACCAGCCTCCTCCCAAAAAAAACAGTCTCTTTCTCCCTGCTCAGGAAAAGGTATTTCTATAATCTGTATATACTTTAAAAGTACTCTTTTCAAACATAACATTGTCTCTGATAAGGATAATAAATTTCCTTGGGTCACTAAGAACAAGCTTACTATCTTTTCTGGGTAAACTCAGTACCTGTAAAAAACCACAGGGGAAGATTTTTGATGTTAAAATATTAATAATTAAAGGCATAATCAAAGAAAAATTTCCCTTGTTGGAAAAATAAATCTGGCCTGAGTATGCAGTATGAACACATTCACCATGTTCCAGGAGAAATCAATAGACAGACACTGAGATCCAGGCACATCACAATAAATATTTTGGTTTACAAGAATAAAGAAAACATCCTAAAAGTATTCAGTCAAGAAGCAGAAACAGGTTGCCTACAATAAATAAAAGCTAGGTTGGCCTAAGATTTAACATTAAATTGTATTCTGAAGAGAAAATTCAGTGACCCAATAATTTGGTATCCAGATCACTCATCTTAAATGTATAAAGACATGCTCAGGTGCACAAAATCTCCAAAAAACACACAAACAAAAAATCCTATTTGAGGAGACACTTGAGTCAACTGAAAGATAATATCAAAATTAGGAACTAAATTGAGAAAGACATGAAATAAAATTGATCCCCATACTTAAATTGCACCAAACTTTGGGAATCCACTTTAATTATGTGTAATTAATTGCATTCAAGGATAAAACGTAACCATAGCGTGCCTTGCTCACATGTTTCTCTTCTGTGTGTCTCCTTTCTTCATTCCAAAAATACATATTCCTTGAGCCCTCTAAGAAATGCAGCAAAACAGCCTGCGGATTTGGAATCATCTTCTCTAAAAGTTTACAGCAATTTATGGCAATCTACAGCAAAGGGAACAACAGTAAGCACTTAAATAATTTGCCCAACCTACTGGATTTGTTATCCTCCAAAAGGGAAGAGAAAACACAATTCTAGTACTAAGGCTTTTTTTTTAATACAAATAAATAGGAAAGTTAGGAATATAATGGGAAATCACCGATCATTGTCCAAAGCAGAAATTACAGGGTCTAAGGAAAAAAGTGCCATATCTATCCTGCAAAACCTCTAATATGATGTTTACATATCCATTTAAGCATGGAAAAGATCTATTACCAAAATTATTCAGCTTCGATACTGGCCACAAGCCCTCAATTTGGGATCTTCTGTTGTTATTCAATATGAAGCTACCCAACATAATTGGAAAGCATTGTAGTACAGAAAATACTTCTCATTTGTGGGGGGAAAGTGAATTTATTTGCAATAGCACTGTTCCTTTCACTGATTTTAAGGGGAAAATTTGCCATTTAGATTATCCAGACAGATGTGTGCATATCATTTCCCAACCTATTTATTAAAGTTTTGTAGCAGGGGAAAACTTATATTTAAGAAGCAAATTATTTGTATATGGGTGTTTTCTTTGGTTCTTTTTGCAGATGCCACAACTGCATACGTAACTATTGAGCAGAGTTCTTTACTTTAAAAAAAAATTACTCTCTATCTATAATGCTCTCTCTTGCCTCTCTAAGAAAGCTGCTAGCTGTCTAATGATGTTCACAGCGAGAAGAGGGGTATGGACAGGAGACTGAGTATCATCTGAAATCTCTGAACAGAAGAAAGGAATCCAAGGACCTCCTTCCACTGCTCACAGGGACCCAGAATCATATGGGAAGGGCCACCAAGGAGAGGCTGGGTCTGTTCCAAGGGATGAACTAATTTAGTAATGAAGAGTATTCAGAGAAAATCATGCTCAAAAGCCATGACTGAGAACCCTAAAGACATTTTCATCACAAACTTAATGGAAAAATCACATAATATGGTAGAGAGAGTTTAAGCTTTAGAATCAGAAAGACCTAAATTCAAATCCTAACAATCCACCCCCTGGTGTATAATTTGAACAAGTTATTGAAAATCTCCAACCCTCTGTTTGCTCCTTGGCAAAATGAGGATAACAATACCTGTCTCATGGAGCGCTTATGAAGGACTGAGTTAATATATGTAAATTGTATGTTTACTCAATAAATATTAAGAATGATGCCTCCAGATCAACTTAGAGAAAAGAAGAAATCAGGGGACTTTGTACCTGAAGTAAAAAATAATAATATCAACCAGTAAAATTTATTGTAAACGTATTATGTATCCTTCAAAGTTTGCAGTGCTGTGGAGTATTTTAAAATTATGGTTTTGCCATATTAATCAAATAATAAACTCCTGAGGATCATGGACAAAACTATGAGCACTAGAAAAAGTAAAAAGGGAGACATATATGTAGAAAGAGGGCCAAGAGGAAGGCAATGAGAGCTGAGCCTTACAGAATGAGCAAATGAGAGACAGAGAAGGGAGGAGAGAGCAATCCACAGAGGAAATTCAGAGTGAGCGTGTGTGTGTGTGTGTGTGTGTGTGTGTGTGTGTGTGTGTGTGTGTGTGTGTAGAGAGAGAGAAGAAGGAGGAGGAGGAGAATGAGGAGGGGGAGGGGGGAAGGGGAGGAGAGAAGAGAGAACCATGCGTTGGACACCCAGTGAGGGTCAGTACTGCATTCACTGCATTACGTAGTAATCACATTTAATCATTGGAACACGTCTGCAAGTATTATCTCCATTTCTTTTTTTATTATTATTTAATTTTATTTATTTTTTATACAGCAGGTCCTTATTAGTCATCCATTTTATACACATCAGTGTATACATGTCAATCCCGATCTCTCTGCATGTGTCCTTTTGAATTATGGTTTTCTCTGGGTATATGCCCAGTAGTAGGAATGCTGGGTCATATGGTAACTCTATTTTTAGATTTTTTAAGGAACCTCATACTGTTCTCCATAGTGACTGTATCAATTTACATACCCACCAAAAGTGCAAGAGGGTTCCCTTTTCTCCACACCCTCTCCAGCATTTGTTGTTTGCACATTTTCTGATGATGCCCATTCTAACTGGTGTAAGGTGATACCTCGTTGTAGTTTTGATTTGCATTTCTCTAATAATTAGGGATGTTGAGCAGCTTTTCATGTGCTTCTTGGCCATCTGTACATCTTCTTTAGAGAAATGTCTATTTAGGTCTTCTGCCCATTTTTGGATTGGGTTTTTTGTTTCTTTAATATTGAGCTGCATGAGCTGTTTATATACTTTGGAGATTAATCCTTTGTCAGTTGATTCGTTTGCAAACATTTTCTCCCATTTGCAGGGTTGTCTTTTCATCTTGTTTATGGTTTCCTTTGCTGTGCAAAAGCTTTTAAGTTTCATTACGTCCCATTTATTTTTGTTTTTATTTCCATTACTCTAGGAGGTGGATCAAAAAAGATCTTGCTGTGAATTATGTCAAAGAGTGTTCTTCCTATGTTTTCCTCTAAGAGTTTAATAGTGTCTGGTCTTACATTTAGGTCTCTAATCGATTTTGAGTTTATTTTTGTGTAAGGTGTTAGGAAGTGTTCTAATTTCATTCTTTTACATGTAGCTGTCCAGTTATCCCAGCACCACTTATTGAAGACACTGTCTTTTCTCCGTTGTATATCCTTGCCTCCTTTGTCATAGATTAGTTGACCATAGGTGCGTGGGTTTACCTCGGAGCTTTCTATCTTGTTCCATTGATCTATGTCTCTGTTTCTGTGCCAGTACCATATTGTCTTGATTACTGTAGCTTTGTAGTATAGTCTGAAATCAGGGAGCCTGATTCCCCCAGCTCCGTTTTTTTCCCCTCAAAACTGCTTTGGCTATTTGGGGTCTTTTGTGTCTCCATACAAATTTTAAGATTTTTTGTTCTAGTTCCGTAAAAAATGCCATTGGTAATTTGATAGGGATTGCATTGAATCTGTAGATTGCTTTGGTAGTATAGTCATTTTTACAATATTGATTCTTCCAGTCCAATAATATGGTATATCTCTCCATCTGTTGGTATCATTTTTAATTTCTTTCATCAGTGTTATATAGTTTTCTGCATATAGGTCTTTTGTCTCCCTAGGTAGGTTTATCCCTGGGTATTTTATTATTTTTGTTGCAATGGTAAATGGGAGTGTTTCCTTAATTTCTCTTTCAGATTTTTCATCATTAGTGTATAGGAATGCAAGAGATTTATGTGCATTATTTTTGTATCCTGCAACTTTATTAAATTCATTGATTAGCTCTAGTAGTTTTCTGGTGGCATCTTTAGGATTCTCTATGTATAGCATCATGTCATCTGCAAACAGTGACAGTTTTACTTCTTTTCCGACTTGGATTCCTTTTATTCCTTTTTCTTCTCTGATTGCCATGGATGAACTTCCAAAACTGTGTTGAATAATAGTGGTGAGAATGGACACCCTTGTCTTGTTCCTGATCTTACAGGAAATGCTTTCAGTTTTTCACCATTGAGAATGATGTTTGCTGTGGGTTTGTCATATATGGCCTTTATTATATTGAGGTAGGTGCTCTCTATGGCCACTTTCTGGAGAGGTTTTATCATAAATATGTGTTGAATTTTGTCAAAAGCATTTTCTGCATCTATTGAGATGATCATATGGTTTTTCTTCTTCAATTTGTTACTATGGTGTATCACATTGATTGATTTGCATATATTGAAGAATCCTTGCATCCCTGGAATAAATCCCACTTGATCATGGAGTATGGTCCTTGGAGTATGGAGTGTGTTGTTGGATTCTGTTTCCTAGTATTTTGTTGAGGATTTTTGTGTCTATATTCATCAGTGATATTGGTCTCTAATTTTCTTTTTTGGAGTACTTTTGTCTGGTTTTGGAATCAGGGTGATGGTGGCCTCATAGAATGAGTTTGGGGGTGTTCCTTCCTCTGCAATTTTCTGGAAGAGTTTGAGAAGGATGGGTGTTAGCTCTTCTCTAAATGTTTGATAGAATTCACCTGTGAAGCCATCTGATTCTGGACTTTTGTTTGTTGGCAGATTTTTTATCACAGTTTCAATTTCATTACTTGTGATTGGTCTGTTCATATTTTCTGTTTCTTCCTGGTTCAGTCTTGGAAGGTTATACCTTTCTAAGAATTTGTCCATTTCTTCCAGGTTGTCCATTTTATTGGCATACAGTTGCCTGTAGTAGTCTCTTAGGATGATTTGGTTTTCTGTGGTGTCTGTTGTAACTTCTTTTTCATTTCTAATTTTATTGATTTGAGTCCTCTTCCTCTTTTTCTTGATGAGTTTGGCTAATGGTTTATCAATTTTTTTTTTATCTTCTCAAAGAACCAGCTTTTAGTTTTACTGATCTTTGCTATTGTTTTCTTTGTTTCTATTTCATTTATTTCTGATCTGATCTTTATGATTTCTTTCCTTCTGCTAACTTTAGGTTTTGTTTGTTCTTCTTTCTCTAGTTCCTTTAGGTGTAAGGTTAGATTTTTTGAGATTTTTCTTGTTTCTTGAGGTAGGCTTGTAGAGCTATAAACTTCCCTCTTAGAACTGCTTTTGCTGCATCCCATAGGTTTTAGATTGTCGTGTTTTCATTGTCATTTGGTTCTAGGTATTTTTTGATTTCCTCTTTAATTTCTTCAGTGATCACTTCATTATTTAGTAATGTATTGTTTAGCCTCCATGTGTTTGTGTTTTTTTCCCTGTAATTGATTTCTAATCTCATAGTGTTGTGGTCAGAAAAGATGCTTGATATGATTTCAGTTTTCTTAAATTTACTGAGGCTTGATTTGTGACCCAGGATGTGACCTATCCTAGAGAATGTTCCATGTGCACTTGAGAAGAAACTATAGTCTGCTGTTTTTGGATGGAATGTCCTATAAATATCAATTAAATCTATCTGGTCTACTGTGTCATCTAAAGCTTGTGTTCCCTTATTAGTTTTCTGTTTGGACGATCTGTCCTTTGGGGTAAGTGAGGTGTTAAAGTCCCCCACTATTACTGTGTTACTGTCGATTTCCTCTTTTATAGCTGTTAGCAGTTGCCATATGTATTGAGGTGCTCCTATGTTGGGTGCATAAATAATTTTAATTGTTTATCTTCTTGTTGGACTGATCCCTTGATCATTATGTAGTGTCCTTCCTTGTCTCTTGTAACATTCTTCATTTTTAAGTCTATTTTATCTGATATGAGTATTGCTACTCCAGCTTTCTTTTGATTTCCACTTGCATGGAATATCTTTTTCCATCCCCTCACTTTCAGTCTGTATGTGTCCCTAGGTCAGAAGTGGGTCTTTTGTAGACAGCATATATATGGGTCTTGTTTTTGTATCCATTCAGCAAGCCTGTGTCTTTTGGTTGGAACATTTAATTCACTCATGTTTAAGGTAATTATCGATATGTATGTTCCTATTACCATTTTCTTAGTCGTTTTGGATTTGTTTTTGTAGGTCCTTTTCTTCTCTTGTGTTTTCCACTTAGAGAAGTTCCTTTAGCATTTGTTGTAGAGCTGGTTTGGTGGTGCTGAATTGTCTTAGCTTTTGCTTGTCTGTAAAGCTTTTGATTTCTCCATCGAATCTGAATGAGATCCTTGCCAGGTAGAGTAATTTTGGTTGTACGTTTTTCCCTTTCATCACTTTAAGTATAGCATGCCACTCCCTTCTGGCTTGTAGAGTTTCTGCTGAGAAATCAGCTGTTAACCTTATGGGATTTCCCTTGTATGTTATTTGTCACTTTTCCCTTGCTGCTTTCAATAATTTTTCTTTGTCTTTAATTTTTGCCAGTTTGATTACTATGTGTCTCGGCATGTTTCTCCTTGGTTTTGTCCTATATGGGACTCTCTGTGCTTCCTGGACTTGGGTGGCTATTTCCTTTCCCATGTTAGGGAAGCTTTCGACTATAATCTCTTCAAATATCTCCTCTGGTCCTTTCTCTCTCTCTTCTCCTGGGACCCCTATAATGCAAATGTTGTTGCATTTAATGTTGTCCCAGAGGTCTCTTAGGCTGTCTTCATTTCTTTTCATTCTTTTTTCTTTATTCTGTTCTGCAGCAGTGAATTCCACCATTCTGTCTTCCAGGTCACGTATCTGTTCTTCTGCTTTTGATTCCTTCTAGTGTATTTTTCATTTCAATTATTGTATTGCTCATCTCTGTTTGTTTGTTCTTTAATTCTTCTAGGTCTTTGTTAATCATTTCTTGCATCTTCTCGAATTTTGCCTCCATTCTTTTTCCGAGGTCCTGGATCATCTTCACTATCATTATTCTGAATTCTTTTTCTGGAAGGTTCTACCTCCACTTCATGTAGTTGTTTTTCTGGGGTTTTATTTTGTTCCTTCATCTGGTACATAGCCCTCTGCCTTTTCATCCTGTCTATCTTTCTGTGAATATGGTTTTTGTTCCACAGGCTGCAAGATTGTAGTTCTTCTTGCTTCTGCTGTCTGCCCTCTGGTGGATGAGGCTATCTAAGAGGCTTGTGCAAGTTTCCTGATGGGAGGGACTGGTGGTGGGTAGAGCTGGCTGTTGCTCTGGTGGGCACAGCTCAGTAAAACTTTAATCCACTTGCCTGCTGATGGGTGGGGCTGGGTCCCCTCCCTGTTGGTTGTTTGGCCTGAGGTGACCCAACACTGGAGCCTACCCGGCTCTTTGGTGGGGCTAATGGCAGATTCTGGGAGGGCTCACGCCAAGGAGTACATTCCAGAACTTCTGCTGCCAGTGTCCTTGTCCTCATGATGAGACACAGCCACCCCCCGCCTCTGCAGGAGACCCCCCAACACCAGCAGGTAGGTCTGGTTCCGTCTTCCCTGGGGTCACTGCTCCTTCCCCTGGGTCCTGATGCACATACTACTTTGTGTGTGTCCTCCAAGAGTGGAGTCTCTGTTTCCCCCAGTCCTGTCAGAGTCCTGCAATCAAATCCCGCTAGGCTTCAAAGTCTGATTCTCTAAGAATTCCTCCTCCCGTTGCTGGACCCCCAGATCTGGAAGCCTGACGTGGGGCTCAGAACCATCACTCCAGTGGGTGGACTTTTGTGGTTTATGTGTTCTTCAGTTTGTGAGTCACCCACCCAGCAGTTATGGGATTTGATTTTATTGTGATTGTGCCCCTCATATAGTCTCATTGTGGCTTCTCCTTTGTCTTTGGACGCGGGATATTTTTTTGTCTTCCTGTCGATGATTGTTCAGAAGTTAGTTGTGATTCCTGTCCTCTCACAAGAGGGAGTAAGCACACGTCCTTCTACTCCGCCATCTTGAGGAGCTCTCTTATCTCCATTTTATAGATAAAGAAAGTGAGGTTACAGAGGTTAGAACACAGAGCTAACAGCGACAGAGGCAGGATTTGAACCCAGGTCTGCCCAACCCAGTACTTAGGCTTTTCCCAACATCATGATTGTCAAAGTCATGATAAACATGATCAGACTGGAGTGTGCTCTGCCTGTTGAGGAAGGAGTACATTTATGTTCAAAGGTCTCTGAATGTCCGTTTTGTGACAAAAGTCTCAATTTTCTTGCATTCCAAGATTGAAGTAAACGTCCCACTTTCCTTAAAGTTCTTTTCCCCTTAGAGAAAACTTGCTTAGCAGATCCAGTAACCCCTGGAAAAACGACTATTACCTTCATATACTAAATTCCCTTCTCACCTACCTCCTAACCCCAGTAAATTCTGTTTCTCACTCAGGGAGGAATTGATTTTCATTGGTATTCATTTGAAGTAGGGAAGGTCACAGCTTAGAACATTGGAAATGTATTGTCTAAAGAGCACAGTTTGTACCTTGCTTCTGAGAGAAGATCTTTAAAGATGGCTTGGCTTAGCTGACTTTTTTTCCCCTCCTGCATACAAGAAACATCCTCCAGGGAGAAAGTCGATTTCAAATCTTCACACTGCAGAGGCTCTGGGGCAGTCAGTTGTTGAATGCAGATCAGCCTGTTTCTTCTCTTTTGAGATAAATGGAACCTGGGAAGACTTTTGAAAGAAAAGTTTTTAACCAATCCTTAGGGCCTAGACTGTGCTCTGATCAGACCAAGAAATAAGGTTCCAATCTAAAAGGCAGCATGTTCCAATCTGAAAGCCAAATGGACTCCAGTCTTGATTCCCATTGAATTTATTTCCAAATCCTCCCCAAACTTTGCATTTGATATGTAAACATTCTCAATTAGTCTAGACATTATGTAGTTCTCCTTTGCAAAAGCGCATCCATGACGGGAGGTTTGTCCTTAAAATGGTGAGTAATAGGAATGAATTATTCTGCAGTTTTCTGAGAAACAGCTCAGTAGAATCTGGAAGCATTTGAGGGTATTCTTAATTACTCAGATGCAGAATTATCAAAGCACAGAGTGGCTCCATCTATCCCTTCCTAGTATCTCACTCTAATTTTCTTTTTCATAATGTAGATATTTTACATAAAATTGTCTGGAGAAAAACAGACTATACTTGAGGGAGCAAATGTTAGGCCAGCCTTTCTCTGCTGCGACTGGTGCTGGTGAAGGTCTTGAATATTCATACAGAATACTTTTTAAAAATCACATGGAGTGAATATCACTTCTTTTTCCTTTCCCTCAACATTTTCCCACACTGACTCAAATAATTCAAAACTTTAGGCTGGGCACAAACCAGATTACATAATTTATAAGTTTCAGTTGCAACAAGTAGCCAGGTTTGAAGCTCAGAGGAGGTTCTTTCTGAGTGAAGATTACTGGGGATGTAGGAAGCTCTCCTTGACCTGCAGCTCCACTTAGGTAGAGAGGGAATGAAGACAATCCAGGAAGTTGACTACCAAGAGCTATAAACCAAAGACTCCAAAAGAAGACTAACCTTGGAAAAACAATGCTGTGTATTAACTCATACACCAGGCCTACAGTAAAATTTTTGCATTCATTCCCACATTTAACCCTTAGGACTCTATGAGAGGTGTCATTATCAGCCACTTTTCATACATGAGGAAACTGAGGCATAGAGTGGTCACATGGTAAGTAAGTGGTGAAGCCAGGGTTTGCACCAGGCAGTCTGACCCTGAAACCGGAGGCAAGGGGGCAGGGCACAATCTCTAAAGAATGACAGAGCCCTGGAGGAGACGACAAAAACTGGTTAGAACCAATTAGGCCCAAGATGGCAGAAGACTCACCTTCCAGTAGAACTTGAGACTCATTATATGCTCATGGTAATTCATTAGCTAAATGACCCACCCACAGGCACTGTGACAGTTCTGAGGCCTACCATAAAAGGTCAATTCCTGGCCCAATTCCTAGAAATCCCCGCCTCTTCTCCAAGATAGTCGGAATAATCCTCCAACTCATTAGCCTATGAAATTACATAGCCCATAAAAACTAACCACCCTAAATATGGGGATATGTGTATAGGTATAGCTGTTTCACTTTGTTATACATCAGAAGCTAACACACCATTGTAAAGCAATTACACTCCAATAAAGATATTAAAAAAAAATTAACCACCCCATATTTTGGGGCCTCTCACAGAGAAGTGTGTTTCTCCCAGGGCTGCTCTCACCTTCTGAGATGGACTGCATTCTGTCTATGGAATGTGTATCTCTCTAAATAAATCCACTTCTTACCTATCACCTTGTGTCTCATTAAATTCTTTCTGCGCTGAGACATAAAGAACCTGAACTTCAGTAGGTCCTGAGACCAGGTGTGTCATCTTAATTAAAAGACAGTGGGTTTAAGTCCCAGTCTGAGTTGTGAGGTTTCAACCCCAGAGACTGCATTTTTAGCCACTGTGCAATCCCATCTCTTTCAATTACTCCCCAGACTGTGAGCCCCACGAGGTCAAGGACTTGTTCACTTGTACCTCCAAAATCTTAGAACAGTGTCTGGCACACATACGTGGCTAATGAATGTCTAATTATTATTTTATATAATTAAGTGCTGAAAATATGAATAAAGTTCTCAATCTAGCTTGTTCCTTTGATCTTCAGATTTCTTGGGGACAGAAAACAGGACACTCCCAGGCACATGAAAGATACAACCAAGTGTGTATATGTCAATCCCAATCTCCCAGTTATACACACTACTATATATAAAATAGACAACTGGGACTTCCCTGGTGACACAGTGGTTAAGAATCTGTCTGCCAGTGCAGGGGACATGGGTTCGATCCCTGGTCCGGGAAGATCCCACATGCCGCAGAGCAACTAAGCCCATGTGCCACAACTACTGAGCCTGTGCTCTAGAGCCCGTGAGCCACAACTACTGAAGCCCGCGTGCCACAACTACTGAAGCCCACAGTCCTAGAGCCCATGCTCCACAGCAAGAGAAGCCACCACAATGAGAAACCCACACACTGCAATGAAGAGTAGCCCCCACTCGCCACAACTAGAGAAAGCCTACACGCAGCAATGAAGACCCAACGCAGACAAAAATAAATAAATAAAAAATAAAATGAATTCATTTAAAAAAATAGATAACTAATAAGAACCTGCTGAACAGCATAGAGAACTCTACTCAATACTCTGTAATGGCCTATATGGGAAAAGAATCCAAAAAAAGACTGGATATATGTAGATATATAACTAATTCACTTTGCTGTACACCTGAAATTAACACAACATTGTAAATCAACTACACTCCAATAAATTTTTTTAATTAATTAATTAATTAAAGATACAACCAAGTGAAGAATCCCTGCTGCAGCTTTCTCTGACGTGGACCCAGCCAACAGACAAATAACATGGCAACGCCTCCCCTGCCCACATCCCTGTGGCTATTTTCTTCTTTTTCTATAATACAGATTAGTCTCTACTGTGAAATTTCCAAACATCATTCTTTTCCATCATTTAAGTAAATGGGATTTGAGGTCAAGAGGAAGGAAACAATTTGCCTCTCCATACTTATCTACAGTCTCTCAACAGTGAAGGCCATGGAACTCCTGCTTCAGAACTGCCTGAGGTGTTTGCTGGAGACAGGATTCCAGGGGCCAGTTTCAGACCTTCTACCTCAGAACCTCAGGGCGTGAGGCCCAGGAATCTGAATATTTAACCACCTTCCCATGTAATTATTGTACAGAATTGTGTTAGTGAAGCAACACCCCTATGAAATCTCCTCCTCCACAAAGGAGGCTACAAGCTCTTTTTAAAAGTCCCTGGGGACTTCCCTGGCAGTCCAGTGGTTCAGACTCCACGCTTCCCATGCAGGGGGCACGGGTTTGATCCCTGGTCAGAGAACTAAGATCCCACATGCCACGTGGTGCGGCCCCAATAAATAAATAAATAAATAAATTGTTTTTAATTTTAAAAAAAGTCTCTGATGTTGGGCTCCCACATTTCAGGAAACTCTGAGGGAAGTCTATTTTCCTCCATGCTGAACCTGTCTACTCTTTCCCAACAGCTCTAGCTTCTGTTCTGTTGCCTCCCTCAGACTGCACAGCTCCCCTGTGTTAATCCTCTGGCTGAAGTGTGTGCCTGACTTGACTAGCGTCCTGCCTGGTTGTCTGCTTTATGATCTTTCTTGGTGTGTCCTTGGAAGTCCGTGAGTAGTACCATCCCATCCAGACCTGGCTCAAGCACATAGAACTCCAGGTCCATCCAACTCCTGGCCCCACTACTAGGGCAAAAAATCTGAATATCTGTGAACTGGTCCAGGTCACTCCCACTCCCCTTCTCCCAAACATTGTTATTCAAAGGGAAGTATAGCATCAGGCTTAAGAACACAGATTCTGGAGCCTGACCAAACCCATATCTCAGCTTGGCTATTTACTAGCTGTGATCTTAGGCAAGTTATTTTTCTTTGCCCTGAGTTTCTCCACTTGTAATAGTACCTCCCTCATAGGACGCCTGTAAGGATTAAATGAACACGTTTAAAGCGTGCAAGTATGAGCTGCTGCTGTTATTGCTGTTGTTGTTGCTGTTACTATTATTCATGTAAAATAAGGTATCATGAGCATCCAAGGAGAGGCTTAGAGTGGGAAAAAGATGTTATGAATATGAACCTTAAGGGGAACTCAGTGAAAAACGGTTTATCCCCCCTGTCTTGCTAGATGCGCTATATGAATAAGGGCAAGTGATACATACCACAGCCTCCTTTTCTCCCAGTGATGTCAGCAGAACATTTTCCTCATTTACTCCTTAAGTACAGAAGCCACACTCTAAGACAAGTTTATATCTCCCTTTAAGAAGAAATATCTTTAGACTTTTTTCAGTCTTTTTGTGACTCTCTCCTCTGAGTAAGAAGTTAAGAATCCTGAGGAACTGGGTAAAATAATTAATTTTCCTAGGCCTCAGTTTACCATTAAATGACAGGGTTGAATTTAAAGTATCCAGCTTTACTATCCTACAATGGGCTGGGCTGCCAGGCTTAGCTGATTTCAGCTGAGCCAAGGAAAGTTAAGCCTCCTGATCATCACTGTGTCACTGCCTTAAGAGCAAGGCATGGCCCTTGACTTTCAATCACATGCCAAAAACGTGGTGAGGAGGCTGTGGGTGGGAAATTAGGGCAAAGAGACCAGAACAAAGAATGGGTAGGAAAAGAAAGTCAGAATGTACTTATAACATTGGTTCCAAGGCATTCAGTTTTTAAAAATGTACCAGAGAGTTGGAATTTATGTAAGATATATTACAGCAAAAGAGTGGAAATAACTTATATGTGCAGCAATAGAAGTGGGTTAAACAAATTATAGTAGCATCACAAAATGAAATGCTATGCAGCCTTTAAAAATAATTACGCAGCTCTACACTTCATAAATCTTGTTAAGGAAAGGTGTCCAAGGTATATTGTTATGTGAAAAAAACAAAGTCAGAGTAAATAAAATATTCTCTCTCTCTCTCTCTCTCACACACACACACACACACACACACACACACACACACTTTTATACATACACAGAATATCTATGAACAAATACATAAACCAGACACAGTGGCTGGAGGGAGGAGAGAGGGAGAAGAGGAGGGAGAAGGAGAAATCTTAACTTTTTATGGATACCTTTTCAAATCTTTAGAATTGTGAACTGTGTGCATGTACTATCTGTTAAAAAGTAAATAAATATTAATGAAAATTTTGAATTTATTACAATTCCCACAGTGGAGACAATAGATAGAGAGGTATGATATTTGAGAACATACAACATATATTATACAATGTATGTCATATACTATATACATTTAAGTTATATAAAGCAAGCATATGCAATTCTGCTGATTTAAATTAAAGCAAAAAAACTTCATTAATATAATACCTGGGAATTTCTTTAAAATAACACAGGAGGAGGGGAAATGGATAGAGGTTTAGAGGAAAACATGACTGGTCACGAATTCATTCAGGTTCATTGCAAAATTCAGGAGAAGGTACAGAGATTTCCCATATCCCTCCTGCCCCTCTGCATGCATAGCCTCCACATTGTCAACATCCCAAGCAGAATGGTACATTTGTTACAACTGATGATGAACCTACACTGACACATGATAATCACCCAAAGCCCATCGTTTACCTTAGGGTTCACTCTTGGTGTTGTATATTCCATGGATTTCGATTTGGACAAAGGTAAAATGGCATGTATCCATCATTATGGTACCACACAAAGTAGTTTCACTGCCCTAAATATCCTCTGTGCTCTGCCTATTTATCTCTCCCTCCCCCTTAATCCCTGGCAGCCACTGATTTTTTTTTTTTTTTTTTTTTTTGCTGGGGGGCCATGCTGCACAGCTTGCAGGATCTTATCTTAGTTTCCGGACCAGGGATTGAACCGGCGCCCCTGGCAGTGAAAGCGCAGAGTCCTAACCACTGGACTGCCAGGGAATTCCTTAGGTTTGCCTTTTCCAGAATGTCATATAGTTGGAATCATACAGTATGTAATTGACATCAGTTTAACTATGTCGTGGGTTTCCCTGGTGGCGCAGTGGTTAAGAATCCGCCTGCCAATGAAGAGGACACAGGTTCGAGCCCTGGTCCGGGAAGATCCCACATGCCGCGGAGTGCGCCACAACTACCAAGCCTGTGCTCTAGAGCCTGCAAGCCACAACTACTGAGCCCGCGTGCTACAACTACTGAAGCCCGCACGCCAAGAGCCTGTGCTCCGCAACAAGAGAAGCCACCACAATGAGAAGCCCACACACCCCAACGAAGAGTAGTCCCTGCTCGCCACAACTAAAAGCCCGCACGCAGCAACAAAAACCCAATGCAGGGCTTCCCTGGTGGCGCAGTGGTTGAGGGTCCGCCTGCCAATGCAGGAGACACGAGTTCATGCCCCGGTCCGGGAAGATCCCACGTGCCACGGAGCGGATAGGCCCGTGAGCCATGGCCGCTAGGCCTGTGCGTCCGGAGCCTGTGCTCCGCAACGGGAGAGGCCACATCAGTGAGAGGCCCGCGTACCACAAAAAAAAAAAAAAAAAACACAAGAAACCCATGCAGCCAAAAGTAAATAAATAAATAATAAATTAAATTTTAAAAAGAAAAAACATCGTACCTAACTTTTTTAGAACTTTCTAAACCAGGACCACCATCCCAGCAAGGTGTTCAGGCTTCAAAAATTGCAAATAACCCTGTTCTTTTTAATTGGATATTTCTTAGAGATTCCATGTTGATATTTGCTTTCTGCATATATTCAAGGGTAAGAAATATCAATAGAACGTTTTTCAATTTATCTCAGTAATTTTACACCTTGAACAAATTCAGATACTTTAAAAGAATCTGACAAATTCAAGGAATATGACATAAAAATGGTATTCCTATTTTAAACTCAAGCCACTCAAGAGTTAAGCAGATACGTTTCCTATGTCCAGCTGATGCAGTTTCTCATTGTGTTGCTGCTGAATTCCGGAGAGACCAAGATGTACCATGTGAGCCCATAAAAGGTATATCTGATACTGATACTTCCAGGATCCAGCACTTCTTGTCAGCATAGTTGAAGCAAGAACGATGAATGTCTCTCATGCTGATGCTTAGCTTTTTAAATTCTCTTCAATTGCTTCTTGCTGTCTAAATGGTGGTTCTTTGAATTTTCCTTTAGAAATGTACCATTTTCATTGTGCAATGAACCTAGGGTCTCCTGTCCTCTGCAAAGAATTAGGCATGTTCCATCCACCATTTCATTCACTTACAAAAGGTAGGAACCAAGTGTAGCGCCAGTTAGAGTGGAGAAATTTGTTAATTTGGTATGGATGCTTTGTTCTTGGGTCACTTCCGCCTCTCCTGAACATTGCCTCCCCTTATATATGCAAGAAAAAAGGGTACTGGCCTTGATTCTGTAGACCTAGTTTCAAGCCCTGGCTTCTGTTACTCAGTACTGACTTGCTTTGAAACTTGGAGTAAGTAAGTGATTATCTATTTCCTTGTCAATAAAAATGGAGATAAAAGACCCATCTCACTGACTTGATAGAAGTCTTGGAAATGAAAATGAAAAGTCCTACAAAATTATCATGTGCTACGTGGTGAAACAAGCTGGTTTCATGCTACTTAAAAGATATTTGCTGCCTCCGTCAGTGCCCTACACCCACCTCCTCTGTATCTTCTTCCCCACACAGACAGTCTTTGCCTTTTCCACCTTCCAAACAGCCTAGCCCAGACTGGCTTCCATCTCCACTGTTCCACTGAAACTGGTCAGACAAAGGTCACCAATCACTTCCATGCTATAAAGATCTAGTGGACATTTTCAGTCAACACCTTTTGAGACATCTCTCCATAACTGATCACTTCCTGGAAACACTCTTTTCTAAATTTAGGCTCTGCACTTCCACTCTCCTAGTATTTCACCAGCCTATCTGGTGATTCCTCAACCTCCTTTGCTAGCTCTTTCTGTCTGTCATATTAAAAGGTGTTGTTTTTTTTTTTTTAATTTCTGAAATATTTTTTTTTAAATAAGAAATTAGCAGAGATTTAGGTTTCTTTTGTTGTTGGTGGTGTACCTTCATACATGTAGAGGAAGAATGCTCCCCTTCTGGTTTAACAAAGAAAACTCATAAGTATTTAAAATTTTTTGAAAACAAAGATGTCAACTGAAATATTATTTTTTGGGCCACACATTCTTAAGCAAAACTAATGAGATTTACAGACATTTTAGAGGTTAAAGGTTATTTTCATAGAACCTATCAATATGTGAAGTCCCAGTGTCTTACAAGGTACTATGATTAAAAATATCCATTGCAAAGAGAATTTTATGGTGCAAACAAAACAGAATCTGCAGCTACAAGAGAAGGTGGAAATTTTTCTCCTTGGAGCACCAAGATTTCTTGCACCAGCAATTACAGGTGGCTAGAGTTTGAAGGCTAAAACTGGAATTCCATTAGCTCAGTGAGCAAAAGAAGCATGACTGATAATATGGAACTTAAATTTGAGGGGTAGGGGAGAGGGTAGAATAGGATTTTTAACAAGTGTGAACATACACTGTTCACATTTGTTCACTGATGTTTTGCATTTCTTCAGGCCAGATTTGAAATATTTAAGTCATTCTGTGCTCAGCCCCAGGCCCCCAACTACTGTTCTTTCTCTACACCTCTTCTCACATGATTACATCTATTCTTGTGGTCTTAATTAACTCCTCTTTGTAGGTGACTCCCAGATTATGTCTCTAACCTGACTTCCCTTTAGGCTCCTGACAGGTATTCTACAATTGCTTGCTTGGAATCTCCAATTAGAAGACTCACAAGCACCTCAGTATGATTAGATCCAAAGCAGAACTCCTGGCATCTGCTCCCTATAACCTCTCCCTCCCCTGTCATTGACATTTAACTAAATGGCACCATTCTGCACCTACACAGCTTTTCAAACCAGAAACCTACATCATCCTTGACTCTTCTCTTGTCTTCACACTCCTCTAAAGTTATCCCCTTTAACATCAAGTCTTATCTATTCTACTTTTAATCTGTGTCTGGGTTCCATCAGCTTTTCTTCAGCTCCATTGCCACTACCCATGTCCAGGCCATGATCATCTCTTGTCTGGGCTACTCCAATCAACTTCAGTTGATCTCCGGCTTTTATCCTTGCCCCAATCCAATCCATTTTCCCTACAACATCAGTGGGATCCTTTTAAAACCATAAATAAGAACACTTAAGTCTCTTGCCTAAATCCTTTCATTGGCTTTCCCTTATATTTACAAAATCATCCAAGCTCCTTAACGAGTCTCCAAGAGCTCACATGCTCTGGTGACTGCCTGTGTCTTTATTCATTCTAACCTCATCTCACCCCCTCTCCCTCTCACTAACAACATTCCAGTCATACTAGCTTTTTTCCGGTCCTCTAACACGCCAAGTTCTTTCCCACCTCAAAACCAGTAAACACACTCATCCCACTACCTGGAACATCCTTCTACTCATCCTTTAAAAAAGTAGCACCATTTTACTCTTCAAGGCTCAGCTCAACTGTCACCTCTTCAGAGAGGCTTCCCTGTTGTTTTCCCTTATGACAATGTATTTTAAATTTTGTTAAGCATTTCTTTGCTTACTTATCACTGTCTGACTCATCCACAAGACCGACACTGTGTGAAGACGTAGACCATAACTAGTTAGTTCTTCATCGCACGCAAGCACCCAGCACTGGGCCTAGAACGGAAGAGGACTTCCCTAATCTGTTCATAAAAATCCTGTTTACAAATTTTAGGACGATATAAAGTAGAGAATACTCAAATATTTTTCTGAATTCTTCAACGGTAAAAATAGAAAAATCTTCAACTAATTTCATGATTATGGTAATTCTTTAACATGGCAGGAGGAGGACAGGATGGGGCCTGTCCTGTACATTGTAGGATGTTGTGCATAAGTTATAGCCTTTATCCATCAGATGCCAATAGCATGGCCCTACCTCACGTACGACAACCAAAAGTGTCCCCAGATATTGCCAAATGTCCACTGGGGGGCGAAATCATACCTGATTGGGAACCACTGACCTGCATAATCAACATTTAATATGTCATTTTATCCCCCACAAAGATAAAAATAAAAAATATTAAGTGAGGAAATTAATGCATGAAGAGCATAAGTGACCTGCTTAAGGCTGCATATAATTAGGAGTAGAAAGGGGAGCAAAATCCAGCAAACAAACCTCCCAATTAATGCTAAAGTAGGTTCCTGTTCATAAACACATGGTTGATCTGCTTTTCTGTATATGAATACATTCGTTTTGAAAGAAAACAGTAATCATATTCCCATCAGAGTTAACATTAATTAACATCAATTCACTGGAAAGACAGTTACACTGAACTTATAAAAATTCTTTGAGGCATGCAATTGTCTTTCCCAGTCTTCAAGAAGCCTAACATCAAAGGTCTGGTTTCTAACTCTACAGATACATCAGTACAGCTTTTAAACAAAATTATTTTAATAAATTTATATCTCATGATTAGCTTTTCCCAGTAAAATCTCAGAATCACATAAGCATTCTAGATTTTAGCTGCTTTTTAACAATTCATACAATGTGCATCCTTATCTGACTTCAACAAAGGCTTAAAACACTCTGAATGTGAATTATTTTCTCATATTTCATGCATTAGCTTCTCTTATTTCTTAATCAGATTCATTTGTGTTCTGGACCAGGTACAGCTTTGGGTTCTCCTAGAGGTAAACCCAAAGTTGTGTTTACAAAATATTACATCATTATTAAACCCACATAAGCAGACTACGGAAAACCCTCACCATAGAATAATATCTATTATTAATTGATTGACTGCTATGAGGCTGGTGCTGTAGTAAGTGCTTTACGTACGTTATATCACTTAGGTTTTATAACACTCCTTTGATATAGAGACTATTATACCATTTCACAGATGGGGCAAACAAAGAAATTAAGTAACTCACCTAAGCTACTATATAAAGTCAGGGGTGGAAATCCAGGTCCCTCTGATTCCAAACACCAATTTATTAACAACCCAATGATATGTCCTACTTGGTGGGGCTGAGAATCAACCAATACTGTTCATCTCTAATGGCCATTCTAGTCATGATACCTGGCCAACGGTTTTTCATTAAAAAAAACCCTAAGGCTTAAGAGAAACCTCGGGAGAGACCTTCAAGATGGCGGAGGAATAAGACGTGGAGATCACCTTCCTCCTCACAAATACATCAGAAATATATCTACACGTGGAACAACTCCTACAGAACACCTACTGAACACTGGCAGACGACCTCAGACTTCCCAAAAGGCAAGAAACTCCCCACGTAGCTGGGTAGGGCAAAAGAAAAAAAAATAAACACAGACAAAAGAATACGGATGGGACCTGCACCAGTGGGAGGGAGCTGTGAAGGAGGAAAGGTTTCCACACACTAGGAAGCCCCTTCGCGGGCAGAGACTGCGGGTGGCGGAGGGGGAAAGCTTCGGAACCGCGGAGAAGAGCACAGCCACAGGGGTGCGGAAGGCAAAGCGGCGAGATTCACGCACAGAGGATCGATGCCAACCAGCACTCCCCAGCCTGAGAGGCTCATCTGCTCACCTGCCGGAGCGGGCGGGGCTAGGAGCTGAGGCTCGGGCTTCGGTCAGATCCCAGGGAGAGGACTGGGGTTGGCAGCGTGAACACAGCCTGAAGGGGCTAGAGCGCCACAGCTAGCCGGGAGGGAATCCGGGGAAAGGTCTGGAGCTGCCGAAGAGGCAACAGACTTTCTCTTGCCTCTTTGTTTCCTGGTGCGTGAGCAGAGGGAATTAAGAGCGCCGCTTAAAGGAGCTCCAGAGATGGGCGCGAGCCACGGCTATCAGCGCGGACTCCAGAGACGGGCATGAGACGCTAAGGCTGCTGCTGCTGCCACCAAGAAGCCTATGTGCGAGCACAGGTCACTATCCACACCTCCCCTCCCAGAAACCTGTGCAGCCTGCCACTGCCAGGGTCCCGTGATCCAGGGACAACTCCCCCGGGAGAAGGCACGGCGCACCTCAGGCTCGCCCCGCACTCTGTGCCCCTCCCTCCCCACCGGCCTGAGTGAGCCAGAGCCCCCAATCAGCTGCTCCTTTAACCCCGTCCTGTCTGAGCGAAGAACAGACGCCCTCCGGCGACCTACACGCAGAGGCAGGGCCAAATCCAAAGCTGAAACCCAGGAGCTGTGTGAAGAGAAAGGGAAATTTCTCCCAGCAGCCTCAGGAGCAGCAGATTAAATCTACACAATCAACTCGATACACGCTGCATCCGGAGAATACCTGAATACACAACGAATCATCCCAAAATGAGGCAGTGGACTTTGGGAACAATGATATATATATACTTTTCCTTTTTCTCTTTTTGTGAGTGTGTATAAGCTTGCTTCTTTGTGTGATTTTATCTGTATAGCTTCTCTTTTACCATTTGTGCTAGGGTTCTGTCTGCCTGTTTTTTTTGTTGTTTTTTTTTTTTTTGTAGAGTTTTTAGCGCTTGTTATCACTGGTAGATTTGTTTTTTGGTTTGGTTGCTCTCTTCCTTTTTTTAATTACTTTTTAAAAAATTTTTAATAATTATTTTTCATTTTAGTAACATTATTTTATTTTTTCTTTCTTTCCTTATTTTTTTCTCCCTTTTCTTCTAAGCCGTGTAACTGACAGGGTCTTGGTGCTCCGACCAGGTGTCAGGCCTGTGCCTCTGAGGTGGGAGAGCCAAGTTCGGGACATTGGGCCACCAGAGACCTCCTGGCTCCACATAATATCACACGGTGAAAGCTCTCCCAGATATCTCCAACTCAACGCTAAGACCCAGCTCCACTCAACGACCAGCAAAAGCTACAGTGCTGGACACCCTGTGCCAAACAACTAGCAAGACAGGTACACAACCCCACCCATTAGCAGAGAGGCTGCCTAAAATCATAATAAGTCCACAGACACCCCAAAACACTCCACCGGACGTGGTCCTGTCCACCAGAGAGATAAGATCCAGCCTCATCCACCAGAACGCAGGCACTAGTCCCCTCCACCAGGAAGTCTACACAATCCACTGAACCAACCTTAGCCACTGGGGGCAGACACCAAAAACAACAGGAACTACAAACCTGCAACCTGCGAAAAGGAGACCCCAAACATAGTAAGTTAAGCAAAATGAGAAAACAGAAAAACACAAAGCAGATGAAGGAACAAGATAAAAACCCACCAGACCAAAAAAATGAAGAGGAAATGGGCAGTTCTACCTGACAAAGAATTCAGAGTAATGATAGTAAAGATGATCCAAAATCTTGGAAACAGAATGGAGAAAATACAAAAAACATTTAACAAGGACCTCAAGAACTAAAGGGCAAACACACAATGATGAACAGCACAATAAATGAAATTAATAATTCTCGACGAGAAATCAATAGCAGAATAACTGAGGCAGAAGAACGGATAAGTGACCTGGAAGATAAAAAAGTGGAAATAACTACTGCAGAGCAGAATAAAGAAAAAAGAATGAAAGGAATTCAGGACAGTCTCAGAGTCCTCTGGGAAAACATTAAACACACCAACATTTGAATTATAGGGGTCCCAGAAGAAGAAGAGAAAAACAAAGGGTCTGAGAAAGTATTTGAAGAGATTATAGTTGAAAATTTCCCTAATATGGGAAAGGAAATAGTTAATTAAGTCCAGGAAGCACAGAGAGTCCCATACAGGATAAATCCAAGGAGAAACATGCCAAGACACATATTAATCAAACTATCAAAAATAAAGTGCAAAGAAAAAATATTAAAAACTGTAAGGGAAAAAAGACAAATAATATACAAGGGAATCCCCATAAGGTTAACAGCTGATCTTTCAGCAGAAACTCTGCAAACAAAAAAGGAGTGGCAGGACATATTTACAGTGATGAAAGGGAAAAACCTACAACCAAGATTACTCTATGCAACAAGGATCCCAGTCAGATTCGATGGAGAAATTACAACTTTTACAGAGGAGCTTCAAGATGGCAGAAGAGTAAGACACGGAGATCACCTTCCTCCCCACAAATACATCACAAATACATCTACATGTGGAACAACTCCTACAGAACACCTACTGGACGCTGGCAGAAGACCTCAGACCTCCCAAAAGGCAAGAAACTCCCCACGTACCTGGGTAGGGCAAAAGAAGAAAGAAAAAACAGACACAAGAATAGGGATGGGAACTGCACCAGTGGGAGGGAGCTGTGAAGGAGGAAAGGTTTCCACACACTGGGAAGCCCCTTCACGGTCAGAGACTGCGGGTGGTGGAGGGAGGAATCTTTGGAGCCATGGGGGAGAGTGCAGCAACAGGGGTGTGGAGAGCAAAGCGGAGAGTTCCTGCACAGAGGATCGATGCCGACCAGCACTCACCAGCCCAAGAGGCTCCTCTGCTCACCGCAGGGATGGGTGAGGGCTGGGAGCCGAGGCTCGGGCTTCGGTCGGATCCCAGGGAGAGGACTGGGGTTGGCTGCGTGAACATAGCCTGAAGGGGCTAGTGCGCCACAGCTAGCTGGGAGGGAGTCCGGGAAAATGTCTGGAGCTGCGGAAGAGGCAAGAGACTTTCTCTTGCCTCTTTGTTTCCTGGTGCGCGAGGAGAGGGGATTAGGAGCTCTGCTTAAAGGAGCTCCAGAGATGGGCGTGAGCCGCGGCTATCAGCGCAGACCCCAGAGACGGGCATAAGATGCTAAGGCTGCTGCTGCAGCCACAAGGGAGCCTGTGTGCAAGCACAGGTCACTATCCACACCTCCCCTCCTGGGAACCTGTGCAGCCCACCACAGTCAGGGTCCCGTGATCCAGGGACAACTTCCCCGGGAGAAGGCACGGCGCGCCTCAGGCTGGTGCAACGTCATGCTGGCCTTGGCTGCTGCAGGCTCGCCCTGAATCCTTACCCCTCACTCCCCCCGGCCTGAGTGAGCCAGAACCCCTGAATCAGATGCTCCTTTAACCCCGTCCTGTCTGAGCGAAGAACAGATGCCCTCAGGCGACCTACAGGCAGAGGTGGGTCCAAATTCAAAGCTGAACCCCTGGAGATGTGCAAACAAAGAGAAAGGGAAATTTCTCCCAGCAGCCTCGGGAGCAGCGGATTAAATCTCCACAATCAACTTGATGTACCCTGCATCTGTAGAATACCTGAATAGACAACGAATCATCCTAAATTCAGGAGGTGGACTTTGGGAGCAACGATATATATATTTTATACCCTTTTTCTCATTTTGTGAGTGTGAATGTGTATGCTTCTGTGTCTGATTTTCTCTGTATAGCTTTGCTGTTGCCATTTGTTCTAGAGTTCTGTCTGTGCACTTTTTTTTTTTTTAACTTACAATTTTTTTTCTTAATTATTTTTATTTTAATAACTATATTTTATTTTATTTTATCTTTTTCTTTCTTTCTTTCTTTTCTCACTTTTATTCTGAGCCATGTGGAGGACAGGCTCTTGGTGCTCCATCCAGGCATCAAGGCTGTGCCACTGAGGTGGTAGAGACAAGTTCAGGACACTGGTCCACAAGAGACCTCAAAGCTCCACGCAATAACAAACGGTGAAAATCTCCCAGAGATCTCCATCTCAACACCAAGACCCAGCTCCACTCAACGACCAGCAAGCTGCAGTGAAGGACACTCTATGCCAAACAATTAGGAAGACAGGAACACAACCCCATCCATTAGCACAGAGACTGCCTAATAAAATAATAATAAGGCCACAGGCACCCCAAAACACACCACCAGACGTGGACCTGCCTACCAGAAAGACAAGATCCAGCCTCATCCACCAGAACACAGGCACTAGTCCCCTCCACCAGGAAGCCTACACAACCCACTGAACCAAACTTAGCCACTGGGGACAGACACCAAAAACAACATAAACAACGAACCTGCTGCCTAGGAAAAGGAGACCCTAAAAACATTAAGTTAAGCAAAATGAGAAGACAGAGAAACACACAGAAGATGAAGCAAGACAAAAACCCACCAGACCTAACAAATGAGGAGGAGATAGGCAGTCTACCTGTAAAAGAATTCAGAATAATGATAGTAAACATGATCCAAATCTTGGAAATAAAATGGAGAAAATACACGAAACGTTTAACAAGGACCTAGAAGAACTAAAGAGCAAACAAACAGAGATGAACAACACAATAAATGAAATTAAAAATTCTTTAGAAGGGATCAATAGCAGAATAACTGAGGCAGAAGAACGGATAAGTGACCTGGAAAATGAAATAGCGTAAATAAATACAGCAGAGCAGAATAAAGAAAAAAAGAATGAAAAGAATTGACGACAGTCTCAGAGACCTCTGGGACAACATTAAACACACCAACATTTGAATTATAGGGGTCCCAGAAGAAGAAGAGAAAAAGAAAGGGACTGAGAAAATACTTGAAGAGATTATAGTTGAAAACTTCCCTAGTATAGGAAAGGAAGTAGTTAATCAAGTCCAGGAAGCACAGAGTCCCATACGGGATAAATCCAAGGAGAAACATGCTAAGACTCATATTAATCAAACTATCAAAAATTAAATATTAAATGCAGCAAGGGAAAAACAACAAGTAACACATAGGGGAATCCCCATAAGGTTAACAGCTGATCTTTCAGCAGAAACTCTGCAAGCCAGAAGGGAGTGGGAGGACATATTTAAAGTGATGAAAGAGAAAAAGCTAAAACCAAGATTACTCTACCCAGCAAGGACCTCATTCAGATTTGATGGAGAAATTAAAAGCTTTACAGACATGCAAAAACGAAGAGAATTCAGCACCATGAAACCCACGTTACAACAAATGCTAAAGAAACTTCTCTAGGCAGGAAACACAAGAGAAGGAAAAGACCTACAATAATAAACCCGAAACAATTAATAAAATGCTAATAGGAACATACATATCGATAATTAACTTAAATGTAAATGGATTAAATGCTCCAACCAAAAGACATAGACTGGCTGAATGGATACAAAAACAAGACGCGTATATATGCTGTCTACAAGAGACCCACTTCAGACCCAGGGACACATAGAGACTGAAAGTGAGGGGATGAAAAAAGATATTCCATGCAAAGGGAAATCAAAAGAAAGCTGGAGTAGCAATTCTCATATCAGACAAAATAGACTTTAAAAGAAGGACTATTACAGGAGACAAAGAAGGACACTACATAATGATCAAGGGATCAATCCAAGAAAAAGATATAACAATTGTAAATATTTATGCACCCAACATAGGAGCACCTCAATACATAAGGCAAATACTAACAGCCATAAAAGGGGAAATCGACAGTAACACAAACATAGTAGGGGACTTCACTATCTTTACTTTACTAGTAGGGACAGTACTTTCACCAATGGACAGATCATCCAAAATGAAAATAAAAAAGGAAACACAAGCTTTAAATGATACATTAAACATGATGGACTTAATTGATATTTATAGGACATTCCATACAAAAACAACAGAACACACATTCTTCTCAAGTGCTCATGGAACATTCTCCAGGATAGATAATATCTTGGGTCACAAATCAAGCCTTGGTAAATTTAAGAAAATTGAAATCGTTTCACGTATCTTTTCCAACCACAACACTATGAGACTAGATATCAATTACAGGAAAATATGTGTAAGAACTACAAACACATGGAAGCTAAACAACACACTACTTAATAACCAAGAGATCACTGAACAAATCAAAGAGGAAATCAAAAAATACCTAGAAACAAATGACAATGAAAACACAACGACCCAAAACCTATGGGATGCAGCAAAAGCAGTTCTAAGAGGGAACTTTATAGCTATACAAGCCTACCTTAAGAAACAAGAAACACCTCAAATAAACAATCTAACCTTACACCTAAAGCACTTAGAGAAAGAAGAACAAAAAACCCAAAGTTATCAGAAGGAAAGAAATCATAAAGATCATATCAGAAATACATGAAAAAGAAATGAAGGCAACAATAGCAACAATCAATAAAACTAAAAGCTGGTTCTTTGAGAAGATAAACAAAATTGATAAACCATTAGCCAGATTCATCAAGAAAAAAAAGGGAGAAGACTCAAATCAATAGAACTAGAAATGAAAAAGGAAAAGTAACAACTTACACTGCAGAAATACAAAGGATCATGAGAGATTACTACAAGCAACTATATGCCAAGAAAATGGACAACCTGGAAGAAATGGACAAATTCTTAGAAATGCACAACCTTCCGAGACTGAACCAGGAAGAAATAGAAAATATAAACAGACCAATCACAAGCACTGAAATTGAGACCGTGATTAAAAATCTTCCAACAAACAAAAGACCAGGACCAAATGGCTTCACAGGGGAATTCTATCAAACATTTAGAGAAGAGCTAACACACATCCTTCTCAAACTCTTCTAAAATATAGCAGAGGGAGGAACACTCCCAAACTCATTCTACGAGGCCACCATCACCCTGATAGCAAAACCAGACAAAGATGTCACAAAGAAAGAAAACTAAAAAAAAATTTTAAATACTTTTTTAAAAAAAGAAAAAAGGGGCTTGCTTGGTGGCACAGTGGTTGAGTCCGCCTGCCAATGCAGGGGACACTGGTTTTTGCCCCGGTCCAGGAAGATCCCACATGCTGTGGAGTGGCTGGGCCCGTGAGCCATGGCCACTGTGCCTGCACGTCCGGAGCCTGTGCTCCACAATGGGAGAGGCCACAACAGTGAGAGGCCCGAGTACCGTAAAAAAAAAAAAAAAGAAAGAAAGAAAGAAAACTACAGGCCAGTATCACTGATGAACATAGATGCAAACATCCTCAACAAAATACTAGCAAACAGAATCCAACAGCACATTAAAAGGATCATACACCATGATCAAGTGGGGTTTATTCCAGGAATGCAAGGATTCTTCAATATATACAAATCAATCAACGTGATACACCATATTAACAAATTGAAGGAGAAAAACCATATGATCATCTCAATAGATGGAGAGAAAGAATTCGACAAAATTCAGCACCCATTTATGATAAAAACACTGCAGAAAGTAGGCATAGAGGGAACTTTCCTCAACATAATAAAGGCCATATATGACAAACCCACAGCCACCATCGTCCTCAATGGTGAAACACTGAAAGCATTTCCACTAAGATCAGAAACAAGACAGGGTTGCCCACTCTCACCACTCTTATTCAACATAGCTTTGGAAGTTTTAGCCACAGCAATCAGAGAAGAAAAGGAAATAAAAGGAATCCAAATGAGAAAAGAAGAAGTAAAGCTGTCACTGTTTGCAGATGACATGATACTGTACATAGAGAATCCTAAAGATGCTACCAGAAAACTACTAGAGCTAATCAATGAATTTGGTACAGTAGCAGGATACAAAATTAATGCACAGAAATGTCTGGCATTCCTGTACACTAATGATGAAAAATCTGAAAGTGAAATTAAGAAAACACTCCCATTTACCACTGCAACAAAAAGAAGAAAATATCTAGGAATAAACCTACATAAGGAGACAAAAGACCTGTATGCAGAAAATTATAAGGCAATGATGAAAGAAATTAAAGATGATACAAATAGATGGAGAGATATACCATGTTCTTGGATTGGAAGAATCAACATTGTGAAAATGACTCTACTACCCAAAGCAATCTACAGATTCAATGCAATCCCTATCAAACTACCACTGGCATTTTTCACAGAACTAGAACAAAAAATTTCACAAGTTGTATGGTAACACAAAACACCCCGAATAGCCAAAGCAATCTGGAGAACAAAAAATGGAGCTGGAGGAATCAGGCTCCCTGACTTTAGACTATAGTAGAAAACTACAGTAATCAAGACAGTGTAGTACTGGCACAAAAACAGAAAGATAGATCAATGGAACAGGATAGAAAGCCCAGAGATAAACCCACACACATATGGTCACCTTATCTTTGATAAAGGAGGCAAGAATATACAGTGGAGAAAAGACAGCCTCTCCAATAAGTGGTGCTGGGAAAACTGGACAGGTACATGTAAAAGTATGAGATTAGAACACTCCCTAACACCATACACAGAAATAGCTCAAAATGGATTAAAGACCTAAATGTAAGACCAGAAACTATCAAACTCTTAGAGGAACACTCTATGACATAAATCACAGCAAGATCCTTTTTGACCCACCTCCTACAGAAATGGAAATAAAAACAAAAATAAACAAATGGGACCTAATGAAACTTCAAAGCTTTTGTACAGCAAAGGAAACCATAAACAAGACCAAAGGACAACTCTCAGAATGGGAGAAAATATTTGCAAATGAAGCAACTGGCAAAGGATTAATCTCCAAAATTTACAAGCAGCTCATGTAACTCAATCACAAAAAAATAAACAACCCAATCCAAAAATGGGCAGAAGACCTAAACAGACATTTCTCCAAAGAACATATACAGATTGCCAACAAACACATGAAAGAATGCTCAACATCATTAATCGTTAGAGAAATGCAAATCAAAACTACAATGAGATATCATCTCGTACTGGTCAAAATGGCCATCATCAAAAAATCTAGAAACAATAAATACTGGAGAGGGTGTGGAGAAAAGGGAACACTCTTGCACTGCTGGTGGGAATGTAGATTGATACAGCCACTATGGAAAACAGTTGGAGTTTCCTTAAAAAACTACAAATAGAACTACCATACAACCCAGCAATCCCACTACTGGGCATATATCCTGAGGAAACCATAATTCAAAAGAGTCATGTACCAAAATGTTCATTGCAGCTCTATTTACAATAGCCAGGACATGGAAGGAACATAATTGTCCACAACAGATGAATGGGTAAAGAAGATGTGGCATATATATACGATGGAATATTACTCAGCCATAAAAGGAAACGAAATTGAGTAATTTGTAGTGAGGCAGATGGACCTAGAGTCTGTCATACAGAGTGAAGTAAGTCAGAAAGAGAAAAAGAAATACTGTATGGTAACACATAAATATGGAATCAAAAAAAAAAATGGTTTACAAGAACCTAGGGCCAGGATTGGAATAAAGACGCAGACGTAGAGAATGCACTTGAGGACACAGGGAGGGGGAAGGGTAAGTTGGGACGTAGTGATAGTGGCATGGGCATATATACACTACCAAATGTATAATAGCTAGCGGGAAGCAGCTGCATAGCACAGGGAGATTAGCTCGGTGGTTTATGACCACCTAGAGGGGTGGGATAGGGAGGGTGGGAGGGAGATGCAAGAGGGAGGAGATATGTGGATATATGTATATGTATAGCTGATTCACTTTGTTATAAAGCAGAAATTAACACACCATTGTAAAGCAATTATACTCCAATAAAGATGTTAGAAAGAAAAAAAGAGAATCCTCATCTCTCATCCTAGAGGAGCCACAAACTAGAGGTGCTCTGAGTCAAGAGGTGACCTTGTATTGAGCCAGATATGACACCTAGGAAGTTGAGAAAGGATGCCTTCCACTGCTACTAGTCTCCCAGAATTCAACCTTTAGTTTTGGGCCATGTGGTTTAGGGTGACCAATCATCTGGGTGTTCCCAAGACCATCCCAGTTCTAGCCCTGAAAGTCCTGCATCTGGGAAACCCTATCTATGAATGTGTTCTCTCTTCACCCTCTACCAAATCTCCCTGAGGCCAGCTGCCTTTCTACATCTCTAAATGTTCATTTTTTTAAGAAACATCAAGGCTTTACTATGTGGCAAGACTTTACTATAGTAAGACTATACCAGGTGTAAAGGATATCAAGGCAAAAAAAAATCCAAATCTCCGAACAGGTACCATCTGCCGGCTGTATCATCCTTTCAAACTGATAGCCATCTTTTCAAACACCATCCAGGCCTAAGACCTCCCACCTGCCATCATGCTCTGTAAATACCAGGTCCCATCTGCCCAGCTCTTCTTCCTCTTGCTGGTTGCTCTAATAACTGCCTTGTGTCCACCTGCTGTTCCCATATGGTCTGGTCTATTCACCCAGTGATTGAACTCCTAATCCCACCCTGACAAGTGGCTAAAAAGAAGCCACTTGTCTCACTAGCCTACCTAGCTAAGTGGGAAACTAGAAGTGGCTAAAAGCCTCATGCCTCAGGAGAGCTGTTGAGTCAATGGTATGTTTTCTCAAGTTCTAGACCATAGATCCTCAAGTAGAACAACAGAAAAATGGTTATCAGGGGATCTCTGTTTTAAAATATAATTGGGGATTCTGAAAGTCTTTTTTTCTCATCCTCAGTACTTCCATTTCTCTGCCCCCTTAGGTCTATGCTTGGGCATTTTTTTCCTTGACGTGATGTAGCACTTGGACTGAATAGTAGGCCCTTGTAACTACTTCGCATAACTGCTTTTCACAAAGAATATATTTCTGAATATATTGGTATCAGCTCAGCTACTTATTACCTCTGCTACTTTATGGATGTCACTTCATCTTTCAGGACCCCAGTTTATACAACATGAATGGGATGATAATATCCTAACAAAATAACTAACATATATTAATATGAATGTCATGGATACCTGTTGCTTTTGCCTATCCTATACACATCCCTTTACCTTCTGTCAAGTAACAGGACCTGTCTTACAAGTGAGAAAGTCATTACAAGTAGTCTGGACTGAGTTTGTGCCACCATGATACACTTCTTCCCAGCATTTAACTCCCTTTTCTCACCAACACTACCCTGATATTCTTTATGGAATATGCATCTCCCCATTCTTAGTCATGTCCTAGCTGAATAAGTAAGCTACTTTTGGCTTAATGCAATTGACACATTCCATCCTCCAGGCCATAGGAGGAGGCATGTGACCCAGTGCCAGCCATTAAGAGAGGGGATGGGGCTTCCCTGGTGGCACAGTGGTTAAGAATTTGTCTTTCAATGCAGGGGACACAGGTTCGATCCCTGGTCCGGGAAGATCCCACATGCCGCGGAGCAACTAAGCCCGAGCGCCATAACTACTGAGC
Source organism: Stenella coeruleoalba (assembly GCF_951394435.1). NCBI lineage: Eukaryota > Metazoa > Chordata > Mammalia > Artiodactyla > Delphinidae > Stenella > Stenella coeruleoalba. Next base: position 139,319,094 of record NC_137148.1, read on the forward strand.
GTGCGCTCTAGAGCCTGCAAGCCATAACTACTGAAGCCCGCGTGCCTAGAGCCAGTGCTCCGCAGCAAGAGAAGCCACTGCAATGAGAAGCCCACACACCGCAACGAAGAGTGGCCGCCGCTTGCCGCAACTAGAGAAAGCCCGCACGCAGCAACAAAGACCCAACGCAGCCAAAAATAATAAATAACTAAAATAATTTTTTTTAAAAAAAGAGAGGGGATGAATGTCAGAAATTGTGTGGGAGCACTGAAAGAGTACTCTCAACTTGAATCACACGGTGTGAGAAATAAAATCATTTTGATCCTGTGAAGAGAGAAACTCCACTTGCCAGGGCCATGTACGGAGCCCGATAATGAAGTCAACAATATAGGATACAGAGTGAAGAGATGGGGAGAAATCTGATCCCTGACATTGTTTGTAGATTGAACCCCACCTGAAATCAAATCTGTATGGGCCATTAGATTTCCTTTATTGTTTCTAATAGTTTGAAATGAACTCTCTGTCTCTTGCAAACAAAAGACATTTGAACCAGCATGAGACCCAGGCCTGGCCAATTAGAGCACGTCCATCCCTCAGATTATAGTAATTAGGGTTCAAGGGTGCACAGAGAAGCCAAGGCAGGAGCTCCCCAGGAACGTTCAGCCAGTGCTCTTAGAGAGAGATGTTTCTAGGAAAGAACCTATCTCACAAATGAGTCTCTCTTTATAATCACATTTTTGAATTATGGAATCTAGCAGCGCCAAATCCAGGTCTAGCCTTGATTTTTAGTCACGTAAAACATATTCCTTTTGCTTAACAAACCTGAATTGTGTTTCTGCTACTTATAACCGAAAAGGTCTTGACTAGACCCTTTATGCTAGATTCTTTGGTAACATTTTTATGTACATGAGAAACCATAATTATCCCCATTTCATAGATGAAGGAAGTGTGACTCAGAGAAGTTAAGTGAATTGTTCAAGGTCACACACCAGGTAACAGAGTTCCTGAAGTCAAAACCAAAGAGAGGTCAATCATTGTAGCCTGGCACCACGCCTATGAATGTTAAAAACTAATAATGTAAGGACCCAAGTGCTGGAAATTAAAAAAAAAAAAGAAAGAAAGAAATACGTGGCAGTGGTTAAGAGTAGGAACTTGGGAGTCAAAATATTTGGATTTTGGTTCATGTCTTCACCACTTGCTAGCTTTCGGACCTTCAACAATTCCTGTAACTTCTCTGGTCCTCAACTTTCACACCTATTTAACAAACTTGATAATATCTACCTCATAGTATTGCTTCAAAATTAAAGATAATGAATGTGAAATGTTAACACAATGCCCGGTATATATTAATCATTCAATCAGTGACATCTATAATAGCTGTAATAGTGACAGTAGTAGTAGAATAATCCTGCTTGACTGTAGAATCATAGATGTTCAAACATAGAACAAACTCCAGAGATTTTTTTATCCGGGGCCCCTCATTTAAGAGGGAAGATAACTGAAGTGTGGAGAGATGAGATGACACTCAGCCTCTCGTTGGCAAACTCAGAATCCACTATTCTTCCCTCCACACCTGTCAGATCCAACATTCCTATTCTGAAATAACTAGTGGTTGGTGCTCTTGAATATGCAAAATTAGTGCTGATTTAGGAACCCTTTTTAAAGGACTGCTGAGTGTTAGCTGCCTTCAGTCAGAGGGAGAATATGAGAAAGCCAAATTCTACAAAGAGAAGTTTTCAACCCTCCAATAACCACTCCACCAAGAGTAGAAGCTGAACAAGGACACTTTGGGCTTAGAGTCATTTGCCTGTTCTTCCTCCAGTCAACCTTTTAACCGACCTTTGCTAGAAAATTTCCACCTCGGTCTCCTGGAGTTTAAACCAAGGCCATTAAACATCTCTAGTATATGTTGGAGGGTTTTTTTTTAATGCTCTGGAATTTCTCAGCCCTGGAAATATATGCAAAAATAATTTCACAAAGCACTTGGTGTGATTTCTAACAAAAAACATTCTCAAATGCAGATTATTCAAAGACTTGGTGCAGTGAGCCGTGAGCAAACCATGCTCTTATACTGTCCCCTTCTGGTTGATGGCCAAAAGGGACAGACTGTATGGTTTAAGAAACTAGCTCAATTTCATTTTAAATAAAATCCCTCTCTTTTGTAATCACCTTGCCCTAGCCTTGTTGATAGGCAGCTGTAGGTAATTTACTTGCTAGAAATAGTTATATCAGCTGAATAACTCATTAATGTTAAAGTGAAGACAGCTTTTGTGCTTTGGAAGAGCAATAAGTAGGGAAAAATTACTCAGCTGTCTTAGCATCAGGCAGGAGCACTGAAGCAGAGAAGAAACAGAACTTGCCTCTTGGTTGCTGAGAATGGATGGTATGAAATTTCTTCAGATGCCAAGTTTAGCCAAATCACAGGAGGATTCCATTAAACATAAGGTAAGCAGCAGGAATATCCACCTGAGCTTCCTTTTTTGATGAGACAGAGGCAAGGAAAGGCCAATTTCTACAATAAGGTGGCTAAATAGAGATCAATTTGAGGAATGAATCCTGGCCTCTGAATATCTTCCTAAAACATGAAAAGAAGACTTGAGAGAGGATTTAGGCAGGTATAATTCCTCTTATGCAGATACAGTCTGTTAGTTACGATAAGCTATGCCATAGTGACAAACAACCATAAAATCTCAGAAGTTTATTTCTCACTCACATAAAATCCACAGGGCCAAGGCGCATTGTCCTTATCACACTGTATAGTAATTGCCCATTTATTTATTTACCATAGCAGACTGCATGGACAGGCCACTCAAGATAGCTATTCCTCTTGCTCTCTGTACATTCCCTGCTTAACCTACACGTACTCACATGACTATCCAATCCTCTTTATTATAGGGCTTAATCAGTAACTCCCTACATGCTTGCCCCCTGCCCCAGCTTCTGGTTTCCCTGGTAACTGATAAGCCAAACTGACATCAATTCCCCCTATAACTAGTAGCCTCCTTCTCACCCCCCTTCCCCCATCCCCAGTAGCGAAGACTGTTGCCATGTCCTGTCCACCAGCTGCTGTATACAGTGGGTTGTCACTCCAGGACTTTGCTTCAGACTTGTAAGATTCCCTATACAGTAAACAACTGATATCTCTGTCACTGTCTCTGGGCTCTTTCCTTAGTCTCTCAGCTGAGCAATTACAAGGCTTGCAGGCCCGCGGGATGCAGCCCAACAAGACCATGAACTATCTTCAGGGAGGAACTATGTCTATTCAGTTCTATGCTATATCCCCAATACTTAGCACAATACCTGACGTGTAGGTACTCAAGGAATATTCGTTGAATAATGAAAGAATGAAGGGAGAGATGAATGAATGAATCAAACTAAATACCTCTGGGCATCATTTCCAGGAGCTCTGACTTCTCTTTTCGCCCTCTCCATACTTTAGGTACAGACCTAAAGCAAATGACCATTTTACATTGGGGTAGCATTACTGTGTTCCCCTAGGCCTCTGTCATGGTATCATTCCCATGTAATTGTGCGATGTCTTTTAAAGGTCTTCTTGGTGGGCCCTTGACACACTGGGGATGTGAGTCAACAAGGGTGGAAAGTAAATATTCTTAGCAACCAATCTTTGTAATGCTTGCATTAAGGAGAGGGTGATGGATAGAGCACACAGCCCACTGGAGCCCTTACAGATGGGCTGCTTGGGGAGCCATTTCACAAAATGGTGCCAGCACAAAGCACTAAAAATTCAAAAGACAGGGCTTCCCTGGTGGCGCAGTGGTTGAGAGTCCGCCTGCCGATGCAGGGGACACGGGTTCGTGCCCCGGTCCGGGAGGATCCCACATGCCGCGGAGCGGCTGGGCCCGTGAGCCATGGCCGCTGAGCCTACGCATCCGGAGCCTGTGTTCCGCAACGGGATAGGCCACAACAGTGAGAGGCCCGCGTACGGAAAAAAAAAAAAAAAAACAATGCAAGACCCAATGAGATCACAGGGAGAAAGAAAAGGGGGGAAATATCCTAGATAGGAGGAAGATAGGAGAAGAAAATGGCACCTTAAGACGTGATTCTCATCAAAACAAAACATATCCATACGTCTTACCAGCAGTGTAGAAGACCCCAGGAGATTCTTTTCCTTTTGCTTTTCTCTTTTCTTTCCATAGAGTTTCACCATTTTTCACTGACCAAATACTAACTGAAGTAATACTGTGACCAACTATCTTGAATCCCCATCCCTAAAGATCTTACCATTTCTACCTGTTTTTTAGCAAAGACCCTTTTAACCATTACACATTGATGGATACCAAGCTGGTAGCTTTGGCTCTCTAAGTTTCTCAATTCTTTATGTAGTTATTGGAGAATTTATAGATGATTATTTTGCACGTAAGGCAAGATAGGGAGTGTGTTTGAAATCACAAAAGGTGCTGGGACATAAAATCTCTGAACCATAAATCTTGCAGTTTAACAAGAATTGCACCCAGGGGTACTGGGTCTGTCTGTATATGAGGTTTTGGATAAAGATCCAGATTTATTGATCATAGCCCCGTTCTTTGTACTTAGAGATTGAGGATCAACTTACAATTTGTGCTGAAACACAGAGCTATTAGCCCAAATTCCTTTCTCCTTCCTGGCCCCCCATGTGCCTGATAGTGCATCTCCCAGAGAAGGTGCAGTTCCCCACCACCACCCTGTGGTTAGAGGGAGAACTGCACTGTCATTGGGGCTTATATTTGCGTGACCTTTTGCATACTCACATTAGGCAATGATGACTATTTCTGGACTGCAAAATACTAACTGAAGAACAGATAGATTATATAGTGTGCCTTCTAAGTGGCATGTTGCTATGGTTTCCCACTGAAAGAACAGAATTCTCACCATTAGGTTATCTGAAATCTGCAGGATTGCTCCAAAATGTTTCCGCAGAGCAATGGAATGTCCTTTGAACACAACTCCATCTGTATAATCAAATGCAGTCTCAGACTAGCAGGGAACACGATGTGTTTTTTGAAGAATGTCTTCATTGAATGCAGTAGGATTTGCAGGACATGTATAAGGCTAAAACAGGCATTGACCTCTGTTGGTAAGGCACCTTTCCTGTATTTATTAACTATATTCCTTATGCCAAAAAGTTATTGAATATGAACCACCTAGGCATGCAAATGGGATGCTTTAAACTCTTCAAAAGCTTCCCACTGCTCTTAAGATAAAATCCAAATCCTTTCTCATGGCCTGTGTTCCTTGTATGGTCAAACTCCGGACTACTTCTCTATCCTCACCTTACCCCACTCTTTCCCCCCAATTCACAATCTGCTACACTCACCTTCTTTTACATCCTTCAAAGCATCCTCTAAAACGCCAAGCTTTTCCCTGCAGTAGGGTCTATACACACGCTATTTCTCTTGCTTGGAATGCTTTTCCCCCATTCCTGGCCTGCCTTAATTCTTACAAATCCTCCAGTTCTCAAATTAATACCACATCCTGAGATACCCATCACCCCAATTTAAATTAAGTTCCCATTTTTACTCCCTGGCAGGACTCTGCACTATTTCACAGCACACATCAAAATTTGAAATTAATTGTATATTCCTGTGATTGTTTAATATATATCCCCTCCACTAAAATAAAGTCTTGAAGTCATGGATTATGTCTTTTTGGTCTACTATATCCCCAGCACTTATTACAGAACTTGGCATATGGTAGGCATTCAATACTGAATGAATGAATCAACCCACTGACTTCAATCCCCATTTACTTAGTAATTAGGAGGGAATTCAATGATCCATTGAATGAGTATTAAAACTGGGGAAAATGCAAAGAAATCTTGCCCTCAAGTAGCTTATGAATACAGTAAGGGGAAATACAACAGGGGAGACAAATAGGCATATATAAATGAAACAGCAATTTACATGGGACGTTTCTTGTCTCCTGGAACCCTAATGACAATCACGGTCAATTAATGCCCATACATTGCACACCTCTGAAGGAATTGCTATCCAGTCCAGTAGGAGTCCTTAGGTCATCACGTAACCCCACCCAGGATAAAAGAAGCCCAGAGATTCAATAAGGAAGAGAGAGTATATTTTGAAGGGTGTTTGTGGAAACAGAGTGCTCTGAAACATACGCCCTCTCTCTCCTCAAGCTCCGCGAAGGGTCAGCAGGAGAATCCTTCAGGGAGATTGGGGGGAAATAAATCCAGAGTGTTGGGGTGGGAAGGGCAGGTGGGCACACAGAATGGTAGGTGAGCCAGAGCCATCTGGAGAGAACTCCTGCTTCACGACAAAGGGAACACCAGGAGCGCACTGCCAGTGGGCAGAAGTCAAGGGGATGTCAGTATCCTAAGAGGGCAGCACTTGTTCCTCATGGGGTGTCCAAAGAGTCCTTACAAATGCCTCATGGTAGGAAGAGCCAGCAGGTTACCCTTGTCATGAAACAAAGCACCAGCAATCAAATTGACCAGCATCAGAGAAGTAACACTTGGCCCTTTCTCTGTAAGTTCAGCGCGTGCGTGCACGTGTGCACACACACACACACACATCCACATACACTCGTACACGCTCTGTGCTCAACTCTAGAAGAGCCATAAGCAGCAGAGTGAATGGAAGGACCAGGTGGAGCAAGCACAACCAAAGAATGAACTATGTTGCCCTTTCCCAGTGGTAGACTAGGGATTCAGCGGTCAGGCCTGCAGGGAAGAGGTTGCTTAGACAGAAACCCTGACTTAGATGAGTGATTAACATTTCGATTTGGGTTGCACACAAATTCATAATATCTGATAATCAGACTGTTCAAATACCTGAAAGTGTCTGAGATTTGGCGAAGAAATCCTCTCAACTGGGGAAGGTGATCCAAAGAGTCTAGTTGAAGGCAGTGCTTGGAAAATAATGAAGCTGGTTCCTGATTGTACCTTCTCAAGTCCAGTCTCTCCAACAAACCATCTACATAAAACAAAAAACGTTAAGTTCAATGAGAAGAGGAAAAATAAAGTACAATAAGATATCTGAGTTGTTGTAATTAGCTCAAACCCTTCTCTGCTTAGAAAAATAACTTACAACCAGTGTTCTAGGAATACTAGGAATAAAAGAATCATACTTGTACTATTACATATGTAAAATATATTCAAATTTTCCCTTCCTTCAGCAAAAATTATTCATGAAAAAGATAAATTTCTCATCAACTCTCAGGAAAACTGTACATCCTGCAACTGTGGATAATTCGATAATTTTTGTGAATATACAATGACAGTATATCACATCTGAACATGTTGCCCTATGCAAAGAACTTCAAAGAACAAATGCCTCTCACTCATCACCACCCTAGGTGGTTGGTAGAGAAAATATCCTCCCATTTTACCAGCAAAGAATGTCATACCAAAACAGGGGTCTGCAAATTATGACCCACCAGGTAAATTCATCCCACCACCTGTTTTGGTATGGCCCACGAGCTAAGAATGGTTTTTACGCTTTTAATTCATTGAAAAACAATCAAAGAAGAATAATATATATTTCACAACACATGAAAATAATATGAAATTCAAATTTCACTATTCATAAATAAAGTTTTATTGAAACATAGCCAATGCTCATTCATTTACATATTGCTTATAGCTGCTTCCATGCTACAATAACAGAAATGAATAGTTGTGGCAGAGATTGTATGGCTGGCAAAGCTTAAAATATTTACTATTTTCCCATTAAGATAAAAGTGTGCTGATCCCTGCTCTAAAAGGTTAAATGGCATCTAATTCCACATGCTTAGTTAGCTGAAAAAAAGTCATAAGACCACTGATTCAGAACATAATCATTTCATCATATTTCCTATATAATAACAATAAATATTGGTAGTCTTTATATGTTTTTATTTTCCCCTTCTATTGGGCCACAACATTTTTGGGGGGAAATAAAATCTCATAAAACTCATAAAACTTGGAATGCCCTTCCCCTATTCTTGGCCTGCCTTACTTAACTCTTATAAATCCTCCAGGTCTCAGATTAAATATTGCCTCCTGAGATACCCATCAGCCCCTGACAGGACGCTGCACTTCCAGCTCATAGCATTCATCAGTGGAGTGCTGTGAACTGGGCAGGACCTTAGCAATCATATAATCCAGGAGTCAGCAAACTTTCTGTAAAGGGACAAATACAGTTGTCCCTTGGTATCCATGGGGGATTGATTCCAGGAAGCTCTGCAATACCAAAATCTGCTTATGCTCAAGTCCCTTACATAAAATGTTGTAGTATTTGTAAATAACCTACACACATCCTCCCAAATACTTTAAATCATCTCTAGATTACTTATAATACCTAATACAATGTAAATGCTATGTAAATAGTTGCCAGTATGCAGCAAATTCAAGTTTTGCTTTTTGGAACTTTCTGGAATTTTTTTAAAAAATATTTTCAATCTGTGGTTGGTTGAATTCATGAATGCAGAACCCATGGATATGAAGAGCTGACTACAGTAAACATTTTAGGCTTTTCAGACCATATAGTCTCTACAGCAACTACTCAGTTCTGCCACTGTAGCAAAAAAGCAGCTATTACAGACAATACCTAAATGAATGGGTATGGCCGTATTCCAATAAAACTTTACTTACAAAAAAAAGGAGCTGGCTAGATTTGGCCAGTGAACTGTAGTTTGCCAACACCTGATATAGTCCATACCCTCATCTTAGTGCCATTGGATTTCCCTCCACCCTGGAACTTATTACAGAACCTGACTAACAGCAGACATCTGATAAATTTTGATGAATAAATGAATAACGGCAAGCAAGAAGGAAAGAAGGGAACAATGCAAGGATCACAAGCAAATGTACTCACAGTCCTTGTCTTAAAAGTATTCAAAATATAATTAAGGAGACAAGCTATATACATGTGAAAATGCCTTGTATTACAAAGCAGGATGGTGAGTGACTTAGATATCAAGGACCATCTAAACTCAGAAGAAGACTTCATAGGTAAGGTCAGATTTGAGCTGATTCTTGACATTTATTGCTTGTTTGGATGTTTATTGTTGTTTTGGGGAGGGGAGGTTAGCATTAATCAAATTTGTACAAAGAAAATCACATGTGCAAAAACTCACTATTATAAAAACAAAACATAAATCGTTTTATAGAGCAAGAAATCCTTGAGAGATGCATATAAGCATTACCTAGTCATTTTTATTTTATTTTATTTTATTTTATTTTTACTTTTGACTGCACCGCACCGCTTGTGGGATCTTAGTTCCCCAACCAGGGAGTGAACCTGGACCCTCGGCAGTGAAAGTGAGGAGTCTTAACCACTGGACCGCCGGGTCCTACCTAGTCATTTTAATTCTAAGATTTGAGTATGTTAGGTTTTCTTAAGACATGGGATATTTTTGTTTGAAACAACAGAATCCCAAAGTAGTACTTCCCTTAGGCCAGTGGTTTTCAATTTTTAGGTGCCCAAGAATCATCTAGAGAGATTTTAGGTATGCAGATTCCTGAGCCCTGCCTTAGACCTTCTGAACCAAAACCTCTAGGGTAGAACCAAAGGAATTTGAATCTTAAAACTTTCGCCCTCATGTAATTCCTCTGCAATTAGTCTGCGGAGGCTTTTGATGTCATAGAAATTGAACTTTATAACTAATGGTAAAGATGTTATGACTCATGGGAAAGATTGTTCAATAGAGAGTAAATAAATGTCAGTACGTCAAACACTATTGTTTTCTTGCTAATTTTTTCCAAGTGTATATTTTTTCCAGTATCTTCCAGATGCTGATCACCTTACAAGATTTCAAGTTTTTAACTCAGAGAAAGATTGTATTGTTTTATTTTGAAGCCATTTTTATAATCTTGAAAAATCAAACAGTTCCTTAAATATGCAGAATACCATGAATTCAGAGAGTCTCTTTATATTTGGTACCCCAAGTTGCTGACAAGGTCGACTAATGATCATTACCAATGAATTACCAATGGTTGCCAGATACCAACAGGGAGCACAGTATTTAAGAACTTAAAATTTTCATTCTCCGTACTGTCTAGCAAAATGTTCCCTATTGAAAGACATTTTCAACCATCATGTTGGCAAGCCTTGATCACTGAACTGAACTATATTATTAATACGTATGCCTGGCCAGAAGCTCATGAGCAAAAAACTCTTCCGCCTTCCTTCCTAAAAAGAACCAATTCTTCATGCTTTAATGTGAAAAGACTTGGAGCCATAATGATAAAAGCTAACTGAGCATTTACTATGGACCAGACACCATAATAAGCACTTTAAATATCAGTATCCATTTGTTGTCATGACGGCCTGTGATGGAGGTTCCATTATCATCCTCATCTTACACATGAGAAAACAGGGTTAACATTCCCAGGTCACATTATATAACAGAGATGAGATCTGGACTTGAGATCATCTGACTCCAAATCCTGTGCTACATGTTTTCACCAAAGTTATGAGATCCTGGTGAACTGGAATGAGCACCGGGCTGAGATCCAAGAGATACATGTTCTTGTCTCAGCTGTGACATGAAGTAACTGGGTAGATCTAACCGTGATATTTCCCCTCTTTGGGTTTCCAATTCCTCCTCTACAAAGAGTTGTAATTGGACTCCTAGATGAATAATAAAATTGCTTCCAAGACTAATATACCATGATTTAAGAGCAGCCACTTTGCACAAAAAGAGGACTAGAAAGACAATGGGAGCCATCTGGATGTGAAAATGATGAATGGCAAAAGCTGTTGGAGGGGATAGTCTCAGATTAGCATTCCCTGCCACTGGGTCCACACACCACATTGCCAGTCTCCTGCAAATTGCCCGCAGCTGTGCCGATCTAGAGGCCATTTAGAGTGCAGAACCCTTAACAAATTGTTCAAGGTATTTAGTCTTGGGTTTCCCAGGAGCCCATCTAGCCCCATAAAATTAAATGTCTTGTGATTTGCCAACTTTGCTGTTAGAAGAGCAACAAAGTTTTTTATTGTTGTTGTTTGAACTCAATTATCACTTCGTTCTGGACAGAAAGGATGCTTTTGCAAATTCTTTCTTCAGTAGCTGACTGTGGAGGATTTTCACATCAGTCAAAAAAAAATGAAAACCATCCAAAGAAACAACCATTGTCGATGATGGGAGAAAAGCTATGGTATTCTCGTAATCTACGTGTCTGCTTCCAATTTATAGGGTCATGCTTCCATTACTCCTGCCCCCAATCCATAATGCTCTTCCCAATGCTTTTACAGATTATAGGAAATTATATTCTCATATTACTACTTATTCTTATTTCGAGATCCTACAGAAGCCTTATTCTTACTCATTCTAGCTTCCTATAGCTATTTTTTTCTCTGTCCAATGTTAACTGAATATCTCCCTAAGTATGTCTCCCACAGGGTCGTGTTGGACATAACAACGGAGGGTTCCGTCATGGCAGAGCAAACAGTTATAAATCTAACATTACACATCACTGTTCTTGAATTTCTCCCAGCCATCTTCACCACTGGAAATTTTGCAATGGCCATATTTTGCACTGGAGTCCTGGCCCTTTCATCATGTTGCTTGACCCTCTCCCCATCTCCCTGGTTCCTTAATCCCTTAAGATACCCTCTCAAAAATCATATTCCCATGATGTTTTTATGCATAAAAAGTAGTTTTTGATACTGCCCTCTCCTTCCAGACGATGCCCAGAGCCTATTTCTTCATACTAGCAAAGAACTCTGCCACTAGCGTGATTTATCAAAAAAATAACTTGGAGCTCCATCTGCTGTTTCCCAATCTTACTACAAATCTACTACTACTCAAATATAAGTGAGGGTCTATATGACCCAGTCTCACAACATTCAAAGAAGAAAAAAAGTAATTCTGATTCTGATTCTTCAAGTTATTTTTTAAAATAAACCTACTGCACCACATCTTAAAATTCTTCTCACATTTCTCTCCACCCCCAACTTTCATGGTAACTGCCCCAAATTGTTCTCCTCATTCTTCATTCTTCATTTTCTGGAAAAAAAAATGTTTTAATTACCCAACATTCCTATCATCACAGACACTTCTGTTTTCTTGTTCCTCTCCTGAATTCTCTTTTGTACTAGCATTTTGGGTGGGCATTTTTGCACTTCGCAATACCTCTTAGCTCTTTCTGAAACAACTCCCTCCCCATCACTGGTTCACTGACTGGTCTGATCAGCACAATAGATAAAAGGAGAGGAGTTAGCCGTGGGCAGGCACGAAATCTTCAGGTTCAGGTAAGGGGAAAGGAAAAAATGTGATACTCATGCATCATGAATTTTTGCCCCTTTTATAAATAAATTAAAATTTATTAACAAATGAAAACAAGACAACAAATGCAGCTGAATCTTGCGGTGACAATGGTCATGCCTGGAGTTCTTAGGACTTAAAAGAGATAACATGCCAGAAACAAATTAAAGTTCTTTTTGACACAGTAAAAGACTTGACTAAAAAGAGGTTTAACCTGAGAACTGTACCTGAAAAAATGACAGCTGTGAATGGATTTGAATTCAACAACAGCTATTAAAGGGAACCAAAAACAACTATATGCTACAAATACAAAAGAATCTTTTGAATGGTGTATTTGTAGCTTTAGGCAATACTCAGGCAACAGAATAAAACAGGACCCAGTGTAATGAAATCCAGTCCAACTGAGTGTTGACAACAGAATGCAAATCGAGAGAGCTGCGGAATCAGTTAAGCTTCATTGATTGCAAACAACAGAAAAGATCCTAACTTAATCAAAGTATAATGTCATTATAAAAAAATGAAGGAATGGGGGCTTCCCTGGTGGCACAGTGGTTGAGAGTCTGCCTGCCGATGCAGGGGACACGGGTTCGTGCCCCGGTCTGGGAAGATCCCACGTGCCGCGGAGCGGCTGGGCCTGTGAGCCGTGGCCGCTGAGCCTGCGTGTCCGGAGTCTGTGCTCCGCAACGGGAGGAGCCACAACAGTGAGAGGCCCTCGTACCGCAAAAAAAAAAAAAAAAAAATGAAGGAATGCACAGAATGGAGTAAAGAGTGTAATTCTGGCCATCTCACTTTCCTGCTGGAAATACTTAAGTGGATTTCTTTTAACTGTAATTAAGATCAAGACCAAAGCATTAATAGTGCCTATACACTGTGCATGGCCTAGCCCTTCCTGCCTCTCCAGCAGTTTATTTCATCTCTCTCCCTTAATCTCTAAATTCTACTCACCCTGACCACCTCATGGTTTCGCTTTTACCATATTGTCCTATAGCCACAGGGCCTCTGCGCATATTCTTCCCTCTTAATAGATGCTTTTCCTCTTTCCACCCCTCCATCAACTAATTTTCATGTACTCATGTTGCAGGCAAAAGCTCAAACTGCACTTCTCAGGTAAGAGAGTTTGGGGTTGGATACATAAATGAAAATCCAAATAAAACAACAAAACAAGATTGTTAACTCCAGCAGAAAAGACTTTGTAAGAAAAGAAGAACAATTACTGTATACTTCATGACTAAGGCATGAATAATATTTACAGACAACAATCATATTGCCAAACAAACACTGAACTCTCTAACCAGAATTATGATATAACTGTTTTGGGTGGGAGAGGGGTCAGGAGAGTGATTACATTTGTAAGGGGGGAGAACGATGGGGGGAGGGGGGAGAGGGAGCTGTATCTTTATCTTTCATAGCACAAAAGTTGCCATAAAAGTGCCTAAAACTGGAAAGTCAAGATAGAAAACAAAAGTGTTATTTACAATTGTGAAGAAGTAACTGGAAGAGTTTGAAGTATTTGTCTCTGGAGGATTGGGGCGAAGGTGAATCAGGAAATAGAGTTAAAAGATACAATGGCTGTCTTTAAAATAATTCTAATTTTTTATTCTTAAAACCAGGTGTATGTATAACTTTAATTTTTAAATGACAGTATTTTTAAAAAGTAGTAAATGTGCTAATGGGAAACTAAAATATGCAAGATACAATGAAGACTGGAGTGAAGCTAATGCATGCTATAAAAACTTGTGCATCTCCTGGAAATGGGCCAACAATTTGATTTTCTCTAATAATGTATTGAAAGAACTTTTAGCCAAAAGTCATGTTCTCAGAAAAATATGTCTCTATGATTGCAGTTAGCACCTTGTGTCTAAAAAAAAAGTCCTCCTTTAAAATTACTCATTGGTGTGTTTTGTGTTTGGTAATTGCAATCGTTTTTGTTGTGGTCATCCATTTACAGTGCTTGGTGTCAGTTGATTTATCTGTTGTAAAAATAAAATACAGTGTGTGTGTGTGTGGAAAAAAAAATTACTCATTGGTAAGCTACTGGTAGAGCTTTTAGAAGTGGTAGGTCTCTGGGAAAGGTTTATCTAGAATTCTCTAAAATGCATCATGACCACAAGAGACATTTTCTTCAAGATAAAAAATAATGGTTGATGGTCCATGTATGTTGTAAGGCAATTATTTCTGATATGAATAATAATAAGAAGGTCATGTTTTGTACCAGAGAATCCATAAGCTTGAGAATTAAGGAACTAGCTTTGGATGTCCTGTCCAATATAGTGGTCATCAGCCACACGGGGTACTGAATACCTGCAATGTTGCTAGTGTGAATTGAGACGTTCTGTATATGTGAATATACGAGTGGCTACTAGGACTTAACATCATGTCTGTGGTTTGCACTGTATTTCTGTTGGACAATGCTGCTCCAGGCTTAGTGCTTTCATTTCATAGTGCTAGTGGTGTTACTGCAAGTCACTTAAATTCACTGGGCTTCAGTTTTCTTACGTATAACATGGGGAGTTAGACAGAAGTCCTGTAAAGTCCCTTCTCAGAAATTTTATAAAGCTAGCATCCTAAAATATGATGGAGACTAATGGATTCTGGACTTGAAAAGTCAGCAGGTGGTTCCTTCCGATGGTCCACCCCCACCATGCTGTACTGTCCTCCCTGCCCCCATCAACCTAATCCAGACATCTTTACCAAATGCTGCTTTCACCAGTCACCAATGCATGTCCTATGCAGAATGCTTTACAATTACTTCATCACATCTTAATTCCTACATGATGAAATCAGCGGTATTACCCTGTTTCACATATGAAGAAAAAAATCTTGCAAAGGTTAGGTGACTTTGACAGGCGTCAGAGCCAGAATCTGGAGGAGTCACAATACACATCCCTCTGAACCCAACACCTGATCTCTTCGTCAGTGTGCTCCACTCCCCTTTACAGAAACCAAACGGGGGTTTTTTTGGAACCTAAATGATAAACCCAACTTTTTGAGTCAGTACGCCTCTCCTGCATTATTTTCCATCCCTGGATCCTCAGCCCTTGAAAAAGATAGTTAATGAACAACATGTGACATAATATTCTGAACTTCCATGTCACTTGGTTTAAAATGAAGATCACACTTTAAGGTATGCCTGTAAAACGATGTGAAGTGGTTGGGTTTTTAAGAATAAATATCACCAAAAAAATTCATATGACTATTGTCCCCTTCAGATGAATTACTTTGAATACTTATTCCAACATCACTGTCAACTCAAAAACAATTAACCTCCTTTATAATCCTCAGAACTAATATATTCCTTTAAATGTCTGTGGCACAAATGTTGTCTCTTTCTTAAGGTATTGTTTATGTTGTGCCAGAGAACAAGATATCAAAAGGCCAACCTGACTCAAGAGCCAATCTTGAATAGACTCCTAGTAGCCTAAGATGGGACAATTTGAGTATCAAAAAGGAATAATAATAGTATCTGATTAAAATAGAGCAAATATTTGAAAAAACATACTGGAAAATAAACCTCATTTTCATAACAGGAATTGGCTATATCACCAACCCATTACTTTAAAAACTGACAAATAAAGGGAATAAATTGAGTACTTAGGCCAGCTTTCCTGTATGAGCTATATTTCAGCAAAGCCAATAGTTGCTGAGGAAAGTCTTTTACATAACATTTCTAGCCAATAAGTGCAGCAAGTATAGTAAAATTAGAAAGTCAACATTCTGCAACCTCTAATAAAATAATGGATCAGGGCAATAATCATCATAGGTGCTAAGACCACTAGGTGAAATTTGATAAGGAACTTTATAAGGAAGAAATCAGGCTGACACCATCTGAAAATGGAACATCCAAAGTTATGCCTCCTCATGTGATGCAACGAAAAGTACAAAGCACTTGCTTCAAAAAAAAAAAAGAGGGCTTCCCTGGTGGCGCAGTGGTTGGGGGTCTGCCTGCCGATGCGGGAAGCGCGGGTTCGTTCCCCAGTCCGGGAGGATCCCGCGTGCCGCAGAGCAGCTGGGCCCGTGAGCCATGACCGCTGAGCCTGCGCATCCGGAGCCTGTGCTCCGCAACGGGAGAGGCTACAACAGTGAGAGGCCCGCCTACCGCAAAAAAAATAAAATAAAATAAGGAGGCTAGCAAAAAAGTTAAACACCAGAAGAAACCAATCAGCCACATTCAGAATCCAGCACATTCTTCAGGATAATTAACTTGGTTTACTCAATAAACAGTAGCATTTTTTAACAAGAAAAGGAGAGACCATTATAAATTAAAAGAGTTAAAAATATAAAAACCAAATGTGATGTGCACACTTTGTTTGGACCCTGATTCAAATAAACTAACTCTAAAAACCACTTTTGAAATAATCAAGGAAACTTGGACTGGGTATTAGATAATGTTAAGAAATTGTTAATTTTGTTAGGTATGGCATTGATTTGTGTTTTAAAAAAAAATGCCCTTATATGTCAGACATATGTGTATAATGTGCATAATAAACTAGTAACTCTAGTTAGATGACAGGATAGTTGGGATTTTCTTTAAAGGCTGAAATATACCAGCAAAAACACTATCACCATCACCAGTAGTAGTAGTAGTAGCAATAGTAGTAGTAGTAGTAGGGATGGGAAATAATATAAGACTGGGCTTCCCTGGTGGTGCAGTGGTCAAGAATCCACCTGCCAGTGCAGGGGACACAGGTTTGAGCCCTGGTCCGGGAAGATCCCACATGCTGTAGAGCAACTAAGCCCATGCACCACAACTACTGAGCCTGCGCTCTAGAGCCCACGAGCCACAACCACTGAGCCCACGTGCCACAACTACTGGAGCCCGTGTGCCCAGAGCCCGTGCTCCACAACAAGAGTAGCCATCGAAATGAGAAGCCTGTGCACTGCAACGAAGAGCAGCCCCCACTTGCAGCAACTAGAGAAAGCCCACACGCAGCAACGAAGACCCAACGCAGGCAAAAATAAAAAATAAACAAAATAAATCTAAAAAAAATAATAATATAAGACTAACAAAATGTTTTATACTATGGAAACTGAATAATAGGTACACTAGGGTTCATTATATTTTTCTCTGTACTTCTGTATATGTTTGAAATTTTCCATAAAAAAAATAATTTAAGCCTCAAATAATTTGGAAGCAAGTCTCATGAGTGAGGTGTTGATTCAAATGTATTATTCCATTTTGGTTGAAAACTATGTTTGTCTCTACCACAATGAGTGGTTTTCTTGTGTGTTTCTGAAGGCAATTTCATAAGAGGATAACTGGGTTTTAATTATCATTCTGGGTGAACTTGAGCAACTTAGCCTCCACATAGCTTGCTTTCCTTATCAGTCAACTAAGAATGACTTGATCACCAAGGTCTTTTCCAGCACTATTCTAGAGCTGTTTCACTCTCTAATAGGATAATTGGATAAGGGAATGGCCTTTAATGTAATAATAATCATTTGATTGTATAAGTATTCAGTTTTTAAAGTAATTTTTAAAACAGCTTCATTACCTGTAATGACTGTATTTAATATTCGACCACAGTGATTATACAAGGTCAGAAATGTCCAAAGGCAACCAATTCTATGAACAATATCTTATGAGGAAACTGCTTTAATTTGTACTTTTCCAGTAAGAGTGAACCCATAACCCCTAGAAATTCTTACCTGCTAATAGTAATCCAATCATGATTGTCTACATGGCTCAAATCACCAGACAAGAGCTTAATTTACTACAATGAATGGACTGGTTGCCCCATCACATACCAAAGATTCTTCAAAATAGTAATCTGATTCTGCATAGAATAAAAGAAACATTTGGAGGTCTCATACTCTTCAAACGGTTTGTACTGATGACTCGTAGATGACCTTGTGGATCAAATATTACCAACTGAACCAGCCATTACACCCACACCTTCCAGAGACACAGAAGTGAAATGAGGCCAGCAGGATCATCCAGTGTGGGGTTTGTTTTTCTGTTTTTGATTCTTTTTTTTTTTTTTCATTCTCAGTCAATTACTTTCTACAAAACTCCATTCTATACTCTTACTTCCTAGGAACATTTCCAGTTCAGGATCAAACAGATCACTCATTAAGAGTAATGTTTCCATACCTTTCTTTTGATAATTTTAACTTAATTCAATTGCTAAGTTGCCACTGCATAATTTGATTCTTAAACTATTTTTATAAGGCAGAGAAGAGAGATTTTTCATATCCAATATTGTCCCTCTTAAGTTGACTTTAAAACTCCAAGTTACAGCTTTTCAACAAGAGAGAAAACATAACTTACAATCAGTAAAATAATTCAATATTTATATCGGAACATGGTAGGTATAATTAACTAATTAGGTTTAAACCTGAAATATTTGAGTGATGGCTACTTAACTGAAAAAATAAAATTGTTTATTACTCAATATGAGTACTTGTTTTCTTAATTGCAAATAAAGAACCAACCTGTCAATAATTTTACTGTTAAAAGATGTCAGACTTGGAAGAAATCAGAATTTAATGCTTCAGTTTTGAAGATTTTAGAAATACCTTTGACTTCTTGCCCTGCCTTAGGAAGAAAGTAATCACACTCTTAGTTAGACTTAGAATTTTGAGAGAGTTTATACAATCACCTTAGCCTGTTTCATTCTTCTAAGCCCTTTCAGGGTAAATTTCTCTATTGCTTCAGGAAAGGAGAGGTCTGATGAATTTGAAACAAAGTATTGCCTTTGAATTCTTTCATGAATTCATAGTAGGCTACCAGATAATTCTGGGTTGAAATGTTTGAATTTCCCTTGAAATAAACTTCCAAGTACAAATTATCACTATTTGCAAAAGCCCTGTGGGGCATCATTTGAAATTATTTTGTACTTTCATTGCTAACCCAGAAAATATATATTTCAGCCTCCGCACTGCATACCTTCGAGCAGTACCATGGCATCCCAGTCCATATGAATGATGCCCCTTGGCTGTACTGCATGGTTGTGTACAGTTGCCTCTGGCAACTGCATGCTCAATTTCACAAAAATCCTCTACCAAGAGTAAAGTCTCAATAAATATTTGCTAATTAATTGGCAGTTTCTGTAGCAGCAGATTCAGGTGAATATTGGTGGGATATTAGAAGACTCCGATTCCAAAATTTCTTAATGATCAAGTAGTGCCTGTGAAAGTTTTTTTTATATTAAACTCTCTTACTTGGGCTATATCTGTTGCAGGAAAGGAGGACCCCCTTCCAGGGCCCGAGAGTGGGCTCCTAACACTCGGAAACGAATTGTCCGAAGAGACATACGTGCTGACAAAGCAAGAGACTTTACTGGGAGGGGACACCTGGGAGGAGAGCAGCAGGGCCCAGGAGAACTGCTCTAGCAAGTGGCTTGCAGTCTCAGGTTTTATGGTGATGGGGTTAGTTTCCAGCTTGTCTCTGGCCAATCACTCTGACTCAGGGTCCTTCCTGGTGGCGCACACATCGCTCAGCCAAGATGGATTCCAGCAAGAAGGATTCTGGGAGGTTGGCAGGACATATGGACTGGCATCTCCTCCATCCTTTTGACCTTTCCTAAATTATTCCAGTTTGTGGTAGCTTGTTAGTTCTGCATTCCTTACCAGGACCTCCTGTTGTAAGATAACTATGCAAGAGGTTACTATCGGGCCTGGCTAGGGTGGGTGGTTTCCATCGGTGGTTCCCCTAATATATCCACACAGTGCAAAGTGAGTAAATATTTGGCAATCTTTGCATTCATTTGTTAGGGAGAAATAGAAAACCAGATTTGTAATTCAAACCAGCAGTGTGATAGTAGGCATTAACCAAGCAAATATAATGAATACCAAAATTCTGTTTTGCTCTTGGAGAAAGATCTAATCGTTACATCAATGTCCAACACAATATAATGTTTTCTATCCATAAGTGCCTTGTGCTTAACAAAATGCTGTCACAGACATCTTATCTTTTCCTTCCCTTTTCAACAACTGTATGAAGTGGTATTATTATCCATATTATTATTATACATTGGATGAAACTGAGACTTGGAGAATTTAAATAGCTTAACCATGGTCACCGCAAGTGGTAGCACCAAAACTGAAATCCATGCCTTCTAACTCCAAAGTTTGAGCACCTTCCACCACCAAGGTCAAGGTCAAGTTCTATTTCAGTCATTCTTTAATTCTTCCAATTAGCTCTCTTATCGCTTGAATGTAAAACCATGATGAAAAGAGAATCAGGTTATTTGAAATAATTATGATGAAGAAAACTGCCAAAAACAAAGATAGGTAAGTCTTTTGATTGTAGAGTTTATAAAATAAGTGGCATGGAATATGGAGCCCACAAGTTGCCCTTTCTCATTAAGAATCTTTTCCCTTTCAGAAACTGGCAACAGTGGGGGGCAGGGAGAGGTGGAATAGAACAGTAGAGCTGGAAGCATCCCTTGAAGCCCAGACTTACTCCAAAAATCTGGCTTCCAATCCAGTTACGTGTCCTTGAATGTCTCTGAGCCTCAGTTTCTTCATCTATAAAATATACAGACTAATATACCCGTCCTCACAGTAGGTATCGTAAGATTAAATGAGGTAGCATAGGTAGGACATTAGTACAAGACAATTGTTCAATATAATCGCATCAACCTGGATATCTCCCAAATGGTTAGGGATGTTATTTTAGGTATGTTTTTACTACCTCTACACATACCACACCATGCAACATACTGAGGTAGATGCAATTGTATGCAACAATTATTATTTCAGGTAGCTTACACATAACTCACCAGATACTATGCAGCACAGTATCTCAAGACACAGCCTGCTCAGTCTGATATGGCTGTTATTCATCCCCTCCTGTTTCCCTATTCTAAAACCTCCAGCTTCTCTGGCCCCTCCTAACCTCATCCATCCTTCTGCCCCCACCTCTGAATCCCCCTCCAACCTTCCCTCCAGGGTCCCAACTCCCACGCTTCACTTTCCCTCAGCTCTGCCTTCCCTAAGGTGGGGCTGTAGGGGACAGGTTAGACACCAGTGAGCCTGAAGGAAGCATAGGGTGGTGGCCTGAGGTTCCAGCAGGGTGGGGCTGGGGAAAGAGGCTGAGGGAGGAAGCCCAGTGTGCTTCAACGTGGAGCAGACAGCTCTGCGGCCCCAAGAGTCCGCTTTCCTAAGCCCCTACTGGCAACCTTTTCATTTAGAACCCTCGTTAGTCTTAGATCTTCCTACTCTCTCCATCACTGGGCCCAAACTTCTTTTCCTAAAGAACTCCCAGGAAGCCCAGCTCTGTCTGCCCTCACCTGTTCTGGCAAAATCTTTCCAGCCTCCAACCCACTTCCCTCTGCCCTGGCCTTTCTAGGCTGTAGCTTATTCTCTCCTGGCCATTGTCTCTATCTTTCACACCTGCCTTTCATTCCTCATCTACAATATTTACCTCAGTT
Source organism: Stenella coeruleoalba (assembly GCF_951394435.1). NCBI lineage: Eukaryota > Metazoa > Chordata > Mammalia > Artiodactyla > Delphinidae > Stenella > Stenella coeruleoalba. The sequence goes on from NC_137148.1 coordinate 139,340,651, forward strand.
AAAAGGAAAAAAAAGAGGCTTATTTTAATGTTAGCTCAATAAGAGTATAGATGTGAGGAGGCATCAACAACAATTAAAAAAAAGAAACCATGAAGAAGGATATACAGATAACGAAGCTTGAGGAACACTGAACATTACCTTTGGAAATGAGAAAACTGAAATGCAGTGATGTTACGTGAATTGCTCAAAATCACACAGCTGACCAGTGCCAGAGCCTCAGCTATCCTTAGCCTTTTTTGCGGTACGTCTCCCAAGGCCGAGTTGTATTCAGATTAGCTGTGGTTATTCAACACAAAGACATAGTATGCCTATTATGAAGAGGCCCAATTTTCCCACTTATTGGGATGTAGTTTAATGTCCCTTTGTTTAAAGATTCCCTGGCCTCTTCTATTCCCCTGTTTTCAATTACAATCTCAAATTGCAGAATAAATGTCTGTTAAGATTTGGGGAAAGAGATGTGACTAGCAAAATATTATCACACAGGCCTATTAGTGTCTTTTGAGGGAAGAAACAGAAACACACACACACACATACACACACACACACACACACACAGACACACACGACTCAAGAGAAGGATCTTGGTGACCGAGTCAAGAAAAATAAAAACTGCACCTTTTTCTTTTAATAAGGAAGAACTGAAATGAGAAGGATGTCATACTGAGGATCTTGAAAAATATTTAGTGACAACATCTGAAGTTTTTATAAGGACCTCCAAATGCTACAATCACTCCACTATTAGAACTTAGTCAACTCTTTTTCTAGGAAAGAAAGTAAAGGTAATAAAGACCTATTACCTAATTCTGGACTATGGCTGAGTCACTGTTTAAACAAACTTCAGTTGCTGGCCTGCTTTCTCAAGGGTTAATCAATTGCCTTGAACAATGAATGTGATGAGTCTTCCAGGCTTAGTCCAGCAGAATAGAACCACCCAGCATCGTTTTGTGGAAGAATGAAGTACAAGTCAATGTCTTCGGGGTTTGCAGGCTCTCTTCTATTTTGGAATTCAAATTTGCCCAACAGCCTGCAAAGATGAGCAACTAGGAGGGAAGGAGAATTGCTACAGTGCCATGAAGACAAGAGATAAGGAACTCAGAGACCTGGATTCTTTTCACGGCCAAAACAAAACTCCAAAGTCCCTGGGAAAAGAACACTTCCCAACACATTCACAGTAAGATGCAAAGGACTAACTTCACAGACTTTCCTTCCTTCTTTTTCAACAAAACTGCTCTTGGGAAAAAGCTGGGCCACTGCCTCCTCTCTCACTTATTAACTAATCCTAGACAAGTCAGGTAAGCTTTATGAGCCTCAGCCCTCTCCTCACCTGTAAAATCAGATATAATATCACCTACTATTAGTGTGAGAATTAAATAACACACCTAAAGTATTTAGCAATGTGCCTGGCATACAGCCCAATCAATGACAGTTATTATTTTTATTATGACGTATGGCAAGGACAATGTTGCTGCAAAATAGCTTAAAGATTACTCAAGCAAGCCACCTGACATGTGATGAGGCAGAAAGATAAGGTAAAAATTAAAAAAAAAAAAACAGACAACATTTCCCTTTCTTTAAGATTTTGCTAAAGAATGATTCCAGGTTTACAAACAGTTGGCAGCCAAGCACCAAGGATGTTTTCTTAATTTTTCTTTCAAAATCCAACCAGTCCTCATAAGAATAGACCCTATGTTGGCCTAAGTAAACTAGGGTTGTCAGATTTAGCAAATTAAAATGCTGGATCCCTATTTAAATTGGAATATCAGATAAATAATGAAATTTTTTAGTATGAGTATTCCATGAGATATTTGAAATATCTTTACTCAAAAAGTATTTGTTGTATAGCTGAAATTCAAATTTAACCGGGCATCTTGTATTTTATCTGGGAACCCTAATAAACACCTGGGCTCCAGAAATCAGGAGAATCCAAATGGTGTACCTAGAGCAACCTTCAAACACAAGTGTAAGCCTGGGGGCTGATAGGATATTTAAAGGAAATGGAAAAGTGATATTTACCTTCACTGGCTTCAATGCATTTCTATTCCTGAATACCAAAACACTCAACCTTGTCCATTTTAGTTTTCCTATCTTGAAAGATAGAGGAATAAGAACCATAAGGCCCTTGTAAAGACAAAATAGAAACTGAATGTGAAAGTACTTTGTAAACTAGGTTTGGGGGACTTCCAGGTAAAAATGCTAGACTGAACACATCCTCCCTCCAGCAACCCTTCTCAAATAAGAGGCAAGGGATTTTTTTCAAGCATGAACCCAAAAGAAAACGGAAAACAGGAACTGAAAGGACATAGAGGAGACAACAGCAGTGGCAACCCCTCCAAGGTGCCAAACTGGTGAGTGAAGCTGTCTTGGATCTTCTAGACCAGACCAGCTAAATACTATCAAGTTGACCTTAGTCAACAACAGATGGAGAACAATCCCCCAGCTAAGTCCTATTCAAATCCTTGACCAAGAAAATGATGAGTTATGATAAAAGAGCCATTAATTTGGGATGATTCATTACACAGCACTGGAATCCGTAAGAGAAGGCAGGATGGGATTGGTGTCGTTAAGACATAGGGTGATATGGGACACAGGTAAGACCCACTTCTAAGCAAGCAAACTGGAGAAGAGTTCACCAGGAAGGTAGCATTTCAGAGGGTCTTAAAGGATAAGTAGAAAACAAGAAGCATTTCATATAGTGTATAGCATAAGCTTAAAGACCTTCCTCTCTTTCAGAGGGCCTTGAGGGCCCTAGATACTAGTTTTAAGGTCCCCTCAAATTATGGGAAATGCAAACATGGAGTGAGAAGTAAAATCCCTGGTGATAATGGAAGAGTAACTCCATTAAAAATATTAGCTTCAATTCTAAAAAATAAGATTATGAAAAACATATTATTCCCAAAACCTTTCAAATACTTCTACCTGCAGAAAGTTTTCTTTAGCACTGAAAAGAGAGACCTGAATTGCGTTACGTGGGCCTCTCACTGTTGTGGCCTCTCCCGTTGCAGAGCACAGGCTCCGGACGCGCAGGCTCAACGGCCATGGCTCACGGGCCCAGCTGCTCCGCAGCATGTGGGATCTTCCCGGACCAGGGCATGAACCTGCGTCCCCTGCATCGGCAGGCGGACTCTCAGCCACTGCACCACCAGGGAAGCCCAAGACCTGAATTTTTTTGTAATTTGTTTATTTTGTTTATTTTTATTTTTGGCTGTGTTGGGTCTTCATTGCTGCACAGGCTTTCTCTAGTTGCGGCGAGTGCGGGCTACTCTTCGTTGTGGTACGCTGGCTTCTCATTACGGTGGCTTCTTTTGTTGCAGAGCACAGGCTCTAGGTGTGCAGGCTTCAGTAGTTGTGGTGCGTGGGCTTCAGTAGTTGTGGCATGCAAGCTCAGTAGTTGTGGCTCGTGGGCTCTAGAGCGCAGGCTCAGTAGTTGTGGTGCACAGGCTTAGTTGCTCCGTGGCATGTGGGATCTTCCCAGAGCAGAGTTTGAACCCATGTCCCCTGCATTGGCAGGCGGATTCTTAACCACTGCGCCACCAGGGAAGCCCCGAGACCTGAACTTTTAACACAAGTTTTATTGCTTTTTCTTTTTATGGACTGTCTTAGAAAAAGACTATTTCTGTTGCAACTGACAGAATGCCAATTGAAACCAACTTAAGCAACGGGACAACTTTATCAACTCAAGAAACTTAAAAGTTCACACATGAAACTGACCTTCTCTAAGAATTCAAATGATAATGTCATTCTTTCTTTCTCTCTGTGTGTCTATGTGTTGTCTAATTCTTTCCTATCATATGGAGGCTTCGGTCATAAGATGTTGAGCAGGCTATGACTTCAGATAAGACTAAGTCATCCCAGCTTGGTAAGCTCACAAAAAATGAAAACTTTTTTTCCCAACCTTGCCTTAGTATTTAAAATCACAGGGAAGGTCTCTGATTGGCTGACTTGTTCACATGTCTTTGTCCAATCATTGTCCAATCATTGTAACCAGTTGATAGGGTAATATGACTGGCCAGTGACAAAAGTTCCTACAGAAGAAGGGGTAATAGTGCCATAAATCAGAAGAAGCAGGGTAGAAGTGTTGCTGGGCTGATCAAAAAAAAAAAAAAAAAAAAAAATATATATATATATATGGCTAGTACATGGATGTAAGGACCGACTTTGTTTGCAGAATTACAATTTAAACAACAAACCCTCATACTTTTAAGGGCAGCATAACTCTTCATTCCTAATTCACTCTTTCCTCATCCCACCTCATTCTAATCTGATTGACTCTAGACTTAAGAAATTATAATTAATTCCTTGAGGAATTAAACAACTTGCACATCGCAAAGAAGTCAATGAATAGACCTAGAAACATAATTCACCTTTTCTGAATTCCTAAGATGTGCAGGAAAGAAACACACAAGCAGGGATACATACCTCTTGAGAATGCAAAATAAGAATATAGACAATAAAAATAATGTGAGGAGTGGATAAATTTTACACTCCTGCACAGCAGATTTTATTTCCAAACATCTCATTCCCTCTCAAAAACTGCAGTGCAGTTTTGCAAACATGATGGGTTACATAAGTAGGATTATGTACTCTTCATGCAAACTCTGAAGCCAGCTGTCCATCCAGTTCTATTTCCCAAATAGCAAAAAGGATTACTACACAGCTCCAACACAATGCTGAACAGATATTGATAAATTCTGACTCTCTCATTTCAAGTTAGGAAGAGGAAATATATATATTTGAAAAGCTTATCCAACCAGACTCGTTTAATGAAGGCAATGGCATGTTGATTATATAATTATGGTTTTATAATTATATATTCAGTGTGTATATAAGGGATCCACACAATATATTAGAGTATTTTGGGTTTAATTGTGTCCTCCAAAAATTCATATGTTGAAGTCATAACCCACCCCATACTTCAGAATGTGACCGTATTCAGAGACAGGGTCTTTACAGAGATAATCAATTTAAAATGAGGTAATTAGCATATGGCTGGTATTTTTATAAAAACGGGAAATTTGAAGACAAACACTCACAGGGAAAATGCTATGTGAGGATAAAGGCAGCAAGCATGGTGATGCTTCTACAAGCCAAGGAACATCAAAGATTGCCAGGAAACTACCAGAAACAGGAAGACGCATGGAACAGATTCTCCTTCACAGCTGCAGAAGCAAACAACCTTGCTGTGAGCTCTGTGAGACAATACATTTCTATTGCTGAAGCCACAGTTTGGGGTACTTTGTTACAGCAGCTGTAGGAAACTAATATTGGGTTGGCCAAAAAGTTCCTTCGGTTTTAAAGTAAAAATAAAAGACACATTTTTCATTTTGATCAAGAACTTTATTGAACAACGTATTCACCGTTTTGTTCCACTACCTTCTGCCATTTCTCAGGCAACTTCATAATTCCATCTTGCCAAAACTTTTTATCTTTTTGAGCAAAGAACTGTTCCAGGTGCCTTTTACAGTCTTCCAGGGAATTGAATTTTTTTTCCATTAAGAGAATTTTGTAAGGACCTAAATAAATGGAAATCTGAAGGTGCAATGTCTGGTGAATACAGCAGATGAATCAGAACTCCCCAGTCAAGCTGTAACAGTTTTTGCCTGGTCATCAAAGAAACATGCGGTCTTGCGTTATCCTGATGGAAGATTATGCATTATCTGTTGACTAATTCCAGATGCTTTTCATCGAGTGCTGCTTTCCGTTGGTCTAACTGGGAGCAGTATTTGTTGGAATTAATCGTTTGGTTTTCCAGAAGGACCTCATAATAGTACTCCCTTCCAATCCCACCATATACACACCATCACCTTCTTTGGATGAAGACAGGCCTTTGATGTGGTTGGTCGTGGTTCATTTTGCTTGCCCCACGATCTCTTCCATTCTGCATTATTGTACAGTATCCATTTTTCATCACCCCTCACAATTTGTTTTAAAAACGGAACGTTTTGGGGACTTCCCTCGTGGTGCAGTGGATAAGACTCCACGCTCCCAATGCAGAGGGCCCAGGTTCGATCCCTGGTCGGGGAACTAGATTCCACATGCATGCCACAACTAAGAGTTCGAATGCCACAACCAAGGAACCAATGTGCTGCAATACAGAGCCTGAGAGCCGAAACTAAGGAGCCAGCGAGCTGCAACTAAGGAGCCCTGGAGCTGCAACTACGGAGCCCACCTGCCACAACTAAGACCAGGTGCAACCAAATAAATAAATAAACATTTTTTTTAAAAGAAATAAATAAAAACGGAATGTTTTCATTATGGTTAAGTAGAGAATTGCATGTGGAAATACAGTCAAGAAGGTTTTTTCACTTATGTGGAACCCAAACATCAAAGCAATTAACATAACCAAACTGGTGCAAATGATTTTCAACTCTTGATTTGGATATTTTGAGTTTGTCGGCTACCTCCCACATGGTATAACATTGACTGTTCTCAACGAATGTCTCAATTTGATCGCTATCGACTTCAACTAGTCTACCCGACCACTGAGCAGTCTCCAGCATGAAATTTCACAAATGACTTTTGACACATTCGATTAGTCACAGTACCTTCTTCATACACTGCACAAATCTTTTTTTGTGTTTCAGTTGCGTTTCTTACTTTCTTGAAATAATAAAGCACAATATGCAGAAAATGTTGCTTTTTTTCTTCCATCTTCAATATTAAAATGGCTACACAAAATTCACCAATTTTGATGGGTTTTTTTTTAATGCATGCTGATATGACAGCTCTCACAATACAATCTAACAAAATTGTTTCAAATGAAGTTAAAGGCAACTAAGTGCTCACTACTGGAGCCACCTTATGGAAAAAACCAAACCAACATTTTGGGCAACCGATCCATAAAGCAAGGAACATCATCACAAGGGTGGAAATGAAAGAAGGAATACATTACCTCTGAGAACTTTAAACTTTCATTTTTGCATTCACTCTAATGAAGAAAGGGTTTAGTCTATTCTCCTCAGACCAAACTACCTTCATAACCCAGGCCAAATTTCTACTGTTTTATTCAGTAAAATCAGATTAATTGAAGCAAAATTAGGTTTCTTCCTACGGACTAAATAATCCAGATAACGGTCTCAGCCCTCAACTTTGGTTGGTCATTACGTAGTAAACCTGATTTCAGGTAAAGGAGTTTAGATTAACCTTGACCAAAAAGACTTAACACCTTAATCAGTCTCTATTCATTGGCCCACAGAGAAGAGACCATTAAAAGGCAGAGCTTTCCCTTTCTAACCTGCTAAGCAATTCAGTCCTAGTTTCAGTGTCTAATCTAGCTCTCCCTTTCAGTTCCATGTGGGTTTATGTTCCTTCCTGTGCAAGTGGTGGGAGAGGGGCTGGAGGGAGGGATGAAGATAATATTGAAAACGCAAAACTAGCAATCCCAACCATCTGTGTCTATGTGTCAGGTGAAGGTCAAGACCCAGAACTGCCTGGGAAGATATCTAGGCTTCTCAACTTTTCCATTTCAGAAGCATTAGCCTCACACCCAGCCAAGAAAATGAATCAGAACTTTACTGAAGAGACTATAAATTTGATACCCCTGATCCCATGACTCCAACAAGTTTCTTTTATAGGCCTGTGTACAGTTTTGGCAGAACTATATGGCCCTTAGCATCCTATTCATTGTTCAATCTGAGCATGAAATTCAATTGTTTCTCCAAAAGGTAGCGAGAAAGCAGGATGCAGTGAAGGTAGTTATTAACTGGCCCTAAAGTAGCCTGGAAAGTGTGGGACTTGTCATTTTAACCTCAGCTGAAAAGCACAGAAAGTAAAATGGGGTTAGGGTTAACTGCATTGTTCAAGAAACAAGGATTCTAGGAGAAGCATGTTGTCCTGTTCTTGCCTCCGTTGTCTTTTAGTTAGAAAACGTGGCTATTTACTCAATATCAGAAGCCCACTTAGGAATGCAAAGAGCATGGTAGGTGTGCCAACCTATACATTCAAAATGGCAAATGCCAAGTTGTTTTATGTAGGCAGATGGTATGCATTTGGAAAAGGCTTTGAGGTTCAGATGCTTTGAGCAGAAGTAAAACTGCAAAGACTCAAGAAATCTCTACCATTTCTGCCCCTTTTACCCTCCCAAACCTGCCCAATCCCCCAAGATGACACTCCTTTCACTTTATTCTTGGTTGTTGCCTCTCTGCATGCCCCACCCCCTTATAACTTCTTTCACACTGCCTTTTGGTTTTGAAACTTGCTTCACTTAAATTGCCCTATTAATACCACACTCCAACCTCTACCTGGACTTCACCCCTATAACCAAAAATCATCTCTGTCTCATTCCTACATCCCAGCACCAGCTCACCAGCCTGATGATTCAAAGCCTTGGTTTGCTGTTGTTATTTTTAACTTCCTCTATATCAAGAAAGATATGTGATTTTATCCCAAATGCCACTTCCTATTAATAGATAGAGCCCATTTCAGGTACTGTGTTAAGAAGGATTCTGAAGTCTTATCCTAATTTAGTTGAAAGGATGACTCAGCAATTAGCAATATCTGCCATAGTCACTAAGAGAGAAATGGAAAAATGCCTGCTATATGTTTGCCAACTGTCCTGTGTATCACTAAATCCTGTGCTTTGGTTTACTTATTTCTTCAAATACACACACACACACACACACACACACACACACACACACACACAGTCATTTTAAAAGAACTATTTTAGTTACATATTCTTGCATCTAGTAGTACAAGCCATGTGATCAAGGCAATTTTAACCACATGGTAGCAACCTGGTGGTGCAAGCCCATTTAAAAATTGGATTGCAAATTTAACTCATAAAAAGATAATAGTGGAATTTCCCAGCAGCCCATTGGTTAAGACCCCCACGCTTTCATTGCCATGGGCATGGGTTCGATCCCTGGTCAGGGAACTAAGATCCCACAAGCCACGCAGTGCAGACAAAAAAATAAATTAATTAAAAGAAAATCATTCTTAATTAAAAAAATAAATAGTAAGAAATTTTTTAAATGATGATAGTAACATTACAAATTATAAAACATTAGCACATTCACTTACATTTGTTAACCATATTGCCTCAAAAAATCCTGAATAAAGAGAGCACAGAATGAGTCATTTTAATGAACTAGCAGGAAATAGAAGAAAGGTCTAAAGCATGGGGTAGGGTCTAAAATGTCAAGCCTAGAGGAATGCTGAAAAAAAGGAAGGGACTTCTGAAAAAAAAAGGCACCAGAACCAAGTTGCCTTATTTCAGGGCTTTTGAGGGTAGATACTAACTATAGAGAACATCTCATGAATGAGATGGTATTAGACTCTGTTCCAAAATGAATAACCTTGAAACTGAAATCCACAGAAAGAAAAATCACATGAGTTAAAGCTTCCATAGTCTATCTTTAAACACAGTTTTTTTGTGGGGGGGAGAAATCTATTTTAAACAAGCATTTAGAAAAGCATTATTTCCCTGGCATGATTATTATGTGCTTCATGTTGGCAGGAAGACTTCATTTCCAGTGATATTTTCCAATTGTTAAAATTAAAAAAAAAAAAAAACCCGCTGCTTTCTTTGCAATCCATAATTTTGTATTTTTAATTTCGATAACTCAAGTGTCTCTAAGCAGAAATAAGCTGCATATTCATGAGTCCTGATTTGCTGTAATCATTATTTCTGTCGCTCTCTATCTATGAAGACTCCAAGTACTTGAGTCCTTGTTCTCAGGCAATTATATCAGATTGGCTTGGAGCTGAGGGAGCTCGGAGACCCCACTTTTTCCTTTTTCTCTTTGAAAGGCTCTGTTGTTCCATCTGAGGTCAACTTTCCTTGCTCCTAAACGGGACTGTTAATTAGTTGCCTCAACATCAGCAGGAGGGATAAAAGTCTATTTAATATGCTAACTAGAGAACTGTTAACTTTTCATCAATCAGCCTTTGGTCATAGACAGCAAAGGGGAAAAAAAGATATATTAAAATGAGCTGAGCTGAAAGTAAAGGAAGGCAAATAGACATCAACGATGTTTTGTGTACACGAAAGATATAGATGCAGAAGTAAAAAAATGAAATAAGATGAGGATGGCCAAAGGGTAAAAAAAAAACAATACTAGGAACTAGAAAAACGTCTAGAAATCATCTATATTCCTGTCTAAAACTTGGCTTCTCTTAGTGGAAATAGCCCAGGTTTGATGTTCAAAGAAATAGGAGTTTGAACGTCATAGCTGCTGCTCACCAGCTATCTGTCCAAGGGAAAGTTCCCTAATCTCTTGGCCTTACTTTCTTGGTCAGGACTGATACCCTCATCTACAGTGGGGTGATCACATTTCCTGCTAAAGGTTTCTTGGAAGACTTAAATGAGATGTATTGAAAGCATATAGTATCGAGTCTAGTACAAAGTATACACTCACAATAAATGTTACTGTCTTGCTTTGCCTGATTTCTCTTCTAGCTAAATAGCTATTCTGTTTTTAAAAGCCTAACAGCTCCCTTTAGCAACCATTCCAGGCTACAGCAAGCATCTCATTTAGGAAGTTCTTCCTAAAAGATGATACCAGAAAAGATGTCCCTGGTCATCTACCCATTTGCCTACAATTGGGCTTTCTTTAGATACAGTGGAAAGAGCACAAATAAGAATTCCAAATCTGGCTCCACCATTTTCTAGATATATGACCTTGGGTTCACTAAACTTGTTTCCTCATCTGTACTTTCTTTTTTTTTTTTGCGGTACGCGGGCCTCTCACCGCTGCGGCCTCTCCCGTTGCGGAGCACAGGCTCCGGATGCACAGGCTCAGCGGCCATGGCCCACGGGCCCAGCCGCCCCGCAGCATGTGGGATCCTCCCGGACTGGGGCACGAACCCGTGCCCCCCGCATCGGCAGATAGACTCCCAACCACTGCGCCACCAGGGAAGCCCTCATCTGTACTTTTTAGATTTAAAAGAGATACACTGAATAAAGGGGCTTACCATGGTAGGTGGACAAAGTAGTAGATTACCAAATAGTATTTGTTGTTATGTCTCTTCTAGTCCTCCTACTTCCCCCAAGAAAATGCCAGCAGGAAGAAAGAGCACATTTGGGAAACGTGTCCTTCCTTTCTGCAATTATTCGGCAACAGTTACATGGTCACATCATTCAGTTCCAGAATCAGCTTGAACCAACAGCTAGATTCCACCCAAAACCTCCATTTTTCAGATGTTGTGTGTGAAGCCCAGAAAGTTAGAGTCCCCATTGGAGGTCACGCAGCAGAGGAAGTCTGAGATTTTAAAGCCATGAGATCAAAATAATAGTATGTCTTAACTGCTCAGCTTCTTGGAGCGGCTCAAGTCTACATCTTTAAAAATCTGACCCTACAGACCATTTTTTCTGCCTGTCAGCTGGCTTGTTTGTTTAGCATAAGCTAAATTTGAGATATATATTACCAGCATACACAAAGCTATAGTATATTTATTTATTCATTGACTTAGAGAATGAATCTGTACCAGGGAAATAATAACATTTTCTATATAAATTCCTTGAGGGCAAGGACCATGTCCCTAAAAGTACTAAGTAAAATGCCTCCTAATCAGTATTTGTTAAATAAATCATAAAGAATTATCTAATTGGGAGGGGAGCTCCCCTACTTTTCGCTGGCTCCTTCCTTACCACACCATTCGTGAAGCACAGAGGCGCACTTTCCACCACTAAACCTTTGCACCTGCTGTTCCTCTCCCTGTGATGCGCTTCCCCATCTCTTCAATTAGCTGGCTCATTCTCATTCTTCAGTTCTTGGCTTACATGCCACTTCTTCCCAGAAGACACCCCAGACCATCCTTTGTAAATTCCAGTGACTTACTATCTTACACTCCTGGTAGCTTCTTAATTGTGTCCACCATTAACAGAATGACCTGATGCTGTGTTTCACATAAGCCAAATGGGAACACATTGCTTATCTGACTTGTTCTTTGCTATATGCCTAGGGCCTAGCATTGTGCCTGGCCAATAGAAAAGGCTCAGCAAATAATCACTGGAAAAGTGAGCATAAGAATGCAAAGCAGGAACCCAGAGTGAAGTTCTGATCCAGTGTTAGGAATACATGAACCTGTTCCTACTTGTCTTTTGTTAGAGATAGAAAATATGGACTTGGTGCTCTTGGTTTTCTTTCTTCATTATTTAAAACATTAATCAATTAATTAAATTCATTCCAGGGTGCAAGAGCACGTGTGGTGAGTTCTAAAGGCTTCACTTCCCAACCCAAGACTTCATCTTGATCCCAGGCGAGGCCCCTAAAATCAAGATTAGCAATTGCATTGGGGAGTTTCGTGTTTCTTTTGAAAATTAAGTCCTGCCTGCTGTTCAAGAGATCAGCACTCACACCTCAGTTTTTTCTTGTTTGGTTACAAAGAAAGAGCAGGTCGATTCCCAGCAGGATGATTAAAAGGGCATTTTCCCTCTCTTAATCTTTCTATGTAAGTGAATCAGAGCTGACAGGCCATTACAGCAGTACAGTACCCAGCTGACAATATTGACTGAAAAGCAATTACCTTGCTTATTTTCTGTTGACTTAATGATGGGACAGGAACAAATGGAGCTTGCTGTCTTAGCTTTTAGTCCTCAATCCTGTAAGAGTGCTTAACCACGACCATATTGGTCATGTAGAAAGAGACAGCAAACTAAAACTAAAAGCCTGCCCAGAATATTTTGAGACAATCACAAGGCCGTTTCACTCTCACACTTACAGACTTCTGCCTCACATCATGTTAATGAATTCTATGAGAATATAACTACAAATGCCTCATTAAAGTAATTTTTGCTATATAAACATTCTTACACATTTTACAAATTTTGCTTGTTAAATCATTTAGCTCTGGATAACACATTTAATTTTTATCAGCAATCATCACACATACTTAGGAATTCCTACCAGGTGAGCAAATTAATTTTTTAAAAGTTTTCAAATTGAATGAATTTTTATGACATTTATTTAAGATTATTAAAATTGACAATATATTATATTTTGTGAACATCTGATTTAACATGTATTACATTATGACTTTTTAACTTTTTATGGCATTTCTGAGCCAATTCAAAGAATTTTTTTTTTTTCAGGTCTCAACCACAGCCCTTTAGAAGCCCACAGGCCCTAATATCTTAGGGGATACATTAGCCCTACCTATGCCTCATCCATGCAAAATTCAGATTTAGAACTGATCAACTTTCAATAGATAATCATACCTCTAGAGTAAAATCACTGTTGGATTAACCTAAGTTGTGCACAAAAATAAAATAAATAAATAACATTTGATCTACGGGGTGGAAAAATGAATAAGTTCTTGACCCCCTTCAGAGAAAGACAATGCAAATGAGATGTTTTGGACAAACCTAAACACAGAACCTACCAAATAATAGTTGTTAATAATATTTTTACTCGTGTGAGTTTATATTATATAGAGTAGCCAGAAATACCTCTAGTTATTTTTCATTTGGTGGTGGAAGAGACTACATTAAAATATTTTACCCTAAATTTATGTTTCTTTTATGTCCAACTATTTGGAAATTTCTGGTACCCTAGGAATTTTTGCAAGTATTATAACCAGTTTCAAAGAGAATTCCCTGGTGGTCCAGTGGTTAGGATTCCACGCTTCTATTGCAGGGGGCACAGGTTCAATCCCTGGTTGGGGAACTAAGATCCCTCAAGCCATGGGGCATGGTCAAAAAATTAAAAAAAAAACAAAAAAACAAAGAAATAGTTTATACACTATACATTCTCTTATATACACAATGAAAGAGCTTCTAATCCCGATATTTTCTGAGAAAGTGTCTGTGGGGTGCAGTTGAGAACATGAAATAACACAGGGCATGATCCATATTCTCATTCCCTAACAGTTCAGTGTAATTTGAAACAACCTTTTTAAATCACATTGGTGATTAGGTAATTTTCCTCTCCAGCTATCCAATTTTTCTGAAGCTGATCCCTTGAATTGAATGCATTAATATTAAAGTTTGCAAAATAGCAACCTTGAAAAAAATGTATGCTCTGACTTTCCCCCTTTCGGAAGTGACTTCACCAGTGGCTGCAGCCATCGGATGCTCAATCAGCTGAATAACAATGGTGATAATTAATATTTATGGAGCACTTGTCATAGCCAACACTGTGCTGAGCACTTTACATACATTACTTCATTTAATTTCTACAGCAACTATGAGACAGATATTATTCTCTCCATTCTAGAGATGAGGGAACAGACACTCGAAAAGTTCAAGAAAACTACAAAAGTCCCATAGTTGACAAACAGTATAATCGGGATTCAAAGCCAAGCAGTCTGACCCAAGAGCTCACACTCTTACCTTCTTGGCTAGTTCTTTTCTTAAGTGGATAGTTTAATTCAACTATTTAACAGGCACAGGCAAAATTGTAGAAGATAATGGATTTTTTTTTAACTAGACCAACCATCCTGACATTATGATGATAAAAACACTACAGCCTGAACTCCCAAGAACTAAACTGATTATTTCTTATTGTCAATTGTTCAATATGATTTAATTCTTACTGAATGCAGATGAAACCTTTCTGGACATGAGGTGGAAGTCCAGACAGCCTCATAACAATGGCACCAGCTTCACAGATGTACTCTAAAACAGCTACAGCTTTTAATCTTCAAAGTAAATATTGATTGACTTGGTGTTTTTTCTCTAACTTTTGAAAAAGCTTTAAAAAGAGAATAAAAGGGTGAGCTAAACTGAGAACATGATCAAGGAGGAGAGGATCAAGAAGAAAAGGAAAAAAAATATCACCACTATTCTGTGTTTCTCAGCTCTAAATTTTTCCAACAAACTAATCTACTCTGATATCTACTTGAATAACTCCACTTGACTTGGGTGATTTCTCAGGGAAACTGATAGGCACAGAACTGGGAATATCCTTTTTTTCCACGCAAAAATCTGCATTGTCTTCTTTTTTTGTTTTTTTTTTTTTTGCAGTACGCGGGCCTCTCCCGTTGCGGAGCACAGGCTCCGGACGCACAGGGTCAGCGGCCATGGCTCACGGGCCCAGCCGCTCCGCGGCATGTGGGATCTTCCCGGATCGGGGCACGAACCTGTGTCTCCTGCATCGGCAGGCGGACTCTCAACCACTGCGCCACCGGGGAAGCCCTGCATTATCTTCTTGAAGACTTCTTTTGTGGTCCTTATTAAACACTAGCAAGGGATGCACGTAAAAAGTTCACTGGAATTCAATGCAGCTCCTCATTTATACTCTGTCAATAGTCCATTCGGGCTGCTATAACAAATCCCACAGACTGGTGCCTTATCAAAAACATAAATGTATTTCTCACAGTCCTGGAGGCTGAAAGCCCCAGATGAGGGCACCAGGATTGCTGGGTTCTGGTGAGGGCCCTCTTCCAGATGACAAACTGACATCTTCTCCTTGTGTCCTCACATGGCGGAAGGGGCAAGCTAGCTCTCTGGAGCCACTTTTATAGGGGCATTAATTTCATTCATAAGAGCAGAACCACCATGACCTAACCCCAAACACCCCACATCCTAATGTCATTATATTTCAACATGTAAATTTGGGGGAGACACAAACATTCAGACCATAGTACTTTCCTAGATAGGTATAATCTCTCTCTCTCACTCTCTCTCTCTCTCTCATACACACACACCCAAAATGACCTTTATTTACTTCACAACTACATACACACCTCAGAACATAAGAGCTTTATGATTCCAATATTTAGTCATTTCTAAATGCTCTCATCAAAGATTTATTGGGTATCTGTTGTGTCCCAGACACTCTGAATAACACCAAGTATACAAGATGAATAATCTATAGTTCCTACTGGATTTTAAAGGATCTTTAGTTGAGAAGACAAACATAAAAGAGATACCTTTTTTGAGCATTTAGATGCCAAGCTAAGTGATTTCCATTTATTCTCTTGCTTGGTCATCACAGGAGCCTCATGATAAAAGTACTATTATTTTTTCCATATGCCGGTTAGGTAACTGAAGATTAGATAAGCACGTAATTTACATAGGATCACAGTGACAGAACTACTGCTACTATAATTAGTAGGAATATACATATACGGTATTTACAATGTACCAAGAATTGTTCTAAGCACCTTACATAGATTAGCTTATTTACTCATCACCTTCCTTTAATCAATGAGGCAACAGCAGCAAAGAGATGTTAAATTCTCCAAAGTTACCCAACTACAAAGTGGTAGAGGCAGGATGCAAACCCCAGCATTATAATACCAGTTGTTCTCAATAACTCACAGACTCAATCTGACCATCCCAAACCCACACTCATAATCACTATGACACTGGAAAACAACGTATGGTGTCCCCGATTATGACAGTATGCCAATCTTCCTGGTCAGAAAACTAATGAAAGAAGAGGAGTTAAGGACAATGGTTTATTTCAACAGGTTAAACTTCTTTCAGAATATTTTCTGGTCTCAATCTGCAAACTGTAGTTAGAAGCTATAAAATTAATCAGTGAAACAGGGCTCCATTAAAGTGCTATTACATGGCTCAGTTTGCCACCTGTTTTTCCTATTTATAACAAAGAAGTGAGTAAGTAATAGTCATTTACTGCATAAGAGTGCTTTCCAACTTTACATAGGAAAAATAAAGCTCCATGAGAGAAAAATTAGATCCATCTTTACTCATCATTTTGTTTAAAAAAACTGAGCACAGGGCTTTCCTGGTGGTGCAGTGGTTGAGAGTCCGCCTGCCGATGCAGGGGACACAGGTTCGTGCCCCGGTCCAGGAAGATCCCACATGCCGCGGAGCAGCTGGGCCTGTGAGCCATGGCCGCTGAGCCTGCGCATCCGGAGCCTGTGCTCCGCAACGGCAGAGGCCACAACAGTGAGAGGCCTGTGTACCGCAAAAAAAAAAACACTGAGCACAGTGATTGGCATGTAGTAGTCACTCAATAAATTTTTATTGGATAAATGTTGAGGAAATCCATCTGAATAATCACTTAGGAGTATTTCCAGGGCTGGGACTAGGGAAAGGCAAGTGAGACACCCATTTGAGTGCAAAATTTAAGGGGGCATCGAAAAACCTTTTGGAACCTTTTGCCTCAGGCTCCGAGATGGATCAGCATGGCACTGATACTGGTCCTATCTTTATATAAATATTTGATATTTTCTTCATATGGATTATTTTGCATTTATTTTGTTTCTGCCCTGATTACACACATTCTGACTATACACAAACTCAATAAAGGCAATATAAGGCAAGAATATGAAGAAATGGCTCAGGCATGGCTCCTATCTTCCTGAACTCACAGGGAAATAGATGATTTTATCTGTGTACCACTTTATAGTACAAAGTAGAAACTGATACGTCATAAGAAAATCATGCCTATATTTCTATAAGCTTTGAAGCAAAAGAGTTAGAGTTCTAACGTCCAGTTGGAATAGGAGATTTTTTTATATCTAAATCCTGATTAAACCGATTTCTTTTCTATAATAAATCTAGAAAAGGCTAAATGCCATCCCTACAAATAAAACCAATGAATCTTCTGATGCTGGAATATGGGGAACAGTTAATTTAAAGCCTTGTGCATGAGTCCCATCTTATAAAACTTGGGGTTGAATCTAGCTGTAATTTACTGAGATTTTCAAAAAATCTAACTGCAATCAACATTTTCTCAAGAATTAAGCAAGGGTGTTTTACTGGTAAATTAAGCTAACCTGGGTTCCAAACTCAGTTCTACATTTTGGCTGCTTTGTCTTGGGCTCATCACTAAACCTCTCGACCCTTAGTCTTCTCCAATGTAAAATGAGAGGTAATAATATTTATTTCATGGGGATGTTATGAGAATTAAATGAAACAATTCATATAAAGTGCCTGGCGCATGGTAGTTACTGAGGCAGCGCCCCCAAGGGTTTAATTAAAGCTTTGGCTCTCTGCCTCTCAGTGAACAAAAACTTTGAGTGTCATAATTAATGGAGGAAGTCCAAAAAAACAGAATGTCAAAACCACGCGCAGGATACAGATGAATGAGCTGGCATCCTTTCCAAACTCCTAAGCTGGAGTCTTTTCCTCCTAAATTTAGACTTTGCTGACTATTCGAAAAGTGACACGAGGCTGCCATCTCGTGGTTGAATGAATGAAAGCCAAACTCTTTGTATTTCAGAACCAGAGTTATGAATCCTTCCAAAAGGTACCCCTATTTTTAAAAACACTCCCTCGCCACAAGACTTGATTGGCAGTAAAGTGCCAACTTCCTTAAGCATAGCAACAAAGCTACTGACACAAATCCCTTCTTTGAGTTCTCTCCAACTTGGTGCCCCACCTTCCGGCCAAGGTCTTGCTAGTCTTATCCCTATCCAGCCCGTCAAAACCTGCTGTCAGCCACCTACCACACTGGAAAGAATCTGACTCATTTACAGTGCTATTTTATTTTTTAAAATTCCTAATGCAGGGTCACTCCATGGGAGATTTGCATTTTAGTTCTGATTTAGTTTGGATTTTGTTTTATTTTGCGTTTCATCTTATTCTGTTCAGTTAAGGACACAATTGCTTAGGCAGTGTCTCTCACACCTTGGTGTACATCAGAATCACCCTGAGGGCTCTATAAATCACAGAATATTGGCCCCTACACTTTCTGGAAACATGGGTTTCTAACGATTTCCCAGATGTTGTGATGTTGCTGGTCCGGGGACCACACTCTGGTCTCCAATTTCCACGACAGAATTTCATAACAGGATACAGCTGATGAGGGAGAGAATTTTTAAAGGAGCACCTCTGCAGACTGTTCCTGTGCTATCTCCTTTATTTCTGAAATCCATCCCTCCTCTCCATCCCTGCTGCCATCTCTGTACTTGAGGTGACCACCACCTCTCTCCTCCATTCCTACAACAGCCTCTTTAGTTTTGTCCGTCTCCAACAGATTCTCCGTACATAGATTGAAGCAGTCAAAAGTATGTCACCATCAAGCCCCATCAAAAGCTTCCAATGGACCTTAGGACCCAATTCAAACATCTTTTAAGACCCTTTATAATCTAGCCCCTGCTTCATGTCCAGCCCACTTCTAGCCAATTCTGCACCTCACTCATCGTGCTCTTTCTAGCCCAATGGTTCTCAAAGTATGGTCCCCAGACCAGCAGCAGCAGCATTACCTGGGAGCTTGTTAGAAATGCAAATTTTCCAGCCTTCCCAGACCTACTGAATTAGAAACTCTTGGGAGTAAGGCCCAGCTACCTGTGCTTAACAAGCTTCCAGGTGATTTTGATCCAGCCGAAGTTTAAGAACCACTGCCTGGCCATTCTCAGCCATTTCTCAAGCATGCTACACCTTCCCTCTCATTGTCACCATTGTCACATGCCTCTCCCAGAACGCTCCAGCCCTACGCCTTCGCCATCATAACTCCTCGGTGTTCCTCAGGTCTCAGAATTCAGGTCGCTTCTTCCCAAATAATTTCCCTGCCCACCCATGTAGGTTCTGGGCTCATGTTAGGAACTTCACAGCATCCGGCACTTCATTCAGCACTCAAGCCATTACCATAATACCAGTTGAGTGTCCACATGTTCCAGTCCCAGTCTGGGTACCAACTGCTTTATTATATGTACACTGTATCTCAAATGCCGAGGGTAGGGCCTGGCTAAGAACAGCTATTCAGTGTTTGTTGAATGAATAAGCATCACATGAGTAAGCATCACATGAACAGTTGCCCTCTCCACTTGGCTCCATATCTAAGACATAAAACAGGTGAGCAGGGCTTCCCTGGTGGTGCAGTGGTTAAGAATCCGCCTGCCAATGCAGGGGACACAGGTTCGAGCCCTGGTCCGGGAAGATCCCACATGCCACGGAGCAACTAAACTGAAGCCCATGTGACTAGAACCCACGCTCTGCAACAAGAGAAGCCACCGCAATAAGCCTACGCACCACAACGAAGAGTAGCCCCTGCTCTCCACAACCAGAGAAAATCCTGCGTGCAGCAATGAAGACCCAACGCAGCCAAAAATAAATTAAATAAATAATTTTTTTTAAAAAACAGGCGAGTAAAATGTTTTCTAGTTCAGAGAAGGTATCGGGCCTTGGTAGGAGCTCACTGATTTCACAATGGATTGTGAGCTGCTCTGGTCTGAATAACATAATTGCTGTTGTAAGTCCGCCTTAGAATGACAAAGTGACATGAGCAATGCTTTAAGTTCAACAAGCACACTGAGGTCTTACAATATGTCAGGCACTGTGCTAGGAACGCCAAGTCTAAGTAGCTCCTAATCTCCCACGTGAAACAGGCACACAATTAGAATAGTGCCACAGAATCACAGAGCAGGGGGAAACGGTGTGGACTGATTAGGAAAGACTTGAGTGAGAAAAGTGAGTTAGGCTGCTGTAATGAGTTCAACAATAGTCCCCAAAGATATGCCCAAGTCCTAGTCCCCAGTGTCTGTGACTGTGATAGAATTTGGAAAAAGGGTCTTCGCAGATGTAATTAAGTTACAGATCTTGCAATCTTCCTGGATTTAGATTCAATGACTGGTGTCCACATAAAAGAGAGAAAAGGGAGATTTGAGAAGAGGAAAAATAAGGAGAAGCCCATGTGAAGATGGAGGCGGAGACCGCAGTGATAAGGCCAGGAAGGCCAAAGATTGCCAGCCACCCCCAGAGCTGGGAGAGAGGTATGGAACTGAATCCCCCTCAGAGCCTCCAGAAGGAACCAATCCTGCCAACACCTTGATTTTGGACTTCCGGCCTCCAGAACTGTGAAAGAAAAAATTTCTGTTGTTTTAAGCCACCAAGTTTGTGATTTGTTATGGCAGCCTTAGGAAACCAATACAGCCTTGAAGGATGCGTTAAAAGTAAGCCGTTAGGGTTCCCTGGTGGCGCACTGGTTGAGAGTCCGCCTGCCGATGCAGGGGACACAGGTTCGTGCCCCGGTCCGGGAAGATCCCACATGCCACGGAGCGGCTGGGCCCGTGAGCCATGGCTGCTGAGCCTGCGCGTCCGGAGCCTGTGCTCTGCAACGGGAGAGGCCACAACAGTGAGAGGCCCATGTCCAGCAAAAAAAAAAAAAAAAGTAAGCTGTTAGATAAAGAAAACAGAACAAAGGAAAGAAAGGAACAACGTATAAGCTCATGAGAGTATCATGTGTTCCAAGGACAGGAAGAGATCTGATGAGGGAACACCGAGCGAAATAAGTCAATTCGAAAGGTAGACGGCCGCCAGGTTGAGAGGGGCTGAGAACCTCATGCTGTGTTAGAAACTGGAGTCGTACTGAGAGGTATCTGGATATTGTTATGGCCATCAAACTCAGAAATAAGGGAATTATCTTGGCTATTATCCTTGCTCTTACCCAGATATAGAAAAGGAAAGGAACACTTTAGTACCAGCCAGAGCCTTGGACCCAATCTCCAGACAGAAATCTAAGAATCAATTTGTACCATATGGAAGCTTTCCTTCTCCTAAGCCTCAGACCAAAACAGACTCAGAGACCAGCTCTCCCTCTGTCCCCTGCCCCCACCTCCAGTGCTCTTTACCCCCATGTTGCAGTAAAAGCAAACCGTTAAAAGGTAAACTGAGGCACGTTAAAATTTTTTTTTTCAAGAATTTACTTGAGCACACGTCCATTCAAATCAGGCAGCACCAAACCAGAAACTGTTAGGAGCACCTGACAGGAGCAGGGGGAGAGGTTTTTACAGAAACGCCATAGAAGCAAAACAAGGAAATCATTACCTTGGCTGTAACTGAAGTGACTGCCTTATTTGGGAAAGCCTAGTTGCTGTTTGTGGTTGGTTGTTCATAAGTTCCAACTTCTTGGATTCAAGTGCATTGACTTTGACTTAGGGTTTGGTTTGCTTTGCTTCCTTAAGCTGCCAAGGCATTAAAGCCACCCCAGTCTAATGGCCTTCTCATTTAATTACTTCAACCAAACCAAGCCTGCACTCTGCAGCATCACTGGAAATGAAGCCAGTGAGTCCCAGAAAGATCATGTTTACCCCTCAGTGCCTAGCACTGAGGCCCCCTGAGCCATTGTTCTGGGACCAGCTTCAAAGTACAAGAGAGAGGACATGTGAGAATGACCACACCCACTCCCCCACATGTCACTGCCCTTCTCAAACTCCACACAGGTTGCCTGTTGTAAATTTTACACTTATAAAAATACACATATACAGGGACTTCCCTGGTGGTCCAATGGTTAAGACTCCATGCTTCCAATGCAGGGGGCACAGGTCTGATCCCTGGTCAGGGAACTAAGATCCCACATGCCACAGTGCAGAAAAAAGAAAAATACATATATATATATGTGTGTGTGTGTGTGTGTGTGTATGTGTGTATACATGCACATATACATATACATACATACACACACATATATACATATTTATAAAGCAAATGCAATTTGCATTAATAAAATTCTTTATTATTTCCTATTCATTGAAGGAACTTTTTTTCTTTTTACCTAACATCACAGTCACTTCATAACTAGCATGTACTGTGGTATCTATACAGTTGAATTCTAGGCTTTTGAACATGTTCAGCTGTTAGTAAGATACTCTCTCCTTTAATAGATCCTATAAACTAGTTAACTGTGAAATGTTGTTTGCTCATACCATCTCTTCATAGGTAACTGTGCAAAATAAGCTATTTCAAATGAAAACAAGATAGACAACTATATTTTTCAGCCACAGAAGACGTCTGCAGCCTACTTACTTTGAAATGCATGATTTGCCTCAGCCGAGGTTAATTTTACTTTGACGATGTTCTTAGCCTCCAGGCCAAACGCCCACATCATCCTACCCTCAGAAATTCCACTCACACTACACCCAAGGTCCCAGAGCTTACCAGTCTGGATTTGATCCATTTCCCAGACCAAGCTGTGTGGTATTCAGACACCCCTGATCCTCCTTCATCTGTGAGACTAGCCAGCAGAACACAGAAGCACTTGTTCAGCACAAGACCTCAGAGGCAAGAGAAGTGGGTCCTCTCTGGGCCAGTTTCTAAAATTATAATGTAGAACCAAACTAAAATGGAGTCACTTATGTCAGGGACAAAATGGAGACAGTCAATGCAGGCACAGAAAGGGAAAAAAAACAACCTCACCTAACGGAAACTTACAACTCTTCTCAGAGATCAGCAGAGGACGCCACCTAATCCCCAAATGTCAAGTCTGTTCACAGTATTTCTGGACTTCCTCGTTCCCGTGACCCAGCTACCCTGATCCAAATAAGGAAGAAGGCCACTAGGCAACCAGTCAGCTGGAAAAGCCAAATAACTAGTGCCACATTTACCCCATAAAAATCCCTTAGTCTGTGAGCAACTCAGAACTCATTGCTCACGTAAGCCTTGAGTTTCCCAGCTTCAGGTTGAAACCCTTACAATAAATTCATCTTCCTGCTTTGTTTTATCCAGTACTCTGAGTTTGGTTTTGTTTGTTTGTTTGTTTGTTTGTTGTGGTACGTGGGCCTCTCACTGCTGTGGCCTCTCCCGTTGCGGAGCACAGGCTCCGGACGTGCAGGCTCAGCGGCCATGGCTCACAGGCCCAGAAGCTCCGCGGCATGTGGGATCTTCCTGGACCGGGGCACGAACCCATGTCCCCTGCATTGGCAGGCAGACTCTCAACCACTGCGCCACCAGGGAAGCCCCTCTGAGTTTGTGTTTTTTGACAATAGCCTGGTGGCTGGTCCAATACAGGGGGAGAGCATGTGGTTGCCCCATACTGGTCTGTATCATCCAGATTCATCTTGCTCTTACTCCTCTTCCAATTGTGCCGTTTAAATTTCTTTCATTTCTACTTCTTATCACTATAATGTCCCGCTGAAGTTTGGAACGTCTAGGGGCCAACATACTGAAACTGTCATAGCAATAAATAGTCTCCATAGTCTTTTCAGTAAAAAAAGATCAACTCTGTTTTAGGCCCCCAGCAAGCCTTTGAAAACATCCTAGTTTCATATTAATTTATGTCAGGCCACAGTGAGTCAGTGGGACAATATTTCAAACATATATAGTATATGTGACACCTAATTCACCAACTCGAGTGTGTACGAAATCTCACATTTATTTTTCTTTAACCCAATTCCATCATTATTTCCTTCTCTAGAGTTACATGGAAATCTGGGGAGCTTACAAGTATCGTACTTAAGAAATCAACAAAATTCATCTACTCTTCGGTCCACTGTGATTCCTGCCATTATCCTCATGTCTGATTTTGCAGGACCCCTTGAAGTGGGCGGTTCCACTGCCACCATGTTGATAGAGCACAAGGGAGTTCCCTTAGCCAGTAGCCCCAGAATTCAGCTTCCTGGGCCCACCAAGGGCAGTTCCTTCTGAGGTTTTGCCACTCTCTAGATGGGGGCTAGGGCTGCAGCCAAGGTTCCATCACGTCATACTGCTGCTGTATCCTGGCCTCTTACCCTCTGGAAGTGGGGCAAGTGCTTCCTTAATCATGCAGCTAAAATCCCTCTCATGCAATCTGATGTCTGCCTTTGCTGGATCTCTGTGCTGCCCTAGAAGGAATGGGCAAAAGTACCCACCT
This sequence comes from Stenella coeruleoalba, assembly GCF_951394435.1. Taxonomy (NCBI): domain Eukaryota; kingdom Metazoa; phylum Chordata; class Mammalia; order Artiodactyla; family Delphinidae; genus Stenella; species Stenella coeruleoalba. The sequence goes on from NC_137148.1 coordinate 139,365,070, forward strand.
GCCTGCTACTTCTGTCTCTGTGAATTTTCTCCAGTGGATACTGCAGTCCCAGGTCTGATGTGTGTGCTCTCTGGTTATTTGCCTTTGTTTGGCCATCACACACCCCCTGCCAGAAAACCAGACGATGAATCTCTAGAGTGAAAATCACTTCATTCTTTCATGTCGGTTTTTTATTATGATACTTCAGAGACATGCAAAAGGACTGACAGCATTTTGGACTTTGTTTAAAGTGACAGTGTGGATACATGTGTTAACTGCCACTCCTTTCTGACACCCACTGAAAAAACAGTAAAAGAAATGAAAACAGTGTAATTCCAAAATACAAAGAGAATGGGAGTGGAGACAATGAAGAAGTTAACATGTTTTTGAAAGATGAGAAGTAATTAGCACAACGGTAACTGATTTACCAGAGCTGAGAAAGCATAAACCAGGACTGCAGGAAAGAGCTTCCCCCTCCCACTGTTCCTGCCGCCAAAAAAAGAAAACCTACTCAGTCAAAAAAAGAAAGAGAAGGGAAAGTGGAGGGGAGGGGAGAGAGAGAAGCACCACAGGAATTAAAGGCTCCAGGTATCTCAGAAGACAGAGTGAAATACTGGTGATCATTTGAAACTCTGTAAAAGGAGCAGTAAACCACCCAGTTCCCCATCCCCACGTCACAGCCAGGTAATTGCTTCTCCCAGACCACCATGGACACTGCTGGGCTCATTCTCTAAAGACACTGAGGCAGAGAGATCTTGGGCTCTGGAACACGAGGCACTGAGGAGAGGGGGTGGGGCACCTTGCTGAAAACAAGTGGACTTCCCTACCTCACTCCCCAAACACTGTCAGCTGAACCTATTTTCTTTTAATTCTGCAGACAAACTATTAGAGGATCCCTTGGTGGAGAAAATGAATGCTCCCCAAGAAGCTCTATAGACAATAATTTTTGAAATAATTTTGTGAATATATCTCCCAGTTGTCTTATCACTAATATAGCAGAGGTCATTATACCCAATCATCTAGACAGAATTGACATTTTGGACCCTATAATTCTTTGTTGTGGGATCTGTCCTGTACTTTATAGGATGCACCCCTGGACTCTAGCCAGTAAAAGCAGCACCCCTGGACTCTAGCCAGTAAAAGGCATAGATCTTCCACAGTGGTAACAATCACAAACATCTCCAGATGTAGGCAAATGTCCCCTAGAGGGCAAAATCACGCCCAGATGAGAACCTCTGCCCTCCATTTTAAAAGTGTGGTTGTAAATGCAAGAAAAAGTAATTAAAATGTTAAGGGCTTTTATCTCTAATAAACAGAAGTGAGGGATGGGAAGAAGTGGGGCAGGGATTTGAGCCACATCGATAGATACGAAAATAGCTGTTACTATTAGTGCTAAGAAGACATAAGTGATAATTGCCCAATGCTGAAGACAAATGATGTAAAAAACTTAAAAGAGAAAAAGCTATTTTTCTTTTGAGAACTGGGAATATCTTCATTGAAGAAGCTGTGTTTGAAAACGATCTTAAAGGGCCATAACAATTGAGAAGGGAGGAGCTAAGAAGGTGGGAGACATTTCAGGCAGAGGAATTTATGTTTAGGTGAGATAAAATACAAAAGCCAGAGAGAACAGAATCAATGTTACTGGAGTAGTTATAGGGAAACAAGGGAAAGAGTTCAGTTTCTTCAGCTAGAGGCAGAGGGCTGCACTGTTAGATGCAGTGCATGTTATGTCATGTCAAACTCTAATATTCCAGCAATTGCTGTAATCCTCAAATATTTTAAGAGGGGGATGTCAACCCAGTGTTTGGGATTAGGAGGTGTCTGTGGGGTGCTAGTCTTGTAGGGAGAATTAATGTATTAATATCCAGGTTTTTAGGAAACTACCAAGAGGAAGAGTATTGATTTAGGATGTCCTCATTATCTGAGGATAAATAATAACAAGAAAATTACATCGACTTAAAAAGAGAATATCATTTCATAGCAAATAATGAGAAAATTTTTATAAGGATATTCATAATGAGAAGAGAAACCAAAGATTATGAAATAATTTTATCACACATTTAAAAATTATTTTATAATTACAATTAACTTCTAACACAACAAACAAAAACTGTATTAAGGGTAGACTTTGTTTTATTTTTGGCATGATTCTTTTGATAAAGTTTTCTGAGAGTAATAAGTCAGTCTTTCATATTCAATTTTCAGATTTTTTGTAAAATGTTCCAGAGCTTCATCAGTTTTCCCAAGGGCCTCTCCTTATCCTTTGATATTCAAATCATTCCCTTCTGAATCATCTATCCTGTCATCATCCTTTTCACAAGGTTTGCAATTTCATTTTGTAATCCATTTGTGTCCCATTTACATTATATATTCTGCTTGACAAAGATGTTGACCTGATGGGTGGGCTAGACACAAGTGCTAATGAGTGAAAGAATCTTTGAGATGAGACTAATTTCATAAGTGTTTAGTTCATTAGTGAGTATGTTCATATTATAATCCACTACTGCAACTGTGGGGTAACTTTCATAAGCACTTGTTTAACAAGAACTCCCTGTACCTACCACAATAATCTTGAACTTACATATGAAACAAAGGCTCTGTTGTCCAGGGAATGATAAAGGAGAGTTACTCAAATATTCTGGTTAACTGATAGCATTTGGGTTTCCTTAACTTTTAACCCACAATTCAAGGGAGTAAATAGGGAGGGACAACACCACCAGTAACAGCATGTGACCAAGAGAATGAAGCAACGGTGTCTTTCTTCTCAAATCAGAATAATACTAACTGTAGCAATTCAATATTCACTTAATGCTTAATTCCTGTGAGTGTCAAAATTTGGTACCAGTAAGTAGACTGAAGTTTGCATAAAAATATCAATTATATCTATCTGTAGAACTGTCTGTTTAGCAAAGTGACAAACAATAAAATTTGGAGTAGTTCTCCCCCACCCCAGTCATGAGTAACTTTCTCAACAGGCACATACTGACCATGGAAATAATCAGACCTGGTTACACAAATGTAAATCACTTAGACTTTAAGTTCAAAATCAGCATGAATAAAGGCACTGACCATATTCTAGCAACACAGTGACTCTTTCTCCATAGAATTCTAAATGGCCTTCAAATCCAATGTCTTTTTTTGACCTTCCTTGATATATTACTTTGTTCAACATTCATCTTTCATACTGTCTAAACTTTACTAATTTTATAATTAGGTGGTTTCGGAGTTTTATAAAAGAACCCACACTGATAACACCCTGACCATTTCGGATGGCAATATATTTCTGTACAAGTTTAAGTAGAATGATTAAAAAAAAAACTTATTAGAACATTCCCTTCAAATCCTGAGATTAGTGAGTTTGCAAAAATAAATTCTACTTTGCAAGGCTTTCCATGGAAAGCTTGGCTCATTTAAGCCTTAGAAAAGTTCATGGTTCCCTTTCAGAACTGAAGAATATGTGATTGCCTACCTAATGTTATTGAAAGAGCTGCCTAAATATCTCTGCCAGAGGTGTGCTTTATTGCCTGAAATTCCCACTTTTTTTGACCTTGACTTTTTAAAATTTGTGTATTACCACTGAGAGGTGCAGAGATTATATTTTTCAAAATAGCCACAGCCATATTTCCAGTTTTACATCCTCTTCCAGAACCTGGCAGCTCTCCATCAAGAAGTGGAACCTATTTTCCCTGTCCTTGAATTGGGCTAGGCTACCTGACCAATATAGAAGAGCAGAAGGAAAGAAGCACGACTTCTAAAACTAGCTCAGACAAGACAATATGGCTTCTGCCTGCTCTTAACTCTCTCTGTCTCTGTCTCTGTCTCTAAGTGATCACCCTTGGAACCCTGTCTCCATGCTGTGAGGAAGCCCAGCGGCCACATGAAAAGGTCACATGTAAGCATTCTGACCACAGCCAAAGCTGAAGTCTCAGAGAGCATTAAGGACACACGTCTGAGTGAGTGAGTGAGTGAGTGACCCTTCAGAGAATTCCAGCCACCAGACTCCAACCCACTCTAGCCAACACTGGCTGAGTGTAGATTTGTTAGTAAGTAAATGACATCATTATTTTACATCACTTAGCTTGGAGAGGTTTTTATGTACCCATAGATAACCAATAGGAGTAACACATTAATATTGGTACAGGTTAACTTTTCAGAGTAGCTAGCCATTTTGTAGTAGATATAAAAACCGTGAGGGGGACTTCCCTGGTGGTACGGTGGTTGGGAGTCCGCCTGCCAATGCAGGGGACATGGGTTCTATCCCTGCTCTGGGAGGATCCCACATGCTGTGGAATAACTGGGCCTGTGAGCCACAACTACTGAGCCTGCACTCTATAGCCCGCGAGCCACAACTACTGAGCCCACGTGCCACAACTACTGAAGCCCACACGCCTAGAGCCTGTGCTCCGCGGCAAGAGAGGCCACTGCAGTGAGGGGCCCGCACACCACAGGGAAGAGTGGCTCCCGCTTGTCACAGCTGGAGAGAGCCCATGCGCAGCAGTGAGGACCCAACGCAGCCATAAATAAATAAATTTATAAAAACCATGCAGGATTACAACATGAAAAGAAAAAGGAAGAAGAGAAATACTGCATCTAAGGCAAGATTTTTTTTCTGCTTATGTCGAGTAGGCTAAAACTATAAAACTCTTAGAAGAAAATACAAGGGGAAAGTTTCATGACATTATATTTAGCAATAATTTCTTGGATATGAAACCAAAAGCGTGGGCAACATAATAAAAAATTGGACTGCATCAACATGAGAAACTATTGTGCATCAAAGCTCACTACCATCAGAGTGAAAAGGCAACCCACAGAAAGGGAGAAAATATTTGCAAATCACATATGTGATAAGGGGTTAATATCCGTAATATATAAAAAACACCCACAACTCAATGACAACAAAAAAAACCTGATTAAAAGATGGACAAAGGACTGGACATTTCTCCAAAGAAGATATATAAATAGTCAATAACAACATGAAAAGGCACAACATCCCTGTGAAATGGGTGTTATTGCTTTTACACAGAAGATGGAATGGATTCTCAGACAAGTTAATAATGTTCCCAAGGTCACACAGCTAGAGCTATCCTAAATCCAAAGAGGTCTTAAGCACTAGATTATACTCTACTAAGAAGAGCTTCTTGAGGTCCAGGATTATGGATGTACTTTGTTTCTGTATGCCCAGACCTAGGTCTTGGAAGACACCTAATAAACAACAGTTGAATTAAAAAAAGAATAAAAAGAACATGAAAAGATGCTTAATGTCACTAATCATTAGGGAAATGCAAGTCAAGACCACAGAAATACCACTTCTTACCCATTAGAATGGCTCTTACAAAAAAAAAAAAAAAGACGAAAAGAAAATAGCAAGTATTGGCAAGTATGTGGAGAAATTAGAACTATTGTGTGCTATTGGTAAGAACGTAAAATAGTGCAACCATTATACAAAATAGTATGGCAATTCTTCAAAAAATTAAAAGCCGAGGGCTTCCCTGGTGGCACAGTGGTTGAGAGTCCGCCTGCCAATGCAGGAGACATGGGTTCGTGCCCTGGTCCGGGAGGATCCCACATGCCACGGAGCGGCTGGGCCCCTGAGCCATGGCTGCTGAGCCTGCACATCCAGAGCCTGTGCTCCGCAATGGGAGAGGCCACAACAGTGAGAGGCCTGCGTACCGCAAAAAAAAAAAAAAAAAAAAAGTCGAATTACCAACAATCCCACTTCAATATAAACAAAAAGACTTGAAAGCAGAGTCTCAAAGAAATATTTATACACCAACGTTCATAGCAGCACTATTCACAAAAGCCAAAAGATGGAAACCACCCAAATATCTACTGACATATAAACGGATAAAGGAATATGGTATATACATACAAAGGACTACTACTTACTCTTATAAAGGAAAGAAATTCTGACACATGCTACAACATGAATGATCCTTGAGGACATTATGCTAAGCGAAAGAAGCCAGTCACAAAAAGACAAATACTGTATGGTTCCATTTACATGAAACACTTAGAATAGTCAAATTCATAGCCAAAAAGTAGTATGGCGGTTGCCAGGAGCTGAGGAAGAGGGTACAGGGAGTTATTGCTGAGTACAGAGTTTCAGTTTGGGAAGATGAAAAAGTTCTGGAGCTGGATGGTGGTGATGGTTGCACAACAATGTAAATGTACTTAATGTCACTGAACTGTACACTTAAAAATTGTTAAAATGTAAATTTTATCTTACGTATATACTACCACAATAAAAAAAATTGGGCAAAGGCTTTGAACATTTTTCCAAATAAGATATTAAAATGACCAATAAGCAAATGAAAAGATGCGCAACATCATTAGTTAATAGGTAAAAGCAAATCAAAACTATGAAATACTTACTAGGATGGCAATCATCAAAACAACAGATAATAACAAGTGTTGGCAAGGATGTGGAGAAACTGGAACCCTTACCTATTGCTGGTGGGAATGTACAGTGGTGCGGCTACTTTAGAAAACAGTTTGGCAGTTACTCAGAATGTTAAATATAGAGCTACCATATGACCATCAATTCCACTGCTAGGTAAATACCCAACAGAAATGAAAGTATATGTCCATACAAAAACATACAAAAAGTATATGTCCATGTGTATGAATGCAGCATTATTCATAATTGCCAAAAATAGAAACAACCCTGTTATGTGTCCCCTTAAAATTCGTATGCTGAAGCCCTAACGCTCAATGTGATGGGATTTGGAGGTGGGAGTCTCTGGGAGGTAATCAGGTTTGCATGATGCCATGAGAGTGGGGCCCACTTAATGGGATTAGAGAGTTCTCTCTCTACTTCCCCTGCCACCCCACCATTGAGGATACAGCCAGAAGGTAGCTATATGCACACCAGGAACCAAGTCTGCCAGCACCTGAATCTCGGATTTCTCAGTCTCCAGAACTATGAGAAATAAATATCCGTTGTTTAAGCCATCCAGTCAATGGTATTTTGTTATAGCAGCCTGAGCTGACTAAGACAAATCCAAATGCCCATAAACTGTAGAAAAGATATACAAAATTTGGTATATTCATACAATGGAATATTATTTAAAAGGAATGAAATGCTGATACATGCCACAACATGGAATAACCTAGAAAACATTATGCTAAGTGAAAGAAGCCAATTGCAAAGGACCACATATCCTAAGATTCCATTTATATGAAATGTCCAGAATAGGCAAATATATAGAGACAGAATGTAAATTATTGATGGCCTAGAGCTGGGGAATTGAGAGAAGAGAATGAAGAATTGACTGCTAATGAATATGGTGTTTCTTTGGGGGTGAAATGTTCTAAACATAGATTGTGGTGATGGTTGCACAACTCTATGAATATAATAAAATCCATTGAATTGTACACTTTGGGTGAAATGTATGTGAATTAAAATCTTGATAAAAATATTCAAAAAGTTTTAAAAGTCACTTTGAGAGAAGAAATGATATATATGGAAGGCACATACATGTGAGAAGGACTTATATACTCAAAAACAAACACTTATGTCCATAGATTCATTAAATTCCTTTTAGTAATGATCTCAAATTAGAGGCAGGAAAAGGGTAGCAGGTGTGCCTTTTGTGTGCATGTCTTTCTGTAGAGTATTGGTATGATGACCTCTCCTTGGAAGAAAGGGGATTATAGTCATACTGGCTATGAAAACACCCTTTGCTTGAAATGTACAATGAATCAGAGATAAGTCTGTATGAAACATCTTTTTTTTTCAATATATAATGAATTAAGAGTAAATGTATAAGTGTAATAAAATGTCTGATTAGAAAGATGTTTTGAGTCCTCAAATATTACCAAATTCTGTTACTCAACATTATACAAATTTTTTGAGCCTTGTGGGATGATGGACTGTGGGTGGGAGAGGCCAGAAGAACTGAGACTCTGTGTTCCACAGAGGACATTTCGTTTGTATCGGTACTGACAAGATGTCCCTATTCATTCCCCTGTTTTAAAAAAATGAAAACTTGGAACCACAATAATAATTAATTCACAGCCCAAGAGAGGTTCTTAACATCACATTCCTCACAAGCAATTTCATAATAGGCTCTTTCCTTTTTCAGGTTCTTATTATTGTTAAGGGGTTTGTGCATTAGGGAGTATTTGAATAAGCTTGCCCTTAATTTCTCAAGATAGTCCAAAAGTTATTGTGAAATAACCATCTAAAAATTAACAATAGTGAAGTCTAAGACAGAGTTTAGTTGAATAGAGGAAAGTACAATGAAGCAATGAAATTGTGAAATTCAGGATAAAATAGCATTCTTTAGTCCATGAACTTAAAATCATTTTCATAAACACATGCCACCAAAAAAAAGCATTTCTGGGGCTTCCCTGATGGCGCAGTGGTTGAGAGTCCGCCTGCCGATGCAGGGGACACGGGTTCATGCCCCGGTCCGGGAAGATCCCACATGCCGCGGAGCGGCTGGGCCCGTGAGCCATGGACGCTGAGCCTGCGCGTCCGGAGCCTGTGCTCCGCAACGGGAGAGGCCACAACAGTGAGAGGCCCGCGTACTGCAAAAAAAAAAAAAAAAAAAAAAGCATTTCTGGAGAAGTAATTCCAGAAGGGAATGTGGGATGTTCAATGGGGAAAAATAGGAGGATGAAAAGTCCTGCCAAGTGACCCTGAATAAAATCATTTCACCTCTCTGGCCTTTCTGTTCTCCCCAAGAAAATATGGATCACCATCTGTTATGGACTGAATTGTGTCCCCCCAAATTCATATCTGACTATATTTGGAAATAGGGCCTGTAAAGGGATAATTAAAGTTAAATGAAGCCACAAAGGTAGGTCCCTAAGCCGATACGACTATTGTCCTTATAAGAAGAGGAAGAGACACCAGGAAGATGCAGATACACAGAAAAGTCCACGTGAGGACACAGCGAGGAGGTGGCCCCATGCAAGCCAAGGCAAGGTCTTAGGAGAACCCTAACCTACCGTCTCATCGACCTTGGACTTCAGACTCCAGACTGTGAGAAAACAAATTTCTGTTATTTAAGGCAGCCAGTCTGTGGTATTTTGTGATGGCAGCCCTAGCAAACTAACACACAATCTATGCCCTGAAAATCTGGCAAGGACTTTAGGGAGTTTGAGAAAATATATGTGAAAATCCTTGGTAAACTATGAAGTTTACTAAAAATAGAAGATTTTTATCTTGATGGGAATCATCATACACTTTCATACGTAAAGGGAGTCTGCTTAAGGAAAATGCTTCACAGAAGAAAGACTAAGGAAAAACCTAAAACATTGGTTTATGTTTGTTAGTTGATTTGTTCTAGCAACTCTCCCAGTTTATGAGGTCTTGTATCTGGCATAGTAGGAGATGAATTCCCACTTTAAAGTGAAAACAACTGGAAGACTCATTTATTATTGTAAGTAAAAAAGAGCAAAGACCTTGATAACATTGCTTCGTTTAAATATACTTAATAATTGACGTCAGCAGTATGGTGGGTTGCAATTTATTTATCTCACAGAAGTTTACTTATTTCTGCAGATAATAATATCTAACATTTAATAAGTCCTTACATATGCTACTTCTGAGTATTAGTTCAATTAATTAAACCTCTGATGTAGTACTGTTATTATTTTCCCAATTAAAATATGAAAATATTGAGAGTGGGAGATAGTAACTGGGGAAAATGAGACCCAGACTGTAGTCTGTCCCTTCATGTCTCAACCAAACCACTGCTTTTAGTTATTAAAAATTCTTCTACAAGGCCAGGATTGACAGGAAATGTGTTATAGAAAAATCTATATCAATGCTATTTGGCAGTATTACTTATCACATCCACATATTTCCATGCTCACACACATTTATGGTTGTATGATGTAAATATATGTATATTTCCATTAAAAATAGAAACCTCCATAATGTGCCTAAAGTTTTTATTCTATTTGAGCTCAATCTATGTATGGCTGACTTTCAACAAAAGCTAGATATTTAAGGCTTGGATGGATGCCTTGTTCTATCATATTTTAACTACATATGGTTACATAAAATGCATGTTTTTATTTATTACTCTTACTTCAACACTGATATAAAGCTCCTAAACCTGGCAAGCCAGAATATTTTAAATCAAGAGGAGTGCTTTGGATAATCTGAAACTGGAAATGCTGAATATAAAATAGCAATAGAAAACAAACATTTATAAAGCATGTAGTGATATTTCTTAACATCTATTTAGAGAATTTTAGGCTTGCTAAACACACATAATTTCTGCCCCTTTGTGTTGTTCCCTTCCATTGTAGTCTGTGAGTATTTGACTATATAGAAGCTTCTATAACAATACAGCTGACGGAATGCAAATTGACTAGTGTCATCTGAGAACTTAGATTGTTCTAGCAGTCAGATCCTTCTTTTTCTCTGCTGGCTCTTTCTGGTCATTACTTAAACATGCACAAGTCTAGCTCATCTATGAAAAGCAAAATATCTCTCTCAACACCATTCCACTCTCTGTCCAGGGTCTCTATCCCTCACAGTCCAGCCCCTTGCAAGAGTGGGTCACACATTCATTGATTTCATTTTCTTTCTCTATTGTTCATACTTCATTTCATCCTCTTTGCAGCATCAGACACTGGTGCTCACTCTCTCCTTGAAACACTTTCTCTTAACTCCAGTAACATGCCTTCTCCTTCTAGATCCCTTCAGAGACTCCTGTTCCCTAGACTCTCTCCTCAGGCTTCTCTTACCACCTTCAATTGTCCCTGACTGATCTCCTTCCATGACTCAATCACCTCCCAAATTCTGATGACTCCCAAAGTTATCAGTAGCACCAAATGTTTCTCTGGATGCCTTTGGACATCTCCACCTGGAGTTCCCTCAGGCATCTCTAGGTCAACGTCTTCCCCTACAAACCTGGTCTTTTTCCTGTATTCCCTGAACTTAGCATACAAATAGACTCTTCATTCAACTTTTTGCCTGAACCAGAAATTTGAACAGTATTCTTGACTCTGCCTTCATCCTGATCACCTAACCAATCAAATCTAATCAATCACCACAATCCAACAGCTCAACCTCCTAAGGTCCCTTGAATCCATCTCCTTCCCATTCCCACTCTCACTCCCTCAGTTCAATCTTCTCATTTTTTCCTAGGTGAAGGCAGTGGCCTCTTAAACTGCTCTTCCGACTCCACTCTTGGCCCCCTCTTTCCTCTCTTCACACTGATGCCAAATGGTCATTCTAAATCACAAATCCAGTTGTGACAGTCCCTTTAAATTCCATGGTTGGTTCCCCAAAGCCTATAAAGTCCAAAATTCCAATAATGGTATATATGGTATACCTGGTCCTCCAGGATAAGCAACTGCTTCTTTCCCCACCTCACTGCTAGACTCCCCCACCTCCAACACCCTCCATGCTTTAGCCAGAGTCATCTATATTTCATTTACAGAAATCAACGTAGTCTCTCTTTCCTCCATGCCTTTGCACATACTGTTGCTTTTGTCTGGAATGCCCTTTGCACCAACCTCTTCACTTGGCTGCATCAAAACTCAGATCACGAGTTAAAGAGTTAAAAGGCTAAAGAAATGAGGAAAGTGGTGACCTCAGGCAAGGAAGGCTGACCTAGAGAACAAAAGTTCAGACCTATGAGATCCCTAAGGGACAAAAAAGCTAGATTAGAAAGTACTTCATTTCCCAAAATTCAACTCTGTCAAAATCTTTTGTAAAGGGGTATGTGTGTGTGTCTGGGTGTGTCTGCATGCACTTTTGTGAGGAAGGTTAGCAGTACAGGCAGAGACCTAAATAAGGAAGGGAACTATTATCCCTCCCCATTCCTCCTTCTCCTACCAAAGCAGCAGACCCCAGAGACACCTTCAGTGTGGGCTTCAGACTAGAAAGAGATGCACCTGGAGAATGACCCAGCTGATCCTACCAACCCCTATCTTCACAAAACACAATAGCCAACACACCCTATGGCCCCAAATTGTAACATTTTCAATCTGGGACTACAAAACACAATGGTTTGGCACCTAGAAAGTTCTCAATAAATATTTGTTGAGTGATGAGACAAACAGAAAGTAAATAGGCAACATGGGCAAAATGTTGATGATTACTGAAGTTGGGTAATGAGTTTAAAAGGGTCCAAAATAAAAACTTGTTTTTAAACGCTGTAAAATCCAAATTCAAGCTATGTGTTAAGAATATTTAGTAAACAGTAAAAAGTAGCTGCTAAACAGGAGATATACAAGATATTCCTCATTTCTGAACATAATAATAATATCAGAGTTGTTAGAGGACTAAATAAGATCACGTGTGTTTAAGTTCACACAGCCTGGCACTTGGGAAATACATAACAAATGCAAACTCTTATCGTTAGTGGCTGATCTTGGCTTTGGGCCCTGTACTCAACAGAGCCTATGGCCATTAGACTAAATGCTAGCAAGTGGGGAGATCTGCGTCTAATGTCTCCCAGTGCCTTTATATAGCAGTGGTTACTTGACAAAGTTTATTTTTCCACTGAATATAGTAACACCTCAATTAATTGGAAAGGGTTACTTTATCAGAGATAGCTAGAATCTCTGAAAGGCAAGATATACCTGACATTACTAATCTGTTTTCTACGTATCCTTTTCCCTGCCTCCCCATCACCACCCAAACTATACACAATTTCTCTGCTATCCCAGGGGCTAATGAAGACTCCAAAAAGCCACAGCCAAGCAAGTTCTCTTCTAAGACAGAGCAGATGCACTAGAGAATAGTTGGAGAAGTGGAAGGGGGCATAATTAGCTCCAGGAAGGATCAGGAAGTAGAGCGGAAGAGACTGAGCTGAGATCTTTGGATCCTCACTTTTTCAGTCCTCATCACAGTTGGACAAGCCCACATTCAAAAGTTCTGGACGTTAAAATAAAAAAAAAAAAAAGATGCCACAGCGAAGACCTGGTGCAGCCTAAATAAATAAATAAAGAGAGGTGTTTATTTTATATATACATACATATATATATATATATATAAATGGTATTCTTTCCAAAAAAAAAAAGTTCTGGACATTTGTCAGGGAGCCTCAACAGAGGGTGAGGTGCAAAGACTCCTCCAGTCTCTAGGATGGAAACAGAACCAACGAGGAATTTCCCTGGTCAGGGCAGCATTTGACAAGCCACCACTGTTATACCTGCTTGTTACAATTTTTGCTGCTCAAGGCACTTCTATAATCTGCAGTGTAGAGAATATGATTAAATCCTCCTGTTAACTGCCTTGGATTCTTGCCCAGCCTTGAGGCCATTATTCTGAGCTTCAGTACTTGCTTCACTTAACTGCTGATTAAGAAGAAGGTGTGAAGATGGCAGCTGAATATATCACTGAGCCTAGAAAATACCCTGGAAGTCAGTCCTTTGAAAGATTCCTGATAGACTCATTACTAAATCTGTAAGTCTTTAAAAATAAATCACAATTAACAAAAGGCTCATTTTTTTTCTTTTACAACGGTACATAATTGAGTCTTACATTTGCACATTTTGCTAATTAGGACTTAAAAATTATTTAAATGATAGTCTGTATTCTAATATTATGCAATAAAATTGACAGTGGAGGTGAGGGGAAGGAGAAAAGGTAAAAAATGTCCATTTGATCTGATTTGTATTGAATCAATGTTTCTTCAGTGCTATAGAAACAATTTTTTTCATGCAGGTAATTTCAGATTTTAATAAAAAGTAATAAGATCCTAACGTAAGAGAAAGCATTTTTATTACATAAACAATGATATATTACCTAAAGCTGCATGTGAAAATTTTAAGTATAAAAAAGGCATAGAAATTAATACACATGGGACTTCCCTGGTGGTCCAGTGGTAAAGAATCCACCTTACAATGCAGGTGACGTGGGTTCGATCCCTGGTCAGGGAACTAAGATCCCACATGCCATGGGGCAACTAAGCCTGTGTGCCACAACTACTGAGCTCGCATGCCTCAACTACAGAGAGAAAGCCCACACACCACAACTAGAGAGAAGCCCGGGCGCCACAACGAAGAGCCCATGCACCGCAACGAAAAATCCCGCATGCCCCAACGCAGATCCCACATGCCGCAACTAAGACCCAACGCAGTCAAAAATAAATAAATAAATAAATAAATCTTTAAAAAAAAAGAAATGAATACACACAATTTAGATACTTTCATTAGTGTTAAGTAAACAACTCCAATACTCCCATTCTAGAAGACTAACTCTGACAATAAACAGAATTAAATGTATGTTAAGCAATACATTTCAAAAGAAATGTTAGTAATTTAATAATAAAGGCTACCATTTATCAAGTACTTACTGTGCTCTGGGCACAATGCCTACCTCTTTAGGTACTTTGCATTATTTAATCCTCTCAATAACCCTGTGAATAAGGTATTTTTACTTCCTATTTTTTAATAAAAGAAAATGGAAACTCAATGCGATTAAAAACTTGCTAAAAGTCATGTACCTAGTTAGTAGCCTGTGACTTGAAAATAAATCAGTTTATATTGTCCACAAAACTACACAATCCACAAGCACAAGAACCAGTATATTGTCCTCCACTGACACATATTACGTGTTCAACAAGTAGTGAAAGAGTGCATGTGTACATACCTAGATTCCTAATTTTGTTACTAATTTTGTTCCTTTGTTACTAAAGGAGAAACATTTACATTTGTAAACTCACACATTATTGTAAAAAGAACTTTTTAAATGTTTTTAATTGCCCATTTATATTCACTACGTGAGTTCTTTTTCAAGGATGACCAAGGCCTCTTCCCCATTTGAAACACAGAGGTTTGACAAACTGACCTAGTGATGTGGCTAAGGTAATATTTTAGGGCATTAACTTTTTCTCTCAGGTTTTCCCTTCCCCTTTCTTTCCACAACTCTGCTCCCATTTCAGGTCTTGGTTCTGTGTCATTGCCTCAGGGAAGCACCCGGCAGGGCAAACAGCAAACATGCCAGCAAATCTTTCAGATTTTAATTTTTTCAAAGCCCAGGTAGCCACTAACCAGGAAGAGACCATGAGAACAGAGACATCAAAGTACAGTCCACCAGAAATGATAACAAATTCCTTGTTCACCAATCCTCAGGCCCTTTTAATGTAGACCCTTCCCATTTGTGACAATAGGGAAAGAAAGAGGGAAGGAGTGAGTCCAGGAAGGCTTCAAGCTAACTATTTTTCCACTTACCAGGCAAAGGCTCACAATCAGAGATTAAGTTCATGGACAGCAAGTAAAAAGACTAATATTGCTTCACACACGGATCTGTGAACTCAGATTCATAAGCACTACAATTATTTTTGTCTACTTATTCCTCTTGAGTCAACCACACACCTTTCATTTTAAGCCGATGAAGAACTACCAACTTTTCTAATTTGTTCAAAAATCAAATTCAGGAAATTGGTAGGAGACCAAGAATGTACGTAGCCCAACTCCACCCTTTGATAAATTATACAAAAAAGCAAAACAAGGCAAGGAACAAGTGATTTCCAAAGCTCACACGGAGAAACTTCTGGAGATTTAATAAACCACACCATAGAATATCCACCACCTCTCCAACTGCAGTGAAAAACCAGGCCTTTTTTTTTTTGTGTGTGTGGAATCAGACACTGTATTTTTAGAGAGAGCAAAAGCACTCTACTAAACCGAACGGAACGAAAACTCCCAGTACATTCTGGAACGATATTCTGGCCAATCCGCCCGCCAGCAGAGGCCTTACCGGGCCTGGGTTGGTGCGCGCAGCGTTCAGCTCCCCCTCCTCTTCATTGAAGACACTCGGGGAAATCCTCCAATGAGAGACAGTTAGAGGTAGGGGGCGTGGTCTCAAGGGGCGGAGAATTTGACTCCGGGATAGTGAAAAGCGTGTGCTGATTGGCCGGACTTCTTCCCTCTACGGCCCAGCCCTCTTTGGACAGCAGGAGCCATCTATCATAAGACTTACACCAATCAGCGGCGAAAATGCCTCCCATGTGCCCCTCCCACCGCAGCGAGAAAACCCCGCCCTCCAATATATTACTCAGGAGGCCAGACGCGGCCCCTTCGGCTCCGAGCAGACCCCAAGGAGGGCAGTGTCGTCTCGGCGGCGCTGTAGAGACCTCCACCCAAGACGGCTCCCCCTCCCCGGGCCTCTCCCGTCTTGCCCGCGAGCCCACTCGCCTCATAGGCCTCTCGGTTCTAATATCTTGGGGTGAGGTGAGAGCAGGCCCGGGGAGGGTGGTTACCGCTGAGGAGCTGCAATCGCGATCAAGGTGAGCTCGGATTTCGGGGTTGACCTCGGAGTGCGGGTAGGGAACAAGGTTGGGGGGCGCGGAGTGAGGGGTAGGTCTCGAGCCGTTTTCCTCGGTTAACTCTCCCCGAGCAACAAGTTCAGGCTAGTACGAGCATGGAGGGGCGGGGCCAGATGCGACCTCCTGAGATGTCTTAGTGTCTTATGGGCCCGATCCCAGCCCAGGGGCCAAAGAGTTGGACCCTTGAAGTTTGCGGTTCTCCATCTGCCCACCCTTTCCGTCGCGCAACCCTAAGGATTCTTTCTGCCTCCCTGTCTTTCGATTGTTGCGAGGAGGGACCGTCCGTGTGTCCAGGGCTTAGCCCGTGCCCGCAGCAGGCACATAGTAGATGTTCAGTATTGTCTTAAATTAATGAAACTCCCAGATTCCTCTTGCAGGCTGGATTAGCCTTCCGCCCCCACTGCGTGCACCCATAACTGCCTTTAAGCTTCCTTTCCTAACATCAATAAAAGTTAACAGTTACTGAGCAGTGAGTGCCAAGCACTATGCTAAACTCTTTAGTTGAATCATCTTGGTTAATCTTCACAGCCATTCAAAGAGGCAGATATGCCTCGTTTTACAGACTAGAAGTAAGCTCATTAATATTGCCCAGTGTTTATTAGGCACCTACTGTATGTGCTAAGTACCTGTGTACCTAGATGATCTCATTCATTCCTCACAAGTGTCTGTGAAATAGGTAATAACCTTATACCCACTTTACGGACTAGGAATTGAGGACTAAGAAAAATTTACTAACTTGAAGAGTTCACATTGTTAATAAATGGCAGAATACATGCTACCATCTAATTTCAAAGTTTGGGCATGAAGATTTGCATTTTTTTTCTTTAAAAAGCCATGGCTACTGCCCTCTAGGAACTCACAATTTAGGATGTGACCAACTGGTTGGGGAGGTGGAGAATTACAGATGGCATTTTGCAGTGACTTAGATTCACTAATAGCATTGAGGGAGGGGAGACTTGTGTTATAATGCACCTGGCACAACACAAGGCAGGAAGGGCTGTTCTTTCATTCCTTTCTGGGCTTTGTTCTATATATAGATGATAGAGGTACTGACAACAACTGACTCTCAGAAACTGCTACACCAGCTGAATGCCCTGTTGGAACAGGAGTTGAGATGTCAGCCAAAGGTCTGCGGCTTGAGACTAATTGAATCTGCACACGATAATGGCCTTAGAATGACTGCAAGACTGAGGGACTTTGAAGTAAAAGATCTCCTTAGTCTAACTCAGTTCTTTGGCTTTGACACGGAGACATTTTCTCTAGCTGTGAATTTACTGGACAGATTCCTGTCTAAAATGAAGGTACGTCTAAAGCTACATTACCCTGAGTATTTCGTGGTTTTGTTCAATGTGTTTTGGAGGTGGTATTGCTAGCTTTGGGCTGGTATTCATAACTTTTTTTGTTTTCAGCAAGTAGCCAAAACATTATGGTAATTCTGTGTACTACAGCACTGATGAAATCCTTCCTTTTAATTAAGAGTGATGCATCATTTATTCAACTTACTTTCTGACATTGAAAAGTAGTCTAATATCAAATAATTAATTGCAGAGTCTCCCAGTAGGAGAGTTGGCTGTTGTTTTTGAAAGTCTTTTTTGATAGGTTGGGTGTTTTCATTTATTTACTGTTGTTTTTAAATTTTAAGAAATGTGTTAGAGGCCGAATGCTAGATTGGGGGTTAAGAATTAGACTATATTTCTTTTTTTTTTTCCCTTTTTGTTGATGCTGTCAACCGTCTGGTCATAGAGTATATTTCTTGATCTCTATTCATATAGAATAAAGTTCTAATTGTTTTAGCCTTAAATTTACCCAAGTCGTGCTTATGCTTGTCATTTCCAGCCTAAGTTTGCATATAATAGAGAGTATCTTCTGAAGGAGCATTTATATATAGTTATTTCCCTGTATTGGATAAGCAGGACATCTGTGTAACTTTCAGAGCTTAATTGTTACAAATACATCTGACTTCTCTGTGTGCCAGTGGTCATCGGTAGATAATGAAATAACGTGGCGGTTAAAATGCAGCTCATCTTTTAGTCCTCAGTACCTAACAGAATGCATCATATATGGGAGGAACTCAATGTGTATTGAATGGTTCAAGAAACTTTTTCAGTAGCCTAATTAAACAACTCTTTAGACACCATGTGCAGGCACTACCTTTGACTATAAATGTTACATAGATGAAATACATCTATCCCTTAAGTGTATTATAATCTTAGTGGCAATAATGTTTGCATTGATAACTATTATATAGTATAAGGAATAATAAGAAAAATAATTACATTATACCTCAAAAGAGGCATAAATGTATTGCTGAAGGGGTTCTAAGAAGAGGAGAGCACAAATACTGGTAAAGGCTTCATAAAGTTTCCGTTAAGCGGAACTTAAAGTGGACAGAATTTTGACTGTGACAAATTTTGTAGACATTCAGAAAATGATGAATAAATTTAAAATACTGGTAGTGAATAGAGCTTTACAGGCAGAGTAAACAGTATGTGCTGTAGTATTTAAAAACATTTTACATGTGTTACTACAAAGAAAACAGCCTGGAAAAACACAACATTCTGGAAAGAAATTTTGTGCATAAGCTGTAAGGTATTTCAGTCCTCATGTAAGCCTTTGACCTAGTAGCTTATTGCTTATCGTTCTGCACTGATTTAAACAAACCAAAAGAAGTACGAATTGTTATGTGCTGAAGCCACACATTACACTGAAACTTAGTCTGTTTGCTCAAAAATTGGTTCCAAGTGGGTACATATGGTTAAGAGGCTACAGTTGAGGTATCAGTGGATCTTGTTAAGTCCTTCACAGCTGAGAAATATACCTCAAAGATACATTTTCGAAGTGATAGGTTGAGTTCTAGATTATCCTTTATGTTTTTTTAACTGAAATAAGGTAAAGACATGGACTTACTGTCTTTTTAGGTACAACCCAAGCACCTTGGGTGTGTTGGACTGAGCTGCTTCTATTTGGCTGTAAAATCAATAGAAGAGGAAAGGAATGTCCCATTGGCAACTGACTTGATCCGAATAAGCCAGTATAGGTTCACAGTTTCAGACTTGATGAGAATGGAAAAGATTGTGTTGGAGAAGGTGTGTTGGAAAGTCAAAGCTACTACTGCCTTTCAGTTTCTACAACTCTATTATGCACTCCTTCAAGAGAACTTGCCATATGAAAGGTATGTGATGTTTGTTTTTAACAAAGCAGATTTGGAAATCAGAATGATGTTGTCCAGATGTTAAATAAAATCAATATCCTGGGAGAATTCCAGTCAAAATAAGTAAAGTGACAGCTAAGCTCCTTGAGTTTCACTTCACCCTCCAGCAGAAGTGAGAAGACTTTTAGTCAAAAGTAGCTTCTTGAAGTCTGTGAATTCTAAAGATGGACATTTCAACTTTTTTTTAAATTACGTTTTCCATTTATAGACAAGTTAAGTTATAGAACCTAGTAGGTAAGCATCTAACACAGATGTATGGAAAAAGGAACTTCAGATTCAAAAATAGATTTATTAAAATGAAAAGAAACCTTGGGAGTTGTAGCATGATACTTTTTTTTTGGCCCAAATCAGTTAAAATTCATATATGGTATCCTTAAGAAGTTAATGTTTCTGAAGGAAGGGAAATTCTTCGAATAATTCACTTTCTATGATAAGTGTGCATAAAGTTCACTTTAAAATTGACTTATTTTTCTAAAAATTTCTTTTGACTTGATGTAAAATTATCTATATAAAATTAATTTCATTTTCTTTTTAAAGGAGGAATAGCCTTAATTTTGAAAGACTAGAAGCTCAACTTAAGGCATGCTACTGCAGGATCATATTTTCTAAAGCAAAGGTAAATATTTTATAAAGATTAAACCTATTTATATACCTACTTTTATATTCAACATTTACTTTAAAATTTATCTCTTTTAGCCATCTGTGTTGGCATTGTCTATCATTGCCTTGGAGATCCAGGCACAGAGGTGTGTAGAGTTAACAGAAGGAGTAGAATGTCTTCAGAAACATTCCAAGGTATGTCAAGGTCATAGCCTAAATCCTGTTGACAGCTGTAAAAGCAACTAAACCACTTGTTCCTAAAGTAAAATGAGATGTCCTGTGTTTATTTGACACTTAAGTAGCTTATCCTCAAATTTTTTTGACGAGGAAACACACGTGTTAATAAGATTGCAATTATTACTATAATTAAATACTGTAGGACTTTTATTTTAAAGAATATATTTTTTTAATTTATTCACAGATCAATGGCAGAGATTTGACTTTCTGGCAAGAGCTCGTATCCAAGTGTTTAACTGAATATTCATCAAACAAGTGTTCCAAACCAAATGTTCAGAAGTTGAAATGGATTGTTTCTGGGCGTACTGCACGGCAACTGAAGCATAGTTACTACAGAATAACCCACCTCCCAACAATTCCTGAAATGGTCCCTTAATTGGTAAATTTGGTTCATAGTTTTTCTCCATGTAGAGAGACTTTTCTAATGCTATAATTTTCTTCTGCAATTCAAGAATTTAAATCTGCATTATTTTAAAAAAAATGGAGTTGGACTAGCAGAGGGGAAAATGACTTCTCTCATCTAGTCAGCTTGTATTTGAGGACATTTACTACATTCAAGGTACAACACCCTAAGAGTAAGGAATTCTCTTAACCTTTCATATACATGTTAGCCATTTCATTAAATTTTCAGCTTAAAAAGCAGCATCGTTAATAACCTGAACTTTAAAAGTAGCACTAAAACAGTATTTTCTTTTTTCAATTTCACATCATTTTGCTGTATGTAGACTTAGGCTTTGGCTCATTTAAAGTTACACGAGCCTGAGTGAGGGAGCAGGACCAAAAGTTTGAACCATACATTGAACTAATTTGAGACTGTTAGCTTATTAGCAAAATCAGTATGAACTTGGGTATTGTACTTAAAAAGTAAGTTGCGGCAGGTGGTCTCTACATTGAGTGTCTAGAAACTGCCAGGATGTCTCAACTGTATAGTGTATCATTATACATCTCAACTGTATGTGTATCATTGCTATAGTAGTTGAACACTGGAAAGTACTTACATGCATAAAAAATGTAAGCCTCCTCACAAATATATGATATACATTCTTGCCATCTAAGTTTAATTCATGTTGGTGATTTCTTTCTTCCTACTCAAAACTAAATATTAACATAGAACACATCTACATAAGACGTGATTGTTAGTCTTAGATATTTTCACAGGTAGTAATATTTGTGGTAGATTTCTGATAACTTGATTTTTTTTGTTTATTAGGATTGGCAGACTTCTGATAACTTGATTTTTTTGTTTATTAGGATTCTTACAGCCAACAAATAACTCTTCTGAAGCCTTTCTCCACAATCCTGAGCTGTGGATTCCATAATGTTATAACGGATTTAAGCTGTGAAGCCTCAAAATATCACGAGTAGATTAACATTGGTGTTCTCAGATTTGGGAAAACTGCCTAATTAACATTACCCTATAGTGGAATTACTCACATTTGAATTCACCTGTGAAGCATACAAATCAAAGCTAACAGCATAAATGTGAAATGCTAATGACAAGCCTGGGAAGGTAAACTGTGAATCTTCATTTCTAACACTGATCCAACTTTCTGTATTGGGTCAATATATTGTATTTAGGTGGTGTTAAAAACGGTAACCTACTTAATTTAAATTTAAACTTTAAATTTAAATATGAGGTTTACATCAAAACCACCACTTCACAAATGCACTTTTAAGGCATAATAAGGGTCAGTATTCTAGGCAGTGAAAATGGTTTCTTGGCACCCATAATGCAAGTAATATGTAATCCAGAGATGTGGACTTTATTGCTACATGGGAGTCACATTTAAATTTGAGGGCATTTTATATAAAGCAAAACTACAGACCTATTAATTTCAGCATATTAAGTTATCTTTAATATTTTTCTAGAAAACAGGTGATGTTCATATCCATGATTTAAAAAGTTTTATACAAAATTTACTGCCTCAGTCTAGTCCCATCAAGAAAATTAGTTTTTACTGTAGTAGTAACTCAAATTAACGTCACTCTGAAAACTTTGATTTAACACTCCAGAAGTTTTTACTAAGCACTGTTTTTATGAAACTGCCATTGCTTCTAATTTAGAGTTTTGCTTAAAAGGGAGAGAATATACTTTCATTAATTGCCCCTACTGTGCCAAAGGAAAGTATTAAGAAAGGTAAGTAGGCATCTTCATAATTATAAGGTTGCTGAGGTAGTGTTCAGGATTTCAGTGAACCTAAGGAGATCTACTGTGTTAAAGTGTCAGTTAATGTAATGTGTAGCCTGAATCCATCCAGGATGGCTATACCCAAGTTTGACATCATGTTATGGGGAGATATGCATTGGAAAATAAACCAAAGAACCACAGTGTATCTTATACTTTTGTAAACCATGTTTTATGGATAACTTTCCAGTTTTCCCAAAAGACTGATAAATTTCAATATTTTGAATACATCAGTGTTAATTTTGAGTTGGCAGAGGTAACCTAACCAACTACCATTATGTTTTGGTACTAAGGGATATACCTTTCAATAAAGTTACTGAAATGCATTCCTTTGCTGGGTGGTTTTCTATTTGTTTCTCTTCTAATTTAATTAACTATTTTGGCACTGTGATAATAGAACCACAGTAAAAAGCTGTCTTCACTCACTATATTTAAATTTAGCACTAAAGTAAATGCATGGTAGGAGAAACAAAATTTCGTATAAGAGTATGGCTATTACCTAATTGACACTTTCCTTTCTAATGGTTTTTTAAAGATAGACACAAGATGATGACAATTAAATATGCTTAATATGCATTAAAAAGTAAGTGTTTATACACTATTGGTCGCTTTTATTATTTAGATTCATCACTACTATGGCTATCCATAATACAAATTCACCCTCAGATTCAGCCCACCTGAAGTTCTGTGCAACCCTATTATCTAATTAAACAGTATTCCAGCAGGTCGTAGTTAATCTGCTAAGATCACTTGTTAATTATTATTATTGGAACTGAAACAATAGATGACTTTGAACTGTTCATGTTTAAACTAACAAGATACAAAGTAGACAGTATATGGAATTACTGGTGAAAGAAAAACTTTTATAAAAGAAGGTTCCTGGGCTTCCCCGGTGGCGCAGTGGTTGAGAGTCCGCCTGCCAATGCAGGGGACACGGGTTCGTGCCCCAGTCCCGGAAGATCCCACATGCCGCAGAGCGGCTAGGCCTGTAAGCCATGGCCACTGAGCCTGCGCGTCCAGAGCCTGTGCACCACAAAAAAAAAAAAAGGTTCCTTTGGTATTTGACTCAGGTTAGATATATTTAATAATCCCTCTTTTCAGAAGTGCTGTTTTTAAAAAGGGACCTGAACCTTCTATGTATTTCTAATTATGTGACATACTTTCTAAAAACTAGACATTTCTGATCTAACATTTGTGGTTAACAATGATAGTTTTTACTGTCAGGTACTATAGTCAGATGTTTCAGATGAATCATCTCATGTAATCCTTAATCCTATAAATTGAATGAGATTATCCCAATTTACAAATGAACCAGAACCAAGGAACAGGTAAGTGATGAGCCCAAGGTCATACACCTGTACTTGGATGTGTGATTCAAATCCAGGCAATTCTGACTCGGAGGCTATGCTCTTAACCTCTCTGCACATTACTTCCCAATATAGATTAAATGGACTCGTGGAATTGTATCAAAATTACCAGGAATAAAGAGGGATATTAAAAAATGATAAAAGAATCAATTCACCAAGACATGACAATCTTAAATATGTATGCACCTAACATCAGAGCTTAAAAATACAAGAAGTAAAAACAGCAGTGAAAGGAGAAATGAACAAACCTTCAATTACAGTTGGAGACTTAAACACTCCACTCAGTAATGTATAGAACTACTAGAAAATCAGCAAGGACATAGAAGGACTGAAAAGTACCAACACCAAATAAAAAATCATTTACAACAGCTCCAGAAAATGAACACTTAGGAATAAATCTAACAACAGAGGTACAGGTTCTATAAGCTGAAAACCATAAATGCTGATGATCTATATCAAAGAGGTGCTAAATGAAGATGCCCCATGTTCATGGATCAGAAGACATGCTATTCCAGTGGAAACTCCAACAGGACTTTTTGTTATACAGACTAGCTGATTCTAAACTTCACACAGAAAGGCAAAGAAAACACAGTCAAAACAATTCTGAAGAAATAAGTTGAAGGTATCACGCTACCCAATTTTAAGACTTGCTTTAAAGCTACAATTGTCAAGGCAGTGTGGTATTGGTGAAGGGAAAGACACACAGATCAATGGAACAGAATACTGAGACCAAAAACAGACCCATATAAATAGCAATTGATTTTTGAGAAAAGTGCAAAAACAATTTAATGGAGAATGAATACCCTTTCCAACAAATGATTTTGAAACTAGACATCCATATGCAAAAAAATAAACAACCTATATTTCACAGCTCTTACAAAAAATAAAATAGGTCACAGATCTAAATGTAAAAGATAAAATGATAAAACTTTAGAAGAAAACATTGGAAAAAAGTCCTCATAACCTGGGATTACAAAATTCTTAGACGTGACACCAAAAGTATGATGAATTAAACTTCATCAAAATTAACATTCATGCTTCAAAAGTCACCATCAAGAAAGTGAAAAAACATATATAAAAGGAGAAAATATATGCAAATCACATATCTGATAAAGGACTTTTGTGCAGAATATATAAAGAACTCTCACGTCTCAATAATAAAAAGGCAGATAACCCATTAAAAAATGGGCAAAGGATCTGAATAGACATTTCTCCAAGGAAGATACACAAATGGTCAATAAGTACAAGAAAAGATGCTCAACATAATTAGCAATCAGAGAAATGTAAATCAAAACCACAATGTGATACAATTCCATATTCACCAGGATAGCTAGGATCCAAAAGTCACATAACACATGTTAGCAAAGATGTGGAGAAACTGGAACTCTCATATACTGCTGATGGGAATGTAAAATGGTGTAGCCACTTTGCAAAACAAGCTAGCAGTTCCTCAAATAATTAGTTTCCATAAAACTTGAAATTCCACTCTTAGGTAAGAAATTAAAATACAGATGCACACAAAAATTTGTACTTGAATGTTTATAGCAGAATTATTCACAGTAGCCAAAAGGTGGAAACTTCCCAGGTGTCCATCAACTGGCAAATGGATAAATATGTGGTAGTCATAAATGGAGCATTATTTAGCCAGCCAAAAAGAATGAAGCACTGACACATACTAGAACGTGGATGAACTTCTAAAACATTATGCTAAGTCAAAGAAACCAGAAACAAAAGACCACACTATGATTCCAGGTACATGAAATATCCAGAACAGAGAAATCTACGTGATGGAACGTAAATTATTGGTTGCTTCAGGGGGTTGGGTGTCTGTGCGTGGTTGGGTGGGGTGATAGTTAAAAAGTATGGATTTGGTGGGGTTTTTTTCTGAGGTGATGATGAAAATTAAAGTTGACGATGGTGATGGTTGAACTTAATGTGACTATCCTAAAAACCACTGAATTATACACTTTAAATGAGTAAAATGTATGGTATGTGAATTATCTCAAAGCTGTGTTTTTAAAAGATTATATATGATTCTATTTAAATGAAGATCTTGAAAAAAAAATATTGAGGCAGAGACTAAATCAGTGGGCTCCAGGGTTTGAGGCTAGGAGTAGGGTGTAACTATAAAGAGAAAGCATGAAGGAGTTTTGGGCTGACTGAACCAGTCAATTTCCTGATTTTGGAGGTTTTACACATATCTTTGCATAAGTTAAAATTCACAGAACTACAAACAAAGTTGATTTTACTGTATATTTATTCAAAATATTAAAAAATTTTAATGTCACATAGATAAGCCAATTCAAGGAAAAACGCCTCTTCCCCAACAACTCACTCCTAAAGTTATTGGGTAAAATGAACATCATAGGTATCTTGCCGAAGGGTGTGGTTGGGCTGCAGCGGCCCAGAGTGGGGCATTAGGATCCAAGTAGGTGAGGCGGGTTATCTCTGCTTGGCATAGGGTTTTGGAGCCTGAGCAGTGAGAAAGGTATTCGCATGGGAAGATGACCTAGAATAGTGAACCAACTATATTAAGGATAATAGGGATCAGGTATCTCACTGTTGAAAGGAGTTCTGTACAAAGGGAGAGAGCAAAAATGAACCCCATGGGATCAGAAATGAAAGTTTAAGTGTGAACTCATGGTTTTCAATATATACATAAATATAAAAATCTAGATGTAAATGTATGCATAATAGACACACACCAACAGCAACTACTCACTAACACATAGAACCTGGCTTCTAAATACCATTCTTCACTAGAGAACCAGGGCTCCTGGGAAAAATGGCTGATTCTTGTGCTAGGGTAGGGAAAGCAATAATAAGTCTGGTATATCTTATGCCAGAGAATAAGAAGTTGCTTAAATAATCATGGGGACATGTCAAAAGGGCATAGAAGCCACCTACAATGACCTTCCACTGGCCGAATCCAGAAAAAATTTTGAGGATCAAAGTAATGGGAATAATAGATTTTTAACCCAATGAATAAAGTGGAAATCATGAGTATATATAGATAAATTTAAAGTTTGATGAGAAACAAGGTGGTACTTTTGAAACTACATCACACAAAATACCTAACCATAAACATGAAAAGAATAGCTTTATAGTGGAGAAGACTGACAGACACCACTTAATCAGTGATCTAAGTACAGTTGTCCCTCAGTATCCACAGGGTATTTGTTCCAGCATCCCCCTCGGACACCAAAATCCAGATGCTCAATAATATGACATAGTATTTGCATATAACCTACCACATCCATCCCACAATACTTTAAATCATCTCTAGATTACTTATAATACCTAATACTATGTAAATAGTTGTAAACAACATAAGTGCCATGTAACTAGTTGCCTGTTGCAAGGCAAATTCAAGTTTCGCTTTTTGGAAGTTTCTGGACTTTTTTTTTTTTTTTTTACTATTTTCTATCCTTGGTTGGTTGAATCTGAGAATTTGAAACCCACACATATGGCAGGCCAACAGTAAACACTATCAGAAAAAGGACAAATTGAAACCAATAACTTAGGATACAGAAAGAACACAGCAACACTCCTGCAACAGTCCTGTCAAAGATTCATAACCTGATTCTAATCATGAAGAAATATCAAACAAGATTCACAATGACAGAGGTGTTCAAAACTAGTCTGTAATCTTCAAAAGAGCCAAGGCTGTAAAAGTCAAGGTTAAAATGAAGACTTGTTCCAGTTTGAAGCAGACTAAAGACCCTGATATTAAAGGCAAGGCATGGGGAATTCCCTAGCAGTCCAGTGGTTAGGACCTAGCACATTTTCACTGACGGCGGCCCAAGTTCAATCCCTGATCAGGGAACTAAGATCCCACAAGCCATGTGGCACGGCAAAAAAAATAAAATAAAGGCAAGGCATGATTGTGACTGGACCCTTTTGCTATAAAGAACATTACTGGGATAATAAGTAAACTTGAATGGAATGAAGGTCCAAGGATTAGGTGGTCATAATGTGTCAATGCTACTTCCCTGATTTTAATGATTGTATTGTAGCTATGTAGCAGCATGTCCTTCGAAGGAAATACACACTTAGGTACTCAGAGGTGATGGGGAATCAAGTTATCAACTTACACACAAACCTGAAGAGTCAGGGAGAAAACAATTCTGTGTTCTTTACTTGTAACTTTTCAATACATTTAAGACTCTTTAAAATATTTAAAATTAGAAAGGACATAAAAAGGATGAAGTAAAACTTCAAGACAATTCTTACCTATATGTCTGGATCACTGGAGATCAAAATGATGTCACTGACTTATAACCATTGACTATAATTTGTATTTGTCACTAACAAAGGATTCACCCAATAACCATATTCACTTCACCAATTCTCTTTTGCACTAATCTATTCTTATTGATAGGTTTTAAACTATTTTTCAATTTCTTGACTTAAAGGCATCTCTCAAGGAATTCAGAAATTTTCAGTAACTCTTAAAATTAACTTAGAATATATCTGTGGATTGTTTTCTCCTTTCTGAAAATTTTTTTCCAGTAATACATTTTCCTTGTATGAACTGGTACACTTAGACAAAGGGGTACACAATTCCTATTTAGAAAAGTTTATTGAACATTATTCCTGCATCACACTTATTGAAAGAAAAACTTAATTTTCCCTGATGGTACCCTGTCATTTCACATGATCTATACCCTAAAGATTTTTGTATTAAAAATACAGGTTAAATATGAAATTAGTAAAATGCAGCATATAAAACTTCATGCTGAGCAAAAACAAGTCCAAAAAAAAAGTTACCGTATATCAACAGAATAGTTCCTACAGTATTTAAGATGTTTCCTATGTAACTCATATTTGAATGCAATTTTTAGAACCATATTTAAATATATTTTGCAATTTGTTAACTGCAGACATTCCCATTTTTCTTCCACCACATCATCTGTTCGTTTTATTAAGCTGGCAAATCTGCTAGGATCCACAAAATGCAGCAAGAAGATGGCAGTTATTTCTCAAGATTGGAGAAATCTGGTCCACCTTTACTGTAGTTTCCTGAGATTTCTGCTCCACTGAAGTCAAAACCAGGATTCTGAAAAATATGGAAAAAACAATTATAAAACTTATAAGGAAAAATATAAGTAACCCAAAAGGAAAATGGTAAAAAGATATAAACCAGCAATTGACAAAAAAGGAAATCTAAATGGACAATAAACATGTGAAAAGATATCAAACCTCACTGTAATCACCAAAGTGGAACATAAAACTATGAGGTACTTTCCCAACTTTCATATTTACAAATATTTAGAAGATCAATATGCATATTACAATGTTGACAAGTGTATGGGCAAACATATACTTTACCATCAGTGTATCAACAGATTTTTAATAACCAGCATTTTTTGAGAGCTTATTACATGCCAGGCAGGGTTCTAAGAGCTATATATATTTTAAAATACTCAGTCCTCACGACAATCTCATGGAGTAAGTACTACCTCAGCCTTCAGTATTTTTAGAGGCATTTCATTTATTCAACAAACATCTATTGATTTCCTACTGTTCAGAAGACACCACGAGAGGCATGTGGAATTTAAGAATGAACAAAATAGACAAAGATCCATGTTCTGGTGGAGATTACATTCTAACAGGAGGAGACAAATAATAAACCCTAAATTACCTAGAGCAGGGGTCAGCAAGCTTTTCTGTAAAGAGCCAGGTAGTAGATACTTTAGGCTTTGAAGGTCATATAGTCTCTGTCATAACTACTTAATTCTGCTGTGGCTATATGAAAGACAATACACAAACAAATAAGCATAGCTGTGTTCCAGTAAAACTTTGCTTCAAAAACAGGCAGTGGGCTGGATTTGACCAGTGACCATAGTCTGCCAACCCCATGATCTAGTGTGTTAAAAGTTTGTAAGTGCTATAGTATAGGATAAAAAAAGAAAGAAGAAAAGTAGGGCAAGTAAGGAAAATGAGGAGATTAGAGTATTTAAATAGAATGATCAAGTATGCTTCATTGAGAAATGACTTGAAAACAGTAAAGCAATTAGCTAAGCTTTGGGAGAAGACCATTGCAGTCAAAAGGCCAGGCATGTTTAATGAAGAGCAAAAAGGCCAGTATGGCTAGAGCAGAATGAAATGAGGGGGGCAGTAGTAGGAGAGGAGGTCAGAGACACCATGGAGGACCAGACCAATTAGGGCCTTATAAAAGACTTTGTCTTCTACTTGAGTGAAAGAGTTCTGAGAAGTCATATAATCTGACATGCATTTTAAAAGGACTGCTCTAACTGCTATTTTCAGAAGACGGTAGCTTGGCAAGGGTAGAGGTAAAGAGAACAATTAAAAGGTCAGGCAAGACGTTAGAGGTGGTCCAGGTGAGAGTGGTAGTAGACTTGGTGGTCAAATCCTGAATATATCTAGAAGGCCATGCCAGTAAGGTTTCCTGACAATTGGAGAGGGTGTGAGAGAGAGAGGAATGGAGGATGATTCCCCAGATTTTTTTGATCTGAACCAGTTTCCATCACGTGAGATGAGAAGGCCATAGGTAGGACAAATGCGGGAGGGATATTAGGGAGTTCACATTGGACATGTTGAGTTTGACATGTCTATTAGACAGAAAAGTGAAGATGTTAAATAGGCAGCTGGATATGCAAGTCCAACATTCAGGAGAAAAGTCCAGGCCAGAGACATACGTTTGGGAAACACTATCATATAGATGAAATTATCCATCAAAACTTTAACAGTGGTTTGATCCAGTAATAATTCTCCCATATATCTATCTTAAAGGAAAATTTGAATATTTTCAGAGATGAAAGTACAAACTGTTTGAAATAGACACAAACAGAGAAATCTAAATCTCATCAAAGAGGGAACAGCTAAATAATAACGATACACTCAAACTAGGGAACGCTCTAAAGCAGTTAAAAGTAATGAATTTTATCTGTATGTATTAGTAGGGAAAGAGACTGAAGACTTTTTTGTTTTTTGGCTGCACTGGGTCTTAGTTGCAGCACTGGCATCTTTGTTGCGGCATGTTTAGTTGCAGCATGCAGGCTCTTAGTTGTGGCATGAGGACTTCTTAGTTGAGGCATGCAAATCCATATATAGAAAGGCCAGTCATTTTTCTAACCATTTAACTTAAAAAATTTCTTTGAAGAATTTTAGTAATTTTTTAAAACCACATTTGAGTTTTAATTTCAAATAATAATTATTCTATGAGTTTAAGATGTTTAACTACACATATTCATACATTCATCTGACTTACTTCTTTCTGGAATCTCTCTAATGTAAGTTTTCTTTGCATTTGGTCTTGCACCCAAGGATCAGCTGCATATCCAGATTCTAGCAGAGAAGTCCAACAATTTGCCGCATCTCTCTTTGTCTTTGTAAGAACAATACGGACCATTTTTCGATCCTCTAAACAAACAAACAAAAATCACAAAGAAATCAGAGTTAATCATTAATTTGTATTTTCAAAAATCATTAGGGAATCTTGACATACAATTGTTTTCAATACATTTCTTTTACTATATCTTCCAAAGCTGCAAATCTACAGCAGGGATAAACATACTAATTTCCAAGACAAAATTAATTTTTAAAAAGATTCTAAGAAATATAGTAGATTACCCTTACCCAGAGTCCATGTTCCCTCATCAGCTATTGTAGAATCAAAGAGTTTGCCCTGAAAAATAAACATATGAGTACTAAAAATAAAGAAATTCCATTCATTTTCATAAAGTTTTCATGATTTAAGACTTACCTTACTTCCCATCTAATCCACATATAATTACTTAAATTGTTTAGAGTAGGGAGATCAAATTTTATACCATTTCAACACACTGATAGGTGCTCAACCCTAAGTTCCCTCCTAGCGAGTGAAGAACCTAGTTTACGCTACGGAATATATACTACGACAAAGAACACAGGGCTCTCTACAGAAAGATCAGGGCTCCTTAATTTTTAGAGGATGAAGAAATACTACTGATCACTGATTGGCCAAATGTGAAGTTAATATGTGAAATGCTTTAACTTTAGCAACTATAATAAACTACAAGAAGAGCTCTCCTGTGGATATTAAGAAGAAATGATGTCTTTTAAAACAAACTTTTAAAAAACTAAAAACAGAACTACCATACAACCCAGCAGTCCCACTACTGGGCATATACCCTGAGAAAACTGTAATTCAAAAAGAGTCATGTACCACAGTGTTCACTGCAGCTCTATATACAATAGCCAGGATATGGAAGCAACCTAAGTGTCCATTGACGAATGGATAAAGAAGATGTGGCACATATATACAATGGAATATTACTCAGCCATAAAAAGAAACAAAATTGAGTTACTTGTAGTGAAGTGGACGGACCTAGAGTCTGTCATACAGAGTGAAGTAAGGCAGAAAAAGAAAAACAAATACCGTATGCTAACACATATATATGGAATCTTAAAAAAAAAAAAAGGTTCCGAGGAATCTAGGGGCAGGACAGGAATAAAGGTACAGACGTAGAGAATGGACCTGAGGACACGGGGAGGGGGAAGGGTAAGCTGGGACGAAGTGAGAGAGTGGCATGGACATATATAAACTACCAAATGTAAAATAGACAGCTAGTGGGAAGCAGCCGTACAGCACAGGGAGATCAGCTCTGTGCTTTGTGACCACCGAGAGGGGTGGGATAAGGAGGGTGGGATGGGGC
Source organism: Stenella coeruleoalba (assembly GCF_951394435.1). Taxonomy (NCBI): domain Eukaryota; kingdom Metazoa; phylum Chordata; class Mammalia; order Artiodactyla; family Delphinidae; genus Stenella; species Stenella coeruleoalba. The sequence continues at coordinate 139,397,553 of NC_137148.1, forward strand.
CGCAAGAGGGAGGAGATATGGGGATATATGTATATGTGTAGCTGATTCACTTTGTTATAAAGCAGAAACTAACACACCATTGTAAAGCAATTATACTGGAATAAAGATGTTAAGAAAAATAAAATAAATAAAAAAATAAAAGTGGTTCAATCTCTTTGTAGGGCAATGTAGCATTAAAAAAAATTTAAAGCACATACTGTACATCTGAGGTCAGATGAGTTGTCACTGACTTTTCAGAAACTCGTTTTAAGAAAGAACTAACCAAAATATAAGTTTAAAAGAGAATGCATCTGCTAAAATCCATTTTGATTTGTTGTAGGAAATGAAATTAAAATGTCACATTAAAAAAAGAAAACACATTCTTTTCATGTCAATACCAGTGGAAAAAAATCCTACTTGGCTAAAATCCTAGAGTTAAGAGTTATTGCTAAATTCCCTAAGCTACTGCAAATTAACTAAATTTACTAAAGTAAATTTGAAGTGTAATATTAAATCACCGTTCAGTAAACCCCACAAAATTGCACAATTATTCAGAAAGGTCATCAAGATCCAAGCTGACATAAATCAATGTCTTTCACATGAATCTTCCTTTTCTCTGAGGCACTCAAAACACTTTCCTATAAAATAATAATAACTAACACGTAGTGTGAGCTTATTACATACCAGTCACTACTTACTCCAAGCTCTTCACTCACCATGCTATGCTGAAAACAATCCTGAGAAAGGTACTATAATTACTCCACTTTGTGGATGAAGGCTTAAACAATGAATAATCTCTTGCCCAAGGTTACACAACTGGAAAAATGACAAAGCCAGGCATCTTACCAAGTAGTATCCCTTGACCATTACACAACACTGCCATCAAATATCTTGGGCATCTAATCTGAGAAAGAAATCTAACTTCAACTTAACTGAATTTAACTATAAATTTTAACAAGGAAATAATCGGTACCAGATCCAAAGGGTACTGATGAGAATAAAAGGGATATTATTTTCTTCACAACCTCTTGACACTGCTTAACCACTCCACAAATGAGAATTTTTCTAATTTCAGATGAGAAAATAAATCACCTGACATCACCTTCGAATCCTCGTCCTGACATCTTTATCCTTTATTTTCATCTTTATTTTCCTATAACTGCCTAAATATTTATTAGTTTAATTATGACTCCCTACAAGAGCATAACCTCTCTTGAGTGCGGGAACATTACCTGGCTCGTTCACCGCTGTCCTACTAGCACCGAGATCAGTGCCTAGAGGAAAGTATAGGTACCATAAGTATTTGTTCCTTCAACGATCTAGTTAAGCAGTTCTCAGCTGAAGACCCGCAGAGGAACAAAAGAAACAGCTTCATTTGGCTTAGAAACAAAGCCCGGAAAAGTGGCGTACTCAAATTCCCACCTCAACTCAGGACTGGCCCTGAGGGTGGGGTCTCCGCAGACCAGTCTTTCCAAGGAAACTATGAACTCTAGCACTCAGAGATTTGAGGGGGCCGGGAAGAAACTGAGCACAAGCCCCAACCTGCCGCTACCTTGAGTATCTCGCGGCCCCCCACGGCCAGCGCCACATGCCGGCTCTGCAGGCCGCACTGAATATCCTGGGCGCGAGTGCCTGGCGGCACCTGAACTTCAATGAACACCTCCTCCAAGGTCTGGTACCACTGGCCCCACGGTGTTGCGCACGGAACCACCCCACTGCGCTCCTCAAACGGGGCTGACATACTCCAGTCGCCTCTCGGCCGCGGTAGCACCGAGCGATCTGAGCGCACGCACGGAATATCCGCGTTCGAGCCACGCCCCGGCTTCTCCGCTCGGGTCACTGCACATGCGCAGGAATGTAACCTGAAGTCTCCGCTAGTGTTCGTTTTTCCCTTTCAGAGGCCATTTAGGACGCTGGCAGAACCCAGGTTTAACGAACTGAAATCCGGAAAAGTTTACCTCCAAGGAACGACGGGAGACAGCTGGAACCAGTAAAGTCAGAATTCATTACACTGCCGCCAACATGACGTCAAAAGCGACTGAAAATTCTTTGATGTGAACTGCGCTTGCGCAAATGCTGCTGGTGCTTAGTTAAAATTGAGTAACGCCAGCAGGGGTTGGGCCCGTGGGGAGGGCGCGGGGCGAGAGGAGACAGTAATAGTCTCCTATTGGATGGTAGCCTAAACAGATCACCTAATTGGACGCTGCTAGAACCGAGTACGCATGCTCTATGGATGTTCCCGTCCTGGATTGGTGTGTCCAAGGCTTTGGCTTTCCGATTGGTTAAAGTTGGGTGGGAGGGGAATAAGCGGGGAGATTTGAATTTGAAGCGAATAGGGCCTAACAAGCCGCAGGAAGTTGCCGAGGAGCACCCTAGAAACCTTCGGTTTTGTGCGGCGGGTCGTCAGCATGTCCTTTTCTAAGGCGCCCCTGAAACGATTCAATGACCCTTCTGGTGCGTACGGGGAAAGGATCTGGGGGACAGAAGATGCTCTCACGCCCCTTGCCCCTCTTGATTCCCTTCATCAGAGGCAAATAGAAGGCGATTTTTAGGGCTGGGATGGGGCTCACTTAATTGATTCATTTTCTTGAAACACATGCTAAGGTTTTACTACATGCCAAGCACTATTCAGAATGATAAGGTTACAACAGCGAGCGAAGCAAAATCCCTGCTCCATGAAGCTTACATTCAATTGGAGAATGCAGCCAATAAACAGTGCTGTGGAGAAACTAAAGCAGAGGGAAGGGAATAGGAATTAGGAAGCATTGATAGCTGTTTGTTGGTCAAGTCCGAAGGCCTCACTGTTAAAAATATATATTTGGGCTTCCCTGGTGGCGCAGTGGTTGGGAGTCCGCCTGCCGATGCAGGGGACACGGGTTCGTGCCCCGGTCCGGGAGGATCCCACATGCCGCGGAGCGGCTGGGCCCCGTGAGCCATGGCCGCTGAGCCTGCGCGTCCGGAGCCTGTGCTCCGCAACGGGAGAGGCCACAGCAGTGAGAGGCCCGCGTAACACACACACACACACACACACACACACACACACACACACACAAAAATATATATATATATATATATATATTTATTTATTTACTATTGCTTTTGGTTTGAACTTGTGGATTTCTTTTGGATATCCCATTCAGGCGTAAAAGAAGGAAGATTGGTAAAGGCAGTTTATGGGTGTAAAATTACGGCAGTAGCACTTAGTGAAAACACTATAGATGAAGTAATGGGAGCTAATTTTGACAGTACCCCAGGCACCACACTAAGTCTTTACATAGATTATTCTATTTTAATTCCCCCAAATCCCTATTGTTCATTATTTTATTGATAAAGAGATGGAGACTATTTGCTAAATGTTACACAATCCAAACTGTCAGAACTGGGGCTTGAAACCAGGCCTCCACGAACCCATCCTGTGCTCCTAACCACTGCGGTGCAAAAGCACAATAACCATGAAGCCTTCCGTGTGGTTGGTAAGGCATTCATCATTTAGTGGCTACTAACTGGATGCAGGGACTATGCTAAGGTCTTCCCTACTAGATCTGGTTTATTCTTGCCAACAGCCAGGTGAGGCAGGTACTGATATTGTCCTCATTTTACAGCTAAGGACACTAAGGGGTTTTGTAACTGTACTGAGCAGCCTGTAAGTGACAGCTTAATATCAAAGCTCATGATTTATCCTTTATAATGTACACTTTTAACAGTCACTCATTACACCTTAATTTCTATTAGATAAAATGCAAATGGAAAAGACCTCTGCTCACAAAGGAAGGCCAAGGGGGCAAATGGATCAGCACAAGCATATTTTTTAATTAGAAGACTCAAGAACCATATAATTTTCCAGACATTCAAAGAACCTACTCTAAGTTCTGTCAGCAGTGTGTCTTTTAAGGAGATTTGTTTGTTTGCTTGCTTTATAATAGATTAAACTGCTTTTGCCAATTACACAAAATTTCAGGCTCACAGTTTCAAGAGTAATAAGTTACCATCTATTTGATGCTGTGTGTGTGTGTGTGTGTGTGTGTGACTGTAGTGATTTCTCGTATTACTCCAGAAATCCTAACAACCAAAGTATGAGGTAGCTACTGTTTTGTGAATGAAGAATCAGTCTCAAATAGAAGTAACTTTCCAGGGGTCTTAAAGCTAGACTGGAAAAGGAGAGAGTATAATGTTCTTATTTATCATCTTCTCCCTATGACTGCAAAGTACCTGGCATATGGTATTATCTATTGATTGGCAGGCAAAGCTGGATTTGAACATCGATCTAGCTGATTACTGTACAAAACTCTATTCCCAATCCCACATCCCAAGTAACTTTCTGTTTTCTTTGCCACACTGCCAAACTCAACCCTGAGCTAAATACTGAGGAAAGGGACATGATTGAGACTGTCCTTAACTTCAAGCAGTTTTGTCTAAGGTGGGAGATGGATAAGTACATTATTATAACCCATTACAAAACTGCAAGAAGTTCTATGATAGTAACAATATGCGTAGGCTGCTGTGGAATGAAGGTTTCTAGCTTGATTTGAGGATTTGGAGAAAACTGGAAGAGGCGACCTCCAGGCTGAGATCTAAAGTAAGCAAGAGCCGGATCTCAAGTCAGCTTTGCATAAACCCTCTGAAATGCCTTCGATTTGGGACTCCAGTTACATGAGGTTATACAGTATAAATTGCTGAAACATAGAAATATAATCTAGCATAGTAGTTTGTACTTTGCATAACATGGCTTTATAAATTTTCTGGTGTATTGATACTAGACAGAGATAGATCGTCACTAAATTTTTATTCCAAGCTAAATCTTGAGGGCTAGACATTTTTAGTAGCTTCATTTCTAAAATCTGCTGATGGTTTCCTCAGTGAATCTCTCTGAGTAGAGTTGATTCCAAATATTTTATTTCTTATATTCAGTCCTTAATAACAAAGCTGTATTGCTTGTTCTGACACAATTTTCATCCCAAAACTGTCTGTTGTTTTGCTCGGTTGTCTGTGTTCCTTTGACCCAATTGAAGTAAAGGTCATTTGGGAAGATAATGATATTTATTATTCTTCACAGAGAAGCCTAATATCAAATGGGTGCTATTTTTACATTTGAAAATAAAGGAAACTTTTAAAAAAAATTTTATTGGAGTATAGTTGATTTACAGTGTTGTGTTAGTTTCAGGTGTACAGCATAGTGATTCAGTTATACATACACATATATTCATTCTTTTTTAGATTCTTTTCCCATATAGGTTATTACAGAATATTGAGCAGAGTTCCATGTGCTATACAGTAGGTCTTGTTGGTTATCTATTTTATATAGATATGTATGTGTGTATATGTTAATCCCAAGCTCCTAATTTATCCCTCCTCCCCATATTGCCCTTTTGGTAACCATAACTTTGTTTTCGAAATCTGTGAGTCTGTTTCTGTTTTGTAAATAAGTTCATTTATATCATTTTTTTAATTAGAAAAAGAAGCAATTTATTAATAGTATTTTTACATTTATATTACTTTACTATGACTTTTTTTTAACTGAAGTATAATTGATTTAAAATATTGTGTTAGTTTCAGGTGTACAGCAAAGTGATTCAATTATATTTTTTTCAGATTATTTTCTATTATAGGTTATTATAAGACATTGAATATAATTCCCTGTGCTACACAGGAGATCCTTGTTGCTTATCTGTTTTATGTGTAGTAGTTTGTATGTGTTAATCCCATACACTTAATTTGTCCCTCCCCCCTTGCTCCCCTTTGGTATCCATAAGTTTGTTTCCCATGTCTGTGAGTCTGTGTCTGCTTTGCATATAGATTCATTTGTATTAATTTTTAGATTCCACATATAAATATCATATAATATTTGTAAGACATGCTTTTAACTTAAGATCATAAGTCACATTAGATGAGATTTTAATATTTTATGTTTCCTCTAGGATGTGCACCATCTCCAGGTGCTTATGATGTTAAAACTTCAGAAGTATTAAAAGGACCAGTATCCTTTCGGAAGTCACAAAGGTTTAAAACACAAAAAGGTAATTGATCCCAAAATAAAATAATGGTTATATGATCTTGTAAATTTTGAAGTTAAGAAAACAGTATTTAAATTTAAAGATGCTGTAGTATTTCTAAAAATGTGAAGCTACACCTATATTTAATTTTTCTTAATTGATAGATTTACAAAAGGGTCAACTTCAGAATAACACTTTCATCATTACACTGTTGTATAACCAGGAAAATTAAGCAAGATGCCATAGATATGTAGTTTTCCTTTTCGGTTACTTTAACTCTCTGTTGGAGAATATTAGAAAGAATATTAGGAAAATTAGGAAAGAGATGTGTAAAAAATATTGTGCAACTAATTATTTGAAAATGTACAATCAAGAAAAGAATAACTTTATATTGCTATAAGAAATTTGGGAATTGTGTTTTGTCTGTGGTTCAAATATGTAAGCACAAACCATGATCTGTACAATTTGTTTTATAGCAGAATCTCAACAAAATCTTAATGTTGACAAAGATACTACCTTGCCTGCTTCAGCAAGAAAAGTTAAGACTTCGGGATTAAAGGTAAGGAGCTCTTATATTCTAGCTGGTTTATAAACTGTAATATGAAAATATTTCTGAAAGGTACTGTATTTGACTAGAATGGGTTAAGTGTATAAATTAAGGTTATTGGTAAATCTGTAAATTAGTAAAACATTATCATTGGAACTCCAGCAAGCTTTACATACCTGCCTGTGTCATTACTAAATATATTGTGTTTAAATGTGCCCTTAGTTCAAAGTTACAAAATGGTCTCCACTTCTCAGTCATTTCTATAGCTCGGTAAATTTTATAATACTTAGAAAGCCTTTAAAAATTATGCAATGCTTTGATTTGTTAGTTACCATAATTTGAGTTGTTCTGGTTTTGTTTGTTTATTTGTTTTGGCGGAAGAGTAAATATTGGCAAACAAAAAGGAAAAAACATTCTAATGCCTAAAAGAGGTCTAGTACTCAGAAACTGCCAAGGAGTGGTAGGAGATTAAATTCTTAATAACTTCATGTTATAGCTTGTGCAATAGCCTACTATTACGGTTTCCATTAGTTCATAAAGCAAGTTGTTCTTCCTTAAGGAGTTGCACAACTTGGTATTTTAATGTGAAAAGATTCAGAGTTGGGAAATCAAAGCTATAAGTTAAGCTTATTCTTGTTCATTAATTTGGCGATTACCTAAGTCTCTTGTTCTATAAAAAAAAGAGCTGTTGTCCAATATGGAAGTGATCAGCCACGTGTGGCTACTGAGCACTTGAAAGTGAAGAATTGAATTTTTAGTATTATTTAATTTTAATTAATGGGTAGTTAAAAACTGATACTTGATTCTGTTGTTATAAAACTTAAATGTTTTTGGAATAACTTGGGTATGTGAATCTACCTTTTCATCTGTATATTTTGTGAAATCTAAATATAGATAGCTATTTCTAATGAAAATTTAGCATCTGAGTTGAGACGTGCTGTAAGTGTAAAATATACAGAAAATTTTGAAGACCTAGTACCAAAAATATAAAATATCTTGTTAATAATTTTATACTAATGACATGTTGAAATAATATTTTTGATATCTTGGTTAAAGTAAAATGTATTATTAAATATTTTACCTTTTAAATATGGCTACTAGAAAATTTGAAAATATGTACATAGCTTGCATTATATTTTTATGGGCAGCACTGATACAGATACCCTTTTCTTGGAAATTGATGTAAATTTCTTGACTTGAATTTCTTAGAGAAACAGTTCTGAAATTTAAAACTAAATTACAAACAAGTTTGTGTAAAACTCCTACATAATAGGCCTTCCTTGATAGAAAATGCTATCAGGTGTGAAATTAATAAACATGAGACTGGTGGCCCTTCCCCAACTTAGAAATATATGAAACACATTTTGTTCAAGGTGTTTATGACTTTTCTTCCATCTTTAGATGGAAAAGATAGATATTCTGTTTTGGGCCGTTATCTCAGAAAGGCTATTGGATATAAAAAGATACGTAAAAATACATCTTATTGAGAATAAAGGCAATGAGTAGATTAGAATCAGTTTGTATTATTTCAGTTTTTCTTTATGTTTTTGCACTTGTAGTTTTTTCTCATATTTGGGATCTAAGTTTAAGTTGCTTTCTTTCTTTTTTTTTGTGCGGTATGCGGGCCTCTCACTGTTGTGGCCGCTCCTGTTGTGGAGCACAGGCTCCGGACACGCAGCCTCAGCGGCCATGGCTCACAGGCCCAGCCGCTCCGCGGCATGTGGGATCTTCCTGGACCGGGGCACGAACCTGTGTCCCCTGCATCAGCAGGCGGACTCTCAACCACTGCGCCACCAGGGAAGCCCTGATTTCTCTTTTTAAGAGTCTTTTTTTTTTTCTGAGATAGCATACTTAAGTATTTAAAATGTATTGCTGTTTAACATTAGAAAAGAGGACCTGTTCTTTTCAGTGGACTTGTTAGCAAAAGCCTCATCTATTGGGGTAAAAAATGTTCAAGCCTGAAATATTTTAAGATTTGAAGAAGCTTTTCCTTCATTTGCTAGGTAAGTCACCTACAAAATATTTTATAGAGTCAGTGAAATGTTTGGAACCCTTAATCTTTTCTGATACCTAAAAATCAAATTTGGCTATGGTATTTGTGGCACTTAAATTTGATTGTCTCTGTTCTTTGATTTTCAAATAGAAAGAATCTCAAAAGAATGAAAAAGATTTGAAGATGTTGGTAAAAGAGGTAAGCAGTACTTTCAACTTACTGAAAAGTAAGTGCAATATAATGGAAAAAGAGTTACACATAGTTAAGAGACAAGGATTCTGTTGCTATTTGAGGAGTCATATAGTGAGGCATATGTACCATCCAGGCCAGTACCTACAGGGTAACCAATCCTTGGCTTGGATACCATATTTTAGAGCGTGGTTGTCAATGTGGTATGCAATTTGTTAGCTTAGTAAGGGATGGATTCAAGGTAATCTACTTCATGAAAAACGGATAACTAAAATCAATATGTTAGTTTATTACAACTATATGTGGATCAAATATTAACCTTTACTCATAGCATACACTCTTCCTATATAGTAATCTATGTGTTAAGACAGTAACTAGCTAGAAAACTTGGTGAGCATGAAATCCTAGCAGGTTATTTGAATTGTGATGGAGTTGTGCTAACTTACTGCATCTCTGCACTATAGGTATATGCCTTCCTCAAGGATAAAATGACCTACTGCCTGTACTATCCAATATAGTAGCCATTTACCACGTCTCTATTTAAATAAAATTAAGAATTCAGTTCTTCAGTTCCACTAGTCACATTTCACCTGCTCAGTAGGCACTAGTGGTAAGTGGCTACCATACTGCACAGTGCATTTCCATCGTAGCAGAAATCTCTACTGAGCAAAGCTGACCTAAAAAACCTGCCTACTTCCCTAAGCAGGGCAAGGCTGATCACTGCCAGCTTTGCTTTTCTGGCAGTCTTTTTTCTGTGTTTCCATTACTGAGCAACTCTTTCTAGTAGACATATTCTTTTTTTTAATAAGAATTTTCTACTTATTTATTTATTTATATTTTTTGGCCACACCACACAGCATGTGGGATCTTAGTTCCCCAACCAGGGATCAAACCTGTGCCCCCTGCATTGGAAGCGTGGAGTGTTAACCACTGGACCGCCAGGAAAGTCCCCTAGACATATTCTTTTGACGTATTAAAACTTACTATTGATTACAGTTAAATGTTGGCTTAAGATCCAGAATATGTCAAAATAACTTTGCAAATCTCTGCCCTTGTTGCTCTGATCCTTTTTGTATTTATTTTAGTAATACTGGCTATCATTTTATTGAGGATACATGCCTATGATGTAGGAGTTAATACTTAGATATATAATAACTGAGTGTCTCCGAGTGTCTATGAGATAGCTGGTGAGTGAGTGGCAGTGCCAGGATTAGAACTGGTAATTTGTATCAGTTACTTAATCTTTTAGAATAGAAATTTTTGACAAATACAGCTCTATTTTATTTAAGCCCCACAGTATTTGTTGTTCGTTTGATTAATTTGAATTAATTATCAATATTTAAAAGTAAAATATCATGCAAAACAAATTCAGATTTCTGACTTCTCTTGCAAAATTAGAAGATCTGATAGCACAGTTTCCGCATCCGTTGCCTTCTTTAGACCCCACATTTGCTCAGTCAGTCCTCGCCTGGCTCTCTTATTTATATTATCTGCTTGGTCTTTTGAGTTTACAGTCCTTTTTTGGAGCTTAAGTTTCTTTAACTGAAAAAAGTGTGATGTAGATAATCTCAGCATCCTTTTTTCTGTTTTATGATGTGCTATCAACATTGGTTTTAAACCAATAATGTAGGCATAAAGAATCTTATAGTAGGGAATCTTAAAGCTCATTCAGTCCCTAGCATCTAGTTCACAGCTGTATATATAAGTGGTGCTTGATATATTTTTAGTTAAAGCAATTGGCTTAGAATACTGAGATTAGTATGAATACAAAGCCAATGAGGGTAGAAAATACTTTTCATGTGATTTAATGCAGCTGTGCTTTCTTGATACTTTTATACCCAGCTAATAGTCTATTTGGGTAAATGTTTTATGTGAACTAGAAAAGAATGTACATGCACTTGTTGGTTATAGTGGTCTATATATGACAATTAGTTCCAGTTGTTTAACAGTTTTCTTCAGATCTTTATCTCTACTGATATTTTTGTCTGTTTACTCTATCAGTTACTGAGAAAGGTATTTTTAAATTTGTAGCTCTGGGGATTAGTCTATTTATCTTTTTAATTCTGTCAGTTTTTGCTTTGTATATCTTGAAGTTATGATATTACTTTGTTGTGCACAACAAATTTAAGATTATGTCTTCCTCTTGAAATAATCTTTTACCCGTAAAATTCTTTATTCCTAGTAATATTTTTTGCCTTAAAGTCTACTTTGTATGATATTAACATAGCCATATCAGCTTTCTTTTGTTTAATGTTTACATGGTAAATCTTTTCCGATCCCTTTATTGTCAATCTATGTCCTTAAAGTGCATATCTTACAAACACCTGGGATCATTTTCCTTCAGCCTGAAGAACTTCCTTTAGAATTCCTTATGCAGTTCTACTGTTGACAAATACTCTCAGCCTTTTTTTTTTCCCCTCTGAAAACATCTGTATGTCACCTTCATATTTTTAAAGGATATTTCATTGGGAATAGAATTTTTGATTGGCAGATTTTCTGCATACATTTTTAAACATTTCATTGTCTTCTGGCTTCCACATTTTTTGTTGACAAGTATGTGTTTTTGATTTAGGTTTTGGTTTTTACCTAGTAATTGCAGCAGGAATGATGGCTTGCTGATGCCTACCATAACCTACTCAGAAGCCCAGTTCTGCTTTCCCAGAAATGAAAAAGATATTTAGCATTTCAAGCTATAATTTGACTTCCTATAATTAGAACTAGAGTAAAGAAGACTTTTTATAGGTAGAAATCCTTAAAAGTGAATAAACAGTTTAATTACACCTAGAAGTTTATGACAGTTCAAATCCTCTGTTCTTAAAATGCTTACAGTTTTTCAAGATGTGTCATAAAATAAATATGATTGCTTAAACAGCTAAGAATATCTAAGAGCATCATGTCACAATCAGAAGTTTGTCTAGAACTTTAATATTTTGATTATCAGTAGCATTTAGTGATTATGTTGGCAGTAATCAGTGAATTATTCATTTATCACCTTGTTTCTGTCCAGATTCGTGTTCTTGTGCAGGAACGTGGTGCTCAAGACAAGCGGATCCAGGATCTGGAAGCTGAGTTGGAGAAGATGGAAGCAAAACTAAATGCTGCCGTCAGGGAAAAAACATCTCTCTCTGCAAGTAATGCTTCACTGGAAAAACAGCTTATTGAATTAACCAGGACTAATGAGCTACTAAAATCTAAGGTATTTGAACCTCATGATAATATTTACAATTGAATAAATAATAAACATGTTTTTTTTTCTCATATAGCTGTTTGGGAATTTTAGGCCTAGTTTAGTCATTTTCCTTCACTAAATGTACTTTAAATATTAAGCTGCTTCCAGTAGGAATTATTATTGCATCTTTTTTATTTTGGTGCCTGGCACATAAGAGGTTATAAACAAAAAAGTTTACTTTTTGTTTTAATGTCTGACACTTTCTCGCCTTCTTCAAAATCACCCCCAATAAATAAGGCCACTAATAAATGTTGCAGAATTTACATCTAGAAGTATCTTTAAAGATCTTTCTCTGAAAGAAATAATAGCATAATAGCAAGCTTCCATCTCAAATCCTTTTGGAAATATAGTGGGAAATGAATAATTGTGTGGACTAAATGTGTTCAATAGATAAATTGTATTTATCAATATTAATATAATAATGATCTTAAAGGACTTAACATGGTCGTCTTGCTTTTTTACAGAAGTAGAAGGAAGCTGTAAATCACTCTTCAGCTTAATAAGAGTCATTTATTCAGGGCCTGTCATGTGCGGAGCTCTTTGATTACAAAGGGAGTAAGAATGCATACGAATTAAGCACGGGGAAGGGAGCAGATTCCTAGGCCCCACTCAGGGAGATTCTGATTTATTAGGCCTGCGATGAACCCTATAGTCTGCATATTTCAAAGTAGACCAAACAATGCAGATGCATTTTGTTAAGCAAACACACTTTACGAAATTCTCTCCAAGAAGCTTGTCTTAGAGCCACACAGTGGAATTTCTAGCATATACAGATAAACGACCACTGAAGCTGATTTCAAAAGTAGACCAGAAAGTCACATGAAGGAAAAGGAGAGACAAGAACAGTAGTAGTGTAAAACCAGTAATCCTGGCTCTTTTCTCTACCAGAGTATGTTGTAGGCAAATAACAGTCCCAATAATAGATAATCAATATTTAAGTGATTTTTTTTACAGGACTTAATAGAAAATATTTCTCGATTTTTTATGTTCGTTGTACTTAGTTTTCTGATGATAGTAACCAGAAGAATTTGAGAATTCTAAGCCTTGAGTTGATGAAACTTCGAAACAAAAGAGAAATAAAGATGAGGGTGAGTGATACCTTTGGTAAGTTTGCTGTGTCTGGAGCGGGGGATCTGAACAAGTTCTCATTTCCTAAAACAGATATTTCTGTTGTGTAGAGCATGATGGCTAAACAAGAAGGCATGGAGGTGAAGCTGCAGGTTACCCAGAAGAATCTCGAAGAGTCTCAGGAGAAAATAGCACAACTTGAGGGGAAGATGTGAGTGACTAAAAGGAAAGAGATTCCTTTGTATAACCAATTTGTGTGTGTGTGTGTGTGTGTGTGTGTAACCAATTTTTGATTTACCTTTCTCGGCTAGTTATTGTTTACTGAGACTTTAACCTTCCCTTCATACTTACCTCATTGCCTGCCTCTACTTGCCCTATTTCTCTTCCTAAGTGACAGTTGAGCCCTAATCATTCCCAAACGTTTTATGCTGAAAGATGTATGAATGTATTACTTTTGTACGTCTTCTGTATCAGTAATGAGGAAAGACTCATGGTCTTTCTAACAACATAATCTTACGGAGGTTGTAGTGAGACCAAAACTGAGAAGTATTGGTATAGGGAGCTGTGATGAATGCACAATCCTAGCCTTCTTTTTATTACTCAGCTATAATTCGTATACAGTAAAATGCACAGATCATAAGTATTCAGTTTAGTGACTTTTGACAATTGTATACACCTGTATAACCACCACCCAAATAAGGTAGACAGTGTGGCCATCCCCTCGGAAAGTTCCTTCGTGCTCCTTCCTGCTCCCCTGTTCCTCCCCCATGGCTGCCCCTGTACCCCTGCAACCACTTTCTGACTTCTATCATCATAAATTAGTTTGCCCTTTTTGGAGACATTTATTACCACATGCATGCATATGTGTGTATATGTGGCTTCTTTTGTTTAAGATAATTTTTTGAGATTCAGCCGTACTGTTGGGTGTATTATAATTTGCTCCTTTCACTTCTGAGTAGTATTCCATTATATGAATATACCTCCATTTGTTTATTATTCTCCTATTGATCAATACTTGGGTTTCCAGTTTTTGACTATTATCAATAAGTCAACTATATATGCCTTTTTGTAGACACAGGCTTTTATTTTTCTGAGTAAATATCTAGGAGTGGAATTTCTGTGTCATAGGGTTGTATACATATAACGTTTTTTAAAACACTCAAAGTGGTTTTGCTGTTTTACACTCCCGCCTAACAATGTGTGATAGTTTCATCTGTTCCATATCTTCATCAACATTTGATGTTGTCATCTATTTGATTTCGGCCTTTCTAGTGGATGTGAAGTAGTATCTCATTTGTGATTTTATTTATTTATTTTAATTTATTTATTTTATTTATTCTTAGCTGCATTGGGTCTTCGTTTCTGTGTGTAGGCTTTCCTCTAGTTGCGGTGAGCAGGGGCTACTCTTCATAGCAGTGCACGGGCTTCTCATTGCGGTGGCTTCTCTGTTGCAGAGCACAGGCTCTAGGCGCACGGGCTTCAGTAGTTGTGGCGCGTGAGCTCAGTAGTTGTGGCGCATGGGCTTCGTTGCTCCGTGGCATGTGGGATCTTCCCGGACCAGGGCTCGAACCCATGTCCCCTGCATTGGCAGGTGGATTCTTAACCACTGCACCACCAGGGAAGTCCCTCATTTGTGATTTTAATTTGTTGTTATTAATGTCGAGCATCTTTTTATGTGCTTATTGACCATTCGTATATATCCTTGTGTAAGGTGTCTGTTTGTCGCTCGCCCGTTTCTCAAATTGTGGTGTTTGGAGGAGGTAAACACATAAGTAATTGAATATAAGGCAGCCTGGAACAAAGGCTTTGTGGCACACAAAATGTTATTTTGTATGTGTGGGGGGTGGGGAAGCTAGGAAAGCTACAGAAAAGATGATTTCTGTTACACTTGGAGTGTTGCAGAGGATGACTCCCATCATCATAACCCTTTTGTCAGAATATATTTGGAAAGCTTTCTTACTTAAAAGTAAAAAACTTGAGCCTCCTATTTGCATATATTAAATTGTCAACTTGAGGGGTCACATAAGTGAATGGTTAGGAGTTTGGACTCCGGAGTCAGCCTACCTGAGATAACAGTATTTGGTACAGAGTAAGCATTATGCGTGATTATTGTGTATATTAATATGTGCAATTTTTTTTAGTATTTCAATAGAGAAAGAAAAGATTGATGAAAAATCTGAAACAGAAAAACTTTTAGAATACATCGAAGAAATAAGGTAATATGAAGAGTAGTTTTAAATTGGACTTTATTTTGTTGAACTGTGATGAATACATCATTTTCATCTCTTTTCATTTAATGTTCCCTATGCTTAAATAGATGTGCTCTTCAACATAATTTGTTTTAATGCAGTTGTGCATCAGATCAAGTGGAAAAATACAAGCTAGATATTGCCCAGTTAGAAGAAAATCTGAAAGAGAAGAATCATGAAGTTTTAAGCCTTAAGCAGTCTCTGGAGGAAAATGTTGCTATATTGTCTAAACAAGTGGAAGACATGAATGCTAAATGCCAGCTGCTTGAAAAAGAAAAAGGTATTCCACTGTTTATAGTACTACTTTCTTTAGATAAGTACTACCGATGATATTTTTTAAAAGTACTGCTATGTTATAACAACTTTCTAAAATAATTATATAAACAACAAAAATTTTGTTCTATGTTTGGGAATTTTTGTCTTTTATGATATTTGTTGTCTGCTTATTTCAATATATTTCTTGTCTTGATTGAACTATATATGGTTGTGCAGTTCTTGACTTCCCCATTGGGTGGCCATTTAAAATTGGTAGATACATAGAACTAGGTTTGGGGGTTTTATTATATAATATACATACTATTTTATATATAGTAATCATACCAACTTCAGAGTTATTTTTCCCCCCTTTGGAAATACTTGATCTCTGTAACATGCTACAAAGCAGTATAGTGGAATATTATGGGAATCTGGGTTTCTCAAAGTTAATATTAGTATCTAATTACAGCATTGTTAATGTTTTCCCTTTTCTAGAAGACCTCATCAATAGGGACAGAGAACAGGATGAAAATCTAAACTCTGAGATACGAAACTTAAAAGAGAGGTCTGTTCTTAAACAACAAGAACATGAAGAGCTACAACAAAAAGTGTTGCAAATTGATTCACTTCTGCAACAAGAAAAGGTAGTTTACTACAATATTTTAAAACGCTAGTGCTTCTTTTAGGTAATACATTTCCCTGTATATCAGAAAACCTTTAAATTGTATATGTCCTTTGATCCAGCAATTCTACTTCTAGAATCTTATCCTGAGGAAATAATCGTGCCTATGCCACGTATTTAACTGCTGTTCACCACAGCGTTATTCATAATGTGAAAAAATTCAAGGAGCAGTTGAAGCAAAATAAGGAAATTGTTTAAAAAAATTTTTCAGCACATTCTTGTGTTAGATTACTACATCGGCATTTACAGTTCTATGGTAAAAGAGTGTCTAATTAGACAAGAAAGGAAAGTGACAGTTATTTAAAATGCAGATTACATAAAGAACACTTTACATATCAATGAGGAAAAAAGGACAATTCACTAAAAAAAAAAAAAAAAATAGGCATAGGATGGAGATAAATAATTCTTAGAAGTAGAAATTCAGATAGCTTCGGGACTTCCCTGGCGGTCCAGTGATTAGGACTCCATGCTTCCACTGCAGGGGGCCCAGGTTCGATCCCTGGTCTGGGAACTAGGATCACACAAGCTGCATGGTGCAGCCAAAAAAATTTTAAAATTAAAAAAAAAAAAGAAATTCAGGTAGTCTGTAAACACGAGAAGATGCGCTACCTTAGTAGTAATCCAAGAAATAGAAATAATTTGTTTTTGTCACTTACAAGATTGGCACATATTAAAACATTTACTAATATGACACATTGGTGAGAGTTGGGCAAGCAGGCATTCACATGCACATGAAATTTTGTATCATTGGTCAATCTGCAACAACAAAGGAATTAAGTAGATCTGTATATATTGACTTGAAAAGATCTCAACTACTATTTTTATGATATTTTAAATGACCTTTGCATACACAGTATATATCATTTACACTTTAAGTATATAAATATATAGAAAAAGACCATAAGGCATAGAATACCAAACTAGTGGTTATCTCTGGAATGGGAAAACTAAGGTTAGAATACAAGTAGGCAATTTTCATTTTATTTGTAATGTTAAAATTTTTTCACAAGTGATTTATTTGTATTTATTTATTCATATTTACTCATGTTATATAACATTAAAATATTTTATATAACATTGAAATCATAGTACTCTTTTTATATAAATCATGAGAAAAATGATAAAAGTCACTTGTAGAATATGATTTTGGTTTTCTAAGTGTGTGTGTGTGCGCGGGCGTGCGCGCACGTGTCTGTGTGTGTGTTGCGTAGGAAAAAAGACTGAAATAGCATTTACCATAATGTTAACAAAGTGTAGGATATAATCCATGATAAAATAAATATGATATCTCTCTATTTTTCAAGTTTCCTGGAGGCTCTTGAATTTAGTGTCCATACTTCATCATCTGTACTTCTTTTTTGCCCTCAGTAAAACCTCACAAATCATTCAATTTAATTTAATTATTTATTAAATTTTCAAAAGCTTTCAAATTATTTTGATGGTTTTCTATTTGGATGCAGGAATTATCTTCTAGTCTTCAACAGAAGCTATGTTCTTTTCAAGAGGAAATGGTTAAAGAGAGGAATCTCTTTGAGGGAGAATTAAAGCAAGCACTGGATGAGCTAGATAAATTACAGCAAAAGGAGGAACAAGTGGAAAGCCTGGTCAAGCAATTGGAAGAAGAATCAGAATCTAGAGGTGAAGAACTAAAACTCATGGAAGAAAGACTGAAAGGGTTTGTATTAATAGGACTTCATTTTTATATATGACTTCAAATGTTGACAAGTGTTTTCTAGCACATTCTCTCAGGATTCTCACACCAATCGTGTGAGTGGTGAGGTTGGAATTATTTTACAAATAAGGGATAAACACAGACAGGTAAAGTACATGCACAGGATGTGCATATAAACAAGTATGACAGCCAAAGTCAGAAGCCATGCCCTTTCTTTATTTAAGGCCCAAGGTTTAACTAAAGAGAGTTTTAATAACCAAAATTTTGTATTCCTATACTGCTCTTATATTTTCTAAAAATTATTGGACATTAGCATTAGAATGATAACAGATTTAGAAAAATATCCAAAATAATAAGATTCCCACCCTTTAATAAGAAACATTTCCATTTTTTGTCCATATATGCATCATAGTGTAAGTTATACTTTTAATTACCTCTTTTGAGGGAGCACAAACACTTCAGGAGTAACAATCAAAAAGCACAATGGGAAAAAAACAACCAGAACTGGGAAACATTCAAAAATAAAAAATTTGTCATTAAAAGTAGAAAGCCTGGGGCTTCCCTGGTGGCGCAGTGGTTAGGAATCCGCCTGCCAGTGCAGGGGACACGGGTTCGAGCCCTGGTCTGGGAAGATCCCACATGCCATGGAGCAACTAAGCCCGTGCACCACAACTACTGAGCCCACGTGCCACAACTACTGAAGCCTGGGCACATAGAGCCTGTGCTCTGCAACAAGAGAAGCCACCACAGTGAGAAGCCTGTACACCACAGCAAAGAGCAGCCCCCGCTTGCTGCAACCAGAGAGAGCCCACGCGCAGTAACGAAGACCCAATGCAGCCAAAAATAAAATAAATTTATAAAAAAATAAGTAAATAAATAACCTTAGTCTCCAAAGCCAGAAAGAGGAGGAGGACAATTTCAGGTAGACAAAGCTAGTGGGTTTAAAAAAAAAAAAAAGTAGAAAGCCTAAGTTCTCATGCTTTTTTTTTTTTTTAAACTCTTATTCCATACTATTTTCATCACATTATAGGTCCTTCTCCACTACATTTATTTAAATGGGTTGAGGGACTTCCCTGTTGGCGCAGTGGTTAAGAACCCACCTTCCAATGCAGGGGACAGGGGTTTGATCCCTGGTCAGGGGATTAGATCCCACATGCGTGCTGCAACTAAGAATTCACGTGCCACAACTAAGGATCTGCATGACACAACTAATAACCTACAACAAAGGAGCCCACCTGCCGCAACTAAGACCTGGCACAACCAAAATAAGTAAAATAAAATAAAAATTAAAAGTTTAAGTTGTTAAAAAAAAGAGAGCGCTAATAAATACAAAAGGTATAAAAACAAAATAAAACAAAAATATCTGGGTTGATTCTTGAGTTCAATTTGTGAATAAATATTTGAATCCTTGGGATTTCAGCAGTAAAACATTTTCTAGCAAGGAACCATGGACTAGACATAAAGCTACAGAATTGCCACTTATTTCACAAGTGTGTATCTATCTCTTATTAGGTACTTTTGTTATTAATCCCTTTTCTGTTTTCTTTTGTTACTGATTAAAAAAACACCAAAGTTTTCTCTATGCTTGCATTTTGGGGAACACTACCAAAGTGTACTTAGGGGGATTGTTCTATATTGCAACCAGCCTCAGGGAACAGGTACTTTAAGAAACTTGAGTGGATGATGTCAGTTTAGGAAAGAAAGATGAGATAATCATTTATTCTAACTCAACAAACTCAGTCCGGAGGTCAGGAGATAAGGATTTTATTCCTAGATCTGTTAACTAGTTGTGTGATTCTGAGCAAGACAATCTTAATTTCTTTTATTTTCTGTTTTATTAGATATAAAATAAAGGAGTTTTATGAGATCATTTCTAAGGTTCTTTCCAGCCTGGAAATTTCAAGCTTAAGAGAAAAACTTAGAAGTTGACAACGATTCCTCTAGGGGGCAGGAAAGAGAACATTTTTATTATAAATCCTTTAGTACTAGTTGATTGCTTTTAGCTGTGGTATATATTTTTTAAACCCTATACTCATTACAGAATGAATTTGATCAACTATCTTGTCTCAGTGTCCAACTTAGTCTGTAAGTGAATAATGCTTCTTACTTACAGTTTTTATTTGTTCTTTAAAAGATCTCTTATAAGCTCATATGCCTACCAAAAATGTTGTATCACCATTGTGGTAATATGTAATATTAATATTTTTTAAAATCTCTATAGTTTTATAGTATATATTTATAAAGATGTCTTAAAAGCCATTCTGTCTATGCAAAATAGTCTACTAAATAAGTTGTTGAATATTTGGATAACAATTTATTTTGTGGTAATTGGTGTAATCAAAATAAATCCACATAGTTCTGTAACTCTTTTTTCAAAAGAACTCTTAAAATGAAGTTAACTTAACTGTACCTAGTGTTCCTTAAATGTCTAAATGCAGAGAATTAAATTTTATTCAACCCTAGTGCTTTTTAACTGGTAATCCTTCACATTCTTTAGATTTGGCTGCTATCAAGATTTTCTTTCAGAGTCTTTTTAATCTACTTTCTTCCAAAAAAGTGTTTAAACTACCTACCTAAGTACGTATGATATGAAACGATAAGTAAGTAAATTAGGATGAAAACAGAAGTAAAATAAAAGCAGGAAAGATAAAATGAAGCTGTAGGTAAATGAACAGGCTATTAGATGTAGGTCATAAATTTAGGTCTAAGCTGCCAGTATCTGATATAAACATGAAGATGTGGGATATATGATTCACAGTGTCAAAGGTAATCCTAGTCTCTTTCTGAGACTAATGATTTGCAGTTAGCATTTTATCTTTTAACTGTTCCTTTTTCTTAGGAAAGAAGCTGAACTGGAGAAAAGTAATGCTGCTCATGCTCAGACCACACTGCTTTTGCAGGAAAGGTATAACAGTACAGTGCAGAGCCTGAGAGATGTTACCGCTCAATTTGAAAGGTATTTGTATGGGGAGACTGCACTCTCGAACATACATGAGCAAGGAGGGGTGTTTACGTAGGAACATCTGTCCACAAAATAATCACAAAAATAAAACAATTGGTATTACTTTAAATTCCATAGTGTCCAATCATAAATGGGCATTTAATGTTACCTCGTATCTTAGAATATATAGTAATTTCCCTTTCCAACTACTCACTTCAAATTTCATGCATTCTCAGACCTTTGGCACTTCTGTCCGACTCTCCTGATGTCATCATTTTCCTCATGAAGAATCCAAACGCTTTTATTTCCTCTTCATTAAACCTGTAAACGCACCTGCATCTATGCTCATCCCGTCTTCCTCCCACTTATTACAGATGAAATATCTAATTCCTTTAACCTTCAGTGACCTCATGCTATCATTTATCCCTTGTCTCATAATTTTCAGCCTTTCTTCTAGAATTTTTCCAGTCAATATTAAATCATGTCAATATGCCTTCATCTTTAAAATACATTTTTAAAAAGTCTCTCTTTACCCCCCACTTCCTTCTGCAGTTATCCAATAACACCTGTCACTCCCAGCACCCTTCTTACCCCAAAATTCTACTCCTCTTCGTAGCCTTTTTTTTTTTTTGGCCGCGCAGTTTGTGAGATCTTAGTTCGCCCGACCAGGGATCGAACCCGTGCCCCCTGCAATGGAAGCGTGGAGTCCCAACCAACCACTGGACCACCAGCGAATTCCCCCCATCTTCTTCTTTTTTTTCTTTTAATTTATTTTATTGAAATATAGTTGATTTACAGTGTTGTGTTAATTTCTGCTGTATTGCAAAGTGATTTAGTTATACATATATATATACATTCCTTTTCATATTATTTTCCATTATGGCTTATCACAGGATATTGAATATAGTTCCCTGTGCTATACAGTAGGACCTTGTTGTTGATCCATCCTATATATAATAGTTTGCATCTCATAGCCCATCTTCTTGATAGAAGATTATATACTGTATCCACTTCTTCACTTCCTATTTTTCTCACTTGTTATTTTCCGTTTTTTTAAAGTTTATTTTGGAGGGGACTACAAGTTGCAAAGGATAATACAACAAATACCGATACATCACACAGTCTCACACCAAGAGTATATTAATGTTAACATTTTTACTTATTGTATATACTTTATATAATTTGGGGGTAAGGGCTCTTCTTTTATCTATTTTAGTATGTTCAACAAATAGAAAAGATATACAATGTATACATAAATTATAAAGCATAAAGGTAAAATTAACATGCATGAGCTCATAGAAGACAACCTACAGGCTAAAAGATTTTCAACCGCTTGGTATATATATGAGTTCTTCCACTAGCCCATCTTCATGCCTTCATGCTTTCCTCCGACAGATAACACCATCTCAGAGTCTACATTGATTATTTCCTTGCTTTTTTTCCTGTGTATAATTGTATAGCATGTATATCCATATGAATAATATATTATCTAGTTTTGTTTTTTCCTGAACTTCACCAAAAATGTCATGTAGTGTATGCCATATCCTGGGACTTGCCCTTTCACTCTGCATTAGGTATGTTTCTAGGATTCAATCACAGTGTTGCCAGTGTTCATTCATGGTCACTGTTACAGAATATTTGATTTTATCAATCTACCACTATTTATCCATTCTCAGTTTGGGCTTTTGGGTTGTTTCCCATTTCTTTCATTTTTTTAATAGTACTCAATGAATATTCTTGTGGTCTCCTAGTATACACGTGTAAGAATTTATCTAAAGTAACATTTAAGTGAATGTTCAACCTTAAAATTTAATGCCCAATCACTTTACAAAGTGGGTGTGAAAATCTACACTCCCACTAGTGATGTGTGAGTTCTCAATGATCTATCTCCCCTCCAAAACTTGTCAGACTTCATAAATTTTGCCAGTGTAATAAGTGTAAAAGAGCTTTTTCTTATGGATGATTTATCTTTCCTTTTCTGTAACAGGCTTGTATGTGACTTTTTTTCATTTCTCTCTCATTTCATTTCTGTTATTTGTTGATTTGTAGTTTTTATCAGTGATATGGATTGCAAATATCTTCTCGCAAAGTGTGGCTTGTCTTTTCATTTTCTTTATGGTTTCTTCTTTTTTTTTTTTAAAGCTTGTGTCTCACTACCTCTTTTCTTTATTAATTTTTATTTTTGGGGGGTAACATTTATATACAATATTGTATATGTTGTAGGTGTACAGTATCTTTTTCTGTTATACATATACATATATCTATTCATCTTTGGATTCTCTTCGCACGTAGGTTATTACAGAGTGTTGATAGACCTCCTTGGTATACATAGGTCCTTGCTGATTATCTATTTTTTTTCTTTATTTTTTTGGCTGCATCGGGTCTTAGGTGCAGCACGCAGGATCATCATTGGGGCATGTGGGATCTTTCATTGCGGCATGCGGTCTCTTTGTTGCAGCGCTCGGGCTTCTCTCTAGTTTAGTGTGCAGGTTTTCTCTCTCTAGTTGTGGCGCGCGGGCTCAAGAGTGTGTGGGCTCTGTAGTTTGCGGCACATGGGCTCTCTTGTTGAGGCATGCGACCTCAATAGTTGTGGCACTCGGGCTTAGTTGCCCCACGGCATATGGGATCTTAGTTCCCTGACCAGGGATCAAACCCGAGGCCCCTGCATTGGAAGGTGGATTCTTTACCACTGGACCATCAGGGAAGTGCCTATGGTTTCTTCTGATGAATAGAAATTCTTGATTTTAATGTGCTTAAGTTTACAAATTTTTATTGACCACGTTCACATCCAAAACTTCTTTCTATCCCAAGAACATAAAGATATTCACCTATTTTTTTTCTAAAAGTTCCAAAGTTTCACTTTTCATTTTTCCACCTAGAACTGATTTCTGTATGTGTAGTGATAAAGGGATAAAATTTACTTTTGTTTTCCCATATGGATAATCAATTGCCTAGTACCCATTCATTGACTAGTACCTTCTTTCCCCTGTGATCTGTTCCTACATCTGATATATTATGACATACATATATATATATACACACACATAATGTATGTGAGTATATATATTTTAATTATAATTTATGCATGTCAACATGAATATGAATTATATAGATTAAATATATATATATAATTTTTAGTGCTATTCTCAACCCTGAAAAGCGATTTCCCTTCTTGCTATTTTAAAAAGTACTGCCTTAAGAAGTTTTCAACCATTCTATGATGTCACTCACCATCAGTATGCTAATAACATTAAAATTTATTTCTTCAAACCAGACCTATCCTTTCAGCTTCCTACCCATGTATCCAGCTTCCTACTTGACTTCTGCAAGTAGATATCTCACTATCGTCTAAGATTAACCTGACCAAAACAGCTCTTGATCTCCTTTCTACCTCTTTCTCCCTCTAGTTTCTCATTCTTGTTGAGCCCAGTCAGTGATATCTCCATCTTCTGAGTTTCTCGTTCCATAAATCTTAGAGTCATCTTGATCATTTTCTCTCCCCTTCTCCCAACATCCAATCTATTTCTTGAATTTTTCAATTCTGCCTCCAAAAGAGAGCTCATATCTTACCATTGCCAACTCCTTGGTTCAAGATTCTTTTACCACTCACCTGAGCTGAAAAATAGTTGCCTTCTAGTTAATCCTCCAGTTTAGCATTCCTGCCCCTTCCCCAATCAGTTCTCCACGTATCTCTAGAATAATCTACACACTTACTTAGAGACCTTTGATGTCTCTCCTTTATCCCTCAGGTAATCCCACTCACTGTGCCCCACCAGTGATGACTGGCCTCATGCCTCTTGCTTCTGCCCCTGCCTCTCTTGTTCATTAGACTCCAGTCCCAGCTCTTTATGGACTGTGTTCTACCTGTCTCTGAGCACATATGCATCTTTTCCCTCTGAAATACTTGTCCCCAACTGGCTAGCTAAATCCTTCCTATCCATCATGTCTCAGCTTAACTGTAAATTCCTCAGAAAGGCCTCTTCCATATCTATCAGCTAAGGTGTTCTGTAGTTTTCCTTCAAAACACTTACTACAAATTTAATTATATATATTTATTTTTCCTTTTTTTTTTTTTTTTTTGCAAAGACCTGTGGGGGCATTTTTTTCCCTCTCTTACCCACAGGATGATAAAGTCTGTGACAATAGGTGGAAGGATGTGTGGGCTTTTTGTTTGGGGATAATTTCGATGTTTGGTAGTTGATTTCTTTGCATCTCTAGGCCTAGTTTCCGCACATAGTAGGCACTTGACTCTTTAAATGAACAGCATGTGTCATATAAGTTCATATAAGTACTGACTTCAAAACATTGAATTCTTACCCATGCAAATGCAAAAATAGATAAGATTTTATTTGTTTTACCTAAAAGCAGCAGTCGCCAACCTTTTTGGCACCAGGGACTGGTTTCATGGAAGACAGTTTTTCCATGGGGTTGGGACTGGGAGGGGCGGGGCTGTGGTTCAGGCAGTAATGCCAGTGATGGGGAGTGGCAGATGAAGCTTCACTAGCTCGCCCCACAGCTCACCTCCTGCTGTGCGGCCCTATTCCTAACAGGCTGCAGACCGCTGCCGGTCCATGGCCCAGGGGTTGGGGACCCCTGCCTAAAAGTGCATAAAATATAAGCTAATCAGCTATAGGTTTGTCCTGCATACAGCAATTAGAAAAATCCTTTAACCTTTTTTCTTTTTTATAAGCTATAAAACATCAGCAGCAAGTGAGATAGAAGATCTTAAGGTGGAGAACATGTCACTTCACGAAAAAGTAGCCAAGGCTGAGAAAAGTGCAGAGGATGTTCAGCATGAGATATTGGCAACTGAGAATGCAAATCAAGAATATGCAAGGTATTGGGGAAAAATAAAACCTGGTGACATCTGTGACCTGAGAACCATTAAGACAATTTAATGTCGTTGAAAGCCAGCTACTAAGTGACGCAGGAAACTGTAGTCCCATGGCTTGCTTTGTGTGATCTTCAATTGCAAATTAAGAATTTACACAGTTAAAAAAGCACAGTTCTTGATAGTTGCTTGAGTTAAAGAAACTAAAATGGCTGTAAATTGTTTAGTGGACTCTTCTCTCTCAAACCCAAGGATGCTTCTAGATCTGCAGACCAAATCAACACTTAAAGAAGCAGAAGTTAAAGAAATCACAGTTTCTTCTCTTAAAAAAATAACTGATTTGCAGAACCAACTCAAGCAACAAGGCGAAGACTTTAAGAAACAACTGGAAAAGGGAGAAGCAAGGTAATTTAGGTTTAGAACCGAAATGCCATGTGTCTCAGTTATTTTTTCTAGTATACTATGGTTTAAAATTTAATTTTCCCTTACAGAAAAGCTGGAAAAGAAAAATCAACGGCAGAATTAACTGAGGAAATGAATAAGTGGCGTCTCCTCTATGAAGAATTATATAATAAAACAAAACCTTTTCAGGTCTGTCAATTAGGCCTTAGCTTACTTGTATTTAAGAATTCATGTTGTTCCCTGTCAGTCATGAAAGTGACATGGTTCTTCTGAAAGATCATTTTGCTGTGCCTTTACAGTAACAATTTAACTTCCTATTTTAAAAAGCCTATAAATTTTATTGCATTATTATGCATACTTTTTTTTCTTTTTTTTGGCTGCCTTGGGTCTTCGTTGCTGTGTGTGCGCTTTCTCTAGTTATGGTGAGCGGGGGCCACTCTTCATTGCAGTATGCATGCTTCTCATTGTGGCTTCTCTTGTTGTGGACCACAGGTTCTAGGTGAGTGGGCTTCAGTAGTTGCAGCATGCGAGCTCAGTAGTTGTGGCATGCAGGCCCTAGAGCACGCAGACTTCAGTAGTTGCGGCATGTGGGCTCAGTAGTTGTGGCATGTGGGCTCAGTAGTTGTGGCACACGGGCTTAGTTGTTCCACGGCATGTGGGATCTTCCCGGACCAGGGCTCGAACCCACGTCCCCTGCATTGGCAGGCGGATTCTTAACCACTGTACCACCAGGGAAGTCCCTAAAAGGTAAATTTTAAGCCTATAAAGATTACATTAAAAAAATGTATGCATAGGGACTTCCCTGGTGGCGCAGTGGTTAAGAATCCGCCTGCCAATGCAGGGGACGTGGGTTCGAGCCCTGGTCCGGGAAGATCCCACATGCCGTGGAACAACTAAGCCCGTGTGCCGCAACTACTGAGCCCACGCACCTACAGCCCATGCTTCTCAACAAGAGAAACCACCGCAAAGAAGAGCAGCCCCTGCTCACCGTAACTAGAGAAAGCCCGTGTGTAGCAACGAAGACCCAAGGCAGCCAAAACTGAAACTAAAAATTTTTAAATTACCTTTTAATAAGCTTCTTAAAGTTAATAGCTTAGAAGGCTCTGCTGATGTGAACTTTTGATCATTAAGCTATGTAAATTTGTGACACTTACTTTGTAATGATTTTTCTCAGTGTTTCTCTAATACGCTGATCATAAAAGGATAAATGCTAATCTTGGTAGTTAAATAGAGTCAGAAGACAGTATTAGTTATAATGGGATGATGTGGCTGATACAGATTAGGCTGGCTAGCAGGGCTTCTTTCCTCATTTCTTTCCCTCTGTTTTAATAATGATCTTTGAAATGAAAAACAACTTGTTTTAAAAAGAGTCAATTTAAAAAAAAAAAAAGGTCAATTTATGGAGAACCCTAAGAGTAAGTCAGCATAATTTTTTTTTATCTTTTGCCTTTTTATTTTCTTTCACTTTAGTTGTACTTATAGTTTATATGAGTCAAGTAAGATTTAGCAGGTTTAAATCTTAACTTTATAAAAAAATGTATTTTTCAGCTACAACTGGATGCATTTGAAGCAGAGAAACAGGCTTTGTTGAATGAACATGGTGCAGCTCAGGAACAGCTAAATAAACTAAGAGACTCGTATGCTAAATTATTGGGTCATCAGAATCTAAAGCAAAAAATCAAGCATGTTGTGAAATTGAAAGATGAAAATAGCCAACTCAAATCGGTTTGTAAAATCACATTTAGTTCTGTTGATATTGATATTGGGGTGGGGTGGGTTTTATTTTATTAGGGTAGTGCTGACCTCATAAAATGAGCTGGGAAGTGTTTCATCCTTTCCGTTTTTTTGGAATAGTTTGTGAATAACTCGTATTAATTCTTTATTGAATGTGTAGTAGAATTCAGTGGTAAAGTCATCTGGACCTGGGCTTTTCTTTGTGGGTGGTTTTTGATTGCTAGTTTAATCTATTTGCTTATTAGAGGTCTATCAGATTGACTATTTCTTTTTGAGACAGTTTCAGGAGTTTGTGGATTTCTTGGAACTTGTTCATTTCATTTTAGTTATTTGATTTGTTGGTATACAATTGTTCATAATATTCCCTTACAATCCTTTTTATTTTAGTAATATCAGTAGTAATGTCCCCTCTTTCATTTCTGATTCTAGTAATTTGAGTATACTCCCTTTTTTTAGTTCCTTTACTTCTGCGAACATGTTTATAATGGCTTTAAAATCTTTTTTGGATAAATTCAATATCCGATTACTCTCTTGGACAGTTTTTGTTGCCTGCTTTTTCCCAGTATATAGGTCATGCTTTCCTGTTTGCATACTTTGTAATTTTTTGTTGGAAAATAGATGTTTTAGGTAAGATGTGGTAGCACCTCTGGGTACTGCTATCCCTTTCCAGGTATGTTATTATTTCTTATTTAGTGAAGTGTATTCCTCCTCCCCAGCCCCAGTAGTTTGTGCCTCTGATGTTGCTACTGAGGGAGGTTCAGTTTGGGGTGTGCCCACAGTCACCTGAGATGACTTTGGTTTTGGTAAGGCTGTCTTCCTCTCTCCCCAAACACTCATAGCTGCTGGCTTATCCCTCTGTTATTTTCAACAATGCCCTGGGGCATAATAAGTTGCTGTACAGACTAATCCAATCTAATTCTGGCTCCTTTGTTGGAATTGTGTCTTATGTCAGTACTCCAGGAGGGCTCCTCCCTGTCGTCTCATTCAGCAGTTCTCCTCTACAAAACAGACAGCCTACCATTTAGCCTACATTTTTTTTTTTTTTTTTTTTTTTGGCGGTACGCGGGCCTGTCACTGTTGTGGCCTCTCCTGTTGCGGAGCACAGGCTCAGCAGCCATGGCTCATGGGCCCAGCCGCTCTGCGGCATGTGGAATCTTCCCGGACCGGGGCACGAACCTGTGTCCCCTGCATCGGCAGGCAGACTCTCAACCACTGCGCCACCAGGGAAGTCCTAGCCTACATTTTGAATCACTTTCCAATTCCCTTGCACTACAAACTCTACTATTCTATTTTTTTTTTTTTTTGGCTGCATTGGGTCTTCATTGCTGCGCATGGGCTTTCTCTAGTTGCGGCGAACAGGGCCTACTCGTCGTTGCAGTTCATGGGTTTCTTATTGTGGTGGCTTCTCTTGTTGCAGAGCACAGGCTCTAGACACATGGGCTTCAGTAGTTGTGGCACACGGGCTCAGTAGTTGTGGCTCACAGGCTCTAGAGCGCAGGCTCAGTAGTTGTGGCACACAGGCTTAGTTGCTCTGCGGCACGTGGGATCTTCCCGGACCAGGGCTTGAACCCGTGTCCCTGCATTGGCAGGTGGATTCTTAACCACTGCGCGACCAGGGAAGTCCCTCTACTGTTCTTGAGAGCACCCTTCAGCTTGAACTTCTCTAAGCTCTGTTGCAAGTGAAGTCAGATCCTTTGGGAATAAATTAGGAGCTCTGTGTTTTATAGCCTGCTTCTCCCACCAGGCAAAATTTCTGAGCCCAGGCTTCAGAGCTGGATTTGCGGACAATGGCAAGCTTTTCTCTGAATGACACCTCTGTCCCAGTAGCTAGATGCTCAGTAGACTTGGGGGGAGAGAGAGATGGGGAGCACCCTGAGGTTCTCTCACCTTGCCTCTCTTGGTTTGAAACCATTGTCTCATGAGCCAGGGAAAGGGTGATCAGGGTCTCAGTATTTTCAGCACTGTGCACCTGAGATAAGGCCTCCATTCCTTGGAAGAAAAGACCCTCCACCTCTCAACAACATTTGCTGTGGTTCAGAGCAACAGGTAGCTGGGGGGCAAGATGAGAGATGCTGATGTCCTGCTCCTCCTGGCAGGAAAAGCCTCTGACTGAGAGCTAGGGAAAGAGGGAGCCCTGTGCACTTGGCTGCAAGGGTCTGATGTAAAGTCTTTGCTTCGCTAAGCAGGGATTGGAGAGAAAGGGAACAGGACTGGTTCAAACACAATAGACCGCTGCCTTTTTTAACCACCTTTTTGTGGATCTGCTTGAATAAATATTTCTTCACTTGCTGTTTCACCTTAAGACCATTTTCAGAGGCTTTAATTGGTTGCCTTTTTATAATTTTTTATATCACTAGGGAACAGGTCAGCAGAGCTTCTCATGATATCATGCTTGTAGTGGATCTCAGCATTTAATTTGGTGTTGAACTTTTATCAGAAACATAGTTTTGTATCTGTAGAGGGACAAGAAGATTTAAATGACTTGTCTTCTTTGTCGCAGCTGTTCAAAGTCGTTTTGTAATTTATAGTCTGAAAGCCTATATCTAGTAGGCTTTTGCCATTAAGTTTCGAAAAATGAACAACTTTGGAATTGTCGGTAACATTGGTAATGTATTTCACCAACGTGATCTTCAATAATTATTTATTGACTGTATTTTTTCTTATATAGGAGGTGTCAAAACTCCGCGCTCAACTTGCTAAAAGAAAACAACATGAAACAAAACTTCAGGAGGAATTGAATAAAGTTCTGGGTATCAAACACTTTGATCCTTCAAAGTCTTTTCTTCATGAAAGTAAAGAAAATTTTGTTCTCAAAACCCCGCTAAAAGAAGGTAAGAAATGAATAAATGTCCATAAGTCTCATCTTCCTTTGGATTTCCTTTCACAGCATTGAGCAAGTTATCCATCTTTGTGAAAATTTGTTAACAGTTTCTGATATAAAAGAAATTCTTACTGAGATTTTTTGTATAAAATGCCTTTTCTTTCCTGCTTCCATACTCTCTATTCTCCATTTCTTCAAATCCCATCTGTCCTTCAAGCCCAGCTCAAGTTATATCTTCCTTGAAACCTTGTCTGACTTTTTTGCTCCTACCCTCCCCCTACCAGAGTTAATCCCTCTATCATACCCTTGGCATTTTTTTTTTTTTGCGGTCCGCGGACCTCTCACTGTTGTGGCCTCTCCCACTGCGGAGCACAGGCTCCGGACGCGCAGGCTCAGCGGCCACGGCTCACGAGCCCAGCCGCTCCGCGGCACGAGGGATCCTCTCGGACCGGGGCACGAACCCGTGTCCCCTGCATCGGCAGGCGGACTCCCAACCACTGTGTCACCGGTGAAGCCCCCCACTTGGCATTTTTAACCTAAATGTCCAATTTGTAATTTTGAAGAAGTAGATTTTCCTTCTTTCTTGACTACAAATCTCTGTATCTTTGACAATAAACTGAAATTGGCTGAAATAGTGAATGAAGAAATATAAATAAAATTATGCTAAAGAGCGCACACATTGCTTCATCTGCCTTAGAGAAGATAGAAGGTGCCTGTTTTTAGTTCATAATGACTGATGAATTCATTTTAATTTAGAAAACTAACACTGCTGTTTAATACTCCTTTCAGGCAATACAAACTGCTCCTAAGCTCTTAATGGAGTTTCAAGAATCATGCAAGTAAACATCTGAAAAGCCTGTTGAAGATTATTTGATTCTTATTATTTTTATTGTTATTGTTGCTACTTTTGTTGTTATTATTGTTTGTAATGAATATTTTTAAATCTCGTATTTAATATTAACTTCCTCTCCTTACATATGTGAAAGGAAGTTCAGAATTTTTACATTTACTAAGTGTCTCTGACATTTTAGTTTCTATTGTCAGTATTTCTTCCTTGATGCTCACCCTTATTACCTCATTCTAAACCTTCTGACAGGCTTTCCAGCTTTGCAGCTCATCCCATCAAGTCAATATTCTTTTAAAAATGCTGACTCTCAAACTATTATTTCTGTATTCTGAAACCTTAGGTGGTTTCAAGACTCTAATCCCCAGGTTTTTTAGTTTGATATTGGAGGCCTTGTCTAATCTGAACCTTACGGGCTAAAATACCTTGGCTTGGGCTTGCCTCTATTTTGATTCTCCTAATAATGTTCGTTCTGTCCTGCCCATCATCCATTTATACTGTTCAAGTAAGAAATAAAGGTGTGCTTAATTCTGTAGCAACCTCTTTATCTCTTACCAAAGTCACTGAGTTGGTTAATAATTTATGGATTCCTAGACCCCATCCCAGTCCTCCTAAATTAAAATCTGGGATTTGGTCTGAAAATCTGCATTTTTAACAAACTGCGGTTAATTCTTAGAAACTCTGCTCATAACCTCTTTAGAGAATTTGTCTTATGCTACTTGGCATCTGCCTGATTCCTGGGTGTTTGATTTATATTTAAGTAATATGAAATAAAATCACACATTAAGTCATTGACCCAATTATACAACTTGTATTATATGAAGTTACGTTAATCCTTCTATTTAAGCTGTGTTTATTGTCTGTGCCCTCCCCTCCCCAACTTGTCTCCAGAATCACTAATGGTAATATACTACTTAGAAAGTGGTCATTCTCCATCTAAAATATCTGATTAACACAGTTGGTATGATATTATAGTCCATCTTTTTTGTAATGTTTCCCCATTGATGGACCAACAGAAACTATTACAGTAAGAATAACTTTTCATAATAAATTATTTTATTAGATATTATTAGATATTAGGAAATGTAGAAATTAGAAAAATTGTCTAATAAAATGAAATAATTCAGGGCTTCCTTGGTGGCGCAGTGGTTGAGAGTCCTCCTGCCGATGCAGGGGACACGGGTTCGTGCCCTGGTCTGGGAAGATTCCACATGCCGCAGAGCCATGGCCGCTGAGCCTGTGCGTCTGGATCCTGTGCTCTGCAACGGGAGAGGCCACAACAGTGAGAGGCCCACGTACTGCAAAAAAAAAAAAGAAAGAATTCAAGACTTCTGCTTTTAGCCAAGATGAAGTAACAGCAATCAGATTTATTGCTCCTCCTCCTACCCTACACACACACACACACACACACACACACACACACACACACACACACACACACACACACACACACACACACACCCCTAAAACTATCCAAAATGACAAAATATAGAAAAGAATGATTTTCAAGATGCTAGATATGAGATAAGAAACACAACAATCCCTTAGAGTTTAGGAAAATCAAGGTGAACCCTACAGTTGCTCGCTGTTTACAGCCTTGAGAGAGTTTCCAAACTATGATGCAGGGAAGGGGAACCCAGGCAGAGCCCACCGAACTAACTGAGTTGAAAAGACAGAACTGAGACCTGGGGAGATGAGAAAGAGGCTAGAGATTCCAGGACAGAGTACTAGAAAGGAGAAAATTGCAGGGAGAGAGAATTCTGGAGATACACAAAGGGTCCCTCAAGTAATCACCTGAATACTGACTAGTCGTATATATAAGGAAACTACCTGAAGCCTAGGGAAGAGCCACCCTCCAAAATTAAAAGTAACAGTGCTCAAAGTTCACACAGGCTAGAAAATACTGCCTGTTCCCACAAGCCAAACTGGAAAACCTCATGATTAATAGGGCATTGAGTAGGGTATACAGAAGTGTTCAGTACTGGGGAATAATTAGTACTAAAATGAGCACTGCTCTAGTCCCACCTAACAACTCTTAAAAGGAAGACCCAAAAGGATCAGACTCTAAGAAACTTAATTATTACATCCCAGAACAAAGCTCAAGAAAAGTTATAGGCTTATAAAAATATCAAGCACTCAAAAAAGTAAATTTTAAAGTAACATCTAATCAAAACAAGATTCTAAAAATGAACAGAACACCAAGGTGCTCTGGGACAACTTCAAGCAGCCTAATATATATGTAATCAGAGTTCCCAGAAGATAGAAGGAGGGGACAGAAAAATCATTTGAAGAAATACTGGTGGAAACATTTCCAAATGTGATGAAAACTAGAAATCTAGGAACAGTAAATATGAAACATCACAAATTGCTGAAAAGCAATGATAAAGAAAAACTCAACCTAAAACTATCTCAACAAAAATAGTTCTCAGAAGCAAAGATGAAAACTTACTTTCAGACATAAAAAACTTTTTTCTTATTAGTGTCTTTAAAATATAATTGACTGTTTAAACAAAAAGAATAGCAATGTGGTCTGTAGTTTATACATACTTAAAATTAGAGTATGACAGCAATAGCTCAAAGCCCTGGAGGGGAGAATGCAAGTATATGATTGTAAGTTCCTTATACTATATGTAAAGTGGTATAATGTTACTTGAAGACAGACTGGTAACTTAACAATGTGTACTGTAAACCCTAACACAATCACTAAAATAAAACACTTGTAGCCAATAAACCAACAAAGAAGATAAAACGGAATCATAAAAAAATATTCAATTAATTCAAAAAAAGGCAGAAAAAGGAAAAGGAAAACAGAACAGAGGGGTCAAAAAGAAATCAAATAGCAGTATGATGAATTTAAACTTAACCATATCAATAGTCACATTAAATGTAAATGGTCTGTATACCTCAATTAAAATGCAGAAATGATCAAATTAGATTAAAAAGCAAGACTTGACTATATGCTGCCAACAAAAATACACTTCAAATATAATGACAAAAACAGGTGAAAAGTACAAGGGTGTTAAAAGATACACCATGCTGAAGGGAGAGGAAGACCTGGGCCCTCCTTCCTCCCACAAACACACTGATTCAACAGCAATACAGACAAATTCCGTTTGGAAATGGGGAAAGAATAGTCTCTCCAACAAATAGTGTTGGGAAAACTGGATATCCAAATGCGAAAGAAGGAAATTGTAACCTTATCTTACACTACACAAAAGTCAACTAAAAAAGGATTAAAGGCTTAAACGTAAGACCTTAAACTAAAACTACGGTAACAAAACATGGAAAAGACTTAATGACATTGGTCTTGGCAACAATTTCTTGGTTATGATACCAAAAGGTCAGTCAAGCAAAGCAAAAATGGACAAGTGGGATTAGATGCAACTAAAAACTTTCTGCATGACAAAAGAAGCAAAGAAAGTATTGGCAAGGGTGTAGAAAAAATAGAACTCTTATACACTGTTGGTGGAAATTTAATATGGTGTGACGCTATGGAAAATAGGATGGAGCTTCCTCAAAAAATTAAAAATAGAACTACCATATGATCCAGCAATCCCACTTATGGGTATTTATCCTAAATAATTGAAATCGGGATTTCAAAGAGTTATTTACACTTCCACATTCATTGTGTTGTTATTCACAATAGCCAAGATGTGGGAATGGATAAGGAGAATGTGATACATACCTGCAATGGAATCTTATTCATCCTTTAAAAAGAAGGAAATCCTGCCATGTGCAAGAAATGGATGAATCTTGAGGACATTATGCCAAGTAAACTAAATTAATCACCAAAGGACAAAAACTGCATGATTCCACTTATATGAGGTATCTAAAATAGAATCATAGAAGCAGAGAATACAATGGTGGTTGCCAGGGCCTGGGTGGCGGGGGAAATGGGGAGTTGCTAATCAACAGGCATAAAATCTCAGTTATGCAAGGTAAGTTCTAGAGATCTGCTCTACAACATCATGCCTATAATTAAAATACTGTATTTTACACTTAAAATTTTCTTAGAGGGTAGATCTGTTAAATATTCTTACCACAAAAAAAAAAAAAAGGATATGCCATGATAATGTTAACCAATTTAAAACAAAAACTAGAGTAGCTGTATTAATATCAGACAAAATAGATTTCAGAGCAAAGAATATTACTGGGAATATAAAGAAGTTCATTTCATAATGATAAATGAGTCAGTTCATCAGGAGGCCAAAATCTAAACATTTATGTACCCAGTCATGGTCTCAAAATACATGAATCAAAAATTGATAGATTTGGGCTTCCCTGGTTGCACAGTGGTTAAGAATCTGCCTGCCAATGCAGGGGACATGGGTTTGAGCCCTGGTCTGCGAAGATCCCACATGCCACGGAGCAACTAAGCCTGTGTGCCACAACTACTGAGCCTGCGCGCCTAGAGCCCATGCTCCGCAGCAAGAGAAGCCACCGCAATGAGAAGCCCGCGCACCGCAGAGAAGAGCAGCCCCTGCTCGCCACAACTAGAGAAAGCCCTTACGCAGCAACAAAGACCCAACGCAGCCAAAAATAAATACATATTTTTTTAAATTGATAGATTTACAAGGAGAAATAGAAAAATCTGTAATTATAGTCAGAGATATCAATAGCCTCCCTCATTAAATTGTAGAACAAATAAATAGAAAATGAGAAAGAACATAGAAGATTTAAAAAATACTGTGAACCAACTTGATCAAATTGACATTTATAGACATCACCTAACACCAGCAGAATACTTTTTAAGTGAGCACACAAAATTTACCAAGATTGGTTATACACTGGACCATGAAAACAGTCTCAATAAATTTAAATGGATTCCAGTCAAACCAAGTATGTTCTCTGTCCACAATAGAATTGAATTAGAAATCAATAGCAAAAATCTCTGGAAAACCCATAAATGGTTGGAAATCAATTATCACACTTTTAAGTGAGCCACTGGTCAAAGAATAAATCAAAAGAGAAATTAGAAACTATTTTGAACAGAATGAAAGTGAAGACACAACATATCAAAACGTGAAATGCTGCTAAAGCAGATTTAGCACAAAATTACTTCACTGATGGCCTATATTTCAAAAAAAAGAAAGGTTTCAAATCAATGACCTCAGCTTTTACCTTAGAAATAAGAAAGAAAAGAGCAACTTAAATCCAAAGTAAGTAGAGGAAAAGGAATAATAAAGGTCAGAGCAGAAATCAGTAAACAGGAAAACGAAAAAACAATAGAGAAAAATCAATGAAAATAATTCATTGAGAAAAGCCAATAAAATTGATAAACATCTAGCTAGACTGATAGAGAATATAAAAATACATAAACTAGCAATATCAGGAATAAGAAAGGTGACATTATTTTGTGTGTGATGGATATATTCACTATCTTGATTATGGTGACAACTTTATGGGTATGTATATCAAACATACCAAATTGTACACTTTAAATACATACAGTTTATTATGTCAGTTATACTTCAGTAAAGCTCTTAAAAAGTAGTTCATTCTGAAACTAAAGTTTTAGTATTGTGATTATTCTTGTCTCTTGGGCTACTGGTTTTAAATGGCTTTACTTCTGAAGAACTTTTTGGGGTCTTTGGGGATTTTTTTTTTTAGATTTATTTTTTATTGACCTAAGACCTGTTCATTTGTGTGTGTGTGTGTGTGTGTGTGTGTGTGTGTGTGTGTGTGTGTTTAATTCTTTTTTTTTAACATCTTTATTGGAGTATAATTGCTTTACAATGTTGTGTTAGTTTCTGCTGAATAACAAGGTGAATCAGCTGTCCGTATACCCATATCCCCTTCATCGTGCGTCTCCCTCCCACCGTCCCTATCCCACCACTCTAGGTGGTCACACAGCATTGAGCTGATCTCCCTGTGCTATG
Organism: Stenella coeruleoalba; assembly: GCF_951394435.1. NCBI lineage: Eukaryota > Metazoa > Chordata > Mammalia > Artiodactyla > Delphinidae > Stenella > Stenella coeruleoalba. The sequence continues at coordinate 139,434,858 of NC_137148.1, forward strand.
CAGCTGCTTCCCACTAGCTATCTATTTACATTTGGTAGTGTATATATGTCAGTGCTACTCTCTCATTTCGTCCCAGCTTACCCTTCCTCCTCCCCATGTCCTCAAGTCCATTCTCTATGTCTGCATCTTTATTCCTGTCCTGCCATCAGAACCTTTTTTTTTTTAGATTCCATATATATGTGTTAGCATAAGGTATTTGTTTTTCTCTTTCTGACTTACTTCACTCTGTTTGACAGACTAGTAAGACCTGTTCATTTTTACATGCATTATTTTTAGTTAAGATGTGTTCAAAGGAAATTAGTTTTCATTCTTAGGAAATTTTGAGCTTTGTTTTGGGGGGAGGGTTTCAGAATGTGTGTGTTTTTAAATTATTAACAGAAGAAAATCCCTTAAAGGAAAAAAAATGCCCTTTTTTGTAGATGCTAATGATTTCTTCCCTTTTGAGATTATGAGGAAAATGGGACAGTTGTTAGGAGGAATCTTTGGTACCACATGTATGATGGTTTCAGATTGAGAATGTCAAGTCCCAAACCTTATTTTCTTGTCCCCACCTAACCCCTCTCATCCCCAGCATTATACAATCCTTCGAGTATGAAATGGTAGACAACCCCTTTATCTCATTATATAAAGTACTAAATTCCATTTATTAGCGGTTTTAATAGATATTTGGAACAGCTTCAAAATATATTCCCATATTTTGGCTAACACTACTCCAGAGTGCCTATAATTTCTGAGAAGCACCCAATCTTGAAAAGCCACATATTGGAAAGTGTTCACGGTTAAGCCCTAATAAAGATTTACAAGTACTCAGCTCCTGAAGACTGGGCTTCTGAACATATAGGTCTTAACTAATCAAGTTGATCCCAATTTTCCTCCTACTGCAGATAATATTTTCCAGAGATGGCCACAATAATATCTCCTAACCAACACGCTCTTCTTTGAAGTGACATTCTCTTCCATTGCGAGACAGTGGTCTGTTTCCTCCCCACGCCATGAATTGGGAAGGCCCATTAACTATAGTGGAAGTGGCACTATGTAACTTCAGTAGCTAAGTCATCTATATTAGTTTCATATTGCTGCTGTAACAAATTGACCCCAAAATTAGTGGTTTAAAACATCACAAATTTATTATCTAAAAATTCTGGAGGTGAGAAGTCTAAAATGCATCTTATGGGGCTGAAATCAAGGTGTTGGCAGGGCTGCATTCTTTCTGGAGGCTCCCGGGACAAATCAGTTTCCTTGTCTTTCTCAGATTCTGGTGGTCACCTGCATTCCTTGGTCCATTGCCCCTTCCTCCCTCTTCAAAGCATATCACTCAAATCTCTGCTTCCACTGTCACATCTTTTCTGATTCTGACCCTCCTGCTTCCTTCTTATAGGGACTCGTTTGATTACCCTGGACCCACATAGATCATCAAGTATAATCCCCCAATCTCAAAGTCTTTAATTTAGTAACATCTGCAAAGTCCCTTTTGCCATGTAAAGTAACCTATTAACAGGTTCCAGAGATTAGGATGTGGGCATATGTGGTGGAGTCATTAGCTTGTCTACCATATTCATCAAAGATGATACAGTGTCTCCCTCGTGTTCTTGGATACTCATTCTTGGAAGCCATTCACCTTCAGTTGATTCCCATCCTTGGAGTTACCTGCCCCAGGTGTGAAGCAGCAATGAATGGCCTGGGCTGAACCCTACCCAAATTACAGATTTGTGGACAAAATAGATGTTGCCATTTAAGCCACAAGGTTTTAGAGTGAGTTGTTACCAGACTACCTTCTATTTAATTCCCTTTACTACTTATCTTAGACTCAATGTTCCATCACTCTACCCTCTATCTTTCCATTCTTTTTCCTCTCACCTCCCTATTAAATTCAACACTTCACAGATTCAAATGTCTGTATCTTATGCTTTTGTACCCAGGCCGTCAAGCACTACTAAAGAAAATCGTCTAATTTCAGAGTTGGTGGCCATGGCAAGGTCCTGCTTTCTACCTTAACTAGGCTCTTAATGTCATCTAACATTATTGTTTCTTTTTCTTTCCCATTTTGAATTTTTCTCAAACCTCAGACTTTACCACCTCCCCTCAGCAGATGATAGCAACTTCTACTTCACAAAGAAAATTAAAATAACAATGGTGGAATTTCCTAAAAATGTAGATTATTCAACAAATGATTTTGAGATAACTGGCTTTCCGCATGTTGGAAAGAAGTTGCATCTTTTACCTCACTCTCGAACCAAAAATAAACTCCAGATTTAAATTAAAAAAAAAAAAAACAACGATATACATATATCCACTCTCTTTTAGATTCTTTTCCCATATAGATCATCACAGTGTATTGAGAAGAGTTCCCTGTGCTATACAGTAGGTCCTTGTTAGTTATCTATTTGATATATATCATATTTGATATGACTGGATTTGTCAATCCCAGTCTCCCAATTTATCCCTCTTCACCCTGCTGTGCTTCCCCACCCCCACCCCCACGCCCCCCACCCCCCGGCAACCATAAGTTTGTTTTCTACATCTGTGACTCTATTTCTGTTTTGCTGTACAGCAGAAACTAACAAAACATTGTAAGTCAACTATACTCTAATAAAAATTTTTTTTAATTAAAAAAACTAGAAAACTATTACAGGATAATGTGAGAGAATGTCTTTATAATTTCAAAAGGGAGAGGCTTTCTAAAGAAGATTATGAAGCCAGAAAAGATAGCTGTGATTTCTTAAAAAGTAAAAGAATCTGGATGTAGAAAAATTCCATAATAAAATGACAAACACAAAGTCATGCAATGCAAATTTCCTCTGATTAGAGGCTTTTTTAAATCAATAAGTAAACCAGATCCATACAGATGTAACTTAAAAGAAGAAATGCAAATGTTCTTCATTTTTGAGAAGATAATCTTACTCATCATACAAGTTATGCAAAGTAAGATGAAATGTTAATCTTTCCATATCAGATTAACATTGATCAAAACTTTGATGACACACTAAGGTGAAGGTAGGAGGAAATGGCATATCATACAACTTAATCATAAAAATCATCGTTTTTTAAAATTAACTGATTTATTCATTTATTTTTGGCTGCATTGGGTCTTTGCTGCTTCGTGTGGGCTTTCTCTAGTTGTGATGAGTGGGGGCTACTCTTCGTTGTGGTGCGTGGGCTTCTCATTGCAGTGGCTTCTCTTGTTGTGGAGCATGGGCTCTAGGCTCGAGGGCTTCAGTAGTTGTGGCACACAGGCTCTAGAGTGTAGGCTCAGTAGTTGTGGTGCACAGGCTTAGTTGCTTCATGGCATGTGGGATCTTCCCGGACCAGGGCTCGAACCCATGACTCCTGCATTGGCAGGTGGATTCTTAACCACTGCGCCACCAAGGAAGTCCCCATAAAAATCATCTTGACAGTATCTGTTAAAGTCAAAAATCATGTGCTCTTTGATCCAGAAATTCCTCTTCTAGGACTTAATCTTTCAGATATCCATACAAATATGGATAGAATTCAGTATAAGAATATTCTCTACAAAACTGTTTGGTAGCAAAAGACAATGTAGTCCTTGATTAACTAAGTGCCTGATTAAGTACGTGCTTGATTAGCTAAGTACTTAGTGATCTAGCCAGGAGTCTCTAACCTTGTCCAGGTCAGGTCAGGAGGTGAGTGCTAAGGTAGAACCTCAAGAATTAGTAGGAGTGAGTCAGATGAAGGGGGCTGGGGATATAAGGATTCAGTGCAAATGTAAATTACATGAAATGGGAAGGTAGGAGAGTTTGGCATATTTGAGAAACTGAACATTCAGTATCACCAGCAGAAAAGTGGTGAGGAGTTAAACTGCAAGGGTAAGTAGATCTGATTGTGTGAATCATAAAGAGCAAAACATGCAATAAGAGTTTGATCTTTAACCTGTGGACAATGGTGAGCCATTAAAGGGTATTAGAGCAGCAACAGGTATGTGTTTCAGAACATCACTCTGACTGCTGAGTAGGAAATTAATTGAATGGGAATAAACCTGAAGTCAGACTATTCATCCAATACTATTTATGAATACCTCGTATATAGTTAGACACTGTCTAGTTGCTTAAAAAAAAAAAAACAATACTCCATGTAAGGGTAAAATGTGGCCTCTGGCCTGAGGAAGAATTCAAGGCTTTCTGGCTTGGGAAGTTGGAGGAAAGACCATACTATTCCTTGAGATAAAGAACTTGGGTTAAAAAAGCACATTTGCATAGGCAAGTTGACACTTCCGGTTTGATACACACTGAATTTGAGGAAGTGGAGATGTCAGGTAGAATCTTGCATACATACGCCCTCAGGAAAAGGCTCTGAGCTAGAGACACACATCTGGAAATGATGACTGTGCCGATGGTAATTGATCTTTAGGATCAGTGAGATCTGCCCGAATGTTAGAGTCATTTAGCAACTATCAAGATTTTTTAAATAACCACTGTGCTAGAGGCTATAGAAAGAACCAAGGCAATTCCTGTCTTCAGAGTTTACAGTATAGCTAGAAAGACAATCAGTCATCCTTATAAATGTAACATTACAAAGTCATTTAACTACTCTGAAGAAAAAGGAGCGCAGCTTTAATAGTGTTATGGGGATGAAGGTACAGATGATAATAAATGACCAGCAAGAGTTAACACCAGCTACGTGAGTGAGTGGCCAATGAGGTTAGCTTTCCATAAAGTTGCTAAGTAGTAGTAGTTAGTAGTAGTAGTAGTAGTAATAGTCCTGGCTTTCTGCAAAAGAAGAGGGAGAGATTTTAGATCTTTCAGAATTCAGCTCTGATATGAGTGGACTGCATTCCTGAGGGAGTGTCAGGCTAGAGTGTACTGAGTGGGTGGATGAGGTCTCTTTGGGAGGAATGAGCTAAACTTCGGTCTGTTTATTAAGCCTCCAAACTTTTGCCTCAAGGTTTTTGCCATGCTGCCTGCCAAGGAACATGCAGGACCTGGCCTGTGTGTGTTGGACTGACAGGTAAAAATCCAAGTGATGAGAAGCTTGGGGTGTGTCTAGTTCCAGTCAGGCCCTATCTCTCCATCATAGCCCATAACCGTGAATACCCGTCCATGCTCCACACTAATGACAAGAGGGGATTGTCTGCAGTTTGGGATGCCCTGCCACCTTCCCCACTCTCCCTGGAACCCTTCTACCACATCCTCTCTTCTTGCTGCCATTCATGACTTCTACATGAACACACCACATTGTACAGGGTGGGGCCCAGGAGGGTGGAGGCAGTGTAAAACATAAGGCCCCAGGGTCTAAAGACATTGAGACATCTACTCTCATTACAAAGGTTTTAGTTAGGACTCCAAGTCTAGCTCATTCAATAGTCCTTTAAGTTAGAAGTCATCTGAACCTCAATCACAAATCAAATTTTGTCGACTAGATTTTCTGGAGACTGTTACAACAGAGAGGGTGGCTTCAATACCTTCTGTCTCCAGCTCAGTCACAGTAACGTTTATCCATTCTCCCTGAGCCGGAATTGATTGATCCTCTCCCTCCCCCATTCACTTCACTGTCCCTGTTAGCTCTAGATTCAAGAGAATAACAACAGCAGAAAAAATATTTGCTGTTTCTGTGTACTTTCACTTGAATCATCCTAATTCTCCTCCTGGCTCTACGGATGCTTGCCACCTGGGTAGGAAAAATTAAGGAAGTGCAGTAAGAAATGTAAAAACCATGAAGGTTAGTATTTCAAGATCTTATCCCACCATGCTACACTTCAAAGCTCACGTTGAGGGGTTTCCCTGGTGGCGCAGTTGTTAAGAATCCGCCTGCTAATGCAGGGGACATGGGTTCGGGCCCTGGTCCGGAAAGATCCCACATGCTGTGGAGCAACTGGGCCTGTGCGCTACAGCTGCTGAGCCTGCGCTCTGGAGCCCACGAGCCACAACTGCTGGGATCCACGTGCCTGGATGCCGTGCTCTGCAACAGGGGAGGCCACTGCAATGAAAAGCCCACACACCGCAATGAAGAGTAGCCCCCAGCTCGAGGCAACTGGAGAAAGCCCGTGTGCAGCAACGGGGACCCAACGTAGCCAAAAATAATAAAATAAATTAATTAAATAAATTTAAAAAAATAATCCACTGACATTAGGACATTTAAAAATAAAAAAAGCTCACATTGAGAGAAATGACCAAAGGAAAAAAAAAAATGTAAAATTTGTGAAAGCCAATAAATGTTTATTGACATGCCTAAGCTAGAGATACTTAAAGCCACCTCTGAAAAAGGTACATAGTATGGCTCTTTCTCCTTTGTTAGTTCTCATATACTCTAACCCACTGTAGTTTGGTTTCTGTCCCCAGTCCTCTGTGAAGTCTCCTGCTAATTTCTCCAGTGAATTCTATCTTGCCAAATCCAATGGACACTTCTCTAGTTCCATCTTACTCTAATTCACAACTTCCTCTTTCTTGAAAGCTCTCATTTCTAGACCGCTGAGGCCATTTCCTTGGTTTTCCTTTCACCTGTTTCTTTCCTCACTCCTTTGCTGAACCATCCTGCACTATACTTGTAACTGTTGGGGTGAGTAAGGGATTAACCGTTTCTTCTTTATCCACACTCTCTTCCTACATGAGCTCACTGAATTTCATGAATTCAAACACCATCTTTACCACTTTGCTGCATCCGATGTGATAATTGATTTAGATGAGGAACGTCAATGGAGGCAATTTGGTGAAAGTTGTTAGGTTTCAGGATATTTACAGATTCCAAAGTAGGACCCCAAAGATGACTTACTATTGCAAAGGGTAAAAAAAGTACCACTCTAACAAATGGGAAAACATAAAATCACTAATATTGAGATGATCTTTTGTCATCTAATGTGTTACAATATGGAATACACAGCATCGTCAATCTAATCAAGTCTCAAAAAAAATTCACTTTACAGAAAACACAAAGCTTAGTGGAATATTAAATGACTCCCTGAAGAAAATAATCAGATAATTGGTATCATCATTGGTATCTTCAAAAAGCCAAAGTGACGGAAAAAAAAAGTAGGAATGTCTGCACAAAAACCTGCACACATATGTATATAGCAGATTTATTCATAATTGTCCAAACGTGGAAGCAGCCAAGATATCCTTCTGTAGGTGAATGGATAAATAAACTGTGGTACATCCAGACCTCCAGACAATGGAAGCTCATTCAGCTCTAAAAATTACTAGCTCTCAAACCATGAGGAGACATAGAGCAGGAATCTTTATTTTTAATTAATTAATTAATTAACTTTTTGCTGACTTGGGTCTTTGTTGCTGCACACAGGCTTTCTCGAGTTGCGGCAAGCGGGGGCTACTCTTGGTTGCGGTGCATAGGCTTCTCATTGCAGTGGCTTCTCTTTGTTGTGGAGCATGGGCTCTAGGCATGCGGGCTTCAGTAGTTGTGGCATGCGGGCTCAGTAGTTGTGGCACACGGGCTCAGTTGCTCCACGGCATGTGGAATCTTCACGGACCAGGGCTCAAACCCGTGTCCCCTGCATTGACAGGTGGATTCTTAACCACTGCGCCACCAGAGAAGTCCTAGAGGAGGAATCTTAGATGCATATTTCTAAGTGAAAGAAGCCAATCTGCAAAGACTACGCACTGTATGATTCCAAATATATAACATTCTGGGAAGGGCAAAACTATGGAGGCAGTAAAAGGATCAGTGGTTGCCAGGGGGTGAAGGGTGGGGTGGAATAAATAGGCAGAGCACAAGATCTTTAGGGCAGTGAAAATACCCTGTATGATACCACAGTGATAGATACATGTCATTATACATTTGTCTAAACCCATAGACTGTACAACAGCACAAGTGATCCATAATGTAAATTATGGGATTTGGGTGATTATGATTTGTCAGCATAGATTCATCGGTTGTGACAAATGTACCACTCTGATGGGGGATGTTGATAATGGGGATGCTGTGCATGTGTGAGGGCGGTGGGTATTTGAAAAACCTCTGTAACTTCCCTTCAGTTTTGCTATGAACCTAAAACTGCTCTTAAAAAAAATAAAGGTTTAATTCTTTTAAAAAAGTAGAAGTGTTGATTTAGATGAAAATAAAACTAATAAGATATAATAACCAAACAATATTAGGTAGAAGGTATAATGGTATCCATTAAGCTATTCTTTAAACTTTTCTGTAAGTTTGAAAATTTTTATAATAAAAAGTTTTAAAGGGGACTTCCCTGGTGGTCCAGTGGTTAAGAATCCACCTTCCAATGCAGGAGATGCAGGTTCGATCCTTGGTCAGGGAACTAAGATCGCACATGCCATGGGGCAACTAAGCCTGTGTGTCATAACTAGAGAGAGGCCTGCGTGCCACAACTAGAGAAGAGCCTGTGCGCCACAGCAAAGACCCAATGCAGCCAAAAATAAATAAATAAATATTTTTTAAAAAAGTTTAAAAAGTTTCCCCACATTAGCTAAAAAGTGATAACATATAATTTTAGCTCAGGCCTCTCCTCAAAGTCCTGACTCATGTATCCCTCATTCCTTATCACCCTCAGCTGATGGCATTACCACATACTTCACTGAAAATTGAAGCAGTCAGACAGGGACTTCCTCATCCTTCCTCTATTAAATTTTCCAACATAAATACTTATGTACTCGTATCCACTGCCTTTACTCCTTACAAGGTGCAGCACCTTGTATTATTCTTCAAATACAGTAATTCCAAGGGGAGGATTATACTTCTCACCTCCATTGATGTTAGGCTGGGCCATGAAACTCGCAGTGTACCTCCCTTTAGGAGAACTATACATCCCTGCCCTGGTAAATGTGAGTTGGTCAATGGCCCTGTTTCCAAAAAAGATCACATTCTGTGGTGTTGCAGCTTAGGACTTCAACATATCAACCCATAACACCTCCCACTGGTTAATGGATCATGCCCACTATCATATAAACATGATCTAATATTGGACCTGCTAAAACAAAACAAAACCTAAAACCCAAACTTACAATTCTCCTGGGATCTTCTATCACTCTCCAGCTTCCATGCCTTTACTTAACCCCTTCACAGGAAAAGTATTTGGAAGAATTTTCTACAGTATTGGCATCCATGTCTTTATTTTCCATTCTCTCTCCTCACCCTTCAGTTGAACTTCTGTACCCTCGCTCCACGAACCTGACAATTCCAATGGTCACTTCAGAGAATTTGGCAAGGGTCACTGAATGGTGGTGATGGCTGCACAGCTCTGTCAATCTACTGAAAACCATTAAATTGTACAAACTGTACAATTAAATTGAGTTTTATGGTATGTGAATTATATATAAATAAAGCTATTTAAAAAAAAAATCCTTAAGCAGAGTGCCATCTTAAGTTGCCTAGAAATATGTTACCTCCTAGAATGCAAATTTTCTTGCCAGTACAACATAAAAATAGTCTGACACAAACAAAGGCTAGTTTTGGTCAGGTTTTCATCTTCAACACTAAATATTTTGAATATTTGTTCTTTAAATATACATACTTCAATTTCGCTATTAGCAATCATCAACAGAAATAGACTCTTTCTACACTTTTTCTACTATTCTGCCTTTTCCTGTAGTGATTTCTTTTCACAGTTAAGATGTGCTGTCTCCTCAATCACTGGTGCTTAGAAGAGCAAACCAGTTATCTTTAGCAATAGAATAATGACAAACACATACCTTATTAATTTGGATTGTTTAGAATAAAGTCTACTTTGGGGGAAAAAACAATCAAAAAAGTATTATATTCATGCACTTACACAATTGAGAATTTAGTAAGAATGAAATAAGTTCACCAATAAATTCTGCTTTTTTTTTTTTTTTTTTGCGGTACGCGGGCCTCTCACTGTTGTGGCCTCTCCTGTTGCGGAGCACAGGCTCCGGATGCGCAGGCTCAGCGGCCATGGCTCACGGGCCCAGCCGCTCCGCGGCATGTGGGATCCTCCCAGACCGGGGCACAAACCCGTGTCCCCTGCATCGGCAGGCGGACTCTCAACCACTGCGCCACCAGGGAAGCCCAAATTCTGCTTTTGATATTGATTTTAATCCATTCATTTACTCATTGATTCATATATTCAAAAAATATTTACAAAATATCCATTCTGTGCCAGGTGCTGAGTCTGGAGCAGATACACAGAGGTGAAAAACTTAAGTTTATACTTGAGTGTAAGGAGACAGACATGAAGTAAATGATGGTAATCACACATAAAAAACGCTAAAAAAATAAAGGTGTAAAATGCTGTGAGAAAGGAAAACATGGAGACCTAATTAAGATTGTGTGTGTCTGTCTGTGTGTCTACATGTGTCTGTCTGTATGTCTTTTTGAGGCTAGAGGCTGACAATGTGAGCGGAGTCAAAGGTGGGACAAAGATCATGTATGGTCATGTAGAGCAGAAGTTATTGACAGGTTGTAAGAAAGTAGGAAAACAATCTGATCTATGTCTTAAAAATGTTATTCAGTGGGTGGTGGTGTAGTGCAATGTGCAGAGACGCCAAGAATAAAATCCAAAGTTATCACGTGACCTAAATGGCCCTAACAGACCTCCATCCCCACATGCCCACCCCTCCCCTCTCCGGCTTCACCTCCTACCTCCTACTTCCCTATTTTATTCTTTTCAGCCACACTAGACTTCTTGCAGATGCTTGAGCCCATCAGGCTGCCTAGGCACGTGTTCTGTGCACTTGGTGTTTCCTCTGCCTGGAATGTCCTTTTATTAGATATTCTTGGAGTTACAGAATGGAGGAACCTCCTTTACCTGGCTTTCTGTGGTAACTGTAAAGCAGAGCCCTGGCTGGTTGACCTGTAGGAGAGGGAAGTAAAACTTCTTAAAGTGAAGCCACTGAGATCTTGGATTTAATGTGTTAACGTAGTGTAAACTAGCCTATCTTGACTAGTAAATACAACAGTTAACATAACAGACAAAAATTATTAATTAAAAAATATCTTTAAAGATTTTTCAATCTGTTAGAGAACTTAAAATAGTGTCAATTTCATTTTGTTGACTAATGGTGAGGTTGAGTATTTTGTCACGTGTTTTGGCCATTCAAATTTTGTCATCTTGAATTTCTTTTTTAAAAAAACATATATTCAAGTATAATTGATTTACAATGTTCTGTTAATTTCTGCTCTACAGCAAAGTGATTCAGTTAAACATATATACATTCTTTCTCATATTCTTTTCCATTATGGTTTATCACAGGATAGTGAATATAGTTCCCTGTGCTATACAGCAGGACCTTGTTGTTTACCTATTCTATATACAATAGTTTGCATCTACTAACCCCAAACTCCCAACTGAATTGCTTTTTAATGTCAGTATTCAATTTCTTATTTATTTATTTATGGCTGCATTGGGTTTTCGTTGCTGCGTGCGGGCTTTCTCTAGTTGTGGCGAGCGGGAGCTACTCTTTGTTGCGGTACGCAGGCTTCTCATTGAGGTGGCTTCTCTTGTTGCGGAGCAGGGGCTCTAGGCACGCGGACTCCAAGTAGTTCTGGCTCATGGGCTCTAGAGCTCAGGCTCAGTAGTTGTGGCACACGGGCTTAGCTGCTCTGCGGCATGTGGGATCTTCCCAGACCAGGGCTCAAACCTGTGTCCCCTGCATTGGCAGGCGGATTCTTAACCACTGTGCCACCAGGGAAGTCCAATATTCAATTTCTGTTTATTGGCTTTTTCCCTATTGATTTTCAAAAGTTCCTTATGTAGCATGGCAATTAGCTCTTTGTCTCTCATGCATAACATATATTTTCTCCCAGTCTCTTTTGATTATGTTAATTATCATTATTGTTGTTGTTATGCAGATATTTACAAAAATCTATGTAGTCTATTTTCTTGATATTTTCACTTTTGGTTTCTGAATTTCATGATATGCTTATAAAAGACTTCCTCACTCTAAGATTATTCTACACATTTTCCTCTAGTACTTTTGTTCCATATTTTGGTTAAACTTTTTTAATCTGTCAAGAACTTATTTTAGTATAAGTGAAGTAGGAATCCAGCCTTATTTTTTTTAAATTAATATTTATTTATTTGGTTGCATTGGGTCTTAGTTGCGCCATGCAAACTCTTAGTTGCGGCATGCATGTAGTATCTAGCTCCTGGACCAGGGATCAAACCTGGGCCCCCTGCGTTGGGAGCTCAGAGTCCTATCCACTGCGCCACCTGGGAAGTCCCCCAGCCTTATTGTTTTTAATGATTCATTTTTAATTTATTATCTTTATCCCCTAATAAATTCCCATATGCATATTTGAGTCTAGCTGAATTAATTAATGTAATAGTGTCTTTCACATAAACCTGGGAGGTTAAGAGGAAGAGTAGGTTTGGGGGCAAGACGAATAATTAATATTAAATTTACTTTCAGTTTCTTGTATCTGTGAGTTTGATATGTCAGTGGAATATCAGGTATAAATGCCTTTTGGGCATCTAGAATGTGGAAACTATGGTTTGGGAGAGAGTATTGGTCAAAGCCATTTGTGTGGACATCAGAGTCACAGAAATGGGAACAACTGGGATGGGGGAAGCAGAGGTAATTTACACAGGGACACAGGAGGCTGTAAAAAGGAAGAAACAGAACTCTTTGTTCTTGTCCTTTGGTATCACGATAACTTAGAGATGGATTTCTCAAACTTGAAATATGTATGCGTACCATGTCAAGGAAAAAATTTTGGTTTTTAAAATCCTAATGAGTTTAGAAATTTAAAAACTGTCCATTTATTTCATCACTTGGTACCAATGCAATGGTTAATACTACCTCAAACTAGTATCCTGGAAGTTGTTGCCTGTGTCTAAGGTTGTGACCCAAATGGTCCAAAATATGACTGTATTATTGTTTTTAAATTGAGGTATAAACTACAAACAGCAATACAGACAGTGAGATAAACAGGTCTTAATTGATATAGTTCGATGAGTTCTGATAAATATATATACTCATGTTACCCACACCCCTATCAGGATATAAATCATCTCCATAACCTCAGAAAGTTCATTTATGGCTGCAACAGTCAATCCCTACCTTTCCCTAAGGCAAGATAATTTCTTTCACCATAGGTTAGTTTCATCTGTTTTAGAATTTCACCTAAATCAAACTATACTGTTTTGTGTCTGGTTTCCCACATAGTATAATGATTTTGAGATTCTTTTGTCAACAAAAATTCATTTAACAGTCAACTTAAGGAATAAAAGGGAATTTTATTTGAGCCAAACTGAGGATTATAACCTGGGAGACAGATTCTCATAAAGCTCTGAGAACTGTTCCTCCAGTTAGAAGTTGAAAGCACAGTCATATACATTTTTGAGACAAAGACTCGTACATCAAATGACATACTAATGTTTACATAAAGTTCACCAAATGTACATAGTCCACGTAAGCACATACAAAGTGAGCAGTAAGTCACTAGACCCCTTACAGAGCTGGGAGGGAACTTTATTCTTCTAAAAAGTCACATTGCTAGCATCAGAAGAAAGGAAAAATAATATTGATCTTTACAGTCGAGCAAGCACTCCCATCTTTGATGAGCTCTGGTTAATGTGTAACGCAGATAGATGCACAGTGCATATTCGGGAGGGAGGAAGGAGGCCGAAGTGGACACACAGAGAGAATTTTATGTTTAACTTTTCTTGTCTTGCCTTAAAATATAAAATTTTATTTCATTACATTCATATAGTTCATTACTTCGCATAGTTGAGTAATATTCCATGGTATGGTTCTACCACAGTTTGTCTATCCATTCATCTATTCATGGATGTTTGGGTTGTTTCCAGTTTTAGGTTATTTTGTTTTGTTTTATTTTGGCCACATTCAGTATCTTAGTTCCCCAACCAGGGACTGAAACTGAAGCCCCCTGCAGGGGAAGGGTGTAGTCCTAACCACTGGACGGCCAGGGAATTCCCTAAGTTATTTTGAATTAATCTGCTGTGAATATTCTTGTGCGAGACTTTGTGAATATATGCTTTCATTTCTCTTGGGTAAGCACCTAGAAGTGGAATTTTGGGTCATGGGGTAGGTGTATATTTGACTTTATAATAAACTGCCAAACAGTTTTCTAAAGTGAAACTAACAATGAATCCCACTAACAATGAATGGCATTCTAATTGCTTAAAATGCTTGTTAGCATATAATGTTATCAGTCTTTATTTTAGCCATTCTGTTAGGTATGTATCTCAGTGTGATTTTAATGTTCATTTCCCTGATTTTGAGCATCTTTTTATGCGATTATTGGCCATGATGTCTTTACTTTGTCAAGTGTCTGTTCAAAACATGTCCATTTTAGAAATGATTTTTTAAAAACTATTGAGTTGTAGGAGTTTTTTAAGTATTCTGAATATGTCCTTTTCAGATATATGTATCAAGATTATTTTTCCCAGTCTGTTTTATTTTTCTTAATATTGTCTTTTGATGAACAGAAGTTTTAAATTTTGATGAATTTTAATTTATCAATTAAAAAAATTGTATATTCTTCATCACTTACAGACCCTCTATATGCCTCATACAGTTTACCACATGCTGTGTACTCTGAGTAGAATATAAAGAGTTAAGTGACTTTTTTTAAAGCTCTATCTGAATGGCAAGTTTTTGTTGGTTGTTCTTAAATTGTTACAGAGCCTTAATCCAGAAGAGTGGTTCAAAATTTAACTGAGCATATTCATCACCCTTGAAATTGTTAAAAATCGGATTGCTGGGCTCCACTTGATTGTGTTTCATGGGTTCTCTGGTGTTGGCAGGTCTGGGAATCACTGATCTAGTAGTCCTTAAAGCTCGGCCAAACTTAAGGCTACTCCACCTACCATTTCCTCAAACAGAGGGCAGGACACTGTTCATGGAAATAACCTGTTGCGTTTTAATTTCCACATATTGTTACCACCAGTGCCTTTTACCGTCCTTTGAAATAGTTAATTAGAAAGCACTGGTTGGGAAAGCACTGGCGAACTTTACCAAACGGATTCTATTGTAACAAGGCATAACTCAATAAAATATTTCAGAACAGAAATCAGTTGCATAGTCTGTGTGCTTTCCAACTGCTGGCTCTTGCTTTTCTTTTGCAAGAGAAAACTGCAACAAGTTTTCACAGGAAGTTTTTGTTGTTACATCTTTATTTCTTAAAAAAAAAAAAGTTGGTTTTCCTAATGGTTTTGATAATGGACCTTCATTTGGCTGGCAATAAAACATGAAACTTCTCATTGGGTATTTTCAAGATTGCCACGGGGAATCAGCTGCCAGTTTACTGCAGTGTGGAAAACTGCACGAGATTCTGGGATTGGACTCAAAATGCTAATTTCAAAGGTCGAGTGAAGCTGTGGCTCACGTTTTCGCGTGCCTGCGCTCTCTGCAGGCAGAACAAAGACCCAGCCCGAGGAGGCAGAGGCAGAGACCCATCTTAAATCTTTTTCCTGAGATAATTTTGGAATCATGCCTGAAATGCCGGAGAACATGGAACAGGTAAGAGTTAGCTATTCAAGAAAAGAAGCATTCTGGAGTTAAGAGTTTCTTTAAAAGAATCCCAATGAATGTCTGGTAAAAGCTGAAAGGGTGTGTAAAAAAACAAATAAGTGTCATTCATTTCTTTAAAATGTGTAACTTTGGGACTTGCAATAATAAAGCAACTTTAATTATTGACGCTGAATGGAGAGCTCAACTAAGTCTCAATTGACAAAAATAAAATCCAAAACAGAACAGCAGTTTCATTTATCAGATTAAATGCAGTGATGTAGGTGAAGGTTCTATATAAATAACGATTTTTATCTATAGTTGTGTGCTCCAGCCTTTCTTTGTCTTGGCATGAAATGAATCTGCTAACCTAACTTTTATCTCCAGATTGCTGTCGTTAAATTTATAGACTTAGCCACCACAGGAACTTGGATATTGTCTGTATAACAGTGGCGTTTTTATTCACAAAGAAACTTCCATTTTTAAAAAGAATGATTAAAACCCATACACGAACATGTGCCCCTGGAACCATACCCACGTTTTATCTGGCAAACATGAAACCAGATCCTCAAACGCAGGCAAGTAAAGTCTATTTGTTCCTCACTCTAGATAAAGCTGCTCTGAGACCCAAAATGCTAATTGCATATGCATGACCTTAAACCGTTTTCGCGTTGAACACATTTTTTTTTTTTCCTGGAAAGATCAGACTGCATCACACGTTGCAACTAGAAACTTCACAAAAATTCCCGCTTCTTAAAGAGAGGAGGATCAAGAGGATCTTGAAACCGCTCCCCCAAAACCCACCCACACATTTTCTTTGTTGTTTGCAGATTATGCATGGTTTAGTGTTTGGGGCATTCCTCTCAAGGACTCTAAGTAATGCTAAATTGATTAACAGCCTGGATTAAAACAAAAATTGAAAAGTGGGGGGCCTCAGGCTGTCTTCTGTTACTGTTCTAAAGAAACTTTATGCTTATGCAAATAAGGAAATGAGTTCTTGTTGGGGGTTGGGTAGGAAGGAAAGTCACGGGACTCAGATGGGGAAAAAAATTTTAAAGGCTGCTTAGCGTTGAGCTCTAAGATTAAACCAAAAAAAGGTTTATGAAAATAATGTCGTTTTAGAAAATCCAAACAGTAATCACGTTTGCGGGCGACTTCTAAGGTCTTGGTATCCTGTATGCCTGGACAAGAACGCTGAAGACCGTTCGGTGGAAAGTTGGCGAAACCTATGTGGTCCATGCTCTGGTTCCCCCCCACCCCCCGAGTAAATTTCATAAGCATCTCGGCTGGCGGGGGGCTTTTCGGGTTTGAACTGGAAGAGAAATCAGTTGCAATTAAGTGCTAGGTCAGACTCAACGCTTAGAGCTGTCTTTGTTACTTTAAAAAAGCGCGATCCAGGTGGTAGAAGGTTCAGTATTACTGTATTCCCCTGGTTCCTTTAATTTTCCTTGGTAGCGGAGGTTCGGCTCGTGTAGCCCGACGCTGCAGCCTGTAAGGCGGTGCTTCTCAAGGGCTGATCTGGACTCCCGTTAAATCTACCAGAAGTCCCAGGCTCTACTACCACACCTCATTCTGCAATTACTGGTAAAGTCCGAGAATCTGCGTTTGGAAGAGGTACCCAAATAATTCATCCCCCAGCCTCCCACATCTTTTTATTTTTAACTAGTCAAAATTAGTTTGAGATCTTTGGAATTTCACACGTACTACTTTTTAGCATCCCGGAAAGACAAATGGGTTCTTGGGGTGTTAATGACTCAGATACCAACACTTTTATTTTTATTCCAGTGTCTTTCTAAATCTCTCAAACACTCTTAATGCTCTAGAGACACAGGTCCATTGTGCTTCCTCCCCTCCCCCTCACCCCCCCCGCCTCCCCCCTCCCACCATGACTTTAAAATATTTTATCCCACTTTATGTATTACGTGCCCAGTAGATTCTTATGCAGTAGATTCTTATGCACTGCTCAAGTCTAGTCGATCCAATTCAATCCTTACCTAGTCTAGAAGGAAAAACACACAAAATAAACAACTCGTCCTTCCCCCCACCCCCACCCCCGCCCCCGCCCCCGGCCCCAAAACAAAACTCGCATTCCTTGCTTAAGACCAGGGCCTTTGTTTCCCTTTAAGAGTTGGCGCGTGGGCTGGGAGCGTCCCGAGCGCGCCAGTCCCCTTTCTGGGGCGTCGGCGGAGCGTGGCCAATCAAGGGGCGCGGTCTTGGCGGCGGAAGCCGGAAGCGGTGAGCGGGGGCTGGCCCGGACTTAGGGGAGGCGGGCCGAGGGCTTTAGAGCTGCGGACCGCGGCGATCTTGGGCTGGGGGAAGTGGCGGTCGCTGCGGCGGCGGCGCCAACACGGCGGGCATGGTGGGGCGGGAGAAGGAGCTTTCTATTCACTTTGTTCCCGGGAACTGCCGTTTGGTGGAGGTGAGGGAGTCGGCCCGGGTCTTGGGGCGGGGAGGGGAGGTGCGTATCGTAGGAACTGAGTGCGCGGAGGGGACGAGTCTTGCAGCGGGCGCTGGAGTGGTTTTCCAGACGCCTCCTGCCGGAGTCGGAGGCCCTGGGCGGAGAGGGCGGCGCCGCCGAGTTTGTTTACTTCGGTGCACACCCTTCTGTGTTTTCTTTTTCAGCCGCTGTGACGGGAAAAGAGTAGGTCGGGTTTCAGTTTCGACTCTCCTGTCTCCCCTCTCGGGAACGGAGAGGGGTTTTCAGAGCTGTTTCAGTTTTGATTATTTCTAAATTTCTTTTTCATCCTTTGTTCGTATCCTTTGGTCTTAACTGTTCGTATCTCTAAGAAAGAAGGGGCCAGGTGGCTTTTCAGAAATAATAACAGGTTTGGAGTTGAAAAGTTACTGAACTCGTCACTGTGTTATACACTTTACATGCATTATTTACTTTGGTTCTCATATTTATGACATACTCGTTTTGTTCCATTTTACAGATAAGAAAATTGAGGCTTAGAGGGCGAGTCCTTGGCCCAAGTTCATTCAGTAAGATTGCAGCCGGGATTCAAATACAGATCTATTTGAACCACTACGGAGGTTGCATAAACGAAAGCTACTACTGTGTTTGGAGAGCCTCCATTCTCTCCTGTTTAATTCCAGGCCCCCCAGCATTCATCAGTCCACAGAGTGTATCTAGCACTGGGGATAGGAAGATGTTAATGCCCAGACCAACATATCTTAAGGATATAAGAGAGGACGTAGGTGATGGCTATTTTGATTATGCAGAATTCTTACGCCTTCAAAATATAGCAGATTTAGTGTTTCAAATCGTTTTGGTATTTGGGGGGTAAGGTTAGAATAATGGGCAGTTTAAACCTGTCTTTTGTTCCTGTGTACCCCAAACAATGCTGAGTACTGTAATGTTACATATTGTTTGTTTATGTCAGTGTATATGCGCACATGTATGTATATACAGCTTAATCAGTTTTCACAGTAGGAGTTCAGTAGACTAATGAAAATGGATTTTCCTTCAGTAAAATTGCACAACCAAAAGCTTGGCACATATTTGCTGCTCTCAAAACCGGAATTAAAACTTGCTCGTGTCTTATAGTTTATGTCTGAGAAATAGACTGTAGTGGTTCCTGTTAGTAATACTGGCTGTGGGGTACAATAGGATGCCAGTAGGAGTTAGACAAGTGTCACCTAGGTATCTAAAGTTCTTTAAAGTCCAGGAGTATCTCCTCATAGATCTGCCTCAAGGGGAATGTTGTAAGAATCATATAAATCAGTGTGAAGCTTTGCCAAATTGAAGAGGTTCTAAAAATAGCAAAGTATAATTACATTTACCACTAACATTTAAGAAGATCCCTCTTTAGACACTTGTTTTGTTTCACTCTTGACTTTTTCTAAGACATTTTTTAGTAGAAGTTAATCCAAGTGTGCTCAAGTAGAAACCTCTGTTCCAGAGTACTGTTTAGACCATTTTGAAAGAGCCATTTATCTTCCATTACCTGTACAATTTGGTATTATTTGATTTGATGGCGTAATAAGAGCTACAGCTCTTCGTTTATTTATATGCGTTTACTTTTTCAAGTTTTTTTTTGGGGGGGGGAGGTGTCTGTAAATCTGGTCACCTGAAGTTACTGAATTCTGTACATCTAAGAGTTTATAGGATAAGAGGCACATATGTTCAGGGCAACTTAAAGTGATGTTTAATATTCCTGACCCATAAGAATAAAAATTGCGAAACAGACTTTTCAGGCAGACAGAGTATCTTCAACTCTTAATAATTCTTTGGGTTAACAAGACAGCTTTTTGTTCCTCTATTCAGAGTTCCTTGAAGTGTTTGGACATTCCTGTGTTTTGCAGAACTAAAGTAATTTACAGAGTAATGGTCCAAAATAATTTTTAGAGGACTATTTCTCCTCTTTTAAAAAGAAAAAAATCAAAATAGTGTGCTTTAAGAAGCTTCAGGTAGAGTCAAATATAGAAGAGATAGTTTTGTTTGGCCTCTTTTAATTTCAGAGTGATGCGTATTTTATTTGCTAACCATCAATAAACTTGCAGTCCAAATGAAAACATCTTGTTGGGCTCGTATACTGGTGACAAAAGGTGCTCATTGAGTCTCTAGAGAGAACTATATGAAAAGAGGATAAGTTACTTTAAGTAAATGAACCTTCTTTCACTCTATTCAGATCCCTCTGTGGTAAGGATAATATGGAATTGTAGGACTGTAAAGCTGGAAGAGCCTTAGGCATCTTTTCCAAATGCCTCATTTCACCAGTGAGGAGTTAGATCAATAGAGATGGAGTAACTTCTCAATGCCACAGAGTGTGGGAGTTAGATCAATAGAGATGGAGTAACTTCTCAATGCCACAGAGTGTGGTTAATCATCATGAAACCGAGTATAAGTTCAAAGGATTGAGACAAAACTCAGTATGTATTTTGCTGGATGATAGAAGCAAAAGGGCCCAAGTTCTGTTTCCAACCTTTTCCCTTTTACTCTGGGCAAGACCTTTAACATCTGTAGATAAGGTTCCTCACTTCGGAAGTGATATCTGCCCTGCCTGTCTAATAGGACTCCTCCTGTGGTCAAAAGGTATGATGTAGGTTTATATAACACATGATAGTTTTCAAATATAAGATTGTGCAGAATCATTTGTTTCAGAAAATGCTTGTACTTTAGATCTCTGATTTTTTTTTTTTTTTTTTTTTTTTTGCGGTACGCGGGCCTCTCACTGTTGTGGCCTCTCCCGTTGCGGAGCACAGGCTCGGGACGCGCAAGCCCAGCGGCCATGGCTCACGGGCCCAGCCGCTTCGCGGCATGTGGGATCTTCCTGGACCGGGGCACGAACCCGTGTCCTCTGCATTGGCAGGCGGACTCTCAACCACTGCGCCACCAGGGAAGCCCGATCTCTGCTCTTTTAACGTAGAAAATTCTTGAGCATTGACATCTGACCACTAGGTAACACGGACAGTTTCATATTTTCTTCCAGGGACCTTACATATTATCCCAGGGTATAAGGATGTAAGGTTGTATTTTTCCATGCAACCCCCATCCTTTTTTAAAGTTAAGTGGTATTATATTCCCTAAAGAGCATTGCTGTGCTTGTAACTTAATACTGTATTTCATCAAATCTAAGATGCTCTCAATTATAAGATTATCTGGGCTCTTATTTTAAGATGCACTAAAAAGCAAAAAACACTGCCAAACCATCTTTATTTCATTCATTTAACAGAGATGATAAATGAGGAAAAAATGTGCTTCACAGAATCAGTGAAGTACCTAGAGATCTTATTTTACTGTTTAAGAATTTTGTGGTTACTGCAAGCATGATGCTTGTTCTTTAACTACTTCTTCTAGTTTTCCTTTTTAAGGGGGAAAATGGGGAAGATGTTGTCGCTGCTAGAAAGGCAGATGGCAGTTTTTTGACTTCTTTGATTAAGAGCTATCTTTAGGAAGGTCTTGGACTTTCCTGGAGTTCTCAAAATTCAGTTTCCAAATCACCAGCATCAGCACCTGGAAACTTGTTACAAAGGCAAATTACGAGGCCTCATTCCAAATGTACTTGATCTGAAAGCCTTCCAGTCGATTCCTGTCCTCAGCGAATAAAGCCTCTGAACCACTGATCTAAGAACTCTTGTCTATTCCTTTCCTTCTTTAGAGTGAAGTGAGAAACTTAGAAGAAACCATATCATAGCTCTGTTATAGTATTTTCCCAGGGATCTTTATCCTGTGTAAATTGTTTTCTGATCGTATCCCTACTAGACTTGACATGTTTTAACCTCTTTACAATTAGAATCTTTGTAGAGTTGTTTTCTTGCCAGAAATTCAAAGAAAATATTTTGCTGGCTGAAATCCTTGTTTTTATAGATCATTTGGCTTAGAGGCAAGTTTTGCAACAGAGAGCATAGATGAATTTTTCTCTAACTTCTAAAATGTCTTGAAATTGGTTGAACTAAGGAAAAAATATCTTTAAGAACTACCTTTGTACTGTCTCTGTCAGCCCCTTCATTTCAGGTTTTTCATATGATAGAAATACTTGATTTGGGTGGCCTTTTTTAAAAAAATGTATAGTCTTCTAAGTTAGCTGAATTGAGGGCTAGGAAAAAAAAAGTCTTTTTGTGTGCACAAAAAAGGTTATTGCGTGCATATTTAAGATTTTTGACAGCTCAGAATTAGGTGACTATAACAACATTTGAAATTTAAAAGGACTCAAGTTGATAAAATTTAATAAAACTTTTTGTTGTTTTTTAATAGTAAATGTTGACTTAATTCAAGAGTCTGAGGAAATTCGGTGTTACCTATCTTGGGAAGAAGAGAAAGTTCTATGTAAACATAGAACTTAAATTGTTTCTTAAATAGTAGTTCCTTTTTAATTTCAGTGTGTGAGGAATTTTTCCTTTCACAATAGCAGCACAGACCAGTTCCTCTATCTTTGTTTATTTGTTTTAACTGGTCTAAATAGGTAAATTAAGAGTTAATGCAGGAATATGGATGGTGGTGGTGGTATGAATTGGGAGATTGGGATTGACATATATACACTAACATGTATAAAATGGGTAACTAATAAGAACATGCTGTATAAAAAATAAAGTTTAAAAAAAGAATTTTATATGATGTGGAATCTAAAAAAATGATACAAATGAAAGTATTTACAAAAAAAAAGAAGAGTTAATGCAGGAATATATTTACCAGTTTGGTTAAACTTAGAAAGAATGTTAGTGCTATAAGGACCAAATTTTTCTTCTACATAAATTCCTGTGAAATGTGAATTCTCTAATTTAGACCTATCACAGTATGATAAAGTCAATGAGATTTGAAAAAAAACCTTGAGATTAAAAACTGAAGACCAGACATGTCAATTTGGAAACATATCAGCAGAACATAGCCCCAGTATTTAATCGGGCCATAAAATAAGTAAGCTTAGAACTCACTGCATTTTTATAAACGGAAGAACGTCATTGCTGTTTTTTACTAATTTGGACATCACTGATTGTAAAAATAAGCTTTTCCATTATTACCACAGGAAATCTAAATCTATTTGACTAGGTGGTTCCTTGCAGTATCATCTTAGGTTCTTTTTCTTGCGTAAGATTATTAAAACTTTTTAAAAATAAATTTATTTTATTTTTTATTTTTGGCTGCATTGGGTCATCGTTGCTGCACGCGGGCTTTCTCTAGCTGCGGTGAGCGGGGGCTGCTCTCCGTTGCAGTGCGCGGGCTTCTCATTGCAGTGGCTTCTCTTGTTGCGGAGCACGGGCTCTAGGTGCACAGGCTTCAGTAGTTGTGGCTCTCGGGTTCTAGAGTGCAGGCTCAGTAGTTGTGGCGCACGAGCTTAGTTGCTCCCTGGCAAAACTTTTTCTTAAGTGACACACTTACCCATGCATTTTGATTAATCTTTGTTCTAACTTAAGAATTGGCTTATAGATTGGGCAAGGAAGCATACAATTAAGACTTGAAGTATTTAGTGAATGAAAATGGTGGCTGATTTCGTTGAGAGACTATTTTCGAATTAAACAATCCTTTTCCACCCCCTTCACGTTTAGGAGGAAGTTAACATCCCCAATAGGCGGGTTCTGATTACTGGTGCCACTGGGCTTCTTGGCAGAGCTGTTTACAAAGAATTTCAACAGAATAATTGGCATGCCGTTGGCTGTGGTTTTAGAAGAGCAAGACCAAAATTTGAGCAGGTTAATCTCTTGGATTCTAATGCAGTTCATCACATCATTTATGATTTTCAGGTATGGTTTATTTGAACACGTAAGTTAACTATTAATAATTGTCTGGATGACTTGAAAAATGCTCTTGTTCTCAAGGAAGTTATTGTACTTAATGCTCTAACATATTAAGCAACAATAATATATACTGCACTTTTTTTGGCATGGATAAGAATATGTCATCCTTATAAAAGATTAGGTTGAGACATAGGTTGACAAAAGGCAGAAGATGAAGCATTTTGTAAAATGCTTATGTTTGTGAAGTATTCTTCTAAGTACTACTTTCTATGCAAATCCTTTCTTAATATTATCTGTAAACCTTACAACACTGCAAAATATTCTCATTTGCATTTTAGAGATCACAAAGGCAAGAGTGGTTAAACCACTTGTTGGCGATGGTCACAGAAGACTTAACAGAAAAATTTAGATTCTGTTACACCTCTGATCAAATCAGAAGTTCAGATTCTTTCTAAAAATATGATCCAAGGAAAACCTTCATCAGAATCACTTGGGAAACTTGTTCTTAGGTTTCACTCTCAGAGATTTTCATTCAATAAGTGTGTGGTGGGGCCTGGGATCTACATTTTAAGAACCATCCCAGCTTATGCACACTTAAGTTTGAAAACAGCTCTCAGATCATGTTTCCTCAAGCAGTTGCTGAGAAGGAGGAAGTTGGGTGAGTGGGTACACGAGCCCTGCATGTCACTGATCTTCCCAAATCTTAGCTCTTACTCAGCTCCTCTGGGAAGTAGGTGCCCCTTCTCTACAAAGGACCCTCTGCATTCCTCTGTCCTGATATAGGTCATATGATATTGAAACAGTCTCTTTACATATCTGTCTTTTGCATTAGATTGTGAAATCCTTGCTTCTCGCAGGGTGCTTTAGCGTATAGGTGGCATACTTAAATGCTCAACTGGGAATACAAGTTTTATGGATGGTTAATCTTTAAATGACTGGTTTAAGAGATTGGAATTTATGAATTTAATTTGCAATTGATATTCCTCTCCCTTTACCATAGACTTATTAAGTATTTAGATCATGTTAATTCCATAAATGATCGCTCTTTTCTCCCACCCAGATTAGGGGGATGAAGCTTCTTTTGATTTAAAAGCATGGTTGTCAACAAGAGTTGTGTCTGATTTTGCCTGGGGATTGCTAAATTGCTCTTTGCCTTTCAGGAAGTTTGAACGTTGAAACAGGGAAATGTGACAAAACTACATTAAAAATTACAATGATTCTTTAGTTGAAGGAATGTCGATTTAATAAACATTTTCTATGAATTAATTTACTGTTGGAAGGCTACAGTTCTTTTGTTTTATTCCTTTTTGGGTTAAAAACACATCAATGCTGAACTCCCAGCCCCACGTCATAGTACATTGTGCAGCAGAGAGAAGGCCAGATGTTGTCGAAAATCAGCCGGATGCTGCTTCTCAACTTAATGTGGATGCTTCTGGGAACTTAGCAAAGGAAGCAGGTAATGATGTCTTTATAAAATCTTCATAAAATATTGAGTGATCGCTGAGTTTGTAAAGATTAAACTTTTTAGACGGTTTATAAAAGATTTGTTATATATATGATGAATAAGCTGTTACAAATTCCAGTAAACAGTAATGTCATATAGTAATTTAATAGATTCTTTTCTTTCTTTTTTTTTTGTAGCTGCAGTTGGAGCATTTCTAATCTACATTAGCTCCGATTATGTTTTTGATGGAACAAACCCACCTTATAGAGAGGAAGACATACCAAGTCCCCTAAATCTATATGGCAAAACAAAATTAGAAGGAGAAAGGGCTGTCCTGGAGAACAATTTAGGTAAGACACATCTCTTTAGCCCTGTACGTGACTGCTTTTGAGGATTTCTTTTTGTTTATGATGTATATATATGTTTCTAATTAAAAAAAATTAGTCAAGGAACATAAATCACTGGAGAAAAACTAGGGAATGCAGTTAATAAAAAAGAATAATAAGAATTCTCGAAATCCTGAAGAATTTATGAATCCTTCCAGACTTTTTCCAGTGTCAGTGGGTACAGGAATATCGTTAAAGAAAACAAATCATACAGTACAAATTTTTGTAATCTTTCAAAAAACGGGTCAATATCATTTTTCTTGGATTGTGGTATTCTGTTATTTGTATGGTTTTTCTTTTTTCCTGTGTGTTTGTGTATATATACGCAAACATAAATGTACTGATTATAAAAAGTATACCCTCCTTGAAAAAGTTTTTAAAAACATTTAAAATTGTAAAGAGTTCTCTCAATACTCCCTCAGAGAGAGAAGCACCAACTGTGCTTATGTATGGAAGTATTTTTTTGAATTTTTAAACTTGTGTGCACGTTGTTCTGTAACCTGGTTTTTCTCCCCCCATGTACATGCATTTCAGTTCTTAAGGAGCCATCTCTGGAATATCTTTTTCATATCAGTAGCTGCATAATATTTGACTTAATGATCCCCTGCACTAAAACTCCTGCCTCAGACTGTACTACATCCCTGAGAAGCATCCCCTAGTATATATACATACTAACACATTTGGGTTTTTTTTGTGTGTGTTATAAATTATCCTTCGGAAATCATCCTTGAATATATTATCAATATATAGCTGACCCTTGGACAGTGCAGGGATTAGGGTTGCCAATCCCTGCATAGTGGGAAATCTATTTACTCCTCAAAGACTTACTCACAGCCTACTATTGACTGAAGCCTTACTAAAACATAAACAATCGATTTACACATATTTTGTGTGTTATATGTATTTTTTTTAAATATAATTGCCAGGACAGTCACGTCTTTAACCTTTCCTTTCTTCTCTCTCTCTCTCTCTCTCTCTTTCTTGGCTGTGTTGGGTCTTCGTTGCTGCATGCGGGCTGTCTCTAGTTGCGGTGAGCAGGGGCTACTTTTCGTTGCGGTGCGCAGGCTTATTGCGGTGGCTTCTCTTGTTGCGGAGCACAGGCTCTAGGCGTGTGGGCTTCAGTAGTTGTGGCACATGGGCTCAGTAGTTGTGGCTTGCGGGCTCTGGAGTGCAGGCTCAGTAGTTATGGTGCGTGGGTTTAGTTGCTCCATGGCATGTGGGATCTTCCTGGACCAGGAATCCAACCTGTGTCCCCTGCACTGGCAGGCGGATTCTTAACAACTGCGCCACCAGGGTACTCCCATTGTTGTCTTATATGATACAAAACACTATAGGTGTTACACGTGTTACTAACACTACACATAAAAAATGAAAAGACAGTGTGAGAAGAAATTTGTAATTATTTACAGGTATGATTCAGGCATTGATAAGGAAGAAGCAGTAATATGATTGCTTTATGGTAGCCTAGTGTAATCGATACGATTGTTTAATGGTAGCCTAGCCTATACACTAATGTATGAATATTTGTAAAATTTAAATGGCATATACAGTATTACAGTCATATTCATAATACAGTGTTAGAAATACTGGTATATTTTTTTCTAAAACCACTTACCTGTGTGGTAGACTGATACAGAGTTTCTCCAATTATGAGAGAGAAGAGAGGCATGCTGTATAGTAATGTAACTCTTGGAAAACAAAGTTATAAAACAGTAAGAAAACTAACACGTTATTAATTTTATATTAAAGGTCACTCACCTTATGCCTATGTAAGGATAGGCTGTCCACTTCAAGTCTTGTACATGATGTGCTACATGAAAAAAATCCACATATAAATGGATGCCACAGTTCAAACCTGTGTTGTTCAAAGGTCGTCTGCAGCTGCACAATAAGTTAATTTAATTTTAAATAGTTTTTTTAAAATTTCAGTTAAAGCGTTAATTATTTAATCTGTTGTAACCCCTCAGTATTGACCAACATAAAATTGAAATACTTCATAATTCCTTAGTCAGTGTTTTCAAGGACTATGTGGTGAACACTCATATACCCTTTATATAGATTCACCAGTTGTTAATGTTTTGCCACGTGTTTTATATGTACACTCTTTTCTTCCTGAACTCATAGAGAATTAGTTGAATTTCACTCTGAAATACTTCACTGTGTATCTTCAACAAGGATGTTCTTCACATAATTACGATGCAGTTATCACACTTAGAAAATTTAACATACAATACAGTCTGTGTAGGAATTTTGTCCCAGTAATGTCCTTTATCGCATTTATTTTTTAGGCACAATCAAGGATCACTTGTTGCATTTAGTTGTCATGATCAGTTTTATTTTTAATGGCCACAATAATGAAGAAATTATTTAATTAATATAATTATAAAAAATAACCCACATGACAGAGACACATAAAAATATTCAGGATCACATTTGTTAAATAGGTGAGCTGTGTCATTTTGGTATATTGCAAGTTTTCTGCGATGATGTCGTTTAAATCTGCACACTTTGATCTTATAGCAAGACTTAAGAACCAGTCAGCTTTGAAGTATTACCTGCTTTTATTACTCTCTAGGAGCTGCTGTTTTGAGAATTCCTGTTCTGTATGGAGAAGTTGAAAAGCTTGAGGAAAGCGCCGTGACTGTTATGTTTGATAAAGTGCAGTTCAGCAACAAGTCTGCGAACATGGACCACTGGCAGCAGCGGTTCCCCACACACGTCAAAGATGTGGCCACTGTGTGTCGTCAGTTAGCAGAGAAGAGGATGCTGGTGAGAATCTAAGTGCTTTTTAAAAATTATTATTATTAATTTATTTTTATTTTTGGCTGTGTTTTGTCTTCGTTGCTGCGAGCGGGCTTTCTCTAGTTGCGGTGAGCGGGGGCTACTCTTTGTTGCGGTGCGCAGGCTTCTCATTGCGGTGGCTTCTTTTGTTGCAGAGCATGGGCTCTAGGCACGCGGGCTTCAGTAGTTGTGGCTCGCAGGCTCTAGAGCGCAGGCTCGGTAGTTGTGGCTCATGGGCTTAGCTGATCTGCAGCATGTGGGATCTTCCCGGACCAGGGCTCGAACCCGTGTCCCCTGCATTGGCAGGCGGATTCCTAACCACTGCGCCACCAGGGAAGCCCTCTAAATGCTTTTTAAAAACTTAACAAGGACACCAAACAAAAGTAGTTCAGATAGTAGGCTGTATTTATGAATAAAAGTATTCTGCTGTTACGTTTGATTTTATTTCTCAAATACTGTAGACCCCATCTGTCATTCTCTTACTGCAAGATAACTGAAAACTGGTATTTTTCTTCGGGTAACAAAATAATCTCCTAATGTCTTTTAAGAAGACCGTCTTAAATAATGTCTATTTAAGATTTCGGTAGTGGCAGAGAAGAAGCTACATAGGGATTTATCATTTCAGCCAGTGTAAGAATAATTTGTAATTGTTTTTGGATATTTGAATAGTAGTTCATTTTAAGCATTTGAAAAAATAGAATATCCACAGAAAGAAAGATTAGAGACTGATTTATTTTAGAATATTAATAGTAGCATGACTTTTTTTAATACATCAAAATTTATATATTTTTTTAAAAAAATATGTACCATGACAATTTTTAAGGATGTTATGACCAATTAGCTCATCTTGAAAAATGGTTCTGTTAAGTTTTGGTTTTAGCTTCTTAGGATAGTTGGAAATACTTGTTAAATTGGCCTGTGTTTCATAAAAATCTGTAATCATTTTAGGATTCCCACTAAATAAAACTGGAACTACTTACACTTTTATTTAAAAAAATTCTTAAGGCTAAATTCTAGAAATTGCTTTTCTGGTTTAGCTGGGGATATTTATAGGAATTTGATTTTAGATATCTTATGTATAGCATCCAGAAAGGAGCGATGCATTTTATTTCCTGAACCTGTTTAAGTTAGTTTTCTTGTCAAACTTGCCATTCCACTCAACTCAAAAAGTTTGAAACCGTTTTGAATTTTTTGTGTCCTTGTCAGGATCCGTCAATTAAGGGAACCTTTCACTGGTCTGGCAATGAACAGATGACTAAGTATGAAATGGCATGTGCAATTGCAGACACCTTCAACCTCCCCAGCAGCCACTTAAGACCGGTAAGTACATGGCATTTAAAACCTTCTTGCTGGGAATTCCCTGGCAGTCCAGTGGTTAGGACTTGGCGCTTCCACTGCAGGGCGCACAGGTTCAATCCCTGGTAGGGGAACTAAGATCCTGCAAGCCTTGAGGCATGGGCAAGAAAAAAAAAAAACAAGCTAACCTTACTGTTTGGAAGTCCAGGTCTATCACTACAGTGTGTACTATGGATAACATTTTTCTTGTTGTTTGGAAGTTTTAGATAACTTTATTTTCTGGCACTAATCAAAGTGAACTTTGCTTGTATTTTGGCAGTTTCTATTGTTAATTTTCTCTAAATTACCATGTATAAAGAAGCCCATGAGTATTGGTGAAGTTTATAGAAAAAGTATTGTCTTGATTGTGGTGGACATTTTATTTATTTTTCCAGGGATCAAATCTGATTTCTTGCACCGAGGGCAAGAGGGCAAAGGGAAGTAGCGAATATAAAACTTCAGCCTGAGGCTTCTTATTTTTGATTTTTTTTGTTTTTGTTTTAAAGATAACTGACAGTCCTGTCTTAGGAGCACAACGTCCAAGAAACGCTCAGCTTGACTGCTCCAAATTGGAGACCTTAGGCATTGGCCAGCGAACACCATTTCGAATTGGAATCAAAGAATCACTCTGGCCTTTCCTCATTGACAAGAGATGGAGACAAACGGTCTTTCATTAGTGTATGTGTGTTGTTGTTGTTTTTTTAAAGGAGAAGTCAAGTATGTGGCACTTTTTAAAGAAAAAAGGAAATAGTTTTGTATGAGTGCTCTTTAATTGTGACTCATGATCTTTCAGGTAAATGATGCTCTTGCACTAGTGAAACTGTCTGAGGAAACCAAGGGCAGTAATGCCTTGTATGGAGTAATGAGTTTTCTGTTTATCATTTTGTTCTGGCTTAACTTGCTGTTTGAATATAGTAAATTATGATTCTCAAATATTTGAGAGCCAGGATGAAACACATCTGCTGTAGACTTTTTTTTGGATGAAATGCATTGTTCATTCCTATAAATAACCCCTACATTTTCAGGACTTTTGTATCTGTTGATCCTTTTATGTTTTAAAGTATGTTAAATAGTATAAAAATCATTGGTGTTCATCATTTGCTTTGCTTGAGCTCAGATCAAAATGTTTGAAGAAAGAAACTTTATTTTTGCAACTTAAGTGTAGTTTTTATGCTTGAGATGTTTCAACTTGTTATGTATATTGGAACTCCTGCCGCTTGATGCCTCCTGCTTTTGTAGCAGTGAATGGTGAGCCTTTGAGAGAGAGAATGTGTGTATGTGTATGTATTTTTTTAATATATATGAAACTGTCCTTTTCACTCCATGTCACTAAGTGGTATTTCTTATGTGTGGTTATACTAATAGTAATGGGCCTTGTAAGTCTTTTGACCATTCATGAATAATAATAAATATGTACTGCTGGCATGGTAATGCTTAGTTTTCTTGTATTTACTTCTCTTTTTTAAATGTAAGGACCAGATATCTGAACTGTTGTTCTGTTGCTCTAATTTTTTACAATTACCTTCTTATCATGTAACATCTGATGCATATAAGAGAATATAGTTAATATACATTAAGATATAAAACACAATAATAAAATGAACCCTGGTGAACATACCACTTGAAATCTAGAATGTTACAGATATTGTGTTTACTTGTTGTGTCCACTGACTTTTTTTTTTTTTCTTCTTTTTTTTGCTATACGCGGGCCTCTCACTGTTGTGGCCTCTCCCGTTGCGGAACACAGGCTCCGGACGCGCAGGCTCAGCGGCCATGGCTCACGGGCCCAGCCGCTCCACGGCATGTGGGATCTTCCCAGACTGGGGCATGAACCCTCGTCCACTGCATCGGCAGGCGGACTCCCAACCACTGTGCCACCAGGGAAGCCCACACTGACTTTTTTTTAATGGAAAGTAAATAACTATATACTTTTGTAATAGATTTACATAGAATGTTCCTTTTGAAGAATGCAGAGTATTTGAATGTGTTTTCTATACCAAGTGATATTCAGGTTGCCTTAGCCTCCACAATATTTTTGGTCCTTAATAAGGGAGCAGAAAGGTAGAGTAACTAGTAAGACTTGGCTTCTATTTGGAATTCAGTGTAAATCCTGGTTTCAGAATTTCCAGTTTCACTTGTGGAGTATTCTTTCCCTAGATATTATGATCTTATTTTCTCATGAGACAAAAAGTATTTGTTTCTGATTTCCTAATTTACTTAGAATTTGGGATTTAGAGAGCATCAGGTCTGGGTGATTTGATTAAAGCAGCAGTTCCCAAACCATGCTATGTTTTATTATTAACTAGGGAAATTTTACCGCTACCTGAGCCCTATCCTGGACCCACTGAAATAGAATTTCTGGAATTGATGCCTGCTAATGTAGTTTTAAATGTTCCCCAGGTTCTTCTAAGGTAGCCAGCCTGGCACCTGTATTTGGCAACCACTGACTCATTCTGGCTTGTCTTTTTAAGTTACTTCATTTCACATAGTACAGAATTCAAATTTTCAGAGTAAAAAAACTTCTTTCTCATCCTTCTCTACCCACTTACCTTTCATCTGTGGAAGAAACCAGTGTAGATAAGATTCTAGCATGTTTTCAGAGGCATTCTACCTGTATCAGAATATAGTCTCATGACATATGTATTCGTGTTCATACTCTCACCATACTTTATTTACATAGCGTAACATACATTTTTCTGCACTTAGTGTTTTTTTTTATTTACTATGCCTTAGAATTTATATAATTATAAAGAATGTCTTTTTTTGTTCTATTCATTTTGAAATTTCAGTCTCAGAAAAGTTGCCATAATACCATACAGAATGCCTGTAATCCCTTTTTCCAGATTCCCCAATTGTCAGCATTTAGCTGTATTTTTCCTATCATTTTCTCTTTCTCTCTCCTTTTTTTTTTTTTTTTTTTGCAGTACACGGGCCTCTCACTGTTGTGGCCTCTTCCGTTGCGGAGCACAGGCTCCGGATGCACAGGCTCAGTGGCCATGGCTCACGGGCCCAGCCGCTCCACGGCATTTGGGATGTGGGATCTTCCCAGACCGGGGCACGAACCCGTGTCCCCTGCATTGGCAGGCGGACTCTCAACCACTGTGCCACCAGGGAAGCCCTCTTTCTCTCTTTTACATATACACACAGGATACATGTATTTTCCCCTGAACCATTTATTTTATTATATTTTATGTTAAAAAAATTTATTCGGTTGTGCTGAGTCTTAGTTGCAGCAGGTGGGCTCCTTAGTTGCAGCTTGCTGGCTCCTTAGTTGCAGCAAGTGAACTCTTAGTTGCGGTGTGCACGTGGGATCTAGTTCCTTGATCAGGGATCATACCCGGGCCTCCTGCCTTGGGAGCACAGAGTCTTATCCACTGTGCCACCAGGGAAGTCCCTCCCTGAACCATTTAAGAGTAAGTTGGAATCATGATGCCTAATCACCTACTTAGTATATAAACTTAAGGTATGTTTTTTAAAAGTAGGAATACATGTCCACATATCCCATAATGTAACCATCAAAGTCAAGAAGTTAACATGGATACATATTATCCTCTAATTCATAGACCCTGTTCACATTTCATCAGTTGTCCTAGTGATGTCCTTTGTAAGTCTGTCCAATCCAGGATTACTCATGGCATTTGTTACCATCTTGCTTCAGCTTCAGTCTAGAATAGTTCCTTAGTCTTTTTTTCTCTTTCATGACTTGACATTTTTGACATCATGGATTCACATCAATGCCTCCAATTCTAATGTTGCTCCACAGGGTTTATTTTAGCTTCCCTCTTCTCGTATTTGTAGTTCCTTTCTCTGACAATGAGAAACCTAGCTCCCATTATTTTCCACATTCAAATCAACTATAAGAGCCATTCTTCTGATCACACCAAGTTCCCTCTGCTCCCCCCCCTTACCCCACAGGCTTCTGTGAGCCAGTTGAGCATTCCTGACCCCTGGGCCATGGCCCTGATGCTAGTTACCATGTGGGGCACTGCACCTGGTTGAGGACCTTCTCGCAGCCCACAAGGCACTGCATCAGCAGCCCTGCAGTCCACCATGAACCAGGAGAGCACCAAAGAGAAGCATCTAGGTATCTTTAATGGCTGCATTTATTCCCTTGTATCAAGTGAATGAATCACAGTTTCTTTAATCAGTTTCTTACTGATGTGCTTTTTTAAAATTTTTATGTATTTATTTTTGGCTGCGTTTGGTCTTCGTTGCTGCATGTGGGCTTTCTCTAGTTGTGGCGAGCGGGGGCTACTCTTCGTTGTGGTGCGTGGGCTTCCCATTGCAGTGGCTTCTCTTGTGGAGCACGGGCTCTAGGCACGTGGGCTTCAGTAGTTGTGGCTCATGGCTTAGTTGCTCCGTGGCATGTGGGATCTTCCCGGACCAGGGCTCAAACCCATGTCTCCTGCATTGGCAGGCAGATTTTTAACCACTGCGCCACCAAGGAAGCCCCCTTACTGATGTGCTTTTGATTGTATGGAATCTTTAGTCTTGTGCCTTTTTTTTTTTTAATTGAAGTATAGTTGATTTGCAGTGTTGTGCCAGTCTTTGCTGTACAGCGAAGTGAGTCGGTTATTTGTGTGGAATCTTTAGAGCATGCTTTTTGTGAGCTCATTGTCTAAAACGTTCAAGTTTGTGGGATTTTCTGCTCTGTTGTATGTCCACAGATTATACCTATAAGATGACAAATATATGCTACAGGTCCTGAATGTGTATCAGTCTGTGAAGTAGGAATGAATTCAGAAAAAAATTCATTACCAAAATAGGAATACTCCTTGAGATATGGACCTGAATGTGTGAGGAAAAGAATGCATCCTAATCAGACAATTTTTATGTTACAGGCTTAAACTAACACTGTCCTACCTCAAAGTATTTGCTTATTTTGCATGGGTTTTAATACGAAATAATCATTTTAGCTACTTTCAGAAGGAAGGAAGGAAACATCTAACTTGCCAATATCGCAAAACCTTTGGAATAAATTACTGTTGGAGTCTAAATTAAATCCTATCTCTTTGAAAACCGTATCAGTAGTACTTTGCTACAATGAACATACTTTTATATTTAGAAATAAAATTTTGAAAAATTGAAAATAATGTAGATTATTTTTATAACCTGTTTAGCCTAACAACTTCTGAAATTTCTTTTCTGTATTTTGCCACACAGATGACAAGATACGTGAATTTATATGCATGTACTTGTATATCTGGAAATTGGATAAATTGAAATTCATATATTTATTTGCAGATGATCTATATCAAAAGATGGCCGTGAAATTGCTCAGCTCACATGATTGTTTGCTTTCCATGGTCTCCATTTCCAATCTAATTTTTGAAAAACATACTACATGTTACTGGGCAATTCCAATGTTTCCGTACTTTGTTATAGAACTCAAAAAATGTTACCTTTGAGGCCGTTCTCGCCTTCTGAGATGGCCTACACTCTGTGGAATGTGTTTCTCTCTAAATAAATCCACTTCTTACCTAAAAAAAAAAAAAAAAAAAGTTACCTTTAAAATGTGAACTTGACTTAGAGGCTTCAAAACATCTTAATATGAGATGCTAAACTTATTCAGGAGAGGACAAACACTTGGGTATGTTGAAGGGTGGGGAATAATCTCTTTTTCTCCTTATACTGTCTCACCCCAGACTTTATGTGCTTGGTACATAATAAGTCACTGGATAGTTGAAAGAGTGATGAGGGTTCTTGCATTCAGAACCAATGTTCTTCTGTAGTTAGAATTCACACTGAAACTAAAGGACGAGGATGGATGATGGAAAAAAAATATGTGCTATATGAGCTAAGACCGTATGAGATGGCACCACTTTCTATCTGGTTTGATAACATGTCTCTCAGCAGCCTGAGGGATAGTCATCTTTTATAATGTCAACCTCTAAACATTCTTAAGTTTTTAATGACTCATTTCAGATCCATCATTCATGATCCACTTAACTCTGCCAAGCCAATTTAATCATCTTCAGCTACAGAGAGGTTTAGCAGGCCCAGGTTATTTATTTAAAATCTTGAAGGGTTAAGAGATCTAGATGTGAACTTTGGTGAATAGATTGGGTTTCATCCCAATCTTAGATTTTTTTTAAAAAAAGTATTTTTAATGGTGAAAAAAATCTTACATGCAGAGGGTGCATAAAATGTATGTACAGTTTCAAGAATAGTGATAAACACTTATGTAATACCACCCAGGTTAAGAAATTGAACATTGCAGGTATCTTAAAAGCTCTCTGTATGCCTTTCCCCTATTGTACCTGTATTAATTAGGGCTCTCCAGGGACACAGAACCAATATGATGTATATATATGTAAAGAGAGATTTTTATAAGGAATTGGCTTCTGTGTTGGTGAAGGCTGGCAAATTCAAAATCTGCATGGTAGGCCTGCAGGTCGGAGACTCAGAAGAACCGGTGTTGCAGTTTGAGTCCGTAGGAGGTCTGTGGTAGAATCGGGAAGAGCTGATGTTGCACATGAAGTGTGAAGGCAGTCCCTCTCTTGCTCAGGGGAGGCTGGTTGTTTTGTTCTATTCAGGCCTTCAACTGGTTAAATAAGGCCCACCCACATTATGGAGGGCTTTACTCAGTGTCCACTGATTTAAATGTTAATCTCATCCAAACGGCCTCACAAAATACCTAGAGCAATGTTTGCCCAAATATCTGGGTACCCTCTGGCCTAGCCAAATTGACACACCAAATTACAAAATTATACACAGTGCCGGTTCTCCCTCCAGAGGTAACCATTATCTTCACTTAAAAATTTTTTTTTATATTGTGATAAAATACACAATAAAGTGTACAGTTCAGTAGTATTAAGTACATTCATCAAGAAATTTCCAGAACTTTTCATCTTGCACAACAAACTATACATATTAAACAACAACTCATCCCCTCCTCCCCCAGCCCCGGGCAGCCACCATTCTACTTTCTCTATGAATTGGACTATTCTAGGTACGTAATATAAATGTAACTGTACAGTATTTGTCTTTTTGTGACTGGCTTATTTTACTTAGTGTGATATTCTCAAGATTCATCCACACTGAAACACGTGACAGAGTTTCTTTCATTTTTCAGGCTAAATAATATTCCATGTTTGTATGTACACATTTTGTTTATCTGTTCATCCACTCATGGATACTTGGGTTGCTTCCATTTCCTGGCTATTGTGAGCAATGCTGCAGTGAATATGGGTGTCAAATAGCGCTTGAACTCCCTGCTTTCAGTTCTTTGAGGTGCATACTCAGAAATGGAATTGCTGAATCATACAGTAGTTCAATTTTTCAAGTTTTTGAGGAGTCACCATATTGTTTTCCATAGTGGCTGCACCATTTTACATTCCCACCAACAGGGCAAGGGTTCCTGTTTCTCCACAGCCTTGCCAACACTTGATATTTTCTGTTTTTCTGATAGTAGTGATACTAATGGGTGTGCGGTAGTATTGTGACTCTTGTGTTAATCACTGTCTTGATTGTCTTTATAATTTATGTATGCATCTCCAACTATATATATATATATATTTTACACCTTTATTGGAGTAAAATTGCTTTACAATAGTGTGTTAGTTTCCGCTTTATAACAATGTGAATCAGTTATACATATAAATATGTTCCCATATCTCTTCCCTCTTGCGTCTCCCTCCCTCCCATCCTCCATATCCCACCACTCCAAGCGGTCACAAAGCACCGAGCTGATCTCCCTGTGCTATGCGGCTGCTTCCCACTAGCTATCTGCCTTACGTTTGGTAGTGTATATATGTCCATGCCTCTCTCTCGCTTTGTCACAGCTCACCCTTTCCCCTCCCCATATCCTCAAGTCCATTCTCTAGTAGGTCTGTGTCTTTATTCCTGTCTTACCCCTAAATTCTTCATGACATTTTTTCCCCTTAAATTCCATATATATGTGTTAGCATATGGTATTTGTCTTTCTCTTTCAGACTTACTTCACTCTGTATGACAGACTCTAAGTCTATCCACCTCATTACAAATAGCTCAATTTCGTTTCTTTTAATGGCTGAGTAATATTCCATTGTATATATGTGCCACATCATCTTTATCCATTCATCCAATGATGGACACTTAGGTTGTTTACATCTCCGGGCTATTGTAAATAGAGCTGCAGTGAACATTTTGGTACATGACTCTTTTTGAATTATGGTTTTCTCAGGGTATATGCCCAGTAGTGGGATTGCTGGGTCATATGGTAGTTCTATTTGTAGTTTTTTAAGGAACTTCCATGCTGTTCTCCACAGTGGCTGTATCAATTTACATTCCCACCAACAGTGCAGGAGCGTTCCCTTTTCTCCACACCCTCTCCAGCATTTATTGTTTCTAGATTTTTTGATGATGGCCATTCTGACTGGTGTGAGATGATATCTCATTGTAGTTTTGATTTGCATTTCTCTAATGATTAATGATGTTGAGCATTCTTTCATGTGTTTCTTGGCAGTCTGCATATCTTCTTTGGAGAAATGTCTACTTAGGTCTTCTGCCCATTTTTGGATTGGGTTGTTTGTTTTTTAGTTATTGAGCTGCATGAGCTGCTTATAAATTTTGGAGAGTAATCCTTTGTCAGTTGCTTCATTTGCAAATATTTTCTCCCATTCGGAGGGTTGTCTTTTGGTCTTATTTATGGTTTCCTTTGCTGTGCAAAAGCTTTGAAGTTTCATTAGGTCCCATTAGTTTATTTTTGTTTTTATTTCCATTTCTGTAGGAGGTGGGTCAAAAAGGATCTTGCTGTGATTTCTGTAATAGAGTGTTCTGCCTATGTTTTCCTCTAAGAGTTTGATAGTTTATGGCCTTACATTTAGGTCTTTAATCCATTTGAGCTTATTTTTCTGTATGGTGTTAGGGAGTGATCTAATCTCATGCTTTTACATGTACCTGTCCAATTTTCCCAGCACCACTTATTGAAGAGGCTGTACATTCTCCACTGTACATTCCTGCCTCCTTTATCAAAGATCAGGTGACCATATGTGTGTGGGTTTATCTCTGGGCTTTCTATCCTGTTCCATTGATCTATCTTTCTGTTTTTGTGCCAGTACCATACTGTCTTGATTACTGTAGCTTTGTAGTATAGTCTGAAGTCAGGGAGCCTGATTCTGCCAGCTCCGTTTTTCGTTCTCAAGATTGCTTTGGCTATTCGGGGTCTTTTGTGTTTCCATACAAATTGTGAATTTTTTTGTTCTAGTTCTGTGAAAAATGCCAGTGGTAGTTTGATAGGGATTGCATTGAATCTGTAGATTGCTTTGGGTAGTAGAGTCATTTTCACAATGTTGATTCTTCCAATCCAAGAACATGGTATATCTCTCCATCTATTTGTGTCATCTTTAATTTCTTTCATCAGTGTCTTATAATTTTCTGCATACAGGTCTTTTGTCTCCTTAGGTAGGTTTATTGCTAGATATTTTATTCTTTTTGTTGCAATGGTAAATGGGAGTGTTTTCTTAATTTCTCTTTCAGATTTTTCATCATTAGTATAGAGGAATGCCAGAGATTTCTGTGCATTAATTTTGTATCCTGCTACTTTACCAAATTCATTGATTAGCTCTAGTAGTTTTCTGGTAGCATCTTTAGGATTCTCTTTGTATAGTATCATGTCATCTGCAAACAGTGACAGCTTTACTTCTTCTTTTCCGATTTGGATTCCTTTTCTTCTCTGATTGCTGTGGCTAAAACTTCCAAAACTATGTTGAATAAGAGTGGTGAGAGTGGGCAACCTTGTCTTGTTCCTGATCTTAGTGGAAATGCTTTCAGTTTTTCACCATTGAGGACGAAGTTGGCTGTGGGTTTGTCATATATGGCCTTTATTATGTTGAGGAAAGTTCCCTCTATGCCTACTTTCTGCAGGGTTTTTATCATAAATGGGTGTTGGATTTTGTTGAAAGCTTTCTCTATATCTATTGAGATGATCATATGGTTTTTCTCCTTCAATTTGTTAATATGGTGTATCACGTTGATTGATTTGCGTATATTGAAGAACACTTGCATTCCTGGAATAAACCCTACTTGATCATGGTGTATGATCCGTTTAACGTGCTGTTGGATTCTGTTTGCTAGTAGTTTGTTGAGGATGTTTGCATCTATATTCATCAGTGATATTGGCCTGTAGTTTTCTTTCTTTGTGACATCCTTGTCTGGTTTTGGTATCAGGGTGATGGTGGTCTCCTAGAATGAGTTTGGGTGAGTTCCTCCCTCTGCTATATTTTGGAAGAGTTTGAGAAGGATAGGTGTTAGCTCTTCTCTAAATGTTTGATAGAATTCACCTGTGAAGCCATGTGGTCCTGGGCTTTTGTTTGTTGGAAGATTTTTAACCACAGTTTCAATTTCAGTGCTTGTGATTGGTCTCTTCATATTTTCTGTTTCTTCCTGATTCAGTCTTGGCAGGTTGTACATTTCTAAGAATTTGTCCATTTCTTCCAGGTTGTCCATTTTATTGGCATAGAGTTGCTTGTAGTAATCTCTCATGATCTTTTGTATTTCTGCAGTGTCAGTTGTTACTTCTGCTTTTTCATTTCTAATTCTATTGATTTGAGTGTTCTCCCTTTATTTCTTGATGAGTCTGGCTGATGATTTATCAATTTTGTTTATCTTCTCAAAGAACCAGCTGTTAGTTTTATTGATCTTTCTATCGTTTCCTTCATTTCTTTTTCATTTATTTCTGATTTGATTTTTAGGATTTCTTTCCTTCTGATAACTTTGGGGATTTTTGTTCTTCTTTCTCTAATTGCTTTAGGTGCAAGGTTAGGTTGTTTATTCAAGATGTTTCCTGTTTCTTAAGGTAGGATTGTATTGCTATAAACTTCCCTCTTAGAACTTCTTTTGCTGCATCCCATAGATTTAGGGTCGTCGTGTCTCCATTGACATTTGTATCTAGGTATTTTTTGATTTCCTCTTTGGTTTCTTCAGTGATCACTTCGTTATTAAGTAGTCTATTGTTTA
Source organism: Stenella coeruleoalba (assembly GCF_951394435.1). Classification (NCBI taxonomy): domain Eukaryota; kingdom Metazoa; phylum Chordata; class Mammalia; order Artiodactyla; family Delphinidae; genus Stenella; species Stenella coeruleoalba. The sequence goes on from NC_137148.1 coordinate 139,475,270, forward strand.
GCCTCCATGTGTTTGTATTTTTTACAGATCTTTTCCTGTAACTGATATTTAGTTTCATAGCGTTGTGGTTGGAAAAGATACTTGATGCAATTTCAATTTTCTTAAATTTACCAAGGCTTGATTTGTGACCCAAGATATGATCTCTCCTGGAGAATGTTCCATGAGCACTTGAGAAAAATGTGTATTGTGTTGTTTTTGGATGGAATGTCCTATAAATATCAATTAAGTCCATCTTGTTTAAGGTATCATTTAAAGCTTGTGTTTCCTTATTTATTTTCATTTTGGATGATCTGTCCATTGGTGAAAGTGGGGTGTTAAAGTCCCCTACTATGAATGTGTTACTGTCGATTTCCCCTTTTATGGCTGTTAGTATTTGCCTTATGTATTGAGGTGCTCCTATGTTGGGTGCATAAAAATTTACAATTGTTATATCTTCTTCTTGGATCAATCCCTTGATCATTATGTAGTGTCCTTCTTTGTCTCTTGTAATAGTCTTTATTTTAAAGTCTATTTTGTCTGATATGAGAATTGCTACTCCAGCTTTCTTTTGGTTTCCATTTGCATGGGATATCTTTTTCCATCCCCTTACTTTCAGTCTGTATGTGTCTCTAGGTCTGAAGTGGGTCTCTTGTAGACAGCATATATATGGGTCTTGTTTTTGTATCCATTCAGCCAATCTGTGTCTTTTGGTGGGAGCATTTAGTCCATTTACATTTAAGGTAATTATTGATATGTATGTTCCTATTCCCATTTTCTTAATTGTTTTGGGTTTGTTATTGTAGGTCTTTTCCTTCTCTTGTGTTTCCTGTCTAGAGAAGTTCCTTTAGCAGTTGTTGTAAAGTTGGTTTGGTGTTGCTGAACTCTCTCAAGCTTTTGCTTGTCTGTAAAGGTTTTAATTTCTCCATCAAATCTGAATGAGATCCTTGCTGGGTAGAGTAATCTTGGTTGCAGGTTTTTCTCCTTCATCACTTTAAATATGTCCTGCCAGTTCCTTCTGGCTTGCAGAGTTTCTGCTGAAAGATCAGCTGTTAACCTTATGGGGATTCCCTTGTGTGTTATTTGTTTTTCCCTTTTAATATGTTTTCTTTGTATTTAATTTTTGACAGTTTGATTAATATGTGTCTTGGCATATTTCTCCTTGGATTTATCCTGTATGGGACTCTCTGTGCTTCCTGTACTTGATTAACTATTCCTTTCCCATATTAGGGAAGTTTTCAACTATAATCTCTTCAAATATTTTCTCAGTCCCTTTCTTTTTCTCTTCTTCTTCTGGAACCTCTATAATTCGAATGTTGGTGTGTTTAATGTTGTCCCAGAGGTCTCTGAGGCTGTACTCAGTTCTTTTCAGTCTTTTTTCTTTATTGTGCTCTGCAGTAGTTATTTCCACTATTTTATCTTCCAGGTGACTTATCCGTTCTTCTGCCTCAGTTATTCTGCTATTGATCCCTTCTAGAGTATTTTTAATTTCATTTATTGTGTTGTTCATCGTTGTTTGTTTCATCTTTAGTTCTTCTAGGTCCTTGTTAAATGTTTCTTGCATTTTGTCTATTCTATTTCCAAGGTTTTGGGCCTTCTTTACTATCATTATTCTGAATTCTTTTTCAGGTAGACTGCCTATTTCCTCTTCATTTGTTAGGTATGTGGGTTTTTATCTTGCTCCTTCATCTGCTGTGTGTTTTTCTGTCTTCTCATTTTGCTTATCTTACTGTGTTTGGGGTCTCCTTTTTGCAGGCTGCAGGTTCGTAGTTCCCGTTGTTTTTGGTGTCTGTCCCCAGTGGCTAAAGTTGCTTCAGTGGGTTGTGTAGGCCTCCTGGTGGAGGGGACTAGTGCCTGTGTTACGGTGGATGAGGCTGGATCTTGTCTTACTGGTGGGCAGGTCCACGTCTGGTGGTGTGTTTTGGGGTGTCTGTGGACTTATTATGATTTTAGGCAGCCTCTGCTAATGGGTGGGGTTGTGTTCCTGTCTTGCTAGTTGTTTGGCATTGGGTATCCAACACTGTAGCTTGCTGGTCGTTTAGTGAAGCTGGTGCTGGTGTTGAGATGGAGATCTCTGGGAGATTTTTGCCGTTTGATATTACGTGGAGCTGGGAGGTCTCTTGTGGACCAGTGTCCTGAAGTTGGCTCTCCCACCTCAGAGGCACAGCACTGACTCCTGGCTGCAGCACCAAGAGCCGTTCATCCACACGGCTCAGAATAAAAGGGAGAAAAAGTAGAAAGAAAGAATTAGTAGAAGTAGGAAGAAAGAAAGAAAGAAAGAAGGAAAGAAAGAAAGAAAGGGAGGGAGGAAGGAAGGAAGGAAAAACAGAAAGAAGATAAAGTAAAATAAAATAAAGTGAGATAAAATATAATAAAGTTATGAAAATAAAAAATTATTAAGAAAAAAAATTAAAGAGAAAAAACGGACGGATAGAACCCTAGGACCAATGGTGGAAGTAAAGCTATACAGACAATATCTCACACAGAAGCATACACATACACACTCACAAGAAGAGGAAAAGGGGAAAAAATCATAAATCTTGCTCTCAAAGTGCACCTCCTCAATTTGGGATGATTCGTCGTCTAAAGGAGGGAAGGAAGGAAAGAAAGAAAGAAGATAAAGTAAAATAAGTTATTAAAAATAATTATTAAAAATAAAAAAAATACAAAAAACAAACAAACAAAAAAACGGATGGATAGAACCCTACGACAAATGGTGGAAGCAAAGCTCTACAGACAAAATCTCACACAGAAGCCTACACATACACACTCACAAAAAGAGGAAAAGGGGAAAAAATTATAAATCTTGCTCTCAAAGACCACTTCCTTAATTTGGGATGATTCGTTGTCTATTCAGGTATTCCACAGATGCAGGGTACATCACGTTGATTGTGGAGCTTTAATCCGCTGCTTCTGAGGCTGCTGGGAGAGATTTCCCTTTCTCTTCTTTGTTCCCACAGCTCCCAGGGGCTCAGTTTTGGATTTGGCCCCGCCTCTGTGTGTAGGTCGCCGGAGGGCGTCTGTTCTTCGCTCAGACAGGACGGGGTTAAAGGAGCCGCTGATTCGGAGGCTCTGGCTCACTCAGGCCGGGGGGAGGGAGGGCCACGGAGTGCGGGGCGAGCCTGCGGCGGCAGAGGCCGGCGTGACGTTGCAGCAGCGTGAGGCGCGCCGTGCGTTCTCCCGGGGGAGTTTTCCCTGGATCCTGGGACCCTGGCAGTGGCAGGCTGCACAGGCTCCCCGGAAGCGGGGTGTGGATAGTGACCTGTGCTCACCCTCAGGCTTCTTGGTGGCGGCGGCAGCAGCAGCCTTAGCGTCTCATGCCTGTCTCTGGGGTCCGCGCTGTTAACGGCGGCTCGCGCCCGTCTCTGGAGCTCCTTTAAGCAGCGCTCTTAATCCCCTCTCCTCGCGCACCAGGAAACAAAGAGGGAAGAAAAAGTCTCCTGCCTCTTCGGCAGGTCCGGACTTTTCCTGGCCAGCTGTGGTGCACTAACCCCCTGCAGGCTGTGTTCACGCCGCCAACCCCAGTCCTCTCCCTGCGCTCCGACCGAAGCCCGAGCCTCAACTCCGAGCCCAGCCTGACCCGGCGGTTGAGCAGAAAAGCCTCTCGGCCTGGTGAGAGCTGGTCGGCCCTGATCCTCTGTGCAGGAATCTCCCCGCTTTGCCCTCCACGTCCCTGTTGCTGTGCTCTCCTCCGTGGCTCTGAAGCGTCCCCCCTCCGCCACCCGCAGTCTCCGCCGGCGAGGGGGCTTCCTAGTGTGTGGTAACCTTTCCTCCTTCACGGCTCCCTCCCACTGGTGCAGGTCCCGTCCCTATCCTTTTGTCTCTGTTTATTCTTTTTTCTTTTTCCCTACCCAGGTACGTGGGGGGTTTCTTGTCTTTTGGGAGGTCTGAGGTCTTCTGCCAGCGTTCAGTAGGTGTTCTGTAGGAGTTGTTCCAGTTGTAGATGTATTTCTGGTGTATCTGTGGGGAGGAAGATGATGTCCGCGTCTTACTCTTCCACCATCTTCCCAGAAGCCCCCAACTATATATTATTTAGTTCTGAAAAACGGATAATAAGCACACAGCCAGGGAAGAAAAGGATAATATTGCTACTGCAAAGTGACAGCTCCCAGGAGATGATTTACTGAATGTCTCTGACTTCAGCTTTCCTGCAAGTTTACAGTGGGCAAGGGCGTGAATGAGTCTTGGGAAAATTGGACCAACTACTGTTGTGTAGGTCTGGAAGGCCAGTAAGAATGTGGTAACAGGGACTGGCTTGCTCTGTGTTTTCTGCTTCTCAGCTTGCTGTGGCATACCATCTAGCTGTCAGAGGTAGGTAGCACTAATTCTTTGGGGTTAAGCCAGTTCCAGGCTTCACAGCATGCAGGGCAGAGCAGAAACAGAACAAACTGGGCCAGACTCATCTGACATTCTCAGGTTTAAAACAAAGATGATAGGATTGCAAACACCATCTTGGAGATAGCTCTCAGCCTACTCTCTTTAGTCATGTTGCTCCAGTCTGGACTTGCTGCCCTGTATTTTCTGATCTCCATTCTCTGTTGTCCTGGAATTTCCTTTGTCTCTCCTGTGTTGAGGCTCCTGTTTCCTGCATTTCATTTCTGTCACTTTATTGTGCTTTCTGGTTGTGGTCGCACATCCTTCAGTGGCTTCCTGAGAAAGGGTCTATAAGGGATAAAAATGTTGAAACTTGACCGCTTGGGCATAAAATGTTAACACGGGAAACATTTCCCCCCAGGATTTTGGAGACATTGTTCCATTGTTTGTGCTTCCAATGTTGGTATTTGAAAGTCCAGAGCCAGTGATTTTTTTTGTCCTTCGTATGTTTCTTTTCCCCCTCGCTAGAAGCTTATTGAATCTTCTTTTTATCTTTGCTGTTCTGAAATTTTACAGTGGTGCCCCTTGTTGTAGGTCTATTTTCATTCATTTTGCTTAGCCCTTAGCCCATTCAGTCTTTTTTTTTTTTGCGGTACTTAGGCCTCTCACTGTTGTGGCCTCTCCCATTGCGGAGCACAGGCTCCGGACACGCAGGCTCAGCGGCCATGGCTCACCGGCCCAGCCGCTTCGCGGCATGTGGGATCCTCCCGGACTGGGGCATGAACCCGTGTCCCCTGCATCGGCAGGCGGACTCTCAACCACTGCGCCAACAGGGAAGCCCCCATTCAGTCTTTAAACTTAAAGCCTTCAGTATTTCATTACTACCTCCTCCTCTCCATCTTCTTTTTCATTGTACTTTATGGATATCACGCCTCGTAATCTGATTGTGGTAGGCCAAAAAATGCCCCCTGCCCAACTTGCCCCTGTCCTAATCCCCAGAATCTGTGAATGGTACTTTATGTGGCAAAAGGAACTTTGCAAATGTGATTAAGAATAACGAGATGAGATTATCCTGAATTATCCTGGTGGGTTCAATGTAATCACAGGGTCCTGTTAAGAAGGAAGCAGGAAATTAAGTAGTAGATGTGATAATGGAAGCAAGAGTGATGCAAGGAGGAGGTCACAGGCCAAGGAATGTAGGCAGCCTCCAGAAGCCAGAAAAAGCAGTATGGAAACAGATTTGCCTCTAGCACCTCAGGAAGAAGCATGACCCTGCCAACACCTTGGTTTTGGCCTAGTGAAACTCATTTCAGACTACTGACCTCCAGAACTGAAAGATAATAAATTAGTGTTGTTTAAGCCTCCAAGTTTGTGGTAATACGTTACAGCAGCAATAGGAAACCAATAACTGATCCTCTGATTTTCATCTCTGTTTTTTAATTCTTTGTCTTTTTAGTATTCTCATTCTGGGAGACTGCGTTAACTTTAAAACAATGTTCCCCACTTCTGCTAAATTATTCTTTTTGTTATCATCTTAGTTTCTAAGAACCTACGTTCTCTCAATGTTTCCTTTTTAAAAAAGAACATCATTGTTATGTTTCATGGATGTATGGACTGTGTTATCTCTTTTTTTATTAATGATAGTTTCGTTCTAGTTTTTTTTTTTTTTTTTTTTTGGCTGCAAGGTATGTTTCCTCCAAACTGCTTTTATTTGAGTGATTGTGCTTAGTCTGTTTTCTTCTCTGTTAGAGGCTTTGCTAAGCTGTCTGGTAATCTCTGGCTGTCTGATCATGATTGAGAGCGAGACACTGAAAGGCTAATTGGAACTGCTGAGTATCTGTGTAGGAAGATTGTCCTGTGTATCGTAGGATGATTAACAGCACCCTTGGCCTCTCTTTACTAGACACCAGCCACACCCCTCCAGTCTTGACAATCAAAAATGTTTCCAGACATCGCCAGATATTCCCTGGGAGCAAAGTCATCCCAAAGGAGAACAACTATTCTAGGACAATGTGAGTGCTTCCCGTTAGTTGGGGGAGCTCCCAATGTCATTATTTTCAGGTTTTTCCTTCTGGGCAGGTCAGATTCCTCAGAAAAGGGTCTTCCAGTCCCCTGCTTGGAGGGCAGAGGTTCGACTGCCAGTGGTCTGGTGGCTAGTTGGAGAAGAAGCCTGAGATCTGTACTATTAAGCCGTTTCAGGGAGAGTGAATCAGAAAGTTTTATCACAAAAGAAGTGTTGCCAGAGGGAGCAGAGCACTAAGTACATCAGCACATCACTGCCTTTAAGCTCCCTTGAGATGCTGGAGATAGAAGGGACAGAAGGGTGACCCGCAGGCAGTACTCATAGCCTCCAGGGACTCTCATACCATCCTTTTCCTACTGAGATTAATATGGTTTAGAGATTCCATAATTAGTAATGTAGAGGGCCACTGTTAGAGAGCCAAGTTTATCTTTTACATAATAGGCTTTTTCTTTTTTTTACATAAATTTCACTTTATTTAAAACATATGAACGAGGGTATTTCAGATCACACTAAACACAATAAATATATAACTTGCTTTGTTAAAAATCTGCAGTATACCTTCAAGGAAAGGCTAAACTTCCAATGCCAACTATATATGAGACAAAATTAAATATTTACAATAATCAGTTTCCTAAAAGTGGTATTTTTAATACCTATAAGAGAAAACTCATTCTAGTGCTTTGTTTCCATCGAAACGTCTATACATTCCTTTATTCACAGAACCAGGTGCTTCTGTTACTAAAAATACATATCCAAAGCTTTTATATCCTTCTAAATAGATTTAACATTTTAGCTCTTTGGGGGAGGAACAGGGAAGTCCAGACAACACAGACCATCTTAAATTATTAGAGATGATTGGCTTGATAACACACCCTGTTTCAACTCAGATGGGAAATTCGATGAACATGTTAATGAAAAAAAAAAAAAATCCCAGTTCACATGTCTAAGGTAAGTCATCCTTCTCTACGTGAGCGTTTGCGTGGGTCGAGGAGCATCCATTACAGCAAACTTCCGGTGATCCAGACCTTGATACCACGCTCCACTTCTGATTTGTACATTCTCTTCCAACTTGATATGGCTTGGATTCTTCAGGGGTTATATTTAGTACATTGATTGAACTATGTTCAGATACACAGGCACGTGTCTGGCAAAAGTCGGAAGTAGAAGGAGAAGCAGGAAGAGATTTAATAAGTTTAGACTTGCTAACTGGAGACCCAGTAGGCACACCGTGAGGTTTCTTTTGCCGTGGCCTCGAGTGTACTGTAGGGTTGTCCCGATCCGAACTTCCTGAGAACGCACTGAAAAGTTTCACATTTTCTGAGCTCTGGTGGTCCTAGGTAGTCATATTTAAAAACTGTTGATTTACCCAACTGGCTCTTTCTTCTTCAAATGCCTTTCTCTCCAATCCTAGGCGAATAGCTGCTTCTGTAAAGCTTAGTCTTTCTTTCTCGAAATTCTTCTTTTGCTCTTTAAATAGGGACCGTTCTTCTTTGAGGCGTTCCTTTTCTTCCAACAAGTAACAGTCTTGTAGCAGTGAAGTGGTGTCATCATCACATGCAGTAGCGAGCTGCTGCTGTAAAAGTTGCTGCCGAGTTTTAATAATTTCTTTACACTGTTGAATTTCTAACTCAAGTTTTTCAGTTTCTTGTTCGTGGTCTTGTCGTGAGATTACATCTTCATCATTAAAACCTTCTAGGTGTACCTTTGAAACTTGGTTATCAAGTTTTTCTACGTGACTTTTCAAAATTCTCTACTGTTTTCTGATGCTATTGGTAAGCTGCTCTCTCACAGTTGCACAGGAAGGGTGAAACGTACTCTCTCTATTCAGTTCCCCAGCATCTTCAGTATCAGGGATAACAGTTCCTGTACTATCATCTGCTCTTTCTCTAGGTTTCTGCTTTTGGGGAGAAAGAAGAGAAATTATTTCCTTTTTCATTTGCTGAAAAACCTTCTTAAGCTCAGCATTTTCCATTAAGATTTGTTTCTGACAATATTCAAGAGAATTTTTTACATTTCATCTTCATTCCTGGCTTCAGTTTTACCCATCCTCCAGGAGCCTCTTTTTCCATCAGCTCTCCCCACTTAATTTAAAACTTCCATAGCTATTTTTTTATCCTTCTTGGTCATAACAAGTTGATGTAGACGTTCCTTTAGTTTATTATATTCACGCTCTTTTCTCTTCATATCGTGATTATATTGAGTAGCTTGACTTACAATGATATTTTGTAATTTCTGCACCTCATCTTTCTCATTTTTCAGTAGCTGATGCAAATTCCTGTTCTTGCATTGTAACTGTCTGTCTCTCTCCTGAAGACCAATCATTTCTGTCCTGGAGGTTTCCAGTTGTTCCTTAAGTTTTGCATAGCAGTTCTGCAGATGGTCCATATCGCTTCCCAGTTTCAGATTCTGTGTTTCCACATTTTTCTGGGCTAGAAGTTTCTTCTGCTGAGTACAAGTAGCTCATTCATACAATTTAAAACAGGAAGTATATTTAATTCTCTCTTTGTCTCTTTACCTTTGGATTCTTCATATAATGAAGGAAAACCGAAAGTAGTCAATTCCTGATCAAGATATGAAATACTTTGTTCAATATTCTGTTATGTGCAGAAGGCACTAAAAAAAAGTGCACATTTTTTGATAAAGGTATTGAAGAACATAGCACTTGCTGTGAGTATAAATTTGATGGAGACATCTTTGTTTCTGAGGTATATTGAGAGAGATGTTTGCTTTCTGAACACAGACCTCGATCTGTAACAGTCATCCAATCTCCCATAGCAATCGCCAGAGCCAGGATACCTGAGGAACCAGTTCAGCGGTGAAACATTCAGCCCAGCTGCTTTCACTCTACTCTGTAGGCATCACGGCCCCTGGGTGCGGCGGAGACGCACCGCTCGGCCGTCCTAGACCTGCTCGCGCAGCTCCGAGGGTCCGCACAGGCAGCCTACATACTAGACTTTCTTAAGGTGTGCAATTCATCCAGTGGAGACCTTGACCCAAGATATTGAACTCCTTGCTAGATTATGTTAGTGCCCCCACACAGTTCAAAGTCCTGAAGTCAGCATTCAGCTTTCATACATTCACTTATTCCTCCTGTCTTCAGTGTAGTACCTCCATCCTCAACCTGCCCATCTCACCTCCTGTACTCCACTCCAGAAATCATCTGTGTTAAAAGACTCTCCAGAGGATAGATGTTCAGAAATCTGGAGGTGTTGGGGAGAGGATCTGGGAATCTAATTTCACTCATTTCTCTTTATGCTCTTCCTTCCCTTTCACCCAAGATTTGGAGGTATCTGGTCCTGAGTCTTTTAAGGATTTTCAGAGTAAATTACTTTGGTTCTCAGCTCTCACAACCACTGGCTACAACTCAGCTTTTGGGGGTTGGTTAAATCCTTTACCATAGTTCCCTTTGCTTTCCAGCTTCCAAAATTTTGTTACTGTTGTCTCCTTTCCTCTTCTTCCTGTCCTTGTTATTTTATGTCTTTTTTTTTTTTAAGTATTTTTCACTGGGGTTTTGGGAGGAAACAAAATTTGATACATGTATTCCATCCACCATCTTAAAATGGGACACCATACTTTTATTGATTTATAAAGTTAGATCATGGATCTCCTCCTGACCTGCTTTATGAGCTGAATGCTCCCAGTTTTCTTTAGTTTGATGCCTTCCATAGCAGTTTTTGTGATCTCCTGCCTCACTTGAATTGCTATTCTTTGCTATTGTGTCTTTGGGAAAGTTAATTAACTACAACTGGAACATGATATCTAGGATAAGGTCATCCATCGTTTAATACAAGTGAAGCACCAAACTAACCATTTTATTTTTGGCCATTAATGTTGCCTGCATTACCTGGAAAAAATGATTCTGTTATTAGTTATGATTCCTATCATTTTGGAGTATCTTTTAGTTGAAAAGATCTAAATATTCCTTGAACTCCCGTGGACTTCAAGACTGCCAAGGCTAAGCTTTAAAATTGAGAACAATCAATTTTCCAATTCCTGCCAAGAGCAATTCTTGGGAGATGATTAAGGGTCAGCATGGCATATTAACACTGTTGATCTAAAACAAAGCTAATAATTTTCTTCCTTTACCCAATGTCCCAGTCAGTGTTCTTAAGTTAATAATGTCAGCTTCCTAAAAGGACACTAGAGTCTTTATATTTTCCGTTTGTGAGATATAATTTAATTTGATTTTAGCAAGCAGCATTTGAATTTCCATTGCACAGGGTGGTACTAACTAAATGATAATACAAGTCATATTAAATCTCTTATATTTGGGCATTAGGAAGATGATCTGGGTACCACAATAGGATATTATACTTTAGACAGCATATTGGTTTTCTGGGTACCTTTTACAAATAACCACCAACATAGTGGCTTAAACAACTCAAATGTATTACCTCACAGTCCTGTAGGTCAGAAGTCTGACACAGGTCTCAATGGGCTAAAATCAAAGTGTCTCCAGGCTGCATTCCTTTGCAGAGGCTTTAGAGAAGAATAATTTCCTGCTCATTAGGGTTGTTGATAGAATTCAGTTTCTTGCATTTGAGGGAATGAAGTCCCCATTTTGTTGCTAGTTATAAACTGAAGGCTGTTCCCAACTTCTAGAGGCCACCACATTCCTTGGCTTGTGGCCCCCTCCTTCCATTTTCAAAGCCAGCAGCAGTGGGTCGAGTTCTCACGTTGAATCTCTCCCAACGCTTCCATCTCATCGCTCTCTGACCACAGTCGGGAAAGAGTCTCCAATTTTAAGGACGCACCTGAGTGGATTGGGTATCTCTCAATGATCCAGGATAATCTCCCCATCTTAAGGTCAATAGTCTTAATCATATCTACAAAGTTTATTTTGCCATGTAAGGTTCTGGGTGTCAAGGTATGGAACATCTGTGGGCAACCACATGTACCATGTACATTAGATAACAGTTCTGTAACTAAAAATGGAATTATTTAGAATTGGCAGCTTGAAAACTCAAGGTAAAAAGGGTCTAAAAAAGTGTTCTATCATTTGCTTAAATTGTTAAATGGTGGGTTGCAGAAACACAACCAGCTTTTGACAGCATTTCTTCTCCTCCCCAAATTTGGTTATTTTATTTTTGCTTTAATCTTTATTTAATCTTTGGTTAGGATTCTTCAGAATAACAAAGACTGTACTTTTGTCCATTTGTAAATAATGACTGCATCTACCCACCCCCCACCCCCGGCAAAGTGACAGCCATTGCAATGGGGCAGATAAAAATGGGAGATTTTCTTCTTGCTATTCTTATAGCAAAACGCTGCCATTTAAATGGAAACCAAATTAAAACAGAGATACTAGATAGTTTAAGAGGCAAATGTTGCCTTTCTTTGCTATCTCTTACCCATAAACTTCAGCGTGTGATCTGTAGACAGACTGGCAATATTGTCTACTGTCTTTTATCATCCTCCCAAAAGCAGTTGATTATCTTGGAAGGGCTTCAAAAGCAATTAAGAAAATCCCTTATGTCAAGTTACGTTTCAGACAGGATAAATTAGATGTATGGGGAAATGTCCTGATAAAGTACTCGAGAAATAATGAATCTGTGTACGATTTGTAATTGCTCCTACAAAAAAGTTAGAGGCTGTTAACCTGAGACTGGACGCTCAGAGGTGGTTTTTTAAATTTCTCATTACAAATGCAAATGCCTTATGAAATTGAGCCCAGAGCATTTTTAAATGTCCAAAATGTAATTCAAAACATTGTTTATTACATTTCTGTCCTGGCTCTTTACCGCATCACACGCTTCTTTGTAAACGCTGATTTTTAAGCCAGGGGGTCTGAAAAACTGAAATGGATGGCAATGAAAAAATGGCCGATTCCACTCACTAATGTGGAACAGGTCCTAAAGGGCGGCTCTGCTCCAGAATGAAGGGTGAGGGTTAGCACCAATGCCACAAAAGGATGGTGATGGATGGTGATTGAAAAGACGTTGATTTGTTAAGTGTCCATGAGATTATTGCGTTTGGTTTCCACTTTATGCATTAAAGATAGACAGATGATCTTCAATCTTCCATAACCCCATCCCTGTGACTCCAGAACAATACAGGCTCCATGGATGGCCCATAATGAGTTAGTGGGGACAGAGATTGGTGGGTTAGGTGCTGGAGCCTGGGGATACTCTGTCAAAAATAGGTATCTAGTTAGAATACTTTTATTATCACAATGTTAGGAAATTCAAATGCAATTTCCTTCCCTGATGAACTGCTATTCCCTTCTGAGTAAAATGATTTCCACTCTTCCAAACTACTTGGATTTTATCTCCCATTTCCTAACTTTTGAAGTATGGGTGTACCCGTTGCTAATTTTCCTCCCGTGATAAACATTAGCAAGTGGGAAGTTATTAGAGGGTTATTATACAATATTCATAGACCGCTTTTATTTGTGAAAGTGTTGGAAGGTCTCTTAAATATGAACTGTTTCCAAATAACCTTGGGCTCATTTTTCATCTTGATCCAAATCCCATGGAAGCAAACCAATCATGAAGCTCTCTGAAAAGTCACTGGAAGCCCCAGGCTCAGAACCCAGCTGTGGAGCATGAACTATTAGGTTCTGTGCTGCTGGAAGCTTTGAGTAACTGAACCACAGGGACTGATGCTCATTTAGGAATCAAAGTTGGTGCTTTGTTTCCAGAAGCCTTTGCCTGAGCTGAGGAAAGTAGACTAAACCTCTCACAGGAGTTCAGATTGTATAGACTTTACTTTTTACACAGTTGCTTTTGAGATGGTTCAACAAAGTGATGTCTTTTCTGTTTAAAGAATAGGGAACAATAACAACAGCAAAGCCAGTGAAAAACAAACTGCAGGGTATTCCCATCCACAGAACAACTCTGATTTCTAAGTTTGTCTTCGTTAATGTTCTATCCATTGGCATTCGTCCATGTTCTCTCTTGGTGAGCTGTTTCCCGCTCCTATCCTCAAATACCATCGCAGGTCGAAACTGAGACCTCTGCATTATTTCTCTTGCCTTGATCTACCGTCCTCTGATTTACAGCTTTATCATACTCCTTTCTACTTCTCATCAAAGCATGTTTGTCCTGATTCTCTCCAGAGTCAGCAGCCAACATAATAATAGTATTGCTTACTAAGTGCTTTATTTGTAATAATCCTCTTATCCTCAAAATAACCCTCTTGGGTAGTTACTATTCTTGTGCTCATTTTACAAATGGAGGTAAGGGAGACAGTGATGAAAAATGATAAGCATGTTGTTTAAGTCTCACAGCTGGCAAGTGATGGAGTCAGGATTCATGCCCAGGTGATCTGGCCCCAGAGCCCCTGCTGTTCACCTCTGCTTTTCACTGGCTGTCAGAACTGGGAGAACTAATTGTTGCTTTAGGTTAGATCCTAAATGTAGATTCTGACATTTCAATGGCTGTTGGATCTAGGGCAAGTTAACTAACTTCTCTGAGCTTTAGTTTCCTCAGCAGTAAAATAGGGATATTTGTGTGAAAAAAACAGAGATAACCCCCATAAACATTCATGGCTATAGTAGGTCCTTGAGAAAATTTAGTGTTAGCTAACCCTTTCCTTTCCTTAATGTTCTCTCCTTAATGATATAATTTGCAAACGAAATCAGCTGATTTCTGATGTTGATGGGGAAAGTGGTTTACCATGTTGCCTCTCTCTTGTGGTAACATCAAGCATTGTGACTTTTCAGATTGGCGGACTTTTCAACACTTCAATCCATTTAGGCAAGGACTACATCTTCTCTGAAGTTGTACCAAGTCACATAGTCTTAGATTTACTTGTTCTCGATCTGGAAATTTTATATTACACTTACCACGTGCTCACTGCTATGTCTTCAGGAAATGTTTTTTTTTGTTTGTTTGGGGTTTTTTTTGCGATACTCGGGCCTCTCACCGTTGTGGCCTCTCCTGTTGCGGAGCACAGGCTCCGGACATGCAGGCTCAGTGGCCATGGCTCACGGGCCCAGCCGCTCCGCGGCATGTGGGATCCTCCCGGCCCGGGGCACGAACCCGTGTCCCCTGCATCGGCAGGCGGACTCTCAACCACTGCGCCACCAGGGAAGTCCTTCAGGAAATGTTTTGAAGCAGGAAATGAAGTGGAGCGGCAACCACCTGCTTGTGGGTTTGTGTCATATCATGAAGAGCTGGTGGGCTGGTCTGGTGCTCCAAGAATGGCAATGACCCATGGAAAATGCTTTGGCAGAAGTCAGCATATTCCCTGGCCATGGGACCAGCTGTTTCTAACTACACACTATGTAGTTACACTACACACTACGTGGTGGGAAGTTCCCTTTCCAAGTTCTGGGAACCACACGGGCTATTAATTTTATGACAGTAAATATAACTGCAGGTATCTGTGTGCAAGACTGGGTTGCAGGATAAACATGATGAATTATCCACTTTCTGGGGATGAAATGGAAAGTTACCTTTTTTGTTACACTTATCACAATAGCCAGTAGAATGCACAGGCCTTTGCCAAGTTTTAGTTACACTTATTTATATGAGATAAGAAGAATATGAAAAGTTCATTGTATTGTATTTGAATATCTCCTCAAATAAGCCCTCATATTAATTTCATCTTCATTTTGATGAATCTTTGTCTCTATGCCCCATCTTTCCTTAGCTTTACCATATGTAACTCTGAGCACGTTAATCCACAGCCTTTTATTGAGTATCTACTAAGTGTAATTTCCTGTACACATGGGAATATAAAGAGGAACAGAGCATGATCCCTGTCCTGAGAGATCTTGAAATCTAATAAGAGCTAAGAATTAAACATGTAAAAATGCTACATAAACATATTAATATTTTTGGAACAACAGCTACTTGCAAACTACCAATTATTTAGATATCCTCTCAGACATAGCCTGTGTATAGATTGAGCATATATATATACACATACTCTTTTTAAAAAGTAACAGTTAAAAGCATGCCATATGTACTGTTATGGTCCTTGTTTTTTTCCACTGGATAATATGTCTTATAAGTCATTTCATAGCTGTGCATATATATCTGCTCCATTATTTTTAATAGCTTCATAGGATCCCATTATATGGAAACCAGCTATTTTCTATTATTACCTTATTGTTGTTGTTTTTTTCTTTTACATCTTTATTGGAGTATAATTGCTTTACAACGGTGTGTTAGTTTCTGCTTTATAACAAAGTGAATCAGTTATACATATACATATGTTCCCCTATCTCTTCCCTCTTGTGTCTTCCTCCCTCCCACCCTCCCTATCCCACCCCTCTAGGTGGTCACAAAGCACCGAGCTGATCTCTCTGTGCTATGCGGCTGCTTCCCACTAGCTATCTATTCTACGTTTGGTAGTGTATATATGTCCATGCCACTCTCTCACTTTGTCCCAGCTTACCCTTCCCCCTCCTCATATCCTCAAGTCCATTCTCTAGTAGGTCTGTGTCTTTATTCCTGTCTTACCCCTAGGTTCTTCATGACATTATTTTTTCTTAAATTCCATATATATGTGTTAGCATACGGTATTTGTCTTCTCTTTCTGACCTACTTCACTCTGTATGACAGACTCTAGGTCCATCCACCTCATTACAAATAGCTCAATTTCGTTTCTTTTTATGGCTGAGTAATATTCCATTGTATATATGTGCCACATTTTCTTTATCCATTCATCCGATGATGGACACTTAGGTTGTTTCCATCTCCGGGCTATTGTAAATAGAGCTGCAATGAACATTTTGGTACATGACTCTTTTTGAATTATGGTTTTCTCAGGGTATATGCCCAGTAGTGGGATTGCTGGGTCGTATGGTAGTTCTATTCGTAGTTTTTTAAGAAACCTCCATACTGTTCTCCATAGTCCTGTACCAATTCACATTCCCACCAACAGTGCAAGAGTGTTCCCTTTTCTCCACACCCTCTCCAGCATTTATTGTTTCTAGATTTTTTGATGATGGCCATTCTGACTGGTGTGAGATGATATCTCATTGTAGTTTTGATTTGCATTTCTCTAATGATTAATGATGTTGAGCATTCTTTCATGTGTTTGTTGGCAGTCTGTAGATCTTCTTTGGAGAAATGTCTATTTAGGTCTTCTGCCCATTTTTGGATTGGGTTGTTTGTTTTTTGATATTGAGCTGCATGAGCTGCTTGTAAATTTTGGAGATTAATGCTTTGTCAGTTGCTTCATTTGCAAATATTTTCTCCCATTCTGAGGGTTGTCTTTTGGTCTTATTTATGGTTTCCTTTGCTGTGCAAAAGCTTTGAAGTTTCATTAGGTCCCATTTGTTTATTTTTGTTTTTATTTCCATTTCTGTAGGAAGTAGGTCAAAAAGGATCTTGCTGTGATTTATGTCATAGAGTGCTCTGCCTATGTTTTCCTCTAAGAGTTTGATAGTTTCCAGCCTTACATTTGGGTCTTTAATCCATTTTGAGCTTATTTTTATGTATGGTGTTAGGGAGTGATCTAATCTCATGCTTTTACATGTACCTGTCCAGTTTTCCCAGCACCACTTATTGAAGAGGCTGTCCTTCCTCCACTGTACATTCCTGCCTCCTTTATCAAAGATCAGGTGACCATATGTGCGTGGGTTTATCTCTGGGCTTTCTATCCTGTTCCATTGATCTATATTTCTGTTTTTGTGCCAGTACCATACTGTCTTGATTACTCTAGCTTTGTAGTATAGTCTGAAGTCAGGGAGCCTGATTCTGCCAGCTCCGTTTTTCATTCTCAAGATTGATTTGGCTATTCGGGGTCTTTAGTGTTTCCATACAAATTGTGAAATTTTTTGTTCTACTTCTTTGAAAAATGCCAGTGATAGTTTGATAGGGATTGCATTGAATCTGTAGATTGCTTTGGGTAGTAGAGTCATTTTCACAATGTTGATTCTTCCAATCCAAAAACATGGTATATCTAGAGCCATCTATTTGTATCATCTTTAATTTCTTTCATCCATGTCTTATAATTTTCTGCATACAGGTCTTTTGTCTCCTTAGGTAGGTTTATTCCTAGATATTTTATTCTTTTTGTTGCAATGGTAAATAGGAGCGTTTTCTTGATTTCACTTTCAGATTTTTCATCATTAGTGTATAGGAATGCCAGAGATTTCTGTGCATTAATTTTGTATCCTGCTACTTAACCAAATTCATTGATTAGCTCTAGTAGTTTTCTGGTAGCATCTTTAGGACTCTCTATGTATAGTATCATGTCATCTGCAAATCAGTGACAGCTTTACTTCTTCTTTTCTGATTTGGATTCCTTTTATTTCTTTTTCTTCTCTGATTGGTGTGGCTAAAACTTCCAAAACTATGTTGAATAAGAGTGGTGAGAGTGGGCAACCTTGTCTTGTTCCTGATCTTAGTGGAAATGCTTTCAGTGTTTCACCATTGAGGACAATGTTGGCTGTGGGTTTGTCATATATGGCCTTTATTATGTTGAGGAAAGTTCCCTCTATGCCTACTTTCTGCAGGGTTTTTATCATAAATGGGTGTTGAATTTTGTTGAAAGCTTCTCTTTATCTATTGAGATGATCATATGGGTTTTCTCCTTCAATTTGTTAATACGGTGTATCACATTGATTGATTTGCATATATTGAAGAATCCTTGCATTCCTGGAATAAACCCACTTGATCATGGTGCATGATCCTTTTAATGTGCTGTTGGATTCTGTTTGCTAGTATTTTGTTGAGGATGTTTGCATCTATATTCATCAGTGATATTGGCCTGTAGTTTTCTTTCTTTGTGACATCCTTGTCTGGTTTTGGTATCAGGGTGATGGTGGCCTCATAGAATGAGTTTGGGAGTGTTCCTCCCTCTGCTACATTTTGGAAGAGTTTGAGAAGGATAGGTGTTAGCTCTTCTCTAAATGTTTGATAGAATTCGTGTGTGAAGCCGTGTGGTCCTGGGCTTTTGTTTGTTGGAAGATTTTTAATCACAGTTTCAATTTCAGTGCTTGTGATTGGTCTCTTCATATTTTCTATTTCTTCCTGATTCAGTCTTGGCAGGTTGTACATTTCTAAGAATTTGTCCATTTCTTCCAGGTTGTCCATTTTATTGGCATAGAGTTGCTTGTAGTAATCTCTCATGATCTTTTGTATTTCTGCAGTGTCAATTGTTACATCTCCTTTTTCATTTCTAATTGTATTGATTTGAGTCTTCTCCCTTTTTTTCTTGATGATTCTGGCTGATGATTTATCAATTTTGTTTATCTTCTCAAAGAACCAGCTTTTAGTTTTATTGATCTTTGCTCTCGTTTCCTTCATTTTTTTTCATTTATTTCTGATCTGATCTATATGATTTCTTTCCTTCTGCTAACTTTGGGGTTTTTTGTTCTTCTTTCTCTAATTGCTTTAGGTGCAAGGTTAGGTTGTTTATTCGAGATGTTTCCTGTTTCTTAAGGTAGGATTGTATTGGTATAAACTTCCCTCTTAGAACTGCTTTTGCTGCATCCCATAGGTTTTGGGTCATCGTGTCTCCATTGTCATTTGTTTGTAGGTATTTTTTAATTTCCTCTTTGATTTCTTCAGTGATCACTTCGTTATTAAGTAGTCTATTGTTTAGCCTCCATGTGTTTGTATTTTTTACAGATCTTTTCCTGTAATTGATATCTAGTCTCATAGCGTTGGGGTCGGAAAAGATACTTGATGCAATTTCAATTTTCTTAAATTTACCAAGGCTTGATTTGTGACCCAAGATATGATCTCTCCTGGAGAATGTTCCATGAGCACTTTAGAAAAGTGTGTATTCTGTTGTTTTTGGGGTGGAATGTCCTATAAATATCAATTAAGTCCATCTTGTTTAATGTGTCATTTAAAGCTTGTGTTTACTTATTTATTTTCACTTTGGATGATCTGTCCATTGGTGAAAGTGGGGTGTTGTAGTCCCCTACTGTGAATGTGTTACTGTCGATTTCCCCTTTTATGGCTGTTAGTATTTGCCTTATGTATTGAGGTGCTCCTATGTTGGGTGCATAAAAATTTACAATTGTTATATCTTCTTCTTGGATCAATCCATTGATCATTATGTAGTGTCCTTCTTTGTCTCTTGTAATAGTCTTTATTTTAAAGTCTATTTTGTCTGATATGAGAATTGCTACTCCAGCTTTCTTTTGGTTTCCATTTGCATGGAATATCTTTTTCCATCCCCTCACTTTCAGTCTGTATGTGTCTCTAGGTCTGAAGTGGGTCTCTTGTAGTCAGCATATATACGGGTCTTGTTTTTGTATCCATTCAGCCAATCTGCGTCTTTTGGTGCGAGCATTTAGTCCATTCACATTTAAGGTAATTATCGATATGTATGTTCCTATTTCCATTTTCTTAATTATTTTGGGTTCATTATTGTAGGTCTTTTCCTTCTCTTGTGTTTCTTGCCTAGGGAATATCCTTTAGCAGTTGTTTAAAGCTGGTTTGGTGGTGCTGAACTCTCTCAGCTTTTGCTTGCCTGTAAAGGTTTTAATTTCTCCATCAAATCTGAATGAGATCCTTGCTGGGTAGAGTAATCTTGGTTGCAGGTTTTTCTCCTTCATCACTTTAAATATGTCCTGCCAGTCCCTTCTGGCTTGCAGAGTTTCTGCTGAAATATCAGCTGTTAACCTTATGGGGATTCCCTTGTGTGTTATTTGTTGTTTTTCCCTTGCTGCTTTTAATATGTTTTCTTTGTATTAATTTTTGACAATTTGATTAATATGTGTCTTGGCGTGTTTCTCCTTGGATTTATCCTGTATGGGACTCTCTGTGCTTCCTGGACTTTGGGGTCTCCTTTTTGCAGGCTGCAGGTTCGTAGTTCCTGTTGTTTTTGGTGTCTGTCCCCAGTGGCTAAAGTTGGTTCAGTGGGTTGTTTAGGCTTCCTGGAGGAGGGGACTAGTGCCTGTGTTATGGTGGATGAGGCTGGATCTTGTCTTTCTGGTGGGCAGGTCCATGTCTGGTGGTGTGTTTTGGGGTGTCTGTGGACTTATTATGATTTTAGGCAGCCTCTCTGCTGATGGGTGGGGTTGTGTTCCTTCCTTGCTAGTTGTTTGGCATAGGGTGTCCAGCACTGTAGCTTTCTGGTTGTTGAGTGAAGCTGGGTGTTGGTGTTGAGATGGAGATCTATGGGAGATTTTCGTCGTTTGATATTACGTGGAGCTGGGAGGTCTGTTGTAGACCAGTGTCCTGAAGTTGGCTCTCCCACCGCAGAGGCCCAGCACTGACTCCTGGCTGCAGCACCAAGAGCCTTTCATGCACACGGCTCAGAATAAAAGGGAGAAAAAGTAGAAAGAAAGAAAGAGGATAAAATAAAATAAAATAAAGTAAGGTAAAATAAATTTATTAAAATAAAAAATAATTATTAAGAAAAAAAATTTTTAATTAAAAACAAACAAAAAAAGGACGGATAGAACCTTAGGACAAATGGTGAAAGCAAAGCTATACAGACAAAATCTCACACAGAAGCATACACATACACATTCACAATAAGAGGAAAAGGGGAAAAAAATCATAAATCTTGCTCTCAAAGTACACCTCCTCAATTTGAGATGATTCGTTGTCTACTCAGGTATTCCACAGATGCAGGGTACATCAAGTTGATTGTGGAGATTTAATCCGCTGTTCCTGAGGCTGCTGGGAGAGATTTCCCTTTCTCTTCTTTGTTCGCAGAGCTCCCGGGGTTCAGCTTTGGATTTGGACCCGCCTCTGCATGTAGGTCACCGGAGGGCGTCTGTTCTTCGCTCAGACAGGACGGGGTTAAAGGAGCCGCTGATGCGGGGACTCTGGCTCAGTCAGGCCATGGGGGAGGGAGGGGCACGGAGGCGGGGCGAGCCTGCGGCGGCAGAGGCCTGCGAGACGTTGCACCAGCCTGAGGCGCCCCGTGCGTTCTACCGGGGAAGTTGTCCGTGGGTCCCTGGACCCTGGCAGTGGCGGGCTGCACAGGCTCCCCGGAAGGGAGGTGTGGATAGTGACCTGAGCTTGCCCACAGGCTTCTTGGTGGCGGCAGCAGCAGCCTTAGCGTCTCATGCCCGTCTCTGGGGTCCGCGCTTTTAGCCGCGGCTCGCGCCTGTCTCTGGAGCTCCTTTAAGCAGCGCTCTTAATTCCCTCTCCTCGTGCACCAGGAAACAAAGAGGGAAGAAAAAGTCTCTTGCGTCTTCCGCAGGTCCAGACTTTTCCCCGGACTCCCTCCCGGCTAGCCGTGGCACACGAACCCCCTGCAGGCTGTGTTCACGCCGTCAACCCCAGTGCTCTCCCCGCGCTCCAACTGAAGCCTGAGCCTCAGCTCCCAGCCCCGCCCGTCCCGGCGGGTGAGCAGAGAAGCCGCTCGGCCTGGTGAGTGTCGGTCGGCACCGATCCTCTGTGCGGGAATCTCCCCGCTTAGCTCTCCGCACCCCTGTTGCTGTGCTCTCCTCCGCGGCTCCGAAGCTTTCCCCCTCCGCCACCCGCAGTCTCTGCCCGCGAAGGGGCTTCCTAGTGTGTGTAAACCTTTTATCCTTCACGGCTCCCTCCCACTGACTGGTGCAGGTCCTGTCCCTATTCTTTTGTCTATGTTTATTCTTTTTTCTTTTGCCGCACCCAGGTATGTGGGGAGTTTCTTGCCTTTTCGGAGGTCTGAGGTCTTCTGCCAGCGTTCAGTAGGTGTTCTGTAGTTGTTGTTCCGTATTTATGATGGATCTGTGGGGAGGAAGGTGATCTACACGTGTTACTCTTCCGCCATCTTCCCCTGAAGTCCTACCTTATTGTTTTAATGCCAAACAGATACATTAAACTTGATCCGTCTGTTTAGTCTTGGATTTAAATAAATTTTAATTGATTTTTGAATATCTGGTCTTGGGAAAAATTTTAGACACAGAAGTTTGGAACATCACCGAAACAAGTATATATCTTTTCTCTGAAACTATTTTGAAGGGGATGACGTTTATTGGAATTTATATTCCGTCTTGTATGTTAAAAGAGCCGCCTCGTTAAATCACTGTCATATCAACATTAACAAACAAATGCCAGGAAAGTAGGAAAGGGGTTTTGAGTATGGAGAGGCTGTTGGAGCCACTTTTAACGAAGTGGAACCCTCATGTGCCATAGCCCTCAACACAGATGTACCCCCTGCCCCATTGCTCTACCCACATTTTTAAAAAAAATATTTATTTATTTATTTATTTGGCTGCGTCAGGTCTTAGTTGCGGCACGTGGGATTTTCGTCGCATGTGGGATCTAGTTCCCTGACCAGGGATCAAACCTGGGCCTCCTGCATTGGGAGTGTGGCGTCTTAGCCACTGGACCACCAGGGAAGTCCCTCTACCTACATTTGGAACTGTGGCTTTGGCTTCTTCACTCTCAGGTTTTGTTTGTTTGTTTTGTTTTTGGTAAGAACACTTATCATGGGATTTACCCTCTTAATAAATATTTAATTGTACAATAGAATATTGTTAATCATGGGGACAATGTTGTACAGCAGATCTCTAGAACTTATTTTGCATAACTGAGACTTTATGCCCATTGATTAGCAATTCCCCATTTCCCCCTCCCCTCAGCCCCTGGCAAGCACCATTCTACTCTCTGCTTCTGTGAGCTCAACTGTTTTAGGTACCTCATTTAAGTGGAACCATGCAGTATTTGTCCTTCTGTGACTGGCTTATTTGATTTAGCATAATATCCTTAAGATTCTTCTATGTCACATTGCAGGATTTCCTTCTTTTTAAAGACCAAATAATATTCCATTGTATGATATACCACATTTTCTTTATCCATTATCTGTTGATGAATATTTAGGTTGTTTCTGCATCTTGGCTATTGTGAATAATGCTGCAGTGAACATGAGAGTACAGATATCTCTTTGAGATCCTCATTTCAATTATTTTGGATAAATACTTGGAAGTGAAATTGCTGGATTGCTTGGTAGTTTTATTTTTAATTTTTTGAGGAATCTCCACATAGTTTTCCATAGTGGCTGCACCATTACTACATTCCCACCAACACTGTTTTAATTTCTCCACGTCCTTGCCAACACTTATCTTTTGTTTTTCTGATAATGGCCATCCTAACAGGTGTGAGATGATCTCATGTGGTTTTGATTTACATTTCCCTGACGATTAATGACATTGAGCATCTTTTCATGTACATGTTAGCCATTTGTATGTCTTCTTTGGAGAAATGTCTATTCAAGTCTTTAGCCAATATTAACATTGGGTTATTAGTTTTTTGATAATAAGTTCTATGAACTCCTTATATATTTTGGAAATTAACTCCTTATCTGATACGTTATTTACAAATATTTTCTACCTTTCTGTAGGTTGCCTTCTCACTCTGTTGTTTACTTTTCCTCACTCTAGGTTTTGCTGTTGTTATTGTTTGCTTGTTTGTTTTCAGGCAACATAAAAAGAGAAATACACAGTGCAGATTTTGTTAACGGGTAACATTCATATTTTTAATTCAACAGTAGCTGATGCTTATAATGATGTTCTGGACATGCTGAGGTGCCTGTATTATTGTTGAAGAAAGATGACATCCATTCTAGTTTATTTTTTCTATATATCTCCTTTATTTTTACCTGTATTTTATTTGAAATTTTTCTCGTGCACTTACTCTTGTGCTAGGTGCTCTACATGCATTATGTCATTGATTCCTCACATCATGTGAGGTACGAATTATTCTATTTTACAGATGAAACAAGCTCAGGGAGACTAAGTAACTCACCCAAGGCACAGCAAGGGGCAGAACTGGAACTGAGATCTACTTGTATCTAAAGCCCTATTATTTCTGTTCTGCCACACTATCTCTAAATCTTTGAAAACTGTGAATCTGAATGTTATACACACACGTGCAAACATATATGTGCACACCATCCACAATGTTAACCGGAATAGTAGTCCTCAGCCATTCCAGGTAGCCTTTTGTTGTAGATAGGAGGTTGAGACCTCCACATTGTAACATTATACTCATCATTTTACTTAAAAAAACCTGTGGCCAGCAGTGCCAGCAAGTAACCAACTTGATTCATGTGAATTTTATCACATCTCCGATTTGCCTGCTTTCAGATGGAAGTGATGAAGTGAGGCAGAAGAGTGAATTGATGGAAAAGTCACTGTGTAATGTTCACTATGTGCTTCACTAAGCAAAGAGCTTTGTAGATGTTGTGCATGGCGGGAGCCCATCCACATCTTACTGAAGCCCCCTTTTCTTGAGGAAAAGCCATTCCATGTGGTCTCATGGGACTGAACTCCCCCCCTCCCTGCCTGTGGCCATATGATACATACCTGGGCAGAGTACCGCATTTCCCTGGCCAAAGAGATTGGATCAGAGATGGGCATATGACCCAAGTTGTGCTAATATGACCTCTCGATGGGACTTTCGCTGTGACTATCAGTAGTTTTCTCTTTTATCTTAGGAGAAACAGTTGTGAGGGTAAGCGTCAGCAGCTATCTTAGCCACCGTGTGTAAGCATTTACCTAAGAATGAAACTGAGAAAAGCAGAACCAAAAGTTTGAGAGAAAGCTTTGAATTCCTAGTGACATCCGTTGAACCCTTTGATTCAGCTGTGCTTAAAGTCAGCTTCATTGCCTTGAACTTCCCAATGATGTAATTTTTCTTGGAGAAATGGCTCATTCCAGGGCTGGAATTATGAGATGTACATAGGTGCCAGAAAGTGAGGAAGGGCCCAAAGAATAACAGAGGCGAGTTAAAAAGACACGGGAACCCAACTTGAAGTATCACCCAATGACCAAATCTAAGGCAATTTTAGCAATAAAATAAGATAAAAATAAAATAAAGGTAGTAATGGATTATATCCTATAGAATAAAATATTTGTGAGTCCATACATCCGTAAATAAATAATTGAATAAATAAGTCAGGGAGATGGGACAACTCTTCCTTACAGTAAAATTCCAATTAATAAATGCAGAATGCATGGTGGAAATAGAAACCATTTGCCAAACACCGTGGTAATAATTGTTGCAGGCAATAATCGTTGATGGATGCTATGAGTGGACAAAACTATGATGAGAAAAAGCATATTTGTACAGTCACAAGGTATCATCTCACAAAATAGTTATTTACAAAGGAAAAATTAGTAACCCTATAGTGAAGAAACCTTGCAGGCACCTCCTGGACCAGGTGATCAAAGTTAACATCATAGCAATGGGACATATTGACTCTTGATGCACTGAGAAGAGTACAACATCACTTCTGTGGTATTCTTACTAAAAATGAATAACCTCAGTCCAAATCATGAGACAATATTAGACAAAGTCAAATTGAGAGAATTCTATAAAATAACTGGCTAATATTCTTCAAACTTGTCAAGGTCAAGAGAATAAAGAAAGTTGAGGATTTCATAGGCGGTAGAGACCAAGGAGATACGAAGCCTAAATACAATGTGGGATCCTGAACCAGAAAAGAGATGATTGCCAAAATCTGAATCAGGTTTGTGGGTTAAGGTATTTTTGTCGATGTTAATTTTCTGGTTTTAATAATTTTTTGGCAGTGAACTTGTTTATATTTGGGGAAGCTGGCTCAAGGGAAACTAATATTTTTGTAATTCTTTTGGAAATATAAAATTATTCTAAATAAATGTTATTTCCCTCTTATTATTTTAAGTTATTTTATGTCAGGTTTCTCTCATCTGAAACCAAAAATGTCCTAATTTAATAAAATATACTATTTTGTCTAATTTTCACTTCAACCCTATAATGCCAGGGTTATTATCTTCATTTACAGATCATGAAACTAAGCCTTAGGTAGTTTAAATAATTTTCTAAACATCTCATAGCAAGTGACAGAGCCAGGATTTGAACCTATGTCTATTTGACTTCAAATTTTTATGCATATTAGAAAAATAATCAACCAACTGATCCATCTTTTTTTTTTTAATTTTTAATTTTTGGCTGCGTTGGGTCTTAGTTGCTGCGCACGGGCTTTCTCTAGTTGTGGTGAGTGGGGGCTACTCTTCGTTGTGGTGCTCAGGCTTCTCATTGTGGTGGCTTCTCATGTTGCGGAGCACAGGCTCTAGGTGTGCAGGCTTCAGTAGCAGCAGCATGCAGACTCTGTAGTTGTGGCTTGCAGGCTCCAGAGCCCAGGCTCAGTAGTTGTGGCTCACAGGCTTAGTTGCTTCACGGCATGTGGGATCTTCCTGGAACAGGGCTTGATCCCGTGTCCCCTGCATTGGCAGGCAGATTCTTAACCACTGCACCACCAGGGAAGCCCCCATCTTATTTTAAAACATACTGTATTTTCAAAACTCTACCTTGTTCCAGAGAAGCCTTGAGACAGAATACTTGCAACTTGGGTGCAGGTTAGAAGAAATATTGGAAAAATATTAGAAAATGTGTTGGTGTTTGTGCTTTATAAGCATACAGCAGAACTCTATAATTACACATGGTGCAGGAGGGCATGCAAATTACTCTCAGTATGGACTTCCTCTGAAAACAGTGAACATTTGGCAGACAGTGTGATCAAATAAATCAGATAACTGAGGCATTTTTCCAATGGGATAGATACTTGGTTCAAACCTTTGATGAACTGTTTTTTTTTTTTTATGTATGGGAAAGTAGTTTAAATTTAAGGAAAAGCAAACAGTGGGGCATGTTAAAATATCCATTAACTAAACACTCTGAAAGAGTATAAAATGCCTCCAGCTGCCAAAAAACAATTAGGCTGCAAATATGCCTTTGGTTACCTAACCAGACATTCCCTAAACACTTAGTTCTAATTAATTTTCTTCATTACACAACAATGCCTCTCCTAATTACACTAGAGAAATTCTATAAACCTACTAGCTATTCAAAGTCTTTATTGCACAAATTATTCTGGTAGGTCCCTATTAGAAGCAAATCCTCACTGTCTAATTTGTACATACCTCATCTCAACAGACATGGGCTACTTAGTAAACCCTTGACAGCCAGGCAAACTAGTCTTCTATGTGACAATATTTCAGTAGGAGTTTTAGTGTGATGGAACATCAAGGCTGAATAATTGAAAACATACCAAGGTAAAGGTGAAAAGTACAAGCGCAAGAAGCACATAGGGTCTGAAATCATACTCATGTTGCAGAAGTTTTGTGATCCCTGGACCAGCAATAGAGGCTGACTCAGAGGAACAAAACTGTGCTTTCGCTGAACTCAAGTGCAAAGGGTAGGCAGTGGCAATCTTCAGCTCCAGAGGCAATATAGCAAGTATAACAATTGGACTGAACGGGTCATAGAACTACAGAGTTTTTTTTTTTTTTTTTTTTTTGCGGTACGCGGGCCTCTCACCGCCGCGGCCTCTCCCGCTGCGGAGCACAGGCTCTGGACGCGCAGGCTCAGCGGCCATGGCCCACGGGCCCAGCCGCTCCACGGCATGTGGGATCCTCCCGGCCCGGAGCACGAACCCGTGTCCCCTGCATCGGCAGGCGGACTCTCAACCACTGCGCCACCAGGGAAGCCCTGTACGTTTCTTTTTTTTTTTTTTTGAGAATTTCTAACAAGTGTCTCAGGAGGCTTCTGAGACAAAACCTACTTGGATTCTGGCAATAGATTCTTTGCTTTCTCAAGGACTTTTGGGGTTTTGGAGATTCAGTTGCTGGAGGTTTTGGTAGCCAAGGGCTCTACCAGAGTTACTGTTCCCAAAGTGTGGATTGTGCAGTCTTTTTTAGGTGATTCTAGAAATTCTACATATTTGAGGATAGCAATACGTCAGTGGCTCACAATTTTAGAGGGAGATTGTTAACAATATGGATTCCTGGTCCCCACCATCAACCCCCGCCCCCTAAATTAGTGGGTCTTGGATGAGGTCCAGAAATCTGCATTTTTAATAAACATCCAGATGATTCTGAGACAGGTGGTCAATAGACACACTCTGAGAAACATTGATTTAAATGCTGAACATCTTAGGGAGAGAGCAGAATTTGTGCTCTCAGCAGCAGAATTGCAACGTTCTCCTGATGCGGCAGCAAGCGCTTCTCATAATTTAGCAATTGAAGCAGTTCCAGGAAATCAGTCCACTGAGCCTTTCCCTCACTGACCCCAGTAGAACTTGCTCACTCCTCCTTTCTTAATTATGTCCGGCTAGCAGTGAGCATTCCAGCTGCTGTGCTCTTTAATCCACTTATCCATCTTACAACTCCAATTAACCAGGTGCAGCCATCCATCTGGTTAATATGAGGACAAGCTGTTAATTTGTGAATGAAGAAAAGGTCTGCAGACAACAAACAAACTAGCTAGGAGCTCTGGAAGATAACATTTACCCCAAACCTTGTGAAAGAGGGTGAAGGAACAGGGGAATTCATTTGTTATAATAAAAGAAGGAAATGCTTTTTGGTGGAGGGAAGTGAATACAGAATTTAGGCAGCTTGGGTACCAATGTGACTTGCCCGAGGTCATCTCTGAACTTTGTGTTGTTACCTGTAAAACAGGAAAGTAATAGGACTTAATTTTCAACTCAGGGAAGTTAGGAGACTCCACTGAGATCAAGTGAGACAAGGCACTTTGTAAAATGCAACAGAAATATTTTCATTTGTTTTTGTGCATTTATTGTATACATGTATGTGGGGGGATCTCTTTTCATGCACATATATTTTATGAATAGTGTTTTCTAGCAAGCAGATTGTACACTTTGATTACATGCTAGCTTTTCTATTTTATTGCCTTCAAGTGTTTTTTGTTTATTTGTTTTTAATATGCATAATAAGACAGATTTCCTCCATCCCTTACAACCCCAGTCTTAGATTTAAGTGTGCATTTGAACGTGTAACAAAGGGAATATGTCCTCAAATTCACATGTTGAAACCTTAACCTCCAGTGTGATGGTGTTTGGAGGTAAGGCCTTTGGGAGGTAATTAGATTTAAACTATGCCTTGAGGGTGGGGCCTTCCATAACAGGATTTTTTTTTTTTTTTTTTTTTGCCGCACCTCGCGGCATGCGGAACTTCCCCGACCAGGGATCGAACCCGTGCCCCCTGCAGTCGAAGCACTGAGTCTTAACCACTGGACCGCCAAGAAAGTCCCACAATGGGATTTAATGTCCCTATAAGAGGGAGAGAGAAAGCATCTAGGAAAGGCCACGTGAGTATACATCAAGAAGGCAGCCATTTACAAACCAGGAAGAAAGCCTTCACCAAGGACCGGATCTGCCGGCACCTTGATCTTGGACTTCCCAGCCCCCAGAACTGTGAGCAATAAATGTTTCTTGTTTAATTCCCCCCATCCCACCCGCACAAGTCTGTGGTATTTTGTTATAGCAGCCTTAGCTGACTAAGACAGAAGCAATCCCTGGAGAACTTGTTAAAACTCATATGTCTGGGTGCACTGCCAGAGTTTCTGATTCAGTGGGTCTGGGAGGAGCCTGAGAATGTGCATTTTCCATAAGGTCACTTTAATTTGGCTGGTTGTAGACCGCATTTTGAGGACCATTGCATTAAAGTGAAACTTGCCCTGATTATGAAGTAAAAGCTTTTTAAAATTTAAAACGATAATATTCTCCACCTGATATTCCTACTCCTGGCCTCCAATTTAAAAGGAATCATACTCCAGATTTAGAGCTGAATGAGGCAGCATAAAATATACATCTAGGGCTTCCCTGGTGGCGCAGTGGTTGACAGTCCGCCTGCCGATGCAGGGGACACGGGTTCGTGCCCCGGTCTGGGAAGATCCCACATGCCGGGAGCGGCTGGGCCTGTGAGCCATGGCCGCTGAGCCTGCGCATCCGGAGCCTGTGCTCCGCAACGGAAGAGGCCACAACAGTGAGAGGCCCGTGTACCGCAAAAAAATAAAGAAAGAAAGAAAGAAAGAAAAAAAAAATATATATATATATACATCTAGTGACGTTGGATGCACTTTTGTCAACAGCGCTGAACTAAGCACATTTTCTCTCTTTCCATGTCATTAAAAACGTTTTTTTAAAGCCTTCCAACTATGCCAGGAGTTTATAGTCAAGCTGGGGAGACCAAATATACCCTGTAAAACATTTTGTGAATAATTACCGAGCAAAATAAACTCTAAATGCACAACAGCATTGCCTAAAGTTCCCAGGTGAGAACGCTGTCACATTCCTAAAAGGAGAAATTGAGATTTAAATGTCAAATGCTCAGAAAGTCTACTTTATCACTTCAGCTTTTTTTTTTTTTTTTTTTTTTTTTTTACAGTTAGCCAGAGGCAAACCTTTTGACTTCAGTTCACCCAGAGTTGGGATAAAATTTTGAGGCACTTCCGTTGGCCTCACTGTCCACCCTGTGTCATTAGATAAAGTTTGGAAGCACTGTTTCTGAGTGTGATCTGTGGGCTGTCTGCAGCAGAATTGCCTTAGAAAGCTATTCAATGTACACATGAAAAATGACCTACTGAAAAGGAATCTTGGGAGCGAGGTCATGGAAACTTCTCATTTAACTAGCTCCTCAGGTGAATCTGATGTTTGTTTACTTTGAGAGGACACCTTCCAGGAACTTCTCCCCCACCCCACCCCATGCATCTAACTTTGGGATTACCACTTGTCCTTGCGACAACTCTGTGTGTCAGGTATTAGTAAACCTGCAGCTGTAAGGAGTTTCAGTTTGAGACAGCTTCTGGGTGGATATAAGGTCCTAGCAGGCTCTTGATCCTCCCTGTGATAGGAGCCTTCCCTTTGCACCTGCAAGAAGCACAGAGATCTGTGATGGACAAATGGGAGGCAAGACTCTAAACCATACATAACAAAAGGTATCCAAAGGGAGGGAAAAGGATCAGGGTCTGAGGATAGTCAGAAGAGCCGTGTTGCTGTTGCTTGGGTCCAGGGAGCTTGACAGACTAGGTTAAGAGGTAGATTTATTTTTGTTTGTTTTCTTAGAGAGTCCTATTTCTAACAAGAGAATTGCTTTCATTCACCCATACTCTCTCCAAAGGGTAGATGATACGACTGTGAGGGCAGTAAATGTAGTCCTGTGATCCAATTGTGAGCTTCAGACTGAAGGAAAGTCTTTCTTCTTGAATTCCATGGAGCAGTTTCTAATTATGAATGAATACATATCCAATACAGACACCTCCTAAAAGCAGCAATAAGTGCAAAGAAATCCAATCACCCTGAATTAATCTAATGATGATTACTGAGTATTTAGTGGTATGGGATTTCAGATTATTAAATAAATGGAACTACGTTATGCATTTGCTACCTGCCATTTTAATATACATGCAGTCACTGTTTTTTCCCCTTGAAATATATTCTATGATCTGATTTTTTAAATGGCTGTATACCTTCCCATTGTATTGATATTATGGTTTATATATGTAGTCATTGATGATAGTAGTATCCTTTGATCATTCCCAACAAGATTTCTCTATTTTATTTCAAATGACTTTTCCTAGCTTTTGCCTAATAATCAAGGGATAATGTTCTGAATATAGTAGTTCCATTTCCCTTCCTCCAGATCACTTGAGTTCTCATTTCATCTTCAGGGGCTTGCTGCAAGCAGATGCGACAATCTCAACCCCTATGTTTCATTCATTAATTCCTTTATTCATCAAACATTGAGGAAATGGAGGTGACTTTATGGATTTGATTCTGGTGGTGCTCAAGGGCAATATACAAGGGAAAATAAATGTATAATTTAATACCAGGTAGTGAGAAGAATCACTTAAATAGGTCTGGATTTATTACTCTTAATTGGAAGGTCACCTGTTATATTACAAACAATATTATCAGCAAAGTCAGGGTAGCAGGATGAAGTTATGGTAGGTCAAGGAGGGGAATCATGGACCCCTTCCCCCAGCATAACCACGATTCTTGCTCAGTCCCTGATGGGCTTCCCGGTTCCCCCTTTTATCTACCATAAAAAAAGACTCTCTGATTTTTAGCTCAATGCATTATAATTTTTAAATTAGATGGAGAACACTGGGCCTCTTTTCTAAAGCAGATCATTTTATTTATAATGGTCTTGCCTTTGGCTTGCTGCCTATTGTTTTTGTGGTTTTTCATTTGTTGTTGCCTTTCCTTTTTTTTTTTTCTTTTTAATCAATGAAGGGTTTAGATTGGTATGGACAGTGTTGGGAGTCTAGTTTCTCTTTTCAAGTTGAACAGAATGCTATTTACTGTGTATTTCTGGGGTCAAGAAAATCAATAAAAGAGGCCAACAAAAGCCTGCCCTCCAGAAGGCACCAGCTCACTGAATGTATGTTTTGGCAAAAACTGGACTTTTATATCTTAAGAAAAAGGGACAGATCCCAATACTGACTGCTCTGTGAGACAACAGATGAAGAGAAACCTGTCCAACAAGTTGTTAATGGTTCTTCATTGAACTTTCAGATGTCTGTTCACAGATGAGCTTCTAATTAACCAAAGTCTGGCTCCCATGAGTCAATACAAATCTGACACCTTTTCAGGAGTAAATTTTAGAGTGACTTTCTGGTCATTTTTGAGAGCGTTGAAGCATAAAAGCAGTTTGCTTTCCTATAGAAGTTCTTTTCTATTAGTGTCAAAGATAAAATCTCCATGATCCCTTCTGTGTTTCTCAGCATCATAGCTGAAAAACTCAAAGAATTTTCCCATCAGTGTTCTACAATTCAAACCAAAGCAGGCTTAAAGGGAACAGTCATGATATCTAGGATTGGCTTGTGTAGCCCCAGATGGCTTTTGCATATTTTCATTACGCATTTATTTGGTAATCAGAGGAAGTTATTTTGATTCTTATATATCCAGTTCTTTAGACAGTCAAGTCAGAATAAATTGAACCATCAAGCATTATGAATAGATCCATATTTGTGGAAAATACCCCTTTAGCCTGATCTTTATGAAAAGGGAATTAGGAAGTGGAAGTTCAAACCTCGGTCAGTCTGACCATTGTAAAATGTTTCCTTAGATTCTTCAATGTGGCATGGTTAAATTTTTGTGTTAAAAAGCAAGTGTGGTGAGTTAGTTGACTTACGGCCACCATAATAAGTTATCACAAACTGGGTGGCTTAAACAGGCATTGATTTTCTCACAGTTCTGTAGGCTGGGCTTTCCACATCAAGGTGCTGTCAGGGTGGGTTTCTGGTGAGATCTCTTCCTGGCTGGCAGACAGTGGGTACCTTCTTGCTGTGTGCTTACATGACCTTTTCTCTGTGTGTGCACAGAGATTGTGCTCTGGTATCTCTTCCTCTTCCTAGAAGGACACCAGTTCTATTAGATTAGGGTCCTACCCCTATGACCTCATTTAACCTTCATTATCTTCTTAAATAGTCATATCATGGGTCAGGGCTTCAACATATGAATTTGGGGGGACACGATTCAGTTCATAACAGATGGATCAATTCTGAGGACCTTTGTGTGGGATCTTTCTGGAAGAGGTCTTCTCAAGTGTGAAAACCCTTGTAAGTTCTATTGTTGCAGTGGGTAGGGAGGGGAATGAGACCTTTCAGAATTGGTGACAGAGCCTCAGACCTGACTATCCACAGGGTCCCTGTTAGGAGCTTGTTGATACTTTTCAATCTAGATACATGAGGGTGCCCACACTCAAGCTTGGAGAATATCCACAGGGTCGTGGGATGCTTTAGCCTCCCAAAGCGTCCTGCAGCAGGTTAAGTAAGAAATATGTTTATTAATAAGCAAGCCTCCTTTTCCTTTACCTTTAGTGTTAATCCACAACCAAGCTAAACACATACTTCGGAACTCTGGATTTAATGCATATCTAATCATCACTTTTGTCAAGGATTTATTCAGTCTTAAGCTTTCTGAGAAACTTGGGCAAGTGCACACAATGTTTTTTTTAACCTGTCTCACTCTACTGTATATAATAGTATACAGCATAGCATACAGTATAGTATAGTATTGTATACTATACTATAGTATATATATATGTATATATAGTATACAGTAGAGCTTATATATGTCAAGCTCTCAGCCTTCATAAGGGAACAATTGTGCCTTCTTTGGACATAAATGCTCTTGCTGTCAGTGAACGCAGGTCTGTTTTTTCAATTGCAGGACTCTCTCTGGATGCCTACAATTGAACGTTATGTCTGGTCAGTTTTGGGTCCTTTAACTGCCAGGTGAAAGTAGTATGGCCAGGAGAAGACAATTTATATTTTTCGTGATTAAAAAAAAAAGATCGTGGATGTTCATTATCAAAAACAGGAAAAAAAAAAAAGCAAACCACACCTATAAGAAAGATAGCTCATAATCTTACCACACAGAAGTCATCATTGATAACATTTTGGCTTGTTTTCATCTGGTTTTTGTTTTAACAGTATTTATGGAGTATTTGCCAGATGCAAGTACTTTGCATTCATTAAGAGATAGATCTTATTATGCTAGGTTCTTAGAAACTACTATGCCACATACAATACAAGAGGGCTACTCCCCCATCTACACACCTCTTTGCATGGATTCCTCTGTATGGGTTTCTCTGTACCGTATTTTGCTCAATGTGCTATCATAGACATTTAACCATGACAATAAGCAATCTTTCAATATATCTATGTCATACTATTTCAGGTTGCAAACGTAACACCATGTATTTAATCACTTCCCTGCTGTTGGCTTTTTAGGCTATTGCTCCCCCTTTTTTGATGTTACTTTCTGCACACTTGTATGTTCCACCAAATTAGAACCAAAATGCCTATTTTCTGAGACTTGGGTATTTACAATGGTATCGGGCAATTTTCTTTTCTTTTTTTTTTTTTTTTTCTATCTGAAAATTGTGTCTTATGTGGGGTTATAAATGAGCAGACTTTGGATATGATTATTTCCAGAAAGAGGGAAGAGGCAACTCTAAAAAGTTGAAAAGTTTTCAACTCTAAAAAGTTGAAAGCACATCTCAGAATTCTCAGTCCTTTTATTTCACCACACCTTCTATCTCCTGACCCCTTCCATCAATTTCATATACATCTCTTTTTTGTGGGGGGGGGCATGAGGTAGGTAACTTTTTATTTTGATGAAATTATGAGTTTTCAAAATACTTGTAAGAATAATATAAAGAGCTCCTTTAAAATTTTTTTTGAGAAGTTTTAGGTTCACAGCAAAATTGAAGGGAAGGTTCAGAGAGGTCCCATATACCCCCTGAACCCACACATTCACAGCTTCTGTTATCAACGTCTCCCTCCAGAGAGGTGCATTCGTTACAATTGATGAACATACATAATCACCCAAAGACCATAGTTTATTTAGGGTTCACTCTTGGTGTTTTATATCCTATGGGTTTGGACAAATGTATAATGACATGTATTCATCATTACAGTACCACACAGAGTAGTTTCACTGCTCTAAAAATCCTCTGTTCTTTGCCTTTCATTGCTTCCTCCCTCCAACCCTGGGCAACCACTGATATTTTTCACTGTCTCCATGGTTTTTGCCTTTTCCAGAATATATAGTTGGAATATATTTTCCAGTCATATAGTTGGAGTCATAGAAGTCTGATCTTTCTTTAAAAATTTTTATTTATTTATTTTTTTGGTTGTGTTGAGTCTTCGTTGCTGCATGTGGGCTTTCTCTAGTTGCGGCAAGTGGTGGCTACTCTTCGTTGCAGTGCGGGGGCTTCTCATTGCAGTGGCTTCTCTTGTTGCGAGGCATGGGCTCTAGGCGCATGGACTTCAGTAGTTGCAGTACGTGGGCTCAGTAGTTGCTGCACGTGGGCTCTAGGGCACGTGGGCTTCAGTAGTTGTGGTGCATGGGCTCAGTAGTTGTGGCTCTCAGGCTCTAGAGCACAGGCTCAGTAGTTGTGGCACACAGGCTTAGTTGCTCCACAGCATGTGGGATCTTCCAGGACCAGGGATCGAACCTGTGTCCCCTGCATTGGCAGGTGGATTCTTAACCACTGCGCCACCAGGGAAGTCCTGATCATTTTTAAGAATAGGGCACAAAAAGCTGGCGTGAGAATAGGGGCTGTCAACTGTGAGCTTCACTGTAAGGTGACTTTACTGGCTATTTCATTAGGGTACCCCAAATACCGGGATTGTTAGGGATTTCCTCTCTGGCTGGTCAGATTCCATAGTGAGATCTTTTACATCCTGCCCAGAGGGTATAATTTAAGGTATCAACACTCTGGGCTCAGGTGGGGGAAGAAGGCTGGGAGTCTCAAGTTTTGGTGTGTAACTTTTCTCTTATTCCTCCTGTTTCTGATGGATGATTCCTACCTTAGCCTATGTAGTACCCTCACTACCTCTCTGTGCAGAATGAGGAAAGGACTCTGCGCATCTAACTGCTTATGAAACAGGCTCCATCAATTTTCAGGTTTGTAGTTTCATCCTTACTCCACAATCCCAGAAGTATCTATTGTGACAAAGTCCTGTGCATTTTGGGTTCTGATGTCAAATGGGTTGCTTCTCGGATCTCCCTCTGCCAGCTTAGGATTCTGTTTTCCCGGGTCTGCTAAATGGATGACCACTTAGTCTATTTTCCAGATCTTAAAGTTTTATTTTCATTTTTTCTTCTATTCTTCGTTCTTATGAGTTTATGCCTTTTTCTTTTAAAATCCCTTTAGTATTGATATAGTGAGGTCTTGAGAGGGAGAGGAGATAATGTGTATTCCATTTCCTAAATTTTATTGAAAGTCTCCCATGTAGGTGAAGCAAACTATTGATTAAGAAGCCCACCTAGTTGATCTTACTGCACTGTTCTTACAGTCACAAGTGCTGGAGAGAGACAGATTTCTGTTCAAGCAATGGCTCTGTTGGTTATTACTTCTGGGACCCTGGGGAGGTCACTTCATCTCTCCACACCTCAATTTCCAGATTTGTAAAATGAAGGTTAAAATGGTACTTGCCTCATATAAATGTTTTAGGGATTAACTGAGACAATAGCTTTAATGTGTCATCACGGTGGCTGCCACATAGTAGGTGCTCAGGAAACGGTGGCCCTTAGCTTCTTGTTCATCCTTAAATCAGTTTATGATATGGGCAGAAAATGGTCGAAAGAGGTATGAAATTTTCAGGAGTTGAGCCTATTTCTGAAATGCTGATTTTTGTAAGACATAATCTTTAAGTCTCACCTGAATGGGCAACACTTGACATTCAAAGCAGAGTGACCTAATCCGCAGGGGAAAGCCATAGCCACCCTCATCCTCATCCATCCATCCATCCATCCATCCGTCCATTCACTCATTTAACAAAGAGTACCCACTGTGTGCAGCATTTTAAAGTAAATATTATATATCCTGTCAGTGAATCACTAAATGCTGCAAAATGCCTCTCAAAAAATGTCTGTTTCATAAAAAGCCAATAGAATTAGGAAAATATTCTTAATATTATCTAATATCCAGTGCATATTAACATTGCTTTATTATAAACTTATATTCTAACTATTGCTCTGTTTATTGATTTGGTTTCCAAATGTGGTGTGTTTTTCCTTCATTCTTACACCTGAATTTTCTCTTAGCTCTACTTTTTCCTCCTCTAGACCACTTCCCTTTCTTTCATTCCCCATGTCTTTGCTTGTTGAAGAAACAAGGTAGCTGTCCCACAGTCTGGGTTTGGCCGATGTTTCCTTGTGGTACAGGTTAACGTGTTCCTTTATCTCCAGTATTCTGTGGGAGGGAAGGCAGAACTAAAGTAAAACTCGTTTCAAAATCAGTTCACTTTTTATTTGTTTCATAAGAATATGCTGTAGGGGTGCCAAGTGATTTACATTTTATCATGTCGTGTCATATGTAATGTTTTGTTGTTTAGCCTTTAGTGATACAAATATTGATCAGTGGGTTCAGGTGGCGACATCCTCATCTTTTCAGTGTAACGTTTTGCATCAACATTTTGCTTAATCTTTTTATGATCTGTTGTTGACTATTATGCATTGAATTGTGTCCCCCACAAAAGATATGTTGACGTCCTAACCCCTGGTACCTGTGAATGGAATCTTGTTTGGGAGTAGGGTCTTTGCATAAAGACATAAATTAACATGAGGTCATTGGGGTGGGCTTAAATCTAATATGACTGGTGTCTTATAAGAAGAGGAAACTGTCATGTGAAGTCAGAGACACACAGGGAGAATGCCACACGATGACAGAGGCAGAGACTGGAATTATACAGCTGCAAGCTAAGGAATGCCAACGATTAACGGGGCCACCATCAGAAGTGAGAAAGAGGCAAGGGGAGATTCTATCCAGAGTCTCAGGGAGCATAGCCCTGCTGACATCTTTGTTTCAGACTACCAGCCTCCAGAATTGTGAGAAAATAAATTTCTGTTCTTTTTTTTTTTTGCGGTACGCGGGCCTCTCACTGTTGTGGCCTCTCCCGTTGCGGAGCACAGGCTCCAGACGCACAGCCTCAGCGGCCATGGCTCACGGGCCCAGCCGCTCCGCAGCATATGGGACTCTCCCGGACCGGGGCACGAACCCATGTCCCCTGCATCGGCAGGCGGACTCTCAACCACTGCGCCACCAGGAAGCCCTAAATTTCTGTTCTTTTAAGCCACCCAGTCTGTGGTACTTTGTTACAGCAGCCCTAAGAAACTAATAGATGATCATTGCCTGGATTTGGTATTTCGTTAAAGATTGTGAAATGGTGATTTGTGAATTCTATCATTTCTTTTGTATTTATTAGCTGGAATTCTTTTAGATAGAAAACTTTCTTTCTTCACTAAAGGTGTTTCCATTGCCTTAAGATATATTTACACTAGACAGGTGCAGTATATTCTGACCTTTTTTCCCCCTTTTAATTATCAAATTTCAGAGTCATGAATTGGTTTTCTAAGCAACTCTTAGTGATGTTAAATAAGTTTATTTCATTCCTCTTTTTCCTTTTGAATATACTATGGACTTATGAAGAGAACTTATTTAAAGAAAATGTCATAAATTATTCTGAGCCTCTGGGCCTCTCACAGTTGTCAATGAAATGTAGGATTGGTATCTTGCCCTTATGTACACCAAGAGAAATGACCTTGTTAGGATGTCTAAGAAAATACCTTTTGGTGACCCTGTGGGAGACTATTTAAGTTCCAATAGGGTCAAAGTTGAGTTTGGTTCAGATAATTCTCTGAATATCAGTGTAATATTAGGTATAATTATATTACTATTTTTTCCAGTTTGATAAATTTTATATCTCCTTGGAACTACTACCTTTTTATCTGAAAAAAATTAAACTTAGGTGCACTCTCAGAATTTTTGTCTCAAAACCATTACAAGGTATGAATAGAACCCCTCTTTTTATGGAGCAGATGAACTTCAGGATAAAGAGTTGCATAGTAGCGACTGAATGGAGATTTGTGTTTGACTGAAAATAAAAATTTGGGTACGAGAATTAGTATATTGAAGGAAAAGGACAGATTACTTAAAACTGGAAATGTCTTGAAAAATTCAGTTTTATAGTCTCAGCTATATCTCGTATCTCCTCCAGTGCAAGACCATGTCTAATTTATCCTTATATTCTCAAACACTCAGTAGAATGTTTTCACAGAGTAGGTGCTTCATAAATAAGTGAATATAATTAGAATTCAGTGCAATCAAAGTTTCTCAAAAGAGCAATATACTTTAGACACATTTAGAGCAATGAACATCATGGGAGAAGATGAAATGCATCCAAGTACCATAAAAAAGGATACATTAACTGTATACAAAATGATGTGGAAGTACATTGACGAAACAATGTAAAGCAACTTATGGCATAATATAGTATCCCATTATATAAAGAACAATGGTAGGTAATACTTAAATATGAATTAAAAGCAACTTAGAGGAATGTATAGGTATATAATGGGCTTTGTCAGTCAAAATGCAATTAAGCAAACAGAAACCATACAAAATATTTCAACAAAAGGGATTTGGTATAAAGAAATACATACAAGGTTGGAGTGCTGAAAAAGTAAGAAGGGAATATTGAGATATCACAAAGACAGTAACTGTGGGAAGCAGCTACCGCATCTAAGAATGAGAAATAAGATGAGGCTGAATGTTATTAGAACCTCAGAGGAGGGCTCAGACCTGCGAGAAGGGAGCACTTCCTGGCTTTTTCTGGTACCCTTCCAAAGGGGGCCACAGGGATGGTGCTAGGAGGGCTGAAAGAAGCTGGAGACTGGAACCGGAACAAACTGCACTCCTGGGGTCAAGGGACATTGCTGCCTGACAATGTCCCTCTTGTGAGAAATGTGACATGCTGAGTCCCAGTCAAAGCATCACAAAGCAGGTTATGGAAAAGTAGGCTTGGAGCCCAGAGACAGGAGCTTAATGACAGTCATGTGGGGAAAAGGGAATGCAGACACTTACTCTCACGTTATATGTTCTTCTGCTTTGTTTGAATTGGCTTAGGGTGACCAAGCCTTACTTATTTTTTTATTGAGATATATTTCATGTGCCCCTTTAAAGTATACAATTCAGTATTTTTTAGTATATTCATAAAGTTGTACAATTATCGCCACTATCTAATTCCAGGCTATGTTCATCAGCCCAGAAGAAATCTTGTACCCTTTAGCTATCACCTCCCATCCCCTACACCCCCATCCCTCCCCTCAGCCCTAGGCAACCATTAATCTACTTTCTGTCTCTGTGGATTTGCCTATTCTGAACATTTCATATAAACAGAATCATGTAATTTGTGGCCTTCTTTATTTTATTTCTTTCACTTAGCAAACTTTTCAAGGTTCATCCATGTTGTAGTGTGTTATCAGTACTTCACTGCTTCTTACAGCTGACTAATACTCCATTACATGGATATACCCCATATTGTTTATCCTTCGTCAGTGGATGGATATTTGTATTGTTGCTACTTTTTGGCTATTATGAATATCGCTGCTATGAACATTTGTATACAAGTTTTTGTGTGGCCATATGTTTTCAATTCTATTTGGTGTATACTAAATAGTAGAATTGCTGAGTCGTATGGTAACTCTATATTTAACATTCTGAGGAACTATTTAACTGTTTTCCATAGCAGCTGCACCATTTTACATTCCTACCAGCAATGTATGCAGGTTCCAGTTCTATACATCCTCATCAAGACTTGTTATTGTCTGTCTTTCTGATCAAAGCCATCCTAATGGATGTGAAATGATATCTCATGTGATTTTTTCTGTAAAATGAAATTATACTTTATTAATAACCCTAGCACCTTTTCATGTGCTTGTTAACAATTTGTATAAATTCTTCAGAGAATGTCTATTCAAGTCCTTTGCCCATTTTTTTGAAGTGTAAATGATTTTTTAAAAAATTAATTAATTAAGTTTTGGCTGCGTTGGGTCTTTGTTGCTGCGCACGGGCTTTCTCTAGTTGCAGTGAGCGGGGGCTACTCTTTGTTGCGGTGCGCCGGCTTCTCGTTGTGGTGGCTTCTCTTGTTGCGGAGCACGGGCTCTAGGTGCACAGGCTTCAGTAGTTGTGGCATGTGGGCTGTGGAGCGCAGGCTCAGTAGTTGTGGTGCCCGGGCTTAGTTGCTCCACGGCATGTGAGATCTTCCCGGACCAGGGCTCGAACGTGTGTCCCCTGCATTGGCAGGTGGATTCTTAACCACTGCACCACCAGGGAAGTCCTACCCATTTTTAATTGGATTGTTTTTGTTGTTGTTGAGTTGTAAGAGTTCTTTATATATTTTGGATATTAACCCCTTATCAGATATATGATTTGCAAATATTTTCTCCCATTGTATAGGTTGTCTTTTTATTTTCTTGATAATGTGCTTTGCTGTGCAAAAGTTTTCAATTTTGATGAAGTCTAATCTGTTTTTTATTGCTGCTCATATTTTTGTTGTCATATCTCAGAATTCATTGCCTAATTCAAGGTCACAAAGATTTACATATGTTTTCTTTTAAGATTTTTATAGTTTTAACTCTTAGATTTAGGTTTTTAATCTATTTTGAGCTAATTTTTACATGTGGATACTCAGTTGTCCCAGCATCGTTTGCTGAAAAGACTATTCTTTTCCCTAACGAATTATCTTGGCACCCTTGCCAAAAATCAATAGACCATAAATGTCTATGTTTTTTTCTGGACTCTCAGTTCTATTCTGTTGATCGATATGCCTATCCTTACGCTAGTACCACACTATTTTAATTGCTGTAGCTTTGTAGTAAGTTTTGAAATTAGGAAAAACACTGGTCTTATTTTTCAAGATTGTTTTGGCTATTTGCGATGCTTTGCATTTCCATATGAATTCCAGGATCAGTTTGTCAGTTTCTGCAGAAAAGGCAACTGGGATTTTGATAGGGATTGCATAGAATACCATGTCTTACTTTTAGCAAAAACAAAAACATTTCCACTTTGACTGGAAAGTCTGTGGTTTTCAAGATGCTTGATAGTAGGCAATTCTTATAAACTGTATTAAGTTAGCTCAGAATAAAATCAAGATTTTTGTCTCTCTGTTGCAGAACACATCACACTGATAACTTTAAATCTGGGTGAAATAAATACTTGTGTAACTTCGTGAGGACAGGGACTCTGTCTAGTTTTGCTGACCACTGTATCCCGAGGCTAAGCCCAGAGCCTAATATATAGAGGAGGCTCAGAGTTGTTCAGAAAGGCAGGCATCTTCACTAAGAGGATAGAGAACAAAAGAAGAAGGATATACGGGCTTTTGGGGGCTGTCCAAGGTGACGGCCAAGGCACTAGGATATGTAAAAAGAGCTCAGCTTGACCAGATACAAAAGTGCATGCTTTGTGTTATTTCATTTACATGAAATGGTCAAAAGTCTGGGGGTGGGACTGTGGAGTGCCTGTAAATGGGCACAAGGTTTCTTTTTAGGTGGATGGGAATATTCCAGAATTAGATTGTGGTGATGATTGTAAAACTGTAATGTTACTATCATTCATTCAATTGTACACTTAAAAGTGGTAAATTTTAAGATATGTAATTTCTATCACAATAAAACTAAAAAAAAACACCCTCCAGCTTGAGACTGGGATGTCAATTTCAATTTTTATCAGGGAAGACGCTGCAGATGAGGCAGGTCAGATGGGCTTTTATTTCACTGGCAACAAGGAAAAGTGGAGGAGGTGTAGTGATTGAAAGGCAGAATGGATCCGCACAAAGCAGTTGGGACCAAAGCTCCCTGAAAAGGTAATGACGGATCAAGGGCCAAGATTCCCATTGGGGATTGGCCTAAAAATGGGTCCGGAATACAAAGTAGAGAACGGACTCTAGGTTGAAGGGAGACCGGGGACTGGAAACTTAATCCATCTGCCCAGCACTCGAGGGCAGGGCTGGTCTCCCTGGTGTGAAAAGACTACAGCAGCAGCCAGAGAAATGTGGCATCATGAAAACCTCCTAGTTAGGAGCCAGCACTTTGCCGTTCACCCTTGTCAGCCCAGCTGCGCGGATGGCTCAGAAGGGAAGGAAGATGATCGATAGTGGTCCCTGACAGGTTACAAGGGAAGGAGTAAATGTTCAACAAATGGCTGTGAGTCATGTTGGCCGGGCTGTCGGACTCCCAACGCTGCCCTTGATCTTGATGCTGGAGTTTGCATCCCTCCTAGTCACTAAGTCTAAATCGCATCCAGAGGCTTTCTGGCTTCGATACGTTTGCTCACCCCAAGCTCAGATTCACCCGGCCTTCAAAACCTGCTTCAGTTATTTACAGTGCCAGCTCTGTTATCATCATTTAACAACATGTGTCGTGTGCCAAACAGGCATGCATTCTCACACCAACCCAGTGAGTCAGGGACCATTATCCCTGTTTTATAGATCAGGATGTAAACTCGAGACACAGATTAACTCGCTGAGATCACACAGCTGGTAAGGGGCAGAGGTGGGGTGTATTGAGCTTGGGTGTATCTGATGCCAAAACTCATTTTCTCGGACACTGAGAGGGCACTCGCACAGAGCGGCAGACATGCCTGATATGAATAAAACAAAGACTAGCTATGTTGTCCCCGCTTCCTAGCTGGGGAGTAAGGGTCCCACTCACTTTTGCAGCAGGATCTGGGGCAATGGCGGGAGTTGGGATGGGGCGCAGCAGCCTGCAGCCCTCAGAGGTGCTTGGGGTCCAGCTGGTTAGGACCTGTCATGGCCAGCCACTCAGCCAGCAATCCCAACACTGACTGCAGCAGCCTGGACCTTGCAGCTACGTTGGGCTCCCCTGGGGGCTTTCCGCT
Source organism: Stenella coeruleoalba (assembly GCF_951394435.1). Classification (NCBI taxonomy): domain Eukaryota; kingdom Metazoa; phylum Chordata; class Mammalia; order Artiodactyla; family Delphinidae; genus Stenella; species Stenella coeruleoalba. The sequence continues at coordinate 139,519,411 of NC_137148.1, forward strand.
TTTGCAGCCAATTGGCCTGGTTTCAACCATTGCAGGGAGCAACAAGCCATTCTGAGTCACAAAGCTCAAGAAATCCACTCAGCTTTCAGATTATCAACCAAACATCCTATTCACTTGCACCTCAATTCAAACTAGAACGTTATGATGAAAGTCTACAGGCTTTGCTCAATCTTGGAGAGACTTTGATGCCCATCACTCGTGATGGTAAGGATTAAATAGAAGGCATTTTTCCCATTTTACAGGGAAGAAAGCTGGCTGAGAGGGGTTTCTACTCTGTGTGCCTGCCACCTTGTTTTGTGTTCATAGATATTCCATTAAAAAAATTTTGTTCGTTGAATAACCGAGTCACCCTAAAGTCAGTGGAAGAGAGAAGAAAATAGAAGTATTATTTATTTAGTTTGTTATAATGTTGTCTCCATCCTGTCTAGTTCATCATGCTGGGGAAGTTTTCCTTTCTATTCCCTGTCTGGGCACTGAATTCCTGCCACCCCCTTGGACGATGCCTACTCAGGGGTAGCCTCTAGGATATTTAAGCCCATGGACTTGAATGGTGTAGCCAGAGGTGGTTTATAAGTACATGTTGCAGTCAGAACCTTTCAAGCGTTCTCGGAAAACAGTTGCATTATATCTTTAGACCACACGAGGGCAGCGGTGTCACATGTAAAAGATACCTGCCTCTGCTTTCTGAACAGATGGCACATTTGTTAGATTTCATTGGATGTACTTTTCCTTTATTGAAGCACAGGGGAATTTCACATTTGCAGGTAGAACGGGGGAAGATAGTTAAAATTTTATACCGTATTTTTATCTTTGTTTATGCTGATAAAGGTAGCAAAGGCAGTTGATTTATCCTCCTTTTTGCTGTTTGGAGGGATTGCTGTGCTAACAAGCTGGGGTTAGTGCTCATTACCACTGTGACCCTGGCAGAAGATGTTCTGTTGATTTTGCATTTAATTGGAAATGTCACAAAGATAATACATAAGCCCATCCTTCCTCCAAACCCTCAATACCCTTAGATAGGACTTAAATCCTGCTGTTGCTATCAGAAAATTTTTGCATTTAATCTTTCTCCACACCTATTCAGTAGGCAGAATCTAGCCAGCTTTCTCTGAAGATGGAACTCTGTGACCTTCCTTAACCTCACGATCATAGAAACTCTGAAGCACCTCTTTCACAGATAGGTCTAGTCCTGCTGGGTTCCTAATGTCCCCTGGCCCCTTTGCATGCAGGAGGTCTTCACTCAGAGCTAATCAGCTGACTCTTCCTAAGGTAGGACAATGCAGAGGTTACAATGGCAGACAGTTCTAACACCTATCCTATGAGCATATTTGGTTTGTCAGGTTGTATGGGTCCATAGGGTGTTTAACATTTTTTTAAATTAATTACCAACACGAGTTCTTACTAAAAATCCAGGTTTCTTGCTGAAACCTGGATTTTTCTTGAAACACTGAACAACTTGGTATCACTTGGTGTCACTAGCCTGGTGACAAAGGGCAGCAGCCACCTTCTCTGTAGCTGTATGTAGTCACTACACTCCCAGGTGTCCCCGTTTGCTTCTCTGACATTGAAGGAGGTGCCAGTTGAAATCACTTGGCGCTGTTTTTGTTACAGTCAAAAGGAAAATGAGCATTTAATACCCATGCCTGTCTCAAAGTAGAAAAATGAAAGATGTAGTGAAGGTGCCACATGTCTCAAGAACAATCAGCCTGAATGTGGAGCTCCCTGCTTGGGCAGCACTTAGAGAAGTTGCCAGCACCTTGAATTTCATTCCTGGAAGAGCTCTGGTTTTGAAGGTGGGCAGCCCTGAGGTTGACCTTGGGTAGAGTCTCACTGTGATTTTGGTGAAATGGGGAGAATCTCATTTAACCCTCACGACAGCCCTGCGAGGCAGGCACTACCTTAACAGGGTACGCTGCTTGTCACGGTGCCCGGGAGGCCACCTCCTGGCTCTTTCTGTTTCCTCTTGGGAGCACTGGGTTTGCAGGCTGGTGATTCAGGGAGCTTCCTAACTAGCACTCTAGCAAGCTGCAGATTCCCTGCCTGACGGTGCCTGGGGAAGAAAGGGTTAAGCGAGCCGCGGAGCAAGAGAGGAAAGCCTTTGGCTTGGGGCTCCGACCCGGACGCGGCTGCACGCCTGTTCTGGAGCCTCGCGGTGGTAGCTGAGCTCCGTGCGGCTCCAAGAAGCTAGACGAACAGACAGGAAATCCATGCTCGCTCTGCAGAGACAGCGGCAAAACGCCCAAAGCAAACAGCAGAGGAAGTTTGCTTTGGTGGAGACAAACTCACAACTTTGCTCTTTCAAAGCCTCTGTTTACAAGTCAAAGCCGAGGCTCAGGCGGGCTTTCTCCACACTCTCACCTCCAAGAGATGCCGCCAGCGGGCCTATCGCTGCCTCTGAGGCTGGGATGACCCTGCGGGGGCGGCTTAGACGGAGAACCCGCTCTCTACGCCACGGGGAGCCCGGGCTGCTCACCCCAGACCTATCAGGGTCTAACTCGAGAAACGAAAAAAATAAGTCTTTAGAACTGGTGACTTCTAGAGTTGAGCATCGCCTATAGAGTGAGGTGACGCAAAAGAAATGGACAGGTGCTGTTCTTAAGCAATTGCAGCCGGAACAAAGGTGCTGAACGGTGCTGCTCAAAGAATAGAAACCACCAGAGATATCCCTAAGGGGTGGTGTTGGCTCTGTCACCTGAACGGTGGCCAAAGATATAACTGGACTGGGTGTATCTGTTAGCTTGAAATAAAATAGCTATCATAATAGTCAGTGTCTGGAATAAAAACAGTTGGCTAAAGGTGGCGTTGGGTGAATTTTTAAAAACAATAGCACAGATCTTATGTAACTTTGTATTCCAATAACACCTTTCTTGTGGGGCACAGGTGGTGCTCTCAGCTGACTAACAGGGAAGTGGAGAGGCAGAGGTACCAGGGAGAACCATGGAGACTGGGTGAGTGACCGGCTTTCTTGCCCTTGAAGGGCTGAAGGGAAAAGATCTCAGAGATGGCATAATACCATGGTCCAGCCCAATGGTTCTGGAGGCAGCCAAATGTGGTTTTGAATCCTGGCCGAGATGCTTTTTGCAGTGGAATATTGGGCAAGTCACATTCCTTCTTTAAGCCTTTGTTTCCCAGCTGCTGGAAAGGGGATGGAGCCCCAAACTCCAAGGTTACACGGGGGTAAATGACAGCGTTGACATTCAAATGGAAATGTCTGATTTCAAAGCTCTGGCGCTTTCCACAGCGCACACTGCCTTTGAGTTAAAAACACATCCCACCTCCTCACCCCACCACCCTCACCAACATTCTCTCCGGATGTAGATTTTGAGCTCTTAGACCCAGCACATTCGATCTCTGCTGTTAATGTTATGATTCCTCAGTTCAGGACCCTCCCACTTTCTGTCCATTCAGGCTTTCCAGCTCCTTTGTAATCTGGTCTTAATTTTTTCAAATGGAACCTTTGACTCTTTCCAACCGTAATTCCTGGTGAATCTTGGCTTCTCTTCATGCCTTTTTCTCTGGCCATCTCCACTTTCTGTAATACCCTTCCTTCTCTCGAGAAGGCTGGTTTTGTTCTCTGCTCCTGCATTTCTCTACACTACTCATTCCTAGGCTGTGCTCTGTGGGGCTCAGTGGGCAAACAAATTTGGAAAATGTTTGCTTTTTTAAATGGAGTTTTATGCTAATGTGCATTATAAATCTCTCAAAGGATGCTCTTGCATGCAGAGTTTCTCAAGTTATTTGGACCTAGGAATTTAAAACCCTTCTTCCCTCCCTCCCTCCCCTCCTTCCTTCACCCTTTCCTTCCTTTCTTCCTTCCTCCCTCCCTCCCTTCTTTCCTTGCTTCCTTCCTTTTCTCTTTTTTTTTTCCTTTTCTTTTATTCTCTTTTCTTTTAACATTTCATGGGGCCAGAATGTCATAGTCCATGTTTTAGAAGCTACAGTTCTGCCCATTGTGGTTGAGGTTATCATGTTCCTAAATAGGGGGAGCCTAAGGCCAGAGTCTGGGACCAATTATATTCCCAGGAAGCATATAATGAGGGTATCAATCAGCTCTGCTATTGCATTTCTGGAAACTCGTATTTTGCATCTAGAATTGTACTCTTACCCTCTTACCTGGTAACCAAGTCCCTGTCTTGTAAGGCATCCCAGTAAGGGCATCCCTGCTTTGGTCTCTCATCTGTTATCCCAATTCTTTTGGACTTATTTGTCATTCCAAGGTCTAGCATCAAACTTGACTCTATATGGCTAGACTCTCCTCACGACACCTGCTTACATCTCTACCTGTTGTCTTTCAATATGCCTTTCCCCGTGGGCCTATCAGGTTTCCTGGTCTTCCTTTTTGGTCCTGTGCCTCGCTGATCCGTCCTCACTCTTTGCCAAGCATTTGGTGTGATTTAGTTGTTGAAGACTTCAGGCTCTGGGGTCAGACAAACTGAGTTCAAATTTCAGTTCCACCACCTAAGAATTGCACAACCTTGGGTAAGTTATTCAACCTTGGGCTGCAATTTTCTCATCTGCAAAGCAGAGGTAACTCCCTCATGCAGTCCCATGAGGGGTAAATGAGACAGTGCATGTGAAGTGCTTCTCATGCCACCCTTACAGAGTGAGGGAGCAGTAAGGAGTTACTGCTCTGTAAGGGAGGGAGCAGTAACTCTCAGCTAGTCTATCATCCAAGTCCCAGGAAGCCCTTGGGACTTGGATGATAGCATTTAGCCCAATTTAGCCCACACTGAGCTCTCTCTGGCTCTATATACTTTATGGTTAGTATCTCAGACTCGGCACTGGGTTTTGCTGGTGGCTTAGTTACAGCTCCCCAAACTAAATTTGGACTTCATTAAGAAAAAATATCGATAATTTCAAACATACCGTAAGTAGAGAGAAGAATAACATGGGTCTTCCTAGACTTGTCACTGGACTGGGTCTTTCATGATAGTTCTTTTTACTTTGTTCTGAGGTCACATCTGACCTGGTTGCATACACGGAATTCATGACCTTGGCCCTGACTGAGCAAAGAACGACCACTGTGTATGAGGCTGTGTATAAGGATGTCTTCCTCAGCCTCTCTTGGAGGGTGGGCCCACCAAAAAACTCTCTTTTCTCTATTTTTCTAAGGGCTGGGGAGGTGGAAAAATAGCCACCTACTGTATGGCTTCCTGCAAAATACACTTCATTGTCCAGAGCTAACAACATCTCCTGCCTTCCCCTGTTAGTTCTTCAAGAGCTTGACCTGTGTTTAATTCCTTCTTATATCCCCAGTCTCTACCTAAACTAAGCCTGGTGCAAAATAGCACTGTTTGAATGAATGACTTGCTATTTTTTTCCTAAAGTTTTATTAGAATTGCTTTTTAGTATCAAATTTGAATCCCAGTTGTCCACTTTTGAGGCGTAAATCTGCAGGCTGTAGAGGACAGATCGCAGAGCGAAATCTCTCTTTTTTCTTTTCTTTCTTCTTTTTGTACTGGGTGATTGACATCTGGGGACAGAGCATGTTGACATCTCTTAAGCTGTTGAACAAAATAAAACCTTTGTGCAGGGGGGAACAGAATCCGACATTTATTAATGTGGCACCAGACAATGTCTCTGGAAACAGATGTGTCTTATGCTGCAATTCCTCTTGATGGCGCCGGAGCCTTAAACATCGTACCAAGTCCTGTCTTTCACATTCTAAATCCTATTATCTAGGTTAGCTCATCTGTATTCAAAAGATCAATGTTGCATTATTACAAAGATCCTTTCAAGTGTAAAAAGGATGGCACTTCATTACAGAAAGTAAAAGAAACTAATCAAACTTTCTTGGTGAAATCATTGACTTTTTTAAGTAAAGGGCAAATTTAAGAATTGAAAGTCCGAGATGGGAGAGAAGTCAGTGGTTTGGGCTCACTCCGGCCTGCGTCTGGTTGTAGTGTGTGGGTCTTGGATAACCTAAAGAAGAAAGAGCCTTTCTTGAAAGAGTCTCAGTGCTTGCAGCTGTTCTCGTTTCTTCTGTCATTACTTGGTTGTGTGTCTTGGAAGGAATGAGCTGCTGGTGGAAAGACTCAGAGAGACACTCTATGATGCATGGTACACAGGTGGCACATGTATTGACCCTGGTTAATAGAAATTGTTCGAAAGCCACTGGTAAATATTGTTTATTCACCATCTTAACTCTTCTTTCAACAGACAGTTCTGGTTTCTTATCACCCATCACCAGTTGGTTTCTGTGAGCTGGGTGTTAACAGGCAGGGTGTTTATTAGGGAGAGCCTTTAGGATCGACACCTGTGGAAGGAGGGGGAAGGAAGCAGCATAGGGTAGAGGGAGAAGTCGATGCACGACGTATGCTCAAGGTTACATACACAGGGATGAGGGTCTCTGGAGCTGGTATGGACGTTTGGAGCTGTCTTCCCTGCGGAGGAGAGAGCCTGCCTGATAGTTGTATTGTAAGTAAACAAACCTGGAAAAGGTGCTTGATTTTAAGCAAGCCCTTGGTCTTCAGTTGAGGCAATCCCAATAGGGAGAGGATAGCTGAGGGCTGCCTGCTGGCAGCATACCCAACAGCCCCGAGTTAAATTCCTTTTCGTTCTGAAAGCAGGATCTGGGCAACCCATCACCACATCTTACCACTCTTAACGGCTTAAAAGAAAATGTTCATTGACCATGTACCAGGTCTATGCTAGGTACTGGGACTTAACAGTGATGAATAAGGAACAGTCCTTGCCTTCAAGGTATTTCTGATCAGCCGCTTCTTGCCAGGATTTGTTGATTGTTATATGCCAGGAATGGTTCCAGGCACTCTACTTCTTTGTGTTCACTAATTTAACCACTAAGCCATATGAGATAGCTTGAGCTCTTATCCTCACGATACAGATGAGGAAACTGAGGCAGGTGGAGGTAAAGCTTGGGCAGGGTTTTTCTCAGATTCCCTGTGACCTGCTACTCTACAGCCTCCCAAATGTTGCCATTTCATCAAAGCCATTATTCATCTTCCTGTAACTTGTGTCTGAGCTGACTGTAACGTTCGTTTTCTGAAAGATATTTAGGGTGGCTAATTACCTTAGAGCTGCACTGTCCATTACTGGTAGTTACTAGTTACATAAGTCTTTCAGGCGTTTGAAATGCAGAAAGTTGGAATTGAGATGCTGTGCAATGTAAAATACATACCACATTTCAAAGACTTACATGGAAAAAGAATGTAAAAAATCTCATTAAACATTTTATATTGAGTGCATGTTGAAATGATAATATTTTAGATCTATTGTGTTAAATAAAAATATTTTAAAAATTAAGTTCACCTCTTCTTGTGTTTTAATGTGGCTACTAGAAAACTTTAAAATTACCTAGTGTCTTGTATTTGTGGCTTGCCTTTTATTTTATTTTTAAATTTATTTTATTGAAGTATAGTTGATTTACAGTGTTGTGTTAATTTCTGCATACTACAGCAAAGTGATTCAGTTACGCATATATATAGATTTTTTTTCATAGTCTTTTCCATTATGGTTTATCACAGGATATTGAATACAGTTGCCTGTGCTATACAGTAGGGCCTTGTTTATCCATTGCCTTTTATTTCTATCTATCGAGCAGAGCTGCCTTACAGTATCTGAGATGCTTCTGATGGGGATGTATTTTGCTCTTCAATTCAGAGAAAATCCTATTTAGTTTGGTACTGGGATAGGGTTCTTTTGACATGCTTCATTTAATTTGTATTTGTTAATAGGGATTCTATCCACCGAAGAGCCACCACCACTTGCTGGTTGTTTAGTGATTGTTGAAAACTAGTTAGAGGCAGCCTGAGTGAGATGAATTAAAGTTCTATTGTTGTAGGGGAACAAGGTCATCAACTTGAAATTAATCAACGGATTTCAAATCACCTGGAAGGGATATTTTACCCTCAGCTTTGCAGTTTCAGCATGTAAATTGCTGTTCAGAGGAGAGTCTGTAAAATCAATCCAGCCTTTCTCCCTTCAGAAATTAAATGCAATTTAGTTTTGGCAACTCCTGGAAAGCACTTGTACATCCAGCTCCTTTGCCCTGACACCACCTGCGTTGCATGTTTTCTGGACTTTTGAGTATAGAGGTGGGCAATTCAGTTGTCTTAGTGTCCCACAAGATTTGGAGGAGACCCCTCTGATCCCTGTTGGGGGGGGCCCATCTGTTCCCACCTGATACACTTCACTTCAAATGAGTCAGAAACCCCAAAGCTAAACTTGGCCAAAGTAGCACATATGGTGTGGACTCCAACCAAAGCCATATAAATCATCCCCGGATCACACCAAACTTGGCCCCCAAACCGGGCACAGATTTTCCAATCTGGTCCTGGAGTTTGCCAGAAGGCAGGAGGACCACAGGGACGTGTGGGATGCATCTGGCTTTTATCCCAACTTCTGTGGTTAGTGAAGCTTGTCTGAGCTGGGATTGGATATAAACACAGCTTGTGGACTTGAAGGATACCAAATCACCTCGAAGGGTCATTTGGTCCAAGCCCCTGCAGAAAACACCGCTGCAAATAACTGTGTATCCCACTGTGTAACCTTCCTCATACACCCTGTGACCCCTGGAATGAAGAAAGAGCCAGAGATGGGTTTGAAATATATACATTAGGCATTCCAACTGATAGTTTTCTCAGTACTTTTTAATGGCAATACTTTGATGATAAGCCTAAGCTGGGCTCCCAAGTGGACTCTTTCTGAATGAGAGGCTGCCTTATTTGGTGGACTGTTTCTTGCATATAGCAACAGCATGTTTGGTTTATCTGATTTCTAGGGAAAATTCTTTTAAAAGTTTTTTTGTTTGTTTGTTTTGTTGTTGTTTTAAATGGAGAGGCCCAATAATGATTAGCTTTGTTTACCATAGTTTGCTCTCCTTGGATCAACACAATTTATTTTCTAGTTTTCACTGAGGTGGTGCTATGCTGCATGGCATTTGTCTGATTTGTGAAGTAACGTATATTTTGGGCAAGAGACCTAGAATGGTTGCTATAGCAATTTTGCCTTCAACTCTACCTAGAAGCCCGCACATAATTGCACTTCTATGTAAAGAGAGGTACCTCATTCTCCATCTATTCTCCTTGCTGCTTTTTCTAACACAAGAATTTAGTCACCCATTTGATAATCAAATAAGGGCATAACTGGAAACCAAGAAACAGGTATGGATGGGGCTTCCAAGGATTCTTTAGTCTGCCCAGGTAATGGCCAGCAGGGTAACAGTTTAGGACTTATTGGCTGCACATTTGGGCAGTTTACTTAACCTCTCTGTGCCTCAGTTTCTTAATCTGTGAAATAGGGATAAGACCTTATCTTAGAGTTTTGTGTGGCACAAATAGGAGAATACTCTAAAATGACCAGCACAGTTTCTGGATTATAGTGAGTGATCAGATGTAGGGAAGCAGTTATCCAGTGTAGGTGAAAGAGGTGTAGTGAAGGATCATCTCTTCCAGTCTTAAAGTGTTTCCATAAAGTTGTTTGTTTAAATACTAGAAGAGGTTCCTAATAGCATTTGTGTCACTCGCTTTTGTGAACATCTTACAAATAGAATACATGTATAATTCCTAAGATATTTGTCTTGTTTAAGCTAAGGTTGAGTTGGAGTCAAGGCCATGCAATGTGATTGCCTCATGAGTCAGTATTTTCAAAGAGAAGGAATTAAGAAGAGCTCGGTTACCTTCAGTTCACACAGATGTCCGCAAGTTTAGTTGTCACCTCTCTGAAACACACAGTAGGACCACAGAAACCTGGTCATACTTCTAGTCTGTCTTTTATTGAAGTATAGTTGCTGTACAATATTATATAAGTTACAGGTGTACAATATAGTGATTCACAATTTTTAAAGGTGAATATTTTAAAAAAAATTATTTAATTTTTGGCTGCATTGGGTCTTTGCTGCTGCACGCGGGTTCTCTCTAGTTACTAAGAGCGGAGGCTACTCCTTGTTCCTGTGCGCGGGCCTCTCATTGCGGTGGCTTCTCCCATTGCAGAGCATGGGCTCTAGGCGCGCGGGCCTCAGTAGCTGTGGCACATGGGCTTCAGCAGTTGTGGCCTGTGGGCTCTAGAGTGCAGGATCAGCAGTTGTGATACACGGCCCCAGCTGCTCCGCGGCATGTGGGATCCTCCCGGACCACGGCTCGAACCCATGTTCCCTGCATTGGCAGGCGGATTCCTAACCACTGCGCCACCAGGGAAGCCCCTAAAGGTCAATTTTTATACTCCACTTATCGTTATAAAATATTGGCTATATTCCCTGTGTTGTACAATATATCCTTGCAGCTTATTTTGTAACTAATACTTTGTCCTTCTTAATTCCCTACCCCTAGATTTCCTCTCCCCTTTTCCCTCTCCCCACTGGTAGCCACTAGTTTGTTCTCTATATCTGTGAGTCTGCTTCTTTTTTGTTATATTCACTAGTCTGTTATATTTTTTAGATTCCACATATAAGTGATATCATATAGTATTTGTCTTTCTCTGTCTGACTTATTTCACTTAGCATAATGCCCTCCAAGTCCATATATGTTGCTGCAAATGGCAAAATTTTCATTCTTTTTTATGGCTGAGTAGTATTCTACTGTACATGTGTATACACCACATCTTCTTGATCCATTCATCTGCTGACGGATACTTAGGTTGCTTCCATATCTTGGCAATTTTAAATAATGCTGCTATGAACATTAGGGTGCATGTATCTTTTTGAATTAGGGTTGTGGTTTTTTTTTTCGGATGTATACCTAAGTGTGGAATTGATGGGTAACATGGTAGTATTCTTTTTAGATTTTTGAGAAACTTCCGTACTGTTTTCCATAGTGGCTACATCGATTTACATTTCCACATCAGTGTAGGAGGGTTCTCTTTTCTGTATATCCTTGCCAACATTTGTTATTTGTGTTCTTTTTGATGACAGCCATTCTGACAAGCGCGAGGTGATACCTCGTGGTTTCGCTTTGCATTTCCCTGATAATTAGCAATGTTGAGCATTTTTCATGAGCCTCTTGGCCATTTGCATTTCCTCTTTGGAAAAAAGTCTATTTAGTTGAACATGTCCAGAGAAAGTTGTTTCTGACATCACTACAATGCTGCTTTCATTCTTGTACCACACTGATTATTGGAATATTCTTTCTAGGAACCTGATGTTTGCTCCTTCCCTGTATCATCAGATCTTGGTCCTAGATCTGTCCTTTGGAGAATAAAGCTCTTCTTTAGTTCACATGCTAGAGTTTCAAATACTTGAAGATGGTTATTCTCCTTTTCTAAAGTGTTCCTTTTTCTAGGCTAAATATTCACTGTTCTTTTAATCATTCCTCATGTGGCAGGAAACTGTGAGACAGGAACCTCATGTTTTAGTTCTCTATTGTGTAACAAACTTAATGGCTAAAACCAGTTTTTATTGTATTAATACTCATACATGATATAATATATAAACTTGTGATCATGTTATTATTATATCTCATGAATCTGTAGGTTGACTGAACCCACCTGGCTGATTCGTGCTTAGATCACTCATGGAGTTGCAGTCAGATTCTCAGTGGGGCTGGTTTGACTTGGGCTGGCTTTCCGAAATGTCATCAGTGTCTGGCTCTGGTCTGGGCCAGGAATTGATTTGCTAGGTCCTGGAATATCTTGAGACTGGCTGGGCTTCTATCTCTCCACAAGGCCATTCCCCTTTCTCCCAGCATGATGGCCTCTGGGTAGATGGCCATTTTACATGGTGGTTCCATGCTCCAAGATGGAATAAGTAAAGGCTACTAGTACTATGTACCTTAAAGTCTGGGCCTAGAAACTGTTAGAGTCAGCTACATTCTATTGATCATAGAAGTCACAGAACCCACTCAGATGAGGAGAAGGGACATAGGTTGTACCTCTCCATGGGAGGAGCATCAAAAAATTTATGGCCATCTGCCCCTCCATTTTCACGTCTAATGTCACTTCTTAAAATGTAGCACAGTGTTCAAAATAGGACATAATAGCCTAGTATGCTACTGGAGAGGCCATGAGATTTTCTTTTTCACTTTTCTCTTTAATTTATAATTTCCTAATAGCTTTCCCAATAGCTGTCACCCACTGTGAGCTCCTAATAAACTTGTCCTTTACTGGATCCTTCAAATCTTGATTTCACAAACTGTTATCAGGCCTCCTATTTTCATGAACTCCTTTTTGCATTGAAAGGCAGTATTTGGTTTTTGTTAATGAAAAGTTCATCCTGTTGTATTGAGCTGGTTATTGTTTCAGTAGTAGTTATCTTTAGGGTATCTGAAGAGTGTATACACAGTTCAGATGGAGTTTGTGGCCTTGCTTGTTCTTGCCAATCCTGCAGCTTGGGGGAACCTCCTACAACACAAATCTGGCTGTTGCTGCCCCTGCGTACGACTCTTCGGAGGCCCAAGATCTTTCCCTCAGGAAAAAGTCTGACTTTTGTGTATGAACTACGAGGTTTTCCATACCTATATACTGACTGCACTCTCATTCTCACTTTGTGTGTGTTGGGGGCAGGGTGGGCAACAGCATATTTCTGTTGGAGAAGGTCATCAGGAGGATGTGACCACCAGCTGACCCACAAGCTGGACCCGGGCAATTGGAGGCTCTTCACTGCCCCCCCAACCCCCCCCCCCCCCCCGCCCCGTCCTTGGAATGTATGTTCTGCCCATCATTCCCACGCTAGGAGCTGTTTCAAGGATATAGCCTTGAGAAAGTAAGGTGTTGTTGAGATCATCTGAATGGTATACGTGACCGAACCCAATCAGGGCCTCTATATAAACCTTTAAGGTTCTGGTGGACTGGTGTGGAGATCTGCTCAGTCTTGCAGCTGCCCGAGACAAGCCTCGTAAGTTAGTTCCCTTGGTTACTAAACCTGCCACCTGCCAACCTGAAGTGGTCCATCTCTTTCTTCGGTCTCTCCTTGCCTTCCGTGTATGGGGCTCATTTCATATTTCACCTGGGAAGCTACTGAGCTTGTGAACCAACAATATCCTTTAAAATTTTTCTCATTGTTTATTGGTGTACTGGAAAACAACTTTAAAAGAAATTGATCTTACATCTAGCAAGTTTCTGATTCTTTTCATTTTTTCTAATAGTTTTTCCATAGAATAATCTGGATTTTCTATGTTCACAATGTCATTGCCTATGAATAACAGTTACCTTTTCCTTTCCAATGTTACACACTTTATTTCTTACTGAGTTGTCTGCCCTATGGTTCAATGTTGAATAGATATAGTGATTGGACAGCCTTGGCTGGTTTCTGATTTGAAAGGAAACACTTCTGACTTTTCATCAACTATTCTGTTTGCCGTAGGTTTTTGTTTGAAGAAACTATTTATCAGATTAAGGCAGTGTCTTTCTCTTTCTTAGTTTGCTACTTTATTTTTAATGCCTGAATGGATGTTGAATTTTAAAAGGTCCCTTTTCCACGTAAACTGATGATCACAATCTTCTTCTTTCCTTTAATTGTTTGAATTAATGGGTGACTTGCAATGATAGGTACCTATAGTTAAATCCACCTTTCATTCCTTTTTATTGCTCACCGGCATTCCCTTTATAGATGCATCACAGTTTGTTTATCCACTTACTTGTTGATGGACATTTGGGTTGTTTTCAGTGTTTGGCTATTAAAAATCAGTTGTTATGAAGATTCATGTACAAATCTTGGTCGGACATACATTTTCATGTTTCTTGGATGAACATCTAGGAGTAGAATGGCTGGGTTATATGGTAGGTGAATGTTTAATTAAAAAAAAACTCGCCAAGCTGTTTTATAAAGAAGATATACTATTTTATATTTCTATCAGCGATCCCCGCGAGTTCCAGTTGCTCTACATCCTTGCCTTTACATCTTGATGTGATTATTTTTGAAATGTAGCTATTCTAATGTATGTGTAGTGATAGCTCATTATGATTTTAATTTGCATTTCCCTGATGACTAATGATGTTTTCCATCTTTTTATGTGCTTCTCAGCTATTTGGACATATTTTTTGTGATGTTTATGTTCAAAGTTTTGTCCTAGTTTTTAAACTGGGTTGTTTTCTTATTAATTAGTTACACTGTTTTTTATGTGTGTTCTGGCTACAAGTCCTTTATCTGATATATGTTTTTGGAAAATTTTCCCCTAGTCTGTGACTTGCTTTTTCATTTTCTAAAAATGATGTCTTTTAAAAATCAAAATCATTTAATTCGGAAGCCCAATTTATCATTTTTTAAAACAACTTGCGTCTTATATGTTCTATCTAAAAACTTTTATCTACCTCAAGGTTGTAAAGATTTTCTCTTGTTTTCTTCTAGAAGCTTTATAATTTTAAGTTTTATATGTAGGCCTGTGATCCATTTTGAATTAATATTTTTGTGTGGTGTGATGTAGGGGGTCAATGCTATTGAATTTAGTTTGCCAATTCTTTTTTTTTAAAATTATTTTTGTACTTATGCTCCAGTGAGTTGGCTGTATTTTTTTCTTTGTCATTTATTCTTCATCTGTTTTGAGATAAGGTTGTTCTAGTCTCATAAGATGAATTGGAGAGCTTGCTGCTTTTTTCTATTCTCTGCAATAGTTTGTATGAGATTAAGATTATTTACTTCTTAAAATGGGGGAAAATTGACTGCTTCAGTAGTCTTGGCTTGCTGGTTCTGTGTGTGTATATAAATGTTGATTTAATTTTTAAAATGCTATTCTATTTTTTTTTTTTTTTTTTTGCGGTACGCGGGCCTCTCACTGTTGTGGCCTCCCCCGCCGCGGAGCACAGGCTTCGAACGCGCGGGCTCAGTGGCCATGGCTCACGGGCCCAGCTGCTCTGCGGCATGTGGGATCCTCCCGGATCAGGGCACGAACCCGCGTCCCCTGCATCGGCAGGCGGACTCCCAAGCACTGCGCCACCAGGGAAGCCCGCTATTCTATTTATATTTTGTCTTCTTTAGCTATGTTTAAGTTATATTTTTATGGGAAATTATTTTTATGTTTTAAAAATTATTAACACAAAGGCATTATGTTTTAGAATTTTTAAAAACAAGTCTGACTCATTGCTATCAAATGAGAGCTCATCGAGGGCTGTGACCAAATCTTATCACTGTAGACTCTGGCACAAGCACCAAAACCCGGGGATTGAATAAACTGGTAAAACTGGAGTTCAGTTCAGTAGCAAGTCTGGTCAGCTCTACCGACAAGATATATCCAACCACTTCTCACCATCTCTTCTGCTATCCGCCTATCCCTTCTAGGCATCATCATCTCTTGTCTGGACTTCTGCTACAGACTACAGATTTCTCTGCTCCACTCTTGCCCCCATACTTTGGTCTATTTCCCAGAAAACTCCCAGAAAAATCATTTTAAAACTTTCACCAGATCATGCCAGCCCCACTGCTCAAAACTCTCCAGTGGGGACTTCCCTGGTGGCGCAGTGGTTAAGAATCCACCTGCCAATGCAGGGGACACGGGTTCGATCCCTGGTCCAGGAAGATCCCCCATGCTGAGGAGCAACTAAGCCCGTGCGCCACAAGCACTGAGCCTGCGCTCTAGAGCCCGAGAGCCACAACTACTGAAGCCCGTGCTCCTAGAGCCCGTGCTCCACAACAAGAGAAGCCACTACAATGAGAAGCCCGTGCACCGCAACAAAGAGTAGCCCCCGCTCACCGCAACTAGAGAAAGCCCGCGCACAGCAACGAAGATCCAATGCAGCCAAAAATATAAAATAAATTTATTAAAAAAAAAAAAACCTCCAGTGGCTTCTCATCACGCTTAGAATAAATTCTGAATGGAGGAGAAATGTAGAATTGACAAAGAGTGTCTTCAGAATCCCAAAGCTTTCTGTTTAGTAAAACCAACCATAACTCATATAACTTCCTCACAGGTACCAAATATCTCTATAGTCCACTTTTGTACTCCAGCTCCACCCCCAACCTCAGTCCCACCAGTTTATTGGCTGATTGGAATCTTCAGAATTTGAAGGAAGGTTTCTCTGCAGTTTGATGGAAATGTTTGCCTTCAAATGAACTGGCAACATTTGCCTAGTATCTTACAGGGCTGCAATGCAGGAGGCTATCTTAATTCATCTCCTTCATTAATTCAAGGCTGTTCCATAATGCTCTTGCTCACATATTTCTAAATTCACCCAAGTGGCTAGATAGATTATGTTTTTATTTGGTAATCTTTTTCTTTTCCAGTTCTTTGGAAGATAGTATTGGTTATTTAATAGGAGTTTTTACAATGCAAGTTCTCCATGTAGTTATATCTATTGTAAGCATTTATTTATTATTATTTATTTATTTATTTATTTATTTATTTTTTGCCTCTCACTGCTGTGGCCTCTCCCGTTGCGGAGCACAGGCTCCAGATGCGCAGGCTTAGAGGACATGGCTCACAGGCCCAGCCGCTCCGTGGCATGTGGGATCTTCCCGGACCGGGGCACGAACCCGCGTCCCCTGCATCGGCAGGCGGACTCTCAACCACTGCGCCACCAGGGAAGCCCAAGCATTTATTTTTATTTTGTCTTATTTCATACAAAATTTGAAGCAATTTAACTTGCAGTGATTATTATGCCTCAGATAAACCTCACTGGCTATGACACTGCCACTGTGCAAAGCTTTAAGGGAGCTTATAAGAATGTTTACTATAAGATGACATATGCAAAAAAGATAACAAAACCAGAGAAGATAGAAATTATGACTGAAGGTAATCACACCATTAACTCCTATATAATCACTACAGTTGGAAGAACTTTTGGTTTCTGAACTTCCTAGCAGGCAAATTAAAAGAGGAAGTAATGTCAGTTAAATTATCTGTGAAAATCATATACAAACATAACAGTTCCTTGGAAGAGGGAAGTCTTTTCTTGGTACCTAAGTTATCATTCAACACTCATAACAGGGAAGGGGAATTATAGAATTTTAAAAATATATATACTTCACATCTTAAAACAAGTGAGTGGCATTTCCTGATAGTGGCATTCCCCAACGGTGACGTTCCTTGGTGACAGCAACTCAGTAAAATGATTTCACATGTAACCCAGGCAAATGCTGCTTTCTGATGACCTAGCTTAATTCTAGTATATAATTTAGAACATCTAGCCTAAACATTCGTCCTCAGAAGAATTACTAGGTTCTTTACAAAAAATTGTGAGCTCCTAAACCCTATTACACATCTACTACCTCTGAATCTCTGGAGATGGGGCCCAGGAGCTGAGGTTAAAATTTTTTTTTGACTTTTAACATATTTATTGAGGTGTAGTTTATATACCATTCAATTCAACGATTGAAAGTATACATTTCAGTGATTTTTAAAGTCATTTATGTAGTTGTCTTATCACCACAGTCCAGAAAAAGCTGCATTTTTTTTTTTTTTTAATTTGGCGGTACGCAGGCCTCTCACTGCTGTGGCCTCCCCCGTTGCGGAGCACAGGCTCTGGAGGCGCAGGCTCAGCGGCCATGGCTCATGGGCCCAGCCGCTCCGCGGCATGTGGGATCTTCCCAGACCGGGGCATGAACCTGTGTCCCCTGCATCGGCAGGCGGACTCTCAACCACTGCACCACCAGGGAAGCCCAAAAGCTGCATTTTTAACAAGGGATTTCCCGTGAAATGGTCTGGGCTCTCAAGCTGAAAAACCCTGTTTGATGTGATCCCATGGATTGCAGGAGCTTTACCCAATTTGCTTTGAGCTTTAGTATTGTTGCATAGGTCTTTGGGCAGGAGGGAGTCACGATTGTTCCATAGAACCTTGGCAGTGATAGATTTAACATTTTTTTGCTTTCAGTATCCTCAGGTGATTGTATGAATCCATGATGCACTAACATTTACTTTGGCTGAAGTACAGCTTTGAACTCTCCTTGCTGTGTCACTGGCTATAAGACTAGTTTCTCAGCTAGTGCTTGACTCTAGTTAACTCTCCAGCATCCATTATCTCAGAACAGCTTTTTTTCTATTTTACTTGTAAGCACAGTGGTTAGTTTTCTCGGAACTCAAAAGTTATGCTCCACACAGTGCTCTGATTGTCATTACTGAAACTGGAAGGCCTTAGACGTCCTTCATTCCTAGGCAAAAAATAGAAATTTTGGATGCACTGGAAAATTGTGTGTGTGCCGAGAGGAGTGGGTGGGTAATGAAAAGTTAAGGCATCTGCATTTTCTATATAGGGATTCAGGAAGTCTGAGGCATTAGAAAGGACAAGGTACCCTTACAGAGAGTCTTCAACAATTCTCAAAATAGGTAAATCAGCGTGTTCCTTGATGTAATGTAAAGAAGGCATTTTGTGGTTAAATAACTTGCAAACCTTTGAAAAGTCAATCCAGCTTACTTCTGTAGGATGTTTCAGGGACATTGTACAATGTGAATCTCTACTGCAATCATGTGTTTTATAGTGGGATTTAAATTTTTCTGTAGAGTATCTCTGCAGGATACTTTTTCAGTCTCAGTATCCAATTTATCTTATTTTGATTGCATGATATTGAGAAAATTATAATTCATAAAGATAAGTAGTTGCAAATGGTAGCAGCTTTTGGAAACAGATTGCTTTGATGTGTCAAGATACTTGTCAATTAAACTGAGCAAAAAAGTGTAAACAAGGAGCCGTAGGACATTTTTGCTTAAACTGTCTATGTTTTATTGTCTATGTTTAAATTGTTTATGTCATTTGTTTAAATATGTCTATTTTTTGATCAGCGTCTGATTTAAAGATATTTAAAGACTGAGTTAGAATCTGTATGCTTCTTACCAGCACTGCTTAAATTGTAGTATGTGGAACAGCATTTTTACTGCTCTAGGTCAACAAAAGAATAGAAATGGAGAATTAGTATTTAGAAAATTTTATAACAGTTTGTCACTGCTGTGACATCCAAACAAGTGATCAGTGAACTCTTTTTTTTTTTTTTTTCAGTCAGTGTCTGGTCCAGTTGGTTGATGTCAAACCCACATGGTGAATCACATCTACTATAAGCTACTTACTGTCATCAACCTCCGATGGAAAGGAAGTTAATAAACAAAGGAGTGAAAACAGACTTGTCCTTCACCACAGATAGTTTGGGAAGCTCTGCACTGAAGGAAAATTAAGCTGTTGGTCATGTGTAATTAGATACAATATGTATACTTTTAAAAGGAAGGGATCAGGTTGTTGCTGTGTCCATGGCATTATAACTATTATATTGCTGAAGATGCTTCTATAAAACTTCTTGAAATCTTGTTGAGTTTCTAGAATCTTCTCCCAGAAAAAAATCCAATTTTCTTTCCCAGAACCAGAGGCAGTGTCTTCTCCACTGGGGATTTTCTTATCCCAGGACATCAGAAACATCGAGGGGGGTCCCTCTATTGTCATTTGACTAGTTATTCACCCTCTCCCCATTATTAAGTATGATCTGTTGGCATTTACTTGATTTAAATTCTATACAAATAGAGCTCAAGTCCAAACCCCTTTCAGATTGCTGGCTCTAGGTCCTGCTTTATAGAAATTCTGGAGCATCTGTGACCTACAGGTTTTGCATTTTAGTGCTTTTTTTCCCCTTCTCTTTCTGGCTAACACTTTCAGAGCTGGCACTGTGATTGGTTCCTTGTAAGAGTTTAATAACATGTCGACATTACTAAAATTATTTTCTGATCACTGTATGTGGAGAAGGACAACTCAAACATTTTTACAAGGAGAACTGTAGAATTGTCTCCTTATCTGGTAGTTGTAGAGGACAATCGGAGATGATTATCAGTTAGGCACTATTTGGTGGCTTAGATATACTTGTTAAAGGTATTATACCTGAATGCTGTCACATTTTTCCTTATGCACTGATGCATTTTTGAATTTTTTAAAAAAATGAGAGCCTCTTACCTTCTTGATTTTTCTTTTCTTTCTCAAAATTGACTTCTAAGTGTTTATATGAATGGGATCAAACCTTATACCTTGTTTTCTAACTAAATTTTTCTCACTTAATGATGTAACTTGAGTTTTCCATGTTGGTACATTCAACATAAGTCCACCTTATTTTCTGGATGGCAGTTGAGTTTTCTGTTGATTGCATATACAGTTAGGTGTTCTCCCACCCTACTACTGATGGATACTGGCTGACCTGATCGTCTTCATGACTACACACACTTGTCAAATTCTAGAATATTAATGCAGATAAAATGTTTTCACATTCATGCAAATTACCATGTGCTAAGGGGACTAAAGGAAATCAGCTTGGCCCTAAAGGGAAAAAGGCAGCAATTTCAAAGCCATTTGGACAACAACGCTAAAATAAAATTAATTAGCTTCCCTTTAAACAAATTCTTTTAAGTTTCCATGGCAATTTGTGCTTGTGAAAAAATGCTTGGCATGTCTTCTGTAGGGAAGACACTTATTCTCTGTAAACCCTGAAGATAGGAGGAAAAGGGGATAATGCCAAGTGGAAAGGGAAGACTCTATTAACATTGGACAGAGCAGAAAACTATTTTAGTTGCATGATTGTTTGCTGAAAGGCCCTTTGAAGCAATCTGAAACTGCAGTGTTAAGGCCATAGTAAAATTTCCCCATAGAATATTAAAATATAGGCTGGATATGAGACAGTCTCTAGTTTGTTTTCAGGCACCTTGTAGGTGCTCAGATGTTTGTGGAATGGATGTGGTTGTAGGATGAATGATCAAATGCAAACCCAGAAACAGAGATGTGGCTGAAGTCTTATGGTGAGCCCAGTACTGCTTGGACCATGGTTAGCAGCTCACTGAGTCTTCCTGAAGGGCCGAAAAGTGATCCCCCAAATCAGGAAAAGCCCATGATTTAGAGTATGGAGAATAGGAAGGGTCATTCAACCAGGCTCTAACCCTTCAGCAGCCAGGCAGAATTTAGGAGAGGCTTCTCATTTTCTTTTCTTATTTTTTAATTATTAAATATTTTAAATAATAATAAATATTTAAATAATTTAATTATTTAATAATAAAAATATTATTAAATAATTTTTATTCTTATTTAATTTATTGTTTTGGCTGTGTGCAGGCTTTCTCTAGTTGTGGCGAGCAGGGGCTACTTTTCATTGCGGTGCATGGGCTTCTCATTGCGGTGGCTTCTCTTGCTGTGGAGCACGGGCTCTAGGTGCGTGGGCTTTGGCAGCTGCGGCACGCGGGCCCTAGAGTGTACGGGCTTCAGTAGTTGCAGTGTGCGGGCTCAGGAGTTGTGGCTCACAGGCTTAGTTGCTCCATGGAATGTGGGATCTTCCCGGACCAGGGATCAAACCTGTGTCCCCTGCATTGGCAGGCGGATTCTTAACCAGTGCACCACCAGGGAAGTCTGAGGCTTCTCATTTTTTGCTCCTTAAACACTTTTATATCTTTGGGCAAGAAACTTAGGCTGACAAGGCTTTATCGTCAGAGAATTGGGAATAAAAATACCAGTTCTGCTTATTTTGCAAGGTTGTTGCAAGGATGAAATGAAATAAATGAATATGAAAACATTTTATAAACTACTGTTACACAACTCTAAAGTCTCATTACTTGCTCAGATTATAATGTCCTCAAACTTGTGTGGATCAGAATCATTTGCGGTGCTTGCTAAGAATGCAGTTTTGAGAACTTCTATTTCCAGCAGTACACAAGGCAAGAGAGCCCAAAAAACCCTCTTGCTACACAACTCCTAGAAATGTTGGATAAAGTATAGCCAACATGATTATAAATGCATAACTGAGCTTGTGACCAAGAAAGGAAAATTCCTACGGCCAGAAACTGGCAGGAGGAGCTAAGACTTGAAGAGGTAATTGGGTGCTCATGCTACAGCCGCCTCGAGGGGCAATAATCTAGAGTAATGTATTTTAGGCTAGAGGTGGGCAGAAGACAAGGTCTGAGGCTGCCCCAAGGCGTGGAGTAAGAATTGAGACCTCTATCTCCATCTCTTCGAAAGGGCATTTTCCTAATTAAAAAGTGGCAGACTGAAAGACAAATCTACCATTGGCAAAGGGAAGTGATAAGGAGTCTAGCCCTCCTGGTCTGAGTTCCAGGAGGGGGTGAAGGTGGGCTTTCCCCTGTGGGTTATACCATAGGCTTGCCCTTTGGTGACTTCACACTACTTGCATGGTCCACAAAGACCCCAGCCCTGAAACGAACTCCTAGTTCCTGGGTTGATGGAATGGAGGCATGGAGCACAGAAGCCAGAGTATTTTCCTTGCAGCGTTGCCCCTCTGCCCGGGTGGATTCTAGAAATAAAGCCCAGTCTAACATTAACTCCAGTTTCCAAATCCATTTGTAACCAGACCCAGGAGAAATATAGGCTCTCAAGGACTTTTAGACATTGGATATGAGGTACAGAATATAAGTATCTTTAAGATGTTTGAAAAATGCAGATTCCTGGGTCCCAATGAATCAATAGGTAGTCTGGGTCCAGAAATTTGCATTTTAAATAAGCATCCCAAAGGAGTACGATGCAGATTGCTCTCAGAAGACCCACTGGGAAATGAAGCTTTGCTGCTTCCCTAAAATGTATTCCATTGGCCACTTTAAATACTCACGGTATCCACGCTTGGGTTCACCTCCACATTAGTGGGTTAAAAGAATACCCTTTAATGACAAATTTACTTTTCTCTTTTGTGTCTATCAGGCTTTATCAGTTTTCTGACTTTAGTGGATAATTAGGTAGCCAGAATTTTTCTCCCCTGGCCCGAAAGACGAGAAAATGACAATAAATAATAATAATGATACTGAACCAACATAGAGAGTGAATGGAATTGACATTCAACTCCCCTCTTCTGCATCTGCTTTGCTGGCCTCCCAAGTGCATTGCTGCTGAATCCGTCCAGGCTGGAGATGCCCCTTCACC
The DNA here is from genome assembly GCF_951394435.1 of Stenella coeruleoalba. Taxonomy (NCBI): domain Eukaryota; kingdom Metazoa; phylum Chordata; class Mammalia; order Artiodactyla; family Delphinidae; genus Stenella; species Stenella coeruleoalba. Next base: position 139,542,109 of record NC_137148.1, read on the forward strand.
TTGTTATGACTTATGGAGGTTAAAATGGTGCATGGCAAACCATTGAGGCAGATGGCAGCCTTCTTTACTGCTTATGTTCTTTCCACATTGAAGACTTGTAGCTGCTCTGGATGATTTTGCCTTTCAGAGGAGGGCTGGGACAGGGATGGAGGAAGGGATAGGGGAAAGCCACCAGGAAACTTTTCGTCCTGGCTCTGCATCTTCTCATTCTTTATCGCTTTTTTATCTATTGAACTCAACATGAGAGGGGTTTACTTTTGAAAGCCCTATGCAGGGAAGAATTGTTTTTCCTGTCTTTGAGCTGTTCAGCCATCTGTCCCAATTTCTTCCTGGTTTCCTGTTATTTTCATTTTGCCTTTTGTGAAGATTAACATGCAGCACAACCACATATTCTATTAAGCTTGTCTCCTCACTACTTTATCTCATTAACTGCTTGATCACTGTGAATAAAAATAATATTCCATTAAGTCACAACTTCAAACGTCTCTGAGACTTTAGATCAAGCAAACCTTCAACAACTTCAAAAAAATCTCTTTAAATCCAAGAGGTTCACTTCAAAGGAAAACCTATGGGTGTTCTCCGCCCAACTGGCAGGTAAATAGTCATTTGTAACTAAAGATATGCAAGTGAGAAAACACAGCTTACTCTGGAGTTTGTAGCTGCTCTGAACTTTTTCTCTGGGTAAGGCAACTTAGAGCTGGCCCTGGGATGGAATTGGCTTGAAAAACACAACATCCTACACGTGAAAATGGGGTATATCAGTAAGTCAAAGTAGTATAATGTGCATAATCTTCTGTAGCCATTCTTTTTTCCACATCCATATATTTTCTTCATGCAAAGGATAACAACTTTGTGTGAGCTGTTTCCTTTGACTGGACTGTCCTTCTTTCTCTTGGGAACCATTATTGATCTCCCTGACCTATCTATTCCCCGTTAGATATTCTCATGGCTTAGCGGTTTTATTCTGGGCACCGATCACTGTTATACATTTTTAATTCCTCTGTGATTTTTTATTGTTCTGTCTCTTCCACTGGACTGTGAGGCTCATAAGGGTAGGGGTTGTGTATTCTCAAGGCTCAGCATAGTGCCTGACACACAGTGGAAGCTTCAGGAACTTTGGTTTGGATGAATCAACAAGTTTTCACACCTACAGGATACTCCAGGCATGGATAAAACCATTGTCTGTCTAGCTATAGTTTAAGTTTGAAGTTGCTTATTGGCTATTATAAATGAGAATATGGGCATCTTTGTATGAAACAGTGGTGCCCACATTCTTAGTTATTTCTTTAGAAAAATTCCTAGTAGTGGAGTCACTGATTAGAGGATATGGGACATTGTATGCCTTAGATACATACTTTTAAATTGTTTTCCAGAAAGATACCAATGATTACACAGTCTCTAGTAGTAGAGGAGACTGTTTCCCCACACCCTTGCCAACATTGTCATGCTTCACATTTTTTTTTTTTTTTGCTAATATGTTTCTTTTCCTGCAAACTGACTATTTCTAATCTTTATCTTTCTACTTGGACATCTTATCTTTCTGTATTATAACTATTCTGCAAATTAGGATTCTTGGCCTTATATCACAGAGTCTGTATTGGCTTAAATCTTTTTAAATCTGTCAATTGATATTGCGTGTTTGTTTGCACAGATGCAAACCTCTGTCTTTTTTCCTTTATTGTTCTTATCTTTTATACTTATAAAGTTTTTCACACACTAGTATTATAGAAGTAATAGCTCAGAAAAAAAATATAAGGGTGTATATATGAGTATATAGACGGAAAGGCTGGATTAATTTATAAATGATACTGGTGAATTGATCAGTTATATGGAGGGGAAAAAGTTATTTTCCATCTAACATTTTACATCAAAATATGTTCCAGATGGATTCAAATCAAAAATTAAAAAGTAAAAAAGAACAGGAAAAAATATTGGCGAGTATATGTTCCACTCATCTGTCTTATCTGACTAAATACTCAAACTTGTGAGAGTCTAAGAATTACATTGGATGAAAAAAATTCCTTATTGTTAAAAGTTTTGTTTAGAAATTTTGATCAGAAATTTCCCAAGTAGTTCAGGGTTGAGAGGGAGATTCTAATGCTTAATCTCTGAATCCCAAGTATCTTTTCCTGAGCAGCAGAGCACCACTTTTCCTAGTTAAGCCAGGTTAAGTAAATAGTATGATAGAGAAAGGACCCTGGCCTTGAAGTTGGAAGACACAGTGTCTAGTCTTATCTTTATCTCATTAGTCATCACATAGTGAGGTGATCTGAGGAGAACTTTCTCTTAGACATTCTCTTAATCTGTAAAATGGAATAACAAAAATTCCTGTGCTGTCTACTTCACAGAGTCATTGAGAAGTTCAGATCAGATACTGTAAAAGAACAGTATTTATTACCGAAGAGTGCTAGATCACATAATAATAGCACAATATGCTTTATATTATTGCTATTTATATTCCTATCTATCTCTCCTACAGCACTATTTCTTTAAGAGCAATTTTGTTCTCCCCTGCATTCTGAAAATGCCTAGCAGGATGGCTTTGCTTAATAGATTATATTTTACAATGATTAAGAGCTCTGACTCTGGAGTCCTACTGAGTTTGGTTTACATCCAGGTTCTGTCTTTTGTATTGGTGTGACCTTGAGCAAGTTATTGAATCTCTCTAAGTTTCAGCTTTCCCATCTTTGTAAAGAGGATAATAATAGTACCTGTTCTGATAAATCAAGGCTATTTGGTCATGTCAGCATCCACATTATGGTTGCTGAAGCAAAAAAGGGGATGTGCTAGCTAACCTGTCTCTGTCTCTGTCTCTGTCTGTCTCATCACCATACTCTCCAGGAGTGGTTAGTTAAGGTATGACCTCGTTGCCCTCCTCTGATTGGCTGCCTCTTTTAGCCTCAGTCGTAGTTTTGCATACAGGATTTGTCCACATAGCAGAGAAGAAGGTGTTGCCATTCCTCATTTACATTATCTAGTTCTTTCACTTGAAATTTAAACAATGTACTGATTTTTTAAAACGTGGTAAAATAGTCTAAGTTAGTTCTACTTTGGTCATATCCCCGCCCTGGACCAATCACGTGGTCTGGTGAGGGGACGTAGAGTGTTTAGATCGTTCTATTTGCCCTCTTAGAGCTATGGTTGTGGTGTATGGGACTGCCAGTCCCACCGCTCTCATAGGATTGGAGAATGGGAGAAGCAGGTCCGCAAAGGAATGGGATAGCATAGGGTGTGTTAGCAGACAAAAAATAAGCAATGCCTACTATTTTCCTCATAGGACTATTGTAAGAATTAAATGATAGAAATTTTTTGTACCGTTGATATACACTAAGTGCTCAAGAATAAAAAGAAAAGAAAAAAGGTCTTCCTAGTATTGTTATTCATTGGAATATTCATTGGAATTGGAATATTTCTAGGCATCTTGCAGATATCAGTTGCCTTCTGAACTGTTGCCGTTAAACAACCTCTGAGTAAGCTTATTTTAAACATCTAGGAAAGAGTTCTAGGTAGTCATGGGATAAGAGATGAAAGTGAGCCATCGTTACTCTTCACAGGAATTAGCCAAGAGAAGGGCATTGGGGGCTGGAGTAGAGGAAAGAGGCCTATCTCTTCCCATTAGGGATTCTTCACAATAAACGCTCATTTCAGTGGCAGCCGTAGGAGTATACTAGCCTTGAATCTCTGCTGCCATTCCCAACCTCTCTTCAGAGTCCAATGGTCAGTCTTAAACAGAGAGTGACATAAGACTGTGGTTCCTCTCTGTTTTCTTTCTTCCCTACTGGTTAGTCTGCTACCCCTGGATTTTGGTCCTTTTGTCTCCTCAGGCTTGGATTTATCTTGGTGTAGACTTTTCTTTTACTCTGACTCTGGTCATGCAGACATAAAGCCTAATATTAATACATAATGAGAAAAATGGAATTTAGTTTAGCTAAATTGGTATGTGTTGTATTGTTGAGACTAAAAAAAAAAAAAGGCTGAACCCTTTGACTTGGAACCATGGAAACACTCGTCTTATTTAAGCACCATCGACTTAAAGTTGAGGCTTCCAACTGGCATAGATCATCACAGCAAGCAGGTGAATCTATTGAAGTAAACCCAATTTTTTCTTAAGGACAGACATCAGGAGCACATAAAAAAATCATGTGCACAGGTTGTATTTTAGGGGGTAATTTTCCTTGATTATCAGCAACATTTTGATGTACTCATATCTGGAACATCTATGAGAAAGAGTTCAAGTGAATAAATAGTTTCTGCATTTCATGATATGATTTTAATTCTCCCACCTTGGCTGCTTAGGGATGACAGCTTAATCTGATATCACTGGAAATAAGAAATAGCTATATTTCCATGATCACTGAAAGTTCAAATTGGGTTGTAAACTCAGATAGAGCTGACCTGAGGCTTATCAGAGCTGAAGCAATGGAACTGCATGAGAACAGAGAAGATTTAATCAGAAAGAAAATTCTGCTTAAGAAAGTCTTTGCCCCACCAAAAAAACACTTGAGCTTAGGAGAAAGGAGGACAGGAGATGAGAAACAGAAAAAAGGAACATTTCAAACATTTTTTTAAAAATAGCACTTTTTCCTCCTGGTAACTTCCCCACTTAGGTTTGATAGAAAGTAATCCTGCATGTTCCTCAGGACATCTCCTGGAGATGTTCTTGAAGCAGGTGGAGTAATGGAGATTTGTTTTCCTGCCACACTGGAAAACGGCACTGACTGATGATATTGTATGTTTTTGTTTGCCATGCCTTTTTGCAGCTGACTTGCCTTCCCCTCTCATGGTAGCTGGCTGCTTTATTTATAGATGTGATTTTTATCTTCTCTTATCCTCATGGGGCTGTTTGGAGAACCAAAGGAACTGTTATGAAAGCAACTCTAGGGAAAATAACCAAGCCTGTAGTACTGCAGTGATATCCTGAACTCACAGCCCCTTTGGAGGTTGGTGTGTTACTGAGGCCGAAGTGCATGTACATCACCCAGTTCCGAGTCTATTCATGGCAGACAGATGTGGGCATCGAAGCTGTTGCTATTGGATGATTTTTCTGCTCAGGCAGAATGACGTACTGTAGCTAAAGCTTTAAATTTAGCAAGTAGGATGATTGTTACTTCTCTAATGCCTCTGATTAAGGTCAGCAGCAGATGTTACTTTGGAGCAACTAAGCTTGCTTTCATGAGCAGATGACATGGGAAAAAAATCATTTTTTTTCTGTCTTGAAAATGGGGGAGTATCAGAAGGAAAAGAGTTATGTACAGATTGTATCAATTGTCTAATGCACTGTGACATGTCACCCCAAAACACAGTGACTTAAAACAATACCCATTTATTCATACTTTTGCAATTTGGGCAGGGCTCAGCTGGGCTGGCTCATCTCTACTATGTGTGGTTATGGCTGGCCTCACTCATGCATTTGCAGTCAGCTGACTGGTTCCCAGGGCCTCTTTGACATGACTAGCAATTGGCTGTGTGGCTTGGTTCTCCTTTGCATGGCTCCTCAGCAGGATAGCCTAGGCTTCTTACGTTGCATTGGCAGCCTCCCAACTATATAACATAAAACTCAACCCTCTTAAGACATATTTCATCCTGGACCATTTCCTATACTTCCTGAGAATGTGTCACAGATGTTCTCAGAAGATACCCTTCCATTGAAGCTGTGCTGCTCTGCCAGCTGCTGCAGTGTTTGTCTACCCTTCCATTAGTTCAGCTAATGGTTCAGCTGCCATTGCAGGTCTCTCTTACTGTATATCTTCCTCCATGCATTCGACCCTCATGTCCCCAAAGCAGTGTGGCTCTCTGGGGCAAGGCGGGAAAATTGCTCCTTCCCTCTCTGGACTGCTATTTTGGAGGGGCCCCCAAGCAGGACTGCTGTGTTCTCAATTTTGCTCATCTTTCTCCAGTCTCTGTTGTACTTCATCCATTTCAGACATGCGTCCAGCATGGGCTTGGCTGGGAATGGTTGGATTTGCTCAAGGGCATCACACTGAATGAATCTAATGACATTTTATTTGACTAAGCCTATCATGCCCCAGTCTTTCTATTGTTAGGGTAAATTCTCCTGAGGTCCTGATTTTCCAGACAGCCTCTGATCTTTATATAACTGTCCAGCTAGGACCTCTACTTCACTAGCACCATTATCGAGTGAGGTTTGTCTGATTTGAGAGGTAAAGACATCAAGGAAAGGAAATGGGAAATTCAACTGCCTTGACTCAGGCAGTCACTGCAGGTTAGGGTAAAAAAAGAGTGAGATTCTAGGGCTCTATTTAGTCCATATCTCACTTGGCAAAGCCTCCTTATCCTAAGAAATCAAAGGCATCCTGTAGGGGTAGCAGCGAGATACTCCATATGGCGCTCTGCTCTTTCTCACCCTTTTAATTTGGCGCATTGTTCAATCTTAATTTGCAATTGTCACAGCTGTGATCACATTCCCAAGTTCCACCAACTCCCGAAAGCCTTGAATCTGAAACCTTGGTGGTTTTAATTTTATTTTTGTTGAGAAAGGTTATGTTGTCACAATGGGTAAAACTAGCTCTTCAGTGAGGGAAAACATTTTTTTGGGGGGAAAAAGCTAATTCTAATTTTGAATTAAACCTCAGAATGGGCTGCAACTGTGGAACCTCAAGTTCAGGAGAGTTGACAACTCAGCTATAATCAAGCTAACTGAATTGGACAGAGCAATGTGAGACATAATTAGCAATTCCATTCAGCGAGCTGTCTCCTGAAAAACTTAAAATACCTTCTAGGCCTCATGCATATTCAGTGCCTCATTTGCTATTGTTTTTATCCAACAGGTTGAAATTCAAAAGGAAAGAATTCTGAGTTGTCTGTCTCGCTTTCATCCTCTGCATTCTCCTCTCTTTTCAGCAGCTCCCCCTCCCCAAGCCTGTCCCATTTCCATACAGCAGGTCACCCCAATGCCAACTGCACATTGACAAATATAAAATACTCTGAGCACGTTTTTTCTCTTGCTTGTACGTTTGTCAACCTTTTCTCTCAGTTAGATAGACCGAGCAGGTACGTTTGCCCTGGGGAATTAGGACCATTTTGTTGTTGTGGTCAGGCTTCTGTCGGGAACTCTTTCTGTCCCCTGGTTACTGGGTCATGAGTGGGTCTGTGCTGAACTGGAGATTGATGATCCCACACTTTCCCTCCTGATCTCCATCCACCTTGATGGGTTATGCTTTCACTTTCCTTGATGTTCCAGGTGGCTGGGCTTTTGCCTGGAGGATGTGAAGGGAGATCAGAAGAGGCAATGAGAGGAGAGGGGGAAAAAAATCATATCTATTTCCATGTGTTCACTGTGTCCCCTGGTTAGCTGAGCCTGGGAGTTCCCCAGTAGAAGGCTGTCTCCTTGGCACCCAAAATGTGTAGGGTGTGACTCTTCTTCTGGAAGGACCCCTGAGGAATGATTGGTTGTTTGGAGAAGCAATATAGTAGCACGAAGACAAGAGTCTGAGTTAGATCTAGAATCAAATCCTAGTTCTGCACTGTGTGGTCTAAGCTGTGTGGTCTTGACCAAGTTTCTTACCTCCCTAATCTTCAAATGCTTCATCTGTAAAACAAAGTTCCTAATGACCCTGTGCGTGGCTGTTAGGAGGATTACATGAGATAATGTACATGGAGGACCTAGCCAAGTGTCTGGCCTGTTATTGGTGCTCAAGAATTGTGTTCTTCTTTTTCAAGTTCCTTTTTTCCTTATCTTAGTCTTCATTTTCCTTTTCTTTCTGTTTTATTGTATTTTACAGTGTGATATCGGGAAATGTGAAATATGCTGCATTTTCAAAGAAATGACTCAATACTTTCAGTCTCTTTCCCTATAAACTTTCTAGCAATTAGTAAATGCTGATCTAAGTTTCATCATCTTTCCCCCCCGTCCCCTCTTAATATCTGGTAAAGGTGACTGGCCAAAGGCATACATTGAGTTCAATGAGAAATTAAATAGTTTTCTAATCTTAAATTCCTGGAAGCATCACCGTATTTCCTCACTTCAGAAGAGCCTCTTTCAGATTTTATTTTTTCCATCTGGGGAGCATTAGAATAAGACAAGTTTATTGGTAAAACTTCATGTTAAAATTTTCAATTTGCTGACCTAACTTCAGCAGAAGCTTTGATTTTCTTGTCTTTTTTTTTTTTAAACTGTGAAGTAGAAAGTTAAGGCATACTCAGCCGTGTAAATATTTTAGAGGAGGCTGAGATACACTCTAAATGGATTCCTGTATCGTATTTGATGGTAATTTTGGTAGTTTGGAATTTCAAGGGGAAATAAAAGAAGGAGAAATGTCACCAGGGTTGTAAATCGTAGGAGGAGAGTTGAGAACTTGTTCCTTTGCAAAGTCACATTTGCCATAACAGGTTGACACCTGAATGAGTTCACAGGATGAAAAATGGATGCAAGGACTGGATTAAGTAGAAGCATTTCTTTCCCTCTGCCCCTTCCAGTAGATCTTATACGTATCATACCATATGGCAGGTGACTCAGCCTTCATTAATTACCATCACATGCTGTCCTCTAATTGTTTTCCAAATAGAAGTCTTGTTTTGTTCAAAATATTGCAAAATACTTGAGGGGATGGGTCATCTCACATACTTACTTGGTGTGGCCTCCTGCAGCTCCTAACCCCATTCTGTGCATGCATTATTGCAACTTGGGAACAGGATGAGAGAAAATGAAGCCCTGAGCCTATCTCCCATCTGTGGTGTCCCTCAGTTAATGAAGATGTTAAGGGCAAGGCTGTGACTCACCGTGCTCACCAACAGAAGTGGATGTACAGGGAGGGTGAAGAGAGGCCAGAAGAGAAGCCTTTGAAAAGAATACGTTGAACTCCAACAATGGAAAGAGATGAAGAATGTCGTGAAGATGGGGAGAATGTGAAAGATGAAAGAGAACTGGGGATTGCTCAGCTGCCATGGAGAGAATTTGGCTGTGAACAAGTTCCAAAACAATTTCCATGTCATAAAGGTGGGGAACAGGGTAGAGGATAATCACTGGAAATCACAGCCCTTTTGACTGAATAACCTCAGTTAGTTCTTCAAGATACCCTCTTGTGTCTCTCCAGCAGGAGCTTGATAATCAGTGCTTCATGAAGAATTGAGGGAGCCTGTATCCCAAAGAATGGGGATGAAATAGTTTCTGGACATTTGGAGCTTAGGGAGAGGTTTGCACACTGTTAACAGTGAAAAATACCGTCCTTTGCCTCCTTGAGCAAAAGTTCCCAGAGTTTTGAAAGGAATTAATCTGGTGTTTCTACTCTAACCCCAATAGAATCCTAAATCCTGAAAAGTCTCTGCAAAAAGTATATTTTGTTGACAGGTTATTGTATAGGGTATAACCTCCTACAAAAATCTTGTCTAAATCCACCAGAATGGTGAAAATGAATGATACTATGTCAAAGTCATTGCTGTATTTGCTACATGGCCTTCGATTTTTTGCTTCTTTTTTCCCTTACACTTTTTTTTAAAAGCAGTGAGTCTATTGAGAAATCTTATTAAAAATCACAAACTGAACAGCAGACCTTTTTTTTTTTTGAGAACCAGAAACAGATTTTAAATGACAAAAAAAAACCAACTCCTTTAATCTTTTTGTAACGTCTTGACAGTTGTGCCAGAAGATGTCTGCTTCTGCCTTCAAAATATAATTGCTTTGGGTCTGAAACAATTCATTTCCCACTCTTTTTCCGCTACTAGAAATCCTTGCCCTTTAAGCTGGGTATTTTCCCTTAATTTTGTGGCTACTTTTTTGGTAAGGTAATGGAAAGGGGTAGGCAGCCAGGAGGCTAAGGAGACCAGAATGAATGTCGTAACACAACACTATGCCTCGTGAATGTATAATGTGAGATAAAGAGAGCATCTGTGAACCAAGGAAAAAAAACTGAAATATTTTGTCATAAAAATGAGGTTGACTGTCACAGAGTTGAATATCTAGTGTCACCAAAGATATTTGACCTTTCTAAATCCATCAAAGCATCTTTCTATTGCTTTGTTTTCAATAACTCAAGTGAAGTCATATCATAGTTGAAAACCTTAGCAGTTAGTGTCTTAAAGATCCCAAATCTTCCTTGTATTTTCTTCAAAGAAGCATTTTATAAATATTGGAATAAGAGTGTCATCAGATTTCCATAAAATCCGCCTCTGTGGACTTTTTAGCACAAACATTTCTGATCTATAGAATAAACCTAATGAGAATCAGAAATAGGTGATCTCAGCAAGAAGGGAAGCTTTAAAAAAAAAAAAAAAGAAGGGAAGCTTTAATGGAGTGGGATGGGGGATTTAGGCATCAGTGAGAATCCATAACTGCAAAGCCACATGGTGTGTCCTAATCCCTAAACTCAAGCCTTGAATCATGAACGACAGAATAGGAAAAAAATAAATAAAGGGAAAAGAGGACGTGAAACACAGTCAGAGGTGTTGACCACGCAGTAAACCTGATAGTTTGGGCTTCTTGCAATGTAGTGTACCTTTTTTTCCAATATATTTGTCATTTTTTTTCCAAACCAACTCTGTGAGAGTAAGTGTAATTCATTAATTCTTTTATGACTCAGTTTTTAAAAAAATATTTATTTATTTGGATGCACTGGGTCTTAGTTGTGGCACGCGGAATCTTCCTTGCGGTGTGTGGGATCTTTAGTTGCAGCATGTGGGATCTAGTTCCCTGACCAGGGATCGAACCTGGGCCCCCTGCATTAAGAGTGCAGAGTCTTAGCTGCTGGACCATCAGGGAATTCCCTGACTCAGTTTTATGAATATTTGTGGCTTCTTTGCATCTACTCCTCTCTATCACCACTAGAGCCTGGAAGAGGACTGTGCCATGCAGTTGGGGGACTCGTGGGATTAAGCAACTCAGTGCTGTCCACTTCTGTCCAGATGTGATCTGCTGGATGAATTGAGATTTGTCTTGTAGGAAATACAGGAATAAAAAGAGGGAAAAAAAGACAACCCCAATCCTCTGTTGCAGGACCCTTTGGAAAACTGTATCAGGCACACTGTTGCTTCCACTCACCTGGAAGCTACTTAGCTATAAGGGCCAGGGCAGAAATGGTGCATTTCTATGTAGGCAGGAACCAAGGTGTACTTGGAGAAGCAAGTCCAAGCCCAGGTTTTCTTCTTTCTTAAGGGATACAAGGATGAAAATCAATATGCATTAATCATGAGCACTTCCTGCGAGCTGGGCATTGTGCTTGACTGCCCCCCTTCCCCTCCCATGATATATGGTTGGGTCTCTATTTGATTCCCCAGAAAGACAGGGTCACCAGTAGTCTGGGGGAGGATCAGTTATCTTAAAATTAACTCATAGTTTACGCTATATATTACTGTGCTCTCTTAGGAGTTTCTCAATTGACGAGAACAAAGATTCAGTCTTACTAGCTGGGTCCAAGACCTAGAAGTAAGAAATTGATTATTTTTCCTTACATTTTCTTCCTCTGAGTCACATGCCCTGATATAATAAAGGTATCCCACCCCACCATCCATTCCCCAGGGGTGGTCTTTTTGTTTTTCTAACTCAATTCAGGACCTTATATGTCTTTTTCAAGTCTCTTAACTTTCTTTCACAGTCTCATTTCCAGGATGCTCACTATACTCCATTATTTTTCATTCCATTCTTCCTTCTTAGGAGCATAGCTCTTATCTATTTTGGTCTTTGGGAATGCTGGTAGTTTTATGCAAACCTAATCATCTTTCTTTATTATTAAGAGGCCTAGTATTTCTGGAGGGTCAGTTACCTCAACTCAGAGTCCATCTCATTTGATCCTAAACACAGCTTTGTGAGGTAGGTTGTACCTTCCTTCTCTTACAGCTGAGGAAACTAAGACTCAGAGTTAGATAAGTTGCTTAAAGCATGTGAGTAATACACGGTAGAGCCACAAGTTAAACCCTGGTCGCTTTGGGTCTATGTTCCTTCTATACAATGATCTCTTAAAATCTCACATTTATTGAATCGCCTACTAATAGGTCAAGTACTGTGCCAAGGCTACTGTGCTGAGGAATTCTAAACTGAAGTTGGCGTAAGAATTGAAGACTGTTGGCTTCCTGAAATACTGTGATGAGAGAGATTCTACGGTCCCGTCTACACTCAGTGGGAAAGGATGCTGGGATTCATTGTTAATGTCTATCGTGAGAGCATAATAGAGTGACTTTGCCAATTATTCATCTCCTCTCACAGAGTTGCCCAATAATAGCAGGGGCAGAATGATAGGGTATTTGAGAGCTAGGGTTTGGACTGATACAGATCAGACTCAAGTCCTGATTCCACCATGTATTTAGGTGTGATGTCTTGAGGAAATTACTCAAACTGAGTCTCCATTATCTCATTCTTTAAATGAGGATGATTGTAGTACCTGCTTTGGGGTTATTGTGAGGCTTGATGAGACAATGCACTTAAGCACCTAATATGATGCTTAGCACATTAGGTCTTCTGTTAGAAAGAAATGTAATGGGGCTTCCCTGGTGGCGCAGTGGTTAAGAATCCTCCTGCCAGTGCAGGGGACCCGGGTTCGAGCCCTGGCCCGGGGAAGATCCCACATGCCGCAGAGCAGCTAAGCCCATGCACTACAACTACTGAGCCTGCGCTCTGGAGCCTGCGTGCCACAACTACTGAAGCCCGTGGGCCTAGATCCCGTGCTCTGCAAGAAGAGGAGCCACCCAATGAGAAGCCCGCGAACCGCAATGAAGAGTAGCCCCCGCTCGCCGCAACTAGAGAAAGCCCGCGCACAGCAACGAAGACCCAACACAGCCAAAATAATAAAAACAAACAAATTATTTTTTTTTAAAAAAGAAAGAAATGTAATGAGGATGGACGGTTACCTGACAGACCACTTACTATCTTTCATTTTCCTTTCTCTAATCTTAGAGAGGTTACCTCTTTAAGGATACCTAGTTGACATATTTTTTCACAGTGACATAAAAGAGTAATTATTTCCCCATTTATTACCCTGACAAGTTTCTCTTCACTTCCTTGAGATTAGAAGTCCTAATTTGGCTAATTGATTTAGTCAGTAATGAGCACCAAATGCTGAATATGACACTTGGGTAAGAAATCTGTAAAACCACAGAGGAAGGCGTGATGCATTTCGAAAAATCAGGATGAGTGTAATAATTTTAAGGGGCTGTAGGGGGGTACAGGGGAGAGAAAACCCTGTTGTCTGTATTTCGGGTGAAGATGACACTGCTTTTGCAGACCACAATTTCTCTGTGCTGCCATCTTGTGAGATAAGAGAAATATGGAAGGATTTGAGGAGGGGGTTAAAACTGAGAAATGTAGGTCCAAACACTGTTTCCTGTCCAAACTCCGTTAGCACCATACTGTCAAGTGCTCCAGCATCGTGAGTGTACTTCCGTAGCCTATAATTGCCCTGTGCCTTGGTCAAGAGATGGGTAATTGCTCCTATGGGCCATAGATTTCCTGCTAGCAGCAGCTGATTGAAACCAGCCATATACTGCAGTTAAAAACCCCAGACTTGCTGCAGTGTTTACAGATAAACCTTCTGTGCGACAGTCATGTACTGTAACCAGCCATCCATATGTTAGAGATATTATCCACGACCCCCTCATTTTCTCTTGAAGACAGATCAGCTGTTCTTTTCAGTTTGATTAAATTTCACTATGTGGGGTTGATAGGCCAACTATTTATTTTGTAGCTGATGCTTTAAGTAAAGTTGCATTTCTCTGGATCTGAGTTCTACTTTGGGGGCATTTGTTAATAGCCACACTACTGTAGTATTAGTTACTTCTGCAAAGTTTCTTATTCCTCTTTTTCTACTCCTCTGATAAGCCAAATACAGCTGTTAGCCTGTGTGTCTGTTGACGTCCTCAAGAATTGGAATCTAGTAAAAGTAAGCCATCCACTCATTAGCAATCATGACGTTTTGGGGTTTTGGAGAAGCTGAAGGGGGATTATGTGTTTTCTAATTTTAATGCCACTTGCATCTGCAATGGACACAATGGATGATGCTACATAATATTAAAAGGTAGATGACGCTCTGTGTCCATACTCACCTTATGGGGGTTCCCATTTCTCCACCCTTGCAGTTGTATTAAATTTAGGCTTTAGAGGCTAAATGAACAGTTTGATATCTACGTATGATTCAAGTCTGTCCAGTGGATCTCAAGATTTTGGGTGGTTTTAATTCAGTTTCTCTGTTTATCAATAGTAACATCGATATCATCTTCTTCTTGCTCCCTTTATTCTTTTATTAAAAATTTATGTTTTATTTATTTTTTAATTTTTGGCTGCATTGGGTCTTCATTGCTGCACACGGGCTTGCTCTAGTTGCAGCGAGCAGGGGCTACTCTTCGTTGTGGTGCGTGGGCTTCTCATTGTGGTGGCTTCTCTTGTTGCGGAGCATGGGCTCTAGGTGCGCAGGCTTCAGTAGTTGTGGCACGTGGGCCCAATAGTTGTGCTTGCAGGCTCTAGAGCGCAGGATCAGTAGTTGTGGCACGTGGGCTTAGTTGCTCTGTGGCACGTGGGATCTTCCCAGACCAGGGCTCGAACCTGTGTCCCTTGCATTGGCAGGTGGATTCTTAACCACTGGGCCACCAGGGAAGCCCACTCCCTTTATTCTTGAAGCAAGAATGAAAGATAAGAATGGTTACAGATAAACTGGGAATGCCTTGAACGTGTGAAATCAGAAACTCTGTCATTCCTACCATACCCTCCTTTTTTAAAAACTTCCCTGACAAACCTGTAAACTTGTTTGAAATTCATGAGTAATTTTTCTTACGGTAGGAAAAAAAATGTTTTTTTTGTGGTACGCGGGCCTCTCACTGTTGTGGCCTCTCCCGTTGCGGAGCACAGGCTCCGGACGCGCAAGCTCAGCGGCCATGGCTCACGGGCCCAGCCGCTCCGCAGCATGTGGGATCCTCCCAGACCGGGGCAGGAACCCGCATCCCCTGCATCGGCAGGCGGACTCTTAACCACTGTGCCACCAGGGAAGCCCTTTTTTAAATATAAATTTATTTATTTAATTTATTTATTTTTGGCTGCATTGGGTCTTCGTTGCTGCACACGGGCTTTCTCTAGTTGCGGCAAGCGGGGGCTGCTCTTCTTTGCGGTACGCGGGCTTCTCATTGCAGTGGCTTCTCTTGTTGTTGAGCACGGGCTCTAGGCACGTGGGCTTCAGTAGTTGTAGCACGCGGGCTCAGTAGTTGCGGCTCACAGGCTCCAGAGCGCAAGCTCAGCAGCTGTGGTGCACGGGCCCAGCTGCTCTGCAGCATGTGGGATCTTCCTGGACCAGGGCTCGAACCCACGTCCCCTGCATTGGCAGGCAGGCTCTCAACCACTGCGCCACCAGGGAAGCCTGGAAAAATAAAAGTTTAATCCATTTTTTAAAAAAACTGAGTGACTGAAGAATTTATATCGTGATGGTCCGACCTAGTCAAATTAACAAAAGAGATGGGATTTGTCGTGTGTTTCCTTTAGTTCTGTCTTCTCTTTTTTGCAGCTCTATCTTCCTTAGATATATGGAGCTGATCAATTTATTGGTAATGCAGTGGTAAAGAATATATTAGCATTTGCAGGGTTAGGTCTAAGCATGGGTTCTTGGAACCTCAGATAATGATTACTTACTTACCTTCCAAATTCTGAGGTTGAAATTAGTGGTTTGAGCAGAAGGAAAATATAGCAGTTGAAATAAAGCAAAGAACACTTGTCCACAGTATACAAATCCATGAATTTGGTCGCACATGGGGTGTATATGTCCAGGTGTTAAAGAATGTGGATACAGGACAAGAAAACAAAACTTGTCTACTATGATGGTACAGTTTTATGAAGCATTTTAGCAGATCCAAATTTAACCCAAAGATGAAGTAATAATGAAATGTACAAAAATAGTTCTACATTAAAGGCCAAGGGAAGTGATAAATGAATGAACACTTGCTTGTAGGCCCAGGTACTTTGCTTGTATCTTCTTATTTATTGTTTAACTTATGAGGTAGATGTTATCTTCTTACTTAAAAATGAAGCAGGGTTTCCCAGAGGTTAGATAACTTGTCCCATGTCATAAAACTTGTAAGAGAACAACTAGGATTCTAATTCAGGTAGGCCTGACTCCTAAATCTATGTGCTTTCCATTATTTCATCCATTCCTTGAATTTTTCTTATGATTTCTCTGAATATCAAATTTCCTTAGACTAATTAAACATGATTTGATTGATCAGTATTTGGTTTTCACTTGTTTTTTTAGGAACTCATTCAATTATTTATTCATTCAGCTAATACTTATTTTTGTTTCTCCCATGTGTCAGGCACCTCTAGGCACTGAGAATACAAGATTAATGAGACATGGTTCCTGTTCTTGAGAAGATTTCAGGGAGGGAACAGATATATAAAAGAAATACTTGTGATTCCATATGAGAACTGCATTAGAAATATGTCCAAGTTTCAGGGGTAGAACAAAAGAGTAAGTAATCAATATGTTTTGGAGAAGAGGTATTTGGCCAAGAGCTGTTTTTCTTTTTTTTAAAGGAGCTTTTTTTTTTATCATCTTTATTGAAGTATAATTGCTTTACATTGTTGTGTTAGTTTCTGCTGTATAACAAGGTGAATCAGCTATACGTATACATATATCCCCATATCCCCTCCCTCTTGCGTCTCCCTCCCACCCTCCCTATCCCACCCCTCTAGGTGGTCACAAAGCACTGAGCTGATCTCCCTGTGCCATGCAGCTGCTTCCCACTAGGTATCTATTTTACGTTTGGTAGTGTATATATGTCCATGCCACTCTCTCACTTCATCCCAGCGTACCCTCCTCCCTCCCTGTGTCCTCAAGTCCATTCTCTACATCTGCGTCTTTATTCCTGTCCTGCCCTTAGGTTCTTCAGAACCTTTTTTTTTTTTTTTTTAGATTCCATATATATATAAGTGTTAGCATACGGTATTTGTTTTTCTCTTTCTGACTTACTTCACTCTGTATGACAGACTCTAGGTCCATCCACCTCACTACAAATAACTCAATTTCGTTTCTTTTTATGGCTGAGTAATATTCCATTGAATATATGTGCCACATCTTCTTTATCAATTCATCTGTTGATGGACACTTAGGTTGCTTCCATGTCCTGGCTATTGTAAATAGAGCTGCAATGAACACTGTGGTACATGACTCTTTTTGAATTATGGTTTTCTCAGGGTATATGTCCAGTAGTGGGATTGCTGGGTCATATGGTAGTTCTATTTTTAGTTTTTTGAGGAACCTCCATACTGTTCTCCATAGTGGCTGTATCAGTTTACATTCCTACCAACAGTGCAAGAGGGTTTCCTTTTCTCTACACCCTCTCCAGCATTTATTGTTTGTATATGTTTTGATGATGGCCATTCTGACTGGTGTGAGGTGATACCTCATTGTAGTTTTGATTTGCATTTCTCTAATGATTAGTGATGTTGAGCATCCTTTCATGTGTTTGTTGGCAATCTGTATATCTTTTTTGGAGAAATATCTATTTAGGTCTTCTGCCCATTTTTGGATGGGTTTTTTTGTTTTTTTGATATTGAGCTGCTTGTAAATTTTGGAGATTAATCCTTCGTCAGTTGCTTCATTTGCAAATACTTTCTCCCTATCTGAGCATTGTCTTTTCATCTTGTTTATGGTTTCCTTTGCTGTGCAAAAGATTTTAAAGGAGCTTTAACTGGTGTGTTGTTTTAAAAAAGAAATATTTATTTATTTATTATCAGTTAATTTATTTATTTTTGGCTGCGCTGGGTCTTCATTGCGGCACGTGGGAACTTTTTTGCGGCATGCGGGATCTTAGTTGTAGCATGCGGACTTCTTAGTTGTGGTATGTGGACTCTTAGTTGTGGCATGCATGTGGGATCTAATTCCCTGTCCAGGGATCGAACCCAGGCCCCCTGCATTGGGAGTTTGGAGTCTTACCCCCTGGACCACTGGAAAGTCCCTAACTGGGGTCTTAAGAGAGAGTGATGATGAGGATGCTAGTGACAATAGCTAATAGTTTTTGAATACTTAGTGTATTCTCAAAAGCTACCTATAAAGTCTTACCTCCTTTAAACCCCTCAACATCTCTAGGTATTATTCCTCTTCACATCTCTTCACATCTTCACAAAGACACAGAGTAGTTAAGTAACTACTGGATGGTAGAAGCAGGATGCAAATCCAAGTTATCAGCTCCAGAGTCAGCCCCATTTTGTGGCTCTGTTTGATTAAAGTAGTGGTGAATAAGGGTTTGCCTGGAAGAGTTGGAGGTCGAGTTGGGATAAAGGGAGCGTTGGGGAATTTGGAAGGATTTTCCTGGCCAGGTGAGCAGCACATGGAAGACAGAGAGATGTGAAACAGTATGGCACAAATTGGGGATTTGTAAGTAGCAGCACACAGCTGAATGTGCCTTGTACACTGAGGATTGTTGAGGAGGGGAACCCTGAGGCTGTGCCCAGATCAGGAAGGACTTATTTGGACATAATAAGGCATTTGGACTCGGTGTCATTGAAGGATTTTAAGTAAGGGGATGAAATGACCCCGTCAGTTTTCATCACTAAGTTATACAGGTAATTAGGAGAAAGTCAAAGTTTCAGCAGTATGCGTTAAAGCACTCAAAATACATTAGTAGCAGGAATTTTGATAACCCGAACTTAAAAAACATTTTAATAGTATTCATTATTTATCTCAGTATTTAAAGATGTGATGACTTCACCTTTTAATTGCCTTGCTTTCTTTCTAGTCAAAGCACTTCTAGCAATGAAGTTAGCCCAGTCTCTGAAACTGAAATCTGGAAATATCATAATCATTTATCTGGGCTTTAGACAGACCAGCATAACCTTAATCACTCTTTTTGTTGCCTGAGATAGAGATTCATTCTGGATCTGAGCTTCAGATCACATTACTTTCTCCCAAAGGAGAGCCTCATGAAGAATTTGTAAATCACAGTTTTAGCTTTTGTGTCTCCTCAGGAGCCCATTCTAATGTTTCATAGACCATAACCCAAACTGCAGGCTTCTGAGCCCACGAATAGGTGTTGACAACCCATTATGGGAGGGAGAGCCATGGTTGAAAGGGCCACTGGGTTACTGGTTTTGATTGCTGCCTTTCTGGGCACTGCAGCTTCAGAGGGAACGCACCACCTACAGATTTAAAGCCAATAAGCAGTCTTAACCTCTCTTGATATTTTCTGCCTTAGATTGGATCAAGCATTACCTGACACTGGCAGCTGTTTTCCCTGACTTGTTTTGCTGTTATATGATGACCTTTTCTTTGTTTATTGTTTTATTTGAACTTGCTGGGAGTTTATATAATTGATGGGCTTGTATGCCACAGTATGTCTGGGAATCTGCTGGTAATATACTACAGTTTCTGAATGGGTAGGTTTTTCTTTCTCTCCTCCCCTACTCTCACCCCTAATGTCAGAAAGTCAACATCCCAACTGGTGAACTGACGTGGTAATAGAGACTCTTACCTGTGGGCAAAGGGTTTGGGTCAATCAGAGTCACCCAGGGTCAGCCTATATTAAAAATTTCAACATTTTGACAATCTCTTGAGCTCTGCTGTAATACCTGAGTTTTAGGTTTCAGTATATTTCTGAACAGAGATCCATCTTTGTTCACATCGCCTCAGCTTGACTGAGGTGTTGAAATGTACAAATCATGAAATTTTTCATTACTTATCAAAAATAAGCAGTACGTGGTTCTCAATATAGGCTTGACAGCTAATCATTTAACATTTTTATCTGATTTTAAAAGCTATAGGCATTAAAGACAGACAAAGAAAGTGAAAAAAAGCAAGTTACAAAACAATGTATAGGATCCCTTTTTTTTTAAAGCTAAATGTTATGTGATCTTAAATGAAAACAACATGGAAGAAAAAGCATCAGAGAGTTAGTAGTGATACTGGATCGCAAGGACTTTCTATGTCATCCCTCCCTGTATTACTGAGTATGCAATTTCTTGTATTTAGAAAAGTTTAAAAGCACAAGCAATATTTATGCTCCTTGTATAACTCAAAAGCTTCTAATGTGTAACAGAGTAGAATGATTAGTAAATGTAATTCAAATATATTGTATGTTTCAAATAAAGAAGTTAATTGTTCAGTTGACGTGGTTAAGCCTTAAGTTTCTGAGTTGTCATTTTTAAATTAAACTGTGCTTAGGTTTTGCAGGAACAATTGAGTTTCTTACATTTTAGCACTAAGGAATCAGGCTTGGTAAGTTACTACCTTCATATCCTTAGAGCCTTGTTCAAGGCAAGCATCAAAAACACTTCCACTAGTTTTGGAAATTGATATGCAAATAGATGTACTTGTAATGACTCTTGTCCACCTGTGATGTTAGCCTTGGTCTTTAACTTGTATATGTCTCAGTACCTTCTCTGCCATTCAGTCAGCCTGCCCAGCATCTACTGGAAGTATACAGTGTACCAAATATTGTGATGAGTGTTCAGGATAAAAAAAATATATGGTTTCTGTCCAGAGAGCTCATGGTTTCTTTGAAAAAGAATTCAGTGTAAATATTGAATTTCATTGCTTATATATGTTTTCCTTTAGAGAAGTAGATGGTTTCTAAAATTGGTTATGCTTTGCCATCCCTTTTGAGAGGTGTTCTAAAGCAAGCCATGGCTGCCAGGCAATGTTGAGATTGAATATTTTATCAAGGAATCATTAAGCATCTAGCTTGGTACTGATTTAGTACGAATTCTCCATGAATGTTCATAGTTGAGATTTTCCTTGAGTTCCTTAGAAGGGATTTGGAAACCTGCAAGCAAGAGCTAGAGTTTCTGCAGGATTGTATAAAGTTGGTTCTGTGTCCCCTCTTCATGGAATAATACAGTAAATAAGAAGCCTGGAAGGGAAGAAGGGAAGAAAACCAACTAATAAGTAGTGAAGTGGGCAAAAGAAATGTCAAACTCAGAGGGTGTCTGTCAAAGTTGATCAGTGTCTTACTCCATTTGGGCTGCTAGAATAGAATACCACAGACTGGGTAGCTTATAACCAACAGAAATTTATTCCTCACAGCCTGGAAGCTGGAGAGTCCAAGATCAAGGTACCAGCATGGTCAGATTCTAGTGAAAGCCTTTTTCCTGGTTCATAGCCAGGTTCTTGCTGTGTCCTCACATGGTGGAAGGGGTCAGGGATCTCTCTGGAGCCTATTTTATAAAGCACTCATCCTATGCATGAGGGCTCTATCTTCATGGCTTAAGTACTTCCAAAAGGCTCCACCTCCTAATACCATTATCATTGAGGTTAGGAATTTGGGGGCGGGGACACAAACATTTAGACCATAGCCATTAGGCACTCGCATGTCCAGATTGGTCCCAAGCCATCCTGAAGGGATGGATCTTTGTGATCAAGGAAAGCAGCAGGGGTTGGGGGTGCATGTAGCGGTGATACTCAAGGGTATTCCTTATTTCTGTTAGTACATATGTGTGTGTGTGTGTGTGTGTGTGTGTGTGTGTGTGTGTGTGTCTTGATATGTAAGATATCATGACACAAAACTTAAAAAAAAACTAATGAGAAAATTCTATGCCAGGAACTTTTCAAAGGTACAGAAAAATGCTTTCCCATTAATAATACCACTATTTTGAGAGAAAGTATTCAGATTTTGGAAAGGACTTAATATTTCTCATAATATCTGCATTCATATATGGATTTGATCTATCTATCATCTATCTATCTATCTATCTGTCTATCTAAATTTGATCTACATACATACATGAATTTCATCCAGTGGTTTTGGCTTTGAAATAGTTATCTGCTACACTCTCACGTGTTGAATAGTAAAAGGTAAGGTATGATTTTAACTTAGCATTTTAGTTCACAGGATACAATTAATAAGTGTTGAACAATTTAGAAGGGGAATGAGTCTCTCTGGGTCAGACATTTCTTCTGAGACATAACTGTATTCTAGATTTTACCTATATTTTCTCAGGGTCAGAACTGTGTTGTCACTCATTGTGTTTTGTTTACAATGTATGGTTTACTTATGGGAATTTATTGGGAGATGATATCTTTCACCTACTCTTTCTCTTTAATTCTTCCTTGCCTTCTCTGAGTCCAAGTCCCAGGAGAGCTTCTGCATTGGACTCATATTTTATATTTCCTTAAATCATGTTGCAAAATACCCTTAAAAAGAAAAAAGGCCTTCACCATTTCCATCTTAATTTTCTGAACCTGATTTCTTCTTTCATAAGATGAAGACCTTGATACTTTCCTCTCCTGGTTTGGGAAAGTGGTCTGGCATGTGGTGGACGCTCAGATCAGTTTGTGGAACTAAGTTTAGAATGCTTGGCAAACGTCAGATGTTCAACAAATGTTACACCCCTTCCCCATCTTTCTGCCAGGGATACAAAGATGAGGGAGACATAGCTTCTGCTTTCAAGGACCTTGAAGCCTAGAGGAAAAGAAAAACAGGTAAATACATAGAGCCAGTGAGACCTTTTAATCAAGGTGCTTTGGGAGTAAAGGAGACAATGACTAAGGACCTCTGTGTTCTCAGGCAACCTGAATGGTCCATGTCAGCCGTGGTATTTGCACAGGGTATAATTGATTGTTCACTCAAAAGACCTAAAGTTATTGGCAACCTATAAAACGTGTTGTAATGGTGAAAGCTATTAATGTGTACACTGAGTAGAAAATGACTTTAGCAGTGGGACTGTGTTAGTCTGCTGGGGCTGCCATAACCAAGTACCACAAATGGGTGACTTAAATACTCATAGTGTATTGTCTCATAGTTCTGGAGGCTGGAAGCCTGAGATCAAAGTGTCAGCAGGGGTGGTTCCTTCTCAGGGCTAGGAGGAAGCATTCCATGCCTTTCTCCTAGCTTCTGGTAGTTTGCTGACAATGAGGCATTCCTTGGCTTCTGCTGCATCACTCAGATCTCTGTCTTCGTCTTCACGTGGCATTCTCTTTGGGGGCCTGTCTCTTCACATGGTGTTCTTTTAATAAGGATACCAGGCATATTGGATTAGGGACCCACCCTATTCTAGAATGACCTTGTATTAACTAATTACATCTGCCACAACTCTAGTTCAAATAAGGTCACCTTGTGAGGTACTGTGGGTGAGGACTTTAACATGTAAACTTTTGTGGGACACAATTCAAACTGGGCCCTTTCAGACATATAAAAGCGTTTCTGTATTTTTCAGTGTACAAACAGGAGGAACTGATTAGCATTTCTCCCAGTTGCTGCAGCCATTGGAAAGGTACACATATTACCCTGACAAGAAAAATGGAAGAATATGTATTGGGAGGGAAGGGAAGGAGCCAGGCTTCATTGGATGCTTTCTATAGCCCAGACGGTATTAGGTTCTTTGTCCAAGTTACTTCCTTTAAAGTAATTTGATTCTCATTAAAACATGTTTATTAGGTCATCTCCATTTTGCAGATGTAGAAACTGAGGCTCAGAAACATGGAATCACCAACCACAGTTTGGAGCCAGAAAAGGGTAGAGCTGGGATTTGACAGCTGATAGGTTGGGTGCCAGAAAACATGCTCTTTCCCTTCTAGTCTGATATCCAGCTTCCCTGGTGGCGCAGTGGTTGAGAGTCCGCCTGCCGATGCAGGGGACGTGGGTTTGTGCCCCGGTTCGGGAAGATCCCACATGCCGTGGAGCGGCTGGGCCCGTGAGCCATGGCCGCTGAGCCTGCGCCTCTGGAGCCAAAAACAAAAACCTTGTTAGTCTGATATCCTCCCAAGAAAACTGTGATGATGAATGTAAGATTGTGGAAGCCAAAGATCCTAGAACACCTTTCCTATAAAGACTGTCTATCCCCAGGTGGAATAACCTTAGCAGTTACTTTCTTAGTCATTTTTTAAAACTTTATAATGGGAGCAGATATCCCAATGTTCTCTCAGTCTTGCAAAGGTCATTTTATAGGTTAATATTAAAAACTCATGAATCTACATTTCCATTAAAAAAAATTATAACTGTCTACATTTTCTTACCCCGTTCATCAGCTTGTAGACCACTATGGGAAAGAGCTGTGTCCACAATGGAATCATCAGGACAGACTCTCATGGTTGTTCACACGGAAACTTGGAGCGCTTGCAAATTTGACTTTCTTCTGTCTGGCATTTAACATACTCAATATCTCCCCCATTCCCCTTTCTTCTTCTCTATTCTTGTCCCACCACATCCGTGTCATGAAAATGGCTACTGAAATAAAGTAGTTTAATTTGTGAAATCACAGTATGGTTCTCTCTGCTCATCCCAGTTTGCCCAGATTAGCCCAGGCAGATGGCTGTGGAGTTTCATGGCTGTTGAGAAAAGGGGCCCTTTCCAGAGCTGAAGAACAAGTGTGGGAGAAATGTTATGGATGCCAAAAAGCTGTGTGCTTGAGTTTTTGGGCGAGTGAAAGCAGGGCTGTGCATCAGGACGACTCTGCCTTCTGAACAGAGGGCTTTCTGAGAGCTAGAAGCAGCTGGTTCTGGAGAAAAGATGGCTTGCAAAGAATCAGAGGCATTATGAGTCTTAAATTATTTAAGTTCCTCCTGTGGCAGCAGACTGTAATTGCTTCCTATTTCTGTAAATATTAGCAGCTGTGAGCCTTTAGTAAGGAGCTAAAACAGTGCTCAGTGTATCATACTTAAACTCTGGAATATTGTTAAATACCTGACCTTGGGCTGTCAAAGCACACTCATTACCCACACTCGCCCTTATGCTGGGAGCTGTCGACACTCTGAACTGGTACATTATTTTCAGCCTAGTCTGTAATAGCCTCGATAGATGGAGAATTGGCAAAGGGAATTGCAAGTCACCAAGTAGCAATGTCATGATCCATTTCCTTGGGGGAGGTCACCTCTGTGCCCGCTGCCTTTTAGTTGTTTTCACACCTGTGACTCCACCTATAGCTGTCATGGCGAATCCTTTATCAAACTGGCAAAAACTTGAAATAGGACTAATTGGCATACCAGCTCTTACCTCTTTAGTCTCACTTGATCTCTCTGCCTTATGTTCAATGATTTAGTCCTACTGAATTTTTTTTTTTTTTTGAGCCTTCAGACTCATTGTATTCTCATTTGTCTTTTGCATTTGGCCTGTCCTGAGTCTTCTATCTGGAATTCTGCTTGTTCCATAGCATCTCTATGCTGACTTCTACTTATTCTGTTGATGACACCTGCTCTTTGGAAGTCTTCCCTGACCGTCTGTATGTGGGCTAGTTAGGTCTTCTTTATTATCTCATGGGTGTGTAGGCAACATTCCCTTAAGAGCACACGTCATGTTGGGATTGTAGTAACTATTTAGTGGTCTTCATCTGCCGCTGTATAGTGAACTCTTTGAGGTTAAGAAAAGTGTCAGTCCTATTTGTAGTTTTAGTTGCAGGGTCCGTGTGGAACCTGGAGAATAGAAAGGGATTGACGAGTGTTTGTTGAGTGGAATTCATACTTCTACATCTAGCATTGTTGGGATATAATACCTGTGGGCTTAGTCTTCAGTAGAGCTGCCAAGGCAATCTGTGTATGTGGCAGAATCTCATCGATGTCTTCAGATAGCCACTTCCCTTCTTCCTTGTTAACACATTTCTTTGGGATGGTATGAGCCCAGGTCCGATAAGGAAATCATCATTGGTCTAACCCAGTTATCACAATTCATTCCTTTATGCCAGTGATTGGTCAAAGGGTGGGCACGTGATCCACTTCTGGCTAATGAGGCATAAGGGGAAGTATGTTGAAGGTTTGGGGAATGATTTTGCTTTTTATTAATAGAGTGGTGTGAGAAGGAAGCCATTTGTATCCTTCTCCCTTCTTTTCTACTATGGATGCTTTCATAGAAGATAAGAAGAAATGCTACAACTACTTGTCAACCATGAGGAAATAGGCCTCCACATGAGCGTGGGCAAGTGCAAGGTTCTTAGGTCCTTGGTGATGTCGTTGAGTCATCAAAATCAACCTTGGGACAATTTACCTCTGAATTTTTGTAAAGTAAATGATAAAACATTCTTCTGATTTAAACAGCGTTTTGCTAGATGTTGTGTTACCTTTGGCTAAAATTGTTCTAACTGTAATAGACACTAGGAAAAGGAAGGTGTGTGCATAGATTTTGTGCTCATTTCAAAAACTAAACTGCCTATGCCACATAGTGAGAGAAGACAACATAGAAAATATATTGGGCTTGGGGTTAAGACATCTTAGTTCACCTGAATTTTTCTTTCTTTTTTTTTTTTTTTTTTTTTTTTTTTGTGGTACGCGGGCCTCCCACTGTTGTGGCCTCTCCCGTTGCGGAGCACAGGCTCCGGACGCGCAGGCCCAGTGGCCATGGCTCACGGGCCTAGCCACTCCGCGGCATGTGGGATCTATCCGGACCGGGGCACGAACCTGTGTCCCCTGCATCGGCAGGCGGACTCTCAACCACTGTGCCACCAGGGAAGCCCACCTGAATCTTTCTTGTATAATTTTGCACAAGTCACTTATCTCTCTTATTTTCTAGTCAGGCAATCATTTATTCAACAACAACAAAAATAAATATTTGTTTGACAACTGTGTGTTATATACTATCTTAAGTGTTTTTTTAGGAAAACTGAGTTGAACTAGATGAGTTTTTTATTTGTAAAAATATGATTCACTTTTATTTTTATGTCTTTAAAAAGAGTCTGAGGAACTACGAGTCTATAAAAATCCTGTACAACTTCCTTCCAAAATCTGCCTTGATTCCAATCATGTTTACCTTTGGCATTTCTTCTCATCCAAATTTCTTGCAGATCCTTATCTGAGAGATTTTTTTTTTTTTTAAACACAACAAAACCCACAAAGCATCTGTCTCTGGCAAGCGTGCTCATGAGTCACATCTCCTCCTCTGCAAAGTGAAACCTTGTGAAACCTCGTGAAACCAGCTGATTAAAAGGAGTACGTAAAGAGGAGGCAGTCTGTTAAATTTATTTTCAGTCCAGCCTCCTAATTTCCATTCCATGTGCACTTATTTATTCAGGCACCAGGTCTTGGCAGGTACAATCTATTTAGGTAACCCTGCCCTGACTCACCACTCAAATTTCCTGGCTGGAGAAAAAAGCTATTGAGCTGTCATCAGGGATAATATAGCCACTGCTGACCAGGCTCAGTGGATGATTTCAAACTGGTTCATCATGGTCCCACCTTGATTAGGATAGAGCTCTTGATTCAAACTACCATGATCCTGCAAGTTTTCTATCTGTAGTAACCCCCGGTCTGGGTAGTGGTGGTGGGGGGCAGTCCATTGTGCCAGGATGTTAGATGGGGGAATCGTCCATGCTTGATGGGAAGCAGTGGGCAATGTTGAGAGGAGGGATAAGCATAACTGCAAATGGAACAGAGGATGGTGAAGAACCGATTAGTGGTTGTATGTTTTAGTATATTGGTTTGGCTGCTGAGTGTAAGCAGTCAGGTTTATATGGTAGGTCCGTGGCATCGGGACTCAGCACCTTCTGTGTTGCTGCTCTTCCATGCTTAGCCTGTGCTTGCTTTTTTTTTTTTTTTTTTTTTTTGCGGTATGCGGGCCTCTCGCTGCTGTGGCCTCTCCCGTTGTGAAGCACAGGCTCAGCGGCCATGGCTCATGGGCCCAGCCGCTCCGAGGCATGTGGGATCTTCCCGGGACGGGGCACGAACCCGCGTCCCCCGCATAGGCAGGCGGACTCCCAACCACTGCGCCACCAGGGAAGCCCAGCCTGTGCTTTCTTACTCTTGGTCCATGAGAGGTGCCTTAATTCCTACGACTATGTCTGAATTCCGGCAAGTAAGAAGAAACAAAGAACAACAGAATTGCATATGCCTTATTTTTTAAGGCATAAGTAACTTCTGCTTGCATCTCCTGTTGGCTAGTACCTGGTCACATGCCACATCCAGCTTTAAGGAAGGCTGAGAAATGTAGTTTTTAACCTGGTAGCCATTCACATGATAGAACTTCTATTATTATAGAAAAATAAATATGGGATAGAGACTAGAAATCTCAGGGTCCTTGAGGGATGGCAACATGAGTAGCATCTTTGTGGGCTTCAGCATCTGTGCAGCTCTGAATTTTTTATGGAATGGTTCTGGCTGTAGCCAAGGCTCTAGTTTCCCTCTTATACTTTCTTCTTTATGTTCTTGTCTCTTCTCCCAACTTGCTTCTACCTTCTGGGAGTGGAAAAGCCTGTTTTATCACAGGATTTTCCTTTACTAGGCTTGGGTCAATGGCATTTTTTATGAGTTAAATAGTATTTGCACAATTGCTCTGTTTTTACAGACTGGAGAATAAGATTGACGCCTAAACATATACCTTCAAAATATAATTCTTGGGCTTCCCTGCTGGTGCAGTGGTTAAGAATCCACCTGCCAGCCACATAGCACAGGGAGATCAGCTACGTGCTACCTAGAGGGGTGGGATAGGGAGGGTGGGAGGGAGACGCGAGAGGGAGGAGATATGGGGATATATGTATATGCTTTGTTATAAAGCAGAAACTAACGTACCATTGTAAAGCAATTATACTCCACTAAAGATGTTAAAAAAAAAAAAATCCACCGGCCAATGCAGGGGACACAGGTTCGATCCCTGGTCGGGGAAGATCCCACATGCTGCGGAGCAGCTAAGCCTGTGCGTCACAACTACTGAGCCTGTGCTCTAGAGCCCGCAAGCCACAACTACTGATCCCATGCGCCTAGAGCCGGTGCTCTACAACAAGAGAAGCCACTGCGATGAGAAGCCCGCGCATCACAACGAAGAGTAGCCCCCACTTGCCGCAACTAGAGAAAGCCCACACGCAGCAACGAAGACCCAACGCAGCCATAAATAAATAAGAAAGAAAGAAAGAAAAACCAGAATATAATTCTTCCCCATCTTTTCCCCAGATGCACAGCAGAGCCCTTGCCTCTAAAGGAGAGAGCAGATCCCCAATCCCAGATGGGAGTGCATGAAACAGAGACATTTAGAGGCAGCTTTTTTGCCTCATGAGAATGTGTTCTCTAGAGATGCTTGTACCTTGTTAAGGAAATTCAACCAAACTAATTTTGGTCTCTGTTTAAGATTTATAAAAGACAGCAGCAGGTAACTTGCTCATTTCATATTCTCCAGGCACTTCTACTCTACCTGAAGTCTAAGGAGAAATGACATATTATGTTTCCTGACAACGTGATCTAGGGATATTCCTCTAAAGAACAATTCTTGACTTGTACTTTATTTTGTCCTTTTAAAAGATACACTACTGGGGAGTTTAAAAGTTGTCATATTTCATGCTTGAGGGATTTAGGTTCTTTCTGTCCATTATCTTGGCCATGAATTGGTGACATGTGCTCATTTCCCAGTGAAACTGCAACATATCCTTATAAAATTCTATGAGAAGAGAGATCTATGCTTTGGTTTCTACAATGAGTGAAGGGAAATTCTGAGTAGTCCTCCTATAGTGTTGTATATATAACTAATAGTTTAAAAAGTGAACAGTTTATTTTGGTGGCTTGTGGTTATTTAGGGGAAATAAGCCACTAATGGGATTTTATTTTCTTATCACGTGGTGAAATCACAAGACTTTTTCTTGTAGAAACATGAGGAGAACCAGGAATAAGTTGATGTTAGGTGGGAAATGAACCGTGAGAGAATACCTGGGTCCCATCCCCTAACAGTGTTGTCTGGTTTTTATTTCTGGGCAGGTGAGGACATGCCATCTTGGTACCCAGTATCAGCATCCTGTCTTCTAAAGACGCACCAGGCTCCTGATCTCTACCATCCTCTCCCACATGGACAAAGCTTGTGTCCTATGTCTCACATCTTCAGAGGTCAATTCTCTGCTAGGTGAAGGGCTGATTGATCTAAGATGCTCTAATTGTGGGAACATCGGGCACTTAGGTAGCTAGGCCAAAGAGGTATTTTAGGGCAGATTTTTTTGCATTCCTTATAAGTCCATGCCTGTCTGACTTCAGAACCACGGATAAAATAACTCAAAAGTTAAATATTTCCATGTGAATGAAAAATGGAAAGAAACTTGAAGGGCACGTTCATGAGTGTGTGAAAGTTCTTTACCTCTCCTTTTTGTCTGGTGTTATAAGACTATCTCTATCTATGAATCTGCATATCTACCTATCATCTACCTATCTACCTATCTATCTATCTATCTATCTATCTATCTATCTATCTATCTATCTATCAGGAGGATTCTCTATGTAAGTGTGCTGCCTAAAAACTTGCTTTTTACTATTTAAATAAAGGGTGTAGAAAGGTTGAGGGGGTGGAGGAAGACATCTGACTACTAAAATGAGGTTGGTGTCAGAATAGATTTATTGATTCATTTTGTCCTTGTGAGACTAGTGATCTTTCGTAGAGTCAGAGCATTTTTGTAATAGAAATCTGAAGACCATCTTGTCCAACTGCTTATTTTACACATGATGGAACTTTTGAGGTCCAGAGATAAGTGACTTGCCTAAGGCCACACTAATAAATTGCTCTGTTGCTTTACTTTTTAGAAAGTGAACTTTTTATTGAAAAATAACACACATTCAGAAGTACAGAAATTTTCCCAAAGGGACTAGATTTGTGTAACCAGCTTGTAGACTGAGCATGAATATTACCAAGCACTTCAAAAATCTCCTTTATGTCCCCTCCCCAGTCACTACCTTTCCTCCCACTCCCAAAGGTAAATACTATTCTATTTAAAACATAGCTTAATGTTGCCTGTTTTTGAATTTTATGTAAATTCAGTCACACAGAATCTGTTATTTTTTGGTCTAGCTCTTTCATTCAACGTGATGTTTATGAAATTAATCCATTTTTCATGTTGCAATAGTCTGTCCATTTGTATTGCAATACTTTATTCCAGTGTGTGAATATAACACAATTTATTTATTTTCCCATTGCTTTGTTTTTAATGACTAGAGATTCCTAGTGTTGGTTTTCATGTCCATCTTAATTATTTTGCTTCTGGACAGGAGTGTTTTCTCAAAAATCAACCTACAAGGCAGTTGTCTGAGGTTGAATCTTTAAATACAGCACCCAGAAAGCAAAAATTTATACTACTACTGATTATTTGCTATAGTAATTCCTGTTTTTCTTTTGCCTGACTTTCTATACTATTGAGACACTAGTTGAACGAGAGTCAGATGATATTCCTGCCCTTCTTCTATATTCTGCATTATGGCCATTTGCTGTTAAGAATTGATTTACAATTTGGGTTTTGAATGATTCATGTTAAAATGGTTTGTCTAGAGGAGGGACTTCCCTTGTTCATTTTCCCCAGCTCCTCTGGGAGAATCCAGATGGTTCTTACATTTTAAGTGAATGAACAGTTGCCATCTTGCATAATCTAATTGTCTGAAACTGCCCACATGCTTACCATCTTAAGGCATGCTGTCTGCCAAAGGTGTCAGGTTAACTTTCATATGGCTTTAAGAAAGAAGTTATTTTAGCCTGAAAGTACAGCATCAAAAAGCATCACTCCTGAGTGGCTGAAACTGACAGATCTTCAACTCCTTTATTAAAAATGCAATTCACCAGGCTGAGGAAGAAAATCTAATTATTTAACCGTCAGCAGTTTTCCCCCTGGTAAAATAAACCTTAAGTGTTTACAATCAAGTTAGCTATATTTTAACCAATTTACTTATTTAAGCAAGTATTAAAAAAATCCATACCATATCTTGTAAGTTCTTCTAAACTCTTTTTGTTTCCATTGATTTTCATTAAAGAGGTAATTGGCAGTTGATCAGTAGGTATGATTCTGATGAGCTGGTTTGGATGAACCTCTGTGTGACAGAGCTCTGGGAAGAGGGAACCGAGAGATTTGCTGACACTCCAATCTATCTGCAATGAATGCAAGCTGGCTAATAAATATTTAATGGGCAGTTGTTTGCAGTTTAATAGAATTAGATAGTTCTATTAGAATCCTGTTTGGAGACCTATAGGTATCATATATCACAGTTGAAGACATGGTTAATAATTTAAGCTAAGTGACTAGTAATTAGAGAGACAGCCAGATTAAGCAGGAACTTTTGGTTTTAAGCCATTTGGGAATGTGTGTGTGTGTGTGTGTGTGTGTGTGTGTGTGTGTGTGTGTGTGTGTGTGTGTGTGTGAAAGAGAAAGAGAGATTGGAATTGGTAGGATTTTAGACTGTAAACCGTTATAAGGATTAGCTAATGCAGCAAGTCTGGACCAACCCCTAAATGTGATAAAAAAGCATGAGGCCCCTGGGGTTTATTTAATATCTCATCCTCTCAGTTAATGAGATGGAAAATAGTTCACTGTTTATCTACAGTAGATTGAGCAGATGTTGCCAATTCCGGTTTATGGAATGTAATCTTGGTGAGATTGTCTTCTGTCCGTTACCTTTTCATGGCCTTGATGTCTCCTGTACTCTTCTTGATTGGGGGTGGGGTGCAGATACCCTCTAGGCCATGGACTAGGTGGAAAAACTTCCACGTTAGGAGTTAGTGGCCTTTTTACATTCTGAGCATTCAGTCACCTCTTACAGGGCAAAGCTGGTTTGTTGACACAGAAAGGTTTGCAGACACCACAGGGCTTCTCAGATGTGAAGACTCTTGACTCTAAGGACTTCTTCCCCAATAACTGTTTTTGAAATTGTCAAGTTTGTGATTTTATTTGATTTATTTCATTTACTTCTTTGATTTTTCCCTATTCCATAAATGCATAATATATGAATTGGAACATTGGGTCTAAAAATCCTAATATGATTTTTTATTTTGGTAAACAATTTCAATTTTCCAGAACCATCAGGTAATTAGTATTCTCCTAAATTGTGATATCAGAAGAAAGTGGCTAATTTAGGAACATAAGGTGGTAGAGATTTAGTTAAAGGCAAAAAGCCACTTTAGGCCTGTGGATTTGTTAGGATTTGCCTTTGTCTATAGCAGGAGCTGGACTTGCAATAGGCATAAATATATAAAGGCTTCTTTTTTTCTCATGCAAAAATGTCTGGAGGTATGTGACATTTGGTAGTAGATCAGTGGGTCCAAGACATGAGGCCCAAAGTCTCTGTGGTTCTCTTGACTTTTTTCCTTATGTCCCAGCGTGGCTGCTGCCACTTTATTATGCTTGCATTCCAGGCAGGAACTGGCAAACAGGGATAGTGTTTCCCAGCAATTCCCAGGAGACATCTGCATAGCTGTCATTGGTTGTAAATGTGTCACATGGCTATCCTTAGTTGTGGGGGTCTCTGGAAATGTGGGTTTACATCTATCTAGGTGGGTTTGCAGGAGAGGAAGAAAAGGGAAAGGGAAAAGTATTGCATGAGCCAACCTACAGTATTTGCCATATTCTCTTGGGAAATTTCCTTATTTTGTGGTAAATACTGACTTAAATCTCTTCTACAAAGTATAAGCCCTTTGAGATTTCTTTAGGCCCGACGTTCTAAATGCTAATGACAAAGGCTTGCACATGGCATATTGGAAGTTCTTGATGAACTATGCTATATTCTTGCGAGAAGGAAGTAGAAAAGAGAAGAATTAGGGAGAGAAGAGGAAGGCAGGGACCAAAGATGGTGTGAATATATATGTATGACTAAAATATATATCATACTGCACCATTAGAATGTGCACCATTATCCTCAGTTATTCTCATTAAAGTTTGAAGTAGGGAAATTCCCTGGTGGTCCAGTGGTTAGGACTGCATGCTTTCACTGCCAAGGGCCTGCGTTCAATCCCTGGTTGGGGAGCTAAGATCCCACAAGCTATGGCGGTACGTGGCCAAAAATAAATACATAAAAATTTAAAAAGAAAAAAAAGTTTTAAGTTCAACTTTATTTTTATTTACCAAGAGGTTGCTATTACTGAGGTGTAATCAAGTAATATTTCCACTTGTTTTTCTTAGCCTTTTTTTCTTAATGTTTTAAAAATACATTCTTTCCTTTTAAAGTAATATGCAGTAATTGCAAACATTTTACAAAATACAGATAAAAAAAAAGACGCATTCAAAACCTCACTAACTAGAAATAACTTATGTTGATAATTTTGTTATATGGTAAGATCTTATTTTGTGCAAATTTAAGCAAATGGTGAAGTGATATAATGCAAATATTAATATTTCATTTAATGGAGAGATTTGAAATAGCATGAATTTATCAAATTAAAAATTATGCCCTATAAGGGTATAATTTCAAAGCTGTGTAGTCGTGGGAATTATAAGGGTGTTGAGGGGTGGGTACTGGAATCACTAGGTTGGCGATCTAAAAACCCCAGCAAGTTTTGTCAGAATGAGTCTTCAGTAGCTCCTCCTTTGCACTGAAGTGATCACCCTAGATATATCTATTTTGAGCTGTGTTGTGTTTATGTAGATAAGTATAAGATTGTGCTCTACATTCTTTTTTATAAGTATCTTATTTTAATTGTTTGCTTGGTTTGTTATCCTATCTTGTGCTCAGCAGATTTGTAGGGGCCAGTGAGGGAAATTTTCAGAAATGCTTGTTGTCATGAATAATCAAGCCAGGAACAACATAGGGTCTGCTATATGATTCATTCTCAGGGGTTTTTTTTTGGTTTTTTTTGAGTAATATAAACAAGGTTCAGATTCAACTAATGTTTATTGAGCTCCAGTTATGTTCCAGACATCATGCTAGGCACAATTACAAGCATTAATTCAGTTAGCACTCAGAATAATCCTGTGTGAAAATGGTCCTCTTATCTACTTGGCTCAACTTTTTTTTTTCTTGTCTCCCATAACTAATTAGCAAATCATATTGGTTCTGCTGTCAAAATCTGTCTGAGTCTGATCACTTACTATCTCTACCTCTAGCACCATGGTCTAAATCACTGTCGTCCTTTGCACACTCTGCTTCAAGAGCCTCCAAGCTGCTCTCTCTGCTTCCACTCTCCATTTCCCCTCCCCTCAGTCCATAACCATTTTCCTACAGAGAAGACAGAGCGGGAAAGTGTGATCTGATTAAAATATGAATATATTGTATAGGTCCTAGGATCAGTTGTATGTGGAAAGTGGAGGAGAAGGAAGATTTGGGAGAATGTTGTACACATAAATAACCAGAAATCTAAAATTATAAGAAGAGGACTCGGTCCTCATTGATGTCTATCAAAATGGAAATAGGGAGGAATATATTTGGTTATGCAGTGTAGGCAATTTAAATCGTATATTTTTTTCTATTGTTGTGAATCATGCAAAATATAATGTGTTAGAGCTCCTAACACATACAGCAAGGACAGGTGGTATCAGTACTGCAAACAGTGAGCACGCCCTGTGTGTAATGTTGCATGTTTTCTGCATCCCAACTTCGGTAATGAATTCTGATCCACTGTGCCAGAAGAAAGACTGAACTATCTTTTTATTCTCTTAGAGAAAATTACACTACAAAGTTATTGTCATGTGGAGAGGTGATCAAAGAGTAAGCAGGTAAAAGGAACAGGACAAAGTTATTACAAGAGTTTTATCAGCCAGTTAATTAACAAAAACATTAGGATATTTTTCTGGATTTTGTGGTATTTGTAACATTTGTCAACATTTAAAACATCGCAATTTGCTGTGGTTTCTTTTCTCATTCTTAATAAATACTCACTTTCAAACCTAATTTTGTGTTTGAAATTACAGAGACTCCCACCCTCCTTGCTCCCCGCAATCATTGTTTAAACTTTGAGCCCTACAACATCTGGATCCCTCTCTGCTTTTGCTTTATTTTCATAAGCTCACTCACTTACATAATCTCCAAAAGGTCCTTCTCCCTAGTTTGAAGGGTATTTCTGCTTTATACAACCCAGAGAGCTTTGACGAACACAAATAGCTTTAAAGAAATTAGTGGCAGAGTAACAGGCAGAGGGACGAAGAGGACAGGTATAGTGGGTGGGCAGAGAAAGGTCCTAATTGCGGTGCAGCTCTCAGGGAGGGCATGGCCATATGGGGGGTGGGTGGAGGGGCGTCCTTAGGGTGTTCCTAAAGATCCCGGGGGAACCTAGGAATCATAGGACAAAGAAAACCCCGCAGCCCCCAGCCCCGCAAAGAAAAAAGAGCACAGAGGGAGACGGAAAGGGGCTGGAGAATTTAGCCAGCAGCCAGTCTGCTCCTTTGCAAGTTGTGCACACTCTTCCATACAATGTGTTGACTTTGTACGGGGAGGCTGAGCTGCTGCCATCCATTGAGATGACGCTGGTGTGGAATGAAAGCAGAACGGCAGGAGCTGTGTAGTGGAGAGGGCTCTTTTGATTTGCAGCTTCTTTTGTTGCTTTCCTTTTCAGTTTCCTTGGTTCTGTGGTTTGGACCTCCACAGACCTAGAAAAGTTCAGAAACTTGAAAGGGAAGAAGCCCTTCTTCCCCAGGGCTGGTTCCTCCACTTTCATCCTGTGTCAGGTGTTCACGCCTCACAAAGATGGTGCTAAATGGAACTCTCTGCAAACACTGGGTAGCTGGGAGTCCTTCTGAGATGTTATGTTCTGGCAATAATGGAGTCTTGTTACTACAGGCTGTTAACACGCACCCTTCCATTGTTGGAGACAGACATCCAGGTAGCCACAAAGCACATGGCTTCCAGGAGGCTCTCAGGCTGGAGGATCTCTCAGAGAGTTTGGTTTTGTGAAAGGAACACAGAAACCTCGGGGCCTTACTTCTAAGAGCACTTTTTCTCTTTTTCCCTGAGTAAGCCGTTTAATTTTATCTCTGATTCACAACATAAGGAGTTTAAAGTAGTTGGTTGTAGGAAACAACCAACAAGCACAAGCAATTTCAAGGAATGTGCTTTGAGATCAGGTTGTGTTATCTTCTTTGAAGGATCGGGATTCTAAATATCTGTATCTATGTCTATATCTATATACAATAGGCTAGATATATTGCTTTCTGGAATTTTCTATGTATCATTGTATCTTGACTCCTAGAGAGGACAAATACATGGCATATATTCTAATATGCAACCATTCCCTCTCTGTGTAAACACTGCTATTCGATCATGGCATTCTTTCCTGCTAAGCTCTGATGTGGCTTCCAAACCATTTTCAAAGAGGGTTCTAGAGAGTCCCTCTCAATTGACTGAAATTTGTGCCTCACTGAAAAAGATTGTTGAGGGGAGAAAAGTTCCCTTTACATGATTCAAAGATTCTTTCACCAAAGAACTTCTTAAAGGCCAGACACTTATTTGCTTACTGCCAAGATTAAAAAGGAGAATATGAAGTTTCAGAGAAAGTTTAAAGTAAACAAGGGATAGAGGGGCTGGTGAAATGTGGGTGAGAGAGAGAGGGGGGTGTGTTTAATTTATATTAGGTATTTTTGTCTGCTAGGCTGATGATAAAAAAAAGCTACCTTAGCAAATCAATTAGAGTTAGAATGACAGGCTACAATAGTAAGAGTTGAGACAAGCT
Organism: Stenella coeruleoalba; assembly: GCF_951394435.1. Classification (NCBI taxonomy): domain Eukaryota; kingdom Metazoa; phylum Chordata; class Mammalia; order Artiodactyla; family Delphinidae; genus Stenella; species Stenella coeruleoalba. The sequence goes on from NC_137148.1 coordinate 139,579,264, forward strand.
TCATTAGGCATTTGTGAGTGTGGCTTTTTTTCATCTCAGAGGTCTGCCTGGGTCACTGGAATAACTGTGAATTTGGGTCAAGGACCCGAGTAAGGAGGGGAAGGCTCATTTATCATCAGAGAAGGGAGAGACAACTGTCCTCACTCTATTTGACTCCAGCTGTGAAGTGAACAGCTTATTTTGTTTTAGTGATGATTTGAGAGAATCATCAATAAAATCACCCATACTGTTTGCAGTGCAGCAGTCTATCTGTGTGTCTGTGTGTGTGTGTTTGTGTTTGTTTGTGTGTGTGTGTGCTTGTATACATGCACATATTCTTGATGCAAGCAGAAAGGGAAAAAGCAGGGAAAAACTTTACCTTTACACCTGCATTTACATACGATTTCCTCCTTTCTGCTCACTGATGTTAGGGACTCATCTCAGAGTCTCCAGCTGGTCCATCTTTGTCCCTGATGGTTAGCATATTGAGCCGGTTTTGCAGTTTTATTCCTCAAATGTGCTTCCGTTGCCTACTGTGCAACTCATATAACCAAGTGCAGAGGATTCTTTGGAGGAAGGAGTGATTAACTGGAAGAAATGGGCTGAGGTAGACTGTCATCAATCACTTTCCTTTATCTTCAAGAGCTCATCTCTTGAAACTTAATCATTTTGAAGACTCTAAGGTCCTTGTAATAATTTCCTGGGTACTTACTAAGCTAACACACACTCGGCACGTACGATGTGTGAGGCACTGTGCTAAGCATCTTCTTTTCGTGATTTCATTTAATCCTTACACCCCCACTGCGTGGTAGTAAGTTATCCTACCATCCATGCAGTTATTCAGGGACCTGGGCTGATGGAGAATTTTTCCTCTTCAACAAATAGTTTTTAAGGTCGCCCTGGGGGATCACCTCCATTCTAGCTAGGTGAAAGATAAAAAGAATACGATGGAGTGCTGTGTGGGTGGTCTTTATGTGTCATGTCTGGAAGTTAAGGCCCTCAATTCTGTTCATATTCTGTTGGCTAGAACTTAGTCACTTAACTGCCTCTAATGGTAAAGGGAACTGGGAAATGTAGTCCCTGGCTAACCAGTTACTTCTCTGAGACATCTCAGCTCTATGGGGGAAGGGTAACACAGTTAGCCTTTGTCCTAGTCCGTCCCTCTGGCTACCAAGTATGTAAGAAGAGCACCTTTCTTCTCAGACTGTTGCCTTGGAGAGACAATCCTGAGTCCCATTCATTTATTGCATCCATTCATTTACTGCATATGGGCTTTCTGGGTAATGCACTGTCCTACATGAAGTGTGGGTGAATGTGACTCCTCGTGACCTGCAACACATGAACTGAAAGCTGAGTTATCTTCTCTCCCCTACCATACATCGATAAATAATGACAGTTTAAACACAAACACATAAACCCCAACCTGGAAAATGAAAGCATGGGAAGCTCACAGCCATGATTGAGCTGCAGCAATGATGAAATTATCCCTGGCCTAGTAGATGATGGACTTTTACAAAAAGATTTTATGAACATTTGAATAGAATGCATCTTCTCTGTTTGGTACATACACACACACACACATATATATAATATATGTTACATTTAAATTTGTATGTGTCTGTAATATTATATCTATATGGGTATAATATTCATACCTATATAGAAAGAGATAACACATGTATAATGGTGAATGAATTTTGTTATTCAAATTCTCTATATCTCTACTTCATTTAAAACCTTTTTGTTGCGCAAAATAAAGTATACATTGAGAAAAGTGCTTGAAACATATGTACATTTTAACATAGTAATAATGTGAACATCAGTACGATCATCATGTATGTCAAGAAATAACATTACCAGCATGCCAAAAGTTCCCCTCCCCCATCATTTTATTATCACATCCCCTTCTATTATTGCCCAAGATAATTACTCTCCTGACGTAATGAGATTCACTACCATGTTTTCCTATGTAGTTTTACCACCTAAGCATGCATTCCTAATATATATACTTTAAATCTGTTTTTGAATTTTGTGTGAATGGACTTATACTGTGTTTGTTTCTCATGTCTTATTCTTTTTACTAAACATTGTAATATTTATTGAATATCGCTGCAGTTGATTTATTTCTATTCATGATTTAGAAGAGCTTATCTCTTGTTCTAGCCTCTTACCTTTTTCAGTCTTACATTTTCAGGTAATGTGTTCAATTCTATGGCCTGCTGTTTTGCCAAAAATTAATCAACAATTGTTCTGTGTTAATTACAAGATATATATTTTTTTGTTTATCTCAGCTTTTTTTTCTTTCAGTTTTTATTCAGTTATGATATGTATACAGTAAAGTACAAAAACTTTAAGTGCATAGCCTGATGAATTTTTACAAATGTAGGTATCTGTGTAACCACCAGCCAGATCAAGTTATAGAATTTTTAGCACCCCAATAGTCTCCCTCATGCCTTTATCAGTGAATACACATCCTCCACCTATATTAACCATTCTGATTTCCATCATCATAAATTAATTTTTCTTTTTGAACTTCATATAAGTGAAATCATACAGTAAATTCTATTTTGTGTCTGTCTTCCACTCATTAGTATGTTTTAGGGTTCCATTCATGTCTTTGGGCATACCAGTAGTTTGTTCCTTTTTATTGCTGTGTGGTTTTTCATTGTATGAATATATCAAAATATGTTTATCCACTCAATTATAATGAATAAAACTGCTCTGAGCAGTCTTTTTTAAATTTTTATTTTAAAAATTTTTATTGAAGTATAGTTCATTTACAATGTTGTGTTAGTTTCAGGTATACAGCGAAGTGTTTCATTTTTTTATATATATGTTGTTTCAGATTATTTTCCATTATAGTTTATAACAAGATATTGAATAAAGTTCACTGTGCTATACAGTAAATACTTGTTGATTATCTATTTTATATATAGTAGTTTGTATCTGTTAATCCCATACTCCTAATTTTTCCCTCCCTCCCTCACCCCTTTGGTAACCATAGGTTTGTTTTCTATGTGATATTAATAGACTGTGAGTCTATTAATGTTTTGTATATAGATTCATTTGTATTATTTTTTAGATTCCACATATCATATAGTATTTGTCTTCCTCTGCCTGACTTACTTCACTTAGTATGATAATCTCTAGGTCCATCCATTATGCTGCAAATGGCAATATTTCAATCTTTTTTATGGTTAATATTCCATTGTATATATATACCACATCTTCTTAAACCATTTGTCTGTTGATGGGCACTTGGGTTGTTTTCATGTCTTGGCTATTGTAAATGGTGCTGCAATGAACATTGGGGTGCATATATCTTTTCGAACTAGAGTTTTCATCTTTTCTGGATATATGTTCAGGAGTGGGATTCCTAGATTGTATGGTAGTTCTATTTTTAGTTTTTTTAAGGAACCTCCATACTGTTCTCCGTAGTGGCTGTACCAGTTTACATTCCCACCAATGGTGTAGGAGGGTTCCCTTTTTTCCTCACCTTCTCCAGCATTTACTATTTGTAGACTTTTTGATGATGACCATTCTGACTGGTATGAGGTGATGCCTCATTGTGGCTTTGATTTGCATTTCTCTAATAATTAGTGATGTTAAGCAGCTCTGAGCAGTCTTGAACATGCCTTTTGTGGATATATACACACATGCACACATAACACATACTTATTTATCTTGGGAATATATAGAGATGTGAAATTGCTGGGTAACAGGGCAGCTGTATACTTTACTTTATTCAAACTGTTTTCCAAACAGTTTTAGGAAACGCTTGTAACACTTTACACTCCAACTGGCATTGCCTGAGTATTCCAGGTGCTTCATATCATCACCAACACATATGCTTTCGGTCTTTAAAATTCTAACCAGGGGATGGCAAACTTTTTTTTATAACTGGACAGACAGTGAATATTTTAGACTTTATGAACCATAAGGCCTCTGTTGCAACTATTTACCTCTGCCATTGTACTGCAAAAGCAGCCATTGAAAATAAGTAAATACAAGGGCATGGCTGTTTTTGCTGATCTTTGATTTAAAACATCTGTTCCATTACATCTGTACTCCAGCCAATGGGTAGAGGAAAGAGAAAGTGGAAGGCATTTGTCTTTTCTTTAAGACAATGGCACACAGTTGCACATATTGCTTCATCCCATATCTTATTGGGTAGAATTTTGTCACATGACCAATAAGCAGGAGGGGATGAGAAAGTATTTAGCTTGGTCCTCTGTGATAAGCTAAAATTCTCAGGGCGTTTCTTAAGAGAAGAAAGGGAGAATGGATATAGTGAGACAACTAGCTATGTTTTCTACAGTGGGCCATGTCCTGTGGAAAATTTCTTTAAGTCAAGGAAAATTGATGTTTATTTCTATCATTATATTCCCTCTCCATGTTTTTCATTCTTTTCTTCTAGAACTCATGGTAGAGAGATACTGGCTGTCTAAGATCTGTCTTGAAAGATTTAAGATTTATTACGACTTTTGCCACTTCTCTTATAATTTCTATCTCTTGGTCCATTTGATGGATTTTCACCTTGCTAATGCAGTTTTAGTTGATGTCCATTTTGCTATTTTGTTGATTTATTTCCTTTTTTTAAAAAATCTTAGCAATCTTGTTTTTAATTTGCTGACTGATGATCATTTTTCACAGTGCTCTTTTATAGCTGTAAGTCCTATCAAATCTCTTGAAGATAATTGTTATGTATTTAAATTTATATTCACTATTGTTCATAAGCTCATTTACAGGGATTGGTTATTTTGGTTTTCAGCCTTTTATCTCTTTCATTTGTTAGTTTTCCTCATAAGTTTTGTTATTTTGCATTCTTATATTTATAATTTGGGGTCTAGATTGATCAGTACTAGTAGTTGGAATGGACTTCTTCAGCATAAATGAAAATAGCTGTTCTTATGGTAAATAATTCAGTTATGATTACAGGATCTGTGGCTCTACAGCTGTGTAGGGCAGAAGCGGAGAGAAACATTGGGCCGTGTAGCCTTTTCTTTAGGTGCATGAGTAGCTTAACTTTGGATGCCAGGAATTTCATGCAACATAGTGTTCCAGTGCTTGCTTGAGCTGTCTTTTGGGGGCATATCTTCCACTTTATTTAGAGGGTTGTATTTGAGGCTTTCATTCAAAATGTATTGAAGATGATTTGAAAGCAGGGACCATTGCAGCTGCTCTCTAGCACTTTAATTTTCTCATGGACAATCACAAGATTTGTTGACTCTGCTGAAGCTTGCTACTGTACCTGATTCTCTTACTTGGGGATTATTCTGTAGTTCTGTTGGTCTTCTCTTTTGCCTGAGGTTGTAGGTTGTAGGTTGTAAGTTCTTCGGGAGTTCACTGTCAATCATATGATGTGTTTTTTCTATCTTCCTGAAGTTCCTCAATGATCAGGTTGGCTGATACACCTTCCGTGTTCAGTCAGCCATCGTGAAGTGGGACTGCCTCTATCAGTTGAGTTTTGTGTCAGGGCTGTTGGAGAATGAGCCAAAAATCTCAACAGGGTCCTTGGAATAGGCTAAAACTTTGAAAGCAAACGTCCTTTCTGTGTTTCCATAACTTGTTTAAAAACATTCCAGCAGAATGTTTCATTTTGCTGGAATCATTTGGAAGGACAGTTTTGTGGAAGTCCTGAGAGGTATATATCTGGATAACAGCACAGAGTCTGGTACAGGAGGCATTACGGGACTGTCAAGGGAGCCATGGAGGAATGGAATGGAGTGACCAATGGTGAGATGGGGAGGTTTTGTAATTTTATTTGTTACACTGTGCTGTGGTTTTGTTTCCCTTTATTTAGAATGAAGCCCATCAACTGATTTTCAAATTGACTTTTGGCATTTTGACAATATTTAGAGGAACAAAGTTGGGATCTAGCTATTGCTTGGATTTATCACGAATTACTCTATTAAAACCATTATTTCATTAAGTTCCAGTTTCCTTAGTTAAGTTTATTATTATATGACATGTTTGTTTTTCTTTTTATAAAAATAATATATGCTCAATTGTAAAATTTTTTAGCAAATGCAGATAAATTAAATAAAATAATTTAATGCTTAGTCCCTCTATCCAGAGGTAACTGTTGTTATAAAGATATATATATATATATTTAAAAATATATATCTTCAGCTCTTCCTTCTCCCATGTGTGAATTAGGCTTAATAGAAATTAGGTAACTTACTGATAGTTTTTCAGTAAGTGGTGAGGCCATGATATGAAATAAGAAAGACTTACTCCAAAGGCTTTGTTCTTAAACACTACAATTTATACTTTGCCTTATGGATCAAATCCTAGCCTTCGAAAGTCCTGGAAGATGTAGGATTATAGCAGTTGGTAGCCATCAGCCAGGAGCCGAGTGCAGGAGGTTGACTTCTGTAAAACATTCTGTTGGGTCCCGAGAGCAGTGTTGTTCTTTAGAAGGTCCATTTCTCTTAGTTTTCCAAAGGTCCTGCTCTTGTTGATGACACGTATCTTGTTGAATATGAAATTCTACTCCTTGGTTCACTGTCTTTAGTTTTTGTTTTTAATAGAAAGTCTGTACTGTTGAACTCTATAGAAAAACAAGCCAGCAAACAAACAAAAAACGCTTACATGGATTCTAATATTGTAATTATCAACTTGGGTGCAGTTTTCTCCTTGAGGTCCAGCAAAGATAGATGAGGCACTGTGCATGCTACAGCCTTCTTCATTATCCTCCGATTTGCTCATCTTCTTGGCAGTCTCATGGAAGTTTTCAGGGACCCAGAGAACAGGGTTGCCATAACATCTCTCTCAGATCTGCTTCAGGCAGTGCATTTCAGCAAAGAGGAAGCCTTGTAACGTCACAGGTATCTGAAATTATAGGTGATGGTCCAAATTCTTGGCTCCAACTATAAAAGACTGATTTCCCCAACTCCTCTTCTTTGGACTTTCTTGCTCTGAGGCCAGGCTCGCACTGTTTGCATAAAGTACTGTTCCATCTGAAACAGCTGTGCCTAGAAGCAGATGAGAGTCGGCAGAGTAGGGATCATAAGTCAGCAGAACTGTGCTACAGAAGCATTTTCTGTGGCTGCTTTTGGTGGATGCTGACTAGAAAATCAGACTCTCTATAATCAACAGAACTTGATGCATTCTTAACTTCTAAAATACATCATGCATTTTAGAAGTTAAGACTCTAAGCTTAGAGATCCTTAATGGCTTACTACCCTGGACATAAAGTGCAGCTCATAGGTTCTGTTCTTTATGTGCATATTTTGATCTCATCAAAATGAGTGTTATCAGAATTCCTTTTAAATAGGTTTTTTAAAGTTGGCTAGCTTATGATTACAAGATCTGCCTTTTCCTCCTCTGCTGAAAGTCACATGGTCCCATCTTCCCTACTTGAGTGACGTAAGCTACTTCTACCTGCTGTCCATAAGACATATCTTGGTGGGGATCTTAGCTATACTCAGGAACAAAAGGAACACTGTCATTTCAGCATGTTAAGAAACTGGGGAGTGGTGGTTCCTATCACCTGGCTGGTGAACAGTCTCGTGCTTCCTTCAGTGCAGTTCTTATAAATGACAAGTTTTGGGGGTTTTTGTTCTGTTTTTACATTTATGACTTGGTGTTCTTTTTTTCTATAACAAAGTTCAGCCATCCGAGGATGCTCTATCAATCCTAAAAGTGGTATCAAAGATAGAATTCAATTAAGAAGGCAAGCAGGATTTTGAGACTTTAACTGATACACTGAATAAGACATTCTTTTTTTTTTTTTTTAAGACATTCTTAATATATCTTTCCTTCTCTCTTATGCTATCTGGCAATCATCTTCAACCACAGCCTCTATCATCTATACTCCCTTCCCACAATTCACAGAGCCATGAGCTGTGACCCCGATTTTGGCCTGAGTGAGAATCTACTATTGATGATGGTGGCAAAGCTGGTGTTGGGCTCACATCATGATCCAGGTTCCTGAGGCAGAGTTAGACACTATAACCAGCCTGTCACCCTATGGGTGTAAAGCTTGAAAGCAGAGTGACCAAAAAAATGAAGACAAATCAATAGTTTCTCTTTCCTCATGAGGAAGGCAATCGTATGCTCTTCTCACTCCTAATAGTACACTTCTGAGGCATCTTTATTGTCTGGTTGGGTATCCTCCAATACCTTGAAAAAACATTCAGTGTGATAGCCATATGAAGTTACTGACCAGGAAAAAGCAGGAAGTTGGGATGTAACATATTTAGTCGATGATAAAGTACAATTGAAATGATTGGGCTATAAAAACTGGCTCCCAAGCAGACACATTTCTATATGAGAGTATGTGATTGTAGAAGAGACTAGCCGTCCACCAAAATTGAGTGCTGTGCCTTCCATGGTATAGGATCAACCTTGGGAAGAAGTTGCCCACCTAGGGACTACATTTCCTGGTCCTCCTGGCATCCAGATATGCCATGTGACTGCTCTTGCAAAGGAGGAGAGGTATTATTTCCTGGGCCAGAGTTTTAAGAAACCAGTATCTCTTTGACCATGTCTTTCCCCTGTCTGTCATCTGGTTACAGGCGACGCCAGGGGCCTAGGAATTGACAGAGCCACCAGACAGTAGGATTCTGGTTCTCTAAATCTCCATGTGGAGGAGAGTAGCCCGCTCACCTAGAACACTTTCACTAGATGCTAACAGTTTTATTTTTGAGAGGAGCTGGTGTTGCCCTAACTAATACAGGCAGGGAGGCAAGTTGGGATGATGTATTAGTCACGGCAATGACCTTGTCTGTATTTGTGCTTTACGTTTCAATAGCCCAAATGATGCTGTATCCAGTTGCGAATTGCCCAGATGCCCCGGCAATTGATGTACTTACTTAAGTCAAGCTATGTGATCCTATTCTTTTGCCACTTGATTTGCTAGCAGGTGTTTAAAATGGAATGCTCTCCTTTGTCTGAGCATGTGCTATCAAAAGTTGTCTATCAACAGCAATAGAAAATGCAACTAACAAAACCTATTTCTTTTAGATCTATTTCTGCATGTCTCATATTCTCAATGTCATTGGTACCACCCTCCCACACCCAAGTGGTCATCTGGCCTTCCCTAACACAGTTCTTTAATTTCATTGAGAACAGACGTTTGTCAGATTTAGGTGGCATATGTGCTAATCATAGTTTAATTGGTCTCTCTTGGTCTGTGGTGGTACAGGTGTGATGCAAATAAAACATATATCTGCAATGGAGGTGATTGGAATTACGGTCAACTGACAGCAGGCATCAACCTCTCAGTGCCTGAATAGCCAGTTTATTGGATAAGACAGGACAATTACCACAAATGGCCCATCAGAATGGTTAGAGCTCCCTACAGGCTTTGAGGCAGGTGTTTGTGCCTTCCGTTTAATCTCTTCCTTTCTGGTTCCAGGCCACATGCAGCCCTTGGCACCAGCAGAAGCATTTATACAGAAATGTGGGTCACCTGGATGCCCAGCGCAGTGGATCAGGACATTCATTGCCAAACAAGGCATGAGCTCCCTATAACGCAAGCTCAGTTTCTCCAGGGGAAAGGTAACCTGACTTGCAATCTTTTTTGGGTCATCTGTGTATTTTGTGCAGTAGCATCGTGGAAATTTAGAATGTTTTTTCGTTAGCTCTAGTGGACCTTCTAGAACATTTTCAGTTCAAACCTCTCATTTTATAATTGAGAATTTGGGGTCGCAGAGAGGTTAAGCAAGGGCCCCAGGTACAGCCTCTTAGGGGCGAAGCCCAGGCGAGATTTGAGGGCTTCTCAGCCAGTGCTGATCACATGACTTCCTGTTGCTGGTCTGAGCATCCTTTCCCGTCACTGGTCAGCTCCTGTTCATAGAAGAAGCTGAAGCCTCAGCAGCTTTTAGAGATTGGAGAAGTAAAACAGATACCTCCAGAAGGAGAAGTTGTGAATAACTGTTTTCTTCTTAACACCCCTCTTTTCTCCTGTAGGGATTTTTTTTTTTTATCTCATCACAATCAAAGTAGCTATTATTCCACAGTGGTGCTTTTCTTTCTGCTAGTGTTGAAGTCGTTTGAGATCTGTGACAATTCTGCTATATAGCAAAGTTCTACTTCATGTATTATGGTTGATCATCAGAGTTTCACAGAGGACATGTATTGGAATGTTAGTATCCCTCTCTCAGAGAAGCAGAACCTGGGCTTATGAAATCTCTTATAACTTTCCTAAGGCCACCTGGGCCGTGCTGGCAGAGCTGGGATTTGAACCTGAGACTGGCCTCTGCCAAACCTGTGCTGTTGACCTCATGATACCATGGTCCTGCAGAACACTCAGTGCTTCTGTAGTAATTTAACTTACGCCCAGGGAGTAGATTCAGCTTTGGGAGAGGCTGTTTCACAAGGTTGCTACATTTTCTCAAATCTCCTCTTTCAGGATCAAGATTCAGATAGAAATTTTCTTATTAGATCTTCTGAAACCATAAGTGGTCTGAACATTGTTTCAGTGATCAAACTAGGATCAAACTTGGACTCAGAGAACCGGACCAGAGCAGTGGAAAGATCCAGAGGTCTGGGTAACGGTACAGCCTTCCTGAGAAATCTGTCAGTGAAATCACTGTTGAGTTGTGTTAGATGTTAGTTCATTGTCTTTAACTAATTTAGTTTCTTTGATTTTTTTTTGGCAAAAATTGGTCCTGGCTACATTTTACGTGTTTACCACTTTCCTCTTAGAAATATAGTCCTTGCTACTTGGATCATTGCTATCAAAACTAAACAATTTCTAGGCTAGTAAAAAAAAATTGAGCATTACTGTTTTATGGACCAATTTATAAAACTGTCAACTTTCTAGATGGTATTTTTTTATTTGTGGATTTTTCTCAGAAAATTCCGTGGTTCAAAAGCCTTTTTTTTTTTTTACAGTTCATTACACAAATTTTACCCCCATGATATCCCTGCTGATTGTGTGCAATTCATCCAGTTTTTCTTATGTTCATTGCAAAGAACAAAAGGGATAAAGGCAGTGGAATGGCTTGTTAAGAAAAGCCAAGTTCTGGGAGAAATTGGCAGGCACCACTCAATTATTGGTTTAGGAAAAGCGATTCTAAATCCTTGTCTGGATGGCAGGATTGAATGTGAAATTTGGGGGGCTTTCTGATCCAGATGCTTTTCTTGTTCCCTAGCAAGTCTACGTTTTCTTCTTTTTGGGAGGATGAAGACAGAAAAATGAAAAGTAGCAAAACTCAGTTTTTCTTTGGTTTTTTATTGAGCGATTACTCTAGTCCGCCCATGTTTTGCATGTACTGCTTTTCATAATTACTAGTTAGCATATTTGAATATACAAATGAGCATCATCACCTAGATAAAAGCATGACCAGTTTCAAAGCCTGGACTACATGTGCAAAGAACTATTTCCCTGGATAGAGGTGCTCAAGGCTGAAGATGACCTTGACAATCTTGTCTTTACTGCCAAGAACGTGTTCAAATGCCTAGGTGCATACTTCCCATATATCTTTAAAGTCTAGGACATTTCTTTCTGTCTTTTTTTCCCTCTCTGTTTTCTTCTGCAGTATTTATCCAACTTGTGTTCCATTTTCTTTAATGTCGTTCTCTGCTCCTTGGTTGGCAGGTAGTCTTATAAACAAAAAGGGTTTGTTATAGACTATTACCAGGATGAATGGAGCCTTTGGACACTTGCCCAGAATCTGTCTGTATCCTTTGATATAAGAACATTGGATTGTTAGTTTGAATTGGAGGGAGTAGTTTGGCTGCAATAAAGGTTACAAGGAGGAGGAGAGACAAAAACGATGAGGGTGTTGTTTTGTCTTTCTTGCCTGTACAATGGAATGGGTTTGAGTTCATTGCTTAATGGGGCAATGGTCAGTAGTTGCTGTCATTTTTTTTCTTATGAGAGTCTTTAGGGATTCTGGTGCCCAATCAGTTGTGTTGCAGAACCTCGGTGTCACATTATGGCACAGAATGGAAAAGATGGATGTCTCTAAGCACTGTTTTGGCACCTTTGGAATTGGCGTCATGGAGGATTCTCTGGAGACCATGCTCTTGCATGGACACTGGCATTCACAGGGTGGATGTGGTGAGAAGTTGCTGGTGGGAAGCTCAAAACACCTATGGAGGCAGTTGGTGCAGGAGAGGGAGAACATGGCAGTTCTGTGTGGTGGCTATTGCTGACATATCGGTTCATGGGCATGTGTGAAGCATTCTTTTGGGAGTGACAGCATCTGGGGAATATTTTAAACATCCCTTAGAACCACTGCAATTCAGGAGTCAAGCAATCTGTTATTCCTGTGAGGAAAGAGTTGGTTGTTCTCAAGTTACATATTAATTTGTTAAGTGTGGTGAGTGTCCAGAGCTGTGATTGTCTGAAATTTTAACTTACTTGCAACTAAGGAGTCAGCCTGCGACAATTTCATGGATGCCGGTTGAAAACATAAGACTCCTGGGTAGAGACAACAGACCTCCTTATTCATGGCTCCCCAGGCAGCATGAGCATCATGATTTCCTTGGTTCCCCTTGTCCCCAAGTCCAAAGGATGATGCAGAAGAGGTCCAATGGGATAGCTGTGCATATAATGGGTTTGTGTCATGGTTGAGGAACCCCAAGCTTAGGAAACTCCAGTTTTTTAAAGGGGCTGCTGATAAACCTGACCAACTTTTGCCTCAGAGGGAGACATTATCTGTCTTACATTGGTCAGGAAACAAATCTGTCCTCTGTCCCAGAGGAAGGTACTATCTCTAGCTTCCAAGGCTGTTTGCTATTCAAACATTCTTGACAAGATAGTCTAGGCAAAAACTGTCAATGCCTCTGCTCAGAAAACTTGCAGGAACATGAGAAACCTATGAAGAGTTGACCCCAATGATATGTTCAAAAGACTCATATTTTTATAGTTACTGCATTTAGGTAATGCCTGAAATCAACGGAGTAATACTAATTACGGTAAATACTAAATACTAATTACGGTAAAACAGGAGGAGTGTTTTGGGGGCATATCAGTTTTTTACGTCTCCCACTGAGGCTTTCCCTCCTGTGACCTGTAACTTGGATAGATTTTCCGGGGTGGTGCCTTTTTTCTCTTGTTATTAAGGCTCATCTGCCACAGACACTTAGGATCTGTCCACAGTGCTAATTGGGATACAAAGAAAAGGCTTTAGACTAAATCTTCCAGTGTCCGTTAACGAATAGTGACAGGAACCAGAAGATATCATATCCTGTCACTATGTAATATGCTGGATCACCTCCCCAGATTAACTAGGGAATAATGAAAAGTCTATGTGTGAGTGAGTGAGTGAGTGTATGTGTGATGTGTGATATGTGTGTGTGTGTGTGTGTGTGTGTGTGTGTGTGTGAGAAGAAGAGAAAAGGGGGAAAGGGAAGAAGGGAGAGGGAGGAGGGGGAGGGGGAGGGGGTGCTGATCACAGCCAGCATTCAGAAAGAGCATGCACATATATGTGCTTTGATGCCGTTGGGCTAGTGAGGCTCACTTAAACGGCATTGTAAAGCTCTTAAATTTATCCTCTCACACCTTCAAGACCTGCAAATGATAATCCAACCTTTTGGATGGTGATTCTCTTGGATAAACATGAAATTAGCCTCAGAAACACCTTCTCTTAATTCAGATATTGCTTAAATCATGGGCTTACAGTATTCCAAAGTCCTAAAGATTTTGCAGATAGGAGGAAAAAGGAAGTCAGTAGTTTAAGTATTTGAAAACAAAGTGAAACAAGGAAAATAATATATACTTTACAGGAAGAGCCTCTTAAGCCTGTTTGTGGCTAATCTGTTAGCTATTCTTTGGCTAAGGTGGAATGAATGTATTAGAAGAGCGGCTCTATCGAGCACAGTGTGATGATAGCTTAATCTGACTGTGGCCGTGGCTCACAGATCACTGTACCCAGTCAATACTCTATTATTGCAAGTTAAGTGGTTTGCTACAGTATTCCACGCACAGGGTATTAGAAGCTGTGTTTCCTAATTTCCTAAGCAATAATGGTATGAGCAGTATGCATTTTTTATGATAAAAACTATTGCCTCCACAGAGTTAATGGTTTTTTATGTACCATTGGTACAGGAGATTCAGTCATAAATCAGAGCAAAATTAAATGTAAAATATACTAAATTTTGGCAGAATTAGATTTTCTTTGCAGAGACTGAAGTCTTCAGTTTTGCTTGGAATCAAACTTTGGTTTTCTTCCCAGTGCTTTTATTTTTTCATTTTATTTAAATGGGTATGCTGTTTCTTGATTAAAATTGATTCCGAATAATTATAACAATAGTAGATCACAGCATGAGCCTGGGTGTTCTTTGTAGCTCCTGGAGGCTGTCTCCATCCAGCCTTTCTGTGCTCTCCAGTTTTTAAGTGTTAACTATATCTGCGGCACAGACGGGGTTATGAACCACACAACAAAGGCTGTGGAGTGAAAGATCATTCCTCCTTTCAAATGGCAGCTGTTTGCACAGGTTGGCGACCCTGAGCAGGACAGAACTTCCTTGGCGGATTGCTTATCTGCTCATTTTACAGTAAATAGAAAGTAAGAAAGGACAATGGTTTTTCCTCATTAGGAGCCTTGGCGAGGATTGTTAGTTTCCACGTATCAGGAGCCCTAGCCCAGGAAGGTGGGAGAGCAAGGGGTGGTTAGTGAGAAGGGACATGGGTGTTTCATTCAGACTGAAGGTAGAATTAGAGCTGCCCGTGGGTGATACGAACAGGAAGTTCAAAGTCACCGTAGTCAAGCTTATACTCTTCTCTCTCCTGGAGGTCTCCTTTTTGCTCCTCTCGCACATCTACTTCATTTTTCTTTCTGCAGTTGGGCTTTTTCTGCATCTTTCTGCATGTGCAGAATATGGTGGCCTCAAAGGGTCTCAATTTCAGTGACCAGTCCCACCCGCTAGGTCAGAGTCAGGCCCAAAGGCTGTCAGGAGCTGGGCCACACCTTAATTACCAGGTAGTGATGGGACAGTGGCAATATGCAGAGTGCATTTCTTCCTTAAAAGCATTCAACTTAAACAATATTAGTATAGGTAAAACTAAACACAACCAGAGGGACTTCCCTGGTAGTCCAGTGGTTAAGACTTCGCCCTCTAATGCAGAGGGTGTGGGTTTGATCCCTGGTCGGGGAGCTAAGATCCCACATGCCTCACAGCCAAAATAACAAAACATAAAACAGAAGCAATATTGTAACAAATTCAATAAAGACTTTAAAAATGGTCCACATCAAAAAAATCTAAGAACAAACAAACAAAACCACACACACAACTAGAGTCTACAGGCCAAATGGAGTCTTGAGGCTGCCAGTGTAGGATCCCTTGACCGGGCTTTCTTAGACCGTTTCTCAAATTCAGAGGATACCTAACTTTGTCAGCAGGCATGGGTCTAGGGTTAGGTGAGTGGAACCTCAGCAAAATTTAAGGCAATGACTAAAAATATCAATAATCTGGATAAATAATACTTCAATGTAATATTTTACGAAATAAAAATTAATGCAAAAAATTCCGTGGTGAACAGAATACAAAATTTTGAATAAAGGGAGGATCACTATTACTGATTTTTTTCTTTTTGCCGCAGGTTCTAGTATGGCTCAGAGCAGCATGGTTTGCCAGGTGTCTACCCCTAGGCCAGTTAGTTATGCGCAGGAGAGTGAGTACCATTAATACCCTGTGGGTGAAGGGGGTGTCTGTTCTCAGCAGTAGGGATGTGGGCTAGGCAGGCAAATCCCAAAAGATATCTGCTAAAGGATATTAGAGCATGATACTTTCTTCTGGGATACGGTCCTTGTATTAGCCAGCTCGGGCTGCCAGAACAAAATACCATACACTTGACGGCTTAAACAAGAGAAATTTGTTTTCTCACAGTTCCGGAAGTTGGAAGTCCAAGATCAGGGTGCCAACACTGTCAGATTCTGGTGCAGCCTCTGTCCCTGGCTTCCAGATGACTGCCTTCTCCCTGTGTCCTCACATGACCTTTCTTCTTTGTGTGTGTGTGTGCGTGCGCGCGTGCACGTGCGTGCGTGTGTGTGTGTGCATGTGGAGAGAAACTCTCTGGTGTCTCTCCTCGTAAGAACACTAATCCTATCATGAGGGCCCCACCCTCATGGCCTCATCTAACCACAATTACCTCCCAAAGACCCCCTTTCCAAATACCATTACATGGAGGTTGGGGCTTCAACATGTGAATTTTGAGGGGACATAAACATTCAGTCTCTAATAGCCTCCCCATATTAGGAATATACTCCAAACATTGTTAACTCCCCTTTAGTCATCTTTCCTGAATTTGTCATGTATAAATTAATCTTTTCTTAAAAAAATCTAGTTATCTTTTGACAGTTGTGTCAACATATAAGCTCAATAAAGTTAAGGTTTTGGGGCTTCCCTGGTGGCACAGTGGTTGAGAGTCCTCCTGCCGATGCAGGGGACACGGGTTCGTGCCCTGGTCCGGGAAGATCCCACATGCCGCGGAGCGGCTGGGCCCGTGAGCCGCGGCCACTGAGCCTGCACGTCTGGAGCCTGTGCTCTGCAACGGGAGAGGGAAAAAAAAAAGTTAAGGTTTTGTCATTGACTTCTTATTCCAAATAAGTTGCCACAAGAGTATATTTTTGCAAAGCTGAATTAATCATCAGAAGAATGACTCAAAGATTTAACTAGAAAATGGTACTTAACCATTTCTGAAACCCCCGGGACCTGACCAGCAATTACTCTTCCCACCCATAAGAAGACAGAAACATTTAGCGTATGGTTTTTCTTTCCCACCTAAAATCAATCAGAATTATGTCACTTTGTAGCTTACTGTAGTCAATCAAAATATGCCTAGTTCTTCTAGTTGTAAATCTGCTAAAGACATTTTTCAGAAAGGCCTGTCAAATTATTAAGTGATAGGAATATTGGTAGAGAAAATAATTCCTTTAGACATTTTGTAGGGACTAAAAAATTAAGCAATTTTTTTTTTTTTTAAATCTCCTCAAGGGCTGTTTTGGTTTTGATGTTCAAACACCATATTGGAGAACATTTCAACTGTGAATATAATCCTGAAAATACTTTGAGCCCTGACAATATCTGTCCTGGGTAGCCTTCTATCAAGATGGCAAACAAATCCTGGAAAAATTGGGAAGTATTTTTGTTTTCAGAATGCTTTATATGCAGTTCCCCAGAAACAGCTCAAAAAGACAGATACTCTTTTCTAAAAGGTTGCTGGTTTAGCACTTCCCAACTTACAAAAGTTGGAATTTCCTACTGGCTCAGTAGAGGGATTTGTATCACTTATCTTAGATTCACTTAATAGCACATTTGTGTTTGAGATAAAGCATGAGCCCCACCAGACAAGTAAGATTGTTCTTAAAAATTGGCCTCCTGGGACTTCCCTGGTGGCTCAGTGGTTAAGAATCTGCCTTCAAATGCAGGGGACATGGGTTTGAGCCCTGGTCCAGGAAGATCCCACATGCCACGGAGCAACTAAGCCCGTGCGCCACAACTATTGAGCCTGAGCTCTAGAGCCCGTGAGCCACAACTACTGGGCCTTCATGCCACAACTACTGAAGCCCGCATCTCTAGAGCCCGTGCTGTGCAACAAGAGAAGACACTGCAATGAGAAGCCTGTGAACTGCAATGAAGAGTAGCCCCCTCTCGCTGCAACTAGAGAAAGCCCACACGCAGCAATGAAGACCCAATGCAGCCAAAAATAAATAAATAAATTTATTGAAAAAAAAAATTGGCCTCCTTCTCTCTCCCCACCATATATACTCAGATCTAAAGTAGAGTCTTCTAAATGTTATTTCACCACTAGATATGACATCGTATTTTAAACCAGCAGCAGTAGCTACTGTTTCTCTTTGTAGAGAACATGGTTGGATGTATAGCAATCAGATCTGTGAAGACTGGTGAGTTTTCAGTTCCTTAAGTGAAGTCCTAACTGTAGTTACCCCATCCCCCCCTTTGTATTGGTATAGATGGGAATGAGGGTGAAGTAGGTGGTAACACATGGAAAAGTACCATAAGGTTTATTAAAAAAAAACACTGCTGAGTAACACTTGCCTAATCACATGTGACCTCAGTATATTCATTGCATTTTGTTTTCACTTTTGCCCTGGCATTCATCATACTCTATCCTTCTTTTCCCCTCCTACTTGCCACTTTTATTATAATTTTTTTTTTTTTTTTTTTTTTTTGTTTTTGTGGTACGTGGGCCTCTCACTGTTGCGGCCTCTCCCATTGTGGAGCACAGGCTCCGGAAGCGCAGGCTCAGCGGCCATGGCTCACGGGCCCAGCCACTCCGCGGCATGTGGGATCTTCCCGGACCTGGGCACGAACCCGTGTCCCCTTCATCGGCCGGCGGACTCTCAACCATTGCGCCACCAGGGAAGCCCATAATTTTTTAATTAAGACTTTTTTTAGAGAGAAATTTTTTTCATAGCAAACTTGAGGGGAAGGTACAGAGGTCTCCCAAATACCCCCTGCTCCCACACATGCATATTCTCCCCATTATCAGCATCTCCCACATAAGTGTACATCGGCTAAAACTGACGAACCTACAATGACACATCATAATCACCCAAAGTCCATCATTTACCTTGGTGTTCACTCTTAATGTACATTCTATGGTTTTGGACAAATATATGGTGACATGTACCCATCATTACAGTATTATACAGAGTATTTTCACTGCCCTAAAAATGTCCTGTGCGCCATGTATTCATCCCTCCCTACCTACCAAAAACTTGGTAACTGCTGATCTTTTTACTGTGTCTATAGTTTTGCTTTTTCCAGAATATCATATTCTTAGAATCATACAGTACATAGCCTTTTTGGATTGGCCTCTTTTCACTTAGTAATATGCATTTAAGATTCCTCCATGGACTTCCCTGGTGGCGCAGTGGTTGAGAGTCCGCCTGCCGATGAAGGGGACACGGGTTCGTGCCCCAGTCCGGGAAGATCCCACATGCCGCGGAGTGGCTGCGCCCGTGAGCCATGGCCACTGAGCCTGCGCGTCTGGAGCCTGTGCTCCGCAACGGGAGAGGCCACAACAGTGAGAGGCCCGCGTACTGCAAAAAAAAAAAGGTATTTTTTAGATGTGATTAACATTTGCAAGCAGTAGACTTTGAGTAAGGTAGATCATTCTCCATAATGAGGAGATGCCTCGTCCAATCAGCTGAGCAAAGACAGATTCCCTAAGGAAGAAGCAATTCTGTCTTGAGATTGAAGCATGAAAACCCTGCCTGAGTTACCAGACTGCTTGGCCTGCCTTGTGAATTGGACTCAAGACTGCCGTGTTATCTTTTACCTGAATTTTCAGTCTGCCAGCTTACCCTACAGATTTTTTTTTTTTTTTTTTTTTTTGGCGGTACACGGGCCTCTCACTGTTGTGGCCTCTCCCGTTGCGGAGCACAGGCTCCGGACGCGCAGGCTCAGCTGCCATGGCTCACGGGCGCAGCTGCTCCGCGGCATGTGGGATCTTCTCGGACCGGGGCACGAACCCGTGTTCCCTGCATCGGCAGGCGGACTCTCAACCACTGCGCCGCCAGGGAAGCCCTGTTCCCTTGTTTTTTTGTCTAATTGTTCTATCTATTCTTGAAGGTGGGGATTTGAAGTCTCCAGCTATTTTTGTTGAATTATATATTTCTCCCTTTAATTATTTCAGTTTGGACTACATTTATTTTGGGGCTGTTTTAGTTGAATATATGTTTATAATCGTTATGCCTTCTTGATGGATTGATCTTTTCAGCATTATAAAATACCTTTTTCTCTAATAACAATTTTGTCTTAAAGTTTAATTTGCCTGATAAAAGTACATCCACTCCAACTTCTTTTGGTTACTCTTTGCATGGTATGTCTTTTATTGTCCTTTTACTTTTCACCTACTTGTGTCTTTGAGTGTAAAGTGTATCTCTGGTAGACAACATATAGTTGGAATATATATATTTAAAAAATTCATCTGTCAATATCTGCCTTTTGATTGGAGTGTTTAACCTGTTTATATTTAGTGCAAATTACTGCCAAGGTAGGATTTATGTCTGCAGGTTTGCTATTTATATCTCTATGTCTTTTGTCCTTTTTGTTTCTCTGTTCCTCCATACTGTCGTTTTTTTTTTTTTTTAATATTTATTTATTTGGCTGCTCGGGTCTTAGTTGTGGCATGTGGGATCTTTAGTTGCAGCATGTGGGATATTTTAGTTGCAGCATGTGGGATCTAGTTCCCTGACCAGGGATCGAACCCATGTCCCCTGCATTGGGAGCGTGGAGTCTTAACCACTGGACCACCAGGGAAGTCCCTCCATACTGTTTTGCTTTGTGTTAATTAGATATTTCTTAGTATAGCACCTGAATTCCCTAAGGCTGCTGGTTTCCACAGCTATTCTCTTTGTTAGACTGTTGGTTTTCAAGGCTATTGCAGAGCTGGGTAGAGGGTGATGGAATAGGTTAGGAATAGGTTACATTAAAACACCACAAATCTCATTGTCCTTATGAGACTCAGATGTTTTCCTTGAATAAACACTCCTTGGATTGTTTTATGTCATTCTTTAATTTCCAGTGGTCTGAATAAGTTGATTTTGACAATTTTTGCTAGTGTTCCACTGTTGTTGTTGGTTTTTTTTTGTTGTTGTACGTGGGCCTCTCACTGCTGTGGCCTCTCCCGTTGCGGAGCACAGGCTCCGGACGCGCAGGGTCAGCAGCCATGGCTCATGGGCCCAGCCGCTCCACGGCCTGTGGGATCTTCCTGGACCGGGACACGAACCCATGTCCCCTGCATCGGCAGGCGGACTCTCAACCACTGTGCCACCAGGGAAGCCCCTCCACTGTTTTTATAGAGTGGTTTTTCAGATATCCTTTTCCCACCATTCCAAATTTCTAGAGATTTCTTGAAACCTTTTTTGTTCTTTCTTTTGACTGTATTTATTCTCTGAGTATATATTTAAAAAAAATAATAAATGTATGCTCTTTTTTCCTGAGCACAATAGCCAAGATATTTTATCTCTCTGAGGATATTATTAATTTAAAATATTTTTTTTCACCCTATATGATCTCCATTTTCTCTAATTGGCTTCAGTGTCTTCATTTTGTCCTCTCTTCAGACAACAATGGCAACTGTAGTAGCAACCATTTATTAAACACTGACTCTGCACTAGTTCCTCTTCTAGTGCATTATACATATTAACTTATTTAATACATACTAACTTATTTAATCTTCACTTTAACTATTGGAGATATCATTTTCTTAATTTTACAGGTAACAAAGCTGAGACATAAAGAAGGTAAATACTTGTACATAGTACAAAGTTGCAGAGTTGCAATTCAGGTATAGTCTGACTTTCACATCTTCTTTCTCAAATATTAGCCCATACTTGGGTCATCTGCTCATATGTACCAGTGGGGTTATGAATATTTTGAGCATATGTGTGAGGCTTGTTGACTATGGCAGTGTTATCTGTAGGGTAAATGGGGTACTTCTTGGCTTTTCTGATTGTTACTTTAGAATGTAGCCTTTTCTTGTCTACTAGTAAATTATCACTTGTCCATCAGCTTTCTATCCTTCAAAATTTTTTTGTTTAGTTCTTACTTTTTTTCTTTTTACATCTGTGTGTTTATGCCTTAGGGAGGAAAAAGGTTTGCTATATTTTAGAAGGGTTTTGGGAAGGACCAGAATTAATTGCATGTTTTCAATACACTGTCCTTTGAATCATTTTAAGCATACTTAAAAATAAATGATCTTGGACAGTTTTATTATCTGAAGTTTTGGGGTGGGGCATCTAGTTCTTCTTTTTATCTGCTGATTTATCATGAACATTAGATTTTTCCTCTTGAGCTCTATAATTTTGTTTTGCATGTGCATTACCAGTAGAGCTTTTTCCATGGGATTTTTATGCGGTTTGGGCTGAGTCTTTCTCTACTGAGGTAAATTTCTCCTTTTCTCCTGCCAGGTGTTCCAGGATAACTTTTTATGTTAATTTCTTGCCTTAGGAATACAGGGCCCTGCAATGACAGTATAAAATAAACCCAGACTCATGGGAAGAAAGGCTTCAGGTTAAGAATTTTCAGGGAAGGCTTCCCCCACTCCTCCTGCCTGGAATGTAGAACTGCATCTGCCTCTTTATTACCTTCCTGTGCCAGTGAGCATATAAAACACCATTTAATTGAAAGTGCAGTCCTCTGAAGGTTCTCGATTAATGGTGAAGGTCTCATTTTCAACTGTCTGTTTCACATAGGTCCCAGGTCTTATGTCCTATGTGTGCAGCTATTAAAATCGAAGACCCTGTGCTGAGAGCAGACCAATCCCTTCCCCAATCACCAAACCAGGACAACTTGGTACTGTCTCACTGAGTTTCCTTCCATCTTCACTTTTGATTCCTGGGGATTTTCCTTAGTTTTGAGCTCAGACATGTATTTAAAAGGATACTTGTGATTTTTTAACCAGAATATCTATATATTTTATAACAGGAGGTATTCCGGTTATCTGATCTGATATTTTTGCTTGAAGCCCTAAAATTAACTTTTCTTGCTGAATTATTTCATGTATACTCCATAGATGTTATCCTTACATTGAAAGTATGTGTAATTTTTTCCATGACATTGCTGCTAAATCAAAGAATATATATTTTATTCAGCTTTATTGAGATATAATTGACATATAACATTGTGTAAGTTTAAGGTGTATAATGTGTTGATTTGATACAGTTATATACTTAAGAAAACTTGAAGGGGTGTGATGGGTTGTGTTGTGGAAAACCTATCAAATATATCTCTGTCTCTTCAGAAAGCTTCACAGCTGACAGAAGTTATAGAAGGAGGTAAATTTGGGCTTGATATGAGGAAAACCTCTTGCTGACTAGAGGCAGCTGCACATGAAAAGATAGTCCACCTTACAAATGGTTGATGACTTTGTCCTTTTCTCATCATTGGGAGCTATCAAACACAGGTAGACATTATCTTATCTGTAATAGTTAAGTTCTCAGACTCTAAATGTAGGTTTCAGTACTTGTGATTACATTTAGGACCCACCCAGATAATCCAGGGTAACCTTACCATTTCAAGATCCTTAACTTAATCATATCTGTAAAATTCTTCTTTGCTATATAAGGTAACATTCACAGATTCCAGTGTTTAGGACAGGGATATCTTTTGGGATCCATTATTCAGCTTACCACAGCAAGCTTTGTGGACGTCAGACAAATATCTTCATTGCCCTAATACCACTCTTTACAGTATCTTGGGCAAGTGTCCTCCAGCCTCCACGTGAGTAATGTCACTGTTAGGGAACTAATATCATTGACCATTAGTTTGTACTACAATAACCTTTAGCCCTTTCCTATTCTCAAGAATCTATGGTTTTGGAATTAGTGTTTTGAAGTTACTTTTTCAGGAACTGATTTATATTTACTAACTTCCATTTGTACCATCTATTACAAAAAAGAATATGCTAATATGCTAAGCTCAGGTGAATTTATCCCAATCCATGCCTGAATGGTTGAGGTTTTACAGTGACCTATCACATTTAAAATAAAGAAATATATTAATCAAAATTCTTAAGTTTGCAAGTGTTAAAAAATAACCAAGTGACTTAAGCAATGACAAGAATTTATTGGCTCACATACCAGAAAAGGCTTGGAATAGGTATAGCGTTGGCAGGATCTGGGGCTCAAATGGTGACTTGTTTGCTTAGGACTTGGTCTCTTCACCTCTGAGTTCTGGTTCTTTTTGATTGATTGTATTCAGCCGGCTAATACTTAGATTATCACCAGGATGACCCAAGGATCACCTAGATTATCACCAGGATGACCCAAGCAACCTTGATATCTCCTTAGACCTCAGTGGAAGAAGCTCCATTTTTTCAACTGTTTTTAGAATTTGCATTTATTGGGTTGGCCAAGGTCATAAGCCCAACCTTGGATCATGTCAGACCCATTGAAACTGCAGGGACATAGGGTAAGGAGTGATGGTTCTCCTTTAAAATATTTAAAAACCACTATCAGATAAAGGGACATATTTCTTGGTCAGGCCACAATAACAGATGCAATACGCAAAACATTACATGTAATATGCAAAACAGTACATATGCTATATGTAATCATAGTTTCAGCTCTAAGTTTAGCCAGAGGCTTATGGAGTCAATCCCGTTGCTTTTAAAGCCGTGCATCAGGCTCTGGGTACATTTATGTTTGTTTACATATTTAGATAAAATTTGCCAGATGGGACAAATCCATCGGTGCTGCCTAGCCAGTAAGCTGGCTTCGTGGAAGTGATCAGAGAATGTGGGTAAATTCATCTTTGAACAAATGAATTAAATATGCACAGTAAATGGTTTGATGCACAGCAGGAAAGTGCTGCCTAATCGTCGGGGAAGAGAGCAAAGCCGGCAGAGCAGCAAGCCTCACGCAGTCACTCCTATGGTAGGGTCTGAGAGGTGGCCATAGCCAGGAGGCTAGCAGAGTGCTTTGTAGCACAGCGCTCATCTGAGTGTGCAATATGTTACCTACAGCTGGATCTGGCATAATCATCCCTGACTAATGGGAGGCGAGAGGAGGGGGTTCAAGCGCTGAATAAATAAATTACTTAATTACATATTATCAGAGAGAAGAACAGATGGTCAACTTAGCCCATCTCCTGATGCCTTTGGCTTTGGAACGAAGAATAGATCCTCAGAGATTGTAGCAGGTTGGGCTCTTGATTCTGTATATCCGTTGGTCCTACCAGAGGCTCATGGTCTTCAGGAATAAACAGGCTCATTTCTCCAAGGCTGAAAGGCACTGGGTGCTCTGGTGCCTACTCTAAGCTGAAGCTGGACAGACCTAAGCAGGTCGGCATTTTCCACTTTGTTAATTTTGGCACCAGATGGAGGTGGAAATGGATTTCATTTCTTGCAAAATGGTTGAAAAGTGATTTTCAAATGAGGATCTAATCAAATGTGAAAGGGGTAGTTGAGCATTTACTTAATGTGCTCAGGAGCATCTCCTATCACTGCAGACCATATGCTCGTTTTCCTCAGCTTTGGATGTCCCCATGGAGAATCCACTTCTTTTTCTGAGTACTGGTTGCTCTGGTGTTAGAGGGAAGTATAGCTGGGGTTGTATTTTGGAAGCACCATGTTTGTTTTCAGATGATTCTCTTTGGTATGGTAGGATCTGCAGAGCACTTGTTCCCAAATGCTGGTCTGGGGATGGTTGCATCAGAATCACCTGGGTTGTTTATTAAAGTTACGTGTTCTTTAGCTCCAGGCATAGAGATTCTGTTTCACTCGGTTTTGGGTAGGATCTGGGAATCTATGTTTCTAAAAAGCTCAACAAATGATTATGAAGCAAGTGTGGAGATCACTGTGTATCAGTTGAGGGGCAGGAAACAGATAGTAAATTCAAAAGGGTTATTAAAGAGATTTTAATAATGAGTTATTTACAAAAGTGTGGGCAAGTTTATTTTTTTTGTTATATTTAATGTTTAGCATTTTTATTTTTATTTTTTTTACATCTTTATTGGAGTATAATTGCTTTACAATGGTGTGTTAGTTTCTGCTTTATAACAAAGTGAATCAGTTATACATATACATATGTTCCCATATCTCTTCCCTCTTGCATCTCCCTCCCTCCCACCCTCCCTATCCCACCCCTCCAGGCAGTCACAAAGCACCGAGCTGATCTCCCTGTGCTATGCGGCTGCTTCCCACTAGCTATCTACGTTACCTTTTGTAGTGTATATATGTCCATGCCTCTCTCTCGCTTTGTCACAGCTTACCCTTCCCCCTCCCCATATCCTCAAGTCCATTCTCTAGTAGGTCTGTGTCTTTATTCCTGTCCCTAGGTTCTTCATGACATTTTTTTCCCTTAAATTCCATATATATGTGTTAGCGTACAGTATTTGTCTTTCTCATTCTGACTTACTTCACTCTGTATGACAGACTCTATGTCTATCCACCTCATTACAAATAGCTCAATTTCATTTCTTTTTATGGCTGAGTAATATTCCATTGTATATATGTGCCACATCTTCTTTATCCATTCATCCGATGATGGACGCTTAGGTTGTTTCCATCTCCGGGCTATTGTAAATACAGCTGCAGTGAACATTTTGGTACATGACTCACAAAAGTGTGGGCAAGTTTAAAGGAAACTATTAAGGGATGATGGGCCCCCACAGCTAGCAATAGCAGGAAACAGGTGCAAGGGACAGGAGTAGTTATCAGAACTTGGTCAGACTTAGAGGACTCCTGGACAAGAACTGTGGACCAACCCGTGGTCCAGCAGAGAGAAAAATATTTTTCTCCTTTTGCTCTTTGATCTCAATCTAGTGCTTTCCATTGGCTAAATCCAAAGGGCCAGGGAGTCCAGATGACATAGCCAATAAAAATAAGACTCCTGAGATGCAAAGCAGGATGAAGAAGGCTGGAGAGTGGACCTAGAGGGGCAAACAGAGAATATCTAGCACGCGTTGGTATAGATAACATTTTCTAGTCACACATTTGTGTGCTAAGTTGTGGATGGCAAATGTATGGATCTGTTTTGTTCTGCAGACATACTTCTTTTCTCAGTGTAAAATTGCCTCTACAATTTCATCATAGAGCCTAGAAACTCTGAAAGAGCATGGGTGACATCTTTAGAATTATCTTCCTGTGTCCTGCCCGCGGTTCAGTCCGTTCACATTCTGTCTCTCGAAAAGGCTACGAGAAGAATATTTTGGAAGATCATAGTTGTCTGCCTGGTTGTCAATTTTAAATTTGGCAATATACCTATAGTATACTTTATCCTCTCTTATTCAGTAATTGTGGGCCTATCATTCTGATTTTTATTATTTATTTATTTTTGACTGCGCGGCATGTGGGATCTTAGTTCCCCGCGCCCCCTGTATTGGAAGCGCGGAGTCTCAACCACTGGACAGCCAGGGAAGCCCCGGGCCTATCATTCTATATTCTATGAATTTACTTATATTTTCCATGAAGCTATTTTTATTTGTAACGAATGTGCTGACTATTCAGGCTGACTGTTCTAAACATAGCTCCTTAAAGAAGCCACATTGCTATACCTCCTAAAAGACTGCATTCAGCCATGTTGCTTGGTTTTGATTTTATGTGCTATATTTCGTTCACTGTATTTAAAGCATACTTTGAATGGTCACTTGTAATTAGAACTCCACATCAGAAGGATTGGAATAATTTTGATTTTAGTATGCTGCCTGTGGAAATTTGAGCACATCTTAAAATACAGCAGAAAAAGAAAATTTATAGAAATTGTCCATGAGATCCCTGGAGATTTATTTGTGGCTTCCGTTTTAAGTCTCCAGCTCCCTCCCCCAGTGAAGAAGTTTTTGGCATTTAGAGTCCCCCTTGATGATAAAAACTAACAGCTCAAAGACAGAGGCTTTCATTACAGCTATTCATTAGGACACCTGTGCTTGGTTAAGAGGACAGTCACTAGTCTCACCCCAAGGAAGTAATATGCATACTGATTGCTGGCATCTCTTAGCACCTACTGCCTCCTGGCACTTTACCTGCAACTCGCTTATTCCAGTTGCTCAGGCAGGAACCTTGGAGTAAACTTTGATTCTTTATTTTTCATTATGCTCCACCTAAATCTATCAGCATGTCCTGTCGTCTTTATTTTAAAAACATATTCAGAATCTGACCAGTTCTCACCACCTGCACTGCAGTGCTGTGGTTCAAGTCACCATCCTCTCTCGCTCAGATTATTGTGGTCGTCTCCTAATTTCTCTGCCTGCTTCTTTTCCTTCTCCCTGCCATCTTTTCTCTACAGAGCAAACAGAGAAAGCCTTATGGAAGGTCATGTCATGTAGCTCCTCTGTTCAAAACCCTCTGATGGCTCCCATCTCACTCAGTAAAAGCCAAAGCCATCACCAAAGCTTATAAGGCTTCGCATTATCTTTTCTTCTGCTCTCTCTCTGACCTCATCTCCTTTCATTCTCCCCTTCTCTCATTGTAATCCAGCCACAGGACGCTCCTGCTGCTGAGCCTTTGTATATGCCGCTCCTTCGTCTAAAATGCTCTTCCTCCCGTTATCTTCCTGGTTGACTCTCTCATTTCATTCAAGTCTCTTAAAATATGACCCTGTAAGAGAGGCCTTTGCTGATCACCATATATAGAGTGCCCACCATCACTCTGTTTTCACTTCAACTCGTTATTTTTCTTTATAGGACATATCACCATCTGACATATTTACCTGTTTGTCTCTTCCCCACAAGAATGAAAGCTTCTCGAGTGCTGAGACTGTTGAGTTTAGGGCTGTATCTCTGGCATCTATTTTAGTACATGGCACATAGTTGGTGCTCATCAAATATTGGTTAAATGAATGAGCAGATAAATGAATAAAAAATAAGTTGTTCTTAAGAAGTACATTGTCTAGCATTTAGCAAAAATAACTCGGCAATTTTCCATTTTAAGTAATATTTTATTGAGTACTTATCTGATACTTCACTGAGCATTCTATCAGTCACATTGCCAGTGACGGGTGCTTTGGTTTATAGACAAGGAGGGGGATATACATATCCTATATACACACTTACATAAAATAAATATATGCGTGCATATATTACATGTGAATGTGTCTGTGAATATATGTATGAATGTATGTGTTTGTGTGTGTGTGTGTTCATTAGTGTGTACGTGTATAACATTTTTTTGGCCCAGGTAGGAGATGCCTTCCTATTCAGTGTCTCACTGGAAAAGTCTTCATCTTCTGCCCTAGGAGGCAGTGCCAGAGGCAGGACATCAAAGGAGGTGACAGTGGGGACCTGCGCAGTATTGGGGAGACCTGACTGTGGAGTGGGGGGGAAATTTATGAAAGGACTGAACAGTATTCCTCGTGGGCTTTGTGAACCTGGGGTTACTAACTGCCAGTGGAATAGGGTATAACAAAGATAATGGCCCTTAGTAGGAGTTCAGCCCTCTATTCCTACCTTGGGAGCAGTAAACCTGAGTGGTCAACATTTATAGTAGTCTTCACTCTCTTCCAGGACCCTTTGAAACATATATTTTTTGAGTTTAGTTTTTGTCTGAAAAATCTGCATCCCATTTGAATGAAATTGAATAAGTTTCAGGGCCCAAGCAGCATGTCTTCCATCTGAAGCAAAATGGAGATGAATTTCTATTAGATGTTCCCATTATAATCTGTTTCTACCTGTAGTTTTCATCAAAAATTGCTAGGAAGTACCACGTAATGTATGATCAAGATTTGCCCACTGGCAGCAGTGTCCCATTATCTTAGTAAAGAAGCACAAAATAATTAGTCTGATGCATATAGATAGCAGCTTCTTACAGCGAGTGACTTTAATTGTGGTGAGTAATATATATGGAGTTTGAAGCATTATATATTTCCCTCCCAAGAAGACACCAGTTACTAATTCAGTTGACAAACTAATAATGTTTCAGAAGATTTAATGCAAACTGAACATCGTAGTCAATAGCCACTGTAAAATGTCCACTTTATGGCCTTATTTTTGCCTGAGCTTAATTTATGATAATTTGGTGGTTGCATATAGCCTGAAAGTGTGCTCTTGGCTTGAGAATTAGTACTTGGGTATTGCATAAATCATGGCTGAATGTGTCGGCTTCCTCTAATGCTCTTCTCTCTCCCACAACTGGAATCCTTCTCGTCTTGTCATTTCCCTTGCCTCATTCATACCTGCAAATTCACGGGGCTCTGAGAGCTCAGTATTTAGAGGACCACTTCCTCATAGGGTAGCATCTTCCAA
Source organism: Stenella coeruleoalba (assembly GCF_951394435.1). Taxonomy (NCBI): domain Eukaryota; kingdom Metazoa; phylum Chordata; class Mammalia; order Artiodactyla; family Delphinidae; genus Stenella; species Stenella coeruleoalba. Next base: position 139,608,853 of record NC_137148.1, read on the forward strand.
ATGCCAGGTAGAGTGCTTCCAGACCTCAGAGGGGGAAAATTCAGCAATTCTTTTTATGAGATGGAGTATTTGTACCAACCCACCTTAAGTGCTTTAAAAGAAAATGTAATTCCCCCACCCCACCCTCCCATTTGGCCCTAAACTCTGTGCTAATATAAAAGGTAAGATTTAAAAGTATATTATCTGAATGGTTTCTTTTCAGGACAGGTTTATATTGGTTGTTTTTCTTTAATTAATTTGAAAAATAGGACAAGTAAGCTAGCATGTTCTAGGCCCACAGGTAATCTACCTGTGGACCTAAATATGTAATAGGAATCCACTAACTATGCTGTAGGATTTAGTTTAGGTGACTGGTCTTCAAAGAAATACATGAGATATTTCAGAATTAATGAGATAATTGCCTACCTTCTACTGTTCTTTATACTCATCTACAAAGATTTAAAATTTTTAGTTGTGATTAGTCATTTTCAGAAGTGATTAAAAATTTTAAGTAAACAAATATCATATATCTAATTGTGGACAACCGTACTCTAACTGTTGTGGGAAACCATGTTTTAAAATTTGGGTTATTCTGAGGAACTTCCCAGGTGGTCCAGCGGTTAAGACTATGTGCTTCCACTGCAGGGGGCAAGGGTTCGATCCCTGCTGGGGTAACTAAGATCCTGCATGCCGTGTGGTGTGGCAAAAAAAAAAAAAAAATTAGGTTATTCTCTTGAACACCCCCAAATCATAATTCAAATATTACCATCTATTTTTCAGTTGTATAACAATGTTCTTCTACATCACTTATGCAACTGTCTTCCTTTACTTATGTATGTTATAATCATAATAGCTAACATGAATGTAGACTGTACAGAACTTTTATGTGCATTATTGCTTTTAGTCCACATATCAACTCCATGTTTTGGCATTCTTATTCATAATTTAAATGTAGAAGAAGCAAATTTAAAATGTATTTAAAATTATAATATTTTTCTAATTATAAAATAACATATTTATTATAAGGAATCTGAAGTGTCAAAAGTAGATGTTAATAAGACTGACCAAAGAATAGAAAAGATAAAAATTACAGATAAAAATGTCTGTACAAATATCAGAAATAAAATAAGTGGATATCACTACAGAGTGTGCAGAATTAAGAGGATAATAAACAAATCCTACAAAACACTCTATGCATGTGAATTTGACATTCAGCAATAGATAAAAGTACTAATTCCTTAAAAAATTTAAATTATTGGGCTTCCCTGGTGGCACAGTGGTTGAGAGTCCGCCTGCCGATGCAGGGGATGCAGGTTCGTGCCCCCGTCTGGGAGGATCCCACATGCCGCGGAGCGGCTGGGCCCGTGAGCCATGGCCGCTGGGCCTGCGCGTCCGGAGCCTGTGCTCCACAACGGGAGAGGCCACAACAGTGAGAGGCCCGCGTACCGCCAAAAAAACAAAAAACAAAACAAAACAAAACAAAATTTAAATTATCAAACTCACTGAAGATAAAATAGGTAACAGGGTTAGTCTTATTACTATTAAAAAACTGAGTACATAGTTTAAAATCTTTTGTAAAAGTAATCTACAGGCCCAGATGGTTTCACTGGTGAATTCTAACAAACACTTAAAGAATTAACACAAATTCTATATAATTTCTTCCAGAGAATAGAAGAGGACGGGATACTTCCCAACTCATTTTATGAAGCCAGCATTGTCCTGATATAAAAACAAGACAAAGACATCACAAGGGAAGAAAACTACAAAACAATAAAACAATATATCTCATGTGTATCACTGTAAAACTTTTCTATAAAATATTAGCAAATTCAATCCAACAATGCATAAAAGGAATAATATAACATGACAAAGCAGGTTTTATTCTGGGAATGTAAAGCTGGCTTAGTATCTAAAAATCAATCAAAGTAATCTACTGAGTTAACACTTTTAAAGAAGAAAAACCATATGATCATATCAACTAACACACACACGAAAAAAAATTGCCAGAATTCAACGTCTGTTTCTTATAGTGACTCTTAAAAAACTAGAAATAGAAGGGCATTTCCTTAACCTAATAAAGAGTATTTGTAAAAAAGCCATCGCCAAAATCTTTAATGGTGAGAGACTGAATGCTTTTCCCAGGAAGATGAGTAACAAGGAAAGGATACCTTATCTCACCACTCCCATTCAATACTCTACTAAAAGGCCTAGCCAATGTAATAAACAACAAAAAGAAAGAAACAACATGAATTGAAAAGGAAGAAATAAAATTGTCCCTATTTGCAGACATGATTTTCTACATAGAAAAGCCAAGGTGGGCTTCCCTGGTGGCGCAGTTGTTGAGAGTCCACCTGCTGATGCAGGGGACACGGTTCATGCCCCGGTCCGGGAAGATCCCACATGCCGCGGAGCGGCTGGGCCCGTGAGCCATGGCCGCTGAGCCTGCGCGTGTGAAGCCTGTGCTCCACGACGGGAGAGGCCACATCTGTGAGAGGCCCACGTACCGCAAAAAAAAAAAAAAAGCCAAGGAATTTACAAATAACAGCAGCAGCAACAACAACAAAAACAGACCAAATTAAATCAAACTGAATAAAAAACTCCTAGAACTAATAGGTGAATTTTGCAAGGCTGCAGTCTACTAGTTGTAATTTTTTATTCCTTCTCTTCTTCTCCTTATATTGGATATAATTTGCTCTTCTTTTTTGAGATTTGTAAGGTAGAAACTAAGATGATTAATTTTTGATCTTTTTTTTTTTTTTTTTTTTTTTGGCAGTACACGGGCCTCTCACTGCTGGTGGCCTCTCCTGTTGCGGAGCACAGGCTCTGGATGCGCAGGCTCAGCGGCCATAGCTCACGGGCCCAGCCGCTCCATGGCATGTGGGATATTCCTGGACTGGGGCATGAACCAGTGTCCCCTGCATCAGCAGGCGGACTCCCAACCACTGCGCCACCACGGAAGCCCGAGTTTATTTTTGTGTATGGTGTTAGGGAGTATTCTAATTTCATTCTTTTACATGTAGCTGTCCAGTTTTCCTAGCATAACTTACTGAAGAGACTGTCTTTTCTCCATTGTATATCTTGCCTCTTTTGTCATAGATTAGTTGACCGTATTTACGTGGGTTTATGTCTGGGCTTTCTATCCTGTTCCATTGATCTATATTTCTGTTTTTGTGCCAGTACCATATTGTCTTGATTACTGTAGCTTTGTAGTATAGTCTGAAGTCAGGGAGTCTGATTCCTCCAGCTCCCTTTTTTTCCCTCAAGACTGCTTTGGCTATTCGAGGTCACTTGTGTCTCCATACAGATTTTAAGATTTTTTTTTTGTTCTAGTTCTGTAAAAAATGCCATTGGTAATTTGATAGGGCTTGCATTGAATCTGTAGATTGCTTTGGGGAGTGTAGTCATTTTCACAGTTTTGATTCTTCCAATCCAAGAACATGCTGTATCTCTCCATCTGTTTGTATCATCTTTAATTTCTTTCATCAGTGTCTTATAGTTTTCTGCATACAGGTCTTTTGTCTCCTTAGGTAGGCTTATTCCTAGGTATTTTATTCTTTTTGTTGCAATGGTATATGGGAGTGTTTCCTTAATTTCTCTTTCATATTTTTCATCATTAGTGTATAAGAATGCAAGAGATTTCTGTGCATTAATTTTGTATCCTGCAACTTTACCAAATTCATTAATTAGGTCTAGTAGTTTTCTGGAGGCATCTTTAGGATTCTCTGTGTATAGTATCATGTCATCTGCAAACAGTGACAGTTTTACTTCTTCTTTTCCAATTTGTATTCCTTTTATTTCTTTTTCTTCTCTGATTGCCATGGCTAAGACTTCCAAAACTATGTTGAATAAGAGGGGTGAGAGTGGACATCCTTGTCTTGTTCCTGATCTTAGAGAAGATGCTTTCAGTTTTTCATCATTGAGAATGATGTTTGCTGTGGGTTTGTTGTATATGCCCTTTATTATGTTGAAGTAGGTTCCCTCTATGTCCACTTTCTGGAGAGATTTTATCATAAATGGGTGTTGAATTTTGTCAAAAGCTTTTTCTGCATCTATTGAGATGATTATATGGTTTTTATTCTTCAGTTTGTTAATATGGTGTACCACATTGATTGATTTGCGTATATTGAAGAATCCTTGCATCTCTCAGATAAATCTCACTTGATCATGGTGTATGATCCTTTTAATGTGTTGTTGGATTCTGTTTGCTAGAATTTTGTTGAGGATTTTTGCATCTGTATTCATGACTGATATTGGTCTGTAATTTTCTTTTTTTGTAGTGTCTTTGTCTGGTTTTGGTATCAGGGTGATGGTGGCCTCATAGAATGAGTTTGGGAGTTTTCCCTCCTCTGCAATTTTTTGGAAGAGTTTGAGAAGGATGGGTGTTAGCACTTCTCTAAATGATAGACGTCACCTGTGAAGCCATCTGGTCCTGGACTTTTGTTCGTTGGAAGATTTTTAATCACAGTTTCAATTTCATTACTTGTGATTGGTCTGTTCATATTTTCTGTTTCTTCCTGGTTCAGTCTTGGAAGCTTATACCGTTCTAAGAATTTGTCCATTTCTTCCATATTGTCCATTTTATAGGCATAGAGTTGCTTGTAGTAGTCTCTTAGGATGCTTTGTATTCCTGCGGTGTCTGTTGTAACTTCTCTTTTTTCATTTCTAATTTTGTTGATTTGAGTCCTCTCCCTCTTTTTCTTGATGAGCCTGGCTAATGGTTTATCAATTTTGTTTATCTTCTCAGAGAACCAGTTTTCAGTTTTATTGATTTTTGCTATTGTTTTCTTTGTTTCTATTTCATTTATTTCTGCTCTGATCTTTATGATTTATTTCCTTCTGCTAACTTTGGGTTTTCTTTGTTCTTCTTTCTCTAGTTCCTTTAGGTGTAAGGTTAGATTGTTTACTTGAGATTTTTCTTGTTTCTTGAGGTAGGCTTGTATAGGTATAAACTTCCCTCTTAGAACTGCTTTTGCTGCACCCTATAGGTTTTGGATCATCGTGTTTTCATTTTCATTTGTCTCTAGGTATTTTTTGATTTCCTCTTTGATTTCTTCAGTGATCTCTTGGTTATTTAATAACATATTGTTTAGCCTCCATGTGTTTGTGCTTTTTACGTTTTTTTTCCCCTGTAATTGATTTCTAATCTCATAGCATTGTGGTCAGAAAAGATGGTTGATATGATTTCAATTTTCTTAAATTTACTGAGGCTTGATTTGTGACCCAACATGTGATCTATCCTGGAGAATGTTCCATGCGCACTAGAGAAGAACGTGTAATCTGCTGTTTTTTTTTTTGTTTTTTTTTTTTTGCGGTATGCGGGCCTCTCTCACTGTTGTGGCCTCTCCCGCTGCGGAGCACAGGCTCCGGACGCGCAGGCCCAGTGGCCATGGCCCACGGGCCCAGCCGCTCTGTGGCATGCGGGATCCTCCCAGACTGGGGCATGAACCCATGTCCCCTGCATCGGCAGGTGGACCCCCAACCACTGCGCCACCAGTGAAGCCCTAATCTGCTGTTTTTGGATGGAATGTCCTATAAATATCAATTAAATCTATCTGGTTTATTGTGCCATTTAAAGCTTCTGTTTCCTTATTTATTTTCATTTTGGATGATCTGACCATTGGTGTAAGTGCGGTGTTTAAGTCCCCCACTATTATTGTGTTTTTGTTGATTTCCTCTTTTATAGCTGTTAGCATTTGCCTTATGTATTGAGGTGCTCCTACGTTGGGTGCATATATATTTACAATTGTTATATCTTCTTCTTGGATTGATCCCTTGATCATTACATAGTGCCCTTCCTTGTCTCTTGTAACATTCTTTATTTTAAAGTCTATTTTATCTGATATGTGTATTGCTACTCCAGCTTTCTTTTGATTTCCATTTACATGGAATATCTTTTTCCATCCCCTCACTTTCAGTCTGTATGTGTCCCTAGGTCAGAAGTGGGTCTCTTATAGACAGCATATATATGGGTCTTGTTTTTGTATCCATTCAGCAAGCCTGTGTCTTTTGGTTGGAGCATTTAATCCATTCATGTTTAAGGTAATTATCAATATGTATGTTCCTATTCCCATTTTCTTAATTGTTTTGGGTTTGTTTTTGTAAGTCTTTTTCTTCTCTTGTATTTCCCACTTAGAGAAATTCCTGTAGCATTTATTGTAGAGCTGGTTTGGTGGTGCTGACTTCTCTTAGCTTTTGCTTGTCTGCAAAGCTTTTGATTTCTCTGTCGAATCTGAATGAGATCCTTGCCAGGTAGAGTAATCTTGGTTGTAGGTTCTTCCCATTCATCACTTTAAGTATATCATGCCACTCCCTTCTGGCTTGTAGAGTTTCTGCTGAGAATTCAGCTGTTAGCCTTATGGGAGTTCCCTTGTATATTATTTGTCGTTTTTCTCTTGCTGCTTTCAATAATTTTTCTTTGTCTTTAATTTTTGCCCATTTGATTACTGTGTGTCTTGGTGTGTTTCTCCTTGGGTATCCTGTATGGGACTCACTGCATCTCCTGGACTTGGGTGGTTATTTCCTTTCCCATGTTAGGGAAGTTTTTGACTATAATCTTTGCAAATATTTTCTTGGGTCCTTTCTCTGTCTCTTCTCCTTCTAGGACCCCTATAATGCGAATGTTGTTGCATTTAACGTTGTCCCAGAGGTCTCTTAGGCTGTATTCATTTCTTTTCATTCATTTTTCTTTATTCTGTTCCACAGCAGTGAATTCCACCATTCTGTCTTCCAGGTCACTTATCCGTTCTTCTGCCTCAGTTATTCTGCTATTGATTCCTTCTAGTGTAGTTTTCATTTCAGTTATTGTATTGTTCATCTCTGTTTGTTTGTTCTTTAATTCTTCTAGGTCTTTGTTAAACATTTCTTGCATGTTCTCAATCTTTGCCTCCGTTCTTTTTCCAAGGTCCTGGATCATCTTCACTATCATTATTCTGAATTCTTTTTCTGGAAGATTGTGTATCTCCATTTCATTTGGTTGTTTTTCTGGGGTTTTATCTTGTTCCTTCATCTGGTACATAGCCCTCTGCCTTTTCATCTTGTCTGTCTTTCTGTGAATGTGGGTTTTGTTCCACAGGCTGTAGGATTGTAGTTCTTCTTGCTTCTGCTGTCTGCCTTCTGGTGGATGAAGCTATCTAAGAGGCTTGTGGAAGTTTCCTGATGGGAGGGACTGGTGGTGGGTAGAGCTGGCTGTTGCCCTGGTGGGCCGAGCTCAGTAAAACTTTAATCTGCTTGTCTGCTGATGGGTGGAGCTGGGTTCCCTCCCTTTTGGTTGTTTGGCTTGAGGCAACCCAATACTGGAGCCTACCTAGGCTCTTTGGTGGGGCTAATGGCAGCCTCTGGGAGGGCTCACATCAAGGAGTACTTCCCAGAACTTCTGCTGCCAGTGTCCTTTTCCCTTGGTGAGCCACAGTTGCCCCCGCCTCTGCAGGATACCCTCCAACACTAGCAGGTAGGTCTGGTTCAGTCTCCTATGGGGTCACTGTTCCTTCCCTTGGGTCCCGATGCGCACACTATTTTGTGTGTGCCCTCCAAGAGTGGAGTCTCTGTTTCCCCCAGTCCTGCCAAAGTCCTGCAATCAAATCCCTCTAGCCTTCAAAGTCTGATTCTCTAGGAATTCCTCCTCCCGTTGCCAGACCCCCAGGTTGGGAAGCCTGATGTGGGGCTCAGAACCTTCACTCCAGTGTGTGGACTTCTGTGGTATAAGTGTTTTCTAATTTGTGAGTCACCCTCCCAGCAGTTATGGTGATAGTTCCTCTCCTACCATCTCATTGTGGCTTCTCCTTTGTCTTTGGATGTGGGGTATCTTTTTTGGTGAGTTCCGGTGTCTTCCTATTGATGATTATTCAACCAGTGTTCTCAAAAGAGGGAGTGAGAGCATGTCCTTCTACTCCGCCATCTTGAACCAATCTCCGCATTTTATGGTTTTAATTGAGCATTTTATATGATTCCATTTTTCTCTCTTATCATATCCGTTATACTTCTTTTTACTTTTTTTAGTGGTTGTTCTAGAGTTTGCAGTATACTTTTACAAGTAATCCAAGTGCACTTTTAAATAATACTTCATGGGTAGTGTGCATACCTTATAATAAAAAAATAATCCTAATTCCTCCCTTCTGTCTCTTTTATCACTACTGTCATTTATTTAACTTATACATAAGTACACATAAGCATATATATTAAATAAATATATAATAATAAATAATAATAATGTATATCAACATATATAAATATATAAAGTTGAATAAAATTATACATACTTGAATTCTTTGTTGCTATTACCATTTTAAACAAACTGTTTTCTGTTAGATAAATTAAGAATAAGAAAAATGAAAGATTTTACTTGATTTTCACTTGTTCCTTCTATGCTTCACCTCCCTTTTTTATGTAGATCTGATTTTCTGAACTATAACTTTTTCTTCTCTCTAAAGAGGTGCTTTTATATTTCTTGCAAGGCAAGTCTACTGGCAACAAAGCTGCTTATTTTTTGTTTGTCTAAGAAAAACCTTTATTTCTCCTTCACTTTTGAAGGATGATTTCACAGTGTACAGAATTCTAGATTGGCTCCCAAAGTGAAATTGTTAGGAAAAATCTAACAAAATATGTTGTATGCTGTCTGCTGCAAGTACTAATGCTGCTGAAAGAAATCTAAGAAGATGTATATACATGGAGAGACAAACCATATCCATAGACAAGAAGACTCGGCAGAGGAAAGATTTAAATTCTCCCCAAATTTTTCTATAGACTTAACAGAATTCTAATAAAAATCTCAGCAGGATTTGTGTAGTTACAGACAAGCAGATTCTAAAATATATATGGAAAGGCAAAGAAATTAGAATAGCTGAAAGAATTTTGAGAAAGAAGAATAAAGTTACAGAAATCAAACTACCCAATTTAAAAACTTACTATAAAACTACAGTTATCAAGATGGTGTGGTATTGCCAACAGGATGGACACACGGATCAATGAAATGGGACAGATTCCAGAAATAGACTAACACAAATATGACCCTTTGATTATATTTGCACTTGAGGAATTTTATTTATTTAAAAAATAAACTATTTTAGAACAATTTTAGATTTACGAAAAAACTGAGAAGGTAATACAGAGTTCCCATATATCCTGTCTCTACAGTTTCACTTATTATTAACATCTTACATTAGTGTGGTACATTTGTTACAATTAATGAACCAGTATTAATACATTATTATTAACTGGAGCCCATGTTTTTTTTCAGATTTGTTTAGCTTTTACCTAAAGTTCACTTTCTGTTCCAGGATTCCAGGTAAGATACACATTACATTTAGTTTTCATCTGTTCTTAGGCTTCTCTTGACTCTGACAGTCCCTCAGACTTTCCTTATTTTTGTTGACCTTGACAGTTTGGAAGAGTACTTGTCAGGTCTTTTACAGATTGCACCTCAATTGGGATTTTTCTGACATTTTAATCGTAATTAAACTGGGGCTATAGTTTTTTGGGAAGAAGACTGTAGAGGTACATTGCCTTTTTCATCACATCATATCAAGAACACATACCACCAATATGACATCACGGTTGGTGTTGACATTGAGCATCTGGCTGAAATAGTGTTTGTCAGGTTTCTCAAATGAAAAGTTGCTCATTTCTCCTCCTTTTTGAACTTTACTATTTGGAGACAAGTCTCTATGCATAGCCCACACTTAGGGAGTGAGCAGTTACGCTTCCCCATGGAAGGACTATGCAAGTAAATTATTCGGAATTTTTCTGCATAAAATATTTAGTTCTTCTTCCCATTCATTTATTTGTTGAGTCATTTATTTCTATCAGTATGGGCTCATGGATAGTCCATCCTGGGATCCCATGTCATTCTAGTAATTTTTAAAAATTTGCATACATTAAGGTCCATTGTAAAGTGCTATAAAATGGAATAGGTTTTGACAGATGCATAGTGCCCTGTATAAGCAATTATATATCATGCAGAATAGTTTAGCCACCCTGAAAATTCTCCCGTGACTCAACTAGCCAACCCCTCCTCCCTGCTAAATCCCTGGCAACCACTAATCTTTTATTGTTGCTATAGTTTTGCCTTTTCCAGAATGCCACATAATTGTAACTAGTATGTAGCCTTTTCAGATTGACTTCTTTAACTTAAATGTGTGCATTTATGACTCATCCATGTATTTTCATGACTTGATAGCTCATTTCTTTTTGTTTCTAAATAATATTTCAGTGTATGGTTGCCATTTGATTTTTTTAAGCATCTTTATTGGAGTATAATTGCTTTACAATGGTGTGTTACTTTCTGCTGCATACCAAAGTGAATCAGCTATACATATACATATATCCCCATATCTCCTCTCTCGTGTCTCCCTCCCACCCTCCCTATCCCACCCCTCTAGGTGGTCACAAAGCACTAAGCTGATCTCCCTGTGCTATGCGGCTGCTTCCCACTAGCTATCTATTTTACATTTGGTAGTGTATATATGTCCATGCCACCATTTGATTTTTACAAAGATGCATAAGCAATTCAATGGAGAAAGAATAGACATTTCAACAAACAGTGTTTTAACTATTTGAATCTGTATGCAAAACATAAGCCTCAATTTCATTCTTACACCTTATATAAAAATCAACTCAAAGTGAATTACAGGGACTTCCCTGGTGGCGCAGTGGTTAAGAATCCACCTGCCAATGCAGGGGACATGGGTTCGATCTCTGGTCCAGGAAGATCCTACATGCCACAGAGCAACTAAGCTCGTGCACCACAACTACTGAGCCTGCACTCTAGAGCCTGCGAGCCACAACTACTGAGCCCACGTGCCACAACTACTGAAGCCCGTGCACCTGGAGCCTGTGCTCCACAACAAGAGAAGCCCCCTCAATGAGAAGCCCATGCACTGCAACAAAGAGTAGCTCCCGCTCACTGCAACTAGAGAAAGCCCACGCACAGCAACGAAGACCTAACACAGCCAAAAAAAAAAGACACCAAAATGAATTACAAATGTAATTTTAAAATTATTAAACTTTTAGGAGGATATCTTCATGACCTGGGGTTAAGCAAAGTATTCTCAGATGGAACTGCAAAAGTAGGATCCATAAAAGAAGTTGATAAATAGGAAGTCATCAAAATTAAATATCTTTGTTCTGCAAGAGACATTATTTAGAGAATGAAAAGACAAACTGTAGACTGATAGAAAATATTTGCAAAATACATGCCCAACAAAGGACTTTTATCCAAAATATATAAAGAACTCTCAAAACTCAATAGTAAAGAAACCAGCAAACCAATTCCAAAATTAGCAAAGACTTGGACAGACACTTCACCAGAGAGTATGCATGAATGGCACATGAAAAGATGTTCAACACCATTAACCAACAGGGGAGTGAAAATACATCATCTGGCTTCTTAGCCCTTCTCTGAATTCCTTTCCTACATCTCCTGCCTCACTTGCTCCACATCAGCCATTTGCTGTTCCTAGAATATCCCAGGTACAGTCTTGAGCTCCACCTGAAATGCACTTCCTCCAAATATTCAAGTAGCTAGCTAGCTCTCTCACCTTCCTCAAAATTTGCTTAAATGTTACAGCCCTAATGAGGCCTCCTATCTCCACCTTGTTTAAATTGCAATTCCACATTCTTCTACTCTCAACTCTTCTCTGGTTTTGTTTTTCTCCATAGCATTTGTCATCTTCCAACAAATTATATAATGTACTGATTATACTTATTACTTATTGGTTATATTTACCTAGTAATAGCTAAATTTTATGGAGACAAATCTTGGATTTTCTTTACTCATGGATCCCATTGCCTGGCATATAGTAGATAATCAATAAATATCTGTTGCTTCTATTAAAGAAATAAGGTTTTTGCCCATGAGTGGAGAGAATTTTGATATTGTGATGTCTGAATATCAAATACCATTTTATGTGCTTTAAATTGTTATAATTTAGTGGTTAGTTTAGGGGGATACTTTAATATAAATACTATCGCATTTTTCTGTATCTGTGTTAGAATAACATGATGATTTCATACAGAATCCCTAGTTCTGAGACTTATGACTAATTATTCTGCTTTCTAAATATTGCTTTATCTTTTTATATTTTTGTCTTTCCTCCTCTTCTTTCTTGTTATTTTTTTCTGGGAATTTATAATTGAGCTGTATTAGTGATATTCTTGTATTCTTTTTCCACAGTGTAAAATAATACCTTTTGAAAAACTCAGAAGTTTAAGGTAGTGTTAATAAACACATTTATGAAATAGTTTTTAATTTTCAAAGGAAGGAATGATGTCATAATAGAGCAAGGCTTTGCCTTTTTAGTTCACTTAACATATGGAATTGGTACCAAGAATCCAAGAGGACTTAACAGAATTAAGCAAGTAGATATTCATTTTCACTAAATAAATTAGGTAAACTCACAGAAGCAGAAGATTAGGTCAGTTCCATTTTTACCTTGCTGCTTATGTCCACAGCTGAGTTTTTTGGATAAAACTTCAATGAGAAGAAAAGAGTAGATAAAAGTCTTTAGTTCTGCAAATGTTACTCACAACAAATGTTATGGGCAACTCAGCTCTTAGTTCAGTTCTTAGCTCAAGCTCATGTTTGAAAATATTGATGTTGCTATTTCTCCAATATAAAATGCATCAAATGGCATAGGCTTGAAAAACTTATACAGGCAGTGTTTATAGTGAGAGCCATTTAGGTTTAAATGGTTATTTGTTCTTTGACAAGTCTGTTCAAAAAGGAGTGTAATGAGCATGAGCTTCAGAATCAGAAAATGCTGGGATTCAAGAGGTGAGAAAAGCAAAGTCCCTGGCTTCTTGGTGAATATATCCTAGTGGAGGGAGATGGGCATTCAATAAAATAATCACAGTGACATGTAATTACAAACTATAAAAGCTTCAGAAGTAGGGTAGGGGTAACTATAGAAAGGAAGGCAGGTGATGGAGCTGTCTGGGAGTGCAGGGCAGGTATCTCTGAGGAAGTGGTGTTAGAATTGGAATATGAAGGGTGATGGTTTAGTAGGTGAAGTGTGATGAGGTTGGGAAGGATTTCCAGTCTGAGACAACAGTATTAAAATATCCCTAGGGCAGAAAGGATCATAGCATGTTGGCAGAACATAAAAAAGGCTGATAGGACTAAGATATGGGGAACAAGGAGGGTGATGTTGTTAGATAAGAGCTAGGCAAAGGCTAGATCATGCATCACCTTCAGGGTGCTAATAGGAATCATGATTTATCACTAATAAATAATCTCTAGCAGCTCTGGGAAGCCATAGAAAGGTTTTAATCAAAACTCAAATGTTCAGAATTTGGTTTCAAAAATGTCACTTAAGGGACTTCCCTGATGCTACAGTGGTTAATGTTGTTTCCAATACAGGGGGCATGCGTTCGATCCCTGGTTAGGGAACTAAGATCCCATATGCCATGTAGCGTGGCCAAAAAAACCCAAAATCTCTTCACATAGCTAAATGTGGGAAAATCAACTGGGGTAAGGAGAGCTAGAGTGGAAACATGCTAGTTAGGAGGCTACTTAGTATTAATAATGATCAGGCAAGTGACAGTTTGGACTAAGGTGGTTTGGACCAGATCAGTTAGGTGGCTATTGTAATCATCTAGGCAGCAGATGGTGGTGGTTTGGACTTAGAGCAGTGGTAGAGGAGATGGAGAGAGATGAATGCATTCTCCATAGCTGTCTCATTTCTTCAATGTCACATGGACCACTATAGGCCATCCGTGTTATTGATGCAAATGAATTAACTGCCCAGTGCCAGTTGATATAAAACTTGCAGGCATAACTATAGTTTAATGGATCCCATTTTGGAGTGTTTTGTTTTTTTTTTTAAAGACAGATTTCCATCAGGATATTCCTTCAGTTTTAAGAAAGATGGCATGATGACTGCAGATAATCTGTCAAAGCTCCAAGAAAACACTAGATGAGGAGGGCCCTTGACTCAGGAGCTGCTATGATGGCTGGCAGCTAACACAGCAGCAGGAGGTAGGGAGGTGACAGACACGCAAGGCAGATGTTCTACTGAGCTCCTCCATCTGGATGGGGCCTTTTGGTTGTACTGCTCTTTCCCAGCCATGCGCGAAGCAAGTGCCAATGATGCATCTTCATTAGGATGAACAGGACCTTGGATAGTGGAAAAGCAATTGCGACTCACTGAAAGGGTCAATGAGAACTGAAATACTCTACTGATAGCACTGTGGGAAAGCGATGGGGCCATAATCTGTTCAGCAAGTGTTTTTCTGCAAAGAGGACTTGTTGACAGTATTAAGGAAGGCTATCTAATCCTAACTTGCATCAACAACACAGGGATGAAATATTTTAAAAATAACCACCTTTTGAACACTTGCTCTGTGCCAGGTTCTCCGTGATCTGCCTCTACTCCCTTCCCCTTATTTTTCAGACCTCACTTCCGCCTACTCTGCCCATTGGCCACTGAACATCAGCCACAGTGACCTCCTCATTGTCCCTTGAAGACCCCAAGCATGTTGCCATACCATGGAACTTGCGCTTGCTCTTTTCTCTTGTCTAGAAGTCTCTTCATCCACATATGTGCATAACTTGCTCTGTCACTTTAATAGATCTTCACTCAAATTCATTGCCAGAGAGAGGCCTTGCTTGACCACCTTTATCCCCAATAGCACTTTTTGTTACTCTCTAGCCTTTCACATTGCTTTTGTTTCTCTACATAGTTCTTGGCACTGCTTAACTATAAAGTACACAAGTTTGTTTATCTCTTTGGTTAGAATGCAAGCTCCATTATGTGGAGATTTTGACAGTCCTTTCCACCGTGCTAACCGAAGTGTCTAAACAGCATCTGCACAGAGTAGGTACTTAAGAAGTACTGGAAGAAATGACCAAACGGATCTCACTTAATATTCACAACACAGTCTGGGAAGTAGGTATTACTGTTACCCAATTTGACAGAGGAGGAAACAAGATTAAGCATTTTATACAAAATCAAACAGATATTGATTTCAGAGCCTGATCTTTTTACTCAAGCTATTCTGTCCCATTTTAATCTTTGATTTTCTCTGAATCATATAAGCGGAAGAGAAAGATCAGAAAATACTATTTACCTTTGTTATCAAAGCTGTCCTTTTGCCAGGCCAGAGGGTATAATACAAAGAGAGAGTGAGGGTGTGGTTGTTGTCTAGGTATTAGAGAATCCACATAGGAAAATTGTTATGGAGTGAATGTTTGCATCCCTGATATCAAAATTCATATGTTGAAATCCTAAACCCAATATGACAGTATTAGGAGGTAGGGCCTTTGGGAGGTAATCAGGTTTAGATGAGGTCATGAGGGTGGAGGCTTCATATAAGATTACGTGCTCTTATGAGAACAGACAGTGATCTCTCGAACTCTCTTTCTCACTCAGCTGTCCCTTCCCTCCCCTCTCCTTCTCC
Organism: Stenella coeruleoalba; assembly: GCF_951394435.1. NCBI lineage: Eukaryota > Metazoa > Chordata > Mammalia > Artiodactyla > Delphinidae > Stenella > Stenella coeruleoalba. The sequence goes on from NC_137148.1 coordinate 139,624,222, forward strand.
TCCCTTTTCCTTCTCTTTCTTCCTCTCTCTCTCTCTCTTTCTCTCTTCCATGTGAGAACACTGCAAGGAGGCAGAAGTCTACAAGAGGGCCTTCACCAGAAACTGAATCTCCTAGCACCTTGATCTTTGACTCTCCATCCTCCAGAGTTGTGAGAAATAAATGTTTGCTGTTGAAGCCCCCCAGTCTCTGGTATTCTGTTGTAGTAGCCCAACCTGCCTAAGACAATAATATTCCCTGCACGTTTCTGCTCAAGGTTGCCTCTAGCTTGAGGGGTATAAGAAAGAATTGAGAGGTATACATCTCACAGAAGAGGATTCGCGTGATACTTCTTCTGAGGAGCAGACAATGACGTTTCTGGACAAAGGACAAATGAGAGAAACTGAAGACAAATATTCAGGAGATCCTCAGTCTCTAGACACAGGTCTCCAGGAAGGAAAACTGTAACCTCTCAGTCTCCTGAAGATGAAGCTCTGAAATCCCATTTCCTTCTTTAGCATTCTGTGTGGTCAGAGGCAGAGAGTGACAGCACTGATGAGGATTTAATGATGTGAGGCTCTATTTGCGTAAATAACTGTGGGAAATCCCAAAGCTTACAGGTGGTAATGAGCATAGACTCCAGCTCCCTGAAGCCCCGTGTGCAGTACAATCTGTTCACTCATATCCTGGTCTACCTCATGTGGAATGCTTTTGGTGTGTGGCTATTATGTTACATTACTTTTCCTATTTCTCAATTCTGGGTTAGCTTGTATGGAAAACCAGAAGCCTTCCCCACAAAAGCATCTAAGCTGCTGACTTTGTGAACTTCTATTATGAGTTTGTCCTCGAGTGGTTATTTTTCGTGTCACCGGTTGCAGAAATATGTATTCTTTGTTAGCAAGCACCTTACCAAATTATGTGCGTTTCAAATAATTTTGCCAGCATAAAAATCAGAACTATAAATGTGGTAAGCAATATGCCCAAAGTGAAATCAAGACTTAGTAATATAACTGGGATAAACTTCAAAGCTGGAAGAATGGGGTTAAAAATTTTTATATTTTAGTTAGCTAAAGGTTAGGCATCCTTTGTTTTTCCAGCTCTGAAAATCTTTAATGTTTGAGTTCACTCACTCTCCTGTCTTTAAAAATAATAAATTAAGCATAATAAGAACCACTTTTAATTAAAAATCTTACAGTGCATAATGTAAATCATCCCAATTTATCAATTTCATTGATTATAGTAAATAGATTGGCCTAAATATTGGTTGATTATAAGCCATATCTATTTTTTAATTTTAAGTTTTTTGGCCATGCCATGGGGCTTGCGGGATCTTAGTTCCCTGACCAGGGATGGTACCCGCACCCTCAGCAGTGAAAGTGCAGAGTCCTAACCACTGGACCGCTAGGGTATTCCCTAAGCCATAGCTAGAATTTTTTAAATTTGACTTTATAAATACTCATAAGTTTCAATCAAATGGGAAACTCTAGCTAGTTGAAAGTTAGGGTAGTTCGAATTTCAAACCTCCACTGTATTTTTATCTTTTCCCTATGAAAGACTGATAGTTATGTTTCCTTCTTTTCTTTTTAAATATCAATTTAATATCTCCACAATCTTAAAATTCCTTTATTTTAGTGCTATTTCCAAACTTCTAGTACTGTACTAGAACCTCAGTTTTATTTGTAGCTGTTTCATTGGCTTACTTGATTTAAGCCACTTCAAAATAATAATTGCAATTGGGGGTTCCCCCCTTTTCTGAATGTGATAAAGAAAATAAAAATGACTGATTTAGAACAAAAATAAATGAAATATCCCAAGAAAACAAAATGCACAATTTACACATTTTATCATCATGGTCTTAATGTGTTACCATATTAGTTTAATTTAACAAATCTTTATGTAGAGCTCATCATGTGCCAGGCACTATTCTAAGAGCTGGATAGATAATAAATCCCTTTATTAATCTGTGTAACACCCCTACGAGGTTGTTACCATTATCCCCATTTTACACGTTAGGAAATGAGACATAGAGAGGTTATATAACTTTCCCAAGGTCACACTCCTAATAAAAGAAAGAGCTGTGATTTGGAATGTCTAGAATATGTACTTTTAACTATTATACTATGTTGTTGGTCTTGATTGCTTAAAAGACAGAAGTGTTTAAAATGTCAACATCTAGGACTTCCCTGGTGGCACAGTGGTTGAGAGTCCGCCTGCTGATGCAGGGGACACGGGTTCGTGCCCCGGTCTGGGAAGATCCCACATGCCGCGGAGTGGCTAGGCCCGTGAGCCATGGCCGCTGAGCCTGTGCGTCCGGAGCCTGTGCGTCCGGAGCCTGTGCTCCGCAACAGGAGAGGCCACAGCAGTGAGAGGCCCGAGTACCGCCAAAAAAAAAAAAAAGTCAACATCTAGAACCCTATTAATAGTGTTTGGGGCTATTAATATCTGGAAGTAGATGAATTTTATGACCATTTCTCTTACCTCAGGAATATACGATGAATATTTTACAAGTATGCACATTTATGTGCATTTTACAATAAAATTTTACATTTTATTTACATGTTATTTTACAATAACATTTTACAATAAAAATACAGTTATAACTACATTATGGTTCTAACATTTCCTTATAATTTGTCCTCTCCAAGGATTCAGACATTTCTAGATAATCCCAGAAGAGGCTAATGGAAATGTCCCAGTCTTGGTCAATTTGTGACTCTTACTCCTTTTACCCTGCTTCATCTTTGACTGCTGATTATCTATGTGTTCCATGCTTTTCCACATCCTATGTGGATCCATGATATACTCATGCTTAGCTTATATTGTGGTTGATTTATTACAGCCAAGAAATCAGATAGCTTTCAGTTACAAAAATTTCTCTCTGTGAAATAGAATCAGAAAAACTAAAATTTTCATTATGACTTAAATGTGAATAAACATGTAGCTTTCTTTGTTTTCTAAAACTAATTTCATATTGCTATCATGTTTTTCTTTTACTTATTCCCTCTCATGGAAAGAAAAAAGCCATAAACTTTGGGTTTACAAAATACAGTCAATTCAGAGATAACACTAACCTCTCAGGACTGTTTTGTCCTGAGCTGATTCCCATTGTATGTGAATTGCTGGTGCGGCCTAGGCATGCTGGCATCTGCTGTGGATCACCACAAACCCTTTTTGTCTCTGGTTATGAGGTCTCTGCTCTCTGAGATTTCCTTGTCCTGAGCACTGGTCTTCTCTTGTCCCCTTCCCCTCAGGAGCATCTGTAATAGAAAGTTTCAGTAGGATCTTTCAAAGGTAAAATGTTACAGATGCTCCTTAACTAAGTAAGGTGCCAGATTAAAAGGCAGCCTATTTAAAGAAGGATCTTTCAGTCAAATCAAAGTGGTAGCAAGGGGTCAAAATGTTGAGAAGAGAGGATTTGAGGAGGAGACCTTCTTTAGAGAATGTTATGCTAAACCCTGAATTAGAGTTCTCCAGAGAAACAGAACCAATAGAATGTGTATATTTATAGGAAGAGATTTATTTTAGGGAATTGGCTTATGCAATTGTGGAGCTTGGTGGGTCCAAAATCTAATAAAGAGGCCAACAGGCTGGAGATTCAGGAAGGAGTTGTGGTGTAAGTCCACAGGCGGTCCGCTAGAAAACCAGGAAGAGTCGATGTTACAGACCAAGTCTGAAGGCCATCTGCTGAAGAATTCCCTTTGGTTCTGGGCAGACCAGTCTTTTGTTCTCTTCAGGCCTTCGACTGATGGGATGAGACCCACCCACATTATGGAGAGCAATCTGCTTTACTCAAAGGTCACTGATTTAAATGTTAGTCTCATGCAAAACACCCTCACAGAATTACTCAGAATAATGTTTGACTAAATACCTGGGCACAGGCCAGCCAAGTTTATACATGAAATTAACCATCACAAGTTCTCCTCTTGTCAATTTGGTACCTGTATGCATCACCTTAGACCATTCTTAATCTCCAAAGACAATGACAAGGTCATATATCCGCCTAACATGATACAACCATTCTGTGTACAACCAGAACCGCAGTAATCCTTCCCCTAGGAGAAGATGTAAATTCCTTGAATGATGTTTACTCTTCTCCTTGATTTTATGGAACTTAAATACTATGCTGTAAAGTTAACAAAACTTAAATACTATGATATAAAGTCAATACATGTATGTTACATGATAAGGAAATAAGGGGAGAAAACAAAGATTTTTGGGTTTTTTTATGAACATACACAAACATTCATAACAAAATAAGGAAGAAGTACTCATGACATCATTACAACTACAGCCCTCATTTCTATAACTAGTCATGTGCTCACAGCTGATATTTATAACTACTTTCTTCTATCACCCATTCCTTATGCCACTTGTACTCAGCTAGTCGTTGTTCTTTACCTGATAGGCTGCCCCAAATCTTCATTCCTGAAGGGTCTGGGCCATGGTAGGATTGGGTTGTTGTAGTTTTCCATTGACCTTAATCACAGGGCATAGTAATATTAAGAGATGCCCCAATATTCCAGACATATTCCTCCTTGCCTTCATTGTGGAGAAGCAGTCCAATTTCTTGCTAGTTCTTCAACCAGGTGAGGTAGGGATTGTCTGCTCCTTACCTTAGGCCTAGTTAAGAACTGGGGGCTTCATTGGGACTGCTAGGAGAGCCTACAGCTGCCACAGCTGTGGACTGTGGGGCCTCACTCATGTCAGAGGGAGCCAGAGGAACCTGAGTAAAGGTGGAGAGAGCCTCTGGAAGACTGTATTTAGGAGATAACTACATGTCTGCTTACGGCCAAGCAGATAATGCACATTTTCCATGGTCCAAATGTGGGCCACATGAAAAGCAGACCTGGCCCTGAACTGCTTTAGGTTTTTCCCAAGAGGGGGACAAAGAGCTTCCACTGGTGAGAGTCTCTGTGCGGAGGGGCCGCTGGAGAACCATGCTGAAGGAGAAATACCACCCATGTCATTGGAGCTGTTCCCTGATAGGCCCAGAGGGGAAGCAGGATCTGAAACATCCACAAAGAATCTGGTTTAAGTATTTGCCAAGCCCAGAGGGCATGATGCTGTTCTATCATTTTCAAGCCAGGTGGAATGCGGCGCCACGTTGAACACTCAGCCCTCTCTGAGATGCTCATGGCTACCTCAGCCACAGCCAGGAAAATGGGGCACCCACTCGAATGTTCTCAAATTCCTACAAAATTATGGTTGGCATTTCTGGGCCTTTTTCTCCCCTGAAGGTGGTAACTTGCTGGGATGCTCCCATCCTTCTCTTTCTTTCTTTTATTTCTTCCTTTAATGCCAGCACTGGAAAGGTTTTCCACTTCATCCCCTTTCTGGCAGGAATTTTTGCCTTATGTTATGGCTTGTTCTTTTTTTATTCCCTATTGGTGACGTAATCTTAATGCCAGAAAGGTTTGTAGGAAGCTAAATGTATTTTAGCCAAACCAAAGACCAAAAGATATTTTGGGAGGTAATCTTATGGCTGTTTCTTCAGAAAAACTTCTCTCCTTTGCTCTGCTGATATCGGCGGAATTTTAAGGGTTTGCCTTGCTTGTGGGTGTTTAAGAACCCTCAGTGCAGTAAGAACCCTGACTCACGGTTATCTCCTGCTTTCCACAACCAATTTCTCCCCCTTTATTTAGCTACAGATCCCTTTTATTCTTCTTTTTCCTTCTTTTTTTTAACTTAATAATCATAAGTTTACTTTTCTAGCCTGAATTAGAGAAGAATTATAATAACTTTATTTCAGTGTTTTACTCTCTTTCTTATAAGTTGTTTGTACAAGCTAGGGTCAGTCATTGGATTCAAAGGAATGGATCAGTTGGGCAATAATTGTATTAAACTCCATTTAAAGTTACACACAGAAAACAAAACCCTGGCTTTTATTTAGACAAAAAAGATAAATGAATATTCAATCAGAGTAATTTCTACTAACTTCAGGATCTTGTCTCAGTAGATCAGGGAGTGATTTTCCATTTTCTAGTCCTGGGGTAGAGGCATATTTTCAGTAAAGATTTTAATTGTGTAATTTGACTTCTTAAAAATAGGATGCTAGATGTAATATCTGTATATGCATTTTCATTAAACATTCTTTTCAATGAGCTATATTTAAAGATTCTTGTTTGGGTTAAGTCAGATTTGTCAGCTCTTCAATCAGTTTGTAGTACATTGTAAAAGAATATACTCAAAACAGAGTTAAGCTGTCAAGCTGTGACAACTTTGAATGAGGAAGATTTTCAAAAATTATGAGTGAGATATTTTAAATGTCTCCTTGACATCTATAGCACTATTCAAAATACTTCATCAGAGGCATGTGCTTTAAAAATGCACTTGAAAATTAATGTGAGGAGCGCAATTTGTCAGTCTTTGTCTTAGCAGACACACCACTGACAGTCACAGAGCATTCGCAATAAGACAGCACTGAATCTCTCTACCTAGATGCTGCCAGGATGCAGGAAAGATGGAGTGACCTGTTCAAGGGGCAGTTAGATGGGCCTCAAGCAAAGCAGAAACATAAGAGGCTTGATTCCAAGTCCTGTTGATACCTGTTTGAGCCGGTGGTGTCCTTTGCCAGGAGGACCGTGTGATTTAGTGATTCCTGGAAGGAGTCAACTCATCCTTAGCTGTGAGTCAGGGACATGAACTATCTGTCCTGACCTCATCTCATAATAGGGAAGGCCATGGCAAAGAGGCAAAGCCTTGGCTATTTATTTTAAACAAAAAACCCTCCAGGGACACCACTTAATTGGTGAAGGGGCTTTAGGAATGACTCACATTGAGCCATGGACTTTTTTTTTTTAAATAAATTTATTTATTTTATTTATTTATTAGTTTTGGCCGCGCTGGGTCTTAGTTGCTGCGCACAGGCTTGCCACTCTTCGTTACGGTGTGCGGGCTTCTCATTGCGGTGGCTTCTCTTGTTGCGGAGCACAGGCTCTAGAGCGCAGGCTCAGTAGTTGTGGCGCACGGACTTAGTTGCTCCACGGCATGTGGGATATTCCTGGTCCAGGGCTCGAACTCGTGTCCCCTGCATTGGCAGGTGGATTCTTAACCACTGCGCCACCAGGGAGGCCCCACGATGGACTTTCATGTTTCTTTTCACCCCTTCCCAGTGCCTGTCAAATGCATATGTTATGTGCTTGTCTGTTGCCAAAGCTTAAGAAATCAAGGTGTGCGAGGGGACACAATGCAGGCTATTGAAGAGAAAAATTTAAAATTGACTAAATGGTGGTCCTGTCCATCTGTATAGTGTCTCTGATCTTTTAAGGTACCCCAAAGGGACATTCACAGCAAAGATTCATGACAGGGTCACAGAACCCAAAGTCAGGAAGGCTGGAACCCTAGTTCCAAGAGCCCAAAGAAACTCAGGTAGCTGCTGTCCCTTGCACCACAGCGGTATCTCTTTTGTGCATCTTTCTGCAGAGAGAAGGAGCTGTTTCACGAAGGCAGAAGTGGCCAACATTGTTCCATGCTGTTGAGGCACTGTGGTAGCACAGTGGGGGCTGGGAAAGTGGCCATTGGCTTGGGACAAAGGTGACTTCGTGACAAAGGTGACTTTAAGGACAGCTGTTTCAGTGGAGTGGGGAGGCAACAAGCCATACAGGAGTGGGTTGAGAAGTACATGAGAGGCAAGAATATGGCGATAAGATAGCCTTTGATACTTTACATAGGCTTATCATTCCATTGCTAACCAATTAGGAAAAGGGGCTTTAGAAAGGTTCAGTACTTTCCCTGGGATTATACATCTAATGAGTGGCAGATGCAGGATTCCAAAATACATCTACCCCGTGAGGCTGAGCTCTTAACTGTGGTTAATTTTTCCACCACTTTCATCAAGGCGGTGGGTCTGTGGTCACCTAACGGAACAGAGAGCCTTCTTGGTCCCAGGGCATGCTGAGGACATGTGTGGCCATGGACACTGCACAGAAGAGATGGCTTCCATGTTTTGCTTAGCCTCACAGAAATATCACACAGCACAGGGAAGGAGTTTTTCTTCCTAATCCTGTTATTTAGCTGGATTTACCATAGACATAATGTCTCATTTGCCCTAGCCCTCCAATATCACTTGAAGTAAATATAGCATTTTGGTGGCCTATTGTCCCTTATCAGTGTACCTGTAATGATACGGCATTTTATTATTATACTTCTACATTCTATCTGTAGCTTTTAGAATAAAAGAATAATAGAGACAATTAGTTCTGCTAAATGCATCTTGGAGCCATGTGTTAGCTTATCTATGGATTTTCTCCTTAGATGTTTAAATATTCCCCCTGCAATTTAAGTTTCATCAAACAAAGGAGATCTGATTTTAGATAATTCTCTTGGTGAGAAAGCAATTGCTGCTGCAATCTGCCATTCACCCAGAACCACTGATCCCAGAATAAACATTCATTTATCAAAGAATTCAAAATAAAACACAACATATGCTGTTGTTTATAACAAATTGATGGGTAGAATTCTGCATTCTTCCTAGGTTCTCCTATTGAAGCATTGTTTCATTTACTTTGGTGAAAATTCTTGTAAAATATTAGTTTCATCTCCTTTTACCCTAATTCTTACTTCAAACTACATTTATAGAGTCAGTCCATTATCTTAACCTCTGTGTACAGTGATAGTTATTTAAAATTGTCTTTTAAAAGCACTTGAAATTGTCTTTTGAAAACATTTTAAAATTAAAATGACATTTTGAAAGTCTCTTTCATAAGCCACTCCATCGTTTGGAGCCATTCATTTTGCAATGTGCTGGTAAAGTGCTTGGGAGGAATTCAGGCATCTGGATTGTGACTCTAGCCTTGTGTGGTGACCTTCTTGCAGCAGCCATATAATCATCTCCTGAAAGCCAGAGTCCAGGTGTAAAGAGGTTGTGGCCATGAAGAAATGCTTTTCATTAGAGTTGTTATTGGGTTTTGCAATCCGCACGTAGCAGGCAAAATGACCATGAGTTGATAATTAAGTGGTCTCTTTATTATTTCAGAGAGGAAAAATCTTCACAATTCTGATAATTGCAAAGCCTCTGAATTGGAGATAAAAAAAAATACAACATAAAACACTTGTGTAAGCACAGATTCCCTCCTTTCATTTTTTAAATGTAGATGATATTTTTTTTCTTGAATAATGAGTGTCTTGTAGGACAAGAGGCTCTTGACTGAAGGTTGGTATTAAAATACTTGCTATCTAACAGCAGTATAGCAGATTGTACAAAGGAGACCACTGTTTAATCACTGAAGTTCAAAACCAAGGTTTCTCTCTACGAAGGGTGTTTGGAGCCTCTAAAAAATGCAACAGATGGGTACCTCAAATTTAAATTCTTTTGATAATGATTAAGGATTTGCTACTTAAAAATGATTAAGGATTTGCTACTTTCACTGATAGTCTTTGAAGATGACAGGAGATCTATCAGGAAATTATAAATTTTTTGTGGGATGCATTTTAAAGTAGATGGTTTTTGCTTCTCTGCACCATATGATCTGACTTTTCTGCATTTTAATAAAAGTTTTCACCTGAGCTCACATAAAACTCAGAAAGAAGATATAATTATAAATAAGAGTATGTACGTTATTTCTTGTACTTTTACTAAATTGAAAAACTTAAAGGGACTTCCCCAGTGGTCCAGTGGTAAAGAATCAGCCTTCCAATACAGGGGACGTAGGTTCGATCCCTGGTTGGGGACCTAAGATGCCACATGCTGCAGGGCAACTAAGCCCGCGTGCCACAACTACTGAGCCCGCACACCTCAACTAGAGAGAGAAAACCTGCATGCCGCAACCAAGAGCCCATGCACTGCAACGAAAAAGATCCCGCATGCCTCAACGAAGATCCCACATGCCGCAACTAAGACCCAATGGAGCCAAAAACAAAAACACTTAAAAATATTTTTTAAATTTCTGGTGTAAAAAAAAAAGTCTCATCTGAACTGTTAGATTATTTATCTTCCCTCTCTTAATTGTCGTATAGAATATCACCACCCCAGGCAAACAAAACTCACCAGTGACCTACAGGACACAATGATGCTGTTCAAATATTTGTCTGCTAGTTTTCTCATCTGGAATCTGGACAGGATTATGTACAATTCCATAAACATCAACTATGAATATATTTTTGTTAATTCCTAATAATTTCTTAGATCATTTTCCCCATGTCATTAAGAAGTTGTTTTGAAAATTTTCCACTGTAGTAGGTCCTTCAAGCATTTCCAGGCAATTTCCACTCATGGTTTCATGCCCAGAGGCAATCTGTCCCAAACATAATCACCTTTGATTATGCTCAGTGTACAGGCTAATGTGATGTTTATTATGTCTCCTTATAAAATTGACCATTTTGGTAGTATGCCAATGCTTTGCTAATTCAATAGCCGCACATCTAAGAAATTAATTCTATATCTTTATAGAATCTCATAAAACACATTGGATAATATACTTGCTTAGTATCTGGAGAAACCCTTTTTATTTTATAAACTATCAACAATTATTGATTGGACTACAGAAGGCTGAGGAATTCTGGAGAGGCAAATTTGTACTAAGTATATATGAAACATCATATAGAATCATAGAAGATTTGTTAAGCTCCAGAAGGGACTTTTTCTACCATCAGTATATTTTGTGGTTTGGATGGCATACTGAATATGGATGAAAAAAATCAATATTAAATGTATTTTATTTAAATTAAAAAATATGCATCATATTCAAATGCAACAGCTCAATGGTTGCACTAGAACAATCTAAAAGTTGTTAATTCCACAGCATGAGGCCCTATATATGCAAAATGAGATGAAATCTACTATGTGCCAGAGCTCCAGATTGCTGGCTGCTTTTGCCTTCTGATATATGCAAAAGCTCAGTAAAATATGCTATGTGAGAAAAGAAATCAGTGGGTTTATATTATTATTATTATTATTTTTTTTTTTTTTGCGGTATGCGGGCCTCTCACTGTTGTGGCCTCTCCCGTTGCGGAGCACAGGCTCTGGACGCGCAGGCTCAGTGGCCATGGCCAAGATCCCAGCCGCTCCGCGGCATGTGGGATCTTCCCGGACCGGGGCACGAACCCGTGTCCCCTGCATCGGCGGGCGGACTCTCAACCACTGCGCCACCAGGGAAGCCCTATATTATTATTTCTAGTAGATAAGCTACATTTCTTTGTTGATGAAAAACTTTAGTGGTCCATTGTTTGCTTTTCTCTTATTTTTATTTTGCATTAGAAATTCCCCTTAGACATTAGTGTAATTTTTTAGAAGACTTTTTTTTAGATCATTACTTGTAAAGCACTAGTCATAAATCTACATATATCAGGCTTCTTAAAGCTGTATTTGCATAACTGATTTAAAAGTAACATTTGTTATAAGCTTAAGTCTTGATGCTATTATCCCATGGCAATTACTTCAAACCTCTGTGAAATGTCAAGGATGATCTGTTTATAGTGTGACCCTTATTCTTTCCCTTGCCAAAGCAGAAGGCATTGGATAAGCACTTAGATTCTAGGAAGCTGGGGAGCAGGCACGTAATATCCCTGAGGATTAGTTATCCCTCTCCACCCTCCCTATGGAATAAAAGTCATCCCCATTTGTTGGGTACCTCCACTCTTTTCTCCCTTTGGCACTTCCTTTTGGCTGCTATTAGGGTTAAATCCTAAAATGCACATTTGATCATGGGCCTTCATTGCTTTCAAGTTTATATATTTAGAGAGGGCTTCCTTGACCACCCTGCCACTCTCATAATATAGTTCTCAAGTGGTATACTTTGCTTCGTAGCGTTTTTTCCCTACCTGACTTTAGATTCATTTGTTTATTATTGTTACACAGCACAATTAAAATGTCCAAGGGACTTGTCTGGTGTCCTGAAGATTGTACCTGGCATATAGTAGATACTCAATAGACATTTTTTTGTACAAGTGAATGCATTTTCTTTAAAGGCAAATTATATCTTAACATTCCCTCCTACAGTCTTGTGGTTCCACTGTTTGACCATAGCAGTATGTGTTATTCCTCATTTATTATCCCAAAGAAAAGTATTTTCCTGATTGGAGATGACCTGTGATCTCTTTATTCTACGTTGAAGATAGCCTGGTTAAAGATGTATTCATGAGAAATAATCAATACAAATTACACTATTTATGTTAAGCTTTTTGTTCTATGAAATGATTTCTTTAGAAATGTTGCTTCCTCTAATCTTTCCAACCTGCCATAATATTATCTGTGAAATTGCTACAAGATTTGCTTGGGTCTTGGATGTGTAGGGGCTGCAGCATGAAAATTACACTGGGGTATTCTAGAAAAGTACATCAGGATTAATTTGTTGTTGTTTTTGTTCTGATCTATAAGCGGTTTAAATTCATACTGGCCTCTGCTGTGTGTGGGAGAGATCCTTAGATAATTTGTTCTTTTAATGATAGAGGTTCTCATAATTCCTTACATGAATACCCTGACAGGAAAGGCAAAATTGCCTTTTTGCCACTTAGAAACAAAGGACAAAGCAGCTGACACGTCATCTGGAATTTTATATCATACAAACATACTCCCTGTGTCAGCCAGCCTATATGATTCTACCAGTTTCCTTCCAGTTTCTCTAGAAATAATGGGTTAGTTCACCTAAGACAGTCTTGAGATTATTGATACAATCACAAATTGAAATGGGACCGTGAGCTCTTTGCTCCCAGAAAAGCATGCCTGGCTCTCTCTGTATTTGAAGTGATTAACGATGCTGCAGCATTATGGGAAAATGGTATGTCTATAATTATATGAAACGACAGGAGGGAGAAACCCTTTCTGTTAGTGGTCTTTGAAGGCACCCAAGTTATCTGAGTCTGAGCCATTAGAGGGGAAAAGCAGGAAGAAACAGAGTAAGACAAATATGAAAAAAAGAAGAGAAAGTCAGAATATGGAGTAGTGATATTGGTCCCAGGGGAAACCGTGTGTGTGAGACAAAAAGATTGATTGGGGCCATGAAAAGCTAACGGACAGGAGGAGAATTGGTTCAGCAGTTAAACAAGGGACTATAAAACTCATAGAACACTTACCTGTTCTCTAATACTCTCCCTATTGTTCTTATCACTTCACCCCTTCTTTTTTATCTGTAATATGGAGACAATATTTCTCATTTTCTTTGTGGGGCACAGTGACACAGACAGAGTTTAGTAAACATAGAAAATACTATGTGACTTATAAACAGCGATATAGAATAGGCAGTCCTCATTGCTATCCACCCCTAACCCCGCCCCTGTTTTGGTGATCTTTAAAATGTAAGTCTCCTTAAAATTAGGAGAGTTTAGGATTTATGTGAGTTTCAGAATCACCTCTAAGGTATCAGGGGTATGTGGGCCTCTGTTTTCCTCTCTGGTCCTGGTCACCATTCTGAGGAGACGGGCTGAGACCTCCTGCAGCCCTGGGAGCAACATTGTGTTGACAGGCATGCAGCCTGGCCAGAGGCTGTGAATACAAACTGATTCCTGTCCTGACCACTTGGTGCCACTCTAGCTTTAGGAACTGCTCCGCTGCAGCCAAATCCTGGGAAAAAACGGCTTCCTCCTAGGTTGGCTTCGGTGGTTTCAGAGACAGACATTGTTTTGCAGAAGGTCATTTGGAGAGTTAGGTGGCAGATGTGATTAGAATGTGTATGGCGAGCTGCATTCCAGGTGCTTTGTGTGCTAACATTTCGGTGTTATTACCAGCATTAATTATCCAAGGGACATGCAACGAACACAGGTGGGCCCTTGTTGGTTCATTTAAAAGGCAAGGCTCTACAGAACGCTAATTTCCAGGTAGCCACCCAGGCCTTTAACTTGGAGTTTAATTTGGTGATAGGCTGTAGCCCATCAGACTTCATCTATTCATAGATTGGATGTTATATAAGAATTCCTCCCAATGTATGTTACACACACACACACACACACACACACACTATAGTAAAAACAGAAAGAACTTGAAAATGCTGTTGTTGAGTGTGCTTCCTGGTATACAATAGTTGAGGGTTTTTTTTTTTTTCCAGCCCCACCCTCTTTACTTGCATAATTTTTATTCATCAACAAAAAAGACATTTTCCTTCACAGGAAGAATCATCTTTTAAATCAGTTAACTACCTCTAGTGTTATCCAAAATATTACCCAAATGACATGTTAACCAAGATGACACATCTTCATTTCTTTCCTGCTTCTCTTTTTTTTCTGGGACCAAAGGAGTTCAAGGAAGGGATCTGTGCACAGGCTTTTACAGTTTTGAGATGACTTTCTAGATTGGAGGACATTGCAGCATTTAGCCGAAGGTCCTGTGTTTTAATGGGAGCCCAGGAGGGGGGCTTGCCCATTTCTAAAGATGCTATTGAGAGGAGTGCTTTTCTGACTCGTTAATTTGGAAAGTCAAGAGGAGGCTGCCATTAAGAAATGTCTTTGCAATTAATTGCATGTAAAACCTCAAGTTTTTTTCTGACACATTTATAGAAACTGCTTTGCCTTGTTTATACCGGTACACTTCTGCTGGCCTTAGCATGAGTGGAACTGGCCCTAGCCAAAGTTGAGTGGCTGGCGAAGTCTGTTTCTGAGCCCCTTCTGATTTCATTGCTCACCTTTCCTCTCACTGCACCTAAGCCTTCCTTCCATTTCCCCTTAAACTTTGTTAGTTTTCAGTTTAATTACCTCTGGCATCAGGCTTGCCTACTTGGGGTTGTCCTTGGGTTTGGGGGTCTGGAAGCTCTGTTAGGATCCTGAGTCTGCCATTTCCTTGCTGTGTAAGTTTAGGTGAATTATTTTTCTTTCGCTTTATGTCCCCCTCTGTAAATAGGGCTATTTTGAGCAGTAAGTGCAACACCACATTTAAAGCTCAGTGTCTGGATCGAACACTTAAGGTGCTTGTGAAAAATGGAGCTTTCTGAATCTTATTCTAGACAACTGACTTGAAATCTTGAGGGAAAGGTCCAGGAATCTGCATTTTTAAAAGAGCTTCAAGAAATACTTATGCTCACCAAAGTCTGAGGATTCCTGGCTTAAGGCATAAATCTTCTGAGGGGTAACTGTCTTTATAAAAGGATCAGGGAAAATAGCATAACCGAAAGGAGGGTGTGAGTAATGGAAGGACAGTTGTTTTGTCAGGGAGAGATTTGGGGGCAACTGCAGGGTACAATTTGATCAGGGCTCTCCTGAATCCTATGTAGAAAGGAAAACGTGGAGAATTGATTCATTATGGTGCTGGATAAAGTATGCAGTGCCTCCTTTCTGAAGTGAAGATGCTAAATCCATCTACTTTACTACTTGGTCACTTTTTTCCAACCTGGTTTTACTTGTTTTGGGTCCCCTCTTTGTGTAAATGAGGCAAGGGTTGTTCCCCTCTACTTCTGATTAGCGGACTCTTACTAGACTGCAGGCTGCATAAGGGAAGACAGGATGATTTAGTGCTCCTTTGAGATTTCAGGGTCTTGCATAGAGCCCGCGTATAGGGTAGGCATTTGATCAATGAGTACATGAGTTGGGTAGGAAAACAGTTTCTTCACCTCTAGTGCATACTAATTAATCTCCCCCTTTCCTCTTTTTGTTCACATTCACACACGTCCTTAAGGCTTGATCAGATTCTGGTTCCTTGAATAATAGACCGTTTTGTGGGAACGGATGCTCTGGATGAAGCTCGGTTCCATTAATTGAGAATTGGAGATGACCAGGTTTGGAATGCAGATTTTAAGGGAAATGAATTCAGTCTTGGCTTGCTGCTGGGCCACCTTTCCTGTTCAGATCATCCAGGAGATTCAAGATCCCCTGACCCAATACGAGTCCGATTTGCAAAGCTCACTGACCATGTGGAAAATTGAGGGAGGGAGGGTGAGTTGCTACCTGCTGGGCTTCGTTGTTGACCCCAGTACTTAACACCTAATCAGAACATTGTAAGAAGTAACGGCGGAGAGGATTGCTTTGGATATGGTTAATATTTCCCTGAGGCATGAACAACCATATAATTTTTCTCAAAATTATGTGTGATTGGAGAAATGCAGATTTCTGGGCCCCACTCAAACCTACATACTGCAAACTCTAGGTGTGGGCCAGGGCCTAAGAGAAATTCAAGAGATTCAGTTGAACTTGGTCTGGAGGAGGCTGTTTACAGGGTCCAGGCCACCCCAAGTCCCCCTACTCTGCCATTCTGGGCACTAAGGGGAGTGATATCTGATACCTGTAATGTACTTCTTGCTCTCCATGTGTAAAACTCTAGCAACAGAGTAAGAAAATTCTTTGGTTTATATATCATATAGCCTTTGATTCCAAGCCCCAGCCTTGTCACTTATAGAAAACCAAGGACTACCTAATATTTTTTAAAAATTAAGATTATCCTTTGTTAGAGCAGTTTTAGGTTCACGGCCAAATTGAGTGGAAGGTGCAGAGATGTCTTTACACTTCCTGCCTCAACACATGCCCAGCCTCCTCCATTACAAACATCCCCCTCAAGAGTGGTACATTCGTTCCAGCTGAGAAGCTACAGTTACTCATCATTGGCATCCCCAGTCCATAGTTTATATGAAGGTCCACACAACTGTTCTGAACCTCATTTGCTTCACCTGTAAACGTTTTAAGGGTGCACACTTCTCTCATGCGCTCTGCTTGTTCCTGTTCCCATGTGTCAGGCAGGTAACAAGAAGAGTTTTGTAGATTTTGTTGTTGTTAACTTTGAACTCTTTACGTTAGGTGGGCTAGAAGCCACAGTCATTGTTTTAGAGTAGGGCTTCTCAAATCGTTGTTCCTAAGCTAGCAGTTTCAGCATCCCTGGCAGCCGCGTCAATTCTTGGGCCCTACCCCAGACCTACTAAATCAAACGCTAGGTTGGGGCCCAGCAAGCTGACTTCGAATCAGCCATTCAAACAACTGTAGTATTGCTGTAATTTGAGAACCACTGGACTTTAGGGAAACGTTATTCATTGGCTTAAAATTTTAATGAGCACCACTTTGGCTGAGTGGATGATCCCTCATATAGAGGCCTTTAAGGAGACTAGAAAAAGGCTCTTTGTGGCAAGGTAAGGGCAAGGCAGTACCATGGATCAGCTATATCACAGTCACATTTATATTTTTGCCTAGGGATGACCCTACCAGTATATGAGACAAATGATTTAACCTCTGGGCTTCGTGGTCCTTGTTTGTAAATGTGGGGAATAATCAGAGTCCAACTTGATGCCGTTGTTGTGGGCTACAATGAGGTGGCAGGCTAAGTGCCTTGTACAGTCTGGTGAGCAGTAGATGTTCAGGGACAGTCCCTTTGCTGCCCTCACGAGAGGCAGTGTGCAGCGTGTGATTCCACCAGACCGTAAAGCCAGGGACGGGCAGGGCCTGCATCTCCTTTGGTCAGTGTTATAACTCTAGCAACTAGCACAGTTTCTGACCCAGAACTTGCTCAGTAAATGTTGGTTATGTGAACAAATAGGATGGAATAAATGCAAAACATGGAATGAACGAAGACAGCTTTATTGGCTATGTTGGCTGATACAGTGTAAATATGAGGAAGAGTTTTTGAGGCAAAGCTTAGACCCATCATAAAAAGTTTAAAAGGGCTTTCCCTGGGGGCGCAGTGGTAGAGAGTCCGCCTGCGCGTCCGGAGCCTGCGCTCCGCAACGGGAGAGGCCGCAACATTGAGAGGCCTGCGTACCGCAAAAAAAAAAAAAAAAAAGTTTAAGGGCTGATGCTGAGGTCAGGGTGAGAAGCACTCACACCTGGAGTCAGATAGGTCAGGTGGAAGGAGGAAGGGCAGTGATTTAGGATCCCCGCCCCCGGCTCAGCCAAGCCCGAATAAGCCCAGCCCCACGCAGCCAACTTCCTCCTCCCAGCACGCGGCCTCGCCCTCGCCCTCGCCCAGCCCCAAAGCCGTTCTGCTGGCTCCGCCCCAAGTGGGGTGAGTGGGATTGCTGGCTCTTCCCCTCCAGGCTCTGCGCTCGGCAAGATCCCGGAGCCCCTCACAGTGACGCAATATCTGGACAGCAAGCTGATGGCCGTGGAGGCCGAAGAGAAGATGGACTGCCTTCAGGAGTTCCCTGAACACCCTGAAATGATCCTGGACTGACTGAAGGCGCAGCGCGAGCGGGACCGGTTTGCTACGTCACGCTGATTGTCGAGGGAAACCATTTTGAGGCCCAACAGGCTGTTTCGCCTGCTTGCAGTAAGTTCTCTTACAAATTCTTTCAGGAGTTTACTCAGAACTTTGGGTGGAGATAGAAGGTGTTAGTAAAACGGACTTTTTGTCGTTTAATGCAGGTCACGTAAACAGCAAAATTAATGATACTAGGGGAAGAAACCAATGATGTATGGAAAGCAGCTGAGGTTATACAAATGCTAGAAGCTATCAGAGCTTTTGAAGTCAGATACAGAGGTGAATAAGGTCTCTTCTCACATTTGTAGTATGCAAATAGTTTGGGAATACAGTATAACCTTTTTGAATGAGAGTGAAAAAAATACTAGGACCTGATTTTGCTTTGGTGGAGTTGCATCATTGTTCATTTAAAACTGTGTGTGAGAAGGTTCCTGTTATTTGTTAGGAAGCAGCAGTTGCTTTAGAGATTTTTCCTCCCCAACCTATTGAGGTATAACTTATAATATGATTCACCCCTTTTAGTGTAGAGTTTGAATTAGGGTAACCGTATACCGTGGTGCAAGCAACCACCATAAGCAAGACATAGGAACATTTCTATCACCCTAAATTTTCTCATGACTCTGCAGTAGGCCCTGATCCCCAGCCCCAGGCAACCACTGATACGATTTTTTTTTCTTTTTCTTTTTTTGCGGTACGCGGGCCTCTCACTGCTGTGGCCTCTCCCGTGACGGAGCACAGGCTCCGAACGCGCAGGCTCAGCGGCCATGGCTCACGGGCCCAGCCGCTCTGCGGCACGTGGGATCTTCCTGGACCGGGGCACGAACCCCGTGTCCCCTGCATCGGCAGGCGGACTCTCAACCACTGCGCCACCAGGGAAGCCTGATATGATTTTTATCATTGTATTTTTATCTTATTTAGAATTTCATGTAAAAGGATCCCTACAGTATGTAGTGTTTTGTGTTTCACTTTTCTTAGTACTGTGTTTTAGAGGTTTGCCCCTGTTATTGTGGGTACTACTATTTTGTTCCTTTTTATTTCTGAGTAATGTTCCATTGTATGGATGTAAAATCTGTCGATGGACATTTGGGTTGTTGCCAGTTTTTGGCTATCACAGATGAAGTGGCTGTAAACATTTGTGGACAGAAAAAAATTTAAGGGCTATATCATTTAGTGTAAGGAGAATAGGGTTCTCTCACTAAAATATAATGGCAATTAAATTAGTATGGTTGTTAACAGATTCTGAATAAGTCATTAGAGGACATTTTTAAAATTTAAAGTTGCGAAACAAAATGTGGAGCTCTATTGCTGAAATAGTTAGACTAGAATACAGGGTAAATCAACTTTGAAACACATTTTTTCTCCTTTGGTTCCCAATGATTCATTTGTTTTTGACTCTCTTCAAAACAGGGGTTGCCAAAAAAAAAAGTCTGCAATTAAGTTCTGTCTTTGTATTCACTTATTCTTCTCCTCCTTTTCTTCTGTGCCTTCATTTTCATAACCACCCCGTCTCTTATTTGAGTTCTAACTGTATACCAGCTATATTAAGCACCTTATCAACTTTATTAAATTAATATTCTTAACAATTTTGGTGTTACCACCCCATTTTACAGATGGAAAGACTGAGGCCCTGAAATGTCGGTTATATAAGCAAAACCAGGACCGGAACTTAAGGCTGATTTATTAGCCTATGGTTTTTGTATTATAGCACCTGGTACAGAGAAGAATCTTCATATTTCTTTCTGGCTAGCCATGATTACCTGTTACTCCTACACTTGGCAAGGGTAGGTGAGCTTATTGATTCTTAAAAGACTTGCAGCTGGAAAAGGAACACAGAGAAAATTGCCAGAGCTTGGGCCATAGGAAAAGGAAGAATAGCTTTTCACCTGAGAAGTGGAAATGCGAATGTCAGGATGGAAAAAACTTAAAAGGGAAAGGCTTTTGTAACCTGGGAATTGATGAAGGAATGCCCTCAGTGCTCTTTGTTCTTTCCTTTCTACCCCCTGGTTGCTTCTATTCCAAGGTCCATGATTTGAGCTTAATTTTTCCATGGCCTCTGATTTTCCGCGGGCCTCTCACTGTTGTGGCCTCTCCCGTTGCGGATCACAGGCTCCGGACGCGCAGGCTCAGTGGCCATGGCTCACGGGCCCAGCCGCTCAGTGCTATGTGGGATCTTCCCAGACCGGGGCACGAACCCGCATCCCCTGCATCGGCAGGCGGACTCCCAACCGCTGCGCCACCAGGGAAGCCCAATAGCTAATATTTATTGAAAAACATTTACTGTGTATCATTATTTCATCTATTTCTCACATGAACTTTATGAGATGGATATACTATTATTCCTGCCTTATGTATGAAGGAATGGAGGCTTAGCGAGATTAATTTCCCCAGGTTGATACAGCTAGAAAATATAGTCCAAAAGGGAATATAAAAATCAACATAATCCTACCATCCAATAATAATTACTCTTAAATTTTAAGTAGATTTGAGGACAGACCCTTTTTTAGAAACTTAAAATGCTTAACAAAGTGCTAGTCAAATAATGAATACTCAAGGTATATTTATTGAATAATCCAGTGCATTCCACAGAAACACCATTGAATAAATCACAAGGAAGCTGAATTATATTTTCCTGACTCGACTACTTAATTTACTAGTCCTTTCCTTCCTACACAGCTGATTGTCCAGTACGAGGTTTTCTACCCACTGATGTCAAAGACAGTTGTTATGGAGAAATTTTGGTCATAGGAAAAAACATAGCTTCCCCAGCCCTACCCTTTACTTTGTAAAAAGAAACCAGAAAGGATAAATTCTAATGTTTTCTTAAGTAAACTTCCCAGGCCCTAAAAGTTGCATTTTTAGAAAAATTTTACTCAACTTAAATCCCTTGTGGTTCTGTAATGTCCTCTGTAGAAAAATATCTTGAAATAGCTATGTCTCTTTTTTTCTGAAAAATTGTTCTTCCTTTGGTCTGTGAAGATTTAATTATATTCGTTTTTAAAAAACCAGCTTTGGCCATATTTTCCTCTCCTGTTTGATTTCTTCGTCTTTTTTAGTGAAAAGACTCATGCTTTTGTCTGGATCCTTCTCTTTCATAGTTCTTAGCCTTTCTTCAAAAACAGATGTTATGCCAGTAGTCTTGACTGGGAGCACCATAGAAAGTAATGGCTGAGAGCATAGATTTTGGAGTTTCAAATACTCATTCCATCACTTTTTAGCCTTGTGATCTTGGGCAAGTTACTTAACTGCCTCAGTTTTCTCATCTGGAAAATGGCAACAATAATATTTTCCACTTCACAGGGTTATTTTGAAAATTTCATATGGAACACATTACATATAAGATGCTTAGCATACTGCCTGATGGATGTTTAAACATAAGAAAGGCTTTCTTTTCTCTAAAATATTATCCATCGGAAGACTGAGTGGCATTTAATAAAAAGTTCTTCGGAAGCCTCTCATAAGGGATGCACTGTAAAATAGCGTTAAGATTTGTGGAAAACACAGAAGCCCTAAAGACCACTGAATGTTAGTTTTGCATCCTTAAAGAGCTAGTCTGCCATCATAGGTTTTAAAAAGAAGTAAAACTATTTAACACAGCTTGTAATTGTTCCTGGGGGTTTGACCTCACAACTTTAAGCATTGTATGCCAGTGTAAACCAAAATTTTAGTCCTTAAGGAAGGAAAATTCTGTGTGTTTGGGTTTGTGGAAATTAGGAATATATTCCTACAGGATGATGAGAAGAGTAAGTGCCCTAATGTCATGCTGATGAGGCTTCAGGTGTGGGTAATACTGCTACCGATCGCATTTTCACAAATTAAAACAGTTTAGACGGAGGGGAACTCGATGAGCTCTGGAAAGCTGTTAGACATCTCAAAATGAGGATCCAGAGTTGATACAGACATAATGATAACGATACATGTGAAGAATTCAAATAAAATTATTTTAGTAAGGGATTTCCCCGGTGGTGCAGTGGTTAAGAATCAGCCTGCCAATGTGGGGGACAGGGGTTCGAGCCCTGGTCCGGGAAGATCCCACATGCTGCGGAGCAACTAGGCCCGTGTGCCACAACTACTGAGCGTGTGCACCACAACTACTGAAGCCCACGTGCCTAGAGCCCATGCTCTGCAAAAAGAGAAGCCACCGCAATGAGAAGCCCGTGCACTGCAACGAAGAGTAGCCCCTGCTCGCCACAACTAGAGAAAGCCTGCGAGCAGCAGCAAAGACCCAACGCAGCCAAAACTAAATAAATTTAAAAAAAAATTACTTCAAGTAATATGAGAATAGTAAAGAGGAGTAATTCTAAATTAATATATTTCATATAATATGTGATTTTAAACATGAGTGTAAGGAATAAAAAAAGTCATTAGAAGTAAATGTTTAACTCTTCTATCTTAATGTAAAAGTTTATGTGCTTAAGTCAGCTAGAAATATTTTAGGAATCTTCTTACTAGGAAAATGGAGGAATCATATTCAGGGTCACAATCTATTTTGGTATATATATGGTAATGAGTTCTAAAAAATAAGCCAAAATAATATTGGTAACAATATACTTTTAAAAGACCAGATCTTCTTAAAAGTAATCAACCTGATAATTTGGAGTAGTTCATTCAGGTCTTTTGTCCCTACATGGACTGTTTTTCTCTTAATTTACCATTGTCTCTTTCTATTGATCTTTTTGTTTGTTTATCTTCTGGCTTTTGTTGTTTGTAAGAGACCCATTTTTTTTTTTTTTAATATCTTTACTGGAGTATAATTGCTTTAAAATGGTGTGTTAGTTTCTGCTGTATAACAAAGTGAATCAGCTATGTGCTTTTCTAAGAATTTGTCCATTTCTTCCAGGTTGTCCATTTTATAGGCATATAGTTGATTGTAGTAATCTCTCATGATCCTTTGTATTTCTGCAGTGTCAGTTGTTACTTCTCCTTTTTCATTTCTAATTCTTTTGATTTGAGTCTTTTTCCTTTGCTTCTTGGTGAGTCTGGCCAGTGGTTTATCAATTTTGTTTATTTTCTCCAAGAACCAGCTTTTAGTTGTATTGATCTTTGCTATTGTTTCTTTCATTGCTTTCTGATCTGATTTTTATGATTTCTTTCTTCTGCTAACTTTAGGGGGTTTTTTGTTCTTCTTTCTCTAATTGCTTTAGGTGTAAGGTTAGCTTGTTTATTTGAGATGTTTCTTGTTTCTTGCGGTAGGATTGTAATGCTATAAACTCCCTCTTAGAACTGCTTTTGCTGCATCCCATAGATTTTGGGTCGTCGCGATTTCATTGTCATTTGTTTCTAGGTATTTTTTGATTTCATCTTTGATTTCTTCAGTGATCTCTTGGTTATTTAGTAGTGTATTGTTTAGCCTCCATGTGTTTGTATTTTTTACAGATTTTTTTCCTGTAATTGATATCTAGTCTCATAGCATTGTGGTTGGAAAAGATACTTGATACGATTTCAATTTCCTTAAATTTACCAAGGCTTGATATGTGACCCAAGATATGGACTGTCCTGGAGAATGTTCCATGAGCACTTGAGAAGAAAGTGTATTCTGTTGTTTTTGGATGGAATGTCCTATAAATGTCAATTAAGTCCATCTTGTTTAATGTGTCATTTAAAGCTTGTGTTTCCTTATTTATTTTTATTTTGGTCGATCTGTCCATTGGTGAAAGTGGGGTGTTAAAGTCCCCTACTATGATTGTGTTACTGTCGATTTCCCCTTTTATGGCTGTTAGCATTTGCCTTATGAATTGAGGTGCTCCGATGTTGGGTGCATAAATATTTACAATTGTTACGTCGTCTTCTTGGATCGATCCCTTGATCATTATGTAGTGTCCTTCTTTGTCCCTTGTAATAGTCTTTATTTTAAAGTCTGTTTTGTCTGATATGAGAATTGCTACTCCAGCTTTCTTTTGATTTCCATTTGCATGGAATATCTTTTTCCATCCCCTCACTTTCAGTCTGTATGTGTCCCTAGGTCTGAAGTGGGTCTCTTGTAGACAGCATATCTATGGGTCTTGTTTTTGTATTCCTTCAGCCAGTCTAAGTCTTTTGGTTGGAGCATTTAATCCATTTACATTTAAGGTAATTATCGATATGTATGTTCCTATTACCATTTTCTTAATTGTTTTGGGTTTGTTAATGAAGGTCTTTTCCTTCCCTTGTGTTTCCTGTCTAGAGAAGTTCCTTTAGCATTTGTTGTAAAGCTGGTTTGTTGGTGCTGAATTCTCTTAGCTTTTGCTTGTCTGTGAAGGTTTTAATTTCTCTGTCGAATCTGAATGAGATCCTTGCTGGGTAGAGTAACCTTGGTTGTAGATTTTTCCCTTTCATCACTTTAAATATGTCCTGCTACTCCCTTCTGGCTTGCAGAGTTTCTGCTGAAAGATCAGCTGTTAGCCTTATGGAGATTCCCTTGTATGTTATTGGTTGTTTTTCCCTTGCTGCTTTTAATACTTTTTCCTTGTATTTAATTTTTGATAGTTTGATTACTATGTGTCTTGGCGTGTTTCTCCTTGGATTTATCCTGTATGGAACTCTCTGCGCTTCCTGGACTTGATTGACTATTTCCTTTCCCATATTAGGGAATTTTTCAACTATAATGTCTTCAAATATTTTCTCAGTCCCTTTCTTTTTCTCTGCTCTTCTGGGACCCCTGTAATTCGAATATTGATCTTTTAGATTGTTAAACTGTAATAAGTACAATTTTTCCTTGAGTGCCAGTCTAAATATCTTCCTCCTCAAAACACAGACTATGGGCTTCCCTCTTGGTGCAGTGGTTGAGAGAACACCTGCTGACCGGGTTTGTGCCCCGGTCCGGGAAGATCCCACATGCCACGGAGTGGCTGGGCCCGTGAGCCATGGCCACTGAGCCTGCGCGTCCGGAGCCTGTGCTCCGCAACGGGAGAGGCCACACAGTGAGAGGCCCGCGTACCACAAAAAAACCCAAAACAAACAAACAAAAAAACCCCACAGACAATGACTAAAATTCAAGTCCTCGTTAGTGTTCATTTTCTTCCGGTGTAAACCCACCAACTTTAAATATACACATACACAATTACATGCACATGTACTTCTTTGTACTAAAAAAAAAAAAAGTAAAGTCTATGCAATTTATGATGATTTATCTCACAGTAGAGTTTTATTTGTTTTTCACTTCAGTTTAGCATGTTCTCTGTTCCAGGTACTGTTTTAAGAACTGTGCAATTATTACCTCATTTAATCCTCACAACCCCGTTTTTAGATAGATACTATTTTTATCCATTTTTTAACAATGAAAATCTGAGGCACAGAGAGGTTAAGCAGTTTTCTCTTGGTCAGTAGCTAATACGCTACAGAGCCAGCATTTGAATTCAGAGTCCAAGCCTTTCACAATTTTGCTATAGACTGACACTGGCTGGATGTTCTTGTTTACGTTTACTTAAAATAAATTTTTTGTAAATATAAAATGTAATACATGCTAATTATTAATGGAGAGTAGTAAGATACGTAAGTTGTTAAAATCTTAGTCTATGGTAAAATTGATAAAATTGATGATAGTCACTCCTAACCTACCAGTTTCCATAAAGATAGCTACTATTGAAGTTTGTTGTATATTATTTGTCATATTTCTGTAGCTTGTGACTAACTTTATTATGTGTTGAGGATGTTTTTCCATGAAAGGTTGTGTGGTTCTGTCTTAATTTATCTTACTGGTTCTATCGTATGGTTATACCATAATTTATTTAGTTATTATGCTATTCATTGCTATTTAAATTATTTGTAGTTACCGGAAAACAGGAAACTATATGGAAATAAGTATCCTAGTCTTTAACATCTCTGTAAATGCAAATTTCATTTTTCCAGTTTAGGCCTAAAACCTTGGCATTATCCTTGATATCTCTCTTTCTCTAACACAGAGATTATTGTATCGAATTCAACAGCAAATCCTATTGATTTTAATTTTTACATATATGCAGATTCTGTTTTTTAAATATGTTGGCCATTTCTCAGCACCTCTTATCACCAACATCTGGTCCAAACCATCATTGCCTCTTATCTAAATTATTGTCATCATCTTCTAGCAGTGTCTCTTCTTCCCAACAGCAGCCAAGAGTCATTTTTTAAAACTCAGTTAAAAATCACTCTGGTCAAAGCTCTTCAGTATCTCCCATTTAACTCACTGAAATCCAAAGTGTTTGCTGTGGTCTTTTAAGGCTCCCCATAAACCAGCATCCTGCTACTTTTCTGACCTGGACCTCTACCATTCTTCCCCCATATTCACTGCATACCAGCCACGCTGAGATATTTGCTATTTCTTAAATGTAATAAGCACAGTTTTTCCTTAGGGTCTCTGTGTTTGTAGTTTACACTGCCTAGAAATCTTCCAGCCTCTCCCTTCCCCCCATACTTTCCTGACTCACTCCCCTATCTCTCCTTTGGGTCTCTGTTCAAATGTTGCTTTACATATTTGTTGAATGAGTATTGAATGAACATATATTTGTCCATTTGAATAAATGCTTGTGTAGAATAAATTTCTAGAAACAAAGTTGCTTCCTTACGTGCTCATTGCAATTGTTTGTGTTTTTCAAATCCTCTGTTATTACACTCCTCCTTCCCACACCCGTTGCCTATCTTATTTAGTGTTCTCCTGCCCTTCTTCAAAATGGTTCTGTGAGTTTATCTGCTGTTTCTACCGCGGAAGGCTGGCTCGGTTTCTTTCCCTCCTGGGATCTCTGGAGGAGAAACAGGCACTAGGCAGCTGGTCTGATCCCCATGGGCCTCTTCACAAGGTTGTGATTTCAAGAGTGACCTTGGCGTATGACAGAGTTGTCATTAAACAGTTTAATAGATGAAAGAATCTCCTCTTCATCCTTCAGTCGCACTTATTTCTCCTCAAATGTCTGGCACTAAATTGTAAATACTCAATACCACAAAGAAAAGGTATAGAAAAGATTGGATTTATCATATCGGTTTAAAATTTCCAGAACATATATTGAAATTGGAATAGATCAAAGACATCCTGGGATTTTAGTCATGAAAAAATACCTATCTGTATGTACCTTAAAAAAACAAAATTACAGCACTTTTGCTTATATTTACCACCATCTTTTTAAGAAAATAATATGAATATTGGTAAATTTTAGGTAATTTGTGATTTGCACTGCCCCCTGGATCCCTAAGGTAACAATGATAACAATGAGTAATTGGAATCGTAAAATTATGGAATTTTTGTAGAAGAGCTCATTTATCTAAATCCTTAATCTTACAAAGAGGGAAACAAATCTACAGAGGTTGGGTGACTTATTCAAGGTCACACAGCTAGTTAATGGTACAGGCAGGTCTTCTGACTCCTCAAACAGTGCTCAGCAGTATCCATTGAGCAATGTCTATGAACCAAGCTCTTTGCTAACTGAAATTCTATCTGTTAGATAATTCCCGTTTCTTCCAATTGTCCTGACACCCTGCAGTTTATTTAGATTACGTGATTTGGCCTCATATTATTTCTGGAGCTGGCAGGATAGGAATCACCCTGTTAGGGTGCTTAATTTTGTGCTAATGATCCTTCTTTCTGTCTGAAGTCTTCAGGTTACAGTTTTTTCAAAGGAACTCTGTGCCGCTTGTCCTTTTCCACTTGCCGCATGATGTGCACATCGGTGCCTCCTGCAGCCTTCCATTTTTAATTGCCTCTCCTTCCTAATGAAGCCTGTATCAGCTTCAGTGCTAATTGAACTTCGTCCTTCATTCAGACTGTGTTATTAAACAAATAGTCACAGTGTTTGGTCGCACTTTAATAGGATGTTTGCTTAACATCAAAAACTTATTAGTAATCCATTGAAAAGGCAATTAATGGAGGACATGTGGGTAAGGAAATTGAGCTAGTCTGCAGCACAGGACAAAAGACTGGCAAAGACGCGTTGGTGTGCTAAGGTTTAACTGTCTGTGTCCTGGAAGTTGCAAACTGATGGTTAGATTCAGGATTCTTAACCCAAGTCAATAAAGTTATCCTTTATATGAAGTAGCATGTACCTGTCTGGTATTGAACTGAAGGACAGGCTGGTTGTCTGTCTCGCTTGATCCTAACTCACCTCTCTCACTTTCTCTGTCTCTCAGACATTTTCCCCAAGCTTTTTATCATATAGACTTAAATTTATCATTATATAAAATATTGATAGGTTAGAAGGAGCAAGCAGCTCATTTGTAATCTTATCAGAGATAACCATTGATAAGATTTTGGTGTATACTCTTCCATGCTCCCTTTTACACATATACAGTCTTAAAATTCGATCATCTACCACCTTGACCTATTATTTGCTAATTTTTAATTGGTAATATGTCCTGGACAATAAATAGGGACCTATACATCATATTCAATGGCTTTGACATATTTTCTTGGATGGATAGGCTGTAATTTATTTCATCATATTGTTGAACGCTTAGAAACAAGTGTCTCTTACTTGTTTATTTGTATAGCCCTAAGTGAGCATCATCATTTGGGTGAGTAATATTAACATTAGGAAATCAAATTGACAGACTGCTCTGTTATAGAACAATTATCCTCTGTGGTGTGAATACATGCAGTATTTGGTGTCATTAGAATACAGATTTACATCCTATGTACAAATTTTATGAGTATCAAATTTCCTTTACTTGTATTTATGCCAATAAAATAATTAAGAGACAACAGGTGGCTGATCAAGATATAGTCTTAGGATAATGGCTTAAGGTATAGATTTCCCCCTACCTGTGAACTCATGAGGATAAAAGATACCTAGGTTCAAAGGGAAAACAAAGTCTAAAAATATGAACCTAATGGTATCTGGCAATTGAGTAAGGCATAGTAGACCAAATTCTTTTTATGATCCACGTTAAATAGATACGAGAGAAGAAGAACCAATAATGGGTTACTCCGTTTATTCCACAGACCTCGGATATGACTTGTGAAACTCCCATCTGCCTTAATGTGAGTCATGCATGGCTGGGTCCCCAAGCAATATTTAGTAAATGAATGGTGTTACTGCCTGGCAGGGACCCTTTTAGAAAGTGCTGTTGTTGGGAGAACCTAAATAGATATATATACTCTCATTTAGCTAGGATTATGATGCATAAAATGTTGGTAATAGGTTTAAAAGATTAGCATAGACCAGCTTTCCATGAGAGCGTTGCTTATATATAAAAAATTGAATGTTATTTCTAATGTCATTGTAAAAGTAAGGCTGGAGGATTATCGATTATAATTACAATAATTATAATTATTATTATAGCTTGATAATTGACTCTTGAGTTTTTAGCACTCGGCCCTGGGTTTTCTGTTTACCTTGCTCAAGCAATTTGGTGTAATTAATTTTAATGGCTGTCTTTACTTTTAGGATTTATACTTGGGTGGAAAGATATCTTTAGTCAAAATCTCATAGAATTATCATCTCTCTTTGAATTAAAACCATACAATAGTTTAAAATAAGAATCTCTCTAAAATTAAACGAAGAGAGCAAAATGCAGAATCTTTTAACATGTTTACAACTCCATGAAATAGAAGTGTCTGTGGATGAGGATTAGAAAGAAAAACGTAGATGAAAATAGTTAATATGGGAGATGGTAACTTGATATATATTTCTAGTAAAATATAAGTACAAATTGGGGAAAGATGGCGTTGGATAAGATTTTTTGTTTGTTTGTTTGGAGATGCCTCCAAAAAGCTGTGAGTTGCTCATCTGTCAAAAGATTTGGCTAGAAAAATAGTCATTGATCATGTTGACTCATAAATGTAATCAATCAGAAATCCCATGTTGCTCCATAGGCTTCTAAGAGAAAAGGAAAGAAACAATGGGTGAAATTTATGAAAGATACATTCTCTAGCATTGGAAAAGCCTCCTCCTTTTTCTCCTGCTCTTCTTTATTTTTATATCCACAGACTTGTTGGTAGTTAGCTTTTAGGAGATGTGTTTTCACCATATGATACTGAGTCTCTCAATATTATCTTAGGCTGAGACTCTGTTCCTTTTATTCTGGCAGTTAAGGCAGATACAAATATTAAAAAAAGACAGTTATGATCAGAGGACTCCTCTACTTTTTATTGTTAAAAGGATTTTTATTAAACATTAAAACTATGAATTTTTAATGGAACACGTAGTAGTTGAAAAAAACAAACACAAAGTAAAAAGAAAACAAGAATAATTGATAACCCCTTTATTTAGGGATGTATCATAGTATTAAATGGTTTTATTTCATTACAGTCTTTTTTTCTGTCCAATATGGATGCATATGTATATTTTTGATACTATAATAGGATAATATTGTGATAAACCCTTTTATAGATACATTTGGTATACTGTTCTGAGTGTTTCCTTAGGATTAGCTAAAATTACTTAAAATTTGTCTGAAGGTTTTAAGTCACCAAGGGGCTTGGGGCCGGAGAAAGGGGTTGGTGACGTTGAAGCTGTTGATTAGAGGAGGAAGGAGTGATGACTTTGGAAATATTTTCCTCTGTTCCACTCATCTCTCTCAGCATTGTGGAAGATAGTGTGGAACGGTCTCTGGCTTGATGATAATTCTGAGGACCCTAGTTGATAGTGAGGGTATATGGGAAGCAAAACTTAGAAAAGATTCTTATGCATGTAAGTCAGTCCTTAAAAGTTGTGTAGAAAAGTGAGAGGTTATTTGAGATTATTATATGCTATAAATATTCTGATCTATCAATTTGACTTTTTTCATTAGGGAAAATATGAATCACAGAGTTTTCTGAGTATGCTTTCTTTGAAAGAGAACATGGGTTTAGTAATAGAGACTCACAAATGCAGAAATAAGAGAAATATGAAGTTTCGCTTTTGCAAACATACTGAAGTGGAAAATAGAAAAGCCGAAATCAACAACAGTAACAGCAACAACAAAAAGCCACATCCATTTGGACTAAAATACATGTATATATAACACAACTTCCCAAGCATAAAACGAAAATTCTAGCCAAGGGAATGCAAGAAATACCTTTTGAAAAATCACTGAAATAGGCCTGTTGTTGACAGAGTTTTATTTCCCCTTTAGAAGATCTGTTTATTACAATTCTGGGAATGAGAGGGATGATTTTGAATAAAGAATAGAGCCATTTAAGATGTTGTGCACAGTACTACCAGAATTTATGAAGACTGGTTCGAATTAAAACTAAATGTCACCAGCACATAGAAGCCAACAGGAATGCACATTTCATTTCATTGTATTGGGAATTGGGGAGGGGAACAGGAATGGGCTTACTCTTATAGGACTTTCTTTTCTACAGCACTAATTTGTATAGGCAGAACTTAGACCTTAAAGAAGCGTGCATTTCTCTAGAATCTTCTTAGATGTTCAGGTTAATTTATTAATCGGCAAGAGTTAGAATCATAGCCCCTACTTGGACAGAGTGCAAGAGGGAAAAATTCAAATGTACAGTGGAATCATTCATGCAGCAAATCTGTACTGAGCACCTACTCTTTGCCAGGTGTCATTTCGGCCATTGTAAGTACATTGGTGGACCAGACAGACAGGTCCTTGTCTTTGAGAGTGTCTAGAGTTCGGGGACTGTTAATACACAGCAAGAGAAGGATGATTGCTCTGTCAACAATTAAAATTGGATGATTGGGAGATGCTGGAGGGGACACTTAGGTTGGATGGTCAGGGAAGACCACTGTGTCACATTTGAGAGGGTCTTGCAAAGTTAAGTCTGCTCCTTTTCCCCTGCAGTTTAGAGAAAGCTTCCTTTTGTGGGCTTTACCTTCTTGTCGAGGGCTTACTATTGTGATTTGCTTCGACTGAAGAGCTGTAAAGCTGAAATAAAGATGCAGTTAAAAAAAAGAGTTGGAGATGCATTTTTTATAAGTCAGAGGCTCAGGTGCACCATCATTTTCTCAACTCCAAGAAAATCATAAATTATTTTTTATTAGAGGGAATTTCTGCAGCTCTAGATCTTAATGATTGCTGAACAGGAGGTTTTTTTTTTTTTTTGCTAAACATCAAGTAGCTGCCAGTTTTAATTTTCTTTTAGAATTTACACTTTAAAAACATTGTTTTAGCTGTTGAACAAAACTGTCTCTTTTATCCAAGGGACGGTGCCAGAGTATGAAATGTGCATCTTGGTTTGATTTCTTCCCCTCCAGCCTGACTCACGAGTAAAAACCAGCCTTGCGTTTTATGATTAGAGGGCTAGTGTTCAATATTAATAACTATGGAAAAATCAAATTCCAACTTTACCCTTTAATATCTTCATGCCCAGAAGTCATACAATTTGAAAATTTGAGAGCAAGCCAGCTGCCTTCCTGGTATTTTTCTTGATGATGCCATGTGATTCTTTAGCACAGATTATTAGTGCAATAATTTTGGCACTTGGAATTTCAAGGACCAGTAAAATGGCAAAAAAGTAAATTAAAAAATATTTATCCGGGGCTTCCCTGGTGGCACAGTGGTTGAGAGTCCGCCTGCCTATGCAGGGGACACGGGTTCGTGCCCTGGTCCGGGAAGATCCCACATGCCGCGGAGCGGCTGGGCCCATGAGCCATGGCCGCTGAGCTTGCGCGTCCGTAGCCTGCGCGTCCGTAGCCTGCGCGTCCGTAGCCTGTGCTCCGCAACGGGAGAGGCCACAACAGTGAGAAGCCTGCGAACCGCAAAAAAAAAAATAAATAAAAAAGTAAAAATATTTATCCAGTGTTTGTTATATCTCAGACATTTTTCTGGGGATGGAGAGACAACAGTGAACAAAAAAAGAAAAGAAATAGACAAAAGTTACTACCCTCATGTAGAGTACGTTCAAACGAGGGGAAGTATTCAGCAATAAATACTCAACAGGTAATGCCTAATAGTGATAGATAATAAGAAAAATTATAGATAAGGGTTAAAGGGACAGTCAGGTTGGGGTGAGGCTTGCAATTTTAGAAAGGAGAAGGATTGGCTTGGAAAATTCTTACTGAGTTATTACTTTTGAGTATAAAAGCGAAATGGGTGAGGGAGCAAGCCAATGTGGATATCTGGATAGATGGGAGCAGCAAGTGCAAAGACCCTGAGGCACATGCATTCGTGGTACCATCCAGGAGCTGTAAGGAAGCCAGTTTGGCTAGAGTAGATGGGAAGGAAGAAAGAGTTGTAGGAGATCAGCTCAGAGATGTTGGAGATAGATCATGTAGGTTCTTATAAGCCATTATAAAGACTCTTTGGTTTTTAGTTGGAGTCAAGTGGAGAGTCATTTCAGGATTGTGAGCAGAGGAATGCCGTGATTTGACTTTCTAAGAATACACTAAAGGAAAGCAAGGGAGGGGCTTCCCTGGTGGCGCAGTGGTTCAGAATCTGTCTGCCAGTACAGGGTACACGGGTTCAATCCCTGGTCTGGGAAGATCCCACATGCCGCAGAGCAACTAAGCCTGTGCACCACAACTAATGAGCCTGCGTGCCACAACTACTGAAGCCTGCATGCCTAGAACCCATGCTCCACAACAAGAGAAGCCACTGCAATGAGAAGCCCGTGCACCGCAATGAAGAGTAGCCCCTGGTCACCGCAACTAGAGAAAGCCCGCGTGCAGCAATGAAGACCCAATGCAGCCAAAAATAAAAGATAAATAAATAAATAAATGTATGGGGGGCGGGAAGGAAAGCAAGGGAGGTAGCAGAGAGACAAATCAGGAGACTGTTTCAATAATCCAGGCCAGAGGAAATGGTGGTTTGGACCAGAGCAGTATCAGTAAAGGTGGTAAGAAGTTGATTTCTGGGTATATTTTGAAATTAGAGCCAACAGATTTTACTGTCGGATTGAATGAGGGTTGTAAGAAGAGTTGAGTCCAAGGTTTTTGGCTGGAGCAACTGGAAGGTGGAGTTTGCAGAGAATGGCTGCACTGTGGCTGATGGGGGTACAGGTTTTTAGGGGAGGATCAAGAGATTGGTTTTGGACATGTTGGGTTTGAGGTGTCTGTTTGGTATGCAGTGGAGATAACAGGATACTGAGAATGAGTTGGAGGTATACCTTTGGGAGCAGTCAGTACCAGTCAGCAAAGAGCCAGGATGTTCTTTGCTATTGTGCACACTGCCTTCTATGTTATGCTGTTTGTGACTTGCATAAAAATTGTTTGTGACACCCTAGTAACCTAGTTTAAAGCCAGGACTCTCTCTGCTTTAATTCTGGATAGGTAATGATTTTATGTTTATCTTTCTTTTTATCAGTATTCTTTTTTCCCCCTACTCATCATAGCCATGTAGCTTCTTCTTATCCTTATTTCCTCAAGGGTTTGGATGAGGGGTGAAGGTCTGGTATTGATTTATCGGCCACAGAAAAGCAATTCCTTTTTGATATTTCTCTGGAAGGAGGCTCTTTTTGGAAGAGTTTTTGTTACCTTTCCAATTAACCCATCTTAGAGTTGATTACGATTTTAAGCTTCATGGTGCAATAATCTGTAACATTTATATCATGCCATTATCTCTTTCCAAATACTTTGTGAATGTTTGTTAATTGCTTGCCATTCATCCCACAGCAAATAAAGCTGAATTTACGTTCATTGTAGGAGATTCCCAACAGTGGAGGTTTGAGCGATGAAGTGACTGTCCATCAAACACCTGGCTGGTCAGGGAAAAGGGATTCATAATGCAAGTAATGTTGATGACCTCATCTCCATTAATTATTATTATTTTAGTACCAGCAGCATTCTCCTCATAAAAGTCAGAACCCCAAATGAAAGAGGTGTCTTCTTTCCCTAGAGATTATGACCGATATGACCAACTTGATGAACCGATGGGCAGTATTAAGCACTAAGAGGATAAATGAGGAGGTGGACCACAGTTGCCTTAAACACTTCGAATCATGAAAACAGGGAACTGTTACCCCAGAGGTCTTCAGAGCAGGGCTCAATAATCTGGTAGAATGAGAGTAGAAGCAGTTGGCCGACTAGCTAATTACAAAGGCAACTCCACTTTTACTTGTATTGTCAGAGGACTCAGGTAAACATGTTTTATTTACTTTTTTAAAAATTCACTCATTGAAAAATTTATTGACATGTCCTATATGATATATACTTCATAGGCTCAAGGGGATATAGTAATGTATAAAACAGACTAACATCCCTGCCCTTATGGAACTTTCTACGGGGTGGAGATAATGCGATTAATATTTACTGATGCTTACCATTGTTAAACCCTCTTCTATTACTTCATTTAAGAAATCATTTAATAACAACAACTGTCCTGTTATTATCCACATTTTGAAGAAAAGAAAACTAAGGTATAGAGAGAATAAGTTATTTGTTCAAATCCATAGTTAGTACATGGTGGGGCTTTAGTCAAACAAAGAGAACACTCTGCTTTGCTTAATTTTCTTTCCTACATGTAGTATTGGAGATGAAGGGGGTAGTTGGTTCGAATAATTCACATTAGCCATTTACAATGATAAAATTCAACATGTTGATCTTTAATTCTTGGGAGTTGGAATGCCTGCCTCCAGAATTATGTCACAGGTCAGAGAAAAAAATGGTCTCACATTGGTTTTCTCCAAGTTTTTGCCTTGGACAAGTAGGACGTGGGTTATTCCATTCTCACATATTGTCTTTCCTGTTCATTTATATTTAATGAAGACAGCTGGTTCTTTGAGATAAGTCTTATTTCTAGGATTTTTGGAGATGATAATTCAGGGCTGGCCTTAGGCAAAATTGTAAAGTGTGTTGAGTTAGGGATCTTTGATCATCTTAGTTTCTCACTCTGTTTCCACCCTATTTTTACTTACTTTCTTGTACAACCCCTTCTCCGTTCCTTTCTACAAACAAAATGAATAACAACAGCTTAACAGTTATTATGTGGGGAGAAGGAGTTAAATTTATGTGTTTCAGGAGGGATTCTACTTTTCATGATGGCATTTCATGCAAACAGTAGATCATGGTTGAAGCCTTGTAGGACCTTTCAAAACATCTTTTAATATCTTCAAAGAATTATTAATTATGATGCAGCAGAAAGAGTAGAGACTTTCATGTTGAATGGAACTGGGTTTTAATTCTGACCCAATCATTTGTAAATTAATGGGAGGCTGGGCAAAATATTTTAATCATGGGAGCCTCATTTTCCTCGTCTAATTAGGGTGAAATAATTTCTTCTATATGTGTAGTGACTTTTTCTGTGTCTGGTACTCAATAAGTGCTTAGTAAATGGCTGCTGTTTGTTAATATTCATTCAACAGATATTTAAATACCTATTGTTTATGGGCTAGGTTCTGGGAAGCGAAATTACGGTGCAGTTCAAATATTGTGAATACAGATGAAAAAGATGAAAATAGTATTCACTGTGAGCCTCAATCACTGGAGTAGATGCTGTCCTTTCCATGTCTTCTTCACTCACCCGCCCCCCCCCCCCTTTCATTGGTGAGTACTCTGGTAACTAAAACACTTTGGCACCCATCAGAGTCCTATTCTGGTAAGAATTGCCTTTACTTATCATCTTGCCTTTGTCTGTCCTAAGCTTCAAGAGATTGACCATGAATGTTGCTAGTTCTATTCTTGTGGATTCCTCATTGCTGCTTTCCCCTGCTGTGTTCCTCTGTAAGATGAGGAATTGGGCATCCTGACTGTAGTGTCTGTACTTCTAATTTCTTTGCTGTGCTGCATCCTTGAAATAGTGATGACCCAATCAGACTCTAGTGGGAATAAGGTGGAGGGGATGGATTCCAAAACTAAGTATAAGTAGGAAGCAAAGGAGAGGAAGTTGTTTTTCAAAGTTGAAACCTATAAGAATGGCAGTGCCATTAACCAAAATTATGAGCACAGAAGAAGAAGATGTTTTCAAATGGTGATGGGAAAGATGGGTAATGGGAAGATGATTTCATCTTTAGATGTATAGATAGGACATGTTCAGTATTTATCAAAGATATTCTGTAGTTATGTTTACAGAGATCTTTGAAAGAAGAAACATTATTGTATGAATTTCTCAGTCCCAGAGAACACAGAGACTAAATGTTTGAAAGTTGAATTGATCAGGAAGGAGACTAGAATTTGCAAGAGGAGTCCGGGCTGGGAAGAGAGAGATGAGATATGGATCAGAGAGTCTTCTGAATAGTGGTGATATTTAAAGCCATGAGACTGGATTAATATATCAAGAATAGCAGGGGGGTAGGGGGAGAAGTAGAAAGAGTAGAGGGGAGGACCAGGATACGTCTGCAGGGTAGCTCACATTTAGTGAAGGAGCAGCAAGAGGACCTGCATTGGATCAGACACATAGGAAAATAATGGTCCCATGAGGTAAGAGAGTTTCAGAAGATAAGTTGTCAAGACTATAAACAGCTATATAGGGATCAAGAAAATGGAAGATTGAGAAATAGATTTAGGATTTTGTGATGAAGTGGCCATTAGAAACCTTCTCAGGGGCAGTTGGGCATGGTAGTTGGCATAGATTGCTATGGATTAAGAGTAGAGACAAGCATGAGCTACTCTTTCAGGATCTTGTATGGTGAAGACAGGGAGGGAGGTAGACAGGCTGAAAGCAAAAGAAGACTTGAGTGATAGGGACCAAGGGTAGGTAGATTAGGAGACAGCTTTTGGTGGAGGGGAAGGCTCAAGTGGAAAGGGAGAGAAAAATAAAATCAACTTTAAGGCTCTTCTTAAGAAGAGTGATAGTTCTTAGTTGTAAGACTAGTAGGAAGAAGATGGATTAGATACAGATAAATGCTGAGGAGGATGAAGTAATATTAAGGATTTAAGGAGAAAGTAAAGGCATGATATAGACATTTTGGGGGATGTTAGTTTTATTTTTGAGCAGTAATCATTCCAGATGGGAAGGATAGCAGACATTTATATTGGAACACATCAACTCCATTTCACAGTTTTCTCCAATAATGCTTCTGGGCATGTATGTGCTCTAACATTAGTTTTACCAGTTTAATTGCTAACAGGACCATCAATATAGAAATTTGTGACCTGAGTTCTCAGTGTATCATCATTATCACCTTGGTATATGATTGTTTTACTGTTTTCTATTTCTAGTCACACATTTACTTTAATCATATTTTATGATAAAAAGCTACGTTTTTAAGAACTGCAAGTATATATGGGATCATACTGTCTGACCCATTAGGTTGATTCCAACTTATTAGCTGCCACCAAATTGGGTTTTATGGAGGACATGACATTTCTTAGAATTATGAGATAATGCCATTTCTACAACTCTGTCTCTAGAAAGACAGGCAGGGAGCTGAGATTTAGGAGAGCCTAATTATTATTTGTGTAGCTCCGGTATCTTCTTATATCACAGGGCGTGATATCATCTGTCTCATGCATCTCTCAAAGCAAATATGAGAAATCATAACTTTAAAAAATCGTTGAATACTAAAAATGCATAATAGTGTGTTTTTAATATGTTAATCAGAGGCCCTGGAAAAACCCATTGGTTTATTTGGAAGATCAATATGTTACACGTTTTATTAGACCATGTTATTTCTAAGATTCCATATTTTAATTTAAAAAGAAAGATTTTAAAAGAAAGCTATTAATTTAGTATCCAATTTTTTTAATTTAAATACTAAACATAAGTTTAGCATTCTGTCTTTACCATGCTACCCATGGTTTGGATAGATGATAAAGGGTGATAGTTTCAAAGACAGTATATACTAAGAACCTACTGTATGTCAAGCATTTCATGCAGTATTTAGAAATAAGATTGGAAAATAAAATTAAATATGAAATGATCAACATGTTAACATGTAGAGTCCAGACATATGCTGGATGGTTTAAGAGTAGGGAAAGTCAATATAAGTTGTCATAGTTTGACAACCCCATTAAAAAGGAGGCTCAGGATAGATCCTGAAGGATGAGAAGAATTTGAGGTAAGTGGAAAGGTAAATATGAAGTTTCAACCAGAAATGCCCCATGGTATTTTAACTTGAAATTATAGATTGTTTAAATAGAGTTCTATCTGTGTGGTTAGACATGAGTATAAACATCTCAAACTCGAATCATTAGGTGTTATGCTCATAACAGCATTCAGACATACTTTTACACGTACACATAGCTCTGCATACTGAAAAGTTCAGTGGAAGACAACTTTAGTTAGACTTGTATGATGGGGGGCCAGCTTCTGTAGTATTGAGGAAATGACCCAGGAAAGTTCATTTTATTTCTCCAAATAATAAAAAAAAACATTTATTTTTAAGGGACTAAGGTTATTATTAACTTACAGTAGAAACAACCAATAATCAGCTGAATTGGGCAATTAAAAAGCTCTGTTTGAATGGTTAATTTACCCACAGTAGTGAGGACTGGGACATTGATCCAATGGGAGAGGAGCAAGACCCCCCAAAGCATGTTGTTTCCAGAAGAAGGCAGAGGTACAAGGAAGGCACAACAGTAAATATCCACTACTCTGTAGTTGAAGACTCTGTTCATTGTGTCATCTG
This sequence comes from Stenella coeruleoalba, assembly GCF_951394435.1. Taxonomy (NCBI): domain Eukaryota; kingdom Metazoa; phylum Chordata; class Mammalia; order Artiodactyla; family Delphinidae; genus Stenella; species Stenella coeruleoalba. Next base: position 139,663,567 of record NC_137148.1, read on the forward strand.
ATATTCCCTATGCAATGTTTCTGTCACATTCCATAAATACTGTGTGCTGTAAGTACTTGTCAAAATGCTTTGTGCTGCAAGTCATAGATACGCAGATCTAACAGCATTGCCTCTTGGATTAACACAAGAACAGAGAGAGATTGCTTTGACAGCTCATTGATATCTATAGAACCTACAAGCTTTTTTTTTCTTTTTTTTCTGGCCACACCACGCAGCTTGTGGGGTCTTACTTCCCCAAACAGGGATGGAACCTGGGCCCCCAGCAGTGGAAGCACGGAGTCCTAACCACTGGACTGACAGGGAACTCCCTGTGCTTTATGTCTTTTCCCTCCTCTGTTCTCTCTATAATTTCTCTGTTTGCTTCTGAGATGTATTACCTCCTGGTCACAAAATGGCTGTCAAATGCCCAGAAATCATCTTAACATGACTGTGTTCAAGGTAGGAAGTAGAGGATCTGCCAGGGTGACAAGAGAGACAGATCTCCTCATGTTCTTCTATCTCTTTGTCAGGCACAAAAAAATAATCTCAGGAGAACTCCAGCAGATTTGTTTATATTCTTTTTAAAAATTAACTTCATTGAGGGATAATTTATTTAAAGTAAAAGTTACCAAATTTAAGGATGCACATTAATTTTTCACAGTGTATATACAGTCGTGTAATCAACACTACAATCATGATAAAGAATCTTCAGAAAGTTGAGAGGTTCCTTTTTAATTGGATCCAGCTAGAGTACGGTATTAAAATCTTTCTGTCCTTGATGATATTTTCATAGTCCTGGTCATCAGATCTTTTTTTTTCCCTTTTAAACAAAGTTCCAAGGGTTTTATTGGCTATTGGAATTTTTTATTGGTATTTCTTTAATTGATTATCTTTTAAAAAAATTTTATTGGAGTATAGTTGACTAACAATGCTGTGTTAGTTTCGGGTGTACAGCAAAGTGAATCAGTTATGCATATACATATATCCACTCTTTAGATTCTTTTCCCATGATCATCAGATCTTGATGAAAGCTGCCATTACAATTATAGCTAACATTTATTAAGTGCTTACTATATTATAGCCACTATACTATTTGACATACATTACCTCCTTTAACCTTTATGCATGTTTGACATATTGCTTCATTACCTCCTTTAATTAATTCTTAGAACAACAGGATGGGATAGGCTCATAAAAGGACTGCTGTTAGTCTGTATGGTTCCTGAAGTAGAGAAAGGAAGCCCCTCTGGTTGGAGGGGGGTGACAAGTCTGACTAAGTAGAACAGAAATGCATCTGGGCTCCTGCTTTCCCCCTAAACCAAAGTGCTTTGTGGAGTACATGCATGTTGCCCCCGGATGAGGCAGCCTTGTCGGTTCCCATTTTACAATACGAAAGCTTCAGGTTTAGAGGAGTGAATCAGCCTACTAAATGGCTATAAATCATGGGGCGTTTCTTGGCTTTTGACAATAGGGTGCTAGCATCTTTGGTGGGTCTCTGAATAAGTGTTCTTGACTAAACAATTATTGATTATCCTCTTTAAGTTTTCCCTTCTTCCTATTATCTATTTACCCACGCCCATGTACTTACTCAGGTGTATCTGTCACCTCACTGATTTATTCACATGAAATAATTTTCTCAGTTATTACACTATTAACAACTATTGTAGTTAGTATTTGCTCATGGAACCTTATATAATTCTATTTATGTTTTTAGTGGAAATTGGTTTTAGATGATTATTGTATTAATTTTTAATTGACTAGTTACTGGCATCCTGTATGAATGAGTTTATTTGCGTTCAGATACATGAAAAGCTCATGTATAGGAGGTTTCCTGTTTTTGGTAAAATCACTCTTGTTAAAAAAAAAAAACCCTCATAGCTCTTTGAATAACCATGTATCTTCTTTTGTTAGTCATAGAAGGTTACTGGGTTCTATGAAATTGCTTGATGATGTCATAACATAAGATGACAAATCTGGTCCAATATTATATGCCTTGTACAAGTTTCACATAATTTTACGATTTTAAACCTGTCATGGAAAATCTCAGGGGAAGTATCTTTGGGAATTGCAAAACAATGGTTTTTGAAATAAATTGTTTAGAGGTTGTCAGACTGTATTAGATTTTGTGAATGTAACCTGTAATTGGAATTTTCTTCTTTTTCCTGATGTTGAGAGCAAGTAAATTAAAATCAGATGTTCATTTCTTGCTATTTAAGTCCATGGTTTACTCATCTTGTCTTCTGAAAAATATGTATAATTAGATCTCTTGCATAATTTAGTAAATACTCTATAAAAAGCAGTATACAGATTAGTAAGAAACTAGACATGTTGGCAGAAAAGTCTCTCAATTAGAAAATGATTGATTAGTTTTGTTGAAACTGATAAAGTACTAGTGTCATTTTTCAGGTTGTAGGTGTACAAAGCAAGTAACTTAACCTAGACTATCTACTGTGTGTTAAAATCAGAGGCTGTCAGTCCCTTTGAGACACACTCCTTTTTTGGAGTAAACTTGTTTCACTGTTACTTCCCTTTTGTTTTTGTTTCTCAGGGATAATGCTTCTCCTTGAAATGACAGAGGAGATATCTCAGGCAAAAGAAGAATTTCTTTCCTATACGTCTGTGTCAAGGTGTAAATCTGGGACAGCACATTATTCTAGAGCAGTGCTTCTCCAAGTGTGGTTCTCAGACCAGTAGCATCAGGATCACCTGAGATCTTGCTACAAATGCGAATTCTAGGGCCACATCTCACCTACTGAATCAGAAACTCTGGGATGGGCCCAGGGATTTATCCTTGCTTTAAGAAGCCTCCCAGGGGATTCTCATGCATGCTAAGATTTTAGACCTACTGCCCTAAAGGAAATCTAGTATACCCAATTTACCTAGGTTGCTATTAATTACTTAAAATATTTTACTCCTTGGAGTAGAACTGCTAAGGCGCAGGGTATGGACTTATTCAGCTTTCGTAGGTAATGATAAATACTTTTATAAACCCTTGTGCCAATTTAGATTACCACCAGTCTTACTGAAAGCCTTATTGTCTTTGTACCTAACTTTGTCAGACACTTTAATTTCTACAAATCTGGTGGGTGTGAAATGGTATCAAGTTGTAGTTTTAATTTGACGATCCCTAACAAGGTTTAGCATCTTTTCGTCTATTTATTGGACAATCATGTTTGCATTTAAGTGAATTGCTTATTTCTATTTTATGCCCGTTGCTTGATTGGGTTGTCTTTTTTGAGTCATAGGAGTTTAAAAATATTCTGGATGCTAATCCTTTGTCATTTTATATTTCAAATATCTTTTTGCTGGTTAAATTTTTTTTATCACTCTAATGTATCTGAGAAGAAAAGGAGTTCATAACTTTAATGTAGTCAAAACCATTTCTCTTTTCCATTTATGATTTTTTTTCTGTGATTTATTTAGAAAATTCTTTTCTACCCAGAAAACTGGGTAGAGCTGGTATATTTTCTGGTATATCTTCTCCAGAAGGTGTTTAATGTCATGTCTTTAACATTTAAGTTTTTAATCCATATTAAAATTACACATATACATACATTTTATTGAGGCCTAATTCACATAAAATACACCCATTTAAAGTGTACAGCTTGGGTTTTGACAAATGTGTGCACTCGTGTAACCACCACCACAATCAAGATGTAGAACATTTTCATCACCTCCAAAAGCTCCCTTGTGTCTCTTTGTACTCAGTCCCTCTAACCTTCCTGGCCCCAACCAAGCACTCATCTGTGTTGTAACCAGAGGTTCGTTTTATCTTTTCTAGAACTTCCTATAAACAGAACCGAACGGTATGTATTATTTTGCATCTGGCTGCTGTCACTAAGCAAAATGTATTTGAGATTTGCCCATGTTTTTCTATGTAGCACTAGTTGGTTCCTTTTTATTCTCTTTTTTGCTGAGTGCTGTTCCATTCCACTGTGTGGATATTCCGCAGTTTGTGCGTCCGTTTACCTCTTTACAGTTTTTTGACTATTGTGAGTCAAGCTAGGAGTGGTAAGTTTATGTTTAACTTTATAAAGCTGCCAAACTTGTTTTCCAAAGTAGTTGTACCTTTTTGCATTCCCACCTACCATGTATGAAGGTTCCAATTTCTTCACATTCTGGCCAACACTTGCTACTGTCAGTCTTATTAATTTCAGGCATTGGAATGTGTCTATGGTAGCATCTCATTGTGGTTTTAGTTTGAATTTTTTGATGCATGAGAGAGTTTCAGTTGGATTCTTTTTTTCCATATGACCAGCCCATGGTCTCAACACCATATATTGAATAAGGCAAAATTTCCATATTAATATGCAATGATAGTCCTCTCATATCCTCAGATGGTACTAAAACTATTTAAAAACTGGTATGAAAATGGACACTATACTTTTTTTAGAGCTTACAGTAAAATGTTAAAGTTGAACATGGATATTTAATTTTAGACTTTTATCAATATTAATAAGCTTCCCTTAGAACTTGGAATGTTTGTTTCTTGTCCAGCATCCTACTCCATTTCCTCTCATTTAAAAAAAACTCTTAGCCGTGAATTTTAAAAAGTGTTCTTTTTTAAAAATATATTTTATCTAGAGATTTAGGTGGTTTGTGTCTGTGCTGTACTCTAGATATCTGGTTAGCAGTATTGCTGGCAGGGGCTGTCTTGTTTTACTTTTAAGTTTTATTCTACCTCTGAGTAAAAAGGAAATATATTCTTTTGGAAGAGAATTGGAAAAATATATAAAAGTATGAAGGAGAAAATTAAGTATATCTTGTAATCTTACCTCTTAGACATAACCATTATCTGCATTTTTGTTTCTTTGTGTATCAAAATTATACGTGCAAAGATTAAAGAAATAAAATAATTCAGAATAATTTAATATTGAAAGTAAATCTTTCTTTCTCCCACTCTATCCCGTTCTTTGTATATCCTTTAACATTAAGAACACAGTCTTTTCAAGAGCCATTAAGATTTCTGTGTTTGACTACTGTTAAAGTGTAAAATTAAAACCTAGTAAAGAGTATTTACATTGTTATGACTATATATTTGAAAATATTTTTATATAAATACTATTATTTTAAGTCATAAGCATAACAACAATAAATATGTATAACTATAATCATAAGAAAATATGTTCTAAAATCTATCAAGGTTATAATATTATTTTTACCTGAGTCCCATGTTAGGTCATATTCTGAGTCAAGAATATTAAATTTTGCTAATGTTCAGTTTTATCTTATAATTTTTATAGAAAGGCTGTAGTGAGGTAAATAGTACACACTGAATTCATCTGTTTTTATGTTTTTCCTCCCTAAAGCAGAAGGCTCAAATTTATTTTCTAATATTTAAATTCCCTAGTTAAGGGCAGAGACAAGAAGATTTAAAATGTCTAATTTCTTAGGGTTTAAAACTACAAGCAGTTACGGTATGTTGGATTTATTAGTTCTGTAGATTAAAATCAATGAGATTTTAGCAATTAATGACAAAATTGCATATAATGGTCTTATGGTATTAATAGTTTTAGTAAGCCATCTGTAGCAGTTTTCAATTCTCAACATAATTACATAGAGTAGTTTATGTTTTCTAAAGAAAAATCTCTAGACAAACTGTGCCTTGTTTTACTTCTGTTTTAAGTTTTATCCCCTGACTGAATCTGAGGTCTTTGAGAGTTATTCCTCTTTGGAGATTTGGGAATTTTCAGAAGTATAGAGATAATAAAATTGTGATTTGAAAAACTGCATACTATTTAGACGTGGCAGCTTCTTCCTATGCCAATATCAGTGTTATTGTCTTTTTTGCAAGTGGGGGACAGGGTAGAAGAGAGAAATACTATTCTCCCCTTTCATTTGGGTGTTCAGGTTTATCCTTTGGACATAAGAATGTTTCACCCACCTGGAAATCAGTTTGGGAGAGTAGAATCTGTCAGTTGGCATTTAGCTACATGACATAGATGGTCATTTCTCTTCAAACACGTAGATGTGTGCCATTGACCGTTTGTTTTTCTTAGTGTGAACTTTAGGTGCAAGAATTGAGTTAATCTTAAATTATGGCAATCACATCATTCCTTAATATCTTTTATCTTCTTTAATGATGTTTTCTCTCTTTATCTTCAATCCTTCCCATCATTCCACTCTGTCTATAAGCACTCACTTTGTTGAATTTAACATATTTCTTTCTAATCTTATGTTCCTAAGTTTATTCAGGTATACATCCTTAACAAACATGCTGCTATTTTTGTGTGTGTGAGGTTTTAGTTTACATATGTGGTACTAGGCTGTAAAACACACTCCTGATTTATCTCCTCAACATTCGAAATATATTTTATTATTATAAAGTATATTATTTATTATTTATTTTTTCCATCATATACATTTATTACATTTTACTTACCTATTCTTATAGTGATGGACAGCTTGGAGGACCCCAGCATTTTAGTATGAGAACAGTGCTTCAACAGTTACCCTCCTAGTTGTCTCCATAAGGATGATTGTTGGGTGTGCCAGGATATACTCTGACTTGATGTTCTCCCACCAGTAGTTCATGAGGCTTTTAGTAACTGATGTTATCTGATCTTTTAAATTTTGCCATTCTAGTGTATGTAAAGTGGCATCCTGTTCTTTTAATTTGCATTTTTCTGATTACTAATGAGATCAAACATTATATGCTTATTAGGCATTAAAGGATTTTCTTTTTGGAAGTTGCCTATTCATAACCTTGCCCATTTTACTTATAGATTTCCAGTTTTTTTCTGGATGATATATAAGGATGCCCTGTATGTTGTAATCAGTCCTTTGACTGTCTTAATTATCGTGAATGTTTTCCCTCAGTCTGTCACTCATATTTTGTTTATGAAATTCTTTATTGAACATGAACTTTTTACTCAGTTTAAAACATTTTCAATAGAGTTATTATTTTTTTTCCTGCAAATGTCCTTTTAGTTTAGGGTAATTCCTAGATTTTTGCTAGCTGCTTTGTCATGGCTGTCACTAGTATCTTGTTTTCTGTTATATCATTTATCTAGTTGCTGTTGTTAAAGACAAATGTGTAGATTTTCACGCTAATGTTTTACAAGGTTTTCTCAACTCTTATTAATAAAAGTATTTTATTAATTTTTTGGGGTTGGCTATGCAAGAGATAATATTTACTAAGTAATAGTAATTTTACCTTCTTCAAAATCCTCATACTTCTAATTTCTTTTCTTTGGCTTATGGTATCGGGCTATGGCTTTCTTATGGCTTATGGTTTCTAGTACAGTGTTGAGGACTGGCAGTGTTTCTGATGTTGAAGGGAAAATGTCTCCACTTGTGCCATTGATTACGTGGAAATTTGGGCAGATATTTATCAAATTAAGCAAGTTCCCTTCTACTTCAGGTTTTACAAGTTTTTTTTTTTTTTTTTAATAATAATCCTATAAACTGTTGAGATTTGTGTAATGCCTCCTCTGCCTCTGTTGAAATGATCATGTCTTTTTTTCTGCTTTAGTCCGTTAATATGGTGCATTACGGTGGTTAGATTGTCTGATGGTACAGTTTCTACATTCCTGGGGTAAACTGTCAAATTATGATGTACACATTTTAATATAGAATTAGAGCAGTTAGCTTCCATTTTATTTAAGATTTGGGGATCTGTGTTCATATATTGAAATGACCCTATAATGTCATTTTCTTGTATCCAGATTTGGTTTTAGGTTAATCCTTAGCTTTGCAGTATAATCAGGGAGCTCACATTCTTTTCATGCTTGCTAGAATTTCTTGAATTAAGACAGAGATCATCACTGCCTTCAAAGCATTTGATAATGGGCCCAGAATTACTCTTGTTCAGCAGGAAACCTATGGACAGCTTTGTATCTGTCATAGTAATTTGTTGAAAATATTTAATAACAGGCTCTCTGTGGGGGGTCGTGAGGGGAGGGGGTGGCTTCCTGATTTAAGTCTTTGCCAATATCTGTGGTGTAAATATTGCCACTGTGTCTGATTTCAAGCTAACAATATGGTCTCTGAAGGATAAGTTGTGAAGAAATAAGCATAATGAACTTCTGTGATACGGCACAGGCTGGCCTCAGCACAGCACTGGTCTATCACCACACCTGACCGTACTTCACTTCCACCTTCCACATCTTTTACACATTTCTCTTTTGGCAAGAGCTAACTCAGAATCATTCATGGAAGGGGATTCTGGGAATCTTGTCGTTTAACATATCACTTTTAGCTTAATAGAAAACAAACTGCCAAAATTACCACTTTCAATTTATTTGATGGCTGTTGGCCCATTCAACTTTCCTATTTTGACATTTTACATATTTCCGAAAATGTTTGCTTTTTGTCTAGGTTTCACATTTGTTACCATAATGTTCCATAGCATTTTTATATTTTTAATACTTGTTATATTGTAATAATTTACCCACTTTAATTCTGAAGTATACATTTTAAATGATTTTTCTTGATTTGTCTTGCCAGGGATTTGCTAATATTAACTTTTGGTTTTGTCATTTATTTCCATTTCATTGATTTCTGTCCTTACCTTTATTATTTCCTTCCTTCCTCCCTCCCTCCCTCCTTCCCTTCCTTCCTCCTTCCCTCTCTCCCTCCCTCCCTCTCTCTTCCTTTCCCTGTCTCTCCCTGCCCCTTTCTATCACTTTTTCTTGTTTTGATTTTTTACTCCTTTAACCTGTTTATAATATCCTTTTTTTTGTTCCTTATGATGTTTTTCTCCTTTAGGTGTACGTTATCTGAAATAAATTCTGTTTCCCTGACTTTATTTGGCTTGATAGTTACTTGGTGTATCCAACTTTATTCCTCTCTTTTCTTTTTGTAAGAGTTCATTTGCTTTTATTATGAGTATCATAGTATTGATATTCAATATTATAGTCTTGGATTTGTTTCTACAGTTTCATTTAACAAATTAAAATACCTATTTTTCAAACATCACAAAGATTTAATGATACTTCAACATATACAGCCCACTACCATCAAATATATTATCAAATATTTTATTTATGTGCTGTTTTTCTAACCACACAAATTAGATGATACTTTCATCATGCTCACTAGAGTAATTTTTATTTTATAGTAAATTTGATCTTAGAGTAAATTTTTATCCTCCTTTATCATTTTTTTGTTCAAGATTTCTTCTTGCATTTTAAGCCTTTTTTCAGAAATCATTTCCCAACTTGCTTTTTAAAAAAAATATATATTTATTTATTTTTGGCTGCGTTGGGTCTCTATTGCTGCATGCGAGCTTTCTCTAGTTGCGGTGAGCGGGGGCTACTCTTCGTTGTGGTGCGCAGGCTTCTCATGGCGGTGGCTTCTCTTGTTGTGGAGTTCGGGCTCTAGGCACATGGGCTTCAGTAATTGTGGCCCGTGGGCACAGTAGTTGTGGCTCGCAGGCTCTAGAGTGCAGGTTCAGTAGTTGTGGCACACAGGCTTAGTTGCTCTGTGGCATGTGGGATATTCCCGGACCAGGGCTCGAACCCGTGTCCCCTGCATTGGCAGGCAGATTCTTAACCACTGGGCCACCAGGGAAGTCCCCATTTCCCAACTTTCTAATGTACATTCTTTCAAATAACTTTAGTGAGTATATGTTGGTTGTAAAGTTTTTGTCTGAAAGAAATGTATTTGTCCTTTGTTCTTGAAATTGTAAGTTTTGCTAAATTTACACTTTTGGATTAACATTTATTTTCTCTCAGAACTTTATGGAGATTTTATTACTGTGTCTTCTGGCTTTTGTAACCAGTCAAGTGAAGTCAACCATGGGTTTGTCTTTGATCTTTGGCTGCTTGTAAGATTTTCTCTTTGTCTTTGGTATAATTCAGTTTTCGTTACTATGTCTTCTCTTTGTATCTATTTTTTTATTGGTGTATAGTTGCTTTACAATGTTGTGTTAGTTTCTGCTGTACAGCAAAGTGAATCACTTATACATATACATATATCCATTCTTTTTTAGATTTCCTCCCCATTCAGGTCACCGCAGAGGATTTAGTAGAGTTCCCTGCACTATGCAGTAGGTTCTCATTAGTTATCCTACTGTATATATAAGATAACTAATATCCTATATAGGATATAAGTTATATATAGTAGTGTATATATGTCAATCCCATCCCCCAATTCATTTTACCCTCACTTCTGCCTTGGTAACCATAAGTTTGTTTTCTAATCTGTGCCTCTATTTCTGCTTTGCAAATAAGTTCATCTGAACTATTATTGCATGTCTTTTTTGGTGATTCTTTTCATTCAAACTTCAGAATTTTGTTTTCCAAACCAGAGTATTACTGTCCTGAAGACATCTTAAGTGTTCTCACTTAAATGTTTTTTCTCCTTAGTTTTTTTCCCGTTATTTCTGGAACTCCACATTTAAGTGGTGGAATTTATACTTTTTCTCTTTTAATTTCTTTTCATATTTGATTTTCTTTAACTCTGTGTACTTACTACTTCTGAGTTGTTTCTTCATTTCTGTTTTTCAGTTCATTATTCATCTTGCCAGAGGTGTCTAATTTTCTGTTTAATTGATCCAATATATTTAAAGTTTTACCTATTATTTTTCCATTTCTAAAACTTTTCTTTGGTTCTTTTTCAAATTCCTGATAATTTTTAATAGTCTCTTTTCCCCCTCTTTGTGCTTTCAGTTCCTTTTTTTCTAGTTCCTTAAATGTTTTAAATATTCTTAATTTGTGTTCTAGATCTTCTAGTCTTTACAGTCTTCAAGTATGTGTTTTCATTTAATCCTCACTATAATTATGTCAGTTTGTAACTCTCACTATCCCTACTTCCAGGTAAGGAAAATTGAGGCTAGGAATACTAAATAATTCACCCAAGTCACAAATTTAATGAGTATCTGGGCTGAGATTTTTTTTTTTTTTTTTTGCAGTACATGGGCCTCTCACTGTTGTGGCCTCTCCTGTTGCGGAGCACAGGCTCTGGACGCACAGGCTCCGCAGGCATGGCTCACGGGCCCAGCCGCTCCGCGGCATGTGGGATCTTCCTGGACTGGGGCACAAACCCGTGTCCCCTGCATCGGCAGGCAGACTCTCAACCACTGCGCCACCAGGGAAGCCCTGGGCTGAGATTTTAATGCTGGTCTTCTGACCTTAAAAATGTTGATGTGATTATGCTTGATTCTTCCATTCACTATTTATTGAGCAACTGGTATATGTACCATTAGAACTCATACTAGACTGAGTGCATTGAGGGTGGGAATAATGTCACGATCAATGCTGTATCCCAAACATCTATTATAAAACATAAAAGACTGGAGACAATATTTGTAGAGTTACATAGCCAGTTATTGACATTGGATCTCATTTATGCATCTCTTATCACTGTAGAGGCAGTGAGTTTATAGGATCAGTTAATATTTAGCTCATTAATTGCACACTGCCTCTGCAGTAGGGCATGAGGGCTAATTATAGAATATCTTTGGTGTCTTCATTATGTTCATCTTTCTTTTTCCCAGTCCATTATGGACACCAGTGCCACATTATTCTTTCTGTAGTATAACTCTCATCATAAAATTCCTTGAGTCAAAAATTTTCAGTGTTATTTCTCTCTTGCCCACAATACATTGTCCAAACTCTTCTCTGTGGCATTCACACCAGTCTTCAGTATGGTCCCAACCTTCTATTTCAAGCTGATCTCCCACGACCTCCATACAGTAACAATTGCTAACACTCACTTTCCAGGTATGCGATATCCTCTTAAGAGCTTGATATGTATCATGTCATTTAATCTTTGAAACAAATCTTGGGATACGTACCATTATCCTTATTTTACAGATGAGGATGCTGAGGTTTAGAGGGCTTAAATAATTTGCACAAGTTCACACGGCTAACGAGTGGTCAAGCTGGAATTGGAATACAGACAGCCTCATTCCAAAGCTGACGTTGTAACTCACCCACTGCATATTGCTTACCTGTACCCTATTTTGAAGCCAAAATCAATCATTCGTTGTGTCCCAAACCTACATTGTACTTTTTTGTTTCTGTGCCTTTGTTTATATTTTGTCTTTCTTTTGGAATGCTTTGTGAGTCACATGCCAAAATCTACCACAGGTCTAGCTTATATTTCATTTCTTTCAATTCTTCCCTCATTTCTCAACTCCTAAGGCACTAGACGTATCCTTCCTTATAGCATCATCACAGAAACATTTATTAGAGTGATCTTTATCTTTGCCCTTTCTCCCTGGTTCAGGGATCCATTTCTGGAGGGTAGGTGGATGTCTTTGTCTTTCCTGCAGAAACTTGCATGGAGATTTGAGTCAGCAGAAGAAAGTTTAGATGCTGCTTCTGCCATTTGGTGGGTGTGATCTTGAGCAGACTGCTCAGTGCTCAATGCATCTGTTTCCTCACCTGTAACATGAAGATGACAACCTTTTAGGGGCTGTGATGAGAGAGAAACAAGGAAACCCAGGGAAAGCTGCTGGCAAATAAGTGGTGGTCATCCAATACTACATTCTCTCCATCTCCCACTTAGTGCAAGTACAGGACCTTGTATATATTGCATATTTGGTAAAAAAAATTGCTGAAAAAATGAATGAATGTTCATAAGGTCTCATGTTGATGGACTCTGCCAATGTGCCCTTCGTTGAATTCCTTGCATGGGATTTTCTTGATGTTGCCCCTCCTATTTTCAAATAAAAGCTGCTGGCCTCCTGGTGCATTTTTCAGGCCACCTTACTTTTTCTAGGTGATAGTGACTCTAATTGTTTCCAGAGATAAACTAATCCTTTCTATTGAATTAGTTGTCTAATGTTTCTTTCTTTGAGGACAAGTCTTCATCCATTTCAATGCAGAGACCCCTAGAAATAATGAATCCTTGTGGGAATTGCCTGTTAGGTTTAAAGGGAGTTTCTTGGGCAGATGGGCTTTTTTTTGAGCCTATCGCTCAAGGCTGTTGTTCTCCTTATTCAGAGGACTAATGTGCTCTCCATTTTCCTCTTGTCCCTGTGAGCGAATGGTATAGGGTTTGTCCTGTGGATAACTGGGGATTGGAAATAGGATTCTTCATTGCTGAGATCACCTTCAGCTTAATAGATGAGAAGAGAAAACCTCTTTCATTTGTGGGTGCTGTATGGAATCACTAAGATCAGCAGGTCACAGTGGGTCCGGTCACAACTGGATATGGAATTCTCTCTTCCTGCTCAGTGTTACTGTCTGTCTGCCCTCTGAGCAGGTTGCAGGGAAATTTTCCGGGAGCTGTCAGCCTCTGAAGCAAATCCAGGGTCCTACATGATGTTCTTCTCAGGCATTCTTCTATAACAATTTTCATTTAGGAAATGGAAAAGTTTTTTGGGGGGGGGCTCTAAAATAAGGTGTTTTTAAAAGGTTATTGTGATATATAGTCTTTAAAGAACTTAGTTTTATTTGCATATTAGTTTTCTGATACTCTTTATATCACAGTTTAAATAATAAGAACAGCTCTTATGAATGCCTTGGGAAAAGAACACAAAAGCGTCCTTTTGGACACTTTATAATAGCTATACTGTGCAGAGTCTCTGCAAATGTAATCAAATGGAGCAATCTTTTATACACAGCAAAATAAAGCTGTTGTTGTAATTAGTGTGAACATACCAAACAAAACAAGGCTAATTACTGGAGGGAGAAAAAAAACAGAATGAATTTTGTGAGAAATAGGCCATCTTCCTCACTAGGCAGGATTTTTTTTTTTTTTTTTCCCTGTTCCCCCAACTCTGGAGAATAGGAATTTTGATGACATTAACACAGCTTATTAATGATCATTGTAACTCACTCCATCCACCTAATTAAATCATCAGCTACAATTGGTAACAGGGGAGCTTAATTTAAATGGAACTGTTCTGACAAACTAGACGCCACCACACTCCTAAATATTTAATACTCCCTGTGGCTGGATTAACAGGAATGTTTGAGTCATTTAACCACATCTTTCAAAGGTGACTGACAGACATTTTCTATGCCTTTTAAAATAAAAGACAAATTAATTGTAAATACATTTCTGATTAAAATCTTTTGTCTTTGGGTATAACGTAGGTTGAGAAATTATAATTAAAACCAGTTTTTTTTACTCAATTAATAAGATAGCTGAGCCCCTGAAGGCAAATTGATTTTAAGTACTTTATTAAGACCAGGAAGTAGAGATTAAAAAAATACACAGTTGTGTTAAAACAGTTAAAAAACTAGATAAGAGGCATAAGGAGGTTTGTTTACTGAGCATTTACTATGTAACAGCACTAAGGTAGGTCCTGAGGATTTAACAGAATGGAATGATCCCTGCAGTATGACAGCAGGGAACACAGATATTAATAATTACAAGTGCGGGCTTCCCTGGTGGCGCAGTGGTTGAGAGTCCGCCTGCCGATGCAGGGTACACGGGTTCGTGCCCCGGTCCGGGAGGATCCCACATGCCGCGGAGCGGCTGGGCCCGTGAGCCATGGCCGCTGAGCCTGCGCGTCCGGAGCCTGTGCTCCGCAACGGGAGAGGCCACAACAGTGAGAGACCTGCGTACCGCAAAAAAAAAAAAAAAAAAAAAAAACTACAAGTGGAATGAGTGCCACCAAGAAGACAGGGAATGGACAAAATCTTCGACCTGACACTTATTCTAGATCTTCAAAGGGGGAGAAGTCATGTAAAATTATGCCTGCCTGCCTCCCACCCTGCCCCTCACCTTGGCTTTTGTAAACAGTCCCCGTTTAAATTTTATTTATTTATTTTTATTTTACTTTTTTCTGTTTTTATCCCTTTGGAGAAGTTTGGATTATGTTTCCTCTATGGATTTGTGGAAATCAAAAGTATTGTGTGCCTTCCAGGCACTTAAACAAGAAAAGAGGGTACAGATCTGCCGTGCTTGCTACTAACAGCAATCCTTACTCGTAGTTGTTGGGATCAGTTTCAGAGTTTCTGCAGACCAGAAGCTTCCACCTCAGATGGCTCCTGGCCTCTTAGTTAGTGGCTGTTTCCATTGCTTTTCTGGTTGCAAGGCTGGCACAAAGGAGCTGGGCGGCTTTGGGCTCCAGGTAGCAGGGAAAGCCTGATGGGCATCAAAAGTGAAAATGAGACGGGAATAGAAAGTTAACATTTCCTAACACTAGAGCCTCTTCTGTACCTCTTGTTGAATTTCCCACAATCTATTTGCCTTATGAATCAGGGCTATTTTTTCTGCTGGTTCCTATCAAGGTCAAAGAAAGATTGGATATGCCACTTCGCTCTTTCAGCATGGCTTTTGTATATGTGTGGCTAAGCATTTGCAATAGGTCTTTTGGATTATTTCAGACAGAAAAGAAAGTGTCAGAAAAGAAAGGGAAAAGCAGGGAGAGTTTTTCTGGCAGTGGAACAGTACGTGCAGAATCTTACAAAATGTCATCCTTGAAGATCGGAGAGGGGTGCACCATGCTAGAGACGAGAAAGTTGTTTGAGGTGAGCCTGGGGAAGTAAGGAAATAAGCTTTATTTTCCTCCCCTTTGGACAGATGTAGAGATTATAGGTTTGTGGTTGCCAAAAAATGTCATGCCTACTAGGTTTTTAAAAATAAATTTTAAATCTTAGAATAATTTTAGATTTACAGGAAAGTTGCCAAGAGAGCAGGGAGAGTTCCACCTCACACCCAGATTCCGCTGTTATTAACATGTTATACAGGTGTGGTGAATTTGCCACAACTAATGAACCACTGTTGATGTATTACTATTAACTAAGTCCATACTTTATTCAGATTCTTTTACTTTTTACCTAATGCCTTTTGTTTTTCTATTCCACTGTCCCATCTAGGATACCACATGACATTTAGTTGTCATGTCTGTTTAGGTCCTTTTTTTGGGAGGGGGGTGGGGAGAAGGTAACTATTTTTCTAAGATTGTTGCATTCTATATGAAGTAATGGTTTTGTCATGTACTTAACTCATTTACATTTCAGGAGTGTTTTTGCTGTAGCATTTTGAAATTTAGATGAACCTATTACCTTATACAGGCCATTTTAAAAAAGTTGGTAATGTCCTTTCACAGCCTTCCAAAGCAAGTCAAGTTTTGCAGCCTGTGCTCCCGTGGCAGTCTCTTCATCTGTCTAGATGGTCAGTAGGTCTCCATATTGGAGAAGTAAGATGAGGGTCCGATTGTTTCCTGCTGATGGCACCTGTAGAATTTGGCTTGTTGCTCATATAAACACTTGAAATTGTTATTAGGCAAAGACTTGTCTTTTTTTTTTTTACAGCAGTATACATGTATATGTTTATATATATGTATGCACTTGCAAGTAGATATGTATGCATATATACATGCATATGTGTGTGTATGTGTATATTTCATTCCGTTATTTTTAAGTCAGTTGCTGAAAAATAATCTCTCTTGTGTAGGCACTATAGCCTAGGCAAAGATAGTCCATGACTGGTTCCAGGAAACTTTCTTTGTAGATGAATGTGCAAATGTAATGGATCAGGTATAATGACTACCCTACTCTTTTACTAACTTCGTTAAGAATCTGGGAGCTTGATAGTGATTAGAAACTTCAAACAGATCTTATGAGTGTTGGGTCTGTAGAGAAGTTCCAAGCCAAACACCGTGAACACTGACAAATTTCTGTGCTTTAGTTGCATTTACATGATGGATTGTCAAATAAAAGGGCATGGATATGACAGTTTAGTTTCGCATTAATCAGATCCTGCTCTGTTGCCATCACAAAAACTTCTAGGGTCAGGATCCAGAGGGTCTGTGAGTCTGAGACTCATAAATATGGTTTTATAATGTCCATGTGAGGTTATTAATGTTAATTGCTTGTGGTTTTCCCTTGGTGTTAAATTCTCCATTGCTGTTTGTGGTTTATTCTGAATTCTGTGGTTGGAATTCACGGTGTTCCTGAGACGGTGTGCTAATATGCATTTTTGACTTGCCATTTACTATTTTGAGAGGCATAGTGGCTTTTTGGCCTCTGAACAGTTGTCCAGAAACAGAAATGCTTAGTGTTCTCGTTAAGTAGTTTTTCTTTTTTTGTGCCCATAAATTTTCCTGTGTGGGGATTTGTTGGATCACTTTTTAAAAATCTTCGTAAGGCTCAGTTTCCTTCTGTAAAGCACAGATAATAGCAGTACCTTCTTCACAGTGTTGTTGTGAAGGTTAAGTATGCTAATGTGTGTAAGGGGATGAACCTGATGTGTGGCATTTATTAAGTGCTAAATAAATGTCATCCACAAAAGCCATTTGTACTCTCAGGATTAGATAACAGGCTATTGCAAAACTTGAGCATCTGTGTGTTCCCACCTTTTTTTTCCTTTTTCCTCCTCAACAATGCCTAGCCTTAGACCTCAGCATCAGGTAATAAGTAGCAACCTCTGAAAGGTCCATTAATTTTTAGAGACCACTTATGCACCATTGGGTAAACTGGCTCGCTTGGGTCTCTAAATGGCATCCTGGAAGAGTTAACACTTCTTTCCAAAAGGGAAAAGTAGTTGATTCCTTTCTCACTACTGTTTTCAGAGCCATTAAGTTCTAAATAATGGTGAGGCTCCCATGACTGCTTTGAGGAGTACACTGTTTTTTATTCTCTCTCCAAAAGACCTATTACAGCTCTATCTAGTTGTTTGTTCTTTGATTTCCATCAAAGAGAGTAATTCCAGCAAAGGTTAACAAAGGCCTCTCTCTGTCTCTCATATTGCCTTTCTGTTATCTGACTTAACATTTACTGATTATGAAAACTTAAATCACCAAATAGTTTAATAAAATAGTTAAATAAAAGAATTGAGTAAAATGAGAAGCATAGCATCTGTCAAAGGCTTAAAGCACATCGTGGGCCTTTTTTTTCTTTTTTTTTTTCCCTCAGTGTACACAGCTAGAAGAAATACTAATTATCAGGATAACTCCTGGATTATGATTAGGAAGGATGAGGCGAGAAAGGGAATAGAATTGTTTTTCAGGTGCAATGAACTTTCAAGATATCTGGTCCACCATGTTGTTGGAAATGAAATTTATGAAACCAAAAAGACAAGTTGCTTATGAATTTTAGTAACTATAAAAGATTAAATACGGAACATGGGCTGCAGTCTATCTGCCTGTTTATTTGAATAGGTTGTGTTTCTTTCTTTCTTCATCTCTCACACTTGGCCTCAGAAATAGCGGGAGAATCTTTTCACAGATTCACAGCACTCTAGAAAGAGGGCTCAGTTGACCACAGCTAGCGAAGGCCTAGCATTTAGTAGTTCACCTTGTCTCCATTTGTGTTGGTGACTGATTTTCGCCAAAGTGGACAGTAGGCTGGTAGGTAATGAACTTACACTCAGATTTCTAGGTACAATTTTACCAGTAACCTTCATTTCAGAGCTCTTTTTTATAAAAACTTCAGGATTAATACGATGCTTTCAGTTGAACCCTGGGTAGAAGAGGGACTTACTTTGGGGTCTACTAGATTAATACTCCAGGACTTGTGAATGATATCAAGGGAGGTCATTCTTCAATGCTGATTATGATTTTAGGCAAAAAACTTTGATTTACAGTGAAACATGCTAAATCTTGGAGAACCCAACCCCTTGAGGATTGCTGCAAGCAGAGGATATTGTGACATGTCTGCAGAAGGTTTTGCCCAAGGTCCTCCATTACTCTTGGAAATGCTTATTTTATTTTATTTTGGTCTTTTCTAGTTACACCTGATCTTGGTGAGTTTCTTTTCCTCTGCTCCTGGCCAGGCTGCCCTGCTCTACATCATTAACCCTACACTCTGGGGAACTGATCCCCTGACAGCCTCTTTGATATTAGATTAGATCCCTTCCAGGCTGCATTTAATTGACTGCGTTCCTAGGGGGAATAGATGGTTCCCATTCCCTCTCTCTATTTTACTTGGCCACTCTTTTTTAGTAGCTGGCTTGCAAATTCATTGTGCCTCCGCGAAGAAGGAAATGTGACAGATAAAACAAATGCTTATGATTCCAAATTCTCCTTTTTTTCTCCCCCTTCTTACGTCTGTGGTTAGACCTGTCAATGAGCTGCTTTGTTCTTTTTGAATCCTCTTCCTCCAAGTAATAAGAAAGTGGCTTCTTTCCTCCCTTCTCACTGTACCTTATCTATTTTTCTGAAAATGAAAGAGGCGAGGACTGTTAATTAAAACACCAGTTCTTTTTCCTTGGCTCGAATGTCTTCCCTTCTGTTTTTAAACTTTCAAAATCTTTTACTTTTCTTTAATGACTCTTGAATTGTAAATGTTTTTTCGTGATCTTTCATTTTCTTGCAGTGATTAAAAAATTCAAACCACCTTGTTTTCCCCAAATATAAAAGTAATATATGCTCAATGTCAAGAAGTCAAACATTAGAAAGATACATAATGTGGAAAATAAAAGGTGCCTGTAATAACAACTCCCCATTTCCCCCCACAAACCTAATCTTTATTTTTTGATGTGTAATCCTCCTCATTTTTCTATATAGTATTAATTTTTTTTTTTTTTTTTTTTTGCGGTACGCGGGCCTCTCACTGTTGTGGCCTCTCCCGTTGTGGAGCACAGGCTCCGGACGCGCAGGCTCAGCGGCCATGGCTCACGGGCCCAGCCGCTCCGCGGCACGTGGGATCTTCCCGGACCGGGGCACGAACCTGTGTCCCCCGCATCGGCAGGCACACTCTCAACCACTGCGCCACCAGGGAAGCCCAGTATTAATTTTTAATAGTAATAATAATATCACTTTCCAACAATTAAAAAAAAGTTTGGGAGGTGGTAGTTAAGATTCATTCCTGTCCCTTCTCTAAGACACATCTGAAGGCTCTTGAGCAAACACCCTAGAGTCCAGTCTGCATTGAAGATTTAGAAGTGGTTGAAACACTTAAAATCTGGTTGAATCATTGAAACCCCTCTTTCTTAATCCTTTCATCCCCCAGTAGAGCTCTGAGTTGTTAACCATGGTCTGTAATGTCACAGGCCACTTGTGTCCACCTCCTTGTCCCCTGCCCTTGACCTTTTTACTCTCATGTGTTTCCCCTTGACATGAAAGCTCAGGGAGAAGACCACAGAGATGTACTGGCTTTGAGCTTTGCTATTTACCACCTCTGTGGTCCTGGGAACATGTCTTTGTGTTCAAAATGGAAAGCATGCCAATTATTGTGGTTGCTTTTACTTGAATTTCTCTTTGTGTCTGAATAATTGCAATTAAGAGATTATGAGAGACCCATCTACAAAGCACTAGTTCCCCTTCTCCTTTAGGGAGAAACAGGACTCTGAGATGGAGATAAGCCGGGCAGTGACTGGATACTGTAATGGAATAACTGAGGACATGGAAAGGAGATGTGACCCATGAGCCCCCCCACCCCAGCAAACTGGGGGCTGGCGAATAAGCCAGAACTGCAAACAGTCCTGATTGCTTTGAGGGCCCCCCCGCCCCCCGTGGCAAACCGGAGGCCTGCGAAGAAGCGTTGAGTGCTTTGGGCACTGATCCATGAGATGTCCTCAGTATAATCAGAGTGGTGGGAACGCAAGGAAATGTCCTTGTGCTACTTCAGTGTAATCAAAGCAACGGTGGGAACCTTGTGCTGCTTTTGCGCTCAAGGACGAAGCACGGCAGGTTCTCAAGAAAGCCAGTTATTGCTTGTATAATTAATAAAAACATAGGCTACTGCTTTGGCATTTCTAAAATGATAAGAAAACAAGTCTTAAAATGTAAACCTAGATAATGCTTTAATAAAAACTACCACAGCAGGACAGACGGCGCTGTTTTGCCTGAGCGAGCGGCAGCCCTCTACTACTGTGCTTCGGCACAATTCATCTCGTGTGATGAGCTTACTTTCGGCCCTGTCCTAAGATAAACTACAACAGTATACCTTCCAACTCCCCGCAAACTGTGCTTCACCCTGAAGCCAAATTGTTTAAGCCCACATTGCCCACCCACCTCCCACACCCCCGTGCCCAGTTTTATGAGAACTTTCTTTTATAGTTTTTTTTTTCTCCTGGTATAAGAACACGAATTAGTCATACTTCAAATCCAGGGCTCTTGATGGTGACTTTGCAGATAGTCCAATGAATTTGAAAATAACTTTGTACCAATCAACAGTATGCTATCAGAGAAATGCTGTCATCTATTAAGCTTTTATTCCTAAATCTCTGTATAAGAAAACTTATAAGAAAGCCTCTGTCTTTTCTTCTGGGTCTTAGGATGAAATAACCCCAGAGGAATTTTCCCTACCTTTCTTTCTGGTATATGATCTTCGAAGGAGAGGCACCAGGCAGAAGCTGGTTCCGCTCGGGTTGAAGAAGTTGTGAGAGTCCCTTTAAACTCTCTGAACTCTAGATACAGACTAGAGTTTTTGAAATTTTTATTATATCAAATACATTAAAAAAGAAAGCCCCAAGACTCTACTCAAGTTCTTTAGCTCCTCCAGGGATGGGAAAGATGTTTCTAGAAGAATCATAACATGAGGCTCACTGTAAGCTACATTCATCCCAAAACATGACATGCCCAATTCTTGAAACCAAGGATGGAAGAGTTGGTGAAGGGGGCTTGGAGATTAGTGATATTACTTTTTCTTTTTCTCCTTTGTTCTAACACACCGATGAGTTGTTCTGTTTTTTGGGGTTTTTTTTGTTTTTCCTTTTTGTGCCCTTTTTAAAAACTGCTTAATATCTGAAACCAATTAGGTGACTTAAGGAAAGTTAGAAAATGGTGGTGGGAAATGAATGGAGTTAGCCCACCCAAGTCATTCTCTGACAACTTAACTGGTACCTGTAAGCACTTAGGAAATTATTGCTCTCAGGATGGTGCTGGCACCTTTTAGGGGCACCTTGTTGCCTGTTTATATTCTTTTCCTGATCCTCAAATGATCCTTGTCATTCCACGGTAATAAAAGTTATCACTTTGTGGTCATCTCTCTTGTCTTTATCTGTGATGACTTGGTTATTCCCAAAGCCAATAGTATTGAGTCCCTTGGTGGGGATGAGAAGAAAACTCGATACACAGGTATTAACAGTTTTTAATTTGGCTCAATAGGTATTCCTTACGTTGCAACTCTAGATTTGCTTTTTCAATTTCTAATTATCTCTAACCTTGAAAAAATTGAGAATAAATTCTAGGGGCTTTGTTGGAGGGTAACTCAAATAGCATCACCCAGTTTCATATTTAACATTCTTTCTCTGTTTATGCTAATCAGAGCCTCAGGATTGGGTTAAACATTTTAGCTCTTTGTCTACTTTTAGGTGACTGTCAATTATTCACATACATTTATGTCATGTCTGTTATATGTCAGGCATTCTTTTAACATTGAGAAAAGACAATTTCCCTGCCCTAATGAAGTTCTTGTATCCATGGGGGGAAATAGAAAATAAACAAGAAACACATAAATGTGTAATTATTTTAGGAAGGATAAGCACCAGATGTAGAGTGTCATGTAGAAAGGTAAAGCTGACTATAAAATAAGACCTGTTATCGGAGAGAGGGATATTTAGATGGGATGATCAAAGGATGTGATAATTGATCTCAAACCTGAATGAGATGAAGCATACCTCTTGGTGAAGCCCTGGGTAAAGAGAGTTTTAGGTGGAGGGAACAAAGTACAGCAGAATGAGCCATCAAGAAGCTGGAGCAGAATAGGTGAAGGGTAGGGTGGCCCAGAAGAGCCAGGCTGTACTGTAGGTCATGACAAGGAGTGTGGATCCTAAAGCTAGTGAAAATCATTTCTGCTTCTTTAAGACTTTCTGTTGTGAAGTTGTCTGAAGAACTTGCCTCATTATTTCTCCCTGGAGATCTATCAGGGCTTCTCATGAGATGATATTTTATTGATTATAAGCTGAGATTTTTTTTCATGTATTTTACATCTCTGAACTTGGGATGTGAGAATGTCTCGGCTTAGTGTCATCATTTATTTGATACCATTTGTATTTCCTGGTGGTAAATAAAATAGTGGAGCATCTTATAACTGATGTCTTAGATTTGGTAAAATGTGGTACGTCCAGTTTTCCGAAATGGTTCATAATTGACATCTCTCCCATCTCCCTAGCTTGATGGAACGGAGCAACAGTCAGAAGCTCTTAAGTACTGAGATATTTTCTTAGAGAATGAGTGCCTTTCAACCGTATACCCTTGGCAGTCAGTCCTAATCGTGCATTTTCAAGATGATGACTGATTGGAAACAAATGCAGCTTATGGCTTTCGGGCATAGTTTGTCATGTGCAGAGCTAACTATCACTATCCTGACTTTATTGCTAGTCTGCACTAACTGACTGAGCTAAGCAGATAATAATAAACCATTTGTGTATTTAGCATGTAGCAAATTTAGCATTTGTGTACTTAGCATTTATCAGATAATAATAAACCATTTGTGTATTTAGCACAAATTTTCCTAATTCGCAAACAACTTTGATGATTCTTTCATTCTCTCCTGAAGTTTTAAAACCACGTACAGGATCTTCTTTTGGTGTGAATGGACCAATGGAGCTCCCCTATTAAAAGAATTGTTTGCTTTCTTTCTATATTATAGACTCTGAGCTTCTTGAGGGAAGGGACTGTGCCCTTCTTTTCTATATTTTGAGTGCCTACTAGAATGCCTTGCTCATGGTAGCTATTCATTGACAATTGATTAAATAGATGAAAGGAACCACAGTTCATCAGCTCAAGTAGCTTAAGGTCTAAGGAAGAGCTAACTTTTTTTTTTTTTTAAAGAAACTTCATGTATTTATTTGTTTGGCTGCGTTGGGTCTTCGTTGCTGCACATGGGCTTTCTCTAGTTGCAGTGAGCGGGGGCTACTCTTCATTGAAGTGCACGCGGGCTTCTCATTGCAGTGGCTTTTCTTGTTGCAGAGCATGGGCTCTAGGCGTGCGGGCTTCAGTAGTTGTGGCACATGGGCTCTAGCGCGCAGGCTCAGTAGTTGTGGCGCATGGGCTTAGCTGCTCCATGGCATGTGGGATCTTTCTGGACCAGGGATCGAACCCATGTCCTCTGCATTGGCAGGTGGATTCTTAACCAGTGCGCCAACAGGGAAGTCCCGAGCTAACTTCTTAACGTATTGAAAACTTAAACAAATTCCTAGTTTAGGAGGAATGTCTGTATTTCAACCCAGATATCAAAATAAAAGTGGCTTTCTTTATGATTTTTATAACTGATCTCATCTTGTTCTTGGACTCCCATTTCTGCTGACAACAGAAAATATTTAAGCTTCATTTTTAAAATGAACTCAAACTCTTTAGATATAAAACAATCTTCTTTGGGTAAATATTCAGTCAGTTCAAAGTTCAGGAACTTATCAAGTCTATTTTTCTTCTTAAGCAGCCTTTCTTCTTCCTTCCCAAGATGACTTCATGTGGGGAGTGACCTTGGTTCAAGTGATATACTCTGTTTCTTGGCTGGTCTCCAAGGAGATGTTAGTCCATCAGTTTACTGGGTGTCTGGGCAAGTGGTACAAAGGCATAGCATGTTTT
This sequence comes from Stenella coeruleoalba, assembly GCF_951394435.1. Lineage (NCBI taxonomy): Eukaryota > Metazoa > Chordata > Mammalia > Artiodactyla > Delphinidae > Stenella > Stenella coeruleoalba. The sequence continues at coordinate 139,687,868 of NC_137148.1, forward strand.
GGTCTTTTGGGAGACATCATACTGGTTTCATACTGCCATTATGTGAGGAAACCCAGGCCAAGCAGAAAGGCCATGGGTATGTATTCCAACTGACACTAGCCGCATCTAGGTTCTCCAGTTGGTAGCCACCATTGACTGCCAGACCGCTGAGTCAGTGAGCCTTCAGATGCTTCCATACATCAGCTTTCAAGTCTTCAAGAAGAGGCTTCAGCTGACTGGGAGAGGAGACAAGCCATCCCTGTTGTGTCCTATCTGAATTTTTAAAAAATTTATTTTATTGAAGTATAGTTGGTTTACAATGTTGTGTTCATTTCCACTGTACAGCACAGTGCTTCAGTTATACATATATATACATTCCTTTTCATATTTTTTTCCATTATGGTTTATTACAGGATATTGAATGTAGTTCCCTGTGCTGTACAGTAGGATCTTGTTGTTTATCCATTCTCTATATAGTAGTTTGCATCTGCTAGTTCCAAACCCTGTCTGAATTTTTGACCCACAGAATCCGTGAGCATAACAAATGGTTATGCCTCTGAGTTTTGGAGTAATTTGTTATGTATTCCTTGATGATATGCAACCCTTTCTCCCTCCTTTTCTATCTCCTTCCCTTCCTTCAAAAAAAAAAAATTTAAAGATTCACAGTATTTGGTGGACACTTAAAAGTAAGGACTATTTCTTCAAGTCTATAAATAATGAGTATTTTAACCGTGAGGTGCTTTGAAAATGTGTTATAGAAAAGGATTCACTTTTTTTTGTTACAGCCAAATTATATGAAGAAAAAAAATTAAACTCAGGACAATTCCACCAGCCTCACCCCAGGCCAAAAGCTATTTTCATTAGAGGAAAAAATGTTTTTCATTTCCTCAAATGTGGTAATATGTGCACCCAAGTAAGTACAAAGTTGAAAGTCAAAAGTTGTGATACAGCTGGCCGCATTACTTGATCTCTATCTGAATGTTAGTCGCATGATTATTGGAGTTCGTTGTCACAGCAGGGTGGGGAGAGGATGTGGCTGCATCAAAAGGAAATTACATTTGCTAAAAAATGTGGGTGAAAATGTCTTCAGCAATTACCACAGGTCATCTCTGCTGCATACAGCAAATGGCAGAGAAAAAAGGCTGTGCGAAGGAGCAGAAAGGAGGGTTAGGACTGGGCTGTTGTGCTGTGCAGAATCAAAGGGGAACCCCCCATAATGCAGGCTTGGAGTAAACAGCAATAATATTAGTATAATGAGCTGTAATAAATTACTAGCAGTTTTTAAGATTTCTGTTTTGTTCTTTCAGGTCAGCAAAAAATGCCATCATCTTTCCTTGCTTTGTGTTGTCTGCACTACCCTTTTAGACCCAGATGATTCCCATTCTATTCCAGCTGGCTGCCTTTAGACTTTTGAATTAGCACTCAATATATTTTAATTCAATTTGGAAACTAATGGATGCCTGAACTTATTTAGCCCATCCATTCAAGCATCTTGAAGTGCAATTCTAATTGAAGCAATTTTTCTAATTACAATTTAATTCTTCATTTTTCTCTATCTCTCAGAAAAATTAAACTCTGCTCCATTGATGGCTGGAAAATTCTAGGTAAGCAGTAGAGAAAAGCAAAATCCCAGTGCTGCTTCCAAATTTTTTCCTGGTAAAGTGGAAAAGATAAGCATTAAGTAATGTTAGATTTATGTTGATTGTAACAGTCTTGTGTATAACTTGGCTTATTTTTTGTCCAAATTTTATGGGTAGTCTGGAGGTCAAATTGTGTTTCTACCAGAAAAAAGACATGTGAAATAAAGACATAACTTGACATGGTTAAGCTATCAGACAGGTGTTTCTCTTGCTACCTAGCTTCCAGGGGTTTCAAAGGGTTCATATATTTGCATTTTAAGGTCATGCTCAGCATATTTCCGCTTTAATAAGCTAAGTATATATTCTCTATGTCCCTTTGCTTTGCTTTTTGAAACTTTCTTCCTTCACAGTGGGAGAGAGATGCTTGAAGCCAAAACACAAAGTGAGGCACTGCTCTTCCCACAACAACAGTAAAATGTTATCTTTCTGTGTCACCAAGGGTAAAGTGTCCAGACAGTCTTTTAGTTGGGCCATGTTTAATCAACTAGAGGCAATGATAGTAGCTCTTTGCTGGTCTGCTCATCAAGCCTTTCTGTCTCCTTTTTTTTTGGGTAATGCACCTAAGCTCCTGAACACTGGAATGGCTGGAACTGTGGTCAGGCTTGGTTCTGTTATCCATCTCCCTGGCAGCAGAAATTGATCCTAAGCATGGGCTCATGAACCATGCAAAGACCACTAGAATCCTTACGTGATATTGGTATATAGACCCTGGAAGAAGGAGGCTCACGCTTTCCAATAAGGGTACTTGTTTGGCTACTGTTCCCAGGGTTCCTGCCATTCTGACTAACCTATTTTAGTTGGAGGATACATAAATACAAAGAGAAACAGTGTTGGAATGAGTGGAAGATGGATACAGAGAGAATATGTGTCCCAACAGCTTGGAGTTGCTCATTCTTTTCCCTAGGTCCTAGATTTTTGTGGGCTTTTCATCAATTCTGTAACCTACTTCAATATTCAGGTGCATGGCCAACACATTTCTTTTGTAAATGTTAGTTTGAGTTGGATTTAACTTGCAACTAAGTCATATTATGTTTGTCTGCGTGGGTATATAGGTATACGTAAGTGTGTATTTCCTTCTGTCATGAGAGATCCATGGGGCTGGCCATCCCTATTACTCTTTTTCCCCCAGCACCCTTATCATCTTTCTCTAAAGTAATTCCAGAGATAGTCATTAACTACTGTGTCCTGGTTGTTGAAGTTGCAGAGACCAATACGAAATGGGTTCTACTTTTAATGATGTCAATCTAAAAATATTAAGAGGCAATAATCAAGCGAAAGCACTTATTTGGGATTAGAGAATTGCAATTCAGAGTACACAGATTTGGGAACAAAAGTCAAGCTTTTAAAGACAAAAATGGGACTGTTTACATACTTGGCTTACAAGGAATTTTGATTGGTATTGGTGGCAGAAAGCTAGTCTTGGCTAAACATGATTGGTTGCTAAGGCTATCACTAAGCAGAATTCTGTACCTGGAGCAAGTTGCAGGTATTCTTGTGGAGTTCTTGGAATATTTGGAATATTTGTGGTTTAGCCCAGTTCAAAAGTTCATGTTTCACCCTGTGAGGACGTGAAAGGCCCACTTCTAAATGGCCTCCTAGCTCTATTTTACAACCCCTTGACATAAGTGACTTAATTTTATTTCATCTTTCGCGTCTAGCTTTTTTGATCTGGGTCTTTCTCTGAAGGCATTGCTGATCAAGCATAGATTAGCTTAGTCCTGTGTTGCTGGGATGAACATGTTCCTGAAAGTCATGTCCTACGTGGGGGTAATTTTTAAATCTCTAATGGTTATTTCAAGGAGTCAGTGTCATAAGGGTTAGGCCACATTTGAGCAAAAAGAAAGCAGTCAGGAAGTGGTTGTTAGGTAGTTTCCTTGCCTGGGAACTTCATTAAGCCACCAGGAAGTTTAGATGAATACGCCTTATTTATCATTTCAACCTGTTGAGTGACTGTAATCTTGGTGGTTGTAGAGGTTTTGGAGAAGAACTGAGTAAGTAGTAGTATAAGAAGTTTAAACACAGGTACATATAGAGAAAATTCCCCAAATTATAACCAATCATATTTTAGATCCTGATCTTAACCAATTGCCTTTACCTAAAGGAAGCCAGCTAAAAACATCAATAGGGAACCAGAGGGTGCCATTAAAAGACATGGGAATGGAGAGATCTTGTGGTATTTTTCTAATTTTCTCAAGTTCTGATTCAATTTCACCAGAAGTATTGATCCAGGTACAGCAGGAGGTATTGGTTATGGCATAGATGTTGTCTTATTCTGCAAGGAGATAATAGAGTGTTATTCCTTGCTAGGGAACCCAAGGATTGTTGCTGCTGGGCCGAGGCTCCAGCAGTGGGGTTTGCTAATTCAGCTACAGTTAGGGGTAAATTTTTTATCAGTAGGTCATTATGGATCACACCAATCCAAGGAACAAATTATTTGGCACTGGTAATCAATGCAGAGTAGATGGGGTTTGAAAAGAGGGTTGTCACGTTTTATTTACTTGGGTTTTTTCTTTAACACTTGAAATGGAATACTGTGGTAGCCCAAAAGACATTGACCAGCCATGCGCCAACTGTCTAGACATTCGTAAGCCCATGGTTCTCCTCTGTAATCACATACAAAGGTGTAACCAGAAGGGGTACATAGTACATCACCAAGAGTAGAGTTATTTATGATTTCTTTGATAGGTATGGATTTGGGAATATATTCCAGCCAAGAAGGGCAGCTGGATAATATCCATTTGCCATACTTTAGAAGGTCCTTTAGGTAAGTCACAATGTCCAGGAGCTGTGTGGATAGTCTTCCCTGGATTGCATTTAAGACATACAGTACAAACCAGTCATGCCTCTTGAGCAGCCCTAGAAATACATCCCCATCTGTTGTTTTGTGAAACAAGTTAAACAAGTTTATCAACTGCCCAGTGGGTCATCTGATGAGCCATTTCCATGAGGGTCATTTAATGGACTCTGGCAAGGCAGGTTTCTTATTTGGGCCAGACCATAAATTGTTCAGTGGATTGAAACTGTAACCATTGTCAGCCCAATAAAGATTTTCCTTGTGAGGTGCCGTAGATCGGTCACATCCTTAATAATGAATTTTACATCTTCTGTCAGGAGGTAATTAATGTTGGCTATAAGAGCCTTGGTTTTGATAGATTTCAAGGCAGCCTTCACTGGTTAATCAGCCAAATTGTTGCCTTCACCTTCTTCTGAGTCTAATTTTGAATGTCCAGGAACTTTGACAGTGGTCAAGGCAGATGGAAGTTAGATTGAATCTAGTAATTCATTAATGAAGGATCCATTCTTAATTTGAGATTTTCCAGAGGTTAGAAAATTTCCCGGTTTCCAGAACATACTAAAATCATGAAGGACTCCAAAGGCATAATGATTGTCTGTATAAATGTTTGCAGTTTTACCTTTTGCTGAAGTCCAAGCTCTAGTCAAAGCCTATAGTTGAGCTTGTTGAGCTCAAGTGGCTGTCAGCAGCAGAGACGATTTAGCCACCTCAAAAGGAGTTATAATAACATACCCAGTGCAATATTTTCCTCCATCATTTCTTAAATAGGAACCATCGGTAAACCATGGAAGTTTGGCATTCATAATAGAAGTTTCCTGCAAGTCATCTTTCAATGTCAGTAGTTGGTCAGTCAAAGTTAAACAGTCATGAGGTGTCTTGTCAGAAGGTAGAGGAAGGAGAGGTGGAGGGTTAAAACTGCTACAGCTGGAGTGTAATGTGGGAGAAGTTAGCAAAAGGATTTCATGAGAGATAGGCTTGTAGAAAGATGTAGAATGTGATGGGAATTTTACTAAAGCTTGGACTGCATGAACAACATAAATGGTGAGGAGAAGCCCATCTCTTCTGTTGATTTGGCAAGGGCTGCTGTGGCTGAACTGGCTCTCATGCAAGGAGGAAATTCTTTGACTACTGGGTCTAGTTGTTGGCTGTAATAGCCAAAGAGTCAGTGCTGATCTCGATATTTCTAGGTAAGGACCCCAAGGCATTTCCTTCCTTTTCACATATGAAAAGGAAGAACGGAAGTTGATAATTAGGGTGTCCGAATAATGTAGATAGGCTGAACCTTTCTTTTAATTGGCAGGAGGTTCATGAACATTCTTTTCCCATTCTATAGGGTTAGATTTATCAGATTTTAGCAAGGCGTAGAGGGGTTGAACTACTAGGGAAAAATTAGGTATCCAATTTCCATGATATCCTACCAGCCCTAAAAATCCTCTCAGTTGTCTTTTAGTTTGTGGTTGCGGGAAGTTTAAAATGCTTTGGAATCTCTCAGGGTCCAGAAGGAGTCCCTGATCTGAAATTAAATGTCCCACATATTTAACTTCAGTTCGGACAAATTGAAGTGTCTCCTTGGAGACGTTATGGCCTTTGGCTGCTAGTAGCTCGAGGAGGTGAATACTGTCCCATTCACATGCTTCCTTGCTTGGAAGGAGAGCAGAGGAGGAGGTCATCAACATACTGCCAAGGGTTGATTCATATGGGAAAGTAACATCTGCCAAGTCTGACTTTTAAAGTCTGTGAAAAGTAGGATGGACTCTGTATAGCTTTGTGACTTGACAGTCCAGGTAAAGTGTTGTCCTTTCCAAGTAAAGGAAAACAAAAATTGACTTTCAGGATCTACAGGAAGACTGAAGAAGGTGCTGCAAAGATCAATTACAGTAAAGAATTTGCTTTCCATACGAAAGGAAGTTAGGAGAGTGTGGGGGTTAGGGCCAACTGGATATTGAGAAATGACCATGTTACTAATGGCTCTGAAGTCCTGGGTAAATCTCCATTCTTACCCAAGGTTTTTTTGTTTTGTGTCTTTTTTAAACAAGGAAGATGGATGTGTTACAAGGGCTAGTGCAAGGGATTATAAGACCTTGGGCCTTATATTCTTTTATAATTAGTTTAATTCCTGCAAGGGTCAGATGGTCAAGAGCATCTGATGTTGGGGAGAAGCTTACTTGGATTTCTTTGAATTATTATCAGGAGTGCTGAGTGAACTCACCAGATATCTGTGGTGGATTTTTGACCAAAGCTTTTCAGGAACTTGCTGTAAGAGGGTTAAGCTCTCATTATTTTCCTTAGTTGGTTTAAGGTTCAAAACTGTTAAGGACATTGAAAGGTCTTCAGTAGTGCCAGGTGAAATGGAGCCTAAGTTGAGTTCCAGAATTATTTCTCCCTTTTGAGAAAAAAAAAGATGGCAGCATGGTATTTTTCTAAAAAGTCTCATCCTAGTTAGTTGACAGGAATAAAATTGATCAATAGGAAGGAATGGTTGTCCTGAAGGGGGCCCAGCTGGAAGGGTAAAGGAAGGGATTTGTAAGCTGTAAGGGTTTTATTAGATACTTCCACTATTTGAATGTTTTCAGTACTCTGAGGAAGGGGTTGTTTGAGTTTGGTGAGGTTGAGCATGGAAAGTGTGGCTCTATATTGATTAAGACAGTAATGACCTTGTTTCTGATCATAAGGGAAGTTTCACCCAGCTGAGTAAGGGAAAGATCAGAAAAACTCCTTAATTGTCTTTGAAGGAGCTTTAATCCATGGAGGAGCTAAAGGCTTAACATTGGAGGATTGTTTAAAAGTGTTTTAGGTTAAGACAATCCTTTTTCCAATGACCAGTTTTTTTGTAAATAATGGCAAAGATTTTTAGAGTTTGGAGGCTTTGATTTAGTTTGCCAAGGAGTTTGGGAGGAGGCTGATGGCTGTTGAAGCTGGAAATTCATGATTTTAGTGGCCTTTCATTTATTTGATTTTTGTATGGTTTGCACCAGTTGTTTGGCCAGTTTAACCAAATCAGGAGTTGCCATAGTTTCCCAATTAAGTTGAGCTCACTTTACTAGAAGTGCAAGATCTTCATCTAGGCCATTTATGAACATAGAGTTAAAAGACCTCTAGTATAGGGGTCTCCAACCCCCGGGCTGCAGACTGCGAGTCCATGGCCTGTTAGGAACTGGGCCGCACAGCAGGAGGTGGGCAGCGGGTGACCGAGCGAAGCTTCGTCTGCCACTCCCCGTCGCTCCCATTACCGCCTGAACCATCTTCCCTCCCCGCCCCGCCCCCCCCCATGGAAAAATGGTCTTCCACAAAACCGTTCCTGGTGCCAAAAGGGTGGGGACCGCTGCTCTAGTAGATTCTGTGTCTAAAAGGCATCCAAAGTTTTCCTTAAAAGCAATTTCAAGTTTGTTAAAATAGTCATGCACAGGTTCATGAGTCCTTTGAGTGCGTGCTTGGATTTTATTCCCATCAACAGGTTTTGGGAGGGACAGAGGGATGGCTTCATGGAAGGTTTCTGCTCTTCCTGGTGCTTTAGATTTATCATTTGACATGGTTAATTGAAGATTTCCATCCGATGGTGGCCTGACCTTATCCCATGAGCATGTAAATTAGTTGACAGAAATAGGAAAACCCAGGTTCATAGGTTTAAATGACAATGTTAAATTCCTCTGCCAAAGAGTGAGTAATCTTGTGAAATTCCTTGGCTATAATTTGTAATTCTGCCTTAGTCCAAGGTGTATAAGCTACATTTAAAGGGGTGCCTTTATTATTCAATATTAGGTCTTCATTTAAAGGGATGAATTTAAACCAGTTGAGTGGAAAAGGTTGGGGCTGGAGGATTGAGGGGGCCTTCAGGGTCTTGAGGATGCAAAGGAAATTCAGCAAAAGAAGGGTAAAGAGAAGGAAGAGAGGTGGAGGGTAGAGTACAGCCTTGAATAGCAGAAGGAGGTGACAGAGAAGTGTTATGAGTCTTATGTAATTGAGAAATCTTTTCGGAGAGTTTAGAATTTATGTATTGGAGGGAAGTGATTTTGGATTCATAGACTCATTTAGAGGCTTCTAAATACCAAATTAAAGCAAACATTCCATTCAGTTTGTTTAGTTCTAAGATTTTTAAGTTTATTGTGCAGGAAAACAAGTTTGGGGACTTCAATAAAACTCCATTATGGCCACTGTAATTATAAGTCATCCTTGGTATTATTGGTCCATTGAAATATAAATTTACAAGATAAAGGACCATTGTTTTTAAACATAAAACCAGCTGACCTCCCTAAGGGAGGATAATCCTCTTGGGAGGATTAGGAAAAAACAATCTCATAATTAAAGGAGCATCCAAAAAAAAAAAAAATTGAGAACGCACCATAGGGATGTAGCCATGAGGCAGCACCACAAGACGATCATCTCCCAGGACTATTGCCCACCTGATCCCAAAGAACCTCAACCAAAGGAGGGAGGTCAGAGCCTAAGAGGACTCTCAGTTGAAGGAGATGGTGGTTTGTGGAAGTGGTGTGCACAAAAGGCTCAGGTGGGTACCACATCTGGTTCCAGGTTTTGCTGGTCCTATGGCAGTGAGGTGGCTTGAGATTCCACTTATGACACCAGTTATGTCAAACTAAAAATGTTAAGAGGCAACAATCAAGCAAAATCATTTATTTGTCATCAATGAATTACAATGTGGGGTACACAGATTTGGGTAGTAACCCAAATAGTGTCCCGCTAAGGAGCAAAAGTCAGGGATTTTTAAAGACAAAAAAGGGAATTCCTGCATAATTCTCTTAACAGAGAATTTTTTTTTTTTTTTTTTTTTTTTTTTGCGGTATGCGGGCCTCTCAGTGTTGTGGCCTCTCCCGTCGCGGAGCACAGGCTCTGGACGCGCAGGCTCAGAGGCCATGGCTCACGGGCCCAGCCGCTCCGCGGCATGTGGGATCTTCCCAGACCAGGGCACGAACCCGTGTCCCCTGCATCGACAGGTGGACTCTCAACCACTGCGCCACCAGGGAAGCCCTTAACAGAGAATTTTGATTGGTGTTGGTGACAGAAAGCTAGTCTTGATCAAACATTACTGGTTGCTACGACTATCACTAAACAAAAGTCCCTTCCTGGAACAAGTTGTAGGTATTCTTGTGGAGTTCTGAGAATATTTGGAATACTTGTGGTTTGGTCCTTTTCAAAAGTTCATGTTTTACTCTGTGAGGATGTGAAAGGTCTACTTCCTTAATGGCCTCTTGGCTCCATTTTAAAACCCCTTGACATAAGCGACTCCATTTTATTTCACTGTTCACAATGAGCATACAGACTCTTTGTGGGGACTGACATGTAGATAACAACAAAATAAGCCACATTTCCTCAAATATTTTGGAAACACTAGCCCTACATATTATTTTGTAAAGAAAGGGATTCCTGTCTTCAAGAATTTCATGACTACATAAATTTGAAAAATACATTAAACCATAATATCTTTTTAAGTTTTACAGTGCATAAAGAACTCAGAAATGCTACAGAAATGGTACATCTTTAGCCCAATATTTCATAATTACTGAAAATGGAAACCCTTGGTTCCTGTATGACCTATTGACAGTCTATGAAATTAACAGTCCTGAGAAAGTATTTGAATAGAGATAAATAGACAGCTATGGCAGAATGGAGATGGTAGAATTAATTCACCTTGGCAGGGGATGGAAATGACTTCACAGAGGAGGTAAGAATTTGAATTGGGAATTGATGAGTGAGTTCACCAGCTCAGGAAAGGGAAAGAGTATTTTGGAAAAAGTTACGAGATATGGAAAGTCAGGTAGATAGCTAGTGGGAAGCAGCCGCATAGCACAGGGAGATCAGCGCGGTGCTTTGTGACCGCCTAGAGGGGTGGGATAGGGAGGGTGGGAGGGAGGGAGATGCAAGAGGGAAGAGATATGGGAACATATGTATATGTATAACTGATTCACTTTGTTATAAAGCAGAAACTAACACACCATTGTAAAGCAATTATACCCCAATAAAGATGTTAAAATATATATATATATATAAAAATAAAACTATGGTTTATCTGGGAATATATAATATTCCCATGGGATATTGGAAAGGGTACAGAAAGGAATAATAAGAAAAACAAGAAAAGAAGATGGGAAAATGTAAAATGTCAGGTTAAGACAGTGGGAGCTCATGCTGTGGTGATGAGCCACTGAACATTGTTGCTTTCCTAGAGCATCCATTTTTTTCAGTCACTTAATATAGCACTTAATATTTTGGGAACAAATATTTTTTATTATCTAGGACATTTTTTTCCCAAGTACAGTGTTTAAAATTTTGCTGTTTGTCAGACTAAAATGGAGGAATCTGGTTTAGAAAGAATGAGTTTTGTTTTCTTCCTGTTAAAAAAAAAAAAAAAAAAAGAACAGGAGTCTTTTACCCCCAGCAACAACAAACCAAGACTTTATTGTAGTTTCAGCCTCTTCCAGAAAAGAGACCCTAGAAACAGTCCATCTGAAATTTCCTGATCAACACTGGTGAGGTAATCTGCATGATAAAGACCCGGAGGATGATGGCTTGGCCTGACACAACCCTTTCTTTTCTTCTTGCCCCACCCTCCTTCTGCTTAAAAAAACCTTCCATTTTACACAGCCCCTCAAGTGCCCTTCTATTTACTAAATGAGATGCTGCCTAATTCATGAACCCTTAAATAAAGCCAATTAGACCTTTAAATTTACTTGGTTGAATTTTGTTTTTTAACATTCCAGTGTCCAAAAGTTTATCTCCTCCAATATTCTGTCTTACGTATATAGAGCCTAGCTTTAGGTTGGAACACGTTTGGTGATAAACAATTAATACCTTTTGGTGCCAACCATTAAGGATATTTGCATGTTATTAAGCTTTACTGAAGATAAAAATTATTGGAAAGTCCTCTTCATTCCATTGTACATGTTTAAATTCCTCTGAATCTGATTTAGAAATATCTTCCCCAGCAACTCTATCCACTCATTTATTTAATAAGTATTTTCTTAGCGCCTAATGTCTGTTAGAATCTCTGTAAGGCACGATGATGGGAGAACTCCCAGATTCAGTGATCTTTGAGTCTAATGGAGAGATAGAGAAGTAAACAGAAATTCCAATTTAATATTGTTGTTGCAGGAAGAGGAACCCCTTCCAGGGCCCAAGGGTAGGCTCTTATCTAGCACTTGGAAATGAAGTGTCCCAGGAGACACACGTGCTGACAAAGCAAGAGGCTTTATTGGGAAGGAGCGCGTGGGCAGAGAGCAGCTGGGTAAGGGAATCCAGGAGGACTGCTCTGCCACATGGCTCGTGGTCTTCGGTTTTATTGTAATGGAGTTAGTTTCTGAGTTGCGTCTGGCCAATCATTCTGACTCAGGATCCTTCCTGGTGGTGCACACATCACTCAGCCAAGATGGATTCCAGCGAGAAGGATTCTGGGAGGTTGGTAGGACTTATGGACTGGTGTCTTCTCTCTCCTTTTGACCATTCCTGAATTCTTCTGGTTGGTGGTACTGGTTCGACCTCCGGCTGTAAGGTAACTCATACAAGTGCTTACTATTGTGCCTGGCCAGGGTGGGTGGTTTCGGTCAGTGGTTCCCTTAACATTATGATTAGGGTAAATACAGTATTCTGGGGAGTCTCCCTGGTGGGATACCAACTCTCTTCCTGTCTGTCTGTGCGAAGGGTCAGAGAGGGTTTCATGGAGGAGACCATGGCATTCAAAGTTGAATCCAAAAGGATGAACCAGATATAAGAATAGGGAATAATCCAGAAATAAGAGAATGAATGACAGTGAGGTTGTTCTGGACAGAGAGAAGGGAATGTGTCAAAGATCAGATAGGAGACCTCAGCATTCAGTTTGGCCTTGAATTTGCAAAGGAAAGGTTTTCAGGAGATAAGACTGAAGAGGTAGGCAGAGTACAAAGGACTCTCATATCATTTAAAGTTATTTTGATTTTATTCTGAAACCTATTCAGCATTATCGAAGTGGTTTCAACACTGATTCAGTTTGCATTAAAAAAAACCCTAATTCATGTTAAGTATGGAGAGGGGCAAGCCTGGAGGCTGTCAGGCTGCAGAAATGTCTAGTCAAGGCTAGAGATGGTGGTGCCCTGACTCATGGGAGGGGCAGTGGTGATGGAAAGAATGTGTTGGAGAGAGGTGGAGAAGGGGGAGAAAATTGGTTTTGGTGTTTGATTGGATGTGGATATGAAGGGAAGGGAGGAGTGGAGATCTGATTGAATTTTCTACCCTACAAACTTTGGTAGCCTTTGAATGCATCAGCTGTCTGATAACTAAAAATATTTATCTCATATATTTGTTTATTTTCCCTTCTTGTTTATCTTTTTTCTAAGCATAAGACTCAGGGGGAGGGATGAGTTTTTACTTTACTTAGTACCACAGAAAGCACATAGAGGATGCTAAAAAGAAAGATAGTTAATTTTTTTTTTCTGAATAAAGAATCACATTGGCTTTTTCCTTCCTTTCTTTCTCCCTTTCTTCCTCCCTCCCTCCCTCTCTCTCACTCTTTCTTTCCTTCTCTTTTTTCTTTCCCTCCCTCCCTCTCTTTATTTCTTTCCCTCTTCCTTTCTCCCTTTTCTTCCTTCCTCCCTCCCTCCCTTCTCTCTCTCTCTCCTTCCTTCCTTCCTTCCTTCCTTCCTTCCTTCTTTCTTTCCTCCCCCCCGCCCCCCCCATTCTTTCTTCTTTTATTCTTTCATTCTTTTTTTCAAGAAGCAATAATTGCTATTTGCCACACTGGGGTATTTCTCTCTACTTAAATACTTAAATACAAACTAATAGCATTTAACTAGATTCTTGAACTTCTCTATTACTTTATCCGGATGTTTAAAAAGTATTTTTGGTTATTCAATTTTCTTTTCCAGTTGCCCTCTATGGTCAGCTAAGTGCTTTTTACCTTCTCTCACTAATCATTGCTATCATCTCTGGCAAAGTTATCACTGATATTTTCAATTTACAGGTCAGTTCTGTCCTGTGGGAGCAAACTGAATGTACAGTGTGTCTGGTCTGGCTCTTCTAAAATATAAATGAGCGGGCTTCCCTGGTGGCGCAGTGGTTGAGAGTCTGCCTGCCGATGCAGGGGACACGGGTTCGTGCCCCGGTCCGGGAGGATCCCACATGCCGCGGAGCGGCTGTGCCCGTGAGCCATGGCCGCTGAACCTGCACGTCCGGAGCCTGTGCTCCGCAACGGGAGATGCCACAACAGTGAGAGGCCCGCGTACCGCAAAGAAAAAAAAATATATATAAATGAGGAAAGGGAGGAATGCCACTGGTATATCAAAACACCCTAACTAGAGCTCTACTGAGCTTTGCATGCTCCTCATTAATCAAAAACAGGGAGTCATGGGACACTATTGCTGGATGCTCCAAAAGTATGGGCCTTGTTCAGAAAATCTAGCTAAGCAGAGATCCTGAGGTGTCAGCAGAAGTGGGAGAGGAAGACCTGTCATTTGTTTGCTACTTGCAGGTGTCGGCAAAAGTGGGAGAGGAAGACCTGTCATTTGTTTGCTATAATCACTGTGCCAGCAACTGGTGGATTAGATATCTATTCCCACTTGACAGATGAGCAGACTGATGCTTAGAAATTTAACCAACTTGCTCAAAGCCACACAGATAGCAAAACAAACAGCTGGCATCAGCAAAGCCCTTGGTCTGTCCATTACTACTTGCTTCCTGTATTCTTTGCAGCTGGCTGGGGTAAAAACATGTTGCAGATATTTATAGCACTGAGAGTGTGTGAGCAATACTGGAATGAGGAGAAGGACCCAGGAGAAGGTTGAATTGTCCCTTATTCTGCCATGGACATTTGGAGACCTTGGTTGCGGTTCTATCTTTGTTTCTTTCCAGGTTTCTAATGTTGAGCAGTTCATTGAACTAACTTGGACTTTCCTCAGGGCTGCTGGGTCTCGTTCTGCAGTTGGTGCACTGCACACAAGCACTAGGCTGAGAGCGTGATTGTGATGATCAGCCCTGAAATGAGGCTGCGTTTATCCAGAGGTTCATATAGGCTAGCAGGGGCCCTGACTTGAGTTTTCTTATTTTCAGAGTAGGGAAAATCCTCCTTGAGGAAGATTATTATCTTTCAGGTAAGTAGAACAAGCACTTGTGTTTTGTTCAACATTTTACAGGAAATCTTACCATTTTCTTGAACCAATGTTCTCTGTGAGGAAATATCTCCCAAGATATGACAATGGCAGGAACGAGGAATATATCTTTGAATTTTATAAAATGAAGATTGGATTCCTAGCTCTACCACTTCCTAATTTTAGGACTTTGGGCAAGTTACCTCTGTAAACTTTAAGTTCTTTGTCTGTTAAATGGGGGTCTTGATAATACCTACCGCACAGGCTTGTGAAATTAAAATAAGTTAATAGATGTAAAATTTTGGGGGCAGCACCTGGCAGAAATCACACTTATTGAGTACTTAACTGCTGTGACTGTTACATATCATTTTGTGTCTTCCTCCTAAAAGGAGCTTTCCTCACAAACAGTAAATAAGTTGTCAGTTTTGACTTTTTTCCCATTGGGTATGGTATCTGATTTCTTTGCAATACTTTTTTCTGTTAGCAGGACTTTTTTTTAATCAGTCAGCTCAAATTGACTTAAGCCAAAAAAAAGAAAGAAAGAAAAAAAAGTTGGTGTTATATACAGCTGGAGTCAGAGGTTCATATGATGTTGGAGGATGGAGGCCTTTCTGTCGGGTACCTGTTTTCCTGTCTTAGCTTCATGATTAAGCAGGATTTTTCTACTCTCTCGGCGCATAGCTCCTGGCTTTATACCCTCTTTGTAATCTTCAGATTCAGCAGAAATTGTGTTTTTCTTTTCCCAAGCAATCTAACAAACATCCCTGAACGGTGAATCTTGACTTTCTTGGAACATGTGTTTGTTTCTGAATTGGTAGGAGTACTCTGGTTGGTCAGGTCGGGTGCACCTGCCTATCCCAGGAGCTGAGGAAGAAGATGGGGTCAAACAACATTCAAAAACTGGGGAGAGGTGTTTCCTTAACAGAAAAGCAGGGTGCTATTGCCAGAAGAAGAGAGAGAGGGTATTGGGAAGGCAAAAAAATGAAAAATGACAAATGTCCACCACATTCCCTCTGCCCTTTTATTTTACTACTGGCTTTTGAAATCTATAAAAGAAAATGGACCATCTTACAATAATATTCCTTTAAACTATCTGGAAAAGTGATTTACATTGTAGCTTGGACAGTGTGGAGAAAACATAAAGTAAGGGAGAAAACAGTGGTTTGGGATTTTTCTAATTGTCCGTCTGCCTCGCATGAGTTGTGTGACCATTGATACACACTTGTCTTTCAGTTGAGGCTGGGATCAATTGATTAGGTGAGCTTCCAGCTCTAATTCTATGATATTCATGAAATAATGCCCATTACTGGCAATCGCTATTAACTTTATCTCTTTTTCCATCTGACAGTGGAGAATGATGTATGTATACCTTGACAGACTTTCAAATACCATGAAATCTTTGATCTGTTGGCTTTTAAAAATCAGAAAGAACCCTGATATAAGACACCAGCTTTTCTCCAGATTTGCCTAGACTAAAACCCCCCCATGCCCTTAATAGAAAATGTCATATGAGGAGAAAGTCAGGTTTTATCTTTTACTCCCATCTTCCCTCTCTGTCCCCCTTTGCCTCTGTGCAAAGGAACGGGAGAGAGGAGCTAATATTTGACTTGGATGGAGTAACTCCCAGGGTGCCCTTGGAATTTATGTACTAAAGATGGCAGAGTTACTTAACCTGGTTTCCTAAATAACTATATGGGGCAGGGCCTCACTTGCCTATCCCAGCATCCTCCATTTCCACTAACCCCAACAGATTTGGACCTACTGTGGACTGTTATGTGAGCATGAAATAATCTTTTGTTGTATTGAGAGCCACTAGGTATTTGGTTGAATTTCTTACTGCAACCTAATCAGCCTAATTCAAAGTACCGTGGATTTTGGAAGGGGAAATACTGGTTAGACATCACAACTGCAGCTGCACCTGTTGGCCCATGCTGTATTTGTTTTATTTTTTTATTGAATTTGTTGCCAATTAATTTTATATAAAATTTAGATCTCCAGCTTTTTTTGAAGAATTAGAAGAACTTGGCAATTCTTTGGCAAAAGTAGAAGAACTGGCAATACTGAGACTTCATTTCCCCAGGAAGGCAGTTTTCTGGGAGCTCAGTGATAGTTGCCTCAAGTGAATGGAGCCCCTGTGCTAAGTTTTCCACAGTCCATACCATTGCCTTGTACTCCGTGACCTAGCTGGCTTCACTCATTTATTTATTTTTCCTGACATGTGTAGGTATTTGAGCTTATGTCCCTAATCTAAAGGGTAAGCCACCAGGAGCTCAGAGGCTGGCACTAAAACTATGGCAACCATGAGTACAAAAGGTCGGGAACTTGCCTCACTTAGGAATAAATTCTCCTGTGCTATTTTAAAAGTTGTATGTGTAACACATGGTGGTTGATGGGAAAAAAGCAACAGTCTTCATGCTCAGAAGCAGATACCTGAAAGAATTTGGTATGGTCTTTTCCCAGAACTTTCTATGTCAGAGAATTTGAAAATGGGAAATGATGGATTAGAAGTTTGTAGTCCCAACCAAGCTAAACCCGAGCAGTCTGCCTCATGGTGCAGGTAGGACAAAAGTCAGGATGTTCGTGATGACCCTTCGCTGTGAGGGAATTTCTGTGGCATGATTCCATAGCAGGGCCACATTCCAGGCAGCAGGTGTTCACTTCTGTACTTTTGCTGCGTGAAGGAAAATAACGCTCTGGCCTGCTGCCCCTGGCACACTGAGGTGCAGTTCTTCTTAATTTAAATCCTCTTAAATGTCCGGAGGAAAGACGGTGGAAATTCTCAGTCATTTGCCATCAAGGATATCAAGATGATAGGGAAGCACTAAGTGCAGAAGGGATCCCTTGGGCGAACCACCTTCCTACCCTGCTGACTGCAAGAAGCATTTACTGTTTCTCAACCTGGGGAACCTCTCAATGGCAGTGCAGGGGGCAGCGGAGAGAGATTATTCAGAAGAGGCAGCAGGAAGAAAATAACCTCATGTATGTTTTAGTTGTGTTTCCTGGTCAGGATGCTTTCTGAAACCAGAAGCGCACAGAATTCCACCTTCCCTGTCCCTTCCCTGTCCCCTTGTCTCCCAGGACGCTTGTCAACACATCTCCAAGTCTTGGTCTCTGGCTTGGCTGTGGGTCTGCTCCCCTGTGCTCCCATCGAATCTCCTGCCAAGCCCGTGGTGTTGGCGTTCTCACTGCAGGTCGTGTTTGTGTTCGCTTCTCACTTATTACTCTCTTAAATTCAATTAGTACCCTCTTGCCATGGGAGGCCAGTGTGCTGTCTGAGAGCAAGAAAGAAGGAGCCCTAGAGCTAGTCTGTGGCCCTGTCTTAGCATTTTCGTGGAGTCCTTACCTTCTCTCCAATTTAAATTCAGTCCACAGCGAGGGTCACAAATCAGTGGTTGTTAGAATGTATTATGAAGAAATAAACATTTATCAAATTGCTTTTTGAGAAGGTGAATAATTTAGCAAAAAAAAAATTACTACTACCAGCATCATAACAAAATTGTGCTACTGACTGACAATTTATTTTATTCCTCTGAGATGCTAGGAGCTGAAGCATGCTGAGTGAATATTGATCAGGTGGATGCAGATAAATACAGTTCTTTATAAGTCTTGGGTTACTAACTTGTTGCCGATTAAGAGCTAAAAAAACATTTAAATGCCCCCCACAGTAATAGTATGGACCCTGGGGACCCTGGGATGCTAGCTTGTTACTGCCAACTTATTTTTTAATCACCACAGAAGCACAAGTTACTGTGGGCGTACTCAGGAGAAGCCTTACTCTTTGGTCTATCCGTGTAAAGCTGTGTTCCCCCCAGGGAATGCTTTTCTGAACATTTATCATTATTATCTTTTCTAATATTTATCGAGCACTTGAAGTGTGTTAGGTACCATATTATTTCTTTTACGTAACTGACCTAACAGTCCACCTAACAACCCTGTATGGTAGGTGTTGTTATTTTCATTTCATTTGACTCATGGGAAAACTGATACTCAGGGAAGTTCACTTGTCCAGGGCTACACAGCTTGTGAATAGCAAAGCAAAGATTTGTGTCCAGCTCAGTCTAATTTCAAAACCCTTGCTCGTTAAACACAACTGTAT
Organism: Stenella coeruleoalba; assembly: GCF_951394435.1. Taxonomy (NCBI): domain Eukaryota; kingdom Metazoa; phylum Chordata; class Mammalia; order Artiodactyla; family Delphinidae; genus Stenella; species Stenella coeruleoalba. Next base: position 139,706,444 of record NC_137148.1, read on the forward strand.
CCCATATTATTTAAGATGTGAACCACTTATGACTGGCTCTAAAACCATCTTCCATGGAAATTTATGATTTGGAGGAGTCCATTGTGGCATCTCTCTTTTCAACAAGTGGGAAATGGGTAGAATTTTTCTAAGCCTAAACGGAATCAGCAACCTCTGGAAACTCACATAGGGAGGCCTTCACACATGAACAGAAGCAGGCTGCTTGTTTGGCGTTACGTCTAATTCATTGGTCGCCCATTAAGCACCCACTGTGAGTTCATGTGTGAGGGTGAAGGCAGGACAGTGAGAGATTATGGGCTTTGGACTGATTAGGGGGCAATGTAAGATTACAGGCATTGGAATCAATTGCACAGTGTTGAAGTTGGAATGTGGAGTCCATCGCTTATCAGTTATCTAACTTTGGGTAGGTATCTTCACTTTCAGCCTAAGGCTCCTGAACTGGTAAGTAGAGTTGATGGTAATTATTGTGCTACCTGTTTGTTCTCAGAGCCATTCTTCACTCTTCTGTTCTACTCCAAATCGAAGCGGACACTGATTCCGCAGACTCCTTTGTCAGCTGACTTGTGCCGGATTTGGCCAGTGGGATCCACTGGTGGGAGAGTGGAGGGCTGGAGGAACATAGAAGTTAGAGTATTTCTCCCTCTGTCTGCTTCCTGCAGCCTCTCTGGCAGCAGCTGCATCTCTCCCAGGGCTCCAGCTCCCAGCAGACAAGTTGGTTATGGCTTCAGCTCTTATCACTGAGGTTGACCCGTCGGCTCTGGTGACGTGCCCTCTCCCTTATCTCTCCAGCCCTGAGGTAGCAGCTTCCTGTTTTGGCTCAATTCTGAGTAGCCTTACTATCCCTGTTAGGCTTCTCAACTCTCCTATCGCCTTCCTGACCGATTTCCTACTTGAAATGCCCTTGGTTTGGAACACCTAGCGTGTTTTCTGTTTTCCTAACTAGACTGTGACTTAATCTTTCAGGATTAAGTAAAGAATGCATTTAAAGCCCCTACTATATAAGAGATGTTCAAGAAGCCTCAAAATGATTAGGGATCAGGGATAGAAGGAAAGTAAAAATTAAAAGATGATAAAGTGGGTTGTAAGTGAGATAGTAGAAAGTGCTTCCAGTCAGACACTGGACACTTGGGTTTAATTTCTGCCTCTGGGTTAAGCCATCTATGAGAAATTAGGTTAATACCTTACGTGCTAAGGACCTCACTTTACCTACCTGTTCAGTAAGACATATAAAAAATAATGTATTTCTCAGATACAAAAAGGTAGATATTAATTCGGTTGGGGATAAATGGTGGGGATGTGGGAGAACTTCATGAAGGAGGGAAAATTGGCCTGAGTCCTGAAGGATGACTACCCCAGAGACTATTAATGTTACAGGCAGACTGGAAAGCTGGTGAGGGTATAAACATTCTAGATAAGGTCATTAGAAAAGACCACATTAGATAGCCAGACAGCTCTTGTTAGGAACCAAACAGGAGTAAGTCCATTGCAGATGTTTTGGAATCTTCAATTAGCAGAGAAGGAATAGGTTGGATGACATTCCCAAATTCCTCCCATCTCTTTTCTTTATCCTTCACTTGTTACAAGCCCTAATCTTAGGAGTCGTACCAAGAAATAACCAAGAGGACTTCTGGCAAGTTGAGAGCTTTGATTTCTTTGTAAAGATATTTGTCCTCTAGTTCTGCTACTCAGTGGATAATTTGGGGTTTCAAATAGACTCTCAAGAGAGATCATTCCATGAACCTAGAGATTATCATACTGAGTGAAATAAGTCAGAAAGAGAAAGACAGGTACCACATGATATCACTTACTTAAGGAATCTGTGACACCAATGAACTTATCTATGAAACAGAAACAGACTCGCAGACATAGAGAACAGACTTGTGGTTGCCAAAGGGGAGGGGAATGGGAAAGGGATGGATTGGGAGTTTGGGATTTGCAAATGTAAACTATTATATGTAGGATGGATAAACAACAAGGTCCTACTGTATAGCACAGGGAACTATATTCAATATTCTGTAATAAACCATAATGGAAAAGAACATGAAAAAGAATGTGTATAACTCAACCACTTTGCTGTACAGCAGAAATTAACACAACATTGTAAATCAACTATACTTCAATTTGTGGCTTCCCTGGTGGTCCAGTGGTTAAGACTCTGCCTTCCAACGCAGGGGGCTCGGGTTCGATCCCTGGTTGGGGCACTAAGATCCCACGTGTCGTGCAGTGTGGCAAAAAACAAACAAAAAAACAATACTTCAATTTAAAGAAAGATTATTCTTTATATCCTGAATCAAATAAGAGGTTGGTGGGACATCAGATATTCAGACTTTTAGGTCACGTTTGTAAACTGAGGGAGACCTGTAATAACAGCCTCTGCAGACACCCTTAGAACCTCTCCTATTTAGGTAAGAAACTATAAGCAGACATGTCAGTATTCCTGGGATGCAGACTCTTCTTCAATGCTGTGACTTATTTTCATGTCCTGAGATATATTTGAGTAAAAAAAACTCCAAACAACTGATGAGTTGGAGATTGGCCTGGGACAGCTGTTTGGGAAACTCTTCCTTTAGTATTTTGGGTGCATTATAATTTTTGGCATTTGCAGTGGCCGTAGGCTGAGAAAATATTTATTGGGTGCAGAACATCTTTGCATCTGTGAGTGAAACCTGTCTATGGTCTGAGGCTGACGTTTTCCCCTGGGGGCTTTCCAACATGGTGTTTAGGAGGAAGGAGTCAGGTTGGGATGAGTGGGACTAAAGGAACGAGCATTTCCAAAAAGCTGTTGCACTTTGCAATTTGAGCTTCCACTGCCAGATAACTTGGCAGGCGCCAGAAACAGCTACTGCAGGACTAGAAAGTTACATGAATACCAGAGGGAGAAAACTGATTTGCTCACTAGGAGGCTCTATTAAGTGAACATCTGTTAACTGTAAAAATCCCATGCACCAAGTGGGAAAATATAATGAAATTCAGAGCTTTTGAGCAAATTAAAATCATAAAATACCAGTGGGCAGGAGTCACTGTGTGTTTCACTATTCTGAAATTTACATGGAAACTTGGAGCAAGGCGAAACAAGGGGGGAACACTTAAGATTATTTACTGTGGGTGTAGAATAGAGCTATCCTTTTGCTTTGGGAGAAAGCTGGCAGTTGGGGGAAAACACACTCAGTGAGGAAGTTCATGTGAAAAGCTCCCCAGCTGATAACTGTTGACATAATGAAAAACTGTGGCTCTGCAGTGGGAAGGCTTGAGTCAGAACAAGGGAAGTCTGGGATGTGGCTCTGTCCTTTGCAGAGTTGGGGACCATTACAGATTTGTGCTGTCCAGATGCTACTGAAATCCTAAAGGAGAGAAGGGAAAGAGCAGGGAACGCATGGTTTTTCCATATGGTGTGTGCCCAAGACAAATGCCTTAGCAAGGTAGTATATGGAGGGAATTGTGTTTAAAATGCTCATCTCAGTTGTGGAAATTCCATTAGCTGTTTCCTTGGTGGTTTTTTTTTGTTTTTTGTTTTTGTTTTTTTTTTGGGGGGGGGTACGCGGGCCTCTCACTGCGGCGGCTCTCCCGCCGTGGAGCACAGGCTCTGGACACGCAGGCTCAGCGGCCATGGCTCACAGGCCCAGCCGCTCCGCGGCATGTGGGACCTTCCCGGACCCGGGCACTAACCCGTGTCCCCTGCATCGGCAGGCGGACTCCCAACCACTGCGCCACCAGGGAAGCCCCTCCTTGGTTGTTCTGAATTGCAACCATCCTAGACTAGGCAACAAGAGAAGAACACAGGTTAACTAGGAAGAACAGATCTATGTCGAAGATAGGGTGAGGTCAGTTTAATTTCAGTACTACATAAATCCCTGTGGCCACTTGGGCGTTTGTCATATTAATGGCTTTGAACGTTTTAACACTAGTGGCATTGGAGTTATTTAATCTTGTGATTATCTTCGCTGATTTCCTATGGGAGCAAAGGAGGGGTAGGGAGTTAACAAGGGGATGTGAAGCATAACAAAGGGGTCAAAGGTTCCTAGCACGTGAGAAAAATTTTGATTATTGTCAGGTGCATATAAATGGAATGGGCTTCTGGAAGGATGTGCTTTGCCCCACGTTTTGCTGAGCTCTAATTGGAGACCTGGCTTCCCTAATTGTGTGGTGAGGTCTAGTTACTCTAGTTAAGAGGGAAATTGTGTATCAGAGGGCAGAGGGTAAAGCTTTTAAATAAGGCTTCTTTCCCAAATGCCTAAGCAAGAAATTGGAACAGAAATATACTGTAGAGCTAAAAAGTCTTAAAGTGCCTCTTAAATCTTTACTACAATTACCATAATACAGAATAATAGAGCTGATGCTATTTTTAAAAGCTTTTGAAGGTTGCAAGTAGCAGCCATAAATTGTGGGTTGCAGAAAATCTGTAACTGTAGTTTTTCAGGGGCTTTTTATTTTAATGAAAGAGAAAAGGTTTTAATAAAACCAGAGAGAACTAACAGGGGACATCGTGAGATAATGGGACTGTCTCCTTAGCGCTAGAAGTGCAAAGGAGTCTAAATAATTGGCGAGTATGTGCTTATTTAAAAAAAAAAAAAAAAATCAGATTCTCTTTCCTGGCCACATTTGGGGACATTTGGGTACGTTTGATTTATTAGGTCAACAACATGGAGGTAGCCAAGCATGAGAACAAGAAAGAATCTGACATTAGCTGAGATGTGAATAGTTTAGAGAAAATGAGGCAGATATTCTGGCTCCCTTTGTGAAGGAAAGAACAAAATGCCATTAGCATACCTTGCTGTAAAGGGAAGCTCAGTACAATGACCTGATTCACCTGGAGAAAATTGTTCCCGTGTCTGCTGAGATTTGTTGTGGGTGAGAGTTCTGAAAGAAAAACTTCAGTGTGATGGGATACTTTCAGATGCCTCCCCTCCCCCACCCATTTTTACAAATAGGAAGAAAGGAGGAAATAAAGAAACCTCACACAGTATTATGTTTTTCTGCTTCTGCATTCTTTGCCCAGTCTTCACCACAGCATGCTGAGCTGAAAAGTGTTTTTGTAGTTTAAACCATGTGGGACTCCATCTACCAAACTTCCTTAACAAACCCACCTGCCATTAATAACAATGTTCTCTCGACTGTCAAATTATTATTGACTTTTAGTTGATGTACTGTGGATACAAACATCAATCACTGATACCAAATGGTATTGATGTTCTTGGTTAGTCTCTAATTGTGATATATAGTGGCAGTAGCAGTGGGGAGCACCCACCCAGAGCATCTGAGGCGGCGGGGTGTATTAATTTACCTGATAAAAGTGACTTGGAAGGGGAGTTTTATTGGATGAGTTGCATAGGGATGAAAGGGAGGAGGAGAAAGTGGAAGAGGGAAGGAGGAGGAAAAGTGGAGGGTTAAGACATGGCATGTGTGGTGGGGAAAAGAAACATTTGAAGTGGACAGGCGAGTAGAGGTCAGACCAGAAAGGGTGGTGGACATGGTGCCTGATACTCAGGATCTTTCAATAAATATTTGCTGGAAGAATTAATGAATATCTGGCTAGTTGTTGGCTTTTCATGGTTCAATTAAAGGTCCATCTAGTCACTTTCTGCCTTTTTCATTTTTACTGATGGTGTCAAAGAATGCATATGTGTACATCTTTAACTCATGCTATTCTTTACCACATATTTTTTCCAAGCATCTTTCAAGCCAATGCCAGTACTTTCTTCTCCACAGAGATTTCCCTTCTATTCTCTTTAGGATGTAAATATTCTGTACTCTTCCATGATACGGACTCTTGGTACCATCCATACCTCTTTCCTCCTATGATCTTGTTAGTGCAGTTATTTATAATTCTCTCTTTTCCCTTGTATGATTCTAATCTCCTTGAGGGAAGATAATCTGATTTTTTTTTTATTCAAACAGAAAGTCACAAAAATTACAATCATCCTCATCAGTTCACTCAATCCCATGTAATTAATTTGTTTTTTCATCTTGATCTTTTGTTAGCACTTTTATGAGTTCATCAGTTTTCCATTAGAGTTCTGAAAATGCTTATTCATTCAGTTCAGCAGTGTAATCAGTTACCAGAAACCTGTACTTGTCTTTTCCATGAATTCCTTGAAGATGAAACCCTTTTGTAGGAACATATTTGCAAAAGTGTCAGAGTACAGCCAGAACTGTCTGTAAATAACAAAAGACTTAAAAATGACCACGGTTAAAGATTTGATGAAAGTTCATAATAATGCAATTGACAAGGAAATTTAGTTATTTCTGAGATATACATTTTAAAGCAATAACTAGAATTATGACTTACAACATTATACCAGAACATATAAGATTTTTAGAAATTTCGTGTAATGTCTGAAACATTTATATTATTTCCATACAAATAACCCAAAGAAAGTTTAGTATTAGTTGTTTTGTTTTGTTTTATACTGCAGGTTCTTATTAGTCATCAGTTTTATACACATCAGTGTATACATGTCAATCCCAATTGCCCAATTCAGCACACCACCATCCCCACCCCACCGCGGTTTTCCCCCCTTGGTGTCCATACGTCTGTTCTATACATCTGTGTCTCAGTTTCTGCCCTGCAAACCGGTTCATCTGTACCATTCTTCTAGGTTCCATGTACATATGTTAATATACGATATTTGTTTTTCTCTTTCTGATTTACTTCACTCTGTGTGACAGTCTCTAGATCCGTCCACATCTCAACAAATGATTCAATTTCGTTCCTTTTTATGGCCGAATAATATTCCATTGTATATATGTACCACATCTTCTTTATCCATTCATCTCTCGATAGTCATTTAGGTTTCCTCCATGACCTGGCTATTGTAAATAGTGCTGCAATGAACATTGGGGTGCATGTGTCTTTTTGAATTATGGTTTTCTCTGGGTATATGCCCAGTAGTGGGATTGCTGGATCATATGGTAATTCTATTTTTAGTTTTTGAAGAAACCTCCATACTGTTCTCCATAGTGGCTGTATCAATTTACATTCCCCCCAACAGTGCAAGAGGGTTCCCTTTTCTCCACACCTTCTCCAGCATTTGTTGTTTATAGATTTTCTGATGATGGCCATTCTGACTGGTGTGAGGTGCTACCTCATTGTAGTTTTGATTTACATTTCTCTAATGATTAGTGATTTTGAGCATTGTCTCACGTGTTTCTTGGCAATCTGTATATCTTCTCTGGAGAAATGTCTATTTAGGTCTTCTGCCCATTTTTGGATTGGATTCTTTCTTTTTTTTAATAGGAGCTGCATGAGCTGTTTATATATTTTGGAGATTAATCCTTTGTTGATTCGTTTGCAAATATTTTCTCCCATTTCTGAGGGTTGTCTTTCGTCTTGTTTATGGTTTCCTTTGCTGTGCAAAAGCTTTGAAGTTTCATTAGGTCCCATTTGTTTATTTTTGTTTTTATTTCCATTTCTCTAGGAGGTGGGTCAAAAAGGATCTTGCTGTGATTTATGTCATAGAGTGTTCTGCCTATGTTTTCCTCTAAGAGTTTGATAGTTTCTGGCCTTACATTTAGGACTTTAATCCATTTTGAGCTTATTTTTGTGTATGGTGTTAGGGAGTGATCTAATCTCATACTTTTACATGTACCTCTCCAGTTTTCCCAGCACCACTTATTGAAGAGGCTGTCTTTTCTCTATTGTATATCTTTGCCTCCTTTTTCATAGATTAGTTGACCATAGGTGCGTGGGTTTATCTTGTTCCATTGATCTGTTTCTGTTTTTGTGCCAGTACCATATTGTCTTGATTACTGTAGCTTTTTAGTATAGTCTGAAGTCAGGGAGTCTGTTTCCTCCAGTTCCGTTTTTTTCTCTCAAGACTGCTTTGGCTATTCGGGGTCTTTTGTGTCTCCATACAAATTTTAAGATGTTTTGTTCTAGTTCTGGAAAAAATGCCATTGGTAATTTGATAGGGATTGCATTGAATCTGTAGATTGCTTTGGGTAGCATAGTCATTTTCACAATATTGATTCTTCCAATCGAAGAACATGGTATATCTCTCCATCTGTTGGTATCATCTTTAATTTCTTTCATCAGTGTCTTATAGTTTTCTGCATACAGGTCTTTTGTCTCCTTAGGTAGGTTTATTCTGAGGTATTTTACTCTTTTTGTTGCAGTGGTAGATAGGAGTGTTTCCTTAATTTCTCTTTCAGATTTTTCATCATTAGTGTATAGGAATGCAAGAGATTTCTGTGCATTAATTTTGTATCCTGCAACTTTACCAAATTCATTGTTTAGCTCTAGTTGTTTTCTGGTGGCATCTTTAGGATTCTCTGTGTATAGTATCATGTAATCTGCAAACAGTGACAGTTTTACTTCTTCTTTTCCAATTTACATTCCTTTTATTTCTTTTTCTTCTCTGATTGCCATGGCTAGGACTTCCAAAACGATGTTGAATAATAGTGGTGAGAGTGGACATCCTTGTCTTGTTCCTGATATTAGAGGAAATACTTTCAGTTTTTCACCATTGAGAATAATATTTGCTGTGGGTTTGTCATATACGGCCTTTATTATGTTGATGTAGGTTCCCTCTGTGCCCACTTTCTGGAGAGTTTTTATCATAAATGGATGTTGAATTTTGTCAATAGCTTTTTCTGCATCTATTGAGATGATCATATGGTTTTTCTTCTTCAATTTGTTAATATGGTGTATCACATTGATTGATTTGCGTATATTGAAGAATCCTTGCATCTCTGGGATAAATCCCACTTGATCATGGTGTATGATCCTTTTAATGTGTTGTTGGATTCTGTTTGCTAGTATTTTGTTGAGGATTTTTGCATCTATATTCATGACTGCTTTGGGTCTGTAATTTTCTTTTTTTGTAGTATCTTTGTCTGGTTTTGGTATCAGGGTGATGGTGGCCTCATAGAATGAGTTTGGGAGTGTTCCTTCCTCTGCAAGTTTTTTGGAAGAGTTTGAGAAGGATGGGTGTTAGCGCTTCTCTAAATGTTTGACAGAATTCACCTGTGAAGCAGTCCTGGACTTTTGTTCGTTGGAAGATTTTTAGTCACAGTTTCAATTTCATTACTTGTGATTAGTTTGTTCATATTTTCTGTTTCTTTCTGGTTCAGTCTTGGAAGGTTATACCTTTCTAAGAATTTGTCCATTTTTTCCAAGTTGTCCACTTTATTGGCATAGAGTTGGTTGTAGTAGTCTCTTAGAATGCTTTGTATTTCTGCAGTGTCTGTTGTAACTTCTCCTTTTTCATATCTAATTTTATTGATTTGAGTCCTCTTCCTCTTTTTCTTGATGAGTCTGGCTAATGGTGTATCAGTTTTCTTTATCTTTTCAAAGAAGAAGCTTTTAGTTTTATTGATCTTTGCTATTGTTTTCTTTGTTTCTATTTCATTTATTTCTGCTCTGATCTTTATGATTTCTTTCCTTCTGCTAACTTTGGGTTTTCTTTGTTCTTCTTTCTCTAGTTCCTTTAGGTGTAAGGTTAGATTGTTGACTTGAGCTTTTTCTTGTTTCTTGAGGTAGGCTTGTATAGCTATAAACTTCCCTCTTAGAATTGCTTTTGCTGCATCCCATAGGTTTTGGATTGTCGTGTTTTCATTTTCATTTGTCTCTAGGTATTTTTTGATTTCCTCTTTGATTTTTTCATTGACCTCTTGGTTATTTAGTAACGTATTGTTTAGTCTCCATGTGTTTGTGTTTTTTACGTTTTTTCCCTGTAATTCATTTCTAATCTCATAGCGTTGTGGTCAAAAAGATGCTTGATATGATTTCAATTTTCTTAAATTTACTGAGGCTTGATTTGTGACCCAAGATGTGATGAATCCTGGAGAATGTTCCATATGCACTTGAGAAGAAAGTGTAATCTGCTGATTTTGGTTGCAATGTCCTATAAATATCAATTAAATCTATCTGGTCTATTGTGTCATTTAAAGCTTCTGTTTCCTTATTTATTTTCATTTTGGATGATCTGACCATTGGTGTAAGTGCGGTGTTAAAGTCCCCCACTATTATTGTGTTTTTGTTGATTTCCTCTTTTATAGCTGTTAGCATTTGCCTTATGTATTGAGGTGCTCCTGCGTTGGGTGCATATATATTTACAATTGTTATATCTTCTTCTTGGATTGATCCCTTGATCATTACATAGTGTCCTTCCTTGTCTCTTGTAACATTCTTTATTTTAAAGTCTATTTTATCTGATATGAGTATAGCTACTCCAGCTTTCTTTTGATTTCCGTTTGCATGGAATATCTTTTTCCATCCCCTCACTTTCAGTCTGTATGTGTCCCTAGGTCTGAAGTGGGTCTCTGTAGACAGCATATATATGGGTCTTGTTTTTGTATCCATTCAGCAAGCCTGTGTCTTTTGGTTGGAGTATTTAATCCGTTCACGTTTAAGGTAATTATTGATATGAATGTTCCTATGACTATTTTCTGAATTGTTTTGGGTTTGGTTTGTAGGTCCTTTTCTTCTCTTGTGTTTCCTCTCTAGAGAAGTTCCTTTAGCATTTGTTGTAGAGCTGACTTGGTGGTGCTGAATTCTCTTAGCTTTTGCTTGTCTGTAAAGCTTTTGATTTCTCCATGGAATCTGAATGAGATCTTTGCTGGGTAGAGTAATCTTGGTTGTAGGTTCTTCCCTTTCATCACTTTAAGTATATCATGCCACTTCTTTCTGGCTTGTAGAGTTTCTGCTGAGAAATCAGCTGTTAACCTTATGGGAGTTCCCTTGTATGTTATTTGTCATTTTCCCTTGCTGCTCTCAATAGTTTTTCTTTGTGTTTAGTTTTTGCCAATTTGATTACTGTGTGTCTTGGCGTGTTTCTCCTTGGGTTTATCCTGTGTGGGACTCTCCGCACTTCCTGGACTTGGGTGGCTATTTCCTTTCCCATGTTAGGGAAGTTTTTGACTATAATCTCTGCAAATATTTTCTCTCGTTCTTTCTCTTGCTCTTCTCCTCCTGGGACCTCTATAATGTGATTGTTGTTGCGTTTAATGTTGTCCCAGAGGTCTCTTAGGCTGTATTCATTTCTTTTCAGTCCTTTTTCTTTATTCTGTTCTGCAGCAGTGAACTCCACCATTCTGTCTTCCAGGTCACTTATCCGTTCTTCTGCCTCAGTTATTCTGCTATTGATTCCTTCTAGTGTAGTTTTCATTTCAGTTATTGTATTGTTTATCTCTGTTTGTTCTTTAATTCTTCTAGGTCTTTGTTAAACATTTCTTGCATCTTCTCAATCTTTACCTCCATTTGTTTTCCGAGGTCTTGGATCATCTTCACTATCATTATTCTGAATTCTTTTTCTGGACGATTGTGTATCTCCATTTCATTTGGTGGTTTTTCTGGGGTTTTATCTTGTTCCTTCATCTGGTACATAGCCCTCTGCCTTTTCATCTTGTCTGTCTTTCTGTGAATGTGGTTTTTGTTCCATAGGCTGCAGGATTGTAGTTCTTCTTGCTTCTGCTGTCTGCCCTCTGGTGGATGAGGCTATCTAAGAGGCTTGATGGGAGGGACTGGTGGTGGGTAGAGTTGACTGTTGCCCGGGTGGGCAGAGCTCAGTAAAACTTTAATCCACTTGACTTTGATGGGTGGGGCTGGGTTCCCTCCCTGTTGGTTTTTTGGCCTGAGGCAACCCAACACTGGAGCCTACCTGGGCTCTTTTGTGGGGCTAATGACAAACTCTGGGAGGTCTCACGCCAAGGAGTACTTCTCAGAACTTCTGCTGCCAGTGTCCTTGTCCCCACAGTGAAGCAGAGCCAACCCCCGCCTCTGCAGTAGACCCTCCAACACTAGCAGGTTGGTCTGGTTCAGCCTGCCCCGGGGTCACTGTTCCTTCCCTTGGGTCCCGATGCGCACACTATTTTGTGTGTGCCCTCCAAGAGTGGAGTCTCTGTTTCCTCCAGTCCTGTCGAAGTCCTGCGATCAATTCCCACTAGGCTTCAAAGTCTGATTCTCTAGGAATTCCTCCTCTCGTTGCCGGACCCCAAGATTGGGAAGCCTGACGTGGGGCTCAGAACCTTCAGTCCAGTGGGTGGACTTCTGTGGTATAAGTGTTGATTTTACTGTGATTGTGCCCCTCCTACCATCTCATTGTGGCTTCTCCTTTGTCTTTGGATGTGGGGTATCTATTTTGGTGAGTTCCAGTGTCTTCCTGTCGATGTTTATCCAGCAGCTAGTTGTGATTCTGGAGTTCTTGCAAGAGGGAGTGAGAGCACGTCCTTCTACTCTGCCATCTTGGTTCCTCCTCTTCATTCCTGAGCTCAGATAATCTGATTTTTAAAAAATTCCTCCAACTACCTAGCACAAGATTGAAGCTTAATAAATATTTATTTAAAAGCCTAAACAATTCATTCATAGATATCATCAAAAGATCTTGTGGTATAAGGAGAGTCCCTGTTTTGTTCCTGTTTCCTCTAGTTTCTGTTAATTTCATGCTGTTATTTTTTTTTTTTAAAGCACATTGGTAACTCGTTCATTCCTCTAACATATATTTAGGTAACTTCTATGTGTCAGTGCTGTGATACAAAGGTCTTGCTTGCATTTAAGCAAAAGAAGAAAGAAAGGCATTTTAAGATGTTAATATAATGAGATAAGGAAGCAATAAAAAAAGAGACACGTACAATGTGCTTTTAGAAAACAGTGCAAGAAAGTGTTATATGTGCTTTCTTTCACTGGTATCATGATGCACTGATATCATGACATAGTAGATGCACTGGTATCATGACAATATTTCTGGATTATCCCTTTATTCATCAACTCCAAAGTAAAGGGTAGACTTAATTTTCTCAAACTCTTACTATGAGTTTGATTTTGGATATGCTTGTTTTGGTCTCTATTTCAACTACTTCATACTTTTTAAATTATAGTAATAAGTCACATAGAAAGTATGGAAAAAAGTTTTGTTTTTGTTTTGTTTTTTTTTTGCGGTATGTGGGTCTCTCACTGCTGTGGCCTCTCCCGTTGCGGAGCACAGGCTCCAGATGCTCAGGCTCAGCAGCCATGGCTCACGGGCCCAGCCGCTCGGCGGCATGTGGGATCTTCCCGGACCGGGGCACGAACCCATGTCTCCTGCATCGGCAGGTGGACTCTCAACCACTGCGCCACCAGGGAAGCCCTGGAAAAAAGTTTTTAATGAAATAAATCTTTCATAATTCTGCTTGGAAATAATTACAGCTAATATTTTGGCATTCTTTCTTACTTTTTTTTTCTCTTCTCTTGTCCAGGCATATGTAAGTAGTCCTATATATTTAAAAATTGAGATTATATTGTATACCTTTTTATATTCTTACCCATTTCCATTCTATAACACTACAGATAATATGTCTATACATATAGAGAATATGACTTTTTTTTTTGCTGGGGGCTGACCCGAAACATTCTTTTTGTTTTAAATTAATTTTTTATTGGAGTATAGTTGCTTTACAATGTTGTGAACCTATAACTTTTATTCCTTAAACTTAGATATATGAAAAACATTGCATTTCTTTCGCTTCATGTTCTTAAAATTTTTTTATTATGTAAAATTTATAAATAAAAGCAGAGAGCAGCGAACCCCTATGTTCCCTTCACCCAGCTACAGTAAATATCAACTAATGGCCACTGTGGTTTGATTTATACCAGTATGTTTTCTTCACCTCCTCCCAAACAAATTTGCAAATACCATAAATATTTTAGTATGGATATCTGATCCCTTAATATCCTTAAATACCCAGTTAGTGCAAAATTTTTTATTAGTTAATCTGTTAAAATCAGAATGTAACTAAAATCTGCACATTGAATTTGGTTGATATGTCTCTTAAGTCTCTCTATTTTCTTGAGATTTATTTGGCTAAGGCAATGTGTTGCTTACTCTGTAGTATTTCCCTCATTCTGGATTTTGCTGATTGCAACCATTAAACTTTATTTAATACATTCCCATGTACCGTGTATTTTGCATTTAGAAGCTTGAAGTGATTCAGGTTCTTATTTTTTGGCAAAAATACAAACATATGTGGTTTGTGTACTTCCAACAAGAGATAAGTTGTTTGTCTTTTTGGAATGTTCGTAGCCTAGATAATCATTGGCTAGATTTATTATTAGGGATTTGCCAAATGCTGATATTCTTTATTTTCTTTAAAGATGTCATTCTGTTGTCTTTCTGTTTACATACTCTCTGATGAGAAGTCATTTATGTTTCTTTCTTTTTTTCTTCTCTGTACATAATCTGTGTATTTTTCACTGATTGCTTTTAAGATTTTCTCTTTATTGCTTTTTTTTTAAAGCAGTTTGATTATTATGTGTATCGATATGGTGTTCTTTGTGTTTATCCTGCTTGAGTTTTGTTGATCTTTTTGAATCTGTGTGTTGAAAATTTTCATCAAATTTGGAAAGATGTCCATTATTTCTTCAAATGATTTTTCTGTTCTTGCGGCCATTCTGCTTGATTTTTTCCTACAGTTTACTATGGTTCTGTTTTTCTTTGCTTTTTTTTTTTGCTCTTTTTTACCTCTGTGCTTTATTTTGATACATTTTATTGCTATATTTTCAGTTTTCCTGATTTTTTCATTTGCAGAATGCAATTTGCTATTGAGACTTTCCAGTGAAGTTTTCATTTCAGATAATGTATTTTTCATGTCTCAAAGATCCATTGAGATCTTATATCATCTGTTTCTCTCCTCATTATATTCCGGTTACCCTTAAATACTGAACATAGTTATATTAGCTGACTTAATGTACGTGTCAACTAGTTCCATCATCTGTGTCACTACTGAGGGTTTTTTTTAAACTGATTCTTTTCCAGGTTTTGGGTTACATCATTGCCAGGGCAGAATGAGTTATTTATTTTATTTTGTCTTTTAAGAGGAGGTAAGTTCCATAAAGATAGGGCTTGTCTGTCTTATTCACTGATATAACCTCAGAGTGTGGAACAGAGTTTACCTAGGGTTACCCACCCTGTCAGTGGCAGAGCTGGAGTTGAAAATCTGAGTTCCTTGGGTGGGTAAAAACTGAGATGTGTATATATGAATAAATACTCACAGTACTCACTCCTTACTCTGGTCTGGGGAAACTTCTCTTATTTCTTTGACTTTTAATTTTGTTCCCTCCCTCCCTTCCCACACCTAGCATTATTTCTTCTATGAATCTCCACCTATAGTAAGAACTCTAGACTTGGGCTTCTCTTGCTTTTTGCCCTGAAAAATACCTGAGTCGAGGAAGCAAAAATAGCCTGGTCATTGCTTGAAACTGGAGGAGGGTGAAGGAAATATAGAAAGACAAAACTGAATGAACATTTGTAGAA
Organism: Stenella coeruleoalba; assembly: GCF_951394435.1. NCBI lineage: Eukaryota > Metazoa > Chordata > Mammalia > Artiodactyla > Delphinidae > Stenella > Stenella coeruleoalba. The sequence continues at coordinate 139,721,668 of NC_137148.1, forward strand.
ATTATTCACACACACACACACACACACACACACACACACACACACTCCTCCACCTGATTAGTTCTTCAGTATAGAGTACTAGAAGTATGATTACAGGGTCAGAGAGTATATATGTTTAAATGCTCTTGTAGCATCTTGCCAACTACTAGCATATGGAGAATTTTTGAGTTGAACACCACCCAGATTTTCTAGCCAAGAAGTAAAATGGAGAGCTCTACAACACAGTGACTGTTCATTTTAGTGCTCTCCTTAAGTCTATGTTCATTCAACAGCAAGTGTTCTGTCAGCATCTAAAACCCCTGTGTGTTGCCCCATTATCTAATCCAGAGTTGCACTTGCTTGTTGGGTTCCAATAGCATCCAGTTTTCACTGGTCCTCTAACCAGGCAGTTCAGTGAGTAGCTCAGAGGACATGACACGAAAAACAGAAAAGAGGCATCTGTTGTACATTTACTAGAGTAATCCATTTCAACCCCTTTAATAATTTCTTGTTTCTATTCCAAAGCAATATCAAGTTATTAGTGCATTAAATTTAGGTACTGAAGCACCTTGTTATTTATAGGAATACAACATATTAAAGGCAGGAGAAAAAAGGAGTCAAACATAAAAACAATGATTAGTATTAGTGTGAGTATTGCACCCTTATTCTTGATACTGAGATTATGTTTGGGATAGGTTTCCATATATGATAGCATTTGATCACTGGTCAAGCAGATGCCTGCTTTCTTTTGCATTGTCTCCAAAATTTTAACAATTAAATATTTTATTGTAAAAGTTTAATGTGACATTGGTTATTAAAAATTTTACTGAAGTGGTGAACAGTTTCTTTATTATAACTGATGAATATTTTTTAAGAGCATAATATAGAACTAGAACTCTAGATGGTTTCACAATATTATTTTTTATTTTTATTTTTTTTGTGGTACGCGGGCCTCTCACTGTTGTGGCCTCTCCCGTTGCGGAGCATAGGCTCCGGACGCGCAGGCTCAGCGGCCATGGCTCACGGGCCCAGCCGCTCTGCGGCACGTGGGATCTTCCTGGACCAGGGCACAAACCCGTGTTCCCCGCCTCGGCAGGTGGACTCTCAACCGCTGCGCCACCAGGGAAGCCCTACAATATTATTTTTAACATGCTCCCCATCTCTGTTTTGGCTCCTTTCTGCTTTGATTCTGTAATTGTTAACCTTACCCTTGGAGTCGTCAGCGCTTTAAACATCCAAGTCATCTTTAACTTCTTAGTCTTTCCTCCAGCTACTATGCATCACGTTTCTTTCATAATACCTATATTAGTTTTCCAATTTTCTGTAACAAATTGCCATGGACTTGCTGGTTTAAAACAACACAAATTTATTATTTTATAGTTTTGGAGGTCAGTAGTCCAAAATTGGTCTCACTGGAGTAAAATCAAGATGTTGGCTATGCTGTGTTCTTTCTTGCGGCTCTAAGGGAGATTCATTTTCATGCCCTTTTCCATCTCCTGGAGTCTGCCTGCATTCTTTGACTGTTGGCCCCTTCCATCTTCAAAGCTAGAGACATATGATTGAGTCTTTCTCATGTTGTATCACGCTGCCAAAGACTTTTCTGCCTCCCTCTTCCACATTTAAGGACCGTTGTGACTACACTGGGCCCACCAAGATAGTGCATGTTAAGCTTTTTATTTTAGGGTTTTCTGATTAGCAACCTTAATTCCATCTGCAATGCTAATTCTCTCTGGCCGTTTAATATATTCACAGGTTCTAGGAATCAGGATATTGATATATTTGAGGAGCCATTATTCTGCCTGTCACAATAACTATCATATACATTCTTTCTTTCATGATTACCAAGTGAATCTTTTATTTCAGGCCCATTTATTAGGATCGTTGCAAGAGCCTTTGACTTTCTTCTCTGCCATTAGTTTCTCATCTCTCGAGACAATCCTCATCTCCATTGGCAGACTCATCTCTGTAAAGTCTACTGTAGAGTATTAGAACTGTCCTCAAAAAACTTCATTGGCAGGATTTTCAGTAAGGCAGTATTCCCCAAGCTCTTTTGATTATGCAGCCTATCTATGCAAATTTATGCACACATTAATGTTTTTATTTAATTATAATTTTTGTTCATATGCTATTGTACTAGTGTTTTATAAACTTATCCACATATGTAAAATTTTCAAAAATACGTGCAAAACATGAAATAAACAAGCTTTGAAGGTAGTTAAAAATTTTGTGTATAGTACAAAATTCCCATTAGTAAAATTATTAATATTATCAGTAAGAGAAATGTGATGAAGTTATGCACCATGACTTTATGGAACTAGTGGCTTAACACTTTAATATATTGAATATCTTGGACTACATCCAGATTATTTTGATACTTGTTATAGATGTTATTAACTAAAAAAAGTTGCCTCATAATATACGTACGGGAGAATATATTGTTTACTACACTGTCATGATACTCATTTTCAATCTGCTTTGCCAGTTATATGAAAGGATTTTTTTTTCACTGAAATTTGACATGTAAATTTCTACCTTCTTTAACATTAGTCAGTTTTGCTTGCAGATTAATTAATCTTGCAAAGTAATCAGTCAAACATTTTTATATTAACGAATGGCTGTAAACAGTCTGAAACTCATTTAGAAGATTTGTGTTCAAGCTAGAAAATTCCATTCCCAAATTTAAATGTATTGATATGTATTTAACTATGTGACATAATTCAGTTACTTAGGTAACAAAAATTTTTAAATGGGAAAATTCCCAAACATTAATATTGTAAAAGTGTTTTCCATAGCTTTTTTTCTCTCCCCAAATAAGTTACTTTCTTAGTTATTAAAATATTAACATTTACCTTCAAGGGACAGTTAAGGCATGTATGATATTTTAAATCTATTGTCATTGAAGAGGCCTGAAAAATTGGAATTTATTTCTCTAAAAAATGTATAATTCATCTTTAATTTGACAACTCTACAACTCTTTTAAATACTCTTCATTAAGTAACCAACAAACATCTGAGTGATATATAAGATGTTCTTGATGAGTCCTTATCTTATTATAAAATCTTATTATAAAGTATAAGAACTCTACTAGTTAAACATATTCACATTATTTAACATCTCAGGGCAGTTATACAAGCACTGCAAATGAGGGCAAGATTGAAGGAAATGACCTGCTCTGTCAAGATTCCTTTCAAAATTTCATGTCTATCCAACATATGGGTCAAGTAAGGAAGCTATAGTGACCTTTGTCTTACAATTTTTAGATAAGAAATGTAAATAGATATTCTAATTTGTTCTTCCTCCCCTCAATGGTTTAATTATTTTGTAAACGCCAATATATAGGCCTCTGTACTAGAGAATAAAATCCATACTCTCTTGTATGGAGTTCAAAGCCTTCTAAGATCTCACTTCTATTTGAAGACTCACTTGTAATTTTCTATCTTATATATTTCCTCATGGTTTTCAATCTACATAGACTACCATACTAACCTTCTTTCCTCAATTTTTCCTTATCTTGTTCTCAAAATTCCATCCACCCTTCAAGCCACAGGACCTGACTTACTGAACTCTTACAGCAAATGGTGGTTGAATGAAAGGCCTTCTGTTCATTTCTTTTAGTGTACTTTTCTTAACTCGTAGTTACATATCCATTTATTTGTTGACCTGTTTGTTTGTTGCTATGACGAGACCAAGGTGCACAAAGACATATGGGGACTGTGACCATCAAATAAATATTTGCACCTAGGTCTGTAACTAGCACAAAGTAGGTGCTTTATCGCAGTATACTGGGGAATGAATAAAGGTTGTATCACCTGAAGCCTTCACTGATTCCTCATCCCACCTAGCCATAACTAATATTTTCCTTTTATGTTCTTAAAATCTGTACTTTGTGCAGAGTAGGTACTCAATAACTATTCAAGTAGAATAAGATTCAATAAGAGGCTCAGGCTTTTTGGTTGGTTGTTTTTGTGATTTTCTTTGCTTTGTAGTGGCATCTGCCCCAGTGGTAAAAGCACAAGTGGAATTTTGATTGCTAGAGTGTCGTATAGTTGAGATGGAAAGTTGTTTGGAAGGGTGCCTGATGCTGAACATCAAACATGTAGTTGTTCACTTACCAAAGTCATGTTTGTGTATGTTACTTCACAGCAATGTGCAAATTGCTTATGGCTGTACCCAGTAGAATGGTGCTGGATCTGAGCTCATTTGCAGCTGTTTAAAAACAAACTCCAGAGCCCAATATCACACTGTTTTCTTCCTTTTTGATCTTACCTCATTAGGAGGACAGGGTAAGGGTTGTATAATGTGCTGAAATCTGTCAATACTTTGTGTGTCTTATTCATTAAAACCTTCAGATGCTGTTTTCCTAGCGGCTTCATTTACCAGGGAGGGCGAGGAGAAAAACACTAAACAGGTGTTCCTGACTTGAAAAACAGCAATTTCAAGCAACTCACAAGGGGAGGAGTTGGAAATTTTCAGATTCTGAAGTTGTCACTGGGAGATAAGTTTGGGTTACACATTCGCTTCTCATAAACAGACTTTTTTTAACCTAAATTTCTGCTGTGCACGAGTCACCTGACTTCTCTGGGGGCAGACATGCTTCACAGAGCAATCGTGCTGCAAAGAGATAGTGTATATTTTCCCAGACTTCTTCCAAATACACAAATGTGAGCTGGAGGAGTAGTATGCTGAGCTGCTAATATAGAATTCTAGCTTTCCTGGAGGGGAGAAAAATACCTATGGTAAATATTTGGCTTGATTGATGGGAAAGTGTCTGTATTTTGACTAATCTAAACTCAAATGTTTCTCTAATACCATAAGAAGATTATTGGTCAAATAAACAGTGAGGTACCATAAGTATCTTATATAAAAGGACTGCATAGTACTGTATTTGTTTCTCAAGCAGCAGCAGCCTTCTGAAGCAAGGGGAAATTTAAAAGAGATATTTCCTACGGCAGTGCTTCTCAAAACGTGGTCCCCAGGGCAGTAGCATTAGCATTACGTAGTAGTTTGTTAGAAATGCACACTCTTGGGCCACACTCCAGAAGTACTGAATCAAAAAGTCTGGGGTAAGGTCCAGCAATCTGTGTTTTAGCAAATGTTTCAGGTGATCCTGATGTATGCATACCTTGGAGAACCCTTGTTTTACTGGAATTTGATTCATTAATTCATTCGACAAATATTTTTTGGGTATCTAACACATTCTAGGCACTCTTTTTAGGCACTGACAGTGCAGCCTTGTGAACAAATAGTCAAACTCTTGCTCTCTTGTATTTTGTATGCTAGTGAGCAATCTGGGAAAGTCAAAGGAAATGGGAATTCATTAGTTTGCTTTATGCCATGTTGGGCACTGCAAGATGCCCTTTTCCGTGACCATGGTGATTGAAGTAGGCTTGGCATAAGTTGCAGTGTAAACATTTGGGAACTGAATTTGGCACTTACTTCATTTTACAGTGTTACTTTCCCTTTCATGGACAGCTCTCTTGGGACTAGTTCCAAGATCTCTATCTAGATGCTCAAGATCCATGACTTACCTAAATGGGCAGTTGATCTGCATATATTTTTGTTCCTCCAGTAATTTATAAATCATCATTCTGTGTTTGACACTCTAGTATGGGCATTGGAAATGAATTGATTGGCATAATTCCTGACATCTGAGCTCTTATTCTATAAGGATTATCATTGAACCAAGTGGTATAAAGGACATACAACTTGTCAAAAGTCAAGAGACTGATGGCTTAGACTATTAAATAAGTGTAAATAAACATTGTTATCATGAAAAATTGGAGCAATAGTGCATCCTGAGTACTTGATGTTAGGTAGGCTAGAATCAATAGGAACTTGCTACCTTTTATCTAGCTAGTCATTTATTCAAATGCTGTTTTTCCCAACTTTGAAAATTTTCATAAGAAATAAGTCAAAAGACAAGTACAATAAAGACCTATATAATATCCTTTAAGATTTACTATCTACATTTCCTCATTCTCTCTCTCTCTCTCTCTCTCTCTCTCTCTCTCTGTCTACACACACACACACACACTGAGTTTCAACATTCCATTTGAAAATTTAAGTTGCAGATATTTAAAAATTTCAGCCATTAATAATTCAGCATGGATCTCTTAAGAATAAGGACATTTGGCTAAATTATCACAATGTCATTGTCATTTCTAAGAAAATAACAATTCCATAAATCATTGAACATCTAAATCTTCCTCACATAATCCCTCCACTTTGTTTTCACCGTGACACTGATGTATTGGAGAGTTCAAGTCAGTTACTGTGTATAATCTCCCACATTTTGATATGCTTGATTATTTCCTTCTGGTGTCATTTAGTGTGTGTATCTCTATCCCTTGAGTTCACTGTGCACTAGGGTTTGGGTCTGGAGACTCAACTGCATTTTAAGTAGATATATGACTGCCCAGAATGTGGCAGTCACAGTACGGTAAGCAAAACAGATGCATTCTTGCTTTTATGAAGCTCACATTATAACCAGGGAAGACATACACTAAACAAACATATCATGGACCTATATAAAGATAACTTCCCCTAATGGTAAGTGCTGTGATGAAAATTAAGTATGATGATGTGACAGTGAGTTAGTGATAGTTCATTGCAGAGGGGATGGCCAAGCACGACCTCATTGTGGAGATGATATTTGAGCTGTGATCTGAGTGGAAGTGACAGGAAGTGGGGGATGGGGTGAAAAAAATTATTTGCTAAACCTGCTGTCTGAAACAAAGACTTCTTAGGGGATCATGAGTCTCTTGAATGAAGGAAGGGAGACCTGGGAAGTACTTAAGAATGTGAGGAGGATAATCATGTGAGTTATTGGACAGGGTTTGGTGAGAACAGTCTTGATCAATCAGATAATAATTCCAGTGAATCATGGAGACGGTTCCCTTTTGTTAGTAGCTGCCCGTATTGTTTACTTGGGTTGGTACAGTGATGTCAACACAATGGACAAAGAGAAGAAAGTCTAAAAAAATCATCAAGAATTATAATTCAAATTTGTTGAGTACTATTGTCTATCTTTATCCTCACAAGTTCGTAAAATGACAAAGAGAACTTGATTGGGAGTCATAGGCCAGAAAAATCCAGTCTTCCACTGTGGAAAGTTGGGAAAGTGGAGTTACTCTTAATTGGGTTTTTTTTCCATGTTTATCATCCTTCCCATCCCTTCAAAATATACGTCCTTTTATTATTCTGGTCTATTTTTATGATTTGCTGGAGCACACTCTGGATGCATTTATGAATGTAACTTTATTAAACACATGCAGGGACTTCCCTGGTGGTGCAGTGGTTAAGAATCCGCCTCTCAATGCAGGGGACATGGGTTTGAGCCCTGGTCCGGGAAGATCCCACATGCTGTGGAGCAACTAAGCCCATGCACCACAACTACTGAGCCTGTGCTCTAGAGCCTGTGAGCCACAACTACTGAGCCTGTGCACCACAACTACTGAAGCCTGCGCGCCTAGAGCCCATGCTCCGCAACAAGAGAAGAGAATGCAATGAGAAGCACCCCCACCACAACGAAGAGTAGCCCCTGCTCACCGCAACTAGAGAAAGCCCGCGCACAGCAATGAAGACCCAGCGCAGCCAAAAATAAATAACTTTATAAAAAAAGTAAACACATGTAAATAAATATGAGTAATGGCATTTGTAGTGAATAGAAAGGAGAAACTGAAGAAGATGCTTTTTTTGAAGAGCTTTTGTTTGGCTCCTTGGCAGAAAAGCAATATAAACCTGGACATGGAAGTGCATTTGTATGCCATAATAGTGCGGTGGATGATTGTGTCAGATGAAATATCGACCTGCATACAGAGTACACAGCTACTAGGAAGTATCTATTGTTGATTTCTCATCTAGCATCTGACATAGCCCGTGGGTGAGGTTTTTGACAACTGTTAGAGAACAAAGGAAATGCTACCTCTAGAAGTACATGGGGTGGGAGCAGACTGAGCTCTGGCTGCTGAGAAGAGAATCCTCAGAGAGAGAAACACGCTGGAGCAAGTGACATTCTCATAACTGTTCCTAATATGTGTTCCTCACTTGAGGCCTCAGTCTGCCCATCTGTGAAACCCATCTGTGAAGTGTGTTTACTGAAAATTCTTGATATATTGATGTGTCAGGAAAAAGAGCTAAAAAGGAAAACATTCACCAGCTACGTAGTACTTCTAGGGATTTGTAATCAAGCTTATGGTTCTGTGAGAGTTGGATTCTGTTTATAATTTATGTCTTTCATAGTAAAATGCTGTATGCGTGTGTGCATGCACGAGCTTGGGCTTACTTTGGAGAAGAACCAAAGAGGATGAATACATTATTCCATTATAATACTAAAACATTTCAGGGACATCCATAGTTAATTTACATGCTTTCAAAAGACCATGATCTTTCTAATAGGAATTTCTGAGATTTGGAGAATATTCTGAATATGTGTTGTCCAATATGGTAGCCACTAGCTATGTGTCACTGTGGAGCACTTGAAATGTAGCTGGTGTGAATGAGGAACTTAATTTTTAACTTCTAATTTAAACTTAAATAGCCACATGTAGTTGGTGGCTACCATTTTGGACAGATCAGGTCTAAAGAGATGTGGAAGAAATACTTTAAAAAAAGTCACCATCTGGTTCTGCGGTCTGCCAATTAAATTATTTTATTTTTGGATCCTGATTATTAATATATTCTCTTGTGTTTAAAATGTGCACCAGTTCCCACTCTCCTGACACCTCCTTCCCCTTCCCGGTCTTACACATATACACACAATACCCTATTTTACTCTGCTGTTACTGCTCAGCACTAAAATTTTCTTTTATATCCACACTTCCTGAGGCAGTACTATGTACATATTATGCTTCATCAAATTCTTCACCATTGGTTCTCCTTTAAAATTAAGAACTGGATGTTCACTCCTGATTTACGTTCTCAGAGGTAGCTGATGTCTTCCATGGTGGTCACAGCCTTCTCCTTAATCTTCTCATAGTATTTCCACTATTATCAGCCCCTGCCTTAAGACTGCTCTTTAGTCCCCTTACTGCTGCAACATTCTGAGTGTCTTCCTTCTTCTCCCGTTGGTCATTCTCTTTTCTTTCCATTTTCCTTCAATATTATGGATGTTTACTACAACTCAGATTTGCTTTTCTACATTCAGCCAAAAGCTCTGATTTATGTCTTCGGTGAGAAAATCTATGTAATTCTGATCTCTGCAGTGGTCTGTTTTAAACTCTTACACTTTCTCCTTGAAATTGCTTGTTTGATGTGCAAAAATCTAAGTTTAATATTAAAACATAACTCATATTTTTCCTATCAAAATGAATCCCCCGTCCTATGTTGAAAAGGCACCACTCTAATGTCTTGTTACCCAGAGTTGAAGGGCTTGGTCATTCTTGACTTTTTATGTATTTTTATGGTCCCTCTCAATTCAGTCAACACATGCTGCTTTTATGAAATACGGAATGCTTCCTGAATTTGCATGTCATTCTTGCTGAGAGGCCATGCTAATTTTCTCTGTATTACTCTAATTTGAGTATGTACTGCTGAAGCCAGCAGAGTTCCTCCTTTCTTAGTGGATGTTGGGTTATAACAAGTTTCCTTTTCCGCTGTCCATATCCTGGCTTAGGTTTTTCTTGGCTCATATGTGCATTATTTTCAGCCCCCTAATTGGTGTTATTACCTTCAATCTCAGTTGGGGTTGTACTAACCACTCCAGTTCTATCTCTTCTGACTGTTGTGCATGCATCTTGCCCTCTGGATACATTGGCATGCCCAGTCTCATTGAATAACTCTTTTCCAACCACGTGCTTTTGCTTAATGCTGTTGGCTCTGGCAAAAATTAAATTGTCTTATTAGTGTATTCAAATCCTATATGCCTAAAACTTTCAAGGTTTATTTATACATTATTCACCAACTGTTTATTGAGTGTATGCTGTGTACTGGCATTGAACTAGGCACCTCTATCTTTAGTGCTCAGCTCATAAGAAGACAGAATCGCTGCTTTCACGGAGTTTACATTATAACAGGGAATCTGACAAGTAAATATTCAGTTATGGTACCATGTGATAAACTTCTGTATCATCGTCACATGGAAACCATCCCAAACCACTTAGGCTTCTCTGAACTTACTGAGATTACTCATTGACCACTTAATTACATTACTTACTTTTATCTGTTCACCTACCGATTTTTCTATTATGTGTTAATTTCATTTCCTCTATTGAATTGCAAACGATTTGAGGGCAGAAAGTACTTTGTATACCACTGAATATACCCTGTGGCCTCTAGCCCACAATGTTTCATATAAAAATCACAAATACCTGGCAGTTTGTAAGAGGGCTATATTTTACCTTTGGGAATCTTTCCTATGCACTACATAATTATTTCTCGGTCAACATAAAATACAGAAATAACAGAAAAGGTGAGATTTGTTTATACTCATTCTACATTGAATGATGGATTTAAACATGCAAATTGAATTACTTATGCTATTTAAAGTATATTATGTATTACAAAATGTTATATTTCAGAATTCCCTGATACAAAATACACATAAATCTTAAAAATGAAGAACATCAATTAGAATTGAATTTCCAAACTACTGTGAAATTTATGCTAAAAATCAGAAACCAAGAGTAAAATATTATAGTTGTTAGGTTGTAAAATCAGAAGTTGATTTTTAAAAAATAAGTCTTTTGTTAATATAGTTGGACTTACGAAGCCCTAACTGGATAAAGCAGATTTTTCTGATAGAGTGATCTTTAAAAGGAAATGTAAATGACCAAAACTTTTCAGTATTCTCATCAATTAAATAATTTATTATTGCATTTTAATCTAATCCTGGCTTATTCCCAGATGTTGATTGTAATATTTCCTGTTAAATTTTCAAAGGAACTTTTTTCTCTTTTAGTTTAATTTTTAAAAACCTCTTTATTAAGTTGTAATTGACATAGACTACACATATTTAAAGTGTAAAATTTGAGACATTTGGACATATGTATATATCAGTGAAGCCATCAGCACAATCAGGTTAATGAAAATATTCATCACTCTCAAAAGTTTCCTCATTCCCCTTTGTAATTCCTCTGGACTTTCTCCATCTCCCCTACCAAAGGCACCCATTAATCTGTTTTCTGTCCATGTAGTTTTGCATTTTTAAAGAATTTGATGTAAATGAAGTCATACAGCATTTGATCTTTCCTGTCTGGTTTCTTTTCTCGTAGTATAATTGTTTTAAGATTCATCCATGTTATAGTTTAACAGGAGTTTACTACTTTGCATTTGCTGAGTAGAAACACAACTGATTTTTGTGTATTGATTGTGTACCTACAGCTTTACTGAATTTGTTTACTAGTTCTAACAGGTTTTTTTGTGTGGAATCTTTAGGGTTTTCTATGTATAATATCATGTCCACTGCAAGTAGAGAAAATTTTATTCCTTTCTTTCCGATTTAGTTTCCTTTTTTCCTTTTCCTACCTAATTGCTCTGGCTAGGACTTCCAGTGCTATGTTGAAATGTTTAGTGTTTAATGTATAGATCTTTTACATCTTTGGTCAGATTTATCCTTAAATATAATATTTCATACTTTTGATGCCATTGTACATGGTATTTTAAAAAAATTTGAAATTCTGATTATTTGTTGATAGAATAGAGAAATACAATTGGTTTTTATGTACTGATCTTTCATCCTGCACCTCAGTAAACTCATTTATTCTAGTAGCTTTTTGTAGCATTCATTGGATTTCCTATATAGACAATCATGTTTTGCTGTGAATAAAGATTTTTACATGTTCCTTTCTAATCTTTATGCTTTTCTTTTCCTTCCCTGTTTGCACTGCCTAGAACCTCTAGTACAATGTTGAATAGAAATAGTGAGCGTGGACATCCTGTCTTAATCCTCATCTGAGGAGCGCCATTTGGTTTTTCAACATTAAGTAACGTAGGCTAGACGTAAGTTCCTTGTCAGATACATGATTTTTTCAAATGTTTTCTCCCATTCTGCGGGTTGTCTTCATTCTTTGCATGGTATTATCTGTTGTAAAAATGTTTAAATTTGAGGTAATCCAATTAAATATTTTCCTTTGGTGACTTTATTATTCTTTTAATTCTATAGTGTCTGTAGTAGTATCTCCCATCATTCATTATACTTTTTTTCTCCCCAATACCCAAGCTATTTATCATTTATTCCATCATTCCTGATATTGTTAATTTGTGTCTTCTTTCTTTTTTATATCATCTGCCTGATATTTATCAGTATCTTATATCAATACCTTGATAGATGTATTTATCAGGATCTCAAAAAGCCAAGTTTTAATTTTATTGGATTTTAAAAATTGTTTGTTTTCTACTTTTTTGGTATCTGCACTAATTTTTATTATTTCCTTTATGATTCTTACTTTGGGTTTTATATGCTGGTCTTTTTCATATGTTTTAAGGTGAAATCTGAGGTCTTTGATTTGAGATACTCTTTAGTGCTTTAGATTTTTCAAAAGTACTGATAGCCTGGAAATTTTTATATGCTGTGTTATTCACTGCAAAATACTTGCAAATTTCAATTTAGATTTGTTCTTTGACTCATGGGATATTTAGAAGTATGTTATTTAGTTTCTGAATATTTGGAGATTTTCTAGAGATCTTTCTCTTATTGATATCTATTAATATTATTATGGTCATAGAACATATTTTGTATGACTTGAGTAATTAAAAATTTATAGCATTTTATGATGCAGAATGTGGTAAGTCTTTTGTGTGCACTTGAAAAGAATGTGTATTCTTCTGTAGTTGGGTGGAGTGTTCTATTAATGTCAGTGAAGTCAAGTTGATTGTGGTATTTTTTATATCCTAACTGATTTTCTGTGTATTTGTTCTATCAATTGTTTAAAGAGTATTAAAATCTCTAACTATAATCGTGGATTTATCTATTTCTTCTTGCAACTTACTTTTTTAAAAAATGTGTTATAACACTTTCTTCTTAAGTGCAAAATTATTTAGCACATCAGGTCTTCCTGATGAATCCATCTCTTTATTTTTTGAAGTAAACTTCTTTATCCTAGGTAGTAGTCTTTGTTCTGGTCTCAGTTTTATCCAATATTACAGAGTCACTGCAGCTTTCCTTTTTTTAAAAATTGTGGTAACATTTGTTTATAACACTATATAAGTTTCATGTTACCAACATTATATTTTTTTTTTTTTTTTTTTTTTTTTGCTGTACGCGGGCCTCTCCCTGCTGTGGCCTCTCCCGTTGCGGAGCACAGGCTCCGGACGCGCAGGCCCAGCGGCCATGGCTCACGGGCCCAGCCGCTCCGCGGCACGTGGGATCCTCCCGGACCGGGGCACGAACCCGCGCCCCCTGCATCGGCAGGCGGACTCCCAACCACTGCGCCACCAGGGAAGCCCCCAACATTATATTTTGACTTCTGTATATACTACAGTGCGTTCACCACCAAAAGTTTAGTTTTCATTCATCTCTATACAGTTGATCCCCCTTTTACCCATTTCACCTAAACTCCCTTTTGCCTTTGGTAACCACTACTCTGTTGTCTGTATCTGTGTGTTTGTTTTTCTTTAGTTTGGTGTGTTCATTTATTTTGTGTGGTTGAATATTCCACTCATGAGTGAAATCATATGGTATTTGTCATTTCTGACTTATTTCACTTAGCGTAATACCATCATGGTCCATCCATGTTGTCACAAATGACAAGATTTCATCTATTTTTATGGCTGAGTAGTATTCCATTGTATGTATATGCCACATCTTCTTTCTCCATTCATCCACTGATGAACACCTAAGTGGTTTCCATGTCTTGGTTACTGTAAATAGTGCTGTGATGAATATAGGGGTGTGGATATCTTTTCACCTTAGTGTTTTCCTATTATTTGAATAGGTAGCCTGAAATGGAATAACTGGATCATATGGTAGCTGTATTCTTAATTTTTTGAGGACTCTCCATACTTTTTTTTTCCATAGTGGCTGCACTAATTTACATTCCCACTAACAATGTAAGAGGGTTCCATTTCCTCCACACCCTCTCTTAACATGTGTCATTTCTTGCTTTTTTGATAATAGCCATTCTAACAGATATGAGGTGATAGTTCATCATGGTTGTGATTTGCATTTCCCTATTAGTGATGTCGAATGTCTTTTCATGTGCCTTTTGGGCATTTGTATGTCTTCTTTGGATAAATGTCTGTTAAGATTTTCTGCTCATTTTTAATCAGGTTATTTTGTTGTTGTTGAGTTGTATGAGTTCTTTATATATTTTGGATTTTAATTCCTTACTGAATATATGATTTGCAAATATAATTTTTTATTTGGTAGGTTGTCTTTTCATTGTGTTGATTGTTTGCTGTGCAGAAGCTTTTTAGTTCAATGTAGTCCTGTTTGTTTATTTTTGATTTTGTTTCCCTTGCCTGAGGAGACATATTCAGAAAGACTGCTAAGACCAATGTCAAAGAGCATACTGCCTCTGTTTTCCTCTAGAAGTTATATGGTTTCTGGTCTTACATTTAAGTCCTTAATACATCTTGAGTTGATTTTTGTGTATGGTATAAGATAGTGGTCTAGTTTTATTCTTTTGATGAGGCGGTTCAGATTTCCCAGCACCATTTATTGAAGTCTGTCATTTTCCCATTTATATTCTCTGCTCCTTTGCTATAAATTAATTGTTTGTATTTGTGTGGATTTATTTCTCGGTTCTCAATTCTGTTCCATTGATCTGTGTCTATTTTTCTGACAATACCATGTCGTTTGATTATTTTGTAGTCTATTTTTTTAGTGTAGTTTTGATAGCTTTGTAGTACAGTTTGAAATCAGGGATTGTGGTAACTCCAGCTTTGTACATTTTTTTCAGGATTGCTTTGGCTACTGGGTCTTTTTTATTTCTATATAAATTTTAGGATTTTTAATTCTATTTCCATGAAAAATTTCATTGGAATTTTGATAGGGATTGAATGTGTATTTTACTTTAGGTAATATGGACATTTTAACAATTTTAATTCTTCCAGTTCATGAGCGTGGACTCTCTTACCTTTTCTTTGTGTCTTCTTCAGTTTATTTCAACAATGTCTTATAGTTTTCAGTATATAGTTCTTTCGCCTCCTTGCTTAAATTTATTCCTAGATATTTTATTCTTTTTGTTGCAATTGTAAATGGGACTGTTTTCTTAATTTCTCTTTCTGCTAGCTTATTGTTAGCATATAAAAATGCAACAAATTTTTGTGTATCAGTTTTGTACCTTGCAACTATATTGTATTCATTTATTATTTCTAATAGTATTTTGGTAGAGTCTTTAGGGTTTTTAATATATATATAAAAAATCATGTCATCCACAAATTTCAATAGTAAAAGTTTTATTTCCTTCTTCCTTCCTTTTGCTCTGACTGAAACTTCCAATACTGTATTGAATAAGAGTGGTGAGAGTGGCATCCTTATTTTTTTCCTGATCTTTTTAGGGATAGCTTTCAGTTTTTTACTCTTGAGTGTGATGTTAGGTGTGGGTTTGTCACATACAGCCTTTATTATGTTAAGGTATTTTATATGTACTTTATTGAGAGTTTTTATCATAAATTGGTGTTGAATCTTATCAAATGCTTTTTCTGCATCTATTGAGATATTCATATGATTTTTATCCTTCACATCATTAATGTGGTATATCATGTTGATTGATTTGTGAATGTTGAACCATCCCTGCATCCCTGTAATAAATCTTACTTGATCATGTATGTTTCTTCTAATGTATTGTTGTATTTGGTTTGTTAGTATTTTGTTGAGGATTTTTCCATCTACATTTATCAGAGATATTGGCCTGTAGTTTTCATTTTTTGTGTTGTCTTTGTGTGGTTTTAGTATCAGGGCAATGTTGGCCTTGTAAAATGAGTTAGAAACTGTTTCCTTCTTTTCAATTTTTTGGAAGCATTTGAAGGTAGGTATTATATCTTCTTTCAGTGTTTGGTAGAATTCACCTATGAAGCTGTCTGGTCCTGGACTTTTTTTTTTCAGAGGTTTTTGATTACTTTTTCAGTCTTCTTATTAGTGATCAGTGTATTCACTTTTTCTCTTTCTTCATTATTCAGTCTTGGAAAGTTGTTATGATTCTAAAAATTTATCCATTTCTTCTGCGTTGTCCAATTTGTTGATGTATAGGTATTCTTAGTATTCTCATATAATCATTTGTATTTCTGTGGTATCTATTTTAATTTCATTTCTTTCATTTTTGATTTTATTTATCTGAGCTTTCTCTGTATTTTTCTTAGTGAGTCTAGCTAATGGTGTGTCAATTTTATCTTTTCAAAGAACCTGCTCTTATTTTTATTGATCTTTTATCTTTACAGTCTTTTATTTATTTCTGCTCTGATTGTATTATTTCCTTTCTTCTAACTTTGGGCTTCATTTGTTCTTCTTTTTCTAGTTCCTTTAGATGTAAGGATAGATTGTTTATTTGAGCTTTTTCTTGTCTCAAATGAACAAGTCTCAAATGAGACAGACCTATATTGTTATAAACTTACCTCTTAGTACCCTTTTTACTTTAGCCCGTATATTTTGTATTTTCCATTTTCATTTGTCTTCAGGTATTTTTTTCTCTTTCTCCTTTAACTTCTTTGGTGACCCAATAGTTGTTCAGTAGAATGTTGTTCAGTCTCCACATATTTGTGATTTTTCTAGCTTTCTTCTTGTAGTAGATTTCCAGTTTCATACCATTGTGGTTGGAAAAGACACTTGATACGTTTAAATCTACTTTTTTTTTTTTTTTTTCTGTGGTATGCGGGCCTCTTACTGTTGTGGCCTCTCCTGTTGCGGAGCACAGGCTCCAGACACGCAGGCTCAGCCGCCATGGCTCACGGGCCCAGCTGCTCCGCGGCATGTGGGATCTTCCCGGACCGGGGCACGAACCCGTGTCCCCTGCATCGGCAGGCGGACTCTCAACCACTGCGCCACCAGGGAAGCCCGATTTAAATCTTAAATTTAATGAGACTTGAATCCCAGCATACGGTCTATCCTTGACAGAGTTCCATGTGCACTTGAGAAAGTGTATTCTGCAGCATATGGATGGAATGTTCTGTACATTCTATCAAACCTCTGTGGTCTAATGTTTCATTTAAGGCTGCTGTTTCCTTGTTGACTTTCTTTCTAGATGAGCCATCCCTTTATGTAAGTGTGGTGTTAAAGTGCCTTACTATTATTTTGTTGCTGTAAATTTTTCCCTTTTTGTCTGTTAATAATTGTTTTATATATGTTAGGTGCATATTTTAATCACTGTTATGTCTTCTTGATGAATTATCTCTTTTATTATTGTACACTGTCCATCTTTGACTCTTGTTACCTGTTTTGGCTTGAAGTGTATTTTCTCTGATATGAATATGGCTACACCTGCTTTCTTTTGGTTGCTATTAGCTTAGAGTATTGTCTTCTATCCACTTTGAGCCTATGTTTGTCTTAAGAACTGAGATGAGTCTTCTGAGGCAGTGTATAGTTGGTTGTTATTTATTAATCAATCCAGCTACTCTGTCTTTTGATTGGAGAATTCTATTCATTTACTAAATGTAAATGATTATTGATAAATGAAGACTTAGTATTGCCATTTTATTTTTTCTCTTCTGTTTATATCTCCATGTTTCTTTTTCCTTGTTTCTGTCTGCCAGTTTGGTTTGGTGGTTTTCTGTGATGTTTTCCTCAGTTTCCCTTTTTTTTAATGTCTCTGCTCTAGATTTATGTTTTGTAGTTACCATCGGGTTTGTATAAAATATCTCATAGATAAAATATTCCTTTTCCTGTCTATAGCATCTGATCTTCAGTTGCCTCTGAATTCTATCCTTTTCCCTTCTCATTTTATGTTTTTTCAGATTATCCCTTTTTATGTTGTTTGTTACCAAATTGAAGTATAGTTATTTTTATTCCTTTAAAAAACCTAGTCTGATTTAGAGTTTCAGTTTTCTGATTCTGTCTGTCTATTTATCGTCTTACTCAACATTTTGTGTACTTTCGCCTTTTTTGTTTCAGGTAGAAGAGCCATAAGGCAAGTCTAGTGTTGATGAACTCCCTCAGCTCTTGTTTGTTTGGGAAAGCCTTCATTTCTCCTTCATATCTGAATGATAACTGTGCTGGAAAGAGTATGTGTTTTTTGTGGACAGTTTTATCTTTCAGTATTTTGAGAATGTTATTACACTCCCTCGTGACATAGAATTTCTGTTGAGAAATCTGCTGAAAGCGTAATGGGGGTTACTTTGTAGGTTACCATCCTTTTTTTCTGTGGCTGCCTTTAAAATTTTTTCTTTGTGGTTGACTTTTGGCAGTTTTCACATAATGTGTCTTGGAAAAGGTCTTTTTGCATTAAGGTTTCTTAATAGGTTTTCTCTTAACTTCATTGACCTGTAGATGCAGTTCCTTCCCCAGGTATGGGAAGTTCTCAGCTATTATTTCTTTAAATAAACTCTCTACGTCCTTCTCCCTCTCTCCTCCTTCTAGGACACCCATTAGCCTTATGTTGCCCTTCCTAAAAGTGCTGGATAGATCTCTTAGGATATCCTCATTTCTTTTAGATCTTAATTCTCTCTCGTTTTCTACCAGGATCATTTGTAGATTTGTATCTTCAGGTTTGCTAATTCTCTCTTCCATATGGTCTACTCTATTTCCAGTGCTCTCTAATGTGTTATCTCATTTATTGCATCTTCAGCCTCAGAATTTCTGTTGGTTCTCTTTTAGATTTAAATCGCTTTGGTAAAGTTTTCCGTCTGTTTACTAATTTCATCCCTGAGCTCCTCAAACTGCCTTTCTGAGTTTTTTGTAGCTTGTGCATTTCTTGATGACAGCTATTTTGAATTCTCTGTTAGATCACTCTATTCCATGACTTTGGCTTTTGAATTGTCATTTTCTTTTTGTGATTTAGTGTTACTGTGGATTTTCGTGGCTCATGAGGAACAACTTCATGAGTTGTTCCTCTGCTGTTGTATTTGAAGTAGCAAACACTTCGCTTCTTTAGATAAAGCTTTTTTTACTTGATTGTAAAAATTCAAGGTTAGTATTTAGAGGCCCTTCTTTTGTTTTTCAGTAGGTGGCGCTATTGCACAAGTTTTTGGTTTCTCCTACCTGAGCTGCCTCTGGTTGTATCGCTCTTCGATAATCCCTTCTTTCCACCCTCCACTGCCTCTGCCAGAGTTCTTGCCCTGTGCCCTGACTGTTGCTTCTTGTGCCTTCGGGCTGGCTTCTGCCTTGCTGTAGCCAGTGTTGCTGCTGTTGCTGGTGCAGCTTCCTGGGGTGCCCAGATGCTGGGCGCCTGCACTGCCTCAGGGGTAGCCTGGTTCATGGACTCTGCCTCTACCATATCCAGGTTTGTTAGGTTCATGGGCACCGCCTCTTGGGTGTAGGGGCTGGAGTCGCAGGTGCCTTTGCAGCTAGAGGGATGGAGTGAGAGGCCATGCTGCCTCTCTTGCCCTGTTCTCAGCTGTAGAGTGTGCTGCTGCAGTGAGGGGACTAGAGTTGTATGCACGGCCTCCCCTGCTACTCCTGGGTTCTCAGGGGCCACAGGGTCACCCGTTGTGCTGGGGGGGGATGGGATCCTCAGCATGACCTCTGTTGTTCCCGCCTTCTGCTTCCTCTGTGTGTTCCATTCCACCCATCTTTAGATGTGCACATGTGTGGACTTCTCCAGTGTATGTTGGGCAGAAGAACCTTTATGATGTTATGGACGTTTTACTGGGTATATATTGAAGGGGACAGAGAAAGGGAGCAAAGTGTCTTATGATGCAGTGATGCTCATGTCACCCCCTCCACCTTATTTTTGATTACTGTTACCATGGTATGTGTCTATTTTATCACTGCTTTTAACCCGTTAGTGCTTTAGATTTGAAGTGCATTTCCAAAAGAAGCACATAATTGGATTTTGCTTTGTATCCAATCTGACAATATTTGTCTTTTAAGTGTTTAGAACGTTTATATTTTCTGTGATGATCAATAAAATTTAAATCTACCATATTGCTATTTTCCCACATGTGCTTTCTTGCCTTTTCTCTCTCTTTTTTCCCCTGCCTTCTTTGGTAATAATTGGGTAGTGTTTATGATTCCCTCTTGTCTCCTTCGTTACTAGCTATGATTCTTTGCATGTTATTCTAATGGTTGCTTTAGAATTTGTGGCATCCATATTTGACTCATCACAGTCTACCTTCAAGTAATATTATGCCACTTCACATGTCATGTAGGAACCTTACATTAGTATACTTTCATTTTTGACTCCCTGCCTTTGTGATATTTTTGTCATACTTTTAAGTATATTATAAACATCATACTACTTTTTTTTTTTTTTTTTTTTTTTTGTGGTATGGGGGCCTCTCACTGTTGTGGCCTCTCCCGTTGCGGAGCACAGGCTCCGGACGCGCAGGCTTAGCCGCCATGGCTCAGGGGCCCAGCCGCTCCGTAGCACATGGGATCCTCCCGGACCAGGGTACGAACCCATGTCCCCTGCATCGGCAGGCAAACTCTCAACGACTGCGTCACCAGGGAAGCCCTAGACTTCATTCTTGGTGTTGCAAATTCTATACGTTTAAATGTATAATGGCATATATCCACCATTGCAGTATTATGAAAGTTTCAGGGTTTTTTTTTTCAACTCACCACCTTTGCTTTATTGCTAATAAGTACTTCAGACAGACTTAGAGATGTCTTCTTGGAGGAAAGAGTCCAGCAACACCAAGAATCCAGAAGAGACCAAGACTGTGAAACAGATGTGTTGGGCTGGAAAAATCCCCTTGACCACAAGAATGAGAAAATTGTGGTCGCTTTGTCTTCCACCCAGTCAGGGCCCAAAGCTCCTGCTATACCTTATCTTGAAGTGTCAGCAGGAGAATGGTTGCAGGTGCTCAGCCTGGGGACCACCTGTCTCTTACCTCAAATCTCCCCTGAGTGATGTGGACCCCAAAAACTCTTTATTGGGAGGATGAGGGGTGGAGGTCTGTCTTCAGCTTCTTCAGTCTGGCACTGGGCTCATGGACCCTACCTAACTGGGGCCACGGAACTCTTGCCCTGTCTTATCCAGGGGCCCCAGGGTGACTTCTGCTGTTATTCTGGTAGGATCTATGTCAGGGAGTGGCTGGAATCCCTGCATCACCATCATCTTGATGTGGAATTGTTGCAACCGGGAAGAAACAAAATTAACAAGCAGATTAAAAAGGCAGGGACCAAAGTTCAGTAAAAGGATTATGGCAACTAGAGGCTCAAGCAGGGGGTAAGAACCAGGTCACACTTGGTAACATCTCCTTAATTGCAGTCTAGATAGTCAGTGCTTGGGTCACCCTGTCCGAAGGAATGAAGCCATTTGGCGTGGTCACATGTTCTTGACGTCCTTTTCTACTACCCCAGTGCTATTGATGTAGACGCAACGTGTCTTATTGATAACTGCGCATACTCCTTGTTTGGCTAGGAGGAAGTCCAAGGCCAGTCTATTAGCCATCACTTTATTAGCCAAGGAACTTAGAGACAGTGAGAGTCTGATGAGTGCGTTCCCTGTGGATTCACTCAGGACAGACAGGGCATCTGAAAGATTGTGGAACAACCCTTCGTGATAAACAAAGCCTCCCCAAGGGGCTACCAAACCAACCAACGGCAGCTCCATTTCCTGCTGAAAGGAGGCCAATTGCCCTTTTGCCCCAGCGGTGGGTGATGTTATAGATGGTAATACCTGTGTGTGTTTGGTTACGCAGTTGGCCTAGCGTTACATTGTCCTTTAAACAGAGCATTGTCTATACAAGGAAAGGCCACAGCTAATCCCAGGAAAGGGGAAGAGGGATTGGGGTTTTTTGAAGAGGACATTCAGTTTATATCTGGACCACAAAGAAGTAGATGTCCGGGAGGGGCACATGCCTGACATACTGTTGTGGAATTAAACCACTTCAGTAGAGGGTCTGCCCAAGGGGGTTCTGGTGCAGTTGGAGGACAGGATCCCACCATTGAATAAGGGTGTATGAGTCTTTTTGAAGGCTTTCGAGAGGCAAAAAACATGTATCACACGGGGGGAAGATGTGTGTCAGATGCTTGGCTCCAGGCCTGTCCAGGAGACACACATCCCACTGGCCGGCTGATATTGGGGGCACCGATAGGTGGCATTGCCTATTTCGTCTTCGCAGTTAGAATTCGGGGTAATGGCGGTGATGCCAACAGCCGGTGCATTGCAGATTTTAGTTCCAGGCTTCTGGCAGGAGCAACAAGATGAGTTACTTATTAATGCGGTTGTCACTTGGCTTGGGGATCACCTTCTTGAAGAGGTATTTGAGGTCTTGGGCAGGTTCACGGGAATAGCTGGGATGTGTGTCTTCAGGTTCCTTGAATCCAGGGATCCGAGTCAGGGCACCAAGGCCCCTAGACTGATGCTGGTTTACCTCAGGGTCTCCAGCCGGATCACCGACAGCCCTGTACAGAGAAGCAGATCTGGAGGTTCCGACTTCCTGACGGAACTGGGGGGAGGGGGAAGCAGAAACGTGTCGAAGGCTGAGGACCAAGATGGGGCTCAGGCGGAGGCTGGATCTGGGCGCTCGGGCGCTAGGTTGGCTGGTGGGTTTGGGCCACGTCCCCAGCCCCTCCGGGCCTGGTTCCTCCCTCGACCGTGGCACACAGAACCACGGAGGACAACCTCTCCAATCTCGTACTTGATCCGGAAAGCAAAAGTTTCAGTTTTTTTTAGGAAAAACCTTCTGTGTCTCTTGCCTATTCATCCTTCCCTCCCCCAATCCCTGGCAACCACCAAAACCAGTTTTTTTTACAGTCTCCATCGCTTTGCCTTTTCCGAACGTCATATATTGGAATCGTACAGTATGTAGCTTTTATAGACTGCTTCTTTCACCTAGTAATATGCATATAAGGTCCTCCATGTCTTTTCATTGCTTGATGGCCCACTTCTTTTTAGCAGAATAATATTCTGTTGTCTGGATGTACCACAGTTCATCTGTTCATCTACTGAAAGACATATTGGTTGCTTGCCAATTTTGAATAAAGCTGCTATAAGTATTTGTATGCAGTTTTTTTGTGTGGACATAAGTTTTTGACTCCTTTGAGTATGATATTCTTCATATTCAGAGACTGTACGCATTATAGGAGACACCCCATCTTTCACCTTTGATCCTCCTTTTCCAGTCCTAGCCTGCTATCTTGCTGCTGGGGCCCTTGATTATTCTGCTATCTCTTATCCAATGTTGATATTTATTAAATACTCTTTAATACCATTTTAGGGTTGATTCATCTTCTCTTTGACTTACGGACTGGAAGTTTTGAACTGTAAGATATATAATTTTCTGAAAGCCTATAACTTCTTAACTACAATTACCAACTTTTTTTTAGTCACTTGTTTTAATCCTTTAATTTCACCCTTCGGCATTTTCACAGCTCATCAGCACACTGGAAGTGAGGAATAATTTTGGTTAAATATATCTTTCTCTTTTTCTTCTTTCAGAAATGCTACTATGACAATGCATTTATTGTTTTAATGTCTTTAAAATCTCATAAAATATATTTGATTATATTCGCCTATACTTGCCTAATAAGGGTCTCTTGTTCTAAAAAACTAAGTGTTTTGAGTATCAAATGTTAAGTTGGAGCAAATTCACATTATTGAGCTGGATTTTTTAAACATGAGGAGTTTAAAATATGAGTTATATGGGTTTAGTTATTGCATGTAATAAAATGTGGTCACGGTGTAGGCTAATTTTATTAACCATTCTAAATAAATGAGGAATTACATGAAAACAAGATTCAGGAAGTTTTGAGAGTATATTCATTTTACCAGTGTAGGAGAAATTCTTAAGGCTGACCTGATGGCAGAGTGTCCAGTTGGATAGAATGATTGTTGAAAATGCTGCCTTGAATAGAACTGTACTCATGCCATATGAGGTTGATAACCATCTTATTTTCCATCACTGTAAGTCTTTGGTTGTCTGAAAGGTACTATGCAAAATCCAACATTTTATCACCTCTTAAATCTCTGATGGTCAAGATTGATTACGAGTGATTTTTCAAATTCTTTTTTTCTGCTGCTTTGCTGAATTTATATACAATGTATGTGTAGTTTATGTGTAGGTTTCTAAAAAAAATTAAAAACCCTTTTGCATACAGAAAATATTTTCTTGATTTATGATTGATAGATTAATATACTCCAACTAACTTCAAAGACTTGTGCTTTAAAAGCTTTTAAATGCAACCGTTTCCTTAATCAGAGAATTATTTGGGTAAGTTTAGCATTGGGTTAGAGTAGAGGAATAGAAAAGAAATGTAAACGTGACATACTTTGGAAATTACCTTCAATGGCATTCTTGTCTCTCCCATTACCAATAGTTAACGTTTTGGGCACTTCAGATTGCCATATCTTTAATGAGAATTAGCTCCTACAGGGCCTAAATATCAAGGGCTTGGTGACAGTAGTTTATTTTACCATCAGCAAGATAAGTAAATCTCAGCATTCCAGATGCCATAGAATTCCTATAGCCATTGCAGAGAGCTGACTATATTGACATCTGGTCACTTGGCAATTATAGCCTTTGCATGGGAAGTTGCTGTCCAAGGTGATTTCTTTCTCATGCATTCTAAATACCAGCAATACCAGGGCTGATGCAAAGTCCCTGTCAAATTCTCCAGACTCCTGATATATGACCATTTGTCAGTAGTTTCAAGCTAGCATTTTCAGTGTACTTCCAAACATAAGCTTTTCTGTAGGGCTTCTGGAGCTGGAAAGGTGGCCTGGAGGGGAGGGGTTGGGGGAAGCTTACCACAGCCAACTGCTAAATTTGAAGGTTAAGTTTGCTTTAAATATTATTTTTGTAAGAAGGAAAATTGCCCATTAATCTTATTCTATGATCCTTGGGCCCAAGAAAATTAGAAGAAGGAGAGCCTTTGTTAAATACACACAAGGGTGTATTTCTGTCCTTTTGCATATAAACATTGGGAATAATTAATTGGGGTTTTCCCATAATATCTTACAAAGTCGAAAAACTAAAGGAGGGCTGATTATTTATTAGCTTGAAGTGTAATCATCTCATGGCGTGAAAATTTCCTTGGGCAATTTTTGACAGCAGTGAGATGAATGGTTCAATGGTGTATACTAATTGTAATTTACAATTATGCCTTTGAATGCTGTCATAGAAATGATCTCATGTATTAGGGAGTCACACTAGATGTGTTCATAAATGAAAGACAGTTGATTAGATTTATTTAATATTGTTTTAGGAGTGAAAACAAAGGTCAGTAAATAAAACTTACAGAAATAATAGATGGAAGAATTTACCAGAAAATTGAGTTATTTTAAAAAAATGGAATTAGCTCTCTCTCTAGGTAGTGAATTCCCTGTTGCTAAATTGGATGGTCAGTATTGGGACAGGTAGCCTCTGATATCAATCTTACTTATTGAATATTTGCTATATGTCTACATTGTAGTAATAAACTCAAAGGCTTCCTAGGACAGGTAAACCCAGGTTAAGGCCGTGGAGTGTGGTGTCTGGGGCAAATTGGAGAATGCCTTCTCTGCTTAAAGTCACTTAAATTCAAATAAAAAATAAAGTCCACTGTGCTGGCCAAACAAAAGATCTAACTAACCTACTGCATTTACTGTGGTAGGCTTATTCATATACAGGAGTTTTATTTTATCATTAAATTCAACACTACATTATTCTGGTTTTACAAATACAGGACCTGAGACTGGGTAATTTGGCTGTGCTCAAATAGCTATTCAGTGGAAGAACTAGAATCATGGTATCGTGGTTAATTCATTTTATCTTCCTGATAACAGAGACCTTAAGAAATTAAACTGCTTCTCTAACATTCCCAGGTATTTTCTGAAAAAGCCCAAACTGGTACATGGTCCATTTTATTCCAAGTCAGTTTGGATTCTTTCATTGACATATGTTGATGGCAGTGCCGTTTTTTAGATGATGACACAGTAGGTACTTGGGAAGGGTTATCTGTATATAATTTCAGGCTTGGCACCATAAGGAAAATGAGAGAGGGTGACCCAGACAGAAGCATTTATTTAACTATTTAAATAAAATAGTTGGCCATAGGTAAGGTATGGTGAGTGTAATGGGTTGAATAGTGTCCTCCCAAAGTTGATGTCCACTCAGGACCTCAGAATGGGTTTGGAAATAGGGTCTTTGCAGTTATAATTAGTTAAGGATATAGAGGTGAAATCATCTTGCAGTTAGAGTGGACCGAAACCCAGTGACTGTTGCCCTTATAAGAGCAGAGGACACGTAGAGAGACACTCAGGCACAGAGAAAGCAGAGACATAGAGAAGAAAGCCATGGTGGAGGCAGATACTAGGGTAAATGATGCTACAAACCAAGGAGTACCGAGGAATGTCAGCAACCACCAGAATCTGGGATAGCGGCCTGGGGCAGACTGTTCCTTAGAGTGCCTGGCAGGAACCAACCCTGCTGTCATCTTGATTTCAGACTTCTAGACTCCATAACTGCAAATAACAAATTTCTGTTGTTTTAAGCCACAAAATTTGTGGCAGTTGGTTATAGCAGCCTCAGGAAATGAAAATGGTAAGATACTCCAAAAAGTCTTCCTGTCCCTCAATGCCCACTCCCACGCACACATAAACATATGTGCTTTCCAGCTCTGGGTCCCTGGAAATATAACATCACTAGAGTTCTTTTTAAGTATATTATTAATAAATTCCTATCAAAATAAAAATATCTTACCTGGGAAGAGTAACATATCAAACCTTAACTTAATAGCAGAATTCTTTTAAAAAATGATGATTGTTTCTAATATCTTACTGTAGACCCCCTTATGCTGGTTCAGACGGTATTTTAACTGATTTGAGTGAGGATACTTGAAGGTAACAGTCAAATGCTTATGGCTTTTAGTTTCTGAGAGTTGCAGTTGTTAAAAATCATGACTATATCTTTAAAGCATACTTTATATCATATTAATGTACTAAAACTCATGGTGATACAGAATACTTGATTATAGCTTGCAGCCCAAAGGAAGGTATTTTTAAAGCAGTAGACTTAAATTTGGTATTGAACGTGTTCTTTATTTTTCAAGTGTAGTAGGACTACAAATTCATGTGATAGCTGAAAATCTGAGAAGATAATTAGGCCTATATTTCTTACTGCTTTAGGTTACTTGGAAGGGTAAATATTTTAATGGTTACACTTTCTGTCTACTTTCTGTTCAGGTACTCACATGAAGGCTTTATTAAGCATAAAGAAATAAACCAAGTCTAAATTTATGATGCTTTTTATTCATAATAGAATAAAGCAAGATTTTTACTTCCTCTACATAAAATGCACATACATCTCCCCTACAAATTTGAATTATTTTTCTCATTTTCTTAGAGATGATGATTGCTTTTTTTTTAAGCATCTTTATTGAAGTATAATTGCTTTACAATGTTGTGTTAGTGTCTGCTTTATAACAAAGTGAATCAGCTATACGTATACATATATCCCCATACCCCCTCCCTCTTGCGTCTCCCTCCCACCCTCCCTATGCCACCCCTCTAGGTGGTCACAAAGCACCGAGCTGATCTCCATGTGCCATGCGGCTGCTTCCCACCAGCTATCTATTTTACATTTGGTAGTGTATATATGTCCATGCCACTCTCTCACTTTGCCCCAGCTTACCCTTCCCCCTCCCCGTGTCCTCAAGTCCATTCTCTACATCTGCGTCTTTATTCCTGTCCTGCCCCTAGGTTCATCAGAACCATTTTTTTCTTTTTTAGATTCCATATATATATATATGTGTTAGCATATGATATTTGTTTTAGAGATGATGATTTCTTAAGAAAAATTCTAGCAGAACTTCTGAAGTGATATTGAGAGAGGAGAAGCAAGGGTGAATGATGAATTTAGGTGTTATTTCATGTTTTTAAGCCTAAGACTTACACCAGCTCTTTTGTCCTAACACTGCAGTGCTTTGAGATTGCTGGTATTTTCTTGGCTCACCTTCATTGGCTCTGTAAATACTATTTCTGTATTACTGTAGATTGGGGTTTCAATACATTGCACTATTGATGATTTGCACCAGGTAATTCTTTGTTTGGGGGTGCTGTCTTGTGTATTATAGGATATTTAGCAGCATTTCTGGTTTTACCCGCTAGATGCCAGTAGTACTCCCTAAGTAGTGACAACCCAAAACATCTCCAGACATTGCCAAACGTCCCTGGGGAGCAAGATCATCCCTAGTTGAGAAGCACTGAAGTTTACATACATTTTTCTCCTTGACGTTAAACCTGTCAAAGAACTTCCTGAGGGTTTGGGAATGGTTAGTTGCATTCTTTGAGTTTTTCCCCATATCGTTCATATTACAGACTACCAGAATTTTAGAATTAATTCTGAAGCTTCACTATACACATTCAAAATTCAAGACTCAAAAAGCTATGACTTGCCTCACCCAGCCACAGACTGGTAGAAATTGTCTTAGATCCTATAACTCTTTACATCTTCTAATCCTTGTTTACCTTCCCCTGTTTTATGACTACTAATGCTAGTATACATTTTAATTTCTCCTTACTCTTAGGTCTAAAAATCTTTCCATCTTTATCCACCATTTTCTCAGTAATTCTTTGTCATTGTCTAGCGTTCCAGTCTCTCCAGTCTGCTCCATGTTTCTAGTTTAGTGCAGTAGACGAATTAATATACTTTTTTTTCTTGCACTTGAATGATGCTTTAGGTTCATTAGGTCTTTTTTTTTTTTTTTTCTATTTAATCATTTCATTCATTCATTTGCCAAGTATTCGTTGAGTGTTTTCTAGAGTAAGGCCCTGTGCAAGATTCTGGGCATCTAGTAATGAATGAGACTGCTTGTCACTGTTGAACCAAAGATAACTTTTGGTACAAACAGACTTAAAATATCTTAATAGGGCATTAATCAAACTTTTCTTGGCTTACTCTTTCCTGTACTTCTCAGTAGCTGAAATCTGGTTTTGTAGCCATTGGTAGGTCTGACATTTCTCTTCTTTCATGTTCTCTAGTTTCATTGGCCAAGCACTTTAAATAATAATGTTAGTTACCAAATGACCTGTGGGGACCTCCCCCCTCCCACCCATGAACTTCTGGCTATTGTCTTCTCCCCACCTCTTCAGAAAACCCATGTATTGTTCACCTCCTCAAAGTGGAGTCTCATTTTGTCATTCCCTTACTTAACTATTTGATCCTCTGAGGCTTTGCTAGTTCATCATTGACTTATAGTGCTACAATTTTTCAATCAGTTTACTGTGTGGAAGAGTGTTGTAAGATAGAAATAGTATGTGACTCACATATTTACTTTTACATTTTCTTGTTGCCCCATAAAAAAGATACACAGTTGAATTAATTTAATAATGTATCTTATTTAACCTAATATAACCAAATATTTACCATTTCAGTGTATCAGTATAAAAATGATTAATGAGATATTTTATGTTTTTTGTTTTGTACTAAGTCCTTGAAATATAATGTTTGTTTTCTACTTAAAGCACATCTCAGCTTGGACTAGCCATATCATAAGAACTCCAAACCCCCATGTGGCTAGTGAATAATCTGTTGGATGGCAGAGATTTGGAATATTAACTTTTCCGGTCTACCACACCCAAAGTGCAGAAAGTCCCAGCCAAGGTGTTATGGTGTCCCCAAGATTGGCATACCCTCCCACTCCAGAGATGTGTTTTCTTTTAATCGTCTTTTAAGTTTTTTCGTATTGTCATTAGAAAATCCATTTAAGTGTGTGTTCCATGGAAAGGAAAGGGTTAGGTCTGTTGGATTCCTCACGGTAGTGAATGTAATAGTCTGGGGCTTACACTATTATGTCCCTATAAAGCATGCTGTACATCTCGTAACAAGACTGCCATTCATTTTTTCAATAAATCCTGCACAGGGATATTAGGGTCTGTGAACTGACAATTGACTTACTGCCTGGAAAATTATTCTTTATTGATTTATATTGCGTGGAGCAGACTGCAGATCTATAGGGTCTCTAATCAGAGAGAAAATGCTAAAGTTAGTGTCATTCTTATTTAGACAGGCAATTCTAAGGAGGAGAATTGGTTTAGCACCTCTAGGTGACATCTACATATTTTTCAGTTTTTAATTCCTGTAATCCATGAATTAAAATACATAAAGAAAGTGAGACCAGGATAATTAATTTAAAAAAAGCCAAAGATTCTGCAAATAAGTATTTTAAATGTCCACCTGACATTCTCTTTCTATGTGGAATGGGACACCTGGGCTTGATTTTTCTCTTTATCATATCTGGCTTGTTATCCACATATTGAAAATGCAAGTGTTTTAAATGAGTAAGACCTTTCAAATAGAAAGTTCTCTAAGTTGATAAATCAAGTTAGGGGAGGTTTCTAAAAAATATATTAAAATGATGTGCTTAATTTCTACAAGCTACTACTTCAGGAAGCTCTCTAAGATTGGGAAGGGGCTGAGATCACCTGCCATCTTGCCCTGCCTTTTTGAGCCTCTGTTCTAATCAATAGGCTTCTGTCCAGTACATAACCTGAATTTAATTTAAATGCAAAAAGACAAAATACAGCAGCATGTTAGATCATTGGTTGGGCAGAGGGCAGTGGAATCGGTAGGTTGCTATACCTGTATATACTCTGGGTATGTGAATTGGCTTTGGTTGTTCTACAACTTCCTTGAAACTGTATGTAAAACATGTACATGTGTGATTTTGTTTCTTCTGTTTTTTTCCCCTAGGGAGAGGGTCTGTATATCAGATTCTTAAATTGATTTAGGACCTTCAAAAAAATCTCAGATGCACACTGTGTGTTCACTGTTCAATCCACACCACTTAGCACAGTACTTAGCAAAAAGCAGGTCTCTAAATATTTGTTGGGTAAATGAATGCTCTCAAGTTGTGTCAACATGTCAAGTGCATTTCCTGCAATACTCTAGTTTGTCCAAAGGAAACATTTTTTACTTTGCCTGGTTTCTTGTAGTGCCTACCAAATGTAGTCACCCACAGTATTTATATTTAAAGGTAAGCTAAGATTGCCATTTGGGATGTGGAGCTCAAGCTTTTTATCCGATCATGCCAAGTGACATCTTTCCATTTCCTATAGCTTTTCTTTCTACTATTCCTATTTTATTTTTCTGCCCTGGCTCCCAAATCTCTTTCCTTTCCTTTGATGCACCCTAAAATTGTAGATTCAGGTGGCAGCTTGGGAAGATTTCCCCCCTGAAAGGTTAATGGTGAAAGGCATTGTTGTTTGTTTTTTTTTTGCGGTACGCGGGCCTCTCACTGTTGTGGCCTTTCCCGTTGCGGAACACAGGCTCCGGACACGCAGGCTCAGCGGCCATGGCTCACGGGCCCAGCCGCTCTGCGGCATGTGGGATCTTCCTGGACCGGGGCACGAACCTGTATCCCCTGCATGGGCAGGCGGACTCTCAACCACTGCGCCACCAGGGAAGCCCGAAAGGCATTGTTTTGACATCCATTCAAAGACACTTTTTATTTGATTCAATGGGAAATTAAAATTTGTTTATTTACTCAAAAGGTGTATATTAATTGCGAATCACATTCTCTGCTTGGCCCTGGGGACTCAGCTGCACATACGTACAGGCCTTGTCCTTAGGGTGCTTACAATTTAATATGGAAATCACTGTATACAGATTTTTAGCCAAAGGCTCTGTGGTTTGGTTTTATGTCAAGTAATTTCACCAATAGGAAACTTGGATTCAGTTCATTACCTTGATCTCTTTTGAATCGAGTATATTTTAAAAACTTTTTATTGGTGCTTATGGGCTCATCATGGTGCCTTGGGTGACATACAGAGTCCTGTGGAGCAGAATCTGAGCAGTTGAATTCGGTTTTTCACTACTGGACCCTCCACTGGGGACTGGGTTATGGCATTTTTAAAAAATAAACAAAGCCAGACTACTCCTTTGTCACTTTATTTTTCTATCTTCCAACCTAAGACAACAAAAACAAAAGCACTGTCTTCTCTAGAAATAATCTCTAATTCTAAACTTTTCTACCATGAAGGACATGTCTAGATCTTTTATTTACCATACAGCACACCGTGAGGTTTAGTATTTTTCCTTATTCTATTACTTTAAAAAAAATCCAAATGACAGAGGTACTGGGTCTTTAAAAACTGAAAACTAGATATTTTTTGGTTGTTGTAGACAAGCAATTTAATGAAAATGCTACTGAAATGCTTTTTCCTGTATGAAAACTAGTAAATCAATTACAAAAGCAATTTCCTTACACAGTATGATTTTATTGTGTTTGACCAGGGCATTTGATGAGTATTAGTTCTTGCTGAGAGCAAAGAGTAAATTTTATTTCAAGCTTTTCTTTCATGCAAACAGCGAGAGAAGTATCAGAAGGGCAGTTGGACAGTAGCCTTGCCTGGTTGGTGTGCACAGAGGATGGGGGAACCCATGGGCTGGCCTGAATGCCTCATTGTCTACACTGAGAAAGGCAAGAGAGAGACTCTTTTTTTCTAATAAAAAT
This sequence comes from Stenella coeruleoalba, assembly GCF_951394435.1. Lineage (NCBI taxonomy): Eukaryota > Metazoa > Chordata > Mammalia > Artiodactyla > Delphinidae > Stenella > Stenella coeruleoalba. The sequence continues at coordinate 139,754,057 of NC_137148.1, forward strand.
GGGGGGAATGATAGCAAATTCTCACATCTGGGTTTATTTCCTACAGGAGCCAGTACTGTAGTATTTCTTCCTTCTTCCTGAGAGACTTTCCTCTATTAAATAAACACATGCCTACCCTCAATTCAAACAAAACAAATAAATGTACAACAAGAGAGAAAAAAAATCTAGGTCTGATGTGTGAACATAGTGGAGTGGGAGATTAGAAGCTGTGGATTTCATTTCTACCCCTGAGCTTGATTATCCTTGGTCCAAATATATAAGCTAAAAAAAAAAAAAACGGGCCTGCAAGCAAGAGCACCACCTAAACGAGCTCCAGAGACAGGTGCGAGCCGTGGCTATCAGCTTGGACAGCAGAATTGGGTGTGAAATGCTAACGCTGCTGCTGCCGCCACCAAGAATCCTGTGTGCAAGCACAGGTCACTCCCATACCTCCCCTCCCGGGAGCCTGTGCAGCCCGCCACTGCCAGGGTCCCGTGATCCAAGGAAAATTTCCCTGGGAGAACACACAGCGCGCCTCAGGCTGTTGCAGCGTCACACTGGCCTCTGCTGCCACAGGCTTGCCCCGCATTCCAATTATGACTACTGTAACCCTCCCTCCCCCCGGCCTGAGTGAGCCAGAGCTCCCTAATGAGCCGCTGCTTTAACCCTCTCCTCTCTGGGTTGGAACAGAAGCCTGAGGGCAACCTACATGCAGAGGCGGGTCCAAATCCAAAGCTGAACCCCAGGAGCTGTGCGAACAAGGAAGACAAAGGGAAATTTCTCCGTGCAGCCTCAGGAGCAGCGGATTAAAACCCCACAATCAACTTGAGGTACCCTGCATCTGTGGAATACCTGAATAGACAATGAATCAACCCAAAATTGAGGTGGTGGACTTTGAGACTAGGGGTTTGATGTCTGCAAGTGACTTGCTTCTGATTTTTATGTTTATCTTAGTATATTTTTAGCACTTGTTGTTGGATTTGTTTATTGGTTTGGCTGCTCTCTGCTTTTTTTTTAAATTACTCAGTTTTTTTAGTTTAATATTTTATTTTATTTATTTATTTTTCTTTCTTTTTTTCTCCTTTTCTTCTGAGCCGTGTGACTGACAGGGTCTTGGTGCTCGGCCTGGTGTTAGGCCTGAGCCTTTAAGGTCGGAAGGCTAAGTTCAGGACATTGGTCCACCAGAGACCTCCTGGCCCCACGTAATATCAGTCGGTGAGAGATCTCCCAGAGATCTCTGTCTCAATGCTAAGACCCAGCTCCACCCAACGGCCAGCAAGCTCCAGTGCTGGACGCCCCATGCCAAACAACTAGCAAGACAAGAACACAACCCCACCCAATAGAAGAGAGGCTGCCTAAAATCATACTAAGTTCACAGACACCCTAAAACACACTGCTGGACATGGTCATGCCCACCAGAAAGACAAGATCCAGCCCCAACCACCAGAACACAAGCACCAGTCCCCTCCACCAGGAAGCCTACACAACCCATTAAACCAACCTTACCCACTGGGGGCAGACACCAACAACAGTGGGAATTATGAACCTGCAGCCTGCAGAAAGGGGACCCCAAACACAGTAATTTAAGCAAAATGAGAAGACAGAGAAATACGTAGTAGATGAAGTAGCAAGGTAAAAACCCACCAGACCAAACAAGTGAAGAGGAAATAAGTAGTCTACCTGAAAAAGAATTAAGAGTAATGATAGTAAAGATGATCCAAAATCTTGGAAGTAGAATGGAGAAAATACAAGAAATGTTTAACAAGTACCTAGAAGAACTAAAGAGCAAACAAACAACGGTGAACAAAACAATAAATGAAATTAAAAATTCTCTTGAAGGAATCAATAGCAGAATAACTGAGGCAGAAGAACGGATAAATGACCTGGAAGATAAAATAGTGGAAATAACTACTGCAGAGCACAATAAAGAAAAAAGAATGAGAAGAATTGAGGACAGTCTCAGAGACCTCTGGGACAACATTAAATGCACCAACATTTGAATTATAGGGGTCCCAGAAGAGGAGGAGAAAAAGAAAGGGACTGAGAAAATATTTGAAGAGATTATAGTTGAAAACTTCCCTGACATTTGGGAAAGGAAATAATCAAGTCCAGCAAGCACAGAGTCCCATACAGGATAAATCCAAGGAGAAACACATCAAGAAACATATTAATCAAAATCAAACTATCAAAAATTAAAGAAAAATATTAAAAGCAGCAAGGGAAAAACAACAAATAACATACAAGGGAATCCCCATAAGGTTAACAGCTGATCTTTCAGCAGAAACTCTGCAAGCCAGAAGGGAGTGGCAGGACATATTTAAAGTGATGAAAGGGAAAAACCTACAACCAAGATTACTCTACCCAGCAAGGATCTCATTCAGATTTGATAGAGAAATTAAAACCACTACAGACAAGGAAAAGTTAAGGGAATTCAGCACCACCAAACCAGCTTTACAACAACTGCTAAAGGAACTTCTCTTGGCAGGAAACACAAGAGAAGGAAAAGACCTACAATAATAAACCCCAAACAATTTAAAAAATGGTAATAGGCACATACGTATTGATAATTATCTTAAATGTAAATGGATTAAATGATCCAACCAAAAGACATAGACTAGCTGAATGGATACAAAAAGAAGACCCGTACATATGCTGTCTACAGGAGACCCACTTCAGATCTAGGGACACATACAGACTGAAAGTGAGGGTTGGAAGGAGATATTCCATGCAAATGGAAATCAAAAGAAAGCTGGAGTAGCAATTTTCATATCAGACAAAATAGACTTTAAAACAAAGACTATTACAAGAGACAAAGAAGGACACTACATAGTGATCAAGGGATCAATCCAAGAAGAAGATATAACAGTTGTAAATACTTACGCACCCAACATAGGAGCACCTCAATACATAAGGCAAATACTAACAGCCATAAAAGGGGAAATCGACAGTAACACAATCATAGTAGGGTACTTTAACACCCCACTTTCACCAATGGACAGATCATCCAAAATGAAAATAAATAAGGAAACACAACTTTTAAATGATACATTAAACCAGATGGACATAATTGATATTTATAGGACATTCCATCCTAAAACAACAGCATACACTTTCCTCTCAAGGGCTCATGGAACGTTCTCCAGGATAGACAATATCTTGGCTCACAAATCAAGCTATGGTAAATTTAAGAAAATTGAAATCGTATCAAGTATATTTTCCAACCACAACACCAAGAGACTGGATATCAAATACAGGAAAAAAAACTAAAAAAACAAACACATGGAGGCTAAACAATACACTACTAAATAACCAAGAGATCACTGAAGAAATCAAAGAGAAAATCAGAAAATACCTAGAGACAAATGACAATGAAAACATGATGACCCAAAACCTATGGGATGCAGCAAAAGCAGTTCTAAGAGGGAAGTTTATAGAAATACAGTGCTACCTCATGAAAGAAGAAACATCTCAAATAAACAACCTAACCTTACACCTAAAGCAATTAGAGAAAGAAGAACAAAAAAAACCCCAAAGCAGAAGGAAAGAAATCGTAAATATCAGATCAGAAAAAAATGAAAAAGAAATGAAGGAGACAATAGCAAATATCAGTAAAACTAAAAGATGGTTCTTTGGGAGGATAAACAAAATTGATAAACCATTAGCCAGTCTCATCAAGAAAAACAGGGAGAAGACTCAAATCAACAGAATTAGAAATGAAAAAGGAGAAGTAACACCTGAAACTGCAGAAATACAAAGAATCATGAGGGATTACTACAAGCTACAATATGCCAATAAAATGGACAACCTGGAAGAAATGGACAAATCCTTAGAAGTGCACAACCTTCCAAGACTGAACCAGGAAGAAATACAAAAGGTGAACAGACCAATCACAAGCACCGAAATTGAAACTGTGATTAAAAATCTTCCAACAGGGCTTCCCTGGTGGCGCAGTGGTTGAGAGTTGGCCTGCTGAAGCAGGGGACATGGGTTTGTGCCCCGGTTCTCAATGGTGAAGAACTGAAACCGTTTCCTCTAAAATCAGGAACAAGACAAGGATATTGCGTCACCACTATTATTTAACATAGTTTTGGAAGTGGTAGCCACAGCAATCAGAGAAGACAAATAAATAAAAGGAATCCAAATTGGAAAAGAAGTAAATCTGTCACTGTTTGCAGATGACATGATACTATATATAGAGAATCCTAAATATGCTACCAGAAAAGTACTAGAGCTAATCAATGAATTTGGTAAAGTAGCAGGATACAAAATTAATGCACAGAAATCTCTTGCATTCCTATACACTAATGATGAAAAATCTGAAAGAGAAATTAAGGAAACACTCCCATTTACCATTGCAACAAAAAGAATAAAATACCTAGGATTAACCTACCTAAGGACACAAAAGACCTGTATGCAGAAAACTGTAAGACACTGATGAAAGAAATTAAAGATGATACAAACAGATGGAGAGAAATACTATGTTCTTGGATAGGAGGAATCAACATTGTGAAAATGACTATAGTACCCAAAGCAATCTACAGATTCATTGCAATCCCTATCAAACTGCCGATGGCATTTTTCACAGAACTAGAACAAAAAATTTCACAATTTGTATGGAAACACAAAAGACCCACAATAGCCAAAGCAATCTTGAGAAAGAAAAATGGAGTTGGGAGAATCAGGCTCTCTGACTTCAGACTATACTACAAAGCTACAGTAATCAAGCCAGTATGGTACTGGCACAAAAGCAGAAATATAGATCAATGAAACAGGATAGAGAGCCCAGATATAAACCCACGCACATATGGTCACCTTATCTTTGATAAGGGAGGGAAGAATATACAATGGAGGAAAGACAGCCTCTTCAATAAGTGCTGCTGGGAAAACTGGACAGCTACATATAAAAGAGTGAAATTAGAACACTTCCTAATAACACCATACAGAAAAATAAACTCAAAATGGATCAAAGACCTAAATGTAAGGCCAGGCACTATCAAACTCTTAGAGGAAAACATAGGAAGAACACTCTGACAGAAATCACAGCAAGATCTTTTTTGACCCACCTCCTGGGTGGAAATGGAAATAAAAACAAAAATAAACACATTGGACCTAATGAAACAAAAGCTTTTGCACAGCAAAGGAAACCATAAACAAGAACAAAAGACAACCCTGAGAATGGGAGAAAATATTTGCAAATGAGGCAACTGACAGAGCATTGATCTCCAAAATTTACAAGCGGCTCATGCAGCTCAATATAAAAAAAACAACCCAATCCAAAAGTGGGCAGAAGATCTAAATAGACGTTTCTCCAAAGAAGATATACAGATTGCCAACAAACACATGTAAGGATGCTCAGCATCACCAATCAGTAGAGAAATGCAAATCAAAACTACAAGGAAGTACCACCTCACAACAGTCAGAATGGCCATCATCAAATCTAGAAACAGTAAATGCTGGAGAGGGTGTGGAGAAAAGGGAACCCTCTTGCACTGTTGGTGGGAGTATATATTGATACAGCCACTATGGAGAACAGTATGGAGGTTCCTTAAAAATCTGAAAATAAAACTTGCTGTGAGCCAGCAATCTCACTACTGGGCATATACCCTGAGAAAACCATAAATCAAAATAAGTCATGTACCACAGTGTTTATTGCAGCACTGTTTACAATAGCCAGGACATGGAAGCAACCTAAGTGTCCATCAACAGATGAATGGATAAAGAAGATGTGACACTTATACACAATGGAATATTACTTAGCCATAGAAAGAAACAAAATCGAGTTATTTGTAGTGAGGTGGATGGACCTAGAGTGTGTCATACAGAGTGAAGTTAGAGAAAAACAAATACCGTATGCTAACACATATATATGGAATCTAAAAAACAAAGATTCTGAAGAACGTAGGGGCATGACAGTAATAAAGACACAGATGTAGATAATGGACCTGAGGACATTGGGAGGAGGAAGGATAAGCTGGGGCGAAGTGAGAGCAAAGCATTGACATATATACACTACCAAATGTGAAATAGATAGCTAGTGGGAAGCAGCCACATAGCACAGGGAGATCAGCTCGTTTCTTTATGTCCACGCAAGAGGGAGGGGATATGGGGATATATGTATATGTATAGCTGATTCACTTTGTTATACAGCAGAAACTAACACAACATTGTAAAGCAGTTACACTTGAATAAAGCTATTAAGAAATAAAAATAGGCCTGCAAACAATTTATTGTGTGCCTAGTTACTGTCCTAGGATTCATGTGACATATGTACCCCCTTCCCTTGTCCCCAGTATATTTTGTATCAGCCCCAGATGATTGGAATTTTGCCGCATTGTAGTTAAGAGCCTGGATATTGACCCAGTGTTTCTTAGTCTGTTTTCTCACCCTAAAATGCTGACCATAGTAGCATCTATGTCGTTCTAACTTATAGCTTGGTAATGAGAATTAAATGAGATAATGGGTATGCTCAACAGATGTTAGGCACAGAAAGTGCTAGAATGACTGTGACATGGTATTTTATTATAGGAATCCAGAGAAAGGAGGTAGGACAGTTTTTTTAATGACTTCTCCTATTCCTCTACATCCCATGCTCAGAAGGTCTTCCCTTCTCGATGTTGCCTCAGCACCTTCTGTAGTATCTTATAACGTTATATTAAAACTATGTATTTAATTACTATCCACCGCCCCTCCTCAACATGCAAGCTCCTACATGGTATATAGTCTATTACTTAATATTGTTTTCTCAGCACCTGTTTCTATTCTTGGAGCAGAGAGAGAGTTGAAAAATATTCTTAAAACAAGGAATGGAAAGCAGGAAGAAGTCAAGAGCTGGAGTGGTCTTTTTGAAGATAGTATGAGAAATTAATTGTAAGGGATGAAGACATTCAAGGTAGTGGCAGCAGAGTAAGGGCAGGCTAGAGGTGGGGCAAGAGGAGGAAAGAAGAGAAGGAGGTGAACTAGTGCTTCATCCAAGGAGGGAAAAGAGTTGAACTAGGAGGAAAAATATTTGAAATATTTGGAATAGTTGAAAATAGGCTAAAAACAACACATTCTGTGTTTTAGAGAGTTCAAAACATACTACCTATTCTGTTGATAAGGTCTTCTATGTCAGCTTGAAGAAATTGGTAGGAATTTGTGTTTTGGAAATAAAAGGAATCCATGTAATTGATCAAGCATTTAGTAAATTATGATTAGTGTTGTATGAAGCCTATGTGGGTTTTTAAATCAGTTTAAAGCAGAACCCTAAACTCACCAAGGAACCCCAGTACCATTAGAGACGAGAAGCTTGAAATCTGATGTTTATGAGACGCGGAGAAGGGTTAGCCGTACCCGACAAAAACCTTTCAGCCTCCAGTATTAATAAGACTCATTCAGTAAATACTCAGTGATGAGCTGCTGCTTTTCAGGCACGTTGCTAGGGGCTAGTGTTTCAACAGAAAACAATAAAAATGGTCCCTGACCTAAAGGAGCATTCAGTCTGTCAGGGGAGACAGAAAATTACGTGGCCAGTATTATGGTGGGCTATGAGCTATGGGATTATATAGGTGGGACGTTTAATCCAGTGTAAGGAGTCAAGGAAGACTTCCTCAGGGGTGCAACCTGTAAGCTGGTTTCTGAAAGATGAATAGGGAATAGCTAGAGAAAAGGAGGAGAAAGAACCGTTTTGTGTAGAGAAAGTGAAAAAACTTCCATGAACTTGGAGGGTAAAATTCAGTGAACATGGAGGGTAAATGTCAAGGAAATGTGTAGTAGACGTAATCAGGACCCAATTATGTAGGTACTTGTAAGCTATACAACAAGGTCAGAATTGCGTGTATAAAATAAAACCCCTCTGTATGTAGTCTGCGGGATGATTCAAGGAGCCAAATGCTGAGAGGTCATAGGATTTTGGGGTAATCATGTGGGAGATAGTTGTGGTCTGAACTAGAGCAGAGAGAGTAGGGACAGAGGCAGATGAACATAGAGATATTTAGAAGCAGAATTGACTGGTGTTGATTGATTAGACATGTGGAGTTAGGGAGAGGGGGTGGATTTAAGTTTTATGTTGAATTTTAGCTTGTGCATCTGAGTGGGTGGAAATATTATTTTCTGAATTGGGGAGTCAGGAGGGAGAATAGTTTGGGTATCATTAGATATTGAGTACAGTTTTAGATGTACCGAGTTTGGAATGTCTTTGTAATATCCAAGTGCAGATTAATGAAAGTGGTAGAAAGGAGAGAGAGAAATACATACATATATATATATATGTATATATATATATACATATATATATATATGGGGTGAGCCAAAAAGTGCCTTTGGTTTTTTTTTTTAACATCTTTATTGGAGTATAATTGCTTTACAATGGTGTGTTAGTTTCTGCTTTATAACAAAATGAATCAGTTATACATATACATATACCCCATTTCTCTTCCCTCTTGTGTCTCCCTCCCTCCCACCCTCCCTATCCCACCCCTCTAGGTGGTCACAAAGCACCGAGCTGATCTCACTGTGCTATGTAGCTGCTTCCCACTCCTTCGGTTTTCTAAGTAAAAATAAGACACATTTTTCATTTTCACCAAGACTTTATTGAACAATGTATTCACCCTTTTGTTCTGCTACCTTCTGCCATTTTTCAGGCAACTTCATAATTCCATCTTCCCAAAACTTTTATCTTTTTGAGCAAAGAACTATTCCAGGTGCCTTTTACAGTCTTTCAGGGAATTGAAATTTTTTCCATTAAGAGGATTTTGTGAAGACTGAAATAAATGGAAATCCGAAGGTGCAATGTCTGGTGAATACGGCAGATGAATCAGAACTTCCCAGCCAAGCTATAACAGTTTTTGCCAGGCCGTCAAGGAAACACACAGTCTTGAGTTATCCTGATGGAAGATTATGCGTTTTCTGTTGACGAATTCTGGACATTTTTCGTCCAGTGCCGATTTCAGTTGGTCTAATTGGGAGCAGTACTTGTTGGAATTAATCGTTTGGTTTTCTGAAAGGAGATCATAAGTAGAGGACTCCCTTCCAATCCCACCATATATACACAACATCACCTTCTTTGGATGAAGACCGGCATTTGGTGTGGTTGGTGGTGGTTCATTTCACTTGCCCCATGATCTCTTCCATTCCACATTGTTGTAGAGTATCCTCTTTTCATCACCTGTCACAGTTTACTTTAAAAATGGAACATTTTCATTACGTTTCAGTAGAGAATCACATGAGGGAATATGGTCAAGCAGGTTTTTTTCGCTTAACTTAATGTGGAACCTAAACATCAAAGCGATTCTCATAACCAAGCTGGTGCAAATGATTTTCAGTGCTTGATTTGGATATTTTGAGTGTGTCGGCTATCTCCCGCGTGGTATAAGGTTGATTGTTCCCAATTATTGTTTCGATTTGATCGCTATCAACTTGAACTGGTCTGTCCGACCATGGAGCATCATCCAACGAGAAATCTCCAGCATGAAACTTCACAAACCACTTTTGGCACGTTCGAGCGGTCACAGCATCTTCTCCATACACTGCACAAATCTTCTTGTGCGTTTCCATTGCGTTTTCACCTTTCTTGAAATAATAAAGCATAATATGCCAGAAATGTTGCTTTTTTTTTTCCATCTTCAATATTAAAATGGCTACACAAAAATTCACCAACTTTGATGTCTTTTTGTAAATGCATGCTGATATGACAACTGTCACATACAATCTAACAAAATTGTTCTGAATGAAATTAAAGACAACTAAGTGCTACTAGAGCCACCTTATGGGAAAAAACCGAACGAACCTTTTGGACCACCCTATACACACACACACACACACAGAGTCAGGAGCTATCAAGGTACGGATATTAATTGGTAATAGGAGGAGATAAACTGGCTTACACAGAACTGTTAGGGATACAAATTATTTTATGTCATCTCTATTAAAGTATAATTTATATACAACAAAGTGCACCCATTTTAAGTGGACATTTCAATGATTCTGACAAATGTATACATTCCCATAACCAATACACTAATCACAATACAGAAAATATCCACTGCTGGATCTGGCTTGCGAGTTCTGATTATTTGATTTTTAGGAAATTTGGTTGCTGTTTATTAAATACAGCCATTAGTTTAAAATTATATGATCTTACAATTAAATAAATTATATTAAAAAACATATTCAAAACCTCCTGGTTATTTACTGTGTTTATTTCTATTATGATCTTGGAGTTATATGTGTTTCATTTGAATGGAGGAAATCCTGTATTTTGGTATGTGTTCAGTGATTTCACGTGTTCATTGATTTCATGGTAACTGGGAAATGGGCCATGGTGAGAGTATTAATGTCATGGAATTTGGCAAACACTACAAATCAGGGCTTGACATTTTTTAGCTGATTGTCTAGACATAAGTGAAGGGTAAAATGTTAATAATGTAGATTAAATTTGAAAGTGCCATGTCTATAGCTGTTACTTTATGAATAGCATTAAAAATTGAGGATATATTCCTCCTATATTTGAAAACTATTATCTGGTTCAGGAAAGAAACTACTCATGTATTTATTGAACAAGATAGGTTCCAACATACATGGTACTGAAGCTTAATGAATGTAATTTGCCAGAGAATGAGAAGGAATTTACCAGTATGTGACCTACTGGATGTAATGAAAATAAATTTATTGGGTAAAAGATTAGAGAATTGGGATGCAACATCATTGTGGAAACTTGGTTGAATTGGAATCATAGGTAGCTTAGGCATGTAAGAGTTTCGCAAAAATCAATGAAAGCATTCTGTGAGGATTAATTGGCTGTATGGAATTTATAATAAAGTGTGTTGTATATTTTATTTGTAAATTGTGTATAGTACATTTTTTATATCAGTAAAACTTATAAAAACTATATATATATAAACTTTATCATATATATATATATATATATATATATGCATTTTTTTTCCCCAGAGACTGTTAGGCATTTACTAGCACAGAACTAATCGCATTGTCCCACAAAGTTTCCTTATGTGCTTTGCCGCATACCCCCATCTTTGGCCCCAAGCCACCGTTTATTTGCTTTCTGTCACCATAGATTAGTTTTGCCTGTTCTAGAATTTCCTATAAATGGAATAATACTCTTTAGTGTATTTCTTCTTTGTACAACATAATATTTCTGAGATTCACCCACATTGTTGTATATGTCAAATATCAGTGATTTATTTCTTTTGATTGATGGGTAGTATTCCATTGTATGGATGTACCATCACTTATTTTTCATTCATGTATTGATATTTTTTCTTCTTCAGTGTTTGGCTCTTATGATTAAAACTGCCGTGAGATTTTGTTTAAAAGTCATCCAATGTCTTAATTTCCTTTTGGGTAAATACCCATGAGTAGAATTGCCAAGTCACATATATGTTTTAATTCTAAGAAGCTGCTGCTGAACTTTTCCAAGTGTCTGTACTGTTTTATGTTCCACCCAGTAGTGTCTTGAGACGTCCAGCTGCTCCACATCCTCACCAGCACTGCACTGTATTCATTATTTTAATTTTAGGAGTTCTAATGTGTGTGTGTATTGGTACTTCATGGTAGTTTTAATTGGCACACTATTTCTTTTTTTTTTAACATCTGTATTGGAATATAATTGCTTTACAATGGTGTGTTAGTTTCTGCTTTATAACAAAGTGAATCAGTTATAAATAAACATATGTCCCCATATCTCTTCCCTCTTGCATCACCCTCCCTCGCACCCTCCCTATACCACCCCTCTAGGTGGTCTCAAAGCACCGAGCTGATCTCCCTGTGCTATGCGGCTGCTTCCCACCAGCTATCTACCTTACGTTTGGCTATGTATATATGTCCATGTCACTCTCTCACTTTGTCCCATCTTACCGTTCCCCCTTCCCATATCCTCAAGTCCATTCTCTAGTAGGTCTGCATCTTTATTCCTGTCTTGCCCCTAGGTTCTTCATGACCTTTTATTTTTTATATTCCATATATATGTGTTAGCATACAGTATTTGTTTTTCTCTTTCTGACTTACTTCACTCTGTATGACAGTCTCTAGGTCCATCCACCTCACTACAAATAACTCAATTTCATTTTTTTTTATGGCTGAGTAATATTCCATTGTATATATGTGCCACATTTTCTTTATCCATTCATCTGTTGATGAACTCTTAGGTTACTTCCATGTCCAGGCTATTGTAAATAGAGCTGCAATGAACATTTTGGTACATGACTCTTTTGAATTATGGTTTTCTCAGGGTATATGCCCAGTAGTGGAATTGCTGAGTCATATGGTAGCTCTATTTTTAGTTTTTTAAGGAACCTCCATACTGTTCTCCACAGTGGCTGTATCAATTTACATTTCTACCAACAGTGCAAGAGGGTTCCCTTTTCTCCACACCCTCTCCAGCATTTATTGTTTGTAGATTTTTTGATGATGGCCATTGTGACCAGTGTGAGATTATATCTCATTGTAGTTTTGATTTGCATTTCTCTAATGATTAATGATGTTGAGCATTCTTTCATGTGTCTGTTCGCAATTTGTATATCTTCTTTAGAGAAATGTCTGTTTAGGTCTTCTGCCCATTTTTGGATTGGGTTGTTTGTTTTTTGATATTGAGCTGCATGAGCTGCTTGTAAATTTTGGAGATTAATGCTTTGTCAGTTGCTTCATTTGCAAATATTTTCTCCCATTCTGAGGGTTGTCTTTTCATCTTGTTTATGGTTTCTTTTGCTGTGCAAAAGCTTTTAACTTTCATTAGGTCCCATTTGTTTATTTTTGTTTTTATTTCCATTTCTCTAGGAGGTGGGTCAAAAAGGATCTTGCTGTGATTTATGTCATAGAGTGTTCTGCCTATGTTTTCCTCTAAGAGTTTGATAGTGCCTGGCCTTACATTTAGGTCTTTGATCTATTTTGCGTTTATTGTTCTATATGATGTTAGAGAGTGTTCTAATTTCATTTTTTACATGTAGCTGTCCAGTTTTCCCAGCACCACTTATTGAAGAGGCTGTCTTTTCTCCACTGTATATTCTTGCCTCCTTTATCAAACCTAAGGTGACCATATGTGCATGGGTGTATCTCTGGGCTTTCTAACCTGTTCCATTGATCTATATTTCTGTTTCTGTGCCAGTACCATACTGTCTTGATTACTGTAGCTTTGTAGTATACTCTGAAGTCTGGGTGCCTGATTCCTCCAACTCCAGTTTTCTTTCTCAAGATTACTTTAGCTGTTCGGAGTCTTTTGTGTTTCCATACAAATTGTGAAATTTTTTGTTCTAGTTCTGTGAAAAATGCCATTGGTAGTTTGGTAGGGATTGCATTGAATCTGTAGATTGCTTTGGGTAGTAGAGTCACTTTCACATTGTTGATTCTTCCAATCCGAGGACATGGTATGTCTCTCCATCTGTGGTATCATCTTTAATTTCTTTCATCATTGCCTTATAATTTTCTGCATACAGGTCTTTTGTCTCCTTAGGTAGGTTTATTCCTAGATATTTTATTCTTTTTGTTGCAATGGTAAATGGGAGTGTTTTCTTAATTTCAGTTTCAGATTTTTCATCATTAGTGTATAGGAATGCTAGAGTTTTCTGAGCATTAATTTTGTATCCTGCTACTTTACCAAATTCATTGATTAGCTCTAGTAGAGTTCTGGTAGCATCTTTAGGATTCTCTATGTATAGTATCATGCCATCTGCAAACAGTGACAGCTTTACTTCTTCTTTTCCAATTTGGATTCCTTTTATTTATTTCTCTTCTCTGATTGCTGTGGCTACCACTTCCAAAACTATGTTGAATAATAGTGGTGACCCAATATCCTTGTCTTGTTCCTGATTTTAGAGGAAATGGTTTCAGTTCTTCACCACTGAGAACAATGTTGGCTGTGGGTTTGTCATATATATGTTGAGGTAAGTTCCCTCTATGCCTACTGTCTAGAGACTTTTTATATAAATGGGTGTTGAATTTTGTCAAAAGCTATTTCTGCATCTATTGAGATTATCATATGGTTTTTATCTTTCAGTTTGTTAATATGGTGTATCACATTGATTGATTTGCGTATATGGAAGAATCCTTGCAATCCTGGGATAAACCCCACTTGATCATGGTATCTGATCCTTCTAAAGTGCTGTTGGATTCTGTTTGCTAGTATTTTGTTGAGGATTTTTGTATCTATGTTCATCTGTGAAATTGGCCTGCAGTTTTCTTTCTTTGTGACATCTTTGTCTGATTTTGGTATCAAAGTGAGAGTGGTGTCGTAGAATGAGTTTGGGAGTGTTCCTTCCTCTGCTGTATTTGGAAGAGTTTGAGAAGGATAGGTGTTAGCTCTTCTCTAAATGTGTGATAGAATTCGCCTGTGAAGCCACCTGGTCCTGGGCTTTTGTTTTTTGGAAGATTTTTAATCAGTTTCAATTTCAGTGCTTGTGATTGGTCTGTTCAACTTTTCTATTTCTTCCTGGTTCAGTCTTGGAAGGTTGTGCATTTCAAAGAATTTGTCTATTTCTTCCAGGTTGTCCATTTTATTGGCATAGAGTTGCTTGTAGTAATCTCTCATGATCCTTTGTATTTCTGCAGTGTCAGTTGTTACTTCTGCTTTTTCATTTCTAATTCTGTTGATTTGAGTCTTCTCACTTTTTTTCTTGATGAGTCTGGCTAATGGTTTATCAATTTTGTTTATCTTCTCCAAGAACCAGCTTTTAGTTTTTTTGATATTTGCTATCGTTTCCTTCATTTCTTTTTTCATGTATTTCTGATCTGATCTTTATGATTTCTTTCCTTCTGCTAACTTTGGGGATTTTTTGTTCTTCTTCCTCTAATTGCTTTAGGTATAAGGTTAGGTTGTTATTTGAGATGTTTCTTGTTTCTTAAGGTAGGATTGTATTGCTGTAAACGTACCTCTTAGAACTGCTTTTGTTGCATCCCATAGGTTTTGGGTCGTTGTGTTTTCATTGTCATTTGTTTGTAGGTATTTTTCTATTTCCCCTTTGATTTCTTCAGTGATCGATTGGTTATTAAGTAGTGTGTTGTTTAGCCTCCATGTTTGTATTTCTTACAGATTTTTTCCTGTAATTGATAGCTAGTCTAATAGCATTGTGGTCTGAAAAGATACTTGATATGATTTCACTTTCCTTAAATATACCAAGGCTTGATTTGTGACCCAAGATATCTATTCTGGAGAATGTTCCGTGAATACTTGAGAAGAATGTGTATTCTGTTGTTTTGAATGGAATGTCCTATAAATATCAATTATGTCCCTCTGGTTTAATGTATCATTTAAACGTTGTGTTTCCTTATTTATTTTCATTTTGGATGATCTGTCCATTGGTGAACGTGGAGTGGGTGTTAAAGTCCCCTACTATGATTGTGTTACTGTCGATTTCCCCTTTTATGGCTGTTAGTATTTGCCTTATGTATTGAGGTGCTCCTATGTTGGGTGCATAAATATTTACAACTGTTATATCTTCTTCTTGGATCGATCCCTTGATCACTATGTAGTGTCCTTCTTTGTCTCCTGTAAAAGTCCTTCTTTTAAAGTCTATTTTGTCTGATATGAGTATTGCTACTCCAGCTTTCTTTTGATTTCCATTTGCATGGAATATCTTTTTCCATCCCCTCACTTTCAGTCTGTATGTGTCCTTAGGTCTGAAGTGGGTCTCTTGTAGACAGCATATATATGGGTCCTGTTTTTGTGTCCGTCCAGTCAATCTATGTGTTTTGGTTGGAGCGTTTAATCCATTTAGATTTACGGTAATTATCTATATGTATGTTCCTATTACCATTTTTTAAATTTTTGGGGTTTATTATTGTAGGTCTTTTCCTTCTCTTGTGTTTCCTGCCAAGAGAAGTTCCTTTAGCAGTTGTTGTAAAGCTGGTTTGGTGGTGCTGAATTCTGTTAGTTTTTGCTTGTCTGTGAAGGTTTTAATTTCTCCGTCAACTCTGAATGAGATCCTTGCTGGGTAGAGTAATCTTGGTTGTAGGTTTTTCTCCTTCATCATTTTAAATATGTCCTGCCACTCCCTTCTGGCTTGCAGAGTTTCTGCTGAAAGATCAGCTGTTAACCTTATGGGGATTCCCTTATGTGTTATTTGTTGTTTTTCCCTTGCTACTCTTAAGATTTATTCTTTGTGTTTAATTTTTGGTAGTTTGATTTATATGTGTCTTGGCGTCTTTCTCCTTGGATTTATCCTGTATGGACTCTGTGCTTGCTGGACTTGATTAATTATTTCCTTTCCCATATAAGGGAAATTTTCAACTATAATCTCTTCAAATATTTTCTCAGTTCCTTACTTTTTCTCTTCTTCTTCTGGGACCCCTATAATTCCAATTTTGGTGTGTTTAATGTTGTCCCAGAGGTCTCTGAGACTGTCCTCAATTCTTTTCATTCTTTTTTCTTTATTCTGCTCTGCAGTAGTTATTTCCACTATTTTATCTTCCAGGTCACTTATCCGTTCTTCTGCCTCAGTTATTCTACTATTGATCCCTTCTAGAGAATTTTTAATTTCATTTATTGTGTTGTTCATCACTGTTTGTTTGCTGTTTAGTTCTTCTAGGTCCTTGTTAAATGTTTCTTGTATTTTCTCCATTCTATTTCCAAGATTTTGGATCATCTTTACTATCATTATTCTGAATTCTTTTTCAGGTAGACTGCCTATTTCCTCTTCATTTGTTAGGTCTGGTGGGTTTTTACCTTGCTCCTTCATCTGCTGTGTGTTTCTCTGTCTTCTCATTTTGCTTATCTTACTGTGTTTGGGATCTCCTTTTTGCAGGCTGCAGGTTCGTAGTTCCCGTTGTTTTTGGTGTCTGTCCCCAGTGGCTAAGGTTGGTTCAGTGGGTTGTATAGGCTTCCTGGAGGAGGGGACTAGTGCCTGTGTTCTTGTGGATGAGGCTGGATCTTGTCTTTCTGGTGGGCAGGTCCATGTCTGGTGGTGTGTTTTGGGTTGTCTGTGGCCTTATTATGATTCTAGGCAGCCTCTCTGCTAATGGATGGGGTTGTGTTCCTGTCTTGCTAGTTGTTTGGCTCAGGGTGTCCAGCACTGGAGCTTGCTGGTCATTGAGTGGAGCTGGGTCTTGGCGTTGAGATGGAGATCTCTGGGAGATTTTCACTTTTTGATATTACGTGGAATGGGAGGTCTCTTGTGGATCAGTGTCCTGAACTTGTCTCTCCCAACTCAGTGGCACAGCCCTGATGCCTGGCTGGAGCACCAAGAACCTGTCCTCCATGTGGCTCAGAATAAAAGGGAGAAAAAAATGAAAGAAAGAAGAAAATAAGATAAAATAAAATAAAGTAAAATTAAAGTTATTAAAAAAATAAAGTATTGTTAATAAAATTTTTTTTAAGTATTAAGGAAAAGAAAACAAACAAAAAAAACCTGACAGACAGAACCCTAGGACAAATGGTAAAAGCAAAGCTATAGAGACAAAATCTCACACAGAAGCATACACATACACACTGACAAAAAGAGAAAAAGGGAAGAAATATATATATCATTGCTCCCAACGTCCACCTCCTCAATTTGGGATGATTGGTTGTCTATTCATGTATTCCACAGATGCAGGGTACATCAAGTTGATTGTGGAGCTTTAATCCGCTGCTTCTGAGGCTGCTGGGAGAGAGTTCTCTTTCTCTTCTTTGTTCACACAGCTCCCGGGGCTCAGCTTTGGATTTGGCCCCGCCTCTGTGTGTAGGTCGCCTGAGGGTGTCTGTTCTTCGCTCAGACAGGACGAGGTTAAAGGAGCAGCTGATTCGGGGGCTCTGGCTCAGTCAGGCCGGGGGGAGGGAGGGGTACGGAGTGTGGGGCAGGCCTGCGGCAGCAGAGGCCAACGTGATGTTGCACCAGCCTGAAGTGTGCTGTGTGTCCCCCCCCCCCCCACCCGGAAGTTGTCCCTGGATCACAGGACCCTGACAGTGGAGGGCTGCACAGACTCCTGGGAGGGGCGTGGCACACTATTATTTGAAGAACTGAAAAAGTAGAGCAAAATATCTAGCAGTGTAAAATGTTAGGGAAGTCAGGAGAGCAGAGCATTATGAGAAACAGGGAGCGTGTAGAGCTAAGAGGTTAAAGAAGACAGGAACAACAAAGCATTTATTGGATTTAAGAGCAGGAAGGTCATATTTGTTACTTTAGTATGGGCGATTACAGGGAGAAAATTGAAATGGTCCAGTGGAAATTCTCACTACTTGCTACCCTAAAGCCTGCAATCTTATGCTGCCCATGTTGTGAAGGTTCCAGAATATCATTCTTTCTGTGGCTGAAACCGTAACATCGGACAAGGGAAACCTCTCTTGCTGAGTAGAACCTTAGGCTGGTATCCAACTCTGTCTTACAAGGACACTTTATTTCCAGGTTGACCTTGAATAAGGCATTCTCATTTGATGCTTAAAGTCTAGAACATGTTTCTGCCTCTGTCATGAATTGCTAGGGGATAGGTGAAACTTTATCCTACCCCCAGTGTCTTTCTACTTGGAGATACTTTTCCTGAGAGGGCATGATAAGTGTCCCCTGATTTATTCTCATTAGGCACTAGGCAGAACCTTGTTCAGTGCCTACTGTATAGGTTTTATTTAATCAGTGTTTATATTGAATAAATGAGTGAAAGAATGAATGAATAAAGGAGTGCATGAGTTACCATATAAGGTAGGATTTTGGTTAAAGCTCTCTGTTTCCAGTTTCCATTCTGATTTGTTAAATAGAAGTAACATTGGTTTCATGTGCAACATTAATATTTGTACTTCTGTATACACTGCAGCATGATCACCACCAAAAATTTAGTTTCCATCTGTTGCTATACAGTTGCCTGCTTTCACCTATTTCTTCCTTCCCCGAGTCCCTTCTCCTCTGGTAACTACTAATCTGTTCTCTGTATCTACGTGTTTGTTTTGGTTTGTAAATTTATTTATTTATGTTTGTTTGTTTTTATCTCATATAGGAATAAAAATATGGTATTTGTCATCCCCGTATGACATATCACTTAGCATAATACTCTCAAGACCCATTCATGTTGTTGCAGATGGCAAGATTTCATCTTTTTTTATGGCTGAGTAGTAGTATATTTTATAGATGTATATAGCGCAATTTTTAAAATCCATTCATCCATTAGTGGACACTTAGATGGTTTCCATATCTTGGATATTGTAGACAATGCTGTGATGACCATAGAGGTGCAGAATCTTTTCAACTTAGTGTTTTATGTTCTTTGAATAAATACCCAGATGTGAAATAGCTAGATCATATGGTGTTTTGATTACATAGCTTTGTAACGTAGCTTGAAATCAAGGAGTGTGATACCTCCAGCTTTACTCTGCTTTCTCAGGATTGCTTTAGGTATCCTGTGTCTTTTATGCTTCCATATAAATTTTAGGATTTATTGTTCTATTTCTGTGAAAAACATTGTTGCAATTTTGATAGGGGTGCATTGAATCTGTAGATTGCTGTAAGCAGTATGGACATTTTAACACCGTTAATTCTTCCAATCCCTAAGCACAAAATATCTTTCCATTTCTTTGTGTCTTGTTCAATTTCTTTCAAATATGTCTTATAGTTTTCATTATATAGGTCTTAGACCTCCCTGGTTAAATTTATTTCTAGGTATTTTATTCTTTTTGTTGTATTGTAAATTGGATTGTTTTCTTAATTTCTCTTTTGGCTAGCTCATTGTTAGCATATAAAAATGCAACACAATTTTCATGTTGATTTGTACCCTACAACTTTACTGTATTCATTGATTATTTCTAATAGTTTTTTTTTGTAGAGTCTTTAGGATTTTTCTATATCTAAAATAATGTCATCCGCAAGTAGTGACAGTTTTACTTTTTCCTTTCCAATTTGGATGCCTTTTATTTCTTTTTCTTGACTAATTGCTCTGGTGAAGACTTTCAGTACTGCATTGAATAAGAGTGGTGAAGGTGGGCATCCTTGTCTTGTTCCTAATCTTAAAGAGATAGTTTTTAGTTTTTCACCATTGAGTATGATGTTAACTGTGGGTTTGTCCTATATGGCCTTTATTATGATGAGGTATGTTCTTTCTATATCCATTTTATTGAGAGTTTTTTTTATCATAAATGATTGTCGAATCTTGTCATATGCTTTTTCTGCATCTATTGAGATGATCATATGATTTTTATCCTTCATTTTGTTAATATGGTATATCATATTGATTGATTTACAGATGCTGAACCATCCTCACATCCCTGGAATAAATCCCACTTCATCATGGTATATGATCCTTTTAATGTATTGTTGTATTTGGTTTGCTACTACTTTGTTGAGGATTTTTCCATCTATTTTTATCACATATATTGGCCTGTAATTTTTTTGTGTTGGTTTTGGCCTCATAAAATGATGTAGGAAGCATTCCCTTCTTTTCAGGTTTTTGAAGAGTTTGAGAACGATAGGTATTAAATCTTTGATGTTTGGGAGAACTCACCAGTGAAGCTGTCTGATCCTGGACTTTTGTTTTTTCAGAGGTTTTTGATTACTGTTCAATCTCCTTACTAGTAATTGGTGTTTTCAGCTTTTCTATCTCTTCCTAATTCAGTCTTGGTAAATTGTATGATTCTAAGAATTTATCCACTTCTTCTAGGCTGTCCAATTTTTTGACAGTACTCTTTTCTAACCTTTTGTGTTTCTTTGGTGTCCATTGTTATTTCTCCTCTTTTGTTTCTGATTTTATCAGAGCCTTCTCTCCTTTTTTCTTAGTGAGTCTAGCTAATGGTGTGTCAATTTTGTTTATCTTTTCAAAGAACCAGCTCCTATTTTCATTGAACTTTTCTGTTGTCTTTTTTTTTTTTTTTTTTTTTTTGTGGTACATGGGCCTCTCACTGTTGTGGCCTCTCCCATTGCGGAGCACAGGCTCCGGATGCGCAGGCTCAGCAGCCATGGCTCACGGGCCCAGCCGCTCCGCGGCATGTGGGATCTTCCCGGACCGGGGCATGAACCCTCATCCCCTGCATCTGCAGGTGGACTCTCAACCACTGTGCCACCAGGGAAGCCCCTCTATTGTCTTTTTAATATGTATTGCATTTATTTCCACTCTGATCTGTATTATTTCCTTCCTTCTACTGACTTTGGGCTTCATTTGTTCTTCTTTTTCCAGTTCCTTTAGGTGTAAGGTTAAATTGTTTATTTGAGCTTTTCTTGTGTTTTGAGGTAGACCTGTATTACTATGAACTACCTTCTTAGTATTGATTTTGCTGCATCTCATAGATTTTGATATATTGAATTTTAAATTTCATTTGTCTTCAGGTATTTTTTAAAATCTTTGATTTCCTTTTTCAACTCGATAATTATCAATAGCATGTTGTTTAGTCTCCATCTATTTGTGATTTTTTTCTAGCTTTCTTCTTGTAGTTGATTTCTCGTTTCATACCATTGTGATTGGAAAAGATGCTTGATGTGATTTCAGTCTTCTTAAATTTATTACTTCTTTTGTATCACAGTATATGATCCATCTTTTAGATTATTCCATTGTGCACTTGAGAAGAATGGGTATCCTGCTGCATTTGGGTGGAATGTTCTATATAAATCTATTAACTCCGTGTGGTCTAATATTTCATTTAAAGGCACCATTTTCTTCTTTACTCTCTGTTTGTATGATCTGTCCATTGATAAAAGTGAGGTGTTACAGTCCCCTACAGTCCCCTAATGTCTTGCTGTCAGTTTCTCCCTTTAGGTCTGCTAATAATTGTTTTATATATTTTGGTGCCCCTGTGTTAGGTGCATATATAAATAATAACAGTTACATATTCTTGATGAGTTGTCCTCTTTATCATTAGATGCTGTCTATCTTTGTCTTCTGTTACTTTTTTAGCTTGAAGTCTGTTTTACCTGGTATAAGTATGGTGATACCCACTTCCTTTTGGCTGTCACTAGCTTGGAGTATCAAATTCTATCCCTTTACCTTGAGCCTATGTTTGTCTTTAGAGCTGAGGTAAGTCTCCTGGATACAGCGTATAGTTGTGTTGTTTTTTAATGTATCTAGCCACTCTGTGTCTTTTGATTGGTGAGTTCAATCCATTTACATTTATGGTGCTTATTGATAAATGAGGACTCAGTACTGCCATTTTATGTTTTGTTTTCTGGTGCTCTGTCTCCAATGTTTCTTTTTTCTTGTAATTCTGTCTGCCATTTTGGTTTGGTGGTTTTCTGTGATCTTTCTCTCATTTTCCCTCTTTTTTATGTTTAGTGTCTCTGCTCTCGATTTATGTTTTGTGGTTACTGTGAGGTTTGTATAAATGTCTCATAGATAAAACAGTCCTTTTTCTGCTGAAAGCATCTTATCTTCAATTACCTGTATAGATTCTATCATTTTCCTTTCCCCCTTTTATGTTTTTGTTGTCTCAAATTATTAATTTTTATGTTCAATTTGGTACCAAATTGAAGTAGCCATAGTTATTTTTACTGCTTTTTAACCTTTGTGCTTTAATTAAGTGTTCAACACCTATCATGATATAGAGTTGCATTTTTCTGATTTTATTTATCACCTTGCTCAAAATTTTATGTACTCTTGCCTTTTTGTTTCAGATGGAAGAGCTCCTTTAAAAACTTCTTGTAAGGCAGATCTAGTGTTGATGAACTCCCTCAGCTTTTGTTTGTCTAGGAAAGCCTTTATTTCTTCTTCATATCTGAATGATAGCTGTGCTGGATAGAATATTCTTGGCTGACAGTTTTTATCTTTTAATATTTTGAGAATGTCATTCTCCTCCCTCTTGGCTTGTAGAGTTCCTGCTGAGAAATCTGCTGTTAGCCTAATGGGGGTTCCTTTGTAAGTTACCATACTTTCTCCCTGGCTATCCTTAAAATTCTTTCTTTGTCATTGACTTTGACAGTTTTAATATAATGTGCTTGGGGAAGGTCTTTTTGTGTTGAGATTATTAGTTGTTTTCTTAGCTTCATGAGCTTGTAAATCCAGGTCCTTCGCCAGGTTTGGGAAGTGCTCAGCTATTATTTCTTTAAATAAACTCTCTACTGTCTTCTCCCTCTCTTCCTTCTGGGATACCCCCTATTGTTATGTTATCCTTCCTTAAAGGGTTGGAGTGTTCTTTGCATATTTCCTCACTATTTTTAGATATTATCTCCTCTTCTACTTGTATCATTTCTAGATTTGAATCTTTGAGCTTGCACATTTTCTCTTCCACATGGTCTTCTCTATTTCCAGTGCTTTCTAATGTTTTCATCTCATTTACTGAGTTCTTTAGCTCCAGAATTTCCATTTGATTCTTTTTTAGTGTTAAAAAATCTCTTTGGTTAAATATTACTTTTGTTCATTAATTTTATTCCTGAGCTCATTAAACTGCCTTTCTGAGTTTTACTTTCAGCTTGTTGAGTTTCTTCATGACAGCTATTTTGAGTTCTTTATTAGTTAGACCACAATATTCTGTGACTTAAATTTGGTTTCTGGGGGAATTTTCATTTTCTTTTGTGATACAGTATTACTGTGATTTTTTTTTTTTTTAATGCTTGACGGGTTATTTCTCTGCCAGCCCATTTGAAGTTGCAAACTCTTTTCATTTTTAGGTAGGTCTTCTCCCCCACTCCCCCCACTGGATTCTAAGGATTCAACTAGTTAGAATTTAGGTGCCTTTATTTTCCCCCTGTAGGTGTGTTGTAGCACAAGTGTTTGGTTTCTTTTACCTGTAATTATATTCGAGAATTGACACTTTCTATACTCCACTACCTCCATAAGAGGTGTCAGTCAGTGCCCTGGTTGTTGCTGCTGTGGGGTCATTGGTTCTTTGCCACTGTTGGTGTCATTGATATTGCTCCTTGGGGCACTGGGATGGTGGGTGTTTCTGCCACATCCAGGGTCTCCTGAGTCACATGCTCCACTGCTGCTAGGGGAGGGGAGAGTAGGACAGGAGCTAGGGTTGTGGGTGCCTCTGCCATGTTTGGGGTTTTCATGTTCTAGGGTGCCACAATTGTGGATGGGGTGGGGGGGTTAGAGTTGTGAGTGCCTCTGTGAATGAAGGGATGAGGTTGCAGTTTCCTCTGTTGCTTCTGCCTGATTCCTGTGTCTGTGGGCTCCACTGTGGCCGAGGCATGGGCGTTGTGTCCATTGCCTCCCTTGATGCTATTGGGTTCTCTGGGGTTGCAGGCTTGGCTACCGTGGCTGAAGGTCAGGGATCATAGTCACCCTCCAACTTTCACCTGATTCTGCCTCCTCTGTGTGTCCCAGTTTTCACACCTTTAGATACACAGACATCTGGAATTCTCTGGCATCCTGGTATGTTGGGCAGAGGCACCTTTGCTGAGTTTCGAGGGTTTTACTGCTTGTAGACTGAGGGGGAGAGACCAAGAGAGTGTCTCAAGCTGCCATGATGCTGAAGTCACTCCTTCATTCTGTTTCTTTCTGTAAGTGCTCAAACCTATATGAAGGGGTTTTGTGGCGGGTAATTGCTGACGTGTAGTTGTGGTTGCAAATTTGGGGGAGTTAGAGCTCTGGATTGTTGCTATAAATATAAGAAAGACTTTGAATACAAGAAAGAGGCAAGTCATCTCTTGCAAATTGACTTAGAAAGTGGCCAATAAGTTATAAAAAAGGCAATAAAAACTCTGGTTATCAGTTCTAAAGTCAGTTTTGGAACCTAGAAACAAAACTGTGTTTTGAACATCCCTCTGTTAGTGCCACATTCTACAAAGTTTTACATTACTCATTTCCATGTTTGCTTCTCACCCAAGGCTCTGAGCTCCTCCAGGGCAGAAATAGCATCTGTATCTTTGTATCTTCTGTTGCACTTAACACATAATAGGCGCTTGGTAACTTTCTTTTTGAAGATTGAAACAAGTTTGGAGATGATAAATTGGGGACAATGTTTAAGAGACAGAAGTAAAATGGAAAGTTTGGTTGAAAATTGATTGAATACTGATTAAAGGAAAGGCAGAATACTTGAAATTACAGGTTCAGATTTTAGCTGAACTCTCCAGCTCTCCTCAGTATAAAGTAAGGGTTTATAAGATGTAACTTGTTTGATCAGGCATATTTGAGGGCTCTGAACAAAAGTGGTAAGTAATTCAGGCCTCTGTTGAGGATATATAATATGTGATTCCCCAGAAGAACCAGTTTTCTTATGCAAGGGGTTTCTTAAAGCAGGGGGTGGTTGCCAAGGACTATGGGAAACTCTTAACAAAGCATAGAATCACTTTTTCCAGGGATAATGCAGTGAAAGCTAAAAGAGAAGAGCTGAAAGGCATCGTAGTGGAGCTCCAGAGTCAAGGGGTCTACTTCTCTCTTTTCCTCCGTACTAATGGTCTCTCCTCTGCAATCTGACTTGAGTCCACCAGGAATAATCCCATATGCCCTTCATTTCTATATGCTTCAGCCTCTTCAAGAAGCCTAAGATTTCCCAGGTCGTCTTTCAAGACCTGGAGTTTCATTCTTATTTGGCTCTGCACATCCACTCATCTGATTTCATCTTCATCCTCTTTGGCCTCTTTCCACTCTTTCTAAAGGGGTAGTGTCTTTATCATTGTCAGTTAGAGTTCATTGTCTCTCTCTCTTCTCCCCCAAAGTTTCCGGTCTTGAAATCCAAAGGGTCAGACTGCACTTCCTGCTACCGCTCCTTTGTTGTAGTCTTCATGGACACATAACTTCTCATTTTGTGAAGATTTTAGCTCGTAGCTCACTGTCATTTTCTCTCATACTTTCCCATCATCATTGTGACTGATTTTAATTTTCCTGTTAATAATTCTTCTACTACCCTGATTTCCAAATTCCTTGACTTCTCTTCCAGGGAACCTGTCCTCTACCTTCTACAGTTGTATAATTCCTTAGCTGAACCCTAGACTGTCAGATTCTCTAAAATTACGACTCTTCCATAATTTTAATTACAAGCATCTTACTCTCCAACCATCATCTTTCTTGCTCACACCCTCTAAAACACGTGGCAACCATTCTTTCACTCTGTTGGCTTTACACTAATATCACATTTTCATTGCTGTTCTCTCCTTCATACCTTACTTAGCTTGAGTTCTGTGGTCTAACTGTGAAATATCTCTGCTCAAACCTTGTACTGCAATTCAGGGTTTGACCATTGCTTGACCCAATGTCTGATCCAGTCTTGTACCTGCTCATTAGGACTGGATCACTCCTAACCCTGAGCTAGTTTGACACTTAAGTTACTTTATGCCATCTTGTTGAGAATCAGGCCCTGTTTTACTCTTGCACAAATGACCAGTCATGCTGAGATAATGACCAATCCTGAGAAAGGCTTTCATTGCTTTCTTCTGTAATCAAAAAGTGCTTTTCAGAATCCTATCTTCCTGGGGTAGAAATTCCTCCTTCTTGTCCTATATCTAGCCGAAGACTTCACACTCAGAGAAACTCACTGTCTACTCCAGAGTGACTTTCCCTTGCATGGCAGACTAATACATTCAGCTTTGATATTTCTGGTCTCTGGTCATCCTTTAACAGGTCTGCCATTTTCATCACTTCCCTAATACACTCTCAACTATGTTGTCCTTTCTTCCTCTACCCCTTCATTTCATTTACATAGAAACACATATGGTTGAATCCAACTCTCTACATACTATGCCTCTGGACCTAGATGGCTGAACATGACTGCAGAACAAAGCTATGATGAATAGTCTTACTTGAAATCCATGGCCACTTTATTCAAGTGGGCTTATCTACTGTTCAGCCATCCTACCTCATTTTCCTCGTCCATTCATTCTTTTACTCTCCTAGGTGACTATTTCCTTTTCACCTCATTTTCATTAAACTTTCAACACATACTGTGTCATCTTCATGTTCATTTGATAACCTTGCTTCCTAGTTCACTGAGAAAGTAAAAGCACTTAAAAGAAAATGTCTACATGGTCCCATTCTGGCATCTGCCAGTCAACTTGGAACTATTAGGAATGAAACTTCAGTGTTTCTCTCTAACAACACTTGTGCTACAGCAGTTTCCCCCCTCACTTCCTTTTTACTGATTTATTCTAATAGAATGCAAATATGCTATAATTTCTCACATCTGAAAAAACATTTCCTGGCTTCGCATTTCCCTCTAGCTTCTGCCCTATTTTCTGACCCCCTTTCCTATAAAACTCCTTGAAAGAGGTGTCTATTTGCTTGCTCCCAAATTCCTTGAACATACTCAAAACAGTTTTCATCCCCATCACTCCAGTGAAAGCACTTGTCAGAAAAATCCAATGACCTCCACAGGGCTCAAAACCAATGGCCATATCTTAGGCTTCATCTTTCTTGACCTCACATATAACACTTGGATTCTGGGTTACTGTTTTCCTCTTAGAAATTAGATACTTCTCTATCTGCTTTGCTAATGTTTCCTCATCTTATCTTAGTCCTTGGATCTCTTCCCTTCTCTCTTTACTCTCACTCCAGAGTGATCTTATCCAGACTCTTGCTTTTAAAGCTATTTAAAACCTGGTGATTTCTAAATCTGTATCTGCAGCCTGGACCAATGTGAACTCAGCTATCTGGCTGCTATCCCAAGAGTTCCATTGGGATGACAGATTGGCATCTCATACTTTATATGTCTGCAATTCAACTGCCAATGCCTCTCTCCTTCCCAGCCTGTTTCTTCTTGTCTTCTCCATCTCAGTAAAGAATAACTTCATCCTTCCAACTGCTTATACCAAAACCTTGGATTTGCCCATGACCCTTGCCTTTTTCTCCAGTCCTGCTTCCAATGAGACAGTCTCTTTGGCTCTCCCTTTAATTTATATACAGAATTCTGATATTTTCTAACTATATCTACTGCTATCTTCTTGATTTAACAACCATAATTTCTCACTTGAATGATTGCAGTAGTCTCCTAACTGTTCTCTTTCCTATGCTGACATCCATTTGCCATCCAGTAGTCAAAATGATTCTTTTGAAACATGTCAGATCACAGCATCTTCCAGTGGTTTCCAATAACATGGGCATAGCACTCAGAGCAAAAGAAAATTTTATTACAATGGCTTACAACACGTTTTGATATCTGGTCCTTTGTGATCTCCCAGATACCATGTCCTACAATTTTCCCCTATGCTTCCTAAACGTTAGCCCTACCGACCTCCTTCCCCTTCCTCAAACCTGCCAAGCACACCTCCACATCATGGCCCAACCTCACATATTCTTCCTTCTGCCTGACACTTTCGTTCTCCAGTAATCACTGGAGATTACTGGAGATTTCTCTCTCCTGATTGTGGTCAAATATTGCTTCTTTGATAAGCCTTCTTTTTTTTTATCTTATTGCTTATTAGATAAAAGCCTTCTTTTATCACCATAAATAAAAATTCTCCCTCCCCCTATTCCCTTTCTTCCTGATCTTGCCTTATTTTTCTCTTCGTTTATCATTTATATTTTCTATTTACTCTTGTTTATTTGTTTACCATCTGCCTCCTAAGCAATAAACTTGGAGTTGTGAACCCCAGGCCATCATGAGGGGCCCTGTTGTGTTCCAGTGGCCAGCACAAAGCAAGTGCTTATTATGTATTTGTTAAATTAGTTGATATGAGATCATTCTCTATCTTGATTTCCTGACTTTGGCTTGAAAAATGCTATTGTTTTATTAAAACGCTGCACACAGTGCTCACCAAGAAACCCCAGATTATCTTTTCCCTTCACATTCAGCTACTTCTAGTTTGTCATTGGGTTTAGTGATTTACCCTGCATGTCATTTCCCAAATGCTTTTCCACTTGACTTTTTTTTTTTTGTAAAGCAAGAAAACAAGCACATAAGCAAATAGAAAATACTCGTAATGAATTTTCTTAGAGTGAGGTAAAAATTGAGAAATATTTGTGGAGTAACAATGGCTTTTGGTGATGTTTAAAATGGCTGGAGTTTTGGCCAAGTTTGGGAGATCTGGAGGGGATGCTACAAACGTACTGCAATAGAGTAGAAGCCTTGAGGAGGAGACCACATTTGCAGGAATAAGTTGGAATTCATCCAGAGTGGGTTGTCAGAATTCTTTGCAGGCATTCCAATTGATTTAAAATGTTGCAGTTAGCACTAAAACCCATTATTTGTCTATTTCAGCCTTCTCATCGGAATGCCATCTACTCGTTAAAAGGCACACTTTGTATAAAGCTCATGATCGTTCTGCCCCTGGCCTGAGGATTTGGTCCTATTATACCCTTTGCTGGGAAGGGGTCCTTTCCTCTTGTGGCAGTTGGAGAGATGGCAACCTCAGCCCAGATCACAGATGGTGATTGAAAACGATGTGATTCAACCTTCTTAGGTGACCTTGACTAGGCTGCTCACAGGTCTCTCCGTGCTCCATAAATTACAGGTAATTACGCAGAAATAGGAGATCAGCTCGTTCCCTTGAGTTATATGTGAAGTGCAACTGATTTCACTTAAGGCTGAGCAGCAGTAAAGTATATTAATATCAGCTTAATTTGTGGTAATTGAGGTAGCAATAAAGAATTATCCCTGGAATATTTTATTCCCATGATCATCTGAGTGTTTAAACTATGGAAGTGGTTTTTTTTTTGGTCATAGTATAAAATGTCCCATTCTCTCCCATCAGGAACTTAGTGTAATTAGTGTCTGGCAGACAACACTGTGTTCAGTCATTTCCCCTGTCCCTTGGATGCATTTTTATTAACCAAACCATCAAGTAACCTTATTTATTATTCTAGATAGAAGCATTTTGATCTCATTAACATGGATAATTTTCTCCAAACTTATGTAGTCATGCTGCAGCCAAAGCTCCCTTTATGACAATTAAAATATACTATGTTTTTCTTCTGGTGCCCTACTATACAATTAAGGTACCATTCAAATCAGTAAATTTATTAGTGTATTAACACACTAATTGGATTACAAACACATCCTCTTATTTATGAAATGTTTATGATTTAATTGACTTGTTTAAACTAATTTTCATCTCCCTTTGCAATTATAACTCGTTGTTAATTGAACTTATTTACACATGGAATACTGATACTGCATTCCCTTGTACCAAGGAAATACATCTAAAGGTCTCATCAGAGGGTTAGGTTTTGGCTTTAGTCATTGGGCACCTGAAACTGCTACTAGAGATAATAATCATCATGTAATATTCATTTGCTGAAATATGTAAGAATTAATTGCAGTAACTTGTAGGACAAATAAGTATGATTCCATTAGTCTATAATTATTCATTTATTCATGCACACTATATGTGGAAGAGCTATTGTTTAAAAAACAGTCATTTCCTCCCTCCCTATTTAGGTAGGG
The DNA here is from genome assembly GCF_951394435.1 of Stenella coeruleoalba. Classification (NCBI taxonomy): domain Eukaryota; kingdom Metazoa; phylum Chordata; class Mammalia; order Artiodactyla; family Delphinidae; genus Stenella; species Stenella coeruleoalba. Next base: position 139,784,160 of record NC_137148.1, read on the forward strand.
GTCTATAACTGCAGTGGCCAGGTCCAACGTCACAGAGATAATGGACATAGTGACATGTTTTAGAATGCTGTTATTTTGTGCTGCTGTTTCCAAGTCTGGAATGCTCTCTGAATTAAAGATTTTTAAAGGAGACAAAGAGACATGCACGTTTATGGGAAGTAACGTCAAATGCATTATAATGTGCAATGATAGTGATTTACATCCTTGAGTTAAAAATCATGACTTGAGTTTAAAACCATATTGTCTTGTAAAAAGGTAGCTAAGACATAAACAGAATTGTCTGTGGTGATTTTGAGGACCTTTGGTACTATGGTTTTCCAACTTGCAACTTTGAATTTCCTCTTTGTCATTACTCTTGTTATAAGATATATGCCACATGTGGAAAAGTACATAAAACAAAGATGAATACCTGTGTGACCACTTCCCAGGTTAAGGAATTGATTGTCACCAGCATGCCAGAACCCCTCTTCCCGTCCCTTCCAATGTTTCTCAAAGGTCACCATCATCCTGACTTGTAGGGGAATTACTGCTCTGCTTTTCCTTTTAAGTTTATACCTAAGTTATCTATTCCTGAATATAAATTTTCCAACTTCATGTGGACAGTCACACACCACATTCTTTTGTGTCTGGATTCTTTGGCTCAATAATATGTTTGTGGGTATATGTTCAATATACAAGTCGTTATGTGTAGCTGTAGTTAGCTTATTTTTATTGCTGTATACTATTGCATTATATGAACATAGCACAAATGATATATCTATTCCATTGTCGATCAACATTCTGGTTGTTTTCAGGTGAGAGCTATGACATAGATATAATGCTGAATTTGGGTATGTACTTTGGAGTGAAATTGGTAGGTCAGAGTCATGCAATTTACTTCCTAAAAGTAGCGTATGAGAATTTCCATTGTTCCACATTCTTGTTAACCCTTATATTGTCAGTCTTTTTAGCTGGTGCAATAGTATTTAGTTCTGATTTTAATTTACATTTTCCTGATGACTAATGAGGTGCAACACCCTTTCATATTTATATTAGCTGTTTAGATGTAAGTTTCCAATTATTCAGTATTTTTATTTATTGAAGTCTCTTTTGGGCTTTCTGCCCAAGGCTTCTCAGATCTTCCCTCTATTCCCATGGAGTGCCTGCCCCACCTTGCTGGACCATGTCCTGAGGTTTCTATACCCTTAACATATTTTCACCCATAACTATATGAGTACTTCTCCTCTCTCAAGTATTTTTCCCAACCTGCACTTCTAAACCCATCTGGATTTGGAGCCTGGGGAAGCCTTCTCTTTAAGAGCAGTTGGAATTCTATAATGCAACATATCTGCTTTAAAATAAATAATGCCTGTGGTTACTTACCCTGTGAAGATTTTTACCTTTGTTTCCTGAGTTTTCAACAAAATTCCTATTGGCCTCTCAATAATTCTTAGAAAGAATTAACAGAGTTATGTATAAAGTATATATAATTGTTATCACCCATGTTTGGCAGGCATATAGTGATGTAATACTCACACCTTCATGGCAAACAGTCTGTTCATGATAATTTAGGTATTCTCTGAGACATAATACATGTTTTTCTCTACCATCCTTTTATTTCCTTCTGCTTTCTTACAAACAGATTTGTTATCATCCATGTTTTTACCGTGTTCAAGGCCATCTAGCCTTTTTCTATCATGACCCCCCAATTTCTTCCATTCTCTTTCCATTTCCTAATTACAAAACCATTTTCACATTTTTACATGTTTGTTATAGCATCATCTCACTTCCAGGTACCAGTATCTGTATTGTTTTCTTTTGCTGTTCTAACAGATTACCACAAATGTAGTGACTTAAATTAGTACCTTATGGTTCTGAAGATCAGGAATCTTAAAAGGATCTCACTAGTAAAATCAAGGTGTTGGCAGGGCTGCACTGTTTTCTGGAGACTTTAGGGGAGAATCTGTTTTCTTGCCTTTTCCATGGAGATTTATAGACCACCTGCTTTCCTCAGCTCATGGCCCCTTCCTTTCTCACATCCCTCTGACACTCAATTTCCTGGCTTTCTTTTTCTCTTACAAGGACCCTTATGATTACATTCAGATAATCCAGGATAATCTCTCCATCTCAAGGTCATGGTAATTGGCAACCTTAATTCTATGTGCAGCACTTAATACCCTTGACTTGTAACATAACATATTCCCAGGTTCTAGGGACTAGGACGTGGACATCTTTATTCTATCACAACTTTCATACGGAGAAAGGGTTAGAAAACATCGTGAATCTCAAATACCTTTTACTTTATGAAATCTTTGTCTTGCCTAAACTGATGTCCTTCAATTTGTTTATAACTTTGCTTTCCAAGCAGAGAATTGACCTGAATATCATAAAACATTGTAGATGAAAACTTTCACAGAGTAAAAAAAATTCATGGGAGAAAAAGTGAGAGTATGATAATAGTCAAAATAGATAATTTCGAATCTGAAGTTGGCATAGTTTGTTTGGGAAGTCCCTTTTACCCTCAGGCAGATCTTACAGCTTGAAACACATCTGTTACACTGCAGACATATTTATCATTTTCACCACTTCATTCGATTTGCGTTATAAGAAATTCATTTGGAGATGCTGGAGAATACTTCTCAAATGCATGCTGTTGATTAAACAGGGCAGGGTAGCTGTGGACCAGAATTGGTAAAGAGTTATAGAGGGAGAAGGCAATGGGAGTTGATGTGAGTAATGGTGTCTATCCATGCCTTGAAAAATCCTCTTTAAATTACACTTGTGAGTGGATGGGAGAGCGCCTTCTCTTGAAGCCACCATCAATCCTCTGCCCACGTTGCAGTTCTCTTTAATACATCAGCCTCTTCCCTTCTAGCACACTTGCTCTTCTGCTGTCTGGAGGTAAGATGCTGTAGTCTTCACAGTGACAGAAGGACGTGAGGGCCATTGATTCAAGAGTGAAATCAAAGGACAGAATATTTAGCCTCAAATCCTCTAGAAAATTAAGTCAACCTCCTAGGGTGAAGGTTTTCTCAATAGAAGGTGTATGAAATTGAGTTGAATTGAAATTTTGGCTGATTCTTTTTTAAAGGAAGGGAGAGTCCACTGATTAGTCATCTTCCTTTGCTACTTCTTAGAGCATATTCTCATGCTTCTAGCTATTGTTCAGGAGTCATTTTTAATGGCAACATATACAATGTAGTCCTGTAGTAGAAGCAATACAACTAGTAGTTAGGAGCACAGTTTGAGTGATATAGACTTATTCAGATCCCAGCTCTACGACTAGAGAGCTGTGTGGCCTTAGGCAAATTAATAAATTTTCTTATCTATAAAATGGGAATAATCATATCTAACACGTTGGGTGGTTATTATGATTAAATCTGGAATGATACACGTAAAGCATTTACTGAAGAGCTTCTGAATAGTATCTTGATAGTATCATTATCATCATCTTCCTCCTTCAGACTTCTTCAGTTCTTTCAGGAGCCACAAAATTAATGTAACTGTGTTGGAAGCTGAGTGTAAGAGCTGGTGTGTGTGGAGACTGTAACAAATTGGTGACAAAAGAACTTAAGTTAAAAATTACTTACAACACTTGGTGCACCAAAGAACATATGACTGTGGAAACAACCTTGACATTCAGGCAGACAGTTAACTGCCTTCGTCAGAGATCTTTCATCACCAGTGACCACACTGTAGGGGAGACTTAGGCTGTGGACATACTAGGAATTCAGAGACTGATTCTACTGCTATGGGAACCACCTTTTCATTAGGGTCATGTCAGCTGACCCTAAACTATGAAATAAAAATATCCGTATCTATGCTCTAAGAATGCTGTGAGGATTAGCAGTAATGTCTGTAAAATATCTAGCAAGGGCTTGGAAACTATAGGTACATAATAGATGATAGCACCGTATTCTCTCAAAAACAAACGTTCAACAGATTCTCAACTTCGACTGTACCTGTTAGAGTTATTTTAGTCTTTCTAGAATGCCCTGTCTCTGTCCCCTCCATGGTGAATGTGATTCTTATTTCTTTATTCTATCACAAACCCCCACATAATCAGCTGTATCCAGGTTTAATAGGGCACAGGGGAAAGGGGAAAGATTCCATTGTCCAGTTACATAAATACAAAAATCTTTTCGTGCTATGTCAAGAGTAAAAATCTTAGCATGTATTGTCTCACAGAACCAACTTTATACATTATGGTCAGATTTTGTAAAATAGTATTCATACTTTTATGTGGGTACACTATGCTTTTGTGGGTACTCATTGGGCTGTAAACACTGTTTCTAGGGGAAATCACTCCAACCAAGCAGATTATACTTGAGGTGCAACCTAATAGAGTGGTAAAAAGTGTAGGTTCAGGAGTCAGAGAGCCTTTCATCGAAATCCTGGGTTTACCACCTAGTGGCTAAGTGACAGAGAGAGTTTCTTAATCTCTCTGTCCTTCAGTTTCTCCATCTGTAAATGGGGTTGGCATAAATACGTCCCTCATGCAGTATTTGGAGGAATAAATGAAATAATATATGTCACACTTAATAAGCATATAGTAAGATATCAAGTATTAGCTGTTTAATATTACTATTGTTATTGTAGGTTATGTTTAAACACTCTTTTTGGAGTTTGCCAATGTTTATATATATATTCTAGGAAATGAGAGGGCAATTGAGAGAAGCCATTTGAGATACAAAACACAATTTCCTAAATGAATGTTATTTTATGCATTCACCCAGCAGTTGAGAACCTTATGATGAAAGTATCTGATGGTCTTATATTTAATTATTGTTGTTCCCAACTTTAACCCTGAATAATGCCAAAAGCAGACATGTAAGAGAGACATCAGAAATGAAAACCTAATAGTGATCTTAGAACAGTGATAAATATTTTGTTATCTTGTTATAGTGGAGTTTATTTTAAAATATATATATTTTGGGATCTAATGTAGTGTGGCCTTTTCCTAATACTTTAAACAAAATGTATGTAAGAAAATATAATGCTTTCTGTTATATTGTAATTGATTCTCCTATATCTTTACATGTACAGACACACTATTGTGTTTTCTCAGCCCTTGTATCTTTCATTAAATGAAATAACAGGGACATAATATTAAATAAAAGAACAAGGGTAAAAATAACTCAGCAGTTTGTGTCTGTGGCATTTTCTATTACTTATCCTGGGAGGCACTAAAGCGTGGCTTTTGTTGATTCACAGTAGGAAATAAAAGTTAAAGCAGTTGACTATGTAATCTATCTTTCCATACACAAATTAAATCTCTCTCTCAGTGTTTACATGGTGCTTATTGCAGAATATAGAGAAATATGCCTTAGTACATCATCTAAGCAATTTTTCACTTGATATTTAGCAAGATGTTAGATGCATTTTATAGACTGAAAATAGTAATAATACTTAGATAACCAGCAGTGCACATCCAGTTTTATTCTAAAGCTTATGGGATAAACTATAATGTATATAGGGAAGATCCTATATAAACTGTATTAACTATATTTTCTTATTTTCTGTATTCTTCTCTTATGGCAAATGGAGCCTCACTGATAGGGGTGGAGGGTGAGGCAGAAGGACGGGGAAAGAGACTGCCCCATTCCTAGAGGTAAGGAATACTTGCCTGGCAGTGTCCCTTTGATATGCAGAGTAACCAATCCTGAGTACTACCCCCTTCTGCATCCTTTTGTCAGGCTCCTGCAGTCTGAGACACAATCCTCTTGCCCTGAATCACCCCAATTCCAGGTACTAGAAGACTAGAGACAACCTTATAGCCCACAGTCCACTGAAGTTACTCAGACCATCCAGTCCTAAGCCTACTCAGCTGCTTACATTGCCTTGCTCATACCCTCATGAAAACCACAATAAAGGTTTTCACCCACCTTCTCCTCCTTTCTCCTCGCTCCTTTTACCTCCTGATTGACCCTGGTGTTTCTCTTTGTGGCCCTGCATGGTATGCCCCTGCTCTTAGGAACTGTGGGTAACAAACTGTCTTTTCAATGACAATCATCTCCTGATCTATTGACCTAAATAAAAACAAAATCCAAGGTTCACATAAATCTAGGACATTTTTATAATTAAGATTAGCTTTGGTCTCTACAGAATGACAGAAGAAAACATTTTTTCCCCCAAGGCATGGTTGGGAGAGAAAACAGTAATGAAAGAGACTGTCTTTTTCCGTTCATTCATTCATTCATTCTTTCTCCCAACAACTTTTGATTATCTTTATGTGTTAGATATGACTTTAAGCATGGGGATACAGCTTTGGGGGAAATAAACCTCTCAGGGAGCCCAATCCAGTGGGAGAACGACAGAAACAACGTTGAGTTTAATCTAGGGTACTAAGCACAAGGATAGAGGCACGTCCAAGAGAGTGGCCAGGTAACCACTGAAGTGAGACAACAGGTTGAAAATAATGAAGGCAAGAAATATTTCCAAGAGAAAATGAGATTCAATTGAGATTTCCTTTTCCTTATTCTTCTTTAAAAGTACTGTTTGTTGAGCTAAAATGTACATATGATAAAATACAACTTTTAAAAGTGTTCAGTTCTGTGACTTGACAAATGTATACAGTTATATAACCACCAGCACAATCAAGGTATAACATTTCCATCACCACAAAATTGTTCCCTTTTGTCTCTCTGCAGTCAGGCTTCTGCTCTTAACCCCTAGTCGCTGGAAATCACTGATCTGTTTTGTGACCCAGTAGTTTTGCCTTTCTCAGAATGTCACATGAATGAATTTATACAAATGCGTGTGTGTGTATTTTTTCCATCTTTATTCTGTTTCTTGATTTATGTGTCTGTCTAGTACCATACTGTTTTGGTTACTGTTGCTTTCTGGGATGTCTGGAAATGTAGTCTCATAAATTCTATAACTGGTCTTCATTTTCAAAATTGTTTGGGGTTTTAAAATTTCCTTTGTCTTTCCCTATTAATTTTAGAATCAGCTCCTCAATTTCTACAAAGATTCTCCTGATATTTTGAATGAGTTTGCAATAGGCCAACTTTAGAAGCATTGGCATCTTCCTAATAATGAATTTTCTAAACCACAGTCATGATTCCTTATGTATTTATTTAGGTCTTTAAAATTTGTTCTCAGCAGTGCTTTGTAGATTTTTGTCTACAGCTCTTGCACGTATCCTGTTTAATCTATCCCTAAGTGTTTTATGTTTTGATGCTGTTATATATGGTATTATTTCTTTAATTCCAATTTCCAACTGTTTGTTGGAAAAGTACACCTGTTAAGGTTTTATAGATCTCCACTCTGACCTTCCAGCTTCTGCCATGCAGTAGAGGTTTTGTTTTATTACATGGCTAAATATGGGAAACAAAGCAAAATAAGATGAAATACTCAGCTATGATCTGTTTATATTTTTTTATCCTTTTCATTTACCTGGGAACAATTACCTCCCAAGAATAGTTAGGGACTACTAACTCATTTCTTGGTACCAATGGAAGAAATGTTCATTGCTCTCCCTACTTGGTGTGCCAGATGGTTGTGCTGTGGCCGGTGAGGTGCGTGAAGTTTCCAGATCACTAGTTGGAGGAATCAGTGGGTAACATGGACAATTATTGGTTAAGTATATGTGAAATATATTCAGGAAAGAGAGGCTAAGAATATCGACAGTATTCTGAACATTATTGTTACAGTAATATTGATGTTTATTATATGGACATATATATAACTATGTTTTTATATGTATTGATTAATTTTTGAATAAATCCTTTTGGGTGCAATGAGCTCAAAAACTGGAAGTGCATACTTAAAAAAATTAAGTACTAATTTTTCAAAAAAGTTGATAAAGAACATTTAGCTTATGCTAAATATTTGTTGACAGTTACTACCCACCATGGGGACCACAGTGATATTTGTGACTAAATAGGAAACAGAAGACAAATATGCTAAGGAAGGATCAGAATTTACTTCCAGTTGGCTTGTTCAGTTAAAACACTGTGACCAGTTTTCCATAAAACTGCATCCTAGTTTTAATTTTTGATATGTTCCCATTGCATGTATGAACTTCAGTTAATTTAATCTCTTTCCTAATTGGGGAAACTTCAATTGATTCAGTTATTTACTATTATAAACATTATGTAATGACTATCTTGTAGTTAAATTTTGCACATCTTCCTAATTCATTTTCTCTAATTTCTAGAAGTGGAATTTATGAAACAAAGAATATCAGTATATCAATACTTTATTTTTTATTGCTGAGTAGTATTCCATTGTGTGGCTAAGCCACAGTCAGTTTATCCATTGTCTTCTTCATGGACATTTGGGTTGTTGTAGTATTTGGCTATTATGAATAAGGTTGCTGTAAACATTCTTGTACAAGTTTTTGGATAGACATATGGTTTTATTTCTCTTGAGTAGATACCCAGGACTAGACCTGCTGGGTCATAAGCTAGATCTATGTTTTATTTATCAAAAAATGTCAGCAGTCCTCCGAAGTGGTTGCATCTTTCACATTCTTACCAACCAAGAGAGAACATGGTTCCGCATCCTCACCAGCATTCTGTTTTTAGCCAGCTATCATGTTTGAAGTAGTATCTGAATGTGCTTTTTAATTTGTTTTTCGTTGGTGACTAATAATGTTGAGTACATTTTCTTGTTTTCCTTAGACAATTAAATTTGTTTTGTTGTCAACTATCTACGTCTTGTATTCATTTTATAAATTAGGAATTTTAGGGTCTTTTTGTTGGTAATTTATAGTTCTTTCTTTCTTCTGCATACAAGTTCTTTGTCAGGTATATGTGCTGCAGATCTTTTTTCCAAGTCTGTGGTTGTTTATTCATTTCTTACTTGGGGTCTTTTGATGGGCAAACATTTTACTGAAGTTCACTTTATCACTTTTTTGGGTGTTACTTGTGCTTTTGTGTCCTGTCCAAGCCTATCCCACGGTTCCCACAATCACAGAAATATTCTTTTATGTTCTTTTCTAAAGGCTTTTTGTTTTTAATGATTATATTTTGGTTCTGCGATCCATCAGATTTTCCATATGAATGGATAAAGGAGTTGAACTCGAAAATTTCTGCTCAGATTTTCAGTTTCTTAGCCTCTCGATTGAGGTGATTGGCAAATGATGATAGAGGTGACTGGATAAATAACCCTGAATGTTGGACTCTGGATAAAAAATTTTATCCACATTCCTAGTTGTTCTCAGGAGGAGGCTTTTTCCAAAGTAAGAGAGAGGAGGTTATTCCCCTTGTTTTCAATTTCTCAGTTTTCCCATATACCCAGAGATTGTTCTCTGTTTGTTTACATTGATGTTTGTCAGGAATATAGATTTAAACTCAATTCTGTTAGTTTTTTTGAGTGTGAGTGTGTGTGTGTGTGTGTGTGTGTGTGTGTGTGTGTGTGTGTGTATAGATATATATTTATTTATTTATTTCAGAAAAAAGACATAAAAAAAATAGGGAGAGAAGAATTCTCTGTAATTTAGTTTTCTCAGCTGGAAGCTTGGTGAAGAATAGGGAAGGTCCTGTGGCTGGCTGGATGTGTCTGTGGGGGAGTGATCCTTTAAAGAGAAAGGGATTTTTTTTAAAAACTTTTAATTTTATATTGGAGTAGGGTTGATTAACAATGTTGTGACAGTTTCCGGTGTACAGCAAAGGGATTCAGTTATACATGTACATGTATATGTGTATGTATATCCACATACATGTGTCTAATTGTTTTCAGATCCTGAGAAAGGGATTCTATTTTGTGGTTTGCTGAAATCAGCTGGGATTAACTCCTTTTGCCAGCAGCAGCCCCCATATTACTCAGTTTATTATTTTTAACAGGTGCCATTTATCATCCTCATAGTGGGACTTCTGATACATGGCCTGGAGTGCATGGTAAACACTCTAAAAGCTTCAGGAAGTGTTCCACTTATCTGTGGCTACCTAACAAATGACCCCGAACTTTGTTAGTTTAAAACAACAAACACTTTATTACATCTTATGATTTTCTGAGTTGAGGATTTAGGCAGGGCTTGGCTGGGTGATTCTTCCATGTGGTATGCATGGCGGTCACCTCACAGTATTCAGCTGGTAGAGGGCTGCTCTCGGCCCTCCAGGATGGCTTCACTGTCATTCAAGTGCCTTGGTGGGGACGGTTGGAAGGCTGGACTCAGCTGGAACCGTCAACCAGATTGCTCATAGAGGTCTCTCCATCATGGCAGCCTTGCAGCGGTCAGACTTCCAATGAATAAGGCAGAAGGTTCATAGCCTTTTATGAGCTACCCTCTAGAAGTCATTCAGCATCACTTCTGTTATATCTTATTAGTTGAAGCATCTACTAATTTACCTCACTTCAAGGGTGGGGTATGTAAGCTCCACTTTTTGATGAAAGAAGTATCAAAGATTTTGCATCCACTTTCAAAACTACCACAGTCTGCCTTCAAACTGGCTTGAGATCCAGGATCTCATTTTAACTCATGTCCGGGAGCAGCTGAACCTCTTTGAGTTCAGTTACTTGGGCACAATTCTTGTTCTGAAGAATTGTGAACTTAAGCAATAATGCCTTGTCTCCCTCCCACCCTCAAGACACATACAGGCAAGATACCGTGATGGAGCTAGCCACATTAGACACTCCTGTTCAATAAAGGAGGGGTATGGGAGGTATATGGCAGTCACTAGTAGAGCACTTCTGAAATTCAGCTGTGTACATATTGTCAGTTTCATGAATGGGGCTCAGTCTTGCTCTCTGTGAATGATTCCATGCAACTCTTGGTTCTGCCTTCTGAGTAGTACTTTCCCTAAAATATAGCCAGTATTGCAGCTAAGTAACTTTCTTCATCTGTTCTCTGCCTATAGATTTTCGCATTTTTATGAGTCTTAGAAGCACTGTTGTCTTGTTGACAGGCAATGTAAGGCATGCTATTAGTGTTCCTTAGAAGCTTCTCTGTATAAGTGAAAGGGTGTTTGAGGTACTGACTTAAATCTTTCTCACATCTTAAGGAAGGATTTTACAGCCAAAACCTTGGATTCTTTGTTTTATTTGCAATGCTCTGAATTTGATCTTTTCCCTAAGGCTAAATCTTTTAGAACATTGGGTTGCTTATAAAGACTCTCCTGGACCTTTTACATTTCCTTCCAATTCTGTTCAAAACCTGAAGAGTTCATTCTTTGATCAGTTGCTTCCCCCTTTCATTGTATTTTAGACATTGAGGATAGGTCAGATGGTATCTCCAACACTGTCCAGAAATCTCCTTAGTAAGTCATTGAATTCATTAAGTATATGTCCTATTTTGCATGTTAGCCCAGTGGACAGTGTTGCCAAACTTTTTGCTATTGCATAACAAGAATTTCTTTTCCTCCAGCCTCCAAAAATATTTTGTCTCACTTAAGCCCTGTGACAGCCAGCTTGAGTCCTATCATGTTTTTATTCATTGCTTGTTTCCCAGATCCACACCACATGTTGTAACTTTAGTGTTACCATTTCTGTTATCAAATTCTGTACCTGCATACCAAACTGCCCTAAAACATAGGGACCTAAGCCACCAGCCTTTTAATTATTTCTCTTAAGTTTCTGTGTCAGGCATTCAGGCAAGGCATGACTTGATTTTTCTTTTGATCAAGGGGATGTTGATGGAGGTCATTCCATGACATTCTGCTAGTAAAAGAGCTGGTTGGGCATACAGTCTTCAATTACACGTCTGACACCTTGGCATGGATGCCTGGAAGCAAGACTTAGCTGGGAGTGTTGACTAGAGTGCCTACATATGGCTCCCCCAACATGGGCTGTTCAGAGCAGTAAGGCATTTTACATGGAGGCCCAGGGCTCCCTTAGAGAGTGTTCCATTGTACAGAGCACAGGCTGCATGATGTTAGCCATTGAAAAAAATTTTGAAAGTCGCAGTTACATTTGCTGTGCTCTGTTAGTCAGAGCACAAAATGAGATTTCATAGATTCCCACATTTTAATGCTGCCATGTGAAAAACCTGCTCTTATTTCAATAGGATTAATTCTTTTTTTTCCCCCCCTGCCCGATCTCATTTGCTTCTCTGAATATGAGGTCTGAGAATAGTTCTGCTGGGGGCTCCTTCACTTACTCCCCATCCTGGCATTTCCTTTGTGTAATGGAAATTCCAGTCTCTAGTCCTTTCTTCCATTATTCATAGAATTGCCTGAAAATATGTAGCACTTGTATGGAACAGTTAGAAAAATTTTTTTCTAGTTGTAATAGAGATTTGTTCGACCATATTTCTCAACGGATTTTAAGGAAATTTAAAGGTAAGGAGTGCAGACATCTATCCATAGGCTCATGTTTTCATTTGGAATATGAAGAATAAACAAAGTTTTAAACCATGTTTAGAATTAAAGAGGTAAATTAATTTTTAAAGACATTAAATTCAAGGTACCTAAGGGACACTCACAGGAAGGTCTCTAATTGCTGTTTAGAATCGTGAACAGAATTATTTATTGAAACCCAAGCTTTAGCATAATACTAAGCTCAGCTAGTTTTTGTAAATGAAACGATGCTCGTTTCCTTTCTTCTAATCTCTTCCTTAGTTTCAAAAACATAAATGAGCTTCAAGGAGAGGATATAAGTCTTCTACTTCAACTAGTTCACACTCTAGTAGAATATAATTAAACCAGTGTCTTAGGAATCATTATTATAAGTTATATAAGAACCTTAAGAGTTTCTAGGAAACTGGAATGTTCATTTGTTTTAAAAATTGTTATTAAGGAATAATATCCCAATTCATGGGAGGAGAGAGAGAAATAATAGTAATCACCATGGAAATTGAGCCTAGACTTCCTTTAATTGTTTGTTTTACTCATTCATTTGCTGATTTAATTATTTGTGCATCATTCTATCCATGTGACCATCCAGATATTGAAATTTTGAATTCTTTCCTTCTTTAGGGGTCTTGATGATAAACAACAGAAATCATGAGTGACTAATTTAAGCAGAAAATTGACTTATTTGTAGAAAACTGCAGTTCGTAGAGTCAAAGACCTGGACTGAGAATGCAAAGCAAATGACAACACAGACCTTGGTAAGGTAGGTGCCAGAGCTTGTCCATGGTCTTTTTATGATATAATTGTCAATACTGGACTCCTGATAGCACAGATGCCACTGAGAATAATCTCTGTCTCACATGCTTTTGTTTTCATTCCCGTGGCTTCAGAGTCCTGGGCAAGCGTGTCCAGTTGGCCAATCCTAGGTCTCATGCTCAAGGCCTAATTTCTAGGTATCAGAAAATGAGAATTTCTGGTACCGTATGGCTTCTGTCAGCCCTGATTACTACCAATACTCATGCACTGGAGTTTTCGCCAGAAGTCAGAGGGTTTTTGGATGCTGGATTACTAAACAACAAACGGCAGATGTTAACTCTGGCCACTCATTTGTCAGATTCTGTGTGGATTGCTAGAGATGCAGTAGTGACCAATAAATGTTCCCTGCTCTAAAGAATCTCCCAGTATGATAATAAAGATGTGACAAATTAGTGATTTATATTAGAGCACAGGGCATAGCTTCCGGACCAGTTAGAGGGAGTGCTGGCCTGGCCTGGTTTTTGGGAGGCAGTCCAGCAAGTAAGATGAAGCTTCTTGGAGCACCTAAGCTCAGAGTGAGAGGATGAATAGAAGTTAGCCAATCTTGGGGGGCTTGAAGAGAGGTGCTCCATGCGGTATTTAAGCTGCTCTGTGTGCAAGTGTCCTTTACTCTGGCACTCTACACTTTGGGGAAGAAATTACAGGGACACACAGTCCAGAAGGCCTTGACCAGATGAGGGAACGATAGATACCCTTCTGCATTCTCCTTTGAATTACATTTGATCGCATACGTTTCTCACCCCTGAGCCCATACACACACTTGGTAAAGCCTGTCACTGTGTCATAAGCTTTATGTGCATTAGCTCCTTTACTTCACCAACCCTATCAAGTAGATATTACCTCCATTTTACAAGAGTCGAAACAGACACACGTGAAGGTTCAGCTGTTTTCCCAGGGTTGCTTGGCTAACAGTAATTCCGTCAGAAATCACATCCAAGGTATTTTCACTCTGAAGCTAATTCTCTCACCTCGGGCTGGATTCCTATTGTTTTATTCCCATTATAGTGCTTTAGATCCATAAATGCTCATATTTCTTTGCTTGTGGAGCGTATTTAGTACTTGGAGGCTCTGCTCTATGGATGATAGGAACTGGCCACCTTTCCTTTATGCCTGCCATCTGCAGGATATACGCACATGAAAGGCCCATCTTACGTCACTCATTCCTTGTTTCAAGTGACTCTTGACTGGGTCCCACAGTGCTCACTGACTTAGTCAGTTCTGTTGGACTTTTGACAGAGATTTTCCTATTGGTAAAACACACTCCAGACATTCCAGTTTCGCTTTTTCAAAATGAAGGAGGGAAAGTAAGGAGTTAGTTCAGAATGAAGACTCTCCTTCCATTCAGTAGAAGGGGGAACAAGAAGGAGTGTGGGGAAAGGGACAGACATGAGGCAGGTGGCAGGCGTGCTTGCCCCTAGAAAGAGGGGTAGACAGAGGGTATAGTTTCTGGTTCTAATTCCTAATTCTGTGTTCTTATGAGGAAAGATGAACTTTGTGCCTTTAGTTTTGTGACCTACTCTTTTAACTTTTATACACACACATGGTTGGGAGGTGGAGTGGGCTTTTGTTTGCTAAAAAAACCCAGTGAATTCTAAACACCTGATTAAAAAAAAGAAACCTGCATTTGGCATCACAGAGGACCATAAAAAGGTTTCATTGAATTTTTCTTTAAAAACTTCAGTACACAGGTGAGTGTATAGACTGGCAATTCTATACTTAGTTCCTATTGGCAGTGGTTCTACAAGAGGAATTGATTCCATGGCTCCTAAAACCTTTGTTAATATTCACTTGAAGAGAAAATCCAGCAGAATCACACTGCTTTTTTTTTTTTTTTCCGTCAAATACTCATGTTTAAAAAGTGGATCTGGCACATAAGTTAAATATGTATGGAGAGAAAAAAAGAGAAAGGGGGACAAAAAAACTACAACATTTTAAAATTGTAATTGAAGAATAAGTCAATTTATATTATGATCAGAGATTAGTTTAAAAAATGAACTCAAAACTAGTTCACCCTTAACTAATTACAGTACTTCAAAGAGAAAGAACATCCAGTTCTGATAAATTACCTGAGGCTCAAGATCCATATTCTTTATTTCTACCTGATCTTCAGTGTCTGAAACAGTCATGTTCCCAGGTGACTCAGTTTTTTCAACAGACATCTCAGTATATAACTGGAGATTTCCTTTCCCATTTCATAATATCTCATTATGTTTTCTGTAGGAGTTTTCTTAGTAGTCTGATTTATTGATGAAGTAGTTTTGCTGATTACCAAAATTGCCAGTAGTATTTTTTGCTCCCATTTCAAGGAAATAAACCCTTAAAAAATTATTCTGAATCTGGACTGAGAAAGCTGAGGAAAAATCTGCAGTTACTATTTTATGCTTGTTTTGTATCGCACGTTGTAGAGTGCTAAGAGAAGAGCAAATGCTTTAATTAAAAGGAACAATTTTCTTAGGAAAAACAATTGCTGTGTTTGCTAACCGAAGTGAATGTGTTGCATAGCCAAACTGGGGCTTTAATATATGCCAGCTTTTTAAACATCAACTGAACCAATGGTACTTGTGACTGTATATTTATTCAGTGTAATTGATAAAAATGTTTAATTAAATATTATGAAGGGTAATTCTCTAACTTTTCTTATCAGATAAATTGAAACCACAAGCTTCTGAGATTATTCTTGTATAATTAAACAAAAACACCCAAAGAACAGAAAAGCCATGCTGCCAAAGTTCAAGATAGTTTTAAACCACTTTTTTTAATGTTAATGAATATTTATTTAACAAATATACTTTTTTAAACATCTTTATTGGAGTCTAATCGCTTTACAGTGGTGTGTTAGTTTCTGCTTTATAACAAAGTGAATCAGCTGTACATATATTAAACCACTCTTTTATTTTAATAGATCTTTATTGGAGTATAATTGCTTCACAATACTGTTAGTTTCTGTTGTACAACAAAGTGAATCAGCCATATGCATACATATGTCCCCATATCCCCTCCTTCTTGAGCTCCCTCCCACCCTCCCTACCCCACCCCTCTAGGTCAAAGCAAGCACCGAGCTGATCTTCCTGTGCTATGCGGCTGCTTCCCACTAGCCAACTATTTTACATTGTGTAGTGTATACATGTTGATGCTACTCTCACTTCGCCCCAGTTTCCGCCTCCCACCCCATGTTCTCAAGTCCATTCTCTATGTCTACATCTTTATTCCTTCTCTGCAACTAAGTTCATCAGTATCAGTTGTTCTTTTTTAGATTCCACATATATGTGTTAGCATACGGTATTTTTTTTCTCTTTCTGATTTCACTCTACATGACAGACTCTAGGTCTATCCACCTCACTACAAATAACTCAATTTCGTTTCTTTTTATGGCTGAGTAATATTCCGTTGTATATATGTGCCACATCTTCTTTATCCATTCATCTGTCATTGGACACTTAGGTTGCTTCCATGTCCTGGCTATGGTAAATAGAGCTGCAATGAACATTGTGGTACATGACTCTTTTTGAATTATGGTTTTTTTCAGGGTATATGCCCAGTAGTGGGATTGCTGGGTCATATGGTAGTTCTTTGTTTAGTTTTTTAAGGAACCTCCATATGGTTCTCCATAGTGACTGTATCAATTTACATTCCCACCAACAGAGCAAGAGGGTTCCCTTTTCTCCAGACCATCTCCAGCATTTATTGTTTGTAGATTTTTTGATGATGGCCATTCTGACCGGTGTGAGGTGATACCTCATTGCAGTTTTTTTGTTTGTTTTTGTTTTTTTAAAATTAATTAATTAATTTTTGTCTGTGTTGTGTCTTTGTTTCTGTGCAGGGGCTTTCTCTAGTTGCAGCAAGCGGGGGACACTCTTCATCGCGGTGTGCAGGCCTCTCACTATCGCGGCCTCTCTTGTTGGGAGCACAGGCTCCAGACGTGCAGGCTCAGTAGTTGTGGCTCACGGGCCTAGCTGTTCCGCAGCATGTGGGATCTTCCCAGACCTGTCCCCTGCATTGGCAGGCAGATTCTCAACCACTGTGCCACCAGGGAAGCCCCTCGTTGTAGTTTTGATTTGCGTTTCTCTAATGATTAATGATGTTGAGCATTCTTTCATGTGTCTGTTGGCAATCTGTATATCTTCTTTGGAGAAATGTCTGTTTATTTCTTCTGCCCATTTTTGGATTGGGTTGTTTGTTTTTTTGATATTTAGCTGCATGAGGTGCTTGTAAATTTTGGAGATTAATCCTTTTTCAGTTGCTTCATTTGCAAATATTTTCTCCCATTCTGAGGGTTGCCTTTTTGTCTTGTTTATGGTTTCCTTTGCAGTGCAAAAGCTTTTAAGTTTCATTAGGTCCCATTTGTTTATTTTTGTTTTTATTTCCATTTCTCTAGGAAGTGGGTCAAAAAGGATCTTGCTGTGATTTATGTCATAGAGTGTTCTGCCTATGCTTTCCTCTAAGGGTTTTATAGTGTCTGGCCTTACGTTTAGGGCTTTAATCCATTTTGCATTTATTTTTGTGTATGATGTTAGGGAGTGTTCTAATTTCATCCTTTTACATGTAGCTGTCCAGTTTTCCCAGCACCACTTATTGAAGAGGCTGTCTTTTCTCCATCGAATATTCTTGTCTCCTTTATCAAACCTAAGGTGACCATATGTGCATGGGTTTATCTCTGGGCTTTCTATCCCATTCCATTGATCTATATTTCTGTTTTTGTGCCAGTACCATACTGTCTTGATTACTGTAACTTCGTAGTATAGTCTGAGGTTGGTGAGCCTGATTCCTCCAGCTCCGTTTTTCTTTCTCAAGATTGCTTTGGCTATGCGGGGTCTTTTGTGTTTCCACACAAATTGTGAAATATTTTGTTCTAGTTCTGTGAAAAATACCAGTGGTAGTTTGATAGGGATTGCATTGAATCTGTAGATTGCTTTGGGTAGTATAGTCATTTTCATGGTATTGATTCTTCTGATCCAAGAACATGGTATATCTCTCCAGGTTTGTATCATCTTTAATTTCTTCCATCAGTGTCTTATAGTTTTCTGCATACAGGTCTTTTGTCTCCTTAGGTAGGTTTAATCTGAGGTATTTTATTCTTTTTGTTGCAGTGGTAAATGGGAGTGTTTCCTTAATTTCTCTTTCATATTTTTCATCATTCGTGTAAAGGAATGCAAGAGATTTCTGTGCATTAATTTTGTATCCTGCTACTTTACCAAATTCATTAATTAGCTCTGGTGTTTTTCTGGTGGCATCTTAGGATTCTCTATGTATAGTACCATGTAATCTGCAAACAGTGACAGTTTTACTTTTTCTTTTCCAGTTTGGATTCCTTTTATTTCTTTTTATTCTCTGATTGCTGTGGCTAAAACTTCCAAAACTGTGTTGAATAAGAGTAGTGAGAGTTGGCAACCTTGTCTGGTTCCTGATCTTAGTGGAAATGGCTTCAGTTTTTCACCATTGAGAATGATGTTGGCTGTGGGTTTGTCATATATGGCCTTTATTATGTTGAGGTAGGTTCCCTCTATGCCCATTTTCTGGAGAGTTTTTTTAATCATAAATGGGTGTTGAATTTTGTCAAAAGCTTTTTCTGCTTCTATTGAGATGATCATGTGGTTTTTATTCCTTTATTTTTTAAAGTGGTGTATCATATTGATTGATTTTGCGTTTATTGAAGAATCCTTGCATCCCTGGGATAAATCCACTTGATCATGGTGTATCATCCTTTTAGTGTGTGGTTGGATTCTGTTTGCTAGTATTTTGTTCAGGCTTTTTGCATCTGTGTTTATCAGTGATATTGGTGTATAATTTTCTTTTGTGATTTTTTTTTTTCTGGTTTTGGTATCAGGGTGATGGTGGCTTCGTAGAATGAATTTGGGAGTGTTTCTCCCTCTGCAGTTGTTTAGAAGAGTTTGAGAAGGATCAGTGTTAGCTCTTCTCAGAATGTTTGATAGAATTTGCTTGTGAAGCCGTCTGGTCCTGGACTTTTGTCTGTTGGAAGATTTTTATTTTTTATTTGTTTTAATTTATTTATTTTTTGTTTATTTAATTTTGACTGCGTTGGGTCTTCGCTGCTGCACACGGGCTTTCTCTAGTTGTGGCGAGTGGGGGCTACTCTGTATTGTGGTGCGTGGGCTTCTCATTGTGGTTGGTTCTCTTTTTGTGGAGCATGGGGTCGAGGCGTGCAGGCTCAGTAGTTGTGGCACACAGGCTTAGTTGTTCCGTGGCATGTGGGATCTTCCCAGACCAGGGATCAAACCCGTGTCCCCTGCATTGGTAGGTGGATTCTTAACCACTGCGCCACCAGGGAATTCCCAAGATTTTTAATTATGGTTTCAATTTCATTGCTTGTGGTAGGTCTGTTTATATTTCTAATTCTTCCTGGTTCAGTCTTGGAAAATTGTACCTTTCCTAGATTTTGTCCATTTCTTCATGGTTGTACATTTTATTGGTATAGAGTTGTTTGTAGTAGTCTTTTATAGTCCTTTGTATTTCTGCAGTGTTAGTTGTGATTTCTCCTTTTTCATTTCTAATTTTATTGATTTCCCTCCTCTCCCTTTTTTTCATGATGAGACTGGCTGAGGGTTTATCAATTTTGTTTATCTTCTCAGAGAACCAGCTTTTAGTTTTATTGATCTTTGCTATTGTTTATTTCTTTTCTATTTCATTTATTTCTGATCTGATCTTTATGATTTCTTTCCTTCTACTGACTTTGGTTGTTCTTTGTTCTTTCTCTAGTTGTTTAAGTGTAGGGTTAGATTGTTTATTTAAGATTTTTCTTGTTTCTTGAGGTGAGATTGAATTGCTGTAAACTTCCCTCTTACAACTGTTTTTGCTGTGTCCCATAGATTTTGGATTGTCATGTTTTTGTTGTCATTTGTTGCTATGTATTTTTTATTTATTCTTTGATTTCTTCATTGATCTCTTGGTTATTTAATGGTGCACTGTTTAGCCTCCATGTATTTGTGTGTTTTACAGTTTTTTTCCTGTAGTTGATTTCCAGTCTCATAGCATGGTCAGAAAAGATGCTTGATATGATTTGAATTTTCTGAAATTTTCTGAGGCTTGATTTGTGACCCAAGATGTGATCTGTCCTGGAGAATGTTCCATGTGCACTTGAGAAGAAAGTGTATTCTGCCACATTTGGGTGGAATGTTCTACAAATATCAATTAAATCTATCTGGTCTTTTGTGTCATTTAAAGCTTGTGTTTCCTTATTTATATTCTGTTTGGATGATCTGTCCATTGGTGTAAGAGGGGTGTTAAACCACTTTTGTTTGTAAAAACACTGGATAGTAATTGCCCATCTTGTTTCTTGTAACTGCCCTCCCTCTCTTTCTTTCTCCCGTCATTATGTATCTACAGTAGGAAGTGACTATATGTGATAAGAATTGAAGAAAATATGGACTTTTCATCAAAGGGTTTTTGGACTAACTGCAGAGTATTGATTATCTGATAAATAACACAGATAATAAATGTATAGGGAAGAAGGAAGTAAATTATATTCTCAAATGATGGGGGAAACTCTATTCGAAGCGATTCATGTTTTAAAAGTTTCCTGATTAAACAAGTAGACTGCACTGTTGACTTTATTTTAATTTCTTTGCTTCTTTAAGAGAGGGTGAATATTTTACTAGTAGTCAAACTTTAAATTGGCCTCATGTCTCAACGTTAGCCATATATCATAGCCATATCATCCTCAGGTTAAATATTTATTTCTGCACTTGTATATTTTAGCAAATGAGCATTAAATACTCTTCCAAAGGTATTTAATTCTCTGACAGAGTAATTTGCACAAGTGTTCAAATGTCTAACAGCTAAAAACAGCTGTACCCTGATCCTTCCCAACCAACTTCCTGCTGCTACATTGCTTTCAGAAAAATGACTTTAATCCAGTTTAGCTCTTTCATCTTGGATTTACCTCCATGCCTTTTAAAAAACACGATTATCCTGCATACCTATTTATTTATTTATATTTTTGCTGCGTTGGGTCTTCATTGCTGTGCGCGGCCTTTCTGTAGTTGTGGTGAACGGGGTCCACTCTTCATTGTGGTGCACAGGCTTCTCACTGTGGTGGCTTCTCTTGTTGTGGAGCACAGGCTCTAGGCGCATGGGCTTCAGTAGTTGTGGCACGCAACAAACTTCTTTGTTAAAGAAGTTTCTCCTGTGGGCTAGAGAGCCACCCAGGAGTGACAGTTTACCTGACTCACTTGTTAGCTGTGCACCTTATGCAGTTATGTTACTTCTTTGTGTTATAGTTTCCTCATCTGTAAAAGGAGAATGATCACAGTGCCTTCCTCATTGGAATGTTAGGAAGGTTCAATAGCTTTGGCCTCTTAGTAGGGGGTCAGTGTATAAAAGCTACTATTATTATTATTTGTTCTCTATTCCCCAGGGGAAATAATACTGATAATAGTAGTAGTTGTCATTTGGTGATCTGTTAGGTAAATTTTGCTACTAACTTCTACTATCTATTCAATCCTGCCACCATGGGCAAGTGAATATTATCATCTCCATTTTGCAGATAAAGAAGCAGAAGTTTAGCTAGGTTAAGAAACCTCTCTAAGCTCACAAAGGTAAGTGAATCAAGATTTGAATCTAGGGAGTTTAATTCTGAGATGTCTGATTCTTAATCAGGCTGCTCTTCTCTGACTTGGATCCTCCCATTGCTGGGCTGGAAATGAGTTTCAGGTGTGCTGAAGGGGTTCCTTGGAGGAACTTTTACTTTCAGGTGTGCTGAAGGGGTTCCTTGGAGGAAGTTTTACTTCAGTGTGCCCCTCAGGTATTTTTATATGTGTGTGTATGTGTATGCTGTGAACTTAAAACAGGGGGAAAGGAGAATGGTAGGTGCTCAGAAGATGCTGGTGAATTGAAGAAAGAGAGAAACTTGTTTGAAAGATTTTTGATTGGAAAGACTTCCATTCTCATCTCCTACCAGTGTCCACCGTTTACTCCATCCTTCAGCCCCATGAAGCAGTCTGTGCAGTTGACAAATATTCCCTCCACCACATATGCCCCTCTCCATTTGATTCTTTTCTACCTGCCCAGGATCTACTTTTGCTCATGGGACAGAGTGGGATTTGTGAAATAGGTATTTCATTAAGTAGTGACTCTTCCCCTAGACAAAGAGAGCCACTCTAAAGTTCAGCCATGCTCCCACACAGTTTTTGCATACCTGGGTTGTGATTCTCATCACTTTGGCAGAAACTGGCCCTGTAATGGTCAGGCCTGCTGGACTGCAGGCTCCTTCAGGATGCCGTAGTTTAGTTTTTTGTCTCTATTCCCTTACATGTGTTTTGAGACCCATATTATCCTCATCAGTGTCTGCTACTTTAATGGAAGCAAAATCTTTAAGATAGTCAAATTATTGTTTTTAGTTTGAAACCTTTTCTTTGGATTAGGAAGATGGAACATGAGTTTTGGACTCCATTTACAGTATTTATTGTTTGCAAGTTCTATTTTGATGGCAGTATTGTATTTTTGACAAGTAGAAAACTGTAACAAACTTTTTAAAGGCTGTGAGATGTGAATTAAACAGTCTAGGGTATCCATCAAAATCTAGATGTAAATTTTGCTTGAGACTGATTATTTTTTAATTGATAACTTGGTCTTGTGAGTGTTGTTGAAGCTCACATATACAAAGAAAGAAGAATACAAATGCAAGTGATCTGTGAATGATTTGATAACTTTCCAACATTATAGAGATTGGAGTATTTAAATCGTTCCTTCACATTCCAGTGGTTTCTTAACCACCCATGGTATGAAAGACTTTCTTAGACTTCTACTGAAGCAGGTCTGATTAGGGAAGGAGGATTTTTACATATTCTGAGACATCTTAAAATATACAAGGTTAGTTATCCAGGAAATTATTGTCTGGGAGTAGGATTCTATTTGATGGTTTTGATTTATAATCACTGGACCTTATATAGAAAAGAAGGATATTCCAAGAATACCAAGATGTGATGAACATGATTTGAAGATTTTTGAGTGGAAAAAGGTTTTCATTCTAATAAAAGAAAAAAGAAGAGAATTGTAATCTTGAAATGTCCTGTGGCCTGCTAATATATTTTTTCCCTGTCTTTGTTATCATCAGCCTTTCTTAATATGTTTTCTTTTTAAATTGCAATAACTCCTGGAATTTTAATATTCTAATCAAAGTTAGTGGTGTCCTACTGAAAGGAGACAAATGAACAGCTAAAGTTGCAGCATCACCATTCAGAAACCTCATTGTATTTATAAGGAGCTTTAAAAAAAAAAGGCTCTGAGATATGACAGATTCAAGAGTTGTTTCTTTCCTCTTTATTTCTTCCTTTATTAAGCTAACTTGCTCATGAATTATAGCTATTTTAGTAAATTTCCTGTTGATGGTGTATTAGTCATTTTTAATGAAATTTTCTTTCTGTGTGAGGCAGTTTGCCCATAGTTCCATCACCATGGCAACCAGTTGTTGGTATTAATAGTGCCAGAGTCATAGATTTTATTCCCAGAATTGACCCCTTAATATTGCACTATTTTAGGCTTTCAGGTACATTCAGGCCATTGTTTTCCAAGTGCATGTTTCAACAGAAACCATGAAAGGTATTGTAAATGAGTTCATCAAATACCCCTGGTATTTGGGGTAGAAGGGGCATACCACCCACAGACTTTTCAAAGTGTGGACTATAGACCTATCTTCCTATTTTATAGGCCTATAAATACTTGAAGTGCTGTTAAAAGTGCAGATTTGGGGACCATTAAGCTGACCTACTGAATTAGAATCTTTGGGAGTTATAGAAACTACATGTCAAGCAAGTAAACCAAGTCTAGTTTGCTTACTGTGGGACACCAGAAATAGCATTTTCACTTATGGAGGGCAGCCGGTCATCATTAAATCTGTTAGTTATAAATAGCTGATTTTCAAATGCTTTCTTCAAACCCCAGTGGTTTCTTTTTTTTTTTTTTTAAGATGAAAGTTACTTTATTTTATTTTTATTTATTTATTTATTTTTGCTGTGTGGGGTCTTCGTTTCTGTGCAAGGGCTTTCTCTAGTTGCGGCAAGCGGGGGCCACTCTTCATCGCGGTGCCCGGGCC
The DNA here is from genome assembly GCF_951394435.1 of Stenella coeruleoalba. Classification (NCBI taxonomy): domain Eukaryota; kingdom Metazoa; phylum Chordata; class Mammalia; order Artiodactyla; family Delphinidae; genus Stenella; species Stenella coeruleoalba. The sequence continues at coordinate 139,808,238 of NC_137148.1, forward strand.
TTTCACTGTCGCAGCCTCTGTTGTTGCGCGGCACAGGCTCCAGATGCGCAGGCTCAGTAGTTGTGGCTCACGGGCCTAGTTGCTCTGTGGCATGTGGGATCTTCCCAGACCAGGGCTTGAACCCATGTCCCCTGCATTGGCAGGCAGATTCTCAACCACTGCACCACCAGGGAAGCCCCCCAGTGGTTTCTTAATCATCTGTGAAATAAAGACTTTTCTAGACTTTTAATTTTTTATCATATTAAAAAACACATAACGTGAGATCTACCCTCTTGACAAAATTTTAAATGTACACTATACCATTGTGAACTCTGAGCACAATGTTGTATAGCTGATCACTAGAACTTTTTCATCTTGAATGACTGAGACTTTATACCTGTTGAACAGACACTCCCAACTCCCACTAGATTACCTTAGGCTTTTGATAGAGCAGTTCTGTTTGTTTTTTTTAATTTTTATTGGAGTATAATTGATGTACAATGTTGTGTTTCTGCTATACAGCAAAGTGAATCAGGTATACATATACATATATCCACTCTTTTTTAGATTCTTTTCCCATATAGGTCATTACAGAATATTGAGCAGAGTTCCCTGTGCTATTCAGTAGGTCTTTATTAGTTACCTGTTTAATATATAGTAGTGTGTATATGTCAATCCCAATCTCCCAATTTATCCCTCCCCACCCCCCTTACTCCCTGGTAACCATAAGTTTGTTTTCTACATCTGTGACTCTATTTCTGTTTTATAAATAAGCACTTCTGGTCAGAGAAGAGGGATTCTCTTCATTCCATTCAAATACACAAAATGTCAAAAATTCAAAAGTACGTTTAATTCAGTGGTCCAGTCAAATAAGCACAGACACATTTGTACTTTACTTTCGTAATATTTTTTTCACCAATATTACCTGCTTGAAAGTTGTGTAGCATGTGGAAGGAATCAGAATGAATGACAGAACCTACAATTTAGAGTCAGTTTAAGAATTAGAAGAAAAGCATGTGAGTTGTGAGTTATTGTTTCTTTTGTATAGCACAGTAGACAAGTGATAGAGAAATCTAGACAAGTAATAACACCTGATATTTAATATGGATTCATCCTTCTCTGAGGGCACATTTTCATTGTTTCCTTAACCTGGGTAGATGCATGGTTATGATCTGTTTGGAGGCAGCCAGCAGCTGTGGTCCCTAATAAACATACATAATTTGCTCATTTCTATTCAGGCTTTTACAAATGTACCCGATGATATGGCAACAAACAAATATCAAATGGCTATCAATTAAGCATATACAAGACTGCTGGTAACTGAGTAGGTTATAAATATAATCTTTATACTCCAGAGACAAACAATGTATGTTTTCTCTGCGTTATTCCACTTGTAAAGGTTGTGTTAGGATCAAAGCTCAGATGTTTCTGAAACCAAATGAAAGTCTACATCATGGGATTGTATCTTTTGGAAAGAGATACAGGGAGGGAGGGATCTCTGGGTTATTCCACTTGTAAAGGTTGTGTTAGGATCAAAGCTCAGATGTTTCCGAAACCAAATGAAAGTCTACCTCATGGGATTGTATCTTTTGGAAAGAGATACAGGGAGGGAGGGAGAAAGGGAGAAAGGAAAAGAGACCATCCATTAAACAATGCCTTTTGGAATTGAAGTTTAGACACCTTAGAAGGAACATATTGACCTTTCCCTCTTTTTTTTCATGCAAATCAAAGCAATGGGCAATGAACACATTATAAATCCAGCAGGTACACAATATGAGCATAGATTTCACAACCCTTTTGAAATTGAAGACTTGAGGGGTCATTGCTTTGTCACTTTTCAGTCACAGAATAATCTCTTTATTTCCACCCCTTTGAACCTTTAGTTTTAGACACATGTGCAGAGAATTCTGCTAAATTATAAGGGCAAGTCATTTTAAAGGTTAAAGGATGAGATACAATTAGCCTCTAAATTCAAACCTGATTATTGAAGTCAGCTTATCCTTTGGTTTAGAACAATGAAACCAGACATTTTAATGTATAAGTGTGTTCACTGGTGGACAATTAGAGTTGTCAGTTAAGTCGTCAGTTGAAGAGGCAGGTTAAACTGAAATTGGTAGTGTCTTTATGACCTTGTGCTTAGAAACATCTCTCTGGAAATACAGTCGTGAGTTTTGAATTGGTGAGGGAAGTAGCGGAATCTAATTATGGCTAAAGTACCACTGCCTACATTCTTTTCGTACACATCACAAACAACTGACCCATGAAACGATGGATACCAGATAGATATTCTAGAAAGGCATCAGTAATTGTTACTCAGGTAACCAAGAGGATCAAGCAATTTTTGTAACCTATAATATGTTTTTGAAATAGAGCCCTGGTTGGGAAGAAAGAAGGATAAAAGAAAACATTGTTTTGTTTACCTTTATCCCTCTCTCATTTTATATGCATGTTTCTGAAATCTGCAAGGAGAATTCTGGTTCTCACTTGAACATGAAAATAGCAGCTTCCTATCTCATGGCTAATTAGTCATTTTTAATGATCTTTACTCACTCTGAGACTCTTTGTCCAAAGCGCCTGGCACCATGGCAACCAGTTACTTAAAAAGTGCATTAGGCTAAAACCAAACATTTGAGTGGGAAGAAAACTGCGTTTTTCATTCAAATTTGTATTTAATTGAATGAGTGGTAATGGCAGGTGAGATGAGAGATAATTAACCCATACTATCAAGAGTTTCTGGGAGTAAAGACCTGGGTGAAGCATTCCTGGTCCAACCTCAACTTGCAAATGGCAGCTAGGGATGTATGAATTCCAAGACAAGCAAGAGAACAAAGGCAGGGTCTTTTTTTTTTTTTTGCGGTACGCGGGCCTTTCACTGTTGTGGCCTCTCCCATTGCAGAGCACAGGCTCCGGACGCGCAGGCTCAGTGGCCATGGCTCACGGGCCCAGCCGCTCCGCGGCATGTGGGATCTTCCCAGACCAGGGCACGAACCCGTGTCCCCCGCATTGGCAGGCGGACTCTCAACCGCTGCGCCACCAGGGAAGCCCCAAGGCAGGGTCTTTACATGGGTGTGGTCAGCTAATTTGGGGATGAAAAACAGTCAACATTTTGATCCAAGTCATTACTGAAGATTAGTAGTAATAAGTTCTCTTGTTCAGAAGACAGTTATTCTTAGTAATTAGACGTCCTGATAGCATTTAATTTTGCACTTTGGCTTATCTATAAGGAATCTTTTATATTCTTAAGAATGGCAAATGTGAAAATGGATATGAGGGAAAAATTATTAAAGATGGGTGGATTCATTAATGATACTATCAATAGTTCCCACTCTAAAACCTTATTGATTTTTCCTCTTTCCCCTTTTTCTAAAATACTGTATTTTGCTCCTTTACAACCTTGCAATTAATTGGGGCGGGGGGATAGTTCTCTCTACTACATGTAAAGTTACGTCCAAAAACATGTTAGTGAAGTTAAACTAGATGAAGACAATTATAACCTAGTAACTAAGACTTTGCCTTAATTCAAATTCACAATATATTATGTAACTTCATTGCTAAATTTGTGAATATGAATTGAATGATATTTTCAGTTCTTTATCTCTACTTTCCCTCCCACATGAAAACCTAGTAAATGTTTAGTATATTGGAAAAAGTATTTACTTCTGTTTTTGTTTGAAATTAATATATAAACTAACAGATGAAATTGATGTTGTTTTTCCATAAATAGTATACTTAATTATAAGGAGATCGGAAATCTACGAGGAGAAAATTGACCACCCTTAGCCATTTCCCAAGAGCCTTAGTCTATATATTAAGTGACATTTTGTTGAAAGATTGAGTTGCATAAATTAAAAAATATATAGACAAAGCAATGGACTGCCAGTTTGCATCCTGAGGTACTTCAATGAAATGTATTGTTATAAAATCTTAACCAGCTCGATTGCCAAAGAAAGAGGAATTCTGATAGGTTGAATTTTCTACTTAACTGAAAATGAATCAGAAGGACATTTTTTTTGTTTCAGTTTTGTTGCTAAAGAGTTCCAACTTCATATTTCCTGCATCTTTCTCTTAAAATGTTCTGATGTAATTTTTAATTGCATTCTTTGGTGAGACTCTTGCTGGGGCAGTGTGTCATAACTCTGAACAATAATTTTCAGTGTATAATGCTAGAGGTATAAATGATAAAGTGGATAGGGATAAATGTACCCTGACCCCTGGACCAGAGATTTCCAAACTCTATAATGGCCACATATTCCTGAGGCACGACTGACTTGATAAGCCCTGTCTTCTTCCAATACGTCCTACAGTTTAAGCATATGCAGTCCTCTAATGAATAATGAATTATTAATTCATTTATAAGTGCTACTGAATTCACTGTAACATGGTCATTACAGTTTTCCTTTGAAAAACTGGCTAGAAGTATAACTTCTATTATGTGGAGAGAATAGTCAATAATATTTTTACATGATGATGAGCTGATATTTATTGACTGTTAACCGCAGATTAGATACTTTTCTAAACACTTTACCTGTATTATCTCATGTAAGTTCTCATTAACTATGACATCGGTAGTTCGTAGTTTAATTTCCATTTTACAAGTAGAGAAACCAAGGCACAGAGAGATGAATTATCTGGTCCAAGTGCATATAGCTATATATTGGTCATTAATGAGATGTTAAAAAAAAAAAATAGGTCTTCCTTACTGAAAAACTGGGGATCTACTGCTCTAGATGACAGCATACATTAAAAAATATCCTTGGAAGACTTTGTTTTGGTCATTTGTCAGTTGCTAGAGTTCAAGGTGAGATCAGAAGTCTGGTTGGTAATATGTAGTAATTGGGCTCAGGTTAGCCATGGTTTATTCCGAGTGGGTATGAGAGAGGTCTATTTATTGGTTTCCAAGGCAATCAGGAAATGTATGTTGATGGGAGACATAACTGTGTCAGCTGGAGTGCATCTGCTTAGTATTCCTTGAGGATACCTGCTTTAGCCCTGTTTGAGGTATTCAGCACTGCAGCAGTCATAGTCTCTGTGGCCTCAGCAGAATCCAGGCGCTTGTTTGCCAGGCAGACCTGAAATAACTGTTATTTATTTATAGCCTCTGGCATTGTCTGAAACATGCTGCAACACAACTAGGTTAACAACTTCAAGTTAATGTAAACAATCTGAAAATGAAAGCACCAGGTGCTGAATTGCAGTTATGGCCAGGCAAAGGAGAAGGATGGGAAGAAATAAAGGCACAGGCCATACACAGACTGCAGGGTCCATGAGCCATTCCTTAGGGGAAGTTGACAATGACTGGTTGTGTTGGGTGCTTGATGCTATGAAGGGTGTCTTTTGTAAGTTCGTGTTGCTCACCATTTGGACATGACATTTATAAGGGAAGGGAGTCAGACTAAGAGACAGATTTTTATGACAGAATATTCCACTCAGAATTTGAGCCACTGTTCGAAACTCTGTAATGAACTCACAGCAGGTGCCAGTCCTTGAAATGGCCTTCCTGATCTGCTGTCCTGCTTTCGCTCTGAGTGCATCTCCTACCACTCTATTCTTTACTTACTCCATTCCAGTCACAGGGCCACTTCCTTGATGTTCCTTGAACATACCTTGCAAGCTTTCACCTCGGTCCTTTACTCGCTGTTCTCTTGGCCTGAAACTGGCATGTCTTACCCCCTGTTTCCTTCAGATGTTTGCTCAGAGGTCACCTTATCAAAGAGCTATTCCTGACCATGTATTCCAGTTATCTGTTGCTCCATATCAAACTACCCCAAAACATAGTGACTTTAAGCAGCATTTTTATTAAGCTCACAATTTTGTGGGTGAGGAATTTGGGCAGGGCTTGGCTGGAAGAATCTATTGAAATTGATATTGACAGAGGTATTCAGGGCTATTTAGTGGGTAAATGGGCTTGGAGGGAGGCTTCATTCACATGCCTGGCACTTTGGCAGGGATGATGGAAGGCTGGTCTCAACTAGGATGGTTTTCCAGTGTATTAGTTATCTCTTGCTGCGTAACAAAGTACCCCAAAACATAGTGGCTTAAAATAACAAACATTATTGTCTTGAAGTTTCTGTGAGTCAGAAGTCTAGGTGGAACTTAGCTGAGCCCTCTGGCTCAGGGTTTCTCACATGGAAGGCAATCAAGGTGTTTTCTGGGGTTGTAGTTACCTTGTCTTGCCTGGGGAAGAAGCAGAATCCAAACTCATGCAGCTGTTAGCAGGTCTCAAGTCCTTGCTGGTTGTTGGTCAGCGATATTAGTTCCTTGCTACGTGGGCCTCTCTGTAGGTTGACCACAACAGCATAACATGGCAACTTGCATTCCCCGGAGTGAGAGATCTGGTGCAGGGCAAGGGTGGCAGTGGGTATGAGATTGATCAAGCAAGACAGAAGACGTTGGTTTTTGGAACCTAATGGGTGGATGTGACATTTCAACATGTTTGTGGTATTTATTCTCTTGGTTAGAAGTGAGTCACTAGGTCCAGCCCATACTCAAGGGGAGGGGAATACACAAGGATATGAATGTTAGGAAGTTGGGATCATTGGGAGCCAGTTTAGATGCTGTCTACCACAACCGGCGTGTCTGTGCATGACTTCTCCCATGTGATGCTCTCAACAGCTCCCAGAAAGACTGTTCCAAGAGGCCTGGATAGGAGCCACAAGGATTGTTATGTTCTAGCTGCACAAATCTCAGAAAATCACTTTCATTGGATCCTATTATTGAAGAAAGTCATCAAGGCTAGCACAGGTTCAAGGGTAAGGGAATCAGACTCAACATCTTAATGTAAGCAGTGGCAAAGAATTTGCAGTCATCCTTCACTTACCATAATACTCTGTATAATATAGCATGCCTCTCCCCACCACATAGCAGTTATATGCCTTAGGCCTTTTATTTTTTCTCCATAGCATTGTATTTTTAAAAATTTGTTTACTGTCTGTCTCTAATAATTAGACAGTGAGCTCCCTGAGGTCAGGGAATTTGCCCTTTTGTTCACTGATATAACTCTGCAATTTACAATAGTGCCTGGTACATACCAGGTTTTCAGTAAATATTGAGTACAATTATATGGGCCTACCAGGCCTTACATGATCTACTCTATTTCTCCAGTCCTTTCCTCTAGGTTAATATTCTCTAGCCAGACTTACTTTTTTTTTTGCTTGTTGTTATTGTTCCTAAAGCATGCAGAGTTTATTCCTGTCTCACAGGCTTTGTACCAGGTATCTCAGCTTTTACTTGATTTCCAAATGACTGGGTACTTTTTGGCATTTGTGTCTAAGTTTAATGCTTCAGGGAGAACTTCTGTATTATTAAGTCCCTGGTCATCATTTTCTGATATATCATCTAGTTTTATTTTCTTCATTGCACTTAAAGCTAATACATTCTGGTACATTGTTTTCTCCAAAGCTCTATTTTTTAACACCTAGAACAGTGTCTGGCTAACTGTAAGCCCTCAATATAGTTTTGTTGAATAAAACAAATCTATTGGTAATTAGTGTATGATAATGCTAGTTTCTTAATATTTTTTTCTTATAAAATTTAGCTCAGATTCAGTGCCTGTAAGTCTTTCTTGCTGGCATCGCTTGCCCCTGTCTTTTATGACTATTATCATGAAATCACTGAATGTCATTACACCACTTTTCTTAGTGACAGTACAATATCTACTCAAGATGGGCCTGATGACCTGGAAGTAATTGCAAGAGTGTGCCAACAGAGTTGCCAGTTGGCCAACAGGGCTGACAACAGAGGCTTGTCCCCATGGCAACAAATCTGTTCCTGTACTTGATTTTAGACCTATCATGTGAATTGATAATTAAAACTTGGGAGAGCTTGGGAAAAAAGTACCTGGAGACTAAGATCCTTTTAGAAAGCGTATGTCCAACATTGTGGAGGTAGAATAGAGAGAAACACTGAGTGCATCTGTGGGCTACATTTTGAACCTAGCAAATTTTCAGGACGTAGGGATATCTTCTTGCTTTAAAATCTGTACTCTTCTCTGTCCCCTTTTTCCCCCCAGCTTCAAAGCCGTTTATTTTCTATAGACAATAAAATAACAGTCCCTCTGTCACTCTGAAATTTGGGAGAAAGGGATGAGCTCAGCATCAGTGGGAAGTTTTTGCTTCATTGCATGGGCTCATCCAAATGACTGTGGAGGTAGTGGTGAGGTGGAAGAACAGAGGTCACTGGAATTCAGGAGTCTCATGCCTATTCATCTTTGACAATGTAGAAGCATGATGATTTCAACCTAGTCTGTTTTAGTCCATTATATGTCCCTCAACTGACCCGAATGCCTCCTTTTTTTTTTTTTTAATTTAACTAATTTATTTATTTATTTTGGGCTGTGTGGCTGTGTTGGGTCTTCGTAGCTGTGCGCGGGCTTTCTCTAGTTGCGGCAAGTGGGGGCTACTCTTCGTCTTGGTGCGCGGGCTTCTCGTTGTGGTGGCTTCTCTTGTTCTGGAGCACAGGCTCTAGGTGCATGGGCTTCAGTAGTTGCGGCTCACGGGCTGTAGAGCGCAGGCTCAGTAGTTGTGGTGCATGGGCTTAGTTGCTCTGCAGCACGTGGGATCTTCCCGAACCAGGGCTCAAACCCGTGTCTCCTGCATTGGCAGGCGGATTCTTAACCACTGCGCCACCAGGGAAGCCCCCCAAATGCCTCCTTAAGCATACATTTCTAGTACCAATATCGACCAGCAAATCATACATGTTGAAAGATAACTATTTAAATCACAACTAATTTTCCCAAAATGAGAAGATTAAATGACAGGAAGAATTGGGTGGATCAAAGATAATAGTTCATGAATTCCAGGCTCAGGTCACTGGATTCTGTTCAGTTGTGTCCTTTCTCCAGTGAGAATCACAGTAATTTTAGGGTAGGTTATTTGGTGAGAGAGCTCTCTGAATTAGGAACTTGTCTAGTGCTTTTTCTGTACAATGACAGAGCCTCACACACACACACACACACACACACACACACACACACACACAATACATGTATGTATACACATGTAGGGAAACCGGTCATATCTTTTATGAACACGGTAACCAATATCATAAGGTCTTTTAATGGGAGATGAACATAGTCCTGAGCCCTTGTGCTTCAGGTTCAAAGTCAAAAAAGTTAGTAGCTCCCACAGGTGGAAAGGTTTTGACTTTAGTTATATACTAATAGGTGAATAGTGCCAGAAGTTATTTAGAATTGCCTTTCAAATTTATCTTGTCATTTGCTAACAATAGCTTTTCATCTTTTTCAAGAAGGTAATAAATCTTTTTTTTTAAAATAAATTTATTTATTTATTTGGCTGTGTTGGGTCTTCGTTTCTGTGCGAGGGCTTTCTCTAGTTGTGGCAAGGGGGGGCCCCTTTTCATCGCGGTGCACGGGCCTCTCACTGTCGTGGCCTCTCTTGTTGTGGAGCACAGGCTCCAGACGCGCAGCTCAGTAGCTGTGGCTCATGCGCGCAGTTGCTCCGCGGCATATGGGATCTTCCCAGACCAGGGCTCGAACCTGTGTCCCCTGCATTGGCAAGCAGATTCTCAACCACTGCGCCACCAGGGAAGCCCTGGAAGGTAATAAATCTTTTATTCTCCTGGTCTTTCTCATTTCTAACTTCCAGTCTCCTGCTGAAATGTTTCTTTAAAGCCTGTCTGAAAATGGACAAATCGTAGGATGGCTCTTAGAAGGCAATGAGCTCCTCATGTAAAAGTCACTGAAGCAGGAGTTGTAAGTCTTTTGTTCTAGATTCCCCAGCTCTAACTTTTGGTGACTTTTGGCAACTCATTAAAGCAGACTTATTTTCTTTCACATTAATGTATTGTAGAAGTTATTGTGAGGTTAAAAGAAGAGGTATGTGAGAAAGTGTTTTGAAAATACAAAATACCAAAGGAATGTAGGTATTATTATTTGTGTGTAGGTATATTTAATGTATATTAGGTATATTTAGGTATATTAAGGTGTAATGTCTGATGATAGATATAAGTAGGTATATTTAAGGTATATTAAGGTATCATGTCTGATGGTAGATATAGCTAACTGGTACTGTTGGATACACAGAAATGAGACCCTATATAAAAAAAGACGCCATCTTTTCCAAAATGGAATTTACTGTGTATACTACTAACTGTTCTGTATAACCCAGTGTTTTAAGTGCTATATTCAAGGTTAAAACAAAAATGTAACAAGAGAAGAAGGCAGACAGATCTAGACTGTTTGGATGTATTGGAAAATGTTTCCTGAGTGGAAGTTGGTAGTAGAGAATTATGTTTAGATTAAGAGAAATGTCAGTAATGGTCTTGTACTACATTGTAAATTCCCTGAGGACAGGGTCCAAGTTGTTTCACTGTTGTATTTCAGTGCCCTGAAAGATAGCAGGTGCTTAACTGATGTTTGAGAATGAAAGAATTAAGTGTAATTAAGGAGTGTCCACTGAAATGAAAACGCACAGTGTAAAATTGTGAGTTAACTTTTGTTCAGGGTCCTTACTGAGGATGATAACCCAGAAGACAGCCTCTCAGATACCTTTGAAGAACTGCTCCGAAGAGGGAAGGGAGGAGCCCAGTTATATATGAAAGTTTCTTTTGCTGGGAAAATACGTGGTCAAGCATAAAAATATTACTGCTAATCACAAAGAATAGACGTTTTAAGTTAATGATTTTAGTGCTCTTAGGTGCAAGAATCTGGGGGTCATTGAAAATTTTCCTTAGATATGTATCTTACTATCTAAGGACCAGTATATCCACAGCACAGGCTACTTCCTGTTTTTCTCCATCCTGAATTCCCCTCAGGGTGCACTGTGGGTGGGCTAGTGCAGTGGCTAATGGCTTGATCCCTGCAGAACTGGAAGGGTAGGGAACATTTTTCTCTTCATAGAAGCAACTAATATTTTGAGGTATCTGAAATGTAGGAAGAGTTAAGGGCTGTTTTATAGACGAAGTTAGAAAGGAAGAGGGATACTATGTCAAGGCTTCTGAATAACCTTGGTTTCCTTTTATTCCATCCATTTTAATTAAGACATTTTGATAATGCTTATAATGGTGAAATGGTGATAATAACACCCACACAACGTATGAGGTAGCTTCTACTTTTTCCATTTCACAAGTGAGTGTAATGAGACTTTGAGAGGTTAAGTATTTTGCCTGAGGCTACAAAGCTGGTAATAGCAAATCTTTAATAGAAGGGAGACAGAAACAGGGGCTATGGTAATTCATCCGTATGTATCACTTTCAAGCTGAGGGGCCTTTAGATCTTCTCTGTGTCTTCTGGATGATTTTGCACGGTGGTCTGCTAAGTGAGTGAAACATTGTTGTATTAAACTTTGAACACAGACTCCCTCTGAATCACAAAGATGACCACGATTGGGATGTCAAATTCCAACTTAATTTAATATCCATCTCTCCAATTTTAGTTTAAATACAAAGGAAAAAAAGTGATCCTTGAGGTCATTTCTGGATTACATCACATTGCCTTTAATTATCTTAGTCTAAAATTCTCAGAAAATGAGGAGAAGCAAAATTCTGATTAAAATCCCTATCTTTCATGCCAGGAGCTTTCGAGGAGTAAAGGAGACACTTCCCCTCCTCCTGTCCTATTGATCATCCACCAAAATAGAATGCTGACATCATATGTGCATCTGTTCATTTCATAATCAGCATCATCACCTTCATGCAGTCCTAACTCGTGTCTGTTTAGGGCTTTACTCTGTAGCAGGCATTCTGCTAAGCACTTTGAATATGTTACATGCTTACGTGCACACAGCGGCCTAGGAGGTTACAGATCCCGGGAAGAGACTGGCACTTATACAGAGATCCTTTGTAGGTTAGATTGTGAGCCTGAGTTAATTCGTCAAGGATGCAAAGTCTTTGTGTAAGTGAGATGTATGCTGAGAGAAAGCAGGACCAGTTTCAGCATATCTTAGCATAATTCCTATGTGTTCCAGAGACCTTAACAGGAGATCACCCAGGACTACTGATAAGCTTTTGGCAGACCTGAGATCATCATTTTTGCCATGCCACAGTCATTTTTTGTATCACTATTCAGAAAGTTGCACAAACTATGTTCCCTTTTAAGGGAATCTTTCCAATAATGAGACACTCATGATTCTGAAACCAAACTTAGTAATATCAAATCTATATCCTTAACTGGAAACAGAAAGTAGATTTACAGCTTCCTCTAGTTTTCTTGAACTACATAAATCCATTTCCCTGAAGTCTACTTCAACTCTGGTTTAATAATCTTTTTTTTTTTTTTTTTTTTTTTTTTTTTTTTTTTTGCGGTGCACGGGCCTCTCACTGTTGTGGCCTCTCCGGTCGCGGAGCACAGGCTCCGGACGCGCAGGCTCAGCGGACATGGCTCATGGGCCCAGCCTCTCCGTGGCATGTGGGATCTTCCCAGACTGGGGCACGAACCCGTGTCCCCTGCATCGGCAGGCGGACTCTCAACCACTGCACCACCAGGGAAGCCCTGGTTTAATAATCTTTTATCTGAGTGGTTCTGATACTAAATTCATATGAAGACTATGAAAACAAATCCATTTTCTTACAGCTAAATATTATTATTATTCTCACTTTAAGATGAGGAAATTGAGACTCAGAGATTAGGGAATATGCACAAGGTCTTACAGATAGTAATGACAGAGTTTTGGTTTTGAAACCGGCCTGAGCTCTTAACAATTACACTATTCTGTCTAGTTTTTAAAGGAAATTATGCCTGGGCTTATCCTATATTGTTTTGTGGGATTAGTTAGTTGTGTAGCTCTTCATGTAACATTCGAGGAGGGTGAAAGAAATTATGTAAAATGTAAAATCCCTGTATGAATGTGGATTTCCTATAAATATAATCACTGCTCATGTATGAATAAAACAATAGACTATCAGAGAATCATTGTAATTTCCTCATCTTTTATTTAAAAATCCTCTGTTTTTATCCATTTTGTCTTGAATGGTGTGAGGTATTTGTATGGCTAATATGTGGTTTATGAAAGGAAAAGACAGGGACCTCATTTTTTATTTGGGTGATTATATGCAGCAGATGTGTGTGTCCAAGATGGTTAAAAGCAAGGGCATAGAAATAGAAGCAAAAGGGAATGAACGTATACGGCATCTGCAGAAATTCTGTAAAAAATGCCTGGAAAGTTCTTTTTTGCTTTTCCCCCCAATCTGTGCCTTGCCCAGTCTTCAAAGACTTCTTTGAGCACAAATCTTGACAAAGGCTTCTCTGACCATTTCAGATCTCAGTAGTATGGGACTTCTTGCATGAATTCACAATGAGATTAGACCTGTATAATACGAATTATTTTCCATTACATTCCTCAACATTTATTTGATTCTAAGTTATTGAAGAAGAGTCACTCATAGTTCTTATGAGGGATGGTAACCTGAATTAAATTATACCTTGATTTTAAGGTATATCCTATTTGATTTTTTATAAATTTATTTATTTATGGCTGCGTTGGGTCTTCGTTGCTGCGTGCGGGCTTTCTCTAGTAGCGGCGAGCGGGGGCTACTCTTTGTTGCAGTGCGCAGGCTTCTCATGCGGTAGCTTCTCTTGTTGCAGAGCTCTAGGCATGCAGGCTTCAGTAGTTGTGGCTCACAGGCTCAGTGGTTGTGGCTCGCGGGCTGTAGAGCGCAAGCTCAGTAGTTGTGGCGCACGGGCCTAGTTGCTCCACGGCATGTGTGATCTTCCCGGACCAGGGCTCGAACCCGTGTCCCCTGCATTGGCAGACAGATTCTTAACCACTGCGCCACCAGGGAAGTCCCAAGATATACCCTACTTTTAGACATGTGAAGATTTTTAAAACCATTGAAAGTTAGAATCTGAAAAAGGAGGCAAATAGATATTTATCAGTGTGCTTTAAAAATAAGTGCTTAAAAAAACTGAAAAAAAATCTATATCTTTTTTCTATAGACTTTATTATATTTATCAAAATCAGGGATTAATATATTTTAAGCCTTGTAGTACCTAGTACTAGTGCTGAATACATGTACCCCCCTTTTTGGGTGGGGATAGTAGCTTTATCAAGATATAATTTACATACCATACAATTTGCCCATTTAAACTATACAGTTCAATGGTATTTACTATATTCACAGAGTTGTGCAAGCATCACAACCACAATTTTAGAACATTTTTGTCACCCCCCAAAAGAAACCCTATTCCCTTTAGCTGTTATTCTCCAATCCCCGCAACTCTCCTCATCCCAAGGCAATCATTAACTTTCTGTCTCTATAGATTTGCCTATTCTGAACACTTCATAAAATAATATGTGGTCTTTTGTAACTGTATTATTTCAGTTAGCATAATGTTTTCAATGTTAGTCCATGTTGAAGAATGTATCAGGATTTCATTTCTTTTTGTTGCTGAATAATATTGCATCTCATGGGTGTACCACATTTTGTTTATCCATATATACCACATATTATGCCACATATTAATGAACATTTAGGTTGTTTCTGCATTTTGACTATTATTAATAATGCTGTATTTATTTTTGTTTGGATATATGTGTTCATTTCCTTTCAGTATAAACCTAGGAGTGAAGTTGCTTGGTAAAACAGTAATTCTGTGTTTAAGTTTTTGATGATTTGACAAACTGATTTCCAAAGCAGCTGCACCATTTTACATTCCCACAAGCAATGTATAGTGGTTCCAAGTTTTCTGCATCTTTATGAACTCCTGTTGTTATCTTTTTGTTTCGAGCCGTACTAGTGGGGGTGAAGTGGTATCTCATTGCGGTTTTGATTTGCATTTCCCTAATAACTAGTGAAATTGAGCATCTTTTCACATGCTTGTTGGTCATTTGTATATCTTCTTTGGAGAAATGTCTAGTCAATCTGTTGGTCATTTTGTAATTGGGTTATTATTCTTTTTATTATTGAGTTGTAAGAACTCTTTATGTATTTTAGATACAAGTGCCTTGTCAGATATATGATTTGCAGGTAGTTTCTCCCATTCTGTAGGTCATGATTTCACTTTCCTAATACTGTTTTTTTTCAAGCACAAATGTTTTTAATTTTGATGAAATTCAATTTATCTTTTAAAAATTTTGTTGCTTATGCTTGGTGTCATGCTTAAGAAACTGCTACCAAATCCAAAGCTGATTTCTGGATACTCAGTTCTATTCCTTTGATCTGTATATCTATCCTGTGCTGGTACCATGCTGTCTTGATTACAGCTGCTTTGTACTAACTTTTAAAATCAGGAAGTATGAGTTCTCCAGCTTTGTTCTTCCTTCTCAAGATGGTTTTGGCTCTTCTGAGTCCCTTGAATTTCCATATGAATTTTAGGATTAGCTTGTCTATTTCTACAAAGAAACTAGTTGGAATTCTATAGAAATTGCAGTGAGTCTGTGTATCAATTTGGAAAGTTTTGCCATCTTAACCATATTAAATCTTCTCAACCGTGATTATGGGATGTCTTTCTGTTCATTTAAAGCCTCTTTAATTTCTTTCAACAATGTTTTGTAGTTTTCAGAGTAGGAATCTAACACTCCTTTTGTTAAATTTATTTCTAAGCAGCACTTTATTCTTTTTGATGTTATTTGTTAAGCGGAACTATTTTCTTAATTTCATTGTTAGATTGTTCATTGCTATAGTATAGGAATTTTATTGGCTTTTTATATTGATCTTGTATCCTCTAACCTTGTTGAACTCATTTAGTAGTTTTAATAGTAGATTCCTTAGAATTTTCTATTTGTAAGTTCATATCATCTGTAAATATCGTTTTATTTCTTCTTTTCCAGTTTAAGTGCCCTTTATTTCATTTTCTTGTCCTAATGTCCTGACTACAATCCTCAGTAAAATGTTTAGTAGAAGTAAAGAGAGCAAACATTCTTATCTTGTTCCTGATCTTTAGAGAAAAGCACCCAACCTTTCAAAATTAAGTTGATGTTAGCTGTGGGTTTTTCATAGATGCCCTTTATCATGTTGAGTGAGTTTTCTTCTATTCCTAGATTGTTGAGTGTTTTTATAATGGAAGGGTGTTGGGTTTTCTTCAAATGCTTTTTCTGCAATTTAGTGATGATTATGTGGTTTTGGTTTTTAATTTTATCGGTTGATATGTTCTATTACATTAATTGATTTTATGCATATTTATCCTTGCCTTCCTGGGATAAAGCCCAGTTGGTCATGGTGTATAATCTTTTTTCATGTTGTTGGGTTTGGTTTGCGAGTGTTCTGTTGAAGATTTGTTTGTCAGTATTCACAAGAGATACTGGTCTATAGTTTCCTTATGATGTCTTTTCAATTCTTGAAATATTTTGTGGAATTCACCAGTGAAATCATCTATACCTGGGCTTTTCTTTGTAGGTATATTTTTGATTACTGATTCAATCTCTTTATTGTCATAGTCTACTCATATTTTCTGTTTCCTTTTATAGAAATCATATTTTAGTTAGGTATGTTTTGAGTAAATAAAAACCCACTGACAGATACCTTCTCAGAACCCATAAAATACTTGCTTTTATGTGTGGAACAGATTAGTATACGTCAACTTAAGTTCTTCAAAATATGACCCTTTTTAATATAAATATTTCTGAAGTTTTCTTTATTTCTTTGGTATCACAATTGGTTTTATCTCATATTTTAATATTGCATTTCAATTTACAAATAATTTTCACATTAAAATGTCATTTAATCTCACTAATTATTATTCCTCTTTACAGATAAAAACCAACCCTCAGAAGGTTTATGTGATCAGCCATGGTCCTAGAGCTAGTGAATCTCATTACTGGGGTTCAAAAATAGGTCCTTTTATTCCATATCCTGTAGTTTCTCCCTTCCCCCCATATTCATAATGGATAGGTTAATTAGCAATTTGGACTTAACAATTTCCCAACTTATATTTCAATCTATAATACCACTTTTTTAAAGAAAACTATGAAGACTGACCAAAGATACACTGATTTTTCTTCCAGTCTCTCTTACAGCTTCAAACTTGGAAGTTTTGAAAACTCTGAGCTAGGATATTTCTCCTTTTGGCTGTGATAGAATAGCTTGTATCTTACTAACCCACAATGTAGAACAATCATAAAGGATAAGTAAAAATATGAAAGGCATAGTAAAGCAACCAAAGCATCCAGGACTTAGGTGTTAAAGATTCTGAAGAAAAGGGTGAGGTAAACCTAACCTTCTCCTCCACTTTTCCTTAAAATTGTTCTCTGGTTCATAAGTAGTATGGGCAGAGAATAGTGGCTCAGAGCTTTTGGCTGTCCCCTCAGGTTGGGTAGATGGAAGATGGAAATCAGGGTTATGAAGGAAGTCAGGACTGCAGAGGCTGAGGTTCTAGAGAGAAGGAAACAGCAAAAACCACATGGATCTGACATTCTGTGGTTCTTGCCTCATTGAGGCATTTATTGATCCATATTCTGGGCAGGACAGAGGACTAAAAAGCCAAGCAGAAAGGAATGGAGGCTAAAAATCTCAGTGAAGTTTCTACTGGAATCTTGATTTTAGCAATTCAAAAACTGGAGTTCAAGACTTTAGAATTGCTCATTATTATGTTCAAGAAAATAGATAAGAATATGAGAATTAAACATTAGGATAAATAATAATTAAATGGAAATTCTAGAACTGAAAAATTAAGTAGAAATTATAAACCCAACAGTTTGGTTTAGTAGCAAAAGAGAAAACTAATATACTACATAAAAGAACATTTGAGATGTGTGGGCTAGTACAAAAAGGTCTATCATATGTGTAATGTTCTAAAAGGAGAAGAGAGAATTGAATAAGACAGAAGCAATCTTTAAAGATACAATGGCCAGGAATTTTCCAAATCTGATGAATTATATCAATGTATGGATCTAGGAAGTTTTTCTCTAAACTGTCAGCAGTATAAATTAAAACACACACACACACACACACACACACACACACATTCACACATCTCGATTCATGATAGTCTAACCAAAGATAAAGGGAAAATATTAAAAAATAGCTAGAAAAAAATACACATTAGTTTCAAGGGTATAACAACAAGAGTGATAGATATTTAGCACAAATAATGGAAACCAGAGACATTAAAATGATGTCTTTAAAGTACTGAAAGGAATAACTTCCAACCTGAAAAATCAAAAGTGGAGAAGATAATATTACCAGAAAAAATGGAAGTTATCATTAGCAGAAACATGGTAAAAGAACAATTTAGGGGGATTATTCAAGCAGAAGGAAAATGACCCCTTATAAAAGTATGAAGATGCAATAAATAATGAAGAGCAATGAAAGCAAATATGTTGATAAATCTAAATGTATACTGACTTACAAAACAATAAATATAATTGGAATCAAAATAGATGACAATTACATAAAAGTCTGGAGAGCAGCAAATGGATTTGAAAAGTTCTAACATCCTTACTTTGCCCTGGTAGTGGCAAAAGTACTACCTTAATAGAACTTAATAGATCAAACATGGTAGTATAATCTTTAGGGTATGCTTTAAAAAATAATAAAATAAGTATAACTAAAAAGCTAATTGTGGGTGAAAATGGAGTAAAATATGGTTGTTACTTCAAAAGACTATAGGAAAGGAAAAAAAGAAAAAGGACAAACATCATGCTCAATATTATGTAACAACCTAAATGGGAAAAGAATTTGAAAAAGAATAGATAAAGGTATATGTATAACTGAATCACTTTGCTGTACACCTGAAACTAATGCAACATTGTTAATCAACTATACTCCAATATAAAATAAAAAGTTTTTTAAAAAAGAATAGATTGGGTCATTAGAAAAGAAAGAATAAGGTAGTAGATAAACTCAAATGTATTAATAAAATTAATTTATTAAATGTACGTGGACTAAATCACCCAAGTGAAAAATAATGTCAGTCTGGATAAAAAGCAAGCTCTGTCTGTATACTACTTATAAGAGGTACACCATAAATATAAGGACAGATAAATGTTGAAATGAAAGGATTTTAAAACAAGATAGAAGAGGCAAACACTGTATAAAAGAATGCTGACATAGTTATACTAACATTAGAAAAAGTAGACTATAAGAAAAAACGTTGCTGGATATACAGAGAAGTTTCATAATTATAAAAGGATCGATCTACTAGGAAAATATAACAGTGGTATTTTGTGTATACAATAACAAAGAAAAACAGTAAAAATTAGTCAGCTTCACACAGGATAGTCATCCCTGTCTATGCAAGATATAATCGAAAATTAGTAGAAATATAGAAAAATTTATTAGCGCATGAAATGATCTAATTGATATGTGTAAAACACTATACCAACAATTACAGGGTTCATTCATTTCAAATGCACATAAAATAGACCATGTGTTTGTTCCTAAAGCAAACCTTTACAAGTTCCTAAGATGACATTTATACAGAGTGTGTTCTTCAACCACACTGAAATTGGCAGAAGATCAAAAACAAAGAGTATCTTTGAAAACGTAAATTTCGTTTCTCAATAACCCATGGGTCAAAGAAGAAATCAAAATAAAATGTAGAAAACATTTCAAACTAAGTGGTAAAAAGTACTTCTTATTAAAACACATGAGATGTAGCTCCAGCCTGAAATGTGTATATTACAAAAGAAGAAAAATCTTGAAAAGGCAATAATTTTATCAAATGAAAAAATGTTAGAAAAAACAGGAAGTAAACTAAAAGAAAAGGAAACAATAGATAAGAGAAATTAATAAAATAGTAAATTTGTATAGAAAAATCAGTAAAGCCAAAATTTTATTTTCTGAAGAAACTCATATAATTGAAATACTCTTAACGAAGAAAGTACAAATTGCCAATATCAGCAATGAAGAAAATTAAATCACCTCAGAGCCTATGGACATTTGCAAATATTAAAAAAGGTATCATAAAATCACCTTAATAGTAGTTTGTAATTTAAGTGAAATGGATAAAGCCCCATAAAAATACAGTTATAAAAAGTGACACAAGAAGAAATAGAAATTCTGAACTGCTCTGTATCAAAGCAAAAAATGGAACCCACAAAAAATAAATCTGCAAATAATAACATATTATAAAAGAGAACATTAGACACACAGAGCTTTACCACTAATTCTTCCAGCAAATTTAAGGAACTATCACCAACCCTACACAAACTTTTCCATAGGATGGAAAATGAGAGAATCCTTCTCAGTTCATTTTATAAAACTAGCATCATGATACCAAAACTTGTCAAGGGCATTACAGGATAGCCCAATTATAGACCAAACCCTTTTATGTTACATAAATGAAAAATGCTATAAATATTAGGAAGACAAAACAAACAATATATAAAGTATTATACAGCACAGCAAAGTTATGTAGAATTCAAGAATGCAAGCTGTGTGTAATATTTCAAAATCAGTCACTGAACTTCACATTAATAGAATTAAAAAGAAAACAAATGCATGATTATCACAGTAAATGCAAAAAATAGCATTTGATAAAAGTGAATACCTACTCGTGATAAAAACTCATCATAAATAAGGAAAAAAAAAGAACTTACACAATTTTTTAGAATATAAAAAAGCCTATAGTAAACATCTTAATTTAGGATGAATTACTGAAATCTTCCCCCCTCAGATCCGGAGTAAAACAAAGATTCCCCTTATGACTACTTTTTATTGAAAGTCTATTGGGAGTTCTAGCCAGGGCAGTAATGAAAGTAAAAGAGATAAAAGATATATGAAAAAAAGGAAAAAAAGTCATTGTTTACAAATATGATTGTATGCTTAGAATATCCAAAAGAGTGCAGGCAAACCATTAGAATTAATAAGTAGGCTTAGCAAATTCTCAGAAATCACATTCAACACACATGCACACACACACATTTCTTAATATTAGCAATATAAAGTCAGAAAATAAAATTTGAAGCTATACCAAGCACAATAGCAAAGCAAAGCAAAAACTAGGAATAGGCCTATTAAATGATGTATAGTTACCATACACAGACAAAAACAAAAGGTTATTGAGAGAAATTAAAGACTTCAGTAAGGAGAGGGAACTACCATATTAACAGAATGAAAGATACAGTTTTTCAGAGATGTCAGTTCTCACCAAAATAACCTATTTGCAATGCAATTTCAGTCAAGATCCCTTCAAGTTTTGTTGTGGAAATTCACAAATGATTCTTAAATGTATTGGAATATGTGGAGTATATGGAAACACAAAGGACCAAAATAGCCAATGAATTATTGCATGAGAACAAAATTGGAGGACTTATTCCACCAGCTTTGAGATTTATAAAGCTATACAATTAAATGGTGTGCTGTTGACACAGGGGTAGACAAATAGAATAGGTCAGAAATAGACCCACAGGGGCTTCCCTGGTGACGCAGTGGTTAACAATCCGCCTGCCAATGTAGGGGACATGGGTTCGGTCCCTGGCCCGGGAAGATCCCACATGCTGTGGAGCAGCTAAGCCCGGGCACCACAACTACTGAGCCTGCGCTCTAGAGCCCGTGAGCCACAACAAGAGAAGCCACCGCAATGAGAAGCCTGCGCACCGAAACAAAGAGTAGCCCCTGCTCACCAGCGCACAGCAATGAAGACCCAACACAGCCAAAAATAAAAACAAACAAATTTTTTAAAAAAGAAATAGACCCACATATATAGGAATGATTGAGTTATGAAAAAGATGTCACTGCAGTAAATTGAGGATAAACAGTGACAGTGGTATTTCCAATACAAGGTGCTAGATCAATCGTACATCTAATGGCAAATAATGACTTTAATCCCTATTGACACCATATACAAAAATACATTTGGATTGTTGACCCAGTTTGAAAGGAAAAAAGATATTCTAGAAGATAGCATAGTTCAGTCTCTGAACTTAAGAGAGGAAAAGATTTCTTGAATAAAACATAAAAAGCACTAGGCATATAGAAAAAAAGTTATTGGTGAATTGAATTTCTTTACAATTAAGAACCAGTTAAGTACCCAAGAGAGTGAAAAAGAAAGCCACAGAATACAAATTATTTGCAATATATGTATCTCATAAGAGATTTACATCTAGCATAAATTTAAAAAAAGATGAATCAATCGAATAATGGCCAAATGACTTCAACAGGCATTTTACAAATGACCAATAAATATGGAAGTGTGCTCAATTTTATTAGTCATCAGGGGAGTACAAATTAAAATTACAATAAAAAGCCACTACGTACCCACCAGATTGCTAAAGTGAAAAAGACCGACAGTGTCCAGTGCTATCAAGGATGGAGAGCGACTGAAACCCTCATACGCTGCTGGTGGATTTGGTTGTTTTGGAAAACTGTGACCAATTGCACAAATACATCTAATCCTATCAGAGATGCATATGTATGTTCACCAAAAAAATGTATAAAAATGGTCATAGAAGCACTACAGCAGTACCCCCTTATCTGCAGGGGATGTGTTTTAAGACCCCCAGTGGATTCTTGAAACCATGGATAGTACCAAACCCTATATATACTGTTTTGTCCTTACATACATACTTATGATGAAGTTTCATTTATAAATTAGGTGCACTAAGAGATTAATAATGATAAAATAGAACAATGTTAACAATATACTATAATAAAAGTTATGTGAATATGGTCTTTCTCTCTCAAAATATCTTGGACAAATTTAATACCTTTTCCATCTTAACTAAGCACTTACCTCATACTGGGGCCATGACTTTTGCAGTTGAGGTTCAACAGCAAAACTAACATGAATTTCTTTTTCCTTCACAATTTCATGGATAGAAGATTCGTTTCTATGGTAGAGCTTGTCAACCTCAGCATATTTTGTTTTTCTTTCCTTATTAAATTGAGAACTTTCACCTGTTTACTTAAAGGAAGCACCTTAGGGCTTCTGTTTGGTAGATCCAAATTGCCAGCATCACTGCTCTTGCACTTTGGAGCCGTTATTAAATAAAATAAGGGTGGCTTGAACACAAGTACTGCAGTACCGTGACAGTTGATCTGGTAACCAAGAAGAGACCCCCTAAGTGACTTTGGGTGGGATAAGCTGGGCAAAGCGGTGATTCATGTCCTGGGCAGTATGGCACAGGCCGGTGTGAGATTTTATCATGTTATTCAGAATGGCACACAATTTAAAGCTTATGAATTGTTTATTTCTGGAATTTTCTATTTACTATTTTCAGGCTGAGGTTGACCCTGGGTAACTGAACCCACAGAAAGCGAAACTGTGGATAAAGGGGTCTACTGTATTTGTGATCACACCCCAAACTAGAAAAATCCTCAATGTTCATCAATGGTAAAATGGATAAATTGTTGTATAGTTATAAAATATGCTTATGTACAGCAATGGCAATGAACAAAATACCCCTCTGTGCAGCAGAATGGATGAATCTCAAGCAGAATGTTGTGTGAATAAAGCCAGATACAAAATAGTAAACACTATATGAGACTATTTGTGTGCATTTCAGTAAGATGTAAACTAGTCTTTGGTGCTAGAATTAAAATAGTGGTTATATTGGGGGAGGAAATAACTTGGGAAGGAACACAAGGGAGGCTTCTGGGGTATGGTATGGTATGAGTAAGTTTTTATTTCTTGAGCTGGGAGGTGTTTACATGGGTACGCATACTTTAAAAAATTCCTTAAGCTGTCCATTTATGAGTTGTGCACTTTTCTGTATCTATTATGCGTCAATCAACATTTAAAAGCTATAAGGACTTTTTTTTTAAAGCTCTTGGGTGAAGCTAAAGGAAAAATCTTTATTAAGAATCAGACTGCCTAAATGGCATAAGATGTGTTGAGGCTTCCACTTAACAGATGCTTTGGTTCAGTGGCCTGTCCATTCCATTATCACGTGGCCTTTCTGAACCTACCTTAGTGACCTTTGCTCAGGTGACTTAATCTTCTTAAGAAGTAGTTTCTTTAAGTATAGATTTTACTTCCATATTTAAAGCAACTGTGCTGAACAAAATAGATGGATTAATTGATGCTTTAAAATCCTATAAAAATGCTAAATCCCAGCAAATGAAATTTACATCTTAAACAATCAGTTTTCACAAGCGAGTGTATAAGCTCAGGAAGAAACAGCCTGGCAAATTCATCTGGTGTTCTGTATAAATACAATTTTAAACTACCTCCCGTTTTTTCATGCTATGCCATCTGCCAAATGGCTCTTGGAATGGAATTTTAATCTCTAATTGCAAATACAGGGATTAAAAAGGTTACATTCAAAATGTGCTGAGAGACCAACTAACAATTCAGAAAGAAAAAAAAAGTCTCTATCTGCAGGTTTTTCTGGCATAGATGTTTTCTGGAAATGATAACCTGACACCAGGTCTTTCACAGTCAGAAGTGGAAAAGGAAAATAAAGCTGCTCCAATTGGGAGCTGTCTGAACTGCTGGACCTTGTATAAACTCCAGCTGCTTTTGACTGTGGAATCAGAGCAGGCATGGGTAACTTTACTTTTTGATTTTCTTAGAAGTGAGAGCATTATTTTAGCTGTCATTTAAACAATTAAAACAAAGAAAAGAGAATATACCACACTCTTTGCTTTGGGGGTACCTGGCATAGACTCACTGAAATGAAGACATAGAAAAAGTCACAATTGGGAATGGTAGATTCTGGACACAAAAAGCAGAAAATTCTACAAACAAATGGCAAACTGATACCCATGCTTGTAAATTGGGTAGAAATTTATGAAACGATTTCCAATTAGTTTTAATGTGTTTAATATATAGATATCCATTCTCTTCTCTTCTAAACTTTCTCTTATTATTTCTTTACCAGGCCTCTGCTCCTGTGTATAATAATACATTAAAATATGCATGCCATACTTCTGCCCTCCTCTGTGACCTTGTGTGTATGGTATGTCTTTCTTGGATTGCCCTTTGGACAACCAAGTCAAATCCTTTTCTATAATGACTTGACAGAGTGGACGGTCATTATGGAATAAGAATTTGTACACTTTTGAACTCTATCATAGAAACTTACACTTGATTTTATTGTCCTTCAGTTGTTCTATATGTGTGTATTTTGTCTACTTAACTCCAGATGAAGGACCATGACTTCTTGTTTTATGTTCCCTAATGAAAGAGAGATTATAGGGGACTTATAAAAGTCTTTAAAAAAAATCAGAAAAAGGGCTATTTACGTGTTATAGTACATAAAATTTTTGAAATATGAAAGATTATTTTTATAAAAACATTGTAATTCCTCAGGTTTCTTGACTTTTTTGAGTGTGACACACACACATATACATACATACATATCTATGTATATATGCAAATTGTCACCCTATAGTGAACTATTCGTAATGTATGGGCATATCTCCTAACATGTATTTTCCTCCCTTCCTTCCTTCCTAAAATGACCTAGAAAACCCAATGAAATTAACATTAGATAGTTTAAAACAGCTGAAATGGGAAAATATTGGAAGAAGCTCAGGCTAGAACAGCTGTGGTGAATCACCAGTAATCTTGCCTCTGAATATTAGCTGTGGTATAGACGAATTAATGAAACTTAATCAAAGCTTCTTCTTGGTAAAGGGGAAATGAGGGAAAATAGACTTCCAAAACATGTACAGCATACATATTCTTTCAGTGTGTCCGTAGCAGTTCAGAATAGCGATAGACAGTAGGAAAGGCAAGGATGGAATGCTGTGTCCACCATGATGTGAGCTTTAGTCTCTCCCATCCACAAGAGTTGACTCCAGCTGAGGAATATGATTTCCCTTTTGAAATCCAAATATTATTTAAAATTAAATGAAGAATCCCTCGAAAAGTCTAATTTGAAGCAAGGAGTACAATGTGAAAAAGTAGCTGTGAGCTCAATAGGGGTGTGGTACGCTACTTTATGTGACTTTGTTTAAAGAAAAAACAAACCTCCAAAATCCTTAATTCTCACTCCCCCAAACCTATAAATCTCTCCCCTCCCAATCTTTCATGGTTTATTTGTGAAAGAGAATGAAAAAATTAAAATAGCCTTTCAAACTCTGCCGTCTCTAATCAAACAAGACGGTGACAAAGATGTCAGTGAACCTTGGTAACAGCTCTTGCTTTCCAGTGCAGAATCATTTCCACATAATACCACAAACCCTAATGATCATCCCGAGTATCTGCTTGGGCAAGAGAGACTTCTTTATCCTTGGGATCATGAACTTTCATCTTTCTGTCTCTGACTAGGTTCACTGATCCGCCATTCGTTCTTCTAGCATTTCCTCAGTAGACACATTGCAATAGTATGTGGCTCTCCTTTTCCAGTCCTGTTTTTCTTGGTAGGACCACATCTTCTCCTCCTTGGACAACAAAAGTGCACCCAGGGAGATTAGCTTTTTTTTTTTCACAGGTGAATTAACTCCCCAGTTGGATGTAGCATTCAGTTAACAAAATAATCAGTGCTTCCTAAAATATCTTTCGAGTGTCTTATGTAAAGAAGTAATTATTCATGGTGCTTGTTAAAGAACACTAAGGCAGACTTTATTTAGGACTACCATGAAAGGTGTAGGGACTACTGCGGTGGGGTTTTCTAGGAGCAGGGAGAGATTGAACTCACTGCAGTGGGGTTTGCAGTAGGGGGAGAAACTGGGCTGCATTCTGAATATAACAAGGAAAAATGGGAATTTATAGCCAAGAAGCAGGGTGGAAAATGACTAAGGAAACAGGGGTAAGGAGGAATTCTGGCCAAACCTACCTAATAGGATTCTTTTTTTTGTTGTTTGTTTTTTTTTTGCGGTACGCGGGCCTCTCACTGTTGTGGCCTCTCCCGTTGCGGAGCACAGGCTCCGGACGCCAGGCTCAGCGGCCAAGGCTCATGGGCCCAGCCGCTCCGCGGCATGTGGGATCTTCCCGGACCGGGGCACGAACCTGTGTCCCCTGAATCAGCAGGCGGACTCTCAACCACTGCGCCACCAGGGAAGCCCCCTAATAGGATTCTTACTAAAGGCAAGCCAGGGTGATCAGACATCACCTGGGGGGACAGTAGGGATGAGGAAAGTGATCGGATATCAAGAATGGAGGATTCTGGCTAATATGACTTGACAGGAATCTTGCTAAAATGGGCTCTTAAGGACATGCCTGAGGCCAGGACCTAGACAAAAGAGCTGAACGAAACCTGACTGGAGTTTGGTCAAGGAGAGAGTCTTTGTCACTTACCACCTTAACCCAGGAGCAGATAAACTTGAATTTGAGCAGGAGTGGAGTGTGACTGGTAAGGGGTAGACATGCAGATTTCCAACTTCTGCACCTCCTTTCGTCCATGGCAGTCACTTCTGTGCATGACCAGACATTTTCTGTTTTCTTCAGCCAGTCTGCATGAAACCATAAAAGGTTTCATACCTAAATCTATAAAAATGCCTGGCTCTCACAAGCCTGTAATCTATACAAGACGTGTTGCAACTAAGACCGTTTCTTATTCTGTGATGATTTTAAAGTTCTAACAATAATCACTGACTTACCCCTAAATATCTAATATGTGCACGTGCAATGTCATTTGCAGAGTGTATATCAACTTTATTATTTATTTATTTTTTTAACCAAAAACTGCTATTCATCTTGGGAGTTCTCAAGACAGCCAAACGACATACTTTGCAAGGGAAACTTTAAAAATAATCTGCGGAGGAATTCTAGTGGTAATGCTCATCTCCTTCAAGGAAATCACAAAACACTTATAATTAGCACTTATTATTGAGTGCTAAGGCCAAAATCAAAACAAAATGAAAACACCCCCCCTTCCCCAAAGCAAAAAAAAAGAAAGCAAACACAAAGCTCAATGGTGGAGGTACTATTAAAATAATTGTTTGTCTTTAAAAATAAATGGGTCCATCATCTTAGGCTGTTATCAAGTAAATACACCCAGAACTTTATTACCAATATGTTTCCTCTTCATCCAGATTGAATCACTCTTGTTAAAGATCTGACCTGTCGTATACCTGGGGTGACATCGGAATGGAACATACTGTTAAAGCCAGCTGTCAGCACAGAGAGATGGGGTGTGAAATGGGAGAAATAACAGAAATATTCTCAGTGCCTATTGAATTCTTTGGAAGAATTTGATTGGGTTGCATCATCCTACACCACCTAAGTAAAGAGACTTTGTAAAAGCCACGTGCTTCTGTCCTTCATGAGTCTGTTTGCCAAAGCAAGAGGAGCTAGGATGTTGAAGGAAAGCCTTCAAAGTGATGGAGCATACATGGGAAGGAGAGGAAAGGCCTTGAACTTGCTGTTTCAGGCAGAGGTGTTAGGAAAATATGAGTGGTGGAACCCGGAGCAACAGAATATTGAAAGACCGTGTTGAAAGGTTATGGCTCAAAGGATGTTTTTCAAGGGCTTTCATCATTATTAATGGGTGACTGAAATGTGTAAAGGATTTTGTGTGGTTAGTACAAGAGTGAGTGTTAGGGTTTGTGGAGAAGAGTCATTTACATATGGAGTTTTCAAATCAGCTACACCAGTGTAACCTGCCAGCTACCAAATCACTTGTTCTTTGTATAGGAATGGGATCTGTATCTTCTTCAAAGTCCTACTGTATTTTCTTCCCAGATCTAAGCACACCTGTCCAGATACGTGTACACACACACACACACACACACAAACACACACACTCCTGGACAGCTGGAAGTCTTCATAATTTCAGTTGATATGGGGTGGTAACACTGGATTTACTGATTTCTGACTTTTTAATTGTTGCTTCTGTGATATGTGTTTAAAATAAGAGTCAGAATTTCTTCTTAAGCCTCTTCATTGAAAAGTCTCTGGAAAGCCTTAGAGTGTTTGCTTCAGTGTCCTAGCTTGGTATTCGAGTCTATCGTTTTCTCCTTCATAGGAGGAAACTTTTTCACCGTGAGAATGGCTGTCAAATGCCTGCCAGCTGTTACTAGGAATCAGGAGAAATGTATCTAAACTTAATCTGACTGTCCTGGTGTCCTTACTGATAGACATCCAAAAGCCTAGGATGAATGCCCTGATCTTTGACTGTGTACATACATGCACTTATTGATTCTCCTAAAGCAGACTTCACAACAGGTGACAGATTTCTTCTCTGGCACTTCAACAGTTTTTCTAACAGAGAGATTTGAGAGCTACTATTTTATGAAGATCATTTAGAGGAGCAAGGCTAGATTGCCAGTGGAACATAATGTATCTGAAACATAAGATTGGCAGGGTCCATTTGTTGGTAGTTGGGAGTGAGGAGAACTAGCTCTGAGCATATTCACAGAAGGAAATGACTTCTTTCTTGCATATGGAAAACAATATTTTAAAGTCCTCCAACCTCTTTCGTCCCCCAAACTTCACTGAATACCACTCACAGTGTCAGACACTAGGGTAGACATTGGAGATGGAAAGTTGAATACAATGCTGTATTTGCCCTCAAGTCACTCTTGGATTTGGCTGTTTAATGTTTTGTTTCTTGTTCTGAAAAATATGTGAAGTGTATTAGCAGAATAGGAGCAAGAGTGCGATTGAAACAGAAGAAAGAACTCTGAAGGGTTTTGGTTTGTTTTTATTGCTTCACTTTCCATATAGGCATCTGGGAAATACAAGCATTCGAGCACAGAGTGATTGGTGGGGTTACCAACTGTTCAGTTTGCCCAGAACTAAGGGGTTCCTGTGCTGCAAGATTTTTAGTGTTAAATTTGGAAAAGTCTTGGGCAAACCTTAGCATTATACCGAGGTTTTCAGAGAAAGGGACATGTTGAACTGCTTAAGTCTTTAAATGCCTTATTTTTAAAGGGAATCTCCAATACAAAGTTGATATGTAGCCATTTCCATTGGCAGAATGTCTATAAGACTGGGAGCATATATACAGTACAACGTTTATTTTTAATGATATAGCTAAGTATAAGTCTAGTGATCAGCGGGGAGTCCTTATGGGCAATTCTGGATGGGAAAGTGATTGCAGTAGAGGAAAAAGCAAGACAGAGAAGAGGAAAGAGCTTTCCAAGGATTCCCATCTCTTTTAGAGGTTTCCACATTGGTCCTTGTCATAATCATTTATAAACATAGATTCCTGCAACACCCCCCCCCCCCAAGTTAATCATTGGGAGCAGAGTTTAAGGATCTTTAGTTTTCATAAGTAATACTGGCTAAAGTTGAGGGATAGCTGCTGTATCCTTGTTTTGTTGTGTTTAAATAAATCATGCAATTCAACTCTAGCACTATAGTCCTTAACCCGCTCTGTGTCCTTAGGTTCTTAGGGCATTTTTGAATAATACTAGCTTTTAGGATGAGGCAAGCCGCAAAGATGCAAAACACTAAATTGTAACTGTGGAAGATAAATTAATCACTTCCTTTTGTCTTGCTTTTAAACAACCTTAGGAATCATTCTCTTTTCTTGGTTGTTTTTTTAGGACATCTTGTTTTAGAGGAGTACTTTTACTTTCCCTACCACTGGCTCATGCATAATAATAATGATATAGAGATCTTCTGTGTTCCAGAAACATGAGCTCTTTTCTTGTTGTTGTTGTTGTTTTTATTGTTCTAATTTCAAGTCAGGACCAAAAGATAAAAATATTTTGTCTCGTATCTATTCTTTGGAGAAAAATGTACTCCTGTCTCTACTGTCACAAGAACACACATAGATGTCTAACAATATGAATAATCAAGTTATAGAAAATATAAAGTTTATATATCAAGATTTGACAAAGCAAATATAAAATTTACACAATACTTAAATTTGGCACAGAGATAAAAAGAAATACCACCTTAGCCATTAGTAGGAAAGCCCCAGTAAATTCTTGCACCCTAAAAATGAATGAAATAGTTATAAGGTTGTTAAACTAATTAAAAGTGTAGACCACTTGACTGGGGTGACTGTAATGACTCAGTAACCTACTTAAGCAAACCAAGACTTAAGCCGGAGTCAATACATTCAAATCTGACAAAATGAAACTTAAGAACAACCAATCATAGATATCCAAAGGGGCTTTCCCAAATAAGGGAACTGTTTAAGCTATAGCCAATCAAATAACTTCCTTGCTTTGCTTCCACATTTTATGATCCAAAACAAAAAACAAAACAAAAAGCAAACTCCTCCCAGTCTCCTGTCAGTAGAACGCTCTTAACCGCCTGTGGTTTGGTGCTGCCCAATTTGAATCCATGTGTGCTCAAATAAGCTCTTGAAAATGTTAATGTGCCTCAGTTTACCTTTTAACAGTGTCTTAGGCTGCAAAACTTAGGTGTGCAGGGAGACATAATTTATTTTTCCATAATTGAACATAGTTTGTATCTTAAAGTACCTGTTGGCAGAAAATAGAATCTTGAATTTGTATTTTAATAGTCTTAAAATATCATGTCCGCTGAACTGATTTTGTCATAGATATTATATGGGTTTTGCTCTGCTTTATTGAGTATTTTTATAGTTCAAGTATTTTTATTTTTTAAACTTTTCGCTGCATTGGGTCTTCCTTGCTGCGCGCAGGCTTTCTCTCGTTGTGGCGAGCTGGGGCTACTCTTTGTTGCAGTGCGCAGGGCTTCTCATTGTGCTGGCTTCTCTTGTTGCAGAGCACAGGCTCTAGGCATGTGAGCTCTGCAGCACAGGCTCAGTAGTTGTGGCGCACAGGCTTAGTTGCTCCATGGCATGTGGGATCTTTCCGGACCAGGGCGGGTATCCGTGTCCCCTGCATTGGCAGGCGGATTCTTAACCATTGCGCCACCAGGGAAATCCCATTCAAGTGTTTTTAGAAATCCCTTAACCTGCAGTGAAGTAGTACTTTACAATCCTAATTCTGATGACTAATGAATTTATTTTTCTGTGGCTTAAGCCAATGATTGCCATAGTAGGATCCCTAGACCAGGAACATTAACATCATCTGGGAAATTGTTAGAAAAGTAAATTCTTGGCCCCCACCCCAGACCTACGGAATCAGAAATTCGGGTGGAGCTAAAGTTTCTGGCTTAAGTACCCTGTGCTATGGTAATATGAGAGTCTCAGCAACTCATCACCAGTGTTTCTTCTTTCGAGAGATTCAGCATAAAAGAAATGGGGAAAAGATGACCAGAAACATGTTGTCATCCACATAGGAATAACATAATAATTTGCCTCCTGTCTTGAATGCTGTGAATGTTGTCATTGGAGTAGGCATAGTGGGCTCATCTAAGAGAAAATGTATCTACTATAAATGTATCTACTATTCATTAACTTTGAATGACAAGATCTAAGAAAGTTTTAACTTTTATCAAAAACATTGCAACTTACAAATGTTTTTCCAATGAGACTTTTGGGGTTCAAATTAGCTTAGGGCACAAGAGAAGATAAATTGGTGTTTTAAAAATATGCTCGTGAAGTGTGCTTTTAGACAGCGATAAGGTGTGATACCATCAGCATGCAGTGAACAAACCCAGATAAATGATTTACCATTTCCAAAAAGGTGAGGGTAGAGGGAATACCAGCTTGTGGGAGACTGACCTTGAATTCTGTCTCTTATTTTCAGAGGGATTTCTGTTTTCCATTCCATTCGACAACTGTGAGCTGCACCTTAGTGAACTCTTTTAAAAGAATATCAATAAAGATGCTTTGCTTTCCTTTGCATTTGTAAGCTGTATAGAAGCTACTCTTCTGTTATCTCTCACCTTCCAAATCTTCTAACTATGCTTGGCATCGGCAACAAAGCTAAGGCAGCTGATATAAATCAAAGAAGCAATTAAATGGAAAAGTTTCTTTTCCCTCTCATTCTTACTGGATAAGATATTTTAGACATAGTGAAAATAATCTCTTGGGTGCTGGGTTAAAGTAAGATATTTCCTGGAAATTCTATGCTCCAAATCCTTAACTAATACTCAGAAACTCAGAGATATGAGGAATTTTTTGAAAGCATAGTAAGAATAAAATTATGGTCTTTTTTTTCTCTTCTGGAAATAGAGGGATAGATGGTAAATTACCACATACATCCATAAAATACACCTTAAAATCTAAAGATATACAATATTTAATATGCTAGTTGATTGCACTGTTTGTGGTATACCAGTAAGAGTAATGATATGGTTATCCACACAAAATAATACACATGCAGTTGTATTTTTTCCACCTAATTTTAGGTTCATGAAAAAATCTCTCCAAAGTTTTTAGATTGAGTCTTCACTCTTAAACCTTTGAAGTTGGAATGATTACCCCTTTATGGATGATCATAGTCAGGCTCAGAGAAGTTTAGCAAATTGACCAGAGTCTACAGTCTACAATTGCTGGGTGTTAAGACTCACATTCAGGTCTCCGTAACTCCAAATGGCACACTCTTCTCACTTTACTACAACATACTGGGATTCTGGTTTCTGGGAGAAGACTTCTCTGAAGAGCTAATGCTACCTTTCTCCTTTTCCTTTTTCCTGTTTGGTCAACCTACTGTCTCATCAGTGAGACTTACCCACAAAATCATTCTGAGATCTTAGTGGAGATTACAGTGTATCACGAACTCAAACTTTACCACATTTGGAAATTGCACCAGCCATGTATTAGGAGCCCAGTAAATATTTGTAAGATGCACATAGTTTATTGATTTATAGAGGATGCAGTGTGATTTTTTCCTTTTTTTTCAGTGGGATGGGAAGAAACAGAAACAATACTTGACATCTCAGCACATCTCCGTCTTTTCCTCCTATGGCCCTGGGGCCTGAGAGCTAAAGTACTTTTACTGAGCTCCGAATATTTTGTTAATTCAAAACTACACTTCCGTGAGAGTTAGGTTTGTGAGGCCTTTGGGATTCAGCCTGCCAGCATTTCAGTATTGTGGAAACTGAGTGTTGAATATTTATTTAACATTAATGACCCCTGCTCAGGGCTTTCTTTTTCAGATGTGGTTTCTATTGTACTCCATCATTTCTGCAACTTACAGCCATGTCAATGATACTGAATATAAGAAGCCTATTAATTTAGATGATTGTTCCTCACTCTTTTATCATAATTCTAATTGGTTACTGGAAACTATATTTAGTCTTTGCCTGTGCATACCACCTATTATACAGTTGTTATTTCTTGTAGACTACATGTCCTGTCAAATTTACTGATTTTATCAATCCTGTAATTTGTCTTATACAAACAATAGTATACATATAGAGCAACTTCATATTTCTTATTTTGCATTCAAAATAATAAAAGTGCAAATGAAATCATAGCAATTCAACATTTATGAATTATCATTAACTATTATAGCACCAAATGTGTACCCTAGGGGGAAATTGAAGATAAGTGTGTATGTGTTTTTAAAAGCAACAGTACCAGTAAATCACAAATCATATTTACGTGGAGTCATTACATGGAGTTGGGGGGCATTTTCATGAAACCAGTGCCTTTATTCTCCCTTTGTGGTTCCTGTTATTTATTTTTCACCTGTAGTTATAATCTTCAGTTCATGGTATCAAAATCTCCTCCAAAGTAACTTAATTATGATATCATGAGTAGAACATTTTTGTTAGAGGTGGGAAATTATAATCCAAAATTAATGAAGTACTGAATAAATACCAAAATTCTGATACTATAATCATGTAAATATAATCTGGAGAAAAAGAGAAAAAATTTAAATGATCACAAAGTAGTAAAATTTAATTTTGAGTTGTTCGTCCAGGACCTGCTGATGTGAATAACCACAAATTAGCTCTAGTTTTCCAGCGTAGACAACATATGTTGATTTGGCCACCCAGTATCTATTCATCTGCCTTTCACTAACTGAATCCCGATTCTCCTTTGAGCTACCCACCATCCCCAGCTCTTTCCAAGTTTCCAGCATAGTTGACTTCATTCCCTGTTTATGAGTGGATTATGTAGCCTAGGCCATAGCTAACCAGCATCTTGCATTTCTTGGGCAACAGTGATTGGATCAGATGTGTGCCCACAGCCTATTTAGAACTATTCAGAACCAATGAAATTGGTTCTGGAAATCCTGGAAGAGGGTTTCTCATTCTTTCCCCCTGGACATGTAGTTGAGAAGAGAAAATCTAGATTTGAGTTGTTTGTCATAGAAACATAAAAGAAGAGCTGTGTAAGAAGAAAGCTAGTGCACAGAAGAGAGCTGGGCTGGGTCAGAAGAGTGTCCTTGTAACATCAAGCTATATCTGAAGTGAGCTCTACTCCTGTGAGCTTTCTATTCACAAGAGCCAATAAATTCCCTTTTGGCACAAGATCATTTGAATTGGGCCTTCTGTCATCTACAGCTGAGATCAAATATATTCTGCTAACATGAAGAGGGCATATAAGAGGATGACAATTCTTATAGTTCCTCACTGTACGTAAGAGACTAAATTCTCATCAGGGATTGGTACCAACTTTCCAGCATGCCAGCAAATCTGGACCTGCATCAATGCAGACATTGTGGTGGAAGAAATGGGAAATTTCTGTTGTGTGCAAAGGCATATAAGGCATATCTGCTATAAAGGAGGTAGCAGGCCACAAACTGCCTCAGGATACATATTAGAAATGAGGAAATGGTAAACTAGAGAAAAGAGTGAGGACTTGCAGTCTCCAATCCAGCACAGAAGGAGCTTTGAAGTCGCTACTCTGCCCTAACAAGTAAAAAGCTGAACAAACTGAAAAATCAACAACTCCTTTTAGATTCTTCAGAGAAGTGAAGTCACACGACAAACTGCTGCCCCCCAACTTGAAGAGACAGATAAAGAATCACAATTTACTGGAGAGAAACCCAGAGCAGAAATTACAGGAACCAGTGGTGGGGTTAGAACATCTGATTCATGAATTGCTAGAAGCTCAGTGTGAGAGTCAAAAATTTGGGGCATGGGGTGGGCTGGAGTGGCAATCATGAGGGGTATGTGAGTTTTACCTCCAGAAGATGGACCAGGTTTTCTCAGTGAGTATTGGAGAAAAAACCTTTCATAGGGACTTCCCTGGTGGTCCAGTGGTTAAGACTCTGTGCTCCCAATGCAGGGGGTCTGGGTTCTGTCCCTGGGCAGGGAACTAGATCTCACATGCATGCTGCAACTAAGAGCCCGCATGCCCCAACTAAGACCTGGTGCAGCCAAATAAATAAATAAATATTAAAAAATAAGAAGCCTTTTATGCGTCCAGTAGAAGAGGGGAAAAGTAGTGATTTTGAAATACACCAGAGCATTCTGTTCTTCCGTTAACAAGACTTACCTTCAAAAGAAACTGTTTACCAGAGCCTAAACTATTGGGTTTTCTTCAGAGCCTAACCAACCTAGGGAAAGGGAAATACTCAACTCTGGCCTGCTCTAGACTTCCACATGGGAG
Organism: Stenella coeruleoalba; assembly: GCF_951394435.1. Classification (NCBI taxonomy): domain Eukaryota; kingdom Metazoa; phylum Chordata; class Mammalia; order Artiodactyla; family Delphinidae; genus Stenella; species Stenella coeruleoalba. The sequence continues at coordinate 139,844,270 of NC_137148.1, forward strand.
AAGGGAAATACCCAGCTCCAGCCTAGCTATCCTGTCCACCTAAGGAGAGGGAAAAAACTGAGAAGCATTTGAGAAGTTCAGAGTCCAGAGGCACAGGCTAAATAAAAGACTGACACCTAATTATAGGAATATAGAAGGCTTCTCCTCCTACTCCTTCGTGCCTTACCATGACCTTACTAAAGGCCTATTTACTGCGGTTACATGGATATCACGAAAAAAATTACAAGATATACTAAAAGGCAAAAGCAAGTGTGCGCATGCATGCACACACACACCAGTTTACAAAGACAGAGCCAGCATCAGAACCAGACTCAGATGTGACAGGGATGTTGGAGTTATCGTACTGGGAATTTAAAACAGCTACGATTAATATGCCAGAGGCTCTAATGGACAAAGGAGACACCACACAAGAACAGATGGGCAGTGTAAGCAGAGAGATGGAAATTCTAAGAAAGCATTGAAAAGAAATGCCAGAGATCAAAAACACTGTAACAGAAATGAAGAATGCCTTTTGTGAGCTCACTAGTAGGCTAGACATGACTGAGGAAAGAATCTCTAAGCTTGAGCATATAACAATAGAAATTTCCAAAACTGAAAGCAAATAGAGAAAAAGGACTGAAAAAAAGAACAGAATATCTAAGAATTGTGACAACTACAGAAGGTGTAGCATACATGTTATTGGAATACCAGAAGGAGAAGAGAGAAAGGAACAGAAGAAATCTTTGAAGCAATAATGACTGAGAATTTCCCCCAAGTTAATGTAAAATACCCAACCACATATCCAGGAAACTTAGAGACACCAGCAGGACAAGGGTCAAAACCTATACCTAGGCATATTATATTCAAACTGCAGAAAATCAAAGATAAAGAAAAAACATCTTGAAAGAAGCCAGAGGTAAAAAAACGCCTTACCTATACAGAAGCAAACATAAGAATTATATCCAACTTTTCCTCAGAAGCTATGCAAGCAAGAAGAGAATGGTATGAAATATTTAAAGCGTTGAGATAAAAAACCCGTGAATCTAGAATTCTGTGTCCTGCACAATTATCCTTTAAAAGTGCAAGTGAAATAAAGACTCTCACACACACTAAAGTGGAGGGAGTTTGTTGTCAGTAGACTTGCCCTGCAAGCAAGGTTAAAAGAAGTTCCATAGAAAGAAGGGAAATAATATAGGTCAGAAACTCAGATTTACATAAAGAAAGGAAGAGTATCAGAGAAAGAATGAATGAAGGTAAAATAAAATTTTTATTTTTCTTCTTTTTAGTTGACCTACCAGATAATTTGTGCAAAATAATAATAGCAGTGTATTTGATTATATACTTATATGTGCTTATGTATAAGTAAAATGAATGACAGCAATGATACAAGAGATGATGGGAGGGAGGAATTAGGATCATTTGTTGTTATAAAGTAGTGGCACTAACCTGTGAAGAGGTATAGTGCTATTTGAAAGTGGACTTGGATTAGTTGTAAATGTATATTGCAAACTCCACAGCAACCACTAAAAATAAAAATAAAGAAGTATAACTGATATGCTAAAAAGGAGAGAAAATGGAATCATATAAAATGCTAAATTAATACCACAAAAGGCAGAAAAAGAGTGGAAGACAAAAATAGGTTCAAAGAACTAGGGCAATGAATAGAAAATAGTAACAACTGTGATATCTATTAATTAAACTGTATCATGAATCACTTTGAACGTCAGTAGTCTAAATGCATGAATTAAAAGACAGAGATTGTCAGAGTGGTTTAAAAAATAAGACCCAAATTTATGTTTTTTTTCCCAAATCTATGTTTTATACAAGAAACCCACTTTAAATATAAAGCCATATATCTATTAAAAGCAAATGAATGGAGAAAGATATACCATGCTAACTCTAATTAAAAGAAAGAGGGACTAGCTGTATTAATTTTATACAGAGCAGACTTCAGAGCAAGGAAAGTTATCAGGGGTAAAGAGAGGCATTACATAACGATAAAGGGGTTAATTTTCCACGAAGACATAACAATTCTTAATGTTCGTGCACCTAACAATAGAGTGTCAAAATAAGTGAGGCAAAAACGGATAGAAGTGCAAGGAGAAATAGATGAAACTGCTATTATAGTTGGAGACTTTAACATCCGTCTCTCAGAAATGGACAGATCCAGCAGGCAGAAAATCAGTAACAACATAGTTGAACTCAAGAGCACCATCAATCAACTGGATATAATCGACATCTATCGACCACTTTATCCAACAGCAGCAGAATACACATTCTTCTCAAGCTCATATGGCTCATTCACCAAGAAAGACCACATTCTGGGCCATGAAACACACTTTAAAAAATTTAAAAGAGTAGAAAATATATGTCTCCTCTCAGACCACAATGGAATTAAAGTAGAAATCAATAATAGAAAGAGTCGGAGAATCCCCAAATACTTGGAGATTAAAAAACAAACAAACAAAACTTCTAAATAACATGTGGGCCAAAGAAGAAATCTCAAGCAAAAATAAAAAAAAGTATTTTGAACAAAATGAAAATACAGCTTATCAAAATTTGTGGAATGCAGTGAAAGCAATGCTTGTGAGGAAACTCAGAGCATTGTGTGTGTGTATATATGTGTGTGTGTGTGTGTGTATACATGTATACATATATATGTGTATATATATATTATAATATATATATGAAGAATGATTGAAAATCAGTAATCTAAGCTTCCACATTTGGAAACTAGAAAAAGAAGAGCAAATTAAATCCAAAGAAAGTAAAAGAAAAATAATAAAAATTAGATCAGAAATCAATGGAACTTAAAGCAGGAAGTCATTAAGAAAATTTAAAAAAAAAAACAAAAGCTGCTCCTTTGAAAAGATCAGTAAAATTTATAAGCCTCTGGCCAGGCTAATTAAGGAAAAAAAGAGATGGCACAGATTACTAATAGAAATAAAAGAGGGGACTTTATATAGATGTCATGATTGTTGAAAGGACAGTAAAGGAATACAGTGACCAACTTTGTGCCCACAGAGTTGATAACCTTGATGAAATGGACCAATTCCCTGAAAGACACGATCTGCCCAACTCACACAAGAAGAAATAAACAATGTGAATAGTCATATATATATATATAGTAAAGGAATTGAAGCAGTATTGAATAACCTTCCAAAATAGAAAGCACTAGGCCCAGATTCATTCACCATTCTACCAACATTTAATGCAGAAATTATACCAGTTCTCTACAGTCTATTACAGAAGATGGAAGCAGAGGACATGCTTCCTATTTATTCAATGAGGCCAGCATTACCCTAGTATCAAAACCAGATAAAGACATAACAAGAGAAGGAAACAACATACCAACATCTCTCATGAGCATAGGTGCAAGAATTCTCAACAAAACATTAGCAAATTCAACAATGTATAAAAAGAAATTCAACAATGTATAAAAATCATTATACATCATGACCAAGCAGGATTTATCACAGGTCCATGAGACTGGTTCAACATTTGAAAGTAAATTATTGTAATCCATCCCCCATCAACATGCTAAAGAGGAAAAAAGCCACATGATCATATGAATAACTGTAGAAAAAGCATCTGACAAAATCCGACATCCATTCATGATAAAAACTCTCCGTAAACTAGGAATAGAAGGTGACTTCCTCAGTCTGATGAAGAACATCTATAAAAACCTACAGCTAACATAGTATTTAATGGTGAGAAATTAGATGTTTTCCCTCTAATATCAGGAACAAGGCAAGGATGTTTCCTCTCATCATGTCTTTTCAATACCCTACTGAAAGTCCTAGCTAGTGCAATAACACAAGGAAAAGAAATAAAAGGAATAGTTTGGGAAGAAAGATAAAAGAATATTAGTTAGATAATATCTAAATGTAATTCATGATCCTGATTGGGTCCTTGATTTAAAAAAAAAGCTATAAAGGACATTGGGGGTCAGTTGGAAAAATTTGAATATGGACTGTTTATTAAATAATATCAATATTAAATTTCTGCTTATGATTATGGTATTGTGATTATGTAAGAGAAATCTTTGAAGTATATAGAGGTAAAGTATCTTAATATTTATAAATGACTTTCAAAGTTTCAAGAAAATAATATGTATGCTGAGTGATATATAAACATGAATTTATTTAGTCTTCCAGTATAGGGAGTATTAGCAAAAATGATAATATCCAAATATGATAAGACCATGTGAAGGCAAATTCATATACTACTCACTGAAATAGAAATTTATACTACTTTCCTGGGAGGCAATTTTGTACATTTATTTTTAAGTTTCAGAATATATGTGTATGCTCTGATATAGCAGTACCACTTCTAAAATTTATTCTATTAATGTAATCAGAAAATAATACATACACATCCATAAGGAAATTCCTTAAAGAGATATTTATAATGAAAGTAAAAGGGAACAACCTAAATTTCCACCAATGATGACTTTACTGAAGTCTCCAAAGCTGGGCACATATATTAGCTCTGCCCAGTCAGTGCATTGTATCTTTCCACCTGCAGTGACTGATTCAGGGTTTGGCACATGATCCTACCAAAATAAACCTGAGACTTTTGCTGAAGTGTTGGAGAGAAAAATATTTACTCTTCTCCTAGATTTGAATCTGAAAGAATGTGACCCAAGACTTTTAGAAATACATCACGGAGAGAGCCATTTTTGAGAATGAAGTCATTACACAGGAAAGTATATTTAGGACATCCCTGGTGGCACAGTTTTTAAGACTCCGCCTGCCAATGCAGGGGACACAGGTTCGATCCCTGGTCCGGGAAGATCCCAAATACCGCGGAGCAACTAAGCCCATGCACCACAACTAGTGAGCCTGCGCTTCAGAGCTTATATGCCTAGAGCCTGTGCTCTGCAACAAGAGAAGCCACGACAATGAGAAACCCCGCGCAGTGCAACAAAGAGTAGCCCCAGCTCGCCGCAACTAGAGAAAGCCTGCGCGAAGCAACAAAGACACGACCCAGCCAAAATAAAATAAATAAATTAAATAAAATAAAAAAGAAAGTAGATATACGATATGGAGCGAGACTCATTTAGGGACCTGGCTCCACCAATAATTGAGGATTTGGACTCATTCATTAAGTGAGTTACTAAGTCTGGACTGTTTCATTAAGTTATTTACTAAGTTCTTTGTTTTTGTTTCCACATTTTTTTTCTAAATCCAGTTTGAGTTGCACTGTCTGTCATTTAGAACAGAAATCATTCTGGCCAACAATATTCTTAGACATGAGAATTAGAAATGTGCGAACATAAAGGATATGAACATTTCTTATGTTAAGAGCATGTATCCATTATTGCATTTGTAGTCAGAAATGAAAATTGCTATTACAGTTTTAAATTGGCATAATTATATAATACTGCTTTTAGTGTGATTTTTGACTTCTGTTTCACTACAGTTGTTTCTGATTTAGGTGTTCAGGTGGATGCATTATAAAAAAACATTCACTGGATGTTGTTTTTGTTTGACATATATCACCAGGCTTGTCAATATTACAGTGATTCCCTTTTCTGTTCTCTACTGAGTCACCTTCAGGCATGTAGGGCAGCAGTATAAATTGTAATTCACATTGTAAATGGAGTAAGGATGGTTCCAGTGAAAGCAAGATGAAAATAAAAATTTCTTAGGAATGGAGATGGAGGTTGGCATCTGAAGTATTGGGATTCTCAAAATGATTTTTTCAGCAGCTTCAAATGTTTCAGTCGGCTGGGTGCAATACATAAAGTATAAGCTGGTTTCTTCCATTTACTGGTCCCTCTTAACCTCAGTTCTTCATCATCCTGTGAAATTATAAAATTTCAAAAAAATGAAGTAACATATGCCTTTGAAATTAAAGCCATAATTTTCAACCTTGGTTCCTTGTAATGGTGCTTCAGGCATTCCACGATGTTTTGTTTTATTTTTGTCCTTTGACTTAAAAATGTATCTTAGTGGGTTGAATGGTGTCTGTCCCCCAAAAAGTTCAAGTTTCAGCCCCTGATACCTATAAATGTGGTCTTATTTGGAGAAAAGGTCTTAGTAGAGGTAATAAAGTTGAGGATTTCGAGATGAGATCATCTTTGCTTAACTGGTTGAATCTTAAATCCAATGACAAGTATCTTCATATGGGACAGAGAACGGTGGAAGACCATTTGACAGTGGAGGCCAAGATTACAGTAATGCAGCCACAAGGAGCACTTAGAGCCACCAGAAGTGGAAGAGGCAAGGAAGGATTCTCCCCTAGAAACTTCGGAGAGAGCACTGCCCTGCTAATACCTTGATTTTGGACTTCTGGCCACCAGAACTGTAAGAGAATTTATTGGGTTGGCCAAAGAGTTCATTTGAGTTTTTCCATAAGATATTATGATATTAAGATATTATGGAAAAACCTGAATGAATTCTTTGGCCAACCCAATATTTTTATTATTTCTATTGTGGTCATTTGTTATGGTAGCCACAGGAAACTAATATAAGTATATCTTAAAACTAATTAACATAAACTTGGAAAGTACCTGCATATGTAATCTGCCAAATCTGAACACACTGGAGATCACTAGTATGTTCTTCCTTTCAGGGGAATCCCATTTTTGTGTAGAACTTTGATATCTAAATAAAGTTTATCTTCCCTTTTATAGTTAATGGAATTCTATCCTAAGGTTTCAGTGTAAGGTGTCCAAATGCTGTTACTTTTCAACTCAATCTTCTCAGTGAATCAGATTTAGTTAGGGCCCTTTCACATGCAAATATAACAGGTTTAGAAAGGAGAGGAAAATCATTTGTGGGCTCATAAAACTTAAAAGTTCTAGAGTAGCATGCTTGATTCAGGAACTCTAACACAGGCTTAGAATAAAATTCAGATCCCTTTCTTTGGACTGAAAGGTCTTACAATATCTGATTTCTTTCAGTTTCTTCCTATTAACTTACCCCATCTCTTTCTACTCCTCATCTTATCCACACCACTCCAGCTTCAGATAACTTGTGTTTTCTACAGTAGGTTAAGTCAATAAAGCTTTATAGTATGTCTGTTTACCTGCAGTGTTCAATCATGGTTTCCTCATGCATATCATTTGGTCTCAGTTCAGAGGCCATCTCTTCAGACAGCTTCTGTGGCTACTCTAAGATAGACTATGTGTCTTTTCTGTATTGCTTCATAACAAGTCATCATAAGGCTTAGTGGCTTAAAATAACCATTTATTGCTCATGATTCTATGTGTCAGAATCAAGCAAGACTCAGTATGTGGTTTGTCTCTGCTCTGTGTGGTGTTGGCTGGGTGTACCAATGGGGGCTGGAGAACCAAGTTCACTAACTTCTCTGGGGTTTTGATGCTGGCTTTCAGATGGGGCACCTCGGTTCTCTTCTACCCAGCTTCTCTCCTCAGTTGATCGCTCATCTTTTGGACCTTCTCGTTCTCTGTGGCATCTCTCTCCAGTAGGATGGTCAGGACTTTGCTAGTATATAGTAGCTGTCTTCCAAGAGTGAAAGCCAAAGCTATCAGGCTTTTACAGGCCTGTATTTTGGAGACCCTGAATGTCATTTTCACCTCATTCTATTGGTCAAAACAAGTCATAAGACCACCATAGATTCAAGTGGTGGGGAATGTACTCCCTATTTGATGGGAGTTGTCTCATGTGCCATACAGGGATTGGATAATTGTTGGAGACCATTTTTGCAGATAATCTACCACAGTCTACCTTCTGGCTACACCCTTTCTCACTTGTTCCACATGAAAAATATACTCACTCAAACCCCCAAATTGTATTCAAATATAGCATCAGGTCCCAGATTAGGTGTCTGGCAATCTATGCCTGTTCTGGAGAGGATAAGTCCTTGAAGATAGTTCTTCTTGATCAAGAGATTTGTGAACTGAAAATCAAGTTTTCCTCTCTACTCACCAACAGGGTGACAGGGCAGGCTAACTGCAATAGACAATCCATTTAACAATGGAAGACAGGAACTGGTCCATAGCAATTATAAACTACATCTAGGCACATGGCACCTGTTTTCCAATTCAAAAGAATGGTTCTATGTATGTATGTATGTATGTATGTATGTATGTATATGTGTATTTGTTTATTTATGGTTGTGTTGGGTCTTCATTGCTGCACGTGGGCTTTCTCTAGTTGTGGTGAGCTGGGGCTACTCTTCATTGTGGTGCACGGGCTTCTCATTGCGGTGGCTTCTCTTGTTGTGGAGCATGGGCTCTAGGTGCGCAGGCTTCAGTAGTTGTGGCGCATGGGCTTAGTTGCTCCGTGGCGTGTGGGGTCTTCCCGGACCAGGCCTCGAACCCGTGTCCCCTGCATCGGCAGGAGGATTCTTAACCACTGCGCCACCAGGGAAGTCCCAAGAATGGTTCTTTATTGGGGCCTGGTTCTTCCGCTCCCCAGTGGTGGTTCTCAAGTGCGTTGTTTTCCTCAACTAATGGCTACGTGTACTGAGAATCCCTATGTTGGCAGTTTAGCTCCTGCCTCCCTCTGCTTTCTGCCTATACAAAGTTGGGAGCCCTGAGGCCTCTCTTCATTTTTTTCCTCTCTCAATCCTATTTAATCCAATGTGCTTCTATCAATGCAGTGCTTTAAAATATTGTGGACTTCTCACATATCTTATCAAAGTTCACTCCATGTCTTCAAGTCACATTGATAACTTTTTTGTTGGTGGTGTTCTACTTTGGGCATATCAGGTTGATTTGGGACAGTATCTTAAGAATCTTACTTTGCCAAAGGGTATAATAGACATCACTTTACTTGCGGACTGTTTCTCACTTTGAGAACATTTTTTTAAACTGGAAGTACTATCCTGGGTCCTTAGATTTTCTCTAAATTCTGCTTGTAAATGGAGCATTTCTTCAGTTTCTCTCTCTCTCTCTCTTATACTTTATGATATACAGTTACAAGAAAATAATTGGCACTTTCAGACTTCTGTCTAAAAATCTTAGCTAGATTCACAAGTGTTTCCAAATGTTCCACCTCTATGTAATACAGGCCATTCTTTCTCTAGTCTTTAATAGCATTTTTTTCCCCATTGCTCTTCAGACCTCCATTGTTGGTTCCTCACTTCCCTTCAAGCCTCTGCCTGTCACTGAGTTCCAAAGGCCTGTGGATGTGTTTTAGGGTTTTGTCAAAGCAGCACCCTGATTCTGGTACTACCAATTTCATTTTCACTTATCTGTTACTGTAAAACAAAGCACCCCTGAAGTTAATGGCTTAAAACAATCACTTTATTATCCACAATTCTGAGTCAGGAATTCCAGGAGGTTTAATAGAGATGATGTATCTCTGTTCCACATGGTAGCTGTTGGCTGGAGTGCCTTGACTGCAGTTGGAAGACCAGATACAGCTCCACAAATGTGAAGAGAGCCTTAGTATTGCCCAGGATGCTTCAGCTCTCCTGCATGTGGCTTTTCTATCCATGAGGTTTCTCATCCTCTATGGCCTCTCTCTTTCTATGGCCTCTCTCTCTGGTAGGTGAGCCTAGACTTCTTTATATGGGGTCTAGGAAAAGTGAAAGCAAAAGCTACAAGGCCTCTTAAGAAGTAGGCTTGGAAGTCTCAGAATACTGCTTCTACAGCACTTTATTCACCAACAGTATTTACAAGCACAGCCAAGATACAAAGGGTGGGAAAATAGATTTTTTTTTTTTTAATAGGATCGATGGCATGCTTGTAGAGGGACAGGGGGAATTCTTGATAACCACCTTGGTAGACTAGCAACTTTTTCTATAAAGGGCCAGATAGTAAATATTGTTGGCTTTTATAGCCCTGTAAATTCTTATTTCTGTTGCATATTCTCTCTCTCTCTAACAGTCTTTTAAAGATACGAAAACCAGATTTGACCTATGACATGTAATTTGCCAGCCCATGCTTAGATAGCATACCCACTTTATCATTCATTCTTAGCACAGTTTTTCATTACAAGGCCCCATATCACACTGAAATTATTTTACATTATATTTTAAAACTACAGTTGACCCTTGAACAACACAGGTTTGAACCATGCATGTGTACATATGTGTGAATTTTTTTCACTAAATACATACTACAGTACTACACGATTTGAGGTTGGTTGAATCTCTGGATGTGGTACTGTGGATATGGAGGGCCAAATGTAAACTTGTATGCAAATTTTCAGCTGTGTGGAGGGTGGGCACTCCTATCCCCTGTGTTGTTCAAGGGACGACTGTGCTTTTTTCCCCACCACAAAGTAAGCATCATGAGGGCAAGAGCATTTGTTATTTGTTACCTTATCTATAACTATTCTGGTCCATAGTAAGTGTACAATAAATATTTGTTGAATTAACAGATTAGTAAATAAATGACTGTATCAGAATTTATTTTCACTTTCTTTTGTGGAGCTATATTCTATTTTGATGGAATCATTCTCAGGCTCTATTTAATGTGAGATGGCTGCAAATAGCTCCAGGCCAAATGGTTCCAGGTTAAAATCCAGTGACTCTTTCAATAATTGCAGAAGAATTTCAGGGTTAGACCCTTTCATGGATCTTAGCTGTGTCAGATACTCTGTTTTGAAGCAGTAACTATTAACCGGAAAAATAAGGTCTGATTGGCCAGACCTGAGTCACTTGCCTGGGTGGAGTCATGAATATCACCAAATGGATGAACTGAAAGTTGGGTAGATGGCTTCCAGAGGAAAATCACCTGACTAGGTGAAGGATACATAGATGCCTTTGTTAACATATGTCCAAATCATAGACTTTTTTGATCAAACATTCTTCAACTTGAGTGGAATAAAATGTTGAAATAGGTCAAATCAAAGGCTGTTATATGACTAAACTTCTGTCTGCATCCCTACTTTCCAATTGTTGATATCATGAAAGTAGCTTTATTTTTGTAACTCATTAACTTTAGTGAGTTTATACTTTTACAAATATATGTACTATAAAATAATAGCATTATCTGTCTTTTAGTTTAATTTGGGGAAGAAGTGATGGCAGTGCTGTTAAAATAAAATTGAAAGACAGTGATTTAAAATTAATGAATGAATCATGCGTGCTATACTTGTTTATTTAGATTGCCTATATCTTGTTAGTTACTCTAAGTTAGTAAAGGATAGTGCCTTAGTGGAGAAATGTTTTTTCTCAAGGAAGTGTTTTCAGTCACAAATCTATTTTCTCAGAGAAAATCCATTCTTCTACGTACTGTTTAAAATCAGTATATTTTATCTGAGTAGTATCTTGAAAAGAAGTTACTAATACTTGTTTTTAAAACTTGGCCTATTGAAACTCAATTTTTTAAAAGGCGCTGCATATTTGAGCATACATTTTCTGCTGTTTCCCTAACATTTGAGGTAAAATTAGTGTGGAAAGCATCAGCATCTTGTCCCTTCCTGTAATAGCTCTTACATTCCTATAGTTTCTGTTATGACCCATTTTCAGCCTAAATTTTTCAGGCCAGATACATATGGAATAGATTTCCATATTCTGTATTAGCAGTGTTTGCCTGTAGTCCTTGCTAGGTTAGCACTTTATTTGTATATTGAGTTAGGAGCGTCCTCGCTCAATATTAGATATTAGTTATGCACTTTCTTGAAGATTAGATGGCTAACGATAGAAGAGCAAAGATGTAGTTCCCAGGATCATTTAGAAAACTTTGATTTCAAGTTTTCATCAACACTTTTGTAGGTTTTTCTAACAACCACTTTGGAAGTGTAGGTGGGGTTGACTAGATGGTATTATTAGCAAACAACCAAGACTGATGAAACGACCATTTCACAACACCTCTTTCAACCAGTCTAGAATCAAAGCTATGTTTCTGAGAAATTGCCTAAGTGCCAATTATTCCATGTTGTTTTCAAGTCAGTCTGCAATATCGTTATATGCTTGAACTCCCTCCATAATTTTATACAGAACGAAACAAGAGGATTTGTTGTTGTTCTTTTTTTTCTGGGTAACGTTAACATTGATAAACAGACAACAGTTCCTTTCCTACACTCCCCATCTTTTACTCTCCCTCACCCCTGCATTTAAGTAAGCATATTAGGAATTGGGATTATAAACAACCCATCAGAAAAGACTCACTTCGCCCTTTCTCATTCAGTGAACAGTACAGCAGGAGTGTATTTCAAAGTGACACATACAGAAGAGACTGCCTTACAGTTTTACTCTAAAGCAATACAATCTATGCATATCTCATGATAACCTTATTATATATTGAGTGCTTATGCTCTCTTTGTTTTCCTATCCCTCTCTCATTTTACAATAAATCCTAAGTCCTCTCAGCAGCCACTCTGGTTATGTAAAGACACAAGAAGGTATGCAGTTTTAGTTCTCCCAAGCGTAGAAATGAATTAGCACTGCGTATTGATTATCCTAACTTCTCAGTCTTGAAAACTTGAAAGAGATTTGATGGTTTCTTCAGGTAGACCCCAATGTGCCATCACTTTTCCGCCAAGCACTGGTGCAGCTTTTTTTTTGTTGTTTGAGCCATCTGATGTAATCCAGTTATGTCTTCTTATATTGAAATTAACAAGGCATATACCCTGAGGCATAGGCCGTATCTACAACAGTGAGACACAAATGAAGTTGAACATGAGGTCAATCAAGTGCACAAAATACATCACACAGTTATTCCAAGTCTCATGCTGTGTCTATAATTGCCCCTTGTTCTGTCATTAGGGCTCCCTTACAAGTCATTATTTTGAGTCAGCAGAACGGCAGGGAGTATTCCACCTGATGGCTAGTATAAAGTTGAATTGATGACATAAATAACTACCAGCACAAAATACAAGGAACAGGTATTTAGATTAGATCTAATAAAGTGTGCAGCTGTTCAGTCTCTTTATGAATTCTGGCTAAAAGGATAATCACAACTTTCAATATGGGTTCTCCTTCAGTAGTTCTGTGAAAGGGAAACTATGTTTTTCTAAGTGAATGGACACATGCCATATTAGAATTTGCCTGTCTGCTCTTACCCTAGATTGTTGCTTGGCCAAGACCGATGTGATTCAGATTTCATGGGAATTTTGCTTTAGTTAGCATTGTGTAAAAATTATACCATTTTAAAGTAGAAACATCATCTATTCATTTGTTTCGTGGAAAGAGGTAGTGTGAGTTTAATGCTGAAAGAATATCCTAAGTTTGTGGTCTCAAGCACATTTTTAGAAGTATTACCTTTCCTGGGAAAAAGAAAATTCAAATCCCCTTCTCAAAATATGGTAGCTGACAGGGCTCAGAGGAGGCTTGTAGAGATGAATGCAATGTAGATCCTTCATGTGGATCTAGCCTCTGGGCAGAAACAAAGTGGCAGGAAGGATGGGGAGAGAAGAACTGAATGATTTTGGAAATATCCATGCACTCCAAAGAGGACCCTTAGTTACTTTTAAAAAGCTAACTGCATTAGGTGAAGTTACACATCTGAGGTCCAGTTACTTACTATTGGAAAAGATATTTTCTCTCTTTAATGTCTTGTCTTAAATATAGAATGAAGGGATTAGACTATAACAGAGAATGCAAAATAGTGGCCTGTGGTCTGGATCAGATCCACAGAAGTATATTGTGTTTTAACTGTGTGTTGTTTTGCTTTTTTTGTTTTTGGCTGTGGGGTCTTAGTTGCGGCATGCGGGATCTTTTGTTGTGGAATGCGGGCTCCTCTCTAGCTGTGGCACATGGGCTCCACGGTGCTTGGGCTCAGTAGTTGTGGCACATGGGCTCTCTAGTTGTGATGCATGGGCTCTAGAGCATGCAGGCTCAGTAGCTGCGGTGCGGGCTTAGTTGCTAGTTTTCTGACCAGGCTAGTTTTCTGACCAGGGATCGAACCCGCGTCCCTTGTTTTGGAAGGTGGATTATTATTTATTTATTTATTTTTTTGGCGGTATGCGGGCCTCTCACTGCTGTGGCCTCTCCTGTTGCGGAGCACAGGCTCTGGACGCATAGGCTCAGCGGCCATGGCTCACGGGCCCAGCCGCTCCGCAGCACGTGGGATCTTCCCGGACCGGGGCACGAACCTGTGTCCCCTGCATCGGCAGGCGGACTCTCAACCACTGCGCCACCAGGGAAGCCCTGGAAGGTGGATTCTTAACCACTGGACCACCAGGGAAGTCCCTAACTGTGTGTTGTTTAAAAAACTTGAATTGGTTGCTAACTTAGAAACAACTTGCATTGTAGATAAATATCTATATCTTACATGGATAAAGGATGGGTTGTTAGAAAAGGGGAATCTAGTCCAGACCAATAGACTCAATAAACAGATGGATAACAGTTTTTTTTCTCACATCACTCTGCATGATACTTCTCCAAGAACCTCTTTCAGGTGTGAATTTTAAAAATCAAAAGATTTTACCTAAGAGCCTGGTTTTGTATATCAGTTATCTACTACCATGATAATGCTGCATAACAAACAACCACGAAGCTTCAGTGGCATGCAAAAGTAAGTTTATTGCTCATGTGTCTGGGGTGAGTTGGGGGTTAGGTATGTGGCTTCACTCATCTTGGTGACTCACTCATCTGGCTGTCAGCTAGGGCAGTTTATGGCTTCTCCACATCCTTGTCTCTCATACACACCAGGCTACCTGTGGTGCGTTCTCATGCTAATAGTAAAAGTAAAAGAGAGCATACAGGAACATGCAAGACCTTCTAAGCTCTAGTTTTAGAAGTTCTGGCATTACTGTCACGTGTGCATTATTCTGTTGGTGAAAGCAAGTGACATAGGTGATCCTGTAGTCAGAGTATGAAGGCACGGCATAGTTACATAACAAAGGGCATAGATGCATTTTGCTTAAAAATTCAGAGCCTCTGACAGTGTTGGGATCACACTTCAGGCATGGCACTAATAGGTAAGTGTGGGTAGCAGCCGCCAGCTTTAGAGGACCATGCATTTGCGAGTTTATGACAGTGCCTACTCACTCCTTATTATCTGTCTGAGACTAAGACCAGTGTGGGTTGTCATTATTACTGCACTTTTGTGGTAACTTTTCTTAGGGACATTCTGTTCTGCTTCTAGAGCACTCTGAAGAGTAGGCAAATGAGAGGCAGACCGAGACAGCCATACAGTTTCTTTCCACACGTCGACTGCTTCATTCACGCACACTATTTGCCTAGATTCTGGGTCATCTGAGTTTGGGGCACCTGATCCAGACGACTTCTAATTTTGAAACATTCTTCATGACTTTAGAATAAAGGTAAAACAAAGACATTGGAACCCTTGACAAAGCCTGACCCAATTGAAAGTTCATGATGAAGTTATACGATTTCCAAAAGTATTCTGTTGAGAGCTGTTAAGAGCTGTTAGAATTTATATAAACATGGTGCAACCATGTATAATTGAGGTACTCCATACTCTTTCATCTAACCTCCATCATAGGCAAATACCTATACCCTACATGGATGGAGGACAGGTTGTTAGAGAAGGGGAAGCTAGTCCAGACCAATAGACTCAATAAAAGATGGAAAACATTGTTTTTCTCAGGTCACGCTGCATGACACTTTTATAAGAACTGCTTTAAGACATGAATTTCCACAAAATTCCTGATACCTACTGCAAAACATTTCTATTTTTCTGTTATCCAGACTTAGAAAAAAATATGTTCTTCAAGACTGTTCTTCATCTCTCCTTCCTATCCCCTTCAGTGCCTCAATCCATTTATTATTCATTGCTTCTGTTATGCATTCTTTTCATGCAGCCTTTTGAACATGTGTTTGTATGTGTGTATACGTAGAACCTATATACAGTTTCCTTGCATCCCCGTTATCAAGGAAATGGTGTATCCTTGTATCATGTATCATGTTTGCATTGTATCATGTTTGATACAGTTGTATCATGTTTGATACAATTGTACATGTTTGCATTTTTTGTGCCTAGAGAGGAAGACAGGGCAAGAGAATTAGCTGAGGGTAAGTTAAATTGGCTGAAGAGGCAGGCTTCTTGGACAGTTAACCTACCTTCTGCTTCAGTTTTCTCATCTGTACAATGGGGATAATGATTTGTAATGTAAATAAAATAGAACCCAAATCATTTCATTAGTGTTTACTATTACCATCATGAATACTTATTGTTGTTGTTTCTGGACTTGTCATTGTAGAAATTGTGGAGGAACACAGAGTTAACGTGATTTGGGTATGTGCTTTTTAGCACCTTTTTATTCCTTCTTTCCACTTGGACCCTCCTCTTCTCCCTATTTTCCCAAGGGATATTCCTTCCTTGTGTCCTGTATTAGGGACATTTTACTTTTCTTAAGTGAATATACTTAGATATTTTTTCTTCAAAGGTATATACACAACACCATATTACTACTAGGCTTTGGGAGGGGGCTTGTGAGGGGTACTTCCCCTACCCTCCACACCCTTCCAGAGTGAGGGAGATTGTTCTGTTCACGAGAGCTTATTGTTCTCCCGGCAGGTCCTCAGTGTGGTTAGCTCAAGGTTCCATATTTTATAGTCCTTTAAAAATATGATGCCCTGGTAAATCCTGTCCTTTGCTAAGGACATTTCTCCTTAGACTACGAGTCATCTGACCCTTAAAGGTCTTAGTGCCAGTACAATGTCTTTGTGTGGTTGTTTCACCATCATTAGCAAGGCCACTTTAATGCGCTTTCTGGCAAGAACAGGCAGGGAGGGAGGTGTTATTGCTCCTTGCTTGGTGATTTCCGATGAGAAGATATAAGCGTCCAGTACGGTTTATGTTCCCTTAATATGTTCTGAAAGCCCTCCATTATTATCTAGAGCAGTGTGTGTTCTGAAGATAACCCATGCAGTATATTATTTTGCCAAAGAAAAAGAAAAAAAATCCATAGTCAACTGTACTTGTGACATGTTGCACACTGCTCCCTCAGAGCAGTTTGGTTATAAACAAAGGAACTCTGGCTACTGAGCCTGAGAGGAATTCATTAGAGGGATGTGGGGCTGCTCAGAACATTTAAGGGAACATGAGCTACCAGGCCTTGGGAGGGAGGGGAAGCCCATTAGCAGGAACAAAGCAGTGATGCTTCATGACTCCAATTTTTATTCTTGTGTCCATCTGCTAAAGTGGCACATTCTTAGGAAGAAGGGAGAACCTGATTGGCCTGACTTGGTCATGTGTCTGCTACTTCGGACAGGGCCTGTAACCCGAGGGATCTCATGGAAAATCCCAATGCAAGTAGCCATCTTGCTCCTCAAAGGAAAAGTGGCAGTGATGATGTGCCGACAAAGAACAGCTCTTCACCACACATCTGCTCTTTGGAGTATCCCAGTACACATTAGCTCTGAATATTCTTTGCAGGAAAGAAACCTGTATAACCACATGTAACCTGGCTGTTTTTTATATTTATTGTTTTTATGTAATATTTGTTACCCTTAGGAAAGACTAGTATTCCTTGGAATACCCTCTGGAAGTGCTGACTCACGTCTCTTGGGCATCACACTTTAATCTTTGATTGGACTCCTCCTATGCTCTATATTACAGTTTCCTAATCCTTTGATACGATTATCCTGACATTTTCTCATATTTTAAAATGTCAGCTACTGTAGGTGACACAGGTGTTTGCTTCTTAATCACTTTGAATAAAACAAATATTTCTACAGATGCTGCTTTGGAGCCATTCGTCTTCCTTTTCTCCTCTATACCATTATTTTGGTCCATGATCCTTCTCCCGTTTCTGAAGTTTCTCTCCTTTGGAATGTCTTTTGTATTCTCTGGCTCACCTTTGAGTACAACCACTCTCAGCTTTTAAGCCTTATCCATATATGGCCTCTGACAAAGGCTTCTTTCTTATGGCTTTCTGTTTTTCTAGTTGGTTTTGACCTTGAGCCCTTCCTTGCGTTTCAATTGGACATACTCAGTGAATACTGCCACTCATAAGGTGGCCCACACCTGCCCTGCATCTCACTGCTGTCTCATTCTTTTGTGCATGTGTCACTTTACTTATTGATTATTTAATCTTCCTTCTATCCAGGGTCCCTCAGTTATACTTTTTCAGCTTGTTTCAGGATTTGACGGGTAATAGCAAATTCTGAATTGGCAGCAACTCTGGAAGGAGAGAGATACGATTCACACAGATTTCAACAATATTAACTATTTAACAAATATGACGCCATCTAGTAGTCTGGGGGATAAACTGAAACATCAGAATACAGGCGAACATGGGTTCTTGACTAAGTCTTGTTTAATGGTTGCTTACTTATCCTATAGTTACCATTATGTAATCATCTAGCTGGTTAATACGTGATGATCATCTTTTTGGGGGGGTTTAGTGTGCATATATCCATCAAACTGTTTTCAAAGGCTTTCCTTTTAAATTTCTTTTCTGTCACTTTTCCATGACCCATCTCCCACTCCGCTCTTGTCTTTCATTTCTTTTCCATTAAAATCAGAAGATACATAAATTGGGGCTTCCCTGGTGGTGCAGTGGTTGAGAATCTGCCTGCTAATGCAGGACACGGCTTCGAGCCCTGGTCTGGGAGGATCCCATATGCCGCGGAGCAACTAGGCCCGTGAGCCACAACTACTGAGCCTGCGCGTCTGGAGCTTGTGCTCCGCAACAAGAGAGGCCGCGATAGTGAGAGACCCGCACACCGCGATGAAGAGTGGCCCCTGCTTGCCGCACCTAGAGAAAGCCCTAGCACGGAAACGAAGACCCAACACAGCAGAAATAAATAAATTAATTAATAAACTCCTTCCCGCAACATCTTCTTTAAAAAAAAAAAAAAAAAAAAGAAACATAAATTGGCTACAGGAAATGGACATGTGCTTTTTTTCCCTCACCTCAAGGCCAAGGTAGTTTACTACCACACCCATTACCTTTCTTTTTTAAACAAAACTCTCAGTAGCAAAAACACCCAAAAAACAAAAAAAAGGAAATAAAAGCCCTTCACACTCTGATTTCTGACTGTTGCCCAGTGACATTCTGTATTTATTTTACAGTGACAGTCCCATCCCCTGGCTTTCTGCCATAAGCTCATCTAATCTTTTCTAACAGACATCCAGGCTTTGTCGCATCACATCTGTGGACACAGTATTTCAATGTCACTCTTTATATTCTCTCTATGGATCTTCTTCCTGTGTGGTTCCTAACTTTAGTTTGGTACAGGGGAGTGGTTGCTGCAAGATAACAGACAAATCAGAAGTAGGTATGGAGAATTTGATACTTCTGACTCTTCTTTGTGACCCTTTAAACAAATGTCATCTATTTCTGATTCTGAATATAAATGACAGAAATGTTTATTGGGTCCTTTCTGGGTTTCAGCTCTCGGGCTGAGGCTGTTACGTTATTTCACATTTAATCTTCATAGCCAGCTGAAGAGGTAGAGGTGGCAGAGACCTAACTAGTTGTCTGCCAATACGGATACCCTAGATTCCCCTTTTCTTCCTTTAGTGATAGGAACCTGGCTGTAGCTGGACACACAACTACTCAGCGAAGACTGCATTTCCCAGCTTCCTTTGTAGCTACTGTGGTCATATGACTAAATTCTAACCAGTGCCACAAGAGTGGCAGGGATATGTGCAGATCCTGGGTCATAGCATTAAAAGGAAAGTGATGCTTTTTTTCCTTTTATCACTTGTTGCCTAACCAGCCACCCTAAAATTTTGTGGGTTAAAACAGCAGTAATTTATTTTTACTCATAATTCTACAGGTTGGCACTCTGGGCTGGGATCAGCTCATAGATTCTTCTGGCATTTTCTGTGATTAGCTATCAGATTGGTTGGGGGCTGCCCATCAGCTGAGGCAATGAGGGTGTTTGAGCTCCATGTCTTTCTTCATCCAGAGGGCTAGCCTGGGCTTGTTTACACAGTTGCTGTGAGAGTACTAAGAGAGCAAGTTGAAGAGTGCAAGACATACGAAGATCTAGATTCAGAATTCGTATGTGTCATTTTGGGTGCATTCTCCTGGTAAAGGAAGTTATAAGGCATTCATGGAATCAAGGGGTGGGGACATAAACTGCTTTATGGGAGTTACTGCAAAGTCACTCTGTGAAGAGGCATGGATAGAGGGAAGAGTGGAGAATGATGATTATTTCTGTAGTGTACCTCACCTCCTCTTCCTTTATTCACTGACTGGTACATGTACATAATAACGAGAGCTTTGACCAAAATCTGGAAGCTGTATGTTGAGGAAGGCAGAGCATCATGATAAAATGAGCCCTGTCCTAGCACCATAAAGCTGCTGTATTAGAATATTATGCTCAGCATGCTATTTAAGAGAGAAATAAACTTCTATCTTGTTTGAGTCAATATTATTTTATAGTGTGTGTGACAGCAACTGAACCAGAAACCAAATTACTACTATACCCATTTTGCAGATGACAAAATTGAGCTCTATAGAGACAAAGAAATTTGTCCAGAGTCACTCAGCAGATAACTAGCAGTGGCACCATTTGAACATAGGTTTGTCAGGTTCCAGAGCCCATGTATTTAAGCACTCTACTGCGTTTGAATATTGCAACAGTTATTTACTTTTACTTATCTACAGGGAGTAAAACTTGGGAGATCTGGTTTTCATCTTCAGTAGGAATTTATGGCTTCTGTCAGATGAGTACACTAAATTTAAGTTCTCAGTCAGTCATTTGTAGTTCAAAATATATTTGTCCTGTGGAATTGAGTAAAATTTTTGGAGAGTATATCTATTTATATCTATCTGTATGCATATATATATATATATATATATACACACACACACACACACACAAAACATGTAAATATTAGTGCTTTGACCAATAAGCTTTTATACTCATTCCTTAGGAGTTTATGTTGCATAATCAAAGTTAAACCTGAATGATTAGCCAATCAAAGAGAAAATATACAAAAAGTCAAATAATACTGGGTGCTGTTGTAATCAACATCTTAAGCTGAGTGTGACAAGATACAGAAAGTCTTTGCATTTATCTATTCTTGGGACAAAAGTTGCAAAATAGATACAAAATGGTATAAGCATAGCAGTCAAACTCAGGCATTACGGATATCTATAGTTAGGGACAATTTAAATATATGGAAATTAAATAATCCCTAATTTCTGTTTGTAATAGCACAATCCACTACTCTAATCACGTTTGAGAATTAAAATTTGGGGGGGGCTTATTTAGGGGGATATCTTGAAATAGGGAATGAAAGCTGACTTGTTGAGGTTTGATTTTTGTCTGGGTAACAGGTAAAGGAAATTAGTGATCTAGAGCAACTGTTCACCAGTACTTTGCTTCCTTATGCCTTGGGCCATTGTATTGTTCGTTTGGTTTGCTTTAAAGACTTAAAACTAGATATTTCTATGTTCAAGTGAAGGTTTTTCTATGTCAAGTTATTAGAGGGAAAAAAGACTCAATGCTGCCCATGTAGAGAACTGAGAATCTTCTACAGTTTCTTTCAATCCTTTGTGTACATGATGAGCTACAATAACCTCACTGAACTGAATTATCCTTCCATGGTATGGTTCAGTGAATACCATTATATTTCAGCACAGCTTGAGTGATTTTTAATGCCAAAAACATCAGCAAGAAATACAAATGTTACAAAAATATTGAAACAATACCATAAAAAAGCCCAGGATCATAAATACTTTACTTTGCAAGGTCTCAGAGGTCAAGATAGCAATACCATGGAAAATTAAAATGCTCTCTGTGTGAGTGCCATTCAGGGAAAGACACACACACACACACGCACACACGCACACGCACACACACGACAGAAATTTACGATCATAATGCTCAAAACCATTTTCCGATTCTATATTAGGCTGATTATGAGAGAAAAAATAGCTATTTTCCAGGAGAGAAAACAAAATTTATGAAATTATTCCTTTGCACGTTTTTTATTTGTTTTTAATTATACTCTAACTAAAGGAGAGTTACAGCCTGTGAAAGACATGGGTTTTAGGTGAATGACTTCCTTAACCACGCAAAGGAATATGGTGTACAGATAGAAGTTGGCTGAGGGTTTGGATTTAGACAGTTAAGTATCAAAACCCGTTGCCTCAGAGGGTTTGAATCTGGAAATCCCCTTTCAGTGGAGTGCTCTTTGAGAGACCATGCTGCAGGTGTATGTAAAGGGAGTCCGGAGAAAGGAAAAAACAAACGAACAAACAAAAAACCAACGCCTTGCAAGATCTGTGCACAGAGCTATGAAAAGCTGTTCTTTATTCATCCCATGGTACTCAGGTGTGTGCTGCCTCCTATGGGTCTGCCCACCATGGGTCAAATCTGCTGCTTTCCTGAGTGATGGGTCATCTTCAGTTTAAGTCAGTGAGTTTTTGTAAAAGAATCCAACCTGATATTTCTAATAGAGAGAGGTGGCCCAGCTGCTTGGAAATAGCAGTTGAACAAAGAAGCGTAGCTCTGTGTTACTGCCTATAGCATCTCATGTTTCTAGATCCATCAGTGTTCTGTCAAGCCTCTCTCCATCTCTTACCTGTTTGTGCTTCTCATTTTCCCATATATTTTAGGGCGCTTGCTTAGTAGAAGTACAGTGAGTTCCATCATCTTACATTTTTAAAAGTATATTTTAAAGTTACATTTTTAAAAGTATATTTTAAAGTTACATTTTTAAAAGTATATCGAAGACTCCAAAACCAGTTCTACCTACACAACCAATCGATTTTAGACAAAGGTGCACAAGGAAATTCAGTGGAGAAAGAAGTCTTTTCAAAAAATGGTGCTGGAACAATTGGATATCTGTGTGCAAAAAATGAACCTAGACCCATACACATCTTACATGTGAATTAACTTAAAATATTTCTTAGGCCTAAAGATAAAACCTAAAATTATGAAACTTATAGAAGAAAATCTTTGTGATCTTGGATTAGGTAAATATTTCTTAGATATGACATTAAAACATAGTCATAAAAGAAAAAAATGATAAATTCGACTTCATCAAAATTAAAAACTGCTCTGTGAAAGATACTATTAAGAGATTGAAAATCTGGGGGCTGAGAGAAATCTTTGCAAAACTCATACCTGACAAAGGCCACATACTCACAATATGTGAAGAATTTTCAAAACGTGATAACAGGAAAACAGCCCATTTGAAAACATGGGCAGAGGTTTTATGCAGACACTTCACCAGGGAAGATACATGGATGGCAAAAAGTACATGGAAAAATGTTCATTATCATTAGTTATTAGGGAAATGCAAATTAAAACTACATTGTGATACTACATACTACTAAAAGGGCTTAAAAAATTAAATATGACAAAACTCAGTGCTGGGGAGGATGCAGAGCAGTTGGACCTTTCATATATAGTTGGTGAAAATGCACAATGGTGCTTCCTCTTTTGGAAAACAGTTTTGTCAGTTTCTCATATAGTTAAAAATATGCCTACTCTATGGCCCAGCAATCCCACTCCAAAACACTTACCTAGAAAAATTAAAACTTATGTTCACCCACAAATTTTTTGTTTGCCTCCACCGCTGCTGCTGGGTCCAAAGTCCCGAACCCCCAGGGCACCCAATGCCGACCGCACCCGCCAAACAGACATGCGGCGGCCTCTGCCCCCCAACCACAAAACTTTATGTCATCTTTATAGTGGTTTTATTAATATTTGACAAAGTATGGAAACAACTCAATATCTTTAAACTGATGAATGGATAAACTGTGTGGTGCACCAGTACAATGGAAAACTACTCAGCAATAAAAGTCAATGAACTCTTGATACGTGTATGTATGAATGTACATCATATGTTAATGAATCTCACAGGCATTAAGCTAAATGAAAGAAGCCAGACTCAAAAGACTGCACACTGAGTGATTCCATGTATACTACATTCTGGAAAAGGCAAGACTATAGGGACAGGAAGCATCAGTTGTTGCCATTGGCTGGGGACTGGGGAAGGGTAGAGAAGGGAGTGATTAAAAGGGACACAAGGAAATTGTTTGGGATGGTAGAACTGTATTTTGATTGTCGTGATACTTATACAACAGTGTTTTTTCAAGCTCATAGAACCTTACGCTAAAATTACCAAATTTTACAACGTGTAATTTCTAACTCAATAAGCAAAGTGTATCATATAATTTGTTGAATCAACATTAGTGTTAATCATCATGATAAGAAAGACTTGAGTCTGTTATACTTTGGTTTTACCAGGTCATTAGTAGATATGGATTCTGTTCATTGAATACCTTATTTCTGGGCTAACGATATGTGTGTTAGGGGTGGGTCCCTTGAGGCATTGAGGGTGGGAGGAGAACATAAAATAGCAGTCAGTTACTCTTGTTTCCTATTTTGTGGCTGTTAGCATTTGCCTTATATATTGAGGTGCTCCTATGTTGGGTGCATAAATGTTTACAACTGTTATATCTTCTTCTTGGATCGATCCCTTGATCATTATGTAGTGTCCTTCTTTGTCTCTTTATAGTCTTTATATAGTCTTTATTTTATATAAATAAAAATATATAAATATATTTTTATATAAACAAAAATATATATATTTATATAAATATTTTATATAAATATATATATAAAATATATATATAAATATATATATATTTTATATATAATAGTCTTTATTTTAAAGTCTGTTTTGTCTGATATGAAAATTGCTACTCCAGCTTTCTTTTGATTTCCATTTGCATGGAATATCTTTTTCCATCCCCTCACTTTCAGTCTGTATGTGTCCCTAGGTCTGAAGTGGGTCTCTTGTAGACAGCATATAGATGGGTCTTGTTTTTGTATCCAGTCAGCCAGTCTATATCTTTTGGTGGGAGCATTTAATCCTATATGGCTACATTTTAAATGTACAAAGTTTAGGCAGCCGTTTTAACTCTCAGAAGCTAAAATCCATACGTGTGTGTGTGTGTGTGTGTGTGTGTGTGTGTGTGTGTGCACGCAGAATCCTGATTTCCTCTCCAACATAATCTCCTATTTCTCCCACTTGTCTTCTAGCAATTCTAAAAACTCAAAAAGCCCTTAATGGGCCTTGCATTGCACGCGTTGATATCGTTTTCCTTACTTGAGATCTGCCTGGAATGCCTTTGCCCCACTTCTCTGCTCTGTTGAGCTCTCCTGATGTTTCAAGCTTGAAGTCAGGCTTTCCGTCCTCAATGAAACTTCCTGCCCCCTCAAGGCAGAGCTTCACCCCCTTGTTTCAGTCTATTGCCCTTGCTCCATTCTTTTACTTACAGTGCTTTCGTGTGACTGAGTCCATGTTTATCTTTTTGAGTAAACAGTATATTAGTGGACAAAGCCCCTTGTTTTATAGAATTTTATGTGTGTGCTCCCAGCACAGTACATAATATAGAACCAGTTCTCAATGTATTTTCCCTGAGGGAACTAATGAACAGAAGTGTACTTTCTTGGAAAAATATAAAATATTTGCCAATTGTATTACACATTTGTATCTTTTTAATGTTTGCTTCCAAATTGAATTATAAATATATAAACTCAGACTCATATTCTTTCACATGCATTCAAGAAGTGCAGGATGTAATTTCCTTAAAATGTATTCTTTAATTTTAAATAGTATCTAATCTTCACATGAAACAAAAAAGCAAAACAGAAAGACGAAATAGCCACTTCTCAATAGGCTTGGACTATGGTTGTCTTTCCATTGTTGGAACATTAACTTTGCTTTAGTTTTGGATAATAAGGATAGGACAGTGCTGCTCAGAAGTGGCTCTATTTTTGTAATGTTAGAACTTGATCATCATACTTTCAGACTGTATAAGCAATCGACTGACATCTTTATTCATTTGTGTGTAATAAAGCCTGGAGAAAGCAAGAGATATGGTTATTTACCACCCCATGCGAAACATAGAGTTTATTAATCATGGCCATATCATTATATTATGCTTAGGAACAAAAAGGCGTTCAACACCTAGTTCTGATCTGTGGCCAAGGCTCATGAGTGTACAAAGAGGTTGACAGCCTTAACTGGTGGTCATTACTAATTTAATAAGCAGTCTTCAAAGCTCTTGCAGATACAGAGGAATCTGAAGCTACATGTGTAATGTGCAACGTGCGCAAAATACTTAATTCCATTCACTTTGAAACCTGGAGGACAGTTATTAAAATTGTATGGTGCAAATTAAAATTTAAGATTAAAATACAAGATCAAAAGAATCAGTTTTTTTTCCTCAGCGCTATTAAGGATCAGCTTTCTGAGTAGAGAGACTCGATGTTCAATGTCATGTCCTTTCCCTCTGGAGAGCTAGATTAAAGCTAATCATAAGTGACTAGAGAAACACATCTTTCTGTATTTTTTTCAAGTGGGAACACTTTATTACTTTTTAATATATAATGTAATTGTAGTCACAGGGTGAAAAATACAAGTCAAATAAAAGTAAGGACAATTTTAGAGAAAGAAGAGTGATGTGAGAAAATATAAAATTTGCCTCAGTGGCATTCTAAGAACTCTGAAAAGTGCATCATTTCATTACATAACAAACACCTACAACATGAATAAATGCAGACTCACATGCAAATTCACCTCCACTCTCACCTACTGATGATTTTAAAAATACACTAATAGTTATTTTCTGTGAGCCTTTATTAATGGTCAGATACATTAAGGATGAGTTATGAGGAGTGATTGGAGCAATCAACAGCATATCCCTTAGCGTGTGGTTGTGAGATTACAGCCCTAGACTTGACAGCATCTCCCATTATAATGGGGTGTTAGACCTGACCCAGGACATAATGCCTCTTGTAAGTGAAAAAACTTCTGTCTCTACGGAGTTGTCTCTTTGGCCCCTATAGGAAGGAGACATGTACATTTTTATATCCCTTTTCTCACATGGGAAAATTCTAGGAATAGCATAAATAATCTCAAAGGACATGAAGCTCCTAAAATTAGCCGTGTTTAAAATTTAGTGCTAGTCAATAACATTTATTTCATTGACAAAAACAGGCAGTCATAATAACTAAAGAAACTCTTCTCCTTTAATTGTAAATTCTTTTCTGAATATTCGAATATTATACTAAAGTTTTGAGAACAAACAGCACATGATAAACACACTGCTCTGGGTGACTTTCCTTAAACATAAACTATGCCAGACCATAACTTAGGTAGGACCTAAGTTCTTACTTTCACCATCATTCCTTTATTTGTTTTTAATTTTTTTTCACTTAATTTGGTAAACAACTTTTTTTTAAATTAATAATTAATTTATTTTTGGCTGCGTTGGGTCCTCTTTGCTGTGTGCAGGCTTTCACCAGTTGTGGCCAGCAGGGGCTACTCTTTGTTGCAGTGCGCGGACTTCTCATTGCGGTGGCTTCTCTTGTTGCAGAGCACGGGATCTAGGCACGCAGGCTTCAGTAGTTGCGGCTCGCGGCTCTAGAGCACAGTCTCAGTAGTTGTCCCACACATGCTTAGTTGCTCCGCGGCATGTGGGATCTTCCTGGACCAGAGCTCGAACCTGTGTTCCCTGCATTGGCAGGTGGATTCTTAACCACTGCGCCATGGAAGTCCCCTTTATTTGTTAAACAGCAAATTTTGAGTGCCTAGTGTTTATTGGCACTGTACTAGGCTATAACCTTATAAAATTAGGTGACTATATAATTTATTGTCTAAACCAGGAGACTGTTGAGGGTGGAGATTGGTCTATTAATATACTTGCTGAGAAAATCGGCATAAACCAGGTGTATCACAGGTAAACAAGGATGTATGATCTCCGTATGAATATGGGTATTGTTATTCAGAGTTGAGCCTGAAGTATTGCATGACCCTGAAGCACTTTATGTCATTAAAAACATTATATTTAGTGTGGGATATAGTTTATCACATGGGAAGGGAGTTGACAGAGTGGTAGATAGTTTGGCTCTGGAATCTTGTTTCAGATCCCAGCGTATATAGATGTTTAGTTGTGGAAACGTGAAGTTTTCAATGTCATCAAGCCTCAGGATCAACATTTGTATTCTGGAGGTAATAAGGGTATATGTACAGTAGTATGTTATTATAAGAGGAAACTGAGAAATCCATGAAGGGTGCCTGGCACAAAGACTGCCACACAGGCAGATGTTCAGTAGATGGTAGCTGTTAATGTAGTATAAATCACGTCAACAAATTGAACTGAAAATTAACAAGCTATTCTTACTGTAATTACCTAATCAGGCCTAGTGTGTGGAAAGTAGTAGACGCTTAATAAATTCTTGTTGAGTGAAAGAATGAATAAAATTAAGAAATAAAAGTTAAACAGAAGTA
Source organism: Stenella coeruleoalba (assembly GCF_951394435.1). Lineage (NCBI taxonomy): Eukaryota > Metazoa > Chordata > Mammalia > Artiodactyla > Delphinidae > Stenella > Stenella coeruleoalba. The sequence continues at coordinate 139,872,300 of NC_137148.1, forward strand.
TTCCATAATATGAAGTATTCTAGATAAATAGAAGTTTACTGGATTTGTTTTTCTCATTTTAAGGTCTCAGAGCTGGTTTAAATACATGAACCCCAGGAAAAGAAGATGATATAATGTTAAACTGCTCTAATTCAGTGGGCCTGGGCCCTGGTTTCACATTGAAATCACCTGGGGTGTTTTAAATACTGACACCCGGGCCCCAGTCTCAGTGACTGTGATTTAATTGTTTTAGGGTAGGACCCAAGCATTGGACTTGTTCCCCAAAGTATCTCCAGGTTATTTTAATATACAGCTAGGGTTAAGGGCCACTGATCTAAGTTCTGTGCTGAGTAGGCAAAGCATTTCATTGTGTATTGGGTGCCATATTTTAGGAGAGAATGGAGCTGGTACAAAGGAAAGGGATTGAGATTGCAGAAGGCTGAGAAAGTATGTCCATAGTTCCTTTCATAGTTTGTTAAAAGAATTCAATAGGAAGTTTAGGGCAATAAGAAACCTTGGTCACATACTCAAAGTAATGTAAGATTGAGGTAGGCAGGTAAGTGGTACATTATTTCATTGTAGGAATTTTGTCATGTGGGCCCAGTGTTGCCAGATCTGCAGATTTTATACGAGAAGAAGAAAGCAAGGTTTTTATGTGTTCACACTCCCCTGACTTTTAAATGGGAGATTTTTTCTTTTAACCACCTGGTGTTCCAAAGTATACCTGTAGATCTCATCTGGCTATTGTGTTGTCTGTTGCTTTATGCCAAGAGTCAGCACACTATAGCCTACTGGGGCAAATCCAGCCTACCAGCAGATTTTGTATGGCCTGATAGATAGGTTTATTAATGGTTGAAAATATCAAAAGAAGATTAATATTTCATGATGTGAAAATGATATGAAATTTAAATTTTAGTGTGGGATACAGCCAAGCTTACTCATTTACATATTATCTATGACTGGTTTCATGCTATAAGAGCAGAGTTGATTAGTTACATTTTCTCATAATGTTCAGTGTATACAAATTGCAGTGATGCTGTTATAACTTGCCAGCATTTCAAAATGCATATTATTATGGACTGTCTTATTTTTTTACTTTTTATTGTGGGTGCATTCTCATTATATCCAAATGAGAAAAGTAGACTTTGTGCAGTAGGCTGAATATTTCAAAAGTGTCCGTATTCTAATTTCCAGAACCTGTATGTTACCTGTGATCACTGTGTTTGAACCTGTCATCAGACAGATTATCCTGGATTATCTGGGTGTGTCCAGTGTAATCACAGGGGTCCTTACAGGAGGAATATAGGAAAGTCAGAGAGGGAGGGTGATGTGATGACAGAAGAAGCAATTGGAGTGATGCAAGCTACAGCCAAGAAGTTCCAGCAGTCTCTGGAAGCTGGAAGAAGCAAGGAATGGATTCTCCCCAAACCTTCCAACTGGTCCTGCTGATATTTTGACTTCAGTCCCATAAGACTTATTTCAGACTTCTGATTCTCAGAACTATAAGAGAATAAATTTGTGTTGTTTTAAACCACTAAGTTTGTGGTGATTTGTTACAGCAGCTACAGAGGAAACTAATATCATACTTTTAAAGCACAACGGAGTGCGAATTATTGAATTAGATGCCCCAAATTGAGTTTATTATGCAATGGCAATATAGAGGTGCTAAAAGACTACAATATATGATGGTATTACCAGGATAAGCACGCATCACAATGTTCTCAATGCACAGGAAAGCAATGATCAGGAAAATTAGAAAATTTTACAAGACAGGATCTTATTTCAGTGGAAATTCTTCACAGCAATGAAAACTAAACATGAAGCTGCAAACAAAGTAAACTTTCACATGGCTCATTTGTTAACTAAGCAGGAAAAGTCGCTTACTGATAGTTAATTAAATCATGTTTGATTGAAACAACAATAAAATGCATTTAGAGAAAATAAACTTGTTTAAGACTATTAGCTTTTTGGTGAGAACAGTTGCTGAAAGAGTTGAGGACATTTGGAACAACATCAGTAGTCAATTATAAAACAAGGCAAACAATTTTGAATGGATTTCTTTGGTTATTGGTGAATTGATTACCAATTGATTACCATACTGCTCAGTTGTTTGAGAAATCAATACCACGTTTCAAGAGACTGAAGAATTAGTCTGTGTGGAACATTTACAGGTGAGAATTTTTTCAAGGACTTTAAGAAAACACTAATTCAATACTACCTGAAGTGGAATCTGCTAAGATGTATTATACATGATGGTGGAGAAAATATGTGTGGAACAGGAATAAGTTTAGTTGGACGAATTTACAAAGCTTGTGAAAATATGAAGTGTTTAAATGCCCATGGTTATTTGGCATGTTATTCACTGGCAGGTACTTTGCGGAAAATATTCAAATTTATCATGTGTTATTGAATTGGTAGTGTCAATGTAAACTTCACTCACTCTCCTGGACTTAGTCATCATCAGTTTTATGATTTTTTTGTCAAAAATAGAAACTAAGTATCATGACTTGCCCTACCACTCAGCATTCTGATGCTTTAACAGGGATAAAGTTTCACTGCAATTGTTTGAGCTCAGGACTGAGATGGAAAGTTTTCTGAACAAGAAGACTGTGTGTTATGGAACACTGCACATTAGGAAATTAATTTGCTTTTGCTGAAGACTTGATAATGTTGTATAATAAATTAAAACTAAAATTTTAAAGCAAAACAGCACTTATATATGAAATATATACTGCAGTAAAAATATTTTCACAACAGCTAACATTGCTTGTATCACAAGCTTCTTTGCACACTTACTGTACTATTAAGAGTTAAAACAAGAAGTAAGATCTTTAATCCCACACGCATTTACAGCAAATGTATTTTCTAAGCTCAAACTACAAATCTAGCAGTATTTTTCAGATCTCAATGCAAGTCGAAAGGGAATTTCCATATTTCAAAATCCATTTAATTGCACAACTGAGGAGCTTCCACTTAACCTTCCATTGGAAGTGATTAATCTACATTGTAATGACATACTGAAAGACAAATACCAAGAGAAGAATCTAATAGAATTTATAAGTGTCTTCTAAGTGATGAATATCCACAATTAAAATTATATGCTCACGAATTAGTATCAGTGCTTGACAGTACCCATCTGTGTGAAACAGCATTTTTAAAGATGAAATTGGTAAAATCTCATTACAGATCAGCATTAACAGATGAACATTTGCAAATGATTTTTATTGTAGGGAATACTAACTCTGAACATCACTTAAGTGTAATGTTATCCCTCCTTCAAAAGAAGAGAATTTGGGCTTCCCTGGTGGCGCAGTGGTTGAGAGTCTGCCTGCCAATGCAGGGGACACGGGTTCATGCCCCGGTCTGGGAAGATCCCACATGCCGCGGAGTGGCTGGGCCGGTGAGCCATGGCCGCTGAGCCTGCGCGTCCGGAGACTGTGCTCCACAACGGGAGAGGCCACAACAGTGAGAGGCCCGAGTACAGCAAAAAAAAAAAAAAAAAAAAAAAAAGAAAGAAAAAAGAAGAGAATTCCATTTGCAGACCTCTATTACAAAAAATATACTCAATTGTTTTTGGATTTTGTTTAAAAAAATTTGGAAATTTGTTTTTTTCTTTTGTTGTATTACTGCCTACACAATGTTCTTAATTTTGCCTCTTATTCACAAGGCCTAAAATATCTACTGTTTGGTTTTTACAGAAAATTTTGCCAACACTTGCTCTAATTGATTTTTTTTTTTAACACCTGAATCAAACTGCATATGTACTTCCTGATTCATGTAGACTGGAGATTATGTGCGTGGATAGGGGGCTGGAGGAGAGGGAGGGAGGGAAGGGAGGGAACTTCCCAGATAAATTTAGGATGATTTTGGAAGCAGAAAATCTGTGCAGGCAAATAAAAATGGATACGAACCCAACCATATTTGAGGTTCATCTGCTCTCTAGCTGTCCTCAGAGTAGTTATTCCCCTTCCAGACAAGCCCTGACTCAAGTCCTAACCAGCCTCCAGTAATCAGGAATGGGTGAATCAGGGCAGTAGAGAGAAGATGCATTTGAAACTTCAGACCAGGAGAAGTTAGTATATCACTAGTCTAAAAAAATATCAGGGTATATGAAGCAGACATAAAGCTCTCTACTCATACCACTTGCTCATTACAACCACTGAGCACAACAGCAATGGCTTCCAATTCCCTGAGGATTCTCTCTAGCAACCATAGCCTGCTCTTCCCAGGGCCCTCGCAGGCTGGAAAGGCAAGAGAATTAATGATCCCTGGGCAACTCTCAGCCAGTGATCCTATCAGTGGGATGACTCAGAGACACGGACTCCCATTTTCATCTACGTGGAGACAAAGATTAGTGAATTGAGAGAACAGTCCCTACATTGTAGGTTGCCTTATATCCTCTGTCTCATGTCCTTGTTCCACTACCAGTGCCTACTAGGATCACCTCCCAAATAAGACATTTGTCCTTGAACCCTTGTCTTAGGGTCTGTGACTGTTTACATGTTCACATGGAATCCAGACTTTTAATTTTGCAAAATATCTCTATTCTAAAGGAAATTAAGAAAATCTCATTTACAAAGGCATCAAAAATAATAAAATGCTTAGGAATAAACTTAAACAAGGAGGTGAGAGATGTGTACACTTAAAATTATAAAACATTGCTGAAAGATATTAAAGGCAGCACAGATAAATGAAAAGACATCTCATGTTCATGGATTGGAAGACTTAATATAGCTGAAAATGTCCATACTACCTAGCACTATTTACAAATTCAATGCAGTCCCTATTAAAATCCCAATACCATTCTTTGAAGACATGGGAAAAAGTATCCTAAAATTCTTATAGAATCTCAGTGGACCTTGAATAACCAAAACAATCTTGGGAAAGAAGAACGAAGATGGAAGCATCGCACTTCCTGATTTGAAAATATATTACAAAGCCACAGTAATCAAAACAGTCTGATACTGGCATAAAGACAGACATAAAGACCAATGGAATAAAATAGAGAGTACAGAAATAAACCCTCATGTATATGGCCGAATGATCTTCAACAAAGGTTCCAAGACCAAACAATGGGGAGAGGACAGTCTCTTCAACAAATGGTGTTGTGAAAACTGGATATCCACGAATGTAAGAATGAAATTGCTCCCTTAGCTTTTACCAGATACAAAAATTAACTCAAAATCGATTAAAGCCTAAATATAAGATCTAAAATGATTAAACTACTAGAAGAAAAGCTTTCTGAACTTGAATTTGACAGTGATTTATTGGACATAACACCAAAAGCACAGGCACAAATAGACAAATGAGACTACATCAAACTTAAAAACTTTTGCACATCAAAGGAAACCAGAGTGAAAAGCAACCTATAGAATGGGAGAAAGTATTTGTAAATCATATGTCTTAAAAAGGGGTAATATCCAGAATTTACCAAGAACTTCTAGCTCAACAACAACAACAACAAAAAACTTGATTTTAAAATGGGCGAAGATCTCGAATATCCATTTCTCCATAGAAGATATACAAATGACCAACCAGCATATGAAAAGATGCTCAATATTACTAATCATTAGAGAAATGCAGATCAAAACCACGAGATATCACCTCATACCCATTTGGATGGCTATGATAAACAATCACAACAGCAGCACTAGGCAGTGCAGGTGAGGATGTAGAGAAGTTGGAGCCTTTGTGCATTGTTGATGAGAATGTAAACTTGTGCAGCCGCTGTGAAAAACAGAAGGAAGGTTCCTAAAACATTAAAAATATAATTACCATATGATCTAAGCATCCCACTTCTGGGTATATATCCAAAAGAACTGAAAGCAGGATCTTGAAGAGATATTTGCTCACCCATGTTCATTGTTGTGTTATTCACATTAGCTAAGAAGTGGAAGCCACCAAAATGTTCAACAACAGATGAATGGATAAAACATGTGATATATACATACAATGGAATATTTTTCAGCCTTAGAAAAGAAGGAAATCATGTCACATGGTACAACACGGATGAACCTTAAAGACATTGTGCTAAGTGAAATAATCCAGTCACAAAGAGATAAATACTACATGATTCCACTTATACGAGGTATCTAAAGTAGTCAGAGTCACAGCAACAGAGAGCAGAATTGTGGTTGCCAGGGCCTGGGGAGAGGGGAAATAGAAAGTTGTTGTTTGATGGGTCTAGAGTTTTATTTTTGCAAGATGAAAAAGTTCTGCAGTCTGTTGCACAACAATGTGAATATACTTAACCCTACTGAATTGTACACTTAAAAATGGCGAGTGTGGTAAATTTTATGTTATGTGTTATTTATCACAATTAAAAATGTGGGTACACTGAGTGGAAAATAAGGAAACAGAATGAGAAGGAGAAAGAATTAATCAGCTGATTGGAAGGAATGGCATGTCCTCATTTTCCCTATTACAAACTCCTGCCTTGTGACCTACCTGAATCTGGTGGAGACATGACAGGTGTCTTTTAGGGACAGTTACCACTGGTGGTTCCTGCACCTTTCCCAGAGGGTATAGTACTTCCGGGGCTCATCTTGGACCCTTACTCAGGGTCCAAAGTGGCCAAAGGCACCAAATGTTTTCTCACCTTCTTTCACCTACACGGGGACAAAGGCATTGAATGGCTGAGTGTAGAGGCTGTTGGCAAAGATATTTGCAAAGGGATGGAAACCACAAATAAAAGAAACGAAGGTTTTGTGAGAGGCCTCCCCAGAACTGTGTGGTGAAAGCCCTTGGAGCCTGCTGGTTTACTGCTGGTGATCTTCATGCGTAGAAGAGTGGACAAGGTAGGGGTGATGTGGCTCATCCCAGTGCCTTCGCCCTGCTCTACCTGCTGAATCAGGCGCCTAGAAAGAAATTGTTAGTTCTAACAGCTGAAGTTTTTCGTATTTCTCGTCTATTATACCGCCCCCTCTCCCTCCACATCATGGTCTAGTTTAAGTAACTGAGAGGCTTGTCTCCTGTCTCTGAGACCCTGCCTTGCTCTCTATCACAGCCATATGTGGAGAATAAGGGTATAAACAGAGCAGGATTTAGGGGAGTATTCAACTCCCTTCTCATTCAAACCCATTCTGTGGGGAAGACCAGCCACAGGAAGAGACCCATGAAGGCAGAGTAAGGAATGGCTGTGTGTCAGGCTGCAGCTGGATCATGGATAAATTCACTGGTGGTGGAGAGGCAGTCTGGGCAAAGGGCACCTCAGAGGAAAAGCACTGAGACAGGAATTAAGGCAGCACTTTCTGGAACAACCAGGAGGTAAGCAATGCTGAACTGGGTTAGGACTAGAAAGAGAGGAAACTAGGACTTGAAATCAGACCAGTTTGATTCTAAAGTCTATACTTCTAACTTTAAGAATGTTAACATTTTGCCGTACTTAGCTCTCTGCATATTTATCTATCTATGCTAAATAATTTGCAAGTAAATTGCCAAATATCAAACCACTTCTGCCTAAATATTGTAGGGTACATATTGCAAAAATAAATAATTCTCGTACCCCCTAAGAAAACTAGCAACAAGTTTTTAATATCATCTAAATGCAGTCCACATTCAAACTTCCTTTTTAGTTTCATTTAATCTCAAACAGTCCCTAATCTTTCTTTTTCTGTTTCTTTTCAGTGATATCAACTTGTGAAAAGGCCTGGCCAGTTGTCATGCAGAAAGTCTCTATTCTGTACTGATCTCTCTATTTTCCCATGGCGTGAAATTCTCTATGCACTGGCTTTCTTATCAACTAGAAGGTAAGTCTCTGATATGATGTGATTTGATTCTGGATGCAATTTTTGGCAAGAATACTTCATAGGTGATGTTATGTACTCTTTCTGCACTCATCAGTAGGGGACTTAGGGTATCTCATTGTCAGTGATGCTAGCCTTGATCATTTAGTTAAAGTGGTGAACATCATATTTCATCTTTGTTAGGGCTCACTTTAGTTTTATTTTTTTTAATTAACAGATAATCTGTAGGATGATACTTAGGCAAGATGAGAATATTCTACTTGCCAGCAACATCTTACTTTATGGGCTAGATGATCCTTGTCTGAATCAATTATTGTATCGGAGCTGCAAAATTCTGATTTTATATTTCTATCATTACTTTTATACTTGCTAGCTTATATTCTTCTATGCTTCATGCCTCTTGAAGTCACAAAACCAAAGCTTAAGTTCTCTTGGTTCAGCAAATGCCTTCAAGGTAAAAAAGTGAACTTCAGTGTTCTGCTTAACTTTCTGGACTCCCGCCTTTGTTTACTTTTGGGCCTGAATATTCTATAGTTTCTTGTAAAATCATCAATAGACTTAAGATATTTTTATATTTCATCTAGAATGTTTAGGGTGAATATAAATGTATTATTTTTATCTATGATTCTTTCTGTCTTCATTAGATTGAGCAAATTTTCTTTTTACTTTTACTTTTTCCTCCTCTATTTGGAATTTCTACATTCTATGTTTTAAAAATTTAACATGCATATTTGACATAAAATCTAAAACTATTTACATTTCTTTTTACTTCTGAAGAAATTAAAGGCACGTACTTTTACATGTTGCTTTCTGATATTTTAATTTTACCTTATTTTCCCTTCCCGTTGGAAATTACCTCTATTATTATCTTTTGTAGTGTTAGGGACTGAGTTGTGTGCCCCCAGATTAATATGTTGAAGCCCTAACTCCCAATGTAAATGTATTTGGAGATATGGCCTTTAAGGAGATAATTAAGGTTAAATGAGATCATAATGGTGGGGCCCCAATCTAATAGGACTAGTGTCCTTATAAGAAGAGAAAGAGACACCAGGAGTGTGCATGCACTGAGAAAAGACCATGTGAGGACACAGAGGGAAGATGACCTTCTGGAAACCATGGAGAGATCTCAAAAGAAACCAGCCCTGCTGGTACCTTTATCTTGGACTTCCAGCCTCCTGAGCTGTGAGAGAATACATTTCTGTTGTCTAAGCCACCCACTCTGTGGTATTTTGTTATGGTAGCCAGAGCTGACTAATACAGATAGTCAAGGCTTCTTTAGATTTAGCAATCCACATACCACTTTCTCTTCTTACCACTCCTTCCTGCTACTCCTTCTGAATTGAACTTCCTCTTCCATGAAGTATATCATTTAGTAGTTCTTATAGCAGACCCTTTCTCTCTCTCTCTCTCTCTCTCTCTCTCTCTCTCTCTCTCTCATTCTTTACTGAAAATTTTTACTTTTTTCCTTATTCTAGAATAAGAGTTTAGCTGAGTAGTAATTATCGATAATTTCTTTTAATACTTTAATTTTATCCCAAATATTCTGGACTCTATCCATTGTTGCTACTGAAAAAAATTATTAAAGATGTAATTGTATTTTTTTTAAGTTATTCTGTTTTTCTTTTTTTTTTTGGCCACTTTCAAGACTTGTTCTTTGTCTTTATATTCAGTATGTCCAGGTGTAGATTTTATTTTACTTTTCTTCTATTTCATTCTGTTTGTTCCTTGAGGCTAAGGGTTCTTGCATTTAGTCAGTTACAGGAAATTCTCAGTTGTAATATTCAATATATCACCTTTCTCCATTCTTTGTATTCTTTTTGTGTACTCCTACTAAGAATATATTAGACCTTCTCATTCTATTGTTGGTGTCTGTTAACTTTTCTTCCAGGTGTTCTATTTATGTGTGCTCACTGCCTAGTTAATTTCTTTACATACACAGTTTACTAAATCTCTTTTCAGTGATTTATTTTTTATTTCTAGAAATCTAAATTGTTTCTTTTTCATTTTTGCCAGGTTTTTAAAATTTATTTCTTTTTATTTGTGCCTTCAGTTTTCTTTTTACATGAATATTATATTTCAAAATACTTAACTCTGATAGCTTTATTATTGTAAGTTCTGTGTGTTTGTTGGGTTTACTGACATTTTTCATGGTCTGTTACATGTTCCTTGCATATTCTGCATCTTTGTGCTTTGTGGGCTTATTGTTAGAAGACCTTGATCTCTGATAATTAATCTTTTAAGAAGGTTTTCATTTGCTTCTGCCAAATACCTTTAGTGATTATTATTGCCCCTTTGATGTTAATTTTTCAGCTTGGTAGGGTCCAGATCAAGCAAGTAGTTTAAATCTGAACCTCTGGCCTATGACTTCCCAAGGGAGACTCTTTTACCAATCAGAATCCAAGCTTAAATTTCCTTTTCACTTCTTTGAACCACTTCCTTGAACTGTAGTTACTCATTTAATAGCATTTTACTGCTTTAAAAATCACTCAACTGTCTTGCCTTCATCTGAGAATCTATGTAATAACATCTTTTCCTGTTTTGTATTCTCAGGACATTTAAATCCTAAGTTCCTTGATTATGAGAGCAATAACCCTTCATACAGCTTCTATGCAGTCAGCTCACATGCCAGTCCCTCTGCTTTCCAGTTTTCTTTTAGTTTTTGTCCCTTGGGGAGATCCAAATACATGCACGAAACACATGCACATAGGTATGCTTTTATAACTGCTTGTTATATTCCATCCAGAATTTCTTTGTATTTGGCAACAGAAGGTTTTCAGTCAGTAATACTGTAGAAATGGGAGTCCGTGGTGGTTATTATACAAATCCCAAATTGAATGGGCTCCCTTGCCAAAAGAAAGTTCTCATTCAAAAGAACTATATGCAAAAGGCTAAGGATCACTTTGTTAGAAATGTATGCAGGGTTGAGCAGGATAATTTCAACACTGAGATACTTGGACAGAAATCTTACTTTACAGTTCATGTGAAGAAGACATTCAGTCACTGGTGTGCTCTAAAGCAGACAAAATAAACATAAGCAAACAACCCCCCACCCCAAAGTTCTATTTATAGTGCTTGCTAATTTCCATGGTGTAAATATTCTCACAAATGGCTGATTTCAAACTAGCAATGGATTGCCAGTTAACTCACAACATTCCTGAAAATTTAATGACTGGTCCATGGAAACCAATATGAACCAGTTCAAGCACATGACTGCATTTCATTCATATTCCTGGATAATTTTTGTGGTAGATGTGGCATTTTCACTTTTTTCTTGATTCTAGTTCTCTGTGTCCTAGTTTGTTGCTTTCGTGGTAAAGGAAAAAGAAATGTTAAATTAAAATTTCAGACTATGCATCAGAACAGGGATCAGCAAACTTTTTCTGTACAGTGCCTAGTATAAATACTTTAGGATTTGCTGGCTACATACAGTTGTCTTTTGCATATTCCTCTTCTTTTACTTTCTTCTTCTTCTTCTTCTTCTTTTTTTTTTAAACTCTTTAAAAATATGAAGACCATTGCACAGCAGGCCCTTAGCTGGACTATAGTTTGCTGACCTTTTTCTCTGCTCTAGAAGCTTGGGATTATTGCTGCCTTAAAACAAACTTGTGCTGAAATTTCTGATAGATGATAGGAGAATCATACTCTCTGTTTCTTAGCTTCTTGAACCATTTCAACAATTATCAAACCACGACGTTTTCTCTGGTATCATTGAGCTGGGACGGTCTATTTTGATTCTGTTTCTTTGAAACTGTATTTACTGTAAATGACAGCGTATGTTACTAGGGGGAAAAGGTTTAATTTCTAGAATTTTCCATTAAAGTTATCTTTGAGATATTTGTTCTTTCCATTTTAACACTTTTTAAAGGCTTCCCAAGTAAACCAAAACATTAGAGTTTATGGATTATTTTGTCCTTATCCAAATGCTTGAGGCTATTAATTTTTCTTTGTATAAAAATATTTTTATATCCTTCCAAACAGGACTTAAGCTTACTTTCAGTGGTCAGTAAGGCTTGAAACTCCATGGCTTAACTGCTTTATATTATTTTAAGGACTGTAGAAATTGATGGATTATCATCAGGAAAATGAAAACAGTTTTCAGAACTACTTTGCTTAGAGAATTGAGCTTTTCAAGGCATACCCCCTCCTCAAACACCAAGTATTAATTATGTGGTTTAAGCTCCTGTTATTTCAGCAAAGAGCTTAAAAGACTGACTGACCAGCATGAAAAAGCAATAGAGCATTAATTGAACAGATTTGAAATAATTGAGTTCCACATTTGTTAAGAACATAATAAAGGATGTTATCAAAGCTTCACACGTGGATATACCATTCTGAAAACTGCTTATGAAAATAATAGACTTTGATGCTAAGAATGAAAAAATATATGCTTTAAAAATTCATTAGGAAACTTCCTTTAAAAATGAATTATAGAAACTTCTGCCTTATTATAGAAATACCTTCTGACAGACTACAGTTATCAGTTTCCATATTTGTGTACAGTTGAAGCATAATTGATGAAGATACAGGGCATACTGTAGATTGAATACAGAAAATTCCATTTCTTAATAGAAGTCAAAACCAGAAATGAGATCAAATGAGATCAAGTGAGAGAAAGAGATGGCAATTGGGAGAAGGAAAATGAAAAAAATGTTTTCCTTTTATCTGTAAAGTGAGTCTAGGCAGTAGAATGGAGATGGTTGTCAGGATAGGCAACAAGAAATCAGAGTTGAAGGCGCATTATAGATACTCTTTGTAAACTGATCACTGTGCTAGCTTATTTTAACTCAGAAATGTAGTCATCACAACTTTTCAGTTGAGAACTGTTTGGCGTAAAATGTTACTTAAATAGTTAAGAAATTTACCTCTATTTTTAAAGTTAGCAAAAGCTTTAAAATACAAATCAATATTCATAGTTCCAAGAATTATGCCGAACTTGGTAATCTCTTAATAGCTCATCGAAGGTTTTGCTGCTCTCTTGGTGAGTACTGAGAAATGAGCATCTGTTTTTAAAGAGTGATGATGATAATTCACATGATGTGTATATTCTGAAACAAAAAAGCAGTTTCCACGGTTCATCAATGATTGCCTTATTGAAGGTTGTCTCTAGGTTATCACACATGAATGACTAAATTCTATGGTATATTACTTCTCTTTGTGATAAAAGAACAAGCTAGTTTACGTTTTAAATAATATGGCAGGTAAGGAAGATATTCATCCATTCACTGAGCGGATGTTTAATGATTACCTCTTCGTTCTAAGCAATAGAAATAAAGCAGTGAATAAAACAAAGTCCATGCTTTTATGGAGCTTATAATCAAATGTATTGGGTAGAAGGTAGGAAGGAGGAGACAGTAAACAATGAACACTTACACAATATATCAGTTGGCAATATGTTCTAGAAAGGAAAATAAAGAAGAGTAAAGCAACCAGAAACAGAATATGGTTGTGATTTTATACAGATGGTTAGAGACATCCTATCTGATATAATATTTCAGCAAAACTGTGAAAGGCTGTGTAATAGTTAATTTTATGTGTCAACTTGACTGGGCCACAGGGTGCCTAGACATTTGGTCAAACAGTATTCCAGGTGTTTCTGTGAGGGTGTTTTGGATGAGATTAAGAGTTGAATTGGTAAACTGAGTAAAGCAGATTTCCCTCCCTAAAGTGGGTGGGCCACTTTTTATCAGTTGAAGGCCTGAGTAGAACAAAAGGACTGACTCTCCCATGAATAAGAAGGAATTCCTCCTGCCTGATGGCCTTTGAGCTGGGACATGGGTTTTTCCTGCCTTTGGACTCACACTGAAACATTGGCTCTTCCTGGGTCTTGAATTGGAAATTATATACACAGCTTATTTGGTTCTGTTTCTCTGAAGAACTCTGACTAACACAGACTGTGAGCAAATGAGGCATTGGGATGTGGAAGAGAGCTTCAGGCAGGGGGAAAAGAGGGTGCTAAGGCCCTGAGTGAGTGGGAAAGCAGAAAAGATGTGAGGTTGTGGAAGTAGCTGAGGCAAAGCTACATAGAGCCCATAGGTCATAGTAAAGGACTTTGCTTTAATTTTTATAAAGGTAGGTATTTTGAGTGTTTCAAGTAGAGAGATAATTCACATGGATCCCTCTGGCTCTTATTTTCTGAAATGGGGAAGACTAGGGACAGTAGATACGCGCTATTACGAATGAAGTTAAATGTTTGGTTCTGCAAATGTTAATTCTGAGATTTCTTTTGGACACCTAGTCACCATTATTTATCCAGCTGATGGAAATATTTCTGAGTGTAGGGGAGGTTGAGGCTGGAGAGGTATAAAGATGGTATTTAAAAATGTGGAACTTGATGATGATGATATATAGAGTTTACTGTGGGACAGGAACAGTTTCAATTCTCAGAACAACCTTGTAAGGTAGGTATTATTAATATTTCCATTCTATGGATGAGGACGCTGAGGCAAAGGAGGTTATGTATCTTCTCTATAACATACTTACACTTAGTAAGTTATGGAGTTGGGATGCAGACTCAGGCAGACTGACTTCTAGAATCATGCTATGATGCCTCCCACGTGAGGTTCTTTAGGAACTGTGTATACTTAGAGAAGAGCTCCAAGGATTGTCCTAGGATAATACAGTAAACAAAGGTCAGGAAAATGAGGAAGAACCTACAGGGGAAATCAAGAAGGGGCACCAGTGAGGTCTAACGAGAACTCAGAAAATGTCACCTAGGAAGCCAAGGAAGGAGCATATTTCAAGTGAGTGAATCATCAAGTCACCTGCCCCTGCTGGGGCACATATGGTGAAGACTGAGAAAGGGTCACTTGGTTTTCCAACGTGGATTCTCTTGTTCAGCCTGATTGGAGATGTTTCAAAAGAAAATGGACCCTGTCTTGGTTTCCAAATACCATTCTCCACTAAAACAAATGAATCAGGGTTCCTTGGAGAAATATCTGGGACTGGGGCAAGGAAAGTACAAGATGAACCCGGAATATGATGTGGCAGAAAGTGAGGATGTAGTCGATGACTGATGTTTCCAAAGGACATAGGAGCAAGTTTGAAGAGACCTCCAATAGCCAATACGGGACAATTTGAGCACCAAAATAATGATAGCAAAGGATTTTAACCTATTGAATATGAACCCATGAATTCAAATTGGTGTAATTAGTTAACTAAACAAATTAAAGAGAAATCTCTTTCTCACAGTTTGTCTTCTCCAAACAACTAATAAATGTAGAAAGACTAATAGAATTAGAATTATCATTTGGCAATTGTAATAATGATAATTGGTTCAAGCAAAAATTATTAATGGATATAAAAACCAGTGGGTGAAAGTTTAAGGAGTAACAGAATATTTACATAGTCTCAACTTATCTTCTGGTAAGACTTATCAGTTACAAAGGGTAAACTACTAACTTTGCGGTAGAGAATCCTGGCTGACACCACTTTATCCAATTAGCCCCAATCATGGAACTAATCAGTAGGGTGTACTTCCTGATACAGTGCTCTAAGAAGAACTTTACATCACCTTATCATCTCTGAGGTGCTCCTGCCAAAAGTCCATAATATGAATCTAATAATGAGGAACCATCACACAAATCCGAATTAGAGATAATTCTCTGTATAACTGGACTATACTTTTTAAAGATGTCAAGTCTTGAAACATAGACTCAACAAACGTTTAGATTAAAGGAGACTAAAGTGATAACGCAACGGAATGCAATGCATAGCCTTGGATATTCTTTTGCTATAAAAATTATTACTAGGACCATTGGCAAAATCTGAGTAAGGTCTGTAGCTTAGAGAATAGCCTTGTGTTTTGTTTTTTAATAATTTGATATGCCTTAAAACATATGTGATATGCTTTGAAATAACATGCTTGACACTGGTTAAATGTCTAGGCAGATATTCTTCATGCTTGCTAAGCGTTAAATATTAATTATTGTAAACTTACTATAATATCTGTTGGTAATATATCTGTTCATATCATCATCAAGCTTATTGAATATCTGCTTTTTAGACTGAACACTGCCCTTAGCCTCAAGGATACAAAAGATATATGGTGGGGTCATTACTCTCAAGGGTTTTAACACTTTATTTAGGAAGAAAGGATGCACATATGGATATTTAAATATCAATGCAAAATAGCATATAGAAAGTGCTGAATGAATGTTGCATGCATACCATACTATAAGAATTTAGATAAAGTAGTTAGACCAAGGAATGAGAGAATGAATTGGACAAGGAAATCGAACTCTGCTTAGTGTGTGGAATTAGCTAAATTGCTTTTCTTTTCTAAGCCCGCACTGTCCATCTGTGGCATTGAATAATAATAATACATGCTTCATAGTTTAGCTGTTACCCTTCCTCACCCACCATGGTGCCCTCTATGAGGGCAAGGCCCGTGTCAGCCCTGGTCAGTATTGTATTGCCACTTTATCCAATTGAAAACTTATATGTGGACTGCATGAATGAAATTTATGAGAATTAGAAATGATTTTTAAAATTTGATGTCTTAATACTGAGGAAGAGAATTGTTATATAATGAGGATATTCCAACTGTAGCATCTGGTAGATAATAAGAATAATAATTCTGTTTACTAAGAAGCTGCTGTCATTGCCATCACCAAACTCTGACACTATCTCTGAGAGTCTTGAAGTAAAGGTGATGCTTCTAAGTGTAGAAGAGAGGAGCCAACAGGCAGAAAGAATCTTGTAAACAGAGTTCCTCAGGGAGTGGAGACTGTATTTATTTATTTGTTATTGGAGTATAGCTGACTTACAATGTTGTGTTAGTTTCAGGTATACAGCAACGTGATTCAGTTATGCATATATATCTATTCTTTTTAAGATTCTTTTCCCTTATAGGTTATTACAAAATACTGAATATAGCCTCCTGTGCTATACAGTAGATCCTTGCTCGTTTTCTGTTTTATACATAGCAGTGTGTATATGTTAATCCCAACCTTCCAATTTATCCCACCTCCCCTTACTCCACAGGTAACCACAAATATGTTTTCTATGTCTGTGGGTCTATTTCTGTTTTGTATATAAATTCATTTATATCATTCTTTTTTTTTTAAGGTTACACATGTAAGCAATATCACGTGACATTTGTCTTTCTCTTTCTGACCACTTCACTTAGTGTGATCATTTCTAGGTCCATCTGTGTTGCTGCAAATGGCATTATTTCATTCTTTTTTGTGGCTGAGTAATATTACATTTTGTGTGCATGTGTGTGTGTGTACACACACACCACATCTTCTTTATCCATTCATCTGTTGATGGACATTTAGGTTGTTTCCATGTCTTGGCTATTGTAAATAGTGCTGCAATGAACATTGGGGTGCATGTATCTCTTTGAATTACGGCTTTGTCAGGATATATGCCCAGGAGTGGGATTGCAGGATCATACGGTAGCTCTATTTTTAGTTTTTAAGGAAACTCCATACTGTTCTGTATAATGGATGTATCAATTTACATTCCTACCAAAGTGTAGGAAGGTTCATTTTTCCAGCATTTATTATTCGTAAACTTTTTGATGATGGCCATTCTGACCAAAATGAGTTGATCCCTCATTGTGGTTTTGATTTGCATTTCCCTAATAATTAGTGATGTTGAGCATCTTTTCAGTGGAAGAAGTAGAATGATGCAGTTCGTCCAGTGTAGCAGTGGGAGTTAAATTTAGAGAGGGAGGTAGGGTAGACCTGTCACATCTTGAATTTTAATTGAGGAGATTGGACTTTATCCAGTGTCTAGTGAGGAAGCATTAGATTCTGAGTAGGTGATATATCATAAGCATTGGGAAGATCAATTTGATAATAAAGTAATGAAATTATCAGAGGTACATTTTATTATTTTAATGTAACTATAGCTACCTACTATTAAATATATTTGAAATTTTGATATTTTGCCAATAACAGTTGCTTTTTAAACATTGTCTTTATGATAGATAATTATCTTGCCGAAGACTGAGATACACCAGGCAGATCTTGAAAGTGGTTTATCCTAGAGGCTAAAGTAGGTTATGTGTAACCCCTGGCATACTTTTATTTATTTTAATTGTGACAGATATTCAGGACATTTATACTGACCACTGTATTAATGACTCTCATAGTTAAATTTACCTGGAAGCAACAGATATGCCCAAGGAAACTTATTGCTTTATAAAAAGTTCATCTGAGTGTCTTCTGGACCCAATGAAACATTTAGGGTCTTGGTTATGTCTCAGGAGTATAGCAGAGTATAGTAAATGGACTTAGAAAATGCAAAATTGCTACATTTCAGATGGTTGTCATAAGTCATTTGTTACATGCTGACTGCACCCATAAAATACTTCAATTTTGTATATTTCCTTAGGGTATGCCTCTCTTCCACATACAAATAAGAAAGAGATTTGTTTGGGAAAGTCTTAGCAGATGATCAAGCATGGTGGAAAATGTGAGAAGGATGCAGAAACTGGGAACTTTCTATCATGCAAATGTTTTCCTAGTTTTGCCTATTTAGAGGGAGAGGCCAACAGAATTCCTGTCAGAAACTCCTGTCTGTTATGCTTCTAAGGACCTTATTGGCTTTCTTGGTGAATGCCTATTTGCAAGTAAAATATTCAGTTGGTTCATCTTTCTAAACCCACAAAATTGCACAGGGTATCTGTGTTATGTAGCCGATGGAATATGTGGACTGATTGCATATTTTGATGTGAAATTATTTAGGCTTCTTTCAAATTACTGCCTCTGCCCTGAGTCCTGGAGCGTGTGAGATTTTGTGTGCACCGTATAAGAATGGAGTCTCTATTTCCACAGCCCTCTGAGTCTTCTGAAAGTAACCCCCCCTGGACTTCAAAGCCAAATGTTCTGGTGTCTTGTCTTCTGATTGCAGGACCCCCAGGCTGGGGAGCCTAATGTAGGGCTCAGACCTGTTGCTTTTTGGGGAGAACCTCTACAATTGTAATTATCCTCCTGTTTGTGGGTCACCCACCTGGGGGTATAGGTCTTGCAACTCCACCCCTCTTACCTGTCTTGTGGTTCCTTGTTTATATCTTTCATTGTAGAAGATCTTTTCTGCTAGATTCTGATCTTTCCCATCAATAGTTACTCCGTAAATAGTTGTAATTTTGGTATACCTGTGAGAGGAGATGAGCTCAGGGTCTTCCTACTCTGCCATCTTGGCCCACTCCCAGTTTTAATTGGTTTTAATTCATTTCCTACAAAGGAAAATAATTAGCATATAGTAATGTCATATTTTAATATACATCTTCCTGCTATGAGAAAAAGCCCATGAATATAGTTTAAAGACTACCTGATACTGAATTCTTTTGTGAGACAGGGAAGCATAGTTACTTTCTATTTTAAAGACCTCCTTCAGGGAGCCCGCGCTATTGCATGGCGGGGGGGGCTCATGTTTGTAGGAGGAGGTGAGAATTCTCAGGAAGCAAATTTTTCGCTTGGTAGAGAATGATTCTCTTGTATAGGACTTAAATCTCAAGTCTGCAGTAGGTGATATGTGACTTAAGAGCCTTAAGGGAGGTGATTTGTCACTGAATGTCAAGTGCAAATCTTCAAAGGGACTAGCAAGTGAAGTGGAAAGATATCATCCTATGTGCCATCTTTGTTCAGAAGGATTCTAAATGAGCAGTTGTTCTGAAGTGGAGTTGTGGGTTTAAGAATGGTTTTGCCACTTATCTGGAATCTTGAAACATGCCACAGTGGCCATGTTTTCATTCCTCGACAAGAAAATAATGAGAAATGTTTTAGATTTTTACCTCTTTTGCAAGGACGGTTTTCT
This sequence comes from Stenella coeruleoalba, assembly GCF_951394435.1. Taxonomy (NCBI): domain Eukaryota; kingdom Metazoa; phylum Chordata; class Mammalia; order Artiodactyla; family Delphinidae; genus Stenella; species Stenella coeruleoalba. The sequence continues at coordinate 139,891,790 of NC_137148.1, forward strand.
AGGAAGCTTGATCTTGCCAGTCCTGTTATTTTTGCTTCTGTCTTTATAGAAGTTACCATGGTGGCAGATGTCTGGTGCAAGTCCAGTAATTTGGCTCCTATTGTATATCATATTTATCTCTAAGGTAGCTTATCACTTTTTATATCTTAGGGGAAAATCAAGGTTAAAGGAACAATGGACTCCATTTTCTTCTATTAATTCACATGGGTAGTTGCCCATGGGTGCTGATGCATCAGTAGCCATATAACAGTGTTTGTTTCACCTGTCTCATTAACAGTGTACAAGACAAGAGCCTATCATTGTATAGAGTGCATAAAATGTGTAAGTACATTTTGATAATTTTATTCAGCTTTATGTTTGTTGCTGGTGTAAATGGATGTTAACATGATATACTCCTCATTGAGAAGGTATGGCGTTCTTACTGATTAAAACTGTATCTTTTCTACTATCATCTTGCAAATACCAGGAGTTCTACCAGTAGAGGTACTTTCATTTGCAGTATTCGTTGTGTTTTCAAGTGTTTTTTTAAGATGCAGTTAGAGCAGTAATAAACAACAAAACATTTCCTTTAAGGTGGGAGTGGTAGAGCCCATGAAAAAGCACTGAACGTGATTTTTGTGGTAGGTGAAAGGTGTCAACGATATTTCATAATTTTGCCATTTGTCATCATTGCACTTGGAGTGCAAGGGTCTATTTATCTATCTAAAGAATATTTGTGTCCCCCAAAATTCATATGTTGAAACCCTAATGCCAATGTAATAGTATTAAGAGGTAGGGCCTTTGGGAGGTAATTAGGTCCTGAGGGTGGGACCCTCGTGAATGGGATTAGTACCCTTATAAGAGGAGGCCAGAGAGCTAGTTAGCTCTATTTTTGCCATGTGATGACACAGCAAGAACACCACCATCTGTAAACCAGGCAGAGGGCCCTCCCCAACCATACTGGCACCCTGATCTTAAACTTCCAGCCTCCAGAACTTTGAGAAACATATGTTTGCTGTTTAAGCCACCCATTCTGTTATAATTTGTTATAGCAGTCCAAATAAGACAACATATATATTAGCAATCCCTCAACTTTAAACCTATCCTCTTTATGTATACATTTTGGGAGTTTTTCATCTAATTCTTAATGGTTTGGCAATGAGCCCCAGTACTTTTAAAAGAGAACAGATTATTTGAGAAATGCACATGGGATGTTAGGAGCACTATGATTCCCTGTAAAAAGACACATCGTGTTCACTAAGGGGGCTTGTATTATGAAGGTCAGTAATCAGCCTGTGGTTAAAAGAACATGTAATATGAATAAGCGAAATTTCCTTCTGCCTACCTTGGGGCTCAGGCAAGATGAGTAAGGTACAAAGAACTGAGATGGGAATAAAATTATTCTGTTATTTTTTATTTCTGCACTACGTATTTGTTTACACAAAAAAGAAAAGGGGAAACATAGAGTTATTAAGATCCTCTCCTTAAAATACACGCTCAGCCAAATGAAAGAACAAATGTAGACCCTGAGCAAAGATTTCCTATAATCCTGGCGCAAGTGTTGAGGCTATAAATTATGTAAGTAGCCACATAACAAAGCAGTATGAAGCCCAGGTATGCTGACAAAGGAACATTCACACCAGGCCCTGGCAACTTGAACTTAATTTCTACTGAGACCCAAATGACTGATGAAAGATGATTGCTGGCGGGTTATTATTTCTTTATCTTTAAAGAGTGACATATTGTGCAGCATTGCAAAATATCCAAAAGCCACTGTGGATAAGCAAGCCAGATCTTATTTTGCTATCCAAACTACCTGAAGCTTTGTGTGCAGACCCGGTTTATCAGCTCCCCAAGCAGACTGGGCCCCTTAGGGCACTCATCTGATTATGGGTAATGTAATCATTGCTTCCAGGGGGTTGTGAAATTTGACAAGCCCTGTGGTACAATGGTCATTACTGAAAGGGAGGGTTTGACTGCAGTCTAACTTCATGGTTTCCATAATTTTTTCTTGCTCCTAAAGCAACCTCAAACCTACCTGGTTCCTTTTTTTTCAACCGATGGCCGAGCTCTTCTTCCCAGCCCTCTCACTTTTTCCTTTCCTTTCCCTTCTCTCCCTCCCTCTCTTTCTCTCAGTCTCTTTCCCTTCCCTCCTTTCCTTTCTTTTCCTTCCCCTTCCCTGCCCTTCCCTTCCTTTCCTTTCCCTTCCTTCCTTCCTCTCTCCCTCTCTTCCTCCCTCTGTCCCTCCCTCCCTCTGTCTCTCCCTCCCTGCCTCCCCCTTTCTTTCTTTCTTTCTTTCTTTCTTTCTTTCTTTCTTTCTTTCTTTCTTTCTTTCTTTCTTTCTTTTTCTTTCTTTTTTCCTTCCTTCCTTCCTCCCTTCCTCTCTCTCCTTCTATCTTTCTTTTCCTTTCTTTTTGTGAGAGAGGAGAAGAAACAGACACTAAGGATCCTTTTTCAGAGGTAAAGATGATTAATTAATGTTGCACTTGACAAGTTTAACACAAGAGCACTCACCAAACAAAATTGATTAGCTTTAATACTGTAACAGTGCATCAGGAAAGCAGAATGTTTTGTTTCCGTTTGCCTGAAAATCCCTTGCTTAATTTTCTGTGATTTCAGTTTAATAATGAGTCTCTATCTTGAGCACCATTTTGCTGTCCCCACCCTCTTTTTGTTCTTAGACTGCATGTTGAAGGAGATAGTCATATATTACAATCAATTTTATGAATGTTGTAGACTAGAATAATCACACATAACCATGAAATAAGCTTATTTTGTTATTCTTACAGAGGAGAATAAGGTCTGGTAGATTCTTAATATTTAAGTTGAGCAGAAATATAGGGCATTTATTTTTAGGGATAAGTAGATGCTAAAAATGGAAATGAGTAATGTATTCATAAACATTAACAGTGTTTATAATATTGGCTAGTAAGGTCTGTATAAAACTCTTGATTATGTTCATAAAGATATCAGAGGAGAAAGAAAATAGCCTTGTGTTTGAGTTGTATGCTTATGCGGATCAGGATTCTCAATCATCATGTAAGTTGTGGAATAATTTTACATTTCCTCTTTTGTATGGGCTCTTATTTATATTTATAAGTAGAGACTTCCTTTTCCTGTTTCCCTGTCAAAGTAACTTACAGTCTCATTGTAATGTAGCAAACAGAACTAACTTGGAGGCAAGACAGTTTTCCTAATAAGGTATTAAGCAACACAACGTAACACATTTTACAATCTCTTCCAACTGTCAAGATTCTTGTAATGAATCAAAATGAGAAACACACAATTGTGTTATTAATTAAGAAGAATAAAACTGCATTTGCTGAAACACAAAATTATTTTACATCTTTAGGAAAAATGTCTCAGGAAAAAATGATAGTAAATTTCAATTAGAAAATAAATACCACACTATACACTTAGTTGTTGTAAGATGAAATATACATAGCTTGACTGCTGTTTTATTGAATGCAGCCGTATGTTTGAATGTTTGCCTCATTGTCAAGGGGGTGACTGGTTTCAGGAGGGTGCTGCTGTGAATTACTCAAGGGATGTTGTATAAATGTAGATTTTCTATTCCAGAGGGAAGTTTGGAAAACAGTTTCTTGATCAGCTATCAAATTCAATGTAATAGTCTCGATAAGCATTGGGTGGAAGATCACTGTGACTTTGATGTGTGTCGTGGGGAGGTTAGTGTTGCTTTCTCAAGCTCTTCTCTGGCTCTGTGTTGGTCACTCTTTGGAAAGCTCATATCCAAATATCTTGGACTGTTTTAACAAAATACCACAGACTGGGTAGATTAAACAACAGAAATTTGTCTTCTCACAATACGGGAGGATGGAAAGCCCAAGAAAAAGGATCAAGGTTTTTCTCTCCCTGGCTTGGCTTCTCGCTGTGTCCTCACATGAGGGTGCGGGAGGGAATTGAAATATAGGATTAACGACAAAATAGATTTAATTAGGGACACTGGGATTGAATAAACAAAATATGAGTCTGGTGCAATAACTCCCATACCCTCAAGTGGCTACTCATGTCACATAAAATGAAATCCACTCTGTGGAAGAATGAAGATTTTTATGATCTAGCCTCTGTTGATAGCTCTTATTTTACCCTGTTCCCCCTTTGCTCACTCCAGCCACTAGCTCTTCTGTCTGCTCCTGGAAGAACCCAAACTTTTTCCTGCCTTAGGGCCTTTGCACAATCTATTCTTTCTTTTTAGACTGTTCTTTACCTGATCTTTGTACAGCTTCTTCCTTGTCATTCAGGTTTTAGCTCACATGTCCCCTCCTCTGAAAAAGACTTTTTGACCACCTTATCTTGGTAGGATATTCCCACTCACCCCACTTACTGTCTCATCCATTGCTAGATACCATCACCGCTCCTCACAGCATTAACACTGTTTGAAATTATGCTGTTTATTTGTTGATATTTTTCTATCTTTCCCCTCCCCATCCATTTGTACTTCTCTTGAATATAAACTGTATGAGGGCAGGAGTCTTGTCTGTTTTGCTCACGCTGTTTTCCCCAAGGCCTAGAATGTACCTGCCACAGAATGGGCACTTCATCCACATTTCTTGACAGGGAAATAGTCGAATAAAGAAATTTTTCGAATCGCTTTTAAGGTCTAGTATTACTGAATATTATATATATTCAGATATATTTTTGGATGCCTCCCTCCTCTTTGAATGTGACCCCCAGGCCTCCCTGAGAAGATGAGGGCACGGTACCCCCTTGAAAATAAAGTGTTGGAAATATATTTGTATTCCTTTATCTCAAACCACTTATTGAAACCCAAGAGAGAAGCTTAAAACACAAATCCTATTCTTTTTCAAAAAACACATACTCTCATATCTTTGTGAATGTGTCACTTGAGATTTCAGACTTAAATGAATAATTGTTTCCTATTCTTATTTTCTAGATATGAAAATATTTTAAGAGAAAGGATATCCACATCCCTCAGCTTGAAAGTGCATTACTGATTCCAAAAATACTTGCAAAGCAGAGTAATAGATAAAAACTCCACAGAACTACATTTTATTTGGCAGTCTGAGACTTTTTTCAATGACTGCACAAAAGCATTAAATAGAAATGGCCTAGGGATAAGGCATTGAATCAATATGCACCAGTAAGTTTGTGAAATCAATTTTTTGCTCCTTGGATACAGGAAAATTGATGTAACCGATGCTGTGTAACTTCTATTAATTGCCCACAGTGACAGAAAATTTATCAATTACTTATTGACTTCTTCGAGACTATGGGAAAATGGCAATAGCTCCAAAGTTAAGCATATAATATAGAAACCTTCCCTAGCTGAATGAAGGTGTAACTAGAAACAGATCAGATTTTTAAATGTGTGTCTTTGTATTTGGTTTCACATATACACATCTCTCTCCCAGTCATGTCCTGCCTCAGAAGTTCGATATCTTAGAGATGTCTATCCATTAAGGTTTATGATAGAATTCCTGCTAATAACATTAGTAGTAAACATTTTCTGATACTTAACCATGTGCTAAGCATAGTGCTAATCAACAGTCACAGGGATTGGTACAATTATTACCTTCAGATAGTGTCAGAAAAAGAATGTATTCTGCTACAAGCAATGAAAAACCTAGGAAAGAGAAGCTTAAGCAAATGACATTTAGTTTCTATGTATAGTGTCCAGGGCTGGTGGATTTGCCACGTGATGTTGTAAGAAATCCCTCGATCTCCCTACTTCGCCGTCCCACCCATGGTGTGTGATGTGCTTCCTCATCCATAGTACGGCTGCTGTTCCTCCAGGTGTGGTGTCCACATTCTAGATAAGCTGTAGCAGGGAAGCATGAAGAACAAAGGACCAAAATGGAATGCCAGCGGACCTTGCCCCTATTTGAAAGTGTTCATGGAAGCCCCTCTCAGGAACTTCCCTTTACTTCTCAATGCCTAAAGCTAACACAGGGAAAGCTGAGTATTAACTGGGCACATTGATGTCCAAAACTAATTGGCCTTTATATCTAAAGACAAGGGGAGAATAGAAAATGAGTAAGCAACTTATAGCAACTGCCTTTGAAACTTAGACTAAGGTAAAGTGACTTGTAGAGTCACAAGACAAACGAAAGGAAGGCAGACCTGGGATTCGGGCTCACTACTCTCTGAAAATTTAGGAATAATGATTCTGTTGATATGTTTGCTTTTTGAGTTGAAAATGAAGTTGCGTGACAAAAAACATGATAGTTATTGATTTTAAACACTCTTTGGGATGCACAAATTTGACTTATTTATTATTGATCGTGATAGAAGTAAAATACCTTACTTAAAACACTGGTAATAGGCCCCAAATTAGAAATGCAACTTATGAATTTGACACTATATCTTGTTCCACTCTAGGCATTCATATTTTTCCACTGTAAGGTGCGCAGGTATGCCGAATATGGTTATGTAGTCTTTCTTTTCCTGTCTTTAAAAATACATACAGTTTAATGAAATAGGCTAGATTTAATTTCTAAAAGTTTTTTCCTATTGTTTTATTTTTTATTTATTTATTTATTTTACATGTTCATTGGAGTATAATTGCTTTACAATGGTGTGTTAGTTTCTGCTTTACAACAAAGTGAATCAGCCATACATATACATATGTTCCCATATCTCTTCCCTCTTGGCGTCTCCCTCCCTCCCACCCTCCCTATCCCACCCCTCTAGGTGGTCACAAAGCACCGAGCTGATCTCCCTGTGCCATGTGGCTGCCTCCCACCAGCTATCCACCTTACGTTTGGTAGTGTATATATGTCCATGCCTCTCTCTCGCTTTGTCACAGCTTACCCTTCCCCCTCCCCATATCCTCAAGTCCATTCTCTAGTAGATCTGTATCTTTATTCCTGTCTTACCCCTAGGTTCTTCATGATATTTTTTTTCTTAAATTCCATATATATGTGTTAGCTTACGGTATTTGTCTTTCTCTTTCTGACTTCACTCTGTATGACAGACTCTAGGTCTATCCACCTCATTACAAATAGCTCAATTTCGTTTCTTTTTATGGCTGAGTAATATTCCATTGTATATGTGTGGCACATCTTCTTTATCCATTCATCCGACGATGGACACTTAGGTTGTTTCCGTCTCTGGGCTATTGTAAATAGAGCTGCAATGAACATTTTGGTACATGACCCGTTTTGAATTATGGTTTCTCAGGGTATATGCCCAGTAGTGGGATTGCTGGGTCATATGGTAGTTCTATTTGTAGTTTTTTAAGGAACCTCCATACTGTTCTCCACAGTGGCTGTATCAATTTACATTCCCACTAACAGTGCAAAAGGGTTCCCTTCTCTCCACACCCTCTCCAGGATTTATTGTTTCTAGATTTTTTGATGATGCCCATTCTGACTGGTGTGAGATGATATCTCATTGTAGTTTTGATTTGCATTTCTCTAATGATTAATGATGTTGAGCATTCTTTCATGTGTTTGTTGGCACTCTGTATATCTTCTATGGAGAAATGTCTATTTAGGTCTTCTGCCCATTTTTGAATTGGGTTGTTGGTTTTTTTGTTACTGAGCTGCATGAGCTGCTTATAAATTTTGGAGATTAATCCTTTGTCAGTTGCTTCATTTGCAAATATTTTCTCCCATTCTGAGGGTTGTCTTTTCATCTTGTTTATGGTTTCCTGTGCTGTGCAAAAGCTCTGAAGTTTCATTAGGTCCCATTTGTTTATTTTTGTTTTTATTTCCATTTCTCTAGGAGGTGGGTCAAAAAGGACCTTGCTGTGATTTATGTCATAGACTGTTCTGCCTATGTTTTCCTCTAAGAGTTTGATAGTTTCTGACCTTAAATTTAGGTCTTTAATCCATTTTGAGCTTATTTTTGTGTATGGTGTTAGGGAGTGATCTAATCTCATACTTTTACATGTACCTGTCCAGTTTTCCCAGCACCACTTATTGAAGAGGCTGTCCTTTCTCCACTGTACATTCCTGCCTCCTTTGTCAAAGATAAGGTGACCATATGTGCATGGGTTTATCTCTGGACTTTCTATCCTGTTCCATTGATCTGTATTTCTCTTTTTGTGCCAGTACCATACTGTCTTGATTACATGTAACTTCGTAGTATAGTCTGACGTCTGGGAATCTGATTCCTCCAGCTCCGTTTTTCGTTCTCAAGATTGCTTTGGCTATTCGGGGTCTTTTGTGTTTCCATACAAATTGTGAAATTTTTTGTTCTAGTTCTGTGAAAAATACCAGTGGTAGTTTGATAGGGATTGCATTGAATCTGTAGATTGCTTTGGGTAGTAGAGTCATTTTCACAATGTTGATTCTTCCAATCCAAGAACATGGTATATCTCTCCATCTATTTGTATCATCTTTAATTTCTTTCATCAGTGTCTTATAATTTTCTGCATACAGGTCTTTTGTCTCCTTAGGTAGGTTTATTCCTAGATATTTTATTCTTTTTGTTGCAATGGTAAATGGGAGTGTTTTCTTGATTTCACTTCCAGATTTTTCATCATTAGTGTATAGGAATGCCAGAGATTTCTGTGCATTAATTTTGTATCCTGCTACTTTACCAAATTCATTGATTAGCTCTAGTACTTTTCTGGTAGCATCTTTAGGATTCTCTATGTATAGTGTCATGTCATCTGCAAACAGTGACAGCTTTACTTCTTCTTTTCCAATTTGGATTCCTTTTATTTCCTTTTCTTCTCTGATTGCTGTGGCTAAAACTTCCAAACTATGTTGAATAAGAGTGTTGAGAGAGGGCAACCTTGTTCCTGATCTTAGTGGAAATGCTTTCAGTTTTTCACCTTTAAGGATGATGTTGGCTGTGGGTTTGTCCTATATGGCCTTTATTATGTTGAGGAAAGTTCCCTCTATACCTACTTTCTGCAGGGTTTTTATCATAAATGAGTGTTGAATTTTGTCGAAAGTTTTCTCTGCATCTATTGAGATGATCATATGGTTTTTCTCCTTCAATTTGTTAATATGGTTTATCACATTGATTTGCGTATATTAAAGAATCCTTGCATTCCTGGAATAAACCCCACTTGATCATGGTGCATGATCCTTTTAATGTGCTGTTGGATTCTGTTTGCTAGTATTTTGTTATTTTTGCATCTATGTTCATCAGTGATATTGGCCTGTAGTCTTCTTTCTTTGTGACATCCTTGTCTGGTTTTGGTATCAAGGTGATGGTGGCCTTGTAGAATGAGTTTGGGAGTGTTCCTCCCTCTGCTATATTTTGGAAGAGTTTGAGAAGGATAGGTGTTAGCTCTTCTCTAAATGTTTGATAGAATTCGCCTGTGAAGCCATCTAGTCCTGGGCTTTTGTTTGTTGGAAGATTTTTAATTTAAAAGCAGTAATTGCCAAAAACATTAAAAATGATCTAAATGTTCTAGAATAGAAAACAGATTAGTACAGTCAGACTGCTTTTGCTGTGCAGATGCGGATTAGCTGGGCTGAGGGAGATTAATGTCTAGTTTAAGGTTACTCTGGTATTAACTCATAGAGCCAAGGTTTGACTCATATTTCTTTTCTCTTCTCTGGATTTGCTTGAATTTTATTTACCTCATTCCTTTTAAAAGCTTATTGTTTCCTTACTGTTTCTATCATTTAAAAACATGTTTAATATATTCTTCTTTTCTAGGTGCTCAATTAATGTTAGTTGAATAGATATAAATATTCAGTCTGGTTATTATTGTTATAGAGGATATATATGTGTATATATGCATGTATGTATCTCATGCTACATTACCCTTTTTAAAAACTATAACCACTTAATTGAGATAGAATTCATTTATCATACAATTCACTTGTTTTAAATTATACAATCCAAAGTATATTCACAGACTTGTACAGACTTCAGTAGAATTAATTTTAGAACACTTTCATCGCTTCAGAAAGTAACTTCGTTTCCATTAACAGTCACTCTTCATTCTTCCATTCCCCTCTCTCCTTCCTAGGCAGCCACTAATCTTTCTAAATCTGTAAATTTGCCTATTTTGTACATTTCATGTAAATGGAATCGTACTATATGTGATCTTTTGTGACAGCCTTCTTTCACGTAGTATATATTTACAAGTTCATCCCAGTTGTAGCATGTATCTGCACTTCATTCATTTTTATGGCCTAATAATACTCCATTTTATGGGTATACCACATTTTATTTTATTTTATTTTATTTTTGTGGTACACCGACCTCTCACTGTTGTGGCCTCTCCTATTGTGGAGCACAGGCTCCGGACGCGCAGGCTCAGCGGCCATGGCTCACGGGCCCAGCCGCTCCGCGGCATGTGGGATCTTCCCAGACCAGGGCACAAACCCGTGTCCCCTGCATCGGCAGGCGGACTCTTAACCACTGCGCCACCAGGGAAGCCCTACCACATTTTATTTATCCATCCTCAGTTGATAGACATTTGGGTTGTTTCTACTTTTGGGTGTCATGTACAAGTTCTTTCGTGGATGCATGTTTTTATTTCTCTTGGATTTATACCTAGGAGTGGAATTGCTGGATCATATGGTAACTCTACATTTAACTTTTTGAGAAACTGCCAGATTGTTTTCTGAAGTGACTGCACTTTTTGTATTTCCATAAACACTTTGTGAGGGTTCAATTTCCCATTGTTTTAATGTCGTTTATTTTTAAATATGTGCTTTCCTGCAAACACTATAAATTTTGGGGAAAGAAAAGCCATTCTCCTTGGAAAAAAATCCAGGTTGGTCAGGAGAAGATTCTGACTAATGAGATCAGTTAACATCAGGAATGACTGGAATCTTCCAAAGAGGGTATGAGAGGGAGGGCTGTGAAATGCCCAAAGACATGCTTGAATAACTGAGGACAAGGATTCATACCTGAAGACTATCTATGGTGTTTTCATGTTTTCAAGAGAGGTCGAGTTTGGTTTAGTTACCTTATGTCAGAAAATTACCTATGAAAAAAAAACTTGAAATTTTGTAGTATATTTTTAATAGCCTTGAACAAGTCTAGAAATATTATTGATTGAAGTTAAGCAGAGATGAGGCCTAGAAATTTATATTTAGTGAAAGATTCCAAATGTGTCATAAAATCTCAGCCTTTTGATCAGGGTTTTATGAAAATTTCCTGGAGAGAATACCTTTAGACGCAGGCTAAAATTCATTTTCAAGACCCACTGTTGGAACCTTGACCAGTTGGATTAACTTAAAAGAGCATTGGACAAAATGACATTTAATGAAATTCAAAATGCAGAACATAGTCACATTGCATATTTAAGTAAAAGCCTACCAGGAAAGAAAAACTTTATTTCTAGATGCATTGAGGTCTGTCAGTGACCAAATTGTATGTTTGGATTCTTTGAAGTTTGAGATGCTACAAGGTTAATTTTTTGCCGCGAGAAAGAAAAGAGCAGCAGCAATAACAAATAATAGAGAATTAATAATGATCTCAAAATAATTTTGTAATAAGTATATAAACAGATAATGTGGGAGAGTGTTTATTGTTATCTATAAATATTATATTATGTCATAGTATGCTAAAGGTAAATTCCTCCATTAGAACATATATCTTTTCAGGAGAAAATCTCTCTAACAAACAAATCAGAAGTTTCCTTTGTTGTTATTGTTGCAAATCTTGTCACCCATTTTCCTGTTGGATTTTTACAAATTCATGGAGTGACTTTTGTAATAATGTGTTACTTAAATTAGAAAAGTACCTTTTCCTCTCCATCGTTGGTTTAAAACACATTTCCCAGTTCTTTTTTTTTTTTTGTGGTACGCAGGCTTCTCACTGTTGTGGCCTCTCCCGTTGCGGAGCACAGGCTCCGGACGTGCAGGCCCAGCGGCCATGGCTCACGGGCCCAGCCGCTCCGCGGCATGTGGGATCTTCCTGGACCAGGGCACGAACCCGTGTCCCCTGCATCGGCAGGCGGACTCCCAACCACTGTGCCACCAGGGAAGCACTCCCAGTTCTTTTTTCTTTCATCAGAAGACAATTATGAAGATATCATTCACAGTGTTATGTCTAGCTAGCCTTCCTCCTTTTATCTTTGGCCTCTTTTAAACACCCCTTTGAGGCATTAAATCCATTTAATACCTTTGCTATGAATGCGCACGAACACTTTGTTAAGTAAGACCATCAAGCTTTTACCATTTGCCAATTTTCCAGGCCTTCTAGTGTATATACGCTAAATTTCACAAACTAATTGAAAAGTAATCCTTAGTAACATGATTTTAATGGTAACAAATTATATCCATGACACTGCAGTATAACAGAAGAAATCATCAACGCTTAATCTTGGGGTCCAGGATATATACTATATTCAGAAGAAATTAAAAACAGGTATTTCAATGCACATTTCATTGGTGATGAATGAAATACCTAATGTATATAGAAAGAATTGATTAAATTAGTGCTTAGAGGAAAGATGGAGGAGGAGTTAAATGTGAGTTACTTAGGGGAAAATTCCTTTTCTTTAAAAGTCTTGGGAATACCAAATAAACAGCACAATCAATAATTTAAAACAGCATCAATAATAAATGCACTGAATAAAAGGAAAACGGCCAAGTCCATTTATGAGATGTTTCAAAGTAAATAGAGCCATATATAAGAGGGGGAAAAAAAGTAAACATGTAGATGTTACTGATGATTTCAGTGAAATGTCATGTTGTTGGTCCTGTTCTTTTGTGTTTGGGGTGTATATATGTGAAATGAAAGCCAAGGAGAAAATAAAATATGTCATTCTCCCACAGAACTCCTCAAAAAATGTTTTTGGATAAGAAATTGTTCTGTAGCTCTTGATGTAATTTCTATTTATATTCTATTATTCATATACTGTCTTAAGAGGTTAATTTTAATAATCTACGTAATGAAATTCTAAAGTTATTCTCAAATAAGTCACTGCCCATTATGCATGATAATAAGAGATCACTTAAGGTTGCAGTATAGTATATGGAATTCTTGGAAATTCTTCTAATTCACTCTTATTTTATAGATCCAGTTAACTACTGTGATAGTAAGCAATGGCTGTTCTTGGTCTTTCATTTCAGAAAATAATATGTATTTAACTGTATCATCTTATATTTTATATGAGATTATCATGTAACTTTTCATACAAACCATGTCACTTTCTGAGAGTAAAATGGGGGGGCACTATTAATAATTATGCCAGAAGAATATGTCAAGAGTAGGACTTCGGCAAACTGGATTATATGGCCACTATCTGTATAAAGATTTTAGTCCTAACAGAACTTAAAATTTAACTTGATTTGTTCAAACTAAAAACCACCAAAATGTTCATCAAGTGTAAAATGGATAAATAGGTGCTTATATAATAGACTACTTATATTTATGTAATGCTGTATTTATACAATGGAATACTATAAAACAAAGAAAAAGAATGAGGTACTGCTATGTGCAACAGCATGGTTGAAACTCAGACATAGGTTGAGTTGAAGAAGCAAGATACTCAAAATGGATGAAACTAACATATAGTAATAAAAGTGAGCGTATTACTCTTTTTATGGAGTGTTAATAGACAGAACAGAGGGCCACCTAAGATCCTAGAAGTATTGATCTGGTTGGTAAACGCTTATTTTTACATGTGTAAAAATTCATTATCTTATGACTTGGGCACTATACTGCATTAAATAAATGAACAAATATAAAACAGAAACAGACTTATAGATACAGAAAGCAAACAGATGGTTGCCAGAGAGGTGGGCGGTAAGGGGATTAGTGAAATAGGTGAGGGAAATTAAGAGGTACAAACTTCCAGTTACAAAATAAATGAATCACAGGATGAAATGTACAGTGTGGAGAATATAGTCAATAATAGTGTAATATCTTTGTATGGTGACAGCGGGTAACTAGACTTATCCTGGTGATCCTTTTGTAATATACAGAAATATTGAATTACTGTGTTGTACCCCAGGAACTAACATAATGTTGTAGGTTAATTATACTTCAAAAACCAACCTAACACACAGGCTCATAGAAAAAGAGATCGGATTGCTGGTTACCAGAGTTGGGAGGAGGGGGAATTGGCCAAAGGTAGTCAAAAGGTACAAACTTTCAGTTATGAGATAATTAAGTACCAGGGATATAATGTACAACATGATTAATGTAAGTAACACTGCTGTATGTTGTATAGGAAAGTTGTTAAGAGAGTAACTCCTAAGAGCACTCATCACAAGGAAAAGCATATTTTTTCATTTTCTTTTATATCTGTATGAGATGATGGATGTTCATTAAACTTACTATTCATGATGTATGTAAGCAATACATACAGCACCTTAAACTTATACAGGGCTGTATGTCAATTATGTCTCAAGAGAACTGGAAGAAAAAACAAAACGTAATGTTAAATCTAGAGAAGAGATGGTATTTCTAGGCACACAGAGCGCTGTCATCTGGCTAAGGTAAACGGATGCTGGTCACACAAAAAGAAAAAGAAAAATGAAGAATATGCTTATTTCCTGGCTCTCTGTCAGGTGAAATCTCCACATGATACCTACCAGAGATACCTTTCCAGCTAATCTTAAACTTCTGGGGTCAAAGATGCTCCCTGCTATTCTTTGAATCAAGCTTTGTTCTTTCCCATATTTATGAATTTGCTCATGCTGAATTCTGTTTCTTAAATACCCTTTCCCTTAATAACTGCCTGTCAAAATCTTCCTCGTTCTTCAAAACCCCGCTCAAATACTTACTGTATGATTTCTCCCTCAGTCACACTTAGAGGCCTTGCCTCTGTTTTTCATTTTATACCCAACTTTGGTCCATGTATCTTTTTTCCAGTTTTTAAATTCTTCATTCAGTGACACATTGGTCATTAGGCTTGGAGAAGAGAATATGTTGGTGCATGGGACCAAGGCTTTGTTCTGGAGAAACCCATAATTAGATCATCGTCCTTTCCATAGTATGCCTTCTAATGTAGGTATTTTGTGTCCCTATCAAAAGTCCCTCTACTAGATTAAAACTCCTTAAAATTGGGGAAAAGGGAAGAGGGGGAGGGCAAATCTTATTCATCTGTACATTCCCCATAATGCCTCAGCAACAGTAAAAATAGATAATAAATGCGGTGAATTGAAATAACTTCATTTGGTTGAATTGCTTGAAAATTTTATGTGGGAAAATATTATAATGGATTTCACAATTTGACTAACAATAGGTGGCTGATAAGATTTGTTAGTGCTTTTAATAACTCAGGTTCATTGTAGAGGAAATACACCACCTATAATTTAAGCTTTTCCCCAATAAAATGACTTCCCAAGGTTTCAGCAGAGACTGTGCAAATTAAGTTAATGTGGTGCAAATGATTTCTGCTTCCGTCAGTTTTAAACATGACTCCTTTCACCATCCGGGCATAAGATAGATAGGATCTGTCAGGAAGACCTCTAGGAGGTGAACTTTTGTACTCCATACTACTTTGTTTCCAATGTGCCCATGTATTATCCTGGGCATGTGAGTATCTTGTGCCAAATTCACTTTGAATTAGATTCAAGTCACTGAACACTTTTGGGGAACTAATTTATAAATTTCAATTTAGATGGTTTTGTTCTCTTAGGACTTCCCTTATATTATTATTTATCTTCAACTATTATTGAGATTTTTATTAGGTTACATCAAAGATGATCTGTCAGATACAATGATATGCTATTCTACTCTATTATGTAATGCTTCCGACTTTCTTAATTCCTTATACTCAGTGTTATATTTAGATGGAATCCCAAGTTCTATGTGTGTAAAAAGTCACAAACAGATGTGTAACATTAAAAATAAGAACAGGTATACCTACACATTTGATTCAGTATACAGATCATTTAACGAGCAAACTAAATTTCATTGTTCCTGTTTATTTTTCATTTTGTAGATACAACTATTCAATATGTTTTATGACAAAATATGGTCATGAAAATGATCTTTATCTGGGAATTTGGTGTCTTGCCCTTATAAAAAATATTCTACTTTTTAAAAAAGTAGGTGGATGGAAATTTCACAAAGAATACTTACTAAAAACTGTGAAGTCCCTGTCAATGGACATATTACAACAGAGGGTGTGTAATCATCTGTCAGAGAAGCTATACAGATAGTTGCTACATTGATTAAGAGGTTGGTCTTGATGAGCTCTTAGAATACTTACAATTCCACATGTCTGAGAAGAAAACAGATAGGTGTCCCAGAATTGAGATCTTTAAACAAGAATGGCATATATCGGCTCCAAGACAATACTACTAATAAAGGCCCCAATTTATTGAGCACATACTATTTTCAAGGCACTTGCTAAACAGATTTAAATTGCTTTATGATGATCTTCATAAAATAAATACCAAGTTTACATTTTTTCACAAATTACAATAAATCTAAGTTGATGGCCTTACTTCCAAAATTGGTCTGAATTCCAACATCAGCCATTTTCCATTGGTAATCCTTTTTCTTCCTTGCGCAGTGCATGAAAATGAGAAGGATCTTGGTTTTTAAATCCACACTTGACACTTTGGATTTCTCTATTCCCTGGGCCTGTGTGGTCATATAAGGGTGGGCATTTCCACTGGTGCACCTCTACCTGTAGAACAAATCTGTCAGAGGGCCTCCACTGAGATGCCAAGACTAGACAGTCTGGTTTTCATTTTCATCCCCAACTTAAACTCTTGCTGTGTCTGCTACCTTAAGAACGTGGCTTTTGGTCTGGTTCAGGGATCCTCTAAACACAGTGTCAAATTCCGGGATATCAACACATCTGGAACCTCTATTCTTTGACCTTTGATTCCCCAAGTGAACATTCCATCACCATAGGCTTAAAGGCCTGTTAGGGTTTGACTTCTTGGCTTTTTAAAAACAACTTTAGAAAATATTCTTGAAGGATAAGGAAAACCTAGAACTCGGGGATAGAGGCCTGAATACCCTCCTGTACATTGGAGGGAAGAGGGGGGGGAAAAAAAGGAAGTTTACAACACATTCTATTTTGTTCCTTTCCACTAAATCTATAGTAACAAGAAATAGTTTGTCAACAGATTATCCCACTGAATGAACTTCTCAAGAAAATTTCTGTTATACTCCACAGATATTGAATTAAATACTTACAACAACATTACAACATAGGAAGTTTTGCCGCATTTCATAGATGTGGATGCTGAGGCTTAATAAAGGGAAGCAACAATTCGAAGTTCACACAGCTGATAGGTAGGGGAACCATGATTTAAGATGTAGTCTATCTGATTGGAAAGCTTGTATGCATAGTCACTAGAGCATAACTCCTCTACAGTATCAGTATCCTAGTCATGAACAATTCACCCAGAATATTCTGAACAACTATGTAGGAGGTTTGTAAATCTTTCTCCTTATGTGAACATAATGAACACATTTGAAATAATATAGCATGGTTTATATTAGAGTCAACTCCAAGTTCAGTTAATTCATAAAAATTAGTAAATGGAGCGACTTGTCAAAAGCTGTGAAGTGTCTAAGATTTTAGTCTATTTACAGGGTAACAGGTTAGCCTGCAACAGTTTCATGGATGTTTGCAGAAGACAGGAGGGGACAACCTAAGTGGTCCCAGTTTGATGTGTGCACACACAGTGGGTTTCTTTACAAGACAGAAACTCTGAGCTGAGAGAACCCACATCTTTTATAATGGGCAGTAAGACCTACTGTCCTTTGCTCTGGATAAGGATGGTCTCTCTATCTCCCAAAGCTGTTCACTATACAAATGCCTTTCACATGATTACTCAGAATGAAAGGGCAGTCAATGCCTTGCTTATAAGATGTACAGAGATGTAAGAGATCCATGGAGAATGTTCTCCCGACTTTACCGCCTAGAATGAATAGATTGAAAAGTTTGTTTGAATAAGTGTTCAATTTGGTGTGAACTCTTATTTTTCTGTATCGAACTAACTCGTTGCTTTGGAGTTGTGTGGACACTGCCTAATTATTTTTTGTTTAGTAAAGCATACACTTGTTTGAGCAAAAATTCACAATCGTAGATCCCTACAAATGTCCCATAAGTAAATAAGTGATGAGGTTTGGGTATAAGGCAACTATTAAATGGGCTCAGTGTTGGAGACACAAGCATGAAAGCTGAGGACTGTGGTAAAGGACACGTGCATTCCATTTAAAGGGAGCGGTGACTTAGGTTGGTTAGTTGTTTCCAGATTTTCCAGTTATTTAAGACAAGTCAGAATCCAGTGTGTATGTAAAACCTCCTGATTTTTCAAAGTAGGCAACTTAATAGTTTCAACAACAACCTCAGCAAAAATAACATAAAAATAAAATAAATATAATTTTATATATAATATTTTTATATATAAAATATAATATATATATTTTTGTATGATGCATATTTCATACAGAAATGTGTACAGATTAGATTTGGCCTGTAGATTCCTTGTTTTCATCCTCTGATTTAGCATTTAAGTAAGAGGAGAAATAGGAGAAGAAATGAAATGCAGTTCCTGGGTCCCCTAGGTCTGAGAACATTCATCTGATTTAATGGTATTACAGATGATTCATATAAATTGAATATTCCCAGAGATAATCATTTTAATTTCTACTTTTCATTAACTTTCATTCTTTTCTAGTAACACTATAAAAAGGACCCGTGTGTACATTTTTTCCTGTAGTGTTTGAATAACTGTGCCTTAAAAATTACTGAAAACAACAACACTTTTTAAAAGAAAAAGTAAAGATCATCTCGTGTTGCCATGCTATTTTTTTCTTCCATTTTTTGAAATGCATCAGCTACATATGTTTTGCGTAGTGGTCTGTATTTGAGAAGTCAAATTCAAACCACTGGTTAAGAATGACAAGGCATCTAAAAGAATGGATCAATTTTGACTTATTCAAGTGATTTTACTGAGCTGTCAGGATTAGACTTCTTCCACTGTGATTTAAATAGCACCCAAGAGAGAGAAACCATGTATTTCAGGCAATAAAACTTAGGAAGAGGAAGGATGTTGTTTATAATGGAGAATGTGATGGAGGTAAGGTCCTATGTGTATACAGAACTGAAGAGTTTTTGAGGAGAACTCACATTGTTAAAAGCCTCATATTGTTTATATATTGTTATATATATTTCATATATATATATATACGTAAAGTGCATGAATCATAAACCCCATATTTTATTATAATTTGTGTATAATTTAATATTACATATTAAATTTTATATAAATGAATAAGACAAATGAAGTACAGAGTGATCCTAGGAAAGGTAGTTCCATAAATGAGAAAATTATGTTTGCAATTTGAAAGCATGGAATTTTTCTATCAGACATATTAGAAAAATGAGGAAGGCTAAAAGGTACAGAAATTTTACTGAGAAGGGTGAGCCTTGAATTCTTGTTCCAATTTTGTTACCAATTTGCCATCAGACCTTGGGAAAGGTATTTCAGTTGTTTAGATATAAATTTTTACATGTACAATGAGCGGGTTGAAGTAACTGCCAATTTGCTAGACCGTTGAGTAGTTACAGTCTTCTGCTGTGTTTATCTTGATGCCTCTCAGAATGCAGAGTGAAAACAGTTGGTCCTTGGACATCTACTGAGATGCACTAGAAACTCTAGAGATTTCGAGTACTCGTCTGCTCCATGGGCTATAATTGTTTCAAAGATAAATTTTATTTGATCCATGTAGGGTGTTCAGTTTTTTAGAATTATTTGATAAGATTTTAAAATTAGTAGATTTCATATAAAAAACAAGATTTGGGGGTTCTTTTTAAAAATGGGCAAAATTGTGTCCATATTTCTGTCTGCTAACCATTGGTCCAGGCCAGGTATCAGCTGGCCCCCTTAAAGGGGTGAGTGCTCACCCATTCTGAAATCATGAATTTTAAGAAGCACTGGTATAGGCATGGTAAAAATGGTACTTTGGGAAGCAAATATAGGGACATCAGACAAAATGGTGAGCATAAGAAGGGATGGAAAATGTAGACTAGTTGGAAACATATTAATATTATTTGAAAAACGCTTACATTAGAATCATAGACAGGTGGCATAAAAGTCACTAAAAGGAAGTATGGTTAAATTTCAAAGTTGAGGGATCATTTTCAGCATTCATTAATTTAATAAATGAGGAAACTGAGGCCAAGATAGGTTAAGTGATACAATATGTCCAAGATCATACAGTTCAAGACAAAGACAGGATTGGAATCCATTTTTACTGACTTCTGATCCAATTCCTTTTGTACCACTCCTTTTTTTCCCTCTTTCAAGTCTCCTTCTAAAAGAAGCTCACCTCCACTGAGACTTCACACCACACTGACTGCTGGGCCAAAGTGTGTCAAAAGTGTCAAAAACTGTCTATAAGCCCTTTCAGGGTTGAGCTCTAGAACAGAGAAGCATTCAGAATTAAGTGCCTGGCATAGAAATGGCACCCTAGATACTTTTTTTTGGAAGATGGAAAGATTATTTACTCCAGACAAGTTCCAACATTTTAGGTTAAACTGGATGGCCCTGCTCTGACATGTGAGAGAGGCAGACAAACCTCATTATATCCCATTTGAAAGATGTATATAATGGTTGGTGATGGATGGAGGAAGGAGATTTCTGTGTTACCATAAGGAAAGCCACAATTAATCACATGAAATAATTTCCTTTAATAGGAAGACATCTTAAATTATGGGTCAAATATTGGCTAAAGTTTAGGTGACACATTTCTCATTAGCTTCCCAGACTGTCAACATGGGCTTGCTTTCTTCATTATCCATTCTCTGTTTTGGAGTTCAATCAGGATGGTAGGCTATATGTAATGTTCTACAGAGTTTAATAATATTAAAGACTGCTTAATCACGCAGAGTACAGGTTCTGTTGGAAGAAAATAACCTATGCTACTGAAACTGGAACTTTTGTCTATATTGTTAAAAGTGGCTTGAAATGATAATGCCCTAAAACCACCTGCTGTTGTATCAAGTTATTACATTTAGGGATCACATGGTTGACATCAATTTTATCGAAAACAGAGAACTGCCATTTTTAAACAAATGTAATGTCAGGAGGTAAGCAATTTTAAGGGATTTAGAATTTCGGTATTTGTTTAAATAAACCCAAATTGTAGGCTAAGAATTAAACATACTTAATTTTACCTTGAAAAAGCCAAAATTTAAGGATGGCTCAATCTGTTATCAGAGATGAGCTAATTTCTCTCTGTATCAGGGTGTGAGAGGATTTCTTTCTGACTTAAACGTAAGAAATAGTATTGCAGATATGGGAAGAGAAAGTATATATATTGCTTTTAGTATATACTTCACAGAAACAATAACCAGAATTTAATTTGCGTGGTTGGAATGATCTTTCTCTTATTATGTGCCAAAGAAATGGCTGCTACCTTGCACATTGTCTGGAAATGTTGTACATATGGAAGAGAACATATTTCATTTATAATTTCAGAGAACATCTTGCACAATATACTTACAATTTTATTTTCAGCCTAGGTTAATCATCATCATCATGATCATGAAAAGTTATTAAGATTCATTATTGTTATTGCAGGCTGTTATTAGTCTCATTGCCATTTCCAAGGGAAACAGTTGAAATATCTGTTAGTGCAATAGTTCTTTCATTCATTGGCTGTTGGCTTTGCCAATCTAATCCCCAAAATAAAAAAACAATCAATATCTGAATATTTGTTTTCTCTTAGAGTTGCTATCTTCATTATGGATGTTTTTAGTGGGACTCTTTATGGAGCCAGAAGAGAGAGAGATTTTTTAAAACTTCATTTAATGAAAATTAGACTGTAAAACATACAGGTTTAGAATCAACTTTATTTTATAATAACTGGATATTTACAGAGTTAAAGGCCCTGAAAATACTGGTCAAATGGTATTAGTATATTCCTAGAGTAGATATGATGGCTAACTTATATTTTATCAGCATTGTCAAACATCAGATCCAAAGTCTCTTGGTATATTTCTGATGAAACTGTATGCTGACATATTGATGGATGATTTATTATATGAAATTGATCCTAAAATGGTACCTATTTTTACAAACAGAAATTGACTTGAAGTTTGTTGTGCTTTGATCTTTGTACTTTAGTTAAAAGATCATATTGCACCTACTCTTTGCTCTTTAGGAATACCAAAAAATTAAATTCTGCTATGATCCAGAATGTTTCTGTATACATTATTAAAATATAAAATAAATGTCTGGGATGAGTTCAAGATGATTTGATTAAATTTGATTGAATGTTATTTTTCAAGGTGTTTTGTTTTGTTTTATCTGAGTTGTTTTACCAAATCTTACTTTATATTAATTTATTCTGGTTTTCTGTCATGAGTGTGTTTTTCTCCCCTGTCTTTTGACCTTTGAAATTTGAACCTATTTTATTGCAACCACATTTATTTTATATTAAGTTTTCATTACGGAGCTCCCCTTCTACTGGAGATTTTATGACTTCTGTTCGTTGTTGCAATTATTTTTCTTCACAATGTTTTTCAATTTTCTTTTTTCAAATTGATAGATGACTTGCCTTTGAAATTTTATTTTGGTATTTCACAGAGTTCCTACGCTTGCTTTATCTTTTAAAAATGCTACATATGAAATACAATTTTCTTTCAAAGACATAATAGATATGAAAGCTAATTGTGATTTCAAATACTAACTGTTTATACTATGCCTTCATTTCTGTAGAGATATTCAGTGAATATATCTTTCTTACTTTCTGCTGAAATATAAATTATAAAATATACTCACCATCTTTGTTAGATCCATCTATTTTCCTGTGCTTATTCTCATAATAAGAGAAGTAAAACAAGAAGAAAGTTAAAGGGGAGGAAGAAGAGAGCAATTAATGGTAAGAGAGAATTAGAAATATTGACTATTGAAAAGCCAAGCATGTTTCACATATAAAAAGAAGATAGGAAATGGTGAGAAATGAAATGTGGAGGAGACTAATAAAAATTTCTACAATTTTGATGAAAACACAGAGAGGAATAAAACAGATGCATTACTCCTCAAAAGATCATTTGTGACTATGCACAGGCTTCTGCATCTAGATGTGGCCACTGATTATAATTAGTTGAAGACTTTATTCCCAACTTCCCATCTTTCAAATGCAAATTAATGATTTCTGTGACAAAAATAAAAGTCCTTGACACTCCTGAAGAAGGACTCAAGTAAAATGAATAAATCAGTAGAGATGAAGAGCCTAAAGTAAGTTATCAAGGAAGGATTCATAGATCCTGCTTTTCCAATAAAGCAGAAGGAACTGTTGGAAGATAACACTTATTTCAAAGGACCATTTTATTATGGGCAGGTAAAATCATAATTTACAGTCAAAATCTTGTAAAAGGGAATGCCTGTGTGAGGATGGACTGCTTCCAGAATATTTGATTATGCATGGCTCTGCCTTCACACCAAACATTTCATATTTTCACATTTATAGTTATTTCAGAAAAAATAACTCCTAAAATATTATATTACTACAATTAATACTTCCATTATTTCTTTCTAACAGCAGCATGTGCTGTTTTTTAAAAAAGGCAAAACCCCAATTTAATTGCTTTTCTAGGCAGGTAATTATCTTTCCAGTCTTGTCTAACTTATGCTTGATGTTAATTTGATTGAAATATTTGCAAGTTTCTTCTACCCCTCCCACACAGTTTTTCTCTTTTCATTGCATCTGTGGCAGATTAAATTTCTATGATTTATCTTTGTTTACTTTCTCTTCCTATATGTGAAGTTTTTTCAAATATTTCAAGTGAAGATTAGGTAACTTCAAAACGTTGAGAAATTTCCTTCTGGTAGAACAAGCAGACATACTTGGGAATGACTGACAAGATTTCTCAAGCTTATTCCAAATGGTCTAAAAACAGATGCAAGAAAACAAATACATCCACAGACCTTACTCTCTTAAATGCAAAATTACTTTTACCGTGTCAGAAATAGTTCCTTTAGGTATATTTCACATCTGGCTCTTATGAAGAATAGTAGTGAAAATGAAAACATATTCTGTTATTCCAAAGAGCCACCATTTGGTAAGTACCTCCGATGTGTCAGGAACTCTGAGAGGCATCTTATGCATGTTATTTTATTGAATTCCCATGGAGTCCCATTAAATGGCTATTATTCCATTTTTAAAATAAGTTAAAACATAGAGAGGAGTTAATGTTACTTACCCAAGATCACATAGGCAAAAAACTTTATTTTTAAAAATGTATATATATATTTTAAACTAAGCCATTATGATAGAAAAAGCTATGCTAATTCAGCTGAAATAAGATTATTTTTAGAGAAATAACCTTATATAGTAAATACCAATGGAGGAACTTTACCCATCCACAAAAATGTATATAATATCTTAAAAGGCTAAAAGAGTTTGAACGTGATGGTTGTATAGTTGTTCTGGTTATCTATGGCTGTGTAACAACCACCATGAAAAGTAGTGTAAGCAACAACCATTGACTATGCCCACAAGTTGGTAGATCGGTAGATTAGGCAGGGCACAGTGGGAATGACTTGTCTTTGCTTCATGATGACTTCGGCTTACACTGGGGTGCCTCCATTGTGACCATATGCCTAGTGCTTCAGTACTAGCATTGACTTGATTCCTTAGTTCTTTTCCATATCATGTCTCATGGATCTGGAGCGTCCACTGTGGCTTCTCCACTTAAATGTCTTATGGGAGTGGAATGATTAAAACTCATCAGGCATCTTTCTTTTCTCTATAGTGCCTTTCTAGATAGCAAGCTTGGACTTCCTCACAGCATGACTTTCTCAGAGTAATTGAACTTACATGCCAGCTGTCTTATCCCAGAGCAAGTATTCTAAGAGGTGCAGGCAGAAGTATTCTAAGAGGTCCAGTGCATTGGAAGGTCTCTAGTGAACCAGTCTTGAAAGTCCCAGAATATAATTTCTAGGAGCATATTGTTGATCAGAGTGTGTGAGCTTCCTGTGGCTTGAGTAGCTGTGGATCATGGTTGAACTCAAGCTATTTTGATAGAACTGCACTAAAGATATCCTCCTGTGAGGGGAAATGGCCCCAGCAGTCAGAGTCTGAGTTGGGATGCCTAGGTGGGGGACTTAGAAAGGCAGAAGAGATGAAACAGGAGCTCCCAGGTCAGAGATTTGTGTGGGCTACAGCATCCTTCAAAGATGGCCAGCAAGTTAGCCAGAGAAGCAGTGACAACCAGCCGAACATCAGATCATACTTTTGTCTAGTTAAGAAATGAGATATTGGGCTTCCCTGGTGGCGCAGTGGTTGAGGGTCCGCCTGCCGATACAGGGGACGCAGGTTCGTGCCCCGGTCCGGGAAGATCCCACATGCCGTGGAGCGGCTGGGCCCGTGAGCAATGGTCGCTGAGCTTGCGCGTCCGGAGCCTGTGCTCCGCAGCGGGAGAGGCCACAGCGGTGAGAGGCCCGCGTACCGCAAAAAAAAAAAGAAATGAGATATTGCTTGTGTCCCCTTATCTACCTCAATATTCCCTACAGGTGTGTGAGCACCTAGGTGGAGAGTTGCTGACTGTGCCTCACCTCTCCCCTCCAGCATTAATACCTATGTCAGAAATTGGTGCATGACTTTATATATAGCCATTTTAATTTAAAAAGTTGTACTGATTGAGTATATATTATATGTATTTATAATACATATATGTATTTATAATACATATTTATATGTATATTATATATTTCCTACTATGCATTAACTAGTACTATATAATGTTATATACCATATATAGTAAATAGTATATATCATTATATATTACAATATATATATACCATATATATTACTATAGTATACATGTACTATATATGTATTATATATGAATATAATTTATATTTTAAAGTCTAAATATATTTTAAAAGTCTCCACTCTGATTTTTCAGTTCATATAACTGAATAAGGTCAGGTAAGAGGATTTAGCTTCTACTGTAGCTATGGGTTTGGATTTAGGAAATGGCATAACCTCTGGAATTGCTGCTGACGTTTTGGGCTGGTTTTATTTTGCGGGGTGTTGGGAGGAGGTGTGTATAGAGAAAGAGCTATTTCATAGAAAAAATTAGGTAGTACGAGCAGACACAGGCTATATGAGGGGAAGAAGGAAGATGCCAGTTGATGACTATTTTCTAGTTTCTGGTTCAGAGCCTTCATGAGGATTCAGCTTTATTTCCTGATCTTGACCTCCGTTTAGTGATCATATATCTTTAAATGCAGTCCATCTTTTTCCTCAGCTACATGACAATAATGTCAATTAGAAACACCTTGAATAAGACCTCAGGATGTCTATCAGAAATTTCTAATCTCTCTAAAGATTTCTCTAAAATTTCTCTAAAATTTCATCTCTCTAAAGTTGTATTTAGTTTGAGGCCAACCTACTGCCTGAAAACAACTTCTCTGAAAGGGATATGACATGGGCAAACTACTGCTACATCTAAGATCATATAATATCTATAGAAATGGAAAAATGTCACTTTTCATTCCTAGAAATGATACCTATCATAAAGTGTTCTCTTCTTCCTTTTTAAGGCTCCATCTATGATTCAAATGTACCAAAATCTATTGAAAAGAAATTATTTTATTTAATTGTAATCGTGCTAGCCAAAGAGGTGGAAAAAAAAGAAATACATCATTGACATAAAAAAATCAGTCTCCCAACTCTCTAAACTGTTTTCCTTGTTTCTTTCCATTTGTTCCTATTTACCATTACCTGTTGACCTCCAAGCGTAGTGCTGGTATTTATCCTTTGATGAGGTTACTTTATTTTAAACCCAGAGACTGGAACAAACCATTATTCACTAATAAGTATCATTTATTTTCATTCTTACTAGGTGAATTCTTATTAAATTCTTACTAGGTGAATGCTTATTAAATTGAAATAATAAATACACTTGAGGACCGGCATATTGCAGAGCATTGTTTTTTTGTTTTTTGTTTTTTTTTGGTGTTCTTGAGATGAAAACATTTATAAGAGCATGCAACCCCTGGGTTTGATTTTCCCTACTGCTGCTCATGAGTGCCCTTGGGCAGTTATCTCTCAGCTTGCCATGACTGTGTGTCAGTTGAACTCCAGAAGCAGCTAGAAGCTTCTGAGCCTTGGAGTTCTTTAGAGATCCTTAGGTTGAAACTGTTAACTTTAAGTAAC
This sequence comes from Stenella coeruleoalba, assembly GCF_951394435.1. Lineage (NCBI taxonomy): Eukaryota > Metazoa > Chordata > Mammalia > Artiodactyla > Delphinidae > Stenella > Stenella coeruleoalba. The sequence continues at coordinate 139,918,772 of NC_137148.1, forward strand.
AAAATTTGAATTGTGCCTCCATTTAGTGACAGTTAGGATATTGGTACTGTTGACCTTTTGGGATATTAAAAAGGCGTATTCCTATATATTAGACTGGCTTGAATTATCTTTCAAGATAGCAGCTCAGTTCCCAATGAATGTTGCATGCTCTTTAAAATATTAAATATAGGCTAACTCATGTCAAGTAAATAGGATATGGAAATAAGAGAGAGAATATCTCTATCTCTATATCCATCTCTGTAGAGATATAGGCATATAGATATCTATATATCCATTATATATATAGAGAGAGAAGGATATAGATAATACTGAGGTATTTTAAACTTAGTGATTTTTTAAAGGACTTTGAGATCTTTTAGAAATGAGATTATTGGGTTAATGTTGATAATAATACCAATAACAATAGCATTAGCATTTGTGCGGGACATTGTTGCTGGATGTTCTGAAGTCTTTAGGTCTCATCTCCATTTTAAAGGTAAGAAGCAAATCAGAGAGATTAAGCACCTTGCCCAAAGCACTCACTACGAATGGCAAGGGCATTAATAGTGAACTGTTAATCTGAACTAAGACTGGCTTTAGTCCACAGCCTGTGGGTCTTCATTACACCACAGTCCCTACACCTACTGAGCTTTGGTGCCTCTTGAGTAGACTGGGAGATAGGAGAGATTACATATATGATTGAAGTAAAGTATGGTCAAAGAGCATTGAGAAAAAAAAATGGAAATTTAAATAGATAAAGAATATATTAACTAGGACTATCTACAAAGAAATATTTTAGAGAAGGAACAATTTAAGTTTGTTGGCGGGGTCCCTATGATTACAAGTAATTGGTTATGTGATTTTTCTCCATGGCCTTACAAGCAATTTGACAGAACACTGTGGCTATGGACATGGCGTCATTATTCCCAACCCAAGATAGAAAAGCATCTGTAAAAACTCCTTTGCCACCTTCTCCAGCTTGAAGATGGGAAAGGGGGAAAGGAGCAGAGTATGTTAGCATTTTCTCACAATTGTTTGTAGTCCAAATGAATATATTTAACTGATGTATTACAAAACTTTGGAACTATGTTATAGGAAGTATTATCTAGAATTATTGCTCTTATCATTCAAAACTCAAATGTTATATTACAGAATTCAATTAAAGCCTGCATTTCTTGGCCTGGTAGAATTCAGTGAATGTACTTTCCTCCAACAATTTTGTATGTTTAGTGTTCTAGTGAAAATGCAAGGGCATCTAATTTTTTGATGTGTCAAGTCACTGGACTGGATAGATTATTGGATATACATCTAGGCACTGGTTTCATTTTCTCTCAGTTATCCGTATTTGTTGGACCATTTAATTTCTCCAAATAGTTCTCAGATTGTATTCTGGAATTTTGAGGTTTTGATTTCTCTTAAATGGCTCTCCACGATGAGCACAGTTGAAAAGGGATGCAGATAGAGACTAGGTATGTTGCATTTACTATGGTGTGTTGATTTTCAAAGAAGGAAATTATCAGAGGAAGAGCCACTGGTGACTTTACAACTGCCCTGTCGAGTGAGAAGCCACTAGCACAGTGTGGCTGGACTGAATTGAGACATACTTTCAGAGTACAATATATACTGGATTTCAGATAGTCCCCAAAACAGTAAAATAGCACATTAGTAAATTTGATGTTGATTATATGTTGAAACTATAATATTTTGAACATACTGAGCTATGTAAAATATATGATTAAAATTAATTTCACCTGTTTCTTTTGACTTATAGTCTAGTTTCTAAAAACTTTTGTCCATATGGCTTATATTATATTTCTACTGGAGAATGCTGCTTAGAAATTATTATATTTACTCAATGAGTTAAAAAAAAAAGTCATACTTGGAGTTAACTTTGAGGCTTGAACCATTTGAGACTTAGACTAAATAAATCTAATGTATGATTAAAGAGGAAATTCTAAAGTATGATTAAAAAGAATCCCAGTTGTGTATAAACTTACTTCCAAACTCATCAAATTGTATACATTAAATTTGTGCAACTTTTTGCATGTCAGTGATACCTCAGTTAAGTGGTTCAAAGAATGAAAAGAATCCCAGTTTTATCTGTCAATGACTATTCAGAAATAATGCCTGTGTGTGTGTGTGTGTGTGTGTGTGTGTGTATATGTGTATGTGTGCACGCGTGCGTGAAATGTCTGAATATTTGACAAGCGTAGTTTGCTTAATTCAAGATCTTCCTTTAAAACAACCTAGTTCTTTAAGTAGAATCATTTTTATAAAACACTTAAATGAAAGTTAACTAAAACTCACCAGTTTGAGTCTCTTATTCTCACAAGACATCAAGTTAATTTAGCAGGGGTAACTATATCTTACTATCCCTGTATCATTTTGCTTGTACTCGTATATCTTTTTTAAAGTGGTACGGCCAAACCTAAAAATGTACCTTGTGGTGTTTCCATTTGAATGTCTTGCTATGCTTCTAAAGTTGAGTTTATAAAAGTGTAAGTGACAAGAATTATTATGTTGTATTTAATTAATGTCTAGTGTTTGAAATCCCTGAAACATTTTTGTTGGCATTAAACATAAAGTTTTAAATCTTCCTAGTTTACATACATATAAAAAACCCCATATTTATTTTTATTTAAGAAATCACAAAACAAAGTACTGTTAATAGCCAGATTACAATAATTTTGAATTGTCCTCCAAATACACATGCTAGCTAGGTCTTAGTTGTAAACCGCATAAGTGAATTTTCTTTCTTTTATCCTAGTTCCCCTATACTGATTCTGTGATGAGATTGACCTTGTTTACTAAAAATAAACACCTAAGAATGTGATTTAAATTCTATAGCGCTTCAAAAATGTCTTTAAATATAACATTTTAATATAGGCCCATTATTTAAATTGCTGGTCATCAAATTATGCACCAGAAGGAGATAATTAGGATAATTTGTGTCATTATTAATTCCTCTGTACAACAGAGAGGTATGAAAAATAGGCCACAGAACTACAACAAAAAGTCCCAAATTACTTCCATTGGTGTTATTCTCGTCGTGCTATAGCTTTATACAGTGCAGTTCAGTTTAGCCTGATTGTGCCAGAACAGGTTTTACTGAAAGACTCACTCTGGCCCAAGTGACCTATTTTGTTTTCCTTTGTATGTCTAAGGCTTTTTGTTTGAAAACTATACCTTGGAACGTGAAAGTGATTGACACGAATGAGCATGACCTAACCCACTTCTCCTTCCCTGTTCTTAGCCTTGTCACTTCAGACACAAGCTGGTTTCTCGAGGCCTGAAAAAAGACAGGAGCTGCTTCTGGGGATCAAGGTTATCACTCTCACTGGCCCCTTCCTCTGGAGCACTTCTGTTTGGCATCCACAGAAGGGTTTCTGAACTCTCAGTGCAGCTTATTCTTCTTCAGCAAATACTTTCCTAGTCAGCAATTAATAAATTGTGCTGGGCCTCATGCTGAATCTTTCACATATATTATTTTATGAAAACTCCTCACGAAAATCTTAGAAGGTAGATAAGTTGTTTAAGGACATGCCAACGATAATTAGCTGTATTAGTCCGTGCTCTTGGTTGCAAGCAGCAGAAACCAGGCTTAAAGTTACATAAGGAAAAAATACACAGGTGACTTATTGACTTATATAATCAGAAACTCAGGAGTCACTGCTTGGTTTAGACATGGCTTGATTCAAGAAACCCAAGTGATATTCAGTAGGACTTTGTTTCTCTGTATTGCCCAGCTTTCTCATGTGTTGGCCCCTATTCTCAGGCAGACTGTCCCACCTGTGGTAGAATGATGGCTGCAAAAGACAGATGAGGACAGCATCCCTGGTGAAAGTGAAAAGCCTTCACTTCTAGCAGTTTCTAAAAAGTCTTGGGGCTGGTTTTGATTGGACCAATTACAGTCACATAGCCATCTTTGATGTTCACAGGATAGATACACTGAGAGGGTTAAGCTTGGGTCACTGGAGCTGGGTTCAGCTAAGTCCCTCCCTCTAAACACAGGACTTAGAAAAATGGTGGGCTGGTTTCCTAAGAAAAATGCAGAAGCTGCTACCAGATGAATGGAGAGTTGACCCAGGGGGAGCCAATAATCACAGGTGTGTACTATGGGGGCCATCCAGGATCTGAACCCAGGTTGTTTATCATTATTAGCATTGTTGTTATTATGTCCAAGCTTATGGTGGCAGTAATGTACTGTACTATACTGTATAACCGTTCCAAACTAAAATGCTAACTTCTGAAAGTTTTTACCCTTTGGCTAAAATTGCTCTCTCCTCATTAAAAAATAGCTTGTACAGGGCTTCCCTGGTGGCACAGTGGTTGAGAGTCTGCCTGCCGATGCAGGGGACACGGGTTCATGCCCCGGTCCGGGAAGATCCCACATGCCGTGGAGCGGCTAGGCCCGTGAGCCATGGCTGCTGAGCCTGCGCGTCCGGAGCCTGTGCTCTGCAACGGGAGAGGCCACAACAGTGAGAGACCCACGTACAAAAGAAAAAAAAAAAAATAGCTGTACATAGTCTGAATCATTTCTTCAGCAAGTTAGTTTGCATGTTGGTCTCTATTTCTTAAATTCACACTAACGTAATGAGCATCTCAGGAGCAAGGACCATTCTTCTTTTGTATAGTGTACAGCTCGTGTTTTGACTAACGTGACTTGTAGTACAAAGATCCTTCATGTGCACTATGGTGTACACAGTTATGCTTCTGAATTTGGTAAGTACATCTTGATTTCAAAAGAATGAGAATGGTTTCTTTTCTAATAACTCAATAAGCAAGCATCCTTAGGCTTGATAGGATACCACCCTCTGAAAAACTGTTCAGATGCTTAATATCACAGATAGATGTTCTCAGAATTTAGCTGTTGTTCTCAGGAAAATCGTGAGGGTTTTTGATGCTTACGAGCAAGCCTCAGATCTTATACATACTTCTATTTAATATTTGTGGCTTTTTAAACAAAGAATACATTAAGTATTTGAGAAATAGAATAAGCATGGTTTCTCTGCAGTGGGAAGAATAAAAGTTTGGATCCAGGTAGGCTTAGATTCCATTCTTGATAGTTATGTGGATTTGGGTAATCTAAATGTTCACTGAGTCTTAGTTTTCAAAATTTGAAGGGTTGTGGTAGGATTGATAAAATAATGTACTGAGGTGCCTGGCTCAGAGCACAATGCTTATAGCTGCTCAATGGTAAATGGTACTTTCCTTTCCTTTTTCTCCCCTCTCTCTTCCTTGTCATGTGTTGTTATGGTCAAATAAGGTAACACACATATTTTGGTATTCTTGTTCTTACCTTCAAGCCTCTGTGGGTGACAGCAAAAGATGACTTGCAGTGTCAAGACTGCCCATTTGTAGACCAGCCTTATCCACCTGCGACACAATGATTTCTTTCTGCTGTTGAAGCATGTGTAGAAAGTGAACTTATTATCTATCTATTCCACACAGCTTATTCTGTAGTATGTAGTCTCAAACTGTGTTATTTTTGCAAATACCTGTTATTTATCCCCAACAAGATGGTTGGTTCCTTGTTATCAGGACCTGGTAGACACTTGGGCACTTGTTGGATTGAGTTAATAAAAATCATTTTAAAAAGCTAGACATGGGCTTCCCTGGTGGCGCAGTGGTTGAGAGTCCGCCTGCTGATGCAGGGGACACAGGTTCGTGCCCCGGTCCAGGAAGATCCCATATGCCGCGGAGCAGCTAGGCCCGTGAGCCATAGCCACTGAGCCTGTGCGTCCGGAGCCTATGCTCCGCAATGGGAGAGGCCACAACAGTGAGAGGCCCGCGTACCGCAAAAATAAATAAATAAATAAATAAATAAAAATAAAAAACTAGACATTAAGGTAGACAGTGTTAATTTACGCAATCTATAAGACCAAATTCCTTGCAAGGAGACCCTTATGCATCTGCATGGCTACAGATTTTTGTTGTTCTGACCTGAACTATTGAAAGAATAAGCAGCAGTTGTTTCTGAAGGAATAGCAGCAAAGATATTGTTGAATTTGCAGATAGAATTAATTTTTAGGACGTTGCTAAGAAAATGCTCTGACATCATTTACATGCAGACAAAACAGCGTAAGCTTGAATTGGGTAGTCACAAGTTCATATTCTGAGTCCACCCATTTCTTATCCATGGAAACTTTGACAAGGTATTTAACTTTTCAGAGCTTCCAAACCTTGTTCTATAGAGCAGAGATGTAACAACTGCTTCACTTGTTATGAGAAGTAGATTTCACTGTGTACATAGAAGATTTAGCCAGTGTCTAGCCTGTAGCAAGTGAACAGTAAATGGAAGTGGTAATAATAATAGTCATTTATTTGCTTGGGGCAACGATGTTCATATAATGTCTATTAATTTAGAAATAATTTTCTCTATAGTTTGATTAGACCCCTTTTGGTCCTGAGAACAAAGAATGTTTTTCCACAAAGGGTAGTTTCCCCTAATGTATTTCTAACCGACTCTGAAAATTACAAAATGACCAAGAGACTCTTAGGGGATCGTTCCATCTGTTAAATTTTTGGATCAAATAAGGAATAAGCCCAGCTTAGGAGAAGAATGTAGGGAGCACAGGGGACCCAGAAATGTCTCCTCTGATGTCTTATTGCCTGTCTTCTTTTTCTATCATTAGGCATTAAATTTTGAATTTTTAGAAATTGTTCTTCCCCAGTGCTTTGACTATTACTAAAAACCTTTTAAAAGAGTGTAATCAGGAGTCAAGAATAAGGAATCTGGAGTCATATTTCAAGTGTGACCTTGGGCCAGTCATTTAAATTCAATGTGCCTCAGTTTCCTTGTCTAGAAAATAAAGACAATAACTGTTCTATTTTTAGAGTTGTAGGCACTAAATAAATTAATGGACACAAAGCCCCCACAATAGCACTTAGCAAGTGCCGTATACATTTTAACTATTATTGGTGCTTTCTCTTCCTAAATGTAATGTTTTCTACCCCTGTGTCCACACCTAATATTTTTGTACTGCCTTCACAATTTTTTCTATACCTACAATATTTCCTTAAATTAAGTTCAATTTTTACTTATCTTTATATTGAGCATTTATATATATATATATATATATATATATATATATATAAAAAATGGTGAATTTATGTACTTTGTATATTTTATCATTATACATGAAATAAATATATACCCTTATAAAAACAGTTGTCTATGTTACTACCCTAAATGCCCTCACATACTGCCAGTATTATGTATACCACATTTATTTACAGTTTTGTGCCATTCGCTTGGAGCTTCAAGTACACTCAAAACTATTTTCGGGCTTCCCTGGTGGCGCAGTGGTTGCGAGTCCGCCTGCCGATTCAGGGGATGTGGGTTCGTGCCCCGGTCTGGGAAGATCCCACATGCCGCGGGGCGGCTAGGCCCGTGAGCCATGGCCGCTGAGCCTGCGCGTCCGGAGCCTGTGCTCCGCAATGGGAGAGGCCACAACAGTGAGAGGCCTGCATACCGCAAAGAAAACAAAACAAAACAAAACTATTTTCAATATTATGAAAACTAGGACTATATATATTGAGAGACAGAAAGAAACAGAGAGAGAGAGGCAGTATATGCAGCCATACTAATTATAGCCATTTATTATTAACGTCAACCTATGTTCATATGGTTTATTCAGAAATAATTTTCACCGCAGATTGGTTTGACGGTTTTAGTCCTGAGAATATAGAATGTTTGTCCATGAAAGACAGTTCATATACAGAATACATACATACATATGCATATATATGCATATGTATAGATAGGTTATCCCAAGGGTTATAGGTTATCTCTCTATATATTTAAAGAGAGATATGAAAAGAGAGAGAGAGGGAGGAAGCTCTAGTGAGGCCTTAAAGAAATGCAAATAGTGAAGAGATTATGGTGTACTTTTCTTTGTAACATTGCATTACTCATATATGAACAAGTTTAATATTTGCATCTATATGATGAGCTTTAGCAATTGCTCTGAAAGCACTCTCTAATGGTGGTAAGGTACAGTTGTATCATCTTAAATAGTTAGCACTATGGTATCCCATCTGACCTTAAGAAAATGCCAAGTAATTCTCTAGAAATAGAACGATAAAATGGTAACCTCTTAGAACAACAGCTCTCTCTGTAAAGGATCTGCTAGTCATTTACATTTCTCAGTAGAAATCAATAGCTAACTATTGTTTAATTGGTGAATGCAATGTGACCTAATCATCTCAATGAAGTCCTCCTTCCAGGAGGTTCATCCCCTGGGATAACGGAATGAGCCTGAGGAGTGAGGAACTAATTGCAGGAAGATAATGAGCATGGTTTCAATCAGGCTGGTGGGGAGAGGCGATGGGATAGGGAGCTTAAATCTCAAGGTTATGATTTATCTACTTTATTATTTGTTAGAAGAAAACATTAATCAAGCATGACGCCAAACTAGGTACTGTACAAAAGATACAGACTAAATTTATTAGCAGAGTCAGAAAGAGACAAACTTAAAAATGAAATCTGGTCTCAGGGCTTTCATCTAGAAGCCGAGTAGGAAAAGCTCTACACAGTGTGTATAAAGATTGGAGATGCTTTCAAATTTCTTCCTTTCCATAGGCACTGCCTTCCCCCCTATCCTTACTGTGAGTGAAGGTTCACCCCTTTATGTCAGAAAACAGGAGGCATTGTCTCCCCAAAGTACTTTAACTTGCTCATGTTAAAAAATAAAACAAAACAAATTAATAGACAAACAACAGTCTTCTGATGTTACCATTTCCTTTTTAGCCAAGTAGGTAAATGCACACAGTTCATGCTGCCACTTAATGGCTGTGAAATCTTAGGCAAAGTATTTAATCTCTCTAATCCTTAGGTTCCTGATACGAAAATGACCATATCAATGCCTACCATATATATATATATATATATATATATATATATATATATATAAAATTTTTTTTTAATTGTGGTAAGAACACTTACCATGAGATCTACCCTCTTAACAAATTTTAAGTGCACAATACGGTATTGTTAACTACAGGCACAGTGTTGTATAGCAGATCTCCAGAACTTACTCATCTTTCATAAGTGAAACTTTATGCCTGTTTATTAGCAACACCCCAGTTCCCCCTTTCCTCCCTTAGTATCTACCTTCTACTCTCTGCTTCTATTAGTTTGACTGTTTTAGATACTTCACATAAGTGGAATCATGCAGTATTTGTCTTTCCGTGATTGGCTATTTCACTTAACATGATGTCTTCAGAGTTTATCCACATCTTGCGTATCGTAGGACTTCCATTGTGTTTGGAAGAGATGTTTGGAATGATTTCAGTCTTCTTAAATTTGCGATTTGTGTTGTGGCTTAACTTGTGATCTATCCTGGAGTAGGTTCTGTGCTCACTTAAGAAGAATGTATGTTTTGCTGCTGTAGGGTGGAATGTTCTGTACATGTGCTGACGCCAAGATGTACAGGAAAACCACTCCTCTGTTCTCTGTCTATTCACAGACTACTCTCTACTCCAAATGTGTGTGTGTGTGTGTGTGTGTGTGTGTGTTTGGGGGGAGGCTTTCATACCAAGCAATTCTATAATACCAGCTGGGTATCCTATAATTTAACGCATTTCTGACACTGTCTACCTAGAGTTAGCATCAGATCTCACAGATTAAGGATGCAGTCCCACAAGCCTGCTCCCTTCCCATTTCAGATGCCAATCATAAGTCCAAGTTGTTATCTGGGCATTGGACCAGTCAGCTAAATTGGAGAGTCCCACAACCCTATCCTCAGGTTTTATTAATTTTCTAGAGTGGCTCACAGAACCTAGGAAACTGTTTACTTAGTACATTACCCATTTATTATAAAAAGATGTAACTCAGGAATAGCAAGATGGAAGAGATACATAGGGCAGGATATGGGGGAAGGAGCTTCCATGATGTCTCCAGGTGTGCCACCGTCCCAGCATCTCCATGTGTTCACTAATCCAAAGCTATCTGAATCCCATCTTTGGGGGGTTTTCATGGAAGCTTCGTTAAGTCGGCATGATTGATTAACTCATTGATCATAGGTGATTAATTCAACCTCCAGCCTCATTCTCCTCCCTGAGGGTTGGGGGGTGGGGCTGAAAGTTCCAATCCTTTAATCATATGGTTGATGCCTCTGGCAACAAGCCCCTGTCCTTAGAGGATTTTCAAAAGACACCTCATTAACATAAACTCAGATGTTACTAAAAGGGACTCGTTATGAATAGCAAAAGATACCCATTTCACCTTTATTACTTTGGAGCAATTCTAGGAACTGGAAACAAAACTCATGTCCCTATAAGCTCTTATATAGGAAATTACAAGGGTTTAGTAGCTATATACTAGGAACTTTGGACAAAGACCAAAATATATATTTCTTATATCACAGTATCACACATGTAATCTATCCTGTGTTTTCTTGAGAATAATGAATTTTGTTGCTATGGATAGGAATGTTCTGTACATGTCTGTTAGATTCATTTGGTCTGTAGTGTTGTTCAAGTCTGCTGTTTCTTTGTTGACTTTCTGCCTAGCTGTTCTATCCATTATTGCAAGTAAAGTATTGAAGTCTCCTACTGTTATTGTATTGCTATCTCTCCCTTCTGTTGTGTCACTGTTCGCTTTTTTATGTTTAGATGCTCTGATGTTGGTTGCATATATATTTAAAATTGTTATGCTTTCCTGTTGATTTGACCCTTTTATCATTATATAATACCATTCTTTGTCTCTTCTGATAGTTTTTGACTTAAAGTCTATTTTGTATGATGTAAGTATAGCCAATCCTACTCTCTTTTGGTTGCCATTTGCATGGATTATCTTTCCCCATCCCTTCACATTCAGCCCATGTGTGTCTTTAAATCTAAAGTGAGCTTATTGTAGACAGCATGTAATTGAATTTTTAAAGTCTATCCAACCATTCTTTGTCTTTTGATTGGGGAGTTTAGTCTATTTACTTTTAAAGTAGTTATTGATAGGGAAGGATCTACTATCACCAATTTGTTCCTTGTTTTCTGTTTTGTTTTATTTTTGTATTTCTTTTGTCCCTCCTTTCCTCTTTTGTTATCTTCCTTTGTGTTTCATTGATTTTTTAATTTGTATTGATAGGCTTTTATTCTTGTCCCTTTTTCTTTTGTGTAATTTCTATAGGTATTTTCTTTGTGGTTACCATAGGGCTTACATAAAAATGCCATATAGTTATAACAGTCTATTTTAAGCTCATAACTTCAATTGCTTGCAAAAACTCAACACCTTTACTCCCCTGCCCCACACACCTTAAGTTATTGATGTTAGTATTTACATCTGTTTGTACTGTGTATCCATTAACAGATTTGTTAGTTATAGTGATTTTTTAATACTTTTGTCTTTTAATTTTTATACTAGAATTAAAAGTGATTTACCCACCACCATTACAGTAATACAGTATTCTGTATTTATATATATATTTACCTTTATCAGTGAGTTTTATACTTTCTTATGCTGGTGTCTTATTTAGCATTCTTTCATTTCTACTAGAAGAACTTTAGCATTTTTTGTCAGGCAGGTCTAGTGGTGATGAATTACCTCAGCTTTTGTTTTCTGAGAAAGGCTTTATCTTTGTTCTTGAAAGACTGTTTTTCCAGGTATAGTATTCCTGGTTGGCAGTGTTTTTATTTCAGCACTTTAAATACATCATTCTACTCCCTTCTCTGCTGAGAAATCCACTGAGAGTCTTATGTGGGTTCCTTTGTACATCACACGTCTCTTTTTATTGCTTTCAGAATTCTATCTTTGCTTTTGCCTTTTGACAATTTATGTTTCTCAATGGGTATTTGACTTAGTTACTCTTATTTAGGATCTTCTGGGTTTCCTGCATTTGGATGTCCATTTCCTTCCCCAGATTTGGGAAGCTTTCAGCCACTATTTCCTTGAATACACTTTCTGCCTCTCTATCTCTCTTCTTTTCCTTCTGGGACTCCCACAATGTGTATATTGGTCCATTTGATTATATCTCAGATGTCCCTGAGGCTTTCTTTATTCTTTTTTAATATTTTTCAATGTATTCCTCTGACTGAATAATTTCCAGTGTTTATTGATCCTCTCTCCTTCCTGATCTAGTCTGCTGTTTAGCTCCTCTGGTGAATTTTTCAGTTCGTTTATTGTATTCTTCAGGTAGGTGATTTCTGTAAGTTCTCTGTCTCTTTGTGGAAATTCTCATATTGTTCTGGCATTTTTCTCCTGATCTCAGGGAGGATCTTTATGACAGTTATTTTGAATTCTCTGTCAAGTTTCTGCTTCTTTAGGGTCAGTTCTGGAGATTTATCTTGTTCCTCTGTTTGAACTGATTTCCCCATTATTTCATTTTTCTTCACTCTCTGTATTGGTATCTGCACATTCGACAAGTAGCGACTTCTCCTAATCTTCATGGACTCGCTTCATACAGAAAAGACTCCCACTCATCAGCCTGGCCAGAGATTCTGGGTCTCTCAAACCTTTGTGCTTGTCGAGTCTGTTTTATTCTTAGTGGCCTCAGGCATCTAGATTTTGTTGGGTCACATCAGTATTTTTAGATAAATACTGAGGCAAGACTGAGGCCAATTCCTCAGGCGGCCTTCAGGTAAGTTGGGTCATTGGACGCTCTGTCCAACTCTTCCCCTCCTCGGGGACAAGCTAGGAGCTTGGGTTTTTCATCAGCTCAACATGTGCTGAGCCAGGGGGAGTGGCTATGATGACTGCCAGCCCGAACCACTATCACTGTTCTCACTGGCCCCAGGGGGCTATAGTATGCCATGTTCGTCAGTGCTCTGAGAGCTACATGGAAGCCAGTTGTCTGGGTAGTCCCATAGGAGTTGGGGCATTGAACGCACAGTGAACCCTTTCCCCTCCCCTGGGAGAAACTGGCAAATGGAGTTTTTGGTCCCAATCATATGGTGCTATGCTAGGGATAGGGATTTTGGAAAGAAGATGTCTCAGATTTTCCTGCCAGCTCCAGTGTGGCTGGTTTCTTGCTCATTTGAGGTATGGGAGCTTCTTAACTCATTTCTGGATTTCTTACAAATGGAATCTGTCTGTGAAGGCATTCCTATTCCACCACCTTGCTGGTGTCACTCCCTCTTTTTGGCTTGTTTTGAGGAGGAAAGGAGGTAAAGGATGAAAAGTGCTTAGCAAAGGGCACTGCAAATATCAAACGGTCAATAAATAAATGTTGATAGTGATATTGTTAAAATGTTAGGATCGCCATTTCCGGTCCAGGTTTCAGTGTTAGGCTGTAGATAGTGAAAACATGCCCATGATAAGTTCTGATCAGCTAAGGATAGTTGACAATACTATAGGGATGGAATGAGTGACCAAAGTCATCTATATTATAAATTTGCCTGTGTACATATATCTGGGGTCAGTAGCAGAATAGTAATATTAGACTAACATGATAATTTGCTAAATATTTATTACAGACTGAATTACCAGAGATTGAAAGGGGAGTAGGACAAATTCTCTTTCTTAGATGAATTTACATTTTGGAGGAGAGAGACATATTAACAAATAACTGTCATGCAGGCTAATTGGGTACCTTGGTAATACAAAGGATTAATTCCTCAGGGTGGGACAGAGAGGGTCAGGGAGAACCAAGGAACAGGAGTTTGCCAAGTGGAGAAGTTGAGGAAGGATATTCTTTGCAGAGCAGTGTCACTGTGGCATGAGCTCTGAATGGCTAAAGCAACATCTGGGTGTGTGTCTTAGGGGTGTGTGTGTGTGTGTGTGCGTGCGCACGCACGCACACGCGCATATAAGGAGTGTCCAGAGTTGAGGTAAAATGTAGCTGAGGTTGATCTTGAGTTTTCCAAGTGATATAATCCAACTTTTGCTTAGAAAGTTAACTCTAATAGAAATAAAGACAGTGCCTCAGCAAGAGGAGAGGTTGGGAGCAGGAACTAAGAGAGATATTCCAGGTATAAATTAGGCAAGGACTGAAGAGGACAGAGGGGGAAGTTTTGAGTTGGGCAAACAGGGAGTCATCAACAAGGTTTTCCAGATAAACGTCAGGGAGTTCTGACAATAGTCCAGAGGATTAAGGAAGTAAGAATGAGCAGTCTGTGAGAATACTCTATTCGTTTAAGTTTGATAATCAAAGAGGCAAAGGGATGGGGTTAGTAGGCTTGAAAATTAGGCTGAATGGAAGAAAGCTTTTCCTTTTAGGAGAGACTTATAATATTTAAAGACAGAGGGAAAGAGATGAGAGGAATTTAGGATGCAAGAGCAAGTAGCTAATTGATGAATAAGGTTCCAGAAGTAGAATAAAACCAATAGCACAGGTGTCAGACATGGTCTTGGATGAGATTAGGATTCGATTTTTCTCTAACATATAAAGGAATATGAATTAAGATGCTAGTAAGAGTACTCATACTGACCTCTCCTAGTTTTTTTTTCTTTTATGATAAATTGATGTGATGAAATGATGAACTTTGAATGTATAATAAGGCAGTTGGGCTACAAAGTCACACAGATGTGGATAAGAAGGATAAATATGTTTTAGAAGTGAGGGAAAGGAACCATGTGGATCATGGCTCGTGTTCCTTTTGTACTGTCAGCAAGAAGCATCAAGTCATGTGTTAAAGCCAGTTTTGATTATACATGCTCCAGGAGGTAGCATATTTCCATGTTCTACCTCTCCATGGTCCTGAATTCCTTTTATATTTTATTAAAGTCATGAGACTTATCTCCCTTATTATAAGGACACCTCAAATCCCTTCTATAAAGTAGTGGGTAAAACATGAATAAGTACTGAGGATGTCTCAAAAACAGTCTACACATAGGAGAGATAGGGCCATATTACTGATGACTTAAAAATGATAAAAAATTGGAAGAGATACGCCTGTGCCTTTGTGTTCAATCTGGACATCTTGAAGTTAAGAAAAGGACTTTAGACCATGACAGGCACCTGCCACACAGCGGTGGCAGGCTGAGAGAGCACAGAGAGTCTCACAGATTTGAAGGCTATTGTGTGTCATGGTTTGCTTCAGTGATTCAATAAGTCAAGATCAGAGTCTCTTAAGACTGTTAAACTCTCTGCTCGAATTTGTTCCTCTCTATGGTGAAATTACCCAGAATGCTAAAGATACAATCCTCTCTTGATATGGTCACAAATTGACTAAATCCAAAAGCCAACATAACCAATGTGAAGTTTAGCGCTGTCCTTTCTAAGAGACTGAGCACCAGTATAAATCTCTAGACATGGAAAGACACAAGAAAATTATTTTTCAGAGTCTCTGATTAAACACAATAAATTAGTTAAGCACTACCACTGAGATTTGTGCTCTAGAAGTAGAGTACAGAACTCCAGTGAGAGCTTGCTGGAGACCTTAAGAAAGGAATGAATTGCATCTGAGAGAACCTTACACTTCAGCAGAGAAATAAAACAGACTGCAAGTATTTGTAGAGTTATGAGAAGCTATAAATGGGATTTTGTTTGCTCTGAAAATATAAGGGGAGGGCCTTTATTTTGCAGGGAGGCTCAAGATGGCACTCCAACTAGCTGGAGAGAAAGTTTGACCATTAACTAGACAATAGTATTCTCCAGGTAGGAGCCCTCCAGGCAAGAGTCTGGCCTATTTAAAATAGAGGAAACACAACCTTTTGAATACAGTCATATCGTATGATTTATTTTGCTTTCAAAGATACCTTCACTGACTTCTGCGGTCACTAAATGAGAATAAACACCCTTTCTTTACCTTTTCCTCCCCTTTATCAGTAACATCGAGGTGGTTCTTTGTAGTTCCCTTTAGTCAGGACTTTAATGCGCACCCTCCCGACCCCCACTGTCAAACCCAAGTCTTCTATTCTCATAATAATGAAATGGGAAGACCCCTCTTTGTTAACTTTCTATAGGAGCTGAAGTTCCCATTGGGCCATAATTGGTAACCAGAGCTGAAGGCTTAGCAGTTAAATTCTCCATGAAAATATATGAATAAAAGTAGAAATGTTACGGGCTGATTTTTTCACTAAACTTCTGCCAGCTCTTGCAGTGTTTTATGAAGAGATGCCAGCATATTCAATAAATCTCGGCTGGCTGTTGTCCAGGAGAAATTATCACCAGCCCGTTGAAGGATCTCTAGCTGCTCCTTAGGAAAGGGAAGGGAGGAAGAATCATTCTGGTTCATTCTGAGTTGTGCATTACACATTAAATTAAAATATATGTTTCACCAATTTAGCAGTCTGAATAATAAAAGCTGTATACAGCTGCAACAACTCTGCTCTATGCATTTTAATGACTGATTTGTGAATATACTAGAATTATAACTGCTATTCAAATATTTTCCTTTTTTAAGAAGTCACAAATCCCTCCCTTTAAAAATACACAGACAAACACTTTATAATCTTTTAATAATTTGTACTAGAGAATTTTAAAGCTTAGAATATGTGGAAATTATTTGTTTTAGGACGAGTAAATATAATGGGCTTGTCAATATGGTATTCAAATAACTGTAAAAATATTTGGAGTGTCTCCAACGAAAAGAACCTAACTCGATCTCTGCATTCAAATGAATTCTAAATGGAAAAAGTGATATACAGTTCAAAAGGAAGCATTAGACTCTAAAGCACCTTTCCATTTCTCTAAGGAATTGTGATCTACTGCTCAAATAGACTTTTAAATGGCTGTTGAGTTTTCAGGCTTCTCAGATATTCATACTTAAATCAGTTTGAACTAGTTAAGTAGAGTCACAATTAGAATTGTAATTTCTTTTCTTTCCATTTTTAACCAGTTGTGAAGAAAGCTAATAAAATTGGAAAATGAGCATATGCGACCTTTAATATGAAAACTAGGTCTTAGAAGGGTGAGACAGTGCTTTATCAGCCTCCAGAGGGTAGTTTTCTAAGCACAATGCCAGGTTTAACATAGGATCTGCGTACTTTTTGTATGATGAACCGTAAACCAGAAGCTTTCTCTAATGGGTTCTAAAAATCAGGAGATTTAGATTCAACTTATGAGAAAAAAAAAATGGCATGTTACGACAAAGGTAATAATATATCAATAATATCCTCAATTTCCCATAGAAACTTAGAAAAATATCTATTAGCTAAGCAGCCAAAAGTTTATTTTAGGATACGTATGATCGATGTAAGGAAATTCTCAGTAATTTACCATTAATTCAGATGTCCATTCTTAAGTTGGAAACATGTCAGTAAAATATGAAGTTCTATGGCATCTTTAGCAGAGCAAACGAACCGAAGTAATCCCCTGTATTGTTTCCTTATTTCACCCTCAAATAACCCTCAGTCTACTAATTGCCCCCAGGATCACATTTTACAAAGCATGGTTTCCAAGAAACAATTTGAAGAATTTTAGAAGCTGAAAAATAATGCTTTATTCCTGAGTGTATTAGTGGTTTGTAACACTGATGATTCAAGCTTCTTCCTAAGCAATTTTTTTTTGCATCTGTAAACTGATCTAAATGTTTGTTACGAGGATAAATTTAGAAAAGCTCATTTGGAATTGTTACTCTAGAGCAGGGGTCAGTAAACTTTTTCTGTAAAGGAAAACTTCGTGCGTAATTTAGACTTTGGGGACCCTCCCTGTCACACTCAGTGAACCTGGCCATTTTAGTGCAAAGGGAATCATAGACAGTGTGCCAACATATGCATGTGGCTGGTGGACTTGGCCCTTGAGCTGTTCTAGAGCAGTGATTCTCATTTGGTGTTGGGTGTGATGGGGAGGGAACTTTGGAAAGTTCATTGGGGGATGAAATTCAGGAGAGCCTCTGCTGGAAATTTTCATCTTTTTCCTATCAAGAGTTAACAGGAAAGGACTTCCCTGGTGGTCCAGTGGTTGACTCCACCCTTCCAGCGCAGGGGGTACAGGTTCGACCCCTGGTCGGAGACCTAAGATCCCACATGCTGTGCTGCGTGGCCAAAAAAAATTTTAAAAACAGTTAACAGGAAATATTTTTTGGTTTTGGCTAAAATAATAATTTGATTGGGTTTCTAGGTCATTAAAATTGCCCAAATAATAGAAATGAGGATCAGAAATCACTTTTAATATTACTATATCATTAACATATATAATATAGAATAATGATATCCAATAGAAATATCATACGAGACATATATATGATTTCCAGTTTTTGAGCAGCCATGTTAAAAAAAGAAACCAAAACAGGTAAACTTAATTTTAATAATGTACTTTATCAAATATATATATAAAAATATTATCATTATGCTATGTAATCAATATTAAACATTATTAATGGGATATTTTACATTTTTTTTTGTACAAAGCCTTTGAAATCTGGTGTGTATTTTATGCTTACAGCATATTTCAACTTGGATTAGTCACATTTCCAGCGTTCAGTGGCCATATGTGGCTAGTGAGTACCATACTGGATAGAACAGGAAAAGATCATGTAATATGTTACTTTTACTCACTGGATTATATTTTGAGAATAAGTGATGTAAAACATAGGCCAGATTAATGTTCTCCTTCTACTCCCCTGTAACACTGAGCCTGACAGCAGCCTAAAAGGTCTTCATAAATGCAGCATTTTGGAAAGCCACTGCTAATCAAGAGAGCTGGCATGAACCTCTCTACAATCTATATAGAGACCATAAGATGAATTCAACCATGTAATTGATCATTTAAAATCTCAGGACTCATTTCAAACAGTCATTTTCTTTTATTTGCCAACCAGGGGTCAACAATTCCAATGCCAGGAGAGACCAGAGAGATAGAAGTGAGAGAATCCAGCTGGGTGAAGACAGTGGAGAGTGATGGGACCATCTGTGGCAAGTGGCAGGTATGTACCCTTCCTGAAGTATCCACATTCCAAAAGCTAAACACTGTGTCAGCAGAACAAACACATCTGCATGACCACCACTGGATGTCCAGACCTGTTGGTTTACAGTCCCTGCTACATACGTTAAGTCTAAAGATGTGGCACTATTCCAAGAGAATTAACACTATTATTGTACCAGTACTTGTCTGATCTCTGACAGTTGTAGGGGGTGGGATCAGGTGATTTGACCCCAGCCTCACCTCTCCCTCTGCCCCTTCTATCTTACATGGGGTTTCTGCTCACTTCGACCTGAGAGTCTGTCACAGATCTCCTTTGCTTGCAATTCCTCTACTCTTCTTTAGCAACCAGGAAAAAATGCCCCTCTCTGAAGCCTTCCCAATCTCTAATGTTCATAGTTGTACAGATCCACAAAGCCAAAATTCAAAAAGCTCTGGAAGCTAAAAGCTTTTAAAAACTCATCTGGTGATAAAAATCTTGCCTGATCTGAACTCATTTATCAGCAAAATCTGACTTTGCTGGACAGGAGTCTCTTTATAGGTCTTTATTTAGCTAACAGTTGTGAAAATTCATATTGCAGAAATATTAATATTTTGACTATAGGGGCTGTCCTATATTCACTGGAAGGATTGTGTAATATATGGTGTTCGTACCATGCTATGATTCTAACATCAGAAAAGTTCTGAAACACATCTGGCTCCAAATATGCCTTTATTAGTGAAGCTTTATTCCTAGTAGTGGAAGTAGGCGTATTAGTAAATAGTTATTTAACACAAAATATGCTCCAGGTCCCTTATGTATTTTAACTCTTTTATTCTGCACAAGTCAATTAGGTAAGTATTATTGTTACCTTCGTTCATAGATGTCAACAGTAAATTAATAGAGTTAGGTAACCTTCCTAAGGTCACACAGCTCCTACGTGGCACCACCTGGCAATGCCAGTCATCAAACCCAGATGGTCTGGCTAAGAGTCTTTCCTGCTGTGCAAAAGCATCTGTCTAAGTGTTGGTTATGGGTTCCCCTCAGTTGACATTTACTGTGTGAAGGTTCTGTCTCCTGAACTAGAATTCCTCCTCCTTAAAAGCAGAACTTGTCTCCCTCCCCCATACTACCTACCTGGTAAGGGTATGAACCTAACAGCATTTATCGTGAAGAATGGCTAGGTTAAAAAGAGCATTATGAATTTCAGTAATTTACTATGGATCCCGCAGGTCACGGTCCCACTTGTTCTGTCTTCCACAAAGCTGATTTAACTTTGCGTGATGTGACAGTTACTAAGCTCTGCCTCTCTCAGTGAAAATAAGCACAGGCACAAGCATATATGCTATCACCTTAACCACAGTGAAGATAAATTCTGCTTCTGGTTCCTGCTTAGTTAATGCTTATTCTGATCTACGCAGTATGTAAGAGCTATTTGTGTCTTTCCTCGGTGTATCCTGTATCGTTTATGCGGCGGTACTATTACTGTTCCCATGTTACAGATGAGAAAACCAAGATTTGGAGATGTGTGATTATGATGCTGGGAAGTGGTGAAATTGTATTAAAATGTAGGTGGTTTGCCCCAGGAGCCCGCAATCTTCCTCATCTTCCTTCTTTACCTCTGGCTTTCTTCTGAGACTACTTTCTAGGATACAAGTCACTTTCTAACTTGAGTCTTCCTTTCTTCTCATATCTCTTGCCACTCCAGTTACGTTGGAGGGCTGGAGAGTTTCTTAATATTCTATTCTTTCGCCATAGACAGTACTCATGTATGCTCATAACAGTATTATGGATTTGTGCTTTTGGTGTTTCCATGTAACAGATTTGGAAATTGAGGCTCATAGGCTTTAAGTAATTGACTCAGATCCACGTAATTTGTGGCTGAACTGGGATTAAAGTGTAAGTTCACTGATCTAAAATCTCACACACTGACGGCTCACGTTTCCCTGCTTCTCGTTAAAGTAGTTTCATACAGTTTCAGCGCTCTAAGAACAAATTATGATTATTTTAAAAAAATATCAAAGTAACCCGTGGAACTTCTTCTAATTGAACTTCCTACCTACTGACACAATGAAGAAGCATGAACCTAACTGAATAGTCTTCTCAGATTCACTCGGGGCATATTTTCAGTCTTAGCATAAAATATTTACTCTGTGCCTCTGTTCAGCCTATACATTTCATTTTCAAAGCTAGAGTCTTTTTCCAGTTAATCATATTTATTGGCAAAATACAGCCTAAGTCACTGAAACAAAAACTAAATGAAGTAAGAGAACAAAGGTTGAATAAAGAAGTTCTGGACAAAAAGCCTTTGACCACAAATGGATGCCAGATTGGGAATTTTAGTTTTCTTCAAAAATGATTAATCATAGCAGTCACTAGTAAACAGTAATACGTATTTGTGTGTCACCTCTTTATGCATTAAAAAAGATCAGAACTGGGCTTCCCTGGTGGCGCAGTGGTTGAGAGTCCGCCTGCCGATGCAGGGGACACGGGTTCGTGCCCCGGTTCGGGAAGATCCCACAGGCCGCGGAGCGGCTAGGCCTGTGAGCCATGGCCGCTGAGCCAGCGCGTCCGGAGCCTGTGCTCCGCAACGGGAGAGGCCACAAGAGTGAGAGGCCCGCGTACCGTTAAAAAAAAAAAAAAAAAAAAAAAAAATCAGAACAACCCAGGACCCACTCATTCTGTTTGACTGTTGGAATATTTTTTTAAAAAACATCAGTGTAGTTTAAAAAAAAAAAAAAGACTTTATGAGCACCCTGATTGATTGGAAGTTAAAAAGAAGAGCAGACTTCTTCCTTTCCTTGGGCTCTCCAGTCCTGTGGGGATGTCTCTAGATCTTCAAATAAGTCCCTCCAAGGGAGAAAAACGCCACCACTAACAATATGTAATCTCAGTGCCTGGAGACTCCCTGTCACCTCACTTTGGAAGTGTTTTGTGAGCTATGCAGATCACGAAGATTGGGTAATAAAAACCCACCACCATCCAACCAGGGAAATCTATTACTCACCTCTTCTATTAATAGAGTTAGAGCTTCGATTTCACAGTGCAAAAAGCTCAGATTTATTTTGCTTACTTGAATCTCAAAGCTTGAGTGCTCTCCGATTGTGAAATATAAATTCTGCTTGCTTTTAAACTAAATAATAGTTCTATTTATAATACTTGTCATAGCCTTTGTACTCCTTTTTTGCATATAAAATGCTGCAATACATATACCTACTTTCACATTTCTTGTAGGGTGAATTTAGCATACTGATTTCTAAGAAAATAGGGAAAAAAGAGCCACGCTCACCTGGAGGGGGGCATGGAGGTGTTGGGCAACTGTTGTCCATTCCACCCACTTACAAATGAGAGGTGAAAATCCGTCCTGTTCATTTATAAATTCATATGGAGCCTTTCTTTGTGTTGAGCTGTTTGATTTGATAGTGGAAACGTGATGAGGGTTCTGTTATAAGACAATTCCATTTCTCAGGATGCCTCCTACCTTCTGTGTATGTATCATTTCGAAAAACGGTGAATAGCAGCTTAAGCAACTAATAGCCAATTCCAGTTCCCATTTTTATCTGTGGGAGACAGTTTCTCTGTTAAAATGGTAACAGTTAAATGCAAAACTAACCTAACAAGCCATTGGGTGGCACTGTTGCTCCACTGAGTTCTTGGTTAAAGAACATTTCTCTTATACTAAAAAAGGAAAAGAAATGAAACCTAAGTATGCCTTAAAGAAAGTAGCATTGTTTAAATGGGACAGTTGGATTTCCTCTGCTTCTTTGATTCTTTCTATCCACTAAACACCCTTTGACCCAGGAATGACAAGTAGGTTTAAACTCAGATGGCAATATCAACCGTTTGGTCGATGCCACCTGGAGCCTAGTGTTGAGAAGGATTCTGATGCCATATCCAAGCCAATGGGTTGTATGGAGAATGTTATGGATTGATTAACAGTATCTACTGTGGGTGCAGAATATTGGAATGGTGACTAAACTTGTCATTCTTCCTGTAGAATTCTATATAATGAGTGCCTACGATAGAAATAAATTCTATACTACCATTGGGGCTAGGTAGAGAAAATATGAGAGGAGTTTTTTTTTTTTTTTTTTATGTGAGAGTAATGTTAGGTGATATGTTGAAAGTCAGACTATTATAGCATATCGTGCATCTTGCATAATATGAGTATGACCTGAACTATATGTGTCCTCTTTTCTTGCCTCACGTAATCCACTCAGAGTTTTAAAGATTATGAGAAAGTGGTGTCATTACCACAAGGAGGTTAATAGTTTTTGGCTGGTTAGTGCCAAAAAAGATGGTAGAGGCCAGAAAAAGATGTCTTCATAATACAAGAAACCTCAAAGCCCCAGGAACATACTCATTTTAGAGTTGAGAATCCTATTTAATTTTAGATCTATTATGGTCTTAAGATTTACCATAAAAGAACTATGACTATCACATATGTGTGAGTCTATGAGTACATTAAACTTTCCCTGTCCCCTCTGAAGATCTTACAGTATTCCTTGACATGGGGTATTTACTGAATGCGCTCTGCAGTAGCGTTTTCTGTGATGTTGGAAATGATCTGTGTTTATGTTGTCCACCACACCAGCCGCATGTGGCTACGGAGCACTTAAAATGTGGCTCCTGTGACTGAGGACTTGGATTCTAAATTTTTGTGTAATTGCAATTAATTTGAATGTGAATATAAATAGTCCAGTGTGGCTACGAGCTATTGTATGGGACAGTGAGTTGTAGTTACTGCAGAAATGATTAACACTTGGGTTTGAAGAATTCACAGCCTATCAAACCAGATGGCCCTCATATAAGCAGAGTAATGCCCAG
Organism: Stenella coeruleoalba; assembly: GCF_951394435.1. Taxonomy (NCBI): domain Eukaryota; kingdom Metazoa; phylum Chordata; class Mammalia; order Artiodactyla; family Delphinidae; genus Stenella; species Stenella coeruleoalba. The sequence goes on from NC_137148.1 coordinate 139,942,298, forward strand.
TAAGGATAGTAAAGGTTTATTAAGCATTCACTATGTGTATGGCACTATTTTAAACATTTTATATATTTGGTCTTCCCAACAACATACGAAGAAAATCTTTTATCCCCATTTTACAGATGAAGAAAATTATAGCAAAGGGATAAGCCTTGAAATATTAGATAGGTTCCCAAATGGGATATGTTGGCCCTCTGTACCCACTAATAGTTTGGTTTCTTTTCCAACAAATACTGTTTCAATGTGTGTTCACTGTTTACCTAGAAAGGGGGTTGAGTCGGTGGTTGGAAGGGGCAGAGAAGGATGAGGCCCACTTACAAACTGGAGTCCTCTTCAGAAAACATTGTGTTGGGGCTCCTTGGGAGCCCCATCTTCCTCCCTGCCCTCTAAGTAGCTTATCAAAGTGCTTCTTCTAAGCAAACAGATTTCCTTCCTGGGAGGTTTTCTGGCAAATACAATTCCCTCCAGCACCTCATTACATTTACAGCATTGTTCTAATTTGGATAAGAATCTTGGGCAGCTGCCTATACCTGACTCTGCGGGGAGCACACAGCTTAGGTTGTCTTGTTGCCAAAGGATGGCAAAGCTTTACTTGAGAGTACAAAATCAGTGTAGGCTTCTGTGATGGACAGAACAATGCCCTCCACTCCAAAGATATCCATGTCCTTATCCGAAGAACCCATGAATATGTTACTGTACATGTGAAGAAGGAACTTTGCATGTGTGATTAAGTTAAAGATTTTACAATAGGAAGACCATCCTGGGTTACAACAGGTTGGTCTGATGTAATCACAAAGAACCTTGTAGGAGAGAGGCATGAGGTACCCGGAAGGCTTTTAAGGTGCAGAAAGGGCCCAAGAGACAAGGAATTTAGGTGGTGCCAAGAATCTGTAAAAGGCAATGAAACAGATGCTCCCCAAGAGCAAGCTGGTCTTTTTTGAACTTCTCAGGTCCAACACTGTGAGGTAATAAATTTGTGTTGTCTTAAGTAATTTGTTGCCACAGGAGTAGGAGACTAATACGGCTTCTTAGACAGGGAGACTTTTGAGAATTGTCAGGTAGAGAAAAGAAGGGTGTTCCAGCCAGAGGACCCAGCAAGTTCAAAGGCATGATGCTCCAAAACAGCATTCAGTGCATGGGAACAGTGTGTATCTCAGGGTAGGCAGCAACTGAGGGATGTTTCAGGGAAATAAGATGTGGTACAGGAAAGGGAGCATTCTGGTTTCGCTGCTAATCCCTAGCATTCTGAGACCAATCCCAGGGCCATGCTTTCCTCTTCTGGACGACATGTGACCTCAGGAGTCTCCTGTGGTTTTACTCTATGTATTTCTCTTCCCACAGAGATCAAAAGAAAAACCCATAAATATTTGCTACAGGGAAAGATGAAGGATCCCGAGCCACTAAAAATAAGAAAGAAACTTGGAAGAGAGAAAGCTATTTCTGTTACGTTAGATAAAATTTTTTGCTGGCGTTAGAAATTGAATGAGAAGAAAGAAAATGATCAACTTCAGGTTGGACAAAGGCTCCTAAAGGAAACCTTTTTGAACCGTATAATATATCTTATGCTTTCATCACATTATGTGTATATATATACATATATATATATCTTACAGCAGGACGGTGAAGAGTAAAATTAGTTAAGTGGGGGTGGCAGAGTCAAGATGGCAGTGTAGGAAAACACAGAGTACGCATCTCCCCTCCACTAGGGTGCCTGCCGGATGCTTGGGGGGACTTCAACGCCCAAGGAGATGAGAGGAACCCCCAAGTGAACCAGTAGGATGTGGGGGTGCTGAGGGGGGAGGAGAAGTGGAGGCTGGACAGGACCGGTGCTGCTGAGGGGTGGCTGAGAGCGGGGAGGTGTTCCCACACCTGGAGTGACCCTCAGGGGCTCGGATCAGGGGGGAGCATGACCAGAATTTCCCCTGCCCAATCAGCCGGGGAAGTCTGCCCTGCTCTCGGCCAGGTCCTGTACCCTCAGAGGCCACCTCTGGGCTGCATAGGTCCTGGGGACATAGGAGGAAGGCTGGGGCAGAACAGGAGAGGCAGGTGGGAGGGGCCCTCCAGGACCAGAGGGTCAGGAGAAGGAGCAGAGGGCATTTGACCCACCCAATCGGGCCCAGGAAGCCTGCTGGGCTCCCAGGTGGGGTCCCCTGCCCTGTTAGACCAGAGGCGGGAGGTGCACCAGGGACCCTTCTGTTTCGTTGAGCAGAAGCCCCAGCCCCTCACACCTCCCAGGGCCTTTTCCAGCCCTGTGGGTCCTAAGCATAGGCCCCGCCCACCACCCAAACCCCACCCCTACTTAGGCCCCGCTCTCCACAGCCAAGGCCTTTTCCACCTTTTTTTTTTCTTCCCCCTTTTTTACTATTGTGGTTCTGTTTTATCTTCCAGTGTTGTTTCATCTATATTTTAATTTTTATATTCTTTCTAACATATCTGTGAGTTTCCTAATCTAATTTTATTTTTACTTTGTTATTGTTCACTTTTTTTTTTTTTTTTTTTTTTGCCTCCCCGCGTGGCTTGTGGGATCTTGGTTCCTGAGCCGGGGGTTGGGATAAAGCTCATGAGGTGGGAGCTCCTGGATTAAACCACTGGATTAACAGAGAACCTCAGACCCCAGGGAATATTCTTCAGAGTGACGTCTCCCAGAGGTCCTCATCCAAGCACCAAGATCCAGCTCTACCCAACAGCCTACAAACTCCAGTGTTGGAAGCCTCAGGCCAAACAACCAGTAAGACAGGGACACAATCCCACTCATCAAAAAAAAGAAAAAAACAACAAAAAAACAATGAGACAGCAAAAAATTCTGTCACAGATGCAGGAGCAAGGTAAAATCCTATAAGACCAAATAAATGAAGAGGAACTAGACAATCTACCTGAAAAAGAATTCATAGTAATGATAGTAAAGATGATCCAGAATCTCAGAAATAGAATGGAGGCACGGATTGAGAAAATACAAGAAATGTTTAACAAAGATCTAGAAGAACTAAAGAAAAAACAAACAGAGATGAACAACACAATAACTGAAATGAAAAATACACTAGAAGGAATCAATAACAGAATAACTGAGGCAGAAGAATGAATAAATGAGCTGGAAGACAAAATGGTGGAAATAACTGCCAAGGAGCAGAATAAAGAAAAAAGAATGAAAGAATTGAAGACAATCTCAGAGACCTCTGGGACAACACTAAATGCACCAACATTCGAGTTATAGGGGTCCCAGAAGAAGAAGAGAAAAAGAAAGGGACTGAGAAAATATTTGAAGAGATTATAGTGGAAAACTTCTCTAACATGGGAAAGGAAATAGTTACATGAGTCTAGGAAACACAGAGAGTCCCATACAGGATAAACCCTAGGAGAAACACACCAAGACACATATTAATCAAAGTAACAAAAATTAAATTCAAAGAAAAAAATATTAAAAGCAGCAAGGGAAAAACAAAAAATAACATACAAAGGAATCCCCATGAGGTTATCAGCTGATTTTTCAGCAGAAACTCTGCAGACCAGAAGGGAGTGGCAGTATATGCTTAAAGTGATGAAAGAGAAAAACCTACACCCAAGATTACTCTACCCAGCAAGGATCTTGTTCAGATTCAACAGAGAAATCAAAAGCTCTTCAGACAAGCAAAAGCTAAGAGAATTCAGCACCACAAAACCAGCTTTATAACAAATGCTAAAGAAACTTCTCTAGGCGAGAAACACAGAGAAGAAAAAGACCCACAAAAACAATCCCAAAACAATTAAGAAATGGTAATAGGGACATACATATCGATAACCTTGAATGTAGATCGATTAAATGCCCCAACCAAAAGACACAGACTGGCTGAATGGATACAAAAACAAGACCCATATATATGTTGTCTACAAGAGACCCACTTCAAACCTAGGGACACATACAGACTGAAAGCGAAGGGATGGAAAAAGGTATTCCATGCAAATGAAAATCAAAAGAAAGCTAGAGTAGCTATATTCGTATCAGATAAAATAGACCTTAAAATAAAGACTGTTACAGGAGATAAGGAAAAACACTACATAATGATCAAGGTATCAATCCAAGAAGATATAACAATTATAAATGTTTATGCACCCAACATAGGAGCACCTCAATACATAAGGCAAATGCTAACAACCATGAATCCTCCTCTAACATCTGGCTTTGTGTGCTGGACTGTGGGCCCAGCTGAGGGTGGGATAACAGACCCCCTTTAAACAGAATCTGTTCGCCTACGACAGTGGGGTATTGATTGCCTTGGATCTGGAAGAAGCTTTAAATAATTGTATTATGTTTGTACCTCACTTGAAATGGCAGAGCACAGTGGTTAAGGACACTGAGTGTCAGCTCTTGCACTAACTAGCTGTGCCTTTGGCTTCTCTGCCTACCCTCTCTAAAATGGGAGTGGCGATAGTAGTAACCTAATAGTGTGGTGGTGGGCAGCATATGAGAATAGAGACTTAAAGTACTTCCCCACAGCGTAGCCAGGGTGATATTTTATTTATTTTTTATTATTATTATTTTTTGCGGTACGTGGGCCTCTCACTGTTGTGGCCTCTCCCGTTGCGGAGCACAGGCTCCGGACGCGCAGGCTCAGCGGCCATGGCTCACGGGCCCAGCCGCTCCGCGGCATGTGGGATCTTCCCGGACTGGGTCACGAACCCGTGTCCCCTGCATTGGCAGGCGGACTCTCAACCACTGCGCCACCAGGGAAGCCCCAGGGTGATATTTTAAAACATAAACCATATTATATGTACACAAGACGCAAAGGATTTGACAACTGCCCAGCTGACCTCATCTCTGAGCATTCTCTTCTCCACACCATGCTCCAGTCACTCCAGCTTTTTTTTTTCTTTTGTTTCTTATACACACAAACTGATTCCTATTTTTCCAGCAAAAATCTTAATGCTGACTGTTTCCTCTGCCTGAATGTTCTTCTCCCAGCTGTTTATAGAGAACTTCCCTGACTGCTCAATGAAAATGTAGTTTCTCTCCATCCCATGGTGACCTTCTATTCCTTTTCCCTATGTTATTTTCTCCACAGCACCTGCAATTGTCTATTTGTTTCTTTCTTATTTTCTGTCCCCATTCCCCTTGCCTCAATTGAGGTGTAAGCGACCTTGTCTGTCTCATTCCCCAAGGTATGGCCAGGGTTTAGAACTGTGCCTGGCGGTAGGGACTCAATTAAAAACGCATTGAATGACGGAATGAATGAGCACGCAGCCAGTTACTCAAACAAGACGATCTCTAATTTGTATCTGTGTTTGCAACACTATTTACACAAATGAGGTGGTGAAGTTGGGCCTCATGAGGGTGGTTGTTCCGTGGCTTTGCTAGTATGATTACTCTCTGAGGTCTGGGGATGGAGGCCTTTTGTCTCAGGATTAGAGAGGACTGTTTGCTTTTACAGCCTGGAATTAGCATTGCCACAGCTAATCATTTGAAACTTTCATGGTATTCAAGTGCCCATGCAGGTATTTGAGATCTTAATAGCAGAAGTAAAAAGAATATTTACATAGTTCATAAAAGGATACATTATGCTTCCTTTCTGCGTTTTACGGCACCTCATCACATTGGAGAGTGGTCAGTGATGCACTCAGTTTTATATTATCTCTGACTGGCACCACAGTCAGATGACCACCCTGGCTCTAAAACTTCTTGAAGCAAATCACCCATTGCCTCTGATACTAAAATGAAACTTCTTTAAATCGCAATAAACCCCCCCAAATGTTATGCAAATTGAAAAATACCCCTGTCAGAGGACTGTCAGATAACACCTCTCATTCCCAAGGACTATTTGTAAGCCTACGGAAACATCCAGAAAGAAATAATGAATTGTTCTGGTACACTGTTCTGGCAGCCCTTAATAAATCAATATGAAGGGGAGTTCTGAAGGGCAAAATGTTGCTGTCGGTGGGTGTCCGATTTAATTTTGCTCTAAATTAATATTTCGAATATGATAAGTGAGCTGGCAGGAGCAGATTTCATGATTAATTCTGTGGCGTCAAAAATGCTTTGATGACACTTTAATAGCTGCTCCACTGATCTAAAAGTGCCTGAAATGGGCTCACGTGGGCCAGCTTACAAATTGCATGATAATGTGGATCCCACCCAAGGAGGAGATTTACTTTTTATTTTCAAATCTCTGCCGTACTTGGAGTAGCCGTGTTTCATCACGCAGGCAGAGACACTTTTATAGCCTTGTGAGCCACAGCTGAATGAGACATGTGGGATGAGTGAGCAGAAAGTGCCATTAGGATCGCCCCTCTAAGTCGTGCCTACTTGAAGCCACATAAATCAGCTTCCGATGGAGTCATTGCTCCCCTGAAAACGAGGGTCCCTAGAATCAAAAAGTTTGACTGCAAAAGGACCGGTAAGATACATATAACCTGAGCTCACAAATGAGAGACAAGAAGGGAACCTGAGTGTTTACTCTGGGGTCAGTATGGACCTATAAATGTCACTAGCATGATAGGCTTGTGATTACGATAACTGGGAGGCTACTGCTGACATTTTGTATTTGTTAAAAGTTTATTGAGTGCACCAAAATTTTGCTACACGATTTGACATGAAGGATATAAGTAACAGAGTACCTACACTCACGGCGCCTGTATTCCAGCTTGTGAGGCAGACATATTAATACTACATACAGAAGTGCTGAGTGGAAGATTGAACAAAGTGCTTTGGTGCCATATGGGAGGATGGAATTAGCTCTGTCTGAGGGCTTATGTGTTTCTTCTCAGTCTTAGGGAATGAATAAGGCTTGACGGGAGTACACAGGTATTTTAAGAAGAGAAAATACAGGGGAAAAGCATAAAGATGTGAAAACTCCTGGCATGTTTGAAGAATAGTAGGCAGTTCAGTCTGACTTAATAAGCACAGGGGCTTAGGGGAGGAAAGAGGCAAGACAGGAAACTTAGTTTGATGTCAGTAAAGGGTTTTGAATGTAATATTAAAGTGAGCCTTATTCGTGGGCAGCGGAGAATCAGAAATAGATTTTTAAGGAGATAGAATCATGATATACACTTTAGCAAGAATACCGAGGAAGCTATGATTATGTTGGGTATTATATGGAGAAACCTGAGTCTCACCACTAACTCAGATTTCTGCTTAGGACAACTGATTAGAATTCCCATTACCTAACATATCTAGAAGAGTAAGTTTGTGGGGAAGCAGATAAGTTTCAGCTTTGGCTGAATTGCATTTCGTAAGCTTAAACATTAAAGAGGCCTCAGAATTTGTTAGGCATGTGGATGTATGCCTAAGAGATCTTGATTGTAGACATAGGCTGGAGATCTCTAGCTTGGATGAGATCATGCAGGTAGAATGGGTAGAGTGAAGAGAGAAGAGGTTTTGGTCCAAGCCTTAAAGAACATCAACATTTAGAGATGAGCTGGAGAAGAAAAGATCCAAAACAGAAGGAAAATAAAAGTGAGAGAGTATTTCAAAAAATAAGGGATCAGGAATGTCAAATATTACCTAGGAGTCAAGTGTGAAAAGGACTGAGATGTCTATTGGATTAGGCACAAAGGGAGTGAAGTGGCAGACCCGTAAATGTTTGGTAGAAGGGGAATCCAGAGGATAATAAGTAAAAGAAAGTGCGGGAGCTAAATAAGTGTGGATATAGGCAGCTTTTTTAGGATTGTATTTATCTTTGATCAAGAATATTAAGAGTTCCCTCCCCACCAGAAGAAAACCCAAACTTGTTAATCTCATCTTCAGCTTTTAAAAAGTCTTCAGCATAAGCATAGTGTTTGGGGAATAAATTAAACCTGAACTGTCTGTGGTCACCACATACATCTCTTCCTTTCTGTCTTATTAGGGATGGTCTCTCATGCATGAGTTATAGTTCTTCCTGCCTTGTCAAACTATGAGTGCTATAGACAGTTATTAAAGTGGAAAGGAATTTCTCTCTCTTAGCAATCATTTTTACATCTACTAAGGGCCCATTGACTTCAAAGCAAGTTCCTCATTGTCATAATCAGTCAGTGTTTATTAAAGTCTTCATGGAATTATTTATAAGACTCAGTAGGAGAAAATGAAGAGTTGGGACTTGAGTTTGACTTCGTGTATTTAGTTTAAATAGAAATTCCTTATCTTTATATAATCCAAGCTGTCAAGTCAGAGTATGTAAAAGAGATTTGATTGACAATTATTTTTTATTTTCTTGAGAATTTTGTTTTGTATGATTTAGTTTAATTTTGTTTTGTCTTGAGCTGAACGTTAAAGGTTTGGAGATTTTTTATTTATATTTGAGAACTTTTGTCCTTCAAAACCTTTTATAATATAAATAAATATTCTATAATAATATATTATAAATATTATCTAGTACTTATATAATAATTATTTATTGTACAATAAATATTATATTATTTAGTTTATTATAATGAATATTATTATAATATAAATATTACAAAAACCTTTTATAATATAAAATGTCACTAGCATATTGACCATTATTAATTCAAGCTTACAGTTTTACTTTAAAAAGAATATTTGTTCTAGAGAATTCTATAAGGAACATCTCCTAGTAAGCTTAGATCCTCCCGATAGGTATCCAAGGACTTATATTACACTTTTCTTCCATTAGCTTTCAGACAAATCACAACCACCACCAAATAAACATTCTAATATTCCAGTGTGCACCTTGAGGCTGCCAATGTAGAGACATGGGCCTAAAACTAATCCTTATGGAAATGTGTCAAGTCTCTTCTGTGTGGATGAATATAAATAAAAATAAAAAGGGGGAAAATGATAAATCAATTCCTTTGCTTAGATTGTTTTGAATATAGGCTAAACTTTAAAAGTTGGAGGTACACGCATTGGTCTTCATATCTCATTAATGCCACAGCAAATGTGAAAGAAAAGCATTCTCATGTCTGCTGATCTTTTTAGAAGTCTATACAATATTGAATTTATATGATGGTTGGGTAAAATGTGGATGAATAACATCCTGTTATGTCTTTTATACAGAAAGGAAAGAAGAAAAACTCACAGCTTTGATTAGGTCACCCATACTAAATTTTCTTCTGATTTACTTGTTACCATTTTCTTTTTTGCCTTGGCTATTTCAAAGTAGACATCAGTGATGTTTAAGATTATTTATTATGCATTGGCATTAAACTTTTGCTATTAATATTTGTTGGGATCCTTGAAAAATTGTTAATTAAGTTCAAAAGACTTGTCTGAGAAGTTCATTCACTCTTCTTTTGTTTAATATTCTTCATATACATAGACTCATTCACTCGTTTTTTCGCTCATCTCCCAAGGAGCCTTCCCAAAATTATTACCTAACAAGTTCATGTATTTTTGGTTTCACTGGCATTTCTAAGCTGTTTGGATACAAATCTAATACCAAAGTTTGTAAATTAATGGGTAAGGGAGATATCCAGACTCATACGAATGAATCTCTTTTTGTTTGATTTAGATCTAACAAAAGTGAAATTTAAAGATGAAAACTATTTTGAAGGTCAGATACTCATTCAACCTGGTTTTGCTCATTGATAATTACTGTCTGGGATGCAGGTAATGTGGGGTGCATTCTTACTTTCTAAAGTCACTTGATCACTGAAATTCCTCCATACAAGACACTAAACCCAGCCACCTCTATCTAGCCATTGGCTGTACAGAATGCTGTTTTCCTCAGTTTTCCAAAGTTGTTCAGACTTAAAGACACCAACTTTTCCTGAAAAGGTCCACAGGAGACTGAAATGTCAAACCAGGATGCTAATTTATTAATTTACCTTGAGAAATAGAACTGTCAGGAGGTCCAGATATTGTTCTGACTTAGCACATTCTCCCCTTTAGGCCTTGGAGTATCAGGATGGTCTCCACAATCATCTCCCAAAATTGCATGAAAAATTGCATGTATATTTGCAAACCATTTTTTTCCCTTGTGGAGAGGGCCATAACTTCCTTTGAATCTTGAAGTCAAGAATCCATGCAGTAGGCAAACTGCAAATGGAAGCAAATTCTTAAAAGACTTCTTGACAAGCTTAGAATCAGAAAAAAAGGAAGTAGTCAGAAAAGGTAAACGTTTGATGGCATCCCACCAGATGGTATACTTTCCAGGGCAGGCAGAATCACTGTGCCGGCAGGATATCCTCATCCCCAGACGGGTTTTCACGTGTACTCTGAATGTTGTTGGTTTTCAGATAAATCTTCTCTAAGGCTTCCATAACTGATCAAGCTCTCTCCTGCTCCAAAGTCTTTCTTAAAGTATATTGCCATCTTCAATGTAGTTAACTTCAACCTTTCCAAGCCTTGAGAACTCTTTAATACTTTAAAAATGATATTATTAGCTGACCTGTTTGATATTCGTTTATATTTTCAATTTCATAGGACAATCTTTATTGTTTTATTTCTACAATTTAACAGAGTTAGGAGAAGGCAGATCATGATTTTAAGGTACCAGCAGCATGAATATCAAGAGTTTTATTCTTTTGGATTATGAGGCAGTTACTGTTGAAATTAATTTATCTGTAAAGAAAAAAAAAAGATTTTGATCAACTCTACTCCTCATTTTGAATTTATCTATTCAGTTTTGCCGCATGATTGTCAGTTTGGGCTTTATAGATTCCTTCCACTTTATGTTTTGTATTCTGTACTTCATTAACTTCTGATGTTTTAAAAATTTCCTTCCTTCTCCTTTCATTGGATTTCTTATGCCATTCTTTTCTTTCTTTCTGATATAATGTTTGATTACTTAGTGTTCAGCCTTTCTTTTTTTCGATTATATGTATTTAAGCCTATACATTTTCTCAAAGTACAGTTTTAGCTACATCCCATATGTATTGATATGTAGTTTTTGTTATCCTCAAATCCAAAATATTTTCTAAGTCTCCGTTATATTTTTCCTTTGATTTGTGGATTATGTAGTTCACTTCTTAATTTCAAACATATGAGAAATTTCTAGTTATCTTTGAATTAATTTCTAACAATTTCATTGTGTTAGGAAATTATGATGGTTAGAGATTATGCTTGTGGAATTTCAATCCTTTGCAAATTTTTGAGATTTGTTCTTTTATTTCAACATAATAGGTTTACAAAAATATCACATATGTGCTTAAAAATTACAGCTGTTGGGAGCAGTATATTTATGCGTAAATCAAGAGTGTGAATAGTAATCAAATCTTCTCTATCTCTGCTCATAGCTTTTGCTGCTGCTTTTATCAGTTACTGAGAGAGGAATATTAAAATCTCTTAATGTGACTGTAAATTTGTTTATTTGTAGGTCTGCCAATTTTTGCTTTATAAATTCTCCAGATTTTGCTGTCAGAGGCATGTCAATCTAAATTTTAAATCTCCCTGGTGAATTGAAACTTTTATCATTATGTGGTGAAATTCTTTGTCTCTGATATTTTTTTTAAATGTATATTTGTTCATTATTATTATAGTCACCCCAGGTTTCTTTTGATTATTATTTAAAAGATGTAGCTTTTTTCTGTCATTTTACTTATTAGGTTTTAATAAAAAGATATAATTTGGATTTTTAAAATTTTGTAGTTATCTTTTAACTGAGCATTTATCCATTCAAATTTACTATAATTGCTAATATTTGATTGTTTCTTTAAATGTGGTAGGCTTGGTGTTCAAATCTATATCTGATAATTTCATTGTCTAAATTGTATCTTTTATGCTATCTGTTGTTTCTGCTGGTTTTCATTCATCTTGCCTTGTTTCTTCAAATCTAATTATCTTACACTGCTTGATGGTCATTGCCCTTGGAAATTATTTGTGGTATTTCCTCAAAGCTAATGCTGTATCTGCATATCTCCAGAATGGCTTTGCACTGCTCTGGCCACAACCATGGTGGTGGTGGTTCCTTGGCTGTCTCAAGCTATGTATAATCTTGGCTACAATGTCCCATGAGGTCCTGTCTGTGCCCACAGTTTTAAGAGACTTCTCCCCTAACTACCCCCCCCCTTTTTTTCCTTTTCTACTGCTTTGCTCAGTACCAAAGTAAACATTTTTAGCTCTTGTTTCTAGAGGACTGGTTGATCCAAATAATCTAGCTTGCCAAAGTTGGAAGCCAGCAAATTCTTCTCAATGTTTCAAATACATGTGAACAGTTAACTGAAAGAATAAAATGCCTAGCAGATGTATTTTGGTGGAAGACAGTGCAGAGATAAAGATCTAGAACTGAAGGAGAATCTCAAGAGCTGTGGTGAATGAGAGTGGGATAGTCCAGACCTTTTCATTTAAATAATTTAAGAAAATAGCTGAGTAACATTAATACTGTACTTCTGTTCCCACAGCTCACAGCCAGCCCTAATATATTACTTATTCTGCAGTGATTATGCTCCCAGTACCTACTGGGAGCATAAATAGCCCTCCAGACAACAAAAATGAGCACCTCCAAAGATGTGGGAAGTGTATCTCCTTTTGAGTCTTCCCCTCCACCCCCTCTCCCTTCTTCCCTCTTTCTCCCCTTCCTCCTCTGTACAGCAGGTGTTGGTTGGGACTTTAGGTGTTGGCAGTAAGCAAACACAGCCAGATGGTTTGTGATAGAGAGGAAGGAATGCTAGGAGTCGCACGGTACAGGGAAAAGCAAAACATACAAGGCAGATCTCAGAGTATGTGTTTTCCTTCAGAAATCCTCAGAGACTGAAGAGAATGAAGGAGAGTTGGGAGTCATAGTCAAGACAAACAGTGAACAGTCTTAGTAGTTTTCATCGGTTCAAGTTCTCTGAGTTCTAGAATAGCACTGTAGAGGAATTCATTTCTTTATTTCCCTTTTTTTCTTCTTGTTAGTGACTTAAAGCCTGAGCCAGGGATGGAGAAGAGGAGGGTATTGCTTAATTTCACAAGTCAGTTATTATTTTCGTCTTTTATATTAATTAAAATCAGAGTTTCATCAAAATTAAAAATCACACATATGTAGTTGATGATTTGCCAACCTCAGCACTATGGACAGTTTGGGCTGGATAATTCTTTGTTGAGGGGCTGCCCTGTGTTAACAGAATGTTTAGCAGCATCCCTGTCCTCTGCCCCCTAGACGCCAGCAGCACTTTCACCCCAGACCAAGTTGTGACAAGCAAAAATGTCCCCAGAGATTGCCAAATGGTCCTCTGGTTGGTGAGAGGCAAAACAGCCACTAGTTGAGAACTAATTTATCCTGATATCAAATAACTGAGATTTGGTACAGAAGTGAAGGTTGGTTGTTGTCCTGTATTTGTAAAGAGAACTCTTGCTTTAATGTGAAATTTACCATTTTAGAAATTTGTATCCCAAATCATGAAAATTATAGGATTCTCACTGGTGATGATTTTTATCCAAGGAGCATGTACCTGGTCTCTTCTTTATTGTTGGGAGTATTAGTGGATAAATTGGGAGGACCTTAGGTTGTCTTTCCTGTAAAGTGTGATTCTTCCTCAAACTCCAGGCCTTGTGCTTGGTTTATTGACCTAATAGGCGTCAATTCACGGGTTACTAAGTGCAGAGCATGGTGCTGAGTGCTGAGCATGCCCAACAGAGCGGAACACTTGTCCAGGTGCATACGCTTTCTACAGTATTCTGCTGGTTCATTGACTGAGTTTTAGACAAGAGATTAAGAGAATGAACTGGAAGTCATTCTACAAGAGTTTGAATCCTGGCTCTGCTACTTATTATGTCTGTGATTGTGACCAAGTTATATAATCTGTATGAGTCTCAGTTTCTTCTTTATAAAGTGGAAATAAAAATGATATGTATCTCAGAAGTGTGTGATGAAGAATAAATCAGGTAATTATTACGGGCTTAAAACTAGTTATTGTTATATGCCTGGTAGCTATAATATTAGGTCTACTTTTTAATCTCTCATGTCAGCTGAAATAACTTGTTTTCTGTGTATTTTTAGAAGCTTATGATTAAAATAGAAGTCATATAAAAATTGCAATTGTTTAAATGATAAACATAGAATTATTATATAAATTTATTTTTATCTTTTAAAATTATAATTTATATATCAAAATATTATGCTATAAAAATGTCACTGGTTGCTTTATTAACAAATAGTTAAATATAAGCCTATTTTGAATTATTTCTAATCATTTTGTTGAAAGATTAAAATTACATCTTGAAGTGAAATATTTGGGAATATTTGCAGAAGTGAAATTTATGTTAGCATTATATGAAAGTTTTTGGAAATTTTTATTTCAATGGGCTAATTGTTTACTTTAAATTAATATAGCAAAGTTACATAAAAGGCCAGGACGAACTTTATAAATACTTTGTTTCTAAGAAAAAGCATTTTGTGATCTTTTTCTCATATGCTGTTGAGATACTATCTTGGATCCTAAAATCAGAGAAAAGGCAAACGTTTCTGAGAGGTTTCCTCACATGTATAAACTGTGCTCTAATCTGAATAGTACCACTGATAGGGCAAAAGATGAGACAAACACATATTCCATGAGTTTCATGCTAATTCTCCTTGCTAATCTCCTCAAGAGGAAGGTATTTTTCTCTTCCTAGGACTTAAAACAGAAATATCTTCACTCTCATTTCTAGTTGTAATTTATTGAAATAAAGACGTACAGTTCCCAACTTCTTATACAAAAAATAGCCAAAGCCATGCTCAAATGAAAAGTCACAGCACTAAGCACATACTAACACAAGAAATAATTAAGATAAATAAAAAATCTAACTTAAGAAGTTAGGAAATAAATGAGAGAGAGAAAGCAAAAGAAAGGGAGCAATAAGCATAAATTCCAAAATTAATTAGTCAACAAACTATAATATAGAGAAACCATTAACTTAACTGAAGATAATAGTTAAAACAAGTGATAAAATAGCTAAAATGAAACAGATCAAAAGAAAGTCACATTTTTCTGTCTCAGAGCTTTTTCTCTGCTTCAAGACGGAAATAATAATATGTCATAGCCTTTATAATATTTTCATTTGTCTTGCTAGATAGTAAACTGCAAAGTTAAATTTTAATATTTTCTTTTTGAGGTCTTATTAGTTTTATGATTATGAATAAACTGAAAAAATTATATATATATAATTTATATTATATATATATATATTTTAGAGAGACGTGGCCTTTAATGCCACCGTTGTATATCCATGCCCTGCAAGCTCTTGTATTATGCCATTGCTAGGGCCGTTAGCTTTCTCATATCCTACAAATACCTCCTCAGCATCAATTTAAGAATAATCCTAAACTATAACTTTAGCACCAAACTGATCCATTTTCTCTTCAGTATTATAGATAATACTTAGGGTGGCCATAAATAAATATGCTGGAGCAACAGATAGAAATGGAGACTGTCCTGGTTTTCCCAGAATAGTCCTCATTCCTACCTGTTGTCCCAGCATAATTATTAATAGCCACCCCTCCTGCCTCATTTTTACTTGCAAAAATATCTCCACTTGTTTGATAAATTATATGATCATTCCATGTGTAAAACTGCTGATCAAGATAAAACCACATTATGAAAACCGGAGAAACCCCTTAGACCTTACTGTCACCCTATTAACCAAGGTTGGAAAGTGCTTCATCTATATGCTGCCATTCTCCACTCTTCTACTCATGGCAGACATAATTCATCATAGGACTCTTTTCCACTGATCCTACATCCAGTTTCAAAATCCTGTTTGACACATCATTCTGAACAACTGTCTTTGATCAAAGATGACATTAAGTTTAGAAATTGTTTTGTCATCCTTGTGTGGTATATGATGCTCTAATGCAGTATCTTCAGTTAAATGATGCTTTGTCCAGGCTATTTAAATCAAAGTATTTACTGAAGTCATACCACATTTCAGCCTTTAGGAAACTAATTTTATTATTGATTTTTAGATATTAAAATTTTAGATATTAAAAATTAGTTTCTGTTTTTATCAAGGGATATGAATATACTTAGGATATTTAAATATACATATAACGTTATCAAGTATATGCATATAATTGTTCCACAAGCTACTTTATGACAAATAACTGTCCTTTCACTCCACCCCCTCAATTATTTCCTACTCTTCAGGTAACTATTTTCAACCCATTTAGTTCAGTCTTTTGGTTATTACCTCCACATTTCTAAGTAATTTATGTATACTGCTATGTTTTCATTTTTTAGTTTTAAACATTATCTGTCCACTTTCCCCTAATGAAGATCAGTATTTCATCTTCCGTTTTTCCCTGTTCTCTAGCCTACTCTGCCCACAGGTCTACACACACGTGTGCGCGCGCGCACGCATGCGCACACACACACACACGCACACCCTGATTCCCAGTCCTTTTGGCTTCCCATATACAGTTACGTCATGATTTTCTTCAGATCAGTATTAAGCATTTACATTATTTGACTGTGCAAATACTATTCTCAGCTGAGTTAGGTCTTATGATTAATTTCCCTTTCTGGTATATTTTTGTCTCCCTGTAATTAATTGTTTGCTGTTATTTGCTTAGCTCTATGTGAACATATCACAAATTCAACTGCATATTCTTTTCCTCGGTTGTTAAATTTTCTCCTAGTAAGGAAGAAGGCATCAGATAATCTACCTGTCTCACTGTAAAAGCAACTTCCCCTAGAGGCTTCACGTGTACCCACCTGGATTGGTTGTTCTCTAGGCATCTACTCAGCTGTGGATGTTTTCATTCATGATATCCTGGGGACTGATTCCCTTTTTCTCTTTTCGAGTTGGACCTTCTGTTTCCTAGATTCTTTGCTTTCCTCTTTCTTGAATTATTCCTTCTTGGAGACACCCATTTTCTAGTAGGTTTCAGAGAATGATCTCATGGGGAGTACTTTTAGTTCTTCTTTTTTCTTCTTTTTTAAGATATAGCGTACCTTTAGAAATCATTCTTCTGCCTCTACACTTAATTTTAGTTGAGCCAGGTCCAGAATTGTGGTTAGGATATCTTTTTCTTTTAGAATTTTGAAGGCATTCTGGTTTTGTCATCTAAATGGCTGTTGAAAACTCAGATGACATTCTGATTCTTCCTTTTATCAGAAATCTGTTTATTCTCTCCATAAGGAGGTTTGGAGCATTTTCTCTCAGTTCTTGGTGTTTTAAAATTTCGTTATGATATTTTAGCGTGTCTATTGTTGGTGCCAGGATATTATTATTCATTATGCTGGTTATTCAGTGGACCTTTACAATCTCAAGTCCTTTCGTTCTGGGAAATGTTCTTATTTTTATTTTCCTCCCCTCCTTTCTCTGTTCTCTCTTTGCAGAGATCAGAAGTCCAAGTATAGAGAAATTGGGCCTCTTGCCCTAGTTTTCTAACTTTCTTCTCTTTTCTATACTCTTTTTCCATCTCTTTATCTCTTTGTTCTGCTATTTATACTTCCACTGAGTCTGATATTTCTGCTATCATAGTAATTTCTAAGAGCTCTTCCTTATTTTATGAGCATCCCTCTGATATTGTTACATTTAACAAATATATTTACTTACCTTTGTGAAAACACAACTGTTTTTAATTTTTAAAATTTCTTGGCATGTTTCCATTTCCTTCATACTGTGTGCTTGTTTTGTTCTCTGTATTTCACCACAGAAATCTCCTCATATCTGCTGATCCTTGACTGTGCTGATTTTAATAGTGGGAAACAGAGAAGCTGATTTGAGACTCTGAACATTTGAATATGATTTGTCAAATGAGGTCTTATTAAGGTCATATGGTTGGGCAGTTATAGTGGTGAACACAAAATGTCAGTATTGTCATATTTTCCCTTTATTCGTTAAATTGCCCAGGGCGGTCTCTTCTAACTCCTCCCTAGAACGGAAGTATTCTGGAAGTTGTGTGTGAGAAAAAAGCTAGGAGATCTAACATTCTGTGTGTAAACATTTACTTCAGGTCTCCTCCTGCCCCTTTTCTCAGTATGATACTCCACCCCTCCAGTATTTAGTGTCGTTTTAACCCTCTGAAGAGAGTAACCCTCTAGTCTCCTACTGGAGTAGGAGAGGTCTGGCAATTAACTGCTTCATAAGCAGCTTTCTGATTTTGGAATCACTTTCATCCCCACCTCCAGGAGTTTGTAGTACAATCAATTCCTGAACCTTTACAGTGGTGAAGGATAAGTGGCTTCTTTGGTTTCTTCCATGATAGCTTAATAATCTGTTAATTTTGTGTTACTTACCACCCATCTACCTGTCTTCTAGTGCCCAAATTGTTGGGACTGCTTTCTCCTTTCCCATTATCTTTATGGTATTAGGCATTAAAATCCATTTGTTGTCATTGTACTGAGTTTTGGGGAGGGAACAGAGACGATGGTGTGTCTTCAATCTATTATTTTATCCTTCACTTAACCTTAATTTAAAAACTTCTGTAAAGGTGAGAAATGCTTTTAAAAGTAAACGTTATACAGCAGATTGAGATGTAAAATAGATGTAAGCCACATTCTTCCTTCCTATCTCGAAAAAGATCCATTGGGTTGAATGCAATTTGTCTATTTTAAATCATTTATTTTTAAAAATAGGTTAGCAAATTACACATAATCTTAAATTTAGTTCAGTAGGACTAGTAAAATTAGCATACACATAGTTAGGATAGAGGAACACTGTCTCATTAAAGAATGAAAAATAAAGGATACATAGATTCAGTGCAATCCCAGCAAGTTATTTTGTGAATATGGACAAACTGATTCTAAAGTTTAATGGAGAAGCAAATGACCCTGGATAGCCATCATAATATTGAAGGAGGGAACAAAGTTGGAGGACTGACACTACTTGACTTCAGGACTAATATGAAAGTATAGTAAGCAAATCAGTGTGGTATTGGTGAAAGAATAGACAAATAGATCAATGGAACAGAATGTAGAACCCAGAAATAAAACCATACAGATAGAGTAAACTGATCTTTGACACAGGAGCAAAGGCAATACAATAGAGCAAAGATAGTCTTTTCAACAAATGGTGCTGGAACAACTGGACATCCGTGTGGAATAAAAGGAATCTAGACACAGACATTACACATTACACCTTCCGCAAAAATTAACTCAAAATGGATCACTGACATAAATGCAAAACTATAAAACCCATAGAACATAACAGAGGAGAAAACCTAGATGACCTTGAGTTTGGTAATGCCTTTTTAGAAAAAACACAAAGACATGATCCATGAAAGAAATAAGTGATGAGCTAGACTTAATTAAAATTAAAAGCTTCTTCTGTGTGAAAGACACTGTCAAGATGTCTTTGACTGTGAGAAAATATTTTCAGAAGACACATTTTATAAAGGTTTGTTACCTAAGATATATGAATAACTCTTGAACCTCAACAGTAAGAAAACAACCTGATTTAAAATAGGCCAAAGAACTTAACAGACACCTCATCAAAGAGGATGTGCTGATGGAAAATAAGCATATGAAAAGATGTTCCACATCGTGTGTCACCAGGGCATGTGAATTAAAACAAGGAGAGACTACTACAGATCTCTTAGAATGACCAAAATCCAGAAGACCGACAACACCAAATGCTGGCTAGGATGTGGAGCAACAGAAACTCTCATAAGTTGCTGGTGGAAATGAAAAATGGTACAGCCACTTTGGAAGACAGTTTGGTAGTTCTTTACAAAATTTAGACGGACTCTTTGCCACACAATCCAGCAATCGTGCCTCTTGGTATTTTTCCCAGAGAGCTGAAAACTTATGTACACACAAAAGCCGGCACACAGATGTTGACACCAGGTTTATTCATAGTTTCCAAAACTTGGAAGTAAGCAAGATGTCTTTCAATACGTGAATGAGTAAATAAACTGTAATATATCCAGACAATGGAATGTTATTCGGCGCTAAAAAGAAATGAGCTACCAAGCCTTAAAAGGTATGGGGGAACTTCAAGTGCATGTTAAAAAGTAAAAGAAGCCAATCTGAAAAATCTACATACTCTATGATTCCAATTATATAACATTCTGAAAAAGGCAAAAGTATGGAAACAGTGAAAAGATCAGTAGTTGCCAGTCGTTGGAAGGTGAGGACGGATGAATTAAGTGGAGCACAGATGACTTTTAGGGCAGTGAAAATACTCTGTATGATACCATAATGATGGATACATGTCATTGTTGTCCAAACCCATAGAATATAGAACACTAGGAGTGAGCCATAATGTGAACTGTGGTCTTGGATGATTATGATGTATCAATGTAGGTTCATAAATTATAACATGTATAACTTTGGTGGGGATGTTGTTAAGAGGGGAGGCTGTGCATGTGTGGGGCAGGGAGTATATGGAAAATCTCTGTACCCTCTCAACAATCTTGCTGTGAACCTAAAACTCCTCTAAAAACGAAAGTCTTACTTTAAAAAAATTGTAGTTAACAATCTGAAAGGGAAAAAAAAAAGACATGATAGTTTAACTCCTGTGACTACATGATTAGTTATAAATTATGAGCATATCATAGGGACATTTTTAATAATAACTACGAGGAAACAGATGTCTATATAAATATTCTTTATCCTTTGGTATTATGTTAGTATCTATCTATCTATACATATATGTCACATTATATTGTAGACTATAATATATATTACATTATATTACACATATATGCAGTGTATACTTTATGTATATTACCTATATGATATTGTGTATATATACAAATATATATGTGTGTGTGAGAATACACACACACACACACACACACACACACACACACACACACACACACACACACACACACACACACACACACACACACTAGCATACTACCAAGGAATAAAGAGGCGTTAAGACATTAACCTTAGGTTAGTTAAACAAGACTGGAGTTAAGAAACCCAACTCTTGGCTCTTTATTAGTTACCTGGATGTGCACTTTCCCAAAATAATACCAGCTCAAGCAGAAAAAGCATCTTAGCCATTCAATATGCTATCTTCAGTTTCCACAAATATCCTTAAGTAATAATCTACTGCATACTCCTTTTCCACGCTTTTTGTCTAGTAAATAGTATATCAAAGTTCTTAGAACATAGTAGCTGTAACATCACATGTCGTGAAAAGCATTGTTCAGTTTCATAGAATAATCTCATAATTCGTATCTAGTTATTTATACCACAGAGGGACAGATGGCTTGGTAGTGTAACATATGAGAAATACGCTGCCTGTAGATACTAACATGGCTTGCTTCTCATAGGGATTCATTCCACTTAACCACAAAAGAAAGCCTATTAATTAGACTTTTGAATCCCATTAGGAAAAACAAATACCAATACTTAACTGCTCAAATATGACACGAAGGAAAATTGCTAACATAATTAGATTTTTAATAGTGTTAATGACTCTTGTATCTTATTAATAAGAATTAAAACTAATGTACTATTATATGAAGAAAAATTGCGACTGTACGCTCTTCTACAGGGAAATGTAGCACGATTATGTCTATTTCCACATGAAGGGGTTTTAATTTTTATTCCCTTGCAGTTGTAATATAACTCACATGTTCCTTGGCTCAATATATTAACCCTGACATTATGTGACAGAAGGTCCTACAAGTACACCATTTAGGTCTGCAATCTCATTAGATATCCCAAGTCAAGCATGATGTTGACTCTGGATGTAAAACTAGCCATAGTAAACATTGAAATGTCTTTTCTCTGCCCTCTTTCTCTACCTTTCTACAGATTATTGCTCCTTCAGTGCCTTGTTTCAGCCTCTTTCAATTTTCCCATTTATTAGTCAAATTATATTTGCTGTTTATGCCATGTAGTTCATCATTTTTGGCAAAGTGTCTCCCTCTTTAGTTATTCTATGGACATAAAAAGCATGTTTTATTGTCCAGTGAGTGTGTCTCATCAGTTAGTTAATAAGTCAGTATTCATTTAGCATCTTCTTTATGTCCATCATGTTGAAGATAAATGTCTCAAGAGACATTATTAGAGAAGGGCATGATCCTTGTACTCAGAGAGGGTGTTTATTTGTTCAAATTATATAACTGTTTTAGCAACTTTTCTTTCTTAGAAACTTGGAAGTACAATACTCATATTTCTGTGAATCCCTTCTGCTAACTAAATTCACCATCCTAGCTTCCACAAAGACAAATGGATGTTGGTTTCCAAACCAGGCACCAAGCAGAACATCTGAGGAAATAGCCAATATTTGAGATAGATGGCTTGCCAACCAACTTACAAACTCACCAAATACATACAGATTATAAAAGATTCAATGGAATGACTAATGATGTGACCAAGACAGTGTTTGCTCATGCTCGCTCTCTCTCTCTCTCTGTCTCTCAGTACTGGCATATCACTTTAATGTGATTTTATCAGCAGGTGGACCTCTACTACTTAAAGTATGGTTCATGAACCGGCAATATCAGCATTACCTGGGGTCTTCCTGGAAGTGCAAATCTTTAGTTCCATCCAGTTATTCTGAATCATGATCTACAATTGAACAAAATCCCCAAGTTATTCTTTTTTTTTTTTTTTTTTTTTTTGCGGTACGCGGGCCCCCCACCGCCGTGGCCTCTCCCGTCACGGAGCACAGGCTCCGGACGCGCAGGCTCAGCGGCCATGGCTCACGGGCCCAGCCGCTCCACGGCACGTGGGACCCTCCCAGACCGGGGCACGAACCCATGTCCCCTGCATCGGCAGGCGGACTCCCAACCACTGCGCCACCAGGGAAGCCCCCCAAGTTATTCTTATGTGTAGTAATGTTTGAAGAGCACTGAACTATGTTGGCTTGAATAAGGCAGACAATTTTCTTTCATTAAGGAAAGGGGAGGTGATGGTGATCCTGCTCAGGTTACATTCAAGAGGACAATGTTGGGCTTCCCTGGTGGCGCAGTGGTTGAGAGTCCGCCTGCCGATGCAGGGGACACGCGTTCGGGCCCTGGTCTGGGAGGATCCCACATGCCGCGGAGCAACTAGGCCCGTGAGACACAACTACTGAGCCTGCGCGTCTGGAGCCTGTGCTCCGCAACGAGAGAGGCCGCAACAGTGAGAGGCCCGCGCACCACGATGAAGAGTGGCCCCCGCTCGCCGCAACTGGAGAAAGCCCTCGCACAGAAACGAAGACCCAACACAGCAAAAATAAATAAATAAACAAACCAATGAACCGACATTAAAAAAAAAAAAAAAGTACAATGTTTATCTGAGCGCAATAATTCAGGCAGTTCTTTAGGAATAAAGTAATCAACATAATGAAAAAAAATTGAAAGTATTTACCTACAGTGGTTCTCAACCCTGGCTGTGCATTCAGAATTACCCATGGAGCTTCTAAAAATACCAATTCCTGGGCCCAACCCCCAGAGATTCCAATTGAACTTTTCTGGTGAGTTTCCTCTGCATCAGAATTTTTTTAAAAGTTCTCAGATGACTTTTATATGCAGCCAGGGTCGGGAACCACTGATAAGATATGAGAAATGGTTGACGGAATTTGGGTTAATTAGTTTGAGGAGGAAACTTATGTGGATGATCATAGAACAGATTGATTTTGTGTAGCTCCAGGAGACAGGGTTGGACTAAGGAGAGACACTTAATAGTTGAAGAACAATATAAGAATTTTGATACTTTAAGCTATATGAAGCAAGATCATCTTTGAATGCACATGGTGAGTTTAGGTAGAGACTGACAGCCAAAAAGCTCTCAAAACACTATGGAACACACATACATTTGGCACTGGGCATTGGGTCAATGGGGTACAGGATTGTCAGACTGCATTATAATAGAGTAATAATATGAGCACTTCTGTGCTGGACACTTTACATGAATTACTAGATTTCATTCTGATCACAGATATGAGGACAGATTCTTGGACACCAAGGCTTAGAGAGTTGCAGTAATTACTTGAGATTACAAGTTATTGAGTAGCTGGACAGGCTTCCAGCTGAGGTTTGTCAGTCCCCAAATCTGTGATCTTAACCTAATTCAGATCTACCATGAATGCTCCGTGATACTCAGTTCTTTGACTCTTAGACGTGCCATGTAGCAATCACTGTGCTGTTTACTTGAAAATCAAGTTTAATGGCCAGTGTGGCTTATCTAAGCAAACTTCTGTAAACATTAAAGAATATTTTTAAAAATCAGTTTCAAAACTTAGAGAATAGAATGTCATTGAAAGAATAAGCGTGGATTAAAGGACCTAGAATCTTAATTTAAATAAATAAATAAATAAGAGAACAAGTAATAAAACCAGGTAATTTACAATACCAACACATTTTGTTACATTTCCTTTTTTTCCCCTCTGCTGTGATTGAAAGCATGTTTGTTTTCACTCTTTCTTTTTTCAAATTGTAATCTATGTTAGTATTGCAGAACTAATTATGAGTCACCCAAGTGTAACCAAGGAGTAGGGCTCCTGAAATAGGACAAAGGAAATTCATTAAGAAATAATGTTGAGCTTATGGTTTCAAAAGGTCATTAGAAATGCTAAACCAGAGAACACTGTTGTCTGAACTGGTACCAAATCTAACATTTATCATTCCCAGGGCTCTGAACAAGTGGTCATCATTCTGCTTCTTAACCTCCAAGCAGAAAGTCAGCTGAGTTCTACAACTTGAGTCTAGGGTTAGTATGCTATCTTTTATCTACGACACACCAGTCTTTTCCTCTATCTTGAGATACCATACTCAGTATGCACTATAGGAGCTTGGCAGCCTGGGGACCTTCACTTTTCAGCTCAATTATACATACCTTAGATTTGAACCCAATTCATTATCTCCACTCTATATTCTCTGTGAAAGGAGACTGGATTGGTTTCTGGCAGCCTTTTACATGAGAACTTCTTAATAACAGGTAGAGTGTAAAGATCTGTAATCAAAAGGTGAATATTTCAACATTGTATTCCAATAACTCCAGGTACTATTATTCGGAGACACAGCATAGCGTTGACAACCATTATTGTAGGGCATTTGCTGGGTGTATGCTTGGGGGGAGGTCAGAGGACATTTGTTTCAGCATCATTTTCATACAAATAGTTTCTTCTCAACAGTCTAGTACCACCAACACTAGGATGCAGAGGGAAGGATAGCAGTCAACTTTTTCTGTAAAGAGCCAGATAGTAAATGTTTTAGACTTTGTGGGCCACACAGTTTCTGTCTCAGATCCAGCTCTGTCATTGTAGCACAAAACAGCCACAGACACTATGTAGACTAACAGACGTGGCTGTCTTCCAATAAGTTTATTTATGGATAATGAATTTTGAATTTTTTATAATTTTTACATGGCACAAGATAGTCTTCTTTTACTTTTTTTCTCCCAACCATTTAAAATGTAAGAACGATTCGCAGCTCACAGGCTATATAAAACTAGTTGGCTGGCTGGATTTGTCCGGAGGTCCATAGTTTAACCTACGCTTACTCCACTCTCCTAATTGCTCTTTGATTTCTAGAAGAGAAGTGGAATTCTGAATCTAACTCTTTAGATTGACTGATTGGTTTGCTTATTTATTTATTTGCTTATATCAAGCTGGTACCCATATTTCCTTCCAAAAGACTTTAGAGGTAAGGATTTGTGGTAAAATTCTCACCTTCCAAGATAGTGACCTAGTTTAGATTCCTAGCCAAAGCAATAAGGACATATAATGTATTAAATGACTTCAGGTATGAGGGCTTGAGTTTGAGGCACTGCCTACCCATGTGACTTTGAAAAATTACTTTATGTTTCTGACTCTTAGATTCCTCATTGGCAGAATAGGAATAATGATTTTAGTAATGTGAGAAGCAAAGATTTTCTGAGTAGATTCTTTGTCATTTCTGGAGTGCTGTACAAAATAAGTTATTTTTAAATGTGGAAATGGTATTAGCTTACATTTGCAATAATAATAGTAATAGCAGTTTCTCCTGTGGGTTAGGCATTGTTCTAAGGACTTTACATGTACTGATCTATTTAATCCTTACAACAACAATATGAAATTGGTACTTTTATTATCATAAATGCATACCAGGACACAAAGATGTTAAGTGATTTGACCATGGTCTCACAGCTAGTAAGTAGCAGAGGTAGGTGTGAACCCTACACTCTTCACTGCTACCTATTGTGTTTCATACCATGGTCTAGTCATGTGACACACACTGTACTAACATATGCTATGTAACTGAATGCCCGCAAATATCTGATAATGTGGACGTGGCAGCTTAGCTGTCATGTGTATGGCCTCTGGAATTGGGCTTCTTCTGTGACCTTGAGCAAGTTACTTATTTCTAAGTCTGCTTTTACTGGGAGTGATAATAATAATAGGTACCTTATTGAGTTTTGTGAAGATCAAATGAAATAATGCATGAGACACACTTAACATAATCCTGGCTGACAGTCTTTTATCTCCTCAATCACTCACTTGCTCACTCACTCATTCATGCATTTGTTTCTCCCTCATCATCCTAAAGATAAATTTTTGAGCATATTGCCAAATAGTGGAGTTAAAAATTCAAATAATGCAAGCATGTATTTTCTGCCCCAAGGTGTGTGTTACATGAAATAACTGTATGTGGGTTCATTCAGTGTCACTCAATTAATAATAATATGAATATGGAGACTGACATAGATTTTCTTTTAAATAGCTAATTTCATAGTGTGATACGTGCCTGAAAATACAGTGACAGCATTCATGATAGCTAAAACAGTTACCTGATTTTGACCTTGATAGAACACTTGGAAGATGTCTACCTTCAGGTTGAACACTGAATGTATTGGTAGAAACTTTCATTGTTTGGCTTATACTTGATGATGTTATTTGAGAAAAAATCTGTTACGTAATAAGAGTTTTAGCATCTTGCATTTTGACAAGGTTTCTATGAAAAGACAAGTAATGCAATATATAGCAAGGCTTAAATGTGTTTCTCAACATCTTTCCATAGATTATTCTTTAAAATGATTAGAATTCGATACATCTTGGAAAAACATTTGGGGTAAAATATTTGAAAGACAGATCTTGCTAGGTAATTAGAGAAGCATTAGCTATGCGATCTAGCTAACACTATAGTAATATTTTGCATAATTTCATTTGAGTTACAGAATGGGAAGTACACTTAGAAGGATATGACTTATATCTCTCATTTTAAAAATGAAGAAATAAATATGGGAAATAGCTTGTGTAAGGTCAAACAGGCAGAAAAAGAGTAGGGCTAGAATCTAAGAATATAATCTCCTAATCCCATTTGTTTTCTGCTACCACGTGCTGTCTTCTGCTGACGATTCCACTTCCTTGCAAGCCCTCAGTATTTCAAATAAAAGATCAAACTAAATGTACAGTCATCCCTGGGTATCAGGGGTGGTTGGTTCCAGGAGCCCCACAGATACCAAAATCGGCAGATGCTCAAATCCCTTACGCAAAATGGTGTAGTTAAGTCAGTCCTTGGTATTCGTGGGTTCTGCATCTGCGGTTATGGAAGTCTGACCATATACATCATTAAAATATTATAGGGTCCCTGATAAAAACAGGCCCATGACATTTATCTTTAGATAATATTTTTAAAAGCCTTTATAAACTTTAAAGCAGGTGTCAGCCCTTTTTATGAGCTCCAGTTTATCAAAGGAATTAAATCCTATCTTTTACTTATGTGATCTGCTAATTTTGATAAGAAAGATCGACTATTTCAACGACTAGATTTGGCTTCATAAAACTGATGCTAGTAAAGAATACTAATCAAATATTATCCCATATTGGCATTCTGCACTTGGCAACTGGCTCTATATCGGACAGTTTTAATTCTATTTATAGGAAATAAAATTTTAAAAACCTAAATACCAATTTGACCCTCTGACCTCTTTGAGATCAGCTTCTACCAATTGCAGATATCCTATCCAATAGTAGTGCTGATGCCAAATTGGATAAGGGAGTAACAAGGGAGGTCTCTGAAGTGTGAGAAAGAAAAGTATTTTGCCAAGACAATGGATAGTGAGAGAGAAAGGAGGACTTTAGATAGAAAATTGCAGACATTTACAGGTTATTCCTCAAGGGAGTGCTGGAAGTTATTGTCAAGGAAAGACTGCAGACTTTGGGCAAGATACAAATATTGATCCTTTAACTGAAACAGTGACTGAACCTGTAGCCTTGCTCACTACAGCAGTCACTCTGAGTGTTCAAAATTTAGATGCTGTCCCTGGTGTTGTAATTTCAGATTCTGAAACGGCAAGTGGAAGTATCATCAAGAAATATAAAAGTGAGACAGAGTAAAGGAAACTAAATTAGGAGGCTGAAGTTAAAACCAGAATGCATAATGCTTCTTTGGTGATATTACCCCCAATTTTTTTTTCTTTTTATAAATGTGGTTTTGGTGTCTAGATTTTAAAAGTCAATTGGTTTGATTTCTTCATCTCTGTGCCTCTTTATGCACAACATAAACTGAAGTACAGTTATGGCCATATAACCAATTAATTTGGTCAAAATACGTAGTTGAGTTGGATCATGGTTTAGGCTGGAATAAACAAAGCCCTAGCTAGCTTGTTTACTGATGACACAAGAAACAGTGCAAATGTGTTAATATCTTATAGAGGAGACATACCCATTTTGTTGTTGTTGTTATGTTAGCCATTTGGAAAGACATGGGTGCATTTCTGATCAGTACATGTCCATTCATTCTTTCACACAGTACTTGTTAGAAGGATATTATGTCCGTAGCTCTGAATTACATTCTGTGGAAGGTACAGGGTTGAACATAACGAAGAATGGGGTGATAGATAAAATCCTGCACTCTGATTTAAGTGAAATATGATAAAGACAAATATGCTATTGTTGTCATAAGTACAGTAAATGTTATGTAGGAGGAAGTCCAGGTTGCTATGAGATGAGTTTGTGGCTCACCAGGGGCTTATAGGAGGAAATTAATTTCTACTCTGCTGCTCTTTGTAGTGAAGACACCTTGATTTTTCACATTCTGCATATCTTGGAGCTGGTAGGCGATGTTGACCTTCTTTAATTCCCCATTTCCACGGCCGAACTAGTATTTATTCACCCTTCTGAGAAAGCCATTCTCAGATGAGGCACGTGCCACCTGGCTGGTCTCTTACTTCCCTCTGCTCCCTAAACCTTATGTATTTTGTGAATTGGCTCCTTCCTCAGTCTCCCCTTCTATTCCAACTGCTGTCCGCTACCTCAGGTACTTCAAACATTTATACGGCCACCTACCCAAATTTCTCACCATTTCTTTTCCAGTGACCTTCATTTCCATTCTCTCTAGGCCAAATGCCTAGATAGTATAATTGCTTAGAAATGTCTCATCTCTGGAATCTTAAAGGTTAGTGGCACCTTTTTTTGACCATAACCTGTCAGTCTTACAGTTTCCTCAGAACCTTGATGATAATACTTCAACTCTTTAAATTCATCACAACCTCCAGTTCTTAGGCCCCCACCTAGCTTTCTTTGTTGTTTTTAATTTTTTTTTCTTTTTTAAATTAAATTTCTTCCCTAGCCCACCTGGACCTCATGGCATATCACTTCATCCCTTCTATTTTCTAGGCACTCAAATATCTTTCTCCTCTAACTGTACTCTAACTTCTCCATACAACTCAACCAAATTTTCTCCTTCTAGGGCCACATTTGGTAGATACATCTAACTTACACTCTCTTCAGTGTCTCTGATAATATTGCCTATACTCCAGAATTACCTCTTCCACATATTTTTCTGCTTATGTCTCTCTTCACTGGTGTCTCTTCGCAGCCTCTCTCGTGGGATCCTATTTTTCTTGATGTCTGGGCCACT
The DNA here is from genome assembly GCF_951394435.1 of Stenella coeruleoalba. NCBI lineage: Eukaryota > Metazoa > Chordata > Mammalia > Artiodactyla > Delphinidae > Stenella > Stenella coeruleoalba. The sequence goes on from NC_137148.1 coordinate 139,971,835, forward strand.
TTATGTTCCATTTCTACCTACTCCCTTGATGGATCTTGCCAATTGCCACAAGTTCCATAGCCTGTGAATTTGTTACACACGCATGCATATTTGGCTCCAACCTCTCTCTGCATCTCAGATCCTTCTAGTCAATTGCCATGATATTCTCTATACGTATACCACCCACATTGTTCCCCAAAGAGGATCCATCATTTTCCTCATGTTATCCCTAAATGTGTCTTCTTTCTATATTTTCTATCAGCAGAAGTCAGTACGATCGAAATTTTATTACTCAAGCTAGAAAGGTAAGAGTCACTATAGATTTCGCCTTTTTCTCCCCTTCTCCACACATCTAATCCATCAAAAAAAGCCCTGCGGCTTCTTCCTTTTCAGTGTCTCCTGAATTTTTCCACTTTTCTTCAACTCCCTCTCAGTTCAAGTTATCATCTCCTGCTTGAAATGTTGCCATAGTTTCTTACTTCTTAACTTTAATCATTACTTCCCCTATTGTCTGTACTGAATACTATAAAACTAATAAATAACTAGCTATCATAAAAGTAATACATAATTCTATCCTTTCCGTAAATCCTGCAATTGTACCACATAGTCAATAGGATAAAGTCCAAACATGTATTTTCACATAAAAGACCATCTCTTTCACACTTGCGTTTCTGATTTTGTGGTATCTCTTGTAGCTCCCTCCACTATCAGATACCAGATTCTAGTATGTTCCTAGGAGTCCCATGCTGTCTTGGCAGCTGTACCATATGAGCTCTGGAATCAGACTGTCTGATATAAAATCCAGTGTGGTTGACTTTGGACAAATTGTTTACTTTTTTTATATAAAGATGATAATAGTAAATGTCTCACAGTTGGTTGGGAGAAGTAAAGGAAGTGTCCTCCTTAAAGCACATAGCATAAAGGCTTCACTTGTAGATGCTCAATTAAGGCAAAAATTATAAACAAGGAAATATCCTCATGTCTTAATCCAAAATGCTCTTTCATCCTGGAGTGTCCTAACCAAATTCTGGGAAACTCAACTCAAATTAGCTTTTTCTCTAGGAAGTCTTCCATTACCAGTTCCTGATGCCTAGATTCTCTTCCTTTTTATTCCCAAATTCATAATCAGTCTCCCTCTGTTTCTCTCTCTCTCTCTCTCTCTCTCTCTCTCACACACACACACACACACACACACACACGCAAACACAAACACACACATCTATTATTGGACTTGTCACACTATATTATAAATATTTCCTTTGTCTTCACACACATTCAACTAGACATTTGCGTTAGAGTGGAGATCTGTATCCCAGTTGTCCAGCACTTTACCAAATATTTTGTAGGAGGTTGAATACATGAATATGAGCACAAAAAATAGAGTTCTTTTAGATAATCAAAATCCATCTGTACATATGGCCTACAACTTGAATATAATATAATGAACATAATATGTGTTCTTACCTTCATGCTGTCATGTATGTGATCCTAAATTCTTATGCATTTTTTTTTTTTTTGCGGTACGCGGGCCTCTCACTGCTGTGGCCTCTCCCGTTGCGGAGCACAGGCTCCAGACGCATAGGCTCAGCGGCCATGGCTCACGGGCCCAGCCGCTCCACGGCATGTGGGATCCTCCCGGACCGGGGCACAAACCCGTGTCTCTTGCATTGGCAGGCGGACTCTCAACCACTGCGCCAGCAGGGAAGACCGCTTACACATTCTTTATTAAAAAAAGATGAACCTCAATTGAATACACTCTGTTTCCATCTGGGATATTTTAGGTTTAATGAAACCTTGAGAAATCATACTCAATTGACAGTAATAAAACTGCCTGAATTTTTAAAAAATGTAAATAACAAGGGGTTCTGTTGTAATACGGAATTACATTAACAAAATATTTGTGTTATTTTGTGGTTGACTAGTAGTTTTCTTGGGTATTGCTTTCATGCTGAATCCTTCTCTTTTATGCCTTGGTGATGATGAGACTTTATGGGAAGCACAAGAACCAAGGTCATTGAGAATGAAATGAGGTGGGGGAATGAAATATTTTTAATACCTTTGTGTTCTTGCCTTTATACTGGTTCTTCCATTATATAACTTTTTATAAATTGTCTGTAGAAGAGCAGATGCCAACTAAAAGGCAGGCTTAGATTTAATGTCCTCTTGTCATTCCATTTTCTTTTGTTTAATTGAGAAGGAAGATGAGAAAACAGGACAGGTTCTCTATTATTTCATATGGTTTATCTGGCAGCTGGGGAATAGTGGTGGTTGACAAAATGTTCAGTTAATTGAAGCCATGTAGTGGATATTGATGATCTTTCTACATTTAATGGACAAATAAATCTGCTGCTAGAGAAAAATACACAATGGCACTTTGGCTGATGTATGTCCGCAGTATCCTCTTCAAGCAAATCAAAAAATAATAATCACTTTTCCACATGCAATATGTTAATGCTTAATTGCGCTCTACAGAGCATCTCAAGTTTAAGAGAAATAACAGTATAGCTTATTCCTTGATTTTTAACTGTTAGATAAAATGAAAACATACTGAGATGAAAACATTTAATTCACACAGAAACCTGTTGGTGACAGCAAAGTTACACAAATTCTAGCTTGGAAACATACATTCAAATGAGACCATTCAAGCTTTCAAGATATTTGTAAAATAATGGATAATACAAGAGATATTTATTAAATGGGGCTATTATAAATACATTTAAAGCTCTCTGGTTACTCCTGTTTGTAAACTTCTTTGAACCTATTGAGATTTCAAACATATAATGTTTTGGATACATAAAAATTGCCCTGTTCCCATAAAATGTTCTGTTCCTTTCAAAAAAAGGGAAGCATTTAGTAGCTCATAGGTAATACCATTTATCAAAGAAAAAGACTTTCTAATGGCAATAAAATAAGTGGGGCTGAAAGGCCTTAGAATGAACTGTATTAAACTCATTACAGTGACATTTTAAAAACTCAAAAATTCTCAAAATTGTCTTTAATTTCTTAAATTTAGCCTATTTGGAAATAGTGCCTTAAATTTAACTACTTTGAAAGTATTTATTTGCCTCCTCTTTCCCATTCAATAAAGAGCAGTTAGGAAAATTTCTGCCATTATACAATATCAAAACCAAGCTCTAAGCCCTCAGTTACAGGGCTCAATACAGTTTGTGAATATAAATTAATATTGTATTTAAAAGTTAGAGTATCTAAAACTCTCTCCATTCTGGTCTCCAGTCCATTCTATTTTGCCCTGTTAAAATTCCCCTTTACCTGGTTTCCCCTCAACTGTCGCCTCCAACACTTTTCCCTACATTTAGAGAATCTTTCCTCCATACCGTTTCTTTTCTTCTTTCTTTTCTCAAGGGTATCTTAAAGTTCATATCTTCCTGCCCACCCCTCTCTCCTCCATTGCGCAGGCCTATGTCCTAAACAATTGCCTATGCACTGAGAAGTAGTATGAATCCTATAGGAAATTATAGTAAGAATCACAGAGATATTTCAACTCAAGGTATAACTGTGACTGATTACCAGAACTTTTTGTATCTCTCTATTGAGATGGATTCTGAGACCATGGCCTGGTCTCACAGGGGAAGGCTTCTATAATCAAATACCAAATTATGCTCTGCATGAATAATGTAGGGTGAAGAATACATCCTTATCATAAGATTAACCTAAGGCAGTGGTCCTCAAATATTAGTTTGTATCAAAAACACCTAAAGGGCTTGGGAAAATGCAAATTGCTGGGCCCCACTACCCAGTAGTTTCTGATTCAGTATATCTTGGGTGTGGTCCAAGAATTGGTGTTTTTATCAAGTGTCCAAGTGATGCTGATGCTTCTGGTTCAGGGATCACACTAAGAAAATCACTAATCAAGTACACTTTTCTTGTGTGTGTGTGTGTGTGTGTGTGTGTGTGTGTGCGCATGCGCGCGCAGTATTTCTTAACCAGGAATGAAGATCAAAATATGTTGAGAATTTTTAAAAACGTATAACTGGTTTCTGCCTCACAAATTCTGATTTTATATATCTGGGGTTAGGCATTCATATAGGTACCTAAACTTTTAAAATTGTCGCAGGTAAATCTGCACACCGTTGGTTAAGACCTATTTCCCTGAAGGCAGATATTCTATTTACAGTGATATGCACAATGGCTGGCATATACAAGGGTTTTGTATGAGTATGATTTGATAATGTTAGTATAAGAAAAATTGTAAATGTGAATGGCATGCCATGGAGAGCACTGAGGAAGGGGAAAAAACACAAATACAGTGAGTGGGTGAGTAATGGATTGCTTCCTAGAAGAAGTGAGCTGCTAGATCAAGAAGGAGGGTGGATATTTCATGAAGAAAAAGTAGTGAGTCTACGTTAGAAATAGCATTGTGACTTACAGAAATTGAAAGTATGGCTGGACTATATTGTCCAAGTTAATAGGGAAACTGTGGAGGAAGTGTTAGTGACATAGGTCGAGAAATACGAGCTGGGACCAAATCATTCTGGGTGTTGTAGGTTAGATTAAGGAGCCTAGCCTAGAATTTTTCTTAAGAGCATTAGGGAGCAACTGAAAGGTTTAGTATGAGGAGTATCATAGCTGAAATTTCATGTTAGGAAAACAATGATCTGGCCTCAGTATTAAAAAAGAAAAGATTTGAAAGCTGACATGTCTGGGGAAAAAGAGACAAATTACGAGGCTACTGCAATAATTCAGAAAAGGTGACAGAGTCTCTATGAAGGCTCAAATAATGTTTGGTTTGATCAGCAATGTTTCCCTAATGCTTACAGCACAATGCTTGGCTTGCAGTGAGCCTTTCAAAAGAGTTTTGTTGAATGAGTGACTGACTGAATTGGAGAAGTATAAGTGGGTCTGGAGAAGACTGGACAGATTTGGATCCAATAATATTTATTGAGTAAAATTAAGTCAACCTGGTGATTGATTGGTTTGAGGAATGAGGGAGAGGGAAGAGCTGTGGGAAAGTGAAGACATATATATTAGATGACTAGAGGGTAGTACTGAACACTGACAGGGAGTATACGTGAGCGAGTCCACTTCAGGGCAGTGGGATTGGTTGGGGGTGGGGGAGTCAAGAACATTTGTGATGCAGAAGGTAGGAAAAAAACACAGAAGAGGAGGGTATTACAGAAGCAAATAGATGAGTGTTTAGTGAAGGAGCAAGTGGCCAACATTTTGCAGTGGTACTAAGATGTCGGGTAAGATAAATAGTGAAAGTGTCTAATGGGTTTTGGAACCAAGATATGATGACTTTGGCAGAGATTCACTTTGCATAGTTGTGAGGTCATTCTGTAGAGATAAAGCCATAGTTGTAGGGTCATATAGTCAAGAGAACTTTTTTTCTTTTAAACTCAAGATGAATTTAACTTAATTGTGTTTAAATACTTTTTCCAGTTTTATTGAGATATAATTCACATATAACATTGTATAAGTTTACGGCATGCAACATGATGATGAGACACACTTATATACTGAGAAATGATTATCACAAAAAGCTTAGATAACAGATCATTACATAATTACAATTTGTGTGTGGGTGGTGAGAACATTTGAGTTCTACTCTCTTAGCAACTTTCAAGTAAAAAATGCAGTACTGTTAACTATACTGTACATTAGATTCCCAGAACTTATTCATTTTATAACTGTAAGTTTGTATCCTTTCAACATCTCCCTATCTTCCAAGCCCTAGCAATCATCATTCTATTCTCTGTATCTGTAAGTGTGGCTTTTTTTTTTTTAAGATTCCACCTATAAGTGAGATCATACGTGTCTTTCTCTAACTTATTTTATTTAACATTATAGGTCCATCCAAATCCAAAAGGTAAAATTTCTTCTTTTTTTTTATGGCTGACTGATGTTCCATTGTATATATTACAACACTTTCTTTATCCATTCATCCAACTTAAATTTTTTGCATGTCTTGACTATTGTGAATAATGCTGCAATGAACGTGGGAGCAGTACAGATATTTACTTGAGATAGTGATTTTATTTCCTTCATATATATACCCAGAAGTAGGATTTCTAGATCATATGATAGTTTATTTTTAATTTCTTTCCATAATGGCTGCACCAATTTACCTTCCCATCAGCAGGGCACTAAGGTTCCCTTTTCTCCACATCCTTGCCAACAGTTGTTATATCTTGTTGTTTTCATTATAGCCATACTAACAGGTGTGAGGTGATACCTCATTGTGGCCTTGATTTGTATTTCCTTGATAATTAGTGATGTTAAGAATCTTTTTATGTACCTGTTGGCAATTTGGATGTCTTCTTTGGAAAAATGTCTTTTCAGGTCCTTGCTCATTTTAAAGTCAGATTATTTCATTTTTTGCTATGAAATTGTCTGAGCTTCTTATACATTTGGATAATAACCCCTTGTTTGATATATGGTTTACAAATATTTTCTCCCATTCCATAGGTTGTCACTTTATTCTGTTGATTCTTTCTTTTGCTGTGCAGAAGCTTTTTAGTTTAATGTAATCCCACCTGTTCATTTTTGCTTTTGTTGACTGTGCTTTTTGTGTTATAGCCAAAAAAATTACTGCCAAGACCAAGAGTTCTAGGAGTTTTATGTCTTACCTCTAAATCTTTAATCCTTTTCTAGTTAATTTTTGTGGGTGGTTTAAGATGGGGTCCGATTTTATTGTTTTGCTTGTTAATAGTCAGTTTTCTGAGCAGGATTTATTGAAAAATTATCTTTTGCCAGCTGAGTATTCTTGGTTTGCTTGTCAAATATGACTTGACTGTATATACGTATGTTTATTTCTGGGCTGTCTCTTCTGTTGATGTGTGTGTGTGTGTATATGGCAGTGCCCTACTGTTTTGATTACTGTAGCTTTGTAGTATACTTTGAAGTCAGCTTTTTTCTTCTTCTCAAGATTGCTTTAGCTATTCAGGATCTTTTGTGGTATCATATGAATTTTAGGATCATATTTTCGGTTTCTGTGAAAAATGCCATTAGGCTTTTAATAGAGATTACATTGAAAATGTAAATGGCTTTGGGTAGTATGGACATTTTAACAATATTAATATTTCCAGTCTATAAACATGGGATTCTTTTCATTTATCTGTGTCGTTTTCAATTTCTTTCCCCAATGTCAAAAAGTTTTCAGTGTATAGATCTTTCACCTCCATGGTTAAATCTATCCCTATGCATTTTATTGTTGTTGATGCTATTGTAATTGGGATTATTTTCTTTCTCTTTCAGATATTTTGTTGTTAGTGTATAGAAATGCAACTTTACTGAATCCATTTACTATTTCTAACAGTTTTTGGTGGAATCGTTGGGGTCTTATATATATAAGATTATGTCATCTGCAAACAGAGACAATTTTACTTCTTTCCAATCTGTATGCCTTTTATTTGTTTTTCTTTCCTGATTGCTCTGGCTTGGACTTCAATACTCTGCTGAATATGAGTGGTGAGAGTGGGCACCCTTGTCTTGTTTCTGATCTTGGAGGGAAAGCTTTCAGCTTTTCATTGTTGAATATGATGTTAGATTTGGATTTATCATATATGACCTTTATTATGTTGAGTTATGTTCTTTCTATGCCCAATTTGTCGAGAGCTTTTATCATGAAAGGATGTTGAATTTTGGTAAATGCTTTTTCTGCATCTATTAAAAGGATCATATGATTTTTATCCTTCATTCTATTAATGTGGTGTATCACATTAATTGATTTATGTATGTTGAACCATCCTTTCATCCCAGGAGTAAATCCCACTTGATCATGGTATATAATCCTTTTAATGTGCTGTTGAATTTAGTTTGCTAGAATTTTTTTAGAATTCTTATGCCTGTATTCATCAGGAATATGGGCCTATAGTTTTGTTTTCTGATAGTGTCCTTATCTGGCTTAGAATCAGGGTAATGTTGGATTCATAAAATGGACTTGGGAATGTTCCCTCCTTTTCAATTTTTGGAAGAGTTTGAGAAGGATTGGAACTAATTCTTTAAATGTTTGGTAGAGTTCACCAGTGAAACCATTTGGTCCTGGGCTTTTCTTTGTTTGGAGGTTTTTGATTACTGCTTCAATCTCTTTACTGGTTATTGTTCTCTCAGATTTTCTATTTCTTCATGATTCAGTCTTGGTAGGTTGTGTTTCCAGGAATTTATCCATTTCTTATAGGTTAGCAAGTTTACTGGCATGTAATTGTTCAGCTGTTTCTTATGATCCTTCACATTTCTGTGGCATCAGTGGTAATGTTTTCTTTTTTATTTATAATGTTGTTTATTTGAGTCTTCTTTTTTTCCTTGGTTAGTCTAGCTAAAGATTTGTCAATGTTGTGTATCTTTTCAAAAAACTAACTTTTAGTTGTGTTGATACTTTCTATTGTCTGTCTAGTCTCTATTTCATTTATTTCTGCTCTAATCTTTATTATTTTCTTCCTTTTACTAACTTTGGGCTTAGTTTATTCTTTCTTTTCTAGTTCCTTCAGATGTAAAGTTAGGTTTATTTGTTGTAGATCTTTCTTTTTTCTTAACATAGGCATTTTTCACTATAAAATTCTCTCTTAGAAAGGCTTTTGCATGTAGCCTCGCTTTGGTGCCTGTGCATTCAAATGAGTAAACACATTTTCCAATCTTCACAGATGGTTTCAGAAGGTAAAGACCACCTGTCTTTTTCCCGGCCTGATGTGATCACCTCCAGAATCATAATCATGCTGGGCTGGATGCAGTTATGAGGCTGTTGCTGGGTCTGTAGTCGGGTCTGCAGTTGGAAGGCTCTTTACCAGAGTTTTGGGCAGGCATGGATTCTGTTGGGTCCCTGGGTAGATGGGACTGCCTCCAGTACCTTGTTCAGTAGGGCAGTGCTGGGACAAGAATCCACTTCAGGGTCCACAGTTTGCTCTTCAGACAGCAGGTCTTCTACCCAGAGTGGTGGATGTGGCTCCCACCAAGTCCCTGGGCGGGGGGGGCTGCTGCCTTGTCACTGGATGGGTACCTGGGTAAGCATCACTTGCTCTGGACCATGGTTGAGAGGGGCTGGAACTGAGCCCCAGGGCTGTTTCACATTCCATAGCCAAGTTTGAGGTCTGCACACCTGGCTCTTGAGGCATGACTTGGTGTGTCTCCCACCAGAGCACTGGACAGACTAGACTGATCCCTGATCATAACCATGGAGCGGCTGGAGCTGAGGTTAGCTAGTCTCAGTGCTGTCAGGATGCTTGTGAACTTTGGCTGTGAGGGCTTGGAACTCAGTATAGGGCACTTTAGGGTCTCTGGGGATGCAGACGAGAGTTCTCATGAAGCATTCCTGTGCCAGCAAGACTGTTTGCAGACTGGTTAGACAGGCTGGAGCCCAGTCGCGGGGCACTTTCAGAATCTACACTCTGACCAAATCTGGTGGCCTTACCTTGAGAAACTCCTGAACAGTGGTCCAGAGAGGCTGGAGCCAGTTCACAAGTCAATTCAGGGTCTACAGCCAGGACCAAGTTCTGTCTATTACCTGATGCATGGGTGGGTGTGACTCCTCTCAGGTCCCTTGGCATATGGTACTGGTAACAGACCCAAAGTCATATGGGGCTGCAGCCAAGTTCTCAAGAGTATGGAGCTGTTTCTATTTTTATATCTGGAACCATAGTCAGAAAGTCAGGCACCGATGTGGGCCCACCTTCTAAAAATGGCTTTCCTGGGTCTTGGACTACACTGGGATCTCACAATCTCCTGTCTGGATTCTAAAGCTCACAGGTAGGCACTTTTGTCTGGATACCAAATTATTGTTGTTAGGGACGGTGGGTGGGGGACACCCTAGTGATGTCTTATGTGGCCATTTTGGTGACATCACTCAGTCATGTTTAAAAATTAATGGGAACAGCCAGTAAAGAAGCAACGTTTGGCAGTTCAAAAGAGACAGTTATATGTGTAGAATTACAGCAAACATTGACATAATTCTCCTCTAAAGTGGTCTACTTCTATTGTGGTAGTAGAGAAAGATCAGAGTGTATAGAATAGATTTGAAATGAACAAGGAAGTTGGTAATTGTTACTTTGGGGAATGGATGAGAGAGCTAAGGAAACATAGAAAGATAGGGGTGGGGGAAGTGTTGAAGATTCAGCTGGGATCGAAGATGAGGATTCCAGTATGTTCCAGTTTCCTCCATTGACCCAGGCCATCTTTTCTGAGTCTGAAGGCAGTTTGACGTAAACACTGTAAATACCACAGTTAAAATGAGTTGAGAATATTTTAAGGGGGAGTCCAAATGGTTAATGTGAAATCTAAGTTTGATAGGGAAGGAAGAGAAAGGTCTTAGATAGAGCTGACAGAGAAGGAGAAGTATAGGGATTAAAGGTACAGGCAATCTCAGTGGGGTCAGAACAAGTGTTTTATGCGTGATTGCCACAGTTGGAAGGAGAAGACACAAAGCCTAGGAGAATATGGAGAGCGAGAACTCTTGAATTTATAAATTTGCAGTTGGAGTATATTTTAGTGAAAGATAAAATTTTAACTTTTATACACGTAAATCAGCTAAACTCTAAACTCCATGAAGGCAAGGGATACTATTATAGTCAGTATTCATTGTATATCTTGAGTCATTTCTCTTATTCATCTCTACTAAAGCACTTAACTAGTTCAACTAGTTTTTTCTCTTTCACGATCCTGAGGTACTCAGCATCAAGAGAATCCAAAAAACTTGCAAGCTATTCTTTGGTCTTTGGCGGATCATAACTGAACTATGAGTAGTTACCAAATGGAGCGTGAGTAGCCCTGATGATTTTGTCTGCCTGAGTAACTTCTCTATAAGATATAGCACAATGCTCTGTGTGCACGAAAGGGTCTGTGTGATAACAAATATTTGTGCATTGCATAATACTTTCTTAGGCATTTTCTCATATATTATCAGACTTGATTTTCCTCGAAAACTCTGTAGAGGTATGTAAAATATCATCACTATTCGACAGATAAAGAAAATGAAATACACACTATTCAAGGACCTTATCCACAGTCTCAGAGTTAGATGATGGCCTATTGCAAAGCAAACAAACCAGATCTCACAGATTATAATCCAAAGCTCTACACACAAATATGCCTTTAACATTGTAAAATAAGCATCTGCTTTTGCTAGTTCCATAGGCAATTTTTGTTTAGTTCTTCATGTTCCTGCTTTTGAACTAATTGAAAATTAATTAAAATCAACATACTCTCCTAAAGCTGACTATACAAGATGCTTTTGGGGGAAAAAAGTGTGTGATTACATCTTGGTGCCTGGATTTCTTCCTATCTGCAGCAATAATAGAAGAATTTATGAATACTGTAATTCCTTGGTCACAAATGCCATGTGAAGGTAATGTAAAGGGGATCTAGAATTTACTATTGTTCTCCACCATATGATGTGAATGCAGAAAACAAAAAGATAAACGCCCAGAAAAGCCTGTGACAAAATGCCAGACGTGAGCTGGACTGATTCACTAGCTCTTGCTTTACTAGCAAGTCTAACCCATCATCTCGCATACAATCATGTTGAACCTCCTCTCATTCTTCTGTGATGAGACCGGGTACTACAGTAGATAGCACACAATATAATCATACCTGTTGAATTGGGAAGTGTTGACATAAACATTTCCTGTCATTTTGGATTGCAGGACGTTTAACAGCTGTAAAGCATTTGCAGGCAGGTTGCAGGGTAAGTGTCCATGGTTTATCAGTTCAGTATGCCTCTGATGATAACACAAACTAGGTTACCTATGTGAAACAGATACAGACTTCTGGCAGACACTCAGATATTAAGGAACTGGAGACTAGATGACGTCCTTGAATAAACATCAAGAAAATTCAGATTTCTTAAATATACAAGTATTTTTGTGATTCTCATCTATAATCTGAACTGTAATAGGCTCATAAATGTAATATATAATTGTAATATTTATGATATTACCTATCGTAAATAAATATATATATATATATATATATATATATATATATATATATATATATATATATATATATATATATATATTCTAATCTCCTCATTAGAAGGTTAAAGTGGAAATTACCGGAGAAAAACAAAAAGCTCACGGTTGGGGTCACTGATGTACAGATACTCTTCTTGGCTCTGAAGGGACAGCAAGGGTAATAAGTTGTCAGAACATGATTTCATATTTATTCAACAGCAAAAATATCTACTGAACATTTACCATATCTCAGACATGGCAGTATACAGTATGCAGTATACAAAACAAGTAAGATCCTTCTATTAATAGAAGTTAATGCCAATCTGTAGCCCTTAGACCTTTTAAAATTAATCAAATGCTACATCTTTGAAAACAGATTACAAGCACCCTATTATGGCAAATTTCACTTTCTGGAAAACACCTTTTATTTCATTGTAAGAGCTAAATTGATCATTTTTTCCAAGCATTTCAGTAGCGATACAGAAGATGAGTCCAAAACCAGAAAATAAAAATTTGGGGTAGTAACAATACTATCAGATAGTTTACCAATGGTTTGGAATTTCACACAGAATATGCGTTCACTGGTTAGGAAAAGCACACAAAACCTACCTTTTGTTTTAATGACATGACATTAAATTTAATAGTTCTAGTAGTTTTGTACATGCTTATTCCTCTGCCTGGTGAAATTCTTTATTGAGACTTTGGTTAAGTCTGTAAGAAGTCTTTTCTGAGACCTTGGAGAGAATTAGTTATTAACCTGCTCTGTTTCCCAGATCTTAAGTTCTATGAGCACAGTTGTCATTGCAGTGCTTAATTTGGTCCCAGGCTCACAGCTACCAGCTGAATAGAGTATATGTACACACTTTCTGATGAAACACTGATCATAATATTATTATTATGATTGTTACTTTCTAGCCTCTTGCGCTTAAAGCTTAGGCCAAAGAATATTCATTTAAAAATTCATATTTATTGAGGCATAATTTCCATATAATACTGATAACACTGATGGATTTTGACAAATGAATGCAATCATGTAACCACACCACAAATACAAGATTCAAAGTTTCCATTATCCCAAAAAAGTACATTTGTCCTCCTTTTCACTAAAATCCCCTACTTTCATTGTCATCCTGGCAACCACTTACCTTTATTTTGTCGTTATACTTTCTGAGAATTTCATGCAAGTTCTATTATATGAAAAGATAATATGTAATTATTTATAATAAAATATAATAAATTATATTAATATAAATTAAATTTCAAAAAATTAATCATACAACATATATTCTGTTGTGCCTGGCTTCTTTCACTTAATATTATGCATGAAGATTTGTTCGTATTGTTGCATGTATCAGTAGTTTGTTCCCTTTCATTGCTGGGTACTTTTCCCTGGTATGGATATGTAACAGTTTGTTTATTCATTCATCAATTGATGGACCTTTTCTTTTTTTTTTCTTTTTTAAATTCATTTATTTATTTATTTTTTGGCTGCGTTGGGTCTTCGTTGCTGCACGCAGTCTTTCTCTAGTTGCAGTGAATGGGGCTACTCTTCATTGCAGTGTGGGGACTTCTCATTGCAGTGGCTACTCTTGTTGCGGAGCACGGGCTCTAGGCGCGCGGGCTTCAGTAGTTGTGGTGCACGGGCTCAGTAGTTGTGGCTCACAGGCTCTAGAGTGCAGCCTCAGTAGTTGTGGTGCATGGGCTTAGTTGCTCCGCAGCATGTGGGATCTTCCTGGACCAGGGATCGAACCCGTGTCCCCTGCATTGGCAGGCAGATTTTTTTTTTTTTTAACATCTTTATTGGAGTATAATTGCTTTACAATGGTGTGTTAGTTTCTGCTATATAACAAAGTGAATCAGCTGTACATAAACATATATCCCCATATCTCCTCCCTTTCACGTCTCCCTCCCACCCTCCCTATCCCACCCCTCTAGGTGGACACAAAGCACCGAGCTGATCTCTCTGTGCTATGTGGCTGCTTCCCACTAGCTATCTATTTTACATTTGGTAGTGTATATATGTCCATGCCACTCTCTCACTTCGTCCCAGCTTACCCTTCCCCCTCCCCATGCCTCAAGGCCATTCTCTACGTCTGCGTCTTTATTCCGCAGGTGGATTCTTAACCACTGCACCACCAGGGAAGTCTGAAGGACATTTTCTTGCTTTAATTTTGGCTGTAATGAATAGAGCTGCTATAAACATCCACATACAAATCCTTAGGCACACATATGTTATCATATTGTAAGTGTATAATTAACTTTCTGAGAAACTACTTGTTTACAAAGTGGCTTACTGTTTTTCATCAATATCAACAGTGTATCAGAGATCCAACTACTTTCCATGCTCTTCAGCTCTTGGGTGGTTATTCCTTTGTACACATTTTTCTAGCCCCTCCCCTTTTCCGGTAATTTATTTATATATATGTTAGATAGTTTGATTTCTTTTAGACTTTTTTCTCTCTCACCTTTATTTTGAAAAGTGTTAATTGCTATGCCTTCAAATTCACTGAATTTTTCCTTGGCAGTGTCTAATTTGTATTATTTTTTAAATTTTATATACTAATATTTTTCATCTCTATGAGGCCCATTTGGGTTTCTTTGAGATCTTTTTCCTTTTTATATTCATGATAAAGAACATCATGAGCATATTAAGTATATTTATAATATATTTATAGAATATAATATATAATATATATTAAATATAAATAGTATACACATATGTATTTCCTAGTTCTATCTGCTGAGAGGGCTAGATGAAGCAACATCCCATTCACAGTGAGCACACCCAGTTCTCAGACCTTAGTTTCTAATACCATTCTCTATTAAAAGGAACCAGGGCTCCTTGGAAAAATGGCTGATCTTAGGACCAGGGGAGTGGATATATAAGATGAGCGTGGAGCATTCTGTGGTTCCAGAAAGTGGGAAGTGCTCAGAAAACAAAATGATGGAGGTATGTCAAAGGGATATAGGAGCCAACTAAAAGATCTCCCAATGATCAAGGCTGGAACAATTTGAGCAAAATTTAAATAACATAGTATCAGATTATAACGCAAAATATAAAATAAATGTCCCTGAGTTCATACTGATATAACTAAATGGTTGAATAAATAAATAAATGAGGGATAATAGACAAATCTCTCACACAGAAGAATACCAAATAATTTATGTGGATACTCTGCCCTTAAGGAGGGGGAATATAATTTCCCATCCTTTAAGTGTACAATGAACACAGTGATTTCTTTCAAAGATATACAGTATGGAAAGGGGTGGGAGGAGAGAAACTTGATAGTGGAGAAACCTGGCAAACACTACCTCAGTTAAATGATCAAGTCATGTTGATGGTATATATCCTTGATACGATGCAATGAGAATGGCACTGTACTTCTGTAGTCTATCTCCCAAAACCCATATTCCTGTCTAACAGGAGAAAAATATCAGACAAAACCAAATTGAAGGAATGTTCCACAAAATACCTGAACAGCAGTTATTAAAATGTTAATGTCAATAAAAACAAGGAGGGCTTCTCTGGTGGCACAGTGGTTGAGAGTCCGCCTGCCGATGCAAGGGACACGGGTTCATGCCCCGGTCCGGGAAGATCCCACATGCCGCGGAGTGGCTGGGCCCGTGAGCCATGGCCGCTGAGCCTGCACGTCCGGAGCCTGTGCTCCGCAGCGGGAGAGGCCGCAACAGTGAGAGGCCCGTGTACTGCAAAAAAACAAAAAAACAAAAAAACAAGGAAAGTCTGACAAACTGTCGGTTCAAAGAATTCTAAGGAGACATGATGACTAAATGTAATGTTGTATCTGGGTCTGAAAAAAACCATTAGGTAAAAACTAAGGAAATCTGAATAAAGTATGACTTCAGGTGTTAATAATATACCGAAATTTGTTCATTAGTTGTGACAAATGTGCCATCATAATGTAAGATGCTAACAATAGGGGAAAAAGGGTGAGGAAACATGGAACTCTGTAATATCTTTGCAGTTTTCCTGTAAAATGAAACTATTCTAAAATAAACATTTATTAGATGCTAAAAATAAAAACATTTCAAGCTAATCAAACAAACAAAATTTGTAGAGTTTATTTGGATCCAGATTCATAAAACAGTGTATATATAAATGCATGAGTATATATATATATATGTAAAAATACAAAACACAAAATGTATAAATACATAACAAGTATATATATGCACAGAAGTGCATTATTAGACAAAAAGACACATAAGTAATATTCCTCAAATAAGTATTCAAGTTTTATTGTGCATGCATATACACATATATCATACGTTAGAAATATATACATAAAATGTATATATGCACATATATTAACAGAATATATACACAGATGTATATATACATACATATAAACTATATTTCTACATAAAATGTATATTGGTAAAATATATATTATGTGTAATATATATATATACACACATAAAAAGTGTACACACATACAACTACCTCTGTTATATAATCAGAGAAATTTGAACACTGACTTGAGGAATTATTATCAATTATTGTCCTTATTTCTTTACTGATAATCAAGATACTGGTTATCTATAGGTGGGAGGAAAAGCATTACAATCAAAGGGCATGTAGAAGATTTTGGGCTGTAGGGAATATTTTATTTCGTAACTTGTGTGATATTAAATGGCTCTTTACATTACAACAATTGATTAAGCCGTACATTTATATTTTGTACATTTTCATATGTGAGTCTTATTTTGTGATCATAAAGTGCAAAAAAATGAGAATGACAAAGGTCAAATTAGAGACAGGCAGTTTAAGGAGGATTTCTGTAAAGGATAGTAGAGAAATGGGATGGTACCTGAAGGAGTAAATGGTGTCCAGAGAGATTATTTTTTTAGGATGGGAGAAACTATATCACTCTTATACATACTCTGTTAGGCTACAGAATATGGAAATCATATGGCATTCTGAAGCTGGTATTGACATAGTCTTTTAAACTAACTTTTCAGATGAATAGTATTTTAGTATAAATTGTCACTAATAATTTTTCTTTTTATATTTCGTTTCCACAATATGGGGAACCCAGAAATATAAGTAATTGATGATTATAAATCATACATATACATATAAAACTATATATAGTTCTATAGCTTTAGCATGCTGTGTCACTTAATAGCTGAGTAGATCAAGTGAGGTGGTATTGGGTTGGTCAAAAAGTACCTTCGGTTTTTAAGTAAAAATAAGACACATTTTTCATTGTCACCTAGAACTTTATTGAACAGCATATTCACCGTTTTGTTCCACTACCTTCTGCCGTTTTTCAGGCAACTTCATAATTCCACCTTCCCAAAACTTTTTATCTTTTTGAGCAAAGAACTGTTCCAGATGCATTTTATAGCCTTCCAGGGAATTGAAATTTTTTCCCCTAAGAGAATTTTGTAGAGACCAAAATAAATGGAAATCTGAAGGTGCAATGTCTGGTGAATACAGCAGATGAATCAGAACTTCCCAGCCAAGCTGTAATGGTTTTTGCCAGGTCTTGCGTTATCCTGATGGAAGATCATGTGTTTTCTGTTGACTGATTCTGGACGCTTTTCGAGTGTCGCTTTCAGTTGGTCTAATTGGGAGCAGTACTTGTTGGAATTAATCGTTTGGTTTTCCCGAAGGAGCTCATAATAGAAGACTCCCTTCCAATCCCACGATATACACAACATCACCACCTTTGGATAAAGACCGGCTTTTGGTGTGGTTCATGGTGGTTCATTTCTCTTGCCCCACGATCTCTTCTGTTCCACATTATTGTACAGTATCCACTTTTCATTACCCGTCACAATTTGTCTTAAAAATGGAACATGTGCATTACATTTAAGTAGAGAATCTCATGCAGAAATATGATCAAGAAGGTTTTTTTCAGTTAACTTATGTGGAACCAAACATCAAAGCCATTAACATAACCAAGCTGGTGCAAATGATTTTCAGCGCTTGATTTGGGTATTTTGAGTTATATCGGCTACCTCCCGTGTGGTAGAATATTGATTGTTCTCAATTAATGTCTTGATTTGATCGCTATCAACTTCAACTGGTCTACCCGACCATGGAGCATCGTCCAGAGAGAAATCTTCAGCACGAAACTTCGCACACCATTTTTGACACATTCGCTCCGTCACAGCACCTTCTCCATACACTGCACAAATCTTTTTTTGTGTTTCAGTTGCTTTTTTACCTTTCTTGAAATAATAAAGCATTATATGCCAAAAATGTTGCTTTTTTCTTCTATCTTCAATATTAAAATGGCTACACAAAAATTCACCAATTTTGATGTCTTTTTTAAATGCACACTGATATGACAGCTGTCACATACAATCTAACTAAATTGTTTTGAATGAAATTAAAGACAACTGAGTGCTACTAGAGCCATCTTATGGAAAAAAACGAAGGAACCTTTTGGCCAACCCAATAGTAGAGCACATGAAATTAATTTCCCGTAGCAGGAAATGCAACCCCTTTGCCCATTAATGTGTCTCTGTTCCATCCCCTCCCTCAAAAAAAAAAAAAAAAGAATTAGGATTTCCACATGACCTCTTTTCATGTCTATTAGCAAGATGAGCTTGTAAAACCTTTCCAAATGAGGAGAAAAAAAAATCATTCACATAAAACAAAATTAAAAAAAAAATGGAAATGTGAAGCTTTCTCATTTATGCTCAAATACTTGGTGATGGACAGAGTATTTGCTGTATTCTTCTGCTGTTGTTCTTTTATTCTGCTGTAGCAGCTCACCCCACACAATTTTTATGGGCTTGTAATTCTCTGCCTACCTCATTGTATCCTCCTCCTTACTGTCTTCTCTTACTTGAGCATTCTTCCTTTAAATAGTCAAAAACACATCCTTTACTGGTGGCTGTACATCCACTTTTCCTTTACTACCTTGATTCCACATGTATTCAGTGCCTTGACAGTTCTTAATATTTATTGGGTATTATTTAAACATCGCAAAATTTCTAACATCTCCCAATTTTTATAATCCAAAAATAAAGATGGGTGTGTATTTGGAATTGTCTCTTATGAGGGCCTCCTGCCATCAACATCTTTGAATCTATTTTAACCTGTGTTTTATAATATTTTTTCCCATATACTATATCCCTCTCGATGTAATATTTGGAGAAATAATGCCACATTGCATCTTTCTCCTCCAATATACCCACAGCACTGTTTCCTTTTATTGCAATAGAAGGGCTGAATATTTTGATTTGGTTACAGTGGAACAGCAAATCTTTATTAGGGTAGCAAGTGTATTTTAATCTTACTCACATGGACAGTTGTGAATTCATGAAATAGTGGGGAGATAAAATTTCTTTAAAGAAGGAGAAGTATAAACTTCTTGAGAATGAACGGATTACTCACAAAGGCACTGAGAATATGAATTGACTTTTACAAAGGACCAAAGAGCATTTCTAGTACACTGACTGCCATATATGTTTGTTTATACTTGGGCAGCTGTGTGTTTTTAGTCAGGATATAAACAGAGCAAAACTTGATATGATAAAGAGAATTTTGCAACCTAGTCATGTTGAGTTGTTTAAGAAATCAATAGGTCTTTCCTGAAAATAGCACAGGGACTGGACATGGGTGAAAACATTACCCAAAGATAACCACAGCAAAGGAACACACTAGTTCCTCTCTTATGTTAATATTATCTTTTTACATAAGATCTTCAAGCAAACATAAGTGAAACAGAAGTAGGTTTTAAAAGAATTTCCTCCTTTTAGCCTCTTCTTGGCTCTATAATGAGCTGACTAGTAAAATCTAAGCATTGGAAAAAATTCCAGTGGGGATGAATTGATCCACTCCTGACTGAGACTGAAGTCACTTTCACCATTTCAGCAGATTAAATGACTGTTTATTGAATTTGGGGTCACTTTACAGAAGCTGTTTGACCTCAGGTCTTCTCCATCAGCCTCTCTAAGCTGGCTGACAGAAACATGGAGAACGTCAGCATGGGATTTGTGCAATTGCGTGATACTTTTGGGGAGGTAGGTCTTATTTTACCTGATGGCACGTGCTGGGTAAACCAAGGCTGTAATTTTTAAAAAGCATAGGTTTTAGAATTAGAAAGCTGGTTTTAAATCCAGGTTAATCGTTTCCAACAAGATTGACCTGGAGCAGAGACATAATCTGCCTAAAATCTGTTTACTTATCCATCAAATTTGAGCCATCCTCAGCCTGAGTGGTTAGCAGGATCACATGAAATGCTATATGTAAAGCTTCTAATCCATTGCCTGGCCCAATACTAACAGTGGATTCCATTTTCTTGAGGTTTTTTTTTCCCCCATTTCCTTAATACAAAATGTATATCCCTTGTGTTTCTGTGCTAAAGTGTCCCTTTCAGTAATAAACATGGCTCTTTCTTTCTGTAATTAATGCTCTGACACACTTTCAACATTTAATCTAAACTTCTAGCTTCTCACCTTATCCAAAAACACTAGAATTAAGTCTAACTACTTCTTCCATCTGCCACTGGTTCTCTATGTTAGCATGTGTATTGCTATCTGTTGTGTGAGAGCCAGGCTAACAAATCCAAATACTGCCCTACTGTAGTCTCGGCTGGCTCTGCTTCTAATTACATCTATGCTCAAAAGGAAGAAATTGTTTTTTTTCCTTAAGGCTTCCTGTATGATTTTGTTGGCAGTTATTCCCCATTATGCAGTGGGCTTGATCAGCTTCCTGTGACCCAATCCAATAATTATTGTCATTGTTCAATACGTTAGAAAATTTCCTTACAAGGAACAATCAGATAGCTGCTTACAATGGCATTATCTCCAGCCTCAATTTAGTGTGGGTGGGATACTTTCCCATATACATGGCAGCATGAAAATATGTATCACTGATGTGGCCAAAACCAAAACACTGCTAAACACATTTATTGCATTCTACTAATGTCAGTACATCATCATATGCAAAATGAAACTACAAATTCCCAAGTGATTAGCATGTACTTCCCTTCTTCCCATTTCTATTTAGCTGGAAATGGAAACCATTCCAATAATAATCAGTTGCATAAAAGCACAGAGTACATTCCATAGCTACAAATCAAAGTTACCACCCTCTTCTTCCTATATCATTTGACCCAGGCAAATGTAAGTAGGAGGTGCTTTGCCAATTCTTCTTCATTTTAATTTCCCTTCTTTGGGATGGACTCTATCATCCACTCTTCTTCCTATTTAAACTCTCTTGGGATGCATTGCTTGTGAAGAAAATTACTCCGTGACTGCTAGAAATAAATAGTTTTAATTTTACCTTTTAATCTTCACTTTAACTTTCATCTTGAATTTCCCATTTTCAAGTATCTGACTAAATTGATTTGATGCTTAATGCTTGCCAAATAAATAATGAGGCTCTGAACGAGTCCATATGTAATAAGGCGAGGATTTCATTACTCCTAACATCACTATAATCAGGCAATGATTAAATTATTTCTAACATTCCTAACACCAATGTGAAATTATACTAAAGACCCAGAACAATTTAGGCCTTCCCACCATGTTTTGTATCAAGCATTTCTATTTCCAGCAGTTTATCACAATGTTGCAGGAATTGGCCTGTAAGGGTTTATGCTAATGCTAATGGAAAGAACTCATCCACAGGTGTCCCCCTTTATCTCAGCTACATCTTTGAAATCATTTACAAGTTCCATGGTAACAACCCTAAGGCCCACCAGCAGGAATGCTGATTAACACTTAGGAGTGGAAAAAAGACTTAAATAATCAAACAGTTTACAAATTGTAGAAACCTAGACAGATGTTCAACTCATGGTTATTTTGTGGAGGGGCAGTGGGGCAGCTCTGAACTGACCAGTGTCTGCCTGCTCTTCTTCATTCAGGGTAGAGAGAGAGACTCAGGCATGTCCTTCAATCAAGGGCATTCAAATCTCTCTCTGACATAACTGGCATTCCTTCCAGTTTGTAGAAATCAGATTATACCCATTACATCCAAGGGAGATGCTTAACTCAGATCTTTGAGTTATGTTTATAGTACATTTGGAGGCTGACAGCAGCACCACCCAAACAATGATTTGCAGCTTTAATGAATACCTGCAGGATGGTGATATTGATGAGAAATCTGTATTAGAGCACTGTGAATCATCATTAAAAGGCATTTAAAATTGGCTTGTAAAATATGGCTTTCGCTGCCCTCTATGCACTCTCCTGGAAAGATGAAGTAGTGTATTAAAATGATGATATGGATGTTAATAAATATGAAGTCATGGCTACGCTGTTAGATCTGAATGTGGCCACAAGAGCCCCTGCAATTTACTCTCAAAGTTAGAGGTTCTGTTTTTATTATTGAATCTATAGGAGGCATTTTATGATGGTCTGGAGCCAAAACGTAACTCCTGGCCACTAACCTAGCCACTGGTCCAGAACTTTAGTTTAAAAGGACAAAATGTCCTATTATTGTTGATGTGGTTTGTAAATTCCATTGTGGATTTATTATAGGCTGGGGGATTGTTGACTCTGGACATCAAGTAATTTCAAGCTGTCTGAATTCATAATGTGAGGACTTTCTGAACTGCAAACAATCCTGGGTTTTTCAGTGCAAAAACAGCTTGGAGGTGTGAGGGTGGGGTTGAGTTGAGGGGAGTGGTACAAGCCTGGTGTTATTCTGGGGGATAGATCCAGTGCATCGAGGTATACCTAATTCTCATTGCAGTCATTGTACATCAAGATAATTTATATTTAATGATCAACCTAGCATTTAGTATGTAGCATTTATCTTATTAGAGTTATCAATTTAATTATATATGAAAACATTCAAATTAGCAAACGCACGAAGGAAAACTGCTTGTGCATGAAAGAAGATAAGCCTATATTATGGTTAATGTATTTATCCATTAATATAATCATTATGTAATTTAAGACATTTAGGTTCTACCAAAGTATCTTGTTAATGTGGGTTATAATGCCTGTGGTCTTCATAACAGTTTCTGAACTTAATCCTGTTCTCTTTCCATGGTTTACAGTATCCAGTTCTTCTCATTCACAGTTGTTTAAACATTTTCAGCTTCCTCTAGAGTATCTATTTTGAAAGTATATTCAGCTAGAATATGTTTCTGATTGTCATTAAAATATTTATTTAGTTTTCTAGAATAAAGGGTATTTTTAACATGTATAATCGTCTTAAAGGATGCTGGATATCAACTTTCTAACTATAATCTCGCTTCAACGTGCAGCTGAGTAAATACTTCAGATAACATTTCATATTGCGCTCCCTTCAAATCGTTGTTTAGAGAATTTTTTCTCGTCCTTACAGAGGGTATCCATTCATTTTGTCTATCACCCTAGCTTTTCCTCAGCGTGTCACTAAAGAAGCACTTTGACAATGAACTTCACCAAGACTAAAACCTTAAAGTCCTGACAGAGGTATTCATATATATCCTCTTTATCTACATCTATTAATTTTTTAACTCTAGTGTCCTGGGTGTTTACAGGGGTATTCTATTCTTTGTAGCTTCATACTGTAAGTATCTAGAATAAGAACTGGATTTCCTTGACTCTGTCCAGGAGAACTCTCCCATGTAATTGAAGCTATCTGCAGCATTTGATATTGTGGCAACTCCTCTTCCTGTTTCTCTTAGTTTGGACAACACCCTGTTCTCTTGGCTCTCTTCCTACCTCAGTGGGTGCACCTTTGGGGTTTCCTTCTGCTCCTGTATAGCATGACGTTCCCAGAATTCTCTCCTTCTGACTGTCCCCTTCTCACTCTGCACACACTCCTCACTCATGGGGATAATTGGCAATACTCTACTGGATCTCCCTTTTTCTTACTTCTGATCCGAAGATCATTTTTCTTTACTTAGTATACTACTTGGAAATGTCAATAGTTCCTCAAATTCAACAATAATAATTATTGCTAATAATCCCATTACTATTGAACCAGTCCAGATCGCATCATCTCTTGCTTGGACAAGTGTATCAATTTGCTAACTGATTTTCTAAACTTTATTCTTAATATTTTCTTGATTTTTATTCATATGTATCTACAATTATATGTCTAAAATGATTTTTTAGTTCTTATTTTAACTATCTGCAACTCATGATAATATTGACTTTTCTCTTTCTGTTACCCTTTTCTTAGTTAATGTAATAATATCCTCACCTGGTTTTCTTCCTACCATTTTGCCTATTCCTGCCAGGTCTTTTTTGTACATTCTTCTATATTTTCCAGTTCCATAGATGGTGGTTTCTCACAGGCTCCATCTGTATCCCATTTTCCTTTTACTTTATTTCCTCTACCTTGGCAATCTCAAATATTCCCAAGGCTTCTGTGACCATCTCTTTGCTGGTAAATCCCAAATTTGTATATCTAGTCCATATTGAATATCAACTCCTTCCTAGTTACCTATCTCTATTAAATATTCCATAGGAATATTCCTTTCAGTTTAACATGTTCAAAATTGAACTCATAATTTTCTCCCAAAGCATAACTCCTCCTTCTGAGATCCTCATCAGAATGAAAATACAGTCAGCCACTAGGCTGCCATACCAGAAATCTTGATATTATTCTAAATTCCTCCTCATACTTCTTCACTTCTCACATCAGCACGTCCAGCCACTTCTAGCTCCTAAATGTCTCTCCAAACTATGCCCACTACCACTATCCTATTTAAGATACTCTTATCTTTTACCAGGATTATTGTACCAGCCTCTGGTCTCCTTATTTTTTACCACTTAAGCGCTTCTCTATAATAGCCAGAGTGATTTTTCTAAGGTACAAATATGATTTGCTATTTTTTTAATTATATAAATATTTATTTACTTATTTTTTTAAAAAATTTATTGGAGTAGAGTTGATTTACAATGCTGTGTTAGTTTCAGGTGTGTAGCAAAGTGAATCAATTATACATATACAGATATCCACTCTTTTTTAGATTCTTCTCCCATCTAGGCCATTACAGAGTATTGAGTAGAGTCACCTGTGCTATACAGTGGGTTCTTACATACACATTACTATATATAAAACAAATAACTAATGATTTGCTATTTTTATGCACAGACCTTTTTAAGACATCCATTGCCCTCAGAATAATGTCCAAATTGCCTAATATGGCTTAGAGAGCCCTTCCCAGAATGACTCCATCTCTCTCTCTGCAGCCCAGTTTCTTCACATCTCCAGTTCTTACCTTCCAGTGTAAGCCCTAGTCAGACAGAATTACTCTTGGTCCCCCGAATTCCATGTGCTCTCTCTTGCCTTGGCACAATAGATTTGTATGCGCAACTTCCTCTCCTACAGCATTCTTCCACCTTCTCTTTGTTAACGTTCTACTCTGCTGATCTTTCAAGGCTTAGTTTAGAGAATACTTCTTCCAGAGCTCTTTCCTTGACGTTGCCAAGACTTGGTTAGGTGTCTTTTTGCTGTTCTCACAAAACACCTTCTACTTACCTCTGTAACTTAGTGTACCATGGTGTGACTGCCTGCTACCCACCACCCTATACTCAACTGTGAATTCTTTGAGAGCCAGGGCTCTGCCATTCATCACACAAAGCCCCTGACACAAAATGGGTACTCTATAGGTGTCTGTGGAAAGAAAGAGGTAAGATAGGTAGGAAGTATGATTCAGGTTTCTAATTATTAAAAAAATTACAGTTGTTCCCCATTACCTTTGAGAAAGAAGCCAAAAACTTTAGATCTAGGTTGGCTTTTGTCATTCTCAGCTCTGGCCACACTCCCAGGGGTATCTGGCTCTCACACATAAACAAAACATGCAAGTCCCTAACCATGCTATGCTCTCTCTTGTGCCTTGAATCTTATCTTTCATTTCTTCCTACTTGCTTATATATATAATTTCAGACTCCTCTGAAATGTCACTTCCTCTGCCTTTGCAAGATGGAGTTAAGTGCCAATTTCTTTCCCTAGTGCTCTGCACACAACTCCTAATATAACCTTTATTCCATCATTTAATAATTTGTTCATATATGTTCATACGTACCACTACCACAGACTTGTGGGACATAGCACAGACCTCAAGATGGTGAGTGTTTAGTAAATGCTCATAGGATCAATGGATGAGGAGGGCACTATTTTGCTGAGGGAACTAACTGTTCAACCTGGGTCTAATCTCAAACCAGAGATCTAATCTTTAAGATTAAAATAAAAAAGGATATCTAAGAAGATGCTCTTAAAAATAATGAAACACATTGTATATAGACAGGAAACCTCCTGAAACTGAAGCTACCTAATATTTATAATGGATCTCTAGCTTTGTAACCTGATTCTTGGGGTATCATTTCTTAAACACTCATGTTCAAGACACTGTGCTGATAGTGTTATATAATTTATCTCACTTAATTCTAACAACCATAAGAAGTAGATTCAAGTATTATCCTTTATTAAGAATGAAGAAAATTAGACCTAGAGTGATGAAGTATCTTCCCTAAGATCCCTCTGCTATTAGTAGCAAAAGTAGGACCCAAGCCCCGATCTGACTCTCTACATCCACTACACCATACATGGAGTTTCTTGACTGAAAAAGAGCATCATGTTTTCTAAAGGACAGAAAAATTTTCTGGGAAATATTGTGAAATATGTTTCCCTATGACCTAAGCTTCAACCATTATGTATAATTATCTTTAAAACCATCATGAAAATAACTTTCTATGGTTTTCACATGCTCCAGAGTCAGGTAGACAGCAGTTATGATGATAAGTAAAGGTATAGACCAAGTAAATTACAAATACTTATCTCCTTTATAGTGCCTTGAATAGTAGATCATTCCTTCTAATTGAAATTTGAAGAGTTTATGAATAAGTAGAACCACAGAACAAATACTATATAATATCTCCCTAGAAAACTACATCCCAAATGGAAAAGAAAATTGTAAGTGGAGTAATGGATAAAATATAGGCAATTTTTATAATATCGAGAGGGAAGTGAACTAGAAATCCTGCTCACTGACAATGTAGCAGAGAGTCTATGGATAATAGATAAGACTTCTGGAGACCACAATTGCCCAGCAAGCATACTAAGGAGAACAGAAGGGTTAATCCACTGATAAAACAAGGATATATCAAGATATAAAAATTTGCGTTGGATAGGAAGTCACCTCTTCTTGTGTAATTGCCTTC
This sequence comes from Stenella coeruleoalba, assembly GCF_951394435.1. Classification (NCBI taxonomy): domain Eukaryota; kingdom Metazoa; phylum Chordata; class Mammalia; order Artiodactyla; family Delphinidae; genus Stenella; species Stenella coeruleoalba. Next base: position 139,998,804 of record NC_137148.1, read on the forward strand.
AGAGATTTGTGAACTTTCTTTGGCTGCATAGTTGCAAGGTCAAAATCAGCTGATTGGTACGTCATCTAGCACACCGATGGGGAATTGGCAGTTATTTTTAGGCCACCATCTGGCAGTTACTTTTGCCAAAATCACCTCAATCTAGTAACAAAAGAAGTACATCACAGCTCCAAATATTTTACTGGGGCAGAAGTAATACAAATAGAGTAGTGGGTAAAAAAAAGTTCCATATTACAGAACGTAGATTAGAGGGTATCAGGGGCTGAGAGGTGGAGGAAATGGGGAATTATTGCTTAATGGGTACAGAGTTTCTGTTTGGAGTAATGAAAAGTTTGGGGGAAAAGTAGTGATAGATGCAAGCACTGTGAATGTAATTAGTGCCCCTGGACTTATATACTTAAATATGGTTAAAATGTTACATATATTTTATTACAATATAAAAAAATGATAATATAATATACCCCATTGAACTACACACTTTAAATGGAATTGTAGAATATGTAAATTATATTTTAATAAAGGTGTTAAGAATAGCTATGTTTTGGGTTGGCCAAAAAGTTCGTTCGGGTTTTCCTGTGACTGTGTGTGGGAAAATCTGAATGAAGTCTTTGGCCAACCCAATATTAGTTTCCTGGGGCTGCTGTAATCAATTAGGACACACTGGGTGGCTTCAAAGAACAGAAATTTATTATCTCACAGTCCTGGAGGCCAGAAGTCTGAAATTAAGATGTCAACAGGACCATGTTCCCTCTGACATGATTTAGGGGTCCCAGTTCCTGGTGGCACCTGACATTCTTTGGCTGTAGTTGTATCACTCCAATCTCTACTTCCATCTTTATGTTGTCTTCTCCTCTTCTGTCTTTTATAATGACAATTTATTTGATTTAGGGACTAAATTACATCCGCAAATACTCTTTTTGCAAATGTTGTCACATTCACAGGATCTAGAGCATGGGTATGTTGTTTGGGGGCCTGCCATTCAATCTCCTACAAGCTCCTGCCCTCAACAGGCACTTACTGTGTGACAGGCACGCACTTACTTGCTAGGCATTTCTACCTCAGCTATTTAATTCTCAAAACAACCCTAAAGAAAATAAGTACGATTATTATATACACTTAAGAGATGGTGTAACTGAGACTCAGAGAGGCTTAATAATTTGTTCATGGTCACACTGATAAGAACTAGAGTTGAGATGAAACACAGAGGGTGATTTCAGAGTTTGCCCTCCTAGCCCAGCTATTCGAGTCTCCTTTGACAAGAGAGTACACTGTGGCAGGGGGTGGGAAGCTTATTTCTGTATCTGTATGTTTCTTTTTCTCCCACCTGTCTTCTTTCTGTAAGGTTCTGTAATCATTGTAGCAAATAGGAAGGCCCTCTTTCTATTTCATCTGCTAAGACAAGCCTTCTCATCTGCTATAAATTGTGGGTTTTCTCCAAGAGATAATAGATTAGATTTGGATTTGTCCAACTTTGATCTGAACCTCTCCCTGAACGTCTGTCTTGTGAAGATCATAAATGTCATAAACTGAAATTCATAGATGTGTAAACAGCACTAATTATACAATTCAAAGTGGGGGGAGTTGTATTAGAACCCTCAACCAAGTACAAACCTCCCACTTGTTAGTTCACCTTTAAATGACATAGCAGCTCTTTGCCTCTAAAAAGAAGTTCAAAATCAAATATATCTAAGTGAACACTGTGAAAAAAAAATGACTGGAGTTGGGTACTATTTTTTTTTTTCTAAATCACTTTTTATTAAGACAGCTTTTGAAAGCCATTTCCGCTAAAATTTACTGCAGTGGAGAAACACGATACAATAATTACTGCATATAGAAGTCATCTTCAATCCTGAAGATAATACAGGATATTCAGGGCTTGGGACCATCATAATTTGGTTACTCCAAAGTGTCTTGTCACAAAAGATTAATGACAGCTCTCCTTATCGATAAAGCACTTAGGCGCTCAGTTTCTACCATGCTAATATCCAAAGGAGCAGTCCTTCATACTGTGGTTTTGTATTTTCTCTGTAAGTTTCATTTCCTTGCCTTTTCAGTTTTACTTTCTGGACTGTCTAAGTTAATTTTCATTGCTTCCTTTGGTCTTTTCCAGTTTAAATCTCAATTTAATGATCTATCTCATGTCACAGTCTCCTGGAGCATTATTTAGTAACCAGCTTTTTCTCCCGTAGTTCATGGGCACAGAACTAGTGACAAAATATCCTTATTCCCTTACAGAATATAAAATGTTTGCTAGAGAGCATTCTTCACTTACCTAGTTTTAAAATCTTTTCCTGAATATTTCATATGTAAAACTACGAATTTCTTTTTTCAAGTTTAGAAGACCATTATTCATGAAGAAAACAAACAAAGAAAAAAAAACAAAATTAAGGGAGAGAAACAAATTTATTTCAGAGTAGGGATAAGGGACTAGTTTAATGATTCAGGCATTAGAGATTTTGCTGTGGCAGACCTACATGTGTAATCTAGAGGATAGGAAACTTTCCTTGATGATTCATATGTTACTGATAAGATAATTCCAGCTTCTTAGATTTTGAAAGGTTGTTGGAAAATAAAGCAGCTTTTTTCATGTTTTACAGGGAAAACTGTCTGCAGGAAAAGTTCTGATTTTAGGCTTCCTAACATTGGTTGAATACGTTTATCTGAATTAATAAGAAGGCCAACTAATAGTAACCATACCTTATATTTATTGATAGAATGTGCTAGAAATTCTGTTGAGTGTTTTATGTACATTATTTCATTTTTATCCTCCAAGTAAGCACTATTAATTTTCTTTTATGGGTGAAAAAACTGAGGTGCAAAGAAGTTAAGTAACTTGCCTTAAGTGACATAGCTGGTAGGTCACAGAGCAGTAATTAGAGCCTTGTTCTGACTCCCCAGCTTAGCTATTTAACCATTTACAGTAGCCCCTCCCTGGTATCCTGCATTTTTCCAGATTGTGAACACATTATTTGGATTGCTACAATTAATAGGTTGCTAGCTGCAGGTTACATCCCTCTGTGGACCAAGATTTGCTCTGTCTCTTGGTCCCTGAATGTCTCCTCCTTTATCTCTTTCAAAATGGACACCCTTAAACATTTTTCTACGACAATTCTGTGACACTGTCACATTTGCTAACAGGATAACATAGATTAGTGTTTACAATTCCATGGCTGGCGATCCCACTGCCATGAGACAAAACCAGTGTTTCTGCAAACCCTCTTCTCCCTCCGGCCTCTGTGCAACAGTCCTTCCTTGGGCTAATCTCCAATCACACACCCTCAGCTGCTAAGGACAAAGAGAATTTTTGCCTGGGTAAGAGTGGTGACATTGGGTCTGCCAACAGTGAAAAATGAATCCTTCATGATTAAAGAATCCTGGATCTCAGTAAGATCCTTCACGTAGACCTCAAAAGAAAATTTTGCCTCAAATAAACTCGTTCCAAGTCTCTAAGTTCCGAGACCTTGGGCTCTAGTTTATGAAACCTCTCCCCCAAGTTTTATTATTTGACAGGCTGAGAAAATCAGAAAGATTTTGCTCTGTTCTAATGCTTATGTTTGGCTGACCTACAAAGCAAGCAAGTGTCTCCTAACAATGAAATCTGATTTGAATTGGAACCAAAGGATGACAAACCTGTGGAATGAAAAAACAACTCGAGAATCTAACCTAGTTACAGACAAAGAAAACAGTTTACTTGCAAGGTTATAGCTGAAATGTTCATACTATAGGTCGTGTAACTTAGTGGCTAAGAGATATCTGTCCTTTTTGCTTTTGATTGATCTCAAGTGTCCCAAATAACTGCCTAGCACACGGTAAATACTTAATATTTCTGTTGAATGAATTTTGAGTCTGAGTTTCAGAGATCTGTTAACAGGGTTTGAATCCCTCCTCTTTCTTTAAGTATCAGTGTGAACTTGGACAGCCTAAATCCTTTCCTTTGGCTTCCATAACCTCATCTGTAAGATGGGAATTACAATACTTTCCTAATAAAATGGATTAAAAAAATGTAAAGTAAGGCACATTTGTAGCACAGTGTCCAGCTTTAAAACAGTGATCCTTGAGCAGTAGATAGCTATCATCATCACCCGCACTATTACTGTTGACATTATTATGTAGCACCACCACGCTCGCTTCTTCTGCCTTCTAGGCAAAAGTAAAAGCAAAGAAAATGTAATATTAATGCCCCAAAACATTTGGACTGAATTTTTGGTTTCTTCAATGGTAAGGAAGGATAGTTTACTGAAGTCTTAATACTTGATATGCTCTCAGTGTTTCAAGCTTCTGAAGACTGGGGTGCAGATATTCCCATCTCTGCTCACATACCATCCCTTCTGGAAGGTCTGCCAGGTTTCAGTTTTGGGCTCATTTGCTTCACCAGGAATGAACAGGTCTGTATATTTCATGAGCTGTTCTGAAAGCAGCCCCCGTGTAGATTTTTATTTGAGAGGGAAAGGAGAGCTTGGTGTAGGATGGAGAGAATATTCTGAAAGGAAATAGAGAAGTGGCCTGTCCTGAAGAAGACTTGGAGGATAGGGTTTCACCAGTTTCCAGGGCCTGCCCCGCCCCCACCCCCACTCCTCACCGCATAATATCTTTTTTTCCTTTTGTGAAAGGATTGTCTCTGTCTGGTTAATTAACACATCCATTACCTCACATATTTATCGGGCAGGAGCAGGGGGCGGGGAATGAGAACATTTAAGTTCTACTCTCCTAGCAAATTTCAACTATACAATACAGTGTTATCAACTATAGTCACCATCTTGTACATTACATCTTTTACAAGTATATCTTTAGTACAGGATTTCTCAACGTCAGCACCATTGACACTTGGGATTGGATATTTCTTTGTTGGAAAGGAGGCTGCTATACTATACATAGTGGGTTGTTTAGCAGCATACCTGCCCTCTACTCACCAGCTAGATGCTAGTAACACCCCTGCATCCAATTAGGACAACCAAAATGTATCCAGACATTGTCAGATATTGCCTGGGCAACAAAGTCACCATAGTAGTAAAGTGGCAAGATTTGGATAAGGGATGCTTTCAAGTGTGTGCATCGATGGAGGTTGGAATTTCTGGATTGCAGGCAAATGTCATTTAGCTTTCACAGCTGGTCAGGTTCTTTTTGTACGTATTGGTCACTTCCAACAGTTAGAGGTAAGTAAGAACTAACTTAGTCCAGCAACACTGTCAGGTATGATGTTCCACAGAGATCCAGTCTCAAGTCAAATCTGGCACACAAGCAAACATTATTAATAACTAGGTGCAGAAACAACCATGCAGTTTGTTCCTTATGTTCAGTAAAGACTTTCCATCCTTTTAGACCCTCTTAAAAAATCCCATTGTATGAAAGATTCATTTCTATGAACATGTGTCAGGTTTAGCAAGATTACTGGTTGGATCAGGCCACACATGCCTCCATTTTGGGGGGAAACAGACTCTCAAGGACTTACAGATCTGTAGTAAAAATCGAAAGGCATTAAATCATTGACCTCATCAACCATGCTTTTCACCAAAGTGTTGTACACAAAGCCACTTTTGTGGCTTTTCAACAACAAAAACTCATTTTTGATATCCTTTGTGCTAACTGATAAACACTGTGGCAGACTTTTATTGTGGTGCTTGAAGCACTGATGCCGCCACCTCTGGAGTATACACAACTTAATGAAACACCTGGAGTATGTTCCTGATTAAGGTACTTCAAATGTATTCAACTGCTCTTACGGTGTGGATGAAAGTTATTTTAAATAAATGCTCATCACACAGTTGGTACTGATGCACTGGAAGGAAAATTAAATCCTTGGACCCAAGCTTGAATAAAAAGAGTAGGACTGGACATATTGAGCCGGGGAGACCTGACGACCAGAGGCCATTCCTTGAATTTTTCTAGAATGAATAAATCCAGGGATTCAAACATGTCCAGATTTCTTTTCAAGCCTGGAAGGTAGGATCTAAGTTATATTGGAAATAATTAAGAAAAAGAAGTGTCTTTACGTAAGGGAGACATATGACATTTCTCACCTCTCCAGGGTTGTATAAGAAATCTGCACTGTTTGTTACATGGGTCTTCTCTGAGTTCTGTGTTATTAAGTCTAGGTTCTTTGTGGACCTTGATAACCTCTAACTTCATGCTCTCTTTCTTCTCTTTATGATATTTATATTCTCTTGGCTAATTCTGCAATGGAAATTTTAGTCTCAGCTGTAAAATTCTATTTTCTTTGCAATGAGTAACTTAGAATGACAGAGACTAGAAAAATTACCCCCAAAAGGCACAGTGCAACAATGGATATATTTTTGTTTTGTCTCTAATTTTAGCATCCAGGGCTGCATCTACATATGCCTTGGAAAGCCCTGTATATTGTGGTTCCTGAACAGAGTATGAAAAATTCATACTTTTTCGGTAGCATATGTTTTATATGTCACCTCTGCAGATATCAAGAGTTCATAAAGATCATATGATTATTGGTCCAATCTATTACAAGATATTGTGAGAATAAGCCTCAAATTTTTTCTTTAACATCTTTATTGGAGTATAATTGCTTTACAGTGGTGTGTTAGTTTCTGCTGTATAACAAAGTGAATCATCTATATGTGTACGTATATCCCCATATCTCCTCCCTCTTGCGTCTCCCTCCCACCCTCCCTATCCCACCCCTCTAGGTGGACACAAAGCGCCGAGCTGATCTCCCTGTGCTATGCGGCTGCTTCCCACTAGCTATCTATTTTACGTTTGGTGGTGTATATATGTCCATGCCACTCTCTCACTTAGTCCCAGCTTACCCTTCCCCCTCCCCGTGTCCTCAAGCCTCAAATTTTGGGACTCGCTTTAACTTCAGTTAGTAATTCTGAGCTAGATTTGATCATTATTTTCATCTAAATAGTACCTAAATAGGCCCTTTCAATTTTGTTTGTTTTTAGAAATATTTACATGTTGGAAGAGAGATCCAAGCTCAGTGCCTAGAATGGACTTTAACCACAGTGACTAATTCTCTGTTACCCTAACATACCTTGCTTCTAAATTTTTTGTCTGTTTGCGATGGCTTTTTCTGCAATGAGCTTCCTTTTGTCTTTTTTTTTTTTCCTCCTCGGGGTTATCTTGTCTTCTCCATACAGATCTTATTACCCTGCTGTGCCTTTTTCACCTTCTCCAGAAGTGGGGGCTCCACCCATTGTTGTTTCATTGCCCCTCATAAACCCTCCTGTTAACTGATGAAGGTGGCCTGAAACCATTTGTTTCCCTGGCTCTTTCTGCACCTGGCTGCCAGCCCTCTGGAAGCAGGAAATATGCTTTAGTCATTGTTGCATTCTTAGAAACCAGGATAGTCTACGGCCTAGAAAGAGCATCGATAAATATATCCTGAATTGACTTGGAATTAAAATTCCAATTCTCCTATAATTTGCATAGCCTGAGACTTTGAAATTACTTGGTGCTTTTTAGTTTACAAAGGGAGACATCTGGGTGGAAGGGGGAGGGAGAGTACCATTAGAAAAGCAGTCACAGTAAAGGCGTTAGACTACCTTCCCCAGCCAGCTCTGTGTGACGGTGGGGGCTGGCATATGGTCGGACAGGCTTTAGGAATGCTGACACTGGGGTGTGTGGCAGAACAGAAGCTAGGGGAGCACAACAATAAGAGTAGATTTTATGATCTTCTGTAAAGTTACTAAATGTATGCGCGCGCAACGTGATGGCACCTCTTAGGAGAATAGAATGAGGACAGAGCCTTGTGTCCAGATTTGATGTGGGAGTGTCAGCAGATGCCCATGAAAACTCAGGCCTGGAGATAAGGGGGCAGTGAGAAAGTAAGATGGGAAATTTGCAGAAACTCTTAGGAGTGTGAGAGAGAGAGAGTGTGTGTGTGTGTGTGTGTGTGTGTGCGCGCGCGCTTCTGTGTCTGTTAGTGAACACTGGGAACACAAACATTTTTAAATTTAGGATATTTAAGCCAATTTTACTTAAATCTCCAAGGGACAGAGAGGCTCCCACATGACATGAGGTTACAGATACTTCACCTCCATTATCTGTTTTGATTCTCACATGAACATAATTAAGTAGGCACAAAGTAGTTATTGTTATTTTACAGTTGAGGAAATGCAACTTGAGAGGTTAAACTTAATAATAATAATAACCGAGACAGAATTGTGTGTCAGGCATAGTATGCTTCACTGCATTATTTCATTTAATTGTCTCAAATAAAACAAGAGGTTGCTACTATTACTATACTCACTTCACAACTAAGGAAACTGAGAGGTTATTTCCTCAATGTCACATAGGAAGTAGTGGGCTGAGACCCAGATCTGTCCAGTTCTAAAGCCTCTATAATTAGTCACTGTGCTATTCCACCGTTCTTGCTTATGTGTTAGGAAAAAAGTATTGTTGAAGACGGACTGGCTTTCAAGACTGGCTTTTTTAAACAAACAAGTAAACCAAAAACAGAAAAGAAAAACCCAGCAAATGGTTTTACCCCCAAGATTAACATTTTCTCATTCATTTTAATCTAATTGAGCTCTATTACAACATGGGAGTGTGGGGTTTCCAAGTACAGCCCATACCTTCCTCCATATTCACAAAGGGCCCTTGCATTCCATCAACTAGCCACCTGCTCTGTTCATTCTGTGTGATCACAGAAGCAGCCAGAAACCCTGCTGTTCCTTCACCTCCCCCTCTTCACATTTCAGGACTTTCAGGGTGCCAGCAGACAGGAATTCATTCCTCCCACCGTGTGCTGAGAAGGTCACCATCCCATCCCTCCCAAATGGTGAAAGCAAGGTACAGGGAGGAGGAACAGTTTTCTAAAGGTCAGACTGAGGTGGGAGAGGAACCCTGGAGAATGGATACCCCTCCCACCAGCCCACCTGCCTCTACCTCGGCTCACCTTTTGATTTTCTAGATTTGAGAGCCAATCATAGAGCACAGGGAAGATGGGTTGTAGCATTTGATCTAGTCAATTCAGGACTAAAAATATTTCAGAATGATCAGATTTTCAGAGTTCAGTTAGAAAGAATTCTGCTTTCCTTCCCCCTGGAAATTCCTCAGTTTAGAATTTTTTAAATAAATAAAAACGTCAGTTGAACATAGCTAGATTTCCATTTCAGAAACTGATTTTCTGACAGCCGTAGAATTAAAATGCTTTTTTATTTAGGGAGGTTAAGATCTATATCGTACTAATCCATGATTTTCTAAACTTCACTTATTTTCTTTTCCTTCCTTTTGTCATATACTGAGTATGGCTTCTCCTGTTAATTTTTTTAGTTACTTGATATTTTCCTTTAAATTTACAATTTTAAAAGTTTATAATACTTTCTTTAGCGTGTTTCCAATATATTTATAATAAAACTTGCGAATAGACATTGAATAAAACATAGTTATTAAAATAAAACCTGTTTCTTTAAGTAACATCTAAAACCATCTCATACCACCAGCAGTGTGCTTCCAGCTTTTTAGACACTCTTTTAATTACTAGGCTGGGACAATAGGGATAATGTTCTACACATCCTAAGGAAATATATTAAGGATTATGGAACAACTATGGTCTCTGAAAGATTTATGAATAATATATGGATGTGTATGCATCTTCTTTGATCTCTTTACTTCAGTTCTGATTCTTTTTATAATAAGGCATCTTTCACCAAAGCAGAGGTGGATTTAGGAAGGAAATCAGGCTGCACCCAAAGGTTCGGTACTCTCTTTACTATTGGCAGTCCTGAAACTGAGAAGGAAAGTCATTTGTCAGCTCAGAATTCTTTTCCATATGTATTCATTCTCCTAAATACATAGACAGTGTAGCTGATCCTTAAATATAATTTCATGTAATCATGTTACTTAAGGCATATCTTCCCTTCCAGAAAGAGGTGTCCGTATTCTTATTCATACCCCTGCTTCTCTCCTGCTCATGGTGCTGACATATGATGTAGTAAAGAATTAACGTTTTCCAAAGAGAGGTCTGCCTTTGCCCTGGGATCCTGGGAGGTGATATCTAGGCCATTGGAATGTCCTGCCTGATAAGAGTATCTTTGTTTACCTTGGGACCTTGCGCCCCACCCTGGACAGTCCCGTATTGTGATTAATGATAAAGGTTTTGGGCTATGTGGTATCTGCTCTACTTCTGGAGGGGCAGGAGACCAAAGGTCAGGCACACAGGCTGTCAGCCATGTCTACGTGATGGAGTTCCAATAAAAACTCTGGACATGAGGGCTGGTGAGCTTCCCTGGTTGACAGTACTCTGTGCATATTGTCACACATCATTGCTGCGAGAGGTCAATCTGTCCATGACTCCACTGGGAGAGAATAATTAGAAGTTCCACGTTTGGAAACTTCCAGGACTCTGCCCCATGCATCGCTCCCCTCGGCTGACTCTAATCTGTGTCCTTTCACTGTCATAAAATATGACCACGAGTCTAACAGTTTTTAATGAGAACTGCGAGCCCTTCTAATGGACTGTCCACCTCAAGTTGGGCACTGTAGCCCCTAACATTACACACATTAAAAGCACTCAGTAAATACTGATAGGCACTGCAACAGCATAGTTGAAGAGCTGTGAAGTCAGATACACCGGCTCTACCATTAACCAACTGTGTGGCCTTGGACAAGTTACTTAACTTCTCTGTGGTTCTTTCACAAAATGAGAATAATACTATTTTGTACCTTGTAGGGTTGTAGCGAGAAATCAGTACGAATGCTATGCTTAGCCATTTTAGAACCTGAGGTATAAGGAAAAATCAGTAATGCTGATCTAGTCTTTATTTAAAATGTTAATTTTTTTTATCATGAATCTTTCATTCGTATTCATTTTCAAGAAATGTTACATTAAAATATTATTAATCTTGATTACTAAGTCTTTGATGGCCCTTCAGATTTTGCACCCAAAGTGAGACCTTCACTCACCTCACCTTAAGTCTTGGCCCTGGTGAGGATTAACAGTAATAATTAAAGTAAATTACATAGCACAGGGCCAGTACCATAGGGAACACTCAATAAAGAATATGTAACATACAACTTGGAGAAAACTTTGTAAATTTATTTTTGTGGGGATAAAGATATCATAACTATGACAAGGGATTGGGGAATATTTTCAGCTTAAAGGGAAACAACAGGAGTTTATTCTCATATGCAGACTGTGAAGATTGGACAGAGTATGAGAGTGTGAGGGCTTATGCACTGGTTTTCTAATTTATTATATGAGAAATGGCAAATGAATAAGTTGGAGGTTCTTTATGAATGTTAGCATTTATAAACAGATGTTGAATTTGTAAAGATTATCTTTAAACAAAGAGCACATTCAACATTCAATAAATTGAAATGTTCACTAAGTACGATATTCTAGTTAAATGGATTCATCCTGAGAATTTCTTTTAGTCTCAGCTTTGGCTTTTGAAAGGTCTCTGTAATATGTATTTGCTGACTTCCTTACCACAGTGCCTAGAGTAGATGGAGCCTAATAACCCTGTGGCATTTCTGTGGCATTCATGCTCTTTGGTTCAAACCATGTTTATGGGTATTAAAGACAGAGCTGTGACTTTTGAAACTGAATATCTGACAAAGGATAGCCTTTTCTCTCATGACTTATATCTTAGCTTTTGGGGGAGATCAATTTAAAACAATTTTCTGCCATAGTATAAAAAATAAATATATGGTCTTTGTTACAGGTTCCTGACACAGCTCCTAAAATGCTTTGAATTTACTCTTTTGTATGCTAATGACATGATTCATGACTGGGCTGGTCGTGCTCTGGATAGCTTTGGGGTGTAGGTGCTGGTCACCAGAAAAACCAAACAAGTGCTTAGAAGGTCAGAACTTTCAGCATCTTGTTCCCCAAACCAGGAGAAGGGCTGGTGATTAAGTTCAATCACAAATGGCCAGTGATTCAACCAGGCATGTCTACACAATGAAACTTTGATAAAACTCTCTGGATGACAGTGTTTGGGGAGCTTCTGGGTTGATGAATACTTCAAGGTGCTGGGAGGGTAGCGTATCTGGAGAGGACATGAAAGCTCTGCATGGCCCCCCAGCCTATAACTTGTTTTAGCCATCTCTTCTACTTGGCTTCTCCTGATTTATATCCTTTATAAACCAGTAAATGTGAGTGCAATGTTTTCCTGGGCCTGTGGGTCATTCTAGCCATTTCAGAACCTAAGGAAAGGGTCATGGGAACCCCCAGATGGTTGGTCAGAAGTGTAGGTTGCCCCTGGGACTTCTGACTGGCATCTGAAGAGGGGATAGTCTTGTGGGACTGAGCCCTTACCTGTTTTGGTGTGCACTAGCTCTGGACAGTCGGTGTCAAAATTGAATTCTTAGACACCCAGTTGGTGTTGGAGAATCATCCACCTGCCAATATAATTTAGTTGAGGTTTCCCTTACAAATCCTTGCTGACCTTCTTCAAATAGTTTGTGGTTATAGTTTTACAGCAGCGTATTCACATTGGCTCTGGCCAAGGCTTATCTCTGTTTTCCTATTATTTCTATGAATTCCCAAAAGTGAATCAGCATTCTAGTAAGGCTTTATTTTACAAAGGGAATAATTTATAGAATTCGTATAAATAAAATCATCACATATTTTAATGACGTATAAATACCCAGTTTATTAGATAAGTTTTCCATCAGTTATATTGGCATCATTTCTGCCAAGATGAGGTATTTCTCTTTCTGAAAGACCCATACAATCTGTTCATGCGTAAGTACTCTTGAAAAGTAAACTCAAGGACATAGGAAGGAAAATTGGGAAATGAAAGGGGTGTATGTGGTTTGAACCACTGTTACTCAAAATGTGGCACTTGAACCAGCAGCCCTGTCAGTTGTGAGCTTGGTAGAAATGCAAATTCATTGGCGCCACTTCAGTTCACCAAATCAGAATCTGAGGGATGGGGCCCAGGACGCTGTGCATTAACCGATTTCCAGGTGATCCTTATGCAGAGTAAATCAGAGAATCACTGCTCTCTGTATCTTTAAATCAAAACTAAGTTCAGGTGAGTAAGTCAGCTGTCATGAGAAGCTCAGATTAAAAGGGAGGATGATCAACTATCCCAGTTTGCTTGGGACTTCGAGGTTTTCTAGGATGCAGGACTCTCAGAGCTAACACCAGGTAAGTCCCTGGCAAACCAGGGTAAGTTCATCATTATGGTCAAATGATTCTGTGCTTATTTCACAAGCAAGACTACCTTGCATTTCATTTTATCTCTGTCAGATATCCTTTATTCCCTGACTGATTTCCCTCAGGCTCTGGGCATGACCAAATTAATATGACTATCTGTGGGTCATAAATTTGGGGAATTCAATAAGGTAGAGTTGACATTTTGTTCGTGCCGTAGCTGCTGGAGTTTGATTACACTAGAGTGTATGATCCATAACTTGCCTCTGTGCTTAATTTTTTCTCACTTCAGTGTTACGTGTGCAATAGGACTCAGAAAAGGTGGAAGCATGGAATCATTTTAAAGTTCTTGAAAGTCACTTAAATTTGTTTACTTTATTTTTCTTTGTTGTCTGTTCCTGTTGGTTCTCATCCAGGTTAATATGAATCTGTTCTTTTGTTCTCTGACTTGTTACCAGATATCTTCATTAACAGTATAAATTTGCACTTATGTCCATGACTTTCAACTTTTCAAAGTGTTTGTTGGTCATTGCTTTTGATTGTAGAGGGTCGTGACAGTACTGTAAATGCCACTGGGAGTTGATTAATAGAATTAACAGCTACTAATAATTATGAGTGCCATGTGTACTTTAAGTGCGGCTTTATTTTAACCCATACTTTGAAAGCTTACTTCTAAGGAAATAGAGTAGGAAATGCTCCAAATAAATGAGTTTCATCTTTTGTGAAGTTCAAAGCAGAAACAAAGTAAAACTAAACATTTAACAGTCTGTGTCTGTCTCTAATGAAATCTATGGGTTGGTGGGTGTGAGTTTCTTCAAACATAATAACCCTACACAAATTATTTGTTTTTAATGTCATAAAAACTCATGTTATATTCCTTGCTTTTCTTAAAGCTCCACAATGAAGGCTCAATTATGTTGTTACATTCACAATTAGGTTTGACTATTTGAATGCAAACTATTGTTGCCAACATTTTGCAGCATTTTTTAACCAGTAAAAACATTCTGCTTTGTCTATTAAAATGCTCATTTCGTAAATTGTTTTTCATGTGGTTTAGGCTGTAGCACAAATGTTTTATATTCCTCTCTTCGCAGCTAATTTTTTCCCTGTTTATCCACACAATTTGCTAGATAAGTACTATGAGTTATCTCTGAAATATGGGCTTTCTCTACTGAATCAATGACTCAATTTCAAGTATCAGAGAACTTCAGAGCTTGGTTAAATAGAAGAGTCATTTCCCAAGGCTCTCATATACCCATTTAGGAGCCCCTAAGTAACTTGGGTCCTCACGTGTGGCAGTTTGTATGCTCTGATCCGTTAACGTCAGTGGCACACTCTATTTAGTATTTGGTCTGGCCTAGAAAGCAGGGTTCTGTGTTATTCTGGGTAACGTTTTAAAGTAATGACCTATAATGAAAATTAGGTGTAATCAATTAACTACCAAAAATCTCTTAGGAAGGTGTTATGCTCGAGACCAACATACTATTATTTCAAGTAAAACACAGTCAGTTTTTCTCTTAATGATGGGACAGATCACTTGCTTTTGATTGGGCACCAGATAAAATACTTGGATCCTGTTCGCTGGTCATCATGAACAATACATATCCTCAAATATTAGGATCATACTCAGCATGGTGAGCTGGGCCAACAGCGTAAGAGGCATGTATATTTGGACCACCAAAGGAAACAAGAGATTCCAGTCTCCCACAGCCCATCTCCCTCCCACTCTTTGCCTACCTGCATTGAGAGCAAAGGCAGACAGACCTGCCTCCTACTTAAATTGTCATTCATTCTCTCCCCTTCCTTTTTGTCTCCATCCCTTTCTCCCTCATTTTATTGTCACTATAAGCCTTTAAGAATTAGGTCTTTTTTAAATTCCCATTTGACAAATAAGGTTTAATGACTGTCCCATGGTCGCTCAGAATATAAGTAGCCGATATTTGAACCTCGGCTTCCTAGCACTGAAACTTTTCCTTGGCCTCTGTGCTATGATATAAAACATGCCTGAGAGTAGTCTGCCTTGGCAATGTGTGATGGGGGAAAAGGCTAAATACCGTAGGTAGGCTTGCACCCTGAAAGGTACACCCAGTGGGAATTATATCACTAACAGTCTTGTCACTCCTTTTGCTGCAATGGACTTAAATATATCTGCTTAAGCGTATACCTTGACTGCTTTTTATTCTATTTCCTAAACCCCTGGAACTGGGTTTCCAATGTCACACCTTTCCAGTAGAGAGCAAGTTTTGATGCTACTGTGGCTTTGATATTGACTGAAATTGTTTGACAGCTCTTTGCAAGTTCAAACCAATGAACGAATGAATGAAGGTCTTATCTGCAGTGTGATAGACTATTGATACATTCCATTCGTAGTTTGGAGGGATTAACTCATTTGTAGTTTATGTGAATTGGAACAAACTGGACTTGACCAAGGTCTTTCAGATGTGTCTATTTTAGCTACAGTCATCTTTAGGTGTCCTATTAATTCTGTAAACCCACTGTGAAGTTTTCCATGCCACAGTTCAGCATGTGTGTCTTTCGTTCCTTATCTAAGGTGTGCTTTCTAAGTTAGAATCCAAATACAAACGTACTGGACTGTATATTACATTTGGGGGCTCATAATGTAAGGGGTATGAATGCAGTGTCTCTAAACTGCAATATAAGCTTCTAAGCCGTCAATGAGGTTTGAGGGTATTGCAGTAGGCACTCAAACAAAATCTTAGGGCCTCATGATACACCAGCTTCTTGCTTCATTTCAAAATCATTTTTTTAAAGAAATGAAAATTTACTAACCTTTCACTCACTGCCAGTAATGATGGGATCCTTGTTCATTTATATTCGGCTGGGGTAACATATTTATTCAGGTGCCAGATGTAGAGTGTTAATGGATTAAAGTAGACGGACAAAATGGGCAATTGTACTGTAAATGTTACTTAAGTGAATTTGGCCTGCAAGGGTATTATTGATTTATTTTATCTAATTTGGTTTGTATTGCAATTCAAGCTCAAGATTGAGGGTTGAAGCCATCTGTCATCTACAGGTGCAGTGGCTTCAGGTCACAAGGGAACTAAACTAAGTGAATAGGAAGTCTCTTCCTTTGAGGAAGCAGAGTGGAAGTATTTTCCAGTGGGATGGGGGTATGGAGAGGGAAGTGTTGCTCTCCTCCCAAGGACACTAAGAAATCATATTCCAGCAGGAAGAAAACATGCAGCCACCGCTCAGTGAAACATTTTGATTTCCCTGTCAATATGAAAACAATATCCTCTTAATGGCTGAGGAGTGGTACTTTGCAAAGCGAGGCATGGAGCTTAGTGATGTTGCTCATCATCGATCATTTTGCAAATCAGCGGAACAGGAAGAAAGGTGCCTTTTTAGCTGATACACAAAGCACCCTATTGAGTGGTTCATGTTCGCTCCCTCCGTTCTGCATGTGTCCAGGCTTATGAAGAAAAGAGAGCGGCCGGTGAGAGCAGGAGAGCAGAGTTCTCAATTATGTTTTGAAACTGTTATGAAATTGCTTAATGCTAAATTTGTTGTTGAATGAACATAAATGATAAAAATATAAACTGTTTAGTGCCATTAAACTAATATGAGAATATCATATTATGTAGCTCTAATCCCCCAAATTATTATAGCCTAAATTTATCATGATTATAAAGAAAATGAAGGCAATAAAGATTTTAAAATATAGGGTTGTCAGAAGCAAACAACTTTTGTACAGTTCATTAGGGCCTCTGACACAGCCTCGTGAAACAAGGAAGGATTCATATCCTCTTCAGTTAAGGATAGGGAATTGAGACCTTGGGAGGCCTGGTGACCAGTCCAAGGCCGCTTAGGGCAACCGTAAGAGCTTTTCAGGTGGAAAAGCAATACTGCACACCTATATTTGTCCCCTGGCTCCTCTGCTTCTAGAGTTGCAAAGAGATCTATTAATTAAACAAAACAGTTAGCACCCCAGGAGCCTTTGGATATGAAGTCTCTAATGACTCCATGCAAAATGTCCCAGACCCGAAACATCTGTTCTAGAGATACAGTCAAGTTCCACTCCAGAGTCCCAAGTTAACAACTTATTTCCTTTCCTTTTATTTTTTTAAGTGCATAGCAGCTGTCCACGTATTTCAGAGGACAGACCTTGGTTTTAAACTTCAGCCAGAGACTGTTCTGTAGAAAACTCTCCACACTTCACTGTATGTGCTAATTAGAAGCTTCTTACAACAAGCACATAAATTCATTTATACACTGATGAATTTTCAGTTGCCAAATAGCTCCAGTGAAAAGGCCACAAAAGTAAAAATAGTCAGTCTAATGAATTTAACATTTATTTTTGTGCAAGCTTGGGTAATTTTTAGAATTGTTTTGTTTTTGGAGGAATGATTTGCATGTGCAATGCATTTGTTTTTTGAGACTCTTGAAATATTGTTTCCTGGAAAAGGAAGGCAAATTCTCTTGATTGAGGGGCATGCAGCCAGATACCTGGAGTTAAACCCAAAGACCAGAAGTGAAAGGAAGAGAGATAATCTCTAGGTCACACATTTACAAGGCCTGAGGGAAAGAATGAAGAGCATCCAGGAAGAAATAAAGGTGACTTATGATTTCACTGCAGCATGGGGTAAATTTGTCTCTGATGTGAGCCCTAGAGCTAACAAAGAGCAGTCACCCACTTCCCTTCCTGTCGCATCCCTCCAACGAGGGACAGCAGGTAAATGTCAGCCTCATTTCTAACATGGAAATACAATTTCATATGCTGTTCGTTTTAAATCTTTTAATTTTTTTACTTTCCCCTTATGAGACACACAGAAACACACATACATGTTTATCCATTCATCCGTCAATCAGATACACAGTGAGGGCCTACTATTCTTCTGGCCCAGAGTTAGACAGAAGATCACTGTCTAATGCAGCTCACAATTTTGTGGGGGGAACCACATAATTAAAAAGTAAATGAATCTATAGTAAAGATAATTATGAGTCGAAAAAATTATTAGATTATAAATATGATAACATGATAAAGAATTAGGAGGAACAAAGGTCTTTGGAATAAGAGGTTGATCATGAAAAGGCCTCCCCAAGGAGCTGAGTTAGATTATCTGAGTGAAGGGAAGGAAGTATTTGTGCAATGCTTTGAAGAAAGGATCTTCCAGGAAGGGAGAGAACAAGAGAATCTTGAGGCCAGGACAATTTCCAAAAAAAATGGAAAGAAGGCCATAGAATTTAGAGAATAGTGATTGTAAGTAGACTTAGTGTTGTATGGTACAAGATGAAGCCAGGGAGGTGAACAGGGGTAAATCATGATCTTATAAACCATAAAACAAGCACTTGCATTTCATTCTTTTTAAAACTTTGATGCAATTTTCTAAACATCTACACGGTGAGTACTGCCTGAGTTCTTTATAGAAGCTATTTCATGAAATACCTATGAAAGCTATTTCAACAACCCTATGAGGAATGCAACAATATTTCCATTTTGTGGATAAGAAGATGAAGACTCAAAGAAGTTGAATAAATTTTCCAAGGTTATGTAGACAGTAAGAGGTGAAGCCAAGTTTCCAAGCAAGATCTAACTCCACAGTCTGAGCCCTTGTCTGCTCTCCCCCTTTGCGCCACATCTTTGTAATCTTATTTTCCAGAACTAGCTGGCATGTTGTGCACATACTGCAGGTGAAACATACACAAAGGGAAATACCATCTGAAATAGGAGGGCTAAGACCCTGTTGGCCAGAAGAAACTGCATAGGAGGAAAAGCAGTCATTAAGAACGGCAGTTAAAGGTAGCTGGATTCTGAATGGCCTCTGCTAAATTACCTTCCTTATTAGATTCTGCATTCCGCATGATAGCTAGATTAAAGATTTTCATGATGTCAGGAAGTCATCATTACACACACACACACGTCTATATATTCACATATATATTCATATATATGAGTTATATGAGTATGTAACTCATATTAATATATATTCTTATATATGAGTTACACATTGAGGAAGGTTGCATTAAAAATGGCCAAACAAATATTTCTGAGCCCACATGCTCTTCCAGAACCTTGCCATTCTCCATCAAGAGAGGGAGTCTATTTCTCCTCTTCCTGAATCAATCTGGCAAGGCCTTTGAGAGTCTCTCAGTGAACAGAATGGAGCAGAAGAGCTTCTGTAAGACTTCTGAAGCTAGGCTATAAAATATGATGCACCTGTCTCTGTCTGTCTTGGGATGTTTGCCCCTAGAAATCAGCAGTCATGTTGTAGGAACCCCAGGCCACATGGAGAAGCCAGGTATAGTTGTTTCTTCTAACAGCCATACTTAAGGACTCAGTCCACAGATCACTGCCAGAAATGTGAGTGAATGAGTCTTGAGACGATTCCAGCTTCCTGCCTTCAAGCCACCCTAGGTGATGTTGAGTGCAGTAAAGACAAACTATCCCCACTAGGTTTTGCCCAAATTGCAGATTCATGAGCAAAATAAACGTGACTACTGTTTTAAGCCACTGATTTTTAGGGTAACTTGATATGCAACCAAAGCAACTGAAACACAATACACAGACTATTTGAATATGCCATATATATATACACACACACACACACACACACACACACACAGTTTATATTTTACACACAAATGTCTGTACATATATACATATACATATACATAATCTAAACATACCAAGAACTAAAAGTGGCTTTTAGGAGACTATTAACTTAACATGTGGAGATGATATAGTTATTTGATTAAAAGGAATAGTGTTGAATTTAGACCTTGACTTGAACTAAGTTCCATTTCTTAGTTTTTCTTTCTAGGTGTGGCCTTCAGCGAGTTAGTTAACCTTTCTAATATTTGCTTTCTTTGTCTATTAGGTGGAGAAATAATGGCTCCTATTACACAGGACTGTTGTGTAAGATAAACAGGATCACATTTATATATCTCTTAGCATAATGGCTGGTACATAATAGGTACTTAGTAATTGGCACTACAAAGTAAAATTTTAAATTATTATTGTTATTACTCTAGCATTGGGCATGGTCCCAGTTTACAATTTACATCTCTTCCCCCAGGAGTTCACTTAAAAAGATTTCAAATCTAAGTGCCACCCACGCAGTACCATTATCTAAATAGTTTCTGAAGCATGTGAAAAAAATCAGAGCTGTGGATAATTAGAGGTCAGCTGACAGGACCCAAGAAAAGATCTTTTAAAACATCTTAAGGGGGAAAGAGAGAAAAAGGCATAGAAACTAGAAAATGTTTAAGGGAGAGTGAATATGTCTTTTTCCTTGAACTTCATCCAGTTCTGGAATTCAGTATGAAACCTTAGAAATATGAGTGTCAGTGACATTTCCCACCAATTAAATTTCATCCTAGCACAAATAAGATGGCATAAATCAAAGACTTTAAGAAAAAGAAGGTCATTTTGTCCATGAAAATGTCTTCCTCTCTGTACAAACACCACCTTTCAGGGTTGTAACTTTATTTCGTAACAGTGGGGCTCATTGTTGTGAAGTATCATAGCTTAGGCTTTTTTATAAAAAAGCTGTTGCTGATGCTTCAAGATTATTCTTTCCCAGTTATACTGCTTTGGCTTAACACGTCATTTCTTACAAAAATGAAGGTAACTCCAGATGGTTCTGGAAACTCTGATTGGTTTAGTGGTATCCCGTTGGACTGGGTAGACCCCTGACTGTGTTGTGTGTGACAGCTTGCTCTCACCTGTCACTTGCTGAGAGCAGAAAATTCTTGGACTATGTTCTACCAACCTCTCTGAATCAAAGGTGCTACCATGCTTTGGCCTTACACTCTGCATCACTCCTCTATGGTAAGTAAAAGAAAAATCCTAAGTCTTTTGTTGAATCACTGGTGCCAGTTGATGCAACATTTGGTGCAGACACTTGATGAGTAAGTTCTGTCGTAAAAAGTTTGGGAGGAAGGAACTGGGGGAGCCTAAGCCACCGTCTTTCACTTAGCTTTGGAACAGTGGGGCTGAGCCCACCACCCTGTTACCACCCTGTGCAACTGACCGCTGTTGTCCACTGAGATGCTGTTGGTATCCTGAGCAGCTAACCCACCACCTAAAGCTTCGTTGAGTAGAAGCAGGGAGTTGTCCAGTTCTTCACCAGTGGATTCAGGAAAAGTCTAAAATCCAATCAGATTTTTCCAGCTTTGGGGAAACTTCTCACCTCTAGTTAGCTGATGCTTGATAGATACTTCATCTTTGTTTTTTTCTTTTGTTGTTGTTGTTTTTTAATATTTTGGCCACACCACGTGGCATGAGGGGATCTTAATACTGCCCCCTGCCATGGAAGCATGGAGCTCTAACCACTGCACCGCCAGGGAAGTCCCCTACTTCATCTTTCTTATGAATACTCTTGACTCCTACTCATTCTCCCAGAAACATTTCTGCCGCCCCCCATTATACATCCTCCTCCCCTTTTTAAACCTGATCTTCCACCAAGTTAGATGACTGTGTTGTGAGGGACCATGGCATCTTCTATCTCTATATTTATTACAAATATCCCAATTTTATTGTTGTTCTTATCTGTCTTCCTCACTACACTCTGCACTCCACAGTGAGAAAGACCATATCTGTTACAGCACCCACAGTATCCCCTAACACACAGCTCTGCTCCTCTTATGAAATGTCAATATCAGGAGGAAAAAATAGCAATATGGGGAGGCAGTATGGAGAGTAATGTATTCTATTCTCTAGTCTTACTATTTGGTGCTAAGAATGAAAAATTTTATAGAAGACAGGGAACAGAGGAGAAGGAAGATACCAGCATCATAAGGATAAGCTCGGTTGTCTCAGAATTGTGGACACAGGAAATAAATAAGAAATGTATGTTTCTGTTAAATAGCGTTAACTCAAATGTATAATTCACACATCCAGATGCAGCTCCAGCTTCTTGGCTGGAAAAATAGAAGTCAGAATGCATGAATTGGGACAGCTTAAGAGTTCAGGAATTTAAAGCCACACACACACAAATTCCTTCCATATTCCACTTGTACACTCAGAAGCAGATGTTCACCTCTCGGCAGTCCATGTTTTAAAACACAAATAAGAAAGCTGCCAGACAAGGACACAAACCCAAACTAAAAAGTCATTTACCAGCAAGTGACGCAGCAATCTCTACTTTGACTTTGACTTTAGCTCCACAGCTGTGGTGAAACTCAAATTATGGCTGCAGGAAGGAAATTGTTCCCAGGTGAGAAGTAAATCATCCGGCTTGGCACAAAAATGTTCAAAAGGCAAATTCTACCTGCTTTTCTCTAGGCAAGATATTTTTGCTCAAATATCTCCCTGCCACATAGTCAAGCAATTGCCCCCTTGTCCAATTTATATCCTGATTTTGGGAATGATTCCAATTTTGCTTTCTGCATATACATAGCATTTTGGTGTGAAAATACACAGGTAACCTAGGGCTGAATCACACATTTTCTAATCCACTAAAGAGGGAGTTTTAAGTAATCTCAAATATGGATGTCTTGATTAACTGATTGGTCCATTCATTGATTCATTCACTCATTGCTTTATTCATTTAAAAAAATGTTTCCTGTTTTGTATCAAGCACTGTTTCAAGCTCTGGGACCATATCAGTGACAGACAAGGTGAATGGTCTTGTTCTCACACAAGAAGACAATGAAAAAGTAAACCAATCAATTAGACATGTATTCTTTATATTTTCTTTGAAGTTTTAAATTTTATTTTTATTTTTTATACAGCAGGTTCTTATTAGTTATCTATTTTATACATATTAGTGTATACGTGTCAATACGAATATCCCAATTCATCACACCACCACCCCTCCTCCCGCCACTTTCCCCCCTTGGTGTCCATATGTTTGTTCTCTACATCTGTGTCTCTATTTCTGCCCTGCAAACCAGTTCATCTGTACTGTTTCTCTAGGTTTCACATATATGTGTTAATATATGGTATTTGTTTTTCTCCTTCTGGCTTACTTCACTCTGTATTACAGTCTCTAGATCCATCCACGTCTCTACAAATGACCCAATTTTGTTCCTTTTTCTAGCTGAGTAATATTCCATTGTATATATGTACCACATCTTCTTTATCCATTCGTCTGTCGATGGGCATTTAGGTTGCTTCCATGACCTGGCTATTGTGAATAGGGCTGCAATGAACATTGGGTTGCATGTGTCTTTTTGAATTATGGTTTTCTCTGGGTATATGCCCAGTAGTGGGATTGCTGGATCATATGGTAATTCAATTTTTAGTTTTTTCAGGAACCTCCATACTGTTCTCCATAGTGGCTGTATCAATTTACATTCCCACCAACAGTGCAAGAGGGTTCCTGCATTCTTACTTATTTCACACTTAGCTGATGTACAGTATATGAGAAAACATCATTCTAAGGCCCTGTGATAAAAGAGATGAGGAAGAGAGCATTATGACTTCTGTCCTAAAACACTGAATTTTATGGGCGTGGCAAAGCATTCAAGTCATATACTATTAAACATAACTTTTTTTTTCTTAACATCTTTTTTGGAGTATAATTGCTTTACAATCGTGTGTTAGTTTCTGCTTTATAACAAAGTGAATCAGTTATACATATACATATGTTCCCATATCTCTTCCCTCTTGCATCTCCCTCCCTCCCACCCTCCCTATCCCACCCCTCTAGGTGCTCACAAAGCACTGAGCTGATCTCCCTGTGCTATGTGGCTGCTTCACACTAGCTATCTATTTTACGTTTGGTAGTGTAGATATGTCCATGCCACTCTCTCGCTTTGTCACAGCTTACCCTTCCCCCTCCCCATATCCTCAAGTCCATTCTCTAGTAGGTCTGTCTTATTCCTAGGTTCTTCATGACATTTTTTTTCTTAAATTCCATATATATGTGTTAGCATACGGTATTTGTCTTTCTCTTTCTGACTTACTTCACTCTGTATGACAGACTCTAGGTCCATCCACCGTATTACAAATAGCTCAATTTCGTTTCTTTTTATGGCTGAGTAATATTCCATTGTATATATGCGCCACATCTTCTTTATCCATTCATCCGATGATGGACACTTAGGTTGTTTCCATCTCCTGGCTATTGTAAATAGAGCTGCAGTGAACATTTTGGTACATGACTCTTTTTGAATTATCGTTTTCTCAGGGTATATGCCCAGTAGTGGGATTGCTGGGTCATATGGTAGTTCTATTTGTAGTTTTTTAAGGAACCTCCATACGGTTCTCCATAGTTGCTGTAACAATTCACATTCCCACCAGCAGTGGAAGAGTGTTCCCTTTTCTCCACACCCTCTTCAGCATTTATTGTTTCTAGATTTATTTGATGATGGCCATTCTGATTGGTGTGAGATGATATCTCATTGTCGTTTTGATTTGCATTTCTCTAATGATTAATGATGAGCATTCTTTCATGTGTTTGTTGGCAGTCTGTATATCTTCTTTGGAGAAATGTCTATTTAGGTCTTCTGCCCATTTTTGGATTAGGTTGTTTGGTTTTTTGTTACTGAGCTGCATGAGCTGCTTGTAAATTTTGGAGATTAATACTTTGTCAGTTGCTTCATTTGCAAATATTTTCTCCCATTCTGAGGGCTGTCTTTTCATCTTGTTTATGGTTTCCTGTGCTGTGCAAAAGTTTGAAGTTTCATTAGGTCCCATTTGTTTATTTTTGTTTTTATTTCCATTTCTCTAGGAGGTGGGTCAAAAAGGATCTTGCTGTGACTTATGTCATAGAGTGTTTTGCCTATGTTTTCCTCTAACAGTTTGATAGTTTCTGGCCTTACATTTAGGTATTTAATCCATTTTGAGCTTATTTTTGTGTATGGTGTTAGGGAGTGATCTAATCTCATACTTTTACAGGTACCTGTCCAGTTTTCCAACCACCACTTATTGAAGAGGCTGTCCTTTCTCCACTGTACATTCCTGCCTCCTTTATCAAAGATAAGATGACCATATGTGCGTGGGTTTATCTCTGGGCTTTCTATCCTGTTCCATTGATCTATATTTCTGTTTTTGTGCCAGTACCATACTATCTTGATTACTGTAGCTTTGTAGTATAGTCTGAAGTGAGGGAGCCTGATTCTCCCAGCTCCATTTTTCGTTCTCAAGATTGCTTTGGCTATTCGGGGTATTTTGTGTTTCCATACAAATTGTGAAATTTTTTGTTCTAGTTCTGTGTAAACTGCCAGTGGTAGTTTGATAGGGATTGCACTGATCTGTAGATTGCTTTGGGTAGTAGAGTCATTTTCACAATGTTGATTCTTCCAATCCAAGAACATGGTATATCTCTCCATCTATTTGTATCATCTTTAATTCCTTTCATCAGTGTCTTATAATTTTCTGCATACAGGTCTTTTGTCTCCTTAGGTAGGTTTATTCCTAGATATTTTATTCTTTTTGTTGCAATGGTAAATGGGAGTGTTTTCTTGATTTCACTTTCAGATTCTTCATCTTTAGTGTATAGGAATGCCAGAGATTTCTGTGCATTATTTGTATCCTGCTACTTTACCAAATTCATTGATTAGCTCTAGTAGTTTTCTGGTAGCATCTTTAGGATTCTCTATGTATAGTATCATGTCATCTGCAAACAGTGACAGCTTTATTTCTTCTTTTCCGATTTGGATTCCTTTAATTCCTTTTCTTCTCTCATTGCTGTGGCTAAAACTTCCAAAACTATGTTGACTAAGAGTGGTGAGAGTGGGCAACCTTGTCTTGTTCTTGATCTTAGTGGAAATGGCTTCAGTTTTTCACCACTGAGGACGATGTTGGCTGTGGGTTTGTCATATATGGCCTTTATTATGTTGAGGAAAGTTCCCTCTATGCCTACTTTCTGCAGGGTTTTTATCATAAATGGGTGTTGAATTTTGTCAAAAGCTTTCTCTGAATCTATTGAGATCACCATATGGTTTTTCTCCTTCAGTTTGTTAATATGGTGTATCACATTGATTAATTTGCATATATTGAAGAATCCTTGCATTCCTGGAATAAACCCCACCTGATCATGTTGTATGATCCTTTTAATGTGCTGTTGGATTCTATTTGCTAGTATTTTGTTGAGGATTTCTGCATCTATGTTCATCAGTGATATTGGCCTGTAGTTTTCTTTCTTTGTGACATCCTTGTCTGGTTTTGGTATCAGGGTGATGGTGGCCTCGTAGAATGAGTTTGGGAGTGTTCCTCCCCTGCTATATTTTGGGAGAGTTTGAGAAGGATAGGTGTTAGCTCTTCTCTAAATGTTTGATAGAATTCGCCTGTGAAGCCATCTGGTCCTGGGCTTTTGTTTGTTGTAAGATTTCTAATCACAGTTTCAATTTCAGTGCTTGTGATTGGTCTGTTCATATTTTCTGTTTTTTCCTGATTCAGTCTTGGCAGGTTGTGCATTTTTAAGAATTTGTCCAATTCTTCCAGGTTGTCCATGTTATTGGCATAGAGTTGCTTGTATTAATCTCTCATGATCTTTTTTGTATTTGTGCAGTGTCAGTTGTTACTTCTCCTTTTTTATTTCTAATTCTATTGATTTGAGTCTTTTCCCTTCTTTTCTTGATGAGTCTGGCTAATGGTTTATCAATTTTGTTTATCTTCTCAAACAACCAGCTTTTAGTTTTATTGATCTTTGCTATCGTTGCCTTCATTTCTTTTTCATTTATTTCTGATCTGATCTTTCTGATTTCTTTCCTTCTGCTAACTTTGGGGTTTTTTTGTTCTTCTTTCTCTAATTGCTTTAGGTGCAATGTTAGGTTGTTTATTCGAGATGTTTCCTGTTTCTTAAGGTAGGATTGTATTGCTATAAACTTCCCTGTTAAAACTGCTTTTGCTGCATCCCATAGGTTTTGGGTTGCCATGTCTCCATTGTCATTTGTTTCTAGGTATTTTTTGATTTCCTCTTTGATTTCTTCAGTGGTCATTTCGTTATTAAGTAATGTATTGTTTAGCCTCCATGTGTTTGTATTTTTTACAGATCTTTTCTTGTAATTGATATCTACTCTCATAGCATTGTGGTCAGAACAGATACTTGATACAATTTCAATTTTCTTATATTTACCAAAGCTTCAATTGTGACCCAAAATATGATCTCTCCTGGAGAATGTTCCATGAGCACTTGAGAAAAATGTGTATTCTGTTGTTTTTGGATAGAATGTCCTATAAATATCAATTAAGTCCATCTTGTTTAATGTATCATTTAAAGCTTGTGTTTCCTTATTTATTTTCATTTTCGATGATCTGTCCATTGGTGAAAGTGGGGTGTTAATGTCCCCTTCTATGAATGTGTTACTGTCGATTTCCCCTTTTATGGCTGTTAGTATTTGCCTTATGTATTGAGGTGCTCATATGTTCGGTGCATAAATATTTACGATTGTTATATCTTGTTCTTGGATCGATCCCTTGATAATTATGTAGTGTCCTTCTTTGTCTCTTCTAATAATCTTTATTTTAAAATCTACTTTGTCTGATATGAGAATTGCTACTCCAGCTTTCTTTTGGTTCCCATTTGCATGGAATATCTTTTTCCATTCCCTCACTTTCAGTCTGTATGTGTCTCTAGGTCTGAAGTGGGTCTCTTGTAGATAGCATATATATGGGTCTTGTTTTTTTATCCATTCAGCCAGTCTGTGTCTTTTGGTGGGAGCATTTAATCCATTTACATTTAAGGTAATTATCGATATGTATGTTCCTATTCCCATTTGCTTAATTGTTTTGGGTTCGTTATTGTAGGTCTTTTCCTCCTCTTGTGTTTCTTGCCTAGAGAAGATCCTTTAGCATTTGTTGTAAAGCTGCTTTGGTGGTGCCGAACTCTCTCAGCTTTTGCTTGTCTTTAAAGGTTTTAATTTCTCCATCAAATCTGAATGAGATCCTTGCTGGGTAGAGTAATCTTTTTTGTAGGTTTTTCTCCTTCATCACTTTAAATATGTCCTGCCAGTTCCTTCTGGCTTGCAGAGTTTCTGCTGCAAGATCAGCTGTTAACCTTATGGGGGATTCCCTTGTGTGTTTTTGTTGTTTTTCCCTTGCTGATTTTAATATGTTTTCTTTGTATTTAGTTTTTGACAGTTTGATTACTATGTGTCTTGGCGTGTTTCTCCTTGGATTTATCCTGTATGGGACTCTCTGTGCTTCCTGGACTTGATTAACTATTTCCTTTCCCATATTAGGGAAGTTTTCAACTATAATCTCTTCAAATATTTTCTCAGTCCCTTTCTTTTTCTCTTCTTCTGGAACCCCTATAATTCGAATGTTGGTGCGTTTAATGTTGTCCCAGAGGTCTCTGAGACTGTCCTCAGATCTTTTCATTCTTTTTTCTTTATTCTGCTCTACAATAGTTATTCCACTATTTTATCTTCCTAAACATAACTTTTTAAGTTCTATAATAAAGATACAAAGAGAAATGTTGGTAGAAGACTAAGGAAAGGACAAAAAATCTGATAAATAACAGGGGAAAGCATTTATGGAGAAATATTAAAAAGAAGTGTTGATAATGATTATGATAGCAACAAATATTCCATGTGGTGCTCACATTCTGTCATGCACTGTTATAGGTACTTCACATATATGATTTCCTTTAATCCTTGTCACCCTAGGAGGTTAGTGTTTTCCCATTCCCATCATATACACTCACACTGAGGGATGAAAATGTTAAAAAAAAAAAAGTAATTCAAAGCCACAGACCTAGCATGTAAGGGTGCTAGGATTTGAACCCACGTAGGGATCCAGAGTCCATGTTCATAAGCTCTATTAGCGGTAGACAGTGGAATGTGCACTTTTTCTTATTCCAAAGTCGTGCAAAGAGTCAGTAAAATTCTTCAGTGTTGAATTACCTCCAATTTCCAAAGGCAGTGGAGACAGTGGCAGAACACATAGGGCACATTGGGAGGAAGCTGCCTTGGGCACTCTTGGTTACATTTTGCCAGTTCCAGAAACTCAAATATGAGAGAGAAAAGAGAAGAACGATATTTTCAAACTTTGCCTTGTGAGTAGATAAAGAAGACCTACAAAGTGTGATTAGATACGTAGCCTTTTCCTAAACTCTCTTGTCTAATTTTTAACATGGTATATTCAGTATACAATTAGAAATGTACTTCTCTGTATGTTCAGGACATTTCAGTCTTGGGAGTCTCCTTTTAATAAGAGGATATATTCGCATGTGTATCACCAAATGATAACACCTATTAACTACTTCATAGAAATGAGTTGGCCTAAGGACAGAATGTAGCAAGGGACCATCAGATAGGTTATCTGCAGTTGCAGAAGCTCCAAGAACAAAGAGACAGGTTGTAGAAGCCTCCAAAAAATGTTCACATGACCGAAGGAAAAAACATGAGCTTTGAAGACAGAGATCCATGCTTAGAGTCTAGGAGTACCTTTACCACCCTAGCTTGAGGTTACTCAAGCATGAAAGTAAGTGATAAAAAGATAGCCTATTGCACAATAATATTTGAGTTCCTTCTGTCCTTACCTGACTCTTTAGAAGGAAAGGTTAAGTGGGAGCAGTTCAGAAATCACTTTAATCAACGGAAACTGGGTAGTGAGCATAGCACAGAGAAAAGAAAACTACTTCAATCATAATCAAAACAAGGTTTGTCAGTGCTTCCTTTTGTTAGTAAATTTTATTGAAACACAACCACACACATTCATTTAAGTATGGCCTGTGTTGCTCTTCTGTTACAGTGGCAGAGTTGAACAAGTGTGACAGATATGGCTCATAAGTCTAAAATATTTACTGTCTGGCTCTTTAGAAAAATTTGCATCCCCTGCTCTAAAAAAATCTAGAATAGCTGTATTGCCTCACACAATACATTAAGCATTGGAATCAGGAAATGGGAGACCATAAGCCCCTAGGAATTGTTTTATGACCATAGGACATATGAAAAAAGCGAAATGCATTTTTGAAATTCGTCGCTGACAACTCTGAAGCTGTATACAAATTCTAGTTTCTTTTTCATTTTTTTAACATCTTTATTGGAGTATAATTGCTTTACAATGGTGTGTTAGTTTCTGCATTATAAGAAAGTGAATCAGCTATACATATACATATATCCCCATATCTCTTCCCTCTTGCATCTCCTTCTCTCCCACCCTCCCTATCCCACCCCTCTAGGTGGTCACAAAGCACTGAGCTGATCTCCCTGTGCTATGCGGCTGCTTCCCACTGGCTATCTATTTTACATTTGGTAGTGTAGATATGTCCATCCCACTTTCTCACTTTGTTTCAGCTTACCCTTGCCCCTCCCTGTGTCCTCAAGTCCATTTTCTAGTAGGTCTGCATCTTTATTCCCATCCTGCCCCTAGGTTCTTCATGACCATTTTGTTTTGATTCCATATATGTGTGTTAGCATATGGTATTTGTTTTTCTTTTTCTGACTTACTTCACTCTGTATGACTCTAGACTACAAATAACTCAATTTCGTTTCCTTTTATGGCTGAGTAATATTCCATTTTATATATGTGCCACATATGCTTTATCCATTCATCTGTCCATGGACACTTAGGTTGCTTCCATATCCTGGCTATTGTAAATAGAGCTGCAAAGAACATTGTGGTACATGACTCTTTTTGAATTATGGTTTTCTCAGGGTATATGCCCTGAGAGTGGGATTGCTGGGTCATATGGTAGTTCTATGTTTAGTTTTTTTAAGGAACCTCCAAACTGTTCTCCATAGTGGCTGTATCAACTTACATTCCCACCAACAGTGCAAGAGGGTTCCTTTTGTCCACACCCTCTCCAGCATTTATTGTTTGTAGATTTTTAGATGATGGCCATTCTGACCGGTGTGAGGTGATACCTCACTGTGGTTTTGATTTGCGTTTATTGTCAAGCTGGTTTGCTGGTGTTGAATTCTCTTAGCTTTTGCTTGTCTGTGAAGGTTTTAATTTCTCTGTCGAATCTGAATGAGATCCTTGCTGGGTAGAGTAATCTTGGTTGTAGATTTTTCCCTTTCATCACTTTAAATATGTCCTGCTACTCCCTTCTGGCTTGCAGAGTTTCTGCTGAAAGATCAGCTGTTAACCTTAAATAGATTCCCTTGTATGTTATTTGTTGTTTTTCCCTTGCTGCTTTTAATATTTTTTCTTTGTATTTAATTTTTGATAGTTTGATTAATATATGTCTTGACGTGTTTCTCCTTGGATTTATGCTGTATGGGACTCTCTGCGCTTCCTGGGCTTGATTGTCTATTTCCTTTCCCATATTAGGGAAGTTTTCAACTAATCTGTTCAAATATTTTCTCAGTCCCTTTCTTTTTCTCTTCTTCTTCTGGGACCCCTATAATTCGAACGTTGGTGTGTTTAATTTTATCCCAGAGGTCTCTGAGACTGTCCTCAGTTCTTTTCATTCTTTTTTCTTTATTCTGCTCTGCAGTAGTTATTTCCACTATCTTATCTTCCAGGTCACGTATCCATTCTTCTGCCTCAGTTATTCTGCTACTGATTCCTTCTAGAGAATTTTTAATTTCATTTTGTGCTGTTCATCATTTGTTTGCTCATTAGTTCTTCTAGGTCCTTGTTAAACGTTTCTTGTATTTTCTCCATTCTATTTACAAGATTTTGGATTATGTTTCCTATCATTACTCTGAATTTTTTTTCAGGTAGACTGCCTATTTCCTCTTCATTTGTTTGGTCTGGTGGGTTTTCGCCTTTCTCCTTCATCTGCTGTGTGTTTCTCTGACTTCTCATTTTGCTTAACTTACTGTGTTTAGGGTCTCCTTTTCACAGGCTGTAGCTTCATAGATCCCAATGTTTTTGGTTTCAGCCCCCAGTGTCTAAGGTTGGTTCAGTGGGTTGTGTAGGCTTCCTGGTGGAAGGGACTGGTGCCTGTGTTCTGGTGGATGAGGCTGGATCTTGTTTTCTGGTGGGCAGGACTGAATCTGGTGCTGTATTTTGGGGAGGGGACTGATGCCTGTGTTGTGGTGGATGAGGCTGGATCTTGTCTTCTGGTGGGGGACTGCATCCGGTGGTGTATTTTGGGTTGTCTGTGACCTTATTATGATTTTAGGCAGCCTCTCTGCTAATGGGTGGGGTCATGTTCCTGTCTTGCTAGTTGTTTGGCATAGGGTGTCCAGCACTGTAGCTTGCTGGTCGTTGAGTGGAGCTGGATATTAGCGTTGAGGTGGAGATCTATGGGAGAGCCTTCACCATTTGATATTGCTTGGAGCCGGGGGTCTCTGGTGGACCAATGTCCTGAACTTGGCTCTCCCACCTCAGAGGCACAGGCCTGACACCCGGCTGAAGCACTAAGACCCTGTCAGCCACACGGCTCAGAAGAAAAGTGAGAAAAAAAGAAAAGAAAGGAAGGAAGGAAGGAAAAGAGTTACTAAAAAATTATTTAAAAAGTTAAAAAGTAATAAAAAAAAGAAAGAAGAGAGCAACCAAACCAAAAAACAAATCCACCAATGAGAACAAGCGCTAAAAACTATACTAAGAAACAAAAACAAACAAACAAAAAAATGTACAGACAGAACCCTAGGACAAATGGTAAAAGCAAAGCTATACAGACAAAATCACACAAAGAAGCACACACATATACTCTCACAAAAAGAGGAAAAGGAAAAAAAAAAATATATATCTAATATAAAAAAGAAAAAAAAGGAAAAGGAAGAGAGCAACCAAATCAATAAACAAATCTACCAGTGATAATAAACTCTAAGTACTAAACTAAGATCAACATAAAACCAGAAACAAATTAGATGCAGAAAGCAAACCCCAAGTCTACAGTTGCTCCCAAAGTCTACCGCCTCAATTTTTGAATGATTCGTTGTCTATTCAGGTATTCCACAGCTGCAGGGTACATCAAGTTGATTGTGGAGCTTTAATCCGCTGCTCCTGAGGCTTCTGGGAGAGATTTCCCTTTGTCTTCTTCATTGGCACAGCTTCTGGGGTTCAGCTTTGGATTTGGCCCTGCTCCTGCGTGTAGGTTGCCTGAGGGCATCTGTTCTTTGCTCAGACAGGACAGGATTAAAGTAGCCGCTGATTCGGGGGCTCTGGCTCACTCAGGCTGGGGGGAGGGAGGGGTACGGATGCAGGGCGAGCCTGCGGCGGCAGAGGCCAGCGTGACGTTGCACCAGCCTGAGGTGCGCTGTGTGTTCTCCTGGGGAAGTTGTCCCGGGATCATGGGACCCTGGCAGTGGCAGGCTGCACAGGCTCCCGGGAGGGGAGGTGTGGACAGTGACCTGTGCTCGCACACAGGCTTCTTGGTGGTGGCAGCAGCAGCCTTAGCATCTCATGCCCGTCTCTGGGGTCTGTGCTTTTAGCTGCGGCTCATGCCCGTCTCTGGAGCTCATTTAGGTGGTGCTCTGAATCCCCTCTCCTCACACACCCTGAAACAATGGTCTCTTGCCTCTTCGGCAGTTCTAGACTTTTTCCTGGACTCCCTCCCGGCTAGCTGTGGCACACTAGCCCCCTTCACGCTGTGTTCACACAGCCAACCCCAGTCCTCTTCCTGGGATCTGACCTCCGAAGCCCAAGCCTTGTTCCCAGCACCCCCACGGCAGCTGAGCAGACAAGCCTCTTGGGCTAGTGAGTGCTGGTCGGCACAGATCCTCTGTGCGGGAATCTCTCTGCTTTGCCTTCCGCACCCCTGTTGCTGTGCTCTCCTCTGCGGCCCCGAAGCTTCCCCCCCGCCCACCCCCCATCTCCACCCTCAAAGGAGCTTCCTAGTGTGTGGAAACCTTTCCTCCTTCACAGCTCCCTCCCACTGGTGCAGGTCCTGTCCCTATTCTTTTTTCTCTGTTTTTTCTTTTGCCCTACCCAGGTACATGGGGAGTTTCTTGCCTTTTGGGAGGTCTAAGGTCTTATGCCAGCGTTCAGTAGGTGTTCTGTAGGAGTTGTTCCACATGTAGATGTATTTCTGATGTATTTGTGGGGAGGATCCACGTAAGGTGATCTCCACGTCTTACTCCTCCTCCATCTTGAAGGTCTCCCTGTAGTTTCTTTTTCTTACTGTCATCACCAAATTAAATATCAGTCAACTCTCCCAGACTCAATTAATACTAATTGAGATCTTTTCTTATATTTTACTTCTATCAGTCTCTTTCTGATGATATTTAGCCATTTGTTCTTCCACCATTTTCTTAAACTCCTTGAGCTTCTGCAAACATCTCATTTCAAAATGTATGGGAGTATAGTTGACTTACAATGTTTTGTTAGTTTCAGGTGTAAATCAACGATACTCCAATATGAAATTAAAATTAAATTAAAATTTTTTTAAATAAATAAAATTAAGACTCTGAAAAAAAAAAAGTACAGTGAGATATTCTTTTATATGTGCAGAGGGGCCAACTATCATATACCTTTTGGTACTGACACGAGTCAACCTCACCAGGATATAAAATAAATGGCTCTCATTGGCTGAAGGCAGATGACATGACATGCTGAGATCATGAAAATAATATACTTTGATAAGGTGTGTGTGTGTGACTGAAGAGGGACTATTTATATATTCAAGAGTAGTCATGTGATAATCAGTGATACACAGGATGCTCAATGCACTGGGGTTCTGAAGGAAAGCAGACTTTGAAAAGGTTTTCTGTAATGTGTCAGTGGGATTATTTCACAGTTTGAAATGGCTTTTAAATTATTTTGGTGATTGGGCTGCAATCCTTTGAATACGTTCCATACACCAACAAGGCAACAAGTTAGCTCAGCTTTCTGTGGGTTGCCTGTGTCAAATGTGGATAAGGTCTATATATATAAGGTTGTTAGGAGAACCACCTCAGATAATATATGTGAAAGCAGTAAATAAACTCTGATTTTTCTTAAGTGTCTGTTCTTACCATTTCTACATTCACTGTGTTGTCATGGCTAACAGTCGGAAGCTTTCCAATATAACCTTGAATTAACCTGATGTGACTGAGTCTTATTTCAATCATCTCCTCATACAAAAGACCACTGAGAGTGTTCTGAGCAAAAGTTGTGTCACTCATAGAGCCAGGACTTGAAAATCACACATTTTAGGCACATAAAGAGAGAAGGGCAGCATCTCCCGTTTCTGACATGACTTCACATTGTCTTTTGAAAATTTAAGCCTCAGGATCTTTGCACCTGGT
Organism: Stenella coeruleoalba; assembly: GCF_951394435.1. NCBI lineage: Eukaryota > Metazoa > Chordata > Mammalia > Artiodactyla > Delphinidae > Stenella > Stenella coeruleoalba. The sequence continues at coordinate 140,033,863 of NC_137148.1, forward strand.
TACACACCTTTTTAATAGTAAATGCTTGCTGTTAAAATGATAAACGGATGTTATTAAAACACTTTAGTCCATAGTGCACCAAATGTGCCTACTTAAAGACTAGTTTCCCTTCAGAATTTTGAAGAAGATGCCTTTTCAGCTTTTCTTTCTTGGCACAATTCTTAAGAGAATGGGAATATCTATATGCCTGTGTTCCTCTAAGCGTACACCAGAGATAATTTTATATTCCTGTAAAAGCTGCAAGTGACTTTAATTAGATATTCTTAGATAGTAAATAGCTCACCTCTTCCTCTTCTTCCATTCTTCCCAGGGGGTTGTGAGTTTTGCAGAAAGTGAAATGGCAAGGATTGTTTGTGTCTCAAGCTCCCTACTTTGCCTTTTCCTGCCCAGTGTTCTCAGAGATGAGATTTTGCAGTACATGTGATTTCTGGGTGAAAAAAATGTGTTACTTCACACATTTTTAAACTTTTTAAAACTTTGTTAGAAACAAAACAAATTTTTGGAAGTCAATAAACAAAGCAAAAACAAAACAAAACAATGATTAACTCACATTTTCCTTGTTTTAAAATACACACAAGTCCAGCTCTCTGCAATGATATGAGGATAACTTGTGTGTTCTCCTTGAATTCCCTTGCCTCTTGATACTGTAGGTGCTTAAATGTATTCATCATATCAAGTTATAAGGTAATGAATCAAATATTGGAATTTTATAAATTTTTAAATTTTACTAAATTTGCTTTGAAGGCATAGCCATTTCCCTTAAATAGCAGAATAATTTTATCGATGTTAACGAAATATAGTTTTGGAAGCCCCAGATGAAGAGACCATAATTTTAGGCTAAGTTACTCTGTGAAACATATAAAGCAAATGCTCATTAGAGACACACTAGTTAATAGTCTTAATTAGTCATTTAAAAGCTGTTGGGTATTTGGATCTAACATTTGCTCTCGAATGCTATTCCAGAATCTATGTATAATTCTCAGACTACAATGATATAATACTCAGATAAACTGAGTCCAAAGTGGTGATTCATGTATAAAGTATAGCCACTTTATGTCACTTTTTCACTCTGCTGAGGCAGATATATAGGAAGCATCCCTAAAAAAAATAATGGCAACAATTAATTTTCCTCACCAAAGGCCTGAACCTCATAGTGGTTTTGCTTTCTCTTCAGATTTATACTTCTCAACTTCAGTTTTAATTTGCTAGAACAACAAAGGAGCTAAATCCTCTACTTTTAACAAGTTCCTCCTATGTGCCTGAATAGCAGTGAGCTAGCAGTAACTTCTGACTTTTTTGACAACTCCCATTGCCAAATGCAGGCTATTTAGAAGTGGCTACAAAGTGAAAATAAATACCTGGTCTCCCACAGACAGTCCTCTGAAATGCCGTCTATCATTTGTAATTTCTGTGATGGTATTTGCTGGTTATGATTTATCACCTCGTGACTGCGTGAGTCAGCCGTACAATGTCCATGACTCAATGGCACGTAACAAAAGCAATCAGGAAAGTGACATTTGAGTGAAGGGTTGGTGGATGTGTTTGAACAAGATTTCACTAACTTAAAGAACAAAGGCAAAGTAACTCCCCCAACTTTTTGAAATCTTAGGAAGTCAGCATTTCAGTTCTTTCTCTTCATTAGTTAATACCTCTAAACTTGGGGGAAAATAACTATCAATTGGAAATAAACAACAAATATGGATTTATAGAGGGTGACAGTATGGATTTATTCTTATTCTGCACTTAAGTTTTTCCATGTGTTCAGAATAGCCTTTTCCTAATCTTGCAAATAAACTTCCTACTGCTTTTAAATTTCCTTGCTTCCTACCTGTTCTTTCCTAGGTGGTAAATTGGCAGCAAAATGAATTTATTCTTTCATTGAATATTTATTGAATCACCTGTGTTAGGCATGTATAAGACAGTGAGGTTGAAGCAATGAGCAAAACATGCCCTCTTTCTTAAGGAGATTTCAGTCTGATGAAATGAGTAAAATGGGTCATATTTACTTTTCTAGGTTAAGTGCTATTAACCTTGAATGAGAAAATGTCCATTTTCAAGTCTCACAGAATATTTCATATACAAGCAACTTGACTTTGCAACACTTGAATATTTATTTCAAACCACAGCTATCCTCATATAGAAAAGTGGGACAGAGGTCGGCCTGGTGACCGGAATATGACTGGCCATCTGGGCATCTGCTCTTCTTAGTCCTGTGGACTCTCCAGTTTATGTTAGATTCTTATTAGTTCCTTGTTTTGCAAATGATATTTAACCTCCTTTGAGCTAAGAAGAGAAATAATGGATGAACTTCTTGAAAGTTTTACCATGGAGCTCAGTTCATTGGTTATAAGTATTATCCAACAGCATTAGCCAGTAATTGTGATATGCTGCTCATGGCATCCAAGGGAAATTGGGAAAGAAAAGATAGAGTTCTCAAGGAAAAGTTATTGTCATTAATGGAAACATAATTTAAGCAAAACTTCAAAATGAAGATGAACTCTGCAAATAATAACTATGGTTATTCACTTTGGTGTTGGCAACACTCAGGATAGTATCTGGAACAGAATGGTAATAATGATACCGTCTATCCTTTGTTGAACCCTTCCTGGGTGTTGGCCATTGTGCTAAGTATTGAGTGAGAAGTATTAATGGCCTGAGTCTATCTTACAGAAGGATTACAGAGGTGTAAAGATGAGCTGATAGAACCTGCAGAAGTTGATATAATAATTTTGGAAGAACTTGTGCCAGCCTTCCAGTCCTCAGGAGGGAAGGATGCTGAACAAGAAGAGAATAGAGACAGTACTTTGAAATGGTGTGCATCATTTCAACTGTAAGAGTAAGTGTAGCCAAGAACGCAACAAGAATTTGATTAAGAAGAATGATTAACTTCCGGCACAGCTAGGCCAAGCATACTTCATTCTTGATTGGCCTGAGAATAGGACACCACCTCATGACAGCAATAATATAATGAAAACACAAGCAGATTAAATAATCAGTTTGGGTATAGATGCATCTTCATCTATCTTTAGGAAAGGTGTGGAAAAGAATTTAGAACACAGGTTAAGAATGAGGTCATGAAGAGAAAATATGACCTATGTATACAAGTATTAACCTGAGCCTAAACACTAGAGGAATATTTTTAGTACTGATCAATTACTGCTTTTATCACTGGCTTGGCTGAAGTCCATATGGGGCATTAAATCGTGCAAATACTTTTTCAAGTAGACTAACCCAATCTACTCTTAGATTGGAGCTTAGGAAGAAACGTAAGGAAACAGAAACTCAAGATCGGGAAAAGTTTGATGTGCTTGCTTTCTCTGTTGGAACAGGTTTCAAGTAATCTAAGTCTCTTGAAACATTCTCTCTGGCATAGGAGGCACAATGTAGGAGGCACAATGTTTAGGAAATCAACACCAAAGGCTTCACATAGAAGATTTTGTGTAGTCCTCAAATCAACTGTACCATGTATAAGTTATAATTCCCATTTTATTGATGGGTTAACCAAGGTTTAGAGAAGTTAGGTGACTTGTTCAGGGTCACAATAACTGGATTAGTAGCACCAACTTCATATACTTCAGACCTGATTTTAAAGTGGGAAGGGAGGGATAAAGTAGGAGACTGGGATTGACATATGTACACTACTATACATAAAACAGATAACTAATAAGGACCTACTGTATAGCACAGGGAACTTGTCTCAATACTCTGTAATGACCTATATGGGAAAAGAATCTAAAAAAGAGTGTAGGTATGTATACGTAAAACTGACACACTCTGTTGTACAGCAGAAACTAACACAGCATTGTAAATCAACTGTACTCGGATAAAAAATTTTTTAAAAAGTGAACCATGAACAAATGGCCATAAATAAGCAATGTCTTAAGAGACTGTGACTGGTTTTCAAAGGAGTCAAATTAATTTTTATCAAAGGTAGGGAAGGGGTAAAGAGAAGATCAAGGTAGGTTATCAGATGATTTTGGTTAGATAGAAGTTCTGGCATTAAAGATAAAGTGATTGAAGACTGACACAGAAATTCTAGGGAGAAATTCTTGGGCTTCCCTGGTGGCGCAGTGGTTGAGAGTCCACCTGCTGGTGCAGGGGACGCGGGTTCGTGCCCCGGTCTGGGAAGATCCCACATGCTGTGGAGCGGCTGGGCCCGTGAGCCATGGCTGCTGAGCCTGCACATCCGGAGCCTGTGCTCCATAGCGGGAGAGGCCACAACAGTGAGAGGCCCGCGTACCGCAAAAAAAGAAAAAAAAAAAATCTAGGGAGAAATTCTTGACCACACTAGAGGAACAGAGCTTGTCAGGGTAAATAAGGATCTATGGCTTCCAGGCAACTGGCTAGAGAACACAAAGAGATCATACCCATAAAATCTAACATGTTAGCTGTGATTTCATCCAACATCACAGCTCTCTCACTGTTAAAGACGTCCTGCTAATGTAAATGTAAATGAGACTGAAGAATTAGTTCCACAAATCGAGCTACCGATGAATTAACCCCTCTTACCTTCCACAGTACATTGTCCTCAAGCCCAAGGGTCCATTAACTGAACACACAAATGGAGCTTCACAACCCTCAAAATCTTCTCTGTATGCTGCGCCCAGATGCTCACAGTGTTCTTCCCCTGTGACCACGTGGAAAATCCTCCTGGCATTTAAGATCATCTCCCTCAAGCCTTCCTGTCAGAAAGAGAACAGCCCTAAGTGAAATGCTGCAAATCAATGAGTTGGTAAACCAGCTACAGAAACAGTGTGTTACAGCCCATCAGACCTCTGAAAGTCTCCCTCTTTGAAGATGTAAGAATGAAAGAGACACATCTGAACTAAAACCCAGAGAAGCATTTGCTATGCAGGCAAGTTCAGATGACCTTTTTAAATGACAAGAATATTTCACTTCTGATTCTGACCTCAGAAACAGATTTCAAACTGAGTTTCAGTAAAGAGGCTATAAATTATAGTAATAAAATACAATAGAGCCAACAATTATTGAGAACTTGGGTGCCTGGCACTGAGCTAAGTGTATAACATGCTTGGTATCATTTAATCCCTTACACCTTCCTAATAGGTTGGTATTATTTTTAATGTCATTTTACAGAAGTGGAAGGAGGCATTCCTCTGCTTCTGTAGTGAAGTGAAGTGAAACATTCTCCCCAAGATAACAGAATTGGTTTTACAGCCAGATTCAAATGCATATCCGTATGGGTACAAAGTCTTTGTTCTTCAAACACTAGACCACACTGCTTCAAAATGAAGACCAGAAACCAACACAGAGACAGTGGGTCACTTCTCAGTACCTACTGTATGCTGGGTACTCTATCAAGAAAAATATTCATAATAGTAAGGATACTCTGGTGTCAACAAGGCCTGTCTAGGACATGTTGGAACTCAACTCATGAGAGAGTCTGATTAATTTCTCTGAGGTTAAGAGTTGTTCTGGGAGGCAGGATCCAATTCTGATTGTTTAATAAGGACTAAATTTATCCAGAGACAAAGGTGAAATGGGAAACATTCTGTACAAGAAATGACAGCTGCTGCTTGAAGGGAGAAGACAGAGGAATTGTGTATAATCTCCTGTGGGCTTTCAAATAAACCACTGGGCTAAAAGTATGCTTGGAATAGATCAGATGGAGAAAAGCATCCTGGATCTTGGAAACCACTGAACAATCGTGGGCTGGAGGACCGTGGACTGGTAGGCTTGATTGCAGCATCAATACACTGAAATATTTATGTTATTTAGTAGGAGACTGTTATTCTTTCACTTTTTATAAGAGAAATACAATTGACCTTTGGGAAGTCTGATGACAGGAAAACAAGTATAAAGTGATGGCTGGCCTTATCAAGTTTAAATATTTGAAAAGGTATAATTCATGTAAATGTTTAGCCTGTTCTTAATTGTGCAAGGGCAAAACCTGCCTAGGTTGGTATTTACTTTTCTAATTAGAAAAGCTTGAGTGATGTGAACAATTAAGATAATACAATACCTTTACAAGATAATTAATCTTTTCTTTGGGATTCATCTTACCACATCCCAAGCTGATGTGATTTACCTCCCAGTTAAGGATATGTTAGAATGTAATTGGAGCCATTTGCTCTATCAGAGAAGAAAAGATCATGGAATTTGCATCTCATATATCTAGAAATTAAAACTGAAGGACTGACCACTTGACACCACAGAAGTTCCTGAAGTGAAGCCTGCTGAGCTCAATTCGTTGTGGTGGCTAAATGAATCCTCTATTCAATTTGAATGCATGATGAAACTCCTATTAGAACATTGCAGTGTAATAATCGACAACATAATGAAACTGCCAAAGACAAAATGCAAATACCTCTCTACTGACCCTTCAGAACTATACTCTGTACTTAGAAAGAAGCAAATGCCATTGCCAGACATGTAGCATTCCCCTTTATTCTACCTCCCCTCTACCCATCAGGGAATGCTGAGACATTCTTTTGGATACCCATTCCTTTAGAATCAAACACTTGAAATTCAGCAGCAATGGTAGGTTGCAGAATTTGGAATGGTATATAGATTCAACTAGCAAGAGTATTTGAAAATTACTACTACTATCTCCTAACACTCTCACTTTATAACAGAAATGTATTTTTAGTATTAAAAATTTGGAGGGATATTATCTTAGGGTAACAATTTCATAGAGTAATTTAGCTTCATCAAACAAAACTGATGCTTTTAGTTTTGGGGGTTTGCTTCTGATCTGTGAAAACTTGATTAGGCATCAGCACTGATCTTTGGAAATTACTAATCTACATACACTGGCTTTTTAAAATAATTAACCTCTCAATCCATTATAATTTGGCCTCTAATCCTTTTAGGATGTATGACTAGTAATGTCTTCAGTTGCTGACTCAGTGGTCTCTCGTCTCCTTAATCTAACTGGAGCTCTCATCAGCGTTTGTTATAGGTTGTCACTTCTTCCATCTTGAAAAACCTCTCTTTTTAATTTCAAGTACCCCACACACAAGAGTAGGTTTCCTCTCTGGTGTCATTTTTTCTAATTCCCCTCTTTAGCGTCCTCTTCCTTTATTGTTGAAAGGCTTTTGTTTTTTCGGGGTTTTGTCTTAGTTCCCCCTTCCTTTCTTACTGTGCACACTCATCCTGGATAATCTTTCATATTCCTATGGCTTTAACGAATCACAAATCTTGACACCTAGGCCACACCTCGCTTCTGAGTATCATATCTGTATCTCCAACCATTAGAGATGTCTACTTGAATGCCACAAAAGCACTTCAAACTTATCAAGTCCCCAAATGAACTCATCATTTCTCCCTATCCTTTTGAGATCCCCGACTCTATAAGTAGAATTACTGTCTCCCATTATCCAAGTCACAAACCTAGATATCGTTTGACTCAGTTACCAAGGCCCATTATTTCTGCCTCTTAAGTCAGGCCACCATTACCTTGAGCTTTGATTCCTTCTACAGCTAGCTAAATAGTGTTCCCCACCACCAACTTCATCCAACCATTCTCTGCACTGTAACCAGAACACGTTTTTAAAGCACACGTGATTATTCCACTTACTGCCGATGCTCCAATGGCTCCCCCCTTATCCTCTGGATAAGGTCCAGACTGCTTGACCGGGCTTATAAAACCCTGTGCCACTCCTGAGCTGTTCTTGCTTACAGCTCCAGCTGACTAATTGTTCTACAATCTCTTTTATCCCTCCTTCTACCTGCATTCAACATTAGAGAATGTTCAACTTGTTTCATATACATATGTGATTCTAATCAATGCAATGGTTTTTATTTCTCTTTAGTGAAATACTTGTAGAGACCAAGGATATGTATTTTACAAAATTATAATGATGCAATGAAATACAGCAGTCAGGAGCATGGGCTTTAAAATCACAAACCTGGGTTTTAATCCTGACTTTTCTAAATTATATCCATGTTATCAATCATATTAGTCAACTACTTCAAGCCTTAATTTCCTCATATGTAAAATGGGGATAATATTACTACCTGTGTTTCTAGAGTTGCTATTTGGATAACATGAGGTAATGCTAGTTAAATGTTTAATAAAATTGGTCCCATAGTGTTGTTGTAGTTTTTGTTTTTGTGTGTAAAGCATTTAAACTACTTATTCTAATATTCTCCATAATTTTTATTTAACCTCATCTCTCCTCACATATTAAAGTAAACCTTTTCTACTGTTACCTATCCTGGACAATCTCAGGCCCCAAATAGACAATATTAGTTCCTTCCTGTTTGGGCTATTTTCCGATCTGGAACTCATTCTTCTCTTCCTCCAACTTGCTGATTGAAATTCCACTTTTCTCATTTAGGTTAGTTTAGGTTCCTCCTTCTCCGTGAAGCCTTCTCAGATGTCTGTTATTCACCTGGATCTTTCCTTTCTCAGAACTCCTCTGATAATTGATGCTATAGTACACACATTGTCTTAGTTCTTCAATCACTTCACATGCATAAAAAAATCAACCTCCTTCACCTCTCTCAGCAGCATCTTGTGTCTGGATGAATACATATTTGAACTGAATTTCTGAGTGGCCTCTACAATGCATCATCCTTTTCCTGTCCCCCACCCCCTTTGACAGGTACTTTCAACTACTATTTCTAGATCCTTATATTAAATGTTACTTGTTAATGATGATACTGAAATTTCTTCTTTTTTTTAAGTACATACACAAAAAAGAAATGGCACTTTTAAGTTTGCTTGTTTTACTTACAATTGAAACTCTAGCTTCTGCACTTTACCCCAAAACAAAAATTTCACACTGATTTCTGAATCTTACCCTCTTTGGATGTCTTGTAGGTTTATGATTACTTTGCATTTTCAAAATTTTTAACCTGTCTGGAACAGTTTTACAGGTGTCATTCTTTCTCAGGAAAGGTAGATTTTTATTACCTTACAAGGATGACAAATGCAAGTCCGCAGCGTAATATAATTTTATTAAACACATTAAATGCTCAGCATCTCTCCTCTGCACCGTTTGCTATGGTGGACAGATACCCTTACCAAGGAAGGGAGGGCTGTTGAGGTGATGGAATGTGAATTTTTTTCCTGTACTATTTTCTCTTAAAATTCTAGCTTTAGATAGCAGATCACATCTCCACAGAGGAATGCAGGCCTCCCTTTACACTCTCTCTTTCTATACAAGTCAGACACTATAAATTTCTTATTTCTTTCTCTAAACTTCCTCATCCTCTTATTCACCATTAAAAGTTTCTTTCCAGAAAACTGTCTTTTAGGTAGCATTTTGCTTTGCATCAAAACCAGAGATCTAATCATGGTGGGTCTTGAAAAACATGCAAATATTCACTTGAATATAGACATTTCTCTTTTGCCTTTTGCCAGGACTGTTTATGGTTGGTTTCAAAAAAGATTTGGAACTTCTCAGGCTATGGACTAAAAAGCATTTTTCATTTTCCGGCTCCTTCCTTTACATGGAAAGAAGTGATATCTTTGAAAATAAAAAAGGAGATGTGCCATTTTGGTGTAGGTTTTATATTATAAAGTTCTAGATTTTGCACTATGTCCAAAATGACAAGGAGTTGTTTTAAAAGTCAGCTTCCATGAAGTACCTTGGAGAAGAGTGTGTGTGTGTGTGTGTGTGTGTGTGTGTGTGTGTGTGTGTGTCTGCTTCTCGTGGAAGCAGAGAACGGGTAGGGCTTTACTTTCTACCCAACAATAAACAAAGCAATGTTAAGTCTGTTAAATTTTACTCTTTTACTGACTCCCTCTTTAAGATGGCCAAAAAGAAGAATTCTGTAGCAAATGGTTTAAAAAGCCCAAAATAGTAAGAATAATTTCAATTGATCAAAACAGCATGGGACATGTTATATGTGACCGAGCATGCTTTTGATACCAGTTCCCTAAAAGGAATTTGCATTTTGAAATTTTCAGACTGAACTACTTAAAATGTGAACTGAGTCTGTTATTCCTATGGGCATCTCCTCTGTCGTTGGTTTTAGTGATTACTCTGTCACTTCTTCTTTAATTTCTATACTTTAATGAGGACATGCAAGTGTGCCTATGGAATTTTCCTATTAATGTTGGAGTGATTTAAGAACTGACCATAGTGTAAGAGAAAAAAACCTCTCTTCCAGGTTCAGCATTCTATTTAATTCTGTAGCTAGTGACAGAGCTGAGAGCCACTTGATAGGAAGATTCAGCTTCTGCTCCAGGCGTTTCCTCTGGGACCTTTGGGATAGAACTAAGCACAGCTATCTGTAAATCAGCTTGTCCATTTCTGGGCCACCCAGCGTAATTGGAAGCACTGACTCTAGGCCATTTCACCCTTGGGTAGGAATGATGAAGTCGGGGTTTCTAATAATTGCATCTGATTACTGTCTCCAGTTTGAAGACAGAGAATGAAGCAAAAATGAATGAGCATGTCCATCCCATGTGGGGTTATTTGGGGCCAGTTATCATGGAGGAAGGAATCTTTGGTTTGGCTTGAGATTCCTCTTTAATTTCTTTTTTTAAAAAATAGGTGAAACGTTTAATTTTCAGAGTAGGAAATCATACTTAGCATCTTTGTTATAGGATTCCCCTGTACAAACAGTGCAACAGACGGAAACTGTATAGGTGATGGTCTTCAGGCCATCAACATGCTCTTACACTTGTCACGAGAAGGGTTAGCCAATCTTATATTGATAAATATCAGGAAGAAGATCTCAGATGAATGATAGAATTCAATACAGATGGCTACAATGTTCAAGTATATGTGTTCCATTTGTGCTAAAATAATCTTTAATATTCCAAGTGAAAACAACAAAACAACAATAAAGTTGGGCTTGGGTTTAAACCATTTTAATGTAAGTCTGATCCTTGTATGCAGTAATGATAATAGTATTCTATTGGGAAAGAGTGAATTGTATTTAAACAATAATTGCAGACAAGTGACATGTAAATCAATATGTGAAAAGGCATGAAGCTGCATAGATTATTCATTTTCTGCTATGTTCTTCTCTGGGTTCATGCTCTGAAAATATGATTTATAGTGTGGTTTTAATGAGTAACGTTCTTTTGGATATGACTGTTTCATAGAAGTTAAAAAGGTTTAATTCTAGTAGTACCGAACACTTTAAAAATGTGACTATGAAATTACCACAAAACTGAATTTGTTTTAGAGAAATGATGAGGATGCACATGTAAGAAGTTTATAAATATTATGTTACCTTGGAAACAGTTACTAATTTGTTGTACAAAGTGATGTGTTTTTTATATGGAAAAAAGTGGCAATTTTATTTTTAAAGATGACTTTAAATCCATAGTCATGCTTCTCTTCATAATTGAATGAATCTTTTGCCTTTAAAGATTCATGTGGGGAGGGAAAAGCATGATTGTTGCTTCAATTTTTTGAGGGCTTGTGGGAATAAACAAGGCTGGAAAAATAAAAGATGACTTTAAAATATACAAAAAGGACAGGTGCTGAGACACAGAAGGAACTTGGTCTAGATGCTGTAACGCTGCACCAGGGGACAGAAAATAATAGAGGAACAGTTGTTTGTTCTGCACGTCAGTGGAAATCAGTGTGGAATTTGATGCAATCTGAACCCATAAACCAATTTATAAAATTCTTGGTGTAATGAATTCTCTTGCCCAATCAGGCATAAAGGCTGAGCTTTATACTAATTTTGACATGGTGGTAGAATATAATATCTGTACTTGATAGTACAGATGAAGGAACTGAACTGTGCTTTAACACCAGAGGTTAGCAGAAATCTTGTGAAGTTCTCAGCCATTAAATGTGTGTACTTGAATAATTCCTACCACAATCTTAATGTCCAGAAGACCCTAGCTGACATCTGTCAAGAAGACCCTAGCTGACATTATTAAAATGTTAATAATTTACCCTATTAAGAATTACAGACAGAAATATTTTTTTCTTTGAAACATAAGAATGAAATTTTACCTATTTAAGGTATACAAATGAACACTCTAAATAAAGCTTAGTCTATATATAGTCTATATATATATGAGTACAAGAAGGTGATTAATATGGAGTTACCATCATTTCAGTTACTAACACCTGGTCTACTTGATAACTCTGGTAATTACATGTAAAAATACTAAGTCTGATCAGTGGCCTCAAGGAAAAAAACAGACTACAGCTAAAATCCACTTAAATTTCTTTATAATTCTGTAAAGCAGTAAACTGATTTTATAATATCATGCCTTTAGGGAATCTTTATTACATTAACTATGACATAATATCTTTTTCCTTAAACCAATTTTTAATGTTTCTAGATGTGTACAGTTAAAATTTCATATATTAACACTAACAGGAAGAAGAGAAAGCTATAATTATTGAAATATAAATGAATAATGAAAGATTTTAATTACAGAATAATAAAAAAATGAGTGTCCTTTTAAATCAGGCATAAAATAGAGATGTCTTCAAATTAACTACTGGGTATCCTAGAAAATGCAATAAGATAAGAAAAAATATATATATAAGAAGTAAGAAATTGAAAAAGGAGAGACAAAGCAGTTGTTATTTGTGGATTATATGATAATCCACATATTGACTCTAAAAGAATTTGCAGATAAAATATTAGCATTAGAGAGTTCAAGGTTACAAGATCTGAGATATGAATACAAAAATCACCAACATTCCTATATATCAGCAATAACCAATTAGAAAATAAGAGATCCTACTGGTAAAAATGTAAAATGTATGAAGAAATATATCTAACAAAATAGGTACAAGAACCTTATGTAGCAAATTATAAAGCACTTGCAGAACACAGAAGTAAAACTCCTTAAATCAATAACTAAATTCAAAGTGATTTCAGTCAAAATCACAACTGGGTTTTTCACAACACATAACAAACCAATTGCAAAGTTCATATGAAATAACAGTAGATGGAGTAGATGCAGGTCTCCCTATTTGTTCCATTAAATACAGCTAAAACCTTGCAAATTACATATTTAAACACATGCGCGTGCGCGCACACACACACACACACAAGAAAACTCTGAAAGAGAGAGAAGGTAGGCAAGCTAGGAACATTGGGACCTGATTAGCCATATTGTAGCATGTTCCTAGAGTTTTCTTTTTGCCTCATGTATCTTGGACTGAGTGAAGAAACTTTCAACCTAGAAATGCCAGTGGGTAAAGACAAATTTTAAAAAGAGCCCCACAAATGTTTACTCTCTCTTGCCAAAGGATTAGGAAAGGGGCACCCTAGTAAAGCAGAAAACTTTTAGACAATATTTGCCCTATTGCAGCAAAACACCCAGAGAAAACTGTTGCCCTATTCCTACTCCCATAAGTCATCAGAAAAGTAAAAACTAAAGAGACTGGCAAGACTGGCATGTTTGTGGAACAACCAGATAGAACTTTCATCTGTTGCTGATGACAGTCTCATTTAATTTAACCACTTCAGATAGCAATTTGGGAATATTTAGTAAAGCTGAAGATTGGCATACACTTTCACATAGCAATTTTACTTTTAAGTGTATCCCTAGTTAATAACTAATACATATACATAAGAAGATAAGTACAAGAATTTTTATTCTAGAACTATTGGTGTGATGGTTAGTTTTCATGTGTCAATTTGACTAGACTGGGGGGTGACCAGATATTTGGCTAAACATTATTTCAGAGTGTGTCTATGAGGGTGTTTCTGGATGAGATTAGCATTTGAATCAGTAGACTGAGTAAAGCGGATAACTTCCCACAATGTGGGAGGACATCATCCAATCGGTTGAGTGCTTGAATAGAACAAAAAGGTGACAAAAGGGAGAATTCAGGCCCTTTCTCTGCCTGACCACTTGAACTAGGACATTGGTCTTCTCCTGCCCTCATAATGGGACTTATACTCTATGTGTGTGTATACTATACATCTATATCTATGTATCTATCTATGAACCTATGTATCTGTCTCCTATTGATTCTGTTTCTCTGGAGGACCCTAACAAAACTGGCTTTTTTTTTTTAAGGTGGCTATAACTATATCAATAGCCTATCAACAAGAAATAAATTTATAAAATATATTAAATAATCCTTTGTATAAATACCAGTTACAATAAACTAGAACTGCACAGATACATGTCTCATAAAAATATTAATTGAAAAAAAGAAGATGAATGTATGTACAGGACAATATTATTTATGGAACGGTTTATGTTGTACAGTATGACACCACACTTTTAAGATGTCTATGTTTTACATGAACTGATACAAAATTAACCGTAGATGACATATGAAAAAGTTAAAAATATATTTTAATCCCTGTGGCAACTACTTAAAATGAAAATAAGCATAAGTAATAGCCAATGTAGAAATTAAAATGGAAATTAACGTGATGTTACTGAAACACAACTCTGTTTTTTTCAGTGTGGATTGGGAGTCCTTCCCCACTTTTCCAAATTCTCCCCCAAATGTGGAGTTTAAGGTGCTGATGTGTGTGTATTAAACTAGAAAGCCTGGGGAAAAAATGGAATTTAAAAAATTAAAGTTTTAAAAAACAGGCAAGGGGAAACCAAAGAACAAAACAACAGCAGCAACAACAAAGGAAAGGAGACAGTAGAAAACAAAGTGGTAGAAGCAAACCAAGCTTATCAATAAGCACTTTAAAGGTTAATGGACTAACTAATTAAAAGGCAGAGAGTGTCAAAATGATTTTAAAAAACAGGATCTAACTACACCCTGTCACAATGTGCTCTATTTAATTATCTTACAATCATCATTTCATAGAGTGATTGTGAATTATCTCCAACTCCCAAATACTACAAAGGCTATAATATAAATCAGTGCAATTGTACCGTAAATCTAAAAGTAACAACCACCTTCATGCTTTCTTTTATTTTTTATTTTTCTTTTTGTTTTCACTCATCTCTAAGATGTTGTCCCCAGGGTAGAGCATCTCCAACTATATTCTGCTCTTTTATTCCAGTTGCCAGAAGAGAGCTCTGAGTAGCCCACCTCCTGGCCAGCATATCATTTTTTTTTTTCTAACTTTTTTATTGTGGTAAAATACACATAATATAAAATTTACCATTTTAGTGTTAAATAGATTCATAATGTTGTGCTGCCACCATGACCATCATCACCAGAAGTCTTTTCATTTTGTAAAACTGAAACTCTATACCCATTAAATAATAACTGTCCATTCCCATTTACCCCCAGCCCCTGGACACCACCATTCTACTTTTAGTTTCAACGAGTGACTTCTCTAGGTACCTCATGTAAGTGGAATCATACAGTATTTGTCTTTTTGTGACTGGCTTACTTCACTTAGCATAATATCCTCAGGGTTCATCCATGTTGTGCATATGTCAGAATTGCCTTCCTTTTTAAGGTGGAATAATATTCCCTTGTATGTCTAGTCATCCCTCAGTATCCTTGGAGGATTGGTTTCAGGAGTCTCTGCAAATACCAAAATCCATGGATGTTCAAGTTCCTTATATAAAATGGCATAGTACAATGAATATAGTTGGCCCTCTGTATCTGCGGATTTTGCACCCATGGATTCAATCAACAGTGGATTGAACTTTCAATTTTGGTTGGTTGAATCTGCAGAGGCATAGCCTGCAGATACAGAGGACCAAATGTATACACCACATTTTGTTTATCCAGTCATCTGTCAATGCTACTATGAACATGAGTGTACAAATAACTCTTCCAGGCATTCTTTCAATTCTACACCTGGAATTAGAACTGCTGGACATATGATAATTCTACTTTTAATTATTTGAAGAACCACCATACTGCCTTTCACAGTAGCTTTACCATTTTACATCCCTACCAATAGTGTACTGGATTCCATTTTCTCCACATCCTTACCAACACTTGTGATTTTCTCTGTGTCAGTTTATTTGTTAGACAGTATTCATCCTAATGTATTTGAACAAGTATCTCATTGTAGTTTTGATTTTCATTTTGGTAATGAACAATGATGTTAAACATCTTTTCACATATGTGTTGACCATTTGTATGTCTTCTTTGAGAAATATCTATTCAAGTCCTTTGCCCATTTTTTGAATAACATTCTTTGCTTTTTTGTTGTTATTAGGAGATCTCTATATATTCTAGACATTAATTCCTTATCAGATAAATGATTTGCCAATATTTTATCCCATTCTGTGTGTTACCTTTTTACTTGGTTGATAGTCTTTTGATATACAAAACTTTTTAGTTTTCAGTGCAATTTGTCTGTTTTTTCTTTTGTTGCCTGTGCCTTTGGTATCATATTCAAGGAATCATTACCAAATCCAATATTGTGAAATGTTTGCCCTATGTTTTCTTGAAGAGTTCGATAGTTTTAAGTTTTACATTTAGATCTTTGATCCATTTTAAATTAATTTTATATATGGTGTTAGGTAAAGGTCCAACTTCATTTTTTTGCATGTGGATGTTCAGTTTTCCTAGCAACATTTGTTGAAAATACTGTCCTTTCTCCACTGAAAGGTCTTGGCACTTTTGTCAATAATCATTTGATCATGTATGTGAAAGTTTATTTTTCTGGGCTCTCTGTTATATTCCTTTGGTCTATATGTCTGCCTTTATGCCAGTACTGATTACTGTAGCTTTGTAGTGAGTTTTGAAATCAGGAAATGTGACTCCTCCAGCTTTATTCCAAGATTGTTTTGGCTATTCAGGGTGCTTGAGTTTCCATATGAATTTTAGAATGGTTTTTTCTATTTCTGCAAAACAAGTCATTGGGATTTTGTTAGGGATTGCATTCAATCTGTATATCACTTTAGGTAGTATTGACATCTTAACAATACTGTCTTCTAACCCATGAACATGGGATGTGTTCCATTTATTTATATCTTTAATTTCTTGATTTATATACCACTAATCTTTTTAAAGATCCTCCTTGTATGTGACAAGTCACTTTTCTGTTGCTGCTTTGAAGAGTCCGTCTTTGTCTGTCTTTCAAAAATTTGATTATAACATGTCTTGATGCAGGTGTCTTTTAGTTTTTAGTTCAAATCCTTAATTGGAGTTTGCTGAACTCCTTGGAAGTTTATATTCATGCCTTTCATCAAATTTTGGATACTTCAGCCATTATTTCTTTAAATATTCTCTCTGCCCCTTCCTCTCTCTCTTCTTATATAACTCCCACAATGCATATATTGATCCAGTTGATGGTTTCCCACAGGTCTGTTAGGCTCTGCTAACATTTCTTTAATATTTTTTCTTTCTGTTCCTCAGTCACGATGATTTCCATTGTCCTATCTTCAAGTTCACTCTTTCTTTTTTTCTGCCTGGTCTAATCTGTCTTTTAATCCCTCTAGTGAGGTTTTCATTTCAATTATTGTATTTTCCAGCTCCAGAATTTCTTTTTATGTTTTCTATCTCTTTATCAATCATTCCATTTTGTTCACACATTGCTCTTTGACCTCCTCCACATCTTCCTTTCATTTTTTTGAGCATCCTCAAAGCAGTTGCCTTAAAGTCTCTGTTCAGTAGGTCTGCCATTGGTCTTTTTCAGGGACAGTTTCTGTTGATTTTTTTCCTTTGAATGTGCCATACTTTCCTTTTTCTTTGTATGCCTCATGATTCTTTTATTGAATATTGGACAGTTAAATCTAATGGCTTTAATCCTGGAGATCACATTATCCTACTTCCCTATGGTTTGCTGTGCTTTACTTTGGGGGGGGGTTGTTTGTGTGTTTATTGTTTTGTCTTTGATTGATGTACACTGCCTCTGTGACACAGATAAGTCTGAGGTACAAATTTTAGATCTTCTTAGGTCTTTTCTGAGCCTATGCATTTCCCTGGCCAGGTGTGGTGACTTTCAAAATTTTTCAGTATGTGCAGTTGCTTTAAAGTGTCCTTTTTAGCCATTAAGACTCAGATAAAATCTCACCACATCATAGAGATTTTCTGATTATCATAACTAAAGTAAGTTTCCTGTATTCTCTGTTAGACCGTTGCTTGTTTCCTTTATAGCTCTTATAATATTTTATAACTGTTTTGTTTGTTGAATTATATTTATTTATTTATTCATGTTTGGCCTTCTGCACAAGAATGTCAGATACATCAGGTTAGGGATCACATCTATCCAGTTTATTATTTTCATCCCCAACAACTTGTCCAGTTTCATGCATATAGAAAACTTTAAATGAATCTTTACTTAATGAGTTAGTGAGTAAAGGTGGACTAAGAAATGCAATCAACTCATTATCTAAAGAACAATTAAAGAGTAGTAGGTAAAAGAGACTCAGATGCTTTTTGTTTTTGTTGTTCAGATAAACTTACATATTTATGTCTGTCAGGATTTGTTAGGTTATGCTACAATGACAACCAATATCCATGGCTTAAATCTCAGTGGTTTAAAGTCCAAAGTTTATTCCTCTCTCATGAAAATTTATTTTGAATCTGGGAAACTCTCCATACACTTGTCCTCTATAAACACGTGTAGCGTTAAACATTCACATCTACACATGCTCCCATGATTGCAATGGCAGAGGAAAAGAAAGGCAGAGAGAACTGGCAAATTAATGCTTCTAGCTGAAAGTTATAATGCAAGTTATGTTCACATTTTATTGGTCAAAGCATGTGATAATGGCCATACTTAACTTCAGCAGAGTGAGACAGTACAGTCCTACCATGTGTCTAGAAGGAGCCAGGATCCAGGTAGCAGTAGGACAGTAGTAATGTCTGCTACAATGAACAAATTGAATAACATGCTTTGCAGAGCTCATCCTTCCATTTTATTCTTGGAGAAAATGCTAGTATGAGCCCTGAGAGATGTGTGGGGAAAATAGACTTTTCATCTAACCTCACATTTTCTGTGGTCACTAGAGAGAATCACTGAGGTACTGCCAAAATAATGCTAACTTAAATTCTGCAATACATAACACTTAAGTGAAATAGAGTGGTGACAAATAAAGTAATATAAGGAATAATATCACAAGTAAGAGCTGTGTGAAATTTAACATACAGATGGCACCTCATATAGATTGGAGTTTTCATGGAAAAAGCGATTTCTACTTTCTACTTAATTTTGCTGTGAACCTAAAACAGCTGTAAAAAATACGATCTACTAAATAAAAAAAAAATTGCAAATGAAAAAAGCTAACAAGAAAAATAATGAGAGGACTTACCAAAAAACCCACATGCAGGTAAGGAAAACTGCATGAACAATAGTTTATGTAGAACAGGCTTAAAAAAGGCAAGAGAGTACAATATTTAGTTTGGTACAGATGTCAGATTACATAGCAAGGGGTAGGTTACATGGTTGTGGAACTGACAGACTACAAGAACAATTGGGATTGTGTTTTATAACCAGTGAGAAGTCATTGAAGGGAAGATGGGGTAAACATTATGCAAAACTAACTTAGAAAAGTTGAGTAATTTTCTCCAACTCATTTACCTAGAAAGTGGAAGAGTTGAGATTTGAATTAGTGGGCTCAAATGCAAACATCTGTGCCCTTACTACTACTTTATACTGTGTCTCAGATTGAAGGAGAAGGAAAGTAAAATTAGAAGAATATTCTAGGAGTGCTGTGATAAAGGATCTGAAGGCTAGCCATAGGAATATAAAGAAAAAGATATCTCAAAGCAGTGTGCAACTTGATACTATGTTAAATCATTTCTAAGAAAACAAAAGTTAACTGAACTCTGTAGTAGATAAAAATTTAAAGCAATTCCCTGAAATTAGTCTGCCATTAACTGTAGGTAATGAATAACTTTAAACAACACTAATTCAATTCTGGATATACCTACAGGCATTAAGAACTATTTAAAATATCTTTGCCTCAAAACATTCTATATAGAATCAATTAAAAACTATCAAGTACAATTTATTCTAGCACGTGGAGCAGGTTTCCGTGGAAGTAGCCCCTAGGAAACAATTTTGTTTCTAAAGACCAAAAATGTCTTATTACTCAAATAACCAGGTCTTTCTTTTGACTTTACTTTTTTTTGAGTTCTGTTACGACTGTATGTATGTGTTTGTATATAAACATAAACGTATCTATCTGTCTAGACAGATGGATAGATAGATGGATTATAAGGATGGATATAGATATACAGTACATATGTGTATGGATTTTGCCCTAGGTGAACATTACAATTAAAGTATCTAGACAGATTTTATTAGAAGAACAAAATGAGCCTAGTAGAAATACAATTGTTGTTGCTTTTAAAAATATCATAACTCTAAAATTGCACTCTGAATGCTGCTTCCTAAAATAATGTGATGAGAGTTTGGAGGCCTGGGTGTGCTGCTAACATTTAATTGTGTAACGGGGTAAGCCAGTTTGGTGGCTTTAGATAACATATAGGAAAACCAGTTGCTGGCAACTGTGAGGATAAAGTACAGTTGAACTGGGTAGTCTTTAAGAACTCTTGATAATCTAAGTTTTTATAACGTTTATGACTCTAGATACCAAATAAAAATAATTGTTAAAAAATATGGTGATCTTAACATGTGCCAGGCATGATTCTAAGCATTTTATATTAACTGACTTATGTATGTTATGTATATAGTGATAGTCTCATTAGCTTAGTTATGTTGCCATAACAAAGTACGATAGCCGCGGTGGCTTTCACAACAGAAATTTATTTTCTTATAGTTCTGGAGACTAGAAGTCTGAGATCAGGGTGCCAGTATGGTCAGGTTCTGGTGTGAGCTTTCTTCCTGGTCTGTAGATGGCTGCTATCAACTGTGTGCTCACATGACGTTTGCTCAGTGTGTGCACTCTCGGAGAGAGAAAGCAAGCTCTCTGGTGTCCCTTTTTATAAGGTCACTAACAGTATTGTGAAGACGCGCCCTAATTACCTCTCAAAGGCTCTGTCTCCAAATACTATCGCATTGGGGGTTAGAGCTTCAACATATGAATTTTGGAGAAACAATTCAGTTCATAGCACCTATGAACTAGATACTATTGTTATACACATTTAAAAATTAGGAAACTGACCCACGCAGAGCTTAATAACTTGATCATAGGTCATACACATTTAAATGATAAAATTGAGCATCATCAGTGCTCTTTAAAAAAATGTTGTGGTACATCTCTGAACCTTTCTAGTTTCCAAAAGATGTTCCTGACAGGGATATACTGGCAGCTTTTCACTCATATACTTTTTCTTACATCATTAGGAAAAAGTAAATAATGATAAACATTACAAGTTTACAAATCTGAACTGACATAAGAACATTTCAAATTGAATTGGCACAATCCATGATTTGAGGCTTATGAAGTTTTTAAAAAACATGAATTTGAGTTTTTAGAAGACATAAGAAATTTCTAAAAGAAGTAAATATTAAGGACTATAAATAGCAATAGCACCTTTTGCTAAAATTCTGTGGCTTGTTTACAGTAAGCTGGACTATACAAAGAACCTCAGATTTCGCAACTGGAGAGGTTTTGCTTGAGAATGGCTGAATTATCAGAAGTCTAACAAGAAGAGCTGGGTTGAAAGCTGAGGAAGCATGACGAGGAAGTTTTCTTAGTATGATTAAAGATGTTCTATAGTTTGCTATTTTGCTGAAGTTTCAATGGAACTGAAGATGTATAGTGGTGAAAAAATTTCTCTATGGATCACCCTTCAGGATAGTTCTTTCATTAGGAAAGACTATTAAAAATTAAAATCTGAAGGATTTGTCAGGCTTTATTTAATCTGATGTAAGAAAGAGGAGAGCAAGCATCTGAGAATGTTTAACTAAACTAATTATATCAATAAAACAGCCATATTATCCAGTTTAAGGAAAATGTTACATGATATGAAGTACCAAGGATGCCTTCCTATTTGGGCTTTAAAAAAATGTATCTATGTGTAGGAAAAATAATTTTTTTTGTGACAAAAGGAGCATCTGCTAATAACTTTGAGTGAATACATTTCTCTATTAATAATAACCTACTGGGAAGTGGCAATTTCAAGCTGGCTAACTGATTTTATTCATCTCTGGAAAGTCTTTGTCTTCAATCTCTGTTCATGCTCCCTGATCCTCCAATAGAACAATAATAAACAAACAATTTCAATGTCACCTAGTCAGAGCCGAAATGATAACCAGCATTAGGAATATTTGTTTACTATGGTCTCAGAAATATTCTTCTGAAAACATTCTTTTGCCTATGGTAGTGGACAGAAAATAGAAACTAAAATGTCTATTTTAAAAGTTTTTAAAATAAATTATACTCTTAAACAAAATGTCCAAGCAGGGTAGTTTTTTTCTGAGTATAATAACTTTATAATTCAAAAAATACACTTTCACTTTATGATAGAAGCATGGTATTTTAAAAGGTCACCTAACACACCAAAATTTTCTTTCTGGTCAGTGACATGATAGATTTCCAGACTGCCTGTTTAGAATTGTTACACTTGTTTGTTGTAGGAGAAAATCATAGGTTATAGGGCCTAGTTGTTTTGTGATATAAATGGGGTAGGTAAGTTTAGATTTCAGCCTCAATTCTTTGGAAGACTTATGGAGATACCTGGTTTGGCTATAAGCTGATTCTTTGTTTCCAGTTAAACATGTAAGTCAAATTTGATGAGAAATTGAGGACCTTTATGACTAGGGAATCAATTCACTCAGATTCTACTAAAAAAGAGCTTCTCTCAGCTAGATTATATGTTCATGATAATTCCTTTTGGAAATTCAGTTTGCTAAAATAGAAGCTGTTTTTAAAGGTATAGCTGATAACCTACATAGAGAACGCAAAATGGCTGTTTCCTTTAAGCATTAAAGATTAAGGGATTAAATTCAAGGCTTTTAGTGCTATTATATATACTAAGGACAGAGGGCATTCTCTTAATCATGTATTTGAAGAAAAAAGTCAAGTTTTAATAAGATATTTCAGAGGGAGGCTGACGGACATTGTATATTTTTGCATTGACTTTTCTCCTTCAGAAGAAATTGGCTTATCTGGAGAATATTAATCATGGGTACCAAGAAGAAAATACATTAAACATGAAATATTTGTTCTGGAGAGCTCTTACTAAAAAATATGCATGCCTGCATACATGTAATATATACATGTCTATATACTTATTCATATAAATATACATGTATATATATAGTCATAAACTTAATTTGGAACTTCATGTAGAGTTTATTGTTTAGTCTTCTCTAAAGCAATAAAGAATATAAAACCTGCAATTATAGTTCCAAAATAGTTCAAAGGAAGAGAGCATATTTAGGAGGGACTTATTCAACTGAATCATTCTTTTTGCAAATAATAATTGATACCTTTCCTAACTGAGTATCACTAAAATGGATTAGCTCCTTCTACTGCACCTGATAATTATCTCCTGGAAAAATGTAAGAAAGCACTTATTCCCACCAGCACAATTTTCTTTGTACAAATAATTTAATCAAAATATAGTTAGGAAAATAAAAAGTTCAAAATATCAAAGTTCTCCCCTAAATATTGATTATTGGGACCATAGGCTGCATAAAATATGCTGGAACCTAAGCTTGTAACATTAATCCCTTTTCATGATTTCCAGAAGGTGGAAGTTGTTTTCAGGGCCAATGAACAGTTTAGAGGATGTGTGTTTGCAGATTCTGGGTCTGCTGATTTAGTGATGCCCTCCTAGGGATCTCAGTGAGTTGTGGAGCCCTGGGGAGCTGTCTCAACCTTGGATGTACCATTAAACCAGATGTCCATGCATAAAAAGTACTTGGAGTAAGTACTTATTACTTAGTAATGCAAATGCAATTCTAGTAATAAGCTTCACTAAAACCATTCTTGGAATACATTTTAAGTAACAAACGTATTTACAAACACACCATTCTCCTTTGAAAAAAAGCTTCAGGGAGGGATTCAAAAGAAGAGGATGGGAGTTCATGATCCAGACAGCAAACAGGGCAAAAAGAGAATACCATATTTAAACAGATTTGTTTAAGCGCTAAGCACTCTTAGCGCTTAAACAGATGACTAAGCACTCTTATTTTTCTTCAAAATAGTTTGGCACTTAAATAAAAACAAATATTTAATTTGTTAAAAAACCTTAGACATCTTGCAAGTAGAATGTAGGGCTTATAAAGAATCACAATATATTTTATGGAGGCAAAGCAGTATTTTTAAGGACCAGATTTTTTTTAAAACGAATTGTATGTACATCAAGAAAAATACAAAAATATTCACAAAAGCCTGTTCATGTTGGTTACTTGGAGGTAGAGGAAGAGGATTCAAAAAGGAAAAAAATATAGGGAAAGAAAAAAAAGCACAAAATCAGAAAATACACATGGTGAAATGTTAACTGTGAAGATAAGAGTATAGATTATGTAATTCTATTTATAAAATTACTGCAAATATGGTATTAGACAAAATATTTACATTAGAATGGTTAGAAAACTGACAAAAATATTTGATCAGGTGATTTTATTGTAGATGATTTTTTGCCTTGAATGTCTGTGTTTTTCTTGTTTTTGTAATAAAATTAGAGTTAGTATGATCAAGAGAAAGAGAAGATAAGCCACAGTCTGGGACAATATATTGGCAAAAGATTTCTTAGGGCAGGGAAACTACTCTGTATGATACTGTAATGGTGGATACATGTCATTATATACTTGTCCAAACCTGCAGAACGCACGACATCAAAAGTGAACCATAATGTGGACTATGGACTTTTGGTGATTATGAGGCGATAATGTAGGTTCATCAATTGTAACAAAAGTACCACTTCTGGTGGGGGATGCTGATAATGGGAGAGGCTCTGCATGTGTGTGGATGGAGGTATATAGGAAGCCTCTTTACCACCCTCTCACTTTCGCTGTAAACCTAAAAATATTCTGAAAAGTAAGTTTTAAAAAAAATTAACATGACACTGACATGCTTGGAATCACTTTGGTAAATGAATTATAACTACTTCCCTTTGTTATCTGGCAAGTTGTAACAGCAGTCATCCCACAGAGAAACATACATATAAAACTGCCTCCTAACTGTTCTCCTGCTTCCATCCTTGTCACTCTGCAGTCTAGTTCCCTTACAGCAGGCAGAGTGATCCTTTCGCAGTGTATGTCACAACATGTCACTCCCCTGTTCAAAACATGCTAATGGCTTCCCACCTTGGAGTAAAATCCAGAGTCTTCCATAACCTCTAGGCAACCTGCCGCCTGCCTCCACCCACAGTCTCTCTCAATTTCATCTACCCCTTACTCACTCTCCTGTCACCACTCTGTGCTCTTGGCTCCTCCTCCTACACATAACAAGGCCTCTTGCCTCAGGTCTTTGCATTTACTGTCCCTTGTGTCTGGGTCACTCTCCTTGCCAGCTAGCCCCATGGTTTCATTGCTCATTTCATTCAGGTCTCTGCTCATGTCATGTCCTAATGGACACCTTTCCTGAATACTCTTCTTCTCCAATTATTCTTTATCCCCTCACTCTGTTTTACTGTCCTTATATTTCTTCACAGTACTTACCACCAAGTGAAATAATTACATCACTATTTTTATCTTTTTTCTCCCCCTACTAGAATCTAAGTTTGCTGGGGGCAGGGGCTTTGGTGCTTTTGTTGCCTGATGCATTACCAGACACCAGCACAGTACCTGGCCCTTAGCCACACAGAAGTATATTTCCCCCCTGCCACATCTTCCCCAGACTTAGATGTATACTTTGCAAACAGACCACACAGGCTTCCCATTCAGCTCTTGTTCATCTTTGAATCAGCCTTTTCCACTGGACTCATACCATTTAAGGAAAGGGTTTTCTCTCCCCCCATTTCTCTCCTAGATTCCAACCTTTCTTCTTTCCTTCCTTCTTTCCCTCCTTTCTCCTTTCCCTCCTTTTTCCCTCCCTACCTCCCTCCTTCCCTTCCTTCTTTCCTTCCTTTCTTTTATTCTTTTTTTAAACTATAAAATATACCAATTTGCTCTTACTTTGTTACTCTCTCCCATGTCATTCACCCTAAAATGATACTACTTACCATTTCTGGCAATACAAATATGTATTTTTAAATCTGTAGATAATAAAATCCCACTGTTCTCATTGGGGTGGCAACTTACCAGGAATCACTGTTTCATGCCATTACATATTCACAGACGTAAGCAAAATATCTGCTGGCAACTTATTATTGGGTGTTTCTGCCTACCAATAGTTTATTTAAGGTTATTTGTAACAGGTTGACACTGGAGGGTCTTCTTGCTGCCTTTGGCCTCTTCCTAAGCCCACACCCCAATAAACAATGAATAAATTTATAGAGTCACTTATATGCTAACTAGAGTTTTAACAGGGATGGATAATCACATTAAAATCTGTGTATGTATATTCTTTTACCTCTATAGAGTACATGTAGGGACACAATCTGGTTAGTTGAGAAAGCTAAATAATGCATTTGGACAAATATTTAATATTTAAAAAAATTTATTAGGGAAGATAAGTTGTAACTTTATAAATGACCCTGAGTATCACACTGCTGATTCCCCTCTCTCAATGCTGTACAGCCTGTGCATGGCCTAGGACTAGAGGGGCAGGTGGAGAGATGGTAGACAAAGATTTTGCTTTGTTTATGTTTTTCATGCAAACACTGCTTTCTTCAGGACTTTTTTAGTTTAGACCTGAAATTTCTGTTGATGGTAGACAAGGATTTTGCTTTGTCTGCATTTTTCGTGTGAACACTGCTTCCTTCAGGACTTTTTAAAGTTTATACCTAAAATTTCTACTAAGAAAATTACTTCATTTAAATTATTTTTACTTTTGAATAATTTTATTTTCATTACAGTTAATAGATGTACTAGATAATAAACAGATTGTTTGAAGCTAAGTATTATGAGTTCCATTTCTGCTAGAATGGTGACTTCATACCCCAACTAACATATAAGAATGTTGGATAATATGTAAAAATCATACAGTAGACCTGGTAAGAAAATAAGAAATATACTGATGCTAAAAATGAAGCAAAAGCAGAAACTAGGAGATCTGTATGTGACTTTGGCACATTAGAGATGTTTTGTGAAGTGAATGAAAAGTTCATTTTTGAATGAAACAAGCATTCTGATGTTTGAAGGGTGAGAGCAGATGATATAGTGAGAGATTACATCATTCTCTTAATATTAAAGTTAAATTCATACACAGTTTCTTTTCTCCTACATTTGTCTGACCTTACCCAGGCCAAATTCTCATTTTAAAAATCCTGTCTTTTATGTATACTTTAGGAAGACCAATTCAGAAAATGTATCTGAAAAAATACAGTTTTCTTCTCCCAAAGATAAATGTAATCTTCTAATCTTTTCTCCCTGGCATGTAACTCTTACTTGCATATATTGTTCTAAAATTCTTATCTTCTACTGAACCAACATGAAAGGCAGTCATGTCTTACTTCTTTCTGTGCTTCTCTGTACATTCGTGGTATAGTAACTTCTTCAAAAGCAAAAACCTCTCCCCTCAGCAGAGTGCCACATTTCACAAGAAAAGTGGGCTTTCTGGAAAGAAAAACAATTGCCTGGTTAGCCAAGAGTAGAGGCATGTCAAGTTCAATGGTAAAATCTTACTGGATACCAGATTATAAAACTAGAACATCTGCATCTAGTCATGGTAGGCTTCCTTTGCCTGCTTTCTGCAAATACCATTCTGCTCAGTGAGTTCTGCAAGTTAAGGTATATATTTTCATAAACTCAGGTGCTATTTATGCTTTGCCTCTTTTAACTGACAATGAGCTATCTGGAAGTTAGAGGTTTGCAGTCTGTTTCTGAATTGCCAAAAGCTATAGTCCCAGAAAGAAGCTAAATATAGTGGTAGAGATGATAGTGGTAGAGATGATAACTTATCACACTGACTGAACATGTAGTATTCAAATCATTTCTCAATTATAATATATTTAAATGCAGTCCTATATCAACCTAAATGATGACAAATCATGGAGCTGTAATTTACATTCACTAATTTAGAACCATACATTTAAGCAAATTCATTTACAGTAACAGTTCTACTTAAAGTAATCTACCACAAAAAGATGATCAAATAATAATGTGCATAGGTTACTCCATAGAGACATGAAGAATTGGTTCATTACTTATACAAAGAGAATTTACAGAGATGGAAAAAATGATTACTACTCAACAGAATTGTTGTATTTCATTAGTTTAAGGTAGTATTAAACATAATTTCATAAGTAGTGATTTGCCAGATGCTTTCAACAGAATAGTTGATTCATTGCTTATTTTGAGCGCTGATTTTTATGTCATTTTAGAAGAGGAGTATAACTTTGAAATAGGGCATGTTGAAGAAACTCTAAAACATGTTTCATAACTATATAATTATTTTAATTAATTAAACTTTATTTTCATCTTTTCCTGCTCACTTAAAAAATGTCAGGTTACTGTGAGGGTGATGTATAACCAAAATGCAACTCAAAAAATGAAAATATGAAATAAAAAACTGTTTGCCAGTTTGGGTTTTTATGTTTCCCAATTCCATTATTCCATTTACTCTTTCTTTCTAAAGAAGTAACATTTGTTATAGAAAATAGTTTGTCAGTTTATTGATATCAGTATTTAAAATTTTAAGAGCTCTACTTTTTTACTAAAACGATTTAAATAACTTGTGTAAGAATGCATGATCTTTTATATATTTCTAACATGATACAACATTTAAGATTTGAATAATATTAGATGAATAGTCTAAACTTTCATGCAATGAGTATGTTTTCTACATTCTTACATTTTGTATGTACTTTATTATGAAAAGTCAGATGTTTAATGTTAATTCTTACTATGAAAATAAAATAGGGGAAATGGGAGATTTATACAGAATTTGGTCACTAGTCTTTGTGGAATGGATAACTGATCAAGGAGACTGTCTGTAATTGAGCACTTTGTCTTTATAACTTTTAGGATGTATAAGAGGCACCTAGGGTGCTTGCTAAAAATGCTGAAATCTCTACATCTCAGCTTACTTTCCAAAATGAAAAATTCCTAATCAGAATAGGAGAAGCAATCCATCAATAAAACTAGAATGAAGTTTGGCATAGGGAGATCTGAAAATGTGAAAAAGAATTAAAAATTTTTGTACATGTTAACACGTGGAGGAATATTAAAAGGGGATGGGGTGGGAACTATCCTGAACTCTATTCAATGGTAAAGGATTCTCTGATCCTGGAACTAAAAATGGGAGGTGCTACTCTGTCCCAGGAAGAAGAGAGAAATTCTGAAATGGTATGTTGGGGGGTCCCCAAGACAACTCTCAGTCTTAATAGTTCACTTGAAGGACACACAAAACTCAGAAAAGTTGTTATATGCAGAGTTATTATAGTTCATTACAGTGAAAGATTAATTACAATCAGGAAAGGGAAAGTACACACAGAGTGGAGTTCAGGAGAAACCAGGCACAAGCTTCCTGTTATCCTCTCCCACAGGAATGGCACAGATAATGCTTAATTCTCCCAGGAACAATGTTTGACAAAATGTGCAAAGTGTATTGGAGGTGAACCATGTAGGCATACATCACCTGTGTGACTGACCACTCATCTCCAGCCTCCCCAGAGGTCAAACTGGTAGAGCATGGGCCAAAGCCTCAGGCGTACCAACACACCCTCAAAACACTTAGAACAGGCAAGATTATTTCCAGCATTCAAAAGTTTTCCCTCCAGAGCGAGTCAAGGGCCAGTTCTTTCTTTGGAATATGCAGGGTTTGAGTAACCAAGGCCTGCTGAGTTAATCCTTTACTGTACAGATGATGATATCCAGAAGGGATAATCAGATCATAATAGAGCCTTCCAGACTTCACCATCCTGAACACCCTATACCTATTTTTCATGTGGCAGTAACCAATAGGCCAAAAGAAAGAAAGCAAGTATATCTACTTCTGAATCATTGGGAGGGAAATACTTTAAACTTGAAGTTTCATAAAGGGTTTTTCATTGTATTTTATATTTGGGAAAGGAAGGAATATGTGAAAAGCTCACAACCCTGGCAGCATTATGAAAAACACTTGGTTTTCTGATGACTTAAATGTCTACAATGGTGGTTTTGACATATAACGATGAATGTCTTGGACTAGAAGACTAGGAGGCCAAGAGTTAGATTAAGAGAGCTTTAAACTGAAATGAGAAAGGGAGAATATGTAATTCACAGAAGGAACCTAAATCATTCTTCCTCTAATTACCTATCTGGCTAATTCCCTTAGCCCCTTCAAGTCTTTGCTTAAATCTCACCTTCTTAATGATGTCTACCTTGACCAATAAGATAGGCTGGCCCCTATGAAATTGTTATTTTCATAAGTCAAAAACAATTGTATATGTTTCAATCTAATATATACCTGCAACCTGAAACAAACTCTCAACTCTTAATCCCTAGCATTCTTATTTCCTACTTGCCCTACACTATTTTTAATTAGTTTTTAATTGTACTTAACCTCCATCTAAAATACTACATAAGGAACATTCATTGTATTTACTATTATCTATTTCAACCTCTGCTACAAAGACAAATGGGCATAGAGATGTTTTTTTCCTTTAATTTACATATGTATTCCATGAATTTAGAAAAGTACTTGACACAAAGTTACCAAATTACTATTTGTTAAAAATAGGAATGAATAGATATTATAGCTTAGAAAGTAATAAAGAGGCATTCAGACACCTATTGAATAGTAGGGGACATTTGGAAGCAATTCTTAAGATATTCTACACCAGAATGACCTAATTGCTAACAGCAAAACTTTATAGTCAGATAAATGTTTTGGATCCCATCTTTGCTGCTAACTAACTCTGTCAATTTTGGGCATTCTTTTCTTAAAAATTTCCCTAAGCCATAGTTTGCTCATCTTTACAGTAGGAACAATAATACTCACGGAAGTGCTATTATATAAAACATGATTCTTTCCATTCTGTCTTACAGACTGCATGAGAAGTGTCTTTTTATTAAAAAAGAATACTTTTTATAATTAAATATCAATAGGATAGGTATGGGCATATTGACAGAAATATAGCAATAGGAGGTTATATATTTGTTCAAAATATGATAAGCAATGAGGGTCAAGGAAACATAAACAGAATATAACAAGGAGGAGGAACTGAATGATACAAAGGATGAGTCAACTGAGATTCTAAATGCTCCTTGCACATGGTAGAAATGTAATAGGATGAACATATAAAAATTTTAGAAGAAGGAAACATAAAAAATCATGCACTTAGAATAACAAAAACTCACCAATTGTTAAGATGGAAGCGACCTAATTTAAGAGTAATTGTGGTGGAAAAGGGTTTTATGACTTTCAAAGCCAATTTCAGCTGTCACCATGGCTTTCAGCTAGTCCATCACATCTGTGTGGTAAGGTGTCTTTTTGTTTTGTATTGCTTTGCTGTATCACATCTCCCTTTTAGAGAAGCTCTTTTAGGAGTATCTTAGTGGGATTTCTGGCTCACCTCTAGGATGCAGCCAGGGAATGGAGAAGATATTTAGGCCTGAATAATTGCCCCTAGGGGAATTTCTGAATCGTGAACAAGAGGCACACGAGAATTCTCTTTGTTCTTTCCCATTTTCGAGGCTTGGCTGCCAGCCTGTCACTGATTCCAGGTATCTCTCCAAATATGTCTACCCTATCTCTCCAAAAAAAATTCTCTCTTTTTTTTTTAAACAGTTTCTGTCGTTTGCTACCAACAACCCTGATTGCCAGACGTCGTTAGTTCTAGATATAGGACTGAGAGGTTACCAGGGTAAGGGACTTAAAAGTGATAAAACCAGGCAAACCAATATAAATTAGACCCTATCTGGATGCTATAGTTTAAGCACATTGCTTCCTGAATCAAATTACAATAACTCTGGACTTGAGTTTATGTCAGTATGATTGAGTAAATAGTCAGAAAAGCTCTCCCCCTATAAAATACGTGGGTGAAATGTAACAACTAGGTAAAATACGACAATATTCCCTCAGATGCGGAGCTTGTGAGAATGTAAGGAAACTTTCCAGTGACCAAAAAGAAAGAGCTCAAAAACTCTTGAGTAATAAGCCACACTAAAATTGTGATTTGCCTAAAGGTGTTTTCCAGTCTTAGTAACCAAAAGGCTTGTCTTTTAATGGACACTTAGAGACAGAAGAGAAGGCCTTATTGCAGAGAGGTCCATGTTGGAGCTGAGACTGACAAATCTGGGAATCTCAAATGGCCACAACCTAATGAAAAGGTGGAAAGAGAAAGACAAAATTCTGTCCAACAGAAAGGAGAGATATGATAACTTAGCTATTTTGGCTTGAGCTCTGGTTGGGAAAAAAATGCCTCCCCTAAAGATTTGTAACCTTAGATAGGCCCTCATGCTAATGGGTGGTTAAAATTTATACTTCCTTTGTAGTCCTGAAAACTTCCAAATGAGTAATTAGCATAAAAAAGTCTCAGATTGGTAGAACATGAGGATACTTGGCAGAAGCAAAAATAATTCTCTTTTGAGGGATGCCCTCTTAACTCAGGCTGCACAGAATTCCCATGACTTAAGTCAGGCTTAAAAAAAACGTGTAAGGCAACACGCTATCATAAGCAAGAGTCAGCAGAAATACAAACAGCAGTGTCAGACCTCCAGGATCTTCAGATAATAGAATTAGACATTAAGGAAGTAAAATAAAGATTCTTTTTATTTTTGGCTGCACCCTGTGGCACAGGGGATCTTAGTTGCACAACCAGAAATCAAACCTGTGCCCCCTGCATTGGAAGCGTGGATTCTTAACCACTGGACCGCCAGGGAAGTCCCTAAATATTCTTAGCATGTTAAAATTTTAAATATTAAAAGAACACCATCGTTATTCAAAGAAGCACAGACATACTTGAAGAAAAAGAAGACTTGAAAACACTGTAATAATTTCAATTAATAATACAGTGGATAGGTTTAATGGCAGATTGGACAAAGTTGAAGACATATTTAGAAAACTAAAAGACAATCTGAAGAAATAACCAACAGTGCAACATAGACAATGCAAAGAAAAATATGAAAGTGAGGAACAAAGAATGACAAGTACTATCATGGGTTTAATTAGAACTTAATGAGAATGGAG
The DNA here is from genome assembly GCF_951394435.1 of Stenella coeruleoalba. Taxonomy (NCBI): domain Eukaryota; kingdom Metazoa; phylum Chordata; class Mammalia; order Artiodactyla; family Delphinidae; genus Stenella; species Stenella coeruleoalba. The sequence goes on from NC_137148.1 coordinate 140,066,732, forward strand.
AAAGACTAGAGAATGAGGAAGGGGCAATACGATTAGATAATGATGACTATTTTTGCAAATTTGTTCAATATCAAGCATCCACTGATTAAAAATTACAGTAAGTCCTGAGAAAGCAAAATATAAATAAATCCACAGTGAACTTATTTGCTTCTCAGTCTATGCTAAAGATTCTTCATGATCTGCCTTCACCATACCTAGCCAGTTATGTTTCCCACTAGTAACAACATGCATACGTAGTTCTTGTTATGAAAATCTGCTTCTTAGTCAGTATATATCATGGTAGTGTTTGCTATGAATTTGCTTCTTCTTCTTAATATGAAAGTCTCTCTCCTCCTTGTCAAAATCATATTTATTCATCAAATCCTTTTTCACAGATCCTCCACTGAATATTCTAGTCACACTGATCTCTTTTCTTCTAAACTTCTGTACACTTATATTATGAACTCCTTCACTCATTTATGATATTTATTGGGAGTCTGCTGCAAACTAGCTGGATACTAGGTCCAGTAATGAATTAGACAGAAACACTCCCTGTTCTTAGGAACATAAATATTCAGCCAAAATGATAGTAAAAATAAAGTGCAGTGATAAAGTATAAACAACAAGGTGTGAAATGAACATATTGAGATGGAGTGGGAAGGTAATCAAATATATGGGTCACTGAAGTTTTCCTAGAGGAAATAATATCTTTGCATATACATAAAGATCAAGTAGAAATTATCCAGGCTCAGGTATGGAGGTAGGGTGAAAAAAAGCGGAGAAGATTCAGGTAGTGGGACTAACATGTTTCACAGCTTAGAGGCTGAAGAGCTGATGGAATTCTAGAGACTACAGGGGCTTGGTTATAGTGTAGAGGGTAAGGCAGAGAATGGTGAGAGTTAAGTCTGGAGTGATAGGCAGGACAGGGTGCAGACAGAGGCAGACCATATAAGCCATGTTGAGAAATTTGAACTTTGTCCTAAAAACACTGAAGAATCATTGAAGGATGGGATAAATGGAGGCTCTATTATTATATTTCTGTATCAGAAAGTCACTTTCATTGCCACTGGGAAGGTGGATTGAAGGAATAGAGACCAGTAAAGAGGCTGCTACAATGCTTTAGACAAAAGCTGGTAATTGACACTAACATTGTAACAGTGGGGAGAGCAAGAACTGGACAAATTTGTCAGACATTTGGAATAGTTGATTCGTTTTTTCTAACGGTTAGCTATGCATTTGTTTTGTCTTTTCCGTTAAGTTATGAGCTACTTAAGAGCAGAGACCATGTCTTCTTTTTTATTTATCAAAACTTCCAAGTCATCAGTAGTGGAGCCTTATCAATATTTGCTGATTGAATGGGTCTTTGGATAGAATTATTCAATCATTGGGAATTTGTAAAGATAGCTGGCAGAATCTCCAAGATGAAACTCTCCATAATTCAGTTTTCAGGGTGGTACTAAACATGGTACTATGATGCAGAGTTCTCAACCATTACCTTCTTACAGTGACCAGAGTAGTGAGCTGTAAACCTGGTGCTGAAGAATGAACCAGTAGTTACAGCAGTAACCTTAGCTCTAGGGCAGGAAGTCAATGCCAGTGACAAATTGCCAGTACATGACAATTTAAAATCCAGTAAGTGAAGTTAACAAAGTTGCTTTATAGCTCAGTGGACTCATGGGTAGGACTGGAAGCTATTTTCATCCTGTATTGTCAGGCTGGCTGTCTTATGAGCAATATAAACAGCAATCTGGCAAGGAATCGGGATATCTCTTTCAAAAATAAATGATAAGGGTGTATTCAGGTTATGTTTGTGTGTTCCATGGAGCAAAAATTAGAAATGTATAAAGCTGATCATCCCTTTGAAGGGAAACACAGCAGGGAGTGAATGAAATCGAGCATTTTTTTTAAGAATGGGAAATCTATCTCCTCATCCAAATTATTTCCCTCTTCAATTTTGCAAAGTGGTAAACACAGTTCCTTCTGAAATACAACAACTGTGTTACTTCTTAACTTTTCTTTGGATAATTGCTCACCATGAAACTAAACACAATCTACACTTTATTGTGTGTGAAATTTTAAATGGGAATTAAAAGGTTTTTTTGTGACAACTAATTGTGAGTTGTTCTTTTGTAAACCTAAATATGAGGCCCTTTCAACATTAAAGAGTGTTTTACCTTGTATTATATGTTTAGGATTAAACAGTGCTTTTCTGGCATACGCTCATAAAACAAGTTGGAGCTAAAGAACTGTATATATTGAGATGACAAACTAAACAATGACATATTTCCTAAGAAATTTATCACAGGTGTGTTTCATACATATAAACAGCATTTACTGAGTACATACAAATCTGAGTTTTATATTAAACATGTTATTATTTCATGCTCTTAACAAAATTATTTAAGAGATGCTATTATTATTCACATTTTATAGGTAAGGAACCAATACTCAGAAGGCTCAGAAACTTGTGCAATTCTGGGATTTGAATCTGGGTCTCAGAATCTTGAACAGATACTTTTTACCACCACACTACTTACAATCATAATTAATGCCTCCCAAGAAAAGAACATCATTTGTATTTTTCACCAAGTTCGGTGGCAGTTACTATGGTCTTCATCTTCCACCAATGTAAAGAAATGGTTATTGGACACAATTGCATGCTGTAATCTGCTATTATTTCCAAAGGATTTTTATTCAGCTCTTAGGAATGTTAGGTTTAGAGTTCAAAATGTAACTAGAAGATGTCATATTCACTCTTGTTCTCCTGAAATTATTCTCCATGCTTTTAAGGGTTTGATTGGCTTGCCCACCCCCTGCTGCTCTTGGTACAGCCACAAAGGGGTCACAGCTGCAAATTTCTTTAGGCCATTCCCCCTCATCACACAATCAGACTCTGCTTGATTTTCAAACTGTAGAATTCTTTACTTTCTACCCCACCCACCTTTGCCATAAGCCCTTTTTACTTCTGTATTTGTTTTGACTGTCTCCAAATAATCTAGACTCTTTGTTATGCAAAGTTGCTCACCTTAATTCTCCAGTTTGCCTACTTTAAATGTGTCATAATTCTACATTAAACATATACACGTTCATACACATGTCTACACATACACATGTCAAAGAGGGGCTGAGTTGATAGAGACTTCCTTCTCCCTGGAAGGTAAGTGAGAAGACAATGTGTGTGGGCAAAGATATAACACTCTCAATTTCTTACTAAATGTTCCTACATTTATAAAAATATTACCACTTTTGTGATTTTTGGAATAGTTTCGTTAACATTACAAACGATTCCTCTCTCTCTATATATGTGTTCATGGTGGTCCTTCGTGGCTTATGTCTTTAATGAGAACATTTCCAAAAGCGTGTGTGTTTCTTTACCTGTGTGTTTAGCCTACTGGTGCCTATTTTACTGGAAGTTTTACCAGAATGAATGTTCAGTTTATAAAACACTAATTTAAGTTTTCGTGGAGATAAGCATACACATCTAAACTCAATGTAAACATGTTTCAATATTGAACTGTCTCAGCAGCTCAAGGCTGAACCCTATTTATAATCCTCTTTGAAAGCTCCCAGATTAACTTTACTGATGTTTCCCTCAGAGTCTTGGTCTTGATATTAATAAATGAGCTTTGCTTTTATTCCTCTTTCTCTCTCTTCCCCCATCCCCACCCCCTACTTTTTCTTCCTTTTTTGAGACAGTATTTATTATACTTCGGTATCACAGTTATTATGGCTTTGTAGAAAGAACTGGGAAGGGTTTTTTTTTTTTTTAATTTTAAAGTTTTGTTAATGGTCTGTGGCTGGTTCCTAAAGACTCCTAAAGGTTGATTATTATTTCACCTGTGAAACTGTCACAGTCTCATAACTTTTACAGGGGTGGCTCTCTGACCCTTCTTTGACCATATTTTCAGTTACTTCTTTTGCTACTTTCTGAGATAAATTCAGAAATCTGTGTTTCCCTTTAAAATAATCAATTTCATCTAGGCTTTGTGTATTAAAAGTTAGCATTTATTTATATTTATGCAGCTGGAGGCAATGAGTATTCACAATGCTTATTTCTTTACCGTTTCATGCTACCGACCCACTTCCTGTAACTATACACATAGTTAGGGTCTTTCTTTAACCCACATCTAAGCATTAGCATGGATAATGAAACCCAGGTGTACTCCCCGGCTTATCCACTCACTCAAAATTATGTCAGGTGATAGAGGTGCTAACACTGTGACAGTAATCATATTGCACTATGCAAATATATCAGATCAATACCTTATACACCTTAAGCTTACACAATGTTATATTTCAATTAATTTCTGTTTTCTTTAATTTTTTTATTGGAGTGTAGTTGATTTACAATGTTGTGTTAGTTTCTGCTGTACAGCAAAGTGAGTCAGTTATACATACACGTATATCCACTCTTTTTTAGATTCTGTTCCTATATCAGGTGTCAATTATATTTCAATTAAAGAAAACCAAAAAGCTCATCTCTTCAGTAAGGAATTGTTTATTTGGTCCTTTAAGGTTGTGCCACTTACAATGGTAACCTCTGTTCTGAAAAGAAGAAACAGTTTCAACTTTTTTTCCCCTATACTCGCTCTTGATTTGTTTCAAATTTTACTCTAATCGTCATGTGTGGTTTGGGGTTGCTGTTTTTTCCTAGCTTCACTGAAAATGAGGTTTACTTCACTGCTTTTGTTGCTTTCATTTTTACTTTAGTTTGGGAGTGGGAGTTGAAATAGAAAGCTATCTCCCTGTTCATTTTTAAACAGAAATCCCCACTACCCCATTTTCTTTATAGTATCATCATTACCTAGGCAAAAAAATAAAGTGCTGTATTTGCCCGTCCCTAGCTCACCCAGATTGTATTAAGATCAGTTAATAATCACTGAATGGTTTCTGTGTATAAGTTGTTTTGTCACATTCTGTGTGGGCATCATGTTTATAACACATCCCACCGTCCTTCACCTCCCTTGTCTCCTGTCAACATCAAGAAGTTTATCTTATGGGATGATTTACATTGACACAAATCATGACAATATAAAGCAGAAGGCAGCAAGTGACTGAATGGATGTGCTAACATAGTGCAGAAAGCTTGAGGAATGGGGAATGGAAGGAGTATTGCAGGAGTGACCTGTTCTTTAGAAGATGGATCAGATTTTAACAAGTGGTGAGGATACTCCCATTGGTGGAAAGATTTGGCACCAAGGCAGAAAGATGAGGCAGAGGAGAGTGCAGCTAGAGACTGGCTGGTCACCCAGAACAACTTGCAGGGAAGGGGGAGGTGAGTCCGGCATGATGATTTAAGGAGTATTAAAGAAAAATAACCTTGATATAACCTACTTTTTCAAGAAACTGGGGAAATAAACTTCACATTCAATTGGTTGCCATATTTCACCTCATCAAATAAAACCAGCATTTCCTCTTCCTCTTCCCTATCAATATCACCAACAAAAACAATAAAAATCATACCAGCATGTTTACTGAAGTCTCAGTATATGCCAAGAGTTAAGCATGTACTTCACCTTCAATATTTTATTGATGTCTCATTTGATGTTTCATAAAACAATGCAACACAGGGGTTATTTTCACACTCAATTTTCAATTGAGGAAGCTGAGTTAAAAAAAAGCTGAAAGAACTTGATGAGGTAGAGAGTTATGTAAATAGGTTAACTGTGACATGAATCTTGGTAGTCTGTTTATAAAGCATGTTTGTATTGACTACACAATTCCAACTCCACCTTGATTCAAGGAAACATTTTTAAAATATAATATTACATATTATAAATGTAACTCATAATCATTTAGGAAGTGTCAGGAAAATGAAAGTACACACAAACCGGCGAAACCATAACTAATTTTAAAGGTTTTAATAATAATTTCCCTTCTCTCTGATTCAGCTTTTCAGGGCTAACTATTGTAATAATAGTTTGTAAGCCATCTTTTTTTTCAGCGTGTATTTACATGCATGGATTCACCTGTTTATTTTACTGACCAATGATAATGTTAAATATATATATTCGAGTCACTAGATTTACTATTTAAAAATTTTCTGAAGGATTTAAAAAAATATTTATTTATATATTTATTTGGCTGCGCCAGGCCTTAGTTGCGGCACGTGGGATCTTTTAGTTGCAGCATGCGGGATCTTTAGTTGTGGCAGGCGGGATCTTTAGTTGTGGCAGGCAGGATCTAGTTCCCTGACCAGGGATTGAACCCGGGCCCCCTGCATTGGGAGCACAGAGTCTTAACCGCTGGACCACCAGGGAAGTCCCTGAAGTATTTTGTTTTTGGATTTACAGTTCCTCTATGAATGGATATTTAGAGTTTTAAACTTATTTTGTCTTTTTGTTGTTGCTATAATGAGCTTTTAATGAACATAACTAAATTGTCTATAACTAGTCTTTTATGCTGTAATTCCATGTGAGATTTAGTATTAATGGTTTTAGTATTTCTGGGTTTACTGGGCTGTAGACTATACACATTTATAATACTAATTTATAGTACCCTAGAAGACTCCAGAATAGTTGTACCAGTTTATCACCCACCAACTGAATATGAGAGTAACATTTCTATATTCTGTCACCCACACTGGGTGTATTAATCTTTTTTATTTTTTAGTCTCATGGGATAGGAAGAAAACCCTCTATTTTTAAGAGGTTAGTATTTTCATGTGTCCACTGGTTACTTGCAATTTTTATCTGGGTTTTTACTGTATGTATACTTTGTTCATTTTTCCCTTCGGATAACTTAACTTTTCAGAAGCTGATTTATAGGACCTCTTTGCATTTTATAAATATTAACCTTTGGGTTTTGCATATGTAAAAATATTTCCCCCTATTATTATAAAATGTTGCTTATGACAATTTTTAATAGAGAATTAGCACACTGTTATAATTCAAATCTTTTTTGTGTGTATGTGTGGATCCTGAGTTCTGTATCATTCTGTACCTATTCATTTGGTACATTTTTATATCTAGACCTTTAATCTGTTAAGTGTGGATGTTTAGATGTGAGTGGTATAAGATAAAAATATAATTCTCTTGCCCTCTATAGATCGTTCAATAGTTTTCAAACCATTTATTGACAAAGCCATATTTTGCCACTGATTTGAAATGCCATCTTCATCTACACTTAATTTGTTTGAGTTTGTGCTCTGACTTAATATTTCACTATTCCTGTGCCATTAGCACACTGTTTTAATTTCAGTGGTTTTTACACTATTTTGATATCTATTAGGTTCTCGATTCTTTTTTCTCCAAGTTTTTGTCTGCCTTACAGTCTCCATTGTCTTACATTCTGTTCTGCTTTCTTTTTAAACTTTTTTCACCTATGAGGCAATTTTTTAGGTCTTGTTCTGAGCTCCTGTCTCTGTCTCTTCTCTATCTGGGATTTCATCTACTGACTTCAGAGAAAAATTCCCTAAAAAACTACCAAACTACAAATCTCCCCTTGACGTTGATAAACTTCCAAGTAGTTTCATATAACCCTATCTTATCTGCCTTCTTGAATTTCCAACTAGAAGCTCCACTGGGATTTCAAACTCAATGTATTTAAAGCCCAAATCAATCATCTCAAATTTCCCTCTCACTTTCAGAAACCCATCCACAATAATATCCTGTTATAATAATACAGGTGTGAAGTTTTAGGACCTGGGTTATTGATTTTACCTGTACCTAACATCACTATTATTGTAACAATGATAAATAATTATTCACTATGCCAGGTACTGGGTTAAACATTTTACGTACATTCCCTCTTTAATCCTTGACTCTTCCCTGTAGATTTTGTGGTATCATCCTCATTTTATAAATGTCTTAACTGAGAAAGATAGAGGTTAAAACATCCTTGCCAAAATCATGCCTAGTTATGGCAGGGGTAGATATTTATAGTAGATCTATGTATGTCCCAACACTTACTTGCCATGCAAACTTGCCTCACGTTGGTTGTTGTGATCAGGTTTACAGGACCTTGGAGAGCAACAAGATGGGATAAGGTTGGCCAGTGGAGGCTTATTACATCAGAAGTATCTAGTAGGCTTTAAAAAATTATCCATGCTTCTCAAATTTGTAAGATTCACTAAATTAATAAATGTCTTATCACAAGATTTTCTAAAATATCTGTCATACTTATTCAGAAAACAAATCCAATTCTTAATTAAATACTAAGTAAAATACCTAAGGAAATTGGTTTTCTCTTATTTAACTTATGGTAACTACAGATAACTTTAATCACTGCATTTTATTCCATACTGTAATGGCAGGCGTACATCAAGTTAATATATATAAGATACATATCAAGGACATAACATATTAGACAAATACAACTCTTCAATTTCTTAACTTTTAAGATACATAATTGCTCCACTATGAAGACTTAAATGGGGATTGTCACTTTTGTAATTAATTCTTTTTGTTTCATCCTTCTTACTAATTGAAAATAGTCTTTCAATATAGAAAGCTTTGAAATTGGATGAAGAGACAGAATTGGAAATGAAGTTAATTAACTACAAACTGTCCAAATCAATGAGAGTTTGACAGTGCCGTGGTAACACACAGACTTCATAATTTACTTGAGATCTATCGTAATGCATATGCCATAAATTGCACAGAAGCCATGCTCACTGTGCACAAAATTTAGGCTATGAAGTTGCACTGACAGAAAATTGCTCATTCAACATAGACTATTTTAGGAGGATATGCTTTACATTTTTCATTTAGGCCACTAATAAACTTTTGAAAATAAGTGCTTTACTTTTTTGCCCTGATAGAATCTGACGTAGGAATAAAAAAAAAAAGTTTAAATTTCCAAGCACTTAAGCATTTATAAGTAACATGGTTAGATCTGCATGTTTTGTTACAGAGTCTCAAAGGGTTAGTTTTGGGATATATTAAATATTATAGGTTATAAAGAAAAACTTGTGTCTATACAATTCTATTATCCCCTCTTTAATAATGAAAATAATATTCTAGATATTCAAAAGAAAATAATAATTTCTGATTATCAGATTGGTTAATCATACTTACTAGTATTTTATGAACTAGCTTATATTTCTGGTTTTCAAGAAAATATATAATTATCCTTTTCTGAGGAGAAGAGGAGAATAGTTAATAAAGATTATGTCATACACTCGGCTAGACCACATTATAGGACCACTTTAGCCACAGAGATCTGTAATTCATACCCAATAGTCACTCATATGCTGATATCCTGAATACTCAGTTTTCTATGTTTTCCAACTACTTAACAAATAAAAATAACCACTATATTAACATCAACTTATTTTAATTCTTGAATATTGTTTAAAAGAGGAAGGGAAGCATCATAGGCCTCTAATATGCCTGTTATAAAACCCCTACAAAATTACTGTTTTAGATGCCTATGCAAGAAATGTTGCAAATATTTGAGTTAGGGGAAAAATTCAAGCAGAGGCAAATCAGCCATGATATGTAAATGTCCAGCTTTTATCAATGCATAGATAATTTCTGATTTCTCGAAGAAATAGTAGTTGGTTGAAATAATCCTTTATTGGCCATGACATGATCACAGAAATCTTATGTGGCTGCACCGTATCTCAGAACAAATGATTTCTCAAGTCAATGCAACAAATAAAGGTGGTACCATTATTGGCGTGTTTTGAGCACATGAAAATCTGGGCAGTTCAGGGTAGGAGTGAGTGGTATGTTTGAGAGGGTAGGGATCAACTTAGAAAAGCTATTATAAAGAATAGCAGAACAGAAGAACACCTTATTGTGGGAAGAAAGCACAAAACCCTATCTGGCTTTTTGGAATAAAAGAAAAAACCTTATTCTAGTCAAGTTACCACTTTCTCATTGTTTTATACATAAATTCTCCTGACCAAGGGTGGACTTTACTAATAATCAAGTACAAAGAAAAAAGGACACCAGTACATGTCTGTTTCATTTTGCTTTGCATTTTAATGGGAGAATTCTGATCAAATCAATTTTTCTATTGTTAAGTGGAGTAAAAAATGTAGGCTGATGGCTAGAAAAGGCATTGCAATATTATTTTTTTCTTTTTCCAATCATTTGAGGAAAAATTATAACACTGAACACTGCTTGAACTGAACTGTATTGGGATATAAATTTGGGCTTGATAAAAAGGGAAGTAGTAAATGTACACTGGTGATTCCAGAGTCTAAGACATGAGATGTTACTGTTTTGGGGGAGGAATGTGCAACAAAAAGGGAAAATGTTTCCTTACAAAGTAAAATTTCTAAAGAATAGTAGAGGAAACTGTAAACCAAATAAAGTCTACTGGAGTTGACTACCAAAAGAAAAGATTGACCATCTAATTAATAATGAATAATCATTACGTTACAGAATTTAGGTCCAAACTAAAATAATTTATATTTATATAAAAACCTATATATTTCTAGATCATCCAGTCATTCATATGAATACTATGTGACAGCTTGTTATATAGCTGTGCATAATAACTCATTTTGGAGACAAAAATATATTAAAACTACAACTAAGACAGTTTAGAATATAGAGAAAATGTGAGGATATATTAGAATCAGAAAAGCAAGAATCTTTGAGCGTTGTAATTGGTTTATTAATGGGTTAAGCAGGATGGCCAGGTGCTGATGGCTCAGGAGAAGCAAGGCCTAGCTCTACAGTTGGGAGAGGTGTCAGCCCAAACGAACTCTGAGTGTTCAGAATAGAGGAGGATGGCTTCTCAAAGAAATGCCAGGGAACTTCTCTACCTGTGCTGATCGTCAAAAATAACAGATATCCGCTTGGGGAATACTCAGAAAATATGACTGGCCTGTACCCCCTTGAATTGCAGCAAGGAGATTGATAGTACTTAGAGGAGAAAACCTTATAGCTATTCATTAAACAAGTATTGTTGGATTAAACAAATACTGTTGGAGTACCTACTGTGTTGTAGACACAGTCCTAATCTCAAGAAGGTGACAGTCTACTGGGGTCAGTGCCACATGGCTCACTTCCACCACCCTGTTACTCCTCACAAATAACTGAACTTGTATGAAAATTTTATATTCTACTGTGTCTCAGATAGCAGCAGAGATCAAGCAATATATGAGCAGTAAACAAATGTGCTGAGTATGAGGAAACTAATTTGTACATGTATTTTCAACTACAATTTAAAAAGACTAAGATAAAGAATGATACTAAATTATTTTTGTCTTATTTCAGAAGTAGTGCATGTGTATTGTGACAAATTAAAAGTATATAGAAGTGTAAAAAGTAAAAGGTGAAATCTGTCCACCATATCCTCACCCATACCTTCATTCCTTGTGAGAGGTAAACACAGTGTTAGAAGTTCGGTATATATTCTTTCTGAACTTAGACCATGCCATCAACTAAAGCATCTAGCAACATGTTACTCAAGGACAGACCACATGGCCCTGAGATACTTTTTCTAGCTTCTCTTATTACAGTCCCCTAAGGGTTCTATTGCGCCAGGTACACTTGACTTCTTGCTCTTTCCAGACTGTGTCTTATACTTTATCTCATTAGGCCCTGTATTGATGCTAGTCCCATCATGGAGAGTTCCTTTCTACACAAATGAGCATCATTTCTATTATTTTCTGTGCTCTGCCTAGCACTTAATACAATTTTAATATATCACCTCTTGATTCTCCTATTTCAAAATGTGTAAGAATGTCACTCTCTCTGAGCTGTGCTTTATTTTTTTTATGGCTTCATTGAGGTATAATTGACAAAACTGTAAGATATTTAAAGTATACAACATGATGATTTGATATACATATACATTGTGAAAGGATTCCCCCCATCAAGTTAATTAACACATCTATCATCTTGCATATTTACTTTTTTTTGGTGGGAACATTTAAATTCTACTCTCTTAGCAAATTTCAATTATACAATACAATGTTATCAACTACACTCACCATGTTATACGTTAGATCCTGAAACCTTATTCATTTTACAACTGAAAGTTTAAACCATTTTAACAAACTCTCCCTATTCCCTCAGCCCCTAGCAACCACTTTTTTCTTTCCTATCTCTAGTTCTATGAGTTAATCTTTAATATTTATTTATTTATTTTGGCTGCACCAGGTCTTAGTTGCAGCACACGGGATCTTTTTTTAACATCTTTATTGGAGTATAATTGCTTTACAATGGTGTGTTAGTTTCTGCTGTATAACAAAGTGAGTCAGTTATAAATATACATATGTCCCCATATCTCTTCCTTCTTCGTGTCTCCCTCCCTCCCACACTCCCTATCCTACCCCTCTAGGTGGTCACAAAGCACTGAGCTGATCTCCCTGTGCTATGCGATTGCTTTCCACTAGCTATCTCTTTTACGTTTGGTAGTGTATATATGTCCATGCCAGTCTCTCACTTTGTCCCAGCTTACCCTTCCCCCTCCCTGTATCCTCAAGTCCATTCTCTAGTAGGTCTGCGTCTTTTTTTTTTTTTGGCGGTACGTGGGCCTCTCACTGCTGTGGCGTCTCCCGTTGCGGAGCACAGGCTCCGGATGCGCAGGCTCAGCGGCCATGGCTCACGGGCCCAGCCACTCCACGGCACGTGGGATCTTCCCGGACTGGGGCACGAACCCGTATCCCCTGCTTTGGCAGGCGGACTCTCAACCACTGCACCACCAGGGAAGCCCGGTCTGCGTCTTTATTCCCGTCTTGCCCCTAGGTTCTTCATGACCTTTTTTTTTTTTTTAGATTCCATATATATGTGTTAGCATACGGTATTTGTTTTTCTCTTTCTGACTTACTTCACTCTGTATGACAGACTCTAGGTCCATCTACCTCACTACAAATAACTCAATTTCGTTTCTTTTTATGGCTAAGTAATATTCCATTGTATATATGTGCCACATCTTCTTTATCCATTCATCTGTTGATGGACACTTAGGTTGCTTCCATGTCCTGGCTATTGTGAATAGAGCTGCAATGAACATTGTGGTACATGACTCTTTTTGAATTATGGTTTTCTCAGGGTATATGCCCAGTAGTGGGATTGCTGGGCTGTATGGTAGTTCTATTTTTAGTTTTTTAAGGAACCTCCATACTGTTCTCCATAGTGGCTGTATCAATTTACATTCCCACCACCAGCAGCACACGGGATCTTCATTGCAGCATGCAGGATTGCAGCATGCAGGATCTTTAGTTGTGGCACACAGACTTCTTAGTTGTGGCATGCAAACTCTTAGTTGCAGCATGCACATGGGATCTAGTTCCCTGACCAGGGATTGAACCCAGGCCCCCTGCATTGGGAGTGCAGAGTCTTACCCACTGGACCACCAGAGAAGTCCCAAGTTCAACTTTTTTAAAAATAAGATTCTATAGACAGGTGATATCATGCAGTATATGTCTTTCTGTGTCTGTCTTATTTCACTTAGCATAATGTCCTCCAGGTTCATTCATGTTGTCACAAATGACAGGATTTCTTTCTTTTCTAAAGCTGAATAATCTTCCATTTTCTTTATATATTCATTCACTGACACACACACAGGTTGTTTCCATACGTTGGCCATTATGAATAATGCTGTAATGAATATGGGGATGCAGATACCTCTTAATGATTCCATTTCCTTTGGATATATACCCAGAAGTGGGATTTCTGTATCATATCATAGTTCTATTTTTAATATTTTGAGGAGTCTCCATACTGTTTTCCATAGAAGCTGCACCCATTTACATTCTCACTGTGCACAAGGGTTCCCTTTTTACCAGATTCTTGCCAGCATTTGTTCTCTTGTCTTTTTGATAATAGACATCTTTACAGGTGTGAGGTGATAGTTCATTGTGGTTTTTACTTGCATTTCCCTGATGATTAGTGATGGTGACCTGGTCATTTGTATGTCTTCTTTGGAAAGATGTTTATTCAGGTCCTCTGCTCATTTTTAAATTGGTTTATTTGGGGAGTTTTTTGGTGCTATTGAGTTCTATGAGTTACTTGTATATTTTGGATGTTAAACTCTTACTGGACACGTGGTTTGCAGATATTTTCTCCCATTCCACAAACTGCCTTTTCATGTTCCTTTTATTGTGCAGAAACGTCTTTAGTTTGATGCAGCCCCACTTCCTTATTTTTCCTTTAGCTGTCCTTGCTTTTAGTGTCAAATTTAAAAAATCATTCTCAAGACCAGTGTCAATGGGTTTACCATCTATGCTTTCTTCTAAGAGTTTTATGGTTTCAGATATTATGTTCAAGTCTTGAATCCATTTTGAGTTTATTTTTGTGTACGGTGTAAGATGGGAGTCCAGTTTCATTATTTTGCACAGTTTTCTGGCACCATGTTTTGAAGAGACTATCCTTTCCCCATTGAGTATTCTTGACTCCTTTGTTGTACATTAATCTTCCATTTATGCATGGGTTTATTTCTGGGCTTTCTATTCTGTTCCATTGATCTGTGTGTCTGGCTTTTTGGTTTTTATGTTTTGTTTTTTGCCAATACCATACTATTTTGACTACTATACCTTTATAATATATTTGAAATAAGGAAGTGTGATGTCTTCAGCTTTTTGTTCTTTCTCAAGTTTGCTTTGGCTATTCATGATCTTTTGTGGTTCCACACAAACTTTAGGAGGTTTATTTTATTTCTGTAAGAAGTACCATTGAAATTTTGATAGGGATTGCATTGAATCTGTAGATCACTTTGGGTAGTATGGGTGTTTTAATAATATTCTTCTAATCCATGAGTACAGAATATCTTTCCATTTATCTGTTTCTTCAATTTCTTCGATCAATGTCTTGTAGTTTTAAATGTGTAGACCTTTTACCTTTCTGGCTAAATTTATTTCTAAATATTCTATTCTTTTGATGCTATTGCAAATGGGATTATTTTCTTAATTTTTTTTTCTGATAATTTATTGTTGGTGTTGCAGAATGCAACTGATTTTTGGGTATTGATTTTGTATCCTGCAACTCTACTGCAATTGTTTAAAAGTTCTAATAATATTTTGGCCGTATGAGCTCTTTAATTATGTTTGTCCCTCAATTTCTCTGTACCTCAATGGTACATAGCAGGAGTCAGCAAAACTACAGTTCACTACCCAACTATGGCCCACCACCTGTGTTTGTAAATAAAGTTTCATTGTAACATAGCATGCCAGTCATTAAGTATTGTTTACAGCTTCTGTTGTGCTACATCAACACCGTTGAGTATCTAGGAAAGAGATCATATGTCTCAGAAACCAAAACAGTTGTTTTCTGGATCTTACAGAAAGAGTGTGATGATCTGGTATAATGTTTTGCACACAATGGATGTCCAGTAAATGACAGATGAAATTTGCACATGGGTATTCTTTAGGTAATATCACCCAAAAGTACAGCACTAAACTGAAATTTTAATGTCCCAATTGTTTTACCAGTGCAGTGCCAAACCCTGATGGATTGATGTCTGACCTTGTTTGGAAGTTTTATTTGATTTTGCATAGGGAGTCTGTGTCTGGGTAGTGGAGGTTAAAGGGCAGTAAATAGAGGAGATGATCATTTTCACCATGCCAGTTTATTTTGGCATGGAGTTACCTCCTCCTCCATAAGCAAATGTTTTTAGGGAAATTGTTATAAACCATTTTATATAGGCACATCAAAATGTGTTACTGGTTGCTGTCACAACAACAAAAAATATGCTTTGAAAAAAATGCTTGTCCTGACAGAAAATATTTCCAGAAGGAAAATCTTGGTTCTAATCCTTTTGGTTAAAGAAAGCATTTTGTTTGTGCCTGGTAAGAACATAAACGTCTTGAACATTCTTCTAGACCCACTTTCAGTGAGGATACCACTTCTTCTTTGAAAGAGATGAAAAAACTACTCATGTAATAGTTCAGCTACCAAGAAGTGGGTAAAGTTTACATCTTGAAACTTTGCTTTTCAAGTGCAATCTTGAAGACATGTTTAATAAAAATCCCTAGTTTCTGAAGAAAATATACTGCCTAGGCTAAAGAAGATCCTAATGAGATGGACTTTTACAGTTGAAGTAGAAGTTTGCAATTTGCCTTCAGCATTTTCAACTGCAGATAAAACTTACCTAAATCAAGCCCAGCACATTTGATTATTTGGAAAATATGCAACCATAGTGTAATAGAAAACATATAGGTCTTGAAGATAGATTGCAGAGTCATATCAGATCCCACCATTTATTAGTATTTTTGTTGTTGTTGTTGATATCACTGTCATTGACTGACTTTCCCAAGTCACAGCAGTTCACAACCTCAGTAAAATGTAAAACAGAGACAATAATATTTATTTCATGTTTTGTTGAGATGAAATGAGATAACATAAATAAAAATGGCTAACAGATCTTGACCATTCTAGGGAATACATATATATTGATAGATTTAGGAATTTGGTCCAGTTTAATGATCTAATAGAGGCATTTCAGATATAATCCCATTAACAACCAGATAGCCAAACTGTGGTATTTTCCCTTCTATTTAAAGATCTTGAAGTTTCAGTGAGTATAAAACCCTTAACAATCACTTATTGCCACTAAAATCACCATCAGGACTAGCCTTTTATGGATAATTATTTAATTATCATTGAAAATAGAGCCTTCCAAATTAAGTTCTTATGATAGTTGGCCACTGAAAAAATGAAGAGCCTTCACCAGTTTACTGTCCTAATATTACCCTGCCTATCTTCAAATGTTTAAAACTTCCAAACTGAATCTTGAATAGCTGTAATTTCACGGAGAAAGAGCATTTTCTTCATCACCAAGCCCCTGAGTTAGTGAGGTTCTGTGTCCTCAGTTCTTTATACATTTCATATTATTCATTGGTTTCAATTAAGCTAGCTAGATAAAACCCTTTGTTTGGTTCTTAATCATTCCATTTCAAAATAGTAAGTTCGCTGGCCAAGCAGGTTTTCTAGAATTCTCCCCCGACACCATAAACTAATTGGATGTTTTAAATTTAAAATGAGAAATCATTAGAATTTCAGTAAAGTAAAATTAGGACTAGATCCTACCAATACAAGTAGCTGAATGTGTCATGTTTCTGGGAAAGACTTGAACAAATTAAGATTTAAACCTTGACACTAAAGGGAAAGTTTAGATTTCAGCACTATTCCTCAGAAATCTTAAAGCATTAAAAAAAAATAGGTTGCTGGAAAGATTGTCTATGAAATGACTTTTCACATATCTTGGTCGGAGGTCAAACATGCCTATTTCTGGATAGTAAATTTACCATGTTTGGCTAGCTATGGGAAAAGAGTTATAAATCTCTATTGAGTTCAGTGGAGTAATTTCACTGGAAAACACATGAATTTCACACAGGTGAAAGCTAAATTGCCTTTCCCTGTTAATCAATGTGGACAGCCAACTGGAAACATGGTCGCCTTAAAGTTTCTCTTTTTTGTACTCAACGATATATTAGTACCTGAACTATCTGGGTTAATGACTGCTTCTTCAAATCATGCAAATGCTCTCTTAAAAGCATCCCCTTTTGTAAAGGTAGAAAAAAAAAATAACTTTGTGCTTTATGTTTTTTTAATTAAATATTTGTGCAGGTATTTGTGCTTTTCCAGAAAGTATAATTCATGCAACTTTGGAATTAATCCATCAACAAAATGTAAATTAACACTCAGTACTCAATATTATGCTAGTTTATGTGGTACATGTTTGTGTAAGCCAAGATTTTGGACAAATAAGCAAACATGAAAAATAGAGACAAATAAATGAGAGTGCACCATAAATTGTTCTATCTTCTAGAATCATCTCACTTTCTGTGATAAAACTGAGTCCTAGAGATTTGGAAATACATATATACACACACACACACACACACATATATGTATATGAATTAGAGGTCCAGAGAGATTTCAAATGTGGGCAAAAATTTTTAAACGGCAAAGTAGGAGTGTGGGTATGAAGGGCAGGTTTTATGCTAAAGGGAAAGCATGACTGAAGAAGAGAGTCAATTCTGGAAAAGGAGAAAAACTGTCTGGAGTCAAGTTGTTAGGAAGGGAAACAATAAAAGAAGGTTTTCAATGCATCTAGGGGATGTAATAGGAAAAAGCTGAAAAAGTGGGCACTGTTGGAACAGCAAGCCATTCTTGGTTATTACTCAAGAGAGTAACATAGTAAAATGTTTCATTTTTTAAGAGGCTTTAGTTGAAATATAGTTGGCATACAATATTATGTTAATTTCAGGTATACCACATAGTGATTTGACATTTGCATACATTGTGAAATGATCACCACCGCAAGTCTAGTAACCATCTACCTCCACGCAAAGTTATCACAGTATTATTGAACTCATTCTTTATGCTGTCTATTAGATCCCTGTAAATTGTTTGTTATATATCTGGAGGTTCATACCTCTTAATCCTCTTCACCTATTTTGCCCAACCACCAAACCCATCCCTTCCAGCAACCATCCACTTGTTCTCTATATCTATGAATCCATTTTCATTGTTTTGTTTGTTTCTTTAGATTCCACATGTAAGGGATATCGTGTGATATTTGTCTTTCCCTGTTTTGACTTATTTCAACTCTAGCTTCTTATCCTCTAGATCTATACATGTTGCCCCAAATGGCTAGATTACATTTTTTTACTGGCTGCATTTTATTTTCTGTGTGTGTGTGCGTGCACGTGTGTGTGTGCATGTGTGTGTGTATATATCTCACAACTTCTTTATCAATTCACCTATTGATGAGATGGTTAGCTTGCTTCCATATCTTGGCTATTGTAAATGCTCCTGCAGTGAATGTTGGAGTGTGAGTGCATATCTTTTCAAATTAGTGTTTTTGTTTTTTTCAGGTAAATACCCAGAAGTAAAATTGTTGGATCGTGTAGAATTTCTATTTTTAATTTTTTGAAGAACCTCTATACCATTTTCCAGAGTGGTGCCACCAATTTACAATCCCGCCGACAGTGCATGAGGGTTCCCTTTTCTCCATGTCCTCACAAACAGTTGTTATTCCTTTTCTTTTTGATGATAGTCATTTTGACACATGTGAGGTTGTGTGGTTTTGATTGTGGTTTTGTGGTTTTGATTTGCATTTCCCTGATGATTAGTGAATGTTGAGTGTCTTTCATGTGCCTGCTGGCCGTCTGTACCTCGTCTTTCAAAAAGTGTCTATCCAGGTCATCTGCCCATTTTTAATTGGGTTTTGGGTTTTTTTGACGTTGAGTTATATGAGTTTCTTACATATTTTGGATGTAAACCCCTTAACAGATATTATCACTTGCAAATATCTTCTCCCATTCAGTAAGCTGCCTTTTCATTTTGTTAATGATTTCCTTCACTGTGCAAAAGCTTTTTGGTTTGATGTAGTCCCATTTGTTTCTTTTTGTTTTTGTTTCCCTTGTCTGAGGGAAAAAATATTGCTAAGACTGAGGTCATATGGCCTGTGCTTTCTTCTAGGAGTTTTACGGTTCTAGATCTTAAATTTAAGTCTTTATTCATTTTGAGTTTTTTTTAATACAGTGTGAGAAAGTAGTCTAGTTTGATTTTGCATGAAGCTGTGCCATTTCCCAGTAGCATTTATTGAAGTGGCTCTCTTTTCCCATTGTACATTCTTGCCTCCTTTGTTGTAGACTGAGCATGTAAATGTGGGTTCATTTCTGACTCCCTATTGTGTTCCATTAATCTATGTGTCTGTTTTTTGTGCCAGTATCATACTGTTTAGATTACAGTAGCTTTGTTGTATAGTTTGAAATCAGGGTGTATGATACCTCTAGTTTGGTTCTTTCAAAAAATTGTCTTGGCTATTCAGCATAGTTTGTGTTTCCACACAAATTTTAAAATTCTAGTTCTAGTTCTGTGAAAAATGCTGATATTTTGATAGGAATTGCATTGAACCTGTAGATTGCCTTGAGTAGTACGGTCATTTTAGCAATATTAATTCTTCTGTCCATGAGCATGGTATATCATTCCATTTGTTTGTGTCATCTTCATTTTCTTTCATCAGTTTTACAGTTTTCCAGGTACGAATCTTTTACTTCCTTAGATTTATTCCTAGGTATTTTATTCTTTCTGATGCAATTGTAAACTGGATTGTTTTCTTCACTTCTCTTTGTGACAGTTTGTTATTAGTGCATAGAAACAACAGACGTCTGTATATTAATTTTGTATCCTGAAATTTTACTGAATTCATTTATTAGTTCTAATAGGTTTTTTTGGCACCTTTAGGATTTTGTATGTATAGTATCATGTCATCTGCAAACAGTGACAGTTTTACTTCTGATTTGGACTCCTTTTGTTTCTTTTTATTGTCTGATTCCTGGGGCAACAACTTTTTACACCATGTTGAATAAAAGTGGTGAGAGTGGGTATCCTTGTTCCAGAACTTAGAGGAAATGCTTTCAGCTTTTCACTGTTGAGTATAATGTTGGCTATGGGTTTGTCATATACAGCCTTTATTACATTGAGGTATGTTACCTCTGCACCCACTTTGGTGTGAGTTTTATGATAAATGAATGTTGAATTTTGTCAATCTACCCTTGCTGGTAGATTTCTTGACTGTAGATTTTTTTTCCTTTTATCACTTTAAATATATAGTGCCACTCCTTTCTGGCCTGCAAAGTTTCTCCTTAAAAGTCAGCTCACAGTCTTATGGGAGCTCTCTTGTATGTAATTAGTTGCTTTTCTTTTGCTGCTTTTAAGATTCTCTCTTTAATTTTTGCCATTTTATCATAAAGTGTCTTGGTGTAGACTTTGGACTCATCTTGCTTGGGACTCTGTGCTTCCTGGATCTGGATGTAAGTGATAATCTGTTTCCCTCCCCAGATTAGTGAAGTTTTCAGCTATTATTTCTTCAAATAAATTCTCTGCCCTTTGCTCTGCTCTTCTCCTTCTGGGAACCCATTAATGTTAATGTTAGTATGCTTGACTTAGTCTCATTTAAAAATTCATTTTTCTTTTTTCTGTTTCATTTGGGTGATTTCTACAACTCTGTCTTCCAGTTCACTGAACCTTTACTCTGTATCAGCTAATATCCTGTTGATTCCTTATGCTATATTTTAAAATTTCAGTTATTGTATTCTTCAGATCTTTTGGTTTTTTTCTTTATATTTTCTAACTCTCTTAAAATCCTCACTTTATTCATACATTCTTCTCCTGAGTTCATTGAGCATCTCTGTGATTATTACCTAGAGCTTCTTATTGTGTAGATTACTTATCTCCATTTTGTTTAGTTCTTTTTCTGAGATTTGTCTTGCTCCTTTGTTTGGAACATATTCCTCTGTCTCCTCATTTTGCCTAATTCTCTGTGTTTATTTCTATGTATTAGGTAGGTCAGTTACATTTTCTGACCTTGGAGAAGTGGCTTTATGTAGGAGACATCCTATGGAGCCCAGCAGCACAAGACCCTCTGGTCACAAGAGCTGTATGTTCTAGGGTTGTCACCTGTGTTGGCCATGTGGACCCTTCTTTCCTGGCAGGGCTCTTCACTGTGGTCACTCTGGTAAGCGGGCTGGCCCCAGCCCGGTTGCCTGCCAGGTCCTGCTTTATGCAGTGGCTGCCAGCCTGCTGGTGGGTGGGGCCAGACCCCAGCATGGCTGGTTGCACAGCCCTAGCGGTGCTAGGTTTGGTGCTGGCCTGCTAGTGGGCAAGTAAGATCCTGGGGCTAATAGACTACGGGGTGAACTTCAAAATGGCACTCATCAGCATCCTCCTGGTAGAATGCACTCCCCCAAATGACTGCCATCAGCATCTATGTCCCCAGTAGGAGTGCCAGTTGCTTCCTGTGTCTTTGTGAGTCTCTTCAAGATCAACAGGTGTGTCTGAACCAGGCTCTTTTAAAATTACTGCATCTGTGCTGGAACTTGGAACGTGTAAGATTTTATGAATGCTCTTGAAGAGCAGAGTCTCCATTTCCTACAGCCCTCTAGCTTTCCCATATACAAGCCCTGCAGCCTTCAAAGCCATAAGTTCTGGGAACATATTTCCTGTTGCAGGCTGGTAGCCTGATGTGGAGTTCTACCCCTCACTACTTAGGGAGAACTTCTGCAGTTGCGATAAATCTCCCATTTTACGGGTTACTACGCGGTGGTATGGATCTTGACTACACCACATCTCCGCCCCTCCTCTCCATCTTGTGATTTTTTCTTTATTTCTTTAGTGGTGGAAAATCTTTTCTGCTAGGCTTCAGGTTGTTATCATAGATAGTTGCTCTTTAAATAGTTGTAATTTGATGTGCCAGTGGGAAGAAGTGAGCTCAGGGTTTTTGTACTCTGGCAATATGGCCACACCTCTGAGAGGCATTTGAAAGGAGTGATTAAGAGTACACACTCTATACTCGCATTTACCATTGCAACAAAAAGAATAAAATACCTAGGAATAAACCTACCTAAGGAGACAAATGACCCATACGCAGAAAACTATAACACACTGATGAAAGAAATTAAAGATGATACAAACAGATGGATAGATATACCATGTCCTTGGATTGGAGGAACCAACACTGTGAAAATGACTTTAGTACCCAAAGCAATCTACAGATTCATTGCAATCCCTGTAAAACTACCAATGGCATTTTTCACAGAACTAGAACAAAAAAATTCACAATTTGTATGGAAACACAAAAGACCCTGAGGAGCCAAAGCAATCTTGAGAAAGATAAACAGAGCTGGAGGAATCAGACTCCCTGACTTTTGACTATACTACACAGCTACAGTAATCAAGACAGTATGGTACTGGCACAAAAACAGAAATATAGATCAATGAAACAGGATAGAAAGCCCAGAGATAAACCCACACACATATGGTCACCTTATCTTTGATAAAGGAGGCAAGAATATACAATGGAAAAAAGACAGTCTCTTCAATACGTGGTGCTGGGAAAACTGGACAGCTACATGTAAAAGAATGAAATTAGAACACTCTCTAACACCATACACAAAAACAAACTCAAAATGGATTAAAGACCTAAATGTAAGACTGGACACTATAAAACTCTTAGAGGAAAACACAGGGAGAACACTCTTTGACATAAACCACAGCAAGATCTTTTTTGACTCACCTCCTAAAGAAATGGAAATAAAAACAAAAATAAACAAATGGGACCTAGTGAAATGCAAAAGCTTTTTCACAGCAAAGGAAATCATAAACAAGGGAAAAAACAACCCTTAGAATGGGAGAAAATATTTGCAAATGAAGCAACTGACAAAGGATTAATCTCCAAAATATACAAGCAGCTCATGCAGCTCAATATCAAAAAAACAAAAAACTCAATCCAAAAATGGGCAGAAGACCTAAATAGACATTTCTCCAAAGAAGATATACAGATTGCCAACAAACACATGAAAGGATGCTCAACATCACTAATCATTAGAGAAATGCAAATCAAAACTACAATGAGGTAGTTTCATCTCTCTGAGGTCTAAAGGCCATCCTGAGAGATATGGTGCTATATTTTTATATATACAAATAAAATTATACTCAGATTTGCTAGAGTTGAGAATAACAATGCAAGTAGCTCTATTACTGGGGTCTGTGGTTCTAGTCCTGGCCTTAGGTAAGTTATGTAAGTTTTCTGGTTCCATTTCTAATTTACAACCTAAGCTGGAAAAAACTGAGGAGCTCCTGGACAGAGGAACCTTATCACCATTAGCTTTATAACTTAATTTTCCTTAAGATTTTTAGATTATCAAGTACTTCACTCTGAAAGTCAAGCCTCACTCTGTGAAGTTGAGCCGTAACAGCTTAGTTACACGTCTCCACTTTAACTGTCAGTCTGTAGGGAAAAGGTGGGGTGTTGGTGCCGTAGATTTAACATTGAACTGCACTTCACTAGTTGTTCCCATTTTAGAGTCTATTGTCCACAAAAAGGCCCTGAATCTAATTTTAACATGATACTAAAGATTAAGGAATCTTTACATAAATTGGGGTTTATTAAACTATGGAATATGAACTCATCACTTGTCCTGCAGACTTGTCACTTTAAAACGTCAAGTATTTTGTTATAATAGTGTTGCAATCAGTAATTTAGGAGAGCTTTGTCTCTAAAAGCACTTTTAACATGATAAATTATTTGCATAGGTGACTACCAAAATTTCTTGCAACACGTTTTCTTTATAGTTCTATTTTTGCCTTCCTCCTATCTCAGAGTAACCTATGTTCCCTCTTCCAATTTGGAGAGGCCCCATGACTTGCTTTCAACAGAATGACACAGAAGTGACATGGAGGGACTTCCAAAGCTAGGCCTTAAAAGGCCTTGAAGCTTCCATTTTTGCCCTCTTTGTACACTGAGAATAAATCCTTGTTGCTTAAAGGCACTGTTTTAGGATGACTTGTTATGCAGCAAAAGAAAACTGATATATTCTAACACATGATGCATATGTGAGGCAAGTATACAAACATTCATGGACCAATGGATCAGTAAAGATATACCTACATTTTGAATGATTTACACACAGTTTTTCCTTGTTAAAAACTGTTCTCTCCTCAACAAACTTAACCACTTCTTCCTAGACGCATCTCTATAAAGATACTCAAACCAGCTTTACAGTACGTAGAATGCTGCAATTCATGGAAGAAATAGTAGATGTGATTATTGCCCCTTACATCCTATGCCATTTTGCTTTTTTCTTTTGAATTATTCATCTATCTTAGATTCTTAAAAATAAGCTTAACTAGCTTAACTATATTCACATTTATGACATTTCCATCTAGATTTTAAGATCTTCAAGGAGAAAATTCTGTAGTCTAAAATTCTCTGCTGATGGACAGATTTCCCCATATAGTGGCCTGTATGTCAAAAGGAGTGGCATGAGTTCCTTGGTCCATGTAGGAGGCAGCTGCACAAACACGAATGGTTCAATGAATCAGTAAGGAGGGTAGTACACAGCGGAAAAATGGTCACACACGTGCAAAGTCCCAAATGGTTAATACCACAATTCCTTTCTGTCTGCTTGCACAGCTATAGCTTACTTAAAGAGGATTATGGCCCTGAAGGAGAGTACGATGTCATACAGGAAAGTAAAGGAGTCTCCTTCTCCTGAGGTTAATTTTTCTTTCTTATGTATTTTGCACATCAGGTACAGCTCAATGACAATTTATCTGGATATATGAGGCTGCCCTGTGTGCATTTTATGTGTGCTCTGTTTCTCCTACTTGATTATAATGGAGTGACTCAGATTTCCCTTATAAGTATATGCATCATGTGACATACAATATTTAGTATTCATTTCATAAATGCTTCCAACTAATGGGCTGAGGTGTGTTAGAAACTTTGACAAAATATTCTGTTTGGGAATATCACCCCAAATTTTAATGATTAATTTTGAAAGAATAAAAATAGGCATTCAGTGTTTTCAAGTCTAATGTACCATATTTTATTTTTTGTCTGTTTTCTAAGCCAAGATAATTTAGACATGTGAAAGTCTACTTATACACTTCTTTGAAGCATTTAAGAACAATATCATGGATAAAAAATTCCCACTTTTTGAAATCGCATAGCAGGTATATTTAGGTAAAATTAAAATTGCTATTATTTTAGCTAACATATACTAGGTACTATGGTAGAATAGATACAAGCCTATTCATTCAAAATGGCTTTTTGGGAGGGGAGAACTCCACAAGCTAAGTCACAAGATGTATAGGAAGGAAATTATACAAACCATGGTTTTGAAATTAAGTTACTCTTCTTGTTGCTGGCTTCTTTTATATGAGGCTGTGCTTCTGAGCAGCTAGCTCCCTACAAGTGTTTTATTCAATCCTATTCAAGAGAAACTTTATGTTAGCTTTCATTTGCCTCCTTAGGGCATACACATATGCTCTATTACATAATCACCAAAGTGAAAATGTAGCTAAAATGGATTACAGTGAGGCATTTTATGACCAGATTTTACTATATACATTCTTCATCTTAATTGTTTCAGCAGGTGGAGAACACCAGAAGTGGTCATGTGGTTAAAAAAAAAAAAAAAGTGCCAACACCTTTTATCGGGGATGGGGTGGGGGTCAGCATCTCCTCCCTATTGTCTTGGTAAGGCTGTCACTCATGCAGCCTGACTCACCTGATCACTGGTTACTATATATATATTCATTCCATTCCCATCGTCACAGATAGCAGGTCTATGATAGTTTCATGAAATGACAGTCAATAAAACCTTCCCTGAGATTTGTTATATGAATTTTTTAAAAAAGGGATTGATTCTCTCCTTTTATGATCACAAACTATAGCTGCCACTCATCATATTTAATAGCACATGGAGAAACCTGCCTAGAATTAAGTAAACAGGGAAACAGCCAAGAGAGAAAGTACCAGTCAAATGACATTGCTTAAAGCATTTAATCTTCCTTGTGTAAAGCCACCTCCATCTCTCATGGACTTCTAGATATGGAACCCAATAAATTCCTCTTTTTATTAAATGTATTTGAATTGGTTTTATGTTATTTGAAATAGAGCCTCTGTAGTACAGTGCTCAACTCATTAAAACAAATTAGTAAAACTCACATATCTTTTTCAAAATAGTCATTCTTTATCTCTTTATTGTGATCAAAGAGAATATATCCTAAAATATCTTGTATTACTCAGTCAAGTATCTGGGGATCGGTCCTTGGAGGGCATGGCTTGCAAAATTATGGGGGGGGAAACAGCGTATACTAACGCTAAATGAACTTGTGAGAATCAGATGGACGTTTCTAGTCTACAGTTAGATAAGTATTTGTCATTAAAAGCCTGTCAGGGGCTTCCGTGGTGGCGCAGTGGTTGAGAGTCCACCTGCTGATGCAGGGGACACAGGTTCGTGCCCCGGTCCAGGAAGATCCCACATGCCACAGAGTGGCTGGGCCTGTGAGCCATGGCTGTTGGGCCTGGGCATCCGGAGCCTGTGCTCCGGAACGGGAGAGGCCACAACAGTGAGAGGCCCGCGTATCGCAAAAAAAAAAAAAAAAAAAAAAGCCTGTCAGTACAGTCAATTTCACCTGTTATCATGAGATATCAGCTCTTTGTGATTTCATTAGAACGCAGGTCAGTGGAGCATCTCTTTAGAACTTTCTTTAAGGTTCATGTTCGGGTATTTAATTATATGATGCCATTCTATAATACAGTCTATCCAAATTGTTTATGATTAAATTTTTTTGGATGGAGAACTCAAAAAACTTCTTACAGAAAACTTTGCTTACAGTATGAAATTTACTTCAAGGCTTCAGTGTGTTTAGAATCCATTGTATGAGAGGAAAATGGAACTATTTTAAAGGATTATCAAATATATAGACATTTTCTAAGGGTGGATTTAGAAATAGCAGAACTTTCCAAAACGAGTGCATTGAAAAGATTTGAGAAGATTTGGTAAATACATATACTTGATGCAACTCCAAAAAATATGCTAGACAATGTGGGTAACAGAGACTGTTTATTGAGTAGACTTCTGTAATACTTCTGTGCCTTTATAATGGGAATTATTTTCATAAAGCACATTAATGACACAGTCTTGGCTCTTACCAGTCGGTTTTACATTTAAAGGATTAAATTTTATATACCATATATGCTTTCAGTATTTTTACTATTTTTATAATTTATTAACTACTGGATTTCTAAACTGCTAGCTATACTGAATTTGAGGAGTTAAAATGCTCTGACCCATGTTGGATACTTGCCAAGTTGTATTAACTTTAGATGAATGGGACACCTATTTTATTTTGCAGCATCTGATGGTAGCAAGTTCTAAGCACCATGTGTCACATAAAGTTGATGACAGTAGGGTGGTATCTAGATGCAGAAGCACAAATATGAATAATGGAACTGAAGAATCTATAATAAGTTACTGCAGGTGGTGACTCTGGAGGAAGACAGTTCTGTGAAAAAACGGCACCAGTTAATGACATAAAAAAAAGTAGAGAAAAATTCCTTTGGCACATCTAGCAACCTAAGTCACCAGGGCGATAAAAATCTTGAGTATTTTAATATGCATTATGAATTTTAATTTCTTCTAATACCCTCAAAATGCTTTAAACTAACTTTTTCGGAATAAAGAATTTGCATGCTATGTGAAATACTCCTCTTCCACACTTTGAAGGTTAATTCGTTTTGGTCCAGGATCTTATCCAGGGGCAAAATTCAGTGCCATGGAATGAGGCAAAGATAAGTTTGAATTGCCACGGAGTTAAACACACAGTGTGGAAGAAGAAAGCTGCAGGAATGATCAAGTTAATCTGTTTGTTAAAATATAGTTATAATGTTTATTCTATGGTTAATATGATATCCTATAAAAATGATGGCTACAACACAATTAGTTTCTCCCCTGGGTAGTAGTATTCATGGGCTTCGGTTATCCCTCAGGATTCAACCCAATCTGAACAAACTTCAGAGCAGAGAGGCAAGTGAATTATAGATGTATGGTGACAGGAACCAAACACACCTCATAGAAGAGTAGAGGACCCTAGGTTACTATCTGATCAGTTATCTGTATTGCTTTAATGATTCAGATTAGTGGACCATTATGCTAGTCATCTACTCAGTTTAAAACAACTTCACTTACAGTTATCTTGCTTAAACTTAATTTTTGTAAACAGATAATGAAGCATTATGAAGAATTACCTAGCAGAGAATGACAAAGATGTCTTTGAATGATAATTCTAAAACTCAGAAAATTCAACATACCCTCACCCTCTTCCTCTTTTTGAATCAAGCCCATTTAAAAGATTTTTCTCAAAATAAATCACACAAAACTAAAAATGAAAACAACCACCATTAATGCATTTTCCCCTTCTCATGT
Organism: Stenella coeruleoalba; assembly: GCF_951394435.1. NCBI lineage: Eukaryota > Metazoa > Chordata > Mammalia > Artiodactyla > Delphinidae > Stenella > Stenella coeruleoalba. The sequence continues at coordinate 140,095,341 of NC_137148.1, forward strand.
CGATTTGGCCCACCTGTGACAGACATCACTTCTGCTCATAGTCCATTAATGAAAAGTAGTCACAGTTTCTCAACTTAATCACAGAGGAGTCTGGGAAATGCAGTCAGTCTTCCTTTGTGTCCAGGAAGAGGAAACAGGATGACACAGGTCTGGCCAGATTCTACACACACTGTATATTAAAGAATGTTTCCATCATCTCGTTACACCAGTATTCTCAAAGATATTTTTAAATTCTCCAATACAGAAGAACTCCTCTTTTTAAGAAACTGAGTGTTTACTGAAGCTCATTAAATTGGCTAGTAATTTCACCAGGAAGTTCTGTTTGGTTGTTTCTGTTTTATACTTATTTAATTTGATAAGGCCACAGTCTTAAACTAAGCATCATTCTACACATCATTCTTCACATCCCTCTGATCTCAGTTTGATCCCCATACCTCACTGGCTAGTGATGGATTTCTAAGGATGTGATTTGTTGTAGGAACAGTCAATCTCTATGTCAAAGTTCAAACCTCACAGACTACAATATTCAAAATACGAGGCAAATATTTCTAAGCAGTCACAAGTCCTCCCTTTCCTCTTTAACGTACTCAGTAAGATATATCTCTTCCAGAATTTTGAAGAATATTTTGAAACATTACTGATAATTTTCCTTAAAGGGCTATTGTATAATTTTTATATATTGCTTCACATGGAAATCTTCCTAAAATTGCATTTTGGTCTCCTCTTCCCTTCTCCAGTTTAATTCACAGCATACACTAAAAATCTCTGCTTCTTTGTGTCTTCATGCCCTTAGCTACCTTGCTGTCACCACCATTATCTCTCATCCTTCAGTCCTTTCCCTAATAATACTCAAGCACTATGCTTCTAAGGGGTGAATCCCTGCACATCTTTCTTCTGTCATTAAACAACATTTAATCGATTAATTTTATAACTGTTTGACAAGGTATTACAGAAAAAATATGCTGTATCTTCACTGAAACAGATTACTTTTGCAAATAAAATTTCACTGAGCAAGGTGTTAAAATGTATTATCACACAGCACATTCTAAAGTGTAAATTTTTTTTCATCTTCTTTCTTATGACACCATCTTGCAAAAGATATGGCAAATATTTTCCTGTGAGGGATTCCACCACTCCCTAAGGGCATTCTTAATGTTATTGACCTTTCAATAACATCTGTCATGGAGAGTTTTTTTCAAAGATGCATTTCATTAAAAAAAAACAAACAACTGTTTAAACATGCACTTGTGTTTATATGGGCTTCTTCACTAAAGATTTATACATGCTAAGTTTTTTCTTATTTTTGTAATTTCTTAGATTACTGTCCATACTTTATACTCAGGAAAAATAGTCATGTTAATTTTTCAATATTCAAAACATTTTTCTTTCAGTGATGATTTATAAATGATTTGAAAAATATATTCAATAATTTTTTCCTTCTATGTTTTAATAGCTTTATTTGGTTCTTATCTGAACCAGTATATACAGCTATACTGGCTCTACTTTAACAGCAAAATGATTAGAATTTATAAATCCTAGTCATTTTGAGCTTGCAGTTTCTTTCATATAATCAGTGATATATACATCATAATAATATTTTTAATACCATCTTTACTCTGAAAAGTAAAAATGAAATGAAATGAGAAATAGGACTGACCTAGGGGTCAAATTTATGTTTTTTTTTCTGTATCCATGAATTGAGTAACAACTGGAACACAGACCACCAAAAGTGTCCTATGACTCCACCAGGATTAGAAACATTTATGACTGCATTACACACGTCTGCCTGTGGGTGAAATAAATCCTGCTTACATCAATCGCCTCCTTCTTATCCTCATCCATAATTGTATCCTTAATTTGGCAGGGGACACAATGTGGGTGGGTCTGGTTAACTTGAGTAGTAGGAATGGAATGAGAATTGCTAGTAGATAGCTTAGTATAGAGTGATCTCTGGTAGGAAAATCTGATTTAAAGAAAGACTTTCAAAAATACACACTTACATGATATTTTTAAAACTGAAGTATAATTAACATACATTAGTTTCACATGTACAACATAATGATTCAACATTTGTGTACTTTGTGAAATGATCACAATAAATCATTTTACCAAAAGTCACCATACAAAGTTACCAAAAATTGTTTTTCCTTGTGAAGAGAACTTTTAAGATTTACTTTCTTAGCAACTTTCAAATTTGCAATACAGTATTATTGCCTGTAGTCACCATGCTGTAAATTACATTGCCATTACTTACTTATGTCATAACTAGCAGTTTGTACCTCTTAACTCCCTCTCCTCAAGCAGCCACCATTCTGTGTTCTGTATCTATAAATTTTGTTTTGTTTCTTTTAATTTTTAGATTCCACATATAAGTGAAATCATAAAGTATTTGTCTTTTTCTGCCTGACTTATTTCACTATAGAATAAGACCCTCAAGGTCCATTCATGTTGTCACAAATGGCAAGATTTCATTTTTTATTATGGCTGAGTAGTATTCTATTATATATATTGACCATATCTTCTTTATCTATTCATCTATTGATGGACGCATAGATTGTTTCCAAATCTTGGCAATTGTAGATAATGTTGCAATGAACATAGGGATGCATATATTTTTGTGTTGTTGTTTTCATTTCTTTGCATAAATACCCAAAAGTGGAATTGCTGTTTTATATGGCAGTTCTAGTTTTAGTTTTTTAGGACACCTCCATACTGCTTTCCATAGTGGCTGAACCAATTTACAATTCTACAGACAGTGCACAAGGTTTCCATTTTCTCCACACCAGTCCTTCCTACTTTTTGTCTTTTTTATAATAAGTGTTCTGACAGGTATTCTTAATTTGGCAGAAGGCACAATAAGGGTGGGTCTGATTACCTTGAGAAGCAAGAGTGGAATGGGAAATGGTAGTAGGTAGTTCACTACGTAGTGATCTCTGGTATGAAAATCTGATTTAAAGAAAGGCTTTAAAAAATGCACACCTACATGATTTTTACTGATGTATAACTGATATACAACATTATCTCAGATGTACAACACAGTGATTTGTCTCTTTTGTGAAAGTGCTATCTCCTTTATGAGGAGATAACTCACTGTGGCTTTGATTTGTATTTCCCTAATGATTAGTGATATTAAGCATCTTTCATATGCCTGATGGATGTCTTTAGATCTCCTGTGGAAAAATGTCTATTCGGATCCTCTGCCCATTTTTAACTCGGATTGTTTGTGTTTTGTTATAGAGTTGTAGAGTTCTTTATATACTTTGGATGTTAACCCCTTATCTGGTATAATTTATGAATATCTTTCTTCATTCAATAGTTTGCTTTTTCGTTTTGTTCTCCTTCATTTTGCAGAAGCTTTTTAGTTTGACGTAGTCTCATTTGTTTATTTTTGCCTTTTTTGCCCTTGTCTATGGAGTCCTATCAAAAATAAAACATCGCCAAGCCCAGTGTCAAGGAGATTACCACCTACGTTTTCTTCTAGGAGTTTTATGGATTCAGGTCTTATGTTCAAGTCTGTAATACATTTTGAGTTAATTTTTGTGTGTGGTGATACACATGGAAGCTATGAAAGATAGTGGTCCAGTTTCATTCTTTGGCATGTAGCTGGCCAGTTTTCCCAAAACAATTTATTGAAGAGGATCTCCTTTCCCCATTGTATATTTTTGCCTCCTTTGTTGCAAATTAATTGACCATATATGTGCAGGTTTATTTCTGGGATCTCTATTATATTCCATTTATCTATGTGTCTGTTTTCATGCCAATACCATACTTTTCTGATTACTATAGCTTTGTAATATAGTTTGAAATCACAGAGCATGATGCCTCCAGTTTTGTTCTTCTTTCTCGAGATTGTTTTAGTTATTCAGGATCTTTTGTGGTTCCATACGAATTTTAGGATTGTTCTATTTTGTGAAAAATGCTATTGGTATTTTGATAGGGACTGAACAGAATCTGTAGATTGCTTTGTGTAATATGGGCATTTTAACAATGTTAATCCTTCCAGTCCATGAGCATGGAATATCTTTCCATTTATTTGTGTCTTCTACAGTTTCTTTCATCAATGTCTTATAAATTTAGGTATACAGGTCTTTCACCTTCTTGGTTAAATTTATTCCTAGATATTTTATTCTTTTTGATGCAGTTGCAAATGGGATTGTTTTCTTAATTCCTTTCTGATATTTCATTGTTAATGTATAAAACACACGAGAATGATAACCTACAATAGAAAAGAATCTGAAAAGGAAATATATATGTATAACAATAACTTTGCTGTATACCTGAAACTAATACAACATTGTAAATCAATTTTAAAAAAGCTTTCCACTACTGTTCCAGGACTAGAATGTTCTTTTAAATGAAAAAAAAAAAGCAAGAGATGCTTGTTTCTTTTTCTCTTACTTTCTTCCATTGTGGCTTGATGACTTTCTATCATGTTATGCTTAGATTCCTTTCATTACTTTTTGTGTATCTACTATTAATTTTTGCTTTGTGGTTACTATGAGGCTAATATAACATCCTATATATATTGCAGTCTATTTATATTAATAGCAAATCAAGTTTGAATGGATTCTGAAACTCCACATTTTCACTGCCCCCAGCCACATTTTGTTTTGATGTCACATTTTGTATCTTTTTATTTTGTGTATCCCTTAAGTAATTATTGTAATTATAGTTATTTTTACTAATTTTTTTATTTCAACATTTATACTATCTTTATAAGTCATTAATCCACTATTTTTACTATATATTTACCTTTACAAGTGAGATCTTTACTTTCACATGTTTTCCTATTACAAATTAGTGTCCTTTCTCTTCAGTTTAAAGTCCCTTTAACATTTTTTATAAGGCCAGTTTAGTGATAATGAACTCCTTTAGATTTTGTTTGCCTGGAAATCTCTTTATCTCTTCTTTAAGTCTTGGTGATAACCTTGCTGGGTATTCTTGATTGAACTTTTTCCTTTGGGCACTTTGAATATATCCTGCCATTCCCTTCTGGGCTGCAAAGTGTCTGATGAGAAATCTGCTTATAGTATTGTGGCGGTTCCCTTGTACATAACAAGTTGTTTTTGTCTTATTGCTTTTAAGATTCTCTCTTTAACTTTTTACATTTTAATTATAATGTGTCTTGGTATGCCTCTCTTTACGTTGATGTTGTTTGTTTGGAACTCTCTGGGCTTCCTGCATCTGTATGTTTGTTTTCTTCTCAGAGAAGTTTTCAGCCATTATTTCTTCAAATCATTCTGCTCCTTTCTTTCTCTCTTCTCCTTCTGGGACCCCTATAATGTCAATATTATTCTGCTTGATGTTGTCCCATAGGTCCTTAATCTATCTTCACCTTTTAACATTCTTTTTTCTTTATGCTGCTCTGTTTAGGTGAGTTCCACTGTCCTGTCTTACCAATCATTGATATGTTTTCTGTTTCATCTAGTCTGCTGTTGACCCCTCTAGTGTATTTTTTTTGCAGTTCACCTATTGCATTCTCCAGCTCTGTGACTTATTTTTGGTACTTTCTTTTATTTTCTATCTTTGTTAAAGTTCTGTGTTCATCCATTCTTCCTTCCAGTTTGGTGAGTATTATTTTTGAACTCTTTATCATGTAAATTTATCATGTAAATTGCTTACCTCTGATTCAGTAACTTTTCTCCTGGGGTTTTATTGTTCTTTTATTTGGAACATATGCCTCTGTCTTCTCTTTTCGTTTGACTCTCTGTGTTTGTTTCTATGTATTAGGGAAACAACTATCACTCCCCATTCTTAAAGGAGGAGCCTTTTGTAGGAGATGAATCTTACTGTGTAACCTTGCCCTAGCTCATGGTTGCCTCTCAAACCTTTATGATAGTATTCGCAGCTTGATTTATTTTTGATAGGTCTCAGTTGTTGAGCATGTGCCAAGACCTTTGAGTGTTCCAGAGGGAAAGACCTCAGTCAGCAATTAGTTCATGCTGATTGGAAGCTAAACCCTCAGGCAGCAGCTTAAGGTATACAAGTGTATACAGTCCTGTGGGACCACAATTGTAGACCCTGCTGACATCCAAGTCAGGCAATCTGGAGGTGCCCCCTTAGCAACAGCTGAAAATATCAGGGCTCCAAATAAGCGTATGCACTCCTGTCTGAGAGGTTCTGGAAATCTGTAGTGAGGCCAAGTAAGAGTGCAAAGAGGGCATCCCCTGGCCTACATTCCCTGGGAGCCCTCCTGTAGCCTCGAGCTATGAGGTCAACCTGAAACCTGCCCCTCAGACTGAAGCTGCAGGACAAGTAAATAGGCCTTTTCACAGGAAGACTGGGGGTGTGTTTCAACCTGGTGTTTGTGCTGTGCCCTGGGGGTGGTAGCCCACCAACTGTCTTTAGGATTCTTTCATACACATGGGGCCCAGAAATGTAAGCACCCCTGGTCACCAGAGCTAGGCGCTCAAGGGGTGGCCCCTGTGGGGGCTGCACATGCCCGCCAGCTTCAGGGAGATCTCAGGAGGAGGGTGCTCCCACTGGTGCTGGCACGTCTGAGGGAGAATGCCAAACAGTGATGCCCACTAGCACCTTTATACCTTGAGAGAATCCAGCAGGCTCCTTCCCCTCTGGCACATGCTTTAAGATTAGCAAATGAATCTCCTTCACGTACAGCATAGGCACTTTTCAAAGTGCTGCTTCGTACTGGGCACCAGGGAGAGTGAGCTTGTGTGCAAGCCCTGTAAGACAGAAATCTCCATTCCCTACAGACCTATGGTGCTGCTGCATCTAAGCTCCTTTGGTTTCAAAGCCAGATATTCTGGGGGCTCATCTCTCTGGTGTACATCTCAAGGGTGGGGCGCCTGATACGGGGCATAAACCCCTCGCTCCTCAGGGAGATGCCTTGTATTTGTGAGATCCCTCTTGACTGTGGGTGGCCACGCTGGAAGTGAGATTTTTGCTGACACCATGTCTCTGAATCTTCTACCCTTGCATCTTTTCATGTGGCCCTTTCATCCTTTGTTGTGGAAGTGCTGTTCAGTTTTCAGGTCTTTTGCCAAGAGAATGGTTTCATATGTGGTTGCAGATTTGTTGTTTCTATGGTAGGAGGTGAGTTCAGGATCTGCCTACAACACCATGTTGAACTGCCTCCCGTGATATTTTAAATAAGTATTATAACTATCATAAATAGATAGTAATGATGAAATAAACCCTTCATAAATATATAATATAGACTAAAAGTGGTCAGTTTTCTGTTTTGTTTTTTTAATGCTCTGTTACTTTTGTGTTTCCACTTTCCTTTCTCGACTTTCTGTGATCATAAAATGTCTATTACAACCAAGGGAGAATGAAATAAAAAGTCCTTTATATCCTTCTAATTTAGCAGCCCTAAATCAAACATCTTGAAAACATCTCTTCCACAGTGAGGGATTAATTCTAGCAACCAAAAACCACCAGTGAATGTGACAAACACAATCAAGCATGGGATTTGTGTTATTGTAACGTCAATATGATACCACTGTTGTCCTAGAAAACTTAAACCATCATTGGGAATATCAATACTGATACTTTTGCTTTATTTAAGAAATTGATTAACATTGCAGAATGGAAAAATAAACTTCCCACAGATCAGTAAAACACTACTGTCTCCCATGTGTTCCTCCCCTCCCCACCCCACCCCCCCGCACAGGATAAATGCTCTTGATAAATGCTGCTTTTTGCCACTTGCCTAACTAACAGATTCTACGTATTAGGTTTCAGCAGCTGTTGCTGACACACTGTTCCACCCTAAATGTCCTGTTTCCTTTTCAGCAGCTCAGCAATAGTCTTGGTACCCAATCATGTGCTGAAAACATAAAATTATTTTGATAGGAATTAATAGAGAACATGAGCCAGCAGATGATATAAGTCTGTCTGAATCATGCCCACACTTTGAAGAAAACATGAATTCTTAATGGGAATAATTTCCAAAGCCAGAGAAACTGAACAATGAGCATTGCCCCCAATACTTCATATCACCTAAAGATGACAAGGTAAGAAGTTAACATTCTAAAATTTCAAAAGCACTGAGTCATTGATTCCTAACTATAGCATGATACAAACTCATTCCTCCTTCTAGTGTTAGCCTCTGTACATGTATATACAATGTATTCATGCATATATGAAAACATATTCTATTATCTAAAATCAACAATATTTGTTTGCTTCAATTTAATTATTTAGTTCATTAGTGGCTTGTACTCTTTCTAACATTCTGGGTTTTTTTCATGTAAAACTCTTAATGAAGGCAAATCACATGGTAGACACTGTAAGTAGGGGAGGCAGAATGTAATTCTTTGTCTCTTCTAAAAGTCAACAGACATTTGGAGGGCAAAAGTTAATAATACAGATTAAATAATTCAAGACAGTGACAATGCTGTAACAAAGGAAAGATTCTCTGCTGAGTGGCAGAGACCATTTTTAAAATAGAGATTGAGCCAGCAGGGGTTGGGCTGTTTGAGAAAAGATTTGTGGAGAACATGGAACTTGAACTCAATTGTTCAAAAAATATCAGTTGAATGTCTACTGTGTGCCATGCACCATACTGTTTGATATGCATTATTTATTTTAATTCTCATATGTCTAGGAGGTATTGTGACTATCCTATTTGATTGACAGGAAGACTGAGGTTTAGAGAGGTTAACAACTTCCACAGAAATAGGAGACAGTGAAGACATGATTCCAAATCAGGTATTCGGATGGCAAAGCCCTTTGTTACTACCTACTACCCCAGGTGCCCTTCCTGAGTCTTAAAGAAAAGGTAACATGTAGTGAAAGGGGAGAGGCAATATAATTACAAGTGTGGATGTGACAGTTCACGTGGCAGCTTCAAATATTTAGGAAACCAAGAGTTGACAGCCTGACTATCCTAAGGCCAGCTTATATTGAAATAATGAAATGGTGATGATGACCACAGTATATGTTTGAATTCTTTCAGTGTGTTAGGCACTGTGTTAAGCACTTCATGTGTAAAGTCTCATCGATGCCTCGCTTCAGCTTTGTGATCTGCATTGCACAGAGCTCTGAATTCCAGCAGGTAGTGGGTGGGCCCTCATGGCCAGGTTAAGGTGCTTGGCATTCATCCAAAATGAAGAGACATTTAAAACTGTCAAGTAGTGGAATGATACAATAAAACTTACCAATAGTTTGACGTCAATATTTTATTATATATATGCATTTCTTAGTGACTATTAGTGAAAGTTTTTAAATGATACTTTAGTAAGATTAATACGATTGGGAATAATGGATTTTTCATATGTGAGAATGAGCGTGCATTTGTGTGTATGTTGGCAAGATGAGGAATGTTCTCTGAGAATTAGAGGGAAGAGATTAATTTGGAGACTAAAGCAATGAGTATAAGATGACATTGGCCTGAAACACACTGATAACATTGGGAATGAAGATGGGATAGATGGTAGATGTGGAAGGAAGGATTAGAAAAAATTTAAAAACTGAATAGATCTTGAGCCCGAGAACATAAGCCAAAATCTTTCTGTAGTTTCACGTTGGGAGAAGAAAAGAGAACTCAAATATATCAGTTGGAAACTGCCTGCTGTACCATTGTGTCTTTCTACATACCAACTTCCCATATGCTTCTTATGGCTTGAATTTGGGTGCTTTTCTGTGGGAACTACACAGACTCTGGCAGTCCTCCAGTTTTTTATAGGAATTTCTCTTCCCTGGACCTGATGCAGGACTTGTCTACATTCTGGCTATTAGAAAGGACTGTTTGTTTGTTTGTTTATTTGTTTGATCCAATTACCTAGTCTGAACAGAATCACTGAATGAGGTTCAATGGGGGTCTGTCTTCTCTGTGGCTTCTCAGGATGTAGCACCCAGAGCAGCTGGCAGAGAGGAATGGAGCAGCATATATTCTAATGTGGTTAATTTATTCTAATGAGCTGCATTCTCTAAAATCAGACTTGCTGATGTTGGCAGGAAATAAATTTAACTCCCCTGCACAAATAGATGCAAATCTGAATTCTCTGAAACATTTCATTTTCCACAAGGTAATCAAGATTCATAAAACTTCTATTTAGGATCTGGGCACCAGGGAGTCAGTGTCCTTGAGGAAAACAAAACCTTCTAATGGAAATCATATTTCAGTGGTGTTAATCTCACGGGATCTGATAAATGGACACGGTGGAGTTGAATCTTATTTGGCTTCATTGTCCTTTCTGCCATACATTTCATTCAACACCCAGGTAATCAAATACATAAAATCTGCATTATTTGCTTCTGGCCCAGAAAACACTATCTAGTGCCCTTAATCAAAAGAACAGGAGACAAAGTTGATAGCACATTATTTTCTAAGGTAATCATCATCTTCAAAATTTTTCTGTTTTTAAATCTCATCTTCTTGGTCCCCAATTCAACTAACACCTCTCTTCTCTTCCATTTACCTAGAACTTTATTAACTTCAGACAAAAGGTGATGAGACCATCCCAAATCTGTCCTTTCCAACAGGTCTCAGCCCCCAGTGCATTATCATCAATAGCTCCCTGAATAACAACCTATTCAGGAAAAGGAGAGTTTTGGCAGCAAAATGAAGAATAGTAGACATAATTTTTTAAACTTGATTTTTAAAGCATGACATACTTTCAGCAGTTCAAATGTAAATCTCACAAAGCCCCGAGCGCATGTCTGCACTAAGGAGCACTCGTGACTTTCAGGACAAGCATTCTGAATTTAAAGTCAAGATTGATGATGGGTTCAGCTAGAAACAAGTTTGCATCACTGAGTCAAAATAATTAATGGCACATTTAAAATTCTTCCATTCCATGTGGAGAAAAAAATAGCTTCTGCTCAAGAAGTCAGCTCACCCTCTTAGACTTCATGGCCATCTGAGCCGGGATACTTTAAGGAGTGAGCTGCTTGTAACTTTGAAATCACTAGTGCTTATGTATGGGATCAGGTAAAGGTAAGATGAAAGGGGAAAGGACCTTCTTGAGAGATTCAAGGGGTAGTGGTAGTTTGATGGCATACAGGGGAATGTAGAAGTGAATTATGAAAGGCAAAATGTGCTGTTTAAATATTTGGTTATGGGAAATATAATTTCTTAAGTTTTGGTATAAAGGAGTTGATCTGATGAGACAGTGGTGTTTGTCAATGTGTTCAGTAAGCGTTTTATCATTTACTGTTAGCTATAAGCCAGAAGATATTGAAGGGGAGATGTGCTGTCATTACACTTGGAATAAAATGCAGAGTCCATTCCATGACCTCCAAAAGCCCCACGTGAGTGGTTCTCAGCTGATTCATAGGTATCACCCATTCTAATTGAATCAGTTTCAAGTGCAATGTAGGTGCTGCTAGTTTTTTTTTTTTTTTTTTGCGGTATGCGGGCCTCTCACTGTTTTGGCCTCTCCTGTTGCGGAGCACAGGCTCTGGATGCACACGCTCAGCGGCCATGGCTCACGGGCCCAGCCGCTCCGCGGCATGTGGGATCTTCCCGGACCGGGGCACAAACCTGTGTCCCCTGCATCGGCAGGCGGACTCTCAACCACTGCGCCACCAAGGAAGCCCGGTGCTGCTAGTTTTAAAAGTTCCCCAGGTAGTTCAAATGTGCAAAAAGGATTGAGCAATACTGTCTTCCATAATAGAACTATTTCTTTTTTTTCTTAAACAGTACCTACCACATAGGGTTGCTGTGAGATTTGCATGAGATAATGCACATAAGCAAGCATGGTGCAGAAGCATTTATTAAATATTAACTCTCATGATTCTCATTTTATAAATAAAGAAAATTTAGTGACTAGTGGAGCAAAGGTTGGACTTCAAACCCCATTTTTTTTCTATTTCACCACAGGGTCACTGCCAAAGGAGAGAAGAGAAAGTGAAATTTGGGGTCATAATCAATGGGATGCCCCAAATAGTATTCCTAGTTACAAGTTTCATTAGTTGATTAGTTAGGATGTAGATTTTGCTGCCAATAACCTAAATATCAGTGGCATAAACAAGGCAAGCTTATCTTCTTTTTAAAATTTTTAATTATTTTTTATACAGCAGGTTCTTATTAGCTATCCATTTTACACATATTAGTGTATACATGTCAATCCCAATCTCCCAATTCATCACACCATCACTACCCCCACCACTTTCCTCCCTTGGTGTCCATACATTTGTTCTCTACATCTGCATCTCTATTTCTGTCTTGCAAACCAGTTCATCTGTACCATTTTTCTAGATTCCACATATATGCATTAATATACAATATTTGTTTTTCTCCTTCTGACTGACTTCACTCTGTATGACAGTCTCTAGGTCCATCCACATCTCTACAAATGACCCAATTTCGTTCCTTTTTATGGCTGAGTAATATGGTCAACTAATCTATGACAAAGTAGGCAAGGATATACAATGGAAAAAAGACAGTCTCTTCAACAAGTGATGCTGGTAAAACTGGACAGCTACATGTAAAAGAATGAAATTAGAATACTCCCTAACACCATGCACAAAAAGAAACTCAAAATGGATTAAAGACCTAAATGTTTAAGACCGGACACTATAAAACTCTTAGAGGAAAACACAGGAAGAACGCTCTTTGACATAAATCACAGGAAGATCTTTTTTGACCCACTTCCTAGAGTAATGGAAATAAAAACAAAAACAAAAGGGACCTACTGAAACTTAAAAGCTTTTGCAAAGCAAAGGAAACTATAAACAAAACGAAAAGACAACCCTCAGAATGGGAGAAAATATTTGCAAATGAATCAACGGACAAAGGATTAATCTCCAAAATATATAAACGGCTCATGCAGCTCAATATTAAAAAAACAAACAATTCAATCCAAAAATGGGCAGAAGACCTAAATAGACATCTCTCCAAAGAAGACGTACAGATGGCCAAGAGGCACATGAAAAGCTGCTCAACATCACTAATGATTAGAGAAATGCCAATCAAAACTACAATGAGGTATCACCTCACACCAGTTAGAATGGGCATCATCAGAAAATCTACAAACAATAAATGCTGGAGAGAGTGTGGAGAAAAGGGAACCCTCTTGCACTGTTGGTGGGAATATAAATTGATACAGCTGCTATGGAGAACTGTATGGAGGTTCCTTAAAATACTAAAAATAGAATTACTATATGACCCAGTAACCCCACTACTGGGCATATACCCAGAGAAAACTAGAATTCAAAAAGACCCATGCACCCCAATGTTCATTGCAGCACAATTTACAATAGCCAGGTCATGCAAGGAACCTAAATGCCCATCAACAGATGAATGGATAAAGAAGATGTGGTACATATATACATAATAGAACTCTTGATTCTCTCTAACCGCATAATCCCCACACCCACAATATTCCACCTTTCACTATCCAATTTAGTGGTAGACTAGGCCAAGCTCTCTTCTACTTTAGGACTTTGCTGTTTTTGCTTGGCATGTTCTGATACTGACCACTCCTTCCTTTCATCCTCTTACTCCTAGTAGATAGTTACATGGTTGTCCCTTCAAATGTCACCTCCTGAGAAAAGCCACTTGTAACCTGTATCTAAGAAGATTCCCCATCTCCATTATATTTTATCACTTCAAACCCTGTATTATTTGCTTTATGGCATCTGCCACTATTGGAAATCCTCATTCGGTCACTCCTTCCCTTGTATACTGTCTGGCAGCCCTCTCTACAAACTAGAGAACACTGTCCCTGTCATATTGCTTATTGATGTATGCTTTGTGCCTAAAACCATGCCTGGCCCATAGCAGTGTTCACTCCTATGTGTTAAATGAACAAATATTCGTTGAATGAATAAATGAATGGATGAATGAGTGAGTGACTGACTGAAAGGTCAACTGAAAAAACAATGCATTGGAAAATCTTTCTTGACCATGAATTATTGCTCACTAAATTCCAATGCCTGCCTTATATTGCAGACTGCATTTAATCTTTCTAGTTAAAGTATTTTTCTTCCTAGTCCTTTCTTTACTTTCCCAAGCAATAAATGAAACAGACTTTGGATCAAAGAGTATGCAGCACATGTGCCAATGACCAAAACAATTTTCTATCAGAAAATTCAATCAAGGATTCTTTAATCAGAACATAAATCTTCCAGACACACATCACAGACTATACCACATTAGATCATAACTGCTTTTCTTTTTTGGCTTTTCCCCCCATCCATTTTGCAATTACAGCCTCTCAGTGGTAGAGGAACAGCACTGAAGTAGCAGAGAGAAAGCAATACACTGAAAAAGCAGTTTTAGACATGATGAACTTGGTCCTTTTAGTTTATCTCAGTCTGCAATTTCAACTCTCATGGGACTCAATCAAATGGAATCAGGCAATGCGGATCAATAATGTGAAATTCTGTTGTAAAGGGTATAGTATAAAATAAACATTAAGAAGAGACTGTCTTTACTCCCCTCTGCCTTCTAGCAGCAACACCCTTATTTCTCCCATGTCTATGGAATTAAAAAAAAAAGAGTTCTCAAACAGCTGAGAACTCTTCACCCGTTTCCTTTCCTACTATTTTCTCCAGCCCAGGGAGAACATTTAACGAGAAGAACCTGACTTTATACCAATCAATCTTTTCAATTTTATACACTTATCATAAAGAGTGGCCATATGTGAATTGACTGTACTCGGCACTAGACATATTCAAAACAGTGAAAACCTGTAAAAAGAAAAACCTTATCCGTTAACTATTTTTTAGGGCAAATAGGTAAAATCTTATTAATCAGGGAGATTTTAATGGAAATATTTTAGTTCCTTTAAACTAAAGTTTCAAATATAGACAAGTTCAGTTTGTATCATTTATTGAAATTTGAAGAGTTTAGGATATGCAGTGGTAAAAATCATGAAAATGGAAGATATAAGGAAGAGATGTCATATTCTATAAGCTACCAGTAAACTGGCTCAAAAGATCTCTTAATGCTTCCAAAGAGTGATACATAAAGTTTTCTACTATCTAGCCAAACTGGAATTGATGGTCAGAAATATAGTATGTCTGTTTTGAAAAGCATACATTGAGTTCCGGATGGGATACCAAAGCCGTAGCAAATGTTCTTCACAGGAACATCTTATATAAAAAGCATTTGCAAGAGCATTGTTCTACCAAATGAAAAAAAAAGATGTTTCTGTAGTTCTTGAGTACATATAATTTATTTTTACAAAAAAATACTATACATTCTATATTTCACTTTGAAGAGTTTTCTTTTTAAACTTTAATTTTCATGATTTTTTCAAACATTCAGAGACCCAAATACCTATCATCCAAATTTAACCAGTGTTGCCATCTTCCTATATTTTCTTCAAAGTGTTCTCTCATTTATTAAACAAATGTATTTACAGATATCCTTTAAACACAATTCTTAATAACTATACCCTGTTTCTTAGAGTTAACCATTATTTGGAAATTAGAGGGTATCATTCCCATAATTACTGTCAATCTGTCTTCTATATCTCTTAATTGCTCCTTCATGCTTTTTATTTCTTTGTCTCTGTAGGAAGTGCCCTGGGTGAGTTCTTCACTTACTAGCTGTGTGGTTTTGAGCAAGTTACTTAACCTCTGTACATCAGCTTTCTCATTTCTAAAATGTTGACAATACTAGTGCCTACCTCATAGGGTTGTTAGAAGATTGTCATTTATGAAACACTTAGAAAAGAACGTGCTATAAACTGCTCAATAATATATCTCAATTCATTTTATCTTTCTTTGTCTGCAAACTAGAGTTTGCCCAAACTATTGTAAGTTTCTTTATAACTTCAGTGTTTTTTCCTCATTGCCAATATTTCTACATGGTTCTATTTCACATCCTACTATTTTTATTTCTGCTTCTGTTAGTGTCACAAATTCTTGTCCTTTTAATGGATATTGTCCATTCATTTACTTCTTTTATAGACTTGTTTAGAAGGCTCTATGAAATTTATTTCATTTGGAATAAATGATGATTCATATTTTTCTTCGTTGGCTATAATATCTGGTTGACTTTTATTTTACTTTTTACTCATTTATTTTTCTTTATAAAAATTTTTTATTTTATATTGGAGTGTATTTCATTAACAGTGTTGCATTAGCTTCAGGTTTACAGCAACATGATACATATATCTATTCTTTATCAAGTTCATTTCCCATTTAGGTTATTACAGAATATTGAGCAGTGTTCCCTGTGCTACACAGTAGGTCCTTGTTGGTTATCTATTTTAAATATAACAGTGTGTACATGTCAATCCCAAATTCCCAGTCCATCCCTCCCACCCACCCTTCCTTCCTGGTAACCATAGATTCGTTCTCTAAGTCTGTGAGTCTGTTTCTGTTTTGTAAATAAGTTCATTTGTATCACTTTTCTTAGATTCCACATATAAGTGATATCACATGATAATTTGTAATTCTCTGACAGACTTCACTTAGTGTGATAATCTCCAGGTCCATCCATGTTGCTGCCAATGACATTATTTCATTCTTTTTATGGCTAATATTCCATTGTATATATGTACTTCATCTTCTTTATCCATTCCTCTGTCGATGGACATTTAGGTTGTTTCCATGTCTTGGACATATAGGTTGTTTCCATGTCTTAGCTATTGGAAATAGTGCTACTGTGAACATTGCACTGCATGTATCTTTTTGAATTATGGTGTTCTCTGGATATATTCCCAGAAGTAGAACTACTGGATCATATGGTAGCTCTATTATTAGTTTTTTGTTTTTTTGTTTTTTTAAACATTTTTATTGCAGTATAATTGCTTTACGATGGTGTGTTAGTTTCTGCTTTATAACAAAGTGAATGAGTTATACATATACATATATCCCATATTTCTTCCCTCTTGCATCTCCCTCCCTCCTACCACCCTCCTGATCCCACCCTTCTAGCTGGTAACACAGCACTGAGTTGATTGCCCTGTGCTATAGGATTGCTTCCCACTAGCTGTCTATTTTACATTTGGTAGTGTATGTATGTCCATATATACATAACCACTCTCTCTCTTTGTCCCAGCTTATGCTTCCCCATCCCCGTAAACTCAAGACCATTCTCTAGTAGGTCTGTGTCTTTAGTCCCATCTTGCCCCTAGGTTCTTCATGACCAATTTTCTTTCTTTCTTGTTTTAGATTCCATATATACGTGTTAGCATGCAGTATTTGTTTTACTCTTTCTGACTTACTTCACTCTGTATGACAGACTCTAGATCCAGCCACCTCACTACAAATAACTCAATTTTGTTTCTTTTTATGGCTGACTAACATTCATTGTATATATGTGCCTCATCTTTTTTATCCATTCATCTGTTGATGGACACTTATGTTGCATCCATGTCCTGGCTATTGTAAATAGAGCTGCAATGAACATGGTGATACATGACTCTTTTTGAATTATGGTTTTCTCAGGGTATATGTCCAGTAGTGGGATTACTGGGTCGTATGGTAGTTCTATTTTTAGTTTTATAAGGAACCTCCATACTGTTCTCCATAGTGGCTGTATCAATTCACATTCCCACCAACAGTGTATGAGGGTTCCCTTTTCTCCACACCATCTCCAGCATTTACTGTTTGTAGATCTTTTGATGATGGCCATTCTGACAGGTGTGAGATGATATCGCACTGTAGTTTTGATTTGCATTTCTCTAATGATGTTGAGCATTCTTTCATGTGTTTGTTTGCAATCTGTATATGTTCTTTGGAGAAATGTCTGTATAGGTCTTCTGCCCATTTTTTAATTGGGTTGTTTGTTTTTTGATATTGAGCCGCATGAGCTGCTTGTAAATTTTGGAGATTAATCCTTTGTCAGTTGCTTCATTTGCAAATATTTTCTCCCATTCTGAGGGTTCTCTTTTCATCCTGTTTATGGTTTCCTTTGCTGTGCAAAAGCTTTTAAATTTCATTAGGTCTCATTTGTTTATTTTTGTTTTTATTTCCATTTCTCTAGCAGGTGGGTCAAAAAGGATCTTGCTCTGATTTATGTCATAGAGTGTTCTCCCTATGTTTTCCTTTAAGAGTTTGATAGTATCTGACATTACATTTAGGTCTTTAATCCATTTTGAGTTTATTTTTGTGTATGGTGTTAGGGAGTGTTCTAATTTCATTTTTTACATGTAGCTATCCAGTTTTCCCAGCACCACTTATAGAAGAGGCTATCTTTTCTCCATTGTATATTCTTGCCTCCTTTATCAAAAATAAGGTGACCATACGTGCATGGCTTTATCTCTGGGCATTCTATCCTGTTCCATTGATCTATATGTCTGTTTTTGTGCCAGTACCACACTGTCTTGATTACTGTAGCTTTGTAGTATAGTCTGAACTCATGGAGCCTGATTCCTCCAGCTCCGTTTTTCTTGCTCAATATTGCTTTGGCTATTCGGGGTCTTTTGTGTTTCCATACAAATTGTGAAATTTTTTGTTCCAGTTCTGTGAAAAATGCCAGTGTTAGTTTGATAGGGATTGCATTGAATCTGTAGATTGCTTTGGATAGTAGAGTCATTTTCACAATGTTGATTCCTCCAATCCAAGAACATGGTATATCTCTCCATCTATTTGTATCATCTTTAATTTCTTTCATCAGTGTCTTATAATTTTCTGCATACAGATCTTTTGTCTCCTTAGGAGGTTTCTTCCTAGATATTTTATTCTTTTTGTTGCAGGGTTAAATGGGAGTGTGTTTTTAATTTCACATTCAGATTTTTCATCATTAGTGTATAGGAATGCAACAGATTTCTGTGCATTAATTGTGTATCCTGCTACCTTACCAAATTCATTGATTAACTCAAGTAGTTTTCTGGTAGCATCTTTAGTATTCTCTATGTATAGTATCATGTCATTTGCAAACAGTGACAGCTTTACTTTTTCTTTTCCAATTTGGATTCCTTTTATTTCTTTTCCTTCTCTGATTGCTGTGGCTAAAATTTCCAAAACTATGTTCAATAATAGTGGTGAGAGTGAGCAACCTTGTCTTGTTCCTGATCTTAGTGGAAATGCTTTCAGTTTTTCACCACTGAGGATGATGCTGGCTGTGGGTTTGTCATATATGGCCTTTATTATGATGAGGTAAGTTCCCTCTATGCCTACTTTCTGGAGGGTTTTTATCATAAATGGGTGTTGAATTTTGTCAAAAGCTTTATCTGCATCTATTGAGACGATCATATGCTTTTTCTCTTTCAATTTGTTATAATGGTGTATCACATTGATTGATTTGCATATATTGAAGTATCCTTGCATTCCTGAGATAAACCGCACTTGATTATGGTGTATGATCCTTTTAATGTGCTGTTGGATTCTGTTTGCTAGTATTTTGTTGAGGATTTTTGCATCTATGATCATCAGTGATATTGGCCTGTAGTTTTCGTTCTTTGTGACATCTTTGTCTGGTTTTGGTATCAGGGTGATGGTGGCCTCGTACAATGAGTTTGGGAGTGTTCCGCCTTCTGCTATATTTTGGAAGAGTTTGAGAAGGATAGGTATTAGCTCTTCTCTAAATGTTTGATAGAATTCACCTGTGAAGCCATCTGGTCCTGGGCTTTTGTTTGTTGGAAGATTTTTAATCACAGTTTCAATTTCAATGCTTGTGATTGGTCTGCTCATATTTTCTATTTCTTCCTGGTTCAGTCTTGGAAGACTATGCATTTCTAAGAATTTGTCCATTTCTTCCAGGTTGTCCATTTCATTGGCATAAAGTTGCTTGTAGTAATTTCTCATGATCCTTTGTATTTCTGCAGTGTCAGTTGTTACTTCTCCCTTTTCATTTCTAATTCTATGGATTTGAGTTTTCTCCCTTTTTTTATTGATGAATCTGGCTAATGGTTTATCAATTTTGTTTATCTTCTCAAAGAACCAGCTTTTAGTTTTATTGATCTTTGCTATCATTTCCTTCATTTCTTTTTCATTTATTTCTGATCTGATCTTTATGATTTCTTTCCTTCTGCTAACTTTGGGGTTTTTTTGTTCTTCTTTTTCTAATTGCTTTAGGTGCAATGTTAGGTTGTTTATGTGAGATGTTTCCTGTTTCGTAAGGTAGGATTTTATTGCTATAAACTTCCCTCTTAGAACTGCTTTTGCTGCATCCCATATGTTTTGGGTCGTCGTGTGTTCACTGTCATTTGTTTCTAGGTATTTTTTGATTTCCTTTTTGATTTCTTCAGTGATCTCTTGGTTATTAAGCAGTGTATTGTTTAGCCTCCATGTGTTTGTAGTTTTTACAGATTTTTTTCCTGTTATTGATATCTAGTCTCATAGTGTTGTGGTTGGAAAAGATACTTGATACGCTTTCAGTTTTCTTAAATTTACCAAGGCTTGATTTGTGACCCAACATATGATCTCTCCTGCAGAATGTTCCATGAGCACTTGAGTAGAAACTGTATTCTGTTGTTTTTGGATGGAATGTGCTATAAATATCAACTAAGTCCATCTTGTTTAATGTATCATTTAAAGCTTGTGTTTCCTTATTTATTTTCATTTTGGGTGACCTGTCCATTGGTGAAAGTGGGTTGTTATAGTCCTCTACTATGATTGTTTTACCGTCAATTTCCTCTTTTACGACTGTTAGTATTTGCCTTCGGTATTGAGGTGCTCCTATGTTGGGGGCATAGCTATTTACAATTGTTGTATCTTCTTCTTGGATTGATCCCTTGATCATTATGTAGTGTCCTTCCTTGTCTCTTGTAACATTCTTAATTTTGAAGTCTATTTTATCTGATATGAATATTGCTACTCCAGCTTTCTTCTGATTTCCATTTGCATGGAATATCTTTTTCCATCCCCTCACTTTCAGTCTGTATGTGTCCCTAGGTCTGAAGTGGGTCTCTTGTAGACAGCATATATACGGACGGGTATTGTTATTGTATCCATTCTGCAGTCTATGTCTTTTGGTTAGAGCATTTAATGCACTTCATTTAAGGTAATTATCAATATGTATGTTCCTATTACCATTTTCTTAATTGTCTTGGGTTTCTTACTGTAGGTCTTTTCCTTCTCTTGTGTTTTTTGCCTAGAGAAGTTCCTTTAGCATTTGTTGTAAAGCTGGTTTGGTGGTGCTGAATTCTCTTCGCTTTTGCTTGTCTGTAAAGGTTTTAATTTCTCCATCAAATATGAATGAGATCCTTGCTGGGCAGAGTAATCTTGGTTGTAGGTTTTTCCCTTTCATAACTTTAAATATGTCCTGCCAGTCCCTTCTGGCTTACAGAGTTTCTGCTGAAAGATCAGCTGTTAACCTTATGGGGATTCTCTTGTATGTTATTTGTTGCTTTTCTCTTGCTGCTTTTAATATTTTTTCTTTGTATTTAATTTTTGGTAGTTTGATTAATATGTGTCTTGGCGTGTTTCTCCTTGGATTTATCCTGTATGGGACTCTCTGTGCTTCCTGGACTTGATTAACTATTTCCTTTCCCATATTAGGGAAGTTTTCAACTATAATCACTTCAAATGTTTTCTCAGTCCCTTTCTTTCTCTCTTCTTTATCTGGGACCCGTGTAATTCGAATGTTGGTGCATTTAATATTGTCCCAGAGGTCTGTGAGACTGTCCTCCATTCCTTTCATTCATTTTTCTTTATTCTTCTATGCAGTAGTTATTTCCACTATTTTATCTTCCTGGTCACTTATCCATTCTTCTGCCTCATTTATTCCAATATTGATCCCTTCTAGAGAATTTTTTATTTCATTTGTTATGTTGTTCATCATTGTTTGTTTGCTCTTTAGTTCTTCCAGGTCCTTGTTAAACGTTTCTTGTATTTTCTTCATTCTATTTCCAAGATTTTGGATCATCTTTACTGTCATTCTGAATTCTTTTTCAGGTAGACTGCCTATTTACTCTTGATTTGTTAGGTCTGGTGGGTTTTTACCTTGCTCCTTCGTCTGCTGTGTGTTTTTCTGTCTTCTCATTTTGCTTAACTTACTGTGTTTGGGGTCTCCTTTTCGCAGGCTGCAGGTTCGTAGTTCCCGTTGTTTTTGGTGTCTATCCACAGTGGGTAAGGTTGGTTCAGTGGGTTGTGTAAGCTTCCTGGTGGAGGGGACTGGTCTCTGTGTTCTTGTGGATGAGGCTGGATCTTGTCTTTCTGGTAGGCAGGTCCACGTCTGGTGGTGTGTTTTGGGTTGTCTGTGACCTTATTATGATTTTAGGCAGCCTCTATGCTAATGGATGGGGTTGTGTTCCTGTCTTGCTAGTTGTTTGGCATAGGGTGTCCAGCAGTGTAGCTTGCTGGTCATTGAGTGGAGCTGGGTCTTGGCATTGAGATGGAGATCTCTGGGAGATTTTCGCCATTTGATATTACGTGGAGCTGGGAGGTCTCTGGTGGACCAATGTCCTGAACTTGGCTCTCCCACCTCAGAGGCACAGCCCTGATGCCTGGCTTGAGTACCAAGAGTCTGTCTTCCACACGGCTCAGACTGCTAGTGTTGGAGGGTCTCCTGCAGAGGTGGCAGGTGGCTGTGTCTCACCGTGAGGACAAGGACACTGGCAGCATAAGTTCTGGCATGTACTGCTTGGCATGAGCCCTCCCAGAGTCCACCATTAGCCTCACCCTATTATTTAGTTTTTGAAGGAACCTCCATACTGTTCTCCATAGTTGCTGTACCAATTTACATCCCCATCAACAGTGTAGGAGGGTTTCCTTTTCTGCACGCCCTCTCCAGCATTTATTGTTTGTAGACGTTTTGATGATGGCCATTCTGACCGGTGTGAGGTGGTACCTCATTGTAGTTTTGATGTGTATTTTTCTAATAATTAGTGATTTTGAGCATCTTTTCATGTGCCTCTTGGCCATCTGTATGTCTTCTTCGGTGAAATGTCTCTTTAGGTCTTCTGCCCATTTTTGGATTGGGCTTTTTGTTTTTTTGATATTGATCTCCATGAGCTGTTTGTAGATTCTGGAGATTAATCCTTTCTCGGTTGCACCTTTTGCAAATATTTTCTCCCATTCTGTGTGCTGTCTTTTTGTTTTGTTTATGGTTGGTTACCTTTGCTTTGCAAAACCTTTGAGTTTAATTAGGTCCCATTGGTTTGTTTTTATTCCTATTACTCTAGGAGATGGATTGGAAAAGATCTTGCTACAATTTATATCAAAGAGTGTTCTGCCCATGTTTCCTATAAGAGTTTTATAGTATGCAGTCTTACATTGAGGGCTTTAATCCATTTTGAGTTCATTTTTGTGTACGCTGTTAAAGAATGTTCTTCTTTCATTTTTTTACATGTAGCTATCCAGTTTCCCTGCACCACTTATTGAAGAGACTGTTGTTTCTCCATTGAATAGTCTCGCCTCCTTTGTCATCGATTGTTTGACCATAGGTGCATGGGTTTATTTTTGGGCTTTATATCCTGTTTCATTTGATCTATATTTTTGTTTTTGTGCCAGTACCGTATTGTCTCGATTACTGTAGCTTTGTAGTATAGTCTGAAGTCAGGGAGACTGATTCCTCCAGCCCCATTTTTCTTTCTCAAGATTGCTTTGGCTCTTCAAGGTCTTTTGTGTCTCCATACAAATTTTAAGATTTTTTTGTTGTAGTTCTGTGAAAAATGCCATTGGTAATTTGATAGGGATTGCATTGAGTCTGTAGATTGCTTTGGGTAGTAGAGTCATTTTGACAATATTGATCCTTCCAATCCAAGAATATGGTATATCTTTCCATCTGTTTGTGTCATCTTTGATTTCTTTCTTTCATCAGTGTCTTATAGTTTTCAGAGTACAGGTGTTTTGCCTCTTTAGGTAGGTTTATTCCTAGGTATTTTATTCTTTTTGATATGATGGTAAATGGGATTTTGTTTCTTTAATTTCTCTTTCTGACCTTTCGTGGTCAGTGTATAGAAATGCAACAGATTTCTGTGTATTAGTTTTGTATCCTGCAACTTTTCCGAATTCATTGATAAGCTCTAGCAGTTCTCCGGTAGTATCTTTGGAATTTTCTATGTATAGTATCATGTCATCTGCAAACAGTGACAGTTTTACTTGTTCTTTTCTGATTTGGATTCCTTTTATTTCTTTTTCTTTCTGTCTGCCTAGCTAGAACTTCAAAAACTATGTTGGATAAAAGTGGTGAGAGAGAGTGGACATCCTTGTCTTGTTCCTGATCTTAGAGGAAATGGTTTCAGGTTTTCACCATTGAGAATGATGTTTGCTGTGGGTTTGTCGTATATGGCCTTTATTATGTTGAGGTAGGTTCCCTCAATGCCCACTTTCTGGAGAGTTTTTATCAAAAATGAGTGTTGAATTTTTGTCAAAAGATATAACAATTGTAAGTATATATGCACCCAACATAAGAGCACCTCAATATATAAGGCAAATACTAACAGCGATAAAGGGAGAAATCAACAGTAACACAATAATAGTGGGGGACTTTCATCAATGGACGGATCAATCCAGAAAAAAATTAATAAGGAAATACAGACCTTAAATGAAACATTAGAGCAGATGGACCTAACTGATGTTTATAGAGCCTTCCATCCAAAAGCAGCAGAATACACATTCTTTTCATGTGCACATAGAACATTCTCCAGGATTGATCACATGCTGGGCCACACAGTGAGCCTCAGTAAATTTAAGAAAATTGAAATCATATCAAGCATCTTTTCTCACCACAACGCTATGAGATTAAAAATCAACTACGAAGAAAACTGTAAAAAACACAAACATGTGGAAGCTGAACAATATGCTACAAAGCAACCAGTGAATCACTGAAGAAATCAAAGAGGAATTCAAAAAATTCCTAGAGACAAATGAAAGCACACAACAATCCAAAACTTATGGGACACAGCAACAGCAGTTCTAAGAGGGATGCTTATAGCAATACAAGCTTACCTCAGGAAACAAAAAACTCAAATAAACAACCTAACCTTACACCTAAAGCAACTAGAGAAAGAAGAACAAACAAAACCCAAAGTTAGTAGAGGAAAGAAATCATAAAGATCAGAGCAGACATAAATGAAATAGAGATGAAGGAAACAATAGCAAAGATCAATGAAACTAAAAGCTGGTTCTTTGAAAAGATAAAACTGATAAAGCTTCAGCCAGACTCATCAAGAAAAAAAGGGAGAGGGCTCAAATGAAAAAGGAGAAGTTATACCTGACACCACAGAAATACAAAGGATCATGAGAGACTACAAGCAACTATATGCCAATAAAATGGACAACCTATGAGAAATGGACAAATTCTTAGAAAGGTACCATTTCCCAAAACTGAACCAGGAAGAAATAGAAAATATGAGTAGACCAATATCACAAGTAATGAAATTGAAAGTGTGACTAAAAAACGCCAACAAACAGAAGTCCAGGACCAGATGGCTTCATGGACGAATTCTGTCAAACATTTAGAGAAGAGTTAACATCTATCCTTCTGAAACTATTCCAAAAAATTGCAGAGGCAAGAACACTCCCAGACTCATTCAGTGAGGCCACCATCACCCCAATACCAAAACCAGACAAAGATATCAGAAAAAAAGAAAATTACAGCTGATATCACTGATGAACATAGATGCAAAAATCCTCAACAAAATACTAGCAAACCAAATCCAACAATACATTAAAAGGATCATACACCATCATCAAGTGGGATTAATCCCAGGCGTGCAAGGATTTTTCAATATACGCAAATCAGTGTGATATACTACATTAACAAATGGAAGAATAAAAATCATATGATCATCTCAATAGATGTAGAAAATCATTTATTTATTTATCTCTTGACTCTGTCCTCAGCTTCTCCTTAAATCATCTACCTGCCCATAAAATCCTTGTTAACAACTTATTGTGTCCTTTCCATAGTTCACTTAACAGACACACACATACACACAGATTTTTGGACTTTTTTTAAATAAAATAACACATTTTGTGGAACACTTGTGGAAAATATTGAGATGTTATATGAGAAAAGTATCCTGGAATCAAATAGTTTTGGGAGACACTGGATCACAAAAATTGAATAGTATTATCTACTGCCAGACTTTTAGTGCACTTATCATAGAAATGTGTGCAAGCTATGTAATCCTCCAAATCATTTGACAGCGAAACCCTTAACAGGGAAATTAAGGCATTGGTATTATGAGGGACAGACTTTGGGAAACACTGACCTAACACTTGCAATGAATTTCATTTACTCTTTAACTGTAAATTTAGCTTTCATCCATTTGGAGACCAGACATATTCCAAATCAAGGAGCCAAGAAGCCATATATTAACTCTACTCTAGCTTCTTATTTTGCATACAGAAGTTGGGTTCTTTTCCTCTTGCCTGGTAATCAAGCCTCTGCCTAAAACCTGAGAATCAGAAACCAAACATCTGTCTTGGTTTCCTGTCCTGGCCTTTGATGTGAATTGTCCAAGATGTGGTGTACTGACCTGAACCAAGTGGTCTACCTTCTGGTCCTCTAATAATTAACTGTCTTCTCATCATGTTACCCAATACACAAGTTGCTATGGTATCCAGGTCTTCATTCTAAGTTTACCTCTCATCAATACATAATTACAGAAAGAAGGGAGTATAAAATTAATGAAAGAAGAACATAGAATCATAGAGAAAATAAGTTTTGGCTTGGGTATTTATTGAAATAGGGACATATGAGTTAAAAGGCTGTTCCTTTTTAGCCATCTTTAGTCTTCCTCATACATTTGATTGCCAAATTAAATGAGTTGACATATAAGGGCATGTAGCATTATGCTGGTGCAGTATAGGCAACAAATGTTAGTTTACATTTCATTCTTTAAGCAAGCTTAAACAGCCAGGATTTCCTTGTTTATAATATGAAGAATGTCTAGCAAACCTAGTGGGACCACATAAGAACCTGTGATACTTTTATAGATCAATTCACATCTCTTAAAGTATAATTATATATAGCAGTAACCTAACACACCCCCAAATAGCATGCAAACTAGAATGGTCAAGTGTTCCAACTCTTATGGACCATATATTAGATGCCAAGCACTACCCTAAGTCTTTAGATACTTATGCTACATAATAATCACAAAAATCCTGTGAAGTTGCCCAGGGTCACATAGCTAGTTCATGAAAGTGACTGGATTCAAACCCTGGCAGCTGATGAAGAGCCCTTATTCTACTCCCAAAGCTGTACTTACTCCATTTCAACTCTCACTTAATAGGAGATACGTATTTAATATAAGTGGTTTGTTATAATTAAGTCATATCATATTCGAGTCAGGGTAGAGACACTGCCTCTCTTCTCATGTTGTCTCCAATCTCTACAAGAGTGCCTGCATCAGACACTAGACAGTTACTTTTTCAAGAAAAAAATCTGATTATAAGTTTGGTGTTTTTGTAGGGTCAACAATTTTTGGAGAATTTTCTCTTCAAGCAAAGGAGAGATGGAGATGCTAGAAAATTATCTGTGTGGTAGGCAAATATTTTAAAGGTACTGCAGAAATTGAAGTCAATAAATCAGAGAGTAACTGTCCAAAAAAGGAGGAGAGAGTGACAAAAATGCAGTAAATCCCAAGAAGTAAAGGCTGGTCAAAGACAAATTGTGATCCTCTGCCCAGAGTACAATATTCCTGACCTCTGAACCTGAGACTCAGGACTACTGGGAACCAAGGGTACTAAACATAATTAAATAATAATTAACTAGTGGTGTGAATAAATAATATCTCCATGGTAAATAACTGACACACAAAACCCAGCACAAGTTTTGCCACAGACGGCAAGCAAACAGTGACTACTGATACAACGTAAGGAGGTAGCATTAAGTTTTTGTTATTGTTTAAAAGACTGGGTATAAAGCAGGAAGTTAAATTGGAACATTTAAGTTTTGCACACTGCATAGTGATAGAAACTCATGTATTCCTCAAGATTGATATTCCCACATGATTACATCAAGAAATTGGAAAGAGATGCATTTGCCAATTATTCCCAATTGATGCAAGAAAGGATATGTGTTAGAGTAGAACAAGCAAACAATCAAAATTCCCTCCTCTCCTCAATACCACAATTATCTCTAATTTTTCAAAACAATTTTTAATCCTTTCTCAACAGGGTCTTTCATGTTGTCATTAACAAAATCTAATATAGGTTAAAATCACAATATATTAAAATAGTTACCTAAGAAATCATCTCAAGTCTAGAAAAATGATCCAGTCAAAAAATGGGCAGAAGAAAGAAATCATCTCAAGTCTCGAAAAATGATCCAATCAAAAAATGGGCAGAAGACCTAAAGAGACATTTCTCCAAAGAAGACATACACGTGGCCAAAAAGCACATGAAAAGATGTTCATCATCACTAATTGTCAGAGAAATGCACATCAAAATTACAATGAGGTATCGCCTCACACCAATCAGAATGGCCCTCATGGAAAAGTCTACAAACAAGAAATGCTGCAGAGGGTGTGGAGAAAAGGGAACCCTTCTACTGTTGGTGAGAATGTAAATTGGTACAACCACCATGGAGAACAGTATGGAGGTTCCTCAGAAAACTATAAATAGAACTACCATATGACCCAGCAATCCCACTCCTGGGCATTACCAGATATACCAGAGAAAACTCTAATTTGAAATAATACATGTACCCCAATGTCCATTGCAGCACTATTTACATGGAAGCAACCTAAATGTCCATCAACAGAGGAATAGATAAAGAAGATGAGGTACTTATATACAGTGGACTATTACTCAGCCATAAAAAGGAATGAAATAATGCCATTTTCAGCAACATGGATGGACCTGGAGATTATCATACTAAGTGAAGTCAGTCAGAGAAAGACAAATATCATATGGTATCTCCTATATGTGGAATCTAAAAAAAAAAAATGATACAAATGAACTTACTTACAAAACAGAAGTAAAGTCACAGATGTAGAAAGCAAATTTATGGTTACCAGGGGGGAAAGAGGAGTGGAGGGATAAATTGGGAGACTGGGATTGACATATACACACTACTACGTATAAAGTAGATAACTAATAAAGACCTATTGTATAGCATAGGGAACTCTACTCAATACTTTGTAATGATCTATATGGGAAAAGAATCTAAAGAAAAGAGTGGATATATGTGTATGTATGGCTGATTCACTTTGCTGTTCAGCAGAGACTAGCATAACATTGTAAATCGACTATACTCCAATAAAAATTTAAAAAAAGAAAAAGAAATCATCTGGAGTCTAGAAATTGAAACCAGTTCAAGCTGCACGTCTGAAGCTCAGGAAGTCAGTTACTTAGTAAATTCCTCAGTCTGTCCTCAGTCAGCTTCTTGTAGTATATTAGAAATTACTCTATCATTCAATTGGCTGGGGCTAATATCTCTTCCTCCCCCTCTCTCCCTTCCTTCCTCTCTACCCCTTTCCCCCACCCTCAACATAGGAAATTAAGGGAAACCGCTGGGCAATTAAATTGAGTGAAAATATTTTTTCTAATGCTTTTAAAAAATATTTGTATGTATGCAAATGCATCACAGTCCAAGTTCTATTGGATGTCTCTTGAACTATATAATCATATTAAAACAATATAGACCCAAGATATAATTAAAATGTGATAAAAGTTATTTATGATTATTGAGATACTAGAATAGGTTCTACATTTAAACCAGCGTGTTTAGTTTTCTTTGAAGTGTGTTCATGTTCCACATCATGTATGCAGAATTAATGATAAAAATGAAAAAAGAAGAAAGATGTAACAGAACAATGTTATAGAAAGTAAAGTGATCTTATTACACAGTGATTTAAAACAGCACTGGCTTTAAACCTGAGGGGGAAAAAGGTAGAAGCTGTGAATATAGTCTTATCAAATGTCTCTCACATTGATGTTGATTTAAGGTTTTGCACATGGAATCTGGAGAGGTTTGGTGGTTGATGCTTATATTTGAAAGTCAGTAAACCCTGTGCCCCACATTTATCTCTCTGCTTAGCATAGCAATAATGGTAATCCCCTGGCAGTATCTGACTTGAACCTTTTGACCTATCTTGAACTCTCGTTCAGTGTTCACTATAAACATCACTTAATCACCTTTTCTCTTTTGCTTCAGTAGAGCAGCCAGTATGCTCTAAAATCATTTTGTAGAAAAGACATTTTCATATCAAAATTCCTATGACTTTAATTATACAATATCTTAGAAATTTTTCACAATCCTTTTCTGTTTACTTTCTGAATGTTCACTTTATCATTCTGTAAGCCACACATTTATAAAGGCTTCATTCCACTTACATCTCCTGCTTGTGTTTTGGAAAGAATTAGACACTTACGTATTTGTGTCTGTTGTATACCAATACATGGAAAATGAAGAGTATTTTGCTGTTTGGGGTTTAGCAATGTTGTGTAACTTTCAAACATAAAAGCATTTTCAGTTGCTTAATCATTTTTTCTCTTCCAACACCCAGTACATAAAAAGAACAAATTTTTAAAAATCCAAATAAACAAAACGTCTTTTTGAGATAATAGCAGGGTGACCTCATTTCTGCTGCTACCTTCAGATTCAGCTCTGTCATTGTTTCCTATATGGAAGCAGATTGGATTTCTTGGCTTTTCAGTTGCCCAGTTTTTGCAGGTGTTTGGTTTTTTTTTTTTTTTTTTGCCTCATTTTGAACTCAGCTGATGGAAACAGTGGTTTTCCAAGATTGTTTTTTTTCTTGGACCCATGACAAAAATGAGTCAAGAACAGTTGAATAGTGATGCTGTTTACAGAAATAAAGTTAATCAAGGGAGTTTAAGAATTTTGGGGGGGTGCTAGTAAATGTTAGTAATAAATACATTTTTCTTCTTATGAGTGCAACATCACTTACTCATTGTACAGACTCAGGGAGACGTGATCTCAGTAACCACCGTAAAACAGTTTGGCCAACGCTGACAGGACACAAATCAAAGTTTTAACATATAAAACTAGTGTTCTGACTCTATCTTATAAAGTATGGTAGTCCAACTGCAAGATGTTTCTTATTGCTGCTAGGCAACCCTTTTTATTCATCTTCTGCTGGCTCCTCAGTATGCGTCCAACTTGTTTCACCCCTTTTCTCTTCTACTCTAGGATCTAAGATCTCCTTGCTCTTTTTTTTTTTTTTTTTTTTTTGCAGTATGTGGGCCTCTCACTGCTGTGGCCTGTCCCGCCACGGAGCACAGGCTCCGGACGCGCAGGCCCAGCGGCCATGGCTCATGGGCACAGCCGCCCCGCGGCATGTGGTATCTTCCCGGACCAGGGCATGAACCCGCGTCCCCTGCATCAGCAGGCGGACTCCCAACCACTGCGCCACCAGGGAAGCCCCTCCTTGCTCTTTTTAACTAGTGTTCCCATTCCCATGTGCTTGGGAAGGCTAAGTTCATGAGCTTCAGCTTGCGTCTTTGTCCCAATTCAACATATTGCTCAGTTTGTATGTACCTTTTCATCTTCCTCTCACGTCTCAGAAAAATCCTCATCTCTTTATGTCTAGTGTTAAACCTTCCTTCCTGACCTCAGATTCCATCATGGCCCAACTTCAAAGGCACTCTGCTACCATTCTAACAAACACCTCTGGTTTTGAGCTCAAGTTCTCCCTCTTGACTGGAGAAGATTCTTGTCTTCATACACACTCCCACTTTCCCTGCTGTTCTCATGGTCATTCTCTTATCCTTGTGGTATGTGAACACTCTGTAGGACATATTTCCTCTGAAACTAGTCGACAAGGACTCCCTCCTTCATTAATGACTTGACTTCCTTACTTGCCCAAAATTCCTTTAAGAACTATATATGGGTCCAATTTTCATAGAATATTTCCTAAATATCCAATTTATTTTCTGATCCCAAAATTAACCTCGCCCAAATCTAAAATCTAAGCTATAGTCACTGCAGCTCCAATTCACATCCCCACAATCCCTCAGACATTTCAGTTTTCCATACTTTCCAAGTCAACATACACATGATGGTTCTATCATGTAAAACATCTAGTTTAGTAATTACAGTAGTAAATTGGCAATTTAATTCTTTATTTGGTTTTAACTGTAATTTTAAGATGCTATGGACAGGTAAGCCTTGGTTTCTTCCTGGTTTTTGAACTTCCAGGTTTTCTGTGCATATAATTACCATTAAAACATGACAGAGTTTTCTATTTGATATTGTTAAACTTACTCTAAAAGCAATAAAATTTTGTTGGACATGATGAGGATTCAGATCCCTCTAACCCTATAATTCAATAATTTCATGTTTCTCAGCACTCTGTACCTAGGTCTGAATTTATATAATGATGAGATTCATGTTAGAAAAATATCAAAGGGAGGTTATTCCAAAATTCTTAACTCAGAGTTATACAGTTTTCATAATATATTTTAAAATGTAGAGATACTTTTTGGCATGTTATATGTATGTCAGTCATTTTTGTTGAGAAACTACACTAATCTGAAAAATACATAATTTGAGGATAAAAAGTTAACTTTTATGTCTTATTCTTGAAATAAGACTTTCTTTGATGATTTCTAATGTTTGTTTTTATAATTATTAACTCTATTTTTATGTAACTTCATTCTATACATTTATTTAATACAAACTATATCCTTTCAGCAAGGTGATATAGGAGTCCTATTTTGACCACAAAGTTCATTGCCCTTCAGTGCTTCTTTACATTAGGGGACTCCCTCAGATTCTTTTCGTGCATAATTTCATTTAAACGTTTTCCAAAGGAATACGCTTGGCCCCAGAGTCAATGGAGCTCCATCACAAAGGACAAGGGAATCTTCATCATGCAGAGAACAGAGTACTACTGCTGTTCCTTGTCTACCCCAAATCTTTGTGCCCACCCTGTTGGTGAAGGCCCCCAAGAGGTCAGCAGGCACTTCAAAACATGCTATTCCACGTAAGTTCCCATGTATTATTATTATGATTTTTTTTGCAGTACGTGGGCCTCTCACTGTTGTGGCCTCTCCCGTTGCGGAGCACAGGCTCTGGACGCGCTGGCTCAGCGGCCATGGCTCACGGGCCCAGCCGCTCCGCGGCATGTGGGATCTTCCCGGACCGGGGCACGAACCCGTGTCCCCTGCATCGGCAGGCGGACTCTCAACCACTGTGCCACCAGGGAAGCCCTCCCATGTATTTTTATAAAGTATTAATTTCTCCATTACTATATCCCACAAAACCCATAAATCATTCATGCTAATATAGACATGCAGAATTTTTTTTTTTTACAAAAAGATTCTTTTGTAAAGATAGACTTAGACACTGAAGTATAATCTTAACTTTTATCAATTGCTGCTTAATCTAATCCCTGTCATTTTAGCAGGTTTTACTGTGGAATACTTTTTAAAACTTTATCTCAGATCATTTTAACTAAAATAACACTTAAATGGAATTTAGGAATCAAACAGATGTTTTCATCTCAGTGGGCAAACTGCCCTCATCATCCACTTTCCTCTTTTTTTCCTCCAAGTACTAAGTCGTCATTCTTTGCAATTCTATTGTATCTCATAATATGTACTTCATCATTCAGGACTAATAAATGTGGCCTTACACTGATGATAGTTATTTCATAGCTTAGTCATGTTTCTCAACACACCTAATACCTACTTGAGGATGGATTTTATCTTCTACATTGATGTCCCTATAAGAATGAGTACATTGTTGAGCTTGCATAATATATTTAAACAACATAATACATTCAACGAAAACAGGTAACTCGACAAATTATGAGCAAGTATCCACTTGTACTCCATGAATATCAAATGCTGGACAAATTTCAGTGATATGAGCCACAATGTTCTGACCAAAATAAGAGCATAAGTTTGGCTCCTACAGAACATGATCTTCATTTGGCAAGAAATGGGGATTTTGTTTTCACGTTGACCTTATGGAGCCAAAAGAAAAGAAAGAAATAGCTTTGCCTATGAAGATTTATAAACATAAGTGTCCTTGCTTTGGACAGTAATAGGTCTCCCCTCTCATATCTATCTGGGTTTGAGACCTTGGTACTGCTCCATTGTCTGCCCTTGTACCTGTCCAGACTCATGGGTGTGCTAAACCGCAAGAGAGAGGAGATTCATTCAGGTCAGTGTGGGAGGGGTGGAGGGAGCACATCTGCTGAAGAGAAGTAAAACAGAAACAGACCAGATGGCAGGAGTAATGAGGGTGAAGAGCAGAAAGGAAAATTCCCCAAAGATCTACCAATGGCATTACTACACATCTGCTGAAGGAAAAGAGACTAAAAAGGAGCCAGCATGGTTTCAGGACATCTGAATGAGCTGACTCAGTCAGGGGTTACTCTGCAGGCTTAGATTAAGAGTTTGTTAGGAATGAGAAAGGAGTGAACAGGACGAAAGATACGGACATTCTGCCTGATATCTTTTGTGAGAACATTTCTCCCTCTTTGGAAACTACAAATATTTAACAGCAATTAATATGCTCTGGTCCCAATCAGCATAAACTTTGTAAAAAGTAATTTTCTTTAAAAAGATCTACTACTACCACCACCACCAACAACAAAGATCTCTCACCTTCATTAAAACCTTTGATAGTTTGCTACAATTTATAAAAGAAAGAAAATAGCTTACTTAGCTTTCCACAGCCTGCAAAAATGAAAGTAAAACATTAAGAGATTCTAAAGATATTAAGTGATTATTGGTTTTGCATCACTTACCTGGTATAGAATTGACAGGTAACGAGCACTTTCTTAGTTATTTTACATATAAAAATTAAGTGCTGTTGTAAAACGCATCAGATATCTTTTTCATAGTAAACTATTTAGAACATGTAAAAAAACTTTGATCTCTTATCACAAGGAAATTGCTAACACTGATGACCAGTATTATTTCAGAGTACAAGAAAATAGTTTGAACATGTATTTTTTTATATGTTTATATATGTGGGAAGGAAGACAATGCCCATAAAAAAGAGAAGAGATAAGCCAAAGCGATAATCTCACTGCTAATCCCTAAAATTTGGATTGTAAAAACTTAGAGCGATGTAAAAAACGTTTCCTACTGTTTTTCTTTTTGATGAAAATGAAAACAAAATGCTATTTTACCTTGAAAAATATGCTTACAAAACGGGTTTGAGCCAGCATGCATTATTGGAGAATCTACCAAAATTGGAAATGAACAAATTAACTGACAAGTGCAGGAGGAGGATACAAATTATAGGGATAACAGTTACCAGTTGCCTGCTCTATATAGAGAAACAGGGTGATAGCAATGATACTGATTACACTGACGATGCACATACACACACCAGTTGGCACAAGTCTCTTGAAACCATATAAAATTAGCCTCTGATACTATTTAAGGCATTTCTTATCTTTAAAAAAAATCAGCAATGCAATATCACTCTCTTGTGATGACCTGTAATGCTATCCCTTATTGCAGAAAGTAAATTTTGTAAGAGTTTAGCATACTTTATAATTTATCTTAGGTCTTCGTAGAGTAAATATTCAACTCAGACAACTGCAATTTGATGGAAAGTGCAACTTGAAAAAAAATCTTTAATGCTGAAATTTTCCTAATTCCATGTTGAGTTAGGGAGGCCATTAATAGAATTTGAGGGACTCCAATATTTCTGGTACCTGACCTACATATTCAGTAGTATGTTCTTAGAGAGTTCTACGTAAATGCAGGACTTTCTTTTCTGCCAAAGTAAAAATTCTCCCACAAAGGTTACAACTGAATAATATAGTAGAAACAGAAATAATAATATTTGTTAGAAGTAGAAGTTCTTCATAATAAGAGGAATTAATATTTATTAAGTACTCATGATACACCAGCCACTAGTTTAAGGGCTTTTACATGTATGTATTAGATCTTCATTTAATCATACAATGACCCTATAATGAATGTACTACAATCATGAATATTCTTTAGGAGAAAAAAAAAAGACCAAGAAGCGTAAGTAACTTTCTTGGGTTCACACAGCTATAAAGTTGCAGAGGTTAAATTTGAACCCTGGTAGTCTGGTTTAGTAGCCTATGTTTAATAATAATGTCACCCTGCCTTCCAATCAGGACAGCCTTGAAAATGAGGAAATATCATTTCAGTATTCTGCCTCTTTCACTCTGAACAAACATTATATTATCCATGTTAACTGTAAGTTGTAATATCAAAAATTTGTATATAGGTTCTTTAGAACAGGCCAGAGACAAGATGGCAGAGTAGAAGGACGTGAGCTCACCTCTTCTTACAAAAATGCCACAATCACAACTAACTGGTGAACAACCATCAAAAAAAAAAAAAAAATCTGGAACCTGCCAGAAAAGATATCGTACATCCAAAGACAAAGAAGAAGCCACAATAAGACAGTAGGAGGGGCACAATCATGATAAAATCAAATCGCATACCTGCTGGGTGGGCAACCCACAAACTGGAAAATAATTATATCACAGAAGTTCTCCCACAGGAGTGAAAGTTCTGAGCCCATCAGGCTCCTTAGCCTGGGGGTCTGGTAATGGAAGGAGGAGCCCCCAGAGATTCTGGCTTTGAAGGCCAGTGGGGTCTGATCTTGGGAATTCCATAGGAGTGGGGGAAACAGAAACTCCACTCTTTGAGGGTGCACACAAGTTCTCAAGCACACCAGGACCCAGGGCAGAAAGCAGTGACCTCATAAAAGCCTGGGCCAAACCTATCTGCTGGTATTACGGATCTTCTGCAGAGGCAAGGGGTGGCTGTGGTTCACTGCAGGGACAAAGACACTGGTGGCGGTACTTCTGGGGAGTACTCTTGGAGGCTGCCATTTTCTCACTAAGACCTGGCCCCACCCAACAGCCTGTAGGCTCCATTACTGGGATGCCTCAGGCCAAACAACCAACAGGGCGGGAACACAGCAGTCTTCCTGAGCACACAGCTGCCCATAAAAACACACCCCTTGACACAGCACAACCCACCAGAGGGACAAGACCCAGGTCTACTTACCAGTGGGCAGGAACCAGTTCCTTCCATCAGGAAGCCTACACAAGCCTCGTAGACCAGCCTCATTCACCAGGGGGCAGACAGCAGAAGCAAGAACTCTCTTGAATGTCTATACAATAATGAAAGATCAGAAAGAGAAAATTTTTTTAAAAATCCCATTTACCATCACATCAAAAAGAATAAAATACCTAGGAATAAACCTACCTAAGGAGGCAAAAGATCTGTATGCAGAAAACTGTAAGATGCTGATGAGAGAAATTGAAGATGACACAAACGGATGGAAAGATACACCATGTTCTTGGTTTGGAAGAATCAGTATTGTCAAAATGACTATACCACCAAAGGCAATCTACAGATTCAGTACAATCCCTATCAAATTACCAATGGCATTTTTCACAGAACTGGAACAAAAAAATCTTAAAATCTGTAATGGAAACACAAAAGACCCCGAATAGCCAAAGCACTCTTGAGCAAGAAAAATGGAGCTGGAGGAATCAGGCTCCCTGACTTCACACTATACTACAAAGCTACAATCATCAAAACAGTGTGGTACTGGCACAAAAACAGAAATATAGATCAATGGAAGAGGATAGAAAGCCCAGAAATAAACCCATGCACCTATGATCAAACAATCTACAACAAGGGAGGCAAGACTATACAATGAAGAAAAGACTGTCTCTTCAATAAGTGGTGCTGTGAAAACTGGATAACTACATGTAAAATAATGAAAGTAGAACATTCTTTTACACCATACACAAAAATAAACTCAAAATGGATTAAAGACTTAAATGTAAGACCAGATACTATAAAACTTTTAGAAGAAAACATGGGCAGAACCCTCTCTGACATAAATTGTAGCAAGATCTTTTCCAATCCATCTCCCACAGTAATGGAAATAAAAACAAAAATAAACAAATGGGACCCTAATTAAACTCAAAAGGTTTTGCACAGCAAAGAAAACCAAAAAGTAAATGAAAAGACCACCCATAGAATGGGAGAAAATGTTTGCAAAGGATGCGACCGAGAAAGGATTGATCTCCAAAATTTATAAACAGCTCATGTGGATCAGTATTAAAAAAAAAAAAATTAAAAACAACCAAATTGAAAAATGGGAAGAAGACCTAAATAGACATTTCTCCAAAGAAGACATACAGATGGCCAAGAGGCACATGAAAAGATGCTCAACATCGCTAATTATTAGAGAAATGCAAATCAAAACTACAATGAGGTACCACCTCACACCGGTCAGAATGGCCATCATCAAGAAGTCTACAAACAGTAAATGTATGTGGAGCAAAGGGAACCCTTCTACACTGTTGGTGGGAATGTAAATTGTTACAACCATTATGGAGAACAGTATAGATGTTCTTTCAAAAACTAAAACTAGAGCTACCATATGACCCAGCAATCCCACTCCTGGGCATATATACGCAGAAAACCATACTTTGAAAAGATACATGCACCCCAGTGTTCACAGCAGTACTATTTACATAGCCAAGACATGGAAACAACCAAAATGTCCATCAACAGATGAATGGATAAAGAAGATGTGGTACATATATACAATGGAATATTACTCAGCCATAAAAAAGAATGAAATAATGCCACTTGCAGCAACATGGATGGACCTGGAGATTATCATACTAAGTAAAGTAAGTCAGAGAAAGAGAAATATCATATGATATTGCACATATGTGAAATCTAAAGAAAAAATGATACAAATGAACTTACAAAGCAGAAGCAGACTCACTGACTTATAGAACGAATTTATGGTTACCAGGGGTAAGGCTGTGAGGGAGGGATAGATTGGGAGTTTGTGATTTACATATACATACTGCTATATTTAAAATAGGCAACCAGGGCCTCCCTGGTGGCGCAGTGGTTGGAGGTCCGCCTGCCGATGCAGGGGACACGGGTTCGTGCCCCAGTCCGGGAAGATACCACATGCCATGGAGCGGCTAGGCCCGTGAGCCATGGCCACTGAGCCTGCGTGTTCGGAGCCTGTGCTCCACAACGGGAGAGGCCACAACAGTGAGAGGCCCTCATACGGCAAAAAAAAAAAAAAAAAGACAACCAACAAGGACCTACTCTATAGCGCAGGAAACGCTGCTCAATATTCTGTAATAACCTAAATGGCAAAATAATTTGAAAACAATAGGCACATGTGTAACTGAATCTCTTTGCTGTACACCTGAACATAACACAACATTGTCAATCAACTATATTCCAATATAAAAAAATTATTAATTCATGTTATGTTAATTTAGTCAATATTTATTATCATGACCATAGCCATACAATAAATGATACATGCAATGAAAATAAAAATTTCTAAACTAGCTAAAGACACACCGAGGACTTGAATTATTAGGAACTTTTGCTTTCTGTTTCATAAATCTATTACAAAATATAATATACTTGAGAGACTAAAACTATTAGTTGAAGAGCCAGTCACAGAAATATGTAAATAGGAAAGAACCTTCTTTGTTTAGCAAAATAGCTCAGAAAAATCAATCGCCCAGAGGCTTGGCCGGGAAAGACCAGGTTTGAGCCAAAAGATGACAATAACTCAAGTGTTTTATATAATAAAGTAAGAGGAGTTCTGGGTTTCCCAAGCCAGTCCTTTAGAGAGGTGTAAAGGAACCAGGGAAGGAGGGAAGGAGAGAAAAGATTGAGAAGATTTGTTCCCTACTTAGAATATGACTACTGAGAAATTCCTGAAGGTGGATATGGTTGAGGACTTTTAAAATTAGAAAGTCTAATTTTTCAATTTTATGTTACCTGCATAGTAATGCAACTCTCTCCTGACTCTGCCTTATTACTGTAAACAAGCAGTTCTCAAAGTGTGGTCCTCTGACCAGCAGTCCCAGCATTATGCAGGACCTTGTTAGAAATGCCAGTACTCAGGAGAACCAGAAATTCTGGGGATGGGGCTCAGAAATCTGGGCTCAGCAAGCCCACCAGAGGATTATAATGTGTGCTCAAGTTTGAGAATGTCTGCCCTAAACTTAGCAGAATTCTGCTATTTCCTCAGCCTTGTGTGGTACTTCAGGAAATGAAGAAACTGGGTCACAGTCCAGCAGAGGTGTCATAAGCAAGAAGTGAGATGCAAAGCAAAGGAAAAGGAATTCACCCAGGATCAGGGAATGAGTCAACAGCAATGAAGTGTTCAAGTCAATGATACTTGTTACTCCCCAGAAACTCCAAAGATATTGTGAGACACTGAGTTTACCAGATTCTGTGATAGGGATTTAAGTTTATAAATCTTAAATGATGGCTTGACTAATGATATTACTATAGCATGAAGATGTGGGGAGTAATAAATAACACCTGATAGACATTTAGGAAATTCTCTATTTGAAGAACTTTTTAGACTATTTATTAATAAAAACAATTATCAAGTTCCTTTTAATTTCATTGAAAAACCACCTAACCCATTGGAAAACAATTTTCTACAGGAATTGTTTTTGAACTTAGGTATCACTTTGTGAGTAGAAGTAATTCACACACGGGTAGGTAGCTTCTGGTGCTTGGTTTAAATTTAATATAACTTAAAAGTTATAGAATTATCAGTCTTTTTTTAATGTATTGACAATGATGTGTTCTTAAACAGCCCAAAATGGGAGTTATAATTTGGGGAGTGTGCAAATCCCAATTGTGGGCTAGGGAACCTACTGAGAGGTTTGTTTGTGGGGACCATTTCCAAATTGGGGATAGACAGTCGAAACCTGTGGTAGGATATGCTCGATTGCACAGACAGACACTTACTACATTTACTCAAGGACTTATTTTATGTTTATCAACCTTCATACTTTGCTCTCCCGTCTCTTGGCTCTACTCTTAGATAGACAGACACTTACTATGCTAGTCAGAATCCATACTGTCTTCTCTTCATAAATGCCCCTTGATTTTCATCTGGAGAATCAAATGATAGAAAATACAACTCGAACTGACCCCTGCTCCCCATCTCAATCCATGATCTCTGGAACAGCTAGACTCCACCCCACTTTACTTTCCCTTACTGCCCCCTACACACCCAGTCACTGCCAGGGTAGGTTCATGACTTGGGTCTAGAGAGTAAGACCATCCTATTTGTCAGTGACAGTGTCTGTCTCAGATAGACTATCTCCTTACAGTGCCAAGATGGCAACCATGAGTTCTAGGCATTATACTCACAGCTTCGAATTAGCGTAAAAAAATCTTTATTCCCCCAAATAGTTAAAATAAAACCCTAGACGTGACTATACTATTCCAAATTGGGGATAGAGAGAATTTGGAAGCCAGAGTTGTTCTTCAGTGGGCCACTGTATTCCTTCTTACCCTTTCTTAACCTCTATCAACACTTAAAAATAGGTCTAACCAAATTTGGCGCTTTCCATCCCAGTGGTCCACTGAAGAACAACTGTGGCTTACTGCACTTCACCCATACCTGAAGTTAGAACTCTCATAGCACATTTTAGTTTTGTGAATTAAAAAAAAAAAAAAATCCTGGGTTTCCCTGGTGGTGCAGTGGTTGAGAGTCTGCCTGCCAATTCAGGGGACACAGGTTCGTGCCCCGGTCCGGGAAGATCCCACATGCCGCAGAGCGGCTGGGTCCGTAAGCCATGGCCGCTGAGCCTACGCGTCCAGAGCCTGTGCTCTGCAACGGGAGAGGCCACAACAGTGAGAGGCCCTCATACCACAAAAAAAAAAAAAAAAAAAAAAAAATCCTTATTGCTTAAGCCAGTTCAAGTTGCATCTTCTAGGATATTCTTCCAATATAAAAGAAACCTACCCAATATGTGACTGAGAAAGTAGCAGCAAAACCATTGACAGGTTGATTAGGGATTGTGTTTGCTCGTTAGGGATTCGATTTGCTCGTTAGGGATTCTTGAATACAAATTCCACACCGTTGGAGTGAAACAACTCTGAAGCACTTCTATTCCATCTCCCTGAGGTCCCCAACAGGATTTAGCCCCAGTCAATGACAGTATCTGGTTCTTTAATTCATCCTTTTTTGGCTTATTTCCCTTTCATATCTCACTTTCTTAATTCCTACTTTCCTACCATTGCTCCCAAAATCACCTCCAAAATGAACTTCTTACCCTTAAATCCTTGCCCTGAGTCTGATTCTGTTATTATGTGGGTGACCAAAGTATTTAATGAAGGTATATAGAATCAGAAAAAGTAACTGGAGGCATAACAGGAGACACAACAACAAAGTTTATGGTAAAAAAAAGCCTGAAAACAATATAATTTAAGTTGGAAAGTTCAGAAGCTAGTCCACACACAGAAAAGCTATGTCTTTAAAAAAAAAAAAACCTACTTAAAAGAGCTTCAATGAGCAGACACCCAAACACACAACCACTCACATTTTAATAAATTATTTTCTAATCCTAAGGATCAATAGGACTGCATTTTTCCCTCTCCAACAAACTTGTATTCTTCCATAGTTCTGAAATTTGGTCTCTGTAGATAATAAACACTCAATTAAAGAACTGATAAAGGCAGCTTCTATTTTTGCAAAACTATCCAGTAATGTTATCTGTAGTAGAAGGATATACTTTTTTCCAGGAGATAATAACAGAAGAGTTTCAATAAACTTAGGCAAACGTTACTATCAAGAATCTTGAAAGAAACTCTCAGGAAACCTCAGCTTGAAGTTTAATAGCTTGTGAACCATATGTCTTTCCAGTAACCAGTTTTGCTGGTAATTTTCTGGTATAGGACTGAAAAGAGCAGGACATGCTGAATTCCCAGTTTTTAGGAAGGTGGTGAGAAAATCCAAGAGGAGTAAAAAAGTTCCAATGTATCTATGCTTAAAGTAAGCAGAGATTTGAATACCTGTCCTCAGGAATAACAGGCTAAATCCTGGATGGGAAACATTCACCAAGGGATAATAACAGCAACAGCTAAAAAAACTAAACAAAACAAACAAACAAACAAACAAAAAATCCCATCAAACAGTAACATACTGCCTAAAGGAAAAGATAATCTTTACTGGGCAACAGGACATTAACTGAAAAAATGCTCCTCTACCCTGCCCCCTGAAAGTTGGTTAATATTTTACTTTAATTTCAAAATAAGAACATATACCATATCTTCTGCCTCCTACAAAAAATAAACCTAGTAATAAAATCTAATTTCAACAGCCAATGACTATTATACTTTCCACTTTGTAATTCCATTACATATTTTTACTATCTGCTCTCTCTTTAAGTTGGCATGTTGATTTAAAATTCAATGAAAATCTCATTAAAAAATATATTTGGAGGCAATCCAGAGAGGGGGAAGGAAAGAATGACCTGTGGGTGGTCTAGAATACACTGGATATGATATGGACTTAATCTTTCTGAACACAGCTGCCCCTGATCTGTAGTTTATGTACCCCATTATTCCTGGGACTTGGATGACACATCTGTCCCCTAAAAGAGAAGGGAAAATCTTAAGATCAAGATCTACATGACCATCTCCTTCAGTGACCAGCAATAAAGTCCCAACACTTTACATAGTGATTGGCCCCCACCCTGGGATGATCCTAATCAAGGTTCCAAGCTGAAATCCTGCTCCCTTACAGTGCCTGCATTGAAAACACAGTGTACGTCTAAAAAGGTTGATTGGTTGGATCAGCCTCATTACATAGCATGCGATATGTGTACACATGATAAAAAAGATGAAAGAACTCCAATCTAAGTTGGAAATAAATACACAGAGGGACACATTTCACTTAATTCATACTGTCGTGGGAAAGTAAAAGGTAACTATTTCTCTTTTTCACTTTCATAAAGTATATTGTAGCACTGCTATTAACTCAATGCAACACACACACACACACACCTGGAAGATTTTAATCCAAAACTAAATCCTTTAAGGGGATGAAGAGATTGTATTGAAGTATAGAGAAAAAAAATTTAAGTTTGTTCAAAAGAAATTACAGAACAATCACAAACTATTATAAATTAGCTCTCTTTTAAAGGACATGAGGCATAAGAAGTTGTAGGTGGTCTAATGCATTTCCTCATGATTGAATTTATACTCTTAAAGACTGGGTAATTTATACTCAGGGAGTGTGCTTGATCTTTTATTCAAAAGAGATTGGAATTTTTTTCCCATCATAGAAATGGAGAAAATGAGTCAGAAAACATGGTGTTCCCAAGACCATTATCTATCAGGGAGGAATTCATTAAAGTTCTTAACCCAACTATGGTGCAATGTATAAATGGGAAGGTTTTAGGAATTTTTAACACAGATTTTGGTGTATTTTTTTCAGAATAACTAAGTTATCTGGCCAAGACAAGATCCAATTCATTCCGGAGATGCTGAAAACTAACTTAAAACATTTTTTTAATGTCAAACGCATCTTAGTGTTTAGCATAGTTAGTTCAACAAATCTCTAAATTCACCAAGAATTGGAACCTTATACGATTATAGGCATTTCACTGAAATGCTACCACATAATGCTGATTTCCATTTAGCACACAAATTTTGGAACAGTGGAAGTAAGTCATGTGGCAAACAACTGCTTGAGAAGGTCACCATCTTTTAAGTTACTTTAGGGTCCCTATGGTAGAGATCTGTGTGAAAATAGTTCCACAAAATTTATCTTGTTTTACTTATAGGACTCATAGTGATGCATCATGTTTCTTTTTTAACAGGTTTATCAAAATGCTCAGAGATACTCTTGAGAAGTTATAGTCTCAGCTTTCCTTCTTTTGTATGCTTTCCCTCCCCTCCTCCACTATAACTTAAATATTTTCCATTTTCCCTGTTTTCATGGTGTGCTTAGTTCTTACTTAATATTTTAATATAAAGTACCTCGTACCCTCTTGGAACAAATACAAAGTAGTCTATTGCTATTGATAAAGTCATCGATTATCTCTTAGTTGTCATATTATGGACACATTTCATACCTTGTTGTTTCTGAAGCATTTTTCTCTTATTCTGTAGCTCTCCTCTCTTAGTTTTACTCTTAACTCTCTAGTTGTTCATCTCCAGTCTCCTTAAACAACCAATTTTTTCTACTACTTTACTGATATTTCCCAGTGTTCTGACTTTAGCCTTCTTTTCTTCTTACTCTGTAGGTAATGTCATAACATCCTACCCATGCTGTTGGTAACTATTCTCCCATTTTATAAATGAAGAAAGAGATACACAGAGAAATTTTAAAAATTCCCCAGGGTCACATATTCAATAACAATCAGAGCTTATATTTTAACAATATTTACATTCCTTCTGCCATACCACATATGTCCCC
This sequence comes from Stenella coeruleoalba, assembly GCF_951394435.1. Classification (NCBI taxonomy): domain Eukaryota; kingdom Metazoa; phylum Chordata; class Mammalia; order Artiodactyla; family Delphinidae; genus Stenella; species Stenella coeruleoalba. The sequence goes on from NC_137148.1 coordinate 140,140,258, forward strand.
AGGATAGGCTGGGTAACAAAACCCACAATATATCTGTGACTTTGACAATGTTTTTGTTTTTGTTGTATGTTACTACCTTTAGTGAAGACCTCTACTTTACATTGCTGCTTTCTAGGACCCCAGCTGACAGAGGCTTTACCATCTGGAAGGTTGTTGGTTTTAGTGGTAGCGAAAGGAAAACTGAGGAGTTGAGCACCAGTAATTAAAAATTGAGATGGAGTTGTGAAACACACCTCACTTTTGCTCACATATCCTTGGCTGAAACAACTCATATGGCCGTGATTCCAGAGGATGAAAGTTTCAGAGAGCCAGGTAATTATGAGTAGAAGTAATGTCTACCACAGTTTCCCTATAAGGTAGAATACTCATCATATATTTGATAACTACAGTGGGATGTTTTTGGCTACATTCCAATTACTTCTTTCTCAATAGCACCACAGTTATTAGTGGGGTAAGATTTCCTCTCCCATATTTCGTGTGGTCTTACAGGATAGATACAAAAGTAAACAGACCCTCCCGGTTACCCTAGTATAACAGGCAGCCAGACGCAGAACCTAAGCTAAATTATTCAGGTTATCTGCCACAGGACTTGAGGCCTGTGGATTGATACAAAAACAGGAGGAAGGATGAAAATATTCATTCTGACAGAGCAAACTGACCCAACCATTGTTGCTAGAATGATCATTGGTCTGGTTCACTTTCTAGAGCCCTCTAGAAATCTGTTTCCTAATTCTAAGCAAGTCCCACCTGTTTATTCTGTGAACTCCCACATAGCCATTTCAGTATGTTTCTTTGCATAAGGTAGTTATATTCTGTTGCTTAAAACAAAGGAACCCAAACCTATACACACTACTTATTAATATTCTGAAGATACGCAGGGATGTAATTAGGATATCCAAATGTGAAGTTGTAGGATGTATGTGTCTTTATATAAAATTTATAGAATAAGATTCAGAAATAAACTAACAACAGTGTTGACATTAATTTACATAACTTTTTAAATAATGCAGTAAAAGGTTTCAAGAAACCGTAAGAAAGCCAATAAGAGCCCTCCTAAAGCAGTATGATGATGCCTTTGCTATGGGATGCTTCAACTCAGATTGCTTATTAGCACCTAGGTTAGAATTGGCTTGGTGATAATAAGATAAGCACTTCACTAATATGATTCTGAATGAGCAATTTTCATATTAATGGCTTTTCCACTGTATTAATGAAAACACAATTTGCCACCATAATGGGGACATCACTTAAATTAGATCAAAATTGCTAACATGAACAGTGATGTTAATAAAGCAAAGCTGTTGTATGTGCTAATGGTTCTTCTATTGTATTAACAATGTTCTTATATCCCAAAATTGGTATTACATTTGAAAAAAACTGTGTCATTTTATTGACTACTTGATAATGTCACTTACTGTATGTGCAAGCCACTGCCATCACATTAACTTTGAATAGATCTGCCAGTAACTGAGCAGAAAGTCACAAAGAATGGAAAATTCTACACACTGGAACAAAAAAGCGGTATTCTATCAGCGAAGCTTCCTTAATCTGGAACTAGGTTAAGGAAGAGAAAACACTATAAGAAAATGAAAAATTTAAACATGAGTCATTTATATAATGACATTTATTTCTGTTTTAGTTTACTAGGGCTGCTGTAACAAAGTGCCACAGACTGGGTGGCTAAACAACAGAAATTTATTTTCTCACAGGCCTGGAAGCTAGAAGTTTGAGATCAAAGTGTCAGCAGAGTTGGTTCTTTCTGACAGCCATAAGGGAAGGATCTGTTCCAAGACTCTCTCCTTGGCTTAGAGATGGCCATCTTCTCCCATGTGTCTTCACTTACTCTTCCCTGTATGCGTCTATGTGTCCAAATCTCCTCTTCTTTTAATGACATATTAGACATATTGGATTAAGGCCTACCCTAATGACCTTATTTTAATCTAATTACCTCTGTAAATACACTATGTCCAAATATGGTCATATTCTGAGGTATTAGGATTTACAATTTCAACATAGGAATTTTGTGAAGAGGGACACAATTCAGTATATAACTTCCCTAAGTTTTAATTTTCCAGGCATGTACAAAAATGTATATATGAAATATTTAAGTTTAGCACAGATAATATTACCAGGTTACTTATAATTATTTAAGGTGTTCTGATTTATACTGCATATAAACATCCCCCAAACTGAGCTTGAACATGAAATCAGGTAACTGTGGTGAAGTATTTAGCTCACTACTCACATAGCAAAAGAAAACTGAAGGTTACTATCAATAGTAGTAATAACAGCTGTACTATGGTGTGTGTACAGGAAAGGAAACCCAAAAAGAGGAAACATTTAAATGATAGGTGGTATCATCTCATTTAGTTTTACAGATATTTCTGTTCCCTGGAATGTAAATTCTTACTGGGTTAAATTCAACAACAACAAAACAAATAAACAAAAAGCCCCAAGCAAAAAAACTCCTAATATTATTAAGAATAACATTCATTCAATTAGACAAATATTTAATGGGCATTTAGTATGTGCCTGACACTGTTCTCAATAATGGGCAAAAGGAGTCAGTAAAAGTCCACACAGTAAGATCTTTTAAATACTTTAAATATATGCTGGTATTTCTTCATATTGTTAGGATTAAAAAGAATCACCACAGACTATTTAATTTTAAATATGTTGCCAGTCTTGGTTTGAAACTAAGAGTCAGTTTGAAACTAAGAGTCAGTAATTCATAAGACTTAATTGCTATTTAGCTAAAGAGAACACGTCTTACATATTCTGACTTATTTTATTCCATTCTATTCTAATAAACTTTGAGCTATCTGAGAAATCTCAATATGCTGGTGTTTAATATTTGAAGTCTTGTCAATGAAGGCAAAATAACCTATTTTTTTGCTTCAGAATAAGTGGCTGAATAACTACCTCTTCTGAACACCTCTTTGCCTAAAGCTTTGAAAGATGAAATCAATAATTAAGTCTTTAAAACAATTTGTTTTAGCTCTTTCCCTTCCAACATTTTATCTGTCCTGATGAAAGTAAAAAATGAAATGGCTTTTAACATTATTTCTTTCATTTCTAATTCTTTTCTATTTTATACAATCTGGGGATATTACCAAATAATTTAAAATGGCACAAAAACAACACCAGGATGAAGAAAGGAGAACTTAAGTTAATTTATAAACTGAAAAAGCAGAACAATCATAACAATCTTATAATATAGATTTTCAGTTGATTTTAAGCTATATTTTTATACAAATCAGTAGCCAATATACATCTTTTAAGTAATGTAATTGATATTTTACAAAATTTTTACCATTAATACCTGTGGAGAATTAGTATAGTGCTTTCCTAGTTCACAGGAAAGATCTTGGTTATTGACTGGACTCAGTAACTTGTATCAACCTATATAAAACACTTGTAATTTGAGAAAACTGGATGCAAGCTGTTTACTTGTGAAATGATATAACGTAACATAATCCTCAAAGCATGTACTTGAATATAGTGCATATGTATTTGCATAGTAATGAATCCACAAAATAAAGTATAAGGAATTAAGTGAAAGCTAAAAATGAAATAAGATATTGCCAAAAAGAAAACCTGTGGTTGCATCACATTAAATTTAAATAGAAACTCTTCCTTTGAAACTCATTCTAAATGCATTTTTGTACTTAAAGAAAAAAGTATTTAGAGAAAATATTTTCTAATCAGGGTGTGACAAAAAGTATTATATTGCACATTATATTCCTGACTGGAATAAGAATTAATAGATGTCTTAACTAATAATATTTTTCATTAATAAAGTCCTTCCTTTCATAAAGCATTTTCATATGTAAAATGAAACAAAAGAAAAGAAATACATCTACAGAACATTCATTATACTCTAGTATCTGCCTTGGCTTTTTACATGCATTATCTCATTTAATTTTCATATCTCTGTAAGACAAAAACAATCCTCAGTTTCTAGATCAGAAAATCAGGCACAGAGGGATTAAATCACTTTCTCAAAGTCACACAACTAGTAAGTGAAAGTATAGCGGGTTTAATCTTGGCAGCCTCAGTCCAGAGCTGGAGCCCCAAACCATTAAACCATGTTGTCTCTATGCTGTACTCATGTACTACCTCTATTGATCCTCGGGAAAAGCCTGTAACATTGTTATGAGTTAATATTACAGTAAACTCTTGCAGATTATTTTTGAATCTTCTCCATGTCACACAGTAAACAGTAGCGCCCACTTTGGTACCAAACCTTGTTGGTCTAGATTCTTGACAAAGTAGCCTATCTAGTCAGCATGATTCTTCCCTTATGCTCAGGGTTCAATGTACAGATATTTCCCTAAAATGTTTCATATACTCCAGGTCCTAAGCTTTGAGATCTATATTACAGAGTGGTCTACACAGAATATCATTTCAAATCTCCAGAATCACTTCAAGGCACCTCAAATTTTACGTGGACATATAAACAAAGGGATGCTTTGTGTACTATCTTATAACACCAAACACTGAATGGGACACTGTAAGATCATTTTCTTTGTACCTATACAAGTCTTTGTTCCCTACCCCCAGGCCTTTCAGAAATACATGTCAACAAAGCTTGAACAGAACCTGAGAAGTAAAAGTGATGTATCAAAATGGGGGGCACAATCAAGTTGGTGGAGTGGGAGGACACGGAACTCAACTCCCTCCAGGAGCACATCAAAAATACATCTACATGTGGAGCAATTCTCACTGAAAACTAACTGGAGACTGGCAGAAAGAGTCTTCTACAACCAAGGCTGTAAGAAATACCCACATGGAATTGGTGTCAAGGGAAAAGAAGCCATCAAGTCAAGACCTGTGCCCCTGAGATGGAACTCAAGAGGGGGATTACATAGGCAGAGATCTGCCCTGGTGAGTGAGTGGTTTGAGCCACATATTGGGCTCTCCAGTGCTGGAATCTAACACCAGGAAGATAAAGTCCCCTTGGCTAGTTGGAGGGCTGGTGAGATTAATAGGAAGGCTGTGGGAAGCCTGGACTCTGCCCATGAGGAACACAGGCATGCTTCGTTACTCCCGACGCAAGGTACAGAGGGTGAATTGAAACTGCACAGGACATTGGCCAGTTTCCTGCAACTGCCCAGGCACCTCAGCCTGAGCTGAGTGCCCGCTTTGGTCCCACTTGCTTCACCATGCAGGTCCACACAGGGCAAGGGCTACAGGGGCCAAGGGGAGAGGCTCCATCGTGAGGGAGAATGCAACTCAGGCTTGAAGTGGCATCTCAGCTTGTGGGAGGGCAGCCATTACTGATGCTTACTGAGGCAGCTGTCAGAAATGGTCCTGGGCCCTGACAGCAGCCAGGGCCACCAAAACCCACGCTCAAACCCATGCCAAACACCTGCACCAGCCCCTTTTGCTCCAGCACTGCTCCTCTCTAGGGTGAGGGTGCCAGTGCTAGGAGGGGAGAGACCACACACTTAAAGGGAATGGAGCCAGCCTAGACCCACCCTCAGGGCTTCTGCTCCAGCAACTTACTACCTACCCCTATCCCCAATAGGGTGGTGCTGGCTATTGAGCAGAGGAAAAGCCTTGGCTCATACCTGGCTCTAGCTCTAGCCACTCCATCTCCAGCCCTACCTCCTAGCCAGGTGATAGCACCCTAGGGAAAGACATGACTCATGCTCATGTCAGATCCATGTCTCCCACCAAAGCCACTGGGCACATGCAGACTGTATAGGGATATTCCCACATAAGAACAACCCTTCAAGACTGCAGTAGGTGACTTTTTCACCTAATTTGATAGAGACAGAGAAAGTTAAGCAAAATAAGACAGGGAATTTGTTTCAATTGGAAGAAGAAGAAAAAACTGCTGGAAAAACAACTAATGAAACAGAAATAAATAATTCACCAGAGAAAGAGTTCAAAGCATTGTAAATAAGAATGCTAACTAAATTAGGGAAAAGAATAAATGAACACAGTGAGAATTTAAACAAAGAACTAGAACTAGAGATAAATATAAAAAGAACCAGTCAGAACTGAAAATACAATAACTGAAATGAAAGACATACTAGAAGGGATTAACATAGATTAGGTGATACAGAAGACCTCATACATGATCTAGAAGATAGAATATTGGACCCAGACAGAGCAGCATAAAGAAAAACAGATTTTAAAAAAAGAGAAGCGTTTAAGGGACCTCTAGGACAACATCAAGCATACTAAAATTCACATTACATGGCTCCCAGAAGAAGAGAGAAAGAGGTCAAAAATGTTTGATGAAATTATGGCTGAAAACCTCCCAAACCTGAGGAAGGAAAACAAGATATCCAGGTACAGGAAGCACAGAGGGTCCCAAACAAGATGAACCCAAACAAACCCACATCAAGACATAATTATAATTAAAATGGCAAGTATTAAAGAGGGAATTCTAAAGGCAGCAAGAGAACCACAAAGAGCCATGTACAAGGGAACCCCATAAAATTATAAACTGATTTTTCTGCAGAAACTTTGCAGGCCAGAAGGGAGTGGCATCACATATATTATGTGTTGAAAGGGAAAAAACATACAACCTTGGATATTCTACCCAGCAAGACTATGACTTAGAATACAAGGAGAGATAAAGAACTTTTCAGGAAAGCAAAAATTTAAAATATTCATCAATACTGAACCAACTCTAAAAGAAATGTTAAAGGATTTTCTATAAGTGAGAAAGTCTGTAATAAAAGGTAAGTACCTATAGGAAAGGAATAAATCCCACTAGTAAAGGCAAATACACAGTAAAGGCTAGGACAACCACTTAAATAGGCTAGTATGAAGATTAAAAGACAAAAAAAAAAAAACCCATAAAATCAACTATAACTAAAATAATCACTAAAGAGATAAACATGAAATTGTAAAATATGACATCAAAAACACAAAATGTGGGGGAAGGGGTAAACAGATCTTTTAGAACGTGCTTAAACTTAAATGATTATTCAGCTTAAATCAAGTAGCTATAGTCATATGTCAACATATACTAACCCCATGGTAACCACAAATCAAAATGCCACAATAGTGACACAAAAACTAGAGAGAAAGGAACACAAGCATACCAATAAAGAAAATCATCAAACCAGAAGAAATTAAAAGAAGAAAATACCAGATAAGAACTAGAAAAACAACCAGAAAACAAGTAACAAAATGGCAATAGGTACATACCTATCAATAATTATTTTAAATGCCAATGGACTAAATGCTCCAGTCAAAAGACATAGGGTGGCTGATTGGATTAAAAAAAATGCTCCAATCAAAAGACATAGGGTGGCTGATTGGATTAAAAAAAAAAAAGACCCATTTAAATGGTGCTTACGAGAGACTCACTTTAGAGCTAAAGACACAGACTGAAAATGAGAAGATGGAAAAAGATATTTCATGCAAATAGAAACAACAGGAAAGAAGGGGTAGCAATACTCAAATCAGACAAAATAGACTTTAAAACAAAGTTTGTAACAAAAGACAAAGAAGGGCATTACATAATGGCATAGGGATCAATACAAGAAGAGTATATTATACTTATTAACATATATGCACCCAATACAGGAGCACCTAAATATATAAAGCAAATATTAACAGACATGAAGGGAGAAATTGACAATTATACAATAACAGCATGGGACTTTAACATCCCACATACATCAATGGACAGAGCATCCTGAAAGAACATCAGTAAGGTGACAGTGGTCTTATATTGACACATTAGACCAGTTGTACTGAATAGATATCTATAGGACATTCCACTCCAAACCACCAGAATACATATTCTTTTCAAGTGCATGTGGAAAGTTCTCCAGGATAGATCACATGCTAGGCCGCAAAACAACTCTCATCAATTTTAAGAGGACAGAAATGATATCAAGCATTTTTTTCCCAAACTACAACAGTATGAAACTAGAAATCAATTACAAGAAGAAAAATGGGAAAACACAAACCCGTGGAAAGTTGTGTTTCCATTTTCATTTGTCTCGAGATATTTTCTGATTTGCTCTTTGATTTCTTCATTGACCCACTGGTTATTTTAGTGGCATACTGATAAACCTATAGCCAGGTTCATCAAGAAAAAAAGATAGGACCCAAATAAGCAAAATAAGAAATGAAAGAGGAGAAATAGCAACCATTATCACAGAAACACACACACAAAAAAGAAAATACTGCAAGCAGTTATATACCAACAAAGTGAACAACCTAGAAAAAAAAGACAAATTTCTAGAAACATACAAACTTCTAGGACTGAATCAGGAAGAAATAGCAACCTGAAGAGACCAATCACTAGTAGTGAAATTGAATCTGAAAAAAAAAAACAAACAAACAAAAAAACCTACCAACAAGCGAAAGTCTAGGACCAGATAGCTCTACAGGGGAATTCTATCAAACATATAAACAAGAGCTAAAAAAAAAAAAAAACTATCCTTCTCTAACTATTCCAAAGAAATTGAAGAGCAGGGAATACTCTCAAACTCATTCTACAAGGCCCTCATACCGAAACCAGACAAAGACACTACAAAAAAAGAAAATTACAGGCCAATGTCACTGATTAATATAGAAGTAAAAATCCTCAACAAGATATAGCAAACCAAATTCAACAGTGTGTAAAAAGGATCATACACCATGATCAAGTGGGATTTGTTCCACAGATGCAAGGATGTTCAATACACACAAATCAGTGTAATATACCACATTAATAAAAAGGATAAAAATCACAAGATCATCTTAAAAGATGCAGAAAAAGCATTTGACAAATTCAACATCCATTCATGATAAAAACTTTCATCAAAGTGGGTACAGAGGGAACATGTGAATATAATAAAGGCCATTTATGACAAACCACAGCTAACATCATACTCAGTGGTGAAAAGCTGAAAGCCTTTCCTTTAAAATCAGGAACAAGACAGGATGCCCACTAATACCACTTCTATTTAACACAGTATTGCAAGTCATAGCCAAAGCAGTCATGCAAAAGAAGAGTTAAATAAAAGACATTCATATTGCAAGAAAAGAAGTAAAACTGTTACTATTTACAGATGATTTGATACTACATATAGAAAACCCTAAAGTCTCCATCAAAAAGCTATTAGAACTAATAAATGAATTCAGTAAAGTGGCAGGATACAAGATTAATATAAAGAAATCTATTGCTTTCTACAGACTAACGATAAACTACCAGAAAGAGAAAGAGAGAAAGCAATCCTGTTTAATATTGCATCGAAAAGAATAAAATACCTAGGAATAAACCAAGGAGGTGAAAACTATAAAATATTGATAAAGGAAATTTGAGATGATACAAAGAAATGGAAAGATATCCCATGCTCTTGGATTTAAAGAATTAATATTGTTAAAATGTCCGTATACCCAAAGCAATCTACAGATTTAATGCGCTCCCTATCAAAGTACTCATGACATTTTTCCCATAATTAGAACGAACCATCCTAAAATTTATTTAGAACCACAAAAGACTCTGAATTGGCAAAGAAATCTAAAAAAAAAGAGCAAAGCTGGAGGTATCATGGTCCCTGACTTCAGACTATACTACAAAGCTACAGTAATCAAAACAGCATGGTACTGGTACCAAAAAAAAGGTACATAGGTCAATGGAACAGAATAGGGAACCCAGGAAAAACCCCACATACTCACAGTTAATTAATCTATGACAAAGGAGGCAAGAATATAAAATGGAGAAAGACAGTCTCTTCCATAAGTGGTGCTGGGAAAACTGGATAGCTACATGTAAAGAATGAAATTAGAACATTTTCTCACATCATGTGTAAAAACAGAAAACGGATTAAAGACCTAAATGTAAGACCTGAAACCATAAAATTCCTAGGAGAGAACATAGGTAGACCACGTTTTTTGTTTTTTTGGGGTTTTTTGCGGTACACAGGCCTCTCACTGATGTGGCCTCTCCCGTTGCGGAACACAGGCTCCGGACGCGCAGGCTCAGTGGCCATGTCTCACGGGCCCAGCCGCTCCACGGCATGTGGGATCTTCCCAGACCGGGGCACGAACCCGTGTCCCCTGCATCGGCAGGCGGACTCTCAACCACTGCGCCACCAGGGAAGCCCAGGTAGACCACTTTTTGACATAAATCATAGCAATATTTTTTAGCAACAGTAATAAGCCATAAAAAAGAAAAGTCTGCGATTTTGCAACAACATGGATGGACCTAGAGGATATTATGCTTAGTGAAATAAGTCAGAGAAAGACAAATATCGTATGTTATCACTTCCATGTGGAATCTAAAAGACATAACAAAGATAGAATATAACAAAACAGAAGCAGACTCATAGAGAACTAGTGGTTACCAGTGAGAGAGGGAAGGGGAGAGGGGCAAGGCAGGGGTACGGGATTAAGAGATACAAACTACTGTGTATAAAACAAATAAGAAAGAAAGGCATACTGTACAGCACAGGAAAATATAGTCATTATTTTGTAATAATTTTAAATGGGGTATAGTCTAAAAAATTGAATCACTATGTTGTACACCTGAAACTAATGTCATACTGTAAATTTAAGTAAATTATACTTCAATAAAAAATTTTAATAATATTACTGCTGGCCATTTTGGCAACCTCTATCTCAGTTAAATGTCATCCATCTATTTGTACGTTCAACAAATATTTATTGACTTACTATGTGAAGGCATTTTTCTAGGCTCTAGCTTTATAGCAGTGAAAAAGTAATCAGAAATATCTATTTGCATAGAACTTACATTTCAGTGAGGGTGGAGAGTTGATAAACACAGTATACAAGTACAAAATATAGAGTGTCAGACGTAGTGAGTGCTAAGGAGAGAAATAAAGCAAGGCAATGGGATAAAGATGTCAGGAACATTGCACTGCAATGTTAAATGATATGATGAGTTCATTTTCTACTGCTGTATAAAAATTTAGTACAAATTTATTGACTTAAAGCAACCCCTATTTATTATCTCAGAGTTTCTGTGTGTAAGGAGCCCAGGCATGGCTTAGCAGGGTCCTCTGCTAAGGATCTTACAAGGCTGAAACCAAGTTGTTAGCTGGGCCTCCGTCTCATCTGAAAGCTTAACTAGGTAACAATGTAAAATTTATTTCCTTGAAGCTGTAGAATTCATTGTAATTTGCTCCTTCAAAGCCAGCAAATGGAAACAGACAAGAGTCTCTGTTGCTTAGAGGCTCTGACTGTGGACAAGGCCTAGGCCTTTTTAAAAATGTCACCTGTTTAGTTCAGGTTCAGCCATGATTATCCATTTTGGCTACCGTGGAATCAGCTGACTAGGGAAATTACATCAGCATAATTCCTCTTTTTTTTTTTCCTACAATATAGCATGACATAATAACAGGAAGAATATCCCATCACCTATGCCATATTCTGTAGGTTAGAAGCATATCACAGGTCCATCCACACTCAAGGCAAGTGGTTGTAACAGGGACATGATCACCCTTGATGTGCCACCACTGGTGGTCAGCGAAGGTCTCTGAGAAGATAATGTTTGAGCTAATACTTGGAAAAGAGGGATAGAGACATGTGGATATCTGAAGGAGGGAGATTATAGACATCAGGAACAGTATAAAGTTCTTGAGGCTGGAGCTTCCCCATGCAGTTAAAACAGCAAGAGGACAAGGTGGCTAGCTCAGAGTGAGTGAAAAGATACATAGGAGGGATTGATTTAAAGTGATAATAGAGGGAAGATCAGGCAGGGCTTTTGTAAGGATTTTGGCTTTTGCTCTATGGGAGAAAGGAATCCATCAAAGCTTCTTAGTTCAGGGGTGACAAGATCTATCTTACCATTACGTGTACCCCAAAGTTCATAGCAGCATTATTTACAATTGCCAAGATATGGAAGCAACCTAAGTGTCTACCAACAAACATAAAGAAGTGGTATGGAATGGAAAGAAGTGGTATGGAATGGAATGCCACTCGGCCATAAAAAGGAATTAAATTTTGCCATTTGCAATGACATGGAGGAACTTGGAGGGTATTATGCTAAGTGAAATAAGTCAGGCAGAGAAAGACAAATAGTGTATGATATCACATATATGTGGGATCTAAAAAATACAACAAACTAATGAATAAAACGAAAAAATAAAGACTCACAGATATAGAGAACAAACTAGTGATTTACCAGTGAAGAGAGAGAGCAGGGGAAGGGCAATATAGGGGTAGGGGATAAAGCAGTACAAACTATTAAGTATCAAATAAGCTACACAGTTATATTATACAACACAGTGAATATATAACCAATATTTTATAATAAATATAAATGGATTATAACCTTTAAAAATTGTTACTCACTATATTGTAGACCTGTAACTTATTTAAAAAAAAAAGAAATACATCTGAAACTCCATGGCTGGCAGGTGCTTAATATCTTTGAATAAATGTCTGTCTGATGCACCCAAAGTCATATATGTACATTGGAAAGCTCATATGTGCCAGTTCCCTGCTACTGTCAAGGAGAAAATATTCCAGATATGAATCAAGGGGCTCTGTGCCTTTCCTTCCTGAATTCTCTCCTGCAGAATATGGAGCCTATGTTGGTGGCTACTCAGAGTCCTCTGTTCATTTGCATTTGGAAGGGTCTTAACTGACTACATCTATTTGGTCACCTCTGAGCAAAACTGAACCTAGCTAACCAGGGATCTCCGTGCAGCTTCTGGTGTTGTTGCCAAGTCTCACAAGCCTTCAGTTCCCTGGTGTTAATCCTGCATCCTGGATGCCCTTCTCACCAGTCTTCCTCTCATAGGTTTGGGGGCAGTTGCTTGCTGCCTCGTCCTGTCTACCAAGCTCTTCCCCACTCCCAGCCCCCCACAGTGATGAGATCCTTACATTCACTGTCAAGCTGTCTCCCACCCACTTCCTTTTTCCTTTGACAGGTGGATGGCACTTCTCCCTCCAGGAGAAAAGGAAAAGAAAGCACAGGTGCACATTCCTGCTTTGTAGAGTGGTGTGTAGGGCAGCCTGGTGCCCTAGTAGGGGCTAGGAATCAGGAAACTTATGGGGCTCTAATGGCAGCTCTTTGTCACCTCACTTGGGGGGATCCTGGGCATGTCACATATCTCTCTACCCTCTGTTTCTTCCTGCAGAAAAGGAGGGCAAACCCTCCCTTAAATAAGACAATCCTTTCCAAGGATCCAGCCATGGAGGACACAAGGCAAACACTCAGCAAATGTGGGTTTCCTTCTGTGGGATATTTTACACACACCGTGATCCTAGTGAAGGGCATCACTAAGTGTATTTCACATAGGAGGAAGCTGATCTGGGGGCAGATGACCTGAATTACTCAGAATCATGCAGCAGAAAGGCAAGAATTTAAACTCAGGTCTGCCTGGCTCCAAACCGCACCCTCCCTCTGCTCTGCCCCACCTTCCTCCAAGACCTTCATCCTTCTCATCTTCTCTCTTTCTTCACTGCTTTCTTTCTTTCTTCCTATAATATACTCAGGGCTGTGCCATTATTAGAAATAAAAACCCACAGTCAGGACATTCTGTCATAGGCTACAACATAAATGAACCTTGAGGACATTATGCTAAGTGAAAGAAGCCAGTCACAAAAGGACCAATACTGTCCCCCTTACATGAGGTTCCTAGAATAGTCAAATTCACAGAAGTTGCATAGAGGGGGAAATGGGGAGTGAGTTTTAATGGATACAGAGTTTCAGTTTGGGAAGATGAAAAGAGCTCTGTAGATGGATGGTGATGAGGGTTGCACAACCATGTGAATGTGCTTACTGACGTTTAGCTCTACAGTTCAAAATGATTAAAATGGTAAATTTTATGTTATGCATATTTAATCACAATAAAAAATGAAATAAAAACAAATACACTAAAAAAAAATAACCTATCTTACCATTTTAGGAATATCATTCTGTCTGTCAGTAGATAAGTGGTAGGGATAATGAGTGAAAGCAAACAGGTCATGTAAAGGCCATTATAAGACAGGCATACACCACAGTAGTAGTGGTAGAGGTGATGATAACTGTTAATTTCTGATATATTTTGAAGGAGAATACGACAGTATTTATGAAGTGGTTGGATGTAGGAGATAAAAGAAATAAAGGAATTGGAGATGACGTCAAGGTTTTTGCATAAACCCTCTGCTGCAACTATTTTGCTTAATTAATTCTGAACATATCATGGTATATGCTATCAACGTGACGTCATTTATGATGTTAACTTTGATTACCTGGCCAAGTTAGTGTCAGCCAGGTTTCTCTACTATAAAACTACTTTCTTTCCCTCTTTCCCATACTCTACTCTTTGGAAGCATGTTACTAAGTACAGCTCACAATCAAGGAGTGGAGAATTAAGGTCTGCCTCATTTGGGAATAGAGAAGGGGGAAGGATTTCTTCTCACAAGACATTTATCTGCATCCTCCATTTGTCCATCCAATCCTTGATTTGTATTTGTGTAGATATTTATTTTATGCTTTGTATACCTCATATACTTCGCAAATGAAGTGAATTTTATGCCTTATGGTCCAGTACTACATTATTGATTTTGTTGCTCAGAATGTCCCTGCTTTAGCTATTGAGAGAGATTTCAGGTTTACTCCTGTCTGACCCTAGTCATTTTGGTTTTTGAGCACTTACTTTTGGGAATTATAAGATACTTCAGGCTTATTCTATATATTCCTTGTCTTAGCTCTAGAATTAGCTATTTCTCCAGGGAATTCTAGGTGTTTTTATTGGAAAGTGGTATTAGAAATGAAGATACCTAGCACTGGCTGCTGGATGTGCTTATTGCAAGACATCACTGTTCTTAACAGGAAGATATTTTAAAATGGATCACATGTCCACTTACAGTGGATTAATTATGTGATGAATCCATATACAATGAAATACTATGCAATCATAAAAATAAGAAAGCACTATGTTGATATGAAATAAACTTCAGCATACAGCATAACATAAAAAGAAAAGCAGTGTGCACGTTACTTATGTGCATGTATGCTAATATTTGCATAAGAGTAAAGAATAATTAGGTATGTGTCCATACACATACAATATCTCTAGGAAGGTACACATGAAATTGCTACAAGTAAACTTGGAAACTATGGGGTGACACGAGAGGGAGAATTTTTACTTTATATACACTTTTATACCTTTTGAATTTTAAAACCTGTTACCCATTCAAAATTTCCTGACTGTACCACAAACATGGAACACATATTTTAGATATGGCTGTGTACTATCTAACATACCAAGATAATAGGTAAATAAGAAGGGACAAAATCATGGTATACCACACATCTTTCTTGATTATTGTTATTATCTCTCCAACTAGGTTGTACAATTTTTATGGCATGGGCTTCCTCAATTAGTGTTTTAATGTACATCTCAATTCCCTCCTTCTATATCACATCTTCTGTGAAACAAGCCAAATTAGTTATCTCATCTACAGTAGGCAATACATTTTTTTCTTTTATTTAACATTATAAGGAAGTGTGAAGATTCCTTTAGAAAATTATGTCCTTTCATTGGCATAAATTTTAACTGCCCAGAAGGATCTTATCTTGAACAACAATATCAGAGAAAATTATGAACACACATATTTGAGGGTGCCCGAGGCATGTAAACTAGTGATATGGAGAACCACACTGGATGTAAGAACACAGATCATCCACAAGGGACCTGTGGCTTGTGGTAATGTAGTTTGGGGTTGGCAGCCAAATATCTCCTAAGAAGGATCTCAGATCTTGGAAAACTTTGTGATGTTTTCATTAAAGAAGAAAGTACGCCTCTAAAATGGGTTATAGTGAATGAAAGCCAAGAAAAGAATAATTTTAAAAGCTGAAAGCATCCAAGCCTCTTCCTAGAAAGCTGCTGCTCAAGTCTTCAGAATCTAGTATGCTGTCACGTGCCTCAGAGAGTTGCCAATTCCACTTAAAGCTGTCTGTGTGTTTTTTTTTCCTTGAGCTCTGATCACACCGTACTGTGATTTATCTATCTATATAACCGTGTCCTTGTCAAATTGAAACTCCTAAATGTCAGGGGCTACACTAGATCTGTTACAGAATTAAGGCTTAGCACATGACTCTCAACATTCTCTAAAAATATGAAGAGTGAAGAAATTTAAAAAGGAGATAAGATACGCAATTTTGAACACAAACATCAGCTTTGGGAAGAAAAACCTTTGAGAATGTATATTAATGAGTTTAAAAAAAACATATAAAAGATAAAAGACAAGAGGACAAAGCAGAAGTATTGAAAAACAAGGAAAGTTTAAGAGAAAATGATATAGAAAAGTAAGTGGTAAAGACAAAAAATGAAGGAATTAATTGTGTAGGAACTGCTAAGATGTTATTACCAATTATTTTGCAATTCACTTCCTTATTTAAGAATAATCAAGGAGAGAGGGGGAAGATGGCGGAAGAGTAAGACACGGAGATCACCTTCTTCCCCACAGATACATCAGAAATACACCTACGCCTGGAACAACTCCTACAGAACACCTACTGAACGCTGGCAAAAGACCTCAGACCTCCCAAAAGGCAAGAAACTCCCCCACGTACCTGGGTAGGGCAAAAGAAAACAGAATAAAGACAGACAAAAGAATAGGGACAGGACCTGCACCAGTGGGAGAGAGCTGTGAAGGAGAAAAGGTTTCCACACAGTAAGAAGCCCCTTCACAGGTGGAGACTGTGGGTGGCGGAGGTGGGGGAGCTTCGGAGCCGCGGAAGAGACCACAGCCACAGGGGTGCAGAGGGCAAAGTGGTGAGATTCCCGCACAGAGGATCAGTGCCGACCAGCACTCACCAGCCCGACAGGCTTCTCTGCTCACCCGCCGGGGCGAGCGGGGCTGGGAGCTGAGGCTCGGGCTTCGGTCGGATTTCAGGGAGAGGACTGGGGTTGGCGGCAAGAACACAGCCTGAAGGAGTTAGTGCACCACGGCTAGCCGGGAGGGAGTCCGGGAAAAAGTCTGGACCTGCCCAAGAGGCAAGAGACTTTTTCTTCCCTCTTTGTTAGCTGGTGCGCGAGGAGAGGGGATTAAGAGCGCCGATTCAAGGAGCTCCAGAGACGAGCGCGAGCTGCGGCTAACAGCGCAGACCCCAGTAACGGGCATGAGATGCTAAGGCTGCTGCTGCCGCCACCAAGAAGTCTGTGTGCGAACACAGGTCACTCTCCACACCTCCCTTCCGGGGAACCTGTGCAGCCCGCCACTGCCAGGGTCCCGGGATCCAGGGACACTCCCCCGGGAGAACACACAGCGCACCTGAGGCCTCTGAGGCCGCAGGCTTGCCCCACATCTGCACCCCTCCCTCCACCCGGCCTGAGTGAGCCAGAGCCCCCTACTCAGCTGCTCTCTTAACCCCGTCCTGTCTGAGCAGAGAACAGAAGCCCTCCAGCCACCTACACGCAGAGGTGGGGCCAAATCCAAAGCTGAGCCCTGGGAGCTGTACGAACAAAGAAGAGAAAGGGAAATCTCTCCCAGAAGCCTCAGGAGCAGCGGATTTAATCTCCACAATCAACTTGACGTACCCTGCATCTGTGGAATACCTGAATAGACAACAAATCATCCCAGATTGAGGAGGTGGACTCTGAGAGCAAGATTTATTATTTTTTCCCCTTTTCCTCTTTTTGTGAGTGTGTATGTGTATGCTTCTGTATAAGATTTTGTCTGCATAGCTTTGCTTTCACCATTTGTCCTAGGATTCTATCCGTTTTTTTTCCACTTTTTCAATAAAATTTTTTTCTTAATAATTATTTTTTATTTTAATAACTCTATTTTATCTTACTTTATTTTATTTTGTCCTTTCTCTCTCTCTCTCTCCCTCCCTCCCTCACTCTCTCTTTCTTTCTTTCTTTCTACTTTTTCTCCCTTTTATTCTGAGCCGTGTGGATGAAAGGCTGTTGGTGCTACAGCCAGGAGTCAGTGCTGTGGCTCTGAGGTGGGAGACCCAACTTCAGGGCACTGGTCCAGAAGAGACCTCCAGCTCCACATAATATCAAACGGCAAAAATCAACCAGAGATCTCCATCTCAATACCAGCACCCAGCTTCACTCAACGACCAGCAAGCTACAGTGCTGGACACCCTATGCCAAACAACTAGCAAGACAGGAACACAACCCCACCGATTAGCAGAGAGGCTGCCGAAAATCATAATAAGTCCACAGACACCCCAAAACACACCACCAGACATGGACCTGCCCACCAGAAAGACGAGGTCCAGCCTCATCCACAAGAACACAGGCACTACTCCCCTCCACCAGGAAGCCTACACAACCCACGGAACCAACTTTAGCCACTGGGGACAGACACCAAAAACAACAGGAACTACGAACCTGCAGCCTGCAAAAAGGAGACCCCGAACAAAGTAAGATAAGCAAAATGAGAAGACAGAAAAACACACTGCAGATGAAGGAGCAAGATAAAAACCCACCACACCAAACAAGTGAAGAGGAAATAGGCAGTCTACCTGAAAAAGAATTCAGAATAATGATAGTAAAGATGATCCAAAATCTTGGAAATAGAATAGAGAAAATGCAAGAAACAATTAACAAGGACCTAGGAGAATTAAAGATGAAACAAACAACAATGAACAACACAATACATGAAATTAAAAATACTCTAGAAGGGTTCAATAGCAGAATAACCGAGGCAGAAGAACTGATACGTGACCGGGAAGATAAAATTGTGGAAATAACTACTGCAGAGCAGAATAAAGAAAAAAGAATGAAAAGAACTGAAGACAGTCTCAGAGACCTCAGGGACAACATTAAATTCACCAACATTCGAATTATAGGGGTTCCAGAAGAAGAAGAGAAAAAGAAAGGGACTGAGAAAATATTTGAAGAGATTATAGTTGAAAACATCCCTAATATGGGAAAGGAAATAGTTAATCATGTCCAGAAAGCACAGAGTCCCATACAGGATAAATCCAAGGAGAGACACACCAAGACACATATTATTCAAACTGTCAAAAATTAAATACAAAGAAAACATATTAAAAGCAGCAAGGGAAAAACAACAAATAACACACAAGGGAATCCCCATAAGGTTAACAGCAGATCTTTCAGCAGAAACTCTGCAAGCCAGAAGGGACTGGTAGGACATATTTAAAGTGATGAAGGAGAAAAACCTACAAACAACATTACTCTACCCAGCAAGGATCTCATTCAGATTTGATGGAGAAATTAAAACCTTTAGAGACAAGCAAAAGCTGAGAGAGTTCAGCACCACCAAACCAGCTTTACAATAAATGCTAAAGGACCTTCTCTAGGCAAGAAACACAAGAGGAGGAAAAGACCTACAATAACAAACCCAAAACAATTAAGAAAATGGGAATAGGAACATACATATTGATAATTACCTTAAATGTAAATGGATTAAATGCTCCCACCAAAAGACACAGCCTGGCTGAATGGATACAAAAACAAGACCCATATATATGCTTTCTACAACAGACCCACTTCAAACCTAGGGACACATACAGACTGAAAGTGAGGGGATGGAAAAAGATATTCCATGCAAATGGAAACCACAAGAAAGCTGGAGTAGCAATTCTCACATCAGATGAAATAGACTTTAAAATAAAGACTATTGCAAGAGACAAAGAAGGACACTACATAATGATCAAGGGATCGATCAAAGAAGAAGATATAACAATTGTAAATATTTATGCACCCACCATAGGAGCACCTCAATACATAAGGCAAATACTAACAGCCATAAAAGGGGAAATTGACAGTAACACATTCATAGTAGGGGACATTAACACCCCACTTTCACCAATGGACAGATCATCCAAAATGAAAATAAATAAGTAAACACAAGCTTTAAATGATACATTAAACAAGATGGACTTAATTGATATTTATAGGACATTCCACCCCAAAACAACAGAATACACGTTTTTCTCAAGTGCTCATGAATATTCTCCAGGATAGATCATATCTTGGGTCACAAATCAAGCCTTGGTAAATTTAAGAAAACTGAAAGCATATAAAGTATCTTTTCTGACCACAATGCTATGAGACTAGATATCAATTACAGGAAAAGATCTGTAAAAAATACAAACACATGGAGACTAAACAATACACTACTTAATAACGAAGTGATCACTGAATAAATCAAAGAGGAAATCAAAAAATACCTAGAAATAAATGACAATGGAGACACAACAACCCAAAACCCATGGGATGCAGCAAAAGCAGTTCTATGAGGGAAGTTTATAGCAATACAATCCTACCTTAAGAAACAGGAAACATCTCGAATAAACAACCTAACCTTGCACATAAAGCAATTAGAGAAAGAACAAAAAAACCCCAATGTTAGCAGAAGGAAAAAAATCATAAAGATCAGATCAGAAATAAATGAAAAAAAATGAAGGAAATGATAGCAAAAACTAAAAGCTGGTTGTTGGAGAAGATAAACAAAATTGATAAACCATTAGCCAGACTCATCAAGAAAAAAAGGGAGAAAACTCAAAACAATAGAATTAGAAATGAAAACAGAGAAGTAACCACTGACACTGCAGAAATACAAAAGATCATGAGATTACTACAAGCAACTCTATGCCAATAAAATGGAGAACCTGGAAGAAATGGACAAATTCTTAGAAATGCACAAACTGCCAAGACTGAATCAGGAAGAAATAGAAAATATGAATAGACCAATCACAAGCACTGAAATTGAAACTGTGATTTAAAAAAATCTTCCAACAAACAAAAGCCCAGGACCAGATGGCTTCACAGGCGAATTCTATCAAACATTTAGAGAAGAGCTAACACCTATGCGTTTCAAACTCTTCCAAAATATAGCAGAGGGAGGAACACTCCCAAACTCATTCTACAAAGCCACCATCATCCTGATACCAAAACCAGACAAGGATGTCACAAAGAAAGAAAACTACAGGCCAATATCACTGATGAACATAGATGCAGAAATCCTCAACAAAATACTAGCAAACAGAATCCAACAGCACATTAAAAAGATCATACAACATGATCAAGTGGGGTTTATGCCAGGAATGCAAGGATTTTGGAATATATGTAAATCAATCAACGTGATACACCATATTAACAAATTGAAGGAAAAAAACCGTATGATCATCTCAATAGATGCAGAGAAAGCTTTCGACAAAATTCAACACCGATTTATGATAAAAACCCTGCAGAAAGTAGGCATAGAGGGAACTTTCCTCAATGTAATAAAGGCCATATAGGACAAACCCACAGCCAACATCGTCCTCAATGGTGAAAAACTGAAAGCATTTCCACTAAGATCAGGAACAAGACAAGGTTGCCCACTCTCACCACTCTTATTCAACACAGTTTTGGAAGTTTCAGCCACAGCAATCAGAGAAGAAAAGGAAATAAAAGGAATATAAATTGGAAAAGAAAAAGTAAAGCTGTCACTGTTTGCAGATGACATGATACTATACATAGAGAATCCTAAGGATGCTACCAGAAAACTACTAGAGCTAATCAATGAATCTGGTAAAGTAGCAGGATACAAAATTAATGAATAGAAATCTCTGGCATTCCTATACACTAATGATGAAAAATCTGAAAGTGAAATCAAGAAAGCACTCCCATTTACCAGTGCAACAAAAAGATAAAATATCTAAGAATAAACCTACCTAAGGAGACAAAAGACCTGTATGCAGAAAATTATAAGACACTGATGAAAGAAATTAAAGATGATACAAATAGAAGGAGAGGTATACCATGTTCTTGGATCGGAAGAATCAACGTTCTGAAAATGACCCTACTACCCAAAGCAATCTACAGATCAGTGCAATCCCTATCAAACTACCACTGGCAGTTTACACAGAACTAGAACAAAAAATTTCACAATTTGTATGGAAACACAAAATACCCCGAATAGCCAAAGCAATCTTGAGAAAAATGGAACTTTTTTGTTCCGTTCAATGGCTCCCTGAGTTCAGACTATACTACAAAGCTACAGTAATCAAGACAGTATGGTACTGGCACAAAAACAGAAATATAGATCAATGGAACAGGATAGAAAGCCCAGAGATAAACCCACGCACATATGGTCATCTTATCTTTGACAAAGGAGGCAGGAATGTACAGTGGAGAAAGGACAGCCTCTTCAATAAGTGGTGCTGGGAAAACTGGACAGGTACATGTAAAAGTATGAGATTAGATCACTCCCTAACACCATACACAAAAATAAGCTCAAAATGGATTAAAGACCTAAATGTAAGGCCAGAAAATATCAAACTCTTAGAGGAAAACATAGGCAGGACATTCCAGACATAAATCACAGCAAGATCCTTTTTGACCCACCTCCTAGAGAAATGGAAATAAAAACAAAAATAAACGGGACCTAATGAAACTTAAAAGCTTCTGCACAGCAAAGGAAACCATAAACAAGACCAAAAGACAACCCTCAGAATGGGAGAAAATATTTGCAAATGAAGCAACTGACAAAGGATTAATATCCAAAATTTATAAGCAGCTCATGCAGCTCAATATCAAAAAAACAAACAACCCAATCCAAAAATGGGCAGAAGACCTAAATAGACATTTCTGCAAAGAAGACATACAGACTGCCAACAAACACATGAAAGAATGCTCAACATCACTAATCGTCAGAGAAATGCAAATCAAAACTACAATGAGATATCATCTCACACCAGTCAGAATGGCCATCACCAAAAAATCTAGAAACAATAAATGCTGGAGAGGGTGTGGAGAAAAGGGAGCCCTCTTGCACTGTTGGTGGGAATTTAAATTGATACAGCCACTGTGGAGAACAGTATGGAGGTTCCTTAAAAAACTACAAATAGAACTACCATACGACCCAGCAATCCCACTACTGGGCATATACCCTGAGAAGACCATAATTCAGAAAGAGTCATGTACCAAAATGTTCATTGCAGCTCTATTTACAATAGTCAGGAGATGGAAACAAACTAAGTGTCCATCATCGGATGAATGGATAAAGAAGATGTGGCACATATATACAATGGAATATTACTCAGCCATAAAAACAAATGAAATTGAGTTATTTGTAGTGAGGTGGATAGACCTAGGGTCTGTCATACAGAGAGAAGTGAGTCAGAAAGAGAGAGACAATTACCGTATGCTAACACATATATATATGGAATCTAAAAGGAAAAAAAATGTCATGAAGAACCCAGGGGTAAGACTGGAATAAAGACGCAGACCTACTAGAGAATGGACTTGAGGATACGGGGAGGGGGAAGGGTTAGCTGGGACAAAGTGAGAGAGTGTCATGGACATATATACACCACCAAACATAAAACAGATAGCTAGTGGGAAGCAATCGCATGGCACAGGGAGACCAGCTCTGTGCTTTTTGACCACCTAGAGGGGTGGGATAGGGAGGGTGGAAGGGAGGGAGACACAAGAGGGATGAGATATGGGAACATATGTATAGGTATAACTGATTCACTATGTTATAAAGCAAAAATTAACACACCATTGTAAAGCATTGTAAAAAAAAAAAGCATTGTAAAAAAAAGAATAATGAAGTAAGTAAGACAATGAATATAAAAACAGTGGCTAACATTTTTAGTGCATTTATTATGTAAGAGCTTTACCTGAAATAACATCATTTGATTCTTACACCAACCATTTCTGGGAGTAAATATTAATATCTTATTTGACAAATGAAGGAATATAGTCAAGAGGAAGCAGGGCTAGTCACCCTCCATCCAAATCTAACACCCTTCTTTCTACACACTTCTTAGATGAAAGAGGATTTGATATTCTAATCCGCAATCAGCATGTACACAGCTTCCCTGTTCTAATTTCAAATCATCATTGCCTTTTTTGTCTATAGTTAATAATAGTTTCTTAGTGTTGAATGTCTATACCTTAGGCAATGAACATACCATTTTAGTTTCAAACTTTGATGTCTAAACATTGCATCTAAATTCCTCCACTGAACCTTCACATTTCCTGAATTGGTTCTAGGGCTGACTTCAGCCTGGCTGCGTTAGTATAACCAGAGTCTACTCTGAAGAGTCGCTGATTTAACTGTACTTGTCATTATATATTACATGACCCTAGATCTGGCCTAACACAATTTCCTTATATTTATATCCCATCACTTGGAATTTAATCCTTTTATCTCCTTAATTGCCTCTCATACCGTGTGAACTTACTCCTTCCTCTCCCTTTGCTGATGGCATTCTCTGATCTAGAATGTTATTCTATTCTGTCTCTATTCATAACTTTCCAGGATGAGAGTCTCATCTGTTATGGAATGTGCACTCCCCAAATTTACGTTAAATCCCTACTCTCAAGTCCCTTAGAACATGACCTTATTTGGAAACAGGGTCATTGCAGACATAATTAGTTAAGATGAGGTCATACTACAGTAGAGTGGACCCTTTATCTAATATGTCTGATGTCCTTATTAAAAAAAAAAAACACACACACACACACAAGGAGAACATCATGGAAAGAATGGAGTCATGCTGCCACAAGTCAGCGAACTACCGGAAGCTAGGAGAGAGACTGGGAAGAGAGCCTTCCCTAGTACCTCCAGAGTGAGCATGGCCTCGCCAACACCTTGATTTCAGATTTCTGGCCTCCATAACTGTGGGACAATAAATTTCTGTTCTAAACCAACTATTCGTGGTCCTTTGTTTCAACAGCCCTAGAAAGCTAATACACCATCCACAAAGCCATATTTTTGGCTCTCTCCTTCCTCATTAATCTCATTTGCTGCCCAATGGTAATATTACTTAAACAGCAAAACCAAACCAACAATGTCATGAGCTTTACTGAATGCCAAGAGCTTGATATACACATTATTTTATTTCACTATTATGCAGACGTATAAGATAGGTACTACTATTGTGCAAATTTTAGTTATGAGAAAATAAGGCCCCAGAAAGTTTAAGTAACTTGCCTATGTTCTCACAAGTGGGAAGTAGGACTCAAATCAATAGCTCTTTGACAGTACTTTCTAAACTCTACTGTCTCTGATATTTTTTAACCATGCCACATAACTAAGGATTTACTTATATGTTTTATATTATTCTCAAGGTATTTCCACATCTCACACCGAAGTAAGTAACAGCGAAAACTTAGAGTGCTTATTACAAGCTGTGTGACCTCCATCTACCCTTGCTAAATGTACTTTTTACAGCAACCCTGTGTCTATTTAGTCTCAATTCACAGATGAGGAAATTTAAGCATGGTATTTTAAGCAGCCAGCCTAAAGTCAGACAACGATGGATTGCCAGGGCCAGTTTGACCTCAGAGTGTCGACTCCTAACTACTACCCTGTACCAGCTCCCAGTGGCATCTTTGAAAACACAGGTCCTGTTTCAAGCTCCAATTATTTCCTTTTATATCTGCCATAAAGCTGGAAAGATAATAAGTTCTAAATAATTTTTTTCAGGAAGAACAGAAGGAAACTCCAGGGAGAATGTGACTGGAACTGCTCCCATTGCCTCTGGAAACTGGTCTGGGTTACTCACTACAAACAGGCATAGGTTGCCTTTTCTCTCATTTTAAGAGTCTCCTCCAAAACTGGTGTAATATTCAGCAGTCAATGTCATTTAATCAATATTTATGGTTGACAGCCTCTGCAAAAGTATTCCTTTTATCAGGAGAATCTTTTTAAACAAAAGGGAAAATCATCTCCAAAATGGATTTAATACAATCAACAAATTAATCTTTAAAGAAGTTTTTACTATGATATCACCAGAATAAATGAGAAGATACCAAAAATATTTTAGAAAAAAAGCACCTATTACATATTTCGATATTTGCACAATAAATGGACACTCAAAACTGCAAGGACAATCGTGAATATCCCCTACTAAAGAATATATATATATTATACATATATATATATATTTTTTTAATTGAGATCTGTAAGCATGCTAGCCCAAAGAGCAGGAAGTGTTATAAATAAATATTACACAAAGAAACTAAAGGTGGATTTCTTTTATCCAACTTTTCCTCAAGAAAACTTTTTTTAATTACTGTAGATGTTACTCCCGTGTACTCCCTAATTTCATTTTTAAGCCAACGGGAAATATATTTCCTACTGTTGTTATGAAACCTCCAAAGTTAATTACTGAAGATAGTTAGATTATTTTTTGCTTATCTTTATTCTATTGGGACTATACACCATTTGCATGTAGCAATGTAGGGTGAGTTCACTTCCGACACAGTCAATTATATAAGTCTATCGACAGCTATTTTATTATGGGAACAATAGAGACAGACGGCTTGGACTCTGTGATGAATGTAGATTAGAGAGAGGTCACCCTGACATACATAATTAGTTTTAGAATGTTAAGTTAATAGGTAGAATGCCCCTAAGGCAACCATACATTAAGGCTGAAGATGCAGGATCTGTAGTCCGGCTCCTGTCTGCTGTTGTCAGCACTGACATGGCTCAATGCACTGCTTGTGAAATGGCATAAGGTATAATGGCAAAACTAAATGGCTGTAAAAACAAAATTTGCATAATACTATGGTCATACTACATATATTTCCCTTCAGAAACATTTGTGCATCTAAATTATTATGTAAATTCCTAATGGGGGTTTGTTTAGATAGCTAAATCTTTGGGTGACTTACTAGAACTAAATAGATGTTTAAACAAGGGTTCAATAAGCAATCAATAACAATATTCAGAGAAATATTAAATTTCTAGTCTGTACTTGCTGTAGATATTAGCTTAAAATGTGAAGGTGAAATAAGACTTTTTTTTTCCAGTTATAAATTATTTGCTTTTCCATCCATGTGTAGGTAAAAAATATCTACAGCAAAGTTTATCTACAGAAGGAGGGTGAAAGATGATATCCAAACTTTGCTTTCATTTTAATCAATGGCTGATAATAGTTTGCATTATTATTACTGTCATTAACCTGTCTGAATGAAGAGAAGGATGATTTTTATAGAGAACAAATAACATTTTCTAGACATTTCTAGGACAAACTTAAAGCAATCTAGAGACATATCTGCAGTATAATTTGTGCCATACATTATACTATTTTATGTCAATATATAATTATTTGTTCACATTTTAGTGTTTACTATGGGGCAGGCACTAAAGTAGATAATCTATTATGCTATCTACTTTAATATGCAGAGCATACCTGAAAGGTAGATATTATTATCCACATTTTACTGATGAGGTAAATGAGATACCTGTTGGTTGAGAAACTCTGATCACTTAACCAAATGATAAGAAGTCGAGGAATCTGAAGTTCATTTTCTAATAGCTTTATATGATCTTCTTTTTCTTTATATTATTCACATCCCAAATGATTGAGCTAGGCTATATACATTTAGGTTTAGATTAAACAAACAATTAGTAAGTATATTACTCCAGCACCAAGTTAGATACTTTCTCAATAATCTGTGGGATACTTTCTGAATCTATAGCCCAGAAAAGTTAAGCAACTTCCTTAAGGTCACATGGTCAGAGTGCAAAGGTCGTACTTAATTTGTAAATGTTTATTTCCATTTTGTCACAACCTCTGAGAATTCAGTTGATACTCACCCAGTGAAAGCTTCAGTGCTTGTAAGGCTGTCATAAAAATACCAGGTTTGTGTTCGTGTAAAATTCAGTTTGTGTTGCGGTACAAGTAACAGAATACCCAGTAGAATTTGTGACTTCAACAATCAGAGCATGTATACTGCACTTGTCAAGAAGGCCAGAGAAGAACTTCCAGGTTGCTTCAGCAGCTCAGTGATGAAGACAAGAACACAGATGATTCTCATCTGTCTACTCTACCCCTACAAAATGTTGATAGTATCCCACTCATGGTCACAAGACAGTGACTGTACTTCTGGGTGTCGTAGGCAGACATCACCAAATCCGGTGGTTATTCCATTCCTTGGTAAGATAATAAAATGTAAAACATTTTAGGAGAATAAAAGAGCCTCAGCAGACTCCCCTTTGGATGTTCTCAGCTATGTCTTGGTTGCTTGAAGAAGCAGGTCCTAGTTGCTGGGAGAGCTGGGGAAGTAAGTAACTGACATTTTCAACACCTTAGGGTGAAGGAGTCTATGCCAACAAAAAGAGAAGGTGGACGTGGTAGATAATGGTGAAGGGCAGTGGCCATCTGTTATGCAACCATTAATGTCTGCTTCAGCATCATGCCTTGATATTCAATTCTATAGATGTGGGATATGTTGATCTTTCAACAACATAGACACCTACCTGGTAATACACGGAAGGAAAGACTACAAAATCCCAGCCAGACAGAGTTTGTCATTTCTAAATCTTTGTTTCAACTTCATCACAATCTCTGAGAATTCACTGGATGCTCAGTAAAAGCATCAGTATTTCTAAGGCTTCCATAAAAATATCAGGTTTGTGTTTGTACAATTTAGGTTTCTTTGACGTACAAGTTACAGATCACCTAATGTAGTTAGTGACAAATAGACCAATAGACTCTGTTCCAAGCAACTATGAAAATTTTTAAAAAGCTGGCCATTATTTTCTCAGAGATAATGACAGTAAAATAAAATTTCACAGAGTAACTATTCCCCACTGTTAGATAAATGCCAAGGAAAAACCAATTATTTATTTTATAATTATTATTTTATGGAAAAAAATATTGGAAAAACATCTTTTCAAAAGCTGAAGATGATTCTACAGCAATTGAATATCATAATGGAGCATTTCATCTTGTATCAAATGATTGATCAACTACAGCTTTAATTCTTCTATAATATATATGTATCTCAACACTCACACCATTCTAGTATTTATTTCAATTCTTCCCCATTTACAAAGTTTTTAGACTAACTTCTAATTTGCCGAAGTCTTGCAGACATTCACAAAATCTAAGTGGTCCCTAAGTCAACCATATTTTTCTTAGCAGAGATGAACTTTCCAAGAAAATATATGCAAGAATATTTATGCTTGCACTCAGTGAATAGGAAATTAAGCAGCATTTCTGGTACCCTAAGTTTTGTACTAACCCATTGGGTAACATTCCACCAAGAGCTACCAACCACCACAAAAACATCAATAAAAAAGTCTGTGTTGTTTCCATGTACAGGTGTGATAAATAAAATACTTGAAATGTTACCATGCAAGAAATGACACTGTTACCTAATTTTCAAATATGCATCTACAGATAAATGATTTTTTAGTGAAAGACACAGCTGGTCCTGATTTTCTCCTAAGCAAATTTCTGAATTCCCTGTGTGACAGAGTCCTGAAAAGATAGATCCATGTTAGATTTCTAGATATCAGAGTTTAATGTAAAGACAAAACAGTACTGACCTGTAAGGTGCAGAGCATGAAATAATATTTTAGCAATAGTTCCAAAGATAAGATTGAATATTGAAGCAAAAGAATTAGAATCTATGTGTATGTGCACACACACATATATTTTGCACGTGCACAGAGAGTCAGATGTTTCCAATGTGTAATCAAAAGTAGTGCCTAGAGATGTGGCTTAAGGCATAGCCCATGGCCCATTTTACAGGGTTCCCATTACCATATACTTCAGGTGGAGCAGGGAGCAATGATGACTCAGGTGTTACTGAAGAAAATATGTTGCCATCATCTCATAGAAAATACCTTCTTTTCTAGTAATCAGTAAACAGTGTCTGCTTCTAATTTACTTCCCTGAGTTTCTCACTCATTGCAGGAATGAGTTGAGACTTATGTGAGAAATCATCCAATGATGGAGACCAGAGTTGAGGAATATAGTTCTCATGTCATGACACAAGGGATTTTTCCATGAGGAAGTGGAGTGTATGCCTAGAACTGTTAAAAAAGCATTGTGTGGGCAGAGAGAACCCCTTGCTATTGGAGACCTATGGCAATGCCTTGATTCAGTAGGGCACATTTTATAAGAAAATCATTTTAAGATTAGAATTTATAAAAGATAGACACAATCTAGTGGCCATTGGGCTAAATGTGGCCTGCAGATGCCTTATGTTTATCCAGTGCCGTGTTTAATCAAGCTTTAATCTGAGTGTCTCTAGTCAGGGAGCAAATGCCATAGTTCATGGAAGGTGCTACCTGGTCTCTTCTCATGTTTCAATTAACAATCTAGTAACTAAAGGCATTTGAGGTTCCCCTCCCAGTGTAGGTACAGGGGTGTCTGGTCTAGATGGAGTCAGGGTTCATGGCTTGGTGAGGGGAGCACAGAATGGGTTCATCCCTGACCCCTTTTGTGCAGTTTATTATCCTCACCACCAAATATAGTGTCCATCTTTTTTCTTAAACCATGAGCCTTCAGCTAAAGGATTTTGTCAAACCATTTTCTACAGTTATGAAAACAATATATGTTCTTTATTTTCTCCATTTAAAATAATTACGCTGAATAAATCGTTTCAAACAATACGACACTCTGTATCCTCCATGAAATTCAGATATGCCTAACCCCCACCCCCATTAAGAATCACTAATGTAGAATATGCATTAAGAAGATAACTCCAAATATACTGAATCCTCTTTTCTTGATTTCCACAAATTTCTATTTTTTTTTACCCCAACGTAGCTTTTACCATTAGGTGCCATCTTTTATTATGATATGTTTGGAGAACATCTGACCCTGTTAATCTTGTTGATAGACCCAAAGGAGCCAACAATAACCACTCATTTTGCGTCTTTTGGAAAGCCTTCCCTTCCTCCGTGAGAACATCATGTGTCACTATAACATTTGCCAATACCTAGTAAATTTAACACTGCTTACAACATGCAGCTGTGTTTCATTTCTAAATACAGCAAAAGTAATTGCAAACAGGTTCAAACTACAAAGAAATTCTAATGACTACCAATAAAATGCACCTAATACTCAACAGGAAATAACCCAATTGAGGGTTTTTTTTCCCTCATGATTGATATAATTTTCTATTTTATAGTTCCAAGAAACTAATGGAAACACTCACAGAGGTGTTTTTTCCTTAAAATCTAGATGTTGCTGAGATTCTCATCAACTGCAGTAGGTTGATGACAGGTACAAGGAAATGGCAGACATGTAAATGATCCAAATTGTATTTGCTAATTAGCTCCCAAATTATTCCTGTCTCTTTCAGTTGGAAAGAAGACCCTTTCCACAGTTACGTAATTACCACAAAGAAATATAAATATCCTGTTCAGACCTAATATTCATGTGGAATATAAGTAGCTGAAGATGTATATTTGCCCATATACAATAGATACATATATAAACAGCATCTTAACAGTCTTAAAGGGAAATTTCCTTTTAAAAGTTATGCTATTAAAAAAGGGTCCTAAAAACTATGAATCATAAACTATCAATATAAACTTAGTTTTATCTAGAACGCCTCCTTACTAGGAAAATTTCTTTTCTTCTTCATGATTTAGCTACCATACTTATTTTTCATTTTAGTCACAATGTTCTGCTAATCAAAACCAGTGATATAATCTAGAGAGATCTGGGGAATTAATTAGGTACCTCTCATTTCTACTCTGCTAATCTTCTTTATGCCTTCAGCTTAGGGAAAAGGAGCCCATCATTGACTGATAAACCAAGGAGATTCTATTTGCTATACAGAAGGATCTACTAAAAGGCTGGCAATGGTTTATAAATCTTTTAGTCCTATCCTGACACAGCAACACTTGAATGCTAACCTTGAAATGGAAAGCATTGTACTCTGTGTGGAAATCAAGTAGAGGTATTACCATATTAGCTGATTTTATTTATATACTTTGTGGATTTTAACCAGAGAGAGAGGGTGGAAGGGTGGGAGGGGATAAGTGGGGGTGGGGCAAAGATAGAGATTAATTAAAGAAAGCTACATGGAAGAGGTGGTATAGAGCCTCAAAGGATGCTTCATGATCATGTCACCTCTAACTGCAAACAGTCTGAATGGTGGCAAATCTGTCTGCCTGCTAACGTCAATAAAATGGATCCAAACGGAAATCCAGGTTGTTAACTTTTCATTTGAAGGGGAATGTTTGCAAAACGAAAAAGGACATCCCTTTTTCTTCCCAAGTAATCAGAAATATCCTGCTAATCAAAGACATTGCTCTTTCTAAGCCAGAGTAGAAAACTGAGAAGTCATATTACAATAAACAGAAAGATGCCACAGGTGCATCATGGATCTTTGAGATGACAATGAGAGTTGATTGCAATAATTCTCTAGAAGTTTGGATAACTGGACTTAGTCATCTGGAGTCTGATTGTATTCCACTGCTGTATGCACCCCTGATAAAGGACCTAACTTATTTCTTGATTATTAAATGCTGACTGACTGGTATCTGTATTCTACTTGTGTGAAAGCTCTTAACCAAAATACATGTTAAATTTTGTCTTGGGAATATTTACTTTAAGAAATTATAACATAAATATTTCCAGTTTAAATGAATTACAACTTCAGAAATAAAAAAGATAATTTTGGAAAAAATCTCTTCCAAGAAATCAGGACACAGGTCTTATATTTAATAAAAAGGAACACCATACTCAATTAACAATGCAGTTAGTGTCTTTAAAGTGGTTCTCAAATACCTCACTTTCAATTTTAGGAAAACAATGATTTCAATCACTTTTGAGTCCAATATAATGTAGATATATTTTGTAATTTATGGTGAAAGAAGTGATACATTCTAGTGAACTGTATACTTTAAAAATTATTTTTAAATGCTAAATTTTGTTATGTATATTTTACCAAAATAAAAAAAAATAGTAATCATTTAAAAAGAAGTGGTGTGATAAATATTCAAGGTGAAACAGCAGTTTAATAAATTATTAGAATCAGTTCTTTATAATGTTTGATTTCTGGGCACTGTCCAACCCACAATTTTTTTATAGTTATGTAGAGGTCTATAGAAATTCTGTATACTTGAAGAGAAATGATTACTATTCAAAATTTATTTTAAAGTTTCACCATCTACAGCAGATTTCAGAGAACTGGTTTTCACGTCCTTTTTTGTTGTTGTTTCTTTCTACTCTGCCAATAGTAATTATATGGTAGTGGAAAACTGAACACAGAGATTCTGACAGTCCATTTCATGTTTTTTTATACAGTTGTAGCTTCTTAAATCGAATTTCCTGCAGAATATAATGAAATTGTGAGTCTCATGTCCCCTTCTGAAATTGGGAGTAACTTTGTTACTGGCCCTGAGAAGTTTGTGCTCCATCTAGTAATGCATCAGGTTCATCACTCAACTGTGGATGTGAGCAATATCCCAATGTTTAGTCTGATTTTCCCAGAGACTATTTTTGCATTGCCAGAATAGAAATAGCCCCAGAGCAGAGAATTTATGCCTCCGTAATGAATATGGTTAGTCCACAATCACAACCCAAGTACATGTTCTTAGCATCTTTATGACCCATATAATATATCATGGAGCTAAAGGCTGAAAGGAAACTAATTAACCTTTGATGAGATGAGGACACTGTAGGACAGCTGGCACTATGGAAGCACTATAATTCCCAGACTGAGACATTCACCTGGGCTCCATGCCACTGCAGATCTACAACCTATGTTTGGCACCAGCTTTCTTTATGGTGTCTACCAAGTGTGTCCACAAAAACAAAGCAAAATAAGTCAAGAGGTTACCCAAGGGAAGCCTACCCAGCTGGATGGATATAGAGAACATGGTAATAAGTTAAATTTCTAATATAGCTGTCCTCGAAGCCTTCTCCAGTTAAAGGAAATGATATACTTTGTAAGCTCATCACAGATCTTTCTACTTGAAAGGATTTTAATCATGCAGGTATGAAATTAAAGGAACACTCTCAAACCAAATAGAGGCATTAATATGCTCACTCTCATCACAATGGAACATGACACATTTTTCAATACTGTTTGATTCATATTAAATCTCAATTGAAGATAAAGGTTCAGTGAGTGGATCTATACCCAGTTTCCAGGATTCACATAATTTCTGAAATTACAGATACAGGATTGGTTGTCTTACAAACGTGCAGAAGAATAATGCTCACAAAATGTTTATTAATGTTCTGAAACTTGAGAGAGAAATCTCTTCGGAATTGTTTGACCTTCATTCTTATCATATGAGTTGACAGTTATTCTAGAAAGAAAATACAGAGCCTGTAAAACATCTTTCTCATCATATTGATCTTTCCATTGAATCTGGACAAACATTTTTATCTGGTGGCACATTAATGTGGCAAACACTTAGGCATTTATCTGGGAAAGACTAATGATGTCATCCCGGCTTCTCTACAATCACCTGTTCAATTTTCCACATGGGAAAGGGGAGAGCTCCATTTCCTTCTCTTAGCTCAAAAAAGGCTTAAGTGAATTATACTGAATTAATCTCCTTCCTTTTACTTATTACACTTAAATAAGACCAATTCTCAATTGTCTTTGTAAACTGTATACATATTACACAGTAGCATTAAGATAAAGTCTTAAATTGTATGGAGTGTTTAATCTATAAAATAATGATAGTACCTCACTACTAGTGACATTTTTATAACACATTTCCTTCTCTTAATAATCTAGTATCTTAGTAGTTCTAGTTTTGAAGGCCATATAACCGATACTTTGTTCTTCACAAAATGGTCTGCTTTGCTGATTACTAGAGCTATTGGCTTCTTTGAAGTTGCTTAGAAGAATGGAGAAGCATAACGGGACTTTTCAGTTAATAGAAGAAAAAGACATGCTAACAGTTTTAAACCATTTTGATCATATCTTTAGTGGCAAGTGACTTATGTGTAAGGAGGAATTACGATCCTAGGATGACGTGGGATGAAATAGTTTGTAGGTTCAACGTACTGGTAGAAGAGTCCAGAATCTCTCCACCTCCCATCACACTAAACACACACACACACACACACACACAGAATAATTTTTGTTGTTTAATAGAAAAATTATCTGCTAAAAGCAAGGGGAAATTTACAGACTATATATTGTATCATAGTATGTAATAACTATTAGAGTTGCATGGAAACGGTCCTGAGCAATCATCTGGTTCAAAGGACCTTGTTGCAAGTGAAGATATGCTAGGACCCACCTGAAGAAATTGTGATTTAGTGGACCTGGGATGAGATCCAAGAATCTGCTTTTTAAATAAGCATCCCAGGTACTTCTAATGCAGGTGTTCCATGGGTCACAGAGAACATTACTTTAACCCCTCATTAAAGAATACTGGTTCTGAATACTAAAGTGAATGTGGCATGAGGAAGTTCTTGTGGTCTTGGAATTAAGTTGTGGCAGAACTCTTTGTTTTGAGGCTGATACTAATGAAGACTGCTTAGGGACAATGCCGATTTCCTAGGAGAGGCTGCACGATTTGCATAACCCAATAGAGAAAAGGAGAAAAAGGATGAAATTCAAACTTAAAGAAACTTCTGTGAAAGTGAATTGTCTCACCACACCAAGGATTTGTAGCAGGAAGGACAAAGAGACCCCTAAGTGAAAAAAACTTACGATGAGGAAAATGGTTTGGTAATCTGAGCATACAAGGATCTCAGAATTTGTAGCAGAGAGTGGCTAAGGTTGGATTCCCTTCAGGACTCATGTCAGTAGTAAAATGACTGAATTCTTTTCTTCTCCCCTCACTTTGAAACCTGTCTATCACTTCTCTCCTTGGGGGAGGGGGTGAGATCCCAGGATTTATGGATATTTAGGAAAGTGAAATGAGGTCTAAAGGAAGAGAGAGCTAATGCTCTCCCTGCTAATTAGGACAGATCAGGAATCAAATTATTATTAGAGAAAATAAAATAAATGTACCCCTAGTTTACAAACTAGGTCAGAACAAAGTACACAAGATTAAAGGCAGAGAGGAATGAGCTTATTTATTTTTTCTACCTGCTAATGCACCAGAATAAGATAATGAATATCAACTTTGTCTAAACTTTAAGGTCAAAGAGAATGGCTATGTGAATTCTGGCAATGTATTCACTTTAATAAAATTTGATCACTATAGAATAATTTGTGCAGCTTGATATATAGGAATTTTACTCAAATTTATATCAAAGTAACTATCATATCCATTTTTTATAACATGTTAGATATTTTTTCAAATTTAATCTCTTAATTTTACAAATTCTGATAAAGACACATTATCAACTAATCATTTTTACTGTTTTACCAATGTTCTCAGTCCAATAAATAAAAAACACAAGAGTAAATTCATCTTTCTTCATTTTTTGTTATAAAAATCATTCTTCACCTTAAACTTAACCTTTACCTGTGCCTTCATTTTTCTGCAAGGTATTTATCAATTTTATAATTTATATTCACCAGCAGGAAGTCTGTTCTGATTTTCAATATTTTCTTCATATTTCACCTCCTTGGTCTTAACCACTGTCTGTATGGTTATATTCCTTTTATGTTTAATGCCTCTTCAAATACAAAGTTTCATTTATTACCTCTACAAACTTATTCAATCCTTACTTTTGACAAAGCAACATTAAGTTTTCCCTTAAACTTGGAAAGAATGTCAGAATACAGTTTATTAATTTATTTAGAGAATATTTATTAAACATCTACTATGGACTGCACACATCCCATTTGCTGCAACACTACAAAAGCTGTAGTGCAAAATATTATTCTAGAACTCAACATCTGACCACAGAAAAATACCCACTCTATCCATGTATTATAAAAAGCATGTCAACAAAAATCCATCCGCTCTATGTTAAGATAATGATGACCAAATTTGGAATTTTTGTGAAATTATTTTTGATGACCTATTATTGTTACATTAGGTGGATGGCATTAAAAGTAGAGACAAGGATGGAAGGAAGGAAGGGGAAGTGAAAGAGAGGGAGACATAGAGAGGGAGGGAGGAAGGTCCTCAATGCTTTGATCAAGCATTGATCAAAGAGACATACCTATTTCATTAAGGAAAAGCTCTTAGAAAGCAAAATTACTTTACTTGGATAAGCAGCTAGAATTGTATCCTCTTGTATTTCTGACATATTATACTGTAGAGTTGCTTATAAAAAGATTCTGTAAAATTAACAGCAGTTTAAAGAAAATGGAAAGTACCTAGCCAGCCACAATGCTTTTGCCCAAAACTATTAAAATATATTGAAAATATATTTTCCTTATACTTTTTATTCCTCTCTATCTCCTCATTGTTCCTTAGACATACGCAAGAAAAACTTTTATAATTCTCACCTTCTTATTCCTGGGTCTCAAACAAGTTTAGACATTATGTTTATAATTAACTTTATTGTCATTATTATCATTTAATTATTTTGTTTTGATTGTTATATATGAGAAAGCAGAAACTAAGTTAGACCTTTGTATGCATAACTGCTAGTACATAATACGAGTCCTATAATTGTTTTTTGAATGAAATGAAATTTGTAAAAAAAAAAAAGGAATGTATAAATCTCTATATTAACATTTCATATAAAACACATGACATAATTTTAAAATAATCACTGAAAATTTGACTATGGGACAACCTAAGAATATTTAGGGGATTAAAAAGTGCATTGGGTAAATGTCTATTTAGGTCTTCCACCCAATTTTTGATTGGGTTGTTTGCTTTTTGATATTGAGCTGCATGAGCTGCTTGTGTATTTTCGAGATTAATCCTTTGTCAGTTGCTTCATTTGCAAATATTTTCTCCCATTCTGAGGGTTGTCTTTTCATCTTATTTATGGTTTCCCTTTCCTTTGCTGTGCAAAAGCTTTTAAACTTAATTAGGTCCTGCTTATTTATTTTTGTTTTTATTTTCATTATTCTAGGAGGTGGGTCAAAAAGGATCTTGCTGTGATTTATGTCAAAGAGTGTTCTGCCTATGTTTTCTTCTAAGAGTTTTATAAGTGTCTGGCCTTACATTTAGGTCTTTAATCATTTTGAGTTTATTTTTGTGTATGGTGTTAGGAAATGTTCTAATTTCATTCTTTTAAATGTAGCTGTCCAGTTTTCCCAGCACCACTTATTGAAGAAGCTGTCTTTTCTCCACTGTATATTCTTGCCTCCTTTATCAAAGATAAGGTGACCATAGGTGCATGGGTTTATCTCTGGGCTTTCTATCCTGTTCCACTGACCTATATTTCTGTTTTTGTGCCAGCACCATACTGTCTTGATTACTGTAGCTTTGTAGTATAGTCTGAAGTCAGGGAGCCTGATTCCTCCAGCTCCATTTTTCGTTCTCAAGATTGCTTTGGCTATTCGGGGTCTTTTGTGTTTCCATACAAACTGTAAAATGTTTTGTTCTAGTTCTGTGAAAAATGCCATTGGTAATTTGATAGGGATTGCATTGAATCTGTAGATTGCTTTGAGTAGTGTAGTCATTTTCACAATGTTGATTCTTCCAATCCAAGAACATGGTATATCTCTCTATCTGTCTATGTTGTCTTTGATTTCTTTCATCAGTATCTCATAGCTTTCTGCATACAGGTCTTTTGCCTCCTTAGGTAGGTTTACTCCTAGGTATTCTATTCTTTTAGTTGCAATAGTAAATGGGATTCTTTCCTTAATTTCTCTTTCTGATTTTTCATTGTTAGTGTATAGGAATGCAAGAGATTTCTGTGTATTAATTTTGTATCCTGTGACTTTACTAAATTCATTGATTAGCTCTAGTAGTTTTCTGGTACAGATGTCCAACAAACACATGAAAAGATGCTCAACATCACTAATCATTAGAAAAGTGCAAGTCAAAACCACAATGAGGTATAACGTCACACCAGTCAGAATTGCCATCATCAAAAAATCTACAAACAATAAATGCTGGAGAGGGTGTGGAGAAAAGGGAACCCTCTTGCACTGTTGGTGGGAATGTAAGTTGATACAGTCACTATGGAGAACGGTATGGAAGTTCCTTAAAAAACTAAAAATAGAACTACCGTATGACCCAACAATCCCACTACTGGGCATATACCCTGAGAAACCATAATTCAAAAAGGTACGTGTACCACCATATTCATTGCAGCACTATTTACAATAGCCAGGACATGAAAGCAACCTAAATGTCCATCAACAGATGAATGGATAAAGAAGATATGGTACATATATACAATGGAATATTACTCAGTCATAAAATGGAACAAAATTGGATCATTTGCAGTGATATGGATGAACCTAGAATCTGTCATACAGAGAGAAGTAAGTCAGAAAGAGGAAAACATATATCGTATATTAACACATGTATATGGAATCTAGAAAAATGGTACTGATGAACCTATTGCAGGGCAGAAAAAGAGACGCAGCCGTAGAGAATGGACTTGGGGACACAGGGCAGGAAGGGGAGGGTGAGGTGAATTGAGAGAGTAGCACTGACATATTTAACTACCATGTGTAAAACAGCTAGCTAGTGGGAAGCAGCTGTATAGCACAGGGAGCTCAGCTCGGTGCTCCATGATGAACTAGAGGGGTGGGACGGGGGGAGGGGGTGGGAGGGAGGGGATATATGTATACATGTAACTGATTCACTTTGTCATACAGCAGAAACTAACACAACAGTGTAAAGCAGTTATACTCCAATAAAAAAAAAAAAGAAAATGCAAATCAAAACCATAATGAGTATCACTTCACATCCACTATGATAGCTTCATCAAAGTTCTGGGCAGTAACAAGTGTTGACAAGGAGGTAGAGAATTTGGAACCCTTGTACATTGCTAGTGGGAATATAAAATGATGAAAACTGCTTTGCAAAAGTTTGGCAGATTTTCAAATGTTAAACATAATGTTACCATATGCCTGAGCAATTCTACTCCCAGGTATACACCCAAAAGAGATGAAAACACACATTCACACGAAAACTTGTATGCAAATGTTAATAGCAGCATTATTCATAATAGCCAAAAAGTGGAAACTACCCAAATGTCCAACAACTGATGAATGAATGAACAAAATGTGGTATACCCATATAAAGGAATATTATTTGGCCACAGAAAGAATGAAGTACTGATCTATGATACAGCATGGATAAACCTAAAAAAGCTTCATTTTATTCATATGAAATGTCCA
Source organism: Stenella coeruleoalba (assembly GCF_951394435.1). Lineage (NCBI taxonomy): Eukaryota > Metazoa > Chordata > Mammalia > Artiodactyla > Delphinidae > Stenella > Stenella coeruleoalba. The sequence continues at coordinate 140,180,046 of NC_137148.1, forward strand.
GAACAGGCAAATCCAGAGACACAGAAAATAAATCAGTGCTTTCCAGGGATCAGTGGAGGAGGCATGGGGCATGACTGCTAAGGGATATGGGGTTTCTTTTGGGAGTGATAAAGATGCTCTAAAATTAGATAGTGGTGATGGTTACATAACTCTGTTAATGTACTGAAAACCAGTGATTTATACACTGTAAAAGGATGAATTTTATGATATGCGAATTATAGTCCAATAAAGCTATCATTTTTTAATTTAAAAAAAGTGGATTTCGGAAAAAAATCCAGTTGGTAATTGTGCACTGCACAGTAATAAATATAAGTGAATATATAACACATTTTTTCTTAAATTATCTAATTTACTAAATTATACATATCCCAGTTTTCTTTTGCTTAGGGTTTGTTTGGTATATCTTTTTTTACTGTTTTGGTTTCAACCTTTCTGTGTGTTTATATGTTAAGTATACTTCTTATAAAGAAAAAATAGTGAAGTCTTGCTATTTTTTATATCTAGTCCTTAATGGTAGAGATTAGGACACAGACACATGCACAGAGAGAAGACCATGTAAAGATATAGGGAGAAGACTGCCATGCACATGCCAAGGCGGGAGGCCTGAAACAGAAAAAAACACTTTTGCCAACACCTTGATCTTGGACATCTATTCTCCAGAATTGTGAGAAAATAAATTTGTGTTTTTAAAGGCACCTAATCTATGTTATTTTATTATGACAACCCTAGCAATGTAATACAGATTAACTATGTCCAGTTGCACAGTTGTGCTCCATGCGGTATCAGCTAGGGTTTCAGTCACATAGAACCCACCTGGGTTGCCATGTCCAAGATGGCTCAGGAGCTTAACAAGCATTTAGTGCTTTCTGTCAGCTGGTAATTCATTTAGGGCTGTCAAACTGAGCCTCTTACTTCTCCTCCATTTTGACTCTCCATGTGACTTGGGCTTCTCATAGCATTCTTGCTGGGTTCCAAGAAGCAGGAAAGGGAATCTACCAGTTCTCATAGAACCTAGGTTCAGAAGCATTATTTGCATTATCAAAACCAATTACAAGGCCAGATTAGATTCAGTTGGAAGGGAAGTAAGTTCCATCTCTTGATATGAAGAGAGGCAGCCAACCATGTTCAAGGAGGAGAAAAACTGTTAGAAACCATCACTGGAGAACATATAGCACAGCATCCTTGATTCATTAGACTCTACCTTAAATTTGGACTTTTATCCCTTATATTTCAATAGATCAGTGCCTTTAACCATTCTCCTACCCTCTGTACTATTACTGTCATATACTAATCTTCCACAAATGTTAGAAACTCTGAAACATATAGTCATTAATCTTCTTTCAGTATTCAGTATGTTTTAATATGTATTCACATATATATTATTTCCAGGGTTCTTTGTTTCTTTCTGTGGTTTCTTGCTTCACTTCAGATGATTTCTTTCAGTCTGAAGGACCTCTTTAGTATTTCCTGTATTGTCTACTGGAATTCACATTTTGTTTGTTTGAAAATATCTCTATTTTAGCTTCATTTTTGAAGGATATTTTTGCTTGGATAGATTCTGGATTGGCGGGTTGTTTCCCCCATACCAACAGATGTTCCACTGTGTTTTGGCTTCCATAGTTACTGTTTAAGTCAGCTGTAATCTCATTATTTCTCCTTTTATAAAGTACTGTGCCCCTTACCCCAGTTGTTTTCATAAAATTATCTTTAAAGACGTTTGACTATTTTATAGTTAGATGTGGCCTTCTTTTTAATTAGCCTGCTTAGGGTTCCCTGAACTTACTAAAACCACATTTTGATGCTTTATCAGTTTCAGTGATTCCTTGGTTAGCATCTTTTCAAATAATGCTGTCCTTTTCTCTCTTCCGGGACTCCAATTTCAAACATACTAGTCAAGTTGACTATATCTTGCATGTCTCTTACATACTGCTCTGTTCTTTTGTACTGTGCACTTTACTTTGGATATTTCATTACTCTGCGTTCACTAATCTAGTCTTCTGTAGTGTTCAATTTCCTCTTAAGGCCACCAATAACCTCTTAATTTTAAACATCCTATTTTTCAGTTCTAAAACAACACTGTCAAACTACATACAGCCCATGGGCCATATACAGCCCACAACCTATTTTTGTAAAGAAAGTTTTATTGAAATATAGCCACATCCACTTGATTATGTATCATTTATGGCTGCTTTCACACTACAGCAGTGGAGTTAAATACTTGTGACAGAAACCACATGGCCCACAAAATCCAAAGTATTCATTACTTGGCCCTTTACAAAAAATGTTACCTCTGTTCTAGAATGCCCAATTGTTTTTTTAATATGGATTCCAATTCTCTGTTGAAATTCTCCAGTTCATTTTATTCATCTTTTCTTCGGTTACTTTAACATTTTTCTATTAATTATTTTAAAGTCCTTGACTACTATCTCCAACAATTGGATAATTTCTAGGTCTGCTTCTGTTGTCTGATTTTTCTCTTCATTTATAGCCACATTTTCCTGACCCTTCTCATGTCTAACTTTTTAAAAATTATGTTCCAGTCATTGTTTATAAAAGAACAATAGAGACCGAAGTCATGGTTACTTTTATCCAGGGAGGACTGGCAGGAGTTTGAAGGGTCACTTACAATTCTAACAAATACATGTGTTGGGCCTAAGATTCTCCTTTAGTTAGTTATAGTCCGCAAGTATCTCAAGAGCAAGCTTTGTAGTGTGTTTGGCATAGTATCTGCCCTCTAGTGGCACTTCTTCTAAGCACCATGAGGTGCTATCCCCTCTTTCCCTTCTTTCACCCACTGTAGCCTTCCCTGGCTTTTAGCTGATATACTGGCATGCTGCTGCCTCTTCCCTGAAAGACTGTCTTTTGGAGGTTTGGAGCTTAACTATTTAGCTCCTCACCTCACACAGATTCAAAATCTGGCAAAGAGAGCTTCAATGTATTTTTTGCAAACCCCTTCCTTTAGAATAATTTTGATACCAAAACACTATGAGACTGGATTTATTTCACTGTGCCCTTCTAACTAGCCCCAGCTTTCTGCACTACCATAGCACTCAGCAAATTTCCTGTTAGAAAACCCAGCTGTACATTTGGGGCTTCTCTAAGATTTCAATCTGTCATACCAGACAACATGTCCCAAAAGCTCTTCTGGTTTCCAATTTCTCTTCTGGTTTCTATTAGAGTCCTTCTGCCTCTAGTTGGGGATCTTCAGTCTCAGCAGGGGGAAAAAAAATCCAGTGGATAATCTCAGTTCGCCCAAGGAAAGCTTTTCTCCCTCTAGAATTTAATTCATGTAGTCTTACTTGGTTCCACAGCTCTACAATGTTTTAAGAAGTATGATTTTTATAATTCACTCATTTCTTTCAGTTGAAATGATTGCTTCAACCTATTACATCTTACTTGGAAGTGGAAATCCCACATTAAATATAATCCTAACTGCTATATTTAAGAACCTGAACAGTATAATCTGTAACTTACCTGTCTGCCTTTTTCTGTTACTGCTCCCTAGCGCACATGCTATGGTACAGCAAAATTGGATTTTTTAGTGTTTTTTAATAACAAACCAAATTTTCTTGCCTCGTGAGTCCCTGCTCATGCTGGTCGAGGCATCCTGTGCTTGCCTGAATTCTGTATGTTCTGTCTCACTTCAAATGCCATTCTTTTATGCAGTCTTTCTTAAATCCTCAATTGGAAATGATCTCTCCCTGCTTTAAAACACTTTACAGTATATTATACCTTCCTTATAAAACAAAATATTTTGTCTTATCTTCTCACTTTTTATTTAAAAAATTAATCATCTTATCTCCTTCAGTAGGCAGATTGTAAATGCCTTACAAGTAAGGTGTAGGCAAGTCCTTACAAGTAAGGACTGTGCTTGAGTCACTCTATTGGTCCTTAAACATCTTGCAGATAAAAGGTTGAGATGGGACAACTGTTCACTTGACAACTCCTTATTCTGTCATCGCTGTCTCTGCCTCTGTGATAGGCATGGAATAGCCAATTTTGAAATAGCTTTACTGAGGTATAATTGACTTACAATAAACTGTAGGTATTTGATGCGTACTACTTGACAACTTATGACATAAGTATACACCCATGAAATCATAACCACAATCCAAATACTGAACTGCAAAGTCTCTTCATTCCCCTTTGTAATCTCTCCCTTCTGCCTCCAAACCCACATAACCACTGATTTATTTTCTGTTACTACAGATTAATCTGTGTTTTTCTGAATTTTAAATAAACAGAATCATACAGTGAGTACTCTGTTTGGTTTGTTTTCAAAGTGTAATTATTTTGAGATTCATACATGTTGTTCCATGTTGATGGATATTTGGATTGCTTTCATACAGGGATTATTACAAATAAAGCTGTTATGAGCTTTCATGTACAAAACTTCATGTGGACATATGTTTTCACTTTTTGGGTGAATACCTAGACGTAGAATGGCTGGATCATATGGTAAGTGTGTATTTAACTATTTAAGAAGCTGTAAAACTGTTCTCCCAAGTGATTTTATCCTTTTAAATTCCCACCAACAGTTTATGAGATTTCCAGTTTCTCTTTATCCTTGACAACATGTGGTATAGTTAATCTTTTTTATTTTAACTATCCTAATAGGTATGTAGTCACATCTAATTGTTTTAATTTGTGCTTCTCTAGTGTCAAAGTACTGTCAGCATTTTTTGTGCGATTATTTGCCGTCTATTCATTTCTTAACAGGGTATACACATACACATACAAATACACAGAATCACTATTAATTAAACCCTCATTAATTCACTGACCCAATATTGGCCAGATACCCTAATTTAGGAATGTGTATTTGGAAGTTACAAAGAGAAACAATCTCTTTGAGTGACTAAGCATGTAAAATGTTACCAAAGGTACTGTGGGCAGCCTTATCTCTTTGTAACTCTTTGAAGCAAATGAAGCTAATTTACCAACAGAGCGAACAAAATACATATTTAGAGAGAGGAAGAGATGGGACAGAGAGACAGAATACTGTTTGGATTCCACATATCTAAATTCCAGTTCTCATCATTCCTGAATCCCAACTGCTTCCTGACATCAGGTCTCAGAGGTACAACTTTTTTCTTGTTGATTTAACCTAGGTCCATCTGTCTTCTATAATTTGCAACTGAAGTTCCTCAAGCAGTGCTTATTTAATTCATTAAATATCTGTACACTATCAGAAGTAGGTTTTAAAGGTTGAATGACTATTTCAGAGCAGTTCAAATATTTATTCTTTTTAAGGTGCTATATTTGGCAAGTATAATTTCATTGCATGTAAATATACCACACGTCATTGTTTTCATTTCTAGTTTATAATAATAACCTCTATATAGTGTTTTCACAGGATTAATGGCTGGATGGGGTTAATGGCTCTCAGCTATGCCATGGGCCATCAACTCTTCTCAGTTGGCCACTAATCCCCAGGAAATGCCTTGTACCTCAATCATTATGGTTTAATTAGGTCATTAAGGAGCTGCTGGTTAATTGCCACATTACAAGCATCAAGAGATGGGCAGGTGGCTGCAAAGACCAGAAGAATCACAGCATTCACAGAAACAGAATACGTGTGTGTGCGTGTGTGTGTGCGTGTGTGTAAGATATTAGAAAATGTTTCTGTATTTTTACCTGATAATTTTCAATTAAGGATATATTTATAAAATTACATTTTTTAAATTTTGGGGGCACTGCCCATGGGGGTTCCACCTCCAAATTCACTGCGGCCTGGCCTTGGATGTGACCCTGAGCCCACAGCCACCCACCACAAAATATTTTTGAATAAGAAATATAATTGTATTAATAAGCCCTGAAGAATATATCAAGTTTCAAATTTTACAAAGAATAATTGCCTAAAGTTTTTTCCAAGTGTGATTTAATATTAGGACATATAATTGGCAAGTTTCAAATCTAGATGTTCTATCAACTAGGTACCTTGTCTTGGTTAAGCCCTTTGTTCTGAATCTCAGCCCTCTCATCCATAAGTTGGAAAAGCTGTACTAAAATTTGGGGTGTTCTGAGATTTTATTTAAATTTTAATTATTGAAAAACATATCAAAGCTAAGAAAAATTTTAGTCTTGCACAAGAAATATGAATTATCTTAGACTTTCACTGAATCCTGTTTATCTTATAGCCTCACACTGAGGATGTAAAAATCATAGTTTTCACAAATCACCAGTATCAAGAATCAAAGCATTTTTACTATACATCCTGCATATATTTAAAAGATAATAGGAGAATATTTTGAACAATTTTATGTCAATAATTTTAGCAATTTATATGAAATAAACAAATTCCCTAAGAGATACCAACTATCAAAGCTCTCTTAGGAAAAAAATTGATACCTCTATTAAAGAAATTAAATTTGTGATAAAATGTTTTCTCACAAAGAAAACTCTACAGCCCAGTGGCTATACCAAACGTTTAACAAGTAAATTATACTTATTCTACACAAGTTTTTCCAAAGCATCTAGACACATGCTCTTATAATCACATTCTTCTGGAAGATAATATATATAGGAAAAGAGTCATTAGTTTGAATTTGGTAAATAAGATACTTCAGTTTTGACACTAAGACTCCGAACTTGATGGGAGAAAGGTTTACAGTTCCTTTCAGAATAAGAGTATTTTTGCAAAATAAAGAGAAATACACAATATCAATATTAAGAAAAACTGCATGAACTTCATGATACAAAATTAGTGCAAAAGGAATATTTAATATTGAATTAATATAATGGATTTACTTTCTGACAATATGACACTAGAAAATTATACATGGATTGATATTCCATGTAGCATAAATTGTGAGGCCCAAATTAATAAATGAGCAAATGTTTATGGATAAAGATTATTTTTTAAATGTAGTAACTAACATATCTTAAGGTTAATTCAATTAAAAACATTTATTAAAATCTGATAGGTACCGTGAGAATTTATGCTGGGAAAACAAGATGAAATCCAATGAATTTTTTTAAATCTAGGTTGCTTTCTCTGTCCACATTTTCTGAATGGCACAGTTCATCACATTCTTATTCATTAAACAGTACTGCTTTTTGGTTGTGTACATTACACTTGGAAACATTTGTGCCCACGAGACCGTTACTCTACACACATCTGCAATGCAGATAATAATAACTGACAGTCTCAGGACCAGAGAGAAGACAAATACATTGGAAGGTTTCTGTTAGTTAACATGGACATTAGGACAAAAGTGTATCTGAATTATAAGTTGTTTAAAACTCAAAGGAGTGAGAGTTCTACATTTTCCCCTAGAGAACAGTTCAGCCTAGCAACAGATCAGCCTAGTTGGAAATCTATGATAACAGAAATTAAAGACCAAAAGAAGGTTGGTATTCAGGGTCAAGGAGGTGTGGGAAATGCCATACTCCTCTTACTAACTTCCTGTCTATAATGATGCTGATTTGTTTTTGGACTGTCCTCCACTAGACTGTATTCATTCATTCAGCCAATGTATGACAACACACTTGTGACGGAATCTGTTCTAAGTCCCGGAATCACAGTGCAGAACAAGAGAGAGTAAGTTCTAGCTCTGATGGTGCTTATACTGCAGTGCCGAAGGAGCATAAAATAAACACTTTTAAAGAGGCTGAAGCATAATTTAGCGTAATAGAGTAGGAAATTTAGATAACTTAGATTGAGTCATCAGGGAAGACCACTAAGAGGCAGTGCCATTTGAGCTGGGATTGAATGGGCAGAAGCAGCCAGCCTGTGAAGATCCATGGAAGAGAACATCCTGAAGGCAGAAAGAACTGCTGGTCCACAAATAGTGAAGTGGGGATAAGAAGATGCGTCTGGCTAGAATGTAACAGGTGAGAGAGAAGGAAAATGAGGTGAGATCAGGGAGCGCTTATATGCAGCTGAGAAGTTGGGACTAAGTACATTTGTACACAGTCTCAAAATGCTGAACCATTGGAAATACGAGTGTAAAATCTCAGGAAGAGACGAAGCCCATGATACGGATTTGGGATTCCTTGGCATATAGATCATATTTAGGATTGTGTGATTGAATGAAAAATTATAAATAGAGAACAGAAAGGCCCCAAGATAGGGAAGTAGGCTATTCCTAAAATGTGATTATGTGCTCTGAAACTCTATAAAGCACTGGCTTCTTTTATATTTCAGTCAAGTTTAGGGAGGGAAGTTCAGAGAAGATGGGACAGATAGGTAGTTGCTGGAGGCCTCATTAAGAAGGTAGGGTCCAGTTTAGAATATTTGAGCAGCAGCCCTAGAGAACAGGGTTGAATTTTATACTTAGGACAGAGATTTGTCTTTTGTTTAGTTCTGCCACCTTGGAAACACAGTAAATATCATTCACTTGGAGCCTGCACAGTACTACTGGCTTGAAGGAGCCAACTTCCTGGCCAAGACATGAACCTGAGGGCTCTTCAACTTGTAATCTCAGATTGCTTTCTCCACCTCTCAGAAGGCATTGTTTGACGGGACACTTGCTGTTATGTCCCCTGACGCATGGTTCAATATTTAGCAGCTCTTAGCAATTTATATTCAGATAAGTGCACCTAACCTTTTGAGGAAACTTTTTAGGTCTAGCGGATACTGGCTGCTGAGGCTGCCCAATGCAGAGAGAGGAGGACACCCACCCAGGTCCCAATCTGCCATCAGTGCCTCCCACTGGCCAAACCCAGGTGGAAGTAGTTGGCAGAGAAGGCTGGAAAGCATATGCTACAGGGAGCAGCCCTCCTGCCAATAGGGAGGAGCAGGGAAAACGCAAGGAATGGTTCTGAGGGCAAAAAGGCCTGGGACTGCCATAGAGCATTCGAAACTATAGCTCAAGGATGATAAAGGAACTCAGGTACTGTTCATTTGAGCTGGCCAAAAAGTTCATTCGGGTTTTTACACAGGATGGTTCTAGTAGCGCTTCCTTGTCTTTAACTTCATTCGGAACAATTTTGTTAGACTGTATCATAACAGCAGTGATATCAGTGTGCTTTTTTTTTTTTTTTTTTTTGCGGTACACGGGCCTCTCACTGTTGTGACCTCTCCCGTTGCGGAGCACAGGCTCCGGACGCGCAGGCTCAGCAGCCATGGCTCACGGGCCCAGCCGCTCTGCGACATGTGGGATCTTCCCAGACCGGGGCACGAACCCATGTCCCCTGCATCGGCAGGTGGACTCCCAACCACTGCGCCACCAGGGAAGCCCTATCAGTGTGCATTTTAAAAAAAAACATCAAAATCGGTGAATTTTTGTGTAGCCATTTTAATACTGAAGATGGAAGAAGAAACCCATCATTTTCAGCATATTATGCTTTATTATTTCAAGAAAGGTAAAAATGCAACTGAAATGCAAAAAAAGATCCGTGCAGTGTATGGTGAAGGTGCTGTGACTGATCGAATGCATCAAAAGTGGTTTGTGAAGTTTCATGCTAGAGATTTCTCGCTGGAAGATGCTCCATGGTCGGGTAGACCAGTTGAAGTTAACAGTGATCAAACTGAGATATTGAAAACAATTGACGTTATACCATGCAGGAGATAGCCAACACTCTCAAAATATCCAAATCAAGCATTAAAAATCATTTGCACCAGCTTGGTTATGTTAATGACTTAGATGTTTGGGTTTCACATTAAGCAAAAAAACCTTCTTGACCATATTTCCGCATGTGATTCTCCACTGAAACGTAATGAAAACGCTCTGTTTTTAAAACGAATTGTAACGGGCAATGAAAAGTGGATACTGTACAATAATGTGGAACGGAAGAGATCGTTGGGCAATAGAAATGAACCACCACCAACCACACCAAAGGCCAGTCTTCATCGAAAGAAGGTGATGTTGTGTAGATGGTGGGATTGGAAGGGAGTCCTGTATTATGAGCTCCTTCCAGAAAACGAAACAATTAATTCCAGCAAGTACTGCTCCCAGTTAGACCAACTGAAAGCAGCACTCGACAAAAAGCATCCGGAATTAGTCAACAGAAAACACATAATCTCCCATCAGGATAACGCAAGACTGCATGTTTCTTTGATGATCAGGCAAAAACTGTTACAGCTTGGCTGGGAAGTTCTGATTCATCTGCTGTATTCACCAGACATTGCACCTTCAGATTTCCACTTATTTTGGTCTCTACAAAATTCTCTTAGTGGAAAAAAATTTCAATTCCCTGGAAGACTGTAAAAGGCACCTGGAACTATTCTTTGCTCAAAAAGATAAAAAGTTTGGGGAAGCTGGAATTATGAAGTTGCCTGAAAAATGGCAGAAGGTAAAGGAACAAAAGGGTGAATACGTTGTTCAATAAAATCTTGGTGAAAATGAAACGTGTCTTTTACTTAAAAACCGAAGGAACTTTTTGGCCAATCCAACACATTTCATAAGGGTAAATGCAGTAAAAACAAGCAAAAGATTCGAGCTGTCTCTATTTAATCAGACAGATCCCATTCAGACAAAGCACAATTCTAGGCTAAAGCACATCTTTTGGCACCTGTCTTAAATAAAGTATGTATATTTTCTAACATCCTTAAAAAATCTTACTAATAATTTAATGACACCCAAATCTGTATACATCAGAGTACTGAATATGCATCAAAGTTAGACTGAAAAGAAAAAATGTCACATTTTGTGCAGGTGGTAGTTTTTCACCAGGATTGCTGAAACTCTTGACTTTAAGTCAGATTTTGGTATACGTCTGTTTTCTTGGCAGAGATATACCAAGTATACCCAGTCTGTTCTCTCCTTTAGTTTTTCAATGGTACATTAAAAACAGGATAAAACATCTAAACATCTCTGAAAGTCAACTAGTTGACTTTAACTCCTATGAAAAGGGCGAAATTTAATTTTACACTGGACAAAGAATCCAACCTGAAAAACCAAATTTACAATCATGAGGTTCTTAATATATTAAGGTGGTGTGAGTGGATTAAAGTGCTCCTGCTTACTTATTTGTAAAATGTAGTTAAACAAAACCTACCCTAGCTACATCAGAGGGCAGAAGGATGGTTAGAAAGTGCTTTGAAAATGTATAATTAGGTACAAATGTGAAGTAATATTATCCATGTTAACTTCTTATTGGTTGAGAAGTATTCAATACTTTACATTTTCTGTAGAACAGGCACTTACAAGAAGTGGGGCTTAATAAATAATATTACCATGTTTCCCATAAGAATAATACTTTAAAAAGAATGACTCGGAATTCACCTGCAGAAGAAACTGAGGGTGCAAATGTCCCCGCATGCTGCTGACAGTCATTATGGATGACTGTAGTTCATGTGCTAAACAAACAAATGAAGAAGTAAGTGATGTTCTGCCTAAACTAGAAATTTGTAGCCAAGTAACAGCTGCAATTTTAGAGAAATAAACTCTTAAAGGAACAGCCAAACAAGACATGCTTTATCTTCATTTTCTCTTCTTTAGAAGGGAGTTTTACTCCTACGCATAATGAATGAGAGTATTTCCTGGCTCAGACTGATTCCATCACTAAAGTTACAATTCAGGTTACATAGGAATTCATCTACATCCTGGGTCTTTAACCAAATTCAGTCAACTAGTTCCTTGACTACATTTCTCGAGATTTTCTAATCCTCTGTTGGTGGTGAGAAGCAAAGTTTTATACAGACAGGTCAACTAAGATTAAAGCTAAAAGGAGGAAACAATTTTCATTTTACAAGAGAGCAGAGTTAGGAGAGTATCTTTCAATCTCTCACTCTTTTTGTAAGGGGGGTGTCAGGGTACAGTGAAGGGATAGTAGAAGTAAAAACTATGGGTATCTAACGCCACTCTGTAGGATTTTGGTTCTCAAGGTAGGTTTTGCTTAGTAGTGAAGTAGTGATGATTGACTAATTATTCCTGTAACACAGTTACTGACTGCCCACTATGTGCTAGCCCTGTGACTCTCATTAGGGCCAATTTTGTGCTCACTCCAAGGGACACTCAGCAGTGTTCGTAGACATTTTTTGTTTTTACACTCTGCTCTTTACAGCTCTGCTGAGTAGAGGCCAGGAATGCTACAGGACAGTTCCCCACCCCACCCCCAACAAAGAATTAGCAAGAAACTGTGGTTTGATATTGATAACTGAGATAATTATCAAGCCTTAAATGTCAATAGTGCTGAGGGTTAAGATGCTCTGTGCTAGTCACAGTGCTAGGTTATAATGATGAGCAAAACCGAACATACAAGCATCTTGCTTTCACAACACAATTCATTTGGGAAAAAAAATCTTATTCAAATAATAGTCTACAATAATTTTTAAAATATAAACTATGATTACTGCTTTGAAGGGATGATAGATCACCTTATGAAAGCACATACAACAGAGGGATTTGACCTGCTCAGGAAAAAGCAGTTCGTTTTTTTTTTTTTTTTTTTTAAAGAAATCATAGCTAAAGTACCAGAATTTTTAGTAATCTGTGTTTTCCTGAATTTAGAGAGTCAGGATTTTAATCATGTCAATATTGCTCAACTGGCTTTTGAAATATTTTCTTTGGTTACAGTAATAAAATTGTATATAACCAAAACCTTATTTTTTTCTTTGCTATGGCCTGTAGTTCCATATTCCAAATTTAATATGCAGCAGTAGAAAAAAAGTTGAAAATATTCTTTAGAGATAGGCTGCCTGTTTTTCGGCTATACAGAGGACTTGTCAACACACACACACACACACACACACACACACACACACACACAAATGTTTTAAGATTTATGCAATTGATTTACCCTAGTATTTTTCAGGATCTGTCTTTTTGTCATTCGGTTCTCATACAGAAGACCAGACCAAAAGACATGGTCTTCCGAAAAATTGATAGTTTTTGTTTTTGTTTTTTAACATGAAGAAATTACTATTCTTTGAGATAATTTAATACATTTTCTCATCTTCCACTCACTTCTTAAGTCCATCTATCTGTTTTTCAGCATTTCTGTTTCTACTGCAACTATTTTAATGCAAGATCTTAAAGTTCAGGTCATATTGAGATGTCATTCTTATTAGTTGTGGACAAAACAAAATCTTTCGTGAATTCTCTTGATGCTTAGCTTTTACTCTACCACAATTTCTTATTTCTTCTACTCCCTAGCCCATTCCTTTCCCCTCCCTAGCCCATTCCTTTCCCTTCTTTCCCTTCTTCATTGTGTTGTTGTGTTGTTTTCTTCCTGCCCTGATATATATTCAACCTATTTTACAAGGTTCAGTTGTCAACATCTTTATTGTTCAGTTCATACAGAGAATGTACTACCCCTTTGATTCATATCATCTCCTTCTTGGGGTACTGGAAACACACAGGCACTGACAGAATCTGTTTAAATATGTGAATATCTAAACAGGTAAATATGTAATATTCAAATCTAGTAATATACAAATAAGCTTGGTTACTGAAGCAATTCAGCTTGAACCTATTCACACATTCCTAGTTCATCATCATCAAAATCTACCTCTCCAACCTTTATCACCTTCACCTTCAAGATCTTTGTGGTGTTTCAACATTTCTACCAAAGTCTCAAAACTGACTTTTATAAAGAAAAAAAAAAAAAGCTTTCCCCTTACTTCTCAGGTGGAATTATCTCTGTCAATTAGATTCTCATGTCTGCCAAGTCCATCATTCCTACTCCCATCACGACCTCTCCAGTGGTAGTCTCATTATTTCACACCTGACCAACTGCATCATTCTCCTAAGGGGTGACCCCTGTCCAAGCACATCACTACATCCTCCTTCCCATAATTTCTGTTACCAAAGTAACCCAATATTCCCCAAACACCAAGTCAAACACAATAATGCCTTCCTCAAAAGTTCTTCAATGAATTCTCTTTACTATCATAATAAGGTTCACATACTTTATTCTTTGTCCTACATATGCCCTCATATAAACCTTCCCCTGAAGTCTTCTTGAAAACATCCTTTTTCAAATTTCCCGCAATATTCCTTCTGAGAGATTCCTAAAAGACTTTTCTGAATACAGTTTCTTTATGATCACTTCTTTCTCAATATTTATTACATGTATCATGTACAGTATTTGACATTTCACTAAACTACCTTATACTGTTAATTGTCTTTGTTCTGTTCTACTCATTTCTTTCAAATTATATTGTAAGATCCTTTGGATGGGGGAATTCCCTGGTGGTCCAGTGGTTAGGACTCAATGCTTTCACTGCTGAGGACCCAGGTTCAATCCCTGGTTGGGGAACTAAGGTCCCACAAGCTACTCGGCATGGCAAAACAAAACAAACCAAACCAAAAAAAAAAAACTCCAAAGGTCCTATGGATGGGATGTAGGCCTTAAACTTCTTTAAACTTTTATTTTTAAACATTTTCTCTTCAACATCTAGCGAATGCCCCAAGTCTACTGAACATAGAGAATATTTGGTGATGATGTTAATAATGTGTGCAATTTGTACAAGAAGAAAAACTGCTGCTCAGTATCATATAATAACACATAGATAGAGCTAGAGAGGATAAAACAATAATTTTAAAATTATTAAAAACATTTTTATTTCTAAATTAATTTAATGAATATTGTTAAGTATCAATAGTAAGCAATCTTTACTCAACAGTCTTTAAGGATAACCTCAGTTTGGTATGATCTCTTAGGTTCACTTTGTTCCTCAGGGAAACAGACTTCATGATGAAGCAGTTTTGAATATAAAAACAGGTTTGTTTCATTTCCTCATAGGAAAAAAACCCTCCATATAACACTTAATGAAAAAGAGTAATTTTCAGTAAGTGTTTGCATATTTTCCTATATACTTACTTCTCCCATCAAGTTCTAAAACACAGTAGAAATGAGAGATTCATAATTTTGTCACAGCCACATAGCCTATAATTCTGTCAACAGAACTTCTATCCATTCACCATAAAGCCCTGAATATCTAGGATTAGGAAACTAAACTCATTGACCTAAAGCCAGAGATATAAAACCCTTACAAGTACCTAAGCACTTATGATGAGACTGGTTCTTCCATTTCCTCTCTAAGGATGTAGAGGTGTGTTTTACATCCTGAAAATAATAGAATAACTGAGTTTATGTTGCATGGCTACAAGCAGCAGTTACTGGACAAGAGAATAGGACACAAAACCACCTGAGCTGGTTGTTTAGTGTGTTGTAGGGAGAGGAGCTGATGGCTGGTTTCCTCTTTCCCTCTGACAGCCAACAGCACATGAACATTATTGTTAGACTATTCCGACCATGCAGTTTTTCACCTTGATTCAAAGCAATGAAACTGACATTGCTCTTCCCCACATTGACTGGAAGAAATCAATATGATAGTAAAAATATTGCTGATTCTAGGGATATGGAACATCAAAGTGATCCTTATTATGAGGCATAAACTTAAAATTATTTTAAAAAGTAAATTACTGAGTGCTTTTTGGAGGAAATTTAAATAGATGGTGCTAAAGTACCCTTAAGAAGTTACAAATAAATCAACAAGGACAAAGTCTACAATATCATTATCATTATATCATACATCAAGTTGAATATACGGCAAAGGAAAAATTAAGCATGATACAAAGTGATTGTGTAATTGTGACAATATTTATGCCACCAGCTATGAATGCATCATTATGGTCTTTGGATATACCCAATACCGAAACACAGAATTCAAATGAAAAGAAAAAAAATTAAAAATATATGTATTGGCTTATATTTTAGAGTTTCAGCATTATTTTATGGTTCAATAATAATAAAATTTGCTTTTACTTTGTAATATAAAGTATCTGGTAAATCAAGTCTCTACTCATTCATCATCTTTTCATTACCCCTTTATAAAGAATCCCGATATATACTACTATGCATTTACTGCTATTTAACTTAGGAAGTTAGATAGTAAGCATCATAAAGACATTAGTGTCTAGCAATAGTGATAATCAATGATAGATTATACAGATATCATCAAATATCTAAACAGTTTTACCACATATTATGAGCTTAGTATTTTCTTCTATTATTATTTTATTACTTGTCATTATGATTACTTCATTTCCTCACTATCAATTTTTTCTGATGTGTACTGACAGAGACTGCTACAAAGTTAAGCTATGCTTTGCTATGCTTTGGGTCTGCAAGCTTACCTTGTTTCTATAAAATATATCTGTTCCCATGAAACTGTGAGCAGTTTAAGCATGAGAACTTTGTGATCTTAATTTTCTTATTCCTAGAACAGGACTTGGCACCTGGTAGGCAATGGGTTAATGTCTGAGGAATGATCAAATGTGTGTGCTAGAAATTTGAAATAAAAGTTGGCAACCAAGATGTTGTGGTGGGAAAATTAACTTACAAAATTAAATTTGTCAGTCCAGTGTGATTTTCTAAGTATATACTTCTCCTATTTATAACTATGAACTGCTGTTCCAAAAATAAAATGCAATAATTACTTTAGATGCATATTTTAATGATTTTATGAATCACTGTGGTTGTGACAAACATATGTGTTAGAGCATATTTATTAAAATATTTTGTTAGCGAAGGGTATCCACAAAGATCTAGCTACAAAGATGTTCATCATTAAGTTGTTTTTGACAGAGGACAATTCCAAAAATATATAAATGCCAAATAATGGAAACTTGGTTCGATAAAATTATGCTTAACTATTAAGACATAAAAATATTGCCATAAACAGTATTTATTATCAAGAAAAATGAATATTATACTAGGTAAGAAAGATATGATAAAACTATATGCATAATATGACCCCTTAAAAAAATAAAATTTAGATATATGTCAAATAGGATAGAAGAACAGAAATTCAATGATTAATGGAAGTTTTCTATGGGTAAGGAAATTGTACAATATTTTTATTTTTAACCTTTTGCTCTTTAGTGTTCTCTCCAGTGAACCTATAATAAACATGTGTTGCATTTTTTTAAATGTTACTTTTAACTGAGAAAAATGATCACTGGTACAATGAAAAAGGTTTATTTCATGTGATTATATAATTCACCAGAGTGTTTTATACACAATTTTTTAATAATCTGGGACAAAATTACTTTCTAATTTTCTTGCTTACTCTATCCTTTATCATCTCTGACCCAAACTAATTTTGAAGCTGGATGTCAGATTTTCTAACACTGACTTCTTCTCACAAACAGTATAAAATTTAATCTGATAATCAAATAAGTTCAACAAAATATTTTATTTTTGTGCCCAATGTGCTCTAGATACAAAGACAACCAGATGAGTAAGGTACAGACTCTCTCCTTAAAGGCTCATAATTAAGAAGGAGTAAGACAAGCGCACTTAAAAGTATGCCAGAAAAAAAACCAGAAAAGAGACATTGGAAAGATATGGTTTTAAATGTGACACTCTAAGGAATTTATAAATGCTTGCCAACAAAACCCTAAAACGCAAAACACATCAAGGAAATTCACAAAGCATTAGGAGCCTAATACTATAAAAGATTATAATGACACCTTCAACTTATTTCTTTCAGGATAATTATAAATAAATAAAATGCATCACATTCTGTTTGTTAGTTTAATGCTTTCCGCAGCTCTACTTCCCTTAAAACCACACTAGTGGCTATTAATGGATTATTCTCATCCAGTGCTATATCAATTAGAGGAACAAATTGGAAAAAGGCAGGATGTAAATCAATCCTTTTTCAAACACAGAGGGCAAGCAGATGAACCAATATACATCCCCTAAAGTCTTAGCAGCAAAATAATTTCCGCCTCCAGGAAGTATATTTGAAAAACACACAACATAGCATCTTTTGTTTGCTTTAGCTTTTGTTTGTTTTTGATAAGATAGTCTGATACATTTGATTAGTATAATCTTAATAACAAATAAAATTTTTGAGAACATAATGGTCACTTCTGAATGGTTATCCACAAAACTAACAATAATTATTCATATAAATAAAACTCAAGTAATTCATCAAACTTATGGTAGTTTTGCTACATGACCTTCAGAATACATTATTCTTAGTAACTCCAAAAGAAATATTTAAGTGCAAGCAGCTGAGAAGACCACCCACAGTTGGAAAACATTAAATCTTTTTCTTAGAAAATTAACCTTTTTTTTTGAGATACCATGAGAGCTCATCAGGAATTTGTCATAGGTTGATGAATATTAATAACTATTTGTTTCTGCCCCACATTGCCCTATTTATCCCAATATTTATATAGAGCAATTTCTATTTCCTAGTTGTATAATTAGTAATTATCCAGTTGGACAAAGACCAGGGCTAGCTCAATGTTGTATTCATCACCTAGAGCACTGCTGGCCTTCAGGCAGTAAAATATTAATAACAATAAAAGCTTCCACAAGCAAAGCTAGACGAAGCACAAGAGGATAGGAGCAATCACTCACTCCAACACCAGCAACTTCACCCTGATCAGAAAAGGTCATCCACAAGACAAAAAGGCAGAATTCCTCATCCTGTTCAGACTCTGGAGTTAGCTATATTACATTATGACAGTTTGTAGTGAATCAACAGTAAGGTCTAAAAATCCTCCAGGAAATGAACTGAGACCGCTTAACATTAGACCTCTCTAAGTGCTATATTTTAATGATTATTGTTTGTTTGCTTGTTTTTAGAAACAAAATTAAGTCTAAGTTGGTCTGCAGATGTTACCCTGGCCTCTTACATTTGCACCACTCCCTCCATCACTCTCAGACCAGCAAAGGGATGGAGATTAGTGGTCATTATGTAAAAACTTAAAAAAACAGGTTCCACAAAGAACCTCATTTCCAGCCTGGCTCTTATATCACGTGTTCTGGGGTTGCCTTGTAACAACATATGGGAAAGACATCAAATGTTCCCAAACAACCTTGGCAATACCGTAACTATCAAATTTCTAGCAGAATATCAAGGGCTGTATTTGGCAACCATTAAATAAATGAGTAGTTTTGGCAGGATCAACAATTCTATGCTCTTTCTTTACAACAAAACAAAAGAAAAAGTCCAAGAGCTTCTTTATACAGTTTCAATTCATATAATAAAAAGTACCCTTTCCTGTAACTGAATTGTCATTTTTTTCCATTTATTTTCTTAATGTTGTCCTTGTTATTTTCTATTGCTATCTTTCAAGATGATAAATGCAAAACAGAAGGCTTGCACTAATTACCGTACTATAGTTGTCCTTCACTCACAATAATTCAACATGTCAATACCTTGCATCTTAAAAGCTAAATTCATTCCACTTTTTGCCTCCTAATTTGTTACAATTCCTATGGAAGCATAATGTGACAACAAAACTCTAGCTCTGAAACCCCAAAGTGTGTTAATTAAATAATGCTGCAGGGAGGTAAAAGATTGTTCTTAACGATTAACTGATTCAATTTTTAGTGATCAACAGACATAAAGGAGTTATAATCCTTCATGGACAACACCCATATACACAAGACACCTGACATTAATGGAATATACCAAATATAAATGAGAAAAAAAATCTGACCTAGCAACTGGATAATATTTACACAACATATACATTGATGGTAGTGAAAATGAATTGTTCCTAAATATTGGATATTTCACACAGTGAGTATTCTTATGCTTGAACTATCTCGCATACTGAATATGAAACTACATCTTGGGTATTAAAATGATCAGACTGAGGAAGCTGTCCCTAGGGTATGGCAAACTGGCATTGCCATCTAGGTCCCATCTTTCGTGTAGCCCCACATGCTGTTACAGGCTCTGGGCAGCTGCTGTGCAGAGACCAAGCAGCCAGCATGGAGGGAAAAGGTAGTCTCTCCACCATCTGGTGATAAAAGACCCTTGGGGGGCTCATATTAGGTCACAAGCGTATCTGCCACCACATGACAGGATCTTGGCCAAACACCCTTTTTCTATTTGTCACAGTCCTCTTGAGGCATAGCATGTGGGGTGTGTGGGTATATCCCTACACATGCATCATATTTGGCCTTTTCCAATCTGTTCTCAACAGAGCAGCCAGAACCATCTTTATAGAACGTAAATCAGATCCAGTCACACCACTGCTTTCTCACCGCACTTAGGACAAAATCCAAACTCCTTGGTTACAAGACCCTGCCTAATCTGGTTTCTACCCAGTATCAGTTTCTTTTTAGATCACTTTCCCTATGGTTTCTTAAGCACCAATGCCTTTGGCCTCCTTTCTGTTTCTTGAATTAGCCAAGATTTTTCCTCACTTTTGAGACTTTGCACTCTCTCTTCCCTATGCCTAGAAACTGTTTCCCCAGTTTTGGGTATGCCTCTTACTTTCCATTCTTCAGGTCTTGACTCAGATGTCACCTCCTCAGGGTGGCCTTCTAGGTCCACACTCCCTGAAACACCCTCCTGAGTTATTTGCCATCATTCTATATGTTTCTTATGTGCATATAATAATCTATAATTATTTGCTTTTAACAATTGTGGGGACATTTCCTTGTCTTTTCAGGTGTTCCCACTAGAATGAAGCTTCATGAGGGCAACAACCACTCACCTTTTCTTCACTGTTATATCCTCAATTCCTGGCCCATAGTGGCGTGTCAATAAATATCTGCTGTTGAATAAATACATGAACAAATAACTGGCTGAGTTGACTTAATGGGAACTGGGGACCAGCAGTCTTTGGATATAATTGACTCCAATCATAAATTTTTAAAATATAGTTTATTGCAAATTCCACTTTCAACCAAGGGATGGTCTATCAAAATAATCAGCTTTTCCCTTTTATATTTATCTTTCCTAGAATTTATATACCCTAGTTAAGGAAGGAAAAATTTATTACATTGAGCACCTATACATTAACTGTTATATATCTCACCCACCCTGTACAGAGGTATGTTATAGATATGGACACAGAATTCAAGAAATGTTAAAAATATAGCTGCTTCTACAAATAATTTACCTATTACTAATTTATCACCATAAAGATCAGATACAAACTCAAGTTTACTTAACTCCTTGGGCTGACTTTATTGTCAAGGGTAAATAACATAAGGCAGAATCTGGGGAAAAACTTAAATCAACTTAAAAACTTCTTGTTATGTGGATTAAAAAAAGGCATGCCATGACACTAATAAGTATAGTCAAATAAACAATGAGAGATAAAACCACTGGGCACTTTATAATATCCTTAGTACCCTTAGCATAAGTTTTTGGATTCTTTACTTAGCTTATTACATCAAGTAAACAGAGCTGAAAATAAATGTACCCAGAAAAATACATAAACTTAGCTTACTAAATTATGCTCTAACGATTAGAAAAGATGAGTTCACTGCTAAGGGAATATATCACAATATCAAGGGATGTTTGTTTTGTTTTTTTGCGGTATGTGGGCCTTTCACTGTTGTGGCCTCTCCCATTGCGGAGCACAGGCTCCGGACGCGCAGGCTCAGCGGCCATGGCTCACGGGCCCAGCCGCTCCGTGGCATGTGGGATCTTCCCGGACCGGGGCATGAACCCATGTCCCCTGCATCGGCAGGTGGACTCTCAACCACTGCGCCACCAGGAAAGCCCAAGGAGTGTTTTTATTTATTACAACCATCTACCCAATTATCAAATCTATACTGTTTCTTAATTTTATTGGTCATAATAATGAACAATAATATGTGTTTATAATTTAATGTCTTATGTTATCATAAGTGAGAATGAGAGAATTTCTCCAGGGGAGAGACTAAAATTCTCTATTAGTAAATACTTGTTTTACTATGTTACAAAGGTTTAAATTTTGTAATAATTTTAATTTTCAAGGTAGCCTTTCTAAAAAAATCACAGTTAGAAATGTTAAGGAAAAAGAAAACCTATGACAAAGGTAGCTTCTGTTCTACATATCTTAAAACCTATAATAAGCTAGACACAGAAAGAAAAAAAATTCATGATCTCACTTATATGTGGAATCTAAAATGGTTGAATACATAAAAACAGAGAATAGAATGATGATTACCAGAGGCTGGGAGGTGGGGGAAATAAAGAGATGTTGGTCAAAGGGTACAAAGTAGCAGTTACATAGAATGAATGAATAAGTCTAAAGATTTGATGTATAGCATGATGACTACAGTGAAAAATATTGTATTGAATACTGGAAATTTGCTAAGAGAGTAGATTTCAGGGGCTTTTATTACAACAAATGAAAGGGTAACTATGTGAGGAGAAGATATACATTAGCTTGACTGTAACAATCATTTCACTATGAATATCTATATTGAATCATCACATTGTATGCCTTGAATACATACAATTTTTATTTTTAAAAAAGTGGGCTGGAGGACAGAGAAAAGAACCAAAAGATAGATCCTTGGAGAAATAAAAAGACCTTAAAAGTGAGGGTAAACAGAGTCCAATATTCTGTTATTTGGCAGATGACAGAATATCAATTCTCCATTTCTTATCAGAAGTAGTCATGGGGAACAAAGCACTTCTATAATGGTAAACCTCCAAAAATCAGATCCTCCTTAAAAACAGTAAGAACCCTGGCAAAATTTGTCAAATTCAACTTTTTCAGAGCCCTGGAAATTAACCAATGACTTAATCTGAGGAGCATTTATTCAAGAAAAATGGCTGAAAATGATAGTAACAGTGAGGTCTGTGGTGCTTTAATTTGCTCTATTCACATTCTCTTCTCCACAATTCTGTAGTGGCTTTGAAAGCCAAAAAGCCTTGCAATCAAGGTTGCTGTGAAAAATAGCAGCCTAGTAGCTGCCAGAGGAAACAGAATGGCTTTGGAGTTTCTCAAAAAGTCTCATCCCCAAATAGCTTTCAATGTTTTGACCTTTCTGGAAACTCCCATGAAATGTCTCATTCACAGGGCTTGTTGTTGTTTGAACTAATTCAGCGAGAAAAGCCCCATTCCCATCAATGCAAAACCATCAGTGGCAACTGTTTCACACTGCAGCTCCCTGAGGTTATAATGCCAGTTTGGGCAACAGAGCTGGAGGAATCAAGCTCCTTGACTTCAAACTATATTACAAAGCTACAATAATCAAAACAGTATTGTACTGGCACAAAAATAGAAATATAGATCAATGGAACAGAATAGAAAGCCCAGAAATAAACCCATGCACCTATCGTCAATTAATCTATGACAAAGGAGGCAAGAATATACAATGGAGAAAAGAAAGCCTCTTCAATAAGTGGTGGTGGGAAAACTGCACAGCTACACATAAAAGAATGAAATTAGAACATTCTCTAATACCATACACAAAAATAAACTCAAAATGCATCAAAGACCTAAATGTAAGGTCAGACACTATAATATTCTCACAAGAAAACACTGGCAGAACACCCTTTGACATAAATTGCAACAATATCTTTTTTGATCCACCTCCTAAAGAAAATAAAAATAAGCAAATGAGACCTAATCAAACTTAAAAGCTTTTGCACAGCAAAGGAAACCTAAACAAAAAGACAACCCACAGAATGGGAGAAAATATTTGCAAATGATGTGACCAACAAGGGATTAATCTCCAAAATATAAAAACAGCTCATGCAGCTCTGTCAAAAAAACAAACCCAATCAAAAAATGGGCAGAAGATCTAAATAGACATTTCTCCAAAGAAGACATAGAGATGGCCAGAAAGTACATGAAAAGATGCTCAACATCACTAATTATCAGAGAAATGCAAATCAAAACTACAATGAGGTATCACCTCACACCACTCAGAATGGCCATCATGAAAAAGTCTAGAAACAATAAATGCTGGAGAGGGTGGGGAGAAAAGGGAACCCTCCTACACTGTTGGTGGGAATGTAAATTAGTACGACCACTATGGAGAACTGTATGGAGGTTCCTTAAAAAACTAAAAGCAGGGCTTCCCTGGTGGCGCAGTGGTTGAGAGTTCACCTGCCGATGCAGGGGACACAGGTTTGTGCCCCAGTCCGGGAAGATCCCACATGCCACGGAGCGGCTGGGCCTGTGAGCCATGGCCACTGAGCCTGTGCATCCAGAGCCTGTGCTCCGCAACGGGAGAGGCCACAACAGTGAGAGGCCCCTGTACCGCAAAAAAAACAAAAACAAACAAACAAACAAAAAAACCTAAAAGCAGAACTACCATATGATCGAGGAATCCCACTCCTGGACATATATCCAGAAAAAAAACATAATTCGAAAAGATACATGCACCCCAATGTTCACTGCACCACTATTTACAGTAGCCAAGACAAATGTCATATAATATCACTTATATATGGAACCTAATAAAATGATACAAATGAATTTATTTACAAAACAGAAACAGACTCACGGATTTCAAAAACAAACTTATGGTTACCAAAAGGGAAACATTGGGGGGGGAGGGGTAAATCAGGAGCTTGGGATGAACATATACACACTACTATATATAAGACAGATAACCAACAAGCACATACTGTATAGCACAGGGAACTCTACTCAATATTCTGTGATAACCTATAAGAGAAAAGAATCTAAAAAGGAATAAATGTATGTGGAGGTATAACTGACTCACTTTGCTGTACACCCAAAAGTAACACAACATTGTAAATCGACTATATGCCAATAAAATTAAAATTTAAACAAAAGAGGTTGGCCAAAATACATAAAAGTCTGAGGAATGAGATGCCCATAAGTGACTTTGAAAATCTCAAACATCTCCATGGGGATGTAGAAGGCCACACATTTGCACAGTGGAGTATGTGCCTAGGAAAAAACAATCAAGACCCTAATATATTACCTCTGGCTGGCGTTGAGCTCTGCATTTGCAGAAAGTGTAGGGTAAGGCAGAATTTTAAACTGCTGGAGCTTTGAAAGTGTGATCACACACACAGAGCTCCCTGGCAAATAGTGGGAGACTTGTGGGACACCATTAAGTATACCAACATATGCATAATAGGAGGTCCAGAAGGAGAGGAGAGAGAAAAAGGAGCAGAAAGACTATTTCAAGAAGTAATAGCCTAAAACTTCCCATATTTGATGTAAAATATTAATCTACACATACCAGAAGCTCAAAATACTTCAAGTAAGATAAACTCAAAAAGATCTACATTTAGCTACAACAAAATCAGCTACTGAAAGAAAAAGACAGAGAATTTTGAAAGAAGGTAAAAGTGATGCATCACATACAAGGATCCTCAATAAAATTAAGAGCTGACTTCTCATGAAAAACCATGGAGCTCAAAAGGCAGTGGGGTAACATACTAAAAACCCTGAAAGAAAAATACTATCAATGAAGAACTCTATATCCAGCAAAACTAGCCTTATAGAATGCAAGAAAATTTAAGAGTTTCTGAGATTAAAATTTTTAAAAAAGAGAAAGGTTTTATTACTAGCAAATCTGCCATACAAGAAATACAAAGGGAAGTCCTTTAGTCTGAAATGAAAGGACACTAGACAGTAACTTGAATCCACATAGAAAAATAAAGAATCTGGGAAAGATAACTGCATAAGTAAACATAAAGCACAATATAAATGTATCTGTGTTTTTATTTCCTTTTTTCTTCTATTTGATCTAAAATATAACAGTCTAGGGTATAGAGTAATAGTAATAAAATTGTATTGATGAGCTTCTATCATACAAAGACATAATTTGTATGAAAATTATAACACCAAGAAACAGCAGCTATTTTGGAGCAAAGTTTTTGTATACTATTAGAATTTAGTTTGTATTAATCCAAACTGGATTCCTTTAAGTTAATACATTACCTTTAATTCCCGGGGCAAACACTAAAAAGAACGTAACTTTTAAAACACAATATAATAAACAACAAATAAATTAAAACACTACAGTAGAAGATATCTATTTATGACAATAGAGGGCAATATGGGGGAATAGAGGGACAAAAAAAGACCTACACCATTTAGAAAACAACAAAAAAAAGGCAACTATAAATTCTATCTTATTAGTAATTTTATTAAACATAATGGATTATACATTCTAATCAAAAGGCAGAGATTTTAAAAGGTATACGAATAAAGAAAAAACCCATAATCCAACTAACTGCTACCTGCAAGTGACACATTTTGTATTCAAAGACAAGTAAATTGAAAGTAAACAGATGGAAAAAATATGTACCATACAAAGAATAACCAAAAGAGAACTAGAGTTGCTATATTAATATTAGACATAACAGACTTTAAAGTAAACATTGCTACTAGAGAAAAACATTTTATAATGATAAAAAAGCTAATCTGTCAGGAAGACCAACAATTACAAATGTATCTGTAGTTAACAAGAGAGATTCAAATCAAATGAAAAATGTGACCATATGAGACAGAGAAATAAAGGGCTCAACAACAGTAGCTGGATACTTCAACACGCTACTTTAAAAAATGGATAGAGTATGGAGGTTCCTTAAAAAGCTACAAATAGAACTACCATATGACCCAGCAATCCCACTACTGGGCATATACCCTGAGAAAACCGAAATTCAAAAAGAGTCATGTACCAAAATGTTCATTGCAGCTCTATTTACAATAGCCCGGAGATGGAAACAACCTAAGTGCCCATCATCGGATGAATGGATAAAGAAGATGCGGCACATATATATAATGGAATATTACTCAGCCATAAAAAGAAATGAAATTGAGCTATTTGTAAGGAGGTGGATAGATCTAGAGTCTGTCATACAGAGTGAAGTAAGTCAGAAAGAAAAAGACAAATACCGTATGCTAACACATATATATGGAATTTAAGGGAAAAAAATGTCATGAAGAACCTAGGGGTAAGGCAGGAATAAAGACGCAGACCTCCTAGAGAACGGACTTGAGGTTATGGGGAGGGGGAAGGCTGAGCTGTGACAGGGCGAGAGAGAGTCATGGACATATACACACTAACAAACATAGTAAGGTAGATAGCTAGTTGGAAGCAGCCGCATGGCACAGGGATATTGGCTTGGTGCTTTGTGACAGCCTGGAGGGGTGGGATAGGGAGGGTGGGAGGGAGGGAGACGCAAGAGGGAAGAGATATGGGATTATATGTATATGTATAACTGATTCACTTTGTTATAAAGCAGAAACTAACACACCATTGTAAAGCAATTATACCCCAATAAAGATGTTAAAAAAAAAAAAATGGATAGAGAGGGAGGGGCTTCAAGATGGCGGCAGAGTAAGACGCGGATATCACCTTCCTCCCCACAGATACATCAGAAATACATCTACATGTGGAACTGCTCCTATAGAACACCTACTGAACGCCGGCAGAAGACCTCAGACCTCCCAAAACGCAAGAAACTCCCCACGTACCTGGGTAGGGCAAAAGAAAAAAGAATAAACAGAGACAAAAGGATAGAGACAGGACCTGCACCAGTGGGAGGGAGCTGTGAAGCAGGAAAGGTTTCCACACACTAGGAAGCCCCTTCACGGGCAGAGACTGCGGGTGGCGGAGGGGGTAAGCTTCGGGGCCGCGGAGGAGAGCGCAGCCACAGTGGTGCCGAGAGCAAAGCAGAAATATTCCCGCACAGAGGATCGGTGCCGACCAGCACTCACCAGGCCAAGAGGCTTGTCTGCTCACCTGCCGGGGCAGGCAGGGCTGCAAGCTGAGGCTCGGGCTTCGGTCGGATCGCAAGGAGAGGACTGGGGTTGACGGCGTGAACACAGCCTGAAGGGGGCTAGTGCGCCACGGCTAGCCGGGAGGGATTCCGGGAAAAGGTCTGGACCTGCTGAAGAGGCAAGAGACTTTTTCTTGCCTCTTTGTTTCCTGGTGCGCAAGGAGAGGGGATTAAGAGCGCTGCTTAAAGGAGCTCCAGTGACGGGCACGAGCCGCGGCTAACAGCGCGGACCCCAGAGACGGGCATGAGACACTAAGCCTACTGCTGCAGCCACCAAGAAGCCTGTGTGCGAGCACAGGTCACTATCCACACCTCCCCTCCCGGGAGCTTCTGCAGCCTGCCACTGCCAGGGTCCCGTAATCCAGGGACAACTTCCCTGGGAGAACGCACGGCACGCCTCAGGCTGGTGCAATGTCACGTTGGCCTCTGCCACCGCAGGCTTGTCCCACATCCATACCCCTCCCTCCCCCTGGCCTGAGTGAGCCAGAGCCCCCGAATCAGCTGCTCCTTTAACCCCGTCCTGTCTGAGCGAAGAACAGATGCCCTCAGGCGACCTACACACAGAGGCAGGTCCAAATCCAAAGCTGAACCCCCGGAGCTGTGAGAACAAAGAAGAGAAAAGGAAATCTCTCCCAGCAGCCTCAGAAACAGCGGATTAAAGCTCCACAATCAACCTGATGTACTCTGCATCGGTGGAATACCTGAATAGACAACGAATCATCCCAAAGTGAGGAGGTGGACTTTGGGAGAAAAGATATATTATTTTTTCCCCTTTTTCTCTTTTTGTGAATGTGTATGTATATGCTTCTGTGTGCGATTTTGCCTGTAGAGCTTTGCTTTCACCATTTGTCCTAGGGTTCTGTCCGTCCTTTTCTTTTTTACTTTAAAAAAATTTTTTAAATACTTTTTTATTTTAATTGTTTTATTTTACTTTATTTCACCTTACTTTATCCTCTTTCTTTCTATTTTTTCTCCCTTTTATTCTGAGCTGTGTGGATGAAAGGCTCTTGGTGCTCCAGCCAGGAGTCAGTGCTGTGCCTCTGAGGTGGGAGACCCAACTTCAGTACACTGGTCCACAAAAGACCTCGCAGCTCCACGTAATAGCAAACAGCGAAAATCTCCCAGAGACCTCAATCTCAACACCAAAACCCAACTCCACTCAAAGACCAGAAAGCTACAGTGCTGGACAACCTATGCCAAACAAATAGCAAGACAGGAACACAGGCCCATCCATTAGCAGAGAGGCTGCCTAAAATCATAATAAGGTCACAGACAACCCAAAATGCACCACCAGACGTGGAACTGCCCACCAGAAAGACAAGATCCAGCCTCATCCACCAGAACACAGGCTCTAGTCCCCTCCACCAGGAAGCCTACACAACCCACTGAACAAACCTTAGCCAGTGGAGACAGACACCAAAAATAATGGGAACTACGAACCTGCAGCCTGCAAAAAGGAGACTGCAAACACAGTAAGATAAGCAAA
The DNA here is from genome assembly GCF_951394435.1 of Stenella coeruleoalba. NCBI lineage: Eukaryota > Metazoa > Chordata > Mammalia > Artiodactyla > Delphinidae > Stenella > Stenella coeruleoalba. The sequence continues at coordinate 140,208,902 of NC_137148.1, forward strand.
ATGAGAAGACAGAAAAACACACAGCAGATGAAGGAGCAAGGTAAAAACCCACCAGACTTAACAAATGAAGAGGAACATAGCAGTCTACCTGAAACAGAATCCAGAATAATGAGTAAAGATGATCCAAAATCTTGAAAATAGAATAGAGAAAATACAAGAAATGTTCAACAATTCTTGATGAAAAACAATGATGAAAAACACAATAAGTGAAATTAAAAATTCTCTAGAAGGGATCAATAGCAGAATAACTGAGGCAGAAGAACGGATAAGTGACCTGGAATATAAAATAATGGAAATAACTACTGCAGAGCAGAATAAAGAAAAAAGAATGAAAAGAACTGAAGACAGTATCAGAGACCTCAGGGACAACATTAAATGCACCAACATTTGAATTATAAGGGTCCCAGAAGAAGAAGATAAAAAGAAAGGGACTGAGAAAATATTTGAAGAGATTATAGTTGAAAACTTCCCTAATATGGCAAAGGAAATAGTTAATCAAGTCCAGGAAGCACAGAGAGTCCCATACAGGATAAATCCAAGGAGAAACACACCAAGACACATATTAATCAAACTATCAAAAATTAAATGCAAAGAAAACATATTAAAAGCAGCAAGGGAAAAACAACAAATAACACACAAGGGTATCCCCATAAGGTTAACAGCTGATCTTTCAGCAGAAACTCTGCAAGCCAGAAGGGAGTGACAGGAAATATTTAAAGTGCTGAAGGAGGAAAACCTACAACCAAGATTACTCTACCTAGCAAGGATCCCATTCAGATTTGATGAAGAAATTAAAATCTTTACAGACAAGCAAAAGCTAAGAGAATTCAGCACCACCAAACCAGCTTTACAACAAATGCTAGAGGAACTTCTTTAGACAGGAAACACAAGAGAAGGAAAAGACCTACAATAACAAACTCAAAACAATTTAAAAAATGGCAATAGGAACATACATATCGATAATTACCTTAAATGTAAATGGATTAAATGCTCCCACCAAAAGACACAAACTGGCTGAACGGATACAAAAACAAGACCCATATATATGCTGTCTACAAGAGACCCACTTCAGACTTAGAGACACATACAGACTGAAAGTGAAGGGATGGAAAAAGATATTCCATGCAAATGGAAATCAAAAGAAAGCTGGAGTAGCAATTCTCATATCAGAAAAAATTAACTTTAAAATAAAGACTATTACAAGAGACAGAGAAGGACACTACATAATGATCAAGGGATCGATCCAAGAAGAAAATATAAGAATTGTAAACAGTTATGCACCCAACATAGGAGCACCTCAATACATAGGCAAATACTAACAGCCATAAAAGGGGAAATCGACAGTAACACAATCATAGTAGGGGACTTTAACACCCCACTTTCACCAATGGACAGATCATCCAAAATGAAAATAAATAAGGAAACACAAGTTTAAATGATACACTGAACAAGATGGACTTAACTGATATTTATAGGATAACAGAATACACATTCTTCTCAAGTGCTCATGGAACATTCTCCAGGATAGATCATATCTTGGGTCAAAAATCAAGCCTTGGTAAATTTAAGAAAATTGAAATTGTATGAAGTATCTTTTCCGACCACAAGGCTACGCGAGTAGATATCAATTACAGGAAAAGATGTGTAAAAATTAAGAACATGTGGAAGCTAAAAAATATACTACTTAATAACCAAGTGATCACTGAAGAAATCAAAGAGGAAATCAAAAAATACCTAGAGACAAATGACAATGGAGACACAACGACCCAAAACCTATGGGATGCAGCAAAAGCAGTTCTAACAGGGAAATTTATAGCAATACAATCCTACCTTAAGAAACAGGAATCATCTCAAATAAACCAGCTAACCTTGCACCTAAAGCAATTAGAGAAAGAAGAACAAAAAAACCCCAACGTTAGTAGAAGGAAAGAAATCATAAAGATCAGATCAGAAATATATGAAAAGAAATGAAGGAAACAATAGCAAAGATCAATAAAACTAAAAGCTGATTCTTTGAGAAGACATACAAAATTGATAAACCATTAGCCAGACTCATCAAGAAAAAAGGGAGAAGACTCAAATCAATAGAATTAGATATGAAAAAGGAGAAGTAACAACTGACACTGCACAAATACAAAGGATCGTGAGAGATTACTAGAAGCAACTCTATGCCAATAAAATGGAAAACCTGGAAGAAATGGACAAATTCTTAGAAATGCACAACGAGCCAAGACTGAACCAGGAAGAAATAGAAAATACGAATAGACCAATCACAAGCACTGAAATTGAAACTGTGATTTAAAATCTTCCAACAAACAAAAGCCCAGGACCAGATGGCTTCACAGGCGAATTCTATCAAACATTTAGAGAAGAGCTAACACCTATCCTTCTCAAACTTTTCCAAAATATAGCAGAGGGAGGAACACTCCCAAACTCATTCTATGAGGCCACATTCACCCTGATACCAAAACGAGACAAAGATGCCACAAAAAAAGAAAACTACAGGCCAATATCACTGATGAACATAGATGCAAAAATCCTCAACAAAATACTAGCAAACAGAATCCAACAGCACATTAAGGATCATACACCATGATCAAGTAGAGTTTATGCCAGGAATGCAAGGATTCTTCAATATATGCAAATCAATCAATGTGATACACCCTATTAACAAACTGAAGGAGAAAAACCATATGATCATCTCAATAGATGCAGAGAAAGCTTTCGACAAAATTCAACACCCATTTATGATAAAAACCCTCCAGAAAGTAGGCATAGAGGGAACTTTCCTCAACATAATAAAGGTCATATAGGACAAATCCACAGCCAACATTGTCCTCAATGGTGAGAAACAGAAACCATTTCCACTAAGATCAGGAACAAGACAAGGTTGCCCCCCCTCACCACTATTATTCAACAAAGTATTTGAAGTTTTAGCCACAGCAATCAGAGACGAAAAAGAAATAAAAGGAATCCAAATCGGAAAAGAAGAAGTAAAGCTGTCACTGTTTGCAGATGACATGATACTATACATAGAGAATCCTAAAGATGCTACCAGAAAACTACTAGAGCTAATCAATGAATTTGGTAAAGTAGCAGGATACAAAATTAATGCACAGAAATCTCTGGCATTCCTATACACTAACGATGAAAAATCTGAAAGTGAAATCAAGAAAACACTCCCATTTACCATTGCAACCAAAATAATAAAATATATAGGAATAAAACTGCCTACGGAGACAAAAGACCTGTATGCAGAAAATTTTAAGACACTGATGAAAGAAATTAAAGATGATACAAATGAATGGAGAGCTATACCATGTTCTTGGATTGGAAGAATCAATACTGTAAAAATGACCCTACTACCCAAAGCAATCTACAGATTCAACGCAATCCCTAACAAACCACCACTGGCATTTTTCACAGAACTAGAACAAAAAATTTCACAATTTGTATGGAAACACAAAAGACCCCGAATAGCCAAAGCAATCTTGAGAATGAAAAATGGAGCTGGAGGAATCAGGCTTCCTGACTTCAGACTTTACTACAAAGCTACAGTAATCAAGACAGTATGGTACTGGCACAAAAGCAGAAATACAGATCAATGGAACAGGATAGAAAGCCCAGAGATAAACCCACGCACATATGGTCACCTTACCTTTGATAAAGGAAGCAAGAATATACAGTGGAGAAAGGACAGCCTCTTCAATAAGTGATGCCGGGAAAACTGGACAGCTACATGTAAAAGAATGAAATTAGAACACTCCCTAACACCATACACGAAAATAAACTGAAAATGGAATAAAGACCTAAATGTAAGGCCAGACACTATAAAACTCTTAGAGGAAAACATAGGCAGAGCACTCTATGACATAAATCACAGCAAGTTCCTTTTTGACACACCTCCTAGAGAAATGGAAATCAAAACAAAAATAAACAAATGGTACCCAATGCAACTTAAAAGCTTTTGTACAGCAAAGGAAAACATAAACAAGACGAAAGGATAACCCTCAGAAGAAGATATTTGCATGTGAAGCAACTGACAAAGGTTTAATTTCCAAAATATACAAGCAGCTCATGCAGCTCAATATCAAAAAAACGAACAACCCAATCCAAAAATGGGCAGAAGACCTAAACAGCCATTTTTCCAAAGAAGATATACAGACTGCCAACACATGAAAGAATGCTCAGCATCATTAATCATTAGAGAAATGCAAATCAAAACTACAATGTGATACCTTCTCACACCAGTCAGAATGGCCATCACCAAAAAATCTAGAAACAATAAATGCTGCAGAGGGTGTGGAGAAAAGGGAACACTGTTGCACTGTTGGTGGGAATATAAATTGATACAGCCACTATGGAGAACAGTATGGACGTTCCTTAAAAAACTGAAAATAGAACTACCATATGACCCAGCAATCCCACTACTGGGCATATACCCTGAGAAAACCATAATTCAAAAAGAGTCGTGTACCACAATGTTCATGGCAGCACTATTTACAATAGCCAGGACATGGAAGCAACCTAAGTGTCCATCAACAGATGAATGGATAAAGAAGATGTGGCACATATATACAATGGAATATTACTCAGCCATAAAAACAAACGAAATTGAGTTACTTGTAGTGAGGTGGATGGACCTAGAGTCTGTCATACTGAGTGAAGTAAGTCAGAAAAACAAATACCGTATGCTAACACATATACATGGAATCTAAGAAAACAAAATAGTCATGAAGAACCTAGGGGCTAGATGGGAATAAAGACACAGACCTACTAGAGAATGGACTTGAGGATATGGCGAGGGGGAAGGGTAAGCTGTGACAAAGTGAGAGAGTGACATGGACATATATACACTACCAAATGTAAAGTAGATAGCTAGTGGGAAGCAGCCGCACAGCACAAGATCAGCTAGGTGGTTTGTGACCACCTAGAGGGGTCGGATAGGGAGGGTGGGAGGGAGGGAGACGCAAGTGGGAAGAGAGATGGGAACATATGTATATGTATAACTGATTCACTCTGTTGTAAAGCAGAAACTAACACACAATTGTAAAGCAATTATACTCCAATAAAGATGTTAAAAAAAATGAGCTGATAAATAACTTGTACATTAAGAACAAACAAAAAAAAAATGAATAGAACAAGTAGGCAGCAGGTTAATGAAGGAATAAGGGACTTGAACCACACTATGAATTATTTAGACCTAAGAGACATCTCTAGAACACTCCATTCAACAATGGCAAAATACATATTCTTCTTAAATGAACATCAAACATTGTCCAGTAAACATTATATGTTAGGTCATAAAACAATCCACAGTGAATCAGAAAATTTAATCATACAGTATATGTTTTCTTATCACAATGGAATAAAATTAGAAGTCAATAACAGAAGGAACTTTGGAAAACTCAGTAATATGCCAAAATTAGACAACATAATCTTATATAACTAATGGGTGAAAGAAGAAATCACGTTGGAAAATGTCAATACCTTGTGATAAATGAAAGCAAAACACAGCATACCAAAGTCCTGGGATTTAGCTAAAGCAATTCCTAGAGGGAAATTTGTAGATGTACATGCCTATATTAAAAAAAGGAGAAAGGTATCGCATTTTAAACTAATCTTTTACTTTGAGGAACTAGAAAAATAAGAGCAAACTAAACCCAGGGAAAATGGAAGGAAATCATAAAGATTAGGGATGAAATAAATGAGGTAGAGAAAATAACAGAGAAAATCAACAAAACCGAAACCATTCTTTAAATAGAGTAATAAAATTTTCAAATCTTTAGCTAGACTGAGCAATGAAAATGAGAAGAATTGAATTACTAAACTTGTGGATTAAAAAAGGGGACATAAATGCCAGCAAATATTATTATAAAAAAATGCTATGAAAAAGTGTTTTCCAATAAATTAGATAGCCTACAAGAAATTGACAACTTCTGAGAAAGACAGAAACTACTGAAACTAACTCAAGAATAAATAGAAGTTCTGAATCAATAGGTCTATAAATGTAAAAAAGTTGAGTTACTCATCAAAACACTTCTAAGAAAATCTCAAGCCGAAATAGCCTACTAGTGAATTCTACTAGACAGTTAAAGAAGAAATAATACCAATCTTCCACAAATCTTCCATAAAATAGAAAAAAAAAGTTCCCAATTCATTCTATGAGACCCTAATACTAGAACCAGACAGAGACATTATAAGTATCAACTAATATCCCCTTTGAATATAGATGCAAAAGTCCTCAAGAAAATACTGGCAAACCAAATTCAGCAAATATAAAAACAATTATAAACTCTGACCAATTAGAATATATCCCATGAGTGTAATGTTGGTTTAGCACCTGAAAAGTCAATCAATGTAATACACTATGTTAACAGTATAAAAGACATAAACAACAGAATCACTTTAATACATTCAGAAAAAGCATTGGGAAAATCGATTACCCTTTCATGATAAACACTCTTAACAAACTAGGGATAGAGGGGAATTTGAACCTAAAAAAGCATCTACCAAAAACAAACAAACAAACAAAAAACAAAATACAGCTAACATTATACTTAGTGGTGACAGACTGAATGCTTTCCACCAAAGATCAAGAACAAGAGAACAATGTCTATTCTCACCACTCCTGTCCTACATTGTACAGAAGATTCTATCATGACCAACTAAGAAAGAAAAAGAAATAAAAGGCATCCAGATCAGAAAGGAAGAAGTAAAACTCAGTTTGCAGATTACATGATTTTGTTTATAGAAAATCCTAAGGAACTCACTAAATTGCTATTGGAACTAAAAACTAAGTTGAGGAAGGTTGCAGGGTAAAAAAGAAACAAAAAACAAAAACATAGAAACTTAATAGCATTTCTATATACTAGCAATGGAATATCCAAAAATGAATTTTAAAAATTCTATTTATAATAGCATCAAAAAGAATAAAATACTTAGGAATTTAAGTACAAAAAATTGTATACTTAACAAAACCAAAACCAAAATTGTATACTTAACAAAACCCCACAAAATATTATGAAAAATCTTAACAAGGACCTAAATACATGGAAAAACATCCCATGATTATGACTCATAAGGTTTAATGTTGTTAAGCTGACAATACTCTCCAAATTAATTTTCAGATTCAAAATATTTACCATCAAATTTTTTTACAGATGTCTAGCTTATCCCAAAATTTGTATGGAAATGCAAGGAAGCCCAAAGACAAAACAATCTTCCAGAAAAACAAGAAAGGTGGATGACTCACACTTCCCAATTTCAAAATTGTCTACAAAGCTATAGTAATCAAGACAGAGTGTTACTGGCATATGTATAGACGTATAGGTCATGAAATAGTATCAAGTGTTCAGAAATAAACCCTCCCATTTATAGTCAATTGGTTTTTGACAATGATGCCAAGAAAACTAATTGGGAAAGAATCATGGGGTTTGTTGGGTTTTTTAAAAAAAAAAATAGTGTTTGGACAACTTGAATATGCACATGCAAAGTATATGCAACTTGAATATGCACATGCAAAATATGCACATGCAGCAAAGTAGCTGCATGCCTAACATAGGCCATACACACATATTATCTCAAAATGCACCAAAGTCCTAAATTTAAAAGAGAAAATTATAAAACTCTTAGGAGAAAACATCTTTATAAATCTCTGTGATCTTAGGTTAGGCAATGGCTTCTTAGATATGACAGCAAAAGTGCAAAGAGAGAAAGAAAAAACAGATAATTTGGACGTAATCAATATTAAAAGTTTTTGAGTTGAAAAGAACAGCAACAAGTTAAGAGTATAAGCCAGAAAATTGGAGAAAATCATATATCTGTTAAGGATTCATGTCCAAAGTACATAAAGAATACTTGCAGCTCAACAACTAAAAGATAAATAAATCCAACTAAAAACTGGGCAAGTGATTTTAATAGACATTTCTCCAAAGATACACAAAGGGAAAGTAAGTATATGAAAAGATCCTCAGCATCATTAGCCATCAAGGAAATGCAAATCAAAACCTCAAGGAGATTCCACTTCACACACACTAGGACTGCTACTGTCAAAAGTATAGCAAGCACTGGCAATGTTGTGGAAAAAATGGAATCGTCACCTGTTGCTGGCTGGTATGTCAAATGGTGCAGCCACTCTGGAAAACTTTGGCAGTTCCTCCAAGGGTTAAACTATAGCTGTCATATGGTCCAGCAATTCCACCCTTAGGTATATACCCAGGAGAAATGAAAACACATGTCTATACTAAAACTTATATAGAAATGTTCATAGCAGCAGCATCTATAATATTCAATAAGTGGAAATAACCCAAATGTCCATCAACTGATGAATGGATGAAGAAAAATGGAACATCCATACAACGGAATACCATTCACCAATAGAAGAGTGTAAAGTAATGGCAAATGTTATAACATGGATGAATCTTGAAAACATGCTAAATGAAAGGAGCCAGTCATAAAAGATCACATATAGTAGGAAATGCCCTTAATAGGCAGATACATAGAGGCAGAAAGTAGATTAGTAGTTGCCAGAGGGTGGTGGGGAGAAAGGAATTGACAGCGAACTGCTAAGGGGTGGTTTGAGGATTTCATTCAGGAAGGATGAAAATGTTCTAAAATTAGTTAGTGATGATGGTTGCAAAATTATGTGAATATATTAAAACCTCTGAATTGTACGCTTAAAGGTATTATTTTATGATAAGTGAATCATATATCAATAAAGCTGTTTTTTTTTTAATGCAATTGCGGGGTATGAGTGGGACATGTTCTTTTTCAGCTGGCATTAGCCCCTGGAAGAAGGTATTTCAACTGACTTTAGACATATTAGGAAGGCACTTTACTGTAATATTATCCTGAGGTACAGTCCCCTCAAGACTACGCAGAGGGGTACAAGGTAATCCTCCCCACTAAAATCAGTGCTGTGATCCAAAGTAGTGACAATGAGTCACTAAAACCCAAAATATGTCCATCACAATTAATAACAACGTCCCCTAAAGAAATAATCTACACAGGGTAACTCGGTTGATTGAAAAAAGAAAAAGGAAGTAGTTATGTATGTTAGTGTTTTTTTAATGATATTTGTAACCCCAAATTCAGTGGTGACTATTACATGATCAGTCTGGAACACAGCAAATCTTTTAATTGGAAGAGTAGAAGAACTCAGAGTTGTAGGAAAAAAATAAGTTACTTAATTATAAAAAGAACATTAATATGAGTAAGATCATTTGAAAACACAGACAATGTAGGGAGATGGGGAAAAATGTATATTCTATTGGAACATACAATATGAATGGAATATTTTGCATTCTTTCATCTCCAGGAGGAGCAAAAAGACGACAGTGAACATTTTATTAAAGAGTGACTATTTAAGTAAAGGCTTAACTGTGCACATGTCACCTTCTGTTGTCTTGGTAATAGGAGCTGTACCCTTAAGTAATAATATTACAGTGGAGAATAAGCACTTGCAATGAAACCCATAATTAATAATTAAAGTCACCCTAGTTAGCTTTACTTCGGAGAAAGATCTGGGGAAGAGTTTGGGAGGGAAATGTACCTCACAAATAAGTTCACAAAGAAAAGAATTTGAGTTGTAGTGCATAAAATAACAAGGAGCATTTGAGGAAAAAATACACCTGTTCACAGAAAAAAATATTTCTTTTAGTGATTTGATTAGATATTATTGACAATAAACATGTTATACCCACACATTTTTTGCATTTGTTCAATCCATTGTTATGACTAGAAAGCATAATGGACACACAAAGGGAAAAAGCCTGTCCTCCCAAAAACCTGTGTGAGTAAACTTGGGATTGAAACATCCCAAGTAGTACAGCAGCTGACTTCTTGGACAGCTCTCCCTGTTCCAAGCTCCTTCTAAGGATAAAAGGGCCCACTTAGGAATAGAGCAGAGAGCCCATCTCAATCACAGATAAAACTTCTGAGTCTCCTTAAGATAACCTTCCCTAGAATTTCACAGCTATGATATTCTGTTTATTTGTATGATCACTGTGACTTTATCATCTCTTTTCTACCTTCCCCAACCATGCACCCACCTAGATATATGTTTAATAGAGGCAGCAGTCATGTTTATTTTATTCATCTCAAAGTCTATATCTACAATATAATGTATTGCCTAATACACAGGTTCAAAATAAATTTTATATAATTAATCAATACCTAATAAAAAAGAGAAAATAATAGAGAATAATTATGTAATCTAAAAAATGCCTAGAATTTATTTTTCTTATATTTCTATTTTCCATGGTATTTCACTCTCCTGACTTAAATACTGGAATTTTGTTATTTTATTGATGTTTCAATAAAGGGTTTGTTTTGCTAAGAAAAATCAAAAGTGGATGTGTCAATTGACTGTCATATAAAACTTCTGTTTTTGTGGGGGTTTTTTGGTCCTAAAAATGACAATGTATTTATCTCAGGTTTCTACCCTTGAACCACTTTTCTTCTCCTTACACTTCTCATTGTCAATGGGTAGATTCCCAAATATTTACCTCAGTCCTGATTCTGAGCTGTAGATCTGTTCTTCCGTCCTGCTTATCCATCCTGGACGTTCAGTCTTATTAAATACAGCATGCACACATTTAAACTTTGCTGTGTGAACTGATTCTCCTTGACTATTCACAACATCTGTAAAGTAACACTACCTTTTTCCCAACCACCTAATTTAGAAACCTGAAAGTGATCCAGGGTAACTTCATTTCCCACACTCTCCATGCATACACTCAATCACAAAATCTTGTTTATTTCATTGATTCCTTCTTATTTACTGCTATCACAACTACCTTAGTTCAGAAAATTATCATTTTTACCTGGGTTGTGGCAGCATTCTTGACTTACAGCCTGTCCTTTCAATTCACCTCCTGCTCTGCTACCAGAATCACCTTGCTAAAATACGAAACAGGTTATGCCACTCCCCTGCTTAGAATACGTCAATAGTCCAAGACTCCTTAGCAAGACATACAATGTCCTTTAAGATCCTGTTCCACCTGCCTCTCTAGCATCTTCTGCTACTCTCTGACATGTTCTCCACTACTACCAAGTTAGTTCTTTTCCACATCTTTTAACATCTGCCTCAAATACTAATATCTCACCTCCAATCTCCACCCCACAGTTTTTCTATCAATCATCGTAGTTTAACACAATATAAGGTACGTGCACAACTTAGTCAGCCGGTGTGGTACTATTCATTATAGCCTCTCAGGTACCTAGGCAGATGGAGGCTACGTAGAAACCTGTGTGTCTGCAGTTTAAGTGGTTCTTAAACCCACTGCTTGGAAGTGATACACATACATCAACCCCACATATTTCATTGACCAACTCAGGTGCATTCCCACGCCTAACTTCACAGTGGGCACAGAAGTGCAATCCTTCCATTGGTCTGAAAGGCACAAAGCTATATTATATTAGTAAAATTTCACCTTCACACTACACTCCTTTATGATTCAGCCTAGGCATCAACTTAATGGGAAAACTTCTTTGTTCATCAGTTTTTTTAGCACATCTTTCTCAGAGCATGTACCAAACAACTGCAATTTGTAGACTATGTTTTGTCATCCTCAACTAACTGAACTCCATGAGGATAGAAGCTACATTCTATTTATGTATTCCTAGTTCCTGTATTGTGTGATGTCCAGCATAGTGTAATTACATAACTATATATTAAGTGAGTGAATGAATCACTGAATGAATGAGTGAATGAATTAATTGTAACCAGTTTCTGGAGATTCAATTATGTAAGGAATTCTGCCCCATTAGGACCCTCTTTCAGAAGGGTGCTCTACTTTATCTAAAAATAAGATGACCCAAATTGAACCCAAGGCAAATTCTAATATGTCACATATTCTATCGGAAAAAAAAACTTAAATTAAAGCTGTACATGTTCTCTCAACCCTCCCTCCTAAGATATGATTTCCCCTGAGGCCTATGTATCTCACTCCACCTCACAATGGTAACACAAAGGAAGACTGATTCTGTGAACCCTAAGCTTTGTAGAAGACTGTGAAACCAATTATACTATAAATAAAAATGAAAGACTTTGTCTAGGAGATTTATCACTGGCAAAATAGGCCAGGACCTAAGGAATTATTTTTGTTTACATCACTGGGTTGCAATGATTAGAGGTGTATGACAATAAATAATTAAATCCATTATTAAACACATAAAACACACACAAAATTACTGATTCACAATTTTGGGGATATTTTACCCTACCAAACTCTACTTCTCATGCATGTCATATATTGTACTGGGTCTCAATCTTTAAAACAAAGTAGAGCTTTCCTCTTGTTTAAAGGAAACGTAGATGAAACAAATGTCAGGCAAGCCCACGTAACTAGCTAGTGGCCTGCAGGAATAAAGCTTTGAGAATCACGACCTGTATTCAAGGACCCGGTAAGTCTACAGCCAATACTCACCATGACTGTGTTCCAGGGCAGAGGTGAGAGTGACCTGCCATGTACTGTCTTCCTACTGAATTTCACTGTAGATTAGATGATTTAATAGTGCATAATCTTTAGAATGAAATGAGTTTTTCAAAGTCTGTGTCAAGGTCTGATTGCCGTGAATTAGCAGTTCATATATTCACATATTTTTTTTCAAGAACAATAAAGTAACAGTCAGTAGCTAACTTTTTGAGTTCTGTACCAGGCTCTGTGTACCTTATCTCATTAAATCCCTGTTTGGGTACTGCTTTTATCCTCACCTTCCGGACGAAGAGAGGAAGGCTCAGAGAGTATAAATAAATTGTGTAAGGTCATACGGTGCTGGAAACCTTTAATATTACACTATTCTCCCAGTTCCCCAGATATTTCCAGATGGCTTGGATGATATCTCAAAATTGAAGAATGGTTTTTAATTTCCACATCATTTAAATCTCTGCTACTTCAAAATATTAAGTTTAGAGATAATACTCTGGCAAAGGACCCTTAGCTTTCTTAACCAATCTGTCCTTGACCTATTGTATTTGACCAGCACAGTGTTTAAGAAAAAGATTTTTTAATGCTTTGAGGCTGGGAAGGCATTCATGCTGCATTCCCACACAACCACTCCCTACTGTGATACACCCCGGTAAGTCACACGTTATTATTTTAATAGCCTCCAAAGACATTTGAGTTTATTATATCTCCTGACACAATCAACATCATTTCTGCCCACGAGGTCTCCTTGGTTCCTCTGTTACATTCAGTTTAGCCTCTGACATAGTCCTGATTTTACTGGCAGGGCCCATAATCATTCCATCTTTTATGTTAAAAAAAAAAAAAAAAAAGGAAAATCCCATGTACCTCAAAGTATTAATATGGTCATAACACAAATTCATTTAATATGACTCTTTGTAAGTTACATTGTGAATTTAACAGAACAACTGTGTTAAGAAAAGAGAGGCAGAGAAAGCCAATCTCCCAGAATGGAATTTCAGACCGTCAGGTTAATATGAAGTATTTTGGGGATATATGAGGATCATTTAGTGAGCAATTCAAATCCCAACTTGTGGGTAAGCATTTCTGCATAAAATAGAGCCCAGAAATGCCCACATTCCTACTGCTGACCACAGTCTGTTAGGTTAATTTCCTCTATTAATTGAATCACTGACATTCTTTCCTTCATCTAAATTGGAAACAGGAATTGTACTGAATGACTTTTCTACTCATATTTGTAATATGGGAAGAATTAGTGCTTCATTTTTCCCTTTTTTAAAAACTTTGACCAGTTCACAAAAGGACACTTATTTAAATAATATACAAGTAGTAATTTATGTGCTATAACCTATTTACATATAGTTAAACCCATTATCAGAGTTCTAAAATTTTCTTGAAATTTTTTATCTTATAGGTCTAAATTCTATAAAACATTGTCAGAGAAAGTGTAGAAAATGTTTATCAACACATGATTTCTTTTTTGTTTTCTTTTCGTTTTATGTAAAGTAAATGGTCGCAGAACTATCTTGGTCTAACTACCTTAATGGGATTTTTTTGGAATACTTTTATAATCTGTAAAAGATATATCTTCCATGCTAGAGAATAACCATATCATAATGAAAACATTAGCCTTCCTGTCAGTTTTCAACTTTTTAATCTTTTAGAATTTAGATCAAATTCTCTGCTTGAATTGACAGTCCCTGCCTAATCCCTCCAAATTCTGGGAGCTTTATATATTATCATCTTAGCGTTTAATGGAATGTAACTCTACACAGTGCAGACATAAATCCAAAATGCCTATAATTAAAGAGAACTGATTTTTTCAGGGATGCACATTCATACCTAAGACTTCACCCAAATTAGTTAAGGAATTTCCTAAAATATAATAAAATAGTTTCGTGATTTCCTCCATGTTTCTCTCAGTTACCTAGGGTGCCTAGCTTGAGGGGTATTTACATATGAAATATTTACCTTCCTTGCAATCATTTATTTAGCTAAGGAAAAAGATACTATCAATAATTTTAAAAAGTGCTTAGGAGCTAAATAAATATTTCTCACCCTCTTTGGTCAATCTATTTAGAAGAATGACTTTTTAAAATTGACCTGACTCAATTAGTAGCAGCAGTCAATCAGCCTAAAATTATCTACTGATTATTTATGCATCATTTCAAGCCAAAAGGGGCTTGATTCATCAGGAAAGCATGGGTTTATTAGTGTGAAAAGGCTCTGCTAACCAAAAAGGTCAGTCGTTATTATGTAATAATAATATTGACTGGACATACAATACCCTGGATTTTAATGTTAGGAAAGGGTGTGAAGTAAAGTGGTCTGTGTCCATGGAATCAATATCCTTTGCACTTCTCAGGTGCATGTGCCTACATTCAGAATGAAGGTACTCATCATTATAGAATATGACTTAGATAATTTAATAAGGTGTGAATGAGATTTCTGTGGAAACAAGGATTTCCTTCAGACTAGCACTTGATTTGGTTTCTTTGTGCTTCAATACAAGCTACAAATCCTCACAATGCTCTTTCTAAATTTCTATTAGATTTATAAAAAGCTTAGAGAAAAGTTCATGAGATTCTTAGATTAAGGTAGCTAAATAGAAATACTTTTGTTGGTGTATATTCTGAAGATGTTTATCATTTATGTATACTACTTAAATGTTTCCTGATCCTTCATAGCCAAAGTGCCATGAATATTAGAGATGAAAAACTGAGAAAATATAAATATATACATATTTATATGTATATATATATATCAATTTGAGCTTTATAAGAAGCCATTTTTGTACTACTATTGGAAGGTGTTTGAGTATTTGTTTAACCTTCTCCTTCCTTGCAGACAGAATATATATATATGCATACATATACACACATACACTAATTATAATTATATAAATTAATATATACTTATATATTTACATGTAATTTATCATACATATAATTTACCAATATATTTATTAAACATAATTTATTATTTACTAAGATAGAATATATATATCTTGGTGAAAAATATATATATATTAGTAAAAATACTCATGCCTGAAAGCTGACAGGAAATTGCAATCCTGTAAAAGCATAAGGATAGCAATCAAATTTATCTTCTTGTTCTTCCCCGGTGGCACAGTGGTTGGGAGTCCGCCTGCCGATGCAGAGGACATGGGTTCGTGCCCCGCTCCGCGAAGATCCCACATGCTGCGGAGCGGCTGGGCCCGTGAGCCATGGCCGCTGAAAACCTTTGTGTCCGGAGCCTGTGCTCCGCAATGGGAGAGGCCACAACAGTAAGAGGCCCGTGTACAGCAAAAAAAAAAAAAAATTAATCTTCTTAAAATATTTCTAATCATAATCCTTCCCTGTCCCCAAAACCTTATTCATGAATTCCATTTAGTTAAGTAAACAAAAGTCCCACCAACTCCTTACCCAGATGTTCAAAGCTCTCCATGGTATATGCTCAACCTCTGTTGGCAAACACTTCTCACTCTGTCCTTCTTTTACAATATACATGTCTTGTATCATCATAGTAATTTTTCTCATTTTATTCTCCCTTCTCAAAATGGTCACCCCTGGTTTTTTTACATGTCTGAATTGTACCTACCCTCCAAGGGCAAGCATAAATGTCACTTTGACCAGAAGCCTGCCCTGATTTTATCTGGAGGCATTTATTTCTCATGCTTCTAAACTTTCAAAGGACTTTATTTATGCCTCTCTCACTACAGTCATTACTTTCTATTTTTTATTGTACTTATTTCCATTATTAGCCATTACTTTAAGCCCAGTCAGTATCTGAGCATGATTGACCTTTGTATTTTTCACAATGTTGTGCATAGTAGGTGCTCAATATATTGACTGAAGCAAGGCTATAATAGTAGAGAAGTCACCATGACAGTAACAGTAATGATTGCTTATCATTAACTGAGTAATTTGTAAGTGCTGAGAACTGGGTTAAGTAAGTACTTTATACTCACCAGGGAGAATCTAAAATTTACAAACTGTAAAAATCAATTTATTTGACTCTAAATATTCTGGGTATATGTCTATCCAAAGTTACCACAAAATAATTTTAAGAATGATCAATAAAAAGATAAAAATATTTTTAAATTCAAAGTGAATATTATAACAATGTTTGCTACTTCTATGAAAGCTCAAAACCCTTAATGTTCATCACATTTTTCAATCTTGGGAAGATTTTTTAAATGGTACACATCTTTAAAGAAAAGATCATCAATTTCTGATGCTGTTCACAACCACAAAACCTGAGAAGGTGAAGGGAATGCCGTTAAATGCCACTGAAGCTTAGAAAAGTGTTTTCAGACCTCATTCATTTCCTCTGTCAGTAAGAAAATATTGCGTTCAGACAATAGAAAAGAAACTAGTAATAGGAATTGCTGCAAATTCTGTTTGTGTTGATCCTTTAGGTTCAAGCCTTTCATTTCATGGGCTGCACCTGTTAAGAAGAGGGCTGGGGGAGCTGGATTATTCATTTCTATAATTAAAGAGATACCCAGTCATTGAAATATAATGCGTTTCTCTGTGACTGACAGCCGCTATGATTGGATGTTAGCGATGGGCCACATGGAAGATGAATTCAGGTAATATCCAATTTTTTTTCCTCCTTCTCTCAGAAATGTCTCAAATTGACACTAATTTGATAGTCTCAAATCCCAGAGCCCCATGGATACTGAGAATGGAATGTAAAGAAATTCTCCTTGGTGTCAGTCAGCAACTCTCTTTTCTTCAGGTTACAAAAGGTGATTGACAGGAAGAGAAGGCCTGCTCACTGCTACAACAGAGATGAACTTGAAAACTGGATTGGCAGACATCTGCTCTGGATTTTTTTTTCTAATTGGGATACCAGTGATGATGAAGAGTTGATGATAAGAGTTCATGGGAAGACAGATACCTTTAACAACCACTTTCAAAGTCAGATGGCACAACAGAGAAGCCCCAAGCAAATTAAAGCCAGGGTTCACTGAACACATTTTCCTTCTTCCTTTTAGCCATTCACTTAACACCAAATTAAAGATTAGAGGTAAAAATACAAAGACCCCTACTCTAGGTCTAGGACTAGGACTTTGCCTTAGGACTTCCCCATAAAATATATATCCCAAACACTTCACCCTTTGCACATTGTAAATGAGGAATAAATAAACACAAGTTGAGTAAAAGAGAGTAAAAAAACAGAGAATACAATTTTCCTCAAAAACAAAAATAGGAAGGCAAGTTGCCTATTTGCAATATTTTAAGTGAACTATAGATGACCCTAAAGAGGCCACACATACACACATGCACACTATAGGTACCAGAGGTGAAGGCCCTCTGCTCACGGGAGCAGAATTAGATGCAGCACCTCTCAGTGCACATTACTTTGCCTTGGTCAGGTGAATCTTTGCACACCAGGCCAGGTCTGGCCAGATCTCATCTTGATACATCTGCCATTATCTGGAAAAACTTGCATGATATATGTTTCAGGGAATATATATTCAATAGCAATAAGGCTAATTTCTCAATGAGAGTTAAGTGTTCAGGTATTACAAATAACTACATCCAGCACCCTAGAAAGCAGTTTTACCCAAAAGAAAGCACTTTCCAAATACAAGAAAATCATACCGGAAAAAGAAATATATTACTAGTTTAAATTTCCAATTAATTCATTACCTGGTATAAGCATTAGGGAGAAAGTATGAGTCATACAAGTTTCTGAATATTAACTCCATGTGTTTTCACTGCCTTACTATCAGCACCTAGAAGACTTCCTAGTATATAGCTGGCTTACAATTACTTGTTAAACTAATGAATATGCAAAAAATATTCAGAATGCTGGGCCATCTCCCAGATATTGTTCAGAGCTCAGGTGATCCAAACTAGCCCCGAAATAGAAAATACCCTAGGTATTTCCAGTTCTATATTGGCTTCTAGTACTCTCATTTCTAACTTGATTGTTTTAGAAAACCCAAATAGGGCTTGTTTAATTAGCAGCAAATGTTGCAAACTGTTAAAAATACAACTTCAGCTGAAACCCTTGCCCTTTTCATTTCCACCACCTTATTCAACCTTATGTTAACATCTTTTATTACAGGGCCTTCCTTTTAAATCCTGAGGAGAAAGTATGCATTGGGAGTTGTATTTGAGTTGCATGTACCACCTGAATGCAGTTCCTTAAGAACTTGTGTGCTATTGTCTATTGTAGAAAATAGCCCATCAAGCCTGCTAAGACAAAGATTCAAGGCGAAGAACAGATTGCTGAGCTTTCCAAAGATACAATTATCCATCTCATGGCTAGATCATCTTAGCATAGATAAGAACAAGACTGTCAGAGAGCTGAAATGATGTTGTGCCATCTACCAGTTACACCAACAGGTGCACAGAGAAAATGTATCCACTCATTTATTCAGCAAATATTTATTGAACATTTACTTCAGGTAAGCTCTGTGCTATGATCTTGGCTAAAGAAGTGCATACACAGTTCCTGCAAGGAACTCCCAGTCTGGCAGTGGAGATACAGGGGTAATCCTTGGTCAAATTTCTCTCTATGGGACAGAAAATGTCTGCCAAAAATTGGCAGACAAGAAATGACTTTGTCTTCCACTTCACCCAAAAATAAAGATGAAAATCACAAAGTTTGATTAGTAAGTTAGTCACAGTAATTTCTGTGTGCCCAGACATTACAAACCAAAGTAAGTAAACAAGTACTGCGAGAAATATATAATACACCAAGGTTCCTATCGGAACTCCTTTTATCCAAAAATTCCTTTGCTCAGTTTTAAGGTTGCTACTAAGTAATTGTCTTCTATTCCTTAAACCTGCCTCAAATGAGATAATGCAATCATGACTACAGATTTCACCACTGCTAATCATTCTGCCCCGGGGAACGTTTCCAGACAGGTGAAATTTTCTCCACCTTCTTTTGAGTTACTCAGCTGGTAACCCTTCTTCATCACCCAAACCTTCAAAAAAAAAAAATGCAGAAAGCCTAAAACTGCTCACATTTAAAAATTCCTCACTAGTAAGAGCTAAAACAAATGATATTTGAGTTAAATACTGTTTATTATCCCCTGGAGTACGTAATAAATCAACAGTAGAAAAACGCTTTGACGACTCTCCATCCCTGTGACCCAGAACATCATCTCGCTGCTCACCAGAGAGCCATAGTCAGTTTCAAGATGGCGACAGAGAAAGACAGACCCCCGGCACCACTCACCTACCACAGACACACCCAATTTACAGCTACGTGTGCAACAACGTCCTCTGAAAAAAGCCTAAAGGCTGTGGCTCCAGAAACTCCTCGGTGAAGGATAGAAGGCTCACATCAAAGCAGGTAGGAGAAGCTAGGACATAACTTCCCCACACACCCTGACCCCAGCTCCGCGACCCAGTCAGAAGGGAACCCGAAAGCCAGAGTTTCTTCCTGAGGAGCGAAGGGTTTGAGCCCCACCTCACGCACCCCCAACTTTTAGGACCTGCACCTGAGAGATGAGCCCCCGAAACACCTAGTTTTGAAAACATCAGGGGTCATGTCCATGATATATCCAGAGTATATCAGGGATTTGAGAAGAGAGCTGGCAGCTCGGACTCACCTGCCCCAGGGCGCAGCGTGGAAGCGGCTAGACGGAGAAGCGCCCAGGTTTTGTGGAGAAAAGGCTCATTTGCTCATCTTGGAGCGTCAGCCTGAGGGGCAGGTCGCTGATTTGACGCGCATTTGACGCCTGCTGGGTGCCCTCTAGGGTCGGAACCAGGGCGCAGCCTTTGCCTCTTCCGCTTTGCGCCAGCCCGTGGGCGCCATTTTTCTTTTTTTTTCTTTCGCTTTTTTTTTCCTTTTTCTCATCCTGGTCGGGGCCATCGCTGCATTCTCATTCTACCGCCCTCCAGAGCACCAAAATCTCTCAGAGGGGAATTTTTACACGCAGCTGGTGCCCAGGTTTTAGTTTCTGGCGTCTGGGTCTTTGCAGCAGCTGCCCTGGGGATGCCTCTTGATCGCTTGGCCCTGATAGGGGGGTGGGGCTTGCATTCCCGGGCCTCACGGGCCTGTAACAAGCGAAGAGATAGTGCTTAAAAGGCTACCACCCCTAGGGCAACACACACACGACTGACTTTAACACACTCCCAGTCTTTCTGTGAAAGAGGCCTGTTTGCCTGTCCAGAAGCTTCAGCCTGAATCTTAAAGGCAAAAAAAGAAAAAAAAAAAAAAAGCTCATTGTTACAGAGAACGGATTGGTGGATGTCAGAGGTGGGTGGAGGTGGGCGAATGGGCAAAAGGGTGTCGAAAGGTACACATTTCCAATTATAAAATACATAAGTCAGGGGTATGTAATGTACAGCATGGTGACTATAGTTAATAATTCTGTATTGCATATTTGAAAGTTGCTAAGAGAGTAAATCTTACAAATTCTCTTCATAAGAAAATAAAACTTTGTTAACTATAGTGATGAATGTGGTCTACATTTATTGTAGTGATGATTTCACTGTATACACAAATATCAAATTTCACTGTATACACAATACCTTCTACACCTGAAACTAAAGTTATATATCGATTATACCTCAATTTTTTTAAAAAAGAACCATAATTAGGCCTAGCCCAAGGAAGAAAGTCACTTTTGATTTCAGCAGTTTCTCAAAAATGTCAGGTAGGCAAAGAAAAAGCAATCAAATCTGGTGAACTAAGTGATAATATACATGGTCTTATAAAAGGAGCCTCCAATTCCATCTTCTCAGGAAGTCTTCCAAGAGAAGGTCATTGCTGGGATGAATCTTTCATACTCAATAGGAATTAGCCAGGAGGAGGAGAGACAGAAAAAAAGAAAAGGAAATTGATTCAGTAGGACAAACAGAACATGCCAAGGCATACTAAACAGCATTAAAATATGAGAGACCAGAGAGACGTCTCACTATGGGCACAAAAAAGTTGAATCTAGCTAAAGTATATATGTAAATTGAGACATCTGAGGCGGTAGAAGTAGGATAGCAGTAGAATGTACAGTAAGTTAGACAAAGAATAGAGAAGTAAGAAGTTCAGTAGGTAGGTAGATAGGAAGCAAGTTTGGGCAAGTTCATGAGGATCTTATAAAACTTTGGTATGAAACTTGAACTTGATCCATAGAATGGTGACCCATGAATAATTTTAAACCAGCTCCTCAGATCTGTGATTCAGAGAGATCATTGTGATTCCAGTGTGGATAGAGGGGTAGAGACTGATAAGGCTAAAGACAGTAAAGAATCAGGTAGTTCTAAAATTGACTGAAGATAGGCATGGAAAGAAGCTGGTAGTTTTGAAAACATTTGAATAATAGAGAATGTGTAAGGGGAAGGAAAGTGTTGAATCAAGTGTGTTACTAAAGTTTAACAGCTGTTAGAAACTAAGTCTAAATGAGAGTATATTCCTTTTTTTTTTTTTTTTTAGAAAGTATGTCCTTAGAGGATCTTATATCAGCGTGGCTACACCCATTTCCCAATAAGCAAGTCTTTTCTTAGGATAAAAAAAAAAAACAAAAAAACTTTGGCTTTATAATTAAATCCAAGTGCACAAAAAAGGAGAAATAATTAAACAAAACCCAAATAGAATAAATTACCTGTTAATTGTTTTACATGTTCTTTGTAATCCATACATTTGTTCTTTTTTGTGTAATTTAATAGGATTTATTATTAACTACAGTAAAATATACCCATTTTTCATTGTATAGTTCCATGAGTTATGACAAATGTATACACTCAAGTAAACACAACCAAAATAAAAATGGAGAATGTATCCACTACCTCAAAATATTCTCTCTCTTTAACATCAATCTCACTACCACCCTCAGCTCCAGACAGCCATTGATCTACTTTATGCCACTATCAATCAGTTTTGGCTTTTGAGGATTTCCACATAAATAGAACCATACACTATGGACTCTTTGTATCTGACCTCTTTCACTCAGCATAAAGTTTCTGAGATTCATCCATGTTGTTGAATATATCAGTAATCTCTTTCTTTCTTGTATTACTGAGAAGTATTCTGTTGTATAAATGCACCGTAGATTATCTACTGTCCTGTTGTTGTATATAGTGGTTCTTTCCGGTTCTTGACATTATGAATAAAGCTGCTTGTACATTCATGTACAAGACTTTTAGTAGCTATACGTTTTGCTCTAGAATCCTCACAGTTATCTAGGTACATAATCATCCTATTTGAGAATAAAGACAAATACACTACTCCCTTTCAAATTTGTATTGTCTCATTGCACATGTTAAGAGCTCCAGTGGTGAGAGTAGATCTTGTCTTTTTTTTTCCAGTCTTAGAGGGAAAGAATTATTATTGATTTTCAAATATTAAGCCAGCTTTGCGTTCCTCAGATGAATCTCAATAGGACATGATATATTATTGTTTTTAGATTGCTGGATTCAATATATTAATATTTTCTTAAGGATCCTTTGTATTTATGCTCATGAGGGATATTTTTCTCAATTTTCTTTTCTTATAATTATCTGGTTTTGATGTTTCTGGCCATGATGTTTCTGGCCTCACAATGACCATTTTTGAATGGGCATTGGACATTTTGAATGTTACACTATGTTTCTGAATTTTATTGTCTTGCTTACAAGAGTTGAGGTTTGTTTTATCAGCAGTGAAGTAGCTTGAAGATCAGCTTTGTCCTGCTAATGCTTTTCTACTCTTTCCTTTCTCCCGTCCCTCCCTCCCTCCCTCCCTCCCTTCCTTCCTTCCTTCCTTCCTTGCTTCCTTCCTTCCTCCCTCATGGTCCCTATTGCCCAAGCTCATCACCCCTACTCACACACAATGTGTTGGATAAGCACCCTGTTTATTTGTATATTATCCTGTAAAATGATTTTTTATTTTGCATAATTGGCCCATGCTATACATCTTCTGCTTCTTGGTTTTTTTGGGGTTTTTTTGGTTTTTTTGTTTTTTTTTTTTTTGTGGTACGCGGGCCTCTCACTGTTGTGGCCTCTTCCGTTGTGGAGCACAGGCTCCGGAGGCGCAGGCTCAGTGGCCATGGCTGATGGGCCTAGCTGCTCCGCGGCATGTGGGATCTTCCCAGACCGGGGCACAAACCCGTGTCTCCTGCATCGGCAGGCAGACTCTCAACCACTGCGCCACCAGGGAAGCCCTATTTTTTAAGCACTATGTTTCTAACATGTATTTATGTTGCTATGTGGACATATTTATTTATTTATTAAAGTATAGTTGATTTACAATGCTGTGCCAATCTCTGCTGTATAGAAAAGTGACTCAGTTTTACATATATATACATTCTTTTTTAAATATTCTTTTCCATTATGGTTTATCCCAGGAGATTGTATACAGTTCCCTGTGCTGTACAGTAGAACCTTGTTGTTTATCCATTCTAAATGTAATAGTTAGCATCTACCAACACCAAATTCCCAGTCTGTTCCTCCTCCACCCTCTTCCTTGGCAACCACAAGTCTGACCTCTATGTCTGTAAGTCTGTTTCCGTTTTGTAGATAGGTACATTTGTGCCATATTTTAGATTCCACATATAAGTGATATCCCATGGTGTATGCCTTTCTCTTTCTGAGTTACTTCACTTAGTATTATAATCTCTAGTTGCATCTGTGTTGCTGCAAATGGCATTATTTCATTCTTTTTTATGGCTGAGTAGTATTCCATTGTGTATATGTACCACATCTTCTTTATCCATTCATCTGTCAATGGACATTTAGGTTGCTTCCATGTCTTGGCTATTGTAAATAGTGCTGCTATGGACATAGGGTTGCATGTATCTCTTTGAATTATAGTTTTGTCCGGATATATGCCTAGGAGTGGGATTGCTGGATCATATGGTAATTCTATTTTTAGTTTTCTGAGGAACCTCCATACTGTTCTCCATAGTGGCTGTACCAACTTACATTCCCACAAATAGTGTAGGAGGGTTCCCTTTTCTCCACACCTTCTCCAGCATTCATTATTTGTTGACTTTTTGATGATGGCCATTCTGACCAGAGTGAGGAGATACCTCATTGTAGTTTTGATTTGCTTTTCTCTGATAATTAGTGATGTTAAGCATCTTTTCATGTGCCTACTAGCCATCTATATGTCTTCTTTGGAGAAATGTCTATTAAGGTCTTCTGCCCATTTTTCAATTGGGTTGCTTGTTTTTTTGTTGTTGAGTTGTATGAGCTGTTTGTATAATTTGGAGATTAAGCCCTTGTCGGCCACATCATTTGCAAATATTTTCTCCCATTCCATAGGTTGTCCTTTTGTTTTATTTTTGTTTGTTTGTTTTTATGATTTCCTTTGCTGTGCAAAAGCTTGGAAGTTTGATTAGGTCCCATTTGGTTTTTTTTTTAATTTTATTTCTATTGCCTTGGAAGACTGACCTAAGAAAACATTGGTACGATTAATGGACACCGTTTTGTGTTTTTTTTCCTAGGTCTGTACAGCATCTCTATAGGGTCTCACATTTTCTTATCCACTCTCGTAAACTGGACACCTAGCTTTTCTCCAACTCCTTATAACCACAGACATTACTCTGAATAAGAACCTCATTCAAATCCCCTTGTAGACTTATGGGAAAACTTCTGTTGGACATAGGAGTGGGACTTAGGGGTTATATAGCATATACAAGAATATTTAATTTAACAAAATCAGTGCCGTATTGCTCTCCAGGATGTCACGTTACACTCCCATTAATACAGGAGGGTCATTATAAAGATATTTTCTTTCAGTAGAAAACAATATATATATATATATATTTTTTTTTTTTTTTTGCGGTACGCGGGCCTCTCACTGTTGTGGCCTCTCCCGTTGTGGAGCACAGGCTCCGGACGCGCAGACTCAGCGGCCATGGCTCACGGGCCCAGCCGCTCCGCGGCACGTGGGATCTTCCCGGACTGGGGCAGAAACCCATGTCCCCTGCATTGGCAGGCGGACTGTCAACCACTGCGCCACCAGGGAAGCCCGAAAACAAAATATTTGGCGTTATTTATTTATTTATTTATTTTTTACAGGAAACACAGGGTAGACTTTGCGTAACTTAGAAACCCAAAGGAAAAAGCATTCTGTTGTAGACTGATTGTTTTATCAGGAAGAGGCTGTTTTACAGCTAATGAGGGAGTAAGATATGGAAATGGACTATACCAACAGTTTGTTCCCTGTACTGCCACCTTTCAAAAGAACAGAGAATATTTAACATATTCCTTCTAATTACATAGGAGAATGAATCACAGTTCTTTAAATGTAATAAAAAGAACAATTTCTCAAAGAAGGAAGCTACTCCCTGACAGACTTATCTAAAATAGGACAGAAAATTCGGCTTGGTTTAGGATTTGCAAGAAAATTATCCATAAATTCAACTAATTAAAAATATATATTAAATACTATGAAATTGTTGACATGGGGGCAAACATACATCATTAAGTTTGAAGGGTTTTTACCTTTCAAATCTGCCCAAATATTATCCATTAACAGCAGTTCTGAAAAATATCTGTTTTGAAAAATAACAATAGTGCTTCTGAAGTAGGAGTCCATTTTTTCCATAATTTCTTCCTCAAACTGATATAATTAGAATTCTAAATTACCAGTATAATTTATAGGTAACTCAAATTATTTCATTAACATACTTATATTTCCTATTTTTAAATGGATAAAATTGATTATTGGTCAATTGATTATTGACCAGAAAAATTATCACAAAATTACATATCATATTTTATAATAATAGTTTGTTTTTTCTTCACTGATGATAATATAATTATATATGATATATAAACAAATTTCACAGTCTCATTCACCACTGCATCTCCAGTGCTAGTAACACTGTTTGGTATAGAGTTTATGTTTAATAAATATTTTCTAAAAGAATATATTTCAATATGTACTTCTGATATCAAAAGTGTAATGGATCTAGTGTTGGGATTTATGGGTGTTAGTTCTGAATCTTTCATTTATGATAGCACTGCAGCAAGTGTATACTCAAATTCTGTGTGATCAACTTACCTCTGCTGGGCAATGAGATTATTTCAAAGCTGTTCTATTTCCATAATAGAAGTGGTCTGGCTCTTTTAGTAAGGCATATTTTAAAAGAAAAAGCTATTCAACAGAAAGGCAGCTCCATGAAAGAGCTCCAAGCATGGATATCACATGATTCCTTTTGAAAGAAATAATCCTAAGAAATAGGATAGAGGTAAGGCACATGAAGGCTTCAGACTGTAGGTAATAAGTGGTTTTGGGAACCTGTCAAATGGATCTGAAGCGAGCTCAGAAATGAGAAGAAAGTAATTGCATTTACCTAGCTACAAATGTAGTTTAAGAGGCTTAAAATGGGACACTACAGTTAAGAAGAGGTTGAGATCTCAAATCAATAGGATTAAAATTACCCTGTCTGTGTTACCTTGAGCATCCTCATCTGGAAATAATAATGACGATATTATCAATCACTGTGGGTTATTGTGAAGATTGATAAGTTAATGCATATCAATTTCATGACTTGCTAATACCCTCAATAAATATTAACTGTTATCATTGTAATTTGTAGCTACCTTTTAAGACATCAACATTAACACATATATTCTGACTTCTATTTACTTTAACCCCTATTCTCAAACATTGTAATGCAGTGGAACTTGCAAGAACCTGCATAAGAACTGTGTGTTTATAGTTGTCAGTCTCCCATTTCTTAAAAAAGCATAAGATAGGGATAAGCCACCTTAAAACATCCCTTGGTAGCAGCTATTCTAAGGACTACCTTACAATACATGTACTACTTATATCATATTACATAAACAAAGTATGGGTTATTCTGCCTTCTGAAAACTAAAGTATATAGCAAGTTCAAATCAACATTTTTTGTGAATCCATCGAGATCTTGATAAGGAAAATAATTATATATATATGAATAAAATATGTATGTTATATATATTATATATAAATATTTCCTTCTCATTATCTCTCTCCATGAATTATTTTCAAGCTGTCAATACATACAATGGCCAAGAGGGAATTGTTTACCTGATTCTAAAGTCTATTTATGCATTTTTCAGGAGCTAGCAAGTATCACATTATATTTTCCCTTTTCTTTACCGAATGCTGTCTGACACATCTTCTTCTATTTAAAAATCAAAAAGCTAACCCAAGAAACTGCATCATTCCCTTGGGCATGAATATCTGTAACAAATATACCAGTACTTTGGTTGCAAAGAGAATTAAGGATGCATTAGCTATTTAGCATTCCCTGAATGACAAGCACACTCATGCCTCAAATGTATTGTAGAACAGAACAGAAAATGTAACATTTTCAGGATCAACTGCTTTGGTAATTTGACATTAATAACAATGATGGGTGCACACTGCAGTGTTCTTGAAAAATAGTGGTCCCTTCTGTGATATGATATTTATCTGACTTATAAGATAAACCCGTCACAACAATGCTGTACATATGAAAAGCTTTCCGGAGCAGAACACAACAACATGTGTCAAAAGGCAAACATCTGGATGACCACTGACCTGGATTACCATTTCTAGAAATTATCTTAAAGAATAAGAGAGAGGTGAACAAGGATGTTTCTTAGAATACAATTACAATCCTAACAACAATAGCAACAAAAGTGGAAACAATATAATTCTTCGAGTGAGAACCGATTAAGAGAACTAAAATAATACATGCTAGAAATACTATGTAAGCAAGAAAAATTACTTGTGGAAGTAGATGTATATAAATATATTGACAATACATTCAGACACAGATAAGTTTTTATGAGATTTGTATATATATGTATGTGTGTATATGTATGCATGTATATACATATAAATATATACACACACTGATTTGCAAAGATGTTTACAATATATATGTAAAGCAAACCACCCAGAGTTTTTAAGCTGTCTGTGGTACTGTTTTCTTCTAAAAGTCAATTACAACATTTACAGTTTCCATGTAACATACTGTGGAAAATCCAAAATCCCACCACTTGTCTTTTCAAAGGGCATCTTTCCCTAGTCAAGTATTTGGAAAAACAGGAAATGGGCCTCAAATTTGCTTCTGAATCAGTGTATACTGAAGCTTTGAAAATTTTATTTAATTTTTGAGTAGTGAATATATTCACGAGCTTGAAGTGTCAAACTACAGAAACATATGCAGAAAAACCTCTCTTTTTTTATCCTTTTAAACTTACCTTTGTCACTGTATTTGAAGTGAATTTCGTGCAGACAACATTGTTAGATCATGTTTTTCTATACCCTCTATCAATCTCTATATTTTAATTGGCATATTTAGATCATTTACATTTAACATAATTATTGATATATTATGGCTTAAGGCTGCCATTTTATATTTGTTTTCTGTTTGTTTCCCCCACTTCTCTTATGTTACGGTACTGTGGGTTATTTATTCATTATTTAGGGTTCATCTGGATTTTGCCTATAGCATTTTATGTAATTTTCTTAGAGGACACTCTGGGTATTACAATGTAAGTATGTAATTTACCACAATCTTCCAGTATTGACATTTTACAACTTTGAGTCAAGTATAGAAACATTACCTCATTTAGGTTCTCTTATCTGCCCAGCTTTTTAATTATAATTGTCTTAAGCATTTCCTCTACATACATGGAATACCGCATCAGATGATGACATAATTTTTGCTTCAACCACAAATTTGATTTAATAAACTCATAAGAAGTGGATTAATTTCTTATACAAACCCCTTTTTACTCATGCCAACATTCTTCCTTCCTTTCTGACCTTCCAAAACTTGTTTTGTTACCATTTCCTCCTGTTTAGAGAAATTCCTTTAACCATTTTAAGGGTGGTTTTGCTAGCAACAAATTATCTTTGTTTTCCTTCAACTGAGAATGTCTTTATTTCCTCTTTATTCCTGAAGGATAGTTTTCGCAGGATATAGAATTTGCTACTGACAGCTCTTTTAGTATTTAAAAATGTTGTGTTCCTCCCTGGGTATCCCCCATGCCTTCCTTGAGTCTGTAGGCTCCTCCCCTTTTCATAAGAGTTGTCTTTAAATGATTACAAATTATCTTATCTTTATGCAAAGCAATGTGTCTCATGTTTAAAGCTCTCCCTTTGGTATCATGTCCAGGGAGCCCTGCCTTTGTTAACAAAATTGCTCAGTGAGACTCTATCCTAAACAAGATATCCACTCCAGTACATAACCTTTAAGAAAATGGAAGCCTGACAACCAATTTTATAGCATTTATTTTTCTATTTTATGTAACAACTTTTTATAAAGTTAAAATTGTTATAATAAAGTTGCCTTTAAATTAATTTTAAAGAATTTATGTATACACTGATGTATGCATATTTAAAAATCTCGAAAATGGTTCTCAGTTCTTGAGATGCATTAGAATAATCTGCAATGCTTTTTAAAAATCCTGATGCTGGGGTTCTAAACCCATAGATTCTGATTCAGTTTTCTTGAGTGTTTCACAAGCTTTGTATTCTTCCATTCACAAAGGTCAGAATCTCAAGTCATCTTGGATTCCTCTTGCACCTTCATTTTCTTATAACTAATGCCTGTATATGCTTTTGTGGGATTCTTTTCAATATCTATTTTTCCTTTCTGTATTGCCTATCACTATGCTAATTCAGACTCTCATTACCGTTTACTAGAATTACCATAATAACATCCCCCTAAATATTCTCTCTAATTTTTCTCAGGCCATTTCATCTATAACTAAAATGAGTAATAGTTACTATTTACTCAAGATTTCTAATATGCCAGGCATAGTGCTAGATATATGTCATTTATATTTACAATGCCCTTTAAATAGAGATTTTATTTTCTTTCCCAAGGTGGAAACTGAAGCACTGAGAGATTAAGAACCATGTCTAAAAGTGGCAGAACTGTAAGTAAAATCCAAATCGGTGTGATTTTCAAATGTCTACCACTAAAACATTTCTTCTGTCTCTCATTCTCAGTCTTATGCTGTATGAGATGCTTTGTTGTTTTAAAATTAGATGTTTCCTTAAGCTTCTCTAGTGTACTGCCTGCTCCCTGAGGACAGGAATTTTGTGTGCTGTCACACAAAAACTGTCCTGGAAATTTTTCTGACTTTAAATCATTTCGTGAAATGTAAATAATAGAATAATTCACAAGACAAATTTTATTTGAAGTTTGCAGTATTAATTTTCTATTTTCTCTGAGATTACATTTTTCTTTTAAGTCAAACATGATCCTTCATCTTTGAATTATTAATTTTCTTAGAATACCCATTATTTAAATATGGTGTAAAGATGAATGTCAGCTCCTTCATAATAAAATCTCCATTATTCCAAATTAGTGAATGAAAATATTATGAATAAGATTATTTAGCTGCCAAAAATGACCCTTCAAAATTAAAATTATCTTACGTGGAGATTAGATATTACCGACATAGCCTAAGGCACATATTATTTTTACAAGCATAAAAAAAATTACTTTAAGGGCTTCCCTGGTGGTGCAGTGGTTGGGGGTCCGCCTGCCGATGCAGGGGACGCGGATTCGTGCCCCGGTCCGGGAGGATCCCGCATGCCGTGGAGCAGCTGGGCCCGTGAGCCATGGCCGCTGGGCCTGTGCGTCCGTGGCCTGTGCTCCGCGACGGGAGAGGCCACAGCAGTGAAAGGCCCGCGTACTGCAAAAAAAAAAAAAAAAAAAAAAAATTACTTTAAGAAGTACAAATACAATTTTGCATCTATTATATTATCCTAGTTATATGTAAAATATGCACAGCAAAAGGACTGGAAGGATATGGCACTGAAGTGTTAAGTGTTTGCAGGACAGTGGGTGAGTTTTTTCTTACCTTTGGCTTTTCTGCATTTTTGAATTTTTTAAATGATAAATATATTTAATACTTGAATGGAAAGTAGAAAGTTTATTTTCAAAAGAGTAGCATATTAAAAATAGTTACATATTTTCCCCCCAAAATCAAAGGTAAATAACCTAGGAAAACCAAATGAAGCTTGTGATTTCACTTTTTTTTTTTTTGCGGTACGTGGGCCTCTCACTGTTGTGGCCTCTCCCGTTGCGGAGCACAGGCTCCGGACGCTCAGGCTCAGCGGCCATGGCTCATGGGCCCAGCCGCTCCATGGCGTGTGGGATCTTCCTGGACTGGGGCACGAACCCGTGTCCCCTGCATCGGCAGGCAGACTCTCAACCACAGCGCCACCAGGGAATCCCCGTGATTTCACTTTTTAAGGATCATAATCAAGCATCC
Organism: Stenella coeruleoalba; assembly: GCF_951394435.1. Classification (NCBI taxonomy): domain Eukaryota; kingdom Metazoa; phylum Chordata; class Mammalia; order Artiodactyla; family Delphinidae; genus Stenella; species Stenella coeruleoalba. Next base: position 140,240,496 of record NC_137148.1, read on the forward strand.
AAACATGATGAGGGTGAGAGCCAAGTAAATTTTATCATTGACTGAAGAAAGTTAGAATTTTGGCCAAGATGTGTAAAGTTTCAAAATATCATAAATTTTGAAATAAGGGAATGATGGAAAAAATGAGACAGGACCCAAGAAATATCCTTACCATATGATCTGAACAGAAATTTACTAAAGCAATCATAGCCCAAGGTCCTGTTGGGTTAGTATTTTTTTGGTACAACAATACAAAACCCACTGGAAAATGGCACTCTTTATGCTATGTGAGCCAGAAGAGGAATAGCTAAATCATAATAAAATTATTTTGATATATGTCACCTAAACATCTACACTATTTACTAGTAAGTTTAACCATTTTTGTAGAAATAGTGATCTAGTTTCATTACTACAAGACAAATATTATTAGTATAGGATAGATTAAAATACTATAAAGAGATTTTAAAGACTGCTTATTAACCATTCCCTGATAATCTATTGATAAAAAATAAAATATGAGCATACCAATTATAAAATTTTCATTAACAGATATTTACTGAGCCCCTAGTATGAATAAGGAAAGTACATATTCCTGACAGGGGGCAGAGTATCTGCAAATATCCTGAAGCAGAAATCTTCATGCATATGAAAAGCTGAAAGAAGCCAGTATAATGGAGCGTAGTGTGAATGAGAAAGGGAAGTTCAGTGACTAGGACCCTGTAAACAACATTCAATAGAAGAGAATTACAGAACATAATTCACATTTCAAATGATGTATTATGATAAACCCATGTAATTGGGGGTGGGGGCAGGTATATTACATAATTTGTTCAAGTCAAAAGGATGGCCACCATTTAAACTCACCTCTGCTTACTACATGCCACCCAATTACCTTGCCTTAGCACTCTACCAAGCTGTTGCTGTCTTCCGTAAAAAGGGTATTATGTTTGGTGCTATCAGTAGAGAAGACCGGCCTGTCACCTAACACATTTTTCAAATATATGATGATGTCCTTTCTGGTCTGTTTTCTGCCCTCACCAAAGTCATGTCCCATTCCTGAAAAGCAAGATGGCAGGTCTCTTGCTTCATTATCACAAACTCAGCCATTGTCTCCCAAATCACTGATACTTTGCATGGTTTCTGGGTGTCCAGTGTTTGAGACCTGACCTCGACCAGAAATCCTGTCACTCTTCTCTCAGCCAAGTTTTCCAGCATGGACTCCCCCACCTTTCTGAAGAGTCTTCTTTTTGAGTATTCTCTATTACATAAAAAAAAGTTCTTCCCCCTCTCCAAAAACCAATTCTGTATACCAAGGGCACGAGGCAACATTTTGTAATCCATTGAGGCAAATAAAGCCCTATTGCTCTGCATTTGTATATCTGAGAAGGCTATGTTAGTGACTCTTCACAAGATTTTGAAAGCATAGTAATTTAAAATTTTAACTTTAAAAATTAAGAAAGCATTTTTATGATAAAAAAGATTAAAAACCTACCTTATATTACACACAAGCATGTAAACATACCATACTTGACTTTATATCAAATTAAGATTGTAGGGAAATGTAGTCATAATGCATAGAAATTAACACAAATAATGGAAAAAGAACTCTCTGGGTCAAATGGGCCATAATTGTGTTAAATTATTTTTAACTTAACACTATATTTTAAACACCCGAACAGTGTTGAGGGAACAATATGTATTTGACTAATATTAATGGGTGAATTGTGTTAGGGAATGAAAAAGATAATAAGTAGGGGAAAAATAGTACCTAGCATTTATTCAGCATTACAATACACCAGACACTACAAATGTTCACAATAACATCATGAGGTAAGTATTGTTATCTCCATTTTATAGAAAGAAAAAAAGCTAAAGAGAGAAATTTGCGATAGATTAAAGAGATTTTCATAAAAGGAAATACTGTGTGCTGTATGCTAAGTGAAAGAGACAATCTGAAGAAGGACATGCAGATAGCTAAGAGAGAATATAAATTGGGACAATGCACGTTTTATGAATTAAATTTCATTTTTCATAGACCACTGACTTTTTAAAAACTAATCTGTAAAGTGAATTAAAGAATGCCAGTCTAAGAAAATTCTTAGCTTCAGTGAATAAATTCACAGTATTAGCACTGAATGGTGAGAAATTAAAATTGCTTCTCTTTGAGGTAATGGCAGATCTCATTTGATATAATTTAAAAAAAATTTTATCCACCATGAAGATGCAAAAATCTGCCATACAGATTCTGTCAGTAGCTAACTAGGTATTATACCCATAAAAAGTCACTTAATTTTCCTCAGAAATAAAATGGGAGAAGTACAGAGGACTGAAGAACAGCTGGATGTACCTTATAGAAGATAATAGTCTCGGTCACTCTTTTCTTCTTTGCTGTATATTTATAGAGCTCTTGCATTCCCCAATCCTTTCTTTCTCTTTCTTTCTTCCTTATTTCCTTCCTTTTTATGCAGTTTTAATTTTTTTAATGAACTAATGAACAAATGCAAACATTAGGAATAGGTAGTTTACATTAGCTAAGTTTCTTCTCATGTTTGTTGACAGTAGCAAAGAAAACGGAAAAGACTTTTCTAAAATTGGAATAAGTGATATAGTATCCATGTTTTTTCAGCACTGCTTTTGAAATTTGACAAGTTTCCCTTACAATTACAGCTATGCTAAAGGGATTCATCATATTGCACAAGGTGGAAGAAGTTAGCAATCCTAGCCTAGTACATAGATGTTAGAAAAAGTAATGTCAATCTCAAACAAAAAGATTTCATCTGGATCATCAAGTTCTTTACACAAATTCTGTCACCTGGCAACTGTCAGAAGCATCTTTTGGTATTATAAAATATTAAAATATTTGTAACCTAAGATTAAAATATTTTCTTCCTCTTTCTAACTGCTATATTTTAACATAAAATATATGTTGCCAGTTTTCAAAAATGTCTTCAATAAATCAAAGAATATAGAAGAAAGGGATCAATATTTAGAATATAGAATACAAATCTCTGATTTATCAGAATATCTTCAGAATCATATTTGTAATATGTGATTACTTGAGGGAATTTTTATTTTAAATATATGTCTTAGCTTGAAAAATATTAAACTACAAATTTTGTGGGTTTAAAATGGAATAAGACACTTTCACTTCTGGTCAAGACGAAAAAGAGGGACCAAATTTACTCTACTACCTGAATCAATTAAAAAAGGGAAAATATTAAAATAGCAGTTTTCAAGAATGGAAATCAGAAAACCATGGACAGTGATCCATGAGAGCTGGGAAACAATTAGATCAACCCTGTGTACCACAGCTTACAGCCCTGAGAGTTTCCAGGCCGTGGTGCAGGGTACACAAACCCAACAAAGCCTTGCAGACTCCCTGAGTTGAGAAGATGAAGGTGAGAATTTAGAGAGACCCAGGTAGCTAAACTTTATAAGACAGAGGACCAAAATGAAGAGTTGCAATGAAAGTGAACCCTGGAGCTCTGTAGAGGATTTCCTCCATGTATTCAGCTGAGTAACTATGGGAGGAAACTACCCAAGGCTGGAGAAAGACCCATTAGAAAAGTTTAATAAGAACAGAGCCCTTGGGCTTCCCTGGTGGCACAGTGGTTGAGAGTCTGCCTGCCGATGCAGGGGACACGGGTTCGTGCCCCGGTCTGGGAGGATCCCACGTGCCGCGGAGCGGCTGGGGCTCACGTCCGGAGCCTGAGGAGAGGCCACAGCAGTGAGGGGCCCGCGTACTGCAAAAAAAAAAAAAAAAGAACAGAGCCCTGTGCTCATCCAGGGCTGGGAACAGTGGCTATTCCTACCAGCCAGATTGGAGAACAATATAATTCAGGGAGCACTGGGTAGAGTACACAGAAGGATCTAGACTCACTAGTTGGGAATAATTAGACTAAGCCTTGCTCTGGTATAGTCTAACATATCTTACAAGTAAGAATGAAAAGGATCAAAATGTTTCTAAGTAATTTAATTGCATTCTATGGCTTAGCTCAAAAGTATATATAGGAATATAAAAATATCCAGCACCCAACAAAGTAAAATTCACAATTTCTTATGATTTTCTTTGTGAGCCAAAATTAGCAGCCATAAAAAAAAATCTCATTAAATTTAAAATGATTCAAGTCATGTAAAGTGTGTTCTCAAACCAAATGCAATAAATTAAAAATTAATAATAAGGACAAAAAGATATCTGGAAAAATCCCCAAACATTTGGAAACTAAATAATACATTTATACATAATCCATGAATCAAAGAAGAAATCAAAAGGGAAATTAGAATATAATATGAATTGAATGAAAGTAAAAACACAACCTTTTAACCTTTCTGGAATACCACTAAAGTGGTTCTCAGAAGGCATTTATAGGAAAAACTACCTATATTAGAAAAGAAGAAAAGTCTCAAATGATCATGCCTCCTATATTAAGAAACTAGAAAAAGAAGAACAAACAAAACCCAAAAAAGGAAATAAAATAATAATAAAGAAGAAATAGAAAAACAATATAGAAAAATCAATGGAGCAAAAAGCTTTTCTTTGAGATAAAAAAATAAAGTGTCTCAAAAATGAAAGGTCTCAGGCTTCCCTCGTGGCGCAGTGGTTGAGAGTCCGCCTGCCGATTCAGGGGAAACGGGTTCGTGCCCCGGTCCGGGAAGATCCCACATGCCGCAGAGCGGCTGGGCCCGTGAGCCATGGCCGCTGAGCCTGCGCGTCCGGAGCCTGTGCTCCACAACGGGAGAGGCCACAACAGTGAGAGGCCCGTGTACCACAAAAAAAAAAAAAGAAAACTATAAACTAATATCCCTAATGTACACAGATGCAAAGATTTTTAAACAGACTTTTTAGCAAATCAAATCTAATAATACACAAAGCATAATACATCATGATCAAGTAGGGTTATCATAGGAATACAAGGTTAGTTTAACATTTGAAAATCAGTCAGTGCAATTCACTAAATTAGCAAATTAAAAAAAGAAAAGCCTTAGGATCCTCTCAATTCATGCAAAAGAAAAGATAAAAGAAAGAAAATAATCCACTATGCATTCCTCATAAAAATGCACAGCAAACAAGGAATACAAAGGAACTTCCTCAACCTGATAAAAAAATATCTATGTAAAACTTACACTTAACATCCTACTTAATATTAGGTGAAAGACTGTATTTTCTCCCTAAGAACAGAAACAAGACAGGGATTTGTGAAATGTACTGGAGGGTCTAAGCCAGAGCCATGAAACAAACAAACAAAAAGAAATAAAAGAACTTCAGCTTGGAAAGGAAGTAATAATGCTGTCTTTATGTACAGATGACATTATCATCTGTGAACCATAGTCTAAGGAATCTACAAAAAAGCTACTAGAACTAAGAAATGAGATTGTCAGGAATGCAGGCTATACATCAATATGCAAAAAAACAACTGCATTTCTATATAGTAGCAACTGGAAACTGAAATATAAAAACTAATACCCTGTAAGTTAGCATCAAAATTATGAAATAGTCAATATTAAATATGACAAAAGATGTGAAAAACTTATCCAATGGAAACTACAGAATATTGGGGAGATAAAGAAGACAAATTAAGAGAGAGATATACCTTGTTCAGTACTCAATATTGAAAAACTCAATACTCAATATTGTTAATATGTTATTGCTCCCCAGATGGATCTATGGATTCAGCTAAGACCCAAACACAATAGCAGCAGGCTTTTTGGTAGAAATTGACATGATGGTTCTAAAATTTGTGTGAAAATGCAAAAAAATATAGAGTAGCCAAAGGATGTTGGAAAATGTGAAAAAAATTGGAGGAATAAACTAACCCTCCTTGATTTCAAGGCTTCTTGTAAGCTATAGTGATTGAGAGAGTATAGCCTTGGCATAAAGAGAGGCATATAAACCAGTGGAATAGAAAACAGAGTCCAGAATGAACCCAAACATATATGGACAACTGATATTTTATAAAGGATAAAGGCTCTTCAGTGGAAAAAAAGGACAGTATTTTCACCAAATGGTGATAGAACAATTAGATATTCATATACTCACACAAAAATTGATCCATACTTCATATCATATATAAAAATTAATTCAAAATGATTCATAGACCTAAATATAAGTCCTAAAACTGTAAAACTTCTAAAGTAAAAGGTAGGTGAAAACCCATGTGACCTAGGCAAAGACATCTTAAATATAATACCGCTATCAATAAAAATATAAATTAACTGGATTATTTAAGATTTCTTGGTATTCAAAAGACATTCATAGGAGAATAAAAAGACAAACCATAGACTGGTAGAAAATATTTGCAAAGTGTATATGTGATAATTACAAGCTCTCAAAACTCAATAATAAGAAAATAAATACAAAAATGGACAAATTGTTTGAACAGATACTAAACCAAACATGATATATGGATGACAAATAAACACATGAAAAAATGCTCAACGTCATTAGTCATTAGAGAACTGCAAATTAAAACCACAATGACAGACTATTACATACCTTTAGAACAGCTAAAATTAAAAATACTGAATATACCAAGTGTTGGCACTATGTGGAAGAGGTGGAACTTTCCTGCACTTCTGGTGTGAATGTAAAATGGCACAACTACTTTGGAAACAACTTAGCAATTTTTTACAACGTTAAACATACATCTATTCTATGATTCAGCCGTTCTAATCCCAGGTATTAGAAAAGAAAGCATAGTCAATATCAAGACTTGGACAGGGATATTAAAAGTATCTTTATTTGTAATAGCCAAAATCTAGAAACAACCCAAGTGCCCATCAATAGGTAAATGGATAAAGAAAAATATATATCTATATAATGGAATATTACTCAAGAATAAAAAGAAACAAACTTGACTCATTCAGCAACATGCTTCATTATCAAAATAATTATGCTGAGTGGTAGAAGCCAGAACCCCTGGCTCCCCAAAAAGGACCCATAAATATTATGTGTTTCCATTTATAAAAAACTCTCAGTAATGCATACTTAACTATAGTGACAGAAAGCAGACCAGTCATTGCCTTGGGGATGCAAGAAAGTTTGGAACAAGAGGGAGGCATTACAAAGTGACAGAGGAAGCTTTAGGGGAAAATGTGCACGATCATTATCTAGACTGTGATCATGATTTCATTGGTCAAAACTTGTCAAATTGAACTCTTTAAAGAGGTATGGTTTACTGCATATCAATTATACCTCAATAAAGCCTTTAACAAAGTTGGAATATTGGCAATGTCATATGTTCAATATATACAAACACTTCATTCTATTTATTCAGAGATATATTTTGAAGGAATGGGACAGGATCTGTATTTAGGGTATTGCTTTGAAATTACTTTATTATTAAATTCCTTTAAACTTCTTTAATTACTCTATTTGTATTACTGAGTGTCTACTATGTGTCAGGAATTCTGCTGTGAAAGCTTTTTGCATTGTTTTAATTTTTTTCTTCATGTAGGACTTCTTTTTAAAAGCCTATACAAAAAAAATCATTCTAATTAATTTAGCAGTCTGGTCAATTGTAAAATTGCCAATTTAAGAAATGTAGAATAAATAGAATGATTAAAATAGTGGCTTTGTAAAGATCAGCTTTATCCTTCTACTCTGTCGATATCCTCAGTGCTGCCCTCCTAGACGAACCACTATACAAATTTTGAAAAAGTGTAGTTCTATGATAGTGTAGCTACTTAAGACAATATTTGTGAAATTCCATAGGCAGCTAAGGTGAAAGTAATCAAGCCAAATCACTTTGTCCTCTGGATTAACAAAAACATTTAACAAAGTTAGATGACTTGAGGGTTAGTGTCATTAAACTTATCATTAATATTTTAAAGTATTTTCAGAAGTGCATATTGTATTTGAAAACTTACTGTCTAACCAAATCACTCTCAACAATGAAATGATACAACAACAAAATAAACAGGGATTTGTCTCAACTGATCTCTGTGGTTTCAGAAAATTTTATCAACTTAACATGGATCTTCATCTTCACAGGTCCTCAGGAAAGCCATTCATAAGCCTTTACATGCTGATAAAACCACTTAAGAAACACATTCAAATTATCCTAATATTGAAAGTAAGGAATCAGAGCTGACTAAACTTGACATCAGTTACTTTGGTGACTTTAGAATGAAGTATTAATCAGAACATTTATAAATATTCAGGAAAAAAAGTGATGCTTGTTTGGCAGCCACATGGTTCCACTGAAACTAGTCAATTCAAACTAACATTATTTCTGTTCCTAAATTGTCTACCCAATTTAGAGTGATGAAGAGAATGCAGAGAGAATATCTGAATTTCAGTAAGGCTGTTGTCGATGTTTTCTACCCCACCCATGAATATAAAATGGAGGAATGAGGCTTTAGTGAAGGAAGATGCTAGTACACTGAAGAAACAGAACCTATGTGATGAAACCATAAAGCATCTTTATTTTTACCCCTCACTGGTCCTTTAAACTTATTTAGAGAGGGACAGACCTACAGTGGTCCCTTGGTATCCATAGGGAATTTGTTCCAGGAGAGCAACCCCTTTGTTGGTAGATACCAAAATCCAGGGATGCTCAAGTTCCCCATATAAAATGGTGTAGCCTTTGCATATAACCTATGCACATCCTCCCATATACTTCAAATCATCTCTAGGTTACTTATAATACGTAATACAATGTAAAGCCTATATAAATAGTTGCCAGCATGCAGTAAATTCCAGTTTTGCTTTTTGGAACTTTCTGGAAATTTTTTTCAAATGCTTTCCATCCATGGTTGGTTTAACCCTTGTATTTGGGACCTGCAGATATAGAGGGCCAACTGTACTTGCAGTTCCCTAGTTAAAAACTTGGGCAGCTCCTTGACTTTTCTGAACCCTCTTAGCAGGCACTTTAAGCTGCAAATACAAACTCAGTTCAGAAATTAAATATACATTCATATAATAATAAAAACTTCTCTATTTCATTCAAAGTAGTTGAAATAATCTTTCCTCACACCCCAACAGGACATTCTAGCTGGAAAGCTGAGGAAAGGGACATGGTCCTTCTCTCTTCCACCTCATCTTGCTTAGTGAAGTTTTCTGACACCCTAAAAATCAAAGAAGGGAGAGGAATGATATATCAAAGGGCAGGAAAACTCTTACTTGTCTAGCATATATTAAGATGGTTTCACATTCTTCACATCTCAGAAGGGCTGAAAGATGAGTCCTTCATGAATTTTTCTGTGGCTTCTCTGTAAGTCCACAATGTAAACTTTAATTTGCATTTCCTGGATAATGCATGTTACTCTGGTTGGGCTAAAGCCCACTCAGCCTCTGGTTTCCGGGTTAGCTTTAGGTAGTGCCCTCTACCCAGAATCTCACTGTTGCTCTTCAGCCATTCTTCTTGGAAATGTTTTTATTGTTATAATTAATTTTTTATTGGAGTATAGTTAATTTACAATGTTGTGTTAGTTTCCGCTGTACAGAAAAGTGAATCAGTTATACATATATCCACTGTATTTTAGATTATTTTCCCATATAGGTCATTACAGAGTATTGAGTAGAGTTCCCTGTGCTATACAGTAGGTTCTTATTAGTTATCTATTTTATATATAGTAGTGTGTATGTGTCAGTCCCAATCTCCCAATTTATCCCTCCTCCCCCCGCCCCTTTGGAAATGTTTTTAAATGGCTCCAATCCTGCCTGTCCTGCCTGTCTCATTCCATCTCCCTCTCATTCTCATTCTTTCTGTCTCTGTCTCTCTGTCTCTGTCTCTCTCTCTTTCCAACTGCACATCTGGCCATGGAAAATACGTACACATTTTGTGCTCTGACAAATTATGGGAGTGCAAGTTGGCAAATTCCAGATCAATAGAAAACACTCCTTTGTTTTGCCACCAGCTAGGCAGCCCATTTCCAATCATCTAGATTTCTGAAGCAAAAAAACCTCTGAATTGCTGTGGCTTCCATCAGTTTCAGTCCTGTATAACTAGATTCAGGTATCAATTCCAATGTGGGGTGGGATCCCACACTAATAAGCAGTTCTCAGGATGCCAGGTAGGTGTCCAACAATTCATCTCAATTCTGACACTATCTACCTGGAGATAGCATCAGACTCCACAGGTTAAGTCCTATAAGACTACTCCTCACTGCCACCCTACTTCAGAATCAGTTGCAAGGCCATGTTGTTACCTGTACTTCTGACTGGCTATTAATAAGAGGTTCCTAAGACCCCCTCCTCGGGTTAATTTGCTAGAGTGGCACATTGAATTCAGAAAAATACTTTACTTACTAGAATACTGGTTTATCATAAAAGGATATCACTCAGGTACAACCGGACAGAAGAGATTCACAAGGCAAGATATGTGGGAAGGGGCATCATGCCCGTCTAGGTGCACCTCCTCGTGTTCACCAACCTGGAAGCTCTTCGAACCCAGTTCTTTTGTGTTTTCATGAAGACTTCATTACATATTCATGATTGGTTAAATCATTGGCTGTTGGCAATTTTTTTTCAATGCTGCTATGAACATTGGATTGGGGTGCATGTATCTTTTCAAATTAGTAATTTTGCTTTTTTCAGATATATACACAGGAGTGGAATTGCTGGGTCATATGGTAGTTTTATTTTTCATTTTTTGAGAAAGCTTTATACTGTTTTCCTCAGTGATTGCATCAATTTACATTCCCACCAACAGTATTCAAGGGTTCCCTTTTCTCCACATCCTTGCCAACATTTGTTATTTGTGTTCTATTTGATGATAGCCATTCTGACAGGTGTGAGATGATATCTCATTGTGGGCTATTGGCAATTGATTCAACCTCCAGCCCCTCTCCCCTCCCCAAAGGTTAAGGATGGGACTGAAAGTTCTAACCTTCTAATCACACAGCTGGTTCTCCTGGCATCCAGCCCCATCCTTAGGTGCAGTCCAAAAGTCATCACTGACATAACAAAAGACACCTGTATCACTCTCGACACTTAGGAAATTCCAAGAGTTTTAGGAGCTCTGTGCCAGAAAGCAACGTAGACCAAATACATACTTCTTATTATAAACTGCAATATCATGATAACCTTCCCTCTTTTGATTTGTTTCACATCACTCACCCCTCAATCCCTGTGGGGGTAGAATATACAGCACCATTTTCCCAAAGAAACCCTCCCCAAAGAAATCCTCTTCTATCATCATTTTTTCTCCTTTTTATAACTCATTGTGGCTCAGATATTTTTGAGTTAAATCCTTTGATAATTCCAGACTGTGTAATTTTATATCTACTCTGTCTTTGCGCCTCAGTTGAAATTGCCAATTTGATATCCTGATAGAGTATGTAGTTGTGTAACTATACAACCACACACAGAGTACTAATTAATAGATCCGTTTCTATCTGGAGGTGGTCTCTAATGGCCTGCCATACATAGCTATCCTGTTCAACATTTTGAAATAAATACTGTGGATGAAGATAGTAAAAGCTTGTTTATCAAAGCTTTAAATCCCAAAGTCACACAGGATAGCTGATTTCTGAAACTAATGAGATAAAATTTAATAAAAGCAGGAATTTCGTCATGCATTTAGGTACAATAAACCTCCTTCTCAGGGGTAATAGAAGAGGGGAGATGTCTGGTGGCGGTAAGTCAAGATGGCTGAATCCTAGGCAGCTCCAGCAAAACAGTGTCTACATTCGACAGGCTTCCTTAGGATTATCTCTTGTGTTAAGCTTTTTAAGTTGTAATACAAAGAAATCTTACTCACATGGCTTAAGTAAAAGGGAATTATGTCTGCAATAGCTGAAAAGTCCAAGGATAGGCTTCCATCTCAACTGGGTCTAGGTGGTGTGAGAGATCTGTTTCTTCCTATTTCTCACCTTTTCTCTGCAGTAGACTATTCCTCAGATAAAATACATGTAATATAGCAAGAGAGCTACCCATGACTCCAACATTATATCTGTAGGTTAGCAATGCTGATAGAGAGATTGTTTTCCCTCAGTAGTTGCAATTTCAGTGCCAGGTTAGCTCAGAAAGGCACATCTTAAGCTCATGTGTCCATCTCTGAAGCAATTGCTGTGGCCAATGGTTGGACTCCACTCCATCCATTCCACCTCAATCATTTGAACACAAGGATGACTTAAAAGAGAGCAAGATTGGGTAGTATCCAAAAGGAAGTCTAGATGTTACCAGAAACAGGAGAATGATATTAGGTAGGCAGAAATGAAGCTATATACTGCATCTGGACAGAATTTTTTGAAGAATTTTGATGAACTATAGTGAGTTCAGTGTACTGTAGTGAGAATTAGAAAAGGCCTGTAAACCATATCATGCAAGAAATTAGTGGAAATTATTCATGTTTTGTTTGAGCAAGAGAAGGGTGGGGCAAGGAGTGAGGCAGTAAATGAGAGGGTTTTTTTTCAAACATTATATGAATCAGTATAAAGAGTAGAGACTAGTCTGTCTCTAGAAGGGAAAACTTAAACAAGGCGTCAGAATTTACAGGGAAATTTATTTTTATATTAACTAATTTTATCAAAATGTATGACAGTGTCTATCAATTGAAAATAATATCCTCATAGGCAATATATTTCCTGTCATTTTTAGTACTCAGTGCAATACAAGTATTTAGTTCATGAAGCGTAAGGCCAAGTTTGTAGTAACAAATTCACATTTACTATTCAAAATGGCACAGCATGAAAAAGCAAGAATGACCAATTAACAAAATGTCTAACCTCTCTAGCAGTCAAGGAAATGCTGCTTGAAACAATGACATAGCATTTTCACAACCAAACTGGAAAATGAGCAGGGTCTACAATAATGAGTGTACTCTGTGTTGGCAAAGATGTGAATAAACAGGTTTCCCATATACTAGGAAAATCTGTAAATTTTTACAGCCTTAGGGAATGAGGGATGGGAAGGGGGCAGATATATCAAAAGATTAGCACATACACTGAATCTAGAAATTTCTCTTCTAGAACTCAAAGGAAAAAGAAAATCACTGATGTGCTCAAAAATGAATACATAAAACTGTTTATCAGTGTTATGTAATAACAAAAGAGGAGAAACAATCTACATGTTTAACAAGGGATTGGTTAAATTAAGTATGTTACATCCATAGGCTAGAATATTCCACAGTTAAAAACTGTCAAAAAGATGTATATTTATGGCTATGGGAGATGTTCTGTGGGAGATTATTAGTTAAATGAACAAATTAGATTTTGAATGTGTGTGCACAGAGCAATCAGATTATTATATACTCACACGAGAATAGTAGAATCAATACCGATATGTTATCAATATTTATCTCTTCATGGTGGGTTACATCTGCTCTTGCTCTTTTTTTTTCCCCCAATTAATTAATTATTTATTTATTTTTGGCTGCGCTGGGTCTTCGCCGCTTCTTGTGGGCTCTCTCCAGCTGCGGCGGGCGGGGGCTACTCACTGCGGTGGCTTCTCTTGCTGGGGAGCCCGGGCCCTAGGCACGGAGGCTTCAGTAGTTGTGGTGCTCGGGCTTAGCTGCTCCGCAGCACGTGGTATCCTCTCGGACCAGGGCTCAAACCCACGTCCCCTGCGTTGACAGGTGGACTCCCAACCACTGCACCACCAGGGAAGCCCCTTGCTCTTTTTAATTTGTGCTTTACTGTGTTTTTCAAATGTTCTATAAATGAATATGGATTGCTTTTTCAGACTTAGCTTTAGTGAGGCTAAATTCTCTTTATTTCACAATTTTATAGTTGTATTGTTTTTTTTCCATTTATTCAGAAAACAAAATTCAAGAAGGCAAATGAAATAATGAGCTTTCCTTATGCTATTGGAAATTAATTTGCTAAGCAGAATTTTGAGTGGGATGAACTATTCTCACCCCATTCAGTAGGCATGACTAATGTTTACTTATTATTAGCCTCTCTGTTGTTCTAATTATCTATTTATGGGTCATCATTCACTAATTTGACTTGTGCAGGAGTTTTGAGTGTGGGAGTCTTGGGATGGGTCTGCAAATTAAAATTTAGTATTCTTTAAGAGTCTTAAAAGTTAAAAGCAATCTTTTGCATGTCAAGAATCCTACAGCAATAGAAAAGAAATAGAGGTAGAACATTTTACATTATTTTTCTGTGATATCTAAGAGGAATAAAATACTTATCTTTAAGTCTGACTGCACACACACACACACGCATGCACAGATACATGCACATTTTTGAAAGTTGCAGAATGGAGCAATTTAATAAAAATAAATAGGATGAGGATAGGGGAAAGAAAGAATATGAGGCTTTCATCTGGACTTAAACTGTAAAGTCATCAGTCAAGAGGAATATATTTCTTTATGTGTGTGTTTAGGTATGTGTGTTTATATGTTTGCATACATACATTTATAAATATATTAATATACTTTTTTTCCAAATGTAGACAGTAATTTCAGAGGAAACTGAAACTGATATAGCATAATAGATATGCTACTAATGGCATTTATCCCACTCATAATTCCATCCAGGCAGCCATGTTTTTACCACATAATCCTCATCTTGTGTGCCACACCTAATGGATCTAAGCATGGGTACCACTCCCAAGGAAAGGATAGCTTGCCTGTGACCTATGACAAAGCTATTGTGGATTAGCCCAAATTTATTGGGCCCATCAGATTTTCTTTCTTGGGAATTTGAACTAGAGAGAATGGAAAACATTATGCAGAAAGAGATCTATCTGTAAAGGGGTACTTCATGATGGACTGTGGCAAAATGAAGTTATTATAAAGCAGAAATAATGACTATTATGCAGTGCATATTTATGTCCCCCCCATATTCATATGTTGAAACCCCAACCCTCAATGGAATGATATTAGGAGGTGTAGTCTTTGGGAGGTAATTAGAATTAGATCAGGTCATGAGGGTGGAGCTCCACGATGGGATTAATGTCCTTATAAAAAGAGGAGGCAAGAGATCTCTCCCTTTGTTTTCTGCCATGTAAGGATATAAGGACAAGATGGCTATCTGCAAACTCAGAAGCAGGCCTTCACCAGACATCAGGTCTGCTGGCACATAGATCTTTAACTTCCCAGCCTCCAGAACTATGAGAAATAAATGTCTGACGTTCAAGCCACCCAGTCTCTGGTATTCTGTTATAGCAGCCTGAGCTAAGACAATGACTAAGACAAATCAGCGGAAACTCAAAATAAGTTCACAGATAAGAGAGTAAGAATCAGTCATCTGTAGTGAGAGTCAAAATATTTAGAAAGATACCATGAAGAAAGATAGGTGGGGGAGCTCATCCCTGGAATTACCTCAAATTGGAATGGCATTCAGATTCTTGTTCAGGTGAATGCCCACCATTCTCTTCTTTCCTCTTTCCTTGTCCTATCATTTACCTTAAATTCCTCATTCTTGCAATTAAAAATATTTTTAAACTTACCAGGAGTCAGTGTAAATAAGTGATTAAGAGGAAAAAGATTAAATTAGGGTTCAAATTACAGTTCTGCTGTTTACTAACTGTGTGATCTCCAGCAAGTTACTTAATGGTCAGTGGCTCAGTTTCTCTCTCATTTCTTTTTAAGTCAACTTTATTGAGCTATAATTTGCATAAAATAAAATATACTCATTTTTAGTATGCAGTTAGATGAGTTTGAAGTAGTATATATATATATACATCTCCTTTGTAATCACCACCACAATCAAGACAGAATAGTTCCTCAGTCCTGTTTTGTAGCTGGTGTCTCCTTGTCATCCCATACCTGCAGAAACCCTGGCCTCAGGCAAATATTCATCTTTTTTTCTGTCAGTTACATTGATTTTCATTTTTCCAGCATCGTCCATAAGTGCAATCTTACAGAATCTTACAAATTCATGCGTGTTGCCTCTATTAATAGCATGTTCCTTTTTATAGCTGAGAAGTACACCACTTTTGTATATTTAGTCATGTGTTGACGGAAATTTTTTTTTCCAGTTTATTTTTTGGTTTTTAATAAAAAGCTGCTATGGACTTTTGTGCACAAGTCTTTTTGTGGACATTATTTTGTTTTTCATTTCTTTTTGGTATTATATTGAACAATGGCATTCCTGGATCATGCATGTTTAACTTTACTAGTAGCTGCTAAACAACTCTCTAAAATGGCAGTGTATGAGAGATCCAGTTTATATACATCTTCACCAATACTTAGTAGCATAACATCAGTCCTTTGAATTTTAACCATTCTAGTTGGGGTGTACTAATCTCATTAAGCTTTTATTTTGCATTTCCCTGACAATTAATGACTTTGAGTATTTTTCATGTGCATATTGGCCATTTGTTAAGTATTATTTAACTCTTTGCCCATTCATTTAAAAATCAAATTATTACTCTTGTAATTATCGGGTTGTACAATATGTAAATATTCTGAATATGTCTTTATTAGATCTAAGTGTTAGAAGTATCTTCTCAAACATTGTGACTTATCTTTTCATTTTCTTAATGATAGGGTCATTTTAATGGCAGAAGTTTTTAATTTTGATAAAGTCTAATTATAAAATTTTTATTTCATAATTTCTGCTCTTTGATCCTGTACAAAAATTCTTTGTCTAACCCTGAGATTTTGAAGATGTTCTCTTGTCTTGTTGAAAAGACTATACTTTCACCATTGGATTACCTTGGAAACTTTGTTTAAAATCAGTTGACCATTATGTGCAAAACTATTTCTTAAGTCTCTATTCAGATATTTAATCTTTATATCTATACTTACATTAGTACAACACTGTCTTGCTTCATGTAGCTTTGTTATAAGTCTTCAAATAGGTAATGTTAGTCCCTTAACTCTGTGTTTCTTTCACAAGATTATTTTGGTTATTTTAGATCCCTTGTATTTCCATATGCATTTAAGAATAAGCTTGTTCCTTCCTCAAAAATCCAGCCACAGTTCTAATGGGAAATATGTTCAATCTATGGGTCTATTAGGGACAATTGGCATTTTAACAATATTAAGTCTTCCAGGCAATGCACCTGAAATTAGTCCTTGATTTTTCTCAGCAATGTTTTTTAATTTTCATTGTGCATGTATTGCAATGTTTTGTTAAATTTATTCTTAAGTATGTCTGCTTATAAAGTTTTGGTATCAATTGATGTCATTTTTTCCTTGAATGTTGAATTGACAGGTACAGTCATCTGGGCCTAGAGCGTTTTGTTTTGTTTGTGGGAAGGACTTTTATTGCAAAATCAGTTTCCTTAATTGACATATGAATATTCAGATTTTCCTATTTCTTGTCTTCTGCCAGTTTTGGTTATATATACAATTCTATTTCTTAATTACTAAAATGAGGATACTAATAGTATACCACTCATTAAGCTGCTGTGAAGATTACATGAGTTCATATATTATAAATACTTATAGCAGGATCTGACATAGGGTAAATATACCCGTGGACAACAGTTAGTTATTAAAATACATGAATTATTATGCAATTACGTGAGATCAGAAACACACAGGATAGCCTATTATTCTCGTGAAATCCTGAGATGTAATAATTATAACCAAAAACAACAGTTATTTAAATCTACCGGGCTTGTGACAAGTCCCCAACTCATCAACAAATTGGATTTCTAATAATCCCAATGGAATGTCAAATTAAACTGTTAGAAAAATTAGAAATTAAATTCTTAGATACCATTTCAAATAAATAAATTGAAAGTTTGAAAGTCTGGTATAAGTAGAGCTTTAATATGTCCTTTATATTTCCTATTTTTAATTAAAAAAACAGGAAGGATATTACTGAGCCATGGAGTTTCACACACGATGTTAAGATTCAGGACAACGAACTATAGGAATTATATACTAAATGCTTAATAACAGTACTTGAGTCATATAGAATTGAGAATGCTTTTAGTTACTAACAGAAAAGTATATCAGAGTGGCTTTAAAAACTGTAACATATTGGTGCATATAACAAGAAGTGTAGAGTTACTGCTGGCTTCAGAGTTGACTAATCCAAAAGTTCTTTGATTTCTTCAAATACCCATTTTATTTCTCTTTCTCTTAGTTGTCATATTCACCCTAAAACTGGATCCTAAATCCTTTCTTCCATGCTGAACAATTCTTCTTCCCTTCAGTCCGATTGGGTCAGGGTTAAAAAATATATTATCCTTGAACCAATAACTGCCACCAAGTGAATATACTGCCCTGAATGGCTCAGGCCTCTCTGTTCCTTAACAGTCTCTTGCAAGCATGATGCTATTACCATGATTGGCTTAGAATACACAGGGTCCCCTGCTGGAGATGGAAACAATTCCCTAAATTACACTGCAGCTATCCAATAGGATAAAGGTAGAATAGATGTTGTGGTATCATTTACAATATTCATTGTCCTTTATCCTGCTATGGCAGACACTTATTTCCCCCCATATTCCATTGTTTCCTTCTTCCTTAGTAATACTCAGATTTTTAGAATACTCAGATTTTTAGCCATGTACATGGTCATTTCACATAGATACTCTATTTTTAGAGTGATACTCTATCACATAGATACTCTGACGCTGACATGCAGTCAGCCCTGTTCATATGGTTAATTTCTGGTCGAAGAAATGTCATATGCAATTTTAGGATATGTCCTTAAATAGAGAGCATGTTCTCCTCATACTTCTGTCTTCCTGAAGATTGAGTGGCCACGGCTTGAGTAACCATCTGGACCATGTTGAGGATGACTGAGTAATGAGGAGCCTAGATCCCTGTTGATAATGGAGCTCAAATCTAGCCCTGGATTATTTAGCTCTAGACTTTATTTTCGTGAGGGATAGAAATGAATATATATTTTATTTAGGCCATAATTTATTTCAGGTGTTTTGGCACTTATAGGTAAATCTAATCTTAACTTATACTTAATTGATTTTCTGAAAACTAATGTCTGGGTTATATTATTGTATTGTTAGAAGACTCATCCTAATAGTATTAATTGATTGGGGCCAACATTTGGAGGTATGCAACCCAAAGCTCTATGTCCGTAGTTCAGTAACTTCCTGTAGCTTTTTTAATATGAAAAAAATTCTCTAACTTTCCTTATGCAAACACCTGCAGGTTTTTACCTAATAAATCTTTCCTGAATGCAGCCTCTATGTTAGCTATGTTTATTTATATATTAATACTTGCAAAACCCACAAAACATAAATGATATAATTAGGATCTCTTTCTGTTATCAAACTGAATGATAGCTATAGGAAATCAGTGAATCCCATTTATTTACTCTGTTCATTCCTTTGCACTTATGTTCTTCCAGACTCATTCATCAAGTTCACTTTAGCTTATCTCAGTTTCTATTTTTGGCACCTCTGAGATACTGATGCTTTTTGTTTGTTTGTCTTCTCATCTCCCTCCCCCATCCCTTCCCATTCCGTCCCTCTGGGAATACTCAGACTAGAGAAATCCATCTTCCACTACCATGAAAACATTTATTTGGGGCCAAACAGAGCTGATCTTTATCTTTGTCTTCAAAAGTTATAAAATTCAGTTACTTTGGCAACAACTCAAGGATTAGCTAGGTTCTCCAAGTTTAACATAATAGGAAACTATCTAAGACACTTCTGTTAAAGATGTTCAGCCAGTTAATAACGGAACTTGTATCCACAGAAAACAAGGTCCCCTAGAGGGAAAGCCAAGTCCTAGCCAAACTTTACGATGCACGTTCCTAGGAGGGAGGGTGAGGGGAATGCGGTTCACCTCTCAGCCTGGCTGCCTGCGGAGTTGCAGTGCAGAGTATCATTGCAGCGCTTTTTCAGGGAGTAATGTGCTGCACTGGTTCAGGGCTTTGTCTTTATTCACAACACATTCCTGTGTCTCAGCTGGGGGGGGTGGGGGAGGAATGCACAGTTGCCTGCCAGCCTGTCCTCTTTGACTGTCAGCCGAATAAGCCGAATGGTAACTCTCCATTAGAGAGAGAGAGAGAGGCACATTGAGATACAGAAGAAGAAAAACCACGCAAAAAGGAGGCGGTTGTGGGGGGAGGATGCTCTCCGGCACACTCATATGTTAGGTCTCTGTGCAGAGGCAAAGGCGGAAGGCTGCAGGAGCAGCATCAGCAAGCTTTTGGGCCGTGGTTGTAACTATTGCCCATGAACACTGTCATCAGAATGACTTTGAAGAGGCAATAAATTGCTTATGCATAGAGCACTCCAGCTGTGCTAAAACTGGGAGTGCAAACACTCTCTTGTTTTCTATTTTAGAGACTTGCATCTTTTCCACACTCAACACTATCAAGACACTCTGCTACTACAGGTAAGATGCAGTTAAGATTTGTCTGCTTGTGACATCATTGTAGTTTTACACACTTTAATCATGACTACTTTTTAATATAACGCCTGGTTTATGTTGAAGTGCTTTGTTTTCTTGATTATTAGTCTCCCTTCAAGTAAACAATTTTATTTAATAAAACGTAATTAAATGAAGGAATCACCAAATCTTACCTAAAAGGAATGTATGTGATTGTTTGCATTTCCATGAGCTCTGAGTTCATAGTTGGAACTTGATCTCAAACTGTGATCTGAGATGCAATTCATAGTATATACTATTTCTAAATGTACCAAATTATTCACTTTCTTTTGTAAAAGGCATAATCCCTCCCTGGCTACAGTATTGCGCTGTACATATATGCTTTGTGCTATTTCTTTTTAACTTTAGTAGTTTGGAGGAACCAATGGTGAGGCATATAACTTGCAGAGTTTGATCAAATTATTACAATGTGGGGTAGTTTACTCATTCAGAAACATGTGGTCTGATGGTCTTACCTAGAAGGTGTTATCATAAGAGTATATGTATATAATTAACAGGTAGCACAAACATGTGAAATGTATGTAATTTTAAGAGAAGATGCAAGGACATTGATAATTCATACACTGTATGATATCATTGAGTCTTAAGTTTGTTTTTTTAATTAAAATTTACCTTTGTTTTTATAACTCTGCTCTGTCTTTACCCATCATTATTATTTTTGGTGAGATTAGCTCTTAGGTGAGGTCACTCAGTATTGCTGAGGTTGCTGAGAAAACTGTAACCACAGAAACATATTAAGAACCTGTTAGGAGTCTATAGAGAATATAGGAGTAATACTGTCAACAGGTTTATAAAATTTTGCTCTGCTGAGTGTTGACAAGAGCATCTTGTAGTGTTTAGTTACTTGTAATTTGGATTACATTTTGCTGTCCCATTCAGGGTCCCAGTAACTTGGAAATATAATTACACTGCTCTATGTGATCATAGTTAAAAGTACTAGACAATTTTAATTATAAAGCCATTATTTTACTTGACATTTTAACTTAAATTAACCTCAGTTAATATGTATGTGTTCTGTCCTTGTGTGCCTATAATGTTCTTTCTATTAACTCTATTTTATATAAGAGTTGCTCCTAATCAAATTCTCTCCCATGAAATATTTAAATGCTAGTAATCTGAAATCATTAAAATGACCCTTGGTAGTTAATGGCTTTAACTCTTACATACAATAAAATATGTAGCATAAGATTAAAGCAAATCCTAGAGGAGCACATGTTTAACAGTAAAGTATTGTGAAAATAGAAGTATTTGCATGCAAAAATACATAATTCATTGGAAGACTTGTGATTCTTGTTCCTGTGCATGACTTATTTCATTTTCCAATTTCACTTACAAAAGGTTTAAATCAATGGGGAGTATATATGAAATATTCAATTGACTGAGGATGTGAAAATTAAAGGAGGAAAGAATTATTACTACAGTGGCTTTTTTAGGACTACTGGGAAGTTGGTAACTGGCATGAATGTAAAGAATTCATTTTAGAGTTTCTCCTAGGGTGCAATAAAAAAATCAAGAAAAGTTGATGTGAAATATATGTCAATATGCGAAATTATTCAGAAGAAAAATGTGAATGATGAAAGAGTAGAAAGGAGGTTTATACTCTGTAATGAGTAGAATATTTTCAGTAAACATAGAGTAAACTCAATGGTCTTTCTTTCATGACTGGCAAGAAAATGGCGGTATCAAGAATACCATTTCTCAGGCACAAATGAAATCCCAATGGCCAAAAATCTGGTTGAAAAATAGCTGTTCTTTTTACTTAGTTACCATATTTGAATATACAGTTACTAAAATTGTATCTTGCCCAAAAGATTTCTTGGGATTATAAAGTTAGAAAAGTTACTTACAAGCTATTTAGATTTTTAAAAGTGTATTGATGTTCATATATATTTTTTGATTCAAACAACTTATATGACTTTCTTTCTTTCTAGGGAATACATATAGTCAACAAAATGGTATATGTGCTTTTGTTTTGAAACTTTACAGTATTAGTTTTAAGATTACTTATCCCAAATTATGTTGTCCAGTTATCTCTTTCCCCCAGAAAGAGCCATGTTCTAGATTTCCTTCTGCAATATACTACAGAAATACCATCTTTGTATTTACATACATCAGGGCAATATGCATACTTGCATGATTTATGGACATTCAGTATCATGCTCATTTTGTCTTCATTTCCCCAAACTCTAGTTTTTCCAACTGTGTAAGAACTTTTAAAATGTCTGCTAAGAATAAATTCATAATTAACATGATTTCCAGGGCCTTGTACTTTTAAACTATTTCAGAGAGAAACTTTTTTTTAGTCATAAGGAATATTCATCCTATTAATAATACTTTTAAATAATTATCCCAAAGTTGCCCAAAACGTATTGGTAGGAATATGTCCCTGCTTTCAATTTCTTTATAGTTTCAACTAATTGAGAAAGTTTGGAAAAGTTTCCTTTCAATATCATTTTATGTTGAGCTAGATCACAAGTTGGAAGTTTATCTGGATCTTTAATAATATGAGATAAGATGATATAGTCATTATTACACTTTCTGTGACACTTGTTGTGTTTTAATGTGGTACAGAACATATTAGCTAAGATGGAGCTTGGGTAAGTTAATTTTGAGGTTTGGGCTGATGTAACAACAGTGTAAACAAAAGAGTTTGTGTCCTTGTTATTTGAGAGGAATTTAAACTGTTATCTGCGTGTATATTGCATCAACTATTTATAACTTGTTGAAATAGATTCTGTTTTCATTGATGTGACAATGGTCTACTGAAATAGTCCTTCTTAATTTTCTACAGGAATTTTGTTTTGATACTTCTGGAATATCACATGAGTCTCTCATTTGGAATTATGGACAGTTGCTCTGAAATTACAAAAAAAGAAAAAAGATCATATTTCTAAGCCCTTTTCATGATGACTTCAATATTGATGCATGAATAGAAATAGCTGCAACTAAACAATTCTGAAATAACAAGCAAGAATAAGTAATGAGAGACCTCCAGCTAGTTTTCTGGTTCATTTACTTCACTTAAAAATATTCTTAGACTGTGGTGTGGATACTGGAAATCAAAGCTTACTGATCTCAGAGACCTAGTAGAACTGGCAAGTAGCAGCTTCTTCCTGCTACCCAGAGGCACAAGTTAATGCTGACCCTTAGGAAGAATGTTTTGGATTGAAATAGTTGTTGTATATTAAGTTATCTAAATGTAAAATATGAGTCTGTCCAAAGAAGAATAATCATAATTGTAAAATGCTGATTGGCTGTTTTGAAGTCAATTGCAGTCTACATTTTAAAGGTCATATTATAGAAGTCTGAAATAGTCATAAACATCCAAGATCCAAAAAATGTGACCTTTGTATTCTTTTTCCCAAATAAGTAATAATATTTCTATGCACATATCACACAACCATCTTTAAAAATATAGTAACAGGTGTGCCTTGATTCAAAGAGTGCCGTACAGGACAACTTGTTCATTCAATAAGATGCTAAATTGCAAAGTTTATTGTTAGCTTTAAAATATTTTTTTCCAAAAGAAGTAGTTAAAACAGTTTTTAAAGAACAAGCTTATTTTAAAATATCCAAGCCCATTAATTTTATTTAAAAATTGTTTTATATACACATCTTTAGAAACCTAACCCCCAGGCAAAGTAAGGTAGATTTGCAACCACAAGTACATGAGTATATGTGTGAATTTACAAATGGAAACAATCCTAATTTTAAAACAGAGTGCTCCTTCATTTACTTTCCTAAAACCATGTGCGTGCAAAATGACAAAACTGTCTCAGTTTATACAATCATTTGCATAAGAGCAGTATATATAACAAGGTAAATGAACTTGCATATAAAGGTTAAATTGTTAGTTTTGTAGTGTGTGAAAGTCGGAGATTAAAGAGTTTTCCTTACATGAACTTTCTTTAACAGATTAAAGGGTTTCTGACATTTCAGGAAAGTTCTGCTCAAATTAGATCCCAGTGTTTTCTTTAATCTGCACAGGCAAATATTACAGGCTTTAAGGTTACTCTAAGAAGGTTACAGATTCCAATTAATTAGTTTCTGCTGATAGATACACACATAGTAAATATAAACCATAGGGTTCCGATGGAGAAATTAATTCAATTTCTACAAGAAAAGACTGGGATCAATATTCTCTTTTATGTATTTGTGAGAAAACATACTACCCATTAGGCAATTATTTAATGAAGGCAAAGTTCTAGTTGTGATTAAAAGAGATTGTATTAGCACTTCAAAAGACAGTATGTAGCTTAATCTTTGTTTAATAAACACAAAATATGACTTAGGGTTCTTGAAAATTGATATTTTCCCAAAGATCCTTTTATGTTTTTGGAATGCAAATGATCATTGTTTTTCACAGAAAATATTATAAAAATAGATTAATTGTCATGTAATTCAATTTGTTATTATTTTGTTCAAACAGTAACCAGAACATTTAGTTGTGTGAAATAAGGAAAGAGGTGTGACAAGCAAGTAAAACTACTTCAGTTCAGAGTATCATTTTACACCTCTATATGTTATGAGTTCCCAAATCATATTTGCAGAATATATTTCCCATCATCTGCAACATCTATAGAATGTCATCACCCTATGTTCCTTTTTTAAAACCTAGGTCTTCTAAATGATGCTTTATTTCCAACTGAAAACATGTGGTAAATCCAGATGTTGAAACACAATCACTCCCCAAAGGCTTACAGTTACAGGTTGGTTCAAGTATGGTTATGTATAAATATACACATCAGATCCCTAATTTATAATTAGAACACAGGCTGTGAAGTGCATAAAAATTGTTAAGAGGCCACAGTTGGCTGTGTAAATTCCTTGTTTAAATGAAAATTCACTTTCTGCCACCTCAGTGTACCACATCTGATAGAGTCAGTGAATTCTTACAGAAGTGTTTGTATATGTAAAAGAATAGATAATAGATATGACAATATTATCTGTGTGAGAAATACGATTTGCCTGACCACCCTGCTTTAAATAAATTTGGAGTGGCATCATTGGTCCAGTAGGGAAATTCTAGGGTTCAAATAGTTTAAAATCATTCATTCCTCTAGTCATTTACAGTGATTAAGGCATAAAGAAAGAAATTGATTATAGGAATAATAACTTAATTGTTTTGATTTCCTAACAGTTTATTCAAACCTCAAACTAACAGGAAGAAAATCAGAAAGAGAACTCCTTTCCCTAAGGAAAGCTAACATTTGCTAACTAAGGATATTTATGATGCTTTGCTGGCTAATTTATCCAGACAGATAAAACAAAAGCAGTGGTACATGATGGAACAATAGTGAAAAGAGCAGACAGATTTATGAACCACGGTGACTCTTCTGGGACCCCCCCCATAATTGAATTTTTTAAACTTATGCATTTTATTGCTTTATATTTTCCTTTTCCTATCTATCCTTTTGGTAGTCACATTTCCAAGAGTCTGAACAAGGGTATGAAAGCCATCTTCAGCATTTTCTTAGTTCAAAATTTATTATGCATGTTGTAATCAGATCTCCCAAACCACTCAATAACTTTCCCTCTAGTCAAAGCACTGTCACCAAGCCAAAACTGTAAGGTTGAAATGAGTAAGAGAAACTCTGCTATCAATGATTGGTGCATGGTGTTAGTTTCCACCTGTGCGGTAAAGGAAATAGACTCTGCTTGGATGAGGGCCATGTTATAAGAAGGAAAGTCTTACAATCTAAGTCCCCCGTGTTAAATCCATCTTGGAGCAATCTTGGGCCTACTGCTTAAATTAATGGAGACCAGGCCTTACAAAGATGGGGAAAAATAATTTGAGTCCACTGCAAAATTCCATATAAGGCTTGAAGCATGTGGCTAATATAAGAGATACAAATAGTCTTCCTTATTTCTAATAGAATGGGGCAAGGGAAAAGAAGAAGACAAACAGATTTAATTAACTGCTCCCATTTTCTAAACATCAGGAGTGAAGTGCCTCCTTGGTCAACTTGTAATTAGAGAAATATTGCCTGATCAAAGGGAACTTTTAGAATAACTAATAATTAGTACTACTACTGTTTCTGATGTTGCTGCTACTAATACAGTTAGAATATTTTACCATATGCAATTCTAGACATTTTATATGCATTATCCAATTACAAAAACCATATAAAATCAAAATTAGTAACCCTGTATAAAAATGACAAAATAGACTTGTTTAGGCTAAATATTTTGTTCAAGGACTTAGAACTGAAAGACAGTTCTGTGTGTTCTCTAAAACCTATAATCACTAAGATTTGATATTTACTATTCTAGGAATCTGCATACTAATTAATGGGAATTAACAAGAGACAAAATAGCCAGTAGAAAAACAGAAAGGGAGCAGCCATAATACAAAACTTAAAGGGTTTTAAAAACTAAGCTATGAAGCTTAAAGGGTTTTAAAAATCAACTTCGGTAATCCATCCTTGCTAGTAACTATACCCATTTGTCTCTTTTTTATATATTTATTTTACAAGTCTGAAATATATGCTTCCTAAAAATGCTAAAACTGCTAAAATTGCTAAAATTGAACCAATTTCAATTTTCTTTTTCATTCCAAGAATTTATAAAGTAGTTGTTTTCAACTAAATTGTCTAAATCATGGGCGTGTCAAAACATCAACGTTGGGCTTCCCTGGTGGCGCAGTGGTTGAGAGTCCACCTGCTGATGCAGGGGACATGGGTTCGTGCCCCGGTCCAGGAGGATCCCACATGCCGCGGAGCGGCTGAGCCCTTGAGCCATGGCCGCTGAGCCTGCGTGTCCGGAGCCTGTGCTCCGCAACGAGAGAGGCCACAGCAGTGAGAGGCCAGCATACTGCAAAAAAACAAACATCGTTATGTCCTGTCATAGAAATGCAAATAGGTCCTCCTTATTGCAGCTTAGTGCCTCTAGCCAAAAACAATGGATCTGCTTGGTATATTTAAGTCAGGCTGGCTCATTGGCCAAAGAGTTCCCTCAAACATTCTTAAAATTTTAAAACTAGCACCATCTGTGCAATGTAAATTGCAACAATTTATTTGTTACATTTTTCAATCTGGGTCAAAGTAACCTAGTCTATGCCAGTCTTTATCTCAGATATTCCACTTGAATCCCTTTGGATATCAAGTATGCAGATAGATTGTTACAAATCATTAGCTGAATCACCTCAATTCATTTCATGAAGTCATTTTTTTTAAAAATCGTAGATGAGATAGAATCAGTAAAGATACTTTAAACACTTAAACTACAGTGTACATCTGCATTGTGGTTGTATTTACAACAAATTTTATGATGTGTTTTCATGGGAGAGTCTCCAAACACATGCCTAATTAGTTCCCTAACTTAAATCTTAAAATCTGTAGATCACTGTACTTAAAATAAGGAAGATCAAGCCTTACAAGCCTTCATTCCACTTAGCCTTTCCCCAGTCTTTATTCTAGAAACACTTGTGTGTGTGTGTGTGTGTGTGTGTGTGTGTGTGTGTGTAGTTTAGATAAATAGGTAGATAGATAAACAGATACACAAATGTCTCCACACAGAAACTCTAAGATTTACTGATTTGCTTGCTTGGAATGAAGTTTAAAGTGTCTCAGAAATACCTACATTTGGCAAAATTCAGATTTGTCTACATCTAGCAAAATTCAAAATATTAAGAGGAAGAATTATAAAAAGTCATAAAGAAGAGTTATGACTTAAAAGTAATTCCAAAATTTCTTAGATTTGCTGAAACTACACTCAAGAGTGAATCAATATCCTAGAACAGTAAGAGATACCCTTGCACTAAATTGGCTTTTATCCTATCGTGCAATAGTTACCTGCATGTTTCAGGGATTTTCAAGATTTAGTCTTCAATTGTGCATATTTAGGTTCCTTTTTGTTTTCTTTTTTTGTGTGTGTGAGTAAGGTTATTATAGTTCTGCCCTTCCTGATCATTATTATCAGAGCTCTTTGATTGTAAGAATGTTTGGAGGGTATGTAGGCTGGTTGAGTAAATTACCACCTAGCATCTACACTTTCAATGACAAAACTAGATGAAACATTACTTACTACCTCCAAGCATTCGATGCCGTTTTGACAAGGTGACAGTAGCCACAATTCTCAGCTGTCATTTTGTTAGGAAACAGGAACCAGTTAGTTACCTATAGATTTCCCACACCATAAATTTGGTTTTCAAGACAAGCATGGAGGCAAGCAGTTGGAGCTGAGGTCCTGCCCAAATTCATCCAGCATGCTGATCAAGGATATAGTAACAGCATTTGGCTAAGGTTCATGTATGTACAGGAATCAGTTGAATGTTGGCTTAAAATGTTGGTTTAGAAATCAATGATGGGCTTCCCTGGTGGCGCGTGGTTGAGAGTCCGCCTGCCGATGCGGGGGACACGGGTTCGTGCCCTGGTCCGGGAAGATCCCACGTGCCACAGAGCAGCTAGGCCCGTAAGCCATGGCCGCTGAGCCTGTGTTCCACAACAGGAGAGGCCACAACAGTGAGAGGCCCGCGTACCCCCCCAAAAAAAAAAAAAAAGATAAAATAATAAAACAGACAAAGCAGTTTTGGATTATAATGCAAAGTATAAATGAATATCCATAATTCCATTTTGATATAAAAAATGTTTGAAAAAATACATAAATGAGAGAATAGACAAATCTGCCATACAGAAGAATACCAAATAATTTATGTAAATACTCTGCCTCAAGGAGGGGGAGCATATAATTCTCTACTACTTAAGTTGGGCGCTGATGGTGACTTTGTTCCATGGAGTGCAGTAGGGAAGGGGATGAGGGGAAGAGGAATTCTATAGTAGAGAAACTTGACACACACTACCTCAGCCAGGTGGTCAAAGTTGACATCAATAGTGTGTCAAGTAAAAGCAAAAACAGACTTAGATAAGGAGAAAGTTTATTCAAAAAGACTTAAAATAGGAGGACACTCCAATCCCAGAAATCTGCAAGTAACTCAGATTTAAACAGTAAAAGGCTTTTCTTTTATAGAGTAAGGAAGGGTAGGCAGTAAGTAGGGGGAAGTTGGGTGTCATGAGCTGAATTTTGTTCTCTCTTTCCTCAAGTTTATATGTTGAAGCCCTCACCCCCAGGACCTCAAAATGTGAATGCTTTTGGAGACAAGGCCTTTAAAGAGGTAATTAAGGTTAAATGAGGTCAAATGTATGGGGCCTTAGTGAAATCTGACTAGTATCCTTACAAGAAGAGGAAATCTGCACACACTAAGAATACCAGGGATGAATGCACCCAGAGGAAAGAGCATGTGAGGACATAGTGAGAAGTGCAGCCATCTGCAAGCCAAGGAAAGAAGTCTCAGAAGAAACCAAACCTGCCAACACCTTGATCTTTGGCTTCTAGCTTCCAGAACTGTGAAAAAATTAATTTCTACTGTTTAAGTTACCCAGACTGTGGTATTTTGTTATGGGAGCCGGAGCAATCTAATACATTATTCAAACTAGGAGGAATAACAACCAGTGTGGTTTGATACAGTATGTGTCTCACTGTGCTTATCCAATTTTCAGAAAAAAGATAAAGGGGGCATGTTCTGCATTTTAGTGTTGGCTTAGGCTTGTGGGCAAGCAAAGTTCAGGGCTCTGTGGAGAGGAGAGAAACCTGACAAAAGTCTGATTAAGACAAAGCAGAAGGTAAGGAATGGGCAATTGTGACTGCTTGGTCAAGTGATAAGTCATGTTGATAGTGTGTACCCTTGATAGGATGTGATGAGAATGGCACTTCAGATTTGTTGTCTCTCTCCCCAGAACCCAGAACCTCAGTATAATCATGAAAAAAATCAGACAAATCTCAGCTGAGAATATTCTGCAAAATAACTGACCAGTATTTTTTAAAACTGTCAAGGTTATAAAAAACAAGAAAAGGCTCAGAAGCTATCATAGTCAAGAAGAGCCTAAGGAGACATGACTATTAAATGAAATGCAGTATCTAAGAATCCTGGAACGGAAAAAAAGACATTAGGTAAAAACTAAGGAATCCTGAGTAAAATATGGACTGTAATTAATAGTAATGTATTGATATTTGTTCATTAACTATGACGAATGAACCATAGTATTGTGAGCTATTAGTAAGAGGTAAAACTGGGTGTGGGGTGTATGGGAATTCTGTGTACTCTGTTCACAGTGTTTTTGGAAATCTAAATCTATTCTAAAGTAAAAAGTTTACTGAAAACAAATAGCGATAAATAAAAACAAAGAATCTCAATAGTAGTCCATTTCAGACAACAAGGTAGCACAAATACATCACTAAGAAGTTTAAATAAGCCTTGAAATACTGCCCAATTATAAAACATGATCCAACTACCACTTTAGAGGATTGTGGCTTTGGTGGAAAGTTAAATTATTTTTGCATTTACCAAATTCTACAAAAGTAAAATTCATTTGCTTTATGCAA
The DNA here is from genome assembly GCF_951394435.1 of Stenella coeruleoalba. Taxonomy (NCBI): domain Eukaryota; kingdom Metazoa; phylum Chordata; class Mammalia; order Artiodactyla; family Delphinidae; genus Stenella; species Stenella coeruleoalba. Next base: position 140,271,068 of record NC_137148.1, read on the forward strand.
GGTGCCAGTCAATGCAGAGATTAGGATACTAACTCACGTGCATTTACTTCTAGAACATATTTCCCCCTACGTCTCCAAACATTTGATCTGGATGGAATCACTCCTATAGCCAGGCCTTCACAGATTATCCTCAACCCCATGATTTTCAGGGCCTTTCTTTTGGGGTAAGATCCCTTATTGCCATGAGTGTTATCACCCTCCTCGTGTACCTTACTAATTGACTCATGTTATTCTACTAATTTAGACAGTTATTTTTGCATTCTTAAAGTATATATGTGACCAAGTAAAGGGCTCACTGCCCAACACTCACAGAGGCCAATACTATAGCACTGGATTTGAGAAAAGAAAAGCTTTACTATGAGGTCAGCCAGCAAGGAGACAGGAGGCAAGGCTCCAATCTGTGTCTCCACCTGGAGTTCAGTCAGACTTTTGAATCAGGGGAGGGCGGCTGGTATGCGGAAGTGCTGGTGGGGCAGGTTTCCACTGGAGGGCTCTGGAACTTGGTCATATATGGTAAGGTCTGGCAAAGGGGCTTTAGCACTGGATCTTCGTGCACAACAGACCCTTCACTTCCGAAAGGGTTCAGCGTTCAGGTTCTGGTCATGTTCCATTCCTTTGGTTTCGCTGGGAGTGGGGGAAAGAGAAAGTTTGGTTCCAGGTATTGTTTGAGATAAACATTTTCTACTCTATGCGTGCTTTGCCTGCATGGCTCACAGTTTGTTCTGTTGTCTCTGAAAAACAACTCACTATCTTGTTAGAAACAGGACACGGCCAGTTTGAGGCTGGTTCTGTAGTTATATATATAATACTAAATACAGTCCATTTAATAAGCATCCCATTTTTCCCTACATAAAATTCCAGTAGCAGCAGGAACAAAGTCTATTCCACAAAACTACCTTTATTGTACTTAAATAAAAAAGTTACTTTTCTTTCTGCCTCTGATAGCATCCCTCCATGTGCAAAGAAATGAATGCTGACTTTGTTTGTAAGTGTCAGGAAGCATTATCTCATTGCAGTATTTCCATTGATAAAAATACTTTTATGAACCATTGTCAAATCAGAGCTATCTCCCACTTAAGAAATCACCCTGCAAGGATACTGCAGAAATAAGCTTTTGTGCCCATAGACTTGAAAATGTTATCACACTCTTCACTGGCATTTGTGTTTAATTCTGTCTTGCTTTGAATTTTTAAAAAAATCATTTCTGCTTTCTTAAGGATAATCAAAAAGGGAAGTAAGAAGGAAGGTGACTGGGCAAATGATAGTCATTTGATTTTACTGGCTATTTGTCATATTTTTTGTTCACTTCATAATTAAAATCTGATTCCTGCAGGAAAAAAAAAAATCTCCCAAGAAAAATAGTTATTATTTGATAGATTTTTTTTTATTCTTTGAAAAATGGGTTGATGCTGGCAAGTTTGAATTATTACAGTTATAGAATTTTATTTTTCCTAGGTTCAATAATTTAATGTGATTAGCCTATTGGAAAATGAATATAATGTTTCAGTAGCTCAAAAACATGATCTGTATGTATGTATTACACTTACAGTTTAATTAGAAAACTAATGAGATGCGATTGCCAATCTGATTGTTGAGGATCTGGTACAGTAAATTTCTATTAGCAGACTTGACTATTTCTCTTCCAGCTGTGCATTCACCCAACCTTAGAATATAGGGATTATTACATTGGACACCTGCCATTCAGGCCTTTGGAAACCATACTCCTGTAAAACCACCAGATTAATTACAGCTCAGAATAAGGGAGTACTAGAAGATTCAACTACTTGTGAATTTACCCTAAAAGAACAAACTATGGGACAGATTGACTATGGCTATTAATTAAATGTAAGTGAACTAATTAACAGAAATAAAGTTTGTTAGGGTAATATTATTTAGCTAGAATTTATATTTTTATAAGGGAGTGTACATATATACATATATATTTGTAATATATTATGAAGTATTGCTCGTAGTAGAAGAGGTGCACATTTTCAGTGTCATTAACTCTGCTTTTGAAATTAGAAATATTTGTCACCTTTCTAGGCCACTCACAAACTTGTTGGTGAAATTATACTCTGACACACACTGTTTTCCTTTACTACTAGTCGCCTCTTATGATTTATAGTAAATTCATATTTTAAATCATTTTCCACACTTACCTTCCAATGTCTGAGTCTCCTTCTCACAAACATTATAAATTCTAATGATAATCCTACCAAATGTAGAGCTTGAATTGATGGAATGAATGAACAATCTCATTTTGGTTGTTATAATAAAACCAACCTGCCATTGTTAGATTTCATTTTGGTATGATTGAACCAAGTTACATTATTTATAAAACATTGGATTTTAAATCTAGTCAATAAAAGACTTAAGACAGATTTTTACTTTCTTGCTAAAAGCCAGCAAACTTGTTTAGACAGTAAAGCCTGAATCAGAAATCCCAGTAAATGCACAGTATTTACTTGCTAATAAAATAAGTAATAACAAAAACAATATTAATAAACACAGCTACCATGTACCAGACATTGTATTAAATGATTTACCATATTATTGTAGTTTATCCTTTTAAAAAGCCTCTGAGTTATTATTACCACAGTTTTTAGTCATGAAGATTTGAAGCCAAGAAGTTTAATAATTTGTCCAAAGATACAAATATAATGAGTGCTGAAATTGAAATTTGAACCTAGGTCAGCCTGGCTCCAAAGTCGTACCTTTTATTATTTTGCTGGACTACAATTTAGTTACCTATGAATGAGCAATGCTTTCCATGGAAGAGAAGGAAAACTGATGAAAAGGGTATGAAAATTAACTTGAAGTGAAACTCATTGTTAAAGAACAAGGTTGATTCATAATTTCTATACTGCAAAGTAACCCAGTACTGCAGTTATTCCATAATAAACTGTTTTTCAAAAATGACCACTGCTACAGAAAAAGGAGTACATCTCTCCTTTAAAAACGTTGAGATGTAAAATTGAAATATTGTTAGAAAAAAGTCATTATATATATACACACACACACACACACACACACACACACACACACACATACATACATATATATTAGTAGTGGAATTCTTTTGTGTAGTTGTTGCTTAGACCACTAACTACTTAAGACGGGAGCAGGCAAATTAGAGGGAGAAGTAGTGGAGAAGTTCAGTGAAAGGCAGACTGAGCCAACTGAAGATCAATCCACAATGAAGGCTAAGAGCTCTGAGTAGATAACGTAAATCAATAGAAAATATGATTGGACTTCGAAAGGTGTGATTTTTCAAGCTGCTTAGTGTCAATTAATATCTCTGAATTTATCTCTAAGAAGTTTGCAGGTGGTATATTCTTGAGCTCCTCTAATCATGTTGCCAACTTCAATCCCAAACTTGTATAAACCTTCATTCCAAGATCTAGGTTTTAACACTTGAGCTCCTACTATGGGCAAAGTAAAATGCTAGGTGCTAATGATGCAATGACAATCATTTAGCACAGTGACGATTAGCCCATAGTCAGCCTACAACCTAGTGTTAAGAAAATGATCAGAAATCCCAGAACAGATTGTGTCAATAAAATAATTGGTGCTACAACAGTCCAAATACTAGGCCCTATAGAAGCCTTGCGTTACCTAATCGTGGAGGATGTATGAGTTTAAGTTAGAGATTAAAGATGATAGAGATTAAGCATCCTTCATCTGTAACCCATGCCTGGTTCTCTTACAGAAATGTACTTCAGAACAAATAGCTGTTACTTAAGAATACTATCTCTCAAAAACCCTTTTAGAGAATGGGCTTGGAGTTCTGGGTGTGATGCACTCTCTTTCTTTCCAGCTGAGTGTTACATTGGGCAGGCTTTTGTTTCCTCTGCTTTAAAATGGGGACGATAATTGTGCTTACCTTATAATTTGGTGTGAAAATAAAATGGGTGTATGTGAAACTATTGCAACGTACATAAATGTCAGCAAGAATTACTGTTAGCCTATATTTACATAGTATGACTAGTTTTCAATGTTTAGTTGAATAGACTGATTAGCTGCTTAGGTCAATGGTTTAAGAAGAAATAAGAGAGAATATCAAACATATGAGATCATACACAGAAATTAATCTTATTTTGAATATGAAATCTTAAATATATTAAATAAACTAAAATTCACATGAGACCTCAATCTTTGACAGTCCTTAGAGAAACTGAGATCACCTTATTTTTCATTAGTACTAACAAAACTTTCATATTTCTGTTTTAAAGAGCATTGTAGAGGGCATTTGTCATTGTTATTTAATATCGTTCTAGGAAAATGAAACAACATCCATCATTTCCTTTTGACTCTAGTTAAGGCATTGAGTGAAAAAGTATGGATACATGAACACATGTCTGTTCCAAAATCTAGGATCCTAAAACAGACTCTAAGTAACTAATGGAAAAATTTGAAAAATCTATAAATTTTTTTCCATTTAAAGTCTCTCTGCATGCACTTCAGATTTTTATAGCTCCAGAAAATATATGCATTTCCAGGATGACATATGCTATTCAAAAAGCTGAATTTCACAAAAGAATGTGAGTTAGAAACACTCTTCTCTAGCAAGGCATCTTAACATGAGGCAGATTATTGATCTAGGTTCTGTCCATGGATGTGTCAAAGTGTGCACTATTATAAATCATATTAATACTTGAGGGATATGTACACATGTACATTTGGTAGTTTTTAGCTTTCATCAGATTCTAAGAGAGCATGGCATTAAATGGGTAAGAACAACTATCATAAAAGACATTTTCAAAACTGCCTCCAAGTAAATGAAATTGTTTGCCATACTACTTTTTCTTTTTCCTTCATTTCCTCAGGTCTATGATATCCTTCATCAATCCATCTCAAATTCAGAGCTTCAGTATCATTTAACAGTAAAGAATTCACAAATATCTCTCTCTCCCTCGAGTTCCAGTTCCAAGTCTTCTCTCAAGCATCTAGTGGATAAACATCTAGTGGTTGAACATCACCAACTGGATGGATTAGACTCAATTGTTCTAACACTCAGTAGTTCATCTTCTTTTTCAGACATGCATTCCTCATTCTTTTTTTTTTTTAAACATCTTTATTGGAGTATAATTGCTTTACAATGGTGTGTTAGCTTCTGCCATAAAACAAAGTGAATCAGCTATACATATACATACATCCCCATATCTCCTCCCTCTTGCGTCTCCCTCCCACCCTCCCTATCCCACCCCTCCAGGTAGACTCAAAGCACCGAGCTGATCTCCCTCTGCTATGTGGCTGCTTCCCACTAGCTATTTTATATTTGGTAGTGTATATATGTCTATGCCACTCTCTCAATTTGTCCCAGCTTACTCTTCCCCCTCCCCGTGTCCTCAAGTCCATTCTCTACGTCTGTGTCTTTATTCCTGTCCTGCCTCTAGGTTCTTCAGAACCTTTTTTTTTTTTAAGATTCCATACATGTATGTGTTAGCATATGGTATTTGTTTTTCTCTTTCTGACTTACTTCACGCTGTATAACAGACTCTAGATCCATCCACCTCACTACAAATAACTCGATTTCGTTTCTTTTTATGGTTATATTGAGTATGGCTATATTGAGTATTTTTATGGCTAATATGAGTAATATTCCATTTTATATATATGCCACATCTTCTTTATCCATTCATCTGTCATTGGACACTTAGGTTGCTTCCATGTCCTGGCTATTGTAAATAGAGCTGCAATGAACATTGTGGTACATGACTCTTTTTGAATTATGGTTTTCTCAGGGTATATGCCCAGTAGTGGGATTGCTGGGTCCTATGGTAGTTCTATTTTTAGTTTTTTGAGGAACCTCCATACTGTTCTACATAGTGGCTGTATCAATTTACGTTCCCACCAGCAGTGCAAGAGGGTTCCCTTTTCTCCACATCCTCTCCAGCATTTATTATTTGTAGATATTTTGATGATGGCCGTTCTTTTTTTTTTTTTTAATTAATTTATTTATTTTTGGCTGCGTTGGGTCTTCATTGCTGCACGGGCTTCTCATTGCGGTGGCTTCTCCCGTTGCGGAGCATGGGCTCCAGGCACACAGGCTTTAGTAATTGCGGCATGTGGGCTCAGTAGTTGTGGCTCACAGGCTCCAGAGCAGAGGCTCAGTAGTCGTGGCGCATGGGCTCAGTTGCTCCGCGGCATGTGGGATCCTCCCGGACCAGGGCTTGAACCCGTGTCCCCTGCACTGGCAGCAGATTCTTAACCACTGCACCACCAGAGGAGTCCCTGATGATGGCCATTCTGACTGGTGTAAGGTGATACCTCATTATAGTTCTCATTTGCATTTCTCTAATGATTACTGATGTTGAGCATCCTTTCATGTGTTTGTTGACAATCTGTATATCTTCTTTGGAGAAATGTCTATTTAGGTCTTCTGCCCATTTTTGGATTGGTTTATTTCTTTTTTTGATATTGAGCTGCATGAGCTGCTTGTATATTTTGGAGATTATTTTGCAAATATTTTCTCCCATTCTGAGGGTTGTGTTTTCCTCTTGTTTGTAGTTTCCTTTGCTGTGCAAAAGCTTTTCAGTTTCATTAGGTCCCATTTGTTTATTTTTGTTTTTATTTCCATTTCTCTAGGAGGGCGGTCAGAAAGGATCTTGCTGTGATTTATGTCAAAGAGTGTTCTGCCTATGTTTTCTTCTAAGAGTTTTATAAGTGTCTGACCTTACATTTAGGTCTTTAATCCATTTTGATGTTATTTTTGTGTATGGTGTTAGGGAGTATGCTAATTTCATTCTTTTACATGTAGCTGTCCAGTTTTCCCAGCACCAGTTATTAAAGAGACTGTCTTTTCTCCATTGTATATTCTTGCCTCCTTTACCAAAGATAAGGTGACCATATGTGCGTGGGTTTATCTCTGGGCTTTCTATCCTGTTCCATTGATCCGTATTTCTGTTTTCGTGCCAGTACCATACTGTCTTGATTACTGTAGCTTTGTAGTGTAGACTGAAGTCCGGGAGCCTGATTCCTCCAGCTCCGTTTTTCGTTCTCAAGATTGCTTTGGCTGTTTGGGGTCTTTTGTGTTTCTATACAAATTGTGAAATTTTTTGTTTTAGTTTTGTGAAAAATGCCCTTGGTAGTTTGATACGGATTGCATTGAATATGTAGATTGCTTTGAGTAGCATAGTCATTTTCACAATGTTAATTCTTCCAATCCAAGAACATGGTATATCTCTCCATCTGTTTGTGTCATCTTTAATTTATTTCATCAGAGTCTTATAGTTTTCTGCATACAGGTCTTTTGTCTCCTTAGGTAGGTTATTCCTAGGTATTTTATTCTTATTATTGCAATGGCAAATGGGAGTGTTTCCTTAATTTCTCTTTCATATTTTTCATCATTAATGTATAGGAATGCAAGAGATTTCAGTGCATTAATTTTGTATCCTGCAACTTTACCAAATTCATTGATTAGCTCTAGTAGTTTTCTGGTAGCATCTTTAGGATTCTCTATGTAGAGTGTCATGTCATCTACAAATGGTGACAGTATTACTTCTTCTTTTCCAATTTGGATTCCTTTTATTTCTTTTTCTTCTCTGATTGCTGTGGCTAAAACTTCAAATACTTTGTTGAATAATACTGGTGAGAGTTGGCAACCTTGTCTTGTTCCTGATCTTAGTGAAAATGGTTTCAGTTTTTCACCATTGACAAAATGTTGGCTGTGGGTTTGTCATATATGACCTTATTATGTTGAAGTAACTTCCCTCTATGTCTACTTTCTGGAGGGTTTTTATCATAAATGGGTGTTGAATTTTTTTTGAAACCTTTTTCTGCATCTATTGAAATGATCATATGGTTTTTCTCCTTGGATTTGTTAACATGGGTTATCACATTGATTGATTTGCATATGTAGACGAATCCTTGCATTCCTGGGATAAACCCCACTTGCTCATGGTGTGTGATCCTTTTAACGTGCTGTTGGATTCTGTTTGCTAGTAGTTTGTTGAGGATTTTTGCATCTATGTTCATCAGTGATATTGGCCTGTAGTTTTCTTTTTTTGTGGCATCTTTTGTCTGGTATCAGGGTGATGGTGGCCTTCTAGAATGAATTTGGGAGTGTTCCTCCCTCTGGTATGTTTTGGAAGAGTTTGAGAAGGATAGGTGTTAGCTCTTCTCTAAATGTTTGATAGAATTCGCCTGTGAAGCCTTGTGGTCTTGGGCTTTTGTTTGTTGGAAGATTTTTAATCACAGTTTCAATTTCAGTGCTTCTGATTGGTCTGTTTATATTTTCTATTTCTTCCTTGTTCAGTCTCGGAAGTTTGTGCATTTCTAAAATTTGTCCATTTCTTCTAGGTTGTCCATTTTATTGGTATATAGTTGCTTGTAGTAATCTCTCATGATCCTTTGTATTTCTGCAGTGTCAGTTATTTCTCCTTTTTCATTTCTAATTCTATTCATTTGAGTTTCTCCCTCATATTCTTGATGAGTCTGGCTAATGGTTTATCATTTTTTTATATTCTCGAAGAACCAGCTTTTAGTTTTATTGATCTTTGCTGTCGTTTCCTTCATTTCTTTTTCATTTATTTCTGATCTGACATTTATGATTTCTTTCCTTCTGCTAACTTTGGAGTATTTTTGTTCTTCTTTCTCTAATTGCTTTAGGTATATGGTTAGGTTGTTTCTTCGAAATGTTTCTTGTTTCTTGAGGTAGGATTGTATTGCTATAAACTTCCCTCTTAGAACTGCTTTTATGCATCACATATGTTTTGCGTTGTTGTGTTTTCATTTTCATTTGTTTCTAGGTATTTTTTGATTTTCTCTTTTATTTCTTCAGTCATCTCTTGGTTATTTAGTAGTGTATTGTTTAACCTTCACGTGTCTGTATTTTTTACAGATTTTTTCCTGTAATTGATATCTAGTCTCATAGCATTGTGGTCAGAAAAGATACTTGATGCGATTTCAATTTTCTTAAGTTTACCAAGGCTTGATTGTGACCCAAGGTATGATCTATCCTGGAGAACGTTCCTTGAGCACTTGAGAGGAAAGTGTAATCTGCTTTTTTTGGATGGAATGTCCTATAAATATCAATTAAAACCATCTTGTTTAATGTATCATTTAAAGCTTGTGTTTCTTTATTTATTTTCATTTTGGATGATCTGCCCCTTGGTAAAAGTGGGGTGTTAAAAGTCCCCTACTATGATTGTGTTACTGTCAATTTCCCCTTTTATGGCTGTTAGTATTTGCCTTATGTATTGAGGTGCTCCTATGTTGGGTGCATAAATATTTACAATTGTTATGTCTTCTTCTTGGATTGATCCCTTGATCATTATGTAGTGTCCTTCTCTGTCTCTTGTAATAGTCTTTATTTTAAAGTCTATTTTGTCTGATATGAGAATTGCTACTCCAGCTTTCTTTTGATTTCCATTTGCATGGAATGTCTTTCTCCATCCCCTCACTTTCAGTTTGTATGTATCCCTAGGTCTGAAGTGGGTCTCTTGTATACAGCATATTTACAGGTCTTGTTGTTGTATCTATTCAGCCAGTCTGTGTCTTTGGTGGGAGCATTTGATCCATTTACATTTAAGGTAGTTATCAATATGTATGTTCCTGTTACCATTTTCTTAATTGTTTTGGGTTTGTTATTGTAAGTCTTTTCCCTCTCTTCTGTTTCCTGCCCAGAGAAGTTCCTCTAGCGTTTGTTGTACAGCTGGTTTGGTGGTGCTGTATTCTTAGCTTTTGCTTATCTCTAAAAGTTTTAATTTCTCCATTGAATCTGAATGTGATCCATGCTGGGCAGAGTAATCTTGATTGTAGGTTTTTCCCTTTCATCACTTTAAATATGTCCTGCCACTCACTTCTGGCTTGCAGAGTTTCTGCTGAAAGATCAGCTGTTAACCTTACAGGGTTTCCCTTGTATGTTAATTGATGCTTTTTCCTTGCTGCTTTTAATATATTTTCTTTGTATTTAATTTATGATAATTTGATTAATATGTGTCTTGGCGTGTTTCTCCTTGGATTTATCCCATATGGGACCCTCTGCGTTTCCTGGACTTGATTGACTATTTTCTTACCTATATTAGGGAAATTTTCAAGTATAGCGTCTTCAAATATTTTCTCAGTCCCTTTCGTTTTCTATTTTTCTTTTGAGACCCCTATAATTCCAATGTTGGTGCATTTAATGTTGTCCCAGAGTTCTCTGAGACTGTCCTAAATTCTTTTCATTCATTTTGCTTTATTCTGCTCTGTGGTAGTTATTTCCAGTATTTTATCTTCCAGATCACTTATCAGTTCTGCCTCAGTTATTCTGCTATTGATTCCTTCTAGAGAATTTTAAATTTCATTCATTGTTTTGTTCATCAGTCTTTGTTTGCTCTTTAGTTCTTCTAGGTCCTTGTTAAACATTTCTTATATTTTCTCCATTCTATTTGCAAGATTTTGGATCATCGTTCCTATCATTACTCTGAATTCTTTTTCAGGTAGACTGCCTGTTCCCTCTTCATTTGTTTTGGTCTGGTGGGTTTTTACCTTGCTCCTTCATCTGCTCTGTATTTCTCTGTCTTCTCATTTTACTTAACTTACTGTGTTTGGGTCTCCGTTTCACAGGCTGCAGGTTCATAGTTCCCATTGTTTTTGGTGTCTGCTCACAGTGGGTCAGGTTGTTTCAGTGGGTTTTGTAGGCTTCCTGATGGAGGGGACTGGTGCCTGTGTTCTGGTGGATGAGGCTGGATCTTGTCTTTCTGGTGAGCAGGACCACGTCCGGTGGTGTGTTTTGGGGTGTCTGTGACCTTATTATGATTTTAGGCAGCTTCTCTGCTAATGGGTGGGTTGTGTTCCTGTCTTGCTAGTTGTTTGGCATAGGGTGTGCAGCAGTGTAGCTTGCTGGTCGTTGAGTGGAGCTGGTCTTAGCCTTGAGATTGAGATCTCTGTGAGGTCTTTCCCCATTTGATATTACGCGGGGCTGGGAGGTCTCTGGTGGATCAATGTCCTGAACTTGGCTCTCCCACCTCAGAGGCTGAGCACCTCTGAGGTGCTCAGCTAGAGCACCAAAAGCCTGTCAGCCACATGGCTCAGAATAAAACGGAGAAAAACAGAAAGAAAGAGAGAGAGAGAGAGAGAGGGAGGGAGGGAGGGAGGGAGGGAGGGAGGAAGGAGAAAGGAAAGAAGGAAGGAAGAAAGAAAGAAAGAGTTATTAAAATAGAAAATATATTAAAAATAAGGAAAATTGAGAAAACAATTTTAAAAAAGAGAAAGAAAGAAGAGTGTAGCCAAACCAAAAAACTAATCCACCAATGATAACAAGCACTAAAAACTATACTTAAAAAAAAAACAAAACACAAAAAGGACAGTGAGAACCCTAGGACAGATGGCAAAAGCAAAGCTATAGAGACAAAATCACACAAAGAAGCATACACATACAGACTCACAAAAAGAGAAAAAAGAAGAAAAAAATATATACATAAAAAATAAAAGCAGGAAGAGAGCAACCAAATCAATAAACAAATCTACCATGATAATAAGCTCTAAATACTAAACTAAGGTAACATAAAACCAGAAACAAATTAGATGCAGAAAGCAAACCCCAAGTCTACAGTTTCTCCTGAAGTCCACCGCTGGATGATTGTTGTCTATTCAGGTATTCCACAGATGCAGGGTACATCAAGTTGATTGTGGAGATTCATTCCGCTGCTCCTGAGGCTGCTGGGAGAGATTTCCCTTTCTCTTCTTTGTTCACACAGCTCCTGGGGTTCAGCTTTGGATTTGGCCCCGCCTCTGCATGTAGGTCGACTGAGGGCATCTTTTGGGAAGCCTGAGGTCTTCTGCCAGCATTCAGTAGGTGTTCTGTAGGAGTTGTTCCACATGTAGATGTAGTTTTGATGTATTTGTGGTGAGGAAGGTGATCTCCACGTCTTATTCCTCTGCCATCTTGAAGGAGCCCCCTCAATAATTTAATTAAATTTAAATGTTTTTCTACTAACTGATTGACAGTTATTTTCTGGAAGAGATGAGAAATTACTGCTAAGCTTGCTTCTGAACAATATGACAGAAGTTTTCTATGGCATTTGAAGGCTTCAGACGCCTTCCCTCTCAACTTCATTAAAATAAAGTTAGCTGGAAGAAGGCAAGGTGGCTCTGACCTCATTCTTATTAATGGAAAAAACTCCTAAATAATTTATCATGGTATTTGCACACACTTATTGAAATAACTAGTCTTTATTTAGTTGTTATGATGTGTTCATTTGTCACCTAATAAAATGATGGCCTAAAGATGAAGTTTTTTTGACAATAGTAAAATTACTTGAACTAGATTCATCATGATGAGGGCTAAATTGAGACAAATTAATTTTTAAGGTTGGGTACTTTATTGACAAAAGAAATGCACTTTGTTACATATTTTCCTAAGAAATTCAAGCAATAGAGGGATGAGTGAGGAGCAAACAGAATGGCTTATGTGAATGAAATAGGGATTAGTTAACATACTTGTTTGGATGTGCTGTGTCAGCTCTTGGTGTATAAAATGGCAGGTAAAACTTAGCTGTCTTGTTTTATATTTCAAGTCTATAAATTGGTTAGTAATCTTTGCTGATCTGCTTCAGTAATGGCTGGGAAACTTGGGCTTGCTCATGTACCAGTGATCACCTGGTCAGTCAGCCAAGAGCTGACTGGTCTAGGATGGTGTTGTCTGGGATGACTTAGTTCTTCTCCACATCATTTCCCATCTTGTAGCAGTCTAACCCAGACATCATCTCATGGCATATCAGGTATCCAAAAGAAGTATAATTGTGCAAGTTCTTTGTGAAGCCACTGCTGTATTGAATTTTTTTTATTGCCCAATTGACCAGAACAATTAAGTGGTCCCCAATTCTATGTGGTAGGACTCTACTAAAGGGCAAGGATACAGAGAGGGCATTAGTTGGAGCCATCAGTACAATTAAACTACCACAACTCAAGTTATGCTATTGTAACAGATGACTCCAGATGTCAGAGAATTGAGGCTAATGAAGAGATTTATCTCTCCCCTATTGTAGTCACTAATGAATACAACTTAATGGAGGCTCCATCTCAATTCAAGATGATATGCAACATTGTTTTTAAAAGAGAATCATTGAAACTATCTAAATTTCCTTCATGATGGGGCTGGTTAACTGAATTATTGTACACATATTTCATTGGATCTGTGTAAATAAAAAAAATAATTAGGAAAAATGTGCTGATATGCAATTATAAGTGAGATACATATTTTAGGAGGATGCATAAAAGGATGAATGCTGGCATAAGAAAGGAAAGGAAAAAATATATACATATATAAACACATGAGCATAGAGGTTTCTTGGGTGTTCATAGATGTCTAGAAGTAGAAACAAAAAGGGAAAATAGTAGTATGGGAATCAGTTGGAAGAAAACCAGGAGTCAAAGGAAGTCTTTTCAGAGAATATCTTTTATGCTTTTTGAAGTTTGAACCACCTAGTTTTATTAGTTAGTGATAAATAAGTAAACAAACAAATAAATAATTAAAATAATAAGAATCATAAAAAGGGAAAACAGAAGAGCATGGATTTTTGTTAGATATATATATTCTAATCCTGAACTACCCCTTACTGGTGAGAGCTCAATCAATTTACATAGCTTCTCTAAACTAGGGGTTTCCCCTCTAAAAGTAAAGGATAACAATACCTCCCCAATATAGTTGTTGTGCAGTTTAAATGGGAGAATCCATGTAATGCACTTAGCTGGTATTTGAAACATAGTAGCTGCTTAATCAGTGCAATATTCTTGTTGCTACTACTGTTCATTTCATTATTTAATTATAAGAAATAAATTGTAAAGTAGCTAAAGTACAAGTCAACTTGGATTTCACTGAGAATGCTCTTCTAGTTTGTTCTTTCTTCTCACTCTTTTTCATGCCTTGCTTAGAATATAACCTTTGCTCTCTTACTGATCTTTTCCCATCTTAATATTATTGAAAGGTCAAAATCAACAATTAAAACATGACATATACAGTAACCATATTCTTTAATATCATGTTAGAATTCTCAGTTACTCCTTCCTTATGTTGGCTGCATGAAACAATAAATTCTAGAAATTTCTTCTTGTAGAAAAATCATTGTATTATGTTAAGTTTTCCAGTGGAGGGAATTTAGGCTTTTTGGTTTGTCTATTTGTTTGCTTTTGGATCTCAGTAGTTTCAGGTGTTGCAAATGTTATATAATGTCATGGTATACTTCACTGGAGAGAAGTCTTTAATTTTTTATAAAAACAGACACATTGACTTTTTGTTTTGTTTGAAAGCTTGTGCTCTGGGGATTCTGTTTATTAGTCTGGTAAGTTTTTGTTGCTGTTGTTTGTCTGTTTTAAATAATAGAAGTCTCTTTCACCCCTAGTCAAAAAATTGAACATAGATTAAGTAATAAATGACATCAAGGAATTAACATTAATTTTGTTAATGTCAGTGTGAATATCTAAGAAAATATTCATAGTTTTAGAGATGCCTACCAACGTTTTATTGAGGAGGGGTAGTGACTAGAATTTGCTTCTACTCTATAAACTCAGCCTCAAAAAAAAAAAAACAGAAAAGTAAGTGTGATAAATTCTTGATAATTGTTCAATCTGAGTGATATATTTTGTAATTTTGAGGATATTTAAAAATTTTTGTAATGACATTTTTTTAATCTAGGAAAATTCTGTACTCAGATTACTTCACATATATCATTCCCATTCAACCTTCAAAAAACTCAACCTTGAACTTTTACCAAGTGTTTCAGGGGTGAGATTTATTCAAGAAAGCCATCTTCAGAGCTCCAATTATCAGAATCCACTGAAAGGAAAAGCTTGGTTCAACATAAACATGTTGACACAAGAGTATGCAATTTATTTACTTTATGTTCAAATAAAATGGTAAAAGAAAACACAAGCTGAGTTCTAGCCTTCTTGAACACATTTCAGGTTTTCAGAAAAACCCCTTTTCTTTGTCCTTGTACTGTGTGCCAGAACACGCTCTGATGGCTGCCTCCTGCGTACAGTTAATAATATGTCCCTCAGCAGGGTTTCCTAACCACCCCCCCATCCCCAGAGTACAAATATTTTCATATATGTTTCCCATAACAGCACTTATCGTATTTTGTAATTATTACTTGTTATATTGCCAACATTGAGGTGTGCTTAACAAATATTTGTTGAATGAATAAGTGAATTAACATAGAAATGGGGCTTTCCTGGTGGTGCAGTGGTTAAGAATCTGCCTGCCAATGCAAGGAGCACAGGTTCGAGCCATGGTCCAGGAAGATCCCACATGCTGCGGAGCAACTAAGCCCGTGTGCCACAACTACTGAGCCTGAGCTCTACAGCCTTCAAGCCACAGCTACTGAAGCCCGCGTGCCTAGAGCCTGTGCTTTGCAACAAGAGAAGCCACCGCAATAAGAAGCCCACGCACAGCAATGAAGACCCAACGCAGCCATAAATTAATTAATTAATTAATTAATTAAAAAAGGGAAATCTCTTTAAAAAAAAAAAAAACATAGAGATGAATACTGCTTTTAAGATCTGGGAAACCCAACGGGCAAAGTTGTGTCTGTATAGTCCAGTGCTCAATGCTTCCAATTATATCGGATCATTTAAAAATATTACAAATCACATCTTGACTTCTAAAACATAAACACACTCATCTAAAGCCTGATCTACTCTATGAAGCAGCCACATCATAATGGAATCTGCTATCACTAAGAAAATAGTGTTTTAGTTTTGTGTCCAAGCCTGAGTTTTCTACATAACAGTCACCTACACTCAGTCATACTTTCTGGTCCCCAACATATTCTTCTTTCCTGCTGAATTTCCATGTTTTACAAAGGACAACCCTGGGTCAGATCATGTTGATTATTCTGACTTTTTCTTGTTACAGTAAACACTGACATAAAGAAAAGATGAGGGGCTTCTCTGGTGGCCCAGTGGTTGAGAGTCCGCCTGCCGATGCAGGGGACGTGGGTTCGTGCCCCGGTCTGGGAAGATCCCACATGCTGCGGAGCGGCTGGGCCCGTGAGCCTTGGCCGCTGAGCCTGGCGTCCGGAGCCTGTGCTCCGCAACGGGAGAGGCCACAACAGTGAGAGACCCGCATACCGCAAAAAAAAAGAAAAGAAAAGATGAAAGCAATTTACCAATACTCGCAGCCTAAGATGTTTCATGCATAAGTATTTCTAGTCTCATTGTAATTTATCTTGTTAAGAGTAAAATGAACATGGATGTAAACAGGAAGAGTTTTACACTATAAAAATGAAGAAAATGCCATGTAGAGCGTAAATGAAGAAACTTCAATAAATAACCAACAGTGCAAATCTGTCAAGGAAGAATTCATTGCTTATTAATCATAAACTGGATTTTATAATGGTTTATATTAATACTTGTTTCAAAGTCCTATTTTTGCAACCCCCAAGTTAGCAGTGTTGTTTCCTAATTAAATTGGATTTCTTCCAGTATACCTTCAGAATAGTGAACAAGATTTCTTCTTCTTTTTTTATTTTTACATGGCAAAAGTAATGTAAATAGCAGGTATGAAGATTTTCCTTCATCCAGCCTTAAGATTTTAACTGAAAGGTTCCTTCCTGTATTAATGTATTCCAGCCACTTGATGAGCTAATGCTCCTCTGATGTTGTGTATCTGATCTAACCTTTGTCTTTGTCAGGAAAAGAAAGATTTTTCATGGAGATATCTGGGTTTAAAAGGATGCAGTTTGTCTCTTTAATAGTAGGTTAGGGAGCTGTGGTGTGATATGTGCCATATATTGGCACAGGCACATGCCACTCAAGATGAAGTGCTTCATCTATGAAGCAATAAGAACAGTAGCTAAATCTGTGCTCCTAAATGTGAACATAGAAGTCAAATAAAGGTTTTCATTCAAACAAAAAATCCAGAGACTTCCCTGGTGGCACAGTGGTTAAGAATCCACCTGCCGGTGCAGAGGACATGGGTTCCAGCCCTGGTCCGGGAAGGTCCCACATGCCACGGAGCAGCTAAGCCCATGTGCCACAACTACTGAGCCTGCACTCTAGAGCCTGCGTGCCACAACTACTGAGCCTGTGTGCCACAACTACTGAAGCCCATGTGCCATGCTCCACAACAAGAGAAACCACCGCAATGAGAAGCCCGCGCACCACGACAAAGAGTAGACCCTGCTCACTGCAACTAGAGAAAGCCCGCGTGTAGCAATGAAGACGCAGCGCAGCCAAAAGTAAATAAATAAATAAATAAATTTATATAAAAAGAAAAAAGCCAACCTGCCATGTTGTTAGGTTTTTGACAGTTGCTGATTTGATTGGCCGCCTTTCATTAGTCACAGAAAGAATTAAAGCTTTTTTGGAATTTAATTTTAATTTCAAAAGTGGTAGAATCAGCTGGTGTTTGTCCTTTAGTATGCTTGACTTGTTCCTCTGGTTAGTAATAATGTTTAATATTCTATTTTTGCTGAAGTCTTCATTTAACAGGAAACTACCTAGCTATAATTTCATTTACAAGTTCTAGAGAACCACTTTTATTTTCATTTTTCATGGCTTATGAAAAAAATGCCATTTTAAACTCAATGAGAATTAGTGGAATAAACGTATACTCTTAAAGAAATTAATTTTCCCAAAGAACAAAAACTTAACGTTTATTCTTTTTGCAGACTATACTTTCTCTCCTATTCCAGTTCTTCTTCAGTTAACATCAAAGTATCCTTATGTTTGTCTTATTCACTTATCAATCCATAAAAATACATTTCAATAACATAATATTATTTGAGAGTTACCCCTATTTTAAAGTATTTTTCTTAAGCTGTTCACCTAAGGGAGTACGGTTTAAATTTTATCTGTAGACTAGTGTATCGTTTACTTTTATAGTAATTAGTCATTTTACAGCTGTCATTGAAAATTAAGGCACTTGACTTTTAATTTTAACAAGCATTAAAAATGACTTGACATGACATATATCCTTTATTCTAGAAAATGTCTACATAATTTTTTAGAACATAAACATACATCAATCACCAATATTTATCCTCCGTAGCCACCTGGGTAGGTAATAATACATGGAATTTTAATAATTCTACCTTTGTATTGTTATACTTGATTTTAATGATTATTATTGTACTATAAGTTCTTCTAATGATTTGGCTCTTCTACTCCCTTGAATATTACTGTCATGGAGGTTAAAGCTTAGAGCTACCAAAAAAAGTGATCTTATTATACAAGAAAATAATAATTCTGTTATTCTTTAATGAGGTAATTTTTTAGGAAAGTTTAAAGTACTCTCACCAATAAAAGCATTTTTGGGGCTTCCCTGGTGGCGCAGTGGTTGAGAGTCCGCCTGCCGATGCAGGGGACATGGGTTCGTGCCCCGGTCCGGGAGGATCCCACATGCCGCGGAGCGGCTGGGCCCGTGAGCCATGGCCGCTGAGCCTGCGCGTCCGGAGCCTGTGCTCCGCAATGGGAGAGGCCACAACAGTGAGAGGCCCGCATACCACAAAACAAACAAACAAACAAACAAACAAAAAGCATTTTTGGTCTAAGTTAAAAATGTTGTTATTAAAGGTAAGCTACCACAGCTGAATAATGTGAAGTAACATTTATGAAAACAGATTACCTAAAATCAGATTTAGATCATGATATAATCAGTTTTAGAATACATATCATCTTGTAATGTTTTAAGTTCCAAAATATAAATATTGGGAATCTTTTTTTTTTTTTTTTTTTTTTTTTTGCGGTACGCAGGCCTCTCACTGTTGTGGCCTCTCCCGTTGCGGAGCATAGGCTCCAGACGCGCAGGCTCAGTGGCCGTGGCTCACGGGCCTAGCCGCTCCGCAGCATGTGGGATCTTCCCGGACCAGGGCATGAACGCGTGTACCCTGCATCGGCAGGCGAACTCTCAACCACTGCGCCACCAGGAAAGCCCTGGAAATCTCTTGATAATCGCCAAGTTCCTGCCATTCTAAAATAGTAGAAGGGACTTCTTTGTTCATTTGGATAGTCTGATTAAAATGGAATTATTCTTCTAGGTATTAATATACTATAAAATACAAAGCATGCCACATCAGTTTTATTTTTCTTTGGTAATCAAAAATATAAGATATATACAATAAGTGGTGCTGAGAAAACTGGACAGCTACATGTAAAAGAATGAAATTAGAACACTACCTAACACCATACACAAAAATAAACTCCAAATGGATTAAAGACTTAAATGTAACACCAGACACTATAAAACTTTTAGAGAAAAACATAGGAAAAACACTGTTTGACATAAACCACAGCAAGATCTTTTTTTGACCCACCTCCTAGAGTAACAAATAAAAACAAAAATAAACCGATGGGACTTAATTAAACTTAAAAGCTTTTGCACAACAAAGGAAACCATAAACAAGACAAAAAGACAACCCTCAGAATGGGAGAAAATATTTGCAAGTGAAACAACAGACAAAGGATTAATCTCCAAAATATACAAACAGCTCATGGAGCTCAACATCAAAAAAACAAACAATCCAGTTAAAAAATGGGCGGAAGACCTAAATAGAGATTTCACCAAGGAAGACATACAGATGGCCAAGAGGCCTATGAAAAGATGCTCAACATCATTATTAAAGAAATGCAAACCAAAACTACAATGAGGTATCACCTTACACAGGTCAGAATGGCCATTATCAAAAAAGCCAGAAACAGTAAATGGAAAGGATGTGGTGAAAAGGGAACCCTCCTACACTGTTGGTGGGAATGTAAATTGATACAACCACTATGGAGAACAGTATGGAGGTTCCTTAAAAAACTAAAAATAGAACTCCCATATGACCCAGCAATCCCACTACTGGGCATATACCCTGAGAAAACCATAATTCAAAAAGAGGTATGCACCACAATGTTCATTGCAGCACTATTTATAATAGCCAGGACATGGAAGCAACCTAAGTGTCCACTGACAGATGAATGGATAAAGAAGATGTGGCATATATATACAATGGAATATTACTCAGCCATAAAAAGAAACGAAATTGAGTTATTTGTAGTGAGGTGGATGGACCTAGAGTCTGTCATACAGAATGAAGTCAGAAAGAGAAAAACAAATACCATATGCTAACACATATATATGGAATCTAAAAAAAAAAAAAAATGGTACTGATGAACCTATTGCAGGGCAGGAATAAAGAGGTAGACAAAGAATGGACTTGATGACATGGGGTAGGAGGGCAAAGCTGAGGTGAAGTGAGAGTAGCATCGACATATATACACTACCGAATGTAAAATAGTTGGCTGGTGGGAAGCAGCCACATAGCACAGGGAGATCAGCTGGATGCTTTGCAATGACCTAGAAGGGTAGGAGGGAGGCTCAAGAGGGAGGGGATATGGGGATATGTGTATGCATATGGCTGATTCACTTTGTTGTGCGACAGAAACTAACGCGGTATTGTGAAGCAATTATACTCAAATAGATCTATTAAAAAAAAAGCAAAATTTTTAAAAATATAAGATATATATACTATACTATGTATATATAAAATATACATATGTAAGATTTATCTTCTCGAACATCCTTACTCTAAAATTGTTGCTAAACTTTCCAGTTGTTGGTACTCTAGATAAATAGGACGTTGGTCTTGTGAATGATTATTCCATGTGTGATTGCTATTCATATCGCAGGTTGATATAATAATACAATCTTAGGAAATGTAGAAGGCTTATGGATCATCAAATGGAATTATTACTCTGATAATATGGCCCGCTTTAAAATATCCTCAGTAGTCTGCCAGCCAAAGCTCCAGTACCTCGAGGGAGAGTTCTGTATCTCCTGAGGCAGCACAATTTATCGTTGCAACTCAGGTTAATAGAAGTTTCTTTCTTTACCTTATGCAAGCAAAAGTCTTCCTCCTTATAGCTTCGCCATAGTAGTCCTTTCATTTTCTCTCCCTACAGACCTCTGCCTAATCCTTCACATGGCAGGACTTCCTGCATGCCATTTCGTTAATTCTCCCCATTACTCCAGGAGGGAGGTGTGAGTACCACCATTCTCTGGCTGAGGATATGGAGAAGCAGAGATATCAGGTTAGTTGATTGAGCCACGTGGCTGGGATTATACTCCAGTCAGTTTAACTTCAATCCAATCTTCTTTTCAAGATGCTTTTATTTTTCTTGTTTGAATAGAGTCGACCATTTCCCAAAGAGATTCTGAATTTAGGGTTAAATGGGTTTTATGGCCTGCTTTTAGTTTCCTTAACCATACATATCTGTATTATAGCTCTGACAAATAAATTGAAGATAAATGTTGATATTTGCTTCACTAGTAGAGTGTAAGTTCTGAGAAGAGGCCACGCTTATTCATATTTATAAAGGCAGGTTTTGGTATGGTGTCCAGCATATAGTATGTGCTCAATAAATGCTTTCCTGGACTGAAATAATAATCAATCTTTAGGCAAGGCCCTTGGAATATATCCAAACAAAACATCTTTCATCTTATGTTTTGCCATCTTTTCATTTATTTATTCAGTCAATACTTACTGACCATTTTCTATAAGCCTAGTAGAGTGGCAGGGACTGAACAAGATTATTAAAGTCCCTGCCACCATTGACTTTACTTATTTTCTGGGTCTGCCAATCTATAAACATTAGAAAATCCTCTACTGGCTAAGTGTTTTAGGGCATAATCTCATTGTCATTATATTATTTTATAATGACTGCTGAAATTACATTGATCAAAGTTTTGCAATTCCTGATTTTGTCCTGGATTACCCCTAGGAACTTTAAATTTAAAGCATGAATATAAATAGTGAGAGAGGGAGAAACATGAGTGTGGAAGAGAGGGAGAGAGTAAGTTTGAGGGTTACAAGAAAAATGTGGCACACACACAGACACAAAACAGCTGTACTACATCAGTTTCCTTTTGGTTGTCTTTACTATAAGGTCATGTTTTATGGTTATGAATATGCAGAATAACTAAAGAATGGAGACTTGAATTATCTTCTATGAAGCCTCCCCAAAACTGCATGAGTGCTCCCTGTCAGAGCTGGATCTAAGCTTTCCCCTGCTGAGAACATGACTTCGTTCTCATTAAGTATTCCCCACCAGCAGTGTACGTGCTAAACTTAACTTTGGAAAATGAATCAAGGAGACTTCTAATGTGGGGTTTTAATCAGTGGCCAATTCATTAATAAAATATCATGGTAGTAGTTAGCAATATCAGTCTTCCTGGCCCTGCAGATTTGGTATCCAAGTCCCTGTGCTTTGGTTGTATGCTTGTGTAACCTGCCCCTAACTTGTCTATCCTGTGAAACAAGCAGTTTCTTTCTCCTGAGACCCCACTTTGGAAATAAGTATCCCATGGTGTCGGGTAGCATCAAATAGTTGAAACAAATGGCACAATAAATGCTAGTCTTTTTCTTTTATCTCCATAGCTCATTACCAGGGAGATAGTAAAACTCATGGGACAGCAGTGTATATATAGGTAGTTAGGCCATGGAAGCAAATACACTTCCAGAGAAGTGTTTCATGAAAAGTGAAAGTCTGACCATAGTTAGGGCTTTGATCCCATGCAAAACAAATATTCCTTCATTCATGAAATGAGCTACTTCTAGCAAATTATCTTTAGTGGAAAAGCTATGTTATATCCCCATAAATTCTCAAATACTTATTAGAAAACACAAGATTTAAGTGAATTAAATGGTTTTCCTAAGAACAGAAGAACTGAATTTTCTAACAGAAGAGTAAGGGTTTTTCGTTTGTGTGCTTCTTGTTTGTTTTGAGGTGTTTTTTTTCTATTTTTTTTTCCTGCTTGGTATATTTGAGAAAATTTCTCAAATGATTATCTAAGTAATAATGGCCAGTGGTGTTTCATGTGATGAATTGGTAAATTATTCATTACTGGGGAATAGAGTTAATGAAAGATTTTTTGTGAGTGAGACACTATGTAGTAGAGTTTAATATGTATAAATTAAATCATCTACTTGGAAATATACTAATAAAAGCAATGAATTAAACATCAGGACCAAGAGATTTCGGCTTATTAATATGGTGTAACTCTATTTAGCAAACCCTAGTTTGCTGAACACTGATACTACTGGTAAAATTAATAAGTAAAAAAAGTATATCCAGAAAAATCTAAATGTATAAAATATTAAACTTTAAAATTTAATAAAGATATAGTACAATATTAGCAGTTGGGAGAGAAAGAAACTTGATAATTTTAAATAGGTGTCAAGGCATTATTGCTATATGAGCTATAGGAAAACATTTTACTGATGTTAAACTGTCAGTCATGCTTTGCAGGCTATACTCAACAAAAGTGAATTCTCAAAAAGAAAAATACCTCATTTATCTCTCAAAATTTTGAGATTTTAAGATATTTCATTTTAAAGCCATCTAGAGACAAGCTGTATACTGATATTGACTACCAACAATGAAGTGAACAGTGTCACAATATGTTGAAGACATAAGAGTGATAAATACATTATTTTCCTTTTTGCTGTCCAGTCAATGCAATAATTCTTTCTTATACTAGTGGTTTTAATAAGGTATACAATAGAATATTGAACGACTTTTAAATGTCAAGCATTGTTCTAGGTTCTGGAGATACAAAAGTGCCCAATATACTAACGTATTCAGCCGTTATGGAACATGTATTCATGGGAGACAAAGAAAGAACAATTAAATAAGTGATAAAAGAATAAAATTAAAAATGGTGTGGTGAAAAATAGGATGTGCATAGTGCAGGAGGACCTATATCAGGTCAATATTCTGTGACCTATAAGGCTTTATATACACAGGAATAGCAAATCAAACCTTTTGGTTATAGTAGAAACTGTTAATACCATTTAACTGGCCCTTAAGAGGACCATTCTGGGAGGAGTTTACATGTTTCCCCAATACAGTATTGATACACCTAAATATGATATTGATATATTGTAAAAAATTCCAGAAGTCCAATTCTAGGGGGGAAAAAAACTAGACCCACAATGGATATCCTTTTACAAATCAATGCATTTGGGCAAGACAATAAGAAGACAAATTATGTAAAAGTGCTTTGTGAGATGCAAAGGGTACATTTTCTTTTCCAAAATGACCCCATAGACTTTCTTTTTAGGAACCCAATTTTAAGCAGTTGTATTATTTTTAATAAAAGCATTATCCACTGGATTCTAAACCAAGTGAGGAAATGTTGTATCTTTTATAAACTTTACAAGTCAGGAAGAAGTGTTGTTATTTTGTTTTGCTTTTTGTTGTCATCATTAAGAAGAGAGAATGACTTTAGTTTTAGAAATATTGAGTTTGGAATGAGAAGAGACCATTCAAGAAAGCTGAAAAGGTGGAGCAAGATAAGGAAAACAGGATCAGAAAAGGATTCTGAAGTTGGTTTCATTTTGCAAGTTACAAATGTGTGTTTGTGTGTGTGTGTGTGTGTGTGTGTGTGTGTGTGTATACATCAGTTGAAAAAAGACTCAGCTTTGTTTGTGTGGACATTGGTAACTATTTAAAAGAGAAGTCTGAGAGTGACAGATGCCAGATTTCAGGGGAATTAGTGGTGAACACATTTTAAGAAGAAGGAAATGGTCCATGGTGATCACTTTTTAGAGAAGCCTGGTGGTAAAGACCAGGATTCCATTGGTAGAATGGCATAATAACTAACCATGTTGCATCTGTGTTACACATATTTTTTTGTTTGCTTTTTGTGTTACACATATTTTTAAACATTTTTAACATCTCTGAAATTGGGATGTACCATAAAATTGGTAATGATATCATCATTATAATAGGGTTTTTTGGGGTTTTTTTTTAGTGAAGATACAATGAGAGCAGGTCTCATGTTGATGTCTTTTTAGATTTAATTAAAAAACTGTTCCCTCAATGGTTAAGAAGCATAACTTATTGGGAAGCTTTGGGCAAGATAATTAACATTCTCTGTGTTTAAAATAGGAATAATATAAAAGCAACTCATGGAGTTATGAAAGCCAAAGAAGATAGATTATGTAAAAGTGCTCTGTGGAATGCAAAGGGTTACAAACGTGGAGATACAATCATCATCATTATTAGTCTTTGACTAGAGAGGGCTTCTCTTTGGCTAGAGAGCACAGTGTATTTAAATAAGGAAACCTAGACTGATTGTTCTGATTTTATGTTAAAGCATCTATCAACTACCACTCATCATATAAGGCACAACAGAATATAGGCAAAAAGCAAACTGACACACAAAGGTTTTTTCCCCAAATATAAAGATGCATATTGAAATTTTAATGTTAGTTCTTAAGTACAACCCATTGATCATACAGCATGCCAAGTCTGAGCATACTCAGTCATTTGAATGATTTGACCCTATTTTACAAAATTTTTTAAAACTTCTCAAAGTTAAATTAAACTTTTTTGTTGTTGTTGTTATGTAGTCCTTCCTGGATAGTTGAGCATAGAATCTAATGGAAATTCCATTTTCAATTTCCATTTTTCCACTTTCCTGCACTATCTAAGAAAGAGAAGTATCATTTCAAACATAGTCTTGTCACCTGTCAGAATCTCACACTGCCTGAAGATGTAGTGTAGGAGATACAGAATCTGACTCTACAGTTTCCAACATCAAAATGGATTGAATCATTGCAGGCACAAAAGGCAGAATTAAGAAACCTTACTAGGAGACAGCTTTAGCTTGTGACCTTAGGCAATCCACTTAATCTCTTTCCCTCTCTCCCTTTCTTAGACAACCAATCTATAAAATAAGATTTGTGATTTCTACCAGCACCTGTGATTATGAAGCCACGATGCATACATTTTTGTTAGTCAGAACATAATCCACCTACATATTTGCATAAAGGATTAAGATTTGGTTAAAATCAAATAATATGAAAAATAGGTTGAATATTTGTCTATATAACTGAGTTTTCCACAACAGTGGCATTATGGTGACCTGTAATCTGTCATGTTTCAAATAACACCCCATGGACAGAGAAATAGAGGAAGAAATAGAGGCAGAGAAAAGACCAAGTAAATGGATGAGAACTTATCAAGCTGGTAAATGCTTCTCTCTGGTGATTGAAGCATATGTGAATAAATACTAGGAATTCAGTGAACACTAAGCATGTACCAGCTTACGAAAATGTGAATCTGTCATTGGTTGGGGCCCTCACCAATATGGAATTAAGAGGCATTGCCATTGTAATAGGAGATGATTTTCTGTGTTGTTTGCTTCCTTTATCTTAAAATTTCTAAATATTTTCTGACGTCAAACCTGGCATTTTATAATTACGCCCACCATTGAAAGAAAGTAATTTTATAATTACTCCTGCCATTTACAGGAAATTCGTAGTAGCCTTTCCTTTTTGTGGTCATTTCCCAGTCTCATTGTTCCTTTCTTACTGATGCCACTTTAGAGATTCCAGTTGTTGCTAATGGAAGGTGAAGGTCATTCAGTTCCTCACTCATTGCCAGAAAATATCTTTTTCCGCTACTTTCACAATGTAAGGAACTGGCATTAATGCCTTTACATTTCATAGAATATTGAGAAATGTCACATAAAATATATGGGGACAGGCTTTTAAAAGAAAGTTCTCTTTTCATGATAGACATTTAAAAACATTGATCATGGAGTTCCCTGAACAGAACTCTTTGTCTCGCTTCTTGTTTGTTCAGTTCTTCATGGATTTCTCATTGCCAGAAAGCCTCCCTAAAATATCAATTGCATTATGTCATTTTCTAGCTGAAAAATCTTTCCTTGCTATTCATATCTACATAGAATGGGGTCAAATTTTATTTCCTTTTCAAGGCCCTGCTCTTTTATCAACCAAAGCCTCCTTTCCAAGGGCCTTTTCTTTGACTCCTTTGAAATGAAACCGTGGTTTCAGCCAGACTTGTGTGATTTTAGGAAGAGTACCACTACTTTTGGAGCACGTAATGTGCACTTACTCCTCATATAACCCCTTGAATTAAGTATCTTTATTTGAAGGTAAGGGAACTGAAGCTCAGAAGCAATTCATCCAAGTTTATATAATTCTTAATTGGTACAGCTAAGAATTAAATCCAGATATGATACCAAAATTTGTGTTTCTCTCTACCAGGCTAGGCATAGTCAACGGAATGCCCAGTGTCTTTCTATTCTTCATGCTCTGTGCACAGGAAATGTTGTTTTCCTTCATTTCTACTGCCCATCCAAATCTCACCCTTTATTTTGTTTCCAGTTACAACCTTCTTCAGATAGCCGAAGATGGGCATCTTAGCCCTTGACCATTTTCTTATAATTTAAAGCATACACTGACGTAGGAAACCTAATCCAATCTTGTGGTGTTTCTGGCTTTGTGGTCTTTGTTTTCTTTTATGGGCATTACTCCTTTTTGGCGCCCTGCTCTCTATTTATCCTAGTTTTGGCAGAAACACCCTAATTTTTTTTCTGGGGAACTAACTTGTACCTAACTCTTAAATTTGTGTGCTCAGCTACAGTTAAATTCATCCTCTGGTTCAGTTGTGAAGAGGAGACTGAGATCTGTTCAATGTGAGCATACATTTTCCCTGGACCAATGTCCAGGGATAGACATGTGACATAGTTACAGCCAACAAAATGCAATGAGACTTCTATCTGTAGAGAGGAGTTCTCTCACTTCTAATGGGACTATGACAGTAGAAATGATATGAGCCTGGAACTTTCTTGGGTCCCCTGCCTGAGATTGAAAATAGTGGAAGATAGAACTGAGATATAGAAGAAAACACATCTTGGTAACAGAATTTGAGCCCCTGGATCAAGCTTCACTTGAAGCTAGACTGGATTTTTAGTTACCAGAGTTAATAAATTCTTTGTTTTGTTTATATCAGTGTGTGCTGGGTTTTCGATCTGCTGCAACTGAAGACCTAGACCAGGGGTTGGCAAGTTGAATAGTTGTGACAGGGACTGTATGGCCTTCAAACTCTAAAATATTATCTAGCCCTTAATTTTAAAAAGTTGCTGACTCTTGATGATCACTTCATAAACAATTTATTTTTTGGAGTTGTTTTCTTTTCCCAAATAGACTTTTAAGAGATCCTTTTAAAGAAGATTTCCTTTAAGACGAGGATCTAAATATCTATTATATGAGTATCTTACCCCCTCACGCTTTTCACCCTCTTGACAGCAATGCTTAGCATTGCTAACAAACATCATTAACAAATTCAATATGTACTTATAAACCTTTGCTTTTGCAAAGTGTGATTTATATACAGGAGCCAGTCTGTGAACGCTTTGTAAGGATAGAATAAGTGTAGAATTAAGAGAAAGCATTTAGAAAGTTTAATAGCAATTTGGTATTTATTTGCCTCCAGGTGTGTGATCATTTTTCCCTATTAATTAATTTACTGTATTTTATAAAAGTATTATTCTAGAGTGGAATACAGGACAATAACTAGTTCTTTAACTCAGGTAGTTTGAGAATCATTGTATTAAATGCATGAATACCTAGTTTTCCTTGAATACATATATACATATTATATATTATATATATATATGTATAAAATATATGTGCATGTTTCCCTTCTTAGGTCCTGAATTTATTAAAGAGAGAATTTTATTTTATTTATCTTTGGATTTTTCTCATCATCCATTTCATTGTCAGCTAGTAGGCACTCTAATCTTATTTACTGAATTGAATAAAATTACAGAGCAATTGCAAGCTAGAGGGAAGGGATTGTGTTTCTGCGGTTGCCTTTATTTGATACTGTATTAGAAGTGCATCTTTGTCACCCAACACAAGAGGTCCAATTTTCTTTCAGAAATTTGTTCTTTCTTAAAATAGCCTCAGGGTTCACTGGAGGATCCACATCTACCCCAGCTGATTCACATGGTTTGGGTGAGACATTATGATCTGTTTCATGGGTAGATGACATAACACAGGGCAGTAGCCATCAGCATATTAGAGTTCCTTTTCCACAGTGATTGGTTCAGGTATGGGCTGGTGAATGAAACCTGTAAATTAGAGCTTTGTTGGGATTGCTTGAGCTAAGAATCTGAATTTTTTTTAAATCTTGCATGTGTTACATTTTCCATTGTATTTGTTGAATCCCAAAGGAGATAGCCCCAGGAGATGTTGATGGTCTTCCTATGACCATGAAGGGAGAGACTCTAAGAGAATGAAAGAAACAGGTGGACCTGAGGAGGGTTTAGTGAGAGAGAAACTGAGTCCTGACAGCATTGTCTGAAGCCCTTGAATAAAACTTCACCTGAAGTCTTCCCAACTGCTGTGCTTTCTAAATACATCATGCCATACATCCTCTATGTGTGTTTGTTTATTCTCCGTAGTCAGGTTCTAATGTGTATTGTAATGCTTTCAAGAGAGAAAACCCTGATACAAATACATAGTTTAATGTTGCATTCAAACTAGCATTTCTTGATAAATAACTACTTCTTCTGAAATGAAAGTTTAATCCTTTTCATATTGTTGAGCTGTTAAAGGTGAAAGAGTAGAACCTTCATCGCAAAAAGAAAACTTACATGTAAAAAGTTTTTATAAAACAAATTAATGATTGTGTGATAAGCACTAAAAAGACTAAAGAATTCCTAAATAGATGTTGAAAAAGTGGAACAATATCCTAAGTGCTTCTTTTGCCTCTTCTAATCCAGCTACATATTTTTTCTTCCAGTTTTATCGAGATATAATTGACATACAGCACTATATAAGTTTAAGATGTACAGTATAATGATTGGACTTACATACATCATGAAATGATTATCACAGTAAGTTTAGTGAACATCCATCATCTCAGCTGCATATATTTTTAAGACTGTGGTTAATCTTCTCTATTATCTGACCAGAGTCTACTATTATATCTGAAAACTCAAACTAATGTGTAAACTTCATGACAAGATCTTCTAATTATTTTAAATTGATATTCCATAGAAAGAGCTTTGAGAGGGTCAAGAATTCTCATAATGATCACAAGTGGATGTTTACTGGACCTGATTTCATACTAGCTCATAAGCTCTTTTTATGCTTATTTGTATGTTTTAAAAAACAAATATAAATATATACATAATTGCTTATGTTTGAGGTGCTCTTCTAAGGTTTCTAAGCAGTTTATATTCATATATCTATATATCTGCAGGCCTGTAGGTACATCTCATTTAATTCTATAATAACTCTAAGGAGTGGCTACTGTTATTAGACCCATAATATAGAGGTGGAAATGAGGCACAGAAAATTTAAGTAACAAGTAAAATATTAAGATCAGGAGCTAGTAAGTAACTTGAATCCAATCAGTCTGACTCTCATGTTCTTTCTTAAGAACCTCACTATCCTGCCTGTACCACTTATGTGAAATGAATGACTCATTTTACTTGCTTAAAAATAAATGTACTCAAATTGTTTTTGGAGGATGTCCCTATCCTCCCACCAGGCTGTATACACACTCTAAGAGGTGTGCCTTTTCAGGCTTCCTCCCTACATTTAATTTAATGCTACTTGAAGATAGCAACTTGGTCACACATATTTTTATATTCCATATTGTGCTGGGCAAGTAGTAGCAGGTATTCAGCAAGTGTTAGGAATTTAATTGAGAATTTCGTTACTTAATTGGGTGTTTTTAGTATTTTTTTATTATTTTGCTAATATGTACATAATGAAGTTCCATTTGATTGATTCAGAGATCGGGAGGCTGAAAGACACTTAAAGATCAATAAATAGTTTGGGGAAATAATGAGTTTCTAGTACTATATCAAACTCTCAGGTCAGAGTACCCTTTGCAAGCTCTCTCTTGTAAAAATACAAGGAAACCTGTTCAGTCAAAAAAGTCCCAAAGTACTTAACAGATAAATGCTGGCAATCCCTTGGAAGATATTACACAATTACTTGGTTGCTGACATTAAAGATTTTGGTGCATCTGTGGGTTAAGGAACACACACACACACACACACACACACACACACACACACACACACACACACACACACACACACACAATTGTTAAATGTCTTCTCTATGCCCCCAGGATATTCACAGAAGCATAGAACCAAAACATTATCATCCCACATCTTACTAATCAATGCAAGCAATCCAGTGTCTCTGATGTTGACAGATTGGCTCTGGAGAATAGCCCTTGTCAGCAGTGTTACCTTCCAGGAGGATAGACGTTGCAGACTTTTGAGTCTCCTACAGAAATTTGGCCTAGAGCCCCCAGTGCAAATTGACAATCTTTTCTAACAGTTTCTAACTATACAGTGGTTTGGGACTTAATGTTGTAATTGCATTCTAAGCCTCAATTCATTTCTAATATTATCCTCAGGAAGGTTGAAATCCTCATCTTACAGGTGTTTATATATTCATCCCAAAGCAAAAATGTTAATTCAGCATTATGACTTAGAACGTAAATCTACAAAAGCCAGAAAACTCAACATCACTGCTTCCAGAGCAATTATAACTTAGCCCCTTGCACTTAAATAGCTTTTTATTTGATTAGATACAGTCTGAGATGATTTTTTCTCAATATTTACATGAAATAAATTTCTTCAAATGGAAAAGTGTGGACAGTTTTTAATTGGTTTTTACAAGTATTTGCAAAAACTTTATTGGCCAAGAATTTTTAAAGCCATGTATTTGATGAGGAAGGTATAAGAAGATTTTAAAGTTATAAATTCAATCTCTGGTAAAGAAGGATGAAGTGGAAGAAGTGGGACTAAGTGCTTAAAATTCTGCAGGAAATTAAAAGTCCATATTTTTCTTAGGTCCTGACCCAACAGCTAATCCACTTACCAGTGTTCTTCAAATTGATGTAGGCATAAAAATTGAGAAACTTACAAAAAATGAAGAATTTCTGATTGTACTTCCAGAGATTCTGATTCATTTGATCTAGAATGTGGTCATTAATTTGCATTTTTGCAAGTGCTTCAGTGATTCTGATACAGGTGGGTTAAGTAATACTTCCATAAGTCTACTCTAGTAGATACTAGTATAATCACTCCTGTTGCCAAAATTTATATTTAGTATATATGATCACAGCCTAAGCTGTATGTATTTACAAATGCCGTGTTTATACACATATATACATACATATACATATATATACATACATATATATTATAGCTCTCTGAGAATATTCTAGAAGTCAGAAATTATATATCTAAAATTTTCTGTGTTAATATAGAGCATCTATCCAGTAATAAAGTGTTAGTTACTCCTAAAGCCTACACAATTAAGATGTCATTTCTTATTTTGATAATGGAGCTTGTGTGCACAGCTATACAATTTTTCTTTCATTTTTAGGTGGGGGGGCGATGCGAAAAGTCCTAGTGAAATAATTCACAAATAAGTATCAACTCTTGGATTTCTGTGTTTTAAAAACATACCATATAGAAGAAATTAATTGCATGAATCCTCTCTTGAGAGAAAACATCAAATGCCCTTAACTCTCGAGAACACAGTAAAGTTTGTAATCAGGTAGATCTGTGAACGTCTTGTCCAGAAAAGCCAGAGATTTTTCAGAGAAAAGTGAGTGCTCATGGAATGAGACTTGTACCTTTTTTTATTAAAGAATGCAGATGGTAGAATCATGCTAATTACCAGCAAATATTTACAATTTTTGAAAATGAAATTGTCCTCTCATCAAGCATTATACATATTGAACAAGAAAGGAAAGGCCAAAATGGATAATATACTTTTGGAAATTGCTGTATAAGCTCTACAAGACATTATAGTTTAGCTGATAAGTACTAAGAGTAATATTTTGCATAAACATTATACAATATTGAATATATTTTTCTCTCTCTTTAATTGGAGCTCTGATTTACTCAGAGAAAGATTAACTTTGTGATAATAATGAGAATGTGTGCCTCAAAATTGCCAGAATACATATCCAGTTCCTGATTTAAAAAAAGTTAAAGAAATACTCTCTCTCACACAAACCCACAACCACAACCCCTCAACCTGCTTGAAAGAAAGCCCAAAATATTTTTAGATAAAATATTAGCTACAAGCATGTGACTTTTGTAGCTTTGTTTGAAGAAAATGTGAATTTGTGAAAATTATTTATCTTTTGTGTCTGCACACATAACTGCTAAATATAATTTTAGGACAGGTGAACTATTTGAAACCAAATTATTATATGCAAAATTATTTGAAATTTTTATTTTTATAATCTAAGTGGGGAAGGACCAGTGTGGTCAGTCCTCGCTGCTTCACGTGTGGAGTGTTGAGACTTGTGCTAACATTTGAATACATTTGTGAGTCCTGCAGCCAGTTTCTTCTAGTGGAACATTTGCCCAAGTTTTTAGGTTTTCATCCCTGTGTGTACTTTGCATGTTTCTCCTCTCGAGGCAGAAAATGAGCAAATCCAGGGTGAAGTGTCTAAATTAGACCAATTGTAATTTCCTTCAAAGTAAATGGATGTTAATGATTTGGTGGCTAAAACTTAGATTGTTGTGAGAAAATAAAGATGCGCTGTAAAATGTTTTGTGCCTTGGGCCATGTAGGATTTTTCTTTGTATCTCTAAACTAATCCCACGGAGAAGGGGAATCAGAACCTGTATTTGACATATTTTACAAATGCCATAAGTAATGAAATGTGAAGGTTGCTGTGATTTTCTTTTATAAATCCATCTTTCTGAAATGAGAATAAGTTAATTTTAAAGTATAACTACCCATGCCAAGAATTGAGAACATCCTCAAATATTTATTTATGGTTTAACTCCCTCATCTTACATGTGCAAAGTTATTCCTCCTATTTACACTATCACCATTATATAATATTACATTCTTACTCTTCTTTTAATTGCTTCTAAGAACTTCCACCTCCACCACATACTGTTACCCTAATTAATAATGCCGTTGCACTGCACTTTACAGTTTATAGTGTGTGACTTTTTCCCCCCAATATAAAATTAGGACAATTTGGAAAATACTATAAAATATATATAAATATAAAGTCACCCCAATTTCTACCACCTTCCACTCAGTAATTTTAAGTGTTTTCCACTTATCATGACATTCATCCTTTTGATTATCCTACCGAGTAGTTATTAAAGTAAATTTGCCACTAATTGGTAGATGATAAAACGAGGTATGAGATGGCCAAGGACTGTTCAGTCATGTTTTTGGCATTTTAAAAAATGTGTCTTCTAGACTGGGCCAGTGGCTTCTGCTTGATCAGATGGGTATTTAATTCTGTTTCTGAAGGTTCGATGGTGCTGCTGGATATAACATGTTACTTTCAGTTATAATGATGACTTTGGGTGGAGAAAACAGTGGTATATCTGAGGAGTTGCATATAATTTTTAATACTATAGTTTTTAATCAAGTTATCATCTGATCTGGCAAAGAGGAAGAGGAGGTGGAGAAGACTAAGAAAGAAGACAGAGGCTGGAGAAAAGGAAAAGACAGAGAAAAGAAAAAAATTACAGTATTTGCTAAAGAATGATTCTGGAATATTCCATACACCTCATTTAATTCATATGGTTGCTTGAGCAGTATTTTAAACCTTAGTAGTATATTTTTTGCTATTATGCCACACTGGATTATGTATGTCCTGAATTTGAGTGAACTTTGAGTATTAGAATCCCTAAAGTCTTTAAACGACTACTCACCAAAATGTAATGAGATAATACTGTCTTATGGGAAATCTGAACTTTTTTTGCAGTGTACAAAATGTCAAAGTCTATTAGAAAATGTAAAGAGGGAGAAAGAATGCAAGTAGGTTCTGTACACATTAGTTTGTGTTAACAATAATAATGATTATTTTTAAAGGAGCATTTACCTACAACTTAAAAGGGACCACTGAAATACTGCACTGAGTGTCTCATGGTGGTCACAAAATGGTTTCAGTCCTCAAACATAGCCAAACTGCCAGAATGTCTATTTCCACAATATAACCTTGGAGTGCTCTCCACGGGGATGAGGGGCAAAGGAGCTGGAGACCACGTGGGCTGAACCTCGACAAACTTTGCCAAAAGAAAACAACAAACTGCTCAACCTCAGAGACACAAAGCCTCTTTTGATTTAGTTCCAAATCAACCAAGCTCTTTGGCATAAAATAAACCTTTTCACAGGCATTCTGAAACAACAATCATTTTCCAGGTTTGTTGTAATCATAATTCTCCACAAGACCTCAGTAAACTTAAAAAGTATCTATATTCATTCTTGGGAGAGCGTACCTGCACTTGTTGTAGATGGTTTTTGCATTTGAAAGTATTAAAGACAAGCCCATTTTTTTCCTTTTCTTCTTTTTAAAAAATTCCTAATGCTCATCTTGCTTCCCATAATTTAAAGAATGCATTTGCTTTATTTCTAAAACTGCTCTTTAAACAAATCCAAATCATGGGATTCTAGAATTTTAAACATCTCTTATATATTTGGGAAATATGCAAATGAAGGGATTGGTGGGCTTGTGTTACTACAAAAGTGAAATAAAGCCACCAGCCATGAAAACACAAGATAAAATGAACAACAAAGGGAAGCGGTGGCAGGGCGACAGAGAGAAGCCGAAGGAGATTGTGATTATTTACCCTGGCAGAGAAAACAGAGCCACGAGTAATGGGATGGAATGCTGAAATGTGAGGGGAAGAGAGAATCTTGATAGAATGTGGGTAAAAAATGTTCTGACAGAGAGAATTGGATTCAGAAGTTCTGTCCTAAGGGAAATGGTGGAAAATCCGTTACGCAGTACACGTGTAACAGGACAGGACCCAGCTCTGGAAACTGTGTTGTAGGTAGTGATTCTGTATCGGCTCCCTGGGGAAGAGTGGAGAAGCTTTTGGAGCTGTCTTATTTCTGTCACTACTTTTGACCTGTTCCAAATAACTTGACTGTTTTTGAATTGATATATGTGGAAGAAGTGAAACCTAGGGAACTTCTGGTAAAAGAAAGATGTGGGAGGTGTAATATGCAGTGCATTTACCATGATGGATGAGTCCAGATACAAGTATCAGGAGCATGGGAAATAGGACACAGTCATGATCTGAGTCCCAGTGAACTGGGCAGTGCCCTGGCTCTAAAGGATTGTATCCAGACATCTCTGATGAGGTTGTCCCTTTCTGTGGGAAGGGGATCATTCTGAAGCAAATACTGGCTTTTTCAGTTGGCTGAGGTATCACTGATAGACAGGAGATCTTATCACAAATAATAGGAAATAAAGACAGAGAACTAATTTTCTCTTTACCTCTATTCCCCATGGACTAATAGGGCTAATGTTTCTCTTGAATGATCTGACACATTATGGTAGAATCAAATACTTGTATTATTAAATGTAACCTGAAGCCCCACTCTGATTTACCTACTATAGCAGCAAAGTTCAACAGAGCGTGCACAAAAAAATGTCTAATCAGATTCAGGCAGACCAGGGTAGAGAGGCATGAAGAGGTGAGAGTACCTCTTGTTGATGTGTGATACCCGGCAACTGCCTTAATTTCTCTGAGCTAGCTTTGTGAATATTTAAATTTGTTAGTGACTGTCTAAGAGGATATCTGAAAAGATTGTGTAAATAAATGGTTAACATCATGATTAACATTTAGAAAGATCTCAGTAACTGGTATTTCCAACTTTAGAAACCTGCTCTCACAGATTCAGTATGGGATTTATTTGAATGCATTTTGTAAACTGTGTCTTATGGTTACTTCCCTCTCTGGTCCTCAGTTTTATTCACCTGAAAATCAAGGGTTAGGAAGAAAGAATCTGTGGTATCAGTGTATTCCAAATTGTTATAAGATCATATTCCTACAATTTGGGTGGCAATTTGGAGGATAATTTATCAATGATCAAAATAAAAAATGCACATATTCTAAGCACTAAAGTTTCTGTTTAACCATTATTGACATTTTTGGAGCCTTTATATGCCCAACTATACTAGAAATAACCAAGCAGGGGATAAATTAAGTAACATTTCTCAAAGCTAGTTGACTATGGAGCCCTTTTTTGACAAAATACTTCCTGTAACAACTATTCAATAGAACATTGCTTGGGCAAAGCTGATCTGGGGAGTAGGCAGAATTTATGCATAAGAATGAAGAAACTCACACTTATGAATTAGATTCTACATGCAAGGTTCCCTGGTAGGTAGAAGAAGACAATACAATGGCATTCAATAAGAATAGGATAAATGGGGCTTCCCTGGTGGCGCAGTGGTTGAGAGTCCGCCTGCCGATGCAGGGGACACGGGTTCGTGCCCTGGTTCAGGAGGATCCCACATGCCATGGAGCAACTAGGCCCGTGAGCCGTGGCCGCTGAGCCTGCGCGTCCGGAGCCTGTGCTCCGCAATGGGAGAGGCCACAACAGTGAGAGGCCCGCGTACCGCAAAAAAAAAAAAAAAAAAAAAAAAAAAGTAAATAAATGAATGAATGGTCTTGCCTCATTTAATCCTCATAACAACCTTATGAAGTAGGTATTACTGTCCCACTTTTTTTTTTTAAAAGTGAGGCTTCCAGAGGTTTAGTCTTCATTCCAAAATTTCACAGGTCTAAGTGGTAGATCCAGACTTCAATCCCAGGTCTGCTTCTATCTCTCCTCTGTGCTTTTCTCATTATACCACACTGGAGAAGGAGGTCTGATTGAGGCAGTGGGAGGCGGGGAGAGAAAAAAACTCTACAATCCTGAGAAACTGCCTAAGAATAGTTAAGACAGGAATTTATAAAGCCATAAGTGTGTTTAAAATGGTGAATGTAGAGTTAGCCTTCAATCTTTGGTATACTTTGGGGGAACATTGCCCCTTAATTTTTTTAATGAATGGAGAAAACATTTACATCCCATAGATTGATAAACACATAAAAGTGATTATTCTAAGAAGTTATGAAGGCTGGGAAAATCTAAATAGAAAAAGAGTAAATGTTCTAAACTTATTAAATGCATTTAAATAAATAAATGGATAACACAACACTAACAGCCATTCATTCAGTGCCCACTCCACCCCAGATAGATACTTTGCTCTTGTAATATCAGACAACTCATTCACTAATAAATAGTTATACCTCTTCTTTAAGGTTAAGCTTGAGTGAGACACAGAGAGGCTGAACAACTCACCCAAATTTCCTCAGTAAATAAACCGAGAAGTGAACTCAGTTCCAATGAGCTCCAAATTCCCTATGCATTTTATTATAGCGTATTGTTATATAGGGGGAAAGAGACCTTTCAAAGAGAAAGTCAAGGAGTGCCACTGTGATGTTATTACAAATTGAACTTTTGTGTTCTCAGGTTAATGGGCTTTAAGGGACCCCTGATTTTCAGTCTCTTTAGGGAAGGTGTATAGGTGTGTCTGAGAGCAAGAAGGGAGGAGAGGGCAAAGAAGGGGTGAAAAAAGGAGGGGAGGGACAGAGAAGGAGAGGAGAGTGTTCCATTTTTTAAGAGCCTATTTAGCATGCACTGTTAATGTTAATTTTGAAGGGAGATGGCCAATGACCCACTCTGTAGTAAATTAATAATGGTGGATTTTCAAAGCTGGGATTTCTCTTTTGTAACTGTTGGCATTTCATTTAGAAGTACATCATGCATCTTGGCTCCCACATTTTAAATTAAATTTCCTTATTACTTTTTAAGTAGCTTGTTATGGTTTATTGAGTATTTACTGTATGTCTATACTGTAATTCTCTGAAATGACATATAGTAATTGCTTTAGCTACTGCATCTGATGTCTAATTACTGTAAATGCATGTAAAGAAGTAATTAAATGGAAAAAATAAACTTTTTTCAAAACTTCATATTACAGATCAAGCAGAGGATGTTAGTTCTTTCTCTGATTTTTGGTAAAAACAAATAAACTCATGTGCAAGCAGAATGATAAACAAGCTTCCAGGGATAAGTTGATCTGATGCGGCTTGCTCATCTGTTGCAGCTAATTTCCACTGGAGGTGGCAGAAGGACCCTGAACCCAAGCATGAGCTGTGAACTAATGCTGTCCCCTTCCGTACCCTAAAGACAAGCCAAGGCTTTCACTGTTCAAACATGTTCCTCCTCTACCTTACAGTTCTAATCCAGAATGCAACAGGCCATCTCAAGACATTTTGCATAAAACTGGCCTCTAGAAATTTCTGGTCCAGTTGTGCAGGGAAAAAAAAAGAAGCCCATTAAAAATGTCACTCCCCCCCAAATTTTAACAAATATTTCATTCAATTTTGCAGAGTCTGGTTAGTTTTTAAGTGATTTGCAAATGAGCAGTCCCTCAGTTTTATGGATGATGCAAACTATTCAGAGCACAGAAACAGGTTGTAAGGACCTGGAGTAGGAGTAGCAGGGATGAGGGCTGTTTTAAAATCAAACACAGCAGCACTATACTGGTTAGGCAATGCCAAAAATTGTGAAAT
This sequence comes from Stenella coeruleoalba, assembly GCF_951394435.1. Classification (NCBI taxonomy): domain Eukaryota; kingdom Metazoa; phylum Chordata; class Mammalia; order Artiodactyla; family Delphinidae; genus Stenella; species Stenella coeruleoalba. Next base: position 140,310,231 of record NC_137148.1, read on the forward strand.
GGTTTTTTTCCACAGGAAAAAGAATCACAGCAGGATGGACTTAAAGCAAGATCTGAAATTAAAGACTGCATTATCCCTCTCATCCTTCCAAGGGCAGGTGAACACAGAGGGGTATTTTCCACCGCTGAGATATTAATAAAGGCAGACACAAAGAGCCCATTGCAATCTTGCTGCTGTAAAGTCTAAGTTAATCCAATCTTTTTTCTGACCTTTTGAATTGCCAATTGGAAAAACACACACAAATGGCCCTCAGCTGAGAAGCAGCTCAGTGAGAGTTCTAAACAACCTGAGGTCATCCCCTTGAGCAAGGGGTTTAAAAAAGGGACAAGATCTGTATCCCGCATCTCAGAGCACGCAACTTTCCACTCAGTGGTTTGGTGTGGAAGTGTGTCCCATCCCGCCCTCAAGTCTAAATCAGACTCCATTATTTACCTCCTTTTTGGGAGCAGTAGAAATACTCTGTTACTGCCCTCAGGCTGCCGAATCTGACACCGGAGGAAGCCAATAGTCTGAATTTATCAGTTTCATTAATGTGAACAAAGTTGGCTTTTTTTTGCCTCCATTTCAACTAGGTTAAACTAATACTAAGACATCAAGAGAAGGTATATCTTGGCTACACTAAAGAATAGGAGTGGGGAAGAGGAATCCTTGGGATTCTCCAGCAATGCTTGGCAAACTTTTAGATTTATGATCCTTTCTGCTTCTGCAGATGCTCAATATATAAACTTAAATAAGAGCAGCACCCAGTTGTTCCAGTTTCTCTTCACCAACCCCATTCTTCAGTTCTCTAAAGTAACGCTTTGAGGTACATTCTTGGAAAATATAATTTTAAAAACATTGCATTTCGCAGTTTTATTGAGAAATAATTGACATATATTACTGCATAAGTTTAAGATACACATTGTGATTCGTTGATTTTGCCAGCCACAGTGCTAGGAAGCTAATCATATTTTCTTTAAGACCAAAGGATGGCAGCTCACTTCCCCCAAAGACATTTGATCCATAAGGTAATCTGTAAAAAGAGGACTTTCTGGGTAATCTAGCTGCACAGACTTGTTCATGTATTCCTCTTCTGTTTGAATGAAGCTAATGAAATTTAATGTGTAGGTTCAAGGTCAAAAGGAACATGTGAACGTTAGGGTAGTCAGTATTCTAGCTCATTTTTAATCTATAGTTTGTCAGATAACAAATATGTACCTTGAATTTCTTAAAACTATGTGAATGGAATTTGATGTATGCATCTTCATAGCAGGAAAAACACCATTAGATATATACTAATAATTGCTAACATTTATGTCAAGATCTCTGGTACTTTTCTTGACATATATGTAACATGAGTTAAGTGTTGTTATTATTACAATTTTGTAGACAAGTAACTTGAAACAAAGAATGATTAAACAAGCTATGCAAGGTCACACAAATGGTAGAGATAGGATCTGAAACCAGGCAGATTAGCTACACAGCCTGGATTCATAACCACTCTATATTGGCTCTGGGGATATGACCTAATAAAAGAGACCAACTCTGTAGAAGCAGCACCAGAAGAACCAGGATTTGGAGTCAATAAAGGTGGTAGCTGCAGATTTAAATTAATTTGAGAGGCTAGAGGATAGTTACTTTACCCTTTTTCTCCTCTGACCATCCACCCTGTTACACCAGCCTACACAGATCCACATTGAAAAAGATCTTCTCCATTTAAACTAAAAATGAACTTCGATCATTAGAGATTAATTTCTGTCTGTTAAACTGTAATAGGTTATTTGGCAAGAACAATATGTTACACATTTTAATTTAGGGCAAACTGATTTTGAATTATTTTGATCCAATTGAACCAGCATTATTGAACATATACAGGATTATAGCCACTGTGCTAGGATCATTGTGTACACAGAGGAGCTTGGATATCCCCACAGAAAACTCACACAAAGTCAAAGTTGTATCTTTACAATCCAAGCTTCTGAGGATTCCACAGCCTGACAAGGATCTAGGTTTAAAAGTATGTATGATTGAAGAGGAAAAGTGCTCAAAATACAAGCAACACGTCATGTCATGTGAACAGGGAAAGTCTCCTTTTGCTTGGAGATAATAGTTAATGTTGGTGGAGTTTAGGGGGAAGATTCCTGGAGAAGGTGAAATTGGAATTGAGCCCCGAGAGACAGGTTTTTGTCCGGTGTGAGAAAGTATGAATATTATCAAGGGTCAGTAGATCTACGAACAAGGTTAGGCTGAACTTCATAGTTTCATTGCTTCTCTCTGTGTCTCATGGTCTTGTTTTCATGATTTAATATACTTCAGTGGGCATCAGCCAGGGGACATTTGCAGATAACAGAAACCATTTTAGGGAGTTTAACAGTTACATGCTTATGGAAAGGGTGGGAAGACTGCAAGAGCAAAAGCCCCAGAGTGGGCCTCCAAGGTTAGCACCCCAACAATAGCACGGAGCTGGCCTGCTCAGGAACTGTTTCTCCTGCTACAATAAAGAAACTGGGGACACAAAACTGCTGACTCCAAGTTAGCTGTGATCCGGAACCAGGAAACTGCTTCCATATTTGTTGAATTCAAAGTCATGCCTCCCAGCCACTCTCCACTCAGGCCACTAGAGCTTTCTCAAGCTCTGCCTTTCTTCCCATGTAACCCAGTTCTGAAAACCAAGATTCATAAGAGTGAAACTAACTGGAAGAATCTAGTCACATCTGGAAACTGCCATGCAAGGGAATATAGGAAATGTGGTTTTTACCTTTGTAGCCTCTGACGTACAGGAAGAGGCATGAAAAGGAAACTGGAACAGATGTAAAATGAGTCAATCTACTCTCTGCCACCTCATCCTTGTTGCCGTCTGAGAAGTCATCATGGTGGTATATTACCTTAAAATAGCTAAAAAAAGGCTACTTTGGGAAAATATCTTCTAGCGAGTGGGGTGGGAGGAGATGTCTACAAAATAGAGATGTCACATGCTGTAGGAGACATGGCTAATTGATCCTTGCCCTTTTCCCACTGAGCTCCGATACACAACCTCTAAACGCTAGTCAACCAATTTCCAAAATATTGCTCTCAAAGTTGACAAACATCTGTTTGGCATTCCTGGCCAGGGACATGGAATACAGAAAGATAAGCCAGAGGAGTCAGCATATAGTACAGATAAATTGGAGGTGCCAGTGGAAAAAAATGGGACTGAGATGTACCTCTCACCATTTTGTTTAACGCTAGCCCCAGAAAGAATTGTTACGGTTTAAATCACTAAAATTATTTATACCTTTCTCAACCGAGGAACATTATTTCTGAGACCTTGGCTAAAACTTCATCCAGCAATAGAAAAAGTGGCATTATGACCTAAACAGAGCACATGCATCTAACTTAACTATGCCTGCGTAATTGCTGGCAGTGATCTGCATTCCTGCAATTAGGGCTCATCAGCCAGGCTGGCAGCTTCCCAGTGCGATGCTCTGTGCATTCCATTGAGCCTGCAGAGAGAGCAGGGGCTGGGTGACATTGTCAGGCCTTTTTCATTGGAGTTACAAGAGGAGCCAAGTCTAGACTATGTGGATAATCGTTTGTTTGCTTTCTGTCACATTTGGAAACAATGTAAATAAACCCAATCTGTAAACAGAAAGCAAAAGCCCAAAGCACCTGGAGTGCTTTGATGGAACTCAGTAAACTGAAAGCTTGTTGGCAGCTGTGAGGGGGAAAATGGCATATCCTATACTAGTGGGAACAGGAAAATGGATTGAGTGGTCACTCCCTGATGCTGCTCCATTTGTAATTTTCTTGAAAAATAATAAGGACCCATTAAGACACAGTCCCTGGAATGGAAGGAAATGGTGCATTGGAAATGGTCTTTAATTGCTCCATATGAAATACAAAATACCTGCCTTTAAAAAACGAGTTGGCATTAAGTAATCTGTTTAAAAAGGGAAATAAATTGAGAGGTTTGTGTAGATATAGAATGCAAATTCATAATAAAACAAAACTCCACTTGTGACAATGTGACACAGCCTGTCTAGAACAGAGTGGTGTGTCCAGGACTCCTATATAGGAGGGCCTGGGCTCAGGGCAGGTGGCTGACTGATGATGAATACAGTGGACTTACCTAGGAATAGCATTTGCAGAGCTTTTGACATATATAAGATTAAAAAATAAAAAAGCACTTCTCGGGCTTCCCTGGTGGCGCAGTGGTTGAGAGTCCGCCTGCCGATGCAGGGGATGCAGGTTCGTGCCCCGGTCCGGGAAGATCCCACATGCCGCAGAGCGGCTGGGCCCGTGAGCCATGGCCACTGAGCCTGCGCATCCGGAGCCTGTGCTCCACAACGGGACAGGCCACAACAGTGCGAGGCCTGCGTACAGAAAAAAAAAAAAGCACTTCTCCATATGAATGAAATGTAAGAAAGAAGCTTAAGTGAGCCACTTTTCTCCCTTCCTCCTCTACAATTAAGCATCCATTTGATACTGTCAATGATAGTGCCTTTTTGGTTCTGCATAGCTTGAGAATTTGGTAAAATTGCAGATTGTGTCAAGTTTATGTCTATAAGCTTGGCCTTTCATTTTGTTAACTTTTACCCTCTCCATTAGAAGGCCCATACCCCTGTGTCCTTAGTCTTCAGAAATCTAGTGCCCATTTACCCCCTGCCTTTATCCCTCATAAAATATTCTGTGTTCTGGAAATAATCAAATACCACTTCTTTGTGCCTTGTTGTGAATTTTTAACTACAGTATTTCTCTCAGAAGTATTTATAGTTATAGGAATGGTGAATGATGAAAGTTTAACTCTTTTCATATTCTTATTGATATTACCCTTTCCCTCTTTCTCTTCCACAAATCGTTTTGAGCAAATATGCTATATTCTGAGGTTACAGTGAAAGTAAGCTACAGACACTGTCTTCAAGGAGATCATAATCTATCAGAGAAATCTGTGATAAGTGCTACAAATCAGGCTGGAGTTTGATGCTAAGAGGGGGTAGTGAAGCAACAATTTATTCTGCCTGGGGCATCTTCCAGGAAGTGATATCTGAACGGGAACTTACACTGAGAAAGGTGAAGAAGAGAAAGATGGTTCCGTCAGAAAGAACTTCATACACAGAACAGAGGGCACAGTCTGTGGGCAAACAATGCAAACGTGAATGCTTCACTTTAGCTACAGCCCTGGATTCTGTGGAGAATAAGGGAAGATTAGATTAGATAAGGACTGTATTAGGAAGGGTTTCAGGTACCTTCCTGAGAAGTTGTAACTTTGTTTTGTTATTGTTGGTGGCTGTTTTTTTTTTTAATTTTTATTGAAATATAGTTCATTTACAATGTTTCAGGTGTACGGTAAAGTGATTCAGTTATATATATGTACACAACACACACACACATATATATATATATTTTTTTACATCTTTATTGGAGTATAATTGCTTTACAATGGTGTGTTAGTTTCTGCTTTATAACAAAGTGAATCAGTTATACATATACATATGTTCCCATATCTTTTCCCTCTTGTGTCTCCCTCCCTACCACCCTCCCTATCCCACCCCTCTAGGTGGTCACAAAGCACAGAGCTGATCTCCCTGTGTTATGTGGCTGCTTCACACTAGCTATCTATCTTACGTTTGGTAGTGTATATATGTACATACCACTCTCACACTTTGTCACAGCTTCCCCTTGCCCTTCCCCGTATCCTCAAGTCCTTTCTCTAGTAGGTCTGTGACTTTATTCCTGTCTTACCCCTAGGTTCTTCATGACATTTATTTTTTCTTAAATTCCACATATATGTGTTAGCATACGGTATTTGTCTTTCTCTTTCTGACTTACTTCACTCTGTATGAGACTCTAGGTCCATCCACCTCATTACAAACAGCTCAATTTCGTTTCTTTCTTTTTTTTTTTTTTTTTTTTTTTTTGGCGGTACGCGGGCCTCTCACTATTGTGGCCTCTCCCGTTGCAGACCACAGGCTCCGGACGCACAGGCTCAGCAGCCATGGCTCATGGGCCCAGCCGCTCCGTGGCATGTGGGATCTTCCCGTACTGGGGCACGAACCAGTGTCCCCTGCATTGGCAGGTGGATTCTCAACCACTGCACCACCAGGGAAGCCCTCAATTTCGTTTTTTTATGACTGAGTAATATTCCATTGTATATATGTGCCACATCTTCTTCATCCATTCATCCGATGATGGACACTTAGGTTGTTTCCATCTCCTGGCTATTGTAAATAGAGCTGCAGTGAAAATTTTGGTACATGACTCTTTTTGAATTATGGTTTTCTCAGGGCATATGCCCAGTAGTGGGATTGCTGGATCATATGGTAGTTCTATTTTTAGTTTTTTTGAGGAACCTCCATACTGTTCTCCATAGTGGCTGTACCAATTCACATTCCCACCAGCAGTGCAAGAGTGTTCCCTTCTCTCCACACCCTCTCCAGCATTTATTGCTTCTAGATTTTTTGATGATGGCCATTCTGACTGGTGTGAGATGATATTTCATTGTAGTTTTGATTTGCATTTCTCTAATGATTAATGACGTTGAGCATTCTTTCATGTGTTTGTTGGCAGTCTGTATATCTTCTTTGGAGAAGTGTCTATTTAGGTCTTCTGCCCATTTTTGGATTGGGTTGTTTGTTTTTTTGTTATTGAGCTGCATGAGCTGCTTGTAAATTTTGGAGATTAATCCTTTGTCAGTTGCTTTATTTTCAAACATTTTCTCCCATTCTGAGGGTTGTCTTTTGGTCTTGTTTATGGTTTCCTTTGCTGTGCAAAAGCTTTGAAGTTTCATTAGGTCCCATTTGTTTCTTTTTGTTTTTATTTCCATTTCTCTAGGAGGTGGGTCAAAAAGAATCTTGCTGCGACTTATGTCATAGAGTGTTCTGCCTATGTTTTCCTCTAAGAGTTTGATAGTTTCCAGCCTTACATTTAGGTCTTTAATCCATTTTGAGCTCATTTTTGTGTATGGTGTTAGGGACTGATGTAATCTCATACTTTTACATGTACCTGTCCAGTTTTCCCAGCACAACTTATTGAAGAGTCTGTCCTTTCTCCACTGTACATTCCTGCCTCCTTAGTCAAAGATAAGGTGACCATATGTGCGTGGGTTTATCTCTGGGCTTTCTATCCTGTTCCATTGATCTCTATTTCTGTTTTTGTGCCAGTACCATACTGTCTTGATTACTGTAGCTTTGTAGTATAGTCTGAAGTCAGGGAGCCTGATTCCTCCAGCTCCGTTTTCCTTTCTCAAGATTGCTTTGGCTATTCGGGGTCTTTTGTGTTTCCATACAAATTGTGAAATTTTTTGTTCTAGTTCTGTGAAAAATGCCAGTGATAGTTTGATAGGGATTGCATTGAATCTGTAGATTGCTTTGGGTAGTAGAGTCATTTTCACAATGTTGATTCTTCCAATCCAAGAACATGGTATATCTCTCCATCTGTTTGTATCATCTTTAATTTCTTTCGTCAGTGTCTTATAATTTTCTGCATACAGGTCTTTTGTCTCCTTAGGTAGGTTTATTCCTAGATATTTTATTCTTTTTGTTGCACTGGTAAATGGGAGTGTTTTCTTGATTTCACTTTCAGATTTTTCATCATTAGTGTATAGGAATGCCAGAGATTTCTGTTCATTAATTTTGTATCCTGCTACTTTACCAAATTCATTGATTAGCTCTAGTAGTTTTCTGGTAGCATCTTTAGGATTCTCTATGTATAGTATCATGTCATCTCCAAACAGTGACAGCTTTACTTCTTTTCCAATTTGGATTCCTTTTATTTCCTTTTCTTCTCTGATTGCTGTGGCTAAAACTTCCAAAACTATGTTGAAAGAGTGGTGAGAGTGGGCAACCTTGTCTTGTTCCTGATCTTAGTGGAAATGCTTTCAGTTTTTCACCATTGAGGAGGATGTTGGCTGTGGGTTTGTCATATATGGCCTTTATTATGTTGAGGAAAGTTCCCTCTATGCCTACTTTCTGTGGGTTTTTTATCATAAATCGGGGTTGAATTTTGTCAAAAGCTTTCTCTGCATCTATTGAGATGATCATATGGTTTTTCTCCTTCACTTTGTTAATATGGTGTATCACGTTGATTGATTTACATATATTCAAGAATCCTTGCATTCCTGGAATAAACCCCACTTGATCATGGTGCATGATCCTTTTAATGTGCTGTTGGATTCTGTTTGCTAGTATTTTGTTGAGGATTTTTGCATCTATGTTCATCAGTGATATTGGCCTGTAGTTTTCTTTCTTTGTGACATCCTTGTATGGTTTTGGTATCAGGGTGATGGTGGCCTCGTAGAATGAGTTTGGAAGTGTTCTTCCCTCTGCTATATTTTGGAAGAGTTTGAGAAGGATAGGTGTTAGCTCTTCTCTAAATGTGTGATAGAATTCGCCTGTGAAGCCTTGTGGTCTTGGGCTGTTGCTTGTTGGAAGATTTTTAATCACAGTTTCAATTTCAGTGCTTCTGATTGGTCTGTTTATATTTTCTATTTCTTCCTGGTTCAGTCTTGGCATGTTGTGTGTTTCTAAGAATTTGTCCATTTCTTCCAGGTTTTCCATTTTATTGGCATAGAGTTGCTTGTAGTAATCTCAAATGATCTTTTGTATTTCTGCAGTGTCACTTGTTACTTCTCCTTTTTCATTTCTAATTCTATTGATTTGAGGTTTCTCCCTTTTTTCTTGATAAGTATGGCTAATGGTTTATCAATTTTGTTTATCTTCTCAAAGAATCAGCTTTTAGTTTTATTGATCTTTGCTATCATTTCCTTCATTTCTTTTTCATTTATTTCTGATCTGATTTTTATGATTTCTTTCCTTCTGCTAACTTTGGGGGTTTTATGTTCTTCTACTGTAATTGCTTTAGGTGCAAGGTTAGGTTGTTTTTTTGAGATGCTTCTTGTTTCTTAAGGTAGGATTGCATTGCTATAAAGTTCCATCTTAGAACTGCTTTTACTGCATCCCATAGATTTTGGGTTGTTGTGTCTCCATTGTCATTTGTTTCTGGGTATTTTTTGATTTCCTCTTTGATTTCTTCAGTGATCACTTCGTTATTAAGTAGTGTATTGTTTAGCCTCCATGTGTTTCTGTTTTTTACAGATCTTTTCCTGTAATTGATATCTAGCCTCATAGTGTTGTGGTCGGAAAAGATACTTGATACAATTTCAATTTTCTTAAATTTACGAAGGCTTGATTTGTGATCCAAGATATGATCTATCCTGGAGATTGTTCCATGAGCACTTGAGAAAAATGTGTATTCTGTTGTTTCTGGATGGAATGTCCTATAAATATCAATTAAGTCCATCTTGTTTAATGTATCATTTAAAGCTTGTGTCTCCTTATTTATTTTCATTTTGGATGCTCTGTCCATTGGTGAAAGTGGGGTGTTAAAGTCCCCTACTATGAATGTGTTACTGTCGATTTCCCCTTTTATGGCTGTTAGTATTTGCCTTATGTACTGAGGTGCTCCTATGTTGGGTGCATAAATATTTACAATTGTTATATCTTCTTCTTGGATCGATCCCTTGATCATTATGTAGTGTCCTTCTTTGTCTCTTGTAATGGTCTTTATTTTAAAGTCTATTTTGTCTGATATGAGAATTGCTACTCCAGCTTCTTTTGGTTTCCATTTGCATGGAATATCTTTTTCCGTCCCCTTACTTTCAGTCTGTATGTGTCCCTAGGTCTGAAGTGGGTCTCTTGTAGACCGCATATATATGGGTCTTGTTTTTGTATCCATTCAGCCAGTCTGTGTCTTTTGATGGGAGCATTTAATCCATTTACATTTAAGGTAATTATCGATATGTATGTTCCTATTCCCATTTGCTTAATTGTTTTGGGTTTGTTATTTTAGGTCTTTTCCTTCTCTTGTGTTTCTTGCCTAGATAAGTTCCTTTAGCATTTGTTGTAAAGCTGGTTTGGTGGTGCTGAACTCTCTTAGCTTTTATTTGTCTGTAAAGGCTTTAATTTCTCCATCAAATCTGAATGAGATCCTTGCTGGGTAGAGTAATCTTGGTTGTAGGTTTTCCTCCTTCGTCACTTTAAATATGTCCTGCCAGTCCCTTCTGGCTTGCAGAGTTTCTGCTGAAAGATCAGCTGTTAACCTTATGGGGATTCCTTTATGTGTTATTTGTTGTTTTTCCCTTGCTGCTTTTAATATGTTTTCTTTGTGTTTAGTTTTTGACAGTTAGATTAATACGTGTCTTGGCGTGTTTCTCCTTGGATTTATCCTGTATGGGACTCTGTGTGCCTCCTGGACTTGATTAACTATTTCCTTTCCCATATTAGGGAAGTTTTCAACTATAATCTCTTCAAATATTTTCTCAGTCCCTTTTTCTCTTCTTTTTCTGGAACCCCTATAATTCGAATGTTGGTGCTTTTAATGTTGTGCCAGAAGTCTCTGAGACTGTCTTCAGTTCTTTTCATTCTTTTTTCTTTATTCTGCTCTTCAGTAGTTATTTCCACTATTTTATCTTCCAGGTCACGTATCCGTTCTTCTGCATCAGTTATTCTGCTATTGAGCTCATCTAGAGTATTTTTAATTTCATTTATTGTGTTGTTCATCATTGCTTGTTTCATCTTTAGTTCTTCTAGGTCCTTGTTAAATGTTTCTTGCATTTTGTCTATTCTATTTCCAAGATTTTGGATCATCTTTACTATCATTATTCTGAATTCTTTTTCAGGTAGACTGCCTATTTCCTCTTCATTTGTTAGGTCTGGTGAGTTTTTATCTTACTCCTTCATCTGCTGTGTGTTTTTCTGTCTTCTCATTTTGCTTATCTTACTGTGTTTGGGGTCTCCTTTTTGCAGGCTGCAGGTTCATAGTTCCTGTTGTTTCTGGTGTCTGTCCCCAGTGGCTAAGTTTGGTTCAGTGGGTTGTGTAGGCTTCCTGGTGGAGGGGACTAGTGCCTGTGTTCTGGTGGATGAGGCTGGATCTTGTCTTTCTGGTGGGCAGGTCCACGTCTGGTGGTTTGTTTTGGGGTGTCTGTGGACTAATGATCTTAGGCAGCCTCTCTGCTAATGGGTGGAGTTGTGTTCCTGACTTGGTAGTTGTTTGGCATAGGTTGTCCAGCACTGTAGCTTGCTGGTCATTGAGTGAAGCTGGGTGTTGGTGTTGAGATGGAGATCTCTGGGAGATCTTTGTCGTTTGATATTTCATGGAGCTGGGAGGTCTCTTGTGGACCAGTGTCCTGAAGTTGGCTCTCCCACCTCAGAGGCACAGCACTGACTCCTGGCTGCAACACCAAAAGCCTCCTCAATTTGGGATCATTCCTTGTCTATTCATGTATTCCACAGATGCAGGGTACATCAAGTTGATTGTGGAGCTTTAATCCGTTGCTTCTGAGGCTGTTGGGAGAGATTTCACTTTCTCCTCTTTGTTCACACAGCTCCCGGGGCTCAGGTTTGGATTTGGCCTTGCCTTTGCGTGTAGGTCGCCAGAGGGCGTCTGTTCTTCACTCAGACACGATGGGGTTAAAGGAGCAGCTGCTGCGGGGGCTCTGGCTCACTCAGGCCGTGGGGAGGGAGGGGTACGGATGCGGGGCGAGCCTGCCGCGGCAGAGGCCGGCTGGACGTTGCACCAGCCTGAGGCGCGCCGTGCGTTCTCCCGGGGAAGCTGTCCCTGTATCCCGGGACCCTGGCAGTGGCGGGCTGCACAGGCTCTCTGGAAGGGGGCTGTGGATAGTGCCCTGTGCTCGCACACAGGCTTCTTGGTGGCGGCAGCAGCAGCCGTAGCGTCTCATGCCCGTCTCTGTGGTTCGCGCTGATAGCCGTGGCTCGTGCGCGTCTGTGAAACTCCTTTAAGCGGCGCTCTTAATTCCCCCTTCTCGCACACCAGGAAGCAAAGAGGGAAGAAAAAGCCTCTTGCCTCTTTGGCAGGTCCAGACTTTTTCCCGGACTCCCTCCCGGCCAGCCGTGGCGCACTAACCCCCTGCAGGCTGTGTTCATGCCGCCAACCCCAGTCCTCTCCCTGCGCTCAGACCAAAGCCCGAGCCTCAGCTCGCAGCCCCGCCCACCCCGGCGAGTGAGCAGACAAGCCGCTCGGCCTGGTGAGTAGCGGTCGGCACCGATCCTCTGTGCGGGAACCTCTCCGCTTTGCCCTCCGCACCCCTGTTGCTGTGCTCTCCTCCGCGGCTCTGAAGCTTCCCCCTCCGCCACCCGCAGTCTCCGCCCGCGAAGGGGCTTCCTGCTGTGTGGAAAGTTTCCCTCCTTCACGGCTCCCTCCCACTGGTGCAGGTCCTGTCCCTATTCTTTTGTCTCTGTTTTTTCTTTTTTCTTTTGCCCTACCCAGGTACGTGGGGGAGTTTCTTGCCTTTTGGGAGATCTGAGGTCTTCTGCCAGCATTCAGTAGGTGTTCTGTAGGAGTTGTTCCACATGTAGATGTATTTCTGGTGTATCTGTGGGGAGGAAGGTGACCTCCGCGTTTTACTCTTCCGCCATCTTCCTTATTTGTCTATATATACTTTTTTCAGTTTCTTTTCCATTATAGGTTATTACAAGATATTGAATATTGAATATAGTTCCCAGTGCTATACAGTAGGTCCTTAATGCTTATCTGTTTTATATATAGTAGTTTGTATCTGCTAATCCCAAGCTCCTAATTTATCCCTCCCACCCTCCTTCCCCTTTGGTAACTGCAAGTTTGTTTTCTATTTCTGTAAGTCTCTTCCTCTTTTTTAAATAAGTTCATTTGTATCAGTTTTTTAGAGTCTACATATAAGTAATACCATATGATATTTGTCTTTCTCTGTATGACTTACTTCACTTAGTTTGATAATCTCTAAGTCCATGCATGTTTCTGCAAATGGCATTATTTCATTCTTTTTGTGGTTGAGTAATATTCAATTGTTTATATACACCACATCTTCTTTATCCATTCATCTGTCAATGAATATTTAGGTTGCTTCCATATCTTGGCTATTTTAAATAGAACTGCTGTGAACATTGGGGTGCATGTATTTTTCAAGTTACAGTTTTCTCTGGATATATGCCCAGGAGTGGGATTGCTGGATCATATGGTAACTCTATTTGTAGATTTTTAAGGAACCTCCATACTGTTCTCCATAGTGGCTGCACCAATTTACATTCCCTCCAACAGTGGAGGAGGGTTACCTTTTCTCCCCACCCTCTCCAGCATTTGTTATTTGTAGACTTTTTAATGATGGCCATTCTGACCCGTGTAAGGGGATACCTCATTGTAGGTTTGATTTGCATTTCTCTAATAATTAATGATGTTGAGCATCTTTTCATGTGCCTATTGGATGTCTGTGTGTCTTCTTTGGAGAAATGTCTAAGGTCTTCTGCCCATTTTTCGATTGGGTTGTTTGTTTTTTTGTTGTTGAATTGTATGAGTTACCTCATTGTAACTTTGATTTGCATTTCTCTAATAATTATCGATGTTGAACACCTTTTCATGTGCCTATTGTCCATCTGTATATCTTCTTTGGAGAAATACCTGTTTAGATTTTCTGTCCATTTTTTGATGGGGTTGGTTTTTTTTGGGTTTTTTTGATGTTGAGCTGTATTAGCTGTTTGTATATTTTTGAAATTAATCCTTTGTCAGTCACATCATTTGCAAATATTTTCTCATATTTCATAGGTTGTCTTTTCATTTTGTTTATGATTTCCTTTGCTGTGCAAAAACTTTTAAGTTTAATTAGGTCCCATTTGTTTATTTTTATTTGTGTTTCTATTACTCTAGCAGAAGGATCCAAAAAAATACTGCTGCTATTTATGTCAAAGAGTGTCCTGCCTGTGTTTTCCTCTAGGAGTTTACAATATCCAGTCTTACATTTAGGTCTTTAATCCATTTTGAGTTTATTTTTGTATGTGGTATTAAAGAATGTTCTAATTTCATTCTTTTACATGGAGCTGTCCAATTTTCCCAGCACCACTTATTGAGGAGACTGTCTTTTCTCCATTGCATAGTCTTGCCTCCTTTGTCATAGATTAATTGGCCATAAGTGAGTGGGTTTATCTCTGGGCTTTCTATCCTATTCCATTGATCTGTGTGTCTGTTTTGTTTTAAAAGGAAGGTGTTGGGAATCCCTTGAAGGATTTAGAGCTGGGGAATGATTAAAGAACATTATTTTGATTCACCCTCCACTAGTACTGAAATTCCTACCATCACACCCCCTTGCTTGTGTGGAGAGGCAGTTCTTTCTGTGGAACAACAGGGGTCACCAGTCCAAAACAAAGAGGCTGTGACTGGTTATCTTCAGGAAACCCTGGTTAAAACAAGGTTAAACCAGTTTCTTTAGTAGAGCTGCTCAGAACATTTATTGTGCCAATGTACATGGAATTACCCCAAAAGGGGAGATTTACGATGAAATGAAATTATAGGAATTAATTTTCTGAGAAAAACACTTTGAAAGTCATTCTCTCCAGACTCCTTTTTAGAAACCCAAGTACTTTTTTATCTAGAATTTTCAACCTGTTAGATTGGAGAGCAGTGAGATTCCAAAGGGGAACTTTTTTGTTTTAAACTTGTAATTAAAAAAAAAAAGAAATTATACAAACCCAGGGAGTGAGGGATTCATGAATCTCTATATACCCATATCCACACTCAGTAACTGTCAACATTTTGCCACCATTTCTTCCTTTATCACTCCCTTCTCCACTTCGCTTTGTGTAAAGCAATTTGCTCCTCAGGAAGCATAAATGTCTGGTGGTCTCACTTCTAGTGATGCCAAGATTGATCCTTGGTTCAGGTGGCTCTTGCCTGATCCTTCTATTTATAAGTTCCCATCAATCTTTTAGTACTACTGTTTCATTTACAGTACTAATATTTCATTAGTAGTTGAAAATCAGTGATTTTCTCTTTCATTTCTTCTATAATAAAATCTGTAACATAAAGTTTTCCCAGGGTTATCTTATACAGTCTCTGCCCTAGACTGGGATCAGCCGTTTTTCTTCTAAGAAGTCTTGGTTCCTTTTATTTAAAGAATTCCTTCGGGCTTCCCTGGTGGCGCAGTGGTTGAGAGTCCGCCTGCCGATGCAGGGGACACGGGTTCGTGCCCTGGTCCGGGAAGATCCCAAATGCCGCGGAGCGGCTGGGCCCGTGAGCCATGGCTGCTGAGCCTGCGCGTCCGGAGCCTGTGCTCCGCAAAGGGAGAGGCCACAACAGTGAGAGGCCCGTGTACAGCAAAAAAAAAAAAAAAAAAAAAGAATTCCTTCTAGGCACAAGACAGTGTTGATTTGCTTATAGGAGTCCTGTGCTGCCCATAAGCAATCTTTTAACCTTGTTATTATTTGCTTTTGGTTGATTGCTTTTGTTTCTTTCAGCAAAAATTAGAAAACATATGTATGTATCTGTATTTTCTATCTTTCTGACACAAAAGTAGCATGTGACGTTCAGTATTCTACCCTATGCTCTGTTTTCGTCACTTAATAACCTATTTCTGATATCATTTCATATCAATACATGGAGTGCTTCCTTATGCATTTTTCCACTTTCTTAGTACTCTGTTCTGTAGATAGCTTATTCAATCAGTTCCCTCTAGATGGACATTTGGTATTATTCCCATCTTTTGCTTGTACTAATTACACCACAGTAGATAACCCTTTATATAAATCATTTCGTATTTTTTTTCAGTATAACTTTGGGTTGGATTCAAAGAAGGAAGATTATTGAGTTAAGTGATATCTGCATGTACAATTTTGCTAAATATTTCCATATTCCCCTTGGGGAATCCTTGGGGATTGTGCCATTTTGCATTCCTACCATCAAAGTATGAGCAAGTCTTTTCTCCACAGTCTCAAAAGCAGAATATATTGTCACCGGAATAGAAATTTGGTGATGTGATGGGTGAGAAATGGTGCTTTAGTGAAATTTTCATTAGCATTTTTTTCCTTAGTTTGAATGATCTTGAGCATCTTTTTAACGCAAGCGCCATTTGCATACCTTCTTTCTGAAAAACTGCATGTTCATAAGTTTTGGGAAAGAGAAGTTTAACAGAGGAGGAGGAGGAAGTTAAATTTGAGAGCATGGCACCTTCACCCCTACCCTGCTATTTAAATTGGAGAGTAGGCAAAATAGGGGACCCTTACCTCAAGGTGGATTCTTAGTAACCAGGCAACAGATGATGGTTGTCAAAGACCCGGAGGGTGCTACGCTTAAAGAATGAAATCCCCTAGGTGAAACTGCCCAATCTATCCTTTTTCCTCCTCTTAATTTATCTCTCTTTCATAGATCATAGAATTTGAAGGCAGGATAGGGCTTTTAAATTCTTAAAATTCAATTCCTTTATTTATACATAGGCCAGAGTAATGCTGACCCTTCCCCTCTCCTCCACAACTGGGTCCACTGGTGGTAGTAAACAGGATTGCTTAGCTCTCCTTTGGTTAAACAAGAAATATGAAAGATAAACTTATCTCTTTCCTGGGATGGTAATATTTCCTATCCATATCCAGTTAAATATCCATTCCTCTTTATGAACATGAGCCATAAAAATGCCACTCCTCCCAATTCTAAATGCCTAGATATTGCTCTCATCTCCTAGTGTTTGTCGCATCATATACTTTACTCTTCATTCAGGAGGAGCAGGTCTGCTCAGGATTGTAGTTATTCTTGCTTCTGCAAAGATCCAGAAGATGCAAGAAATGTTTAACAAAGCCCTAGAAGAATTAAAGAACAAACAAACAGAGATTAATAATACAATAACTGAAATGAAAAATACACAAGAAGGAATCAATAGCAGAATAACTGAGGCAGAAGAACGCATAAGTGACCTGGAAAACAGAATGGTGGAATTCACTGCTGCACAACAGAATAAAGAAAAAAGAATGAAAAGAAATGAAGACAGCCTAAGAGACCTCTAGGATAACATTAAACATAACAACATTCGCATTATAGGGATCCCAGAAGGAGAAGAGAGAGAGAAAGGACCCGAGAAAATATTTGAAGAGATTATAGTCAAAAACTTCCCTAATATGGGAAAGAAAATAGCCACCCAAGTCCAGGAAGCACAGAGAGTCCCATACAGGATAAACCCAAGGAGAAACCTGCCGAGACACGTAGTAATCAAACTGACAAAAACTAAAGACAAAGAAAAACTACTGAAAGCAGCAAGGGAAAAACGACAAATAACATACAAGGGAACTCCCATAAGGTTAACCGCTGATTTCTCAGCAGAAACTCTACAAGCCAGAAGGGAGTGGCATGACATATATAAAGTGATAAAAGGAAAGAACCTACAACCAAGATTACTCTACCCTGCAAGGATCTCATTCAGATTCGATGCAGAAATCAAAAAGCTTTACAGACAAGCAAAAACTAAGAGAATTCAGCACCACCAAACCAGCTCTACAACAAATACTAAAGGAACTTCTCTAAGTGGGAAACACAAGAGAAGAAAAGGACCAACATAAACAAACCCAAAACAATTAAGAAAATGGGAATAGGAACATACATATCAATAGTTACCTTAAACGTGAATGGATTAAATGCTCCAACCAAGAGACACAGGCTTGCTGAGTGGATACAAAAGCAAGACCCATATATATGCTGTCTACAAGAGACCCACTTCAGACCTGGGGACACATACAGACTGAAAGTGAGGGGATGGAAACAGATATTCCATGCAAATGGAAACCAAAAGAAAGCTGGAGTAGCAATGCTCATATCAGATAAAATAGACTTTAAAATAAAGAATGTTACAAGAGATAAGGAAGGACACTACATAATGATCAAGGGGTCAAGCCAAGAAAAAGATACAGCAATTGTAAATATATATGCTCCCAACATAGGAGCACCTCAATACATAAGGCAGCTGCTAACATCTATAAAAGAGGAAATCGACAGTAACACAGTAATAGTGGGGGACTTTCACACCTCGCTTACACCAATGGACAGATCATCCAAATAGAAAATTACTAAGGAAACCCAAGCTTTAAATGACACAATAGACCAGATAGATTTAATTGATATTTATAGAACATTCCATCCAAAAACAGCAGATTACACTTTCTTCTGAAGTGTGCACAGAACATTCTCCAGGATAGATCACATCTTGGGTCACAAATCAAGCCTTAGTAAATTTAAGAAAATTGAAATCATATCAAGCATCTTTTCTGACCACAATGCTATGAGATTAGAAATGAATTACAGGGGAAAAAACGTAAAAAACACAAACACATGGAAGCTAAACAATATGTTACTAAATAACCAAGAGATCACTGAAGAAATCAAAGAGGAAATCAAGAAATACCTAAAGACAAATGACAATGAAAACATGACGATCCAAAACCTATGGGATGCAGCAAAAGCAGTTCTTAGATGGAAGTTTATAGCTATACAAGCCTACCTCAAGACACAAGAAACATCTCAAATAAACAATCTAACCTTACACCTAAAGGAACTAGAGAAAGAAGAACAAACAAAACCCAAAGTTAGTAGAAGGAAAGAAATTATAAATATCACAGCAGAAATAAATGAAATAGAAATAAATGAAATAGAAACAAAGAAAGCAATAGCAAAGATGAATAAAACTAAAAGCTGGTTCTTTGAGAAGATAAATAAAATTGATAAACCGTTAGCCAGACTCATCAAGAAAAAGAGGGAGAAGACTCATCAATAAAATTAGAAATGCAAAAGGAGAAGTTACAACAGACACTGCAGAAATGCAAAGCATCCTAAGAGACTACTACAAGCAACTCTATGCCAATAAAGTGGACAACCTGGAAGAAATGCACAAATTCTTAGGAAGGTATAACCTTCCAGGACTGAACCAGGAAGAAATAGAAAATATGAACAGACCAATCACAGGTAATGAAATTGAAACTGTGATTAAAAATCTTCCAATAACAAAAGTCCAGAACCAGATGGCTTCACAGGTGAATTCTATTGAACATTTAGAGAAGAGCTAACACCCATCCTTCTCAAACTCTTCCAAAAATTGCAGAGGAAGGAACACTCCCAAACTCATTCTGTGAGGCCACCATCACCCTGATACGAAAACCAGACAAAGATACTACAAAATAGAAAATTACAGACCAATATCACCCATGAATATGGATGCAGAAATCCTCAACAAAATAATAGCAAACAGAATTCAACAACACATTAAGAGGGTCATACATCATGATCAAGTGGGATTTATCCCAGGGATACAAGGATTCTTCTATATATGCAAATCAATCAATGTGATACACCATATTAACAAATTGAAGAATAAAAACCATATGATCATCTCAATAGAGGCAGAAAAAGCTTTTGACAAAATTCAACACCCATTTATGATAAAATCCCTCCAGAAAGTGGGCATAGAGGGAACCTACCTCAATATAATAAAGGCCATATACAACAAACCCACAGCAAACATCATTCTCAATGGTGAAAAACTGAAAGCATTTCCTCTCAGATCAGGAACAAGACAAGGATGTCCACTCTCACCACTATTATTCAACATAATTTTGGAAGTCCTAGCCAGGCAGTCAGAAAAGAAAAAGAAATAAAAGGAATCCAAATCAGAAAAGAAGAAGTAAAACTGTCACCGTTTGCAGATGACATGATACTATACATAGAGAATCTGATATAAATCACAGCAGGGTCTTTTTTGATCCACCTCCTAGAATAATGGAAATAAAAACAAAAATAAACAAATGGGACCTACTGATACTTAAAAGCTTTTGCACAGCAACGGAAACTACAAACAAGATGAAAAGAGAACCCTCAGAATGGGAGAAAATATTTGCAAATGAATCAACGGACCAAGGATTAATCTCCAAAATATATAAACAGCTCATGTAGCTCAATATTAAAAAAAACAAACAACCCAATCCAAAAATGGGCAGAAGACCTAAATAGACATTTCTCCAAAGAAAACATACAGATGGCCAAGAAGCACATGAAAAGCTGTTCAACATCACTAATTATTAGAGGAATGCAAATCAAAACTACAATGAGGTATCACCTCACCCCAGTTAGAATGGTCATCATCAGAAAATCTACAAACAGCAAATGCTGGAGAGGGTGTGGAGAAAAGGAAACACTCTTGCACTGTTGGTGGAAATGTAAATTGATATGGCCACTATGGAGAACAGTATGGAGGTTCCTTAAAGAACTAAAAATAGATTACCATATGACCCAGCAATCCCACTACTGGGCATATACCCTGAGAAAACCATAATTCAAAATGACACATGTACCCCAATGTTCATTGCAGCACTATTTACAATAGCCAGGTCATGGAAGCAACCTAAATGCCCATTGACAGACGAATGGATAAAGAAGAGGTGGTACATATATACAATGGAATATTATTTAGCCATAAAAAGGAACAAAATTGGGTCATTTGTTGAGATGTGGATGCATCTATAGATTGTCATACAGAGTGAAGTAAGTCAGGAAGAGAAAAACAAATATCGTATATTAACGTATATATGTGGAATCTAGAAGAATGGTACAAATGAACCGGTTTGCAGGGTAGAAACTGAGACACAGATGCAGGGAACCAACATATGGACACCACGGGGGGAAAGCGGCAGGGGGTGGTGGTTGTGGTGTGATTAATTGGGAGATTGGGATTGATATATATATATATATATATATATATATATATATATATATACACTAGTATGTATAAAATGGATAACTAATAAGAACCTGCTGTATAAAAAAATAAATCAAATTAAATTTAAAAAAAGAGGAACAGGTCAATGAAGTCTGTTGTACTGGTTATTGCATGCTACTAAGTGTCAGGAAGAATGAAGAATACCTTAAATTCTTTCAGCTGTATGAATATAACAACTATACACTACTTAAACCACAGAACAACATGTTTTGGGGGATTAAAAAATCTAGTTATCGCAATCTAGGAGATTATGATGTAGGTTGGAAGATGAGATATCTGAAGGAAAATTTTGTTGTGCAACACAGAGGATGACTGTCATCATGAATGCTGCCAAGTTAATAAAGATTAATGCAGAGCAATATAAGGGACTACCAACTGGGGAGTGCAGGCTAAGGAGTTAGACTTGTATTTAAAATGCAGCTGCATGACTTATTTTATCTGAGTGAGCCTCATCTGCAAATGGATATTAAGCAGAATATTCACCACAATAGTCTTCTGTGAAGCGTCAGTAAGAAGAGCTTACACGTGTCTCAGAGTGAAAGTTCAATAAGTGTTAGCCATCACTATTAAGGTGGCTTAGAGAAGTTTAAAAAAATGGGGGTGATGGTGGGGGAGAGGGAGGACCTGAGAAAAATTGTTGGATTCAATCATTAGCAAGTGACTTTCCAAGGGCAGCTTCCGCCAACTGAAAAGGGAAGGCAGGAAGGCAAAGTGCAGCAGGTTAAGGGGTAAATAGGCAATAAATTCTTGCCATGAAGAAATCAATAGAAGCAGAAATCAATACAGCCAAGGAAGTTCATCCATTTCAGAGTTGGAGAGCGAAAATGAAATAATAATATAAAGTAAAATGGTAATGTAATAAAAACAGGTTTTCTCTCTTTTAAGGAGAGGGTAATTCTTGAGAGCAGAAGGCATTTAACTGGCAGGAGTGAGAGAGCACATGTTGGCGAGACTGAGGGTGCTTTAGGTTAACGCCGTTAAGAGTCTTGAGTGAGCCTAGAAGGAGGCTCAGTCTTAAGAGCAGCGTGCCATCAGATTTATATCCTGTAGGATCAAGGGCATTTCCTTGCTAGACAGAGTAGCTTTCCACTATATCTAAAGCTAAAGGACCGTAAAGCGGTACATGACCCCAACTAAAGGTTGCACAGAGCTATGGCATTAATGAATTAAGTTGCAGGACCTTAAAATGTGTTTAGCTGTCATTTGAGCAAACAGTCTTAAGTAAAGATTAGGCCCCTTATGGCCTGCTGCTGGAAATGTAACTGACATCACTGTATTCATTGAGTATTTCAGTAAGGAAAAACTAAGTATGGCAAGTATCAAATATGACTATTTATACTAAACAGACATATTTAAGCAGTATAAAAATAATCTGTTTTATTTCTGGCTTTCATACAAAAAGTGGCCTACAACATAAAATCTCATGTTTACTCTTCAGAAACATTTTTCTGTCTCTACAAAGAGTTTGAGAGGCTTGGATTATCATTTTCTTTCATGTGAAAGTCCTATTTTAAAGGCAATAATAAAATATAGTAACAAACAGATGTCCACTCTTCCAGCCTGTTGTGATGAGTCAAAACAGATCTATCATAACAATTGTATTAAACTGTGTAATCTGCTCAGTGAAGCAAGTAAAATATGCAGATCATAGACAATATCCAGGGGGTCATGATTACAGTAGTTATGAAGAGAGAGTTATAATAGCATTGCATGACTAAAAACATGAGGTCCTTGGAACCATATCATAGATACAATTCTGGGTTACCACTGGGTAATTTTCTTAACTTCTCAGATCCTCTGTTTACTTATCTCTGAAATGGAAATAATAATCTATAACCTTCAGGATTGGTGAGATAATTAAAGAACATGAATGCAAAGTGTCTAACATATTATGTAGCACAGTACTTCTTAAGAACTGCTACAGATCCCTATCAGTACTCCTACTACTTAGTTTATTTGCTCTGCAAATTTTAATCTCAACTCAATCTAAGGGTGCAAATTCCATGGGGTGCCATCCAAACTACTTTTGGAAAATGCTTTGGGATGGTATATCATTGAGGACAGACACAATGCCTCCCAGCAGGTTTAAACCCAGTTCTCTCTCCAGCTCTGGGATAGGTGACTAGGTGTCCAGTCAAGTATGGACATCCTGGCTGGAGTAATTGGCTCACATATAGTGTAAAAACATACCAGGTTTTAAAGAAACATCATACTAAGGAGCTGCACTTAGGAACTGAGACTGACTGAGGGAGGGGAGATTTATTTCTCCAGTTTATTCATACACTGGAGTTAGGCCTTTAGCAAACTGGACTCTATTCATGTTCATGACAAAATGTTACTCCCCTTTTTCTTGTTTGAGCATTTGTGTTTAAATTGGCATGTAATTATGAGAAAATACTCTTTTTCAGTGCTTTGGCTGATTGAAACAAACAGGATTGGCAACACCTGGCAACTGGACGCATAAGTTCAGAAGGGTTGTTTTGTGTATGTCCCTGCTTTAAATCATGTTTCAGTTATTATAGACAGGTATATCTACTGAAAATTAAGCATGTGCACACACGCACACACACACGATTTAAAATTTCTTGTAGGCCTCTTTTCAAGCATGCCTGAATATCTAATCTATGTCCCTTATGTTATAATTGAAACCTCAGCCTCGAATGTTTTCTCTGATTTCCTAAAATTGTTTTGCTGAATTTCTCTGCCTCCTGAGTATATCCTTGTCTTAGAAAACTCATCTGCCGAAAGACATTCCTGTGGAGATATACTGCCAAGCCTGAAATAAAAAAATAGTAAACATTGGAGGCTTTTTTTTTTACTGCCAAAGCCCCAGAGGCAACAATCTTATCTCTAAGTCTATGATGCAAGCAAATTAATCTGATTTGCAAGTCAACTGAATAGAGAATGGATTTGGATAGCTCTGAACCATCTCAAGTGAAAATTAGATTAACAGTGTGGCTAATGTTGGCCAATAAAAGAGAAAAGAAAGTATATGTTTAAATAATTTTAAATGTTAAAGAGTAAAAGTAATGGAAAATGTACAGAACCGTCTTTAAATAAAAAGTAGCTACTGTTCTATCACAATGCTATAATACATTATAAAAGTGTACAACCTAACTTGATAAAGTAACAGGGTTAAAAGTCTATTTTTCTGGAACAGAATATAACTTTGGATCTTAAGCACTCTCATGGATCTATAACAGCCGTGAAAATATTCATTGGTCACTGTATCTAGAGCTTAAAATAAGTCACGGATGTGGATGACTGGTGAAATCCCTACACGTTTTGCCTTGTGCTATGTTTGCCTACATGTTTAATTTATGTAGAGCCCTTTGGGGAATATTACTGTATTTGCCAAAGACACGTTTTTGAGTTCATCATGTCTTTTATCAATGTTATCACTTAAGAAAGTGGTATGACTGTTGTATCAATATTTTATATAAACATAGGTCGTTTCTAGTGATAAAAAGAACTTTATTCCCTGAGTCTGAGCTTCATTTTGATTTATTTAGCTGAGGAATGCTTAGTATTCCACTGAGTTTCAAACTGATTTATTTTTTTTCACATATAAAGATCTCTCAAAAAGATCACTTTTTGCCATCTTCTAGATTGACTCCCACCATCAGCACCCCTCCCCCTCCCCCCTAAAAATTAAAGGTGCCATATACCAAGTGAATTGCCATCTGCCTTGGTAAACAAAAGCAAATTTAATAATTTAAAAAAACACATTAACTCAGGCCTTCCAATGTGTTTGCTTCGAGAGAGAAAGCGCTAGGGTGAAGTCCTATTTCCTTTGATGACCTAACCTCAGAATTCACGCAGTATCACTTCTGCTTTATTTTATTGTTGAAGTCAGTTATAAAGTTTGGCCCAGATTGAAGGGGAGAGAAAATAGACTCCACCTTTCAATGGAGGAGAGTTGATGTTACGATTGTAAGGCATACATGTGGGATGGTTTATATATTGGTTCAGCCATTTTTGGCAAAATACTGTCTGCCACCTCAGGGTTTCCAGTTTGCTAAATTTGAGCCCTCACTTTGCTCCTTGGCCGTTACCCTCGTGCAGTGAATAACCTCCATCATCATATATGGTGACTTTGCTTAGGGGGTCAAAAAGGCTTTTGTTTAATAACAGTTTTTCCACTCTTTAGCCACAAGGTTTAGGAAAGTTACTGGAAATTTCCAAATCTAAATTTCCATACAGTATTGCAGTGAAGATTAAATGAAGGAATATATTTAATGTGAATAGCATAATGTTCAATATAGATTTCCTCTTACCCTTGTATGTACAAATCTATTACTTTGAACTATGTAAAATTGCCATCTTTGAAGTTAAAAATGGTCAAGTATTGGCCATTTTATATGGTTCAACCTAATACATTTTAAATGGATAAATAATTGGGAACATATTTTATTCTATTAAATCATAAAATATCTTCAAATTGTATAGAAAATGTGTCTTAAGCTACTTCTAATTTTAAATAGAGGCTACTTATGGACTGAAGTAATACTAAAAAATAAAATAAAATAAAAACTATGTTTGTAGGAATTGTGCATTTGTCTTTTATTTCCCCAAATCCATTCCTAGTATAGGATGATCTGTAATTCAGAAGCATATAGGAGCCTCCTCTATTTTTATTATCACATTTTTAATTGAGCTAAGATTGATAGTTTATATCTTGTCTAGATAAAGGGAATTCATAAGTTAGCTACTTTTTTTCTTGTTCCTTTTTTTCCCCTCCAAATTAAGAAGTTTCCAAACAATTTACTCTTTTCTCTATTAAAGCTTATGCTTTCTCTACATTTTTTGGAGATCTGCCCCTCAAGGCCTAAAAAGGCCAATCATTAGCTCAGTTTTCCCTGATCTTGACATCAGGATTTAAACTGGTATCTTCAGAAGTGAAAGACCAGCCCATTAATTTGTTGTACCTCTCTGGCTGTCTGCCCAGTTTTACACATTTAGGATGATTCATGGAACTGAAATATTCCACCTTATTCAGCATTGGCAATCCGTTCTCTCAGCAAATTATACATGTAGCCTCCTATCAGTCCAAATGTGTTTGGATAATGAAGCTTCTCCAAAGCTTCAGTCTTTAACCATTTAAAGAAAGGTGCAGAATTCGCAAAGGTATATTGGAAACATACTATAAAGACAGGAAGTTTCTCCCTCTCTCCCCTTCCTCCAAGAAGAAGAAATAAAATGTTAAATCAGTTAAGTAATTTCTTTAAAAAAGGGGTAAGAAAAAAATGGAAATATGGAAAAAATGAAAGATAATTTTATATTTTATTCTTTCTTGATACTTTGGTGTGTTTCTATTTACATTGAGACATTATTAGTTACTTAGGGTCACCTTTTTTGTTGCATTGATATGGTGACCCATCATCAGTGAAGAAAAGAGAAATACATAAGATACAAGGATGTAATGTATAATACAGGGAATATTGCCAATATTTTATAGTAATTTTATATGGACTATAATCTATAAAAATTATTATGTTGTACACTTGAAATTAATGTAGTATTGTTAGTCAACTGTACTTTAGTTTAAAAAAAAGAAACACATTGGTACATTTAGAAATGAATAACCCCCCTTGAAAGATCAGAGTCCATTATGGCCATTTCTTGGGGAGGTTTGTTGTGTCTGTAGTTTTCTAACTCATCACTCTTTGCCTGCAAATCTTTCTCAATAATTAGCGAAACAAACTGAATGGTAATAATTTTAGTTAATTACATTTAGGATTATCATCTCAACTTGCCCAGAATGTTCTGGTTTACTCCTATTGTCCCAGCAGCCTATCAGTTTATTGCCCCCTTTCACTCCTAAAAGAATCCTGGTATGAGTGATAATGTATGAAATCCTCCTGTCCTTGAAAATTATATTTTCACCTACCTGCTTTGGAGCAGAGAAAGAGAGAGAGAGGGATTCATTCATAACCAAAGTAGATTAGATGCCTGCAATTAAATGAATCTCCGTATTGCTAATGGAGAATCATAAAAATAAGTTTACCATATGAAGAGTGGATTTGTATTTTAGCAATCCACTCAAAAATTAGTAATGAAGGGACAAGAGGTAATGTTTTCATTTCTTTTACACTACTAAGATACAAATGATAATGCAAATCACAGTCACTAAAGTCAAACCCTTCCATTAAAACTTTTTCTCTTCTAACTACTGATTTGATGTTTCTATCCTCTTTCAACCCCAGCATGTGACCTCAGACACCTGTATCTGAATATTACCAGTCATATGAAAAGTATACACTTCTGGAATTCTCCTGGACAGTTTTGTTAATTGTTGAGTGGAAACCTATCTCCCCATAATGTTTATTTTTTACTTCAAGTTCTATTTCTATATTCGAGTCTCTTTCCTAGAAAACAGTCTTTAGAAGTTCGAAGTATTCAGTCATATCCTTTCAGGAGTTACTCTTCCTGGTTAAATCTCCTTATGACTTTTTTCTTTTTTTTTTTTTTTAGTTTTCTATCATTCTGCCATGTTTTTTAGTGCTTCTGGATGAGGTTCAGTTTCTTAATGTTTCTCCTATAATGTGATACTCAGATCTATAGATGGTTTGAAGATACTTAGGTGGTATGTTCCCTCCAGGTAGCAAAATCTGTGTGGTATATAAAAGGAGTTACTAGATAACACTGATTTCATACTTACTATATTTCAGCTTCTATGCTGAGAATTTCATATTAATTCTTAGTTAACACTAATTCTAAGAGGTAGTTACAGCAATTTCCCTATTATACAAAAGAGAAAATTGAGCTCAGGGAAATTAGATAAAATGCCAAAGATCACTCATTTAAGAAGTTGAATAGAATATAGGGCTCAAATCTAGAAAGCCTAGGCTCTTAACCATCCTAAAGTTATACACATGCTTTCCTCAGACTGAGTATATTGCCATTAATTCCTTATTATTAGAATCATTGAAGGTTCTTTTTTTTAATCTTGTTAGGTTTTTGGATTTAAATTCTCTCATTCTGCATATTGGATATCTCATGTAGCTTTTTATCACCTGTACATATATTTAGTTTACTGCCAATGTCCTTATCCAAACCCCATGAAAATATGCAGTAGCACAGGGCTGGAGAAAGGGGACAGGGTCTCTCCAGTGAGAGTTTCCTGCATATTGGTGTTAGTAAACACTTTTGTATATATACCAGCTTGTATTTAATCAAGTGGACTCATCTATTGAGATCTGACCTATGTTTTTTTCCTATTTATTTCAAAGATATTATTTTGAAAAATTTTACTAGAGTACCTATTTATTATCTATACTGAATTTGGTGATTAGAACAGTAATTTTTTTTTATTGAACATTGCTTTACAGTGTTGTGTTAGTTTCTGGTGTACAGCAAAGTGATTCAGTGATTCAGAATCTGAATATATACATATGTATATATTTGGATTCTCTTCCATTATAGGTTATTACAAGATGTTGAGTATAGTTTCCTGTGCTATACAGTAGGAACTTGTTGTTTATCTATTTTATATATAGTAGTGTTTATCTGTTAAGCCCAGACTCCTGATTTATCCCTCCCCATCCCTTTCCCTTTTGGTGACAGTAAGTTTGTTCTCTATTAGACCAGTAATTCTTATGTTCGTACTTCCATTCATTGATCTGCTCCCTTTATAAAACAAACAAGCAAATAAGCAAGCAAACCAACAAGCCAACCAACAAATAATTAATGTTGCTAAGTAATAAGAAAATTGGACAGTTCTGTCATATGCTAATTGTTTATCCCTGGGCAAGTTACTTGTCTCCCTAAATCTCAGATTTCTTATAAAATGGAGATAAAGAAATGCGTGTAGCTAAAATGTGGTGGATGTAAGGGGAATAAAGGAAGAAGATGATGAAATGCCACTGTTTGATGTGATCAGAAGTCTGTGTATGTCATTGAATATTTTGACCAAACAATTTATAAGATATGATCTATGTTTTTCAAAGTTAACTCTATACCAGTGGTTCTCAAACTTGAACATGTATCAGAAGCATTTGGTCACTTGTTAAAACATAGAGTTTTTGATTCAGCAGGTCTGGTATGGGACCCAAGAATTTGCATTTCTACCAAGTCTCCAGCTGTTTCTGATGCTGTGGATAGGGGTACCATACTTGGAAAACCACTGGGAAGATATGGAGAAAGTTAGAAGACCATGTAGAATAGTGAGAGGTGGTAAGTACCTGGACTAAGACAGTGACAGTGGGAATGAGTTCCAGATATCCACTGGATTTGTGACTGATAAAGTGTGGAAGATGAAAGAGGCAGAGTCAAAGTTATCTTCAAGGTTTATAAATGGGATGAAGAAATGCTGATGCCAGCAAGAAGAAATAGAGGAAGAACAGGTTTGTGATTCACCTTCACCTGAGTAAGATAAGCTGAGGTTTGAAAAAGCTGAGGTTCAGTGTATCCAGATTAACATCTACAGGATGGAGGTAACCATCTGGGATGATATTGATCTCATTTCTAGTTTTAGGGGTAGAACTGGAGTTAAGTTCATTTTTTTCCTCCAAATAAGTGAGGATTTACATGTGGAATGCAGACTCTATGGTTATGGCTTAAACACAAACAAGTTTTAATGCCCTTGCCTTTTCTTCATAGGGAATAGAGGGTTACAGTTACTCACCATGCCAAACAAAATGGCTCAAACCAATAGCAGAACAGAATATATTGGCACTGGAGGTAGAAGTGTGGCTGGATGCTGTTGAGTCCTTATTTTTTCTGGTTAGGAGATAAACAAACTTTCTCTCTATGGGTTGCGTCAAGCTCACCTGTAGCTATATGATGCGTGCATCTCCCTTTGTCGCCAGCTTCCCTGAATAGAGGACCATTGTGTCTCATCTTTTTTGAAGCCACTGAGTATAGTCCTATTATTTTACTGAGAATGGTCCGGCTTCCTGGACGCAAGTAGCGAACTCTTTATAATCTATATTTTAAAAGTCACATTCTCATATTTTAAATGTAGTGTTACCTGTACTATAAAAATGTTACATTAGCTGGACTTCGGTCACTTTGGGGTGCAGTATGTTGACCAAAGGGATTAAGCCTCATTCAAAGAGATACTTACTTGGAGGAGTAGTTGGGGGAGGAGAGGGGTGGGGTTTGATCCTTAGAGGTAATTGTTCTAGTGTTCTACCAAGACGGGGACTGTGGCTAAAAAGAAAAACAAAACAAAAAACAATCATGGCCAGAGATAAAGATGTGGAAATATTTAAGAATATTAAGATTAATTGGTGCTATGGGAAAGATGGAATCAAGTAGGGTTGGAAGAAAAGACAGCTCATAATATAATTCTGAGGGAGAAAAAATATTAGGAACAGACAGAATAATGGGAATCATAAAAAAAAAAAAAGGAGAAAGAGAGAAGTTGTCAGAGAAGTTGAACATCCAAAAAGGAAAACTTATTGCTCAGTTTTGACAGGCCCTTTTGATCATTGCTTCCTAAATAATTCCACGGTTTCTCTCTTCCATTTTTTTTTAACTAATGAAAAATTTCAAACCTTACACTCCAATTCTTTTTCTTCTGTAATATTTTTACTGGCAAAAAGTGAATTAAAATTTGAACTCATTTGAACTCATAAGTTGATACATTCTTGCGTTTTCAGTACTAGCTAGTGGCATTTTTTAGTATATCTAACATTTCTCATTTTAAATATTCAGTGTTTGAAAACAAGACTTTGTAATTATGGAAAAGTTCTTGTTAAAATATACCCCCCAAGGGAAAAAAATAAATGCAAACACAATAAAGACATGTAATTTATTTTGATAAACCCCTATTCCTTTCCACTAAATTTCCCCTAAAATTTCCAGAAAATCCAGCAAGGGATCTGATGGAGATCTCAGTGCTATTAGATTAGGGATAGGTCTGAAATTTCAGCTTCTGAAGTCACAGCTGATTTTATTGTGAGAAACTTTAGAGACTTATCTAGTTATAAGAGTTCCATTTTTCATCAAAGTTGGAGGATATTTTGGTATGATAAATATTATGTAGAAGTTCAAAGTGATAGTTACATAAAGTTAGCTCTTGCTAATGTCCCAAACAGAGTGAACAATGAGCCCTGCAGTTAAATGGTGACATTTGAATATGCCACAGCTGCAAGTGCTACTTGGCAAAGCAACATGCTTTGTATGTAGTCACATCTACTGGCAATTCTTGGATTGTCAGAAACCAGGCAATAACAACTGAATAGAGGGCAATGCTTCAGCATGGTGGGGGTGATTATGGAAATGGTACCACTGATTAAAATATGGCAGCTCACAGTGTTATATCCTCTGTGGAAGGAGGCCTGTGGGGAAGGATATGGTGATTGAGAAATGGAGGGGGAAGAAATGGAGGGGCCTTTCTTAAGGCCTTAAGTTTTGGTTTTGTTCTATCCCTTTATGATGTTCACTTCTTCCCCTTTTTTCGCCTGGCATCCCCAGCTGGTGAGGGATTGGGGAACATTAATCTCTAAAATGAGTGGTCATTCAGTAGCAGTGGGCTATTCATAAATCACCTAGTTGACTCTTAGGAGACATAAAGCTGTTTTCAGAAAGGTCACATTAAATTTTAGTTACCATAATATGAAGAAAGCAATCACATACAGTATTCCAAGCAAACTAAGGGAATTTATTTGCTTGTAATAATAACTACCTCTTTGAGTTGTCACTTGGAGACAAAATTATGCAACATGGGCAAAACAGTTTATTTAATGAAACATATTAAAACAATTGCTCTTTAGTGAAACAAACTAAAACATAGTAGATATACCATAAAGGGTAGTTAACATCATTGTTGTAAAATCACTTTGATTTGATTCTCATCACTGTCACTTACTTTGAGCCTTAGTTTATATGTTTGCCTAATGGCACTAATGATATCGCACAATATTGTTGAGTGCATTACAATAAATGTGTATGAAATGGCTAGTACATTTTATGGCAGATAGTAGGGTTCTAAGAAATGAGAGAAAGAATGATGAGTGGAGGAAGAAACAAGAACTAGGGGGAGAAGTAAAATCTATATGTCTAAGTAATTGTGTGTAATGGCGTGCCTAAGCAAAATTAGATAGTTTTTCTTTTTTTTCCTTTTGTGTGTGTGTGTGTGCCTGTGTGTGTACCATAAAACAACCTAAAGATACAGACTGCTTTTGGGTAAATTGTCATGAGGAAGGTACTTTAGCTGAAATTTTAAAGATTATAACAAGCAGAGATTTAGAAAAAAATATCGCATATAAGGAAAAGGACAAAGCCCATGCAACTGAATGAGAAAATTCAAGGCATAGAAGGAGAATGGCTGGTAACCCTGGAGGGCATGAATAGATAATTAGCATGGGAGGTGAAAGATTGAAAACTGCAGAGAGGTCAAAAGATGAAGAAAAGAGTTTGGATGTAATTTGGTTAGAAAAAATAGAAGGAGGCAGAAAAGGTTTGGGGATAGGAAAGATGAAAATAACACCAAAGGAAAGATTTTGTTTGGCCAGAACGTAAAGAATGAATTGCAGCAGAACCTGAAAGCAGGCAAGGCCATTTATCATTTCAAGGGCAAAGCGCACAATTGTGATGCCTTTGTCAAACCATGAAATGCCACCACTCATAAAATAGAAAAGTAAATACAAATATGGATGCTCATACCTGAAAGTTAACAGTCTGGGGTTATAAAAAAGCAATTAGAAGAGATATGGGGATATATGTATATGTATAGCTGATTCACTTTGTTATAAAGCAGAAACTAACACACCATTGTAAAGCAATTATACTCCAATAAAGATGTTTTAAAAAAAAGCAATTAGAAATCAAATGCATTGAGATATTTTAAATATGAGCAATAAAGTTTTTTTTTTTCATTTCCCTTTCAGTTAAAACTTTCAGGTGGCACTATCTTATCCATTTGCACTAAATATGTAGTAACAATTTAAGAGAAGATACTGAAAAGTCATACCTTGAAATGTGTTTACTAGTAAACACAATTATTAACAGATATCAAGGTTATATTAGAATAGAATTCTACAAGCATCCTCATTTACCTCTAGGGTAAATGACTTGAAAACTGTTGTGTTGGCTTGGGTTTCCTTTTTCTTTATTTTTAAAGGTACATAGAAATAAATGCTGACGTCTTCACATAAGCAATCCTTTGTTTTTGTTTTAGTTTTTTAGCTTATTTCGGTGGTTCTCAAATATTAGGGTGCTTAAAATTACTGTAGAGGATTGTATACATAAAATTATATATACATGTAAATTTTATAGGGATTTAAGGAATTTGCAAGGATGATTTTGACCATAATGGTTTTCGATACTCTAACTTGATACCATAACCAGGAGTAAGCTGCCATTCTCATATGATTTGAAAAGAGTTCAGAAAATAATATTTCAAAATTCCGTGCTTACTTTGTAGGGTAATTTGCAGGGAAGAGGCCATTTTATATTTGAGATTCTAAGTGAGTAATCCCACTACTCTATAAATGTCAACTAATTTATTTAAAAAATAAGTCAAATTTCCTTATGTGAATTCTGTGATATAAATGCAAAGCAGAGCTATCAGGTTAGAGAAGCAACATTGTAGAATGGCTTAATGTTGCTGAAGATGTAAGAATTTAAATTAATGAATGGACTCTTCTCTAGAAAGGAAAAAAAAAGAAAGACAACCTACACTATAATCTTACTACGTGTTTTTGATCACACAAACGTTAGATTTCCTCCTTGATCTTGAAATTTCCCATTTGACACAAATGTATGTCAAAGCACATTAGTGTAGATGGACATCATATTTCTTTAAAGGAGATTGGGAAAGAACTCAAACCTAAAAGAATGAGTTTGAAAACATTAGCTATTTTGTTGTAGCCTGTTGTTTTTGTGCAATTCAGTGACAGTTTAGCATTGATACCCACTGCTGGCCTTATGTTCCCTCATCTGCCGTGTGAAGAAAACATTTTTTCCTTAAAGTCGCATCCAGCATACTAACTGTTTTCATTTTCAGTTCATGTTAAGTGTTAGATGAGCAATTTGTCTTTCAAGGCATGCACGTGACATCATTTGACTAAAAGCAAGGCCTTTCTTTTCAATAGGATTGAAAGAGTTTGTAGCTCTAGGACACTGTGACCACCTTCTATTTGTAGTACTTGCCTCTATTAAATCTGACCCAAACTGAATTTATACAATGCAAAATGAAGCACTTGTAATGTGAAATACTCCATCAATTGACTCTTCTGTCTACATGACAGCAACATGACTGGCTAGCATGAAAATTATTTGCTTGTTTGTGTGTCATATAGACGCCATTGTTAAGATACATCTATGATTTTTTTTTTTTTTTGCGGTACGCGGGCCTCTCACTGTTGTGGCCTCTCCCGTTGCGGAGCACAGGCTCCGGACGCGCAGGCTCAGCGGCCATGGCTCACGGGCCCAGCCGCTCCGCGGCATGTGGGATCTTCCCGGACCGGGGCAGGAACCCGTGTCCCCTGCATCGGCAGGCGGACTCTCAACCACTGCACCACCAGGGAAGCCCCATCTATGACATTTTTTAAGCACTTTGATATTTTGATCTCCTGAGAACCATATTTTAGAATATTTCTGAACTATTTCCATTGTCATTTCTCATTTAACTCATGTTGTTTTAAGTGTCTTCCTTCATGTACAAACATTTGAGACTGTTCTCATTGTCTTATTATTGATTTCTAGCTTAATTTTGCTATGTTCAGATACTATCAATATATCAAATGACTTCAGTCCTGTGAAATTTGTTGAGACCTTCTTTATGACGCATAATATGGTCACTTTTGTAAATGTTCTACATACTCTTGAAAAAAATATGCATTGTGCAATTCTTGACTGCGGTGTTCTATCTTTGTCAACTAGGTCCTTTTGTAAATTGTATTGTTCAAATTTTCTATATGTCTATTGCCTTTTGTTGCTGTTGTTTTTAGTTCGTTCTCTTAGAACAGATGTGTTCTAAATGGGATAATATGCCTAACTGTTTATTACCTCTTCCCTACCCTCACCTTTTTGGCTGTTTTTAATTCTTCATGTATCTTAATTCTTCATGTATTTTAAAGGTGAGACAGTGTTATTATTGTTTTATGCAGTCAGTATTCATTTAGATTTATGTACACATTCACTCTATTCTGTTATTATTAAATTTCTTTTAGCATTTTCCTCCTTACCTCTGGGGTCATTTTCTTTCTGTCTAAAGGACTCTTTAGCTTTTTCTTTAATGTAGCTTTGTGATCGGCAATTTCTCTCAATTTTTCATTTCTAAGAACATCTTAATTTTACTTTAATTATTTTACCTTAATTATTTTACCTTATTATTTGAAAATCTTAAGTTTCCCTTAATAGTTTCACGTGATGGCAGTTATTTTCTTTCAGCACTTTAAATATGTCACTCATTTGTCTTCTGGTATATATTCAATTTCTGCTGAAAAGGCAGCTGTCTCATTGTTTGCATTTTAAAAGATAATGTGTGACTTTTCCTTTGGTTGCTTTTGAGTTTTTAAAATATTCTTCGGCTTTCAGAAATTGTGTTATGATGTGGTTAGATATGGACTTTTTGGCATTTTCTCAGCCTTAGTTTATAGAGCTTTGGCATCTTCAGGATCTTTCTTCAGTTTGGGAGATTCTTGGCTAATATTTCTGTAAATATTGCTTTGGTCCTATTCTTTTTGTGAGACTCTAATTATACTGCCTTAGAGTTTCACTGTTCTTAAATGTCTCATATTCGTTTCTGAATGTTTCAAATTACAGTTTCTGTTTTTCAATCTAGACATCTATTGATCTGCATTCCAGTTCATTAACATCTCTTGCTTTTTATAATTTTGCTGTTAAACCTATTTATCAAATTCACGATTTCAGTTATTCTACTTCTTTGCCTAGAATTTTGATTTGATTCATTTTTATACATACCAGTTTGTTGGTAAAATTCTTTATCTTGTCATTTATTTTCCTAGTAAGCACTATTATTTTAAAATCTGTGCTTGATATGCTAATGTCTGAATCATCTACCAGTCTGATTTTTTTCTCTTGGTTTTTAGTCAGTTGTTTCTGTCTATTGGGCATTTTTCATTGGATGTATGAAAAATTACAGAAGTTCTAGATTTTAACTTTCTAGAGATGATCTGCTTTCCTTCTTGCAGGCTGTTAAAACAGAGGCAGGTTGCCTTGATCCATTGGAGATCGAGATTGTTCAAGGTTGAGTTTCATTCTGTGTGAGGTCTAGTTTATTTCTGTTTTGACTTTCCTACAGAGTAAAACTCATCAAGGATATTAACTAAATGTCAGTGTTGTTTCCCATAGCTGGCCTCCTCTTTGATGATCTTTGAGTCTCAATTTTATCTTTGTTTCTGCTTGGTAGTTTCTAGCTACTTAGGAACCATTTCTTTTTGTTTAGCTTGTTACTTCTTGTCCTATAAATCTTAAGAATCAACAAATTACTTGAGGTAAAATCAATAAAGAATACTACTGTTTTGGGTCCTCTAGTCCTGTGAAATGATCAAGGACACCAAGCCACCATTTTCTGCTTGGTTTCTAGGCCCCTTAGCACCACTAGTCCTTGCCTCCACCAACCCACAAAAATACAGAAGAGAAAGCCAGGCTCACTGTAGTTCAATTCCCTTCTTTCTAAGATCTTGACACATCAAGACTGGCTGCCTTGGCTTCTCTCTGATGCCCTCAAACAATTTTTTTTTTTAATCTGGATTTCATATTTATTCTTAGTAGATGGATACTGGCCTGTATCAAGTTATTCCATAGTAACCAGGAATGGAAATCTCCCAAATTCCTGAACAGAATATAGGCTCAGAAAAATCATTTTTAAGCCACAGCATAGAAGGAGGTTAAAGAAGCAACAACAACAACAAGTAGAAAAGAGGAAATAAAATAGAAAAAATAGGTCTCAAATATATTTGTGATAGAAAAACTTAATCCATGTTAACTTTTGGCAGTCCTTTTATGATTATTATGTATCACTTTTTTTTTTGCTTGTATATGCTATTATGCACATCTTTATTATGTAAAAAATATGTCTAGTTATGGTTTCAAAGTACTATATAGAAGAGATGGAAAGGGAGACTATTTCAAATCAGGAAAAGCATGTATAGCCTAATTCCCAAAGTTTAGAAAAATAAATCCTACATATATATGAAATTATTAGAGTCAATTCCTAGGCCTGCTAAGCCATTTTGAATGAAATTGCTCCTACATTTTGAAGCTATAAAAAAAAAAAAAAAGAAAAAACAATTGTTAATTTTAGTTTGATGTAATTTTGAGTACGAAAAAAGTTATTGCTTTTGTTCTTTATAAATAAATTTATATTGCATAAGAAATAATGTGAACATTAACTCATTTAACAAAAGAAGAATTAGTTAAATGCTACTGCAAATTCAAAAAAGGTGGCAAAATTTGAATCATCTGAAACTATATTTATTTGAATAAGGCTGGGGAGAACATTTATTCTTTCTCCTCTAGTGTGCTTTAAAAGCGGTAATCAGACTGGAATGTAAATGTCATTCTCTTCTAAAAGGAATTAGGGCTCCTTTGAGAAATGGCTAATTCAAGTGTAGGACAGAAAACATCAAGATGAGTCTTGAACTTATTGCGATATCAGAAAGCCAGGAACCTTTGATTTACTATTAAGAGATTTTCAAAACGGCTTGAGTAGTCTATGTGAATAGGTTCCACTAGTTAAATCTGAACATCTGTAAAAATAACAACTAGAATGTGTTTACATCCATTAGTTCATAATGGTATGAATTACAAAAACAAACAGAAAACCCAAAAACTATCATTCCTTTTGCAAGATGCTAGATCACAAACTTATTATTTTGAAAACTGGCAAATAAAAGGAAACTGTCAAGTGTTTCTGCTGCATATAGTATGTAAACCGTGCTTCAGGGTAAACAAATAGTTGATAAGGGAAAAAATTTCTCTTTGCTGAAATATTTCAGCTAATAAATAAGTTTAAAATGGTAGGATTAAAATATCACTATTTGCAAGCTAAAATATAATCATTAATCTAGGCAATGATAATCAGTGATGGCTAACATTTCAAAATGACACATTATATACACATATACTTTCTGATGGAAAAAACACATAGGTAACTTTTCGTGGAAGAAAACATGACTACCTGTGTTGTAGTCTTGCCCCCCACCTCACCACGCATACACACCAAAAGCAAACCTGAATCTCATCCATCCTCTAGATGTAACTTAATTATCAACTTAGAGAAAATACATGGGACAGAGCACCCGCTAACTCTGCAAGAGGATGCAGTAGCATAAAAAAGGAAACTTTATGGGACAAACATTCTGTTTTATTCAACAAAAGTTTATAAGAAAAAGAGAGAGTGATAATCTCTGTATTAGGAGATAATTTAAAAACTTATCTGTAAATGGACCTTATTTAGATCCTAATTCAAATGAACATAAAGGGTTAAAGTATCTTTATAAGAAAATTGGGGAAAAATGAAAATTGAACACATATTTGATGACATTAAGGAATTATTGTTAAATTATTTTAGCTATAATATTGGCATGTCATTAGATATTTTTGATGAGTCCCTATCTTTTATGTATATAAGGTGACATATTTATAGATGAAATGATATATTTTGAATTCCTTCAAAATAATTTGTAATGAGAGGAATTGATAGAAATATATATGAACCAGAATTGACCATAAGCCCATAATTGTTGAAACTAGATGTTGGGTACATGCAGTTTCATTATACAGTTCTCTCTATAGTATATGGACACACAATAAAAGAGAAGAAATATGACTGTTTATTATTTTAAGCAAAGTAATAGCAAGGGGCATTTAAGAAAATAATTTGAACAGCCCAATTTTTCTGCAGATAACTAATCTCAAAAATATCATTCCTAAAAAAAAAAAAAAAAAATCATTCCTTTTTTCAAAGTCTGAAATTTGTCATTACCAAGAGGGTTTTCATAAAATAATATTTCATGCTGTCTTGAGTAATCAAGTTCAATAAACACAGGCAATTTTTAATCAGAGGGAGGGAGAACTACTTAGGCTACTTTACTACCCACAAATACTCTAATGGGGATCAATCACACCCAATTAAACCTTAAGGAATTATGAATCTTTAATAGGTTTATCATGAGATAATTCAGCTGCTAAGTCCTATTTAGTTTCATGCTAGGCAGGCTTTCTCAAGCTGGAAACTAATCATCTTCATGACATCATTTTTAAAGAGGCTTTGTGCTTTTTGTTTAAAAAGAACACAAAAGGGTTTTGCAGTTTTCATCCGAATTTTATATGTATTTATTTGAAATTTTCAAGTTCTGCAGTGCTACTGTGAGCCCACGTTTACATTAAATAGAATAGTTTTGATAACACTAATTAATGACTCCAAAGAAACTTAACCACCTTAGCAACTTTTATACATTTTCTTTCAATAGCTTAACCTGGCCCTTATCCATGGCCCTCATGCAATGTAGCTCATAGTAGAGCCTTCTGTGCATTTTATTAAAAATAGAACTAAAACAGTGTAACAAACTTGAGCTTTGTCTCCTTGATCTCTGTGACATATGGTCAGGAGAGCAGACTTCAGCATGAGGCCACCTGATGTGACGTTTTCTAGGTGCGCAGCATCAGCAATCTCTCCCTGCTTCCTTTTCTTCACCTATAAAATCATAATAGCACCTTCTTTGTGTATTTACAGTGAGTGCTAAATGAGATATTGTCTATGAAGCATTTTAAACAGTGTATAGTGTGCTCAGTAATTTCCTACTGGTGTAGAAAAACAGCGGTGTGGCAAAACAGAAATATTCTTCTATGGCTGAGATGCAAAATCTATAAAGACCACATTGGAATGGATGCTACCATTTTTCATACCCCCCCAAGACAAATAATTTTCTTACCCTGTGTGTGCATGTGTATTTAGTGTGTTTGGTGGGAAGGATCCTGCGTGGTGCTATAAATGCATCTGTTGATTATTAGTTTTGAAATGTTCTGAGAGGATGGAATAAGGGAAAGGAAGGTTCAGACTGTGTTTGCCAGGAGTTTTTTCTGCTACTTATTCTTAGATCTGGTGAGCTTTTAAAAGCAACTTTTTGTAGTATTAAGAGGAACTGTCAAGGAGCCTTGTGTGAAACTTTTCGCAGAACCCCAGCCAGCCACCACATCTTCACTGAAGTTTTCTCTGCTTTGCTAATTTTATCCATGAATATCTATTTAGAAAAGATTTTCCTCCTAGCTTTTCCTTTCAGTCTAGCTATGGCATATATATTTTCTGTAATATAATTATCTTGTATAATGAGTTTAAACAAGTTATTAAGACTCACAAACTTAATGCATAATTAATTGACGTGATTACAATAAGAAACAAGCACACAGAATACATATTTGTATATAAGCCTATTCAACCATGTAGGCATTGCAAACACTAGAGTTTAGTTAACATATAGAGTAGCAAACCTACTTATCAATGCCTACAGTCAGATACAAGATGTTACTAATGAAGACATTTCTCATTCTGGTTCTAAAAGTATAAAAAATTAGTAGCTTTGCAGACGCCTTCTAATTTAAACAAATTTATAAAAAGGTATGATGATTTTGTGCCATGAGGTAATATCCTAATTTTAGCCTGAGATTACCACTAAATTCTAAAACAGTTGGAAATTTTCTCAAGATTTCGATTCTAATATTTTATATCAATTCCAAATTCCATTTGTTTCTCAAAGAGATATATGCTCAAGGTAGCTTGTTAATTTCTGAGTAACTCTCTCTTTTTTTGTAAGCTAAATAAGCTATACTCATTTTTTCATTCATTTATCTATTCAAATATCTACTAGGCACTGTGTGGTGTGTCCATGTATCTATACCCTCTTGCTTCATGTTGGTGAATATGGCTAATATGATATATAATATATCATATTACTTTTTTCTTCCTAAAAGCCATAAAATATGATGGACCATTTAACATTTTATATGCGTAATACATTTTGTTCTGTAAGCACAAATAACTCTCTTTGGATCATGTTATATAGTTTTTAAAAGTCTACTAACAGGACTCTTAGGCAATGAGATATTTCTGTAGTTTCCCAAAGCTTAAAGTGTTTATAGGAGTCAAAGATTATGCTTTTTCCACATTACGTTATAGTCTTACATATACAAAAATGGAATAGCTCATTCTCTCAAGATAAACATTTAAGTTTCTCATCCAAAATGTTTACTTGAGCCTTTCCAAGTCTCTGTTAAGCTACCTGATTCATATTCCTCTTTCTCTGGAAGAAGGAAGGATATTGCTTTATTGATAACAGTTCTATCAGGTTGACTTATTTGGGGTTGCCTGTTGGGGTGGATAGAATAATGGCCTTATATACCCAGCCTCATGACTAGATATCTGGTACCACCTGAACCAAGAAGGGCCTAACTGTTCCCCCCCCCACTTTTTTGCCAAGACTCTGCCCACACTTGCTAAAATAATTTCCCGTATCCACTACGGCACTTCTCTTGCCTGCTGCCAGAAATGAGACATTCCATCTGCCTGGCTAGACTCCTTTCTGTGATCACTTCTAAGTGAATGTTAGATTATTTGTACCACCCTGGAAGATATTTTCCTCTTTCAACCTTAGTTGAGCCCCTGGTTTTGACAGTCATTATGATAAATTAGTTTTTATAAAAGACTTAGAAGCAATCAAAAATAAAATATTACCATATACTGTGTAACTCTGGAATAAATTTACAGAGGTGTGTTAAGGCTTAGGCTATAGAGCCAGACTGCCAAGTTGTAGACACAGCACCACCACTTTCTAGCAGGATGACTTTGGGGGAATTACCTAAATGTTTTCTATTTCAGTTTTCATCATCTGTAAAAGAGATGGATAATAATAATACCTGAAAAGATTAAATGTGCCTATAAAGAATATAGTGCCCATGCATAACAAAGGCTCAATAACTCTTGTGTTATTATTCTGTCCAGGGGTGATATGCAAAAGATTTAACAACTGGTATGGACAGGCATTTGCTTGCTAGATTTCCAAGGTCACTGCCAAGGGCACCATCTCCTCCCTTGAGGCCCATACCTGCTCATTAGAAGGAAACTTGTGGTGAGGGCTGAAATACGAGACTCACAGTGAGAGCCCAGGTCCCAGGGTGACTCCAGAGCAGTGCATACCAGCTGAGTGGGGGTCATGGCTGAAGCTAGGTAAGTCTCCTGTGTACCTTGAGGAAACACAGAGAAGTACACTAAAAGCAAGAATTTAGGGAGGTACTTACTGACAGAAACAGTACCTACCAATTAGAATGTATCGGGCCATAGTGATAGCTCCTGGAGTCTCCTTACCATACCTTTAGTCTCTGGATTGAGGGATTTCTCATTGGATTGGGAAGATGTCTAAGAATGAGGTGGAGCCCTCGGTAGTGCCTATTTACTAATCAGTCTGACTATACCTCAATATGTATGTTATACCAGCCCTGATTATTCCCCAAATTTTATTTATTAACTACTTAAAAACAGACTTTGGGTACCTAAGTATAGAACAAAAATCAGAAAGTCAGATATATAACATGGGCAACACTTAACAATATATTAATCCTTAGTTATTTGTTACCTGGAATCCCAAATCCCCTTTGGATGTATATGCTTTGAGTCCTTTTTTTTTCCCCTTAAGTAAAGTAGCAGTCCTACAATACTATGTGTGGTTAGATAATTTCTTTTTGAATATTGAAGAGAGTGTATTTAATCTTGAAGAGAATGATGTAATATTCACCTCATACAACACATATTTGGTTATATAGTACCAAGACTTGAGCAAACTCAGAACAAGCATTTATACATAACCTCTGGCAGTGATAAGAGATGATCTAGGAACAAAAACTCTGAATGAAAATGCATTGTTTCCTGCTTCAATGCATTTGTGCCCTGGGATAACCAGAAATAATTATTGAAGCAAGCTTCTTGTTGATAATAATTATACTCCATTCTATGAAAACAAGAACAAACAGCAATTATCTATAATATCTCATTTGCAAACCCTCTCATTATGCTAAGACTTCTTGTCTGTGTTTGATAATATTATGTTATGTGTGTTGGAAGAACTCTACAATTTTTTTTTTAATGTTTCAAATTATACTGAGCAATGCATGATCGATACAATTCAGGCTTAAATGATTTCTGTTTTAAGACAAAACAGCTTCCTTGGGCAGCATAAGCTATGAAAGAAGTAATGTCTTTTGAATTCCTTCAAAGAAGATGGGTTCATTAACCAAAACAAATAGACATTTTTCCTATATCAGCAAAAATTAGATTAGGAAAAGAGAAATAGAAATCAGCCAGATTGTCATTACAAATAGATTCTTAAGAAAACTTAACATGTATGAAACTTAATGTATATAAAAATGAGCAAGTATTTCCATTCTGATATCTTTTTACATACTAATAATGTTACCTTACATTCCAACTTTAAATGATCCTTAGTCTGTAGTGCCTCAATAATTATGTGCTTAATTTGAACATGATAATTTTGTATTTTCTCATATTTCTTCTTCTGCATTATTGCAATTATCTTGATAGATTGTAAGCTCTTTGAGGGAAGGAATAATTTAATTTCCTTTTGCTTCAGCCCTCTGCTGTACCATTCAAATTAATTGTTTGAAAAACAGTTTTAAATTTTTATAGCATTGGGCTTCCCTGGTGGCGCAGTGGTTGAGAGTCCGCCTGCCGATGCAGGGGACACGGGTTCGTGCCCTGGTCTGGGAGGATCCCACATGCTGTGGAGCGGCTGGGCCCGTGAGCCATGGCCACTGAGCCTGTGCTTCCGGAGCCTGTGCTCCGCAATGGGAGAGGCCACAACAGTGAGAGGCCCGCATACCGTAAAAAAAAAAAAAAAAATTTATAGCATGAGTGGTTATTTATCAAATAATCAGCTGACTCAATGGGTTAATAATTTTCCCCATAGTGAGCACTAATTTCCTCATCTATAAACAGAGAGACCATAATAATACCTAATTCTCATGGTTTCCAAGATGTTTGAGTGAAATCATGTGTATAAAACATTTAGCACAGTGTCTGGCTCAAAATTAAGCTCTCACTCAATCAATACATACCTTGATTTTACTCTCATACCTATAGAGCTGAACCTAAGTCACATTCACTAATTTCATTTTTTGGAAAGGCCAAATTTAGTTAATTCTACTTGATCCAGTCTAAGACTACTAGGACCAATAATGTGACTTAAACAAGGTTTGGTTTTGTAAGTGGCAGTCTGTAGACATAGTCCCAGTTTGAGAGTGACTTAACATTTGAGCAAATG
This sequence comes from Stenella coeruleoalba, assembly GCF_951394435.1. Lineage (NCBI taxonomy): Eukaryota > Metazoa > Chordata > Mammalia > Artiodactyla > Delphinidae > Stenella > Stenella coeruleoalba. The sequence goes on from NC_137148.1 coordinate 140,354,001, forward strand.
GAACCAAAATATACTACTATAAATATGGGTTAGGATTTCTGTCTTATAGCTATATTACTTCAATGAAGAATGATGTGAGTTTGGACTATTTTACATAGTCCACGCATGTTGAGGTAAAGTCATGATATATATCAAACTAAAAAATTGCATATTTGAGTTTTGAATGGATCATATTTGTTATCTTTCTGGAATTTGGTTCCAAGAGCCAAATAAGCTCAGAAAAATTTCCAACTGATCAAAATGATTTAAAAAAGTATTGGCATGCTACTCACTTCATGATCTGAATGCTGCACGTGTTCAAATTAATTATAATCCATTGCCTTAGGTACTTTCTAAATAAGTTATCTACAACTTGTTTGTAGGAATTATTTAGCCAAAATTTCCTTTATGTTTAAGTAGATACCATAATCAACTCTCTTTTCACATATCTTGAATTTATGGAAATGGTATTGTTGATCTAAAACAATAAACAGCCAGTTATTTTACCAGAAAAAATGTTTGTTTTTTTTCAAGAACAGCAAAGAATTGCAATTTGGAACATGCACTCTACTGCAAACCAAAGGCAAGTCTGGAGAGCAAAGGAGAGGATCATTCTTTTATAGAGGAGAAGGGAGAGTTGGGAGTGGCTTGTAAACAGAGTCCACTGGAAGAAACTGGGAGGTTGAAGTGTAGTGGCTTTTCATTGTCTGAGTTGTGACAGTCTCTCATTGACTGGGCTGTTGTCAGGCAAGGAGAAATTCTTCCTTCCTCCAGTGAGGTAGTAAAGTAGTCACTTTTTTCCTGTTGGAGATGCGAAATTACCTCTCTTCTTATACATAATACAATTGTTATCAAGGGCCAGAGATCTTCCCCTTTTTGTGACTCTATTTTAAATGAGGTTTCTATTATTAATTTTCGCAATGTGTAAACTCTTGTGAATATGGGGCTTAGTGCTCTATCTTACAGAAAATGCAAAAAAAAAAATCATCAAACCTGCTCTCCACATTTAGAAACACTCATTTTATGCATCCGATAACCTTTTAAAGCAAAAAAGAAACCATTATGTGTATGTGGTAAAGAAGAGCTGTTCTATGTTCAGTCCAAAGGTCTGGAATTTGATCTACTTTTCTTTCCTCTCTCCTAACATAGTCTGCAAAGGGGCTTGGAAAACTTGTAATGCTCCAGGAATATAATTTAAAAGACCACTGGGATTAAAAATAGGAATATCCTGCAAATTTTTTAATTTCTGTAAAATGTTTTCAAAGTTTGGAAACATAAATAATTTGCTTTCCTTAGAAGCTTTATGGGTTCATAAGAGAAAGAAAGTGTATGATGAGTTGAGAAGGTAAAGATTAAGATAAATGATTTTTCTTTTCAAATAGAGTAACTGCCATGCTAGTGCTCATAATTATTAGCTGTCTGGTGAGGATGAAGACTTCTGCATTAATAAATGTGAATTATAGCCAGATATAGAGATATGGCTCTACTACCATGCCATAACATGTCCATCATGTGGCCATATTGGGATACCGCTTTTAAAGACAGTAGAACTCTGTTGCACACACCGGTATATGTAGAGCAGTAAACCCACTGAGATATCATGGCTGATGGTTCAACTGGAGAGTTTGGGAGCTTGTTTTCAGTGCTTAGGTGGCCTTGTCCAATCCTACGTGGCTCAAGCTGCTTGGAGACCCCAACCTGGAAGGAGGCAGTTCTGGGGGCTTGTTACTGATGCAAACACAGCGATTGCCTGCAAGGTGTTGAGGGCTGGCATTTTACACCTCATCCTACACAAGCCTTACACAAGCCCTATGACATCATAAGCAGCCTCAGGGGCTGCTGTCATCCCCCTTTTACAGAACACAATGCTTCTGTTAAATCAGTCACTGCAGGGTTGACCACACTAGCAACTTTTTTAGTCACTCTATCTGTGGCTCCTGCACCCCAACTCCTAAGGCAAAAGCAGGGCCCTCCTCTAACTGCCTGAAAAAAAATACAATTCCCAGCATAAGTGTATTACTGGTGCCATTTGTCCCAAGGCTGAAAAGAAACCAGAGCAAAAACGAGCCTAATGACCTCAGGATTTCTATTTCTGCTTCCAGCTTTCTTTCTCTTGGCTGTGTTTTCTGTCCCAGACCTTAAGCTGTCAAAGTAAATCTGGACGTTTTGGAAAGTAGAGGACAATGTTGAAACGAGATAAGTTTAAAAGTTATGAAAAGTTAACTTCTAAGGCATTTTGATAAATTTTTAAAAGATTGAATATAAATTGAAGTTCATATCTAGTTCTCAGACATGATTTTATGGTATTCATCTATGAAAGAAATTTCATAAATTGAGAAAAGATGTTTTCACTCCAATTAATACCTGTTAATGACATATATAGTAACTCTCAAACTTGTTCTCTGAGTAAAACTACTGACAGGGAAGTTTTTTAAAATGTTTTGAGGAATGACATATTTGTCACATCTCACATCCATTTGTCCTTCTTTTCCTTGATCACAACACAGCCCAATATTTGGTAACCAGCCATTGTGAGACCTGGAATAAGTAGTCCCCATGGAACAACAACAACAACTAAACATTAATTGAAACTCAAATTCTTTACATGAATTATGCCAATAACCAACACCCCTCAGTAAATCTATGAATAAGGTAATATGTTGTCTCTACTTTCAAACTAGAGTTTAAATGATCGTTAAGATCGTATAAATAATAGATGCAGGATTTGGATTTACACCCAGGCAGGCTGACTCCAGAATCCATGATCTTAACCTTTATGTCACCTCTCCCTGATAGGAAAGGTGGGGTCGGGGGCGGGTGGGGGGTTGTCTAGTCACTGAATATAGGTTTATCCTCCCCGTGGAGCTTCCGGTGACCTGTTAATTGGGTGTCAAGGTCAATCTTTGCTTGTGTTCCTCAAGTCATCCCATTCTAAATTTAACACATGCTATTCAGATTTTCAAAAAAACAAATCGTTATTTATGAATATATACATATATACATATACACATATATATATTAATCAAATATCATGCATCATATATTATCTATACCATGTATTGCGTATATCTCTATTTATATATATATATATCTTTCTCACTTATATAGTGCTCACAATACCTTACTCATTTAATACTCATTTTTTTAAAACAGCACAAAGTGTATTTTTACTCTTGAAAAGTTAAAAAAATGGAAGCAAAGAGAGGATCAATGACTTGCCCACCCGTTTCCCAGAGTTACATTGTCAAATGGTTGATTTTCCCTTAAAAAATATACACACGTACATACATGCAAACACACAAAAGTCTGGGGTCTCCCACAATGCTTTCTAATTTTTGTAACCAGGGAGTACTGCTTTGGCATTTTTTTAAAGATTATGTGTGACATTAGCCAGAGACGACAGAGAATGCCCTACATAAAGCAAAGGTTTGTTTCCTTGGAATGGGGCAAATGTCATTTCAATTACCTTTTCTTTCAGGAATTATAGGATGTCACTAATTGTTTACTAATGTGTATAGGCTAACAACTGCCTGATGAATAATAATTGATTATTTCCCCAGTGATTAGACTATCAACCAGCCTTACTTAAATCTGTCCTTAATCCTTTGCCAGGATACAGATTTTTATAATGAGGTTATTCCAAATAAGTAAAATTCACCTTAACGTGTGATAATAAAATGTACTGACAGATCAGCTCAGCTGAAACCATAATCTAAAAGTTTCCACTCAATTAAAAGCTAAATATCTTATTACTGATTCAAAAGAAGAAACATTTGAAATATTTAAAATTCCTGAAATGAGGTTCAGAGTTGTATCATCATTTCTTGAGATTAATAATAAAGGATTTTGTACCTGCTGCTGTCACACTGTATCATAGTAATTTATAGACTTAGAATCTGGGAGAAATTAGAGTTTGGGATTTTCTCTTTTAAAAGACAGAGTCTAACTCTTCTAATTTTTTACTCCACAAAGATGTTTCCTTTAAATTATTTCTTATTGATAGAAACACCTTCTACTAATTGATATTAATGCTTGTACCGGTTTTCTTTCCCCATAAAAAAAAAATAAGTATACACAGTTATGATTCCAGTCCTTATGCATATTCATTTTTTTACTTGTCTTCATATCTTTCAATCTGACCACCCTCCATCCATACTTATATTGATATTTCTACTTTTAACTGTTAATAATCAGTTTTAATCCAAAGGGAAAAGCATATTTTTTTAAATCGATATTTTCAAAAACCCAAATTTGTTCAGGTTTTTATTAATACAGTTTTTAATCTAAGCAACTTTTCCAAGTTCAAAAGAAAAAGAAAAAATAGCAACAATGGCTTGCCTGGTAGAAAATTGAAAATTAAGGGACCTTCGTAGTTTCGTTATTCTGTGAATTCCTTGTAAAGATGGAGACGTTTAAAGTTTAGTTTAAAATATACAGTAGTGGGCTTGTGAACAAGAAAATATTTTTCACAATAGCAGTTATCCTGCAACTAATTTGCTTTCAGAGCTTTATACCTTTAGGCTAACACACAGTCTAAGTTTGTTTAATCTTAATTAAACTTTTCTCTCAAAATTAACTTGCTCGACTGGCAAATGAAAAATGTTTTCCCTTTGGATTCGTACATACATGAATTAAAATGCAGGATGCTTTGAACCCCTAAAGTGAAGAACACTTAAGTTTTTACTCTGGAAGCAGACAGCTTAAGTACACAATAACGTCCAATCGTCTATATTTTTGCTAGAGTAAGATGTTCCTATTACTTGGTGGTATCTGAATAGAGATACCAGAGTAGCCTGTTGTTGTTAAGAAGGAAAGATAATGGGTTATGTTATCCAAACCATACATTACTGCATTGATATTAATTTGCATTTCTGGTTTAGTTCTTTTAATATTTGTGGCATAACTTTACTGTTGTCAAAATGTTGCTAGTTGTAAAAGGGAAAAGGGTAGAGCAATAACAGCACAATTTTAAGTGCTTAACACCAATGATTGAAACTGGAAGTTTGTACTACTCTTGGGTTTCTATAGAACTGAAACTATAGCTTCTAGAATTGTATTGGATAAACCTCTGATACAGACCCACCGGTTCAGCATCAGTTTATATGCCTGTCACTGTGACTCTTCTGGTACATCTTTGTGGCCCTAAAATTTAGCTCAGTAAGGTAACAAAGTTGATATTAAATGTTACTTGAATGAACAAATGAATTAATTAGCCTATCTGTAAATTTTGGAGAACTTAATAAAGCCACACGTGTTGATTTTTACCTCATGGTTTTGCTATGATACTTGTTATCAAAGCAAATTATATCTCTGCAGATATAGTTTAATAAACGATGATAAAAGAAAGCGGGTGATGCTTCCATGACGTAGGGCAGATTTTTTTTTAACATCTTTATTGGAGTATAATTGCTTTACAATGGTGTGTGAGTTTCTGTTGTATAACAAAGTGAATCAGCTATGCATACACATATATCCCCATATCTCCTCCCTCTTGCATCTCCCTCCCAACCTCCCTATTCCACCCTTTTAGGTGGTCACAAAGCACCGAGCTGATCTCCCTGTGCTATGCGGCTCCTTCCCACTAGCTATCTATTTTACATTTGGCAGCATATATAAGTCCATGCCAATCTCTCACTTTGTCCCAGTTTACCCTTCCCCCTCCCCATGTCCTCAAGTCCATTCTCTATGTCTACATCTTTATTACTGTCCTGACCCTAGGTTCTTCAGAACCTTTTTTTTTTTTTTTTTAGATTCTATACATGTGTGTTAGCATACGGTATTTGTTTTTCTCTTTCTGACTTACTTCACTCTGTATGACAGACTCTAGGTCCATCCACCTCACTACAAATAACTCAATTTCGTTTCTTTTTATGGCTGAGTAATATTCCATTGTATATATGTGCCACATCTTCTTTATCCATTCATCTGTTGATGGACACTTAGGTTGCTTCCATGTCCTGGCTATTGTAAATAGAGCTGCAATGAACATTGTGGTACATGACTCTTTTTGTTTTGTTTTGTTTTGTTTTTGCGGTATGCGGGCCTCTCACTGCTGTGGCCTCTCCCGTTGTGGAGCACAGGCTCTGGACACGCAGGCTCAGCGGCCATGGCTCACGGGCCTAGCTGCTCCGCGGCACGTGGGATCTTCCCGGACCGGGGCACGAACCCATGTCCCCTTCATCGGCAGGCGGACTCTCAACCACTGTGCCACCAGGGAAGCCCCATGACTCTTTCTGAATTATGGTTTTCTCAGGGTATTTGCCCAGTAGTGGGATTGCTGGGTCATATGGTAGTTCTATTTTTAGTTTTTTGAGGAACCTCCATATTGTTCTCCATAGTGGCTGTATCAATTTACATTCCCACCAACGGTGCAAGAGTGTTCCCTTTTCTCCACACCCTCTCCTGCATTTATTGTTGGTAGATTTTTTGATGATGGCCATTCTGACTGGTGTGAGGTGATACCTCATTGTAGTTTTGAGTTGCATTTCTCTGATGACTAGTGATGTTGAGCATCCTTTCATGTGTTTGTGGGCAATCTGTATATCTTCCTTGGAGAAATGTCTATTTAGGTCTTCTGTGCATTTTTGGATTGGGTTGTTTGTTTTTTTGATATTGAGCTGCATGAATTGCTTGTATATTTTGGAGATTAATACTTTGTCAGTTGCTTCATTTGCAAATATTTTCTCCCATTCTGAGGGTTGTCTTTTTATCTCGTTTATGGTTTCCTTTTTTTTTTCTTTATTCCTGAATAAAGATATTTTTTTTCTTTATACCTGAAAAATTGACTAGAACAACCAATAGTATTACTGGATGAAATTCCAATAATACTTCCAAAAAAATTATAGAGAATTTAATGAAATCATCTAAAAATTCATTTGGAAATAAAAAGTACATAAGAGCAGAAAAATATATGTTGTTGATATTGCATCAATTATATAAGTCTATTTCTCAGGATTGATGGTTTGACAGTATCAAGTTTGACTATCCAGGAATATGCATGCCTCCCAATTTATCAATTTTGTTTTAATATCATTCAGTAAAACTTTGTGGTTGCCTCCATATAGGCCTTGGATACTTACTAATTTTGTTAAAGGTATTTTATTTAATTTTTTGCTGTTGTTGATAGTCTTTTATTGTATTTTCTAATATACTATTGCTAGTAGGTAATAAAGTAAATTATTTTTGTGTATTTTTTGGTAACCAGATATCTTACTAACCTTTTTTTCCAGATGTCTCTTTTGGATACTTTAGAAATCTAATAACATGTGCAAGTACAAATTTTGTTTCCTTCTTTCAAAGAGTGAGGACTTCTGTCCCTGATTCTGTCGTATAACATGGGATAGAAATTCTGAAATATTTTTAAATAATAAAGTTGAAAGGCAACATTCATGTCTATTACTTGACTTTAATGAAATTGCTCCTACTGTTTCACTGTTGGGTATGATATTCGATATGAGTTTGGTTAGAATATCCCTATTATGATTAAGGTGTGTATGTTTTAAGAATTTTTTTAAAATAAAGAATATTATCAAATGCTTTTTAAAGTCAGCTCAAATGGTCAGGCATTTTTTTCTTTAAAATATACTGGGATCAATTATATTACAAGTCTTGAAATTATTCTTGCATTTTAGTGCAAACTCTTCTTGGAAATGATGAATTCTTCTTTTAATACACTGGTTAAATCAATATGCTAGACTTTTTGTTTAGCATTTTTGTTTCCATGTTTATAATCATTAGTGGTTTGAAGTCTTCTGATTTTTGGTCTCTCAGATTTTCTTATTAGTATTATGCTCAGAGTATAAAACACATTGGGAACCTTCCCTTTCTCTATGCTCCATAGGGCTTATATATAAAAAAGACATTATTTGTGTTTTGAAAGCTGGAAAGAACTGGGCTATAAAACTGCTTAGCCCTGAGGCTATTCTGGGAGGCAATTTTTCACTACTTTTTTTTCAGTCTCCTCGTTTGTTGGTCTATTTCATTTTCTACTTCTTGAATATGTTTTAGTTATTTATGTGTTTGAGATTTTCACGTTTGTCAGCTCACCATTTTCCCTAGACATTCTGAAAATTAAGAAATGTATTTTGCATTCTGATGGTGTACTTTCTTCTTTCTCCTTCTGTTCTCACCCCTCATCATCATATAACACGGATATTAAAATTACTGATTCTTCATCACCACCATTGTCAGCAAAAACTAACTTTGGGATCTCTGCCTGCCACTATGCACCATAAGGAAATATTTCAAATCCATAAATCACAAGTATATAGGCCCATCACATATGCATGATAAGATGCCAGCTAAAATGTTATTAATTTAGTCAATACTTGGAGAGTATTTTACATATCTGTAAATATCTGCTCATTTCAAAACATTTTAAATTGCTCAAATATTTATCATTATATGTAGGTATTCCATATAAGAAGTGAATTCATTGAAGTACAGGATATTGATGATTAAGAATTCTAAATATACTTGGAAATTATTATACAGTGACTGAAATGATTGAAATAATTATCTCAAGAGAAATTAAGGTATTTCTTTTAAAATATATAGACAGTTAATAGATCCCTTCTGATAGAATTTCTCTTTGGTGGTTAAATAAAACATCTAGGGCTTCCTGGTGGCGCAGTGGTTGAGAGTCCGCCTGCCGATGCAGGGGACACGGGTTCGTGCCCCGGTCTGGGAAGATCCCACATGCTGCGGAGCGGCTGGACCCGTGAGCCATGGCCGCTGAGCCTGCGCGTCTGGAGCCTGTGTTCCGCAAGGGGAGAGGCCACAACAGTGAGAGGCCCACGTAACGCAAAAAAAAAAAAAAAAAAAAAAGAAAAATCTAAAGTTGTTAAAGGATTATATTAAAAGATTAATCTTTTTTCTTTAAAAGTATTTCTCTTCTTCTTCCATGTGCCAAGCCCTGTTCTACGTGCTGAGAATAAATAGAACATAGTATGAAACAAAGTCTCTCTTGCAAAGAGTTTACATTAAGATAGAGGGAAACAGACAATAAATTTATAAGATAAGTGTCAAGCAAACCAGCTTAAGGCAGCAAAGTGATGGAGTGCAGAAGGATCTTGGTTTTGATTGCGTGGTCAAATGTGTGAGAGACATTTGAGGACAGACCTGGATGAAGAGAAGGAGGAATTCATGTACCTATTTGGAGGAGGTACTTTCTAGGCAGACGAAGAAAGACATTGATTTGGCAGAAGGTTTCTTGTACTTAAGGAAGAGCATGAAAGGAGGTCAGTGTGCCTGGAGCAGAGTGCGTGAGGATTGGAAGTCAGGAAGCTACTTGGAGTCATTTTAATGCCAATCTCATGTTTAAATGTATAGTCATGTGCATGCTTAAAGAATAATCATCTACCTTTAGATATTTTCCATGTTAATGCAAATAGCAATAAAAAATATTTCCTTTCTCTAGAGATAATCTTAGGAAGTGGATCGTCATCTGCCAAGGAGAGTGGAAATGTGTGAAATAATTCTTTGAATTAGATGGGCTCAAAGAGTATTTCCTACTCTAAGATCTTATGATGAGGTGAGCCTGTGGGACACACACTTCAAACCTCTTCAGCAAGATTTGCCTTTACCTCTTCTGGAATTTTGCAAGTGGGAAGAAAATTTTGCACTGTGGTGTACTGGCATCACAAAAAGGATGTTAGGCTCAAACTCTGGAGGCTTTAGTCCAAATTGTGCTTCACATTGGCTGTGGGACATAGGGTATGACTCTTGTTAACTTTTCCAGGCTTCCACTTCCAAACAAGAAGTTTTGAAGTAGATGAATTCAGGATTTTTAGCAACATCAAAATTCCTTTATGCAACACAGTGCCCATCCACATTCACCTGCACCCGTTTCTCATTCCCTTTTCCTCACAGGATTTATGTCTTCTGCTTGTCCTCCCTATAAACCTGAGAAAAAGCTGACTTCTTAACAGATATTATTTAAAGAATAGCCAACAATTGATACCACTTATTTTCATGTTATTTCAAACTTATCAAAATTATATGATCTCATTTCCATATCAAAATAAGTGCATGTCCTAGTAGGACAGATATTACTATTACTTTTAATAGAGGAGCAATTTAACATATCAATACTGATGGTTTGTTGAACATCACATAGTTATACCAGTTATATAAGTAATAAAACCTGTTTTTTATTTAAGCCTTTTTATTAAGGTCCAGCTCCAGCTGAAGTAGAATAAAAGTATCATCCAACCCTGAATAGTTTCCCTTAGGCATCTGATCAAGGATGTAAGTGGGGTAGGCCTGACTTTTATTTTGCATCTAACTGGTAAAAGCATGGTAGAATGAGGCCAGACATGTACATTCCTCAGATTCCTTATCTGAGGTAATAATGGTTACCTCAATTGATCAGTCCTATTGAATTATACTTCTTCTATATTTAAATTTGCTTTTTCCACTAGAGCATTTCTTGCTCTACGTTTTGTCCCCTCCAATTCAATATCTCGGCCGAGAAAACATGTGCCTATTGTAGAAGTAAGTTATGGGAGTTTAACTATTAATTGTGACATCAAGACGTGTTGTGTACTTTATAGTATCAGGGTTTCTCTGCTTCCCAAAACATAGCATTCTTATTGTTTCCTCTCTTAAGCAGTTTCCTTATTCTCCATCATTGTGTTGTTAGAGTACTGTCCTTGTCTGATAAAACAAAATCATTCGAGAGCAGATGAAGCTGTAATTACAATCAGAGTTCATACTTGTGGAAGAGGAAATAAAAATTAAATGTACTAACTTGGTGACATTTTGATTATCTAGAAATTCTTCCAGTCTGACAGATGACTGTAGGGTCACATGCTTACATTTAAACATAGAGACAAGAGGCTCCTTGTAAATGAAACAAAATTGTTCCAGACTGGGTTTTGCATGCATTTGCCAATTCTCTAGTTCTTTTGGAATTCTAGGTTTTGATTAAAGATTTAGTTGTGAATAATGGACATTTTTCCCTTTAAATTATGGTTTGATAAAATGAAAAAGTAATATTCATACATTTTACAGTTGACAAAAGAGAGAAACAAGTCTGTTTTCTAAGGAGGAAGGGAAGTAGTACAAGTTTCCAGGTTAAAAATTTTACCCGTTCTTGTTTATTTAAAAAAAAAATGATAAACCTAATAACAAAGTTCTTCTTCTGGTATCTGCTACACAGGTGGCTCTTCAATTAAGACACCATTGTGTTCAGCAGTAAGTCAACATTCATGGAATCATATTCACCTCACTCACATCCTCCAACTCACACAGCAGGATCTTCCCACATTTTTCAAACAGAAATGATACAGCCACCAGTTCAATCACTCCAAGAGTCACAAACAGTATCCAAACTTTTTATAAAAGAACACAGGAAAGTCCAGTGCAGCTTCTTTCCCCAGACTTCTCCTACTCAGCTTTAATGAGTGAGTGATAGCATGGTCTGGGGAGAAAGAACCAGAAATCTAAGAACTTCCCCTTCTTGGTTGCTCTATTAGAGAATGGGGCAGTCATACTAACCTCCTACTAGGTCAGTGTCTTTTTCCTAATGTCAATGAAAAATGAATCAGTCGATCTAAAAAAGAAATGGAAAATTTTATTCAAGCTGAATTTGAAGATTATCATCTGGGAAAAGCATCTCAGAAAGCTCTGAGACCTGTTATGCCCATTAGAAGTCAAGGCACAGTTATGCAAGTTCTTTGTGACAGAGGGCTGTATATTAAATGGCCTATTATTGACAGTTTACATAATCCAGATCTATGTACCATGTGACTCCTTATGAGATCAAGAAGGAATGTTATCTTTAAGGAGTTGTCTTAATGATGCTAGGAGAATATTGCTCTTTATCATTGAGAAGGTAATTCTGCTGATGGGGGAGATTTGGTCGATGCATAGTGCAGATACACAAGGCACAGTCAGGGGACAGAGGAAGCCAAAGGGCAGAGAAGATTTTTTGTTTAAATTTTCTTGTCTTGCCATAAAAATATGAATTTTATTTCACACTAACATTATGAATTGTTTCCCACTCATTGATGAAGAATAAAAATTAAGTGTTAATTGGGAAGACAAATTAAAGTGTATGATAGCATTATACATCTATAATGTGAAGCTTAAACATATAATCCATATTAGTTTTATCAGATTCTTCTTTAAGTCTTTTTGTAATTTCTCTTGTTTACCAAATAAAATATACATATACAACCATAATAAATGTTTTCTACTGAACTCAGAAAAGAAAGTAACATTTTCAGAAGATATAATTTTGTTTTCTATTTTACTCTTTGTACTTTAAATGATATTATTTATTACAATAAGTGTTGAGAAATCAGATTTCAGTTTACCTCAACCATTTTCCATTTGGACAGCTGGGGCAAAAACCTGATCTTTCGTGGGCTCATTTTCCTTATCATTAAAATGGGGAAAATAGTGTCTGCTACATGAACTCCATAGGAAATCATGGGGAGAAAATAAAATCTGTGACAGGAATTGATGAGAGAGAGAGAGGGAGAGTTTGTTGCAGTTATCTGTAGAGAAATGAGAAAAGCTCTGGCGAAAGCATTATTGTGAGTCACTTGAAACCCAGAAATGCAATGATAACAATAGGTGTTATTTATTCAGGGCTTACTCCACGTTGGACTCTATGCTAAGAAGTGCCTTCCATACATTTCTCCCATTTACTCTATGAGGCAGATATTAAGGCTAAGAAAGGTTAAATAACTTAATGAATGTCTTACTTCTCAAAACCAAGTTTGTCTGTCTCCAGAATGCTTTGAATCACCACCATTAACCTGTTTAATACGTTTGCTTGATCTGTTCTCCCAACTCTTCAGGGTGATCAGTGTTTCATAAGAATGGTGTACAAGTGACTGGGGTGGGACCCTCATTTGCCTCTGTAAATCACCTACCAGAAAATCAGAATAACTGAACATTTGTATATGTCTGAAAAGACGAACTGGAAATAAGATGACTAAAAGTTTTAAAAGTACTAATTTAAATCAAACCAAACTATATTTCCTCTTTAAAATGAGCAGGATTGGGAGAAGATAGGTTTTAGGTATTTGATCAAAGCCCATGCTACCTATAGCCCTTGCCTAAATGGTTACAGGACAAGAAACTTTTAAAAATGGAAGCAGAGATAAATAGTAGTGCATCTTCAGGGACAGAATAAATTTTGCTGTATTACACAGTTATCTAAGTTAATTTTTTACTCATTGATAAAAATATTACTTATTGGATGTAATCTCAAAATCTTGCAGATTTGTTTCTCATGGTGAAAAGTCAATACCCTATGTTGGATTGAAGGTCTAGGCAACTTTTTTTTTATACTAATTTAGTGACTGAAGAATTTGTCTTCTCTTCTTTCATTAAGGGGAAGAAAGAAGGCTTTGAGAGTTGTAATGTTTTAGAGTTTCGTAATGGACTCAATGAATTGTGCTTAATTGATTTAAGGTCTATACTACTCATAGTTGGGCTACAAGGGTTGCAATGGACATGTTGAGAGCTAAAAGGCTTTATCTGCAGGGCTAAGTATTTGAATGCAAAGCCAGAGGAGGAGATACTTTTAAAGAAAGGAGTAGAGTTAACTTTTCTAGGAATGTCGTTTACAAACAAATCATTATTATTATTATTATTATTTTTTTTTTTTGTGGTACGCGGGTCCCTCACTGTTGTGGCCTCTCCCGTTGCGGAGCACAGGCTTCAGGACGCGCAGGCTCAGCAGCCATGGCTCACGGGCCCAGCCGCTCGCGGCATGTGGGATTTTCCCAGACCGGGGCACGAACCCGTGTCCCTTGCATTGGCAGGCGGACTCTCAACAACTGCGCCACCAGGGAAGCCCAACAAATCATTATTATTCGAAGTGCTTTGTATTAAAATCAGCAGTTAAACAACTGCTGAGTGAATTTTACAACTTAATTCAAACCCTGAGAAAAATAAATTAACTACATTGGACTTCAAATTAATTTTTCATTATGAAGATTTTTGTTCTTGGCTCTTTTTTCCCTACTGCTCTTTATACACCCTCTTAATGAATTATTCCATCACACTATTTTCTACTCATCCTATATAACAATGAGTCATACATTCACACATTACTAGTATACTCACTTTCTCTGTATATTCACTTAGTGACAGAAACTCAACACAGAAAACTCTGAACTCATTCTGCTTCACATGCTCACTTTTTCTCCTGACAATCTGGTAATAGCAACACAGTTCTTTTAAATGTATGGAAGCAATGCTGTCAACAAATCACAGTTCCACTAAATCCCCAAATCCCTGCATCCATTTGGGCATAGGTTTGTTCGTTTCTTCATCTCCAAACTAAGTTGAGGACAGTATGACCTTTCATTACAAACTCTTCTGAGACTCATTCCCTTAGAAGAGCATCTGGCCAAGGTGTAGCTCTGATCAGATCACTGCTGTATTAAAACAAATCAAAAAACAGGTCACTCCTAGCAACTCCATCTATTTTCTGCTGAGTAATTGTCAAAAGTGTTGATACTCAATATAGTCTAAAATCCACTATAACCTCATGCTTTTCTTATTCAGCTTTGTCTCTCACTGTTTCTCTTTCCTCAGCACACCCTCACTTACCAACTACAAAAAAAGTGTGGTGGGGTCCTCAGCAGCCACGGGAGTGATGTGGTAATTGGTGAAAGTGGTAGAGTGTTGGTACAGATAGGAATCAACAGAGTTCTGGGCCTCCACCTTGGCTTCAATCAGAACAACTTCATATTTATCTGACTTACAAATTGAACTACCATTGATATTTTTGTTTGGAGAACTGAAGTTTTAAAGATTGCTGCCCTTCACAAACGTTTGTACCTAATATTTTCAAACATGATGCCTGTTGCTTTGTTGCTTCTGAGTGTTGGTATAGGCTGATACTTCTTCTCTGAAATCCCTTCCACTCCAATAAAAAGCATTGTCAGCATTCTTTCAGTCCAGACTCAAGTGGCATTTTTTTCTGATAAGCTTTCTTGAATTTTTCCCAGTGAACTATGGCTTCTTCCCACTCTGAACTTTCAAAGCCCTTTGGAGATATCCCATTCTCTCTTGTATTGTAAGTTCCTGTGTGTGTCACATTTCTTGGGGGGTGGGTAGGAGCTATTTGAGGGCAAAGATGAGGTCTTAATTTGTTTTCATAGTTTCGCAGTAAGTTTAGCATAGAGCCTTGAACCTGGTACATACACAAATGTATTGGCTGAATATATAACAGAAAGAATGTCAAGACACTAGCACATATTTTTCAAGGAAGTCATAGTAACTCATTCCCTAAGAATATTCAGCATGCGACACAGACTCTTAAGCAATTTATGAATAGCTGTGCTTGGAGAATCAATAGAGTTTCTATAAGGTGTTTATGTTTTTAAATATACCGTTTCATTTATTTAAAAAAGAGTTACCAAATTAGATATGTGCATTAATATCTTATTATTTTATAATCTTTTTCAAAATAAAGACAATAAAACTTTACCTCAGAGTCAATAAGAAACTTTTTAAAAAGGGTTACATTTTCTGTTAGTAATTTATTCTATATAAAATAGAAAACTGGAATATATTTTTTATAGAGGTCAACATTTTCTTTTAATTATCTATTTTGTTTCTTAAATTAGAGGAGCATGTTTTTTTCTGTCTCTTCTGCTGGTTCTAGCAGCATATGTCTTCCACCTTGAATGGATCAGCGTATCCTCCAGGTGTTCTATGGAACTGTTCCTTCCTTTTGACATTCTTGTGCAATTCTTGTTACTTTATGTTGTAATCAATGCACACTGGCCAAAACTGCAATTACAGTTAATCAGTGTTCATATCGACAGAGACAGAGCAATAATGAGAAACTGCTGATCAGTGATAAACATGTTTGGGCCACATTTTATAAATAGCTTGCAGTAAGGGAAGGCTGGTGTTATTGACTAACTCATAAATGACTTACAATGTATTTTCGAGCCTTAACCAGGCAAGAGTATCTCAAAACAAACAGTAGAGTAGCTATATTTCTAGTGAGAAAAGCAAAAGTTATCATTGAGACTGTGAGTGGAATAGGGGTGCAAGTGGGGTCCAGGGAATGGACATAAGGGTAAATCAAGGTTTATGTAACAGTAACACAAGGATATTTTACTCAGATTTGTAATTTCAAAAACATCCTCTAAGAATGATCTAACTTTGATTTCCTATCCAGCAGATAGGCCTCAATTATTTTCAAGAGAGTTGGCCTTTTGTATTAACTGGTTAACTTATGGCTCTTACTCCTCTTACTTATTCTTAAAATCAGAGTAAAATCAAACCTGCAAATGTTGCTTAATGTATTCTTCTTCCTTCTTCCCAAAGATCAAATCCAATATAAGTGTTAATTTCCACCCATATGTGGTCTCCGTTTACCTAACAGCTACTATCTATACCGTGCAAATAGTCTGTTATAATATACTTGCCTGTTCTCTAAACCTTTCATTGGTATCTTAATATCCTCAGCAAGACAGAAAGCTACCTAAGGACAAGAGTTAGGTCTTAAACTTCATTCACATCCTTAGAGTTCTCAGAAATATACTAAGCACAAAGTCATACTCAAAATTATTTACTGAGTGATAGGCTTTGTAGCTAAGACTGTAAATCCAAGGCTTACAGGGGCCAAGTAGGCGATATCAACAAATAAAATTAATAGATGTTTGATGTGAGAAGGCAGCTCAACTTCAAAATTGGAAAGATTTTGAAGGTGAAAGGGGGCTTCAGTTGCATGGACAATATAAACCCTGTTCCAAAACAGTAGCCACTATTCGACTCCAACTCTATTACTGGAAGAAAACTTGGGCCCAATACTGTAAAATATTCCAGTTTTTCCAGAAATTTTATTGTCAAAATTCTATTAGAATTGCTTAATTTTAAATTTGGACAATTATCTCAATTTCAACCAATCATAAAAGGAAATAATTTAATAACCCATGGGTTTCCTCTGTCTACATCCTACCAGTTATGAATATCAGCTTTATGGGAAATTAATGCATTGGTAATATTAGTGAGTTTAGCTTCTAGAAGTTTGTATGTCTGTCTAGTTGATAATTCAGTGGATGAATGTGCCAATTTTGTAGGTGAAACCAAATTAGTCTATGAACTTCTAGTTTTCATATTGAGAGGTAAAATTTTTTAAGTTAAAATAATAATTTGATGAGAATTTTTCCATAGGATTTATTACTGAGTATGTCTTCCATTGAGGAGAAAATTATTCTGAGTTAAAATATCTTTTATTTTATTGAGTTATATTGCTTTTGAGGCCAAAATACAGAACTAAACAAAAAAAGAAATATTTCCTAATGTAAATTTAGAGAAAATGTTTTCCATTAAATTCTCTGGGAAACTTTGGAATTACAAAGATATTCTTGCCATGTTCCATCAATTATCCCATTTCCAGACTTTCACCATTCTGTTACAGTCGTAGATGAGCAAAGGGGGTGGTAAAGAATGAGAGAAGACCTTAAATTATCTGTCTGCATTTGTAAAAACGGGGAGACATAAAGACAGAAACATGACTCCAACTCCCTTCTATCCCAGTGTTTTACTACCAACTGATTAAACAAGCAAAACCAAAACAAAACAACAGCAAAAGGCTATCACACTTAACAGAATAGAAAAAAAAAAATGAGATCAAATTGATTCACTGTTACACGCTATTTAAGATCATGTAATCCACTGGAGCTATTCAAGAGTATTAAGTTATTTTAAGCATCCTCAAACACTTCCTTCTTGTTTGGGTATTATTTGCTTAGAAACAAATATTTATAAAGTTATAGTTAAAAGGAGTCTAAATGAATAAGTTTGTACTGTATCAGAAGGAACCCATTTGAAAGAATTAGGTGGCAAAAGGCATATCTTTCTACTAATAAATGATACGTTTACTATGATATATGCTGTCTGGTGATGCACTATATTTACTTTAAATGAAATTCTTTGATGCAATATTGCTTTGATTTATTGGGTGGTTTTTTGATTTAGTAGGAGACGGTTTTAAATCAGATGGTGAGGTTGATTTACTAGAGAAGGTATTTGATTTGATAGATGATGTATCTTCTTCAGTATTCAATAAGTAATGATTCAATAGTGGATATCTGATTTGGTAAGTGAACTATTAGATTTGATTTTGATCTATTTTCTCAGTAAGAGATACATTTATTTTAATAGTTGATGTATCTATTTTAATGTAAAATGTGTCAAATTTATGACTCATGTTCTTTTTTCTGCACTAGTGATTTATGAATTTTACTGCTAATATATATGTTACAATTAAAGGTAATATAGAACATTCATTACAGTCAACCAGTTAAAGTATTCCAAACCTACCTGAAAGTTTTTCCTCTTTTCTAATCCAATGTTTGCAGTTATTAAAGTGATAAAATAAATCTCAGCTCAAGAAAATACAAACATATATTGGCAGAAACATGGGTGTGTGTATGTGTATGTGTGTGTTTGAAATCAAAGGTAAATTATATTATAAACTTAGGTAAATGTCAAATCTTCCCTTTTCCCTTTCTCCCCCACAAAAGTGGCTACTCAAGTTACTGTTCTGTTTCCATCTTTTCAAATAAAGAGTTTGCTGACAATTTTCTTTTTACCTTAGAAATACTGATTAGCCAAGCTTCTGCCTTTGATTGGATTACTTTCAGGTTTTTTTTTTCTTTTTTTTTTTGCATCATGGCTTACTTGTCTGAACTTCAGAGATTGATAAATGAATTATTTTAAACTTAAGACAGTAATTCTATCTGACATGTTTTTGAACCAACATTCATATTTGCTTTAAAATATAAGTCACTGGATCTGTGATTGAAAAAGCTACGTACAATTACCACATAGGCTGAAATATAAAATATAACTGAGATTTGAAAGAAGCAAACTGCTTGACATATGCCATCTTAGTGCAGAGTTTCCTTTAAGTTTGTTGTTATAAATTTGCTTCCTAAGAGGAAGTCTAGCTGGAGTTGGTAACATCAAGGTAGTCAGTCTTCTGCCTTGTTTTTTTTTCTTTTTTCTTTTAAGATAACCAACAAGATTATTTTGGGAAAATCCTAGGGAATGCATTCTCAACCTCAGCAATATCATCCACGAGGGTTTGAAAACTGATTCTTGGTAGTGGTGGTGGGAGGAGTCTTGTTCTTTCTTGCTCTTTTTGTCTAAAGAATGGGTATGCATACAACACATAGGTAGATATACAGTATATCTGTGATGTTGACATTTCATTGGTAGAGGTGGAGACTAGGAACAATATCAGCAAAGTCTCCTCAGAGGGGCAGTGTTGAAGAAAAGGTTGAGAAACACTGCTCTAGGGGATGAAAAATACATTTACTTTAAGGTATTCCATGATTCCCTATGTGTTCAAGTATAGACTATGCCACATGAGCTGCGCAAGACATGAAACTATAAAGTAGATTGTGGATACTAGTGACAGAGTAACCACTTGCAGTCTCCATATTTGTTTATGGCATTTCTGTATCTTTGGAGGGTTAGCCAAAACAAAATAGGAATATAAAGGGAAGTCACGTGCTTCCTTCCTGTCACTTACACAACCCAAACCTAGAGCAAGGGAATGAGCTATAGAAAGCAAAGAGGAACATCATCTACATCCTAACGTGCTTATAGTGTCATTGACACACATTTATGAAGCCTATTTAGCCCAGTACTGAGAGAAACTAGCTTCATCTCTTAAAAACAACATAAAGGTTTTTCTTAAAATATGACACTTACTAAGAAAAATTCATATAATAATTTTATTCCCAGGGGAAATAAGTTATTTTTTTGACAGGAAACTAAATAAAACATACTTCTCATTTAGGAAACAGAATAGAAGAAACAATAACTGCACATCAAGGGCTGACTACCCCAGACATCCTGCTAAGTACATACAAACAAACTCTCTCTCATTCATACATTAATCTTGCAAGGTAGCAATCCCTATCCGACAGAAGAGGACGTCAAAGCTTGGAAGGTTGAAGAAAAGGCTACATGATTATTTCTCAGGGATAACATAGATAATATTACTATATCAGAAGGAAGATTGTAATAAATGATCATAAAAATCCCACTCAATTCTAACTTTCTAAAATTTGCATTATTTTGTTCATTTTTATTAAAAATGCTGTCTTTGGTTATGCTGGTATGTAGATAGACACTCTTGCCCACAATCATACAGTTTGGAAGCAGAACTACCATTTTAACGCTGTGTTCCTCAGTCTCATTTTTAACCATAATGCTTACAAACATTCTACAGCTCTGTCCTTTGCCATTCCTTGTGAGGCTATCCTTTCTGAAACAGTAAAATATTCTTTACATAACACCTGTGAAAAACACCAGCATTATCTTAAACTTACTGTTCTACATGTTATCCCATTTAATTCTCCCAACTATACCACATAATAATCTGTGAAAGTGAAGGACATGTTATCATTATCTGCATCTTATGGATGAGGTCACTGAAGCACAGAGTAATTAATTACTTATAAATTAATAGTAGATAAGATTCCACAGCTGATAAGTGATGAAAATTGAAAATGAACCCAAGCAGCCCGGCTGCCGAGTATCACTGAAGAGTTAGATGGTAGAGCAAATGTGGTGGAGAATAGAACCAGAATATGCAGCCACATTTCTTCAAAGTACACTTCAGCCCCTTCTCTCTCCTCTAATTCATGGTGTGGACCGTTCCTCTAAATGACTCTTAACAAGCCTTCAGCCCACATCTCTCCGGAATCTTCCTCCAGCCTCCTAGATCTACCATTTTCTTCATCAAGTAGTTCTAAATCCATGTTAGTGTATGAGTTGTGCTTTGTCATTTGGTTTCTTCCATCATGCTCCTCTACCCATTTTGCTAATCCCACCGGTATGATAAAAACTCTGAGTGGTATAGAACAAAAAGAGAATCCGCCTCAGGAAACTAGGGAAGGAAAAATGATGGATATTTATATTTTCAAAATTTTTTCACTGTCAAATGAACATACCTATAATCCATAAAATACATAAAATGCCATCAACATGCTTAGTTATTCCAGATAATTTTCAACATGCCCTAGACATCCCCAAATCCTTAAAGCCTCTGTTTATGCTGTGACAAAGTCTTCACGAGGCCATCCATCAAACTTATATGTATCCAAATCACACCTCTCCTCATGGACCTCCCCTATCCCTGTCTCCACCAGGAAACCTGCAGTGACTAGCTTTTTAATTTCTTGCTTCTCTGAATTCCTACTGCACTTACTCAGAATCTAATACAATTAAATTTCAGCAGACTTCTAGGGTTTGTTATGCATATTTTTTCCCCATCCTTTATAGACTGGGTATTTCTCAGGAAGAGATCATGTTCTAAAGATATAAGTTATTTCACAAATGAAGACAGAAAATTTGAAAACATAGATATTAGGAAATCGTTAGGCAAGACACTTTGCAGCTAAACGTCTCCCCACTATTCTCACTGACTATATTCTCAACCATTTTCTAGAAATAAAATAGGGAGATAATGAAACAAAACCATGTGAGAAAAGATATATTTGAAAAAGGTATGTTTGAAAGGCAAAAGAGGTAAGATCATTAAAACAAGTAAAGCTGAAACTCTGACTAAGGTACGTACAGTATTGCTACAGTTTTGATGTCCTTCCTGCCCTCACGTTTTAATAGTATGACAATTTAGTCAGTTTCAGTAGCAGTATTAAAATGTTGTACCGCTGAAATGCAACCACAAATGTGGCCTAGAATTTGAAGGCATTTTGAATTGTCAGATAGTACATGGATCATTAAACATTTTCAGGAAGAAACGGTCCAAAAATGGGTTTTGACGTAAGTAAAGTCGAGAATATGGTTCATGAGCTTGTTCTACAGCCTCTCTCTGGGTTATTTAAAGTACCCAGATAAAATAGATTCTACCAGTTCATTTTTCTAAGTAAAGTCATATTTCTTGAAGGACAGGAACAGTAAAGGGGTGCAGAGACCAAAACACCAGTTTTACATTACAGTAAATTATTAAGACGTGACATTTCACAGTTTAAAATAATTTTAAAGAAGGCCACTATGTGCTGAATTGTATTCTTCTAAAATGTGTATGCTGAAGCCGTCAGTACCTCAAAATGTGACCGTATTTGGAGAAGAGCCTTTAAAGAGGGAATTAAGTTAAAATGGGGTCATTAGGGTGAGCTCTAATCCAATAATCTAATGTGACTGGTATCCTTTTAAGATTAGGACATACAGAGAGATACCAGGGGCTCATGAGCACGGAGGGACAACTGTGTGAAGAGGCAAGGAGAGTGTGGCCATCTACAAATGAAAGAAAGGGGCCTCAGAGGAAACCAACCCTGATGACACCATTTTGTGTTGTTTAAGCCACCCATTCTGTGAGGGTTGTGTGTGTTTGTGGGGAGGGAGGTTATGGCAATCCTAGCAGACTAATACATCAATCTAGAAAAAGTTCTAGTGCAAGCCTATTCTAAATCTGAATTTTCTAAGTATGATTCTGCTAATATCAATTTATTTTTAAGTGATGCTATGATCTGAATATTTGTGTCCCCCTAAAATGCATGTTCTGGAATCCTAACACCCACGATGATGTTATCAAGAGGTAGGGCCTTTGGGTGGTGATAGATCATGAGGGTGGAGCCCTCATAAATGTAATTAGTACCCTTACAAAAGATATCCCCAGGGAGATCCCTCTCCCTATTCACCTTGTGTTGAGGCAGTGAAAAGATGGCTGTCTGTGAACCAGAAAATGAGCTCTCATCAGACACAGAATCTGCTGCACCTTGATCTTGGACTTCCCAACCTGCAGGACTGTGAGAAATAGATTTCTGTTGTTTGTAAGCTACCCAGTATATGGTAGTTTGTTACAGCAGCCTAAATGGATAAAGACAAGTGAAGACTTTAATAATTGTGTAGTTTTCTTCGGTACAGTTTTTTAAAAGTGAGTTTTATATATGTCTTCAATTTTCAAATATTTACCTTGAAATTAATTTAAACTGTAGTTTAAATAATTTTCTACCCATGTCTACATCCTCATAATAATAGGAATGATTGAAATGAAATTAAGCAGTGAAGTTGGAAAGTATTATATGTATATAGATATGAAATTTTAACTTTTCTTTAACAAAAAAGAGTCACTTTCATGTGGAAGTAGAGCTCTGGATTAAGAGTAGAAGAAATGGACTCACCATTATTTTAAGAAAAATTTCTTGTCTTCCTGAGCCTGTTCCTTCATCAATAATCAAAGGACTGTATAAACTTAGCTCTAATATTCTAAAATAGAATGTGTAAGAAAGTACGTTTCTTCATTTATCTTTTCCAAAATTCTTCAGCTGTTTTGAAGACATGATTACAATCAAGATAATTATAAAATGATAATACCTAACATTGATTACACACATCATATATGCTGTGAATAACCAAGTAGCTACTGTTATTTCCATTTTACATATGAGATAATTGAGGCACAGAGAAATTAATTTACCCAAGATATCTCTTTATAAGAAAGGATTTGACCATAAATAATCAGACTCCAGAATCCAAATTCTTAGCTTCTATGCTTTATTGAATAAAACTTAAAAGTTTTATTTAAATTTTTAAAAAAGAAATTAAAATGACTTATTTGCCCACAGACTTCAAATACTGTAGGTCAGACTTACTTACCCCTTCCTTGCAATCTTAGAAACATCACATTGTAAAATCCAGATTTGGTTGGTCAGCATATAACGCTAAAACAAGCACATAATGAAGGTCTCCTCTATAACTTATATTTATGAGACATAATATATTTTGTATTCTTTTCCTTTTCATGTCTTTCATCCCCTTTTCTATCCAATTCAAGTAACTCTTCTCATTTTCATTAGCTCAAAAGTAGAAATTTCTGCCCCTTCTCCAGTTCATATACATTAGGTTCCAAGTTTGTTGATGTTGTTTTCACTTTATGCTAATTTAATTGGTTTCTCTCTTTCTTACCTTAAAATTTGAAACTCTATTTTCTGACTCCTTTCCCTGAGATTCACAGCCAATCTTTCCATGTTTGCAAGATTCCAGTCATAAGGCAATGTTTCCC
Source organism: Stenella coeruleoalba (assembly GCF_951394435.1). Taxonomy (NCBI): domain Eukaryota; kingdom Metazoa; phylum Chordata; class Mammalia; order Artiodactyla; family Delphinidae; genus Stenella; species Stenella coeruleoalba. The sequence goes on from NC_137148.1 coordinate 140,378,008, forward strand.
TCCATGTTTCTGGTTCCTTACTCAGCCTATATTATCTATCACCTCCTTCCTTTTATAACATTTGCAATTTAGCTTAAATGTTGATAATCCTCTCCCCCAGCTTCATTCAAGGAGCTTGTCTCAGATTACCCAGATTCTGCTATTTACCACAAGTTATGAAATTTCCTGTGTCCTGGGATTTTGAACTGTGAAATTTACACTCCAGGGTGCTTAAAAGATACCAAATAAATGTCTGGTAAAATGCATTTTTCTATTTTCTAAAAGTATGATTTGGATATAGCGTTTTCTAGAAAATATGATTGCTTCTTTATGTGAGTATCCCTTCATTTGTACATGATTTTTTCATATTTCATACTTTTTAATCTCTTAAAAACTGGCATACTCTTAATCCAAATGTGGCCTTCTGAACTTTTGGGGCTGATACTGTCATTGTGTCATTAATGTGCATTTTATTTATCAATTTTCTCTTTGTAACATTTTGACTATTATTCAGGGTATATAAAATAATGGACCACTATCCCCAAGGAACTTACAGTTAAAACAGAAAATTTGTATTAATGTTGAGGTTGCTTCTTGCCCTGTGAAAATCAGAAAAGTATTCATTACAGAAACCACTCAGTAGTTCTCACAAAATAAATTTCTATTATTTTAAGGCAGATGTCTTCTTAATGCATACTAGAAGCTTTTTTAGTGTTATTAACGTAATTAGAAGAATGGTACATTGCAATACTACTTTGCAATGATTTGTCTTGCATCTGCCTGCCTTCTGAAGGAAAAGATTTTCTACTGTTGCTGGACTGGTAGTGTCAGTTGTGATGGAAAAGCCAACATCTCACCAAAGCTACCAAAGCAAAAACAAAAAAGCCAATTTGACATGGTCTAAAACTTACTCACTTACTCGACTCTTTCATTCATTCAACATGTGTTTTTTTCAAGGCAGGCCTACTATGTGCCAGTTATAAAAGTTTAGAGGAGTTTGGGCTGCTTGGTTGATGAACAAAACACATGTCTGCCCTCTTGATGCCAACATTCTAAAAAGGGGAGACAGACAATAAAAAACATGACATGTATAGTCTGTCTGGAGGTGATAAGGGCTATCAAAAATATTTTGTAAATAGAACAGTTATCAATCTATGCCAGAATAATAAGAGGAGGAGAGAATATTGGGGACAGGCATTTTACAAATTTAAATAGTGTGATCAAGGTCAGCCTCAGGATAGTGAGATATTTGAGTAAAAACTTAAAGGAAGTAAAGAAGGCAGCTACATGGCTGTCTTGCAGAAGAGAATTACAGGCAGAGGGAATAGCCAGTGCTATTGAGGGAAGAACCCAAATGTTTGAGCAAGAGTAAGGGGGCCACTGTGGGTAGAATGAAGTGAACCAAGGGGACAGAGGTAGGAAGGTGACTCAGAGAGGTAAGCAGGCGGGGTTGCCGTACGAAGAGCACATAGGGCCTTCTAGGCCATTGTAAAATATTGGGCTTTGAATCAGAATGAAGTGGGGGAACCATCGCAGAGTGTTTGTTTAGTGAAGGGGTGGTATGACCTTACTTACATTTGTAAACTCTGATTTTTCGGTGGACAAACAGACACTGGTGGTGACAAGGAGAGCAACAGGGAAACTAAGGAGAAGATGACTGATGTGAGGTGAGAGATGATGATGACAATAACCAGGACGCTAACAGGCTGACAGTCAACGTAGTGAAAAGTGGTCAGATTCTGGAGACAGGTACACAGACAAAAATGTACATACACACACACACACACACACACACACAGTAAACATTTTTCTTCTGTATTTTATTATGAAAATTTTAAATGTAAAGAAAAGTTAGAATAGTGCAATAAACATTTATTACCCAACACCTAAACCTAACACTGTTTAATATTTTATATTTATCTTTGGGAAGTATTTGAAAGTGGCAGACATCATATGTCTTCATCTTACAATATTTCATCATCTGAAAAATCAAGGATTCTGTTACATCACTCACATATCCAGTATATTTTCAAATTTTGTGAATTATTTTGAAAATATCCTTTATAAGATATGGTGTGTATATGTGTATGTGATACAGGTCAGGATTTAATACAGTTTTGTACATTGTATTTGAGTGTTAAATCTCTTTTAAATTAGAACTGTTATTTATTTTGTTTGTCATTACATTTCCTTTAAAAATGTAGAACATTTGTCGTGTAGAAAACTATACCCATTAGACTTTGCTGATGGTTAATACTGGTATTACTTAACTTTACCTATATTTTCTGTAAATTGGAAGCAAAATTTAAGTCTTGATTAGATTCATGTTGTTGACAAGGAGATTGCATTGGTGCAGCTATGAACTTGATAATGTAATATATCAAGAAGCATGTAATGCTATAATATCCAATCATTAGAGATACTAGAATGATATACAGTCAGAGGTTACTTCAAACATTCCTTTGCTCTGTGTTGTTATTTTATCAATTTGACATACACTTAGATTACTTTGTTTCCATTTGTTTTCAGTTTTAAGGTTTGTTTTTATTTCTATTTTTGAATATGTAAAAGAGTTTCATGGTTATAAAGGCAAACTGTCCTAGTAAAAACACTTAGAGAAGTCTTGCTTCTATCTCTTTCTGACCTACTCTGTACTCTTCCACCCCTATAGACTAGGGATTGACAAAATTTCTAGTCTAGGGCCAGAGTGTAAATACTTTAGGCATTACAGACTCTACAGTCTCTATGGCAACTACTCAACTCTGCTACTGTAATGAGGAAGCAGCCATACAATATGCAAAAAAGTGGGTGAGGCTGTGTTACAGTAAAACTTTACTTACTAAAGCATGCCGCAGACCTTGTTTGGCCCGTGGACCACAGTTTGCTGAACTCTGCCACAGATAGCCATTTTTTAAACTTAGCTTCTACCTTGTTCATCCTGTGTTTCTTCTTTCATCTTATTTTTCTTCCTTAAAAATAACATAGTATATATATTTTTGTGCACTTTGTTAATTTTATTTAAACCATATAGACACACACATACACACACACACACAATATCCATGCATGATTTCTTCATTCTTTTTTAAGACTGTATAGTACTTCATTGTGTGAATGTATCATGATTATTCCAACCAAACTTTTATTGGGCATTTGGGTTGTTTTTAATCTTTTGCTGTTACAAATGACAGCTGAGTGATCTTGGCATGTGATATGATTAAATATCATAAATCTCTCTCTATTTGTATCCCTATATCCAAAGTAGACTCCTAGAAGTAGCATTATTGGGTCAAAAAGGGAATGTGTTTGTAGTTCTAGTCAGTATTGCAAAACACCTCTTCACATCAGTTGCACCACTTTGCATTCTCAACATCAGATATATGAGCATGGTAGTTTTTCCATAGCATTCCAACAGATTGTGCTGTAAAGCTTTTGAACTTTTGCCCACATGATATGTGAAAAATAGTATCTCACTGTAGTTTTAATTTTCATTTGTCTTATTATGAGTGAAATTGACCATCTTTGCATACATTGAAGGGCCATTAACTGTTCTATTTCTGTGAGCTATCTCTTCTTTCTGTTCTCTTTTTATTGGGTTTCAGGCTGTATTTTCAAATTAGAGCCAACTGCTTTCCTAACAGATTGGATGTGGTGTGTGAAAAAATAGGTAAATCAAGTATAACTCTAAGGTCATTGTGTTCAACAACTGGAAAGATGAAGATGCCTTAAAGTGGGATGAGAAAGGGTGTGTGATTGGAACAGTGTCAGGTCATCAGTTCAAGGGATTGAGATTTCCGTTTTGGACACTGTTGAGTTAAAACTGTCTATGAGGTATCCAAATGGAGAAATGGAGAGGTATTTGGATATATGAGTGTGGATATGGTAGAAAGGCTTCTGCTAGAGATGGAAAGCTAGGAATAATTGGGGGTGGAAATGCTAATGAATGCCAGGAGATGGATGAGGTCACAAAGCAAGTGTAGGAAGAGAAGAGAAGAAAACCAAGGATTAAGCCCTGAATCTTTGACATCAGTGGTTAGCTAGAAGAGGAAACTCCAGTAAAGAATCAATGAAGTTAGAAAAAAAACAGGAGAATGTGGTGCCCTGAAGCCAGGTAAAGAACCTGTATCAAAAAGAAATGAGTGACCAAGGCTGGTGATAAATCCAAGAAAAGAAGGATGGATAATTTAGCATTGACAGACTGTAAGTTCTGTTTTCTTGGAACTCACTCTGGAGCTTAAATGCAGAGCCTTCTTCCATCTCTCCCAATTTTGCCTGGCTGGCTCCTTGTCACCCTTAAAATTTATTTGCACAGTAAAACTTTCTTGTAGACTCCCAGACAAGCACATGACCATTATTTTTGCTCTCTCTGCCCCCAGAATTCTGCTTTACAGAATGTATGTCTCTCTTAAAGCTTGTTGTCTTTCTCTTACACTGGAATAGAAGCTCTCTGAGGGCAGGAGCCATTCCTATCTTTTTTGTAGCTGAACTACAAGGTGACTTTGTAGCTAGACAGAACTCAACAAATATTTATTAACTAAGCACCATTACATCTACGTGTCCCTTTGTATACTATCAACACACATGAGTTATTTAAGCACTCATTCTTAGCTTTATTCATTTAGTACTGTCAAGATCTGTTTTTTCATAAGTAAAAATTATGTATACTGGACATTTTAATGATGCAATATGATGCCATTTTGGGGTAAGTTTTCAATAGGAGATATTGTTAGCTATATAACACAGGTGGAAAATTACGGTTTCATAAATAAAAAAGATGTCAGGAAATAAGAATAAATCTTCTGTGCACAGCTCATTTTGAGCATAAGTAAGCATCTTGCTAAGAAAAATCCATATAAATCTCTGTCGAAAAAAAATTAAAATAGCACCATACTCTAAAACGACAATTAGTGAAAGGTCAAACACATAGACTTTGAAAATCAGACCTGTTATTTGACTAAAGCATTGCCCATTTTGTAAACAGGATCGTAATGGCACCATGCTTGTCCACATGGTAAAATCTGATCAGTTAAGTGGTTACAATACATCAATTATTAACTTAAAAATGACATAATCCTAGAATTCCCAGTTTTGACTGTTGGTAAAGTAATGTTTTAGGGACTGCTGGTGGAGATAGAGGTAGAGAAATGTATGAAAGCAGGAGATGTAAGGCTTCAGAGAAAAGAGATGTTAATTTTGGCAGGGGTGGGAAAGAGTGTGAATTGTATAATCTAGACGTTTGTTGAGGCTGACCTCATTGATGTGCAGCCGGTACAGTTGCACAGGGCCCCACATGTAGAAGGACCCCATGCTTGGGTTAATGCTCTGATCTTGGCACCCTATTAATATTTGAACAAAAGGCCCTGCATTTTTCTTTTGCACTGGGCCTCACAAATTATGTGGTCGGTCTTAAAGACATGTAATTGTGATAAGAATCACTATAAGAAAGTTAAGAAAACAGTACAAGCAAAGGATTATTAGGGGGCTGTGAATTCACTCTTATTAGAGTAAATGGTTCATAGAGAAGCAAGAGTACTTTTCAAAAGGAAGGCAAGGGCATTAGACATGAACTCCAGCAGCACAGTACAACTCATTTCTCTTTACTCTCATCTGTCACCTGTCCTTCCAGGTGCTAACTCATTAGTTCTAATATAATATTGAGTTTGTGAAGTTGTAATTTATAACATCTACATTTATCTATCTATATGCATTTTAATTACTGGCTTCTGATTTACACAGCTTGTTCAGTGCTGCAATGCTAATATTTTTAAGGACTCAGAATTCATTTCATCATGAGCTGGTTATGCAAATGAAATCAAATGACACGGGTAGGGAAAGGGAGAAGGAAAAGGAACATGAACAAAGCCCTAGGAACCTGTATTGATTGCTTGCTGTAGCTCTCTTCTAACATATCCTACCTAGACAGCCCTGTGACTTCCTGATTCTCCAAGGCAATCAAATCAAACGTCTAAGTATTCATTAGTAATTGTGCAAAGTCAGAATTACCATTATGTGGCTAATATCCACAGTCAAGCTATGTTTACTATGTATCTTGCACACAAATGTGGAACAGTGAAGAAAAATGCTATCCTTAAAAAAAAAATTGCTATCCTTACATGGAACATGACAGATAATGCTCATTTTAATAACAATTAGTCAGTATGGTTATGTCAGAGTCATTGTCCAATTGTAGCTCATTTTAAAATTCAAATGATTTCCAGTAGTTTGCATTAACTTCAGATAAATATTCACAGTAATAGTAGCATAGCACACAGTACATTCAGACAATTATTCACACAGTGGCATGACAAAAAAAAAAAAACCCTAACCTGTTTCTTGTCAAAAACCAATCATGCATAGTCATCTGATCTTTAACACAGGAGCGAAGGCAGGTCTATGGAGAATGGATAGTCTTTTCAATAAATGATACTGGAAAAACATGCAAAAAAATTAGTACAGAACTGATTTTATGTAAAAATTAACTGAAAAAGGGTTATAGACATAAATGTAAAATGTAAAATTATAAAACTCTTATGTACACTAACAGTGAACTATCAGAAAAAGAAATTAAGAAAATGATTCCATTTACAATTGCATCAAAAAAGGATAAAATATCTAGCAATAAATTTAACCAAAGAGATGAAAGACCTATACACTAAAAACTATAAGACGTTGATGAAAGAAACTGAAGAAGACACAAATAAGTGGAAAGATATTTCTTACTCACAGAGGAAGAATGAATATTGTTAAAATATCCATATTACCCAAAGCAATCTACAAATTTAGTGCAATTCATATAAAAATTCCAATGGCACATTTCACAGAAATGAACAAAGAATCCTAAAATTTGTGTGGAACCACAAAAGATCCCAAATACCATGGCAATCTTGAGGAAGAAGAACAGAGCTGGAGGCATCACACTCCCTGATCTCAAACTATAGTACAAAGCTATACTGATCAAAACAGTATGGTATTGACATAAAAAGAGACACATAGATCAGTGGAACAAAATAGAGAGCCCAGAAATAAACCCACATATATATATATAGTCAAATAACTTATGACAAAGGAGGCAGAAACATACAATGGAGAAAGGACAGACTCTTCAATAAATGGTGTTGGTAAAACTGAACAACCACATGCAAAAGAAGGAATCTGGACCACCATCTTATAACATACACAAATATTAACTCAAAATAAATTGAAGACTTTAATGTAAGACCAGAAACCATAGAACTCCTAGAAGATAACGTACGTGGTAAGCTCCTTGAATTTGGTCTTACTGACATTTTCTTGGATCTGATTCCAAAAACAATGGCAACAAAAGCAAAAATAAACAAATGGGGCTACATCAAACTTAAAAGCGTTTGCACAGTGAAGGAAACAATAACATAAAAAGGCAACCTACTGAATGGGAGAAGATATTTGCAAATCATATATCTGTTAATGTCCAAAATATATAAAGAACTTATACAACTCAATAACAAACAAACAAACAAAAAAAAACAAAGTCTGATTAAAAAATGGACAGATATATGAATAGACAGTCTTCCAAAGAAGACAGAAAGATGGCCAACAGGCACATGAAAAGATGCTCAACAGCACTAATCATCTGGGAAACACAAATCAAAACCACACTGAGGTATCACTTCACACCTGTTAATATGGCTATAACCAAAAAGAAAAGGAATAACAAGTGTTGGTAAGGATGTGGAAAAAAGGGAACCCTTGTGCACCTTTTGTGGGAATGTAAATTGGCACAAACATGATGGAAGACAGTATGGAGGTTCCTCAAAAAGCTAAACATATAAGTACCATATGATCCAGCAATTCCACTTTTGGGGATTTATCCAAAGAAAACAAAAACACTAATTCGAAAAGATATAGGTACCCCATGTGTTCATTGCAACATTATTCAGAATAGCCAAAATATGGAAACAACCTAAATGCCCATTGATGGATGAATGGATAAAGAAGATGTGGTATATATATAGACCATGCAATACCACTTAGCCATAGAAAAGAATGAAATTTTGCCATTTGTGACAACATTGATGAAACTTGAGGGCATTGTGCTAAGTGAAAAAAGGTCAAACAAAGAAAGATAAGTACTGTATAATTTCACTGATATGTGGAGTCTATAAAAACAAAACAAATGAACAAACAAAACAAAAAGGAAAACAAACTCAGAGAAGAGATTGGTAGTTGCCAGAAGGGAGGGGGATGGAGGGTGGGATAAATGGATGAAGGTGGTCAAGAGGTACAAAATTCTAGTCATAAAATCGATAAGTCATGGGGATTTAATGTACATCATGGTGACTATAGTCAATAATATTGTATTACACATTTTGTAACTTTGTTTGGTGACTTGACTTATGGTGATTATTTCACAGTGTATACAAATATCAAATCATTGTGTGGTACATCTGAAACTAATATAATGTTATATATTAATTATAACACCATAAATATTTTAAAAATAAAACCAGAAAACATAGGAGAAAATCTAGGTGACATTTAGTTGAAAGTAAGTTTTTAGATATACCACCAAAAGCAAAATCCATGAGAGAAAAAATGATTAGTTGGACTTCAGTAAAATTTAAAACTTTTGCTCTATGAAAGATACTATTAAGAGAATGAAAAGACCAGCCCACAGACTGGGAGAACATTTTTTCAAAACACGTATCTGATACAGGACTTATATCTAAGATATGCACCATTGAAACTCAACAATAAGAAAACTCAACAATAAGAAAACAAACAACCCAACTAAAAAGTGGGTAGAAGATCTCAAGAGACACTTCACCAAAGAAGAAATGATAATGTAAAATAAGCATATGAAAGGATGATAAACATCATATGTCATTAGGGAATTGTAAATAAAACAACAGTGAAACACCACTGCACACTATTAGAATGGTTAAAATCCAAAGCATTGACAACATCAAATGCTGGTGAGGATATGGAGCAGCAGGAACTCTTATTCACTGCTGGTGTGAATGCAAAATGGTACAGCCAGTTTGGAAGATAATTTGGCAGTTTCTCGCAAGACTAAACATAGTCTTACCATATGATAAAGCAATCATGCTCAAAGTTGAAAACTTACATCCATGTAAAAGCTTTACATAAATCTTTGTAACAGCTTTATTCATAATTGCCCCAAATAGGGAGTAACCAAGATATCCTTCAATAGGTGAATCGATAAAATGTGGTGGACACTATACAGTGATGAAAAGTAATGAGCCATGATTTCTTGATAGAAAAGCTGTGGAGAAGCCTTAAAAATGTATATTGCTAAGTGAAGAAAGCCAGTTTGAAAGGGCTACATATTCTATGATTCCAACAATATGACATTCTGAAAAAAGGCGAAACTAGACAGTAAAAAAAAAAAAAAAATCAGTGGTCACTAGGGTTTAGGCAGGAGTTGGGGGAGGAATAAACAGGTGGAGCATTGGGGATTTTGAGGGCAGTGAAACTATTCTGTATGTTACTCTAGTTGTGGATGCATGACATTATGCATTTGGCAAAACCCAGGGAATGGACAACGCCAAGAATGAACCCTAAAGTAGCCTATAGACTGTAGTTAAAAATAATGGTCATTGTTTTTGTTTTATTTAATTAAAACAAACAGTCATGGCATTCTTCTAAAAAAAGATATGTCTTCAGATTGGTTATTTAGTACATGAATTTTACTGGATATAACATTACATTTAATTCTAAAAATTATACATTTAAGAACTGAAAATTTATAAAGAAGGAAAGCTGTATCTCAGGTGTTATGGTATAGTAAAAATACCAACAAATTTGAGTCAGAAACTGGAGTTTTGACCCTGTCCCTATATCGTATTAACCTTTTACATTATTGAGTCTATTAACTGTCTGAGCTTTGTTTTCCAGAGGCACAAAAACGATACATAGTGACATAGAGAGAGTTTCCAGGAGGAAAGGGCCAGGAGGCTTCAGTAGAGGCCTCACAGAGAATATGTCCAGCCTAGGAACTTGCCTTGCAGGCTCATAAAAATGAAAATGTGGACAGTGGCTCCTCTGAGAATGATACGGAAATGCACACAGCCCCTTTATCATTTAGAAAAGGAAACAAAAATCTAGAGTTAAGACCATTCAAAGTCCTTATGACAGTTCATTTTCTTATTGAAGAAGAAAACTAAATCATTCTCAGAAAGTTCCTTGGAGGATATGATCTTAATCAGACCAAAGAGAGTTCCACAAGTTGAAAGTGTAACAGTGTCAGGAAAAATGTCCTAAATCTTCCACTTCCTATGGAGCATGGCCTTTCCATGGGACCAGTTACTCAAGGCCCATTAGCTGAAGGAGCTCCCCATTACTGTGTGGCCGTGTCGGTGTTTGCTCCACAGTCATCCTTTCCCCACATTTCCATAGCTTTTCAAACCTCCTTTTGAGTAATACCTTATTTCTTTAGTATGGTGACCATATCTTCAGTCAGGAGGAGAATGTGCCTCTTATGGGGAGCTTTTGTGTATCCAGGCCCTTGTAGACTGTGCTGATAGAATTGTGTTTTAACTACATATTCCTCTATTTGACTACTTGGGTTCAAACCTTGGCTCCACTTCCCCAACACTTGCCTCTCCTATCTATTTGACGTTAGGCAATTTGCTTAACTTTCTAAGCCTTAGTTTCCTTGCCATTAAATGGTGATAGTAAGAATGACCACTTTGTGTTAGTTTTTATAAAAATTGAATGATATTATTCAAATAGAGCACGTAGCTCAGTTTCTGATATCAATTAAACATTCCATAACTTTTTTTAATTAAAAGCAAGTATATTTCCAAGTTTGGGGATGCCTTTTCTTTTCTCTTCAAGAAATGGATTAAATATATTACTGTACTCCTTTTCAGGAAAAAGCGTTTTGGTCACCATTCCTTGTTTCTTTGGAATCTGCATCTAGACTCTCCCTTGAACTTCCTGTGGTTTAGGTGGGGTTCAATTCCAGTTTCAGAGTGGAATATGTTGATTCATATGCAAATCTTCATCAATACACCACAGTGCCCTTGGCCACAGTGAATAAGTGTTTAACTCAGGCACCATACTACAATAATAAGATAGGCAAGATGACTCAATCAAGATGAAATTGGATATGGGAGGATGAAAATGAAGCCAATGGAAAGTAAAAGTGAGCACTGACCAGCATCTGAACCTTTAGATCAAACCATGCCTGAAAGTATTTAGTTGGGCTTTTCACTTAGATGAACCAACTTTTTTTTTTTTTTTCTCTTAAACTAGTTTGAGTTGGATTTTCTGCTGCTTGTAAACTAAAGCTTAACTGATACAGCATAGGGCACAAAGCTTTTTTTTTTTTTTTTTTGTAATGTCTGTGTTTCTTTCTTTCTTTTTTAAAATTGAAGTATAGTTGATTTACAATGTTGTGTTAGTTTTTTGTGTACTGCAAAGTGATTTAGATATACCTATATACATATTCTTTTTCATATTCTTTTCCATTATCGTTTATCACAGGATCCTGAATATAGTTCCCTGTGCTCTACAGTAGGACCTTGTTGTTTATCTATTTTGTATACAGTAGTTTGTATCTGCTAATCCCAAACTCCTAATTTTTCCCTCCCCACTCCCTTTCCCCTTTGGTAACCATACGTTTATTTTCTATGGCTGTGAGTCCGTTGGCACAGACCTTTTTTTTTTGCGGTACGCGGGCCTTTCACTGTTGTGGCCTCTCCCGTTGCGGAGCACGGGCTCCGGACGCGCAGGCTCAGCGGCCATGGCTCACGGGCGCAGCCGCTCCGTGGCATGTGGGATTTTCCCAGACCGGGGCACGTACTCGTGTCCCCTGCATCGGCAGGCGGACTCTCAACCACTGCGCCACCAGGAAAGCCTGGCACAGACCCTTTTTAAGACTCAAATGAGAGAGCACATAACACTTAGTTAATTGGTAAAAATGGAATGAAATATGTAACAATGTGACACTTTAGTTATGTATCTTTGTTCCATCATTATTTTAAAGTGTAGTCCTTTACAACCAGAATATTTTTAATTAAATGAAGAGGAAGACATGTTATGTTGCTGTTTCCCACAAAGCCACTGCTTAGTTATTGTTTCTCCTCCTTGAGAAGCCACTAGTGTAGTTAGTTCCAACTCAGCTATGAGAAAGCAGTCTCCTGAATGTGGGACGAGGTGAAGAGGCAGGGTCGCATGGCTGCAAAGTTCTTGTGGCTGAGAACGTCGCAGCTCTGCCTCCCAGTACCTTGGTCTACTTGTCGATTTCCCTTGAGATAACAGGTAGAAAGACCATATATAGTCTTGGGGAATGAAATCCATACTTGAGTAAAAGCTCCACTGACTGTTTAATGTTTTTTACATTAAAAAAAAAAAAAAGCTCTAATTCCAATCCCTATAGGAAACAGACAGTATGTTTATATTTCAAAAAATAAGCCTCAACCAATACTTCTTTGGTATTATATGACTCACAAGAATTATTTTGTGGTTTTGACTAAATCTGTATGGAGATTTCAAATAATCACTAACAATACCTGTAAATACTTAACAAAAATATCACTCTAAAAAGATGTGGAAAAATATACATGTACATGATATTTCTAGGTATACTTCTAGTCTCTATTTTTTTAAATTTTCTATTTTTAATACATATTTCCCAAAGCAAAATAATTTATATATTGTTTATCAAGTTTTGCCTCTTTCATATAAATTTCTCTCCCTTTTTATAATTATGTTTTTGTTAAAGACTTTATCCAAAATACATTTATTTTTGTTTCTCTAGATTTACTGAAATGTAATTGATATATAACATTCTAGCCTCTTTAAAATGAACTAATTTGTTTCTATTATTAAATATAATAACTTTTTAAAGTTTTAGAATACTTTTCAGTCTATGATATCTACTTTGTCTACAAAGAAGAAATGTTTACAGAATCCATTATGAATCTGAGTAACAGAATTCCATGGCTCATTTTTACTTTGTAATACCAGTGCTCTGTTTACATTTTTTTTGGATCAGGATAATGGTTTTGACATAAACAGCCTTATAACCTTTCTTTAAAATATATATATATATGTGAATATATAAAATCTCATCATTTCTACCAACAATTTTATGACTGTATATATTAACCCTAGTTAAACAAGCCATTTTGTCCAGTTTTATTTCTATTAAATATTTTTTCACTTAAAGAATATTGAAGTTTGAATTAAAAATGTACTGTGATAAATTAGCCTTTCAAATAAAAATAGTCTCAAGGAGGGGGTCAGATTAGGAGTCAGTAAACAAGTAGTTAATACTAAAAATTTTCCCAGAGGCTACTTAGGGGGAATAAATACGTAGGGCTGACAGAAGAATATTTGAAGGAGAGATGTCTCTCTCTCACTTCTTTCTTTTCTAGTTCCTTTTCATCTCTCCTTCCTCCTTGCCACCAAAATCATCATGCTGCACCTGGTCTTTAGTAAGCATGATACAGTAGTGCCTCATGCTTCAGCCTTAAGTATCTTTTTTTTTTGTTTTGAAATCTAGTTTTCCCTGTTTCCATCCTTAAGAACCTTTCAAGAAAACACATGTGATAGCATCTCCAATTAATTACTTCACAAAATTGTGTTAATGGCTTAGGATTTTGTTTGTTTGCTTTTCTTTAAAAATATTCTACTAGGAGTATTTCTTTTATTTCTTTTTTATTTTTTTTATACAGCAGGTTCTTATTAGTTATCTATTTTATACATATTAGTGTATATATTCCAATCCCAATCTCCCAATTCATCCCACCACCACCCCACCCTCACTTTCCCCCCTTGGTGTCCATAATTTGTTCTCTACATCTGTGTCTCTATTTCTGCCCTGCAAACCAATTCATCTATACCATTTTTCCAGATTTCACATATATGCGTTAATATACAATATTTATTTTTCTCTTTCTGACTTACTTCACTCTGTATGACAGTCTCTAAGTCCATCCACGTCTCTACAAATGACCCAGTTTCGTTCCTTTCTATGGCTGAGTATTATTCCATTGTATATATATAACACATCTTCTTTATCCATTCGTCTGTCAATGGGCATCTAGGTTGCTTCCATGACCTGGCTATTGTAAAAAGTGCTACAGTGAACGTTAGGGTGCATGAATCTTTTTGAATTATGGTTTTCTCTGGGTATATGCCCAGTAGTGGGATTGCTGGGCCATATGGTAATTCTATTTTTAGTTTATTAAGGAACCTCCATACTATTCTCCATAATGAGAGAAAATGTTTTCCATTTATGTGTGTTTAAAGGTTAAATCCTATGACCAAAGTAAAAATAAGCATATAAAATGGGGTGTGAATTAAGTAGTGCTGCTAAACCTCCTCCTCATTTTTCCAATAGTAGTGATTCATAGCTTGCTTGGGAGTCAAGACATTTGATCATTATCAGATTATTTATTTAATTATTTTTTGATTAAATTGTTTTTTGCCTCATTCAAGTCCAAGCTCATTTAAATGAGATCAAGATCTTAGCTGGTCCCTGGATATGTTATACAGTTTTCTCCCTCAAATACCTTCTCTCCCTTAGGTGCTTGCCCTTGGAGAAATTTTTGCACATTCCTCAAATAAATGGGAGGAGGGACTTACTAAAAACGTTAGTGGATGAATCAGTAGTTGAATTATCTTCAAATATTTAATAGACCTCCAAGGTATTATCATTCGCTGTGGATCTGTTTGACTGCTATTATCAATTTTTGGCAGTTAATTTTCTTCATCAAAGAAACTGAATCTTTGCTGGGTTATGCAAAATATACTTAAACTTTCATTGCTGACATTTCCACTGGTGGAAAAATCAAGGTAATTATTAGGATTATCCTTGGGTATGGTGAAATTGAATCAAAGTTTGTAAAGTAACTGGGATTTTCTTCAAAAGTTCAAAATTTTTAGAAGCACTTCTCATATAAAATGTTCATTGAGGCCAATCACAGTTAGTTAATCCATAATATCATATATATATATAATCTATGTATATTATATATAAAATATATTTATATTATATATAAATAAAATGTATATTATATATATAAAATGAAAATATATTTTATATATATTATACATATTTTATGTATATATATAAAATTGAGCAAAGAAGCTCAAAATATTTGAGCTTAGGCACTTATAGAATTATCAATAATAAAAACTTCTTAAGTCAATATATTTTAGTCATGACATATATTTAATATGCACAGTACACATTAGGGTACGCATATGTCCCTTTCTGACAGGGTGTTATATGGGGTGGGTGAAATACATTGTAGTAGTTATGATTCTTATGGTTAAAATGATAAGAACCAAACTCAAGCTAATTTAAGAGCAGCAAGTGCAATTCAATGGCTGATACAATCCAGGAGAATATTGAGCAACGAGCCCAAGAAGAAATGCAGGCGTGTTGCTTGGTGCAAGGTTCACCTGGAATCAGAAAATCAGATGCCATTCTTGTGTCTTCCTAGCCTTTTATCTCTGGTCCTCTCTTTCACTAAAAAACATCTTTGTCCAAAGGGTAATGCTGGAAAAGAAACCACTCTAGCTAATTTCAACAGAAAGGTATTTACTACATTTATTAAATAGCTTATGGATTAATGTGGAGGCTGTAAAAAGAGAACCTAGTCTGAACTTCCAGGAGCAACTTCCAAAGGCACACTGCAGAATTGCACCACCAAGAGAACTACTGCCTCTGTCCTGACTGGGAAGTTTCCAACAAAACTGGAAGTCACCACTACAGATGCTGGCCACAGAACCTTCTGTTTCTTCCCCAATCTGCATTAGTAAAACCCATTCTTCATTGCATGGTTCTTTCCCCAAAATTCAATTTTGAACTTGTGTCTCATCCAAATACACTTGATTAGCAGAGTCCAAAGCCCACCTAGAACCCTAACTGAAAGAAAGCCTGGAAGAGGTAGTTTTAGCCCTTCAGCTTTAGCAGAATGAGAAGGCACTCCAGAAAGAGGGTAAAATGCCTAAAGGGTATTGGATAATCCAAAATCGCATTACAGATGACATGATACTATACATAGAAAATCATAAAGATGCTACCAGAAAACTACTAGAGCTAATCAATGAATTTGGTAAAGTAGCAAGATACAAAATTAATGCACAGAAATCTCTTGCATTCCTATACACTAATGATGAAGAATCTGGAAGAGAAATTAAGGAAACACTCCCATTTACCATTGTAACAAAAAGAATAAAATACCTAGGAATAAACCCACCTGAGGAGACAAAAGACCTGGATGCAGAAAACTATAAGACACTGATGAAAGAAATTAAAGATGATACAAACAGATGGAGAGATATAGCATGTTCTTGGATTGGAAGAATCAACATTGTGAAAATGAGTATACTACCCAAAGCAATCTACAGACTCAATGCAATCTCTATCAAACTACTAATGGCATTTTTCACAGAACTAGAACAAAAAATTCACAATTAGTATGGAAACACAAAAGACCCCGAATAGCCAAAGCAATCTTGAGAAAGAAAAACGGAGTGGAGGAATCAGGCTCCTGGACTTCAGACTATACTATAAAGCTACAGTTATCAAGACAGTATGGTACTGGCACAAAAACAGAAATATAGATCAATGGAACAGGATAGAAAGCCGAGAGATAAACCCACGCACATATGGTCACCTTATCTTTGATAAAGGAGGCAAGAATCTACAACGGAGAAAAGACAGCCTCTTCAATAAGTGGTGCTGGGAAAACTGGACAGGTACATGTAAAATAATGAAATTAGAACAGTCCCTGACACCATACACAAAACTAAACTCAAAATGGATTAAAACCTAAATGTAAGGCCAGATACTATAAAACTCTTAGATGAAAACATAGGCAGAACATTCCATGACATAAATCACAGCAAGATCCTTTTTGACTCACCTCCTAGAGAAATGGAAATAAAAACAAGAATAAACAAATGGGACCTAATGAAACTTAAAAGCTTTTGCACAGCAAAGGAAACCATAAACAATATGAAAAGACAACCCTCAAAATGGGAGAAAATATTTGCAAATGAAGCAACTGACAAAGGATTAATCTCCAAAATTTACAAGCAGCTCATGCAGCTCAATATCAAGAAAACAAACAACCCAATCCAAAAATGGGCAGAAGATACAAATAGACATTTCTCCAAAGAAAATATACAGATTGCCAACAAACACATGAAAGGATGCTCAACATCACTAATCATTAGAGAAATGCAAATCAAAACTACAATGAGGTATCCCCTCACACCAGTCAGAATGTCCATCATCAAAAAATCTAGAAGCAATAAATGCTGGAGAGGGCGTGGAAAAAAGGGAACCCTCTTGCTCTGTTGGTGGGAATGTAAATTGATACAGCCACTATGTAGAACAGTATGGAGGTTCCTTAAAAAACTACAAATAGAACTACCATATGACCCAGCAATCCCACTACTGGGCCTATACCCTGAGAAAACCATAATTCAAAAAGAGTCATGTACCACAATGTTCATTGCAGCTCTATTTACAGTAGCTGGGACATGGAAGCAACCTAAGTGTCCATCAACAGATGAATGGATAAAGAAGATGTGACACTTATACACAATGGAATATTACTCAGCCATAGAAAGAAATGAAATCGAGTTATTTGTAGTGAGGTGGATGGACCTAGAGTCTGTCATACCAGAGTGAAGTAAGTCAGAAAGAGAAAAACAAATACTGTATGCTAACACATAAATATAGAAGAATAAAAAAAGGTTCTGAAGAACCTAGGGTCAGGACAGTAATAAAGATGTAGATATAGAGAATGGACTTGAGGACACGGGAAGGGGGAAGGGTAAACTGGGACAAAGTGAGAGAGTGGCATGGACTTATATACACTACCAAATGTAAAGTAGATAGCTAGTGGGAAGGAGCCGCATAGCACAGGGAGATCAGCTTGGTACTTTCTGACCACCTAGAGGGGTGGGATAGGGAGGGTGGGAGGGAGACGCAAGAGGGAGGAGATATGGGGATATATGTGTATGCATAGCTGATTCACGTTGTTATACAGCAGAAACTAACACACCATTGTAAAGCAATTATACTCCGATAAAGATGTTAAAAAAAAAAAAACAAAAAAACAAAATCGCGTTACAGTCAGGAAATACGCCTGGGATGCCTTGTGTTTACAGCTTAGAGGTTAAACTATTGGAAAGAGATTGACTCAATGCTCTTGGAAGTTTTAAAATTCCCAGGGAGGGGCTTAAGAATTCATCTCTTCTTCTGTTGACATGAGCTTTAGACCCATCAACTGTGGTCAGAAAGGGTCACCTTGTATAAAATGCTCATTCCTATGGTGATGACCCTGAGAAGGGCCATGGTTTGCTGGAAAAGAAGTGCTAGGTCCACTGAAAAAGACATCATTTAAAGGACTCTCTTTCAACCAAGGTGGAAGGGCACTTATCAGGTAGTCTTAGCTAGCTCATGCACAATGCAACTGAAGGGAATTAACTCTAGACCTCATAATTCCCACTTAAAAAGTGCCTCTGTCTGGGACTGGTCTATAGAAAGGAATGCCAACCTCAACCTCACCTTAAAACAACCAAGCCAGGATGAGAAGATGACAACAGTGGTAGACAGCTGACCCAAGAATCCAGGCCAGGTTTCAAAGCTGGAACCATAATGTGGGCATGTGCAGTAAGCCCTTCTCACTTCCTGCATCAGGGCCCACTTCTCAGCACAGGATGACTCACCACTTATATCAACTACAAATTGACGCTTGCCATTGGCCCTTGCGATCTAAGTCTACAAGGATTAAATCAGTTGTCACTGCAGCTGCTGACCTTCAACACCCCCTGAAAGGAATTCATGGTGGAGATCAGGAATGAGGCACTCTGTATTCTGGGTAAACTGGTAGAACAGGTCTTCAGATTGTTAGATATTTTGAAGAGCTGATTTTATATGCCCAATTCTTGCATCGCCTCATATCTAGAGAAGTGCTAAATTCCTTCATGGTGATGTCTGCTCCTCGCAACTAGCAGTAACCTTCACAAGACCTTCTGCAAAAAATATGTACGATTGCATGTACTCCCCCTTCACCAAAATCACATATATACTGACCTTACCCCCTACCTCTTTGGAGGAGTTTCTCAGAGCTCTCTGAAATGCTGTCTCCCAGTCTATAGTCCTCATTTTGCCCCAAATAAAACTTAACTTGCAACTTTAAAAAAAAAAAAAAAAGTGCTGGGTCAACAATCACATAGGTTTTCATTGTGTGTTTATGTGTGTATATGTACATATGTATGAATTTATCATTTATATCTGATATGTACATGAATATTTAGATAATCAGGTATCTAAATCCAGATATACTGCAATAATAAATGCTAAGTAACTGATAGTGTCATTATAGAAATTTGGAGTTCAGCGTTGGTATAAAAATTATACAAGTATGTTATCTGCTGCTGATCCTTTGGGCTGCATGGTTCTCAGGCAAGGGTCAGAATATAAGCAAAATGTGATTTGGGGATCATAACTGACTTTTTCTAGAGGTGGAGAAGAGTGGGAGGAATGTTAAAAAGAAAAACCTGTAGCCGGATTTTACTAGCTCTTGAACTACTAGAAAACTCGATGTTCTCTAGAAAACTCAATGTTCTCTTCTAAGTAATGTATTATTCATGAAGGCTTTAAACTCTGTTTTTGAAGATTAATCTGTGTTGTGGTATGAAAGACAAGTATGGAAGAGAACAGATGTAGAAACACTAGAAAAGAGAATAATGCAAATTTTCTAGGGATGAACTGATGCAGCTGAATCAGGATGCTGGTAAGAAGAATGAAAATGATGAGAAAAATACACTATGTTTTTTTATCAAGCACAGTTCTAAAAGTATAGCATTTCTTATTTATTTTACATTTTTTGGAAAATATGTAAAACTACTTAAGATGAACAAACATTAAAACCGAACGTATTTTTAATACAATAACACTCTATATTGCTCCATATACTTAATAAAATTATATATTTAAGTTTGGAAAGCCGTGGAGAATTAGGCCTAATTTTCCAAAGCAAAATTATGCAAGTTATATTATTGAACAAGAGGGAAAATAGCTTCCAGTTAGAGAAGGGGGAAAGCAGAGTCCCTAGAAATTGGTTAGGTAATCAGTATTCCAGTTTCTATTTCCAAGGAAAGCAGGCTTAGAAGATGCATGAAATGTCATAATTTGTGACTTAAAGTATTTTGCCTGGCATGAGAAGGAAGATTTGAAATGCTCATGTTTCCTAAGGAGAAAAAGGCTAAACTAATTAGATAAGGGAAACATGGAAGTAAATAGCAATGTTCCAAAAATTTTGGCAGCTACTCCCGTGCCTTGCTTTCCATTTCTGCATGAAGTGGACCTGTTTCAAGATGGTTTAACCCTCACATAACTTCTGAACATATTTTACCCTTGCTAGTCACCATTCAGTTGTTGTATGTTTTAGGGGGAGCCTAGTAGGCATGAACCAGAGATGGCAGGCAGAGAGATGGTTCTCTTTTCTTGCTTGGCTACCTTACCTGATTATAGGAATTAAAATTCAAGATGATTTTTAATTGTAATTTTCATTGTGTTTTACCACTTTTGCTTTTTAAACTAGAATATCAGTCTAAATTAAGAGAATTTGTAACAGCTGTGTTTCTCTGCTTTCTTAGAAGGATACACATGAACAATCAACACACTAATGAAATGGAACACTTGAGTTGTGGATTTTTCAGATTCAAATTTCACTGGGATTTGTTTTTCTCTTTCTGACTTACTTCACTCTGTATGACAGACTCTTGGTCCATCCACCTCACTACAAATAACTGAATTTCATATGGAATCTAAAACAAAATGGTACTGATGAACCTAGTGGCAGGGCAGAAATAAAGGTGTAGACGTAGAGAAGGGACTTGAGGACAAGGGCCGGTTTGGGGGGGGAAAGCTGGGGTGAAGTGAGAGTAGCATCAACATATATACACTACGGAATGTAAAATAGTTAGCTACTGGGAAGGAGCAGCATAGCACAGGGAGATCAGCTCGGTGCTTTGCTACGACCTAGAGGGGTGGGATAGGGACGGTGGGAGGGAGGCTCAAGAGGGAGGGGATATGGGGATATATGTATGCATATGGCTGATTCACTTTGCTGTAAAACAGAAACTAACAAAGCATTGTGAAGTAATTATACTCCAATAAAGATGTATAACTAAATAAATAAATAAACCAATTAAAAAAATAATTTCACTGGGAGCAAAGGCAAGAAGAAAAGTTTCCTATCTAAGCGTGTCTATGAAGCAGACATGGTGGTATATTATGTAGCAATCTTTCTAAATTCCCATGGGCCAAGACTTTGGCTTGTTTACAAAGAATTGCTCTTCAAGTTAATTCTATAGCTATGTATCTTTGTCATTCACTTAACCTTTGTTGAAAGTTATGTCTCATCCAAGTTTATTTCCAGTTTGTAATTATAAG
This sequence comes from Stenella coeruleoalba, assembly GCF_951394435.1. Taxonomy (NCBI): domain Eukaryota; kingdom Metazoa; phylum Chordata; class Mammalia; order Artiodactyla; family Delphinidae; genus Stenella; species Stenella coeruleoalba. The sequence goes on from NC_137148.1 coordinate 140,399,423, forward strand.
ATCTTAACACTTTTGCCGTGGTCTTTAAAAGAGTACCTGGAAAAGTTACGTGCCTGTCTTTTCCATATTACCCCCATAAAAAAGATGTCTGAAAGCTTTTCAATAAAGAAATGATTCACTTTTATGTGAAATGTTAGAGTCTATAAAACAGTAGTCGCTTATGCTTATGATATTCTACTTTAATACATTCATTGATGACAAATTGCCCTTTATTTATGCTGAATGACATTCTTGTGTTCCCCCCAAAATAAATTTAGAAGTATGATCATGACCTCCAATATTAAATGTAATTCAATAGCAGAAAGGATAATTCTAATTCTTTTCTTTATTTAGCTTGGTTCAGAATATAAATTGGTTGAGGCTTAAAGCCTCTATTTCAGTTGGCCTTGCTTATTCTCAGTGCAACCTTGAAATAAATTTATTGTTTTTCATTTATATTTAAGGTCAGATGAAAGATAAGTTATGATCTATAGCACTGGCTGTAACAACCAATAAAATATTTCACTGCAGTCTGGGGAATAAATACCTAGTAACTAATCAGAAACAGGGTGGAACACAGTCTCTTTCAGAGGTTACCATTTTACACTAACATATATGCCCTACATAAGAGAATTAACTTGTATTCTTATCTGTACAGCTAAAGTTTATATGATAGAAGATAATAGAGTGATATAACAGTTTAGGAATTCTATTAGTTGGTCTACCTAATATGTTGGAGAATTGCAGCAGCACTTGAATGAATAATATTCATTAAATGAATATTTATGTTAAAAGTAAAAATACTTTTTACTAATTTAAGGGCCAGTACACTTCTTTTCATCTATACCATGGATATAAAAATTTTTAGACCCCAATTGTCTAAAATGAGTGAGGCAAAATCAATGGCTAAATACCTCCCAACCAACACTATCTTAATATTACTATGTAGCACATCAATCATTTAATAAATAAAATCCAATTAATTTTCTTCAGAAAATTTCCAACCTTTAAAGTTATAGATTTTACATATAATTTACTTACAAGACATTCACCAATTTTACTTGTACAATTTGATGCATTTTTAACAAATATATACAATGACATAACTCCTGTCACAGTCATGATATCGTATATTTTTAATGCTCCCAAAACTTCCCTTATGTTCTTTTGTAACAGTTACTCCTCTCATTCCCTACCCTGGCAACTACTTACCTACTTTCTAGCCCTCCAGTGTTAGTTTTGCATTTCTTAGAATGTCAAATATAAACAGAATCACACATATGTAGTCTTTTGTTCCTGGCTTCTTTAAGTTAACATAATCCTTTTGAAGTTTATCCATGTTATTGTGTGTTTTACTAGTTTGTTACTTTTTGTTTTCCTGAGTGTTATTCCAATTGAATATTCCATTCCAAAATGACATATTTTCATTTCAATGTTGAATAGAAGTGGTGATTATGAACATTCTTGCCTTGTTCCTGGTCTTAGTATGAGGCTAACTGTAGGCTTTTAGATGTCCTTTATTAGGTTGAGGAAATTCCTTTCTATTTCTAGTGTACTGAGGGTTTTCATCATGAATGGATATTAAATTTTGACAAATATATTTTTCATATCTATTGAGAGGATTGTAGAAGATTTTCTTTGTACTGTTGATGTGGTTAATTACTTTTATTCCCAGACTTAATCCTAGTTGCTTATGATTTCTTATTCTTTTCAGATATTGCTGGATTCAATTTGCTAAAATACTGCTATGGATTTTTATGTCTCTGCTTATGAGGTATATTTGTAACTTTCTTTTAATGACTTTGGTTTTGTAGTCTGAGTAATGTTCGCCCCCAAGTTTTAAATTGGAGCAAAACAACTGTTCTCAGAACTTGCTAGGTTCTCTTTTTATTTCCATATTGAGCATAGGTAGAGTAGAAAGAAGTGAACTCCTCTTCTAGATTTTGGAAGAATTTGTGAAAAATTGCTATTATTTTTAGTCCTGTGGGAAGGTTTTTAACTATAAACTCAATTTCTTGAGTGATCTTTTGTAGTTTGTGCTTGCAAAGAATTTGTCCATTTTATCTAAAGTTGTCATATCCATTGGTTTAAAGCTGTTCATATATCTCCTGTTGGCATGTGTCACTTGTCCCTCTGTTCCTCTTTTATTCCTAATACTGGTAATTTGTGCTTTCTCACTCTTTTCCTTATCAGTTAGACTATTCATTTGTCCATTTTGTTTCAGTAAAGCAGCTTTTGGTTTTATTGATTTTCTCAGTTGTGTTTACTATTTTCTATTTCACTGATTTCTGCTGTTACATTTATTATTTCCTTCCTTCCGTGTACTGGGTTTAATTCAGTCTTTTGCCTGGGTGTAATTTGGCCTTTGGTCTTAAGTTTTAAAGTTGGAATCTTAAATTGTTAACTGAAGCCTTTCATCTGTTCTAATATAAGTGTTTAATGCTATGCATTTCCCTCTCTGCATTGCTTTTACTGCACACTACAAATTCTGATATTTTATGTTTTGTTTATTTCAAAATATTTTCTAATTTTCCTTTTGATTCCTTCTTTGACCCATGAAGTATTTAGAAAGTGTTGTTTAACTTCCAACTATTTTGGAGATTTTCAAAGTATCTTTTTATTACTGAATTCTAATTTAAATCCACTGTAGTCATAGAACATATTTTCTATGATTTCAATCTTCTTAAATGTATTAAGACTTATCGCTGAGAACATGATCTATCTTGGTGAATATTCTGTGTACACTTGAAAAGAATGTGTATTTTGCTGTTTTTGAGTGGAGTGTTTTATAAATGTCATTGGGGTAAGATGGTTGATAGTATTAAGTCTTTCATATACTTGCTGATACCTATCTACTTTTCCATCAACTACTAAGAAAAGAATGTTGAAATTTGCAACTGTAATTCCCAGGCAAGTCAAGGGAGGTTTCACATTGGATATGACAGATGAGAGAACTGGGTCCTTCAAGATGTGAATAAGAATTCAACAGGGTGTTAACTGCAGAAAGGAAATCTTATAGTAAAATCCTAGTATAAAATGTATGTATATTAACAGTTAGCTAAACAAGATTATGAAATTTTACTCATTTTCCAATTGCAACTATCTTTTAAAAAATACTTTTGTTCATAGATAAGAATAAGACAAGATTAGAGAAAATGGGATTTGGGGTATTTATGCAAATTTTTTTACTTTATTATTTTGTTAATGCTGCTTTAGTGCACCTTGTGTAATAGAAGAAAAAATTTTTAAATTAGGTTCAATATATTGAGGTAATGATAAGTGTCTTGATGTGTTCAGAATTTAATTACATAAACAAAAAGACCTTTCTGTGAAATGAAAAGTAGGTTTGAAGAAGGAGAAACTGGCATATTTCAAAGCTTAAAATTATGGCCAGTTCATGAAGAACCTTGTAGTCATGCTAAAAGAGCTTGCCACTTTACCCTGATAGCAAAAGGAATCACTAAAGGATTTCAGGGAGTGAATGACTGATGGAATAACACAGGATTGGTAAGACCACCTTGGTAGGAAAGTAGAGCGTCAAGGCAGAGAGAAACAATTAAGCATTTAGAAATTCCTGTAATTTTACTGAAAGTCAGTGAAAGCCTATATGGGAGGGAATTGTCTGAACTCAGGGAAGCATTTCTGAGGAAATTTCATCTGGGGATCATTTGTAGATGAATATTTAGAGAGGAGAGTTCCAATAAATTTAGGCTTGATGAAAAATTGCACTCGAAATTAACCTAAAAAACACAAGAGAATCCATATTAAGGAATAGGTAGGTGCTCTGTTAGATTTTAAATATATGAAGTTTGAGTTGACTATGGAACTCCTAGGTAGAATTCACTGGAAATAGAAAACAGTGGAAGCACTGGAAAACAGCTGGAAATAGGGTTTAAAGGCTTAGCATTGGATCCTAGAAATAGGTGACATTTTTCAAAGAGGGAGAAAAAGGAGAGTAATCTGGACATTAGGATTTGGTAACAAATGAGAAGGAATAGTTTAGGCAAAAGACACAAATCTGTACCAAACTTGGCCACATCATTGTGTTTATTTTGTGAGCAGATTAACTGGCTTTACTCAATAAGAAGCAGAATTTTACCTAATTCATCTGATGTTCTTTCTGAGCAAGATGAAATAAAATGAAAAATCCTAGGCTTATATTTCTGGAATCATTTCCTGTTTGAAATGGTTTGGCTCATGTTTGGGGCCAAATCTCAAAGAAGTTTTTTACATTTCTAATTACAGGGCATGATATAATACAATTTTCTCTAAATTAAATCTATTAAGCTTGATATTACAAGCACTCTTCCTGTGCCCTCTCCCCCTCAAAAAGACAATTTTGCAAGAAAAGCATGAACCTGAGGGTTTTGCTTCTTTGGGCAGTTGAATGATCTAATTGGATAAGCATCATTAAGTTTAAGAACTTATAATTATTGTGCTCTTTCTTCTGGGTGACTTTCTTCTTTCAAAGCTTATTAGGGAACCCAAGCCCATTCTTATATCCCCCTGATCTCCATTACCACATCAGCTCAGATAAACTATTGTCGAGAATGCTAAAGTCAAGAGCACATTGATCTTTCATAGTAGAAGCAATTTCCTGTTTTCAAAAACTTGTAATGAGATTTAAAAAATACAAACAAATCTAATATATCCACAGTAGAGATTGCAGAATTGGATAAATGCAGACAAACTGATGTTTAAACTGTTGTAACCTTCTCTAACATTCCATTGTTAAATTTGCCAGCCGGATTCTCTGCTCACGGAGTAGAGAGGATCTGGGATAAATACATAGGTTTTCTAAAATATATGGGCTAGGGCTGAAATGCATACAGAATTTACAGTCATTTGTAAAGGGAGAACCCTGTCTTTTAAATATTTTAGTGATTAATTTTTATTTCAAAGTACGAGAAAATGAAATTGGTTATTTCAGTGGGACTAATTTTCTAATATTACAAGTTGTGCTATGAGAATTGTCGTGACCAATTTTTTCTCCCACATAGAAAGACATATGTTGTTATTTAATTATTGAAAACCTCCTGGTATATTAAAACCTTAAGAAAATCTTAGGTTTTTTTAACTTTGAAGATTTTCTTCTAGAAATTCACCAATCTTACCACTCTCTACCAGTAAAAATATAGCTGTAATCACATTGGAGATGTTGAAACACACCATCCCTACTTCAAGTTTATCACATGCTTTTCAATTAAGTGTGCAAGAAAATGAGGAAGCATGTTTCTGCTTTGCAGTATTTAGCTGCCCCTTGTCACCACCCCCATACCAGCTGTTTCATTTTATTTCCCGTGGGGTCATCACACTTGCTGAGGCCTTTGCCACTTAACCATTGGGCTAATGAATTTGTTTCCTTGAGGAGCCCTCTTTCCCTTGCAATCTATTTACTTCACTTGATATATCTGCCAGATTAATATTCCCAAAAAGGCTGCCTTTGATCATTTTATCAGGACAAGGTGGTCTGCCTTTCATGACCTTTGTATCTAGAATCTAGGAGAGATAAATAAGCATTCTAAGTAAGAGATAAGAGACTAAATTGACCCAAGACTGAAACAGTGAAGAGATGATTATTGATAGTCAAAGGGGAAATGTGTTTCCTTGGTGATCTTTTATTTTTCATTCAAACTTATGGAACTCCTCCTCCAAAAAGGAAAACTAAATTCCACTTTATTTAACATGGTGTTTCAGAGAGGATTCATTACTTAGCAATGATAGTTGAACCTATTTCTTATCTATTCTGCTGCTCTAATCCCCTTCTCTATTCACTAACACATCCTTTCATTTAACTATCCACTGACTCTGGGAGTTCTGCAAAGAGATCACTTACTTCCACTATTTTGTGCCTTTGTTTGTGGAGTGTGGTGTTGTCACAAGCATTCTGCTTCACAATAGGCTGTGCATCTCATAGAGTGACTCTCAAATATTTCCATGTGTGCTTGCCTGATATCAGATGGAAATTGTAGATATTTTTTTGTGTGCCTTATTCATTGTATCAGTTTGTACAAACCTACAAACTACAGCAAGCTGTTCTAAGCAGAAAACTAATAAAGATCTAGTAGAACCTCTGACCATACTTCTTTAATTCAATAAACATTTACTGAAGATTTATCATGTTTTACAATCTACAGTAAATGTAAAATGCTAACAGTTATTGAGTTCTTCTCTAAGGCACAGTACTCAGGACTTAACATACAGCACAATATTTTCATGAACCCTTAAAAAGTTTTCAAAAGGAAGTATCATTATCCTCATTGACAAGATGGGGAAACTAAGGTACATAGAGTCTAAACATTTCACCAGTGCCGCCCAGCTAGGAACTGGAGGGCACCACTAAACGCAAAACAATACTGCTCTTCTCTTACACTATCTCCCATTTTATTCCTGAGTCTGAAGTAGCAAGAGCTGGCTGAACTATCCACAAGCCCTGTGGGACTCTATGACTTGCCCAGGATCACTAGAGTTTAAGGGACGGCTGAAACTGGGTAAAAGATCTTTTGAGATCTGTGTTCTGTTCATGACCTCTCTTTGTCATAATGAGGTCCTTCTTCAGTTAGAGATTTTGACTTTGCAATGGTAAGTTTCAGGCAAAACAAACACAAAGAAACCTGTGCAATGTTGCATGTTTTTAAAAAACATTTTGTTCTGCTTTTATGTTTTCACCCAAGTAACTGCAAAAAGCACCCTTTTAAGAGCATAGAGTTCCCCACTACAGGTCAAGAAAAACCAGCACCCCAATAACTGTATAATGGAACATTACAAAAATCTGTGTCCACAGCTCCATTTGTCGAAAGCAAGTAGCTTTGTTTGTGCTTTATTATATGTTTTTAAGCTAAATGAAACACAGAAAGCAATGATTTAGGGAGCAGCATGGGTTTGCCAGCGCTAGTTCAAATTGGACCTGCCAGTTCACCCCTATTTCTCACCTTTGAGTCCAACAAATAAATTATAAATGTTGGCACAATATTTATATTATTTATTTTATAACCCACAATTTACAACCCTGGCTGTCCTTGAGAGGCTTCGTGTGTTTGTGACAGTCTCCTCCAGGGAGGTTTCATCGAATGGCAACTCGTGTTCTGCACTCAGGGAAAATTCAGGCTCATTCTACTATATTCCATTTCCCAAGAAACATTAGTATTCCTCATTGATTGTGTACAGAGGATTAATTGTGCTGTCACTTGGTGTATTTACGTCCTTGGTGGTTGTATTGGCTCGCTGACTTTAAAATGGCCAGGATACATCCTGCAGCTGGACATATTTGTTTTGTAAGCTGTCTCATTGCTGCATGCTGCTACCCAACAGGCGCTGTGTCTGTATTTCAAAACAACCAGTGGAACAGGAAAACTCTTCATCAGCTGGTTATTTTTAACTCTTCAAGAGAAATTGGGTTGGTGTGTTTTTCACTAAATTAACCGCTAGTAGTGCACAGTGATTAAAAGCAAATCTAGGCTTGATTCCAAACTTTACCAGTTATTGGCACTGTGAGTTGGAGTGGGGGGGGAATTACTTACACATTCTGTGCCTGAATGTCCTCAACTTTAGAAACATGGGTAGTAATAATGGGTAATAATGATATGCATCACAGATTGCAGAGAGAAGTAAATGAGGTAAAGCAAATCACCTGACAGGATATCCAGTAACTGACACTCAAAAATGTAGCCATCATTTTTATGCCATTATTATTGCATAGAGCTGCTGTTAAGGGAATCCATAAATATATAGTTACTACGGCAGTGATTGCAAGCTTTTGTTTTTCTTTTTTAATGATATATCTAGGAGCTCTTAATCTCGCTTATCTATTTATACAGTGTATCTACTTTTCATCAAATAGCAGAAATAAATGAGCATCATTCAAAATGTTCCTTCTTGGACATTGTTTTCCCTTCCTAGTACCCCATGTAAAGACTATGCTCAAATAATTGTGTTCACAACTGTCTAAAAGTAGGCCAGTGATTAACCTTGAAATGTGATTGTTTCTTTTCATTCATATCATTTAAGTGAATTTCTTTGGATGTAACCAGTATCATCAAATAAATTTATCTCTCTCTCCTTCCAATATGAAACAAACACTGGGATTTCTGAACAGCATAATAATGTAATATATCTTACCAGCTGGACCTTTAGCACCATAAGCAACGTAATACATGCCATTTCCTCACTTGCCTATGGTCCAGCAACAATCTTGTTTCCCTTCTTTGATCCTTGCCCTGCAGAAACTAGGGTGCTCTTTTGAAAACTATAAATAAAACCCCATTACAATCCTACTCAACACTCAGTGCTCATCAATAGCTTACTCTCACGCTTGGGAGAAAAACCCAGATTCCTTACCACAGCTACTTCCCTAAGTGGATCCTTTCCTTCCCCTTTGATCCAGTCAGTCTCCTGATTTTTTTCCTAGAATACCAGATTCTAGTCACCTTGATCTTCTTGCTTTTCAAACACACCAAGTTCATTCCTGACCTAGGATCTTTGTATTTGTTCCATCTCCCAGAAGGCTTTTACTCAGATCTTCAAATACCTTTCAAAGTCATGACTTCTGGGTTTCTGCCAAAACATCATCTCCATTGAAATACCTTCCTTGACCAGCCCTCTTAGAATAGCCCCTCCTCTTTTATCACTCCTGTCCTCCTATCCTGTTTCTCTTCAAGGTACTTATTGCTATTTGAAATTTTAATAATTTATGTATTTATTTATCTATTATCTGTCTCTACCACTAGAATGTAAACTGTTGGAAGGCACATTTTTTTTACCATTTTTTCAGTGGCTATATTCCTACAGCCCAGACCTTAGAAACGTGACTGGCTCAGAGAAAGTAGGTAGTCAAGAATATGGATGTCCAAAAAGTAATAATAATAATAAATTAATTAATTAATTTTAAAAAATGTGGATGAACTAAAAAAAGAGCCTATCATGTATTAACTCAGAAATGAATAACCCCCAAATTTTATTATTTCAAACATAGAAGACAATATGTTTTGCCTTAGAGTTATCTTGCTGTTTTTCATGAGAATGCCATCTACTCCATATATCGTAATTTGCCTATTTAATCGTGCAAATACCATTTAATGAATAAGTGTATTATCATAAAAATATATTTTATTATGAAATCTTTTTAAAAGCTGCTGTATGGTAATTAAGAACCATTAATCATTTAAACCATTTCAGAATTTCCAAGGTAATATTATTCACCTATATAATACCAAAAATCTGACCTACTGTTTCAGTAAAAGTCAATGAGATTTCTCTCATTGAAATAGTATTTTTTACTCTACTTAAATATGCTGTTGAGTATATTATGAGTATATAAATACATAATGTTGAGTATATAAATATGAGTCTTAAATATACTATTGTGAGAATGTGAACTATTGTGACTATGATATCTTATTAGTGTAGCTGAATTTTAATTAAAACTTGGAGTTATGTGGGGTAAAATTATAATTTGTATCTGGTTCAACACAGTCAGCTATGGTACAGATAATTAGATCATAGTAGCCAAATGTGGAGATTCAGTATAAGTGAAGTTAAAGTAGTTTTTGAGAACAACCCAGTAAAACAAAATGAAATTTGTACTAAACTTGCAACCTTGGGCTATGGAAATTGCAACAATTACTCTCTACTGTTCTGCTTATGCAATCATCCTGTAGTGTAGAGCAACTTAGTACTCTTTCTTAGAAGATATTTTCCTTCGAGGTTAAATTACAGATCTGTCCTTTTACGGTATATTCATTACATTACATTTCAACAAGAAACAACATAGTCTCTAGCAAAACCTTAAAGAAAAAGCTACTTTCATTAAAGAAGATTTTGAATACTATACTCAGTAATCTGGAATAATTTTGAAATAGATTTGTCAATGTGTGAACAGAGTTTTATAGAAGTAACAACATTTTCAGACATAATTATAATCTGCTTAAGAATAAGAAGCACCTCTTTATAAAAGCTCTCCCCTGCCCCAGGCAAGAGGGATTGAAGGAATGAAGGAGTCACTCCTTCATTGTATTACCTTTTATTGATTATCTTATATGTTCCCATATCCTAGACAAGGTGTTGGGAATAAAAGGTAAAGAATCCCTGGAGATTTTCAGTATTTACTAGGTAAGACACATACACACACACACACACACACACACACACACACACACACACACACACACACACATACCTTATTACAACATGTCTCTCTCCCTAACTTTAGGAAGAGATGAGCCTACCATAATCTGCTATGAACTATCCATCTTCTCTTAACATGGTCTACACTTATGTCTCTATCATACAGTTTAGCATTTAATGAAATATTTTGTCCAGTGTCTTCAGATGTATTGCTGTTTATTCTCAAACCAGATAATCCATATTTTTAATGTAGAACCATGATTTATTTGTATTTTTTAAATTTTCAAAATGCCTGAATAATGAAGGACTCATAGTAGACACTAATCAAACAAAAAATCATGATTATGTTCAATCTAGGTTGTAGTACAAATGAATCACCCTTTATATTAGCATATCAAAGGAAGGATTCTAAGTTATATAATTTTTGACCACCTATTTTAAGTTATGAATTTCCAAATTCCAAATCTTCCTTTAAAAAATTTTTCCCATAGTTCTTATCATTATTTTGTTTAGTTTATATTTTACGTATTCATTTTGCTTATTGAAAATCTTCCCCAGTAGAATGTAAGCTCCAGTTTGTTCACTTTTTTAACCCCAATGACTAAAATAGTGATATATAGAAAAGTGCTCAATAAATATTTGTGGAATGAATGAACAAAGGAATGAATAATTTCTGTCTTCGCAGTTATTAGAATTTTATTAATGTACTCTACATTATGTATAGGAGATTATATATATGTATCCATCCCCTTAAGTGAGCAAATAAATACTCAAATTTTGTGGTAAGAGTATAATGTCCATAAAATAATCCTATATACTTTCTCAGTACCAACATGCATATAACATATTTTAATATTTTGGAAATCATACTGTATCTTAAAATTCATATATATATATATATATATATATATATATATATATATATATAAAAAATGTGGTGGTGTTTTAATTATTTTTCTCTCCATCAAAAGACTGTTAGTCAATTTGTGCTTTTTGTGTTGCAAAAGATGTTTTGTTAGAGTTAAAGGAATATGGTCATTTGCTGTGTGTTGATGGTCAGTATCATGTCATAATTTTAACTGTAACCCATGGTTATTGGTAATTGTAATGGTCAACTGACACTGGTAATATGATATAGATATGGTGCCCAGGGAAAGGCACTTCTTTTCTGAAATTTTCTCAACAATTCAGATAGCTGTGCCAAAATAGTTGCCATATTTTGGTACTTAACACAGTCCTGATAGGTAGTTATTATTTTTTAATCTCTATTATTATTTATTTATTATTATTATTTTAAATTTACTTTTTGAAGTATAGTTGTTTTAAAATGTTGTGTTTATTTCTGCTGTACAGCAAAGTGATTCAGTTTTATATATATATGTAACTATGTATATATTTTTTTCATATTCTTTTCCATTACGGTTTATCAGAGGATATTGAATATGGTTCCCTGTGCTATACAGTTCTTGTTTATCCATTCTATATATAATAGTTTGCATCTGCTAACCCCAAACTCCCAACCCATCCCTCCCCTACCCTCTTGGCAACCACACATCTGTTCTCTATGTCTGTGAGTCTCTTTCTGTTTCATAGATAAGTTCATATTTTAGATTCCACATATAAGTGATATCATATGGTAATTGTCTTTTTCTGACTTACTTCACTTAGTATGATAATCTCTAAGTCCATTTATGTTGCTGCAAATGGCATTATTTCATTCTTTTTTATGGTTGAGTAGTATTTCATTTTATATATGTACCACATCTTCTTTATCCATTCATCTGTTGATGGACATTTAGGTTGTTTCCAAGTCTTGGCTATTGTAAATAGTGCTGCTATGAATATAGGGGTGCATGTATCTTTTCTAATTATAGTTTTGTCCAGATATATGCCGAGGAGTGGGATTGCTAGATCTTATGGCAACTCTATTTTTAGTTTTTTGAGGAACCTCCATACTGTTTTCCATATTGGCTGCACCAATTTACATTTCCACCAATAGTGTAGGAAGGTTCCCTTTTCTCCACATCCTCTCCAGCATTTGTTATTTATAGACTTTTTACTGTTGGCAGTTCTGACTGGTGTAAGGTGCTACCTCATTATAGTTTTGATTTGCATTTCTCTAATAATTAGCAATGTTAAGCATCTTTTCATGTATCTACTGGCCATCCTTATGTCTTCTTTGAGAAATGTCTCTTTAGGTCTTCCTGACAGGTAGTTATTTTTAGATGATGTTAGTTAAGTAGGAAAGCATGAACTCAACTTTTATTAATTTTATTTGTTTTTTTTCCATTTTATTGAAATGTAACTGACACAGCACTGTGTAAGTTTAAGGTATACAGCATATTGATTTTACTTACATATATTGTGAATTGGTATTTCTTTTAAAAAAAAAAAAGATACACATACCAACTAGACAGCAGTAGCTGTCTCTTACAATACCACACTAAATTTATGTAAAACATCAAGATAACAAATAAAAAAAGCAGAAATATCCAGGTGCAAACTATTTTCTGTCTTGGTTCAAACTCAGTGAGTTGTGACATTAGGTGTTAAACATCGATAGCATTTACTGAGTACTTACTACCTGGTGGGTAGTATGAAGGGTACTCATCATGCATTGTGATCTCTGCTTTATGGATGACGGGACTGACACTCAGGTGAATAACTTGCCCAAGGTCAAATTTACAGTCGGCAGAGGAGCCCAGGATTGAATCATGATGTAACTCCATTCTGCATTGATTCCTTGCTCTCTCTTTGACAGAGCTTGCTTAATTTAAAAGCATCTTCAGGCTAGGCCAGTGCAGCCTGCCTTAAAAGGACCCTCACTTGGTTTAAGCCTCTGCTGTCACCATTTTGAAAATCTTAATAATTTTGGACAAGAGGCCCTGTATTTTCATTTTGCACTGGACTCTACAAATTAAGAAACCAATCCTGTTCAGCAGCTTTCATACAGGAATTTCACGGAACAGTTCTACCTTATTGCATATTGAATTATTTTCCTTTTGAAAAAGATCTCCAAGCAGGCTAAGCATTCTCCTAGATTTGGATGTATGTTGGTCAACGCTCGCTGTAAACCCATTTCCAGGGGACATAATCTCAATCTGACTCTACTAGACAAGGGCTGCTCTGTTTTAGTCTCATCAGTCCTGAGGTCCCACTTAAGGGCCACCTTATTAGAAGATTTATTACAAGTTACTCTCCTTCCTCAGGCAACTTTTTCCTGCAGATTTTGACCAAGGCTGTTAATTCAATTATTTATTCAAATAGAAATTAACACACAAAAAAATTGCGAAGGTCACACACAGTCACCTGTTCTAGGTTCCAGCACACTCTTCAGGGAACAATTGCAACTCAACCCCTTCGTCAAAAGAAATGCACCAACCTAATGCTGCACTTGCTCTGGCAGTTATACTATTTATTTCCTCTCTCTTTTACCATTTAGAGTTATTATATGCTTTGAGTTGCTAAAGGGGCTTTTACGGAAAGAGGAGAAATGTATTTATGTCATATGGAGGCTGCATGCTAGTTACTAATCTGACAGGGTGTAATAACAATACAAAAGCATCAGCAAAGAGAAAAAAATGAGCAGGATATGCAATTATTTTATGAAAGAGTTTCTTTCCTTGAGGGAGAAATCTGCACATTTACCATCTGCGACAAAGGAGATGAACTGCCTAAGTGAATTACCCCAGCTCTGTACACATGTCTATATGGAATAGGATGAACTTGAAATGACATAAGTAATTTTGTTATTGTCAAAAAATAAAAATAGGAGCTTCCCTGGTGGCGCAGTGGTTGAGAGTCCGCCTGCCGATGTAGGGGACACGGGTTTGTGCCCCGGTCCGGGAAGATCCCACATGCCGCGGAGCAGCTGGGCCCGTGAGCCATGGCCTCTGAGCCTGCGCGTCCGGAGCCTGTGCTCCGCAACGGGAGAGGCCACAACAGTGAGAGGCCCGCGTACCGCAAAAAAAAAAAAAAAAAAAAAAAATTATTTCAACAACATAATCTAATAGTTTGGTACTCTTAGAGGTAAAGTTTTTTGGTTTTGTTTTTTTTTACATTCAGGATGCTAAATAATCCAGATGGATATTCTTTTTAAATGAGAAAGAATGCATCTTTAAAGATATGGAGACGTAAATTTGAACTAATCTTAATTGGTTTGTGAATTACAACACCTAGTGACATCACATGATGCCATCAGCCTAGAGCTCTCACACAGCTGCAGAGAACTGTTCAAAGATTATGCTTTATGTTGGGCTCAATGCCAGGGCAATAATTAAATTAATAAGGTTGGAGGACAAGGATGTTTAGGAAAATGAAGTTCATTAAATCACAAGTGCTATTGTTACCTTTATTTTTCTTCTGAGGTTATTTCTGTCTTCATGTATGCCTTACCGGGATTTGGTTATTTTATTCTCAGTGATTTTTTTTGGTTTTGCAACAAAAATTATTTTAAATGTAAATGAATCATTGATTGAGTGGATGTCTCTGAGCTCTGTTGTGAATGACCTGTGTTGTGGTCACCTCAGAGAGGTATACTTCTCCCTCCTTTACGGACTGTCCCCAGGTAACATCAGTTTGAAAGATGGATACAATGGAGCTTAAGCATGTCAGTGATTATCTTTCTCTATTTGTAAGCATTTGGAGGACAGGGAGCCAGTTTGTTCAACTACATTTTTAAAGTGACTCTGACAGATCGCTGCTTATTAAGCCTACAGTGATATGGGAAAAGGCATGTATTTGTGTTATTTTGTTGATTTTTATGGTTATAGATTAAGCAAAATGCACATGCCTCATTAGGTAGTGTGAGAATGTTCCTGATATGTAAACCTTTTAATTGGATGATTTTTTCAAATGTTCTACTGTATTATTCTCATGCTTCTCTACTTTCTTATTGAGTGTAGTTTATTGAAAGTTATGTCCTAATATACTTAAGGATGAATTAATTTCCCTTTTTTCTCCCATCTCTCTGGGTTATTTAGCATCTTGGAAACAATATACAGGTCTAAGTGTGATTCTATTTACAGTTTTGTTTTGTTGACCAAACTTTATGCTTCGTCCAAATTCATTTTACTTATGACAGTGGGTATCTCAAGAGGATGTTTATGAATCACCCCCAGCCAATCATAGAGTGGGAGAATGTGAACATCTAATAACTTCATTGCTTGTTGACTTTCGGCATCAATTCCCAATCTCTCTTTCCTAGCATTTTCTTGTTCCAACTAAAAAAGAAACCATAGTGTTTCATATAGGCGAGGCATCATTTCTTTTCTGAATTTATGAACATCAAGGATATTATTATCAACAGGCACAAACTGCTTTGATCCCCAGAGTATTCACTATGGCATCATCCTTAAGGCCCTACCTGCTTTACATTATAATGTCAATATGATTATAATTATAAGTTTGATAGTTTAAGTCTTTGTACTACACCTTATTCCTCGGGTAGTCTTTCATACAGATGTTTCAAGGATGTTCATAATTACTTTAGTAAGCATGACTCAACCACATCACTCCTTTAGTGAACAACTATTTTTGGACACCAATAAAAGCTTAATTTAAATAATTTATTAATTTGTTTATTTTGACCAATAGAACTACTAAAACCTGATAAAGAACTGTGTCTAAAATACCGTATGATATAACTTATATGTGAAATCTAAAATATGACACAAATGAAATTATCTGTGAAACAGAAACAAAATCAGGGACATAGAGAATAGACTGGTGGTTACCAAGGGGGAGGAGGGTGGGAGAGGGTAAGAGTGGGAGTTTGAAATTAGCAGATGTAAACTGGTATATATAGAATGGATAAACAACAAGGTCCTACTGTATAACACAAGGAGCTATATTCAGTATCCTGTGATAAACCATAATGGAAAAGAACATGAATAAGAATGTATATATGTATAACTGAGTCACTTTGCTGTACGACAATAAATAACACAACATTGTAATTCAACTATACTTCAATAAAAAATAAATTTAAAAAAAAGAACTGTTTGTCTAGTATAAGCTGTATTTCTGGTTAGATTATATGACTGTCACATATCAGATTATGTGGCATTGTTTGTTCAGGAATTAATTATTAAACATAATCAAAAGTTAACTTATGAAAGTGATAACATAGAAAGGCTTTGTTATCCTGCTTAGTGTGATGCCACTTACTTTGTTGTAGGTGAAATTCATTTGCATTAGAGGATTTCAGTTGTCATGTCATAATGAAGGGAAAAAATAATGTTTTAGCCAACATCTGATTTCTTTAAAAATTCATGATCTTTTAAAATACAGTGTGGTCTCTCTCTGTAGATTATTTCACGTATTCTATAGACTCAGAAATTATCCTTTTCAAAGTTAAAGGGCAATGGCAAAATGTATTCCAGTGAAAAACAAGGTATTAAACAAGATTGTTGGTTGAGAACTGAGTATTAGTATATTCTAAAAACCTTTGACCAAGCAGGCAAAAGAGTCTCTGCTTACGTTACTTTATTTGTTTCTGTGTGTATTCCCGTGACAGCTTTTTATTGTCCCCATTTTATAGAAATGCAGACAAACTCATACATGGTAAGGGGCAGGGTCAAATCCCATGTATATGTTTATTCTGCAATGATGCAATTATTAATAAACAGCATAACTGGTGATGTATAATTTAGTTATGATAGTTTTGGTTTCAGATGTAATAGAAGAAAAATGTTAGTAAAAATAAAATTGACCACAGCTTAGTTTAATGTTTATTATAAAATCTTCCCCTCTCTTTTCATCTGATCTATTCACTCTTTTAACAAATCTATATTCTCAACCTCACCTGAGGGCTCATTTCTATTTTGTGGTTTTCCAGGTACATTTCCCACTAGAAATTAATTCATTCTCATCAATTTTTAGATCACAGTTCCAAGAGAAGAAAGTTGATAGGTTCAATTCTTATTTCTGAATGATGTCACAACATATGTCACTGGTCAGTCTATTATTTGTGTGCCTTTGAGTCACATCTATTCTGGGTCCAGTCAACTTGAGCTAAATTTGGAGGATCACGTGCCAAATATTGCTGCCTAAATGTTACCCCTTCGGCAGGTCTATAGGATGGGCATGGACACCTAGAATAAGCAATAGGCAAATGAGAGTGGGATGGGCAGATATGGGTTGTGTACCTTTCTTGATATTTATAATGACAAAACATAAAATAGGTTTGTCGTATTCTAAAATGATAAACTGCCTTCAAAGACATGTTACTGTTAGGAATGGCAAGTGACATAGTTTCATTCAGAGCTCAACTTTCATTTGATACTGAGAGGGCTGGCACTGCCACTCAAATCAGCTCAGTATAAAAAGCTCTCAAAATGGAATCCTTCATAATCCCTGAAAATGCCCTGGGAGCATCTCTGGATGAGGGGACTTGCCTATTACCTATGCCTTCTTCGCTGTCTACAATTTATATAATTAGTTGAATTTCTTTAAGAATTCTTTAAGGGTTTCTTTAGAAAATTTATATTAGAGAACACTTTAAAATATAGCTACGGCATTTAGCTGTCCTAGTACAAACTTGACTTTTGCAAGTTAGGGGCAGAGATCCAGAAAGGTAGTCAACTTGCAAAAGTTCGTTTAACCAGTTAGAGCTAAGAATTCAAATACCTTGATTATTATATCTGTTAGTTTTCCTTAAGCCACACTGCTTCTACCCAAAGCTAAATTTTAAAATATTCTAAATTATGAGAATATACCTATTATTTAGCATGTTTGAAAACCACGTTTCCAACTGATTCAGTTGAAACTTAAACTTCAATTTCTAACTGAATATTCTGTTTTCTGAAGAGAGTTTGTATATCAACTCTTTGGACTGTTAATTTTTAATACTTAGAAAACAGTAAGGTATGTTGTAATGAAAACTGAATCATGGTTATTTTAAATCTTTCTTTGATTCAGAAAGAACTTCAGCACCACCTTTGTGATCACCTTTGAATTCATATAGTTAGAAAACTATATTCATTCTATGCGTGACCTGGAAGCAGTTTTCGTTTTTGATGAGTGCAGACTGGCTTAGTCTGTTTGGGCTGCTGTAACAAAATATCAGAGACTGGGTAGCTTATCAACAATAGAAATTTATTTCTTACAGTTCTGGAGGCTGGGAAGTCTAAGATCAAGGAGCTAGCTAGCATGGTCACATTCTGGTGAGTAAGTACCCTCCTCATTGTTCATAGCCTGTACCTTCTTGCTGTGTCCTCACATGATGGAAAGGGCAAGGGACCTCTATGGGTCTCTTTTCAGGAACATTGATTAATAAAGCCCCACCTTCTAATACCATCATCTTTGACGATTAGCATTTCAGACTACAAATTTGGTGAGGACAGAAACATTCAGACCATAGCACTGAAATTTTCTTGTTATTCATACTTTTTGCATAAAAGTGAAGTACAAAACTTCCCAATTGCATAGACTTTGTATATCTTTTGCATTGGCTTGTTACTCAGCATCACTAGGGATCACATAGGGAAGAAAGTGAAGGAATGTGGAAATTTATTCCATCAGCTCTGCAGACCTTTACTTTCTGGATTCTGGGATCTACAGTGGGCTTCATGGGACATTGGGAAGTTCTTAGTTGCACCTATGTCAGTAATTTTGTTCAGTGAGTCACCCTTCTTTGTCCACTTTGCGTTTTTATTTCTCAAAGATGAGAAGTATATTAATACAAAGAAAGAAAACAAACTAAAACGAAAACTGTAGACTAGTACTGTTCAATAGTAATATAATTTGGGCCACAGAAGTACTTTTCACTTTTCTAGTAGCCACAGTGCAAAAGTAAAAAGAAACAGAAAATTAATTTTAATAATATATTTAATTTATCTAATGTATAAAAATGTTTTAATTTCAACATACGATCAATATAATGCTATTAATGAGCTATTTTCTATTCCTTTTTTTCATACTAAATCTTTGTAATCCGGTGTGTATTCTACTGTTAAAACACTTCTCAGTTTGAACTAGCCCCATTTCAAATGCCCCAAAAGCCATAAGTGGCTCATGGCTGCCATTGGATAGCTCTAAATTTTCACTTCTAATTATTCCCTGAGATAGGGGAGTGGGGATGATTTCATCATGATCAATGAATACATTATAGTCAAGCATTACAATGATCATTTCACACACAGTAATATTATCTATTGAAACTTTTCCTTAAGATATATGTAAATCTTTAGCTATATGAACGCACATTGCTAAATTGTTTATGATATAAAACTTCAAAAATATAGCCCTTGTATTATTAATTAAAAAGTATAGGTAACATCCATATTTTTCATAGTAAATATTTCTGAAAACAACAAAAAATATATATTATCTTTAAGAAGTTGTAAGGCAGCTTTTAAATTTTGATTCCGTCCGTGGGTATTAATTTTTCTTTGGGTGACCATAATTGTACAGTACAAATATATTGCTATACTACTGTTCACAGTTTTCAGAATTCTTTGAATTTCTATATTTACCATAATAACTACTCAAGATGAAAAAAAAAGCAATGTGTAGGATATGCAACATGCTCTCAGATTCGTAAAAAGTATATATAAACAGAAACACCCTAAATTTCTAACAAGTGTTTCCTGTAGATAATAGGATTAGAAGGGCAAGGAATGAAACAGTGTAACTTATTTTGTGTAATTTTTTTTTTTGTAGTGAGAGACTTACGGAAACTTTTACATTTTTGTTTTTATGGAAGCTTTTACTTTGTTTTTATATTTTAAAAATTAAATTAAAAATCTAAAAAGTGGATAATTCATTTTTCACCATTCATTATGTTGTTAGCTTTATGTCGCTACAATACATTTCTTCATTTTGCTGCTCAGTCTTAAATTAATTGTATTTCCAAGGCTATCAGAAATTCAAGCAGGTGCCATGGGTGTTCCAGCCTATTCAGAGAGTCCAAATAGTGGAAGGATTTTTGCAGTTTCCATTTGTGAATACCATGTAAAAATAAGGCAGTAACTCCATAGCATTTATAGTGCTGACTAGGTTTGGAAGGGCTGGAAACCACTAAAATCACAATTTAGAGGATACTTTAACAAGCAGCACATCTCATTCAACAATTGATTGTATTCTCTTAAAAGGAGGCTAAAAAAGCCCTTGATTTTCTGGAGAAACAAAGAGTTTATGACTGTTTAAAAATATTGTTACTATATTATATTCATTTAACCATGAAGATATTTATATGTGTTAGTCACTAAGTGCACAAATACTCCTGGATTAAAAAAAAATAAAACAAAAGACAAAAACCCCAACACTTTAAGAGGCCAAGCCATGACAGGATTCATAGGAAAAACATTATACTCTTAGAGTGGAAATCCAGAACGGTAAACGGATCACAGGAGCATTTAACTGCTTTTTCCCTGAGGCATCTGCTTATCTAAGTAAACTGGGCTTAGTTGCCCTGCTGGGAAGGGGAAGGGAAGTCAAAGTCAGTGCCAGCCTCTCCCCCAGGCTGGGTGTCCAGTGGGAAACCAAACCCAAATTCAACCAGGACCACAAAATACTACACCTTCAGGCTGAGAGGAAGTAATCCTGAGCTCCATTCCCGGGAATGAGCATGGAGGTGCAGGGAAAGTCTCCTTCTACCTAAGTAGGGCAAGGAAAAAACAGAGAAAGTAAAGAAACAAAACAGCTCTGTGTCGTGGTTGCAACTAGTAAGTCATTATAAGGTCTTTGTCTTCTTTTTTTTTTTTGGCCGCGCCATGTGGCTTGAGGGATCCTAGTTCCCAGCCCAGGGATAGAATCCATGCCCCCTGCAATGGAAGCACTGAGTCCTAACCACTGGACTGCCAGGGAATTCCCAGGTCTTTGTCTTTTACTCTGAATGAAACGGGATCCTTTGAGGGTTCTGAGCAGAAAAGTGAGAGCATCTGAATTAAATTGCAAAGTACCTCAGACACTGCTGTGTGGGGGATAGACTTAGGGGAAAGGGAATATGCAGAGGCCAGTTAATGTCCATTGCAGTAACTTATCAAGAGAGGAAGACTGGATAGAAATGACAGAGTGGAGGTGGTAAAAAGAGGTCACATTCTGGACATCTTTCAGAGGGACAGCAGTTAAGATATTCTGACTATTTGAATATGGGGTGCAAGCAAAAGGAGTATGTAACATCAAAATAGTTGAAAAGACACACACCCTACAATCCAGCAATCCCACTTGAAGGTATATATCTGAGAGCTATTCTTACCTATATGATCCAAGGAGACATGTGTAAGAATGATTCAGCATTTAAAAAAAATTATTTATTTGGCTGCACCGGGTCTTAGTTTTGGCACTCAGGATGTTCATTGCAGCATGCGGGATCTTTAGTTGCGTCATGTGAACTCTTAGTTGCGGCATGTGGCATCTAGTTCCCTGACTAGGGATTGAACCCAGGCCCCCTGCATTGGGAGCATGGAGTCTTAACCACTGGACCACCAGGGAAGTCCCTCAGCATTGTTGATTATTGTTCACTTTGTTCTCATCACCAGGGGAATGGATAAACAGAATGTGATATCTTTAAATCATGTAAAGCTAGATAACAATTAAACTAGATCTATGTGTATTAACATAGCTGATCTCAAAGATAAAATTTAGTGAAAAAATAAAATGCATAAGAACAGTATAACACTCTTTACATAAAAAATAATATTTGTAATTCAATATTGTGTACTGAGTACAAATATATAAGTTTCAGGAAACAAACAAAAACTTGAATATTGAGATTTTCAGGAATGAAGGAAAGGAAGAAACTAGAGATGGTTATATGGGCATTTGTTATATTGGTTGTATTTCCCTGTATTTTCCAAAACTTTCCTAAAATTATTCAAAGACTATGGCAAAAGAGCTGTTTAAAATAAAATTTTAACCAACAAAATTGCAAGTCAGTTGATGAACATGGATATTATTTTATACAAAGTTAGTTCCCATGCTTGTAGATACTCAGATTCTGTTTAACAATTTTGGCAAAAATTTATTAAGAACCTACCATGGCAAAGCAATATTCTAGACATTGAAGGGCTACTCATAGAACACTATCCTAACCCCAAGAAACAATCAGGTGATGTTTCCTGTTTTTGATAAAATAGAGATATTTTCTCAAATGACGTAAGTAAGAGAGTAGCCAAAGTAAGTGAGGTTATGCATTTATTCTGATTAGGAAAAATTCTTGTTGGCGAGTATGTGGGTAGGGGAAGTGCATATAACATCAGGCTAGAAATTTATTTAGTTGTTAGAACAATGAAAACAGAGAGGTTGCTGACTCCACAGAAATAACAGGAAGAAAGCCAAGCATTTCAAGTGAGTAAATGCAGAAACTAAAACTAAGTAGCAAAATTTACAAATGAATCTCAAACCTAGCTAGCCTAGCAAAAAAAAAGGGAGTATTCTGCAATTTTTTTTTTCCAACAGCAAAGCTGAGTTGCAGCATCTGAAATTTCTATGTCATTCCTAAACCTTAAAATCACCTGTGTTAAGCCTATCATAATTAAATAAAACATGAAAAGTTAAATAACATTTGTTTGGCTACATTATGTATGAAAACACTTCGAAAGCTCTTGTATGCTACAGAAATCGAAAATACTCGATTTTAGATTTGCAAATATAGGAATAAATAAATGCAGATATAGGAATCTAAGAATAATTATGAAAGCTATCTTTTAATGCACACTTACACAGGGCCATGCATAATAGAAATTAAACTATTGAACTACTTCAATGCATTGTATTATTAAATTCTTATCTCAGCCCTAAGAGGTGGTGGGTACTAATATTAACCGCATATTACAGATAAATAACATGAAACTTAGAATAAATGAGTAACTTAGCTAATAAGTGGTTCTCTAAGATTCTGTAATCCAGCTACTGGAACTTCTACAACTATAGAATATTTATGATCCTTCCTATGGATGGCAGTATAACCCTGGTGGTTGATTTTTATTCTGTAATCAGCGTGATCTGGGTTCATATTCTGACTCAATGAGTTATGAGCTGGGTTACTTCGAATAAGTTAAATTCTCTAAGTCTCATATTTCTTTTTTATAAAGTTATGGTTACACTAACTATGTTAGAAATGTTGTAAAAAGATTGTGAGAATTAGAGAAGTAATGCATAGGCTTTAAAACAGTCCCTAGTATCTATTGAACATTTGTTCATTTCCTATTATATATTTTAAAAAATTATCATCATCAGGTAAATATAAAGAGGTGGTCATAATAGCATTTTTTTCATGTGTTTAATCATTTATGATATTCTACTGACCACTCCACTGTATTAGAATGTGACAACGGATGGTTTAATTTTTATATAATTAGATCTCACTTTTCCTTTTCTCCTTTACCTCATTCTTCTTACCCAACCACATATTAAAACCTCACAACTATTGGAGAAAGATACTTTAATGTACTGGGGAGTTGTTACCCAATGGTCCATATTTAATATATGGTGAAGAAAAGAAAATATAATTTTAAGATCTCCTAGTCTAATATTTTATTGAGTTAAAAGTAAATCATGCTTTACTGATGATCATCATTGTCACCATATGCAGAAATTATTTTGTAAAGTGTTATCTTTTCTATTGGTGTCCTTTCTCATATTCATGTGATAAAACATTGATTTCCACACTTCCTTTCACAAATCCCTAAAACAATAAGCCAACTTACAACTTGAAAATCTCTTTTTCTCTCTCTCTCTTTCTTTATCTCTTTACCTCTTTCTCTGTCCATCTCTGTCATGCCTTAACCGGCCAAATAATAAGTATACATGTAATTAGGCTTCAATTTGCTTTTCTAAACCAATTTCTCTCTCTTAATTCCTTAAATGAACTCCATAAAACTAGACTGCATGTTATGTAGCTGTCTTCACAAGAAGGGGACAAGTTTGGAAGAATTGTAATCTACTCACTTTTACTCAAATATGTGGATAATTAGGGTAGTTTAAAACTACCATTGTCTTGTGTAAAATAATCTTGAATTAAAGACTAAACCATTCATAAATTCAAGCAAAAGTGTGCACTCCTATGATTTTAATTCACTTTGTACTAGAAACCTTATATCAAGCAAGCTACATCATGATCTGATTATGAGAATCAAATCTTAATGTCCCTTGGGAGAGATGGTCTCATGAAAATAAGACATAGAAGAGTGAAAATAACCAAACGAAAAGAGCATTGAATATATATTAATTTAATGGTTACCTGATCTCCCATTGATCCCTCAGTGCTCAATTCCTCATATTGTCTTCTGTGTAAATTAAGTTTCCTGAAAAGCAACAAGAAAAAAAGATAGTCTGTTTATTAAAAAACTGATCAAAATATTAAAAATTGCCATTAGGGAGAAAATATAGCATATAGCTAGAAATATGGACTCTGAGATCTAATAGACAGGGATTAAAATCCTTATGACTCATTTAATAGGTCTCTTGTCTCCCTATCTTAATAACTCAAGATTCAGCTCTAAGTACCTCCTTATCCAAGAATCCTTTCACACAGAACACTGCAGATCTCTCAGGAGTCCTAAGCACCTATTCTCAACTCATTTTTATGTTATAAAATATATTGATCTTTATAGATATCATATGTATTAAATTAAATTAAGTATATATATGTATGTATGTATATATATATATAAAGTTTAGGTTTAGGCTTCCCAAGTAGACTATGAGCCCCTTGATGGCAAGTAGGGTGATATCCCCCATGGTGCCTGGCATAGTGCCTTGCACAAACTTTGTGTTCAACAAATATCTGATTTCTGAATTGATAGAGAAAGCTGTTTAGGTTCAATATAGAAGATTAAAACCACTGACCTTGACCTTATATGTTTAAGAGAGGCAGAAGAAATGTAGATTTTGAATCAGAGCACCTTCAGTAATTGTTATGGTTGTTAAAATTGGTATCTAAATCATACCCCCAAATAAATAACTTTACAAAAAAGCAAAAATACAAAGGAGGAGAAGATTTTGACTTAAGAGCTATATTAATCAATATAGAAAAAATTATTTGATCTAGATCAAAGAATCCTGACTCTATGTGTTCAATTTTAAGACCCATTCTATTTTAATCCCTGATTTAGGATTTATAAGTTATCTTCCCTTTCATCTCCAGGTGGAGAGGAAAATAGTTGTGCAAGTGCTGTTTTCAGGTAGAGGAACACAAACTTCTTAAAATCGACTAGCATTTACAAATTATTTATACCCTACCTACCTATAGTGTTTGTACCAGATGTCCAGATTTTACATCTGAATAATAAAGAAAACCATGTGTTCCTTGAAAAGTTGAAATTTTACTTCAGCAGTAGGAAATTGAGACCATTAATAACTACTTCAAACCTATCTGCACATTTCAAATAAATTCACACTCACAGCTAGGATATTCTGTTTTCCTCGTGTCACAGAGATTTGCACATGCTGCTACTTCAGCCTTGATACTTCTTGCCCACTCCACATAACTCATGTCCTTTTGCCTAAATAACATTTATTTTTCAACTCCCTTTTCAAATGTCACTTCATCAGAAAAACCTCCCTTAGTTTCCTCTAAGCTGAGATCATCTTCCTTTATAATAAACTCTCATAGATGACCACTTCTTTCGTTTGAAACTATTATCTAGCTGCTAAGTACACGGATATTTGCCTCCTCTGTTAGAACAGAAGCTAAGGAGGTGATGATGAATCATAGATACTTTTATTCACACAGTATCAGATAGATTAAGGTAGGTAGCTTTATTGAATAATAAATTGGAATAATTTAAGATACACATTAACTTGTAAAGTACTGATGCTTCTTCATTTTAATGTGGCGTATGTTCCATGGAGTTTTCCAGTTATTTTGGTAACAGAGTCAATATTGATCAATATTTTAAATTTGTCTTCAGCAATGATTTCTTAAATACATTTAGTCTCTTCACTTACTTACCTTAGAGTATGTTATACTCTTCACAAGTCACTCATTATCGGTTGAATATATTTTTATTCCTTCCACCCAGTTCTCAAAACTATCTACATTTTTACCCCAAGCTAGCAATAGGACTTTTGTTCCTACGTTTCTTTACACTCTGTTTTTATTGAGGCCAGTCTCTTTAGGAGTCAAGAGGTGGTGAACACTATCCCTGCTGCAGTCAGTCACTAAGGATGCTCAGCCTACCTCTTAGGCTCTGCTCATCCTTAAACATTCAACTTCTGTCCCACCTTCTCCCTGACAACCCCAGACTCTGTTTATTCCTTTCTACTCCTGATGTCAGTTGCACTTTTATGCTGTTTCATGCAGTTTAGCACTTCCTTACAATAGCATCTTGTATTGTTAGTGACTGTTTTACATGTTCGATCTTGGATTCCTCAACTAAAACACAAGTTTACATAGTCAGGAATTGTGCAAAAACACTTCTGTATCCAAAGGCAGTTCTAAGCTCATCATTGTCAGGGTCCCAGTAGCCATCCAGGTGCCAATTGCTACTCATTCATCCAGTTCCAGTTCCAGATGCCTTTGTGAAGCCTCCATCCTCCCTTAGTACCTGGCACATACCAGTATTATGGCCATTTCATTATTTTGCATTGTCATTTTTTTCCTTTTTTTCCCTCTGCCTCCTCAATAGGACAAGAGCTTAGTAAGTTCAGGAATCATGTCTTTTATCACTATTATTTCCTTAGGATCCAGCACAGTGTCTAACGGAGGATAGGGGTGCAATCGTATTTGCTAAATAAATTAATTAATGATATTGACCTCTTTTCATTTGGGCAGGCATCAGATCTTCTTACTTTATAAGAAGATTACAGAAATTTGGATAAACTCTTAAAAAAATATCTGCTTAGTTCTTTAAAATGTATGTAAAATGATTTAAATTTGGTATTAACATTTTACTCTGTGCACAGAGGATAGCATAGTGGTTAAAGACAAGCTTTGCAATCAGATGCGTTAGAGTTCTGATTCTGCATGACCTCGAGAAGGTTACCTAGCCTCTCTAACTCTCAGTAACCTCGTGAAAGGTAAAAATGTGACTAATTACCTCACAGTGTTGTTGAGAGAATTAAGTAGTCTGATGCATGTAAAACTCCTGTCAAACTGACTGGCGCAGAATGAGCTTTCAGTACATTTTAATCAATTATTACCTATTAAAGCAATTTAAGAGGGGAAAAGCCTAAATGTTGTTTCTTGTGCTTCACAGATGTGAAGGCAATCACATATTTCAGTTGAATATACATTTAAATATATAACATACAAGCACAAACAAAGACAAGTAGACTACCTTCCATTATCCATCTATAAAAACCAGACTACCTTGAGACACTATATCAGGGGCTGGCAAACTTTCTCTGTAAAAGGCTAAATAGTAAATATTTTTGGTTTGGAAAGCTATATAATTTCTGTCGCAACTACTCAACCCTGTTGTAGCATGAAAGTAGCCACAGACAACAGGTAGACCAATGACATTGGCTTTGTCCCAATAAACCTTTATTTACAAAAACAGTGGGTCAGATTTGCCTACCTAATAAGGGATATATGGATATCTTACTATATAATTCTACCACAGGTAATAGTTTAACATTTGTATAACATTTCTTCAATGATGCCACAATTTTAATGGAACTAGAATGCTTAAAAGGTAACCTTTAAGAAATATTAATGCATATTTCAACTTTTTGCACACTTGAATACATATTTCTAACCTCAGCTGTGAAATAGCTGTTTACCGAAGACAAGATTTATGTTCTTCAATGGCTGTGATTAAGTCAAATTTATCATGACCTTTTACCCTGGCATAGTACTTTACAAATCATAGATGCTCAATTCGTATATGCATAAGTAAAGGCTAATAAAAGCCTCATATCTACCTAGGTATAATCCTGCTCATGTATCTTTAAAATCAATTGGAGACAGTATGAGTTATTGCAAGGATCTTGGGCTTTCAATGGAAACATGTCTATGTCCCTGTCCAGGTGTTCATCTTGCTGGCTGTGTGTCCCTGGGTGAGTTCTGTTATGGGACAGAAATAATATTTATCAAATATTTAATATTTAATAAAACAGCGGTTGTTAACCAGGAACAATTTTGCCCGCAGGGGACATTTGTAATTTCTGGAGATATTTGTGATTGTCACCACTTGGGGGGAAGAGGGTTGCTACTGGCATCTAATGGGTAGAGGCCAAGGTTGATGCTCAACATCGTACAATGCACAGGACAGCCCTGCCTTTCCCCCAAAGAATTATAGAGCCCAAAATGTCAATAGCGCCAAGTTTGAGAAACCTCAATCTAAAGATTTCTGTGAAAATTAATTCACACCATGCTGTAAAGGTTTAGCAGAATGCCTGGCTCAGTAAATCTTAACTGTTAATAATGAAACCAAATTCTAGTGACTGGTAGAAAATAAACACTTATGCAAATTTTAAATAAACACAAACACGTATAAAAATAAATGAACTATCCATTTTGGAGGGCTAGAAGCATGTTGATGCATTTATTTAGATTAAATAATAAAGTTGATACCTATTTACGTATGAACTGACATCTGGGTTCCACATGCTCTTTGTGAGCCTTGAAAGGTTTTGAATGATACTTGCTTGCTGTTCTGTCATTCTCATGACAAATGTTTTATCCTGATGTTAATATCTGACTTGCTTTAAATTCATGTGGGAAATTTGAAAGTTTTATTTCCTGTCTTAAAAATCAATGACAACTTAATCAGTGCTGTTAAAAACAAGCCCCAGTTCTTATTCAAGCCCCAGTAGAAAAGTAAACAAGCTGGAGAATTAAACGTGACAGAATCTTCACATCAAGGACAGAGAACATACTTCCAGCTAGTTCTTCTGTATTTGTAGCCTGAAAAATTCCATCTGCTTGGTTCTTTCCTCAGGAGATTGAAGCACCTTGAAGGGAATAAGAGAACTTCAGCATTGCAGTCATGTTTCATATCATTAGGTTTAAATTAAGTAAATAACAGAATACTAAACTGTGACATATCTTGAGGTTACACTAATCTTAACTTGGGATCACCAGCACAATTTTCAGACCCTTCTTCCCTACCAGTAGGCCTACTGCTGCCACCTACCCCCCCCCACCCCCGCTTCTAGGGGCAACTGAAGGAGGAGGCAGACAAGAGGAAAAACAAAAATACCTCTGAGATGGTACTTACCAAACAACGACACAGCATTCACACACACCTTGAAGCTCATGTTCTTACTCAAATGTAAATTTGAGTCAATGATGGTCTACTATAAGTCATTGAAGTGGCTGGAAATGTGCCAGTTTCCAATTATATCCATATTTGCAAACTCCTGCTTATGGGTGTCAGTTGCTACTAAATGGATACATTGAGTTGGAGTGATGGTTGAGATCTAAGGGAAATTGGACTGTTCATGCCCCATCTAAAAGGATCAGTGACTAGTCAATTCCAGTTTTCTTTGGCCATATAGATCCAGTGTTATCAGATCTTTCCATTTTTTCCCAAGAGAGCCAGAAATCTGGGTTTTTAAGGTTAGCATAAACGTTATGAGACTTAAATAAATATATAAACAATTAAAAAGCAGTATAAAGCATTACAACCATGTCAGAGAACTGGCAGTTTCTACTGAAGTTAAACACACGCCTACCATATGACACAACAATTCTACTCCTAGATATTTACCCTAGAAAAATGAAAACATGTATCTACAAAAAGATATTTTATATAAAAATATTCACAGCAGCTTCTGTTTCACAATAGTCCCAAACTGGAAACAACCCTATCACTGCTCTTCAGGTCATTGTTTAAATGACACATTTCCTTACTTGCCTGACTGCTCTCCACTGAATACATTTTGTCTGCATTCAACTTAGAATGGATCTTGAATCAACTAAAAGATTTTCAACATTCTTTGACCACAAAGGGCACAGTGGATCTGATCTTTGCTTTATACTACTTTCTATGTTTCTATAAATGTATTTAAAGAGGATGCTAGGATTTTGGTAGTTGTGTCTTTCCATTGATTTATATTTCTCTGGTGACTCATATTGAATATAGTTTCTGAAATGGTTCAAACACTTCTATATCTGCCTCTGATAGACTATGTCTGTTTTATTCTTTCCTTGTACAAAAACATTTTTTCTGCTTTTTGTTTTTGGCATAATGCAGTTTGTTTCAGTCTTATTGACTTCGGTTCATCCATTTCTGCAAGCTGTTTAACTATATGGAAACTTTCTGTTGTGGAGAGGTCACCTCTTTAGGAACACCAGAGTTGTAATTATCTCCATCATAATAGACATATACTATATGCCAAGTGCATTTATGTTAGTTATGCCATATAGTCCGTGCAATGTGTAGATACCCTTTCCTCTATTTTGATTTTATAGATGAGGAAACTGAGATTCAAAATAATTAACTCACTTGCCTGTAGCCACACAACTAGTAAGTGGCAGAGCCAGGACAGTATTCTAAGACTGCCAATTTAAAAGTCCACACTCTTAACCATTATGATTTTGCTTATCGGAAATTTGAAAATAATTCTTATCAGTTCTATCCATTGGTAAAATGTACAGTAAGACTTGGGTCAAAGTACTAAACCAATTAAGAAAGTTACTCTTCTGTGGCATACACCTTTTATCAATTTAGCTTAAGTAAGGTAACAAAACCAATTAAATTTATAAGAAGGAATGTCACCCACCCCAACTTTAAAAAATCTTATTTAAGAAATGTAATTTGAGGTCTGCATAAGCCTGTGTGGACTTTAGCATAACATTTATTTCTGTTTAGAGTTTCCAACTTTGTTCTAGTCTACTCGTATGGTTATCCTAAGACACCTTTCTTGCCTCCGCATGTTTTCACATTTCTGAAGTCAAGTTGCATCTGTAAATTGATGTCTATATTTAATGCAGTAGAGTTTCTAAGGGTGGAGTTATAACATGATATCTCATTGGAGAACTAGGGTAACCTATCTTAGAATCTTTTGAATGCTAAAGGTCATGTGACGGTCTTTAGTTATCAATATCTCTCTCTTTCTCCTTTTGGAAATGAGAGCTGTGTTTTCCTTCTCAATTTTCCTGCAGCTCTTTTCTTGGCCCTTTATTCCGTAGGGTTAAGTCAATACTGAGTTTTCAACCTTCTTTGTAAGTTTCTTACTTTGGAATGTAGTAACTGCAAGCCAGGCCGTGAAGGTTGTGAATGAAAAAATGTTGCCTGCCAATCAGTAAACAAAAGATGTTGCCGCCATCACATTGCAGCTGCCCTGACGGTGAGAGTTCTGAGGGAACTCAGGATAGAAACAGGATGCCAGCCATCTAGCAGTCAGCTTCTGCAACCCTGAGGAGACTGGGATGAGAAAGTACAGGATGCTGGCCCCAGACAGGTGCACATCAAAGGAATGATTTCAATGAGCCCAGTCTCTTGCATCTTCCATGCATAGAAAAATGCTAAATTCCATACCTTGAGATGTCTGGTTTTCTTTAATTAACAGTAATCTTCCGATGTTCTAATTCCCTGGTGTTTGTTGCAAAAACCACTGTGTATCCTGGCTCCTCCTTGCTTCTTTGGAGCAGTCCCCAGAGCTATCTGAGAGGCTGCGTCCCAGGCTTAAGTCCTCCGTTCTCTCTGCCGAATAAAACATAATTCTCTACTTTTAGGCTCTGCATTTTTTCTCAGTCAACAAGGCATTTAGAGCAGAATGGTGCTCCCCAGTACTTTACCTGTATGTCCCCCTCAACCATCCTTCTCAAGCGTTTGTTTTACTCTTGGAATGCTATGCCTTTGGAAAAAAAAAATTTTACCTCATTAACCTGAAGCGCTTTTTTGTTTTGTTCTTGTAAATATAAAACTTTGGAAAGATCTTTTGTTTGTCCTTGTGTCTTTATAAACACCATTCTTTGCATTTCAGCTTTCCTGACCTCATTTTTAACTCAGAAACTTCCATTTGTCTTTATTGTTTGTACACGCACCTTAATTTAATGGTAATACAGATTTCTGTGTTCAACAATGTTTAAGAATAGTATACCTAGCATTTTGGAGTATTTATAGATTAGGCATTCTAAGTACATTTCAAAACTTACCTAGTCTATACCTTTAAAAAATCATAAGCTGTTAGTCCTCTTTGACAGATGCAGAAATTGAGAGTTTAATTTGCTCAAGTTACACGACCTATTAAAAAAGCAGAACTAATCCATCTAACTCCAAACCAGTGTTCTTAACTAACATTCTTGCCAAAGTCTCACCTTCTGTTAAGTCCTTTATGCCTTTCTTACCACCTTGTTAGACATCTTACGGTACAGAATATTGCCTACTTTTCCTCTCAAGTTTTAAAATATTTCTGATGACTTTAGAATCATATATTTCTTATTTAATCAGGTCACGTAAGGAACTATTCAATAGTGTGTTTTTTAAACAGTATTGGAATGTAATAAATATTCTTATATGAAAAGTTATGTAAAATTTACACTCACTTTTAACATTTCCCCACTAAATTCACCTGATTCTTGTACTTTGGCAGATGTCAGACATATATCACAAAGCAATAGGCTATAAAACTAAAGAGATAGATGTTCAAATACTCTAAGAGTTGGTAGGTGGGAGGTGTAACTTCCAACTGGGAATGTGTAAGTGTCATGGAGGAGCTGGACTCTTCATTAACTCTTCGTAGCAGAGATCACAATTTTCTACCAAATCCCACTACCGTCTTTTTCTGTGTTAATAAGGTTTTGCTGGATGCATGGCTTGACTACATTTCCCAGGCTCCCTTGCAGGTTTTTTGACCTTGTGGCTAAGTTTTCTCAGAGGGAATGTAAATAGAACCATAGTGGCCTCCAGGCCAAGACTTTTTAAAAAGCAAGTGTCTTTTGAATGTTCTCTTTCTCCTTCTCTTTCTAATGTCTCGATCCAAACAAGGGCTCGGTGGGATGACAGAGCTGGGAAATAGAAGGAGCTTGGTTCTTGAATCACCATGGATAAAAACTACTAGCAGAACAAGAACACCTGCCTTGTCTTGTAAAGGAACAAGAAATAACCTTCTATTATGATAAACACTGATATTTGGAGATGGGGTGTGTCTGTGATGGCAGGTTAGCCTCGTCTATAATATAATCTTTCAAATATTTAACAATATATATCTACCACCTTTCATGATTTTACAGCTGGGATGGTTGCAGAAAAGTGTGTCCTGGGGGGCCAGCAAATAAAGAAGAAAAAAAATTGATAGCACAGTAATGCTGTAGAAGAGATAGCCAATGAGTGCACAATGAGTTTTAAGAAGTTTCCCAGTGTAGAGGACTTGAAGGATGAAGATTACATTTTCAAAGAAATTAGAGAACAGTAACCTAGGGAGCGAGAACAGCTTGAACAAAGTTGAGTGAGTCAGGAATGGATAATGGCCTGTTCGTGGGAAGTTTAGTCTGGCTGATGCACTAGGCCCAAAAGAAATAAAGATGGACCCTGAAAGGATATTAGGATGGAGAGTTAGACTTGGCCAGATCTTGAAGCACTTTTAATTCCACGTGTGGTGAGCAGAATAGTAACCACGCTCCTCCCCAAAACATGTTGATGTCCTAATCCTTAGAACCAGTAAATATATTAGTGTCGAAGAAAAACTAATCAGTCGATTGAGGAAAGAAATGGAAAATTTTTTTCGAGCCAAATTTGAGGATTATAACCCAGGAAGAGCATCTCAGAAAGCTCTGAGAACTGTTCTGCCCATTAGAAATCAAGGCACAGTTATATAAGTTTTTTGAGACAGCGGGCTATACATCCAATGACTTATTACTGACAGTTTAAGTAATCCAGATCTAAGCGTCATTGTGGTGGGTCATGTGACCCCTTACAAGATCAAGAAGGATTGCTTTCTTTTAAGGAGTTGTCTTGTTGGTGCTAGGAGAATGTTGCTCTTTGTGATTGAGCAGGTATTCCTGCTGATGGGAGAGGTCTGGTTGGTGCATAATGCAGATACACAATGCACGGTGTGGGGAGAGGGGAGACCAAAGGGCAGAGAAGAATTTTTGTTTAAATCTCTCTTGTCTTGCAATAAAAATATGACTTTTGTTTCACATTAGGTTACATGGCAAAGGGGAATTAAGGTTGCAGATGGAGCTGAGATGGTTTATCAGCTGACCTCAAGATAGGGAGATTTTCCTGGATTACCTAGGTGGTGATGATGTAATCCATGTAATGGGTGGTAACCGTAAACACAAACGTCCTTAAAATTGTGAGAGG
Organism: Stenella coeruleoalba; assembly: GCF_951394435.1. Lineage (NCBI taxonomy): Eukaryota > Metazoa > Chordata > Mammalia > Artiodactyla > Delphinidae > Stenella > Stenella coeruleoalba. The sequence goes on from NC_137148.1 coordinate 140,433,667, forward strand.
AAGATGTGACTCTGAAAAACAGGAGAGAACTTGGCCGCATGGTGCTTGTTTTGATGATGGAGGAAGGGGTCATTAGCCAAGGAAAGCATGTGGCCCCTAGAAACTAGAAAAGGAAAGGAAATGATTCTCCCCTAGAGCCTTCAGAGAGTACTGCAGTCCTGGCAACACCCTTGACATGGGCCCAGTGAGATCTGTGTCAGACTTCCAACCTACAGAAAATAAATGTGTGTTGTTTTAAGTTGCTACATTGTGGTAATTTGTCATAGCAGCAATAGGAAATTAATACTCTGTGCTAAGCCTGACCTTAGAGAACAGAGAGCATTGGGTTCAGAACTGCCTCAGAGGGTCAGCTAAGTGAGTTACCTGGGTAAGACCAGAAGAAGAGTGTCAGTGGCCTATTTTTAATAGATCAGGCCTCAAATAAGATGTTGGAAGAGCAGACATAAGGAAGCAGAGAGGAAGAATATACTAGGCAGTGAGAATAAGCTTCGTTTGGGGCCCTGTGCCATCCAGAAAGTAGAGGGGAAACTGTGATGTATTTTGAGGGCAACATGTCCTGTAGGCTTATATAGTAGATAGAGGAGAATGATTTCAGCCGGGGGATGCTTTTCAAGATATTGTTACAAATCTTGATAACAAACCAAGAATTCTGGCTCCTGTTCATTCTTCTGAAGCATTTGTAAATCTCCTGGTGCTTCTCCCCTCCACATGTTACTTTACGCACAATGTAGAAGTAGTTTTACCCTGGAAGTGCAGGCCTATGTAAAAGTGACATCTTGTGTTGCTTTGATGCATTGCATTTCTGGTTTCCCCTGTCATGGTTCCTCTGTTCTGTAAGATCTTTTGCTTTTCGTTCCTTTACTAAACAGAAAGGAATCACTAAACTATAATCACTGCAATGGAAGAAATACGACTCATGATGTACAAAACATTAGGCTGTTTTCTACCTTATTTACAAATTGTATGATAGTCACAGATAAATCATTCCAGGGAAGGAGTTTGCAGAATCCATTCCATTATCTTGTAACGGATTGTAGAATGATAGAGAAAAGTATGATGATTAAAATTAGATTCAATAGTTATTAGGAAAATGCCTTAAAATAGAAAATCTACTGTTTCAAAATGGCTGGAAACTAGCCTGTTTTCTAGAAGCTATTTTTTGGAAATGTAACTCTCCGTCACAAATGAGGGACTTGTGGTTCCAAGTGTGAGTATATTATCCTATCTCCTGCTCTAAACTCTTTTCACTGTGGAGTTTGAGCCTCAATGACATTTTATCAAAACATGCCAATTCATTTTAGTTAGGCCACAAATAAGATACTCACACATGGACTAAATAAAAAAACGTACAAAAACCTGGAGAAATATCTAGGTGATCAATACGATGAATAAACAGGGTGTGGATAGTTCTTCCTCATAGTTAAAAGGCTGGCATCAGAAATGCTAGGGAGGGAAAAATCTTTCCAGCACGTTAGTAAGGATTAAGGGAGTATGATGAAACCTAGAATAATAGGGGACAGGAAAGACTATGTGGTTGAAAACAAAGAAGAAAACTAAATGAAATAAACCGCATGGGCATATGACCATCTCAGATAAAGAGTAAGAGAAAAGCCCAAAGCTTAAAGCTAAAAGAGAAAGGTAGGTTGAAAATCCTGGATAATAAAACTAGGGGACCGCTGGGGAGAAACACTTTGGAGAAGAAAGAAAAGGTGCTTGCATCAAAGATAGATGATACCGAATCTTAAACGAAGAGGAAAAAATGGTTGTCAAAGGGAAAGAAAACCACAGCAGCTAGAAGCCTAGTGTTGGAGAACATTGTTACAGATCCCAACCTCTGGACGAGAATGAGACTGAAGGATAGTTTCACTTTTATAATTAGCCCGGTTAATTGCAGCATGTACAAACCCATCATTCACCCAATGTCTATAGCCCTGGCAAAATGAAGTGAAATGCCTACTGTTTGATGTGGTAAAAACAAAATGGGTTACAGAATCAGAAATCCGGGTTTGAAGCTGGCTTTCACTTGCTGTGTGATCTTTGCAAGTTTCTTAACTATTCGTCTTGTTTCCTCATCTGTAAAGTGAGGACAGTTGCACCTTCTTCCTAAAGGTGTTTTGAGGGAGGAATGAAATCAGGAAATCTCCTTGTGCCTGGTTGACACTAAAACTTCAATTACAATTTGTGAGGAGAACGGCACAGATTTCAATTCTTTCTGCCAAAGTAAATTGTAATGATGTGAGGGATCAATAAGATAAATAGAATTCTAAAATTGCTTCTGTATCACTTATCTGGAGGAGGGGAAGGCAGTTACCACCACCACCCCTTTTTAGGAGAAAGAGCTAATAACCAAGAACAACAGAGATGGAAATTTGGGGCAGGCCGCTGGCAAAAGGTAGAAGTGTTCATCTCTTTACATGTCATTTCCCACTGTAGCATATAGAAACTGTGGTAGGCAAAACATTATACAGTTGCCTTTGTTTCAAAGTTAATCTGCAGTTTCAGGGATAATTTACCTGGGATAAAGTATGGTCTGTAGGCCACCTGAAGCATTACCCACTGTGGTGCTGGTTCAAACTGTGAAGTCCTGGAGTCACACCTAGACTTTCTGAGACAAATCTCTAGGTGCTGGGCCCAACAATTTAATGTTTTTTAGTAAGGGGGAATAAGTAGGTTTCAGTGGTGATCGGGTGGCATTTTTCAAAAAGAAAGAGGTAGGTTTGGCCTTGGACCACTGCTGATGATTCTGATAACACTGTACTGCCTGTATCCTGGCTGGGAATTGTTTTCAGCAGCCCTTACTTCCTGTAACAGCAAACTGGATTTGGGTTCTTGGCAAGTTTCCCCAACCTGTGCAATTATATACATTGGTAAGGGAGGTGACTACTTTAGCAGGGTCCAGATATGTGGCTTGTTATGGTTTGTGGCTTGTTTATGGTTCCTCCTATTGGAAATAGTGTTACCACTACAGGGTACAGGACAGCCAGGGTGGGTCCATGGAACAGTTAATAGGTAGGCCAAGAGGTGTATGGATTGAGTTAAGGTATACTGTGTTATTATAGGAAGGCTGCTCGTGGTAGGAGAATTAGGATATGGGATCCATGCCATGAAAATCTCATGCATCAGGCATTCAGAAAACTATAAAAAGTAAGAAAATCAAATCGAGTTTAAGTTGATTCAATTTTACCAGCTGCATTTAGATCAATTCAGTAAGTTGGCTAAATGGAAGAAACTGAATGTCTACCCCATATAGTTCACACCTGGAAATTCTTCTACTCTTCTCTTAAACTTCTTAACTTGCCTCTAACAACACTGGCAATCTTCACTCAGCATGTCCACACAGAGGTGATCATTTCTTTCTTCGTCCCGTCACTGTGCCTCGCACTGTGCTGTATCGTTCTACAATTATGTCTTTAAACGTTTGTTCTATGTCCTAGAAAATGGCGACCCCCTTGAAAACAGATGCTAAGTCTCATTCATCTCTTTACCCTAAGTACTGAGCTCAGGGCCTGACACACGATAGGCAATCAATATATATTTGTTTAATGACTGATGTGATGGAAAAAGAAGTGGTACAAGTGTTCTCTGTCTTTACAGAGGACCATTTTAGTAAGAAAGTAAAGGCAAGTATATGAATTACTCTGTTGTAAGGTAGAGTAAGGTTAGAGTCATCAGAGATTTCATCTAATTAAGGGGATTTCAAAAGCCTTCACAGAAAAGATGGTGCTCAAGATAGGACTTAAGGAATTAAAGGTTTTCAACAAATGGAGTGTGTTTGGAGGAGAGTGGCTATTTCAGATAAATGAAATAGCATGAACAAAGGTAGAGGCAAAAACTCAGGGAATATCAAGTGCACAAAACTAAGGCCATTCTGAATAGAGTTTCTTGTAGGAAAGGCAATTAGATTTTATCTCTTATGCCATATATGACAAATGGCAAAGTAAGACAAAAATACTGCAAATATTTTACATTTAACAACTATAAATACTGAAAACTGCTAAAGATACCTTTTAACTCAGCAATGTATTGTGCTTCAGGAAGGTAGAAAAAGAGAAATATTTCAGTTTTGACTACATACTTGGGTTCTATCTAAGTTACTGTTTATGAGTAGCAAACTCTGCTTTCCAAATAACTATAAGATTTGCAATTATTAAAGACATCATGTCAAATTTATTCTTGGCTTATCAGTGTTATCTAAATCCTTGCTACTCAAAGTAGTATCAGCATCACCCCAGAGCTTGTGGGAAATGCAGAATCTCAAACCCTACCCCAGATCTACTGAATCAGGACGTATAGATGAACATGATCTCTGGGTGATTCATACACCTATTAGAGTTTGAGAAACACAGAAATAGTTGCATCATCCAAGGGCAAAACATTGCCTGGGAAATTTTCTGGTATAGTCATACTTAATTCCTATACATGGTAGAGTATTGGTATCAACCCAAGATGTTACTACATGGTAATCTGAAAAAGGATAATTGAGGGAAAGTAAAAAGGATAATTGCAAACATTGACAATAGAAGACATTCTGAAGTTCAACATAAAATGGTCAAAAGATTTAGGAAACCCAAATCAATATAAATAAAAGGTAAGTGAAAACCATTTGGTCCATATTGGCATGATAGCTTTAATGTTAAGGATTATCTTATAGAACATTTTCCATCAGAATCTGTTAGAACAGTGGTCTAAACAAATCCCTTTTGTTAAAATAAAAGGCTTGGAGGAAGATAAAAGATAATTAATTATACCTGAAATTTGCACAATGAACTGAGAGCAATATACCACTGAAAATCAAAGGATTATTGCAGCCTATTAACAGTAAAGATGTCTACTGTACTGGAAAAAATATCTTAATTTTTACAGTTTATGACTATGCTAATTCCCTAAACAGACACGTGGGTGACATTTATGGTAACTGAGGAAATTTTTCTCTCCCTTTAAGCATGAGAATTTGCATTTTCTAATGTCACGTACATGGTAAAACATTGTCATGGGGGGAGCAAGTTATTCAGAAGTAGATTTAGCTTACAATAATATCAACACTTTTATTTCAAGCTCATTGATTTTTTTTTTTTACCTTAATGAGTACTGGAATTAGTAGAGTACAAAAAGCCCTATATCAGTTGAAAATCTTCTCACAACTCAATTTAATTTAATTTGAAAATAGCTGTTTTACTGTCTCTCAAACTAAATTTAAGAAATCAAACAGAGCATTAACATGTTAATTAATAAGAGGTTCAGTGGGAAGGTAGGAAATGATTAGTTGCGTTACGATTCCTTCAGACTTTCTCTAGGAAACTCATTAAAGGGCTCTTCAGAAGTGCTTTTCTGAAAAGATGACAAACACATGGCACATGTTCTTCAGAAATTTCAAGGTGTAAGGCCTATGTCTGACTTCTTTCCACAGTGTGAAAACTCAGAGGTGTGTTCAAAAGGGGAGAAACCTTGGTGGCAGTTAATAAATAACATGTAGTATGTCCCAGGCCACGTACATGCACCAGTTTGGGAGGGAAGAGGTCAAACTCAATGTACTCAAGGGTTGGGAGCCGTTTTCTTTGGGTTGGCCAAGAAGAGATATTCCATGTTTTTCTTCTAGGAATCAGAGATAGATGAAGAATTCTCTAAATAACCTACATTTTATAGCTTTTTACACTTTGCAAGAAGTTTCCATAAATATTAACTCATTTGATCTCAACCACTAGGGTAACTAGGTAGGTGGGACATAATTCCCAGAGGAGGCAAAAAGCAGTCAAAATGGTCCAAACTCACTTCAGCTTTCCTGTTGCATGTGTTTATAAACTTTAGGTTCTTTCTCTTTGTCTCACTATCTTTCTCTCCATACCTAAACAGACAGTTTTTAGATGCTGAAACAAGTATATACAATTCCAGATAAAATAGGCTTTAGATATTGTGATAGGAAAGTAAAGGAATGCCAGTTATGAAATTAGTACTCAACATAGCGAAGTCTTATATTCTTGCTAGAGAAAACCCCAGGATTGGATCTCACTTTTGTACCAACCAATGGAAGAAAAGGAATAGGTGGCATTTTAGTAGTGGTTCTCAAAAAAGTGTGGTCCTCAACCAGTAATATCAGCATCTCTTGGGAATTTGTTAGAATTGGAGATTCTTGGGCCCTACCCCAGACTTAACTAAACCAGACTTAACTAAATCTCTGGGGGTGAGGCCCAGTCATGTCTAATTTAAGTTCTCCAGATGAATCTGATGTCTACTTAAATTTGAGAACCACTGCGATATAGAATTCGTCCTAAGATAAAAGCAGCTAAACAATTACTTATCAGAGGATTATATTCATGAGATGGGACTTTTTCTATTTCATTGACCTTTGCATTCCTGCCACGTGGAACAGAACCAGGCATATATCGCACACACGCCATACATTCTTATTGAATCAATAAACTATTCCTCAGGATATCTTATAAAAATTCTTGTAAAGTGGGTACTGTCTAATGTAGCAAACAAATTCTTAGTAATAAATAAAGCAACACATTTCATAGGGGTTTTATAATAAGTAGGGATATAGGCATGAGTGAATAAAACTAATTGCATGAAGAGCCAGGACTTTGTAAGCTAGAACAGCTAGTCTCAAACTTGGCTCTTCAAACCTGACCTGATCATCAGAATTACCTGGAGTGGCCACAATAATTCTGATACATTCAGTAGTCTAAAGTGGGACCCAGGAATGGGAATTTTAAAATATTCTATACATGATAATTTATATGTGCAAATATGTGTATGTATGTAAACATACACTTCCATACACCCATATACTGTGTTCAAGAATTAGGTACTGATTATGTAATTTAAAATGTAATTAAATGTATACATATATTTAATTGGAAAAGTAACATTAGCTTCTTTGAAAAAAAATAAATGCAAAAAATTATAAAAGTGAAATTTCCCCCACCCATCTCACTCTCAGGAAGAACAAACATTCACAGTTTGGTAGCTTTTTCTGAACTCAGATTTGTGTCTGCATTAATACAAAACTATATGCATTTTATTTAAAATAGAATAAATATATATATATAATACATATATAAATATTATATAAAATATAATAAATAGAATTATTTTAATTTCTTCCGACTTGCAGTTTTTTACTCAGTGTATCTTAAGCAACCTTCCTCACCAATACATAGAATAGAATACATAGAGGGCTGATTCTTTTTAATGACTGCACAGTATTCTACAACATGCGTTAACTACATCTCATTTAATAATTTCTCTATAAACATTCAGAGCTACAAATAACAGTATAATAAATAAATTTGGAATTTTTTTGCTAGAGAGATCCTTTAAGTGGAATTTGGAGTGAAGGGAAAGATATTGAGGGCTCTGTTTTTTTTAATAGTGAATTATTAGAATAATTTTAAATCTGTAAAGAAACACAAACTTATGAAAAAAATCAATTTTTATTTATGGAGTATCACAACTAGTAGTTCTAATTTAAGGAGCAGAGCAAGACTCAAAACAGGCTGTCAGGCTTCAGAGTTTGTGAACTAAGCCACTAAGCTGCCTGCTTGCACATTTTTAAACAAAGAACCTCGATTGAACTATTTAACAGTTCTTTTGTATTTCAAAAGTTGGGCTTAAGAGAACATAGCAGTTGTACAAATATCTAATCTTGATATCTTTAAAGTATGTTAAAGAGTTCTCAACAGGTAGATCGCTTAAATGGTTGAAGGGTTAGAAAACAGGGAAGAAGGAAGGAACCCTCAAAGAAATTGGGGTAGTTTTACCCAGGAAAAAATGTAACAATCTATATAAAGAGGCATAGCACAGAAGAAATAAGACCAGATGAATGGTCTGATGATCCACTGTCACAACCTAATTCTGTTTGAGGGAAGAAGATTTATAATGATGAGTTGGTGGGAGTCAACAAAGTTAAAAACAAAATTAAAGTTCTCTTTAGCTCCAGGTTTTATGAATGCAATAAACTAGATGACTGTCATAAACTGGATTAATCCTTGACGTACAAAGCATTCTTTTTCCCATCTTTTTTTTTTTTGTGGAAGCCATGAAATCAATTGCAAAAATATAATGCAAATTTAGAACATACTGAAAATACTCCTTTCTGACAAATTTAATTTCTCCTGTTTATATGAATAGAAAAACCAGAAAGAGCTGGCTTCTTTGCCATTATCTGCGATCCATATATTAGAAAGCTTTCTCCACTTTGCTAAGAAAGGCTCAGCAATCTATCCCCTAAAAGCATGAAATTACTGAGTGCTAAGTGGCAAATGGTGTTAGAAGCATAATTGTATTAACTATTTTCTACTTAACAACCTGGAACTTAGGTAAAGATCGAAGTTTACATAGTTTTGATGGTGTTTATCAACACCCTGAAGTTTTAAAATGAAATGTTTCCACACCAGTTGACAAGGTTTCCATTTATGAGCAGCCCAATAAGATAGGCTGCTCTTTAGTGTTTCTCCAAACCTGCAATCTTGGTGTAAAACTTTCACTTGCAGTGAATGATGGGACTAAGGACAGGTTTGAAACCTTTCCCCACAAATTGCAATTGGCTAAAATGGCACAATTTGATGGTATCTTATCTAGAGGGAAATGTCAGAAATTAGGCTTAAAAGTGAAAGACAAATGGACACATGGGCAAATATGAGGCTGCTGAAAACCCCGCCTTATACATGTTGTATTCGTAACGAATGTGCCAGACCCCAAAAGGAGATCTGTGTTTCACCACATTTTACACTCATTCAGAATAATGAACATGGATTAAGGAAAGCGTTCGGATACTAGAAAGTAAGTTAATATCTTCCACATTGTGATACAGTTGATCACTCTCTCCTGGAAACAACTCCAAGCATGGGGCCTTTCTGAGTACAGGGATCTGTGCAGCTGCATTGGTGAGATGCCCGTGAAGCCTGCCGTGCTCTGGCATGTAGACTTGTTAATGACCCTCCTCCCTTTCTGTATAGACATGATAAATGAAGTAGCAGCCCTTCTTACTCTGTCTGGGCTAGCAGTAGCACCACAGTGTGTTTAATTGGGGGACACGGCAGGGCCTCTCACCCATCCCTGATTTAGGTACCAATCACGTTACATTTTGGAGATTTGAAGTCCTTGAAGGTTGCCTCTCAACCTTGGGTTGAGGCAGTAGGCTAATAGGAAGGGGAGTTTGACTTCCCTGCCTCCTGCAGGGGCTCTGCATCTTCATTTTGCCATGGGCTCTGCAATTTAAAGGCTGAGAAGGGGACCAAGCTTTACATTTCCAAAAAAGAAAACCTCTTAATATGGGACATGGCAAGGAAGCAAGAGTGACAGTGTTCATACCTCAGCCCCTCTCTTTTGCCAATGAGGTAGGGTTTTAATGTTCTTTCACTTAAAAAAAAAAAAAAAGGGAAAACAGTTATGACAATATGTGACCCATCATTAACTACGGTTGTTGACACATGAGGTTTGCTAAGTCAGTCTCTGTAATTTTCAGTTTTCTTTCTGGAGGATGTTAGTGGCAGGCAGCAGAGTGGTCTCAGCTGAGTTTGGAGAGGGACGAAGACAGCAGAATATAAAGGGATTTAATTGTCCTTCATATTTTTATAGGTATTTTTCAATTTCTTGGCACATGGACAAAGCCTATAATCACATGCTGGCAAAAAATTATAGATGGAAATATTTATATAGATAATATATAGCCTGATAGAGTAGATTCACCAAACAACATCCATAAAACCTTTATCCAGAAGAATGGAGGAAAGCTAAATAAATGGACCCTATATAAATCTAAAAATTTCCATAGTTTGAATAGCAAAAATCAAAGTTATTCAGCTTAATCTGGATTGGATCAGCAATCTGGATGAAAACCTTTGTATTGAACTTCTCGCACACTAGCCTATGTTCTCATTATGAAATACTTCCTCAGTTTGTTCTGAGTTACTGGGAGGGACACTTCTCCAATACACAGAATGAATCTGGGAAATCAATCTTCAAAGCATGCCCTTGAGCTATCTGTATATGTATAGGTATTAATAAAAGAGGGAGAGGGTTAAAGGTTTTCCTCAACTGTTTATACTCACAGGATACATCCAGCATTATGGCAATGATGCATATTCTTAATAATTTCCAGAATAATTTAATCTGTTTGTTTGAAAGTTTAGATTGTTCTATGAAAATTTTCTTGAAGCAAGGGAATATGCATCTGTACTTTATACACACATACACACACATGCAAAAATATTTGAATATATAGATTCATATCTCCATGATGCCAATTCAAATCCAAAAGATATGCCAAAGTGAGAGCTTATTTTGAGAATTAGAAGCTATGATTATCAAATATAGCATACACAACTTCAAAAGAAATAACCACTTGTCCTTAAATGTCATAACTACTTCTATGTGTCCAAGTACAAAAGGGTGATTTTTTAGCTCTCAAAATATATTCTTTGAAAGAAAGGAAATGAATTTCTATAATGATCTTAAATAAGCATATTTGTGAGAACAATTGCTTTGTCTTCTCAGCACACTATTACTGGAAACTAAGAAGGCTTGATTCTTCTTTCTTCTAGTAGTCCTTTTAGACATACACTTTACCAAATAGCAGTGGCTTAAAATACTGTCTTCAGGACTGTCAAAACAATGACAATATTAAGTGGCTATACACTAATGGTGTATGTTTTTTTGTTCTTAAAAATAAATTCATATTCCTTTTTTTAAACTCAACTAAATATTGAGCAGCTAATACATGGGAATTTTGGCAGTAACGAGTTCTAATTTCAGCATTGCCTCTTGTGAGGATTACATATGACAATTCAGATAAGACTCTTAGCACAATGCTGGGTACCAATGAAGTCTCATTTTCTATCAGCCTACCTGAACATTTCAGGATACGGTTTGTACCTAGTCTATAGAGCTATTCTAGAAGATCACTAAGAATCTGAAATTATTATAATATAAGCTTGATCTCTTATGGTATATTAGGTAGGATATTCTAAGTTCTGCTGTAGAAACAAACAATCCTCAAATCTCAGAGGACTGACCCAACCAAGGTGCAATTTTTCTCATTCCCAGCGAAGGCCAGTAGAGTCTCTACTAACCATAGTTACCCAGTAATCTAAGCTTGTGGGAACATCTCACATGAACCCCCAGAATTTTCTTGGCAAGGGAAAGGAAATACGATGAATTGATCATCAGATCTTAAGGCTTCAGTAAGAAAGCAAGACTCTTTTGGTCCCATGTCTCTGGTCAAAGAGAGTCACAGCCCATTTACCTACTTTCACACAGGGTGAAGGAGTACAAATATGCCCTGGTGACAATTACTATCCCCTTTTAGATTAACTGTGAGACAGATAATAGGAAATAAAGGTCTTCCCTATTAGATATTATGAACATATGCATCCCTATTAAGTAGGAATTTCTTAATATCTAGGGGGAAATTTTTGCTACCTACTCTCATAAGAATTGAAAACTTCCTCGTAAATGAATATGACTAAAATCTGTATTTATAATTCCAAAGGAGTCATAAGCAAACTCTGACTAAATATCCAGTTTCTTTACGCCATTTGCCAGGAATTCAGGAAACAGGAAGGACATGATGCCACAGCACATCACTTTGATAATAAAGCTTGGAGAAATGTGATTTTCAAAGCTTGAACCTATCAAACTGATTCCAGTATTTGCCAGCTCCAGTCTCACATATAATTTTTCAACCAGGACAGGATGACAAAAAAAAAAAAAAAAAAAAAAAAAACTGCAGCAAGCAATGTGTCTGAGGTGTTAATATGGAATGCAGGTTCAGTTGCAGATGGGTTTTGGTTTAGATGCAATGAGACTGCCACACACAGAAAGACATTTAAAACATTACCTTAAGCTAAACAAACACCACTTTTCCAAGGTGCCTCATCATTAACCTTGGAATGTTGATATGCCCAGGGACAGAAAAGCAGAAAACAACAAGATGCAAGATGACAGGTTATAGAAAAGGCAAAGAGTATTTGGTGCGTGTGTGTGTGTGTGTGTGTGTGTGTGTGAGAGAGAGAGAGAGAGAGAGAGATCGAGAGCGAGAGCGAGAGTGAGAGAGAGAGAGAGAGAGAGAGAGAGAGAGAGAGAGGCAGAAAGGAGGTATTTAGCAATGGAGATGCTTGGTAGCTCCAGAATTTCTGATTATGTAGGGATCGTAGCATGTGCAATCTGATTTGTATGGATAGGGGCTTGAAGTTGCATTTTGATATCAGTTTATACTAATTATCCAAATCAAAGAGTCAGGATAGGTGGAGATAATGGGAGAGGGGGATATGGGTTGCTGCTTATTCACCCCGCAGATACCAACACTAATTGTGATCTTACATTTTCTATTTTTAGGGTTTTCCCCCTTTCCTACCCCAAACAGCAAAGTATTCATTGTTATTACAGAGTGCATAAGGCTCCAATTTTGTTCTAAAATTGTAAACATCTGGGGTAATTTAAAGACTATTTCAGTATTTATTTTTCCAAGTGTTCACAACAGTCTTAAAGTAGCTGTGTAGTATCTTTTCAGGTGAGAAGAAGTTGTAGTATGTGTTTTGCACATACAATATTGCTGGCAGGTCAGCCAAGTCCAATACTGTTACAATATGACAGTGTTGTCCTGCTGTACATTACATCAACAATTTTTATATAACAAAAACAGATTTCCTAGCCCTGGCTGATAGCGCATTTTCTCCAAGCAACTGTTGATAAAACACAATCGCAAGACAGCAAGAGAATTTGGATCGTCCCTTGGAGTTTGTTAAAATGGACTTGGCCTGTGCCTCTGCTCCTGATAGCCAGCTGTCTTTTCACTACCACATTTCTTCTTCCGTGAATGTTATTTATAGCTTTAAAATGTTCTCAAGGATAAAGTGGTAGCACACACAAGGCATTTTCGGTGCTAGGACGATGATGGAAGCACTCAAAGAAATAACTGTTGTACTAAGATAATCACTTTTTCATCCTTAAGGAAACCCATTGTGAAGGAGCGAGCTGCCACTTCTTACTGGCTATTGCACACTGCTGACAATGCCTCTTCCTTCTGTTCTTTTAAAGAGGACCTCAAATTAAACCTATTACACCTTAGATCCCAATTACATGGAAATCCACAACCTTTCCAGAATGTGTCTAAGCACTAACATGAAGACCCACTCCATTCAATATTTCTGCTAACTGGTTTAAAGTCTTGACATTGCCTGGTAAGAAGATTATAGAAATGCCTGAAGGACAATTCTGGGTATAAAACCAAATGCCCGCATGTGCATTACAATTGCCAAAAAAAACCCACAAAAAACTCCCTTTCATCTTTTTATTAATTGTATAATTAATGCATTCTGTGTACTGATAAGAATAATGCCATGTAATTAATTTTTAAGAATTAAAAAGTTGCCTTTATCCAGCCTCATGGTCTACTTTCATGTTTATAGCTGTGAATATAAATCCTCTTATCTAATTATAACATGACTGGTTTCATTGTTGAAACAAAGCAGTTCTTTGTCATTTTTTATTTGATTATGTAATATTTATTTTATTATATTAATTATAATCTATCCAGGAAAAAAAAGAAGACCCAAGGACTTAATATTTTAAGTCTTCCAAAGCTTATCAGAAAAATGCCATGCTGCTTTGGATAAGGTATGATATTTCATTTGTTTTCTGTGTCTGTTTTTGTCTTCCGTGATTACCCATTCTGTTTACCAAAAGGCTCAATTAGCATTTGAATAGTGAGCCAGAGAGCAGACAGGTTGAGAATTCTTATAGAACTAATTTGGCAGCCCTTCTCCTTTCCCCCCTTCTCTCTTCATAGCCTTTTCTTTGCCTCTAATCAAGCTGCAGTTATTAAAGCCAGAATAAAAGACCTGATTTTCCATTACATTGATGCATGCTGAACAGAGCCTTGATTTGCTTTTTCTTTCAGCAATGCTAATTGGACTCAAAGGGGAAAATCAGCAATGGAACTAGCATATATATATATATATATATATATATATATATATATATATATATATATATATGTTTTTCCAATTGTTTCTTTCCTTTAAGAGTATTTCTTTTAATGCTTCTCATAAATAATAAGGTTATTTAATTATCAATGCCTCAGGTTGGAGAAGTTTACAACTGACAGAACAATTTCTGATTTCTGCTTGGAAGAAAAAAAAAATGTACTGTGTATGTGAAATTTGGTTTAAGCTATGCCTGATCAATATACAAGAAAGAATTAATTTAATCACAACTGTTTTCAAGTACTATTTGCACTTCAGATAGCTGGGTAGCTTCCAGACTAAGCTGTCATCACCAGTCACTCTCCCCATCAGATAATGGTCTGGTATTGTTCATGAGACCATGCTGTTGAGACAGAACAAGTGCAGAACTTTACACAAGAAGCATGGTTGGGCTTCCCTGGTGGCACAGTGGTTGAGAATCCGCCTGCCGATGCAGGGGACACGGGTTCGTGCCCCGATCTGGGAAGATCCCACAAGCCGCGGAGCGGCTGTTCGCATGAGCCATGGCCGCTGAGCCTGCGCGTCCAGAGCCTGTGCTCCGCAACGGAAGAGGCCACAACAGTGAGAGGCCCGCGTACCGCAAAAAAAAAAAAAAAAAGGCGTGGTTAATATTAAATCCTCATCACTTTAAAGCCTCACTTTGAGCAGGAAGTGCTTATTTTAAAAGTATGAATCAACAAATTAACAGAGTTGCAGCTCAAAAGAAGAAAAGCAAATTTTCAGGTGGGTAGAGAGGATTTTTGATACACTAATTTATACACAATGTGCTATTTAGATACTACATGAAGATTAAAAGCAATTTCTTCAATTAGAGAAATGTTATTCCCTATGTCAATGTGCAAAACTTCCATTATTAAGGTGTTTATATTTTCATCTAATGCATCCCCTCCAATTATACATTTGGCAAGAGTCTCCTTGCGAACTATTTAACAGAAGCAAAACAAGACTTCATTTGGACATTTATGATTTAACTTCTACCCACTTGTTGAAATGAAGCTTTCTACCCACTCTAGGCATATCAAAGTGCTTTTATTTCCCAGAAAACTTCATGCTCTTGACTTTGGACCTGTGAACACAGTCTTCCGTGCTCTTGGAATCTTTCCTTTCCCCTCTGTACTTGGCTTCTTTCTATTCATTTTTCAAGGCTAAGCTTAAAAATTACTTCCTCTAAACGTCTTCCTTGATCCTTTATGCCAAATCCCATTAAAATATCACACAATTAACCCCACACTATATATAACTATAGGTTCCTTAACACATGTAGTCTAGCACCTGCCCCACTCTGTATTTATACCTTTACTTGTGAAATCTCTTACTATAGCCTCTGGGAACTTGTTAGAGCCTACCTGATTCATTTTTGCATTACCAATGCCTAGCACAATGCCTGGCAGAGTGGGGTTTTGGTGAATATGTATAGAATATGTGGAAGTAAATTAATTCAAGATTTGGTCCAACTTGAAAGGTCAAAAATGTAAAGAGAAATTTTGGTCTATTTATTGATTTACTTAAAAAACTGATTTAGGATTTAATAATTTATTACATTAAATCACCTGAGGATTTGAAATCATGTTATTGGCAAATGACATTTAAAAAACATATATTAGCCATCACTGTTTAATATGTCTCATATCGGTATATACTTTAATCCTTGGGTCTCTCTTCTCCCTCTTTAAAGTCACTGCAAACAACCTTAATCAGATTAATAACTCCCAAATTAATAACCACAGTCTAGACATCTCTTCTGAGCCCCAGACCCCTTTACAAAATTGCCTATGTGACATCTCTTCTGCAGTATCTCAGACATCTCATATTCCACATTGCTCAACTCATGATTATGCCCCCCAATACCTGGTCCCCTTCCACTCTCTTTTCTCAGTGAGTGGCAGCATCATCCATCCAGTCGTGCAAATCAGAAATCTTAGAGCCACTCAGGTTACCTTTCTTTACTTAATCTCATATCCAGTCCTATGAATCTCACCTTCTAAATACATAACTTTCTGGTCCAATCTGCTTATTTGACCTACTCCAATAGCTTCCCAAATTGGTTTACTTAAACCTATTATTGTCCTGCTCCAACTCAAGTGCGCTAAGAATTGTCTTTCCACTGCCAAGTTTGAGCATTTCATCTCCTTGCCTAAAAGTCTTTAATGTCATCCCATTACTCTTAGGTTTAAAACAAAACTAATGAACCTCACCTACACCAGTCTTCAAAGTTCAGTTCTACCTACCCCTCTAGCCTCATGTTATATTACATTCCCTATTGCTTTTCCTGTTCTTGTTTAAAGAGTCCAGCTTACATATCATAGGCTCTTCTCTCTCATAGACCTTTATACATTCTGTTCCTTCTATCCGTAACACCATTTCTTCACTTTCTTTCCCTGGTCAATTACTCTTATCTTTCAGATTTCTGGTCAATTTTTACTTGTTACGGGAACAATCTGCTATATCTGATTAGGTCAAAATATTTTACTCTGATAACACATTTAATTCCCTTTTAATATTCCTTGTCATGCCTGTGGTGCTACCTTTACATGATTATTTGATTAGTAATATCTGTTTTCTTGACCAGGCTGGGCTCCGTGAGAGCAGGGCCCATGTGCAGCGTAGTAATGGCCCACAGTATCATACAAGTCATGTTCGCCGAATGAAAAATAAATAAGTGAATGTCTGCCAAGTACTGTGCTAAGAGCTTTAGCTGCTCAATAAATATTTGTCAAATAAATGAACTGTTCAGTAAGCTGGGTATTTGGTAACATGGAAAGCAACTAAGTATCGAACTTTTTTCCTCTCTTAAAACATCTATTTCCATGATTTCTGTGTAACCTTTTGAGATGAATTATTGTTATGACAATGCCCGAAATGTACCTAGTATTATTATCTTATGAAATAACAATTCAGGAGGTATTTGTGCACCTTCCAAGTATGCTTTATGAGGTGAGAAAGAGCCCAAGTACTTGAAAAAGTAAAAGAAAAGAAGGCAAGTAAATGAATATTTATGGTGTCCCCAGCCCCCGCCTTGGTCCCTTGCCTCCACATGTTTTCTGATAATTCTGAAGATATTATTATCTATTCAGTTTTGAAAATAAGGAAGCAAAGTCCCTGAGAGAGTAAATGTTGTATTACCAATGGGTGGTTATACTGGAATGCAAATCTGTAACCATCCCCCTCCCTACGACTTCTCTTTGTATCTTACACAGGCATAATTTAACTGGTACAAGTATAATGTGTTAACCCAAACAAAATCGTTTCATCCTTGGCAGTCAAGTTTTTCAGTTTATGCATGTAGCAGCTAACTATTTTCAGTTCCATTTTAACTCCATTAATAAATAGTAAGTAAGCTCTTGCTGGGAACATATTTGTATTTGTTTTTTAAATACTTATTTCTCCCTGTTAGCATCTTTAAGGTAATTATATTTGGTTAATTTGCCTCTATTTTTTTTTCAATCTAAGCCAGCAAAAATAATCTTTATTTACCTTTGATATGTGTTTGTAATAGGTTTAATAGTGTCCCTCCAAAATTCATCTCCACCCAGAAACTCAGAATAAGAACTTACTTGTAAATACGGTCTTTGCAGATATAATTAGTTAAGGGTTGAGATAATGGTCATAATGGATTTAAGGTGGGCCCTAAATTCAATGACTGATGTCTTTATAAAAAGAGGAGAGAATACAGAGATACAAAAAAGAGAGTGATATGAAATAGGAGGCAGAGATTAGAATCATGTGTCTACAAACCAAGGAACGTCAAGGATTGCCAGCAACCACCATTAAGGCAGAAAGAAACAAGGAAGGATTCTTCCCTAGAGCATTTAGAGGGAACGCGGCCCTGCTGACAACTTGATTTTGGACTTTCAGTTTCTAGGACAGTGAGAGAATACATTTCTATTGTTTTAAGCCAGTCAGTTCGTGGTAATTTGTTATAGCAGCCCTAAGAAACTAACAGTGTACTGAATTACAATAATCCATTTCACTTTAGGGGAGTGTTCAGTTGAGAGATGCTTCTTAGATATGGTGTTCCTATGGGGCCCCATGCATGCCACCTTTTCAAAAGCATATGGGGAGCTGACTCATTAGTAATGTTTTAGTAGCTTTAAAAGAAGATAAGCAGATTTCTAGGTGCCCAAGGACTTTTAAATCGTGATGGATCTAGGGGACAAAAGTGCAATTTACTGTGCCTAAACCTGGCCATCTATTTTAAGGAAGAATATAGATAGGAATAAAACACTGAGTTTATTTTTGAGAGGGAGCCTGAGTGGCTGGGGAACTAGTTGTTTATGGGAGACAGGAGGGAAAAGTAGGGCAGGCTATTATGGAAGAGTTGATGTGCACACATTCACCCACTCTGCAACTTGTCATTCAAGTTTCCCAGCTGAAACAGTTTTTAAAAACAACCAAACTTTTATAAAGGACTAAATAAACCATCTCTGATATATAGAAAAATTTCTTCTCGCTTCCTATTCCACTCTTGGATCATTTTCTCCTATCTATGTCTGAAATTTCTTCTCTCAATTAACCACAGATAAGGATGACTTCTTTCAAAATCCAAACCTCTAAATTTTAGGAGGAAAAACACTGGCCCGAAGGTAAATTCATTCAAACCTCTCTGTGATACAGACCCAAGTGTGTATAGGGCAGACGATGTGCTGATCGTGCTCTTAGCTTCAGAAGATACAGATCGTTAAAACTCCTTCCCAGTAGCTGGGTTGTTTATTACAAAAGTAAGAATCACTAACATGTCCTCCTTGCTAGAACCATAAATCTGAAACCTCTCCTTATAAAAACTGATTTGACAACTGCGATACCATAGCGCCCCCTGGTGTTCCTATTCATATTGTCAGCTGCCTCTCGCAAACCATTTTATGCATTTCCCTTCCATTCTGCCCTCCTCTGACTTGTTTCTGATATCTAGGTTTCCATTTGTTTCTGAATTCTTCATCTCATCTTTCTGTGCTATTTAGCTACCAAATGGCAATTTTTAAGTCTATTTTTTATGATTGTCATGTTAATATCATCTTTCACACTCAGGTGGTCCCTAGAATGACTCTGCTTTTATTTAAGATCATTTCAGACACTCTGCTAGAGCACCTTAGATCTTCTACCTCCTTATTCTGAAATGCAGTTATTACTTGCACAGATCCTTCATACAAGTCTCTCTGCATATTCATACACTGGTTGAATCAACTGCAAACAAAAGTGCATAAAAGCCAAAGTGTCATGAAGAATTTTAGAAAACAACCATAGAACCGAATCAAAGCACTTGCAAATTTTTCCTCTTTCCAAATTAACACTCTATCAAAATAAAGGAGGCCACATTACCATTAACTGGTTTTTGTTGTTGCTGTTGTTTTATAAAGTATTTTTTATGACCAGGTAGGGGAAGCCTCTATATAGTCATTTTCTCTGAGCCAAACCTTGCTCTGAGCCAAAACTCTGTCACCTTGGACAAAAGATCTTAGATACATACGTTTAATTTATGACTTGAGATATATTCTGGGAGGTGCCTGGAGCCTGAGTCATGGGCAATTGCAGAATCCTGATAAAGTAAGATCTAGACCATGAAGACATTTTCCTAAGTTAAAATAATGTATACACTGGGATAAGGAGCATGTGTGTACGTTGACAAGAATGGACGTAAGGCTGACTAGCTTTTAAGACAGACAAGGAGGAGGGTGCTGTTTGGTATTTGTAATCATAAACGTCCATGTATGCCTTACTGGATTAGGAGCTGGTTGAAGACAGACATTGTAAGTAGTCTTCTTCCTGTTTCAGCATCAGCACAAAAAGCATTTGATGAATTTTGTGTGGTTCAAAGAATTAATCCATGAATGAGTACTGTAGGCTCTTAATTGGCAGTATCCTTCCTTTCTAAATTAATCTTGTAGGGCTCATTCAGAATGAAAGTCAGGGCTTCCCTGGTGGCGCAGTGGTTGAGAGTTCGCCTGCCGATGCAGGGGACACGGGTTCGTGCCCCGGTCCGGGAAGATCCTACATGCTGCGGAGCGGCTGGGCCCGTGAGCCATGGCCGCTGAGCCTGCGCGTCCGGAGCCTGTGCTCCGCAATGGGAGAGGCCACAACAGTGAGAGCCTGCGAACCGCAAAAACGAAACAAAACAGACAAACAAACAAAAATGGAAGCCAAAGAAAAATAGGACTTCAAACATTAGTTTGCCACTGAATATTTAGTTTGTTTTATTTATATTTTCTCAAACAGTATGTGATACCTTTATAAAATACCCTACAAAGTTCTTGGGATAGATATAATAAATATGTTACCAGATTCAAATACATATACTAGATATTCTGGAAGTCAAAACAAAACCAAAAAGTAAATCGTATATAAACTACTTAATTTCCAAATTGTACTCTACAAATAAGCCTTTTAAAAACTGATTAATAAATATTTATTAGCCAGTCTCTGTGGCTCACCTCTGTTGAGCAAAGCACAGTGCTGACATAGTTTTCAAGAATTGTGGGCCTCAACTGGTGATATAGTAAACCCTGGGGCTTCTGCTCTCAAAAATCTTGTAAAATAGTGTTTCCTGGATATCCCATCACTTGGTATAGCATAATATGTGTGATCTGCTTTCAGCTAGAATCAAATGTGAAAATGAAACCCCTCCCACTATGGCAGCACTGGGCAGATACAGACCACCAAGTTCAAAGTCATGACCAAAGAAGACTGAGGAATGGTAAAGCACAGGATCCCAAAGGGTATGAAGGAGGACAAACCACACTGACAAATAACTAAAACTAGCAGCCTCTTTGGGATGACAAATAGCTAGGGGCAGGCCTTTTGCAAAGCACATTACAGGAAGGAGTGCAGTTATTAGACATGGCCTTAATATGTACTTTCAATTGTTGTAGTTGGAGAATGTAAATTCTATTGTTGCTTTGGCTCTCTGTCAAATTATAAAACAACATGTGCTGATTGTTAAAAAAAATTGAAAATACAGTATATCCCTGGGCTCATTCATTATCACTCCTAGATGGAACTACGGTGAAAAGTTTTGTAAATTTAATTTCACGTCATTTAAAACTGCATCTAATAAGCTTAAAAAGACATAAATTATTATGTAAAATAATACTTTATATCTCTCTCCCTCCCTGTGTATGTGTGTATAGACATATGGTTTTAAAAACATAAATGCAATTTTATAACATTGATATGAATATCCTGATAGAATTAAGTGACCACTCTAACAGACTTATAAAAGACAAAAATACTAATTATGGGGCACAGAAAGAAGAATTAGCAGACTGTATGTGTATGTGTATAAAGATGGAGAAGCTGGACAAAAATGGAACTAATTTCTTTTCGGTGTACCTGAATAGGAGTGAAACTCCTAAGTAAGGAAGAATTTAAAATGTGTATCATAACTCTCTTGAGTTTATCTGTTTTGTCTGTTTTATTCTAGTACTGTACACCATACACTACACACAAATATATTCAATACTGAAACTCTGGTCATTCTCGACCTTATCTTTCACAAGATGAATAATTCTTTAACATGTTATTAGATTCAACGAACCTTATCTTATGATTACTGTCAACATTCTGATTCCTAGCGTGACATGATCTAGGGAATTCTCACCTGTCATAGAAGGTTGCCCTGACAGAGTTTATTCTTGTCTGAATATGCTCACGTCATAATTATGCCAGCATTTCCTCTCTTGGTGTTCAGTGGGATATTCTTTCTCAAGATTTTAGTAGGAGAGTTATGGGGGAAAATGTTCCATGTAAAAATAAGTTTGGGGAAGATAGGTGAAACAAAGTTTCCCAGTAGTTCAGGAATTCTGAGGCTCCATAAAATACTAATGTGTGTTATGCATACCAAAGAAAGATGTAGGATGCCTGTTTTCCAAATGAATTTCTTCAAGGAGCCTTATTTTGAGCAGTGGACCTGTTTATGTCTTCTAGAACTAGTATTTGACAGAATCTAGTTTTGGAAATATTGTTTTAGTCCTAATAGTATACAGCACATTAAGTTATTGAGATTGGGGTGATCAATTCAAGCATATTCTGGGAAAACTCAAGCAGAGACATATTTTTTAAAGAGGTGAGGAAAGCCCAGTAATTTCTGCATTTGCAAGATAAGTCCATTTTTTAACTTGTATTTTAAAAATATTAGTATATTAAAGTGCCAGTGATTTTTCTCTTAATTGTCTATCTGGAGACAAACAGCTAGAAGTTGTAAGACCCCAAAAGGTAATTGGCAGGAACACTGATGATCTCTGTTGTACAAAGTTTACATCTATCTTTGTGAAACAAGATATCTTTTGTATCATTATCTTATTTCAAAATGATTAATACTTTTTACTTCATTTTAGTAGAGATTTTTCTTCTCCTTTAAGTTTATATTAGCTTCAAGAAAAAACTTACAGCCTAGCCTGGTGTCGACTTAAAAAATTTGCACGATGTGAGACTTGCGAGTTAAGTTTTATTTGGGGCAAAATGAGGACTGCAGCCCAGGAGACAGTACCTCAGAGAGCTCTGAAAAACTGCTCCAAAGAGGTGGGGGGAAGGTCAGTATATATGTGATCTTGGTGAAGGGGGAAAGCATGCAATCGAGCACATATTTTTCGTAGAAGTTTTCTGCCAGTCTTATGAAAGTTACTGCTAGTCACAAGGAGATGTCACCATGAAGGATCTTAGTGCTTTCCTAGATACAAGAATTGGGCTCACAACATCGGCTCCTGAAAATACCTAACTATCTGAAGACCTGTTCTGCCACTTTTTCCCAGAGCACAGAGTGCCTCATGTCAGCTCTCCACCCTGAACTCCTTTCGGGGGATGTTGAAAATCAGCAGCGGCAGCAACACATGATTTAATCCTTGTAGAGGTAGATGGCAAGTGCCAATTGTAGTTACACTGGGTTTAGTCATTTGACTCTGTTCTGTTCATCAGTGTTAGAAAATATTCATATTTTCACAATATATGTAGCATCAGATAGTCCTTTAAATATTTTGGACCATTTTTATTTGGTAGTTTTCCTTCTAGCAAGAGTTTTTGTTACGTACAGGTGCTTTTATACCTTTGTCACTGATTACTCTGAAAAGAGTCTCTCAGTTGGCAGCAGATCTACTGAGAAGAGAAATACATTGTCATTAGAATCAAAGAAATATATTTCAATGGACAGTATTTTTACTTCATGAATTGCTTTGGAGTTGAATAACTTATCAAGTATAAAATAGTGAGGGGCACGGATTCTTTTGACTGCTACATTATAAAAATATAACCCTTTCTGTAATAAAGTCATAAAGCTCACCATTTTGCACCATTAAA
Organism: Stenella coeruleoalba; assembly: GCF_951394435.1. Classification (NCBI taxonomy): domain Eukaryota; kingdom Metazoa; phylum Chordata; class Mammalia; order Artiodactyla; family Delphinidae; genus Stenella; species Stenella coeruleoalba. The sequence continues at coordinate 140,456,934 of NC_137148.1, forward strand.
TTCTAGACTAATAAAACTGGCTTCTGAAAAGAGAAAAAAAATGGATTCCCTTTATTTTGATAGTAAATGAATGAATGTGGGAAAAACAGAATCGATTTTATTCTAATTTTATTTATCGTGTAAAGTGTTAAATGACAAAAATGCAGCTGAGTAAATTTAAGGATCAAATTGGCATTATTAAATGATTCATGAATCGGCCAGCAACCCATCTAGCAAAGGGAAAGGAGCTCCACCGAGCAGTAGAAAAAGAAATGTTTTTAAAGGTGGAAAGGGGGCAGTCAGAAGAAATAATTAGCAAAGAATTCATTGTTTCAGGCAAGGGTGCCCTCCAAAAGGGAAGGGAAGGGAAGGGCTTATCAGGCAGATTACCTCACTTAGTGCTGACCAGATAATCCTGGGTTGACTGGTTAAAGGTTACGGGAATTGCGGGGATTGAAACTGCAATCAGGTTAAACTCTCGGTTTGGTGACGTACGCTTAGCACAAGTGATTCCATTTGGGCCCTGTTGACTCCTTTTTTTTAAACAATTCCCCTTTTTTGATCCGACTCTCAGCTTAACTGAGAAATGCTATCAAAATTTAAGGCATTAGTGCAACTCTCTGCCACTGCTCTGTAGTTCTCACAGCTTTTGTTGATCCTGTGGGGTATTCACAGGTCACTGCAATTTTTTGGCTTAATCTCTGTGATATTCATAGGCCACTACTTCAGGCTTACAATCTTTTACATGGTCATCCTCTTCATTCCTTTTGTGATGTTCCAGTGTGAGGGAGAGCATTTGCTTGGTGGTTAGCAGCTGTGGCCACACATCTAAAGCTTTTGAGGGAATCTAATGCACCAGAGAGATTACTGTAATTATTATAAGCAGGATAATTCCTGATGTGTGGAGTGCACTTTCGAGCTGTAGACTCCAGGACCCAAACCAATCAACATCAAATGAGTCACAGAAAGACCCCTTGAAGGAGCCACCTTTTAAAGCCAAGTAGTTGCTCAGTGATCTTATTTAATTGCATTTCAGTTTCCCCAGAAGAGTTAATCCAGGTGTAGCAGGTGGTGTTGGCCACAACCCTGTACCTCCCTACTCACCTAAAATATAATCAAGTGCTATCCTGTTATCAAGAACAACTTTGGCCAGAGAGGGTAGGATTTTTTGGGGGGGTTTGGGGTGGAGCTATTGCCTTAGCTATTTTCAAAAATCAAGGAGAGGTTCCTGATCATATTCTCGTTTACATTTATTCCTAACCAGAGAAGTATGGCCCGCTAAAGGAAGAAAATCCTGAATCATGAGCGCCTCCTGGTAAGTCCCTTCTAACTTGATGATGCAAATTTAGGGAAGTTGACCAATGAGGTGTCTTAGTTGGCTTGTGGAAAGTTAGGGGCACAGTTAGATAACCTAAAAGGCATTGTCCAGTTACATGCCAGCCATCTAAGCATTCAGAGGCCCAAAGAGAACAATAACTACCTCAGACGAAGGTAAGTCGTGCCAGGGCACAAACCACTTTTCTTAAGGTGGGGAAATGGATATATTTGCAGGGATTGTTGCATTTGCACATTCAAGCCAGGAGTCGGTTAGGTTTTCTTCTAGCCTGAAATAAAAAGCTGTCCTAAAGTCCAGAGGTTACCCCCCCCTTAACAATGGCCTGGGGGATATGGATGATGGTATTATCTTTCCCGGCCAATGCCAAAGTACGGGAAAGAAAGAGAAGAGAGGGTTTCATGTTCAGTTAAAGTATGAAGTCTTGATCCGGTGTCTTGGGATGAAGCATTCTGCCTCAATGTTAGCTACTTCTCTTCCTAGTCAGTTTGATTTGGAGGTCTTTAATGGTAGGACCAGATGTCAGGTGGAGCTTCTTTAGCTGTGTGACATGTACTCAAGACTAAAGTCCCTGAAGTTTGTTTGCCATCTGGGTATTGAAGAGGACCTGGTATAGTCTCTTCCAAGGAGGTTCAAGGGCAATCTTTGTTCTTACTGATTCCAACTCAGAAGGGTCAGAGAAAACTGTAAATGTTAGTTTGGAGAGCTGTAGCCAGATTTGCAAAAACATTGCAGTAAAACAATAGCTATCTCTAAATGGCAAAAGAGTTAAAAAATGCCCATTATTAAAGATCTGATGAGAGTTCATGATCATGGAATTGACAAGGAAATTTGGTTATTTTTGTGATATACAGCATTTCCAGATGATAACTGGATTTATGACTGATAACATTATACCAGGACATATCAAATTTCCAGGAATTTCACATAATTTCTGGAACATTTATAACATATACCTATACAGATACAACATAAAGAAGGCTTAGTATTACTTCATCTTTGATAATACTTCCCATGTAATTTAACATATCAAATATGCCTAATTAGTTTAACATTTCCTTTTTTTAAAAGAAGAGAAGATCCTTTTATGTTCCAGGAGCCCTCTGAAAAATTTCATAGTTCAAGGTCAAAAGGACTTCATTTAGAATTTGATTTTAGGCAAGTTTATCAAAAAGGCTTTAAACATTTGTTCACATAGGACCATAGTTCACTGTAAAACAATAGTTAGTTATCCATTTAACCAAAGTGACAATTAGAGACTTTGCAGGCAAATATAGAAAATTACATAATTGTTCAACAACAAAACAAAACCCTTAGCTCTTTTAGTAGAGAAAACTTGGTTTTAAGTAATTAAAGACCTGATGAAGACAGTGTGAAATACAATTATTTTGATAAAACATAGAATCTTTGTTTTTTAAGGCACATTACTTTTAAGAAAAATCCTTTACAATGCCTCATCAAGAGCAGACCAATAGTCCATAAAACTTTGTCTTTTTAACATAGAAAAAAACACTAGGTCGCTTTTCATACCAAAGAGCATTTACTTGATTAAATTCTTATCAATCTTAGCCAATCCTGACTGCATATAAAATTCCTTTCCCTTATTATGTCAGTAGTTTTAATTACACATATTAGAATTTTAAACCTTTAATAAGTAGTGAAAACTAAGAAGTAAGCAATCATGAATTGTATTTTACATTAGCTTTCTGTAGCTTGGCTGATTTATAAACACTTCTTATGATTTCTAAAAATGTGATTTTTTTATAGTGTGGCACAAAACACAATATTTTGGTTTACTAATAAACCCAAATATTTTTAATTCCTCTGTAAAATGAAGCAAAACATGGATAAATCTATGTTCAGTAATTAATGTTTCAGTATTTTATTTTATTTGGGAGTGATCTGGGTATTTAATGAATTTACCTTAATATTTAACTTAGCAAAACTTTAAGGTTTCAGGTTACCAAAAATTGGGGGAAATTATTTCAAAATTCACCTAGAACCTTTTATCTTACATCCATTTAATCTACTTGTTTTTAACAATTAGGTTTAGTTTACATATGAAAATTTTATCATACCAAGTTATTTTCATTACTGACAAACTTTGTAATGTGAACTTATTTGACTAATAAACCCAGGTAGAATAAAAGTTGTATGTTTGTATTATATTCAGTATTGATAACTCTAAAGATATCCCTGTTTTACTTAAACAAAAGACCTCAAACTAGCTTTTATTTACTAAAGATTAGTCCTAGACTACATAAACTTGAAAAGCATTTGAGTTACTTTCTGTTTTATTTCTTTAATTCATATAAATGCTTGCTTGGTTTTAAGGCATTTAAATAGAGCTCTTTTACAAATTAATTTTTAGCAATACTATCTGAAGGTAGAAAATAACACACATCTAAAACACACATATATAGAGAGAAAGACACATGTAAAGTTCACTAGTTATGAAAAAACTGTTGGAATAAGTTAAGTTTATCTGCCCAGATGGCTGAAGCTTCTACTAATATTTGTGGAGAAGACATATGATTTTTCATTTGCCAAATTTCAAGTGACCTTTCCCCTTTTTGTTTTCCTTCGGATAAGAATTGTTTCCCTGAAGTTTACAGAATATTTACATCTTAAAGACAGAGGAAGGGAATGCAAATTCCTCTTAGAAGAGCTTTGGTTTCCCAAGGCCAATATTTATAAGCCATTTGAGATAAACAGGAGAAGTTTGGGGATTGAGAAAAGGAGTAGGTGAACTTTGAAGTGTCTTTAGAGTGGTATTTCTAGGTTTGCAAAGATTTGTAAAATAAGGACAGTTGCTCTCAATTCCTCAGAGAACTCACTAGTAGCCTAAGTGACATTGTAGGTTGATCCACCATAAATCTTCGTAAATATCCTGTCAGTTTGATAGGATCTTTAGCCACAATTAGAGTTCAACCCACTTTTCCATCCAGGTATATTTTGTGGCCCCCAGTCTGACAGTTACTAAGCCAAGTTCTCAGGATGCAAAATTCTTGGGTTTCTTTAGAAATATTTTGGCCATTTTCGTAGATATTTATAGCTTATGGGACCATAGTTTTTAAATAGCTGTGGTGGTAGAAGGTGGTATACCTGACTTTGGAGTTTAAGGATTCTATTTTATTATTATTATTTATATATATTTTTCAGCTAAGCCTTTGGGTCTCTAGGAGCCAAACTAATACCTAAAAGGGATGTGTCTATGGTAGGGGACTGTGTACAGGAAGTAAAATGTAGTCCATGACATAGAAATTTTCTTGAAGTTGGCAGGTGACCTAGTGTCAATCTAACCCATTCCATGACTAACTTATCCTAACGCAGGAGTCTTCGGGTGTGGGAGCAACAGCTCTAATACCTCTTAAGTGCTTTATTCATGCCCACCAATCTTTGCAGCTTTTTGACTTCTGCAATTCCCATTAGCAACTGGCCTTTAGCTACACAAAATAAGACAAACATGTGCACCTTAACATATGGCAGTAACCAAGAGTTGTTGCTGTGTCCTGGCCAAGAGAAGGCCCTGTGCGTACCACCAGTAATTCCTGTGGAAGCTGGGCTGGGGAAAGGCTTGAATCACCAGACCTCAACAACTGGGGACTGTGCCCTACCAATAACAGTTCCCACCTGGATCTCTGGACAAAATCCAGGGCTGGAGATTTTCCACTTGATCTGCAAAGCTAGGCACTTGGCTCCAGGTAGAACTGTCTGCCAGGTCAAGCTATCCTGCCCTGTATTGGAAAGCCAGTTACATTGGGAGCTCAATGCAAAGAGAGCAGAGCTCAGAACAGAGAACTTACCCATGGCCCTCAAAAATGGCAAGAAAGTGAACTCAAAAAGGGGTTCATGGATATCACTCTTGTGTTTCTCCTTATCTCTGATGCCGTCAGAAGTTTGCTTCAGGTCCCAAATTCAACTGAGTACATTTAAGAATCAAATTGGCTTTCTTAAACAGCTCGTGAATTGGGCAGCATCCCATCTAGCAAGTACAAAGGAACACCACTGAGCTGTAGAAAAGGAAAGGTTTTTAAAGGTGGAAAGGGGGTGAAAAGAAGAAATTATTAACAAGCAATGCACTGTTTTAGGCAAGGTTGCCCTCCTAAGGGAAACAGAAGTGCCTATTGGGCAGATTACCTCACATAGTTGCTGACTGGGTAATTCCAAGTTAACTGGTTAAAGATTACATTCCTGGGGGGTTAAAATGCAATTTGGTTAGGTATTAAGTATTGATTTGGTGACGTGAGCTTAGCGCAAGTGACTCCATTTTGGGCCTGTTGCCTCTTTTTTAACAAATGCTAATTAAGACACATTTATCTACTAAATGATTTAACATATATAAAGCATTTAACTAAATTTCTCATGCAATAATTCTATTTCTTTACCCTTTTACTGATAAACAAAAAACAAACTCTCAAAACTTCACACACTAAAAGTAAAAAGTGTCAATTATGTCAGTAAATCATTATTTGAGTGAATAGAAAAAAAAATTTACTGATTATAAAACATCAGCTGCCATCTGTTGAGTAGCTACTATTTATAGAAGATGTAACCCTCCGTTTTCCCAGTTGTTTCAGGGTAAATTCTAGAATTCACATCTATTGTTCAGGAACCCATTTTTACCTGAAGCTGAGGTGTGAGGTCAGCTGAACCTGAGTTATAAGGGTTAAAATGAAGGATAGGTGGTTTCCTCAAAAGAAATACTGGGTGCATGTTACCAAAATAAAGGGGATTAATACTTAGTAGGAAAATCAGGGTTTTTACATCTTCCAACCTTTTAAAAAGAATCAACAGCACTTAAATATTTAACAGGATTTTAATCCTCAGCCTTCTTCCACTTGTAATGGTATGGGATATTAGTTTATTTAATGGCTTTATCTTGAGTTCTTAGCTGCTTTCTGGATCTTTCACTCCATCCCTTTGCTAGTCCCTTATCTTATACCTACCATTACGTGTAGATATTTCCCAGCATTCCACCTTCTGCCTCTTGTCTACTATCTTCTTCCCTTAAACAAACATGCTGGGGCAGTCAGATTGTTGTTGATTACAATAAGGAGAATGGACTCAATTCTACAGCAATAACTTCCAAATTAGGAGCAGTAAATGTTCTCTCCACTTCTAACTTTTGAGGGACGGTTCTGGCCATTGTCCTGGCAGAAAGCTCAGGACTGAATCTGTCCCAGTGATTTCTGGAAATGGGCAAATAATACTATCCATTGAAGCTGAAATGTTTAAGGAAAAGTTAGGCCATCGGGAAAGTTTTGTTATTACTTAAATTTATAGATCTATCAGTTTCTCACCCAAGAGGCATTTTGATCACTGGCCCAGAATATAGATTAATGACGATCATTTGCAAATAGATGTTTTCTCTTACGAAAACAAAGTGGGAAAACCAAGTTTTCAATGCTTCCTACTGAAAGGATTTCAAAGAGGCTTATTTGCATTACTAAGTAAGATTAAGTTGGTATTCAGTTATTTTCTTTTGACACATGAGCAACTACTCACACAACATGTTTATTATGAAATTCAGTGAAAATAAATTACAAATAAGAAAGAAAAGATGGAGATTTATTTTGGAAATCTATTTCCATTTAATATTGTCCTGCTATTTGACATTAGGTTATTTTGTTTTACTAACAACTGAAAATCAAGATGTTCTGAGGAAAGTACATGTTCATATGAAGATGTACTACATATGTAAAAAACTTTAAGCAGCAAATCACATTTAAAATAATTGAGCACTTTTTATATCCACAGCTATACAAGTTTAATTGAATATTAAAGTTTGAAATCCGTAAATACCAGGAAATATTTTTAAAATTTCAAACATTTTAATAGACTAGTTTGTGGAAGAAAAGAGAAAAAAGTTTTGAGTCAACATTCTCTGAATAAAGAAGACTGAAAATGAGCACTTTTATGTGTGGCTAAGTCATCACCAGAAAACATAATAGCTACTTATCCTTGCAGTCATTCCATCATATGTAGGCAATGGAATTTTGATCTCTTGGAATTTATAATTGAAGAGAAGTAATAGTGAAGAGGAATATGAGTTAATTGTTGGGTATTTGGGATGACATATTTTATATCTTCAAGGTGCATTCTTTAAGAAAGTTACATAGGGCTTCCCTGGTGGCTCAGTGGTTGAGAGTCCACCTGCTGATACAGGGGACACGGGTTCGTGCCCTGGTCTGGGAAGATCCCACATGCCGCGGAGCGGCTGGGCCCGTGAGCCATGGCTGCTGAGCCTGCGCGTCCGGAGCCTGTGCTCCGCAACGGGAGAAGCCACGACAGTGAGAGGCCCACGTACAGGGAAAAAAAAAAAAAAAAGAAAGTTATATAAGTGTATTTTTGATACAAGTGACAGTTTCTCAGTTCAGTAATTTGTTACTACTCATTGTCTGTTTCTATTTTATTCAGGTGCTTGCAATTATTTTTTATATCCTATGTACAAAAATTATGAAGTATTTGTAATCAACATATCACTGATGACAAAGGTACAAACAGTTAAAGTTGCAAACAGACATTCAGCTAATAATTTCTTCACTAGATCTTGGAGCTAGAGAGTTTACTTGGCTTTCATCTCCTGCCTTTAAAAGATTTGATGTTACGGACTCCCATCCCTAAAGATGTTACATCATATGCTCAGTATCAAAAAGCTAGTAAAGTGATAAGAACTTCGTTTTAGTTCCAGGCAGCATTGCACTACCTCATGCTTTAAAACAAAACCAAGGAAAAACAATAAAAAGCATTACACTTTGTTTTCTTCTAATAGCAGAGCTAACGAGTAAAATTTCACTTTTACCAAAAGCCTTTAAAAATTAACAGGAAGCGTGTATGAAATTTAATGACTGATTGAGCCATAATATATTATTCATGTAATGTTGGAACCATACATCATTCACCTGGATATAAGAAAAAAAAAATCTTTCTTTGCAGAATTATTTGAGAGAGCATTATGTGGAAGGAATCATTGGTCCCACTCCATACAATATTCCTTATCTCATTTTATGTCTCTGATGAATTTTAAGTAAATACTTAACTAGTTTTTATAGCTGTTACTATATAAAAGTTCACAAAGAAAAGAGAGGAAAAAAAGCATAAAATTATGAAGAATTAAGATAAGTTACTCAGATTATTATGGAAGGAAAATAATGTGCCACCAGAAAAACAAGTAAGAGTGGCCCAATTCTCAAGAAATCTATATTCCGTTTCTAATTTTACCTCTGAATGATGCTCTGACTTCTGAAAAGTTTCTTGGCTAACTTTTGACTGTTAACTGAGAAAATTCTCCTTGAAATGGTAAATAATAGTTGCCACCTAGTAGGTGCTAAATACTGTAGCGCTAAGATTGCTACTGGAAAATATCATCAGTTTCTCATTATTGTCTTTGGGTTATCTTCAGAGCACTATATATATATAGATGATTAAGCAAACAAAGTAGAAATATCCCTGTAGGCAAATGTAAATTATAGACAAAAATCCTTCTTACAAAGAGTGGGAACACAATTGGTCATATTCCTGCTGCTAATCTGAACACAGTATTTCAATATGAGAAAGCTACCTAGATATATAGCCAATAATTTCTTTTTTGAGATGACCAATGTATAAACTTTTTATTATTTAAAATTTTAAATGTTATTTCTTTTTTTTAATGTTATTTCTTATACAAAGTGTTCTCTTTTTTATTTATCCCCGATATATCTTTGTGAAGCAGTGATGGCATTATTACAAATATTCATCATTACACCTTCAAAATAATTACTCTGAAAAACAGTTCCAATAGCTTTTTGAAGAACCACTTCCTCTTTTAAACCTAACCCAGTTATGATTATCTTTCCACAAGTAGCCCCTTTTCTCACCTTCATTGCAAGCAGGACTTGAAAAAACTATGGACCAGATTCAATTCCAAAATGCATTAAGAAGTAATGAATATTTTACTGAAGTATCAAAGGGAGATGTAGCCATGAGATAAAACTTCCTAAAATCCTCTTTAAAACTCTATATTCTCCACTTACCACCCAGAACTCCTTTGCCACTAAAACCATCTCATTTCCTACCTCCCATCTCCCTACCTGGTGTAGAGGGTGGGTGCAGGAACAGGCAGTAGGAGGTGGGAGAAACTCTCAGCTTCATGCACCTGATGAAATTACTCCACAGAGGGAGAGAATTTGAAGTTCTGTAAACTGAGTCTTATGATGATATGGACATGGGTTCAAAGCCCAGTCCTGGGATTTACCAGTAGTAGTACATTTGGAAAGTTTTTAATAACTGTGAGTCTCTCTCTTTTTTTTTTTTCCAAGTTGTAAAAGTGGAATTTAATTTCTTACCTCATAAAATCTCTGTGAGGATTAGATGATATGAGGTAGTAAAAATGTGCAGCATATGCTAGACCTTTAATAAAAGTTAGCTTCTTTCCCTATTTAGACGTTAGTGAGCAGACTTCTTTGCTTATATCCTGAGGATACTGGATTCCTAATGCTTCTTGAGAATTTTGTTGTGCTCCTTTTTCTGTTCCACTCTGGTCCCAGTGAGTAAACCTCTTACTCTATGTCCAGATGTCTCAGTGAGCACTGACTGCATATAATATTCCAACACAAATACAAAAAGTGTATTCCATACCCTGTGGAGCCAGGCTAATGTTTAAGAGCCTTAGCACAATGAAAATGATTTTTTAAAAAGAATTTGACAATTCTAATCTATTGAGTTAAGTGACTGTAATTCACTAGTCATTCTGCAGAGGGTTTGGGGGTCTGGCAACAGCAAAGTTAGTGGTTTTGATGTTACAATTTTATTTTGTCAGTTACAAAATACAAGATAAAGTTTAATGCAAGGGGCTCATCGTGACCTTGTCCTTTCTTTTGCTCTTATACTTCTTATAGTGGACATTTACTCTTTTTGTTTGTTTTATTTTGTTTTTTGTTGCTACCATTCATTCCCACTTATTTTTATCAAAGCTCCTTCCCAACTCTTACTCCATACAAATTGAGAGCTATGAATCCTACCTGTGTCTCCAGGAGTGGTATTCTGCTTAGGGCTGGCCGTTCAGACAATTACGTTACAGAAGCCATTGATTCAGGGATAGCACGTGATCCAAGAAGAGCAAATGCAACAGTTGTACAGATAAGAGAGAAGAAACAGCCTGTGGCATCTGGCTTCCTTTCCTTAGCATAATGCTTTATTCATGCTATGGAGCCTGAGGTGATAATAGGCTGGAGATGGAAGGGCAACTCTGTTGCTATGGAATGAAGACAGAGGAAACAAAGTTAAACAATGAAAGAAAGTAAAATTCCACCCCAGTGACATTGCTTGAAGTTCTGGCTCAAGCTGTACATGAGGCTGCCATTTGACATTTATCTGAGCCAATAAATTCCTCTTTGTTTTTCTTTAAGCCAATTTTAATTAAATTTCTATAACCCACAATACAAACATTCTTAAGTGATATTTCCTTCTATTTTTTTTTTTTTTTTTAGTGGATAGTGATTTCCCACTCATTCTTTTCTGCTCTGTTTTGTTTTCTCCCCCTCCTTTCCCTTTGTGTACCATTTCCCTCCCTCTTTCTTACTTCACAGTTTACTTAAGGAAAATTATGAAAATAGCCTCACATGAACAAAAATTCTTAAAATTATTTATTATGATGTCTTTCTTTGCTTGAGGTGTTACTTGCCTTTTGTATCTGATGTCCCTTCAAGGCCTTTAATTAATTTTTATCATGCTTCTTAAAGGACCTAGCATGGTACCATACATCCCCTATGCACTCAGAGTATTAATTGGAAATAATGATAATGATCAACCTCATGAAACATTTTAAACTCTCTCCTTGTTCACCTGGCAAGCTGTGAACATGGAAGATGGGCAGAGAACGATTCACTAGGAAGCAGAATTAATGAGCAGGGACAATGTCTAATTCTATATATTTTTAATCATGTCTATTACAATTAGCACTCAATTTAAATTAATAACCTTAAGAGCAGAGTTGGTAGTTCCCTTATAAGTCAATGGGTTCTGTCCTAATAGGCAATGAATCATTAGGTCACAACAGTCATATTTTTATTTGTTCTTTTTCCTTCTTTCAGCTTTTCCATAGAAATGCTGAAGAATTCTTTTAAAATACTTTAGAATAATCACCATTTTCCCGTTCCTTCATGTCTTTAAAAAGCAGATCACATACTGGATTCTCTTCTAGGGCATTTCTTAAGGATTTATAAAGCCATTTTCATATAACCTTGACTAACCATCCTCATTTTTATTCTGAGAGACTTCTCACCTCTCTGAGTTGCTATTTCACTTGCAGAACTGTGAGCTGGGAAGAACCCGACATGGTGAAAACAAATGTGCACGTTCTGGACATGGCATACAGACCTTTCCAGGATCAGTCTGATGGCTCAGAGTGGGGATCAACTAAATCCTTTGTTTTTCCCTTTTCTCTTCCAGTCTTTGGCAATGTGTATAAACACACATGAGGGTTAAAAGTAATTACAGAGGGCTTCCCTGGTGGTGCAGTGCTTGAGAGTCTGCCTGCCGATGCAGGGGACACGGGTTCGTGCCCCGGTCCGGGAAGATCCCACATGCCGTGGAGCGGCTGGGCCCGTGAGCCATGGCCGCTGAGCCTGCGTGTCCGCAGCCTGTGCTCCGCAACGGGAGAGGCCACAACAGTGAGAGGCCCGTGTACCGCAAAACAAACAAACAAAAAGTAATTACAGAGCTTGCCTTCTCTTTCAGTGGCTTGTCACCAGGAGATCAGGGGAGATTATATATATTCTTTGGATGTTCTTAAATTCTACTTTGGATGTTAATTTTCCACACCCCTTTTCCCTGGGCCAGTTCCACTGATGCAAACTACTCAGTATAATTAAGACTTCTTCTCCACTATATGACAAATTTATGCTTGTTTAAAAAAAATCACATAGATACATATATGGATAGAAAAAGACTGGAATGAAATATGCCAAATAATATATTTGGTTTCTCAGAATGCTAAGCTGGGTGATAGTTTGTTTTTTGTTTTTTTAATAAATTTATTTTTGGCTGCGTTTGGTCTTCTTTGCTGCTTGTGGGCTTTCTGTAGTTGCAGCGAGCAGGGGCTACTCTTCGTTGTGGTGTGTGGGCTTCTCACTGCGTGGGCTTTCTTTAGTTGCAGCGAGCAGGGGCTACTCTTCGTTGTGGTGTGTGGGCTTCTCACTGCGGTGGCTTCTCTTGTTGCGGAGCATGGGCTCTAGACGTGCGGGCTTCAGTAGTTGTGGCACATAGGCTTAGTTGCTCTGCGGCATGTGGGATCTTCCTGGACCAGGGCTCGAACCCATGTGCCCTGCATTGGCAGGCGGATTCTTAACCACTGCGCCACCAGGGAAGCCCAATAGTTAATTTTTTAAAATTTACTTTCTACTTTTCTACGTGTCTACATTTAATAAACTTATGTTAGTTTTTCATAATAATCAAATAATAAGTAAAAAGAAAACATTTTTCATTCTAATTCCCTGATATTTTTTCTTTTGTGTCCAAAGATTTCTAAGTGATCATGCCCATCACATTGTATACAGACAGTTTCCCTGAATTAACTACAAGAGTAGTTCAGAGAAAGATTATTCAGTTTAAAATCGTAATTTCATTGCTGCCTGCTAAGGCTATGGCATAATTTTTTCTTTAGTTAAATAACATTTTCTTCTTATCAAATGTAGTTGGTGGGCTATTTGTTTCTGTAGAATAGGCATTGGACATGGCATAAAAAGAGTAAGGCATAGAAACACAGTAAGAATTTTGGAGTGTCTGGGAGCTTCCTAAAAGTGAATGGATGTGACTGCACTTCCCTAGGAGGCTGAGAAGTGGAAGATGGGCAAGAGAAGGTCTGAGATTTCCTAAGGAAATGTGGAATAGAGACTCCACCCACTTTCTTCTTAGTTGAAATGCACTAAGGAGAAAATAGCATAAGATCCTTGTCTATTAAGAAGATGGGGAAAAGTAAAAGTAGAATTCAAGTGAACTGATTTCCTTGTTCAATTTCTTTTTAAAAAAATAAGTACGTAGGTACTTCCTCTCTGCAGTGAATTTTAAAATGTGTAATTCAATACAAGCTAATTAACGTGCAGAGAGGCATGATATAAAATTGATTTATATATACATATATTATGTCTTTAAACTGCTTTGCTAAGGTGAGTCTTCTAGTGAATCTTGTGCTTGCTGAAAACAGTTGAAGTCTTGACTGGTGCTGGGATAAGGCTCATTTAGGTTCACCAATGTGACATGATAGAATATTTTATAATTTTGCTTTTTTGAACAATTTTTGTTGGTTAATAGTGCTACCCACAGAAGAAGATATAACATGATGAAAAATCCCTGAAAACTCTGTATTCAAAAAGCAAACATATGAATCTTGTTTGAAGGTTTTTTAACCTTTGACATTTATAACGGATTTGATAAAGTTGATTGCTTTTTTTTTTTCAGCTATAAGGGAAAATGACTCCCAGCTTCATGGTTCCAGAAAATGGAATCTAAGCCAATGAAAGTAAGAAAGCTCTATATAGGATAGTAATACATTATGACAAGGCTCTCTGAAAAAGAGCCTTTTCATTTACAGTAAGATATATTGACACTCTACTTTAATCCTTGGGATACACATACAAAGTCACTGTAAGACGCTTTAGGCATATGTAAGGCTAACTCCTATGTTTTTAAGTTCTTGTTACTACAGTAATGAACTTCAAATACATCAGATAGAAAAGATCAGTCACGAGCTTACACACTTAGAAGTATCTCTGCTAGGAGCGCAGACTGGACTTGTAGGGATACTTTATTACTGGTCTGTAGGGGGAATCTCCTCTGAAATAGGATGAAATGTTAGACTCTTCTTTCTTTTATGTATTAAGGTAAAGGAACAATTTTAGTGAACTATGTAGTAAGTGACTATTCCCTACTGGTCACAGAAATTTAAACATTCCTGTGCCAGTGGTCTTGGCCGCTTTGAACTTTTAGTTTCTTGAAAATTGATGCATTCACACATTATGCCATTAAACAATTTTGTTTACCTTGCTCCTGAGATAAAAAGAACAGCCCCGTATTATACAAAATGCCTTTAAATGGAGTAGTAGTAGCAAGAAGAGCTATTACTATTCAGGACTGTTCTGGAGTTTTTTGTTTTTCTCTGAAAAATACGTCAGTGATTAATTATGTGTTAATTTTCATCGTATTAAGAACAATCAGATCACTCAAAGTACCTACTATACACGGCACTGATTCTGTTGTAGGAGAAGGAAAAACACCTTCCTTTGTGATACAATGCACTTTTACTTTATGAATATTGTTAGCAAAGAATGAAAAACAGGAAAAAGAATATAAACCTTCCATTTGAGCTTTTAAAGGATTTCTGAGCCCCAATTATTTATTTTTTTTCCTGATGCATCAATCAGGAAGTGTGATTATAATTCAGAAAGAATTATTCACTCAACTGTATACACAAGTAAGAGGTTTGACTGGGCTACTGGCTTTGAGGTTCAAGTGGCATTTACAAAATCAAAATCACAAGACAGGGCTTCCCTGGTGGCGTAGTGGTTGAGAGTCCGCCTGCCGATGCAGGGGACAGGGGTTCGTGACCCGGTCCGGGAAGATCCCACATGCTGTGGAGCTGCTGGGCCCGTGAGCCGTGGCCGCTGAGCCTGCGCGTCCGGAGCCTGTGCTCCGCAACGGGAGAGGCCACAACAGTGAGAGGCCCGTGTACCGTAAAAAAAAAAAAAAAAATCACAAGACAGAACAAGGTTACCATTATGGAGGCACTGAGACTCAGACAAGTGCCCTCGGGGAGTTAATATGGTTAAGGTTATCCATGTTAAGCAACATCTTATAAAACATTCTATCTTGAGTATTACTTCTATTTACAAGAATGGGCTAATTCATTCATGTCAAACGTGGCTTTTGGGTATTCAGTTTTTTTTAATGTCACCAAAATTATCTCAGAGGAGCAGCTCTGATGGGTCAATCATTGCAGATGGTAAATGCTTTGTTAATTATACAGAAATTTAGAAACAATTGTAGAATGTCTTGCCTCAGGAGAAATTTCTCTCTTCCTGTTTGAGAGCCGTTTCTCCCAATCGAATTAATTTTGTGTTTGTGAACAGATAAGAATCTCAGCCACGTGGTAGAAATAACTCCTTGCTCCTTGCTCAAATACGCAAGTGTAAATAAGCAAAGGATATCACAAATAAACAATGCCATTCTTTTTAAATAATGCAGTCTGTGTAATTAGGAGTATGCAATTACAACAGTGTACAGCTCTCAGTGTAACAATTAGGTTTTCAGTAAAATGTAATTTGTTCCAATGTAAATGTTTTTCCTCAATTCAGAAGATTCCCTTGAGTTGTTTCAATAAGCGTATTTCTGCAAAGACATGCAGTAGTGCACTATGTTCCAATATACAAATCAAAGAGGACAACTATATTATAATAAGCTACTGAAATTTTTGAAGTATGGGTTACCAGTGTTGTTTTGAGATAGGAAAGTTGGGGCGATCACTTTCTGGGAACTGTTGACATACAAGAATGCCTGTGCGGTAGATATAAAATATAGATGATAAAATTACTATATATATAAAAATTATTATATGTATATATATACTATATATATATAAAATTAGTATATATATGTGTATATATATTCCTTTTTATGGAAGTCACAGGTATGTATATATACCTCTTTGTGATGTGACTTCCATAAAAAGGTAGAGTCTTGAATCTGGGCTGGCCTTGTAACTTGCTCTGACCACTCTGGTGTAAATGATGGTATTTGACTTTTGAGGCTACGTTTTAAGAGACCTTGGAATGTGGTCCTGAGGTCGCCATGCAAAGAAGCTAGACTAGCTTATGGAGGAGGAGAGGCAGGTGGAGAAGAGGACCCCAGTGACAGCCCACAGCAACTGGCGAACATGTGAATGAGGTCTCTTGGGTCTTCTAGCCTCGCTGACCCCTAGCTGAATCCTGAGAGCTGAGTAAGCTCAGGTGAAATATGCAGGTGAACTGTCCAGTCAACAAATAGAATTGAGAGAAGTAGCTAATTATTGTTGTCTTAGCTTCTAAATTCTATAGTGGTTCTATGCAGCAAGGCCAATTGAAATAGTTGAGTTTTCTCTTATCACAGTGTTTGGTGCCACTGTTTAACTGACTTTGTTTTCCCAGTCAGTTAGGAACTTATAAAGTTTACATACGGAATTGTGAAACACCATCACATTTTTAGTAGAAAGAAAAATGACTGAGAAAAACAGAACCTTGGTACAGTAACATTCAAAGTAAATTAGAGACTAGAGATCATCTAGTTCAATAGACTGAAAAGCGTACTTTTTGGATTACTAAAACAGGGAGGATGAAGATATTCTTTAGGGCTATTCCAGTGGGTATGATGGAGGAAGATGGTCTGGATTTCTCATGCCAGGTTCAACCATACCAGCTCTATTTTTATTTGTTGTATTCCCATGTGCAGAAGTAATTCTCTGAGATAAAAAAATGTAAAACCACTGCAGTCCAGCTCTCAGACTTTCCAGAGGAACACGTTAAGGCCCAGAAAGAAGACGTAATCAGTGTGAAAATTTACCCTCAGTATGACAAAATACTTCATAATAATGATGTTAATTTGTTTGTTTGATTGTGAAGGGCCTTTTATATCACGTGTAGTAGGAGGACTAGAGAAGATTTTAAGCAGGGGAGGATACAAAAAAGTACCTTTAGAAAGATCCTTCTGGCTGATCTGTGGAATTGTAATTTCTTAACATGCAAAATTAGAAATAAAGAGATCACTTAGGAAGCAGGAAACTTTCAGTCATTTTGCATAGTTTCACCAATTTAAAAAAGTGAGAAGTAAAAGAAAAGTGAGGTTTGGAAGCAGAAGCCCTGAGTTTAAATCCTGACATAGGGTATGGCTTCTACCATACACCCTAGGTCCATTATGTATTTTCTGAGATCCTCAGTGTTTTCACTTGTGAAATGAACATTATAATTCAAGCTTAACAGGAATAAAAAGATTAAATGGGGGAAACATGGTGGTGTATTGTAAACTATAATGCATTAACTAAATATGAGTTACATGATTGAAACCGATAATTTTCATTTTAAGCTGCTATAGTGACATCTTTTTAACCCCCAAATCCTATGAATTTAAGTTTTATATTTAGCATTACAGAGACTCTACTAACTTATATCTGATCGGTTCTCACTACACTACAACACTAAACTGGAAAAGCACACAATAAATGGAAAATATCCCAGTAAGAGGAAAAATCCTTGAAATCAGTTATCATGTTTATTTGAAAACTATTTGTTCCAGTTGTCTATTGCCATGTGCAAATCACTCCAAAATTCAATGTCATAAAAAACAACTAATTATGCTCATGGATTCTGTGCGTCAGGGGTTTGGACAAGATACAGTGAGAATGGCCTGTCTTTGCCATATGATGTCTGAGACCTCAGCTGGGGAGATTCAAATGACTGAAGGCTAGAATTATGGGGAGGTTTTTAAACTCACATTTCTGAGGCTTGGACTGGGAAGATTGAAAGGCTGCGCACAGCTGGGCTTATTGGCAGCCTTCATGGAGCCTCTCCATGTGCCCTGGGCTTCTCTCACTATGGCTATCTTGAGGTAGTCAAACTTCTTACTTGCAACAAGAACAGGTGTTCTCACAAACAAAACAGCAGGTGCATGGACATTTGTCACTTAGCCTCAGAAATTACATAGGGTCACTGCCACTGTACCATATTGATCAAAGCAGACCCAGGGCAATCGAGAGATTCAAGGAGAGGAGAAAAAGACCTCACTTTTAATGGGAGGCATTCAGGGACATGTTTTAAAATCTCCACACTGTTTCACGGATGGAACTTAAGAGGTACATTTTTTAAGTAAAATATATGCTGATCAAACCATATATTATCCACATGAAAGTCATTGAAAAGAAAATAAGGATTTCCTTTGAACTTTAGTTTTTGTTTTTCTGATGAATTTTTCCCAGTGTTCCTCAATAAAATTGAGGTAGAGCAAAAAATTCAGTCCCCTGCAACACTGAGTAGGTCTGATCTTGCAAATTTATGTAAATTTTATTTTATAGTAATAATAATGCTTTCAATAATGATTGAGATAATTACAGATATTATTAAATAACAACAGTTCAAAGTGGTATACAAATCCATTTACATATATTACAAGCTCACAACTTTAAGATGTACATACTCTTATTATACCCATTTTAGAAATAAACAAACTAATGAGGTTAGATGTTAAGAAATTTTTCCAACTTTTCTGTGTAATAAATAAAAATTTAAAATAATAGGTAATAAAATTTTAAATATCATTTTATAAACTTCAAAAAATGCATATTAAAAAGCAAAACAATAAACCCTCTTTAAACTAAAGTTAGAGCCACATGCACAGGGAATGTGAAAGTTCCTGGTAGAGGCAGCTAAACCAGACTGAAGAAATAAGAAGTTCCCTAGAGGGAATGGCATCTGAACTTAACCTTAAAGAGTAAGTAGTATTCATCTGGACAGCAGAGTAGACCATTCTGGTTTAAGAATGTAAATTAAGGGAGTGGTGAGAGACCTTGCTGGAGAGGTAGGCAAGAGTTAAATAACCGAGGAACTTACTTGTCGCATTATATGTATTAGCTTTTATTTTCTAGTTAATGGGTGTAGTGCCCAAACATGGTAGTTTGTCTTGGACATCCTAGTCTGCCTATTGTTCCAGAACAATTAGTAACTGTGCCCCTTTCACTCACAAAATGTTCTAATTTCCTGTGGAAACAGAAGAATGGTGTGGCCCCTCTACCAGTCATCAATATTCTTTACAAAGAGGAAAGACATTTTTGATTTATGATTTAGAGAGATGATTTGCAAGGCCCTGGAAAGAGTGAAATTGATCAAGAAAGTTTTAGGGTTGACTGCAGAGATTCATGGGAGAAATTTTGAGATACTGAATTGTAATAGGAATAAGATGAAAGGTACAGATTGTAGATACCTAACCACATTTGTTGACTGGCTAGATGTAAAGAATGAAGGAGAGGAAAGAGGCAGCCCTGTCTCCTAGATGTTTTATGTAGGTGACTAGGTGGTTGTTAGATCTGAAATTGAGGTAGAGAACATCTTCCCTGTCATCTGTTTTGGGTTTATTATTGGTGATGGGTTTGGAGTGAGTGATAAAACCCATCTTAAAGGATATATACTTTGTATGAATAAAATGAGACTTCTTGGATTTTATATAGAAATTAATGCTAAAAATAAAATAGAACAAGTATAAGAAATGAGGTAGATTTGATACGGTACAAAGAAAGCAGCTTTATTCTTCTTTCCCACTATATTCTCTGACCTGAAATTTCAGGTTGGTCCTCAAAACTTTCCCAGTAATTTCCAAGGTTTCGACAAACGTCCTCATTAAAAATGCCCAGTCCACACACAGCTGCGCTTGGGCGTCCTTTCTCTCTCTGACTCCATTTTCTCCACAGCCGGGGGCCGGGGTCTCCTGTGGGGTGCCCAGCAGTACCCCAGATCTCCCTTCAGGGCCAGGATGAACCCCGGGGAGAGCTGGGAGCGGGGGAGATGGGCGGGGATTGGGACGGAGGAAGAAGCACACCCAGCGAGTTTGGGAGGGAAGTAACCAGGTGGGGTCGGGGGCAGGGGCTTGGATTGGTGGGTGGGGAGCCTGGGGGCCCTGGCGAACCTCTGGGCGGCGGAGACCCTGGTGGGGGTAGCGGGATGTGAGGAGGTCGCGGGGACATTCTGCAGCAGGTAGGGACCATCACCGACCAGAGCCTGGACGAGCGAGGCCCAGGCCAAGAAACACGTCCTAAACTGCCACCAAATGAAGCCTGCTCTCATTAACGTCCTTCGTGAAATTGAGGAGAAAACCGCCCTCAGCATTCGAAACTCCCAAGAGGAAGAGCCTGTGGACCTACAGCTGATGCACTTGGACACCATGCTTCTGGCAGAGGTTGTGGCCGACCCCGAGAAAGGGGATGGCTCAGGGTCAGCAGCTGCCACCACTGCAGCCTCCTGGGGAGGTGTGTCCCCTAACAACCCCATCGAACACTTGGACTATCGCAGCAAACTTGCCCAGGTCCGCCACATGTACCACTCGGAGCTGGAGAAGTATGAGAAGGCACGAAGCAAGTTCACAGCCCACGTCCTGAAACTGCTGAGGGAGCAAAGCCGCACGCAGTTCATAGCACCCAAGGAGACGGAGCACATGGTGAGCGTCATCCGCCGGAAGTTCAGCGCCATCCAGAGGCAACTCAAGCAGAGCCCCTGCAAGGCGGCGATGATCCTGCATTCTGGTTCCTGGATGCCGGACGAAAAAACCGTAACTTCAGCAAACAGGCCACTGAGGTCCCAAATGAGTGTTTCTACTCCCACCTGAGTAACTCATATCCTAGTGACGAGGCTAAGGAGGAGCTTGCCAAGAAGTGTGGAATCACTGCCTCTCAGGCCTCCAACTGGTTTGGCAACAAGCAGATGCGCTATAAGAAAAATACTGGAAAGTTCCAAGAGGAGGCAAACATCTAGGCCATCAAGACCGCTGGTGAAGCCATCTGGTCCTGGGCTTTTGTTTGTTGGAAGATTTTAAATCACAGTTTCAATTTCATTACTTGTGATTGGTCTGTTCATATTTTCTTTTTCTTCCTGGTTCAGTCTTGGAAGGTTATACCTTTCTAAGAATTTGTCCATTTCTTCCAGGTTGTCCATTTTATTGGCATAGAGTTGCTTGTAATAGTCTCTTAGGATGCTTTGTATTTCTGCGGTGTCTGTGGTAACTTCTCCTTTTTCACTTCTAATTTTATTGATTTGAGTCCTCTCCCTCTTTTTCTTGATGAGTCTGGCTAATGGTTTATCAATTTTGTTTATCTTCTCAAAGAAGCAGCTTTTAGTTTTATTGATCTTTGCTATTGTTTTCTTTGTTTATATTTCATTTATTTCTGCTCTGATCTTTATGATTTCTTTCCTTCTGCTAACTTTGGGCTTTCTTTGTTCTTCTTTCTCTAGTTCCTTTAGGTGTAAAGTTAAATTGTTTATTTGAGATTTTTCTTGTTTCTTGAGGTAGGTAGCTATAAACTTTCCTCTTAGAACTGCTTTTGCTGCACCCCATAGGTTTTGGATCATCGTGTTTTCATTGTCATTTGTCTCTAGGTATTTTTTGATTTCCTCTTTGATTTCTTCAGTGATCTCTTGGTTATTTAGTAATGTATTGTTTAGCCTCCATGTGTCTGTGTTTTTTAAGTTTTTTTCCCTGTAATTGATTTCTAATCTCATAGCATTGTGGTCAGAAAAGGTGCTTGATATGATTTCAATTCTCTTAAATTTACTGAGGCTTGATTTGTGACCCAAGATGTGATATATCCTGGAGAATGTTCCATGCGCACTTAGGAAGAAAGTGTAATCTGCTGTTTTTGGATGGAATGTCCTATAAATATCAATTAAATCTATCTGATCTATTGTGTCATTTAAAGCTTGTGTTTCCTTATTAATTTTCTGTTTGGCTGATCTGTCCATTGGTGTAAGTGAGGTGTTAAAGTCCCCCCTATTATTGTGTTACTGTTTTAGAACTGTTAGCAGTTGCCTTACGTACTAAGGTGCTCCTATGTTGGGTGCATATATATTTATAATTGTTATATCTTCTTCTTGGATTGATCCCTTGATCATTATGTAGTGTCCTTCCTTATCTCTTGTAACATTCTTTATTTTAAAGTCTATTTTATCTGATATGAGTATTGCTACTCCAGCTTTCTTTTGATTTCCATTTGCATGGAATATCTGTTTCCATCCCCTCACTTTCAGTCTGTATGTGTCTCAAGGTCTGAAGTGGGTCTCTTGTAGACAGCATATATATGGGTCTTGTTTTTGTATCCATTCAGCAAGCCTGTGTCTTTTGGTTGGAGCATTTATTCCATTAAAGTTTAAGGTAATTATTGATATGTATGTTCCTATGCCCATTTTCTTAATTGTTTTGGGTTTGTTTTTGTAGGTCCTTTTCTTCTCTTGTGTTTCCACTTAGAGAATTTCCTTTAGCATCTGTTGTAGAGCTGGTTTGGTGGTGCTGAATTCTCTTAACTTCTGCTCATCTGTAAAGCTTTTGATTTCTCCATCGAATCTGAATGAGGTCCTTGCTGGGTAGAGTAATCTTGGTTGTAGTTTCTTCCCTTTCATCACTTTAAGTATATCATGCCACTCCCTTCTGGCTTGTAGAGTTTCTGCTGAGAAATCAGCTGTTAACCTTATGGGAGTTCCCTTGTATGTTATTTGTCATTTTTCCCTTGCTGCTTTCAATAATTTTTCTTTGTCTTTAATTTTTGCCAATTTGATTACCATGTGTCTCGGCATGTTTCTCCTTGGGTTTATCCTATATAGGAGTCTCGGCAATTCCTGGACTTGGGTGGCTATTTCCTTTCCCATGTTAGGGAAGTTTTTGACTATAATCTCTTCAAATATTTTCTTGGGTTGTTTCTCTCTCTCTTCTCCTTCTGGGACCCCTGTAATGTGAATGTTGTGTTTAATGTTGTCCCAGAGGTCTCTTAGGCTGTCTTCATTTCTTTTCATTCTTTTTTCTTTATTCTGTTCCACAGCAGTGAATTCCACCATTCTGTCTTCCAGGTCACTTATCCATTCTTCTGCCTCAGTTATTCTGCTATTGATTCCTTCTAGTGTATTTTTCATTTCAGTTATTGTATTGTTTATCTCTGTTTGTTCTTTAATTCTTCTAGATCTTTGTTAAATATTTCTTGCATCTTCTCAATCTTTGCCTCCATTCTTCTTCCGAGGTCCTGGATCATCTTCACTATTGTTATTCTGAATTCTTTTTCTGGAAGATTGCCTATGTCCATTTCATTTAGTTGTTTTTTGGGGGTTTTATCTTGTTCCTTCATCTGGTACATAGCCCTCTGCCTTTTCATCTTGTCTATCTTTCTGTGAATGTGGTTTTTGTTACACAGGCTGCAGGATTGTAGTCCTTCTTGCTTCTTCTGTCTGCCCTCTGGTCGCTGAGGCTATCTCCAGACAGCTTTATTACCTCAAAGGCATCTCATCTTAAACCAGTAGCATCGCTTGGTGGAAAAAAAAAGTCCAGATCATAGTTTCATAGTGTTAATACTCATCCAACTTAAATTTCCTCTGTACCGGGTTGGGCCAACTTATACTCAAAGTCTGCAGTGAGCTGGCTGAGCTAACGGTGAGAATGGGAAAAGGGACTGGGGGCACCCTTAATTTCTCTCCTCTTCCCCCAACTTATTCTTCTTCACATCTTCCTCTACTATGCTGATTCTTGGTCCTCCAGGGATGGGCAGAAGAGCAAAGTGAAATTAGGGCAGACAAAGTGTTGCATGAGAGAATTGTAAGTTTTACCAGGGTTCTCTGGATGAAGAATACTTCTACATTATGGAATCTTTTGTCGTTTGGAGTACTTTTGCAGGTTCCCTGGAGCTTACCACCTCTAGCGTTCTGTAAGTATAGTTTGCTGATAAAGGCAGTGCTCCCTCTGTCTGCTTAGACCTCCCCTCAGTGCCTACTTTCCAGTAGAGTCTTCACAGTTACATGAAACCCATTTGAGTAAAGCCCATTTTAAGACTCCCTAACGAAGACATGAGGGACAAAACATCTTGTCTACCATGGTGGGAATGTGACTCATTCCTATAAGAGGATGCTATCTTCATTCTGCTACCACATGTCTCTCTAGCCAGCCTCACTCTTATAGAATTTTTCTGGCCTGAGCCCCTATATTCCTCAAAGTCTAGAGGAATCTCATAATCTCTGAGTGTGGTTCCTTGAAGTCCTTCTGTTTGATTAGAGAAGGACATGGAGGAAGGCAGAGAAGATGCCCTAGTCTTCCAATATGTCCCTCCTTAAAAGAATTCTCTACAGTCTGCTTGATGGATTTCCTACCTTCCCCTCATACATTCTTCACCTAAGTAATGAGCCCATGGCTGCTAGTCTGGTTTCTTTATTTCTTAGCATATCTTGCGTAGATATCTGATCTGGAATCTATTTTTTTCTGTTTTTTTGAGTCTAAGCCTAAAAACCTTTAAGACAATAAGGAAATTTGCATTTAATAGTCAGATATATTTCCTAATGTGTCAATTGTATAGGCTACTGAACTAAAATAATAAACATAAACTAAATTATATTTAAGAATAAGAAAAAAGATGAAAAATATTTTAAAAATATTTAAACATATTTTTATTAAGTGTAAAAACTATTTTATCACAGTAAAAAATATTAATACCTTCTTACTGAATATAACATGATTGATTTTTTAAAAAATATTTTGAAAATCTGAATATAGTCTCCATGTTACAGTGACCAAATATCTGGATTTTAAGTTCAGTTTATTTTTATAGGTGATATTAATGACTTTTGTGACTGAAAGATAGTAACTCTCAATAGTACACAGGTATAAGGAGAAGTACATGATTTGTTTTGTTTACTATATTACTCAATCATGATGCATACTTTTTAATCACATCTACTAATTATGGAACGATTTTTATTGAATTTTTATCTGTAACATTTCTATGTTTGGTTATATAGCTCAGTTTTTCTCAAACAAATTGGAAAGGCTTATAATTCAGTGTATTTTAACACGTGGGTTCAAGATATGCTGAAACTTTTTCTTGAGCATAGATTAGAAAATTCTGTTTCCATTTTTAGTGTGCACATATGAAAGTTGATTTGGTAACAAAATCACAAAATGATCAAAACACTTCCAAGCATTCGTTTTCTAAATACTTTTTCCTTGTATACGTTTTTTTAATAATGGTGATTTTCTCACTCCCTGTTAAAGCAGAAAGTGACTCAAAGGGAAAGATTAAGTGGTCATTTTTCAAAATTATTTTATAAGCTGCATAGTTTTGACAGCCAGCCATCATAAAAAAAATAAATGGTTTTCTCTCTTTAAAAAAAAAAAAAATATATATATATATATATATATATATATTTATTTATTTATTTATTTATTTATTTTTGGCTGTGTTGGGTCTTCGTTTCTGTGCGAGGGCTTTCTCTAGTTGCGGCGAGCGGGGGCCACTCTTCATCGCGGTGCATGGGCCTCTCTTGTTGCGGAGCACAGGCTCCATACGTGCAGGCTCAGTATTTGTGGCTCACTGGTCCAGTTGCTCCGCGGCATGTGGGATCTTCCCAGACCAGGGCTCGAACCCGTGTCCCCTGCACTGGCAGGCAGATTCTCAACCACTGCACCACCAGGGAAGCCCTTGTCTCTTTTAATAGCTGTTTTTTTAAAAAAAGGTGAATACTTTTTTTCACTCTGCATTTGATTTACCTATTTATTCATTTATTTATTTTTACAGTGAGCTGACCAGTGAACCTCACTTAATACAAAAGATTCTCATAGCTTCTCTGTCATTCAAAGTATGTCTTTGTTATTGTTATTGTTATCCTCCTTGAACTGTCTGTAGCACCTGTTATTATTCTAATTTCAACTTATTTGCTTTAATAGCTTCCCTGCTAAGACTCATTGAATGGATTTCCAAGTGTAGTGATAGCTTTTCAGCTTTACTCCACAGTAGCTCTCTTTTTCTGTCTATCTTGCTCTCAATTCCAGTCCGATAAACTGCTCCATTAGTGGCTGTCCTTGCAGTTAAAATTTTTCTTCCCCACTTAAAGCTTTTTTCCCCTTCACTTACTACTGTTGAGGACATGCTTTTTGGATACATTGTTTCTTTTCTAGCTGCTTTAGTTGTTATTTTTATATGTGAAATGCTAGCTAGCAAATGTATATGTAAACCAAAAAAAGGCTGGAAAAATGTATTTTATTTATTCAGCTGTATAACAAAAATGACTTAGTTTGTCCTAATATGTATTTCTTCATAGTTTCAGCAACATTTTCAATGCATGTGACGACACTATTTGCAAACAAAATAATGCATTTTAATTTGTTGCCAAATCATTTGCCACAAAATATCTCAGTCATTTTTACTGTGTCAGGAAAAACGAATGTTTCCTCAAAGGGAAAATTTTTGTCTTTCATAAGGAAAAGACTTCAGAGGAGACTCTGAATGCTTACTTTAAAAATATCTTGCTGGGCTTCCCTGGTGGCACCGTGGTTGAGAGTCCGCCTGCCGATGCAGGGGACACGGGTTCGTGCCCTGGTCCGGGAGGATCCCACATGCCGCGGAGCGGCTGGGCCCGTGAGCCATGGCCGCTGAGCCTGCGCTTCCGGAGCCTGTGCTCTGCAACGGGAGAGACCACAACAGTGAGAGACCACAACAGTGAGAGGCCCACGTACCGCAAAAAAAAAAAAAAAAAATCTTGCTAATTGTGATGGCTTTATTTTAACATTAATACTCATATCTCAAGACAACATAAACACTGATGAAGCAAATTTCATCTATATTTCCAATGACCCCTGGAAAATTCCAAAATTTTCACCAATTTCTTATTAGACCTGATGATTTTTTTAAACCTAGTATTGTGGTTAAGGAAAAGTGTGTTGTTAATGAACAGTAGACCGAGTGTTGGCTTACCCATGTTTTTTTGCCTACTTGGGCTTAGATTATTAGTATTGTCTTAAATTTGTGGTTTATGTGCAGTGATCTTTTAAAACTATACCATCAGTTTAGGGAAGTTACTTTGTTCAGAACTTTAGAACATAGTTCATAAATTCATTTAGCATGGCTCACATAAACATCTGTGTTTCAATATGAGGAAAATGAACAAAAGAGTGAGGGTGTTTCCACCAGTCTCCTGTAGAACTTTACACTTCCCTCAGGATAGCATCACAGTACATCAAACCCTATGGTCTGCCCTGCAGACCTGATGAAAGACCAGAGTCATTCCACATATTCGATATTACTAAAACCTTTAAAAGATTTTTGGATTATATTCTCTAATATTTTCTTTGTACTCACCAGCAAATGTTTGCACATCTTGTGGTGTCTTAGTCTGATCAGGTTGTATAACAAAATACCATGGGCTGGGTGGCTTATAAACAACAGATATCTGTTTCTCACAAGTTCTGGAAGCTGGGAAGTCCAAGATCGAGGCACCAGCATGGTCACACTCTGGTGAAGGCCCCCTTCCTTGTCCATAGCCAGCACCGTTATGCAGTGTCTTTACATGGTGGAAGGTCTAGGGATCTCTGTGAGGTCTTTTCTATAAAAACACTAATCTCATTCATGATGATTCCGCTCTCATGACCTAAGTACCTCCCCAATGCTCCACCTCCTAATACCATAATCTTTGGGGCTTAGGATTTCAACATATGAATTTTGGGTGGCACACCATATTCAGACCATAGCAGCTGATGTACACACGTCACACTTTTAAGAATTTTGTTCTAGATCAAATTCCTCCAAAGATGGGGACCTCACCTCCAAACAAGAAACTTATTCTAACAACTCTGACAAGTTACAAATGCTAGAAATTCCATCATCATACGGATCCAAAATCTATTTACTCATAACTTTCAACCACTAGTCCTATGTCAGCCAAAGGAGGCAGACACAGAACAAGCGCTTTTAATATTTCATTATTCTCTAATGCACAACATGTGGGTTACCAAATGATTTGTATGGTTAAAACAGTTATCACCCTCATCTAAGCAGAAATTGCTTTCATGTATTTCCAAAATAATTGTCTAATAGAGTTTAAATGATATCTAGTATTAAATGACAATTTGTTCACAAACTCTGTTTCATCACATAATTCACAAGTACAGAAATTCTGTAATTCTCCTGAATAGTTCTTCTGAACTGACCCACAGATATTCTGAAACTTACATCTCTTTAGCTCTTTTGATTCAGTTGGAAAGAACTTACTTCCTCTCTGTACAGATAGTGCTCTTACTAAAAATTGTCCCTTCATTTCCATGGAATGAACTGATGCTGTCTTTGAGGTGAAGGTTTGCTCTTGTGCCATTTTAATGTTAAACTGAGATCAGGGAAGAGGCTCTGCTGGAAGATTTCACTATGAATGCCATACCAAAGGCGATAACTCAACATATCATCTAGAAAAGTCCCCAAAGTGGCCTCCGTGCAATGACAGACACAATCTGACAGGAGTCTGTCACTTCTGGTGGTGTGATTTTAGCCTCTGAACAATAAATATGAGAACAGTGAAAGGTGCACAGTCAAAAATCCCACACACTCCCCAAATGTAATTCTAGAGTTAGCTGTGTTAGAGATGGTCCTGATTTGTTTGGGCCTTATAGTCTTCAAAGCAAAGATTATTTATCTTAAGAGATTTTTGTTTGTTTGTTTTTGTTTTGTTTCCTTTCTTGATGACAAATTCTCAGAACATGGACTCTTAGCCAGTGGCCTGATAGTGAATTCACCGGTGGGGTTTCAACTGCCGTTAAACAAAGAGTCTGTTTACATTTCACAGCAAGGTCACATAAACAGTTTCTTCTAGTTGTGATCATACATCTTTTGCCCATTAACATAAAATTAGATGACCTTATAAAATACCCCCAAATTGGACACTGTTAAGAGTAAAAATGTATGCTGATAACAATCATGGTAAGACAAGAGGCATAGACCAGGACCATCCCAGGAAAACCTGGCTATCTGATCATTCTGTGTAAAGTGTGTGATGGCCATCAAGACACAGCCAGTGAACCCCGGGCTTTCCACAGAAGTGTTCCCCTAATCTGACTACATCAGAATCCCAGGGCTGGTTATTAAAAATGTTGATGCCCTGTCCTTACTTCCTAGATGGTTGGATTGCCCATATTTTTAGGTCCCTGGGTGATTCTGATGATGACAGTAATCAACTCCAAACTATTATAAGCTTCTTCCCTCTGAAATTTCTCTACATTGTTTCTCACAGTGGAATTGCCATATACACACAGCCTATTCATCCTCTACATATATTTTTAAATCTAAGATACATATTTTCCATATTTTAACATCTTGAAAATATGGATATACCCTACAGTTGTTGGCAGGGGAAATTTTTCCCCTAAACCTCTTGGTTCTTTTGACTGATCTAATAATTAAATTGATACAAGATAGATTAACAGGGAAAAATTTAATTTAATACGTACAGAGGTCTCACAGGTTTAGGACCCAAGAAGCAACAAAAGCAGGTTGTTTATATACCTGTTACACAAAGAAACAATGAATTTGTGAGCACTGACAAGACAAAGAAACTTAGGCTTGTGTACTAGTTAGGGAACAAAATATGCAGAGTTTATTTACACAGTCTTCTCGACCCTGAACTCCCTATATCTGGTGATAAGGATGTCTCTCTACCTCCTAGTACAGGGATGGTACCTGGGAGATTTATTTCCTGCTTTCAGAGTGACAGAGTGGAGGGTCAGAGTGTCCTTCTTGCACTGGCTGTTCCCTAAGTAACTTTAATTCAAAATAATATGCCACTTTGTCATATTTTGGGGCAGCCTACCCTTAACCCCATCATGATCAATGATATCTTAAAATCGGGATATAATTTTTATTGCCTGTGCGTTCATAGACTTTGTTTTTCCTGGAGGCATGACTGGACAACTGTTGACGTTTCAGTGAATAAGCCATTTGCAGATAAAATGAAGAAATAATGTAAGACCTAGTTGTTATCTGAGAATTTTCTGTTGACACCTTCAGGTACAAGTAAGAAAACAGAAGCATCAATTTTTACATAATAGGTGTCAGCAAATTTGGAAAAAATTCCTGGAGGCAATACTGGTGGGGAGTGGGGGGCACTTTTAAGAAAATATTTCATTGCCAGTGAATTTGGTGGCACCCTGTAAGAAAATTCAGCCACTGATGGCTCAGAGTTGAAGAATGATTCAGAATAATTGGATACGGGGTGAAGAAATTTTAAGAATTTCTTAAAACGATTGTTTACATTAAATTTTCCTTTTTGTGTATAAGAGTGCTATGATAAAAATCTAAGTGCGGATTAATCTAAAAGAGTTCTTTCAATTAAAAGTGACAAATTCAACGTGATAAAAAACATGATATTATTTATGTGGCAGAAGTTTTAACTTCTCAGTGGTACATAAGAAACACTGTATTATAATTGACAATGTCTGAGACTTGATGATACATGGTTTCTGCACTAGTCAAAAAGAAAAAAATAAGTTAAATCCTTTAGGAATTTTGCTGACTATTTCACTGAGGCAGCACGTGCCTCAGAGTGAGGGTATATCAAGGAACATTAATATCAGTTCATCTCAGTTTCTCCGTACCTCTAATAATATGAACATTTCCTCACAAAGTGTGTGAATTCAGTGTTGAAGCTTTTTAAAATATGTTGCTCTAAAAGTAATTATCTGAAGCTCTATCTGGAAAGTTCTATGTTAGAAAAAATTTAGCTGGGTGAGTTAATGTATTTTCAAGGGCAGTATCTAGTCTGCATAATGACAAAAACAAGCCAAAGCCTGTTTAAGATACGACTCCGCTACACACACACACACACACACACACAAGAAATAACAGCACTCCCTGCCAGACTTAATAGGATGCTTACAAAGTTGTTAAACACCCAGAGCAGTCAGGAAGAGGAGACTCAGGCCTACATAAGTAGGGTGTTTGGTCCCGGCCCCCATATTCCACAACTTTCCCCTCCAGTTATGTTTCTTTTCAGCCTGTATAGGGAAGCCCAGCTGCCAGCAGACAACAGGCTGAACGGTAGCCAGCTGCTTTTATAACTGTGTTAGCCAGAAGCCCTCATGAGAAATATTTTTCCTGGAAAATAAATTATAACATGTCTAAGTGGTGCCTGACAAAGCTAAACAGGAGGCATGCTGCTCTGTTGCAAATTCATCTGCAGTCTCTGGGTAGGGAGACAAATAAAAGCACTTCATCAAAATCAGTCACAGAAATCCAGGAATACCCAGAGGAGACCACTAAACTCTAAATACCAATCAATTTCTCCAACTTTTTTTGTCAAACTTGCAAGTCCTTTTAAGCACTGTCTTCTTGAATTGCCTGGCAGAAGCTGGCTGGTATGGAGGAAGATCAGTTTGGGGGCCTTCTGTGACACAGTGGCTTATCTAGCTGAGGACCCTTATTGCTGAAGGGGTTTTTCGGCCTTAGAACATCAATGAAGTAATGTTAAAGCTAAAAGTCTGCTTTCACTTCTATATATTCACAATGTCTCTATTCAAAGAGGTTTGCCTAAATATACTAGGAAATTATATAAATAGAAATTGCATTAAGAAGCTGCCCCTGTGATTGCAAGTTTAAAACTGCACCTGGGAAAGCAACTCAAAATGTAGCCTGTAGATATTTTAATATTTGCTGATCTCATAATAACCACAATATCACTAGGGCAAGGCATTGATGATTTAATAAGATGCTAGTCTCAGTCTTGACCTTGATTTAATCAAGGTCTTATGGTGGTATTTAATCAAAGTATTTACTGATGAACCTATTATGCTTAAGATACTTTGCTAGTTTCTGCAGTGATGCATCATAGTATATACCTTTCAGAAGTTTATATTTTCATTCAGGAATCTAATAGTCAGAAGAGATGGGTTTTTTCCAGGCTATGCATTTGACTAGTTGTGTGACCATGAGAAAGTCACTTAGCTTTTATTGAGGAGGCTTTTGGCATGTGATTTACATACAAAAAGCTCATTTTTTAAAACTCATGAATGGAAGAAGGAAGACCAACTTTGCGCCTGTTGAAGTATGGAGAACATCAATCAAGGTGACAATAGAGATGGAGAGGAGTGGATGGGTCCATGAAATATTTGGAGAAAAACTCCACAGTTCTACCAGACGCTACTTGCCAGGCTAAGGAATGCCATATTAAATTTACATTGATTCTGTGGAGCTGGTGAGGTTTTCATTTGGAGAACTGAAAGATAGGGCTCTAGATGTGGGACCTTCAAATATCATTTAATCTCACTGGAGATCAGTCTTCTCTATAATGAGATAGAGGTAGTACCCTTGTGACCCATCTCTCTTTCAAGAATATACAAAGTATAAACAAATGATAGGTGTGAAAATAGTTGGAAAGCAAAATTCTTTTTGGATGTGCAAGGCAGTATTATTATTTGCAGAAATGTTTTAAGTGCTAAGGATTCAAGTAAGTGGGCCATTCAGCTTTTAAATTGTCTCCTCTAATAGCTGCAGCCATATGTAATTTACATAATATAAAATTAAAGACACTAAAACAGTTAGAAAAATATGACTATTTTCTTAAATGCATCCCATTCAAATTAGAGAAATCTAAGGCCCAATATCACGAGGTCAAAGTAGTCTTACTCAAGCCTGACTTCAAATTGCCTTAATTTATGAAATAGATTCATCCATGAGGACATTGCCAAATGAGATAATGTTAGAGCAATTCCAGCCATGAAATTAGATAGTGTCTACATGTTGATAAACTCTAATTTTGTGCAGAGTGCACTGGATTTATTGATTTTTTCCCCATGGCTAATAACAAAACAGAATTATGTTTATATTATAGAGTAATCTGATTTTAAAAAAGGACAAAATATAAGTTCACAGCATGAACGTGTGAACCACTGGGCCAATACCCAACATGACTTGGGATGGACAGAGGAGTCCTTGTTATATGAGTATAATTGGTTAACAACAACAAATAAAAGCAAAGGTGATTTCACACTTCAGGAAATGTTTTGATTCAAGTTACCTCTTGAAAAATAAAATTAAAAGCCATGAAAAAAGTTGCTGTCGTATTTTTAAAATGTAGGTCAAAAAAGCAACTATGGTCTGGTTTTTTGAAGACCAACTCAACTGCAGATTTCTTAATTGTACAGAGTTATACATAATTCCATAAAATGGTTTGTTTGTTAGAAAGTAAAATTTATGAACTCTCCCAATATTTAACACATATTTTATGACTCATGCAGCTGTTTCATTCTGAAACTTACCTAATTAATTCTAGTCATATGCTATATGTCTCCATATACATTGCTTTAAAGATCTCATAGTTAAAAACTGACTTGGAAATAGGAAGCCTATCAAAAGTTTTATCATTTAAGTGAAGTTTAAGAAAGTTGTTTAAGGCATGCTTCATAGATGTTGGTTCTATGAGCAACCCTCGAGCCTACATATTCTTTTCTTTTTTGTTGTACATTTATCTCTCAGTGGAAAAATATAATATTGTAAAAGCACTGGAATTATATAAAAATATGATGGCAATTATGACAAAGGATGGACTTGACACAGCCCAGTTGGTTAATGTTAATAAAACTAATTTGTTTTGTAAATACAGAAATATTTTACTGTACCTAAATATAAGCGTAGTTTAGACTGAGAAGCATTGGAACCAGGAACCAGAGTCATTAGTAACATTGGCATACTCCAAATCTCTGGTTCACTCTCTCTCTGCCTGTTCCTGCCCCCATGCCCCATAGAGTGGCTTTCTCTAATTTTTTTTTTTTTTCTTTTTTTTTTTTTTGCGGTACGCGGGCCTCTCACTGCTGTGGCCTCTCCCGTTGCGGAGCACAGGCTCCGGATGCGCAGGCTCAGCGGCCATGGCTCATGGGCCCAGCCGCTCCACGGCATGTGGGATCCTCCCAGACGAGGACATGAACCCACGTCCCCTGCATCGGCAGGCGGACTCTCAACCACTGCGCCACCAGGGAAGCCCCTTTTGTTTTGTTTTGATTTTTGTTTTTCTTGCATAAAATTGTTCAGAACTGGAATTTTGTTGTTGCTAAAACCAACAAAGTGACTTGAACCCCAGTGACCCGACTCAAAAAATACATTTAAAGAAAACTTAATTAGTCTACTATAGGGGAGGTATCTACTCAATTGATTTTGGTCAGGGAGATGAGCTCACGTAGTCCAAATGTGTCGAGGTGAAGGGGGGGAGTAGAAATTTCTTAAAAGTTGTAATTGGGCTGGGGCAGGTGCCCAGAAATTTTCTACTCCATTGTTAATTCACCAGTGCTCATTTTCATGGGATGTTTATATTAAAATGCTGGAGGCACAGTGCCATTGCTATTTCTTGGTCTGTTTTAACTTCTCTCTGGGAAGTGTATTGTACATATGAAAATGTACACTTCAAAGAATGAGAGGCACACTCTTTCTATTTGGGACCACGTTTGAAATGTGGCCAGTCAATAATTAACTAAAGTTAGTTCCTATACATTGACTTTAGTTAGTTTCTGGGAAATTAATGAAAAATAGCATTTCAGTTGTAGTAAATCTCTAGAAAAAAGAAATTCTATAAAAGAGGATTGTCTGAGACCAAGAGGAGGGGGAAGAGCTAGACTTTTTGTTAGATATTTCAAATATCAGCCTAAATGGTTAAATGCAAATTAAGAACTTCAGTTCAGTTCTAAATATTTATAAATCATTCCCCCAATCTGAAATATCTATTATAGTTAGCAAAGCTAACATTTATTGAAATTACACGAATGTGTGAAGCAGGATGCTTCCTCTTTGCACACATTGCTTCATGAAATTCTAAGAAGTAGGTATATTTTATATTCACATTTGAATATTAGAACGTTTAAGAGTTGCTTGCGGGGCTCCCCTGGTGGCGCAGTGGTTGAGAGTCCGCCTGCCGATGCAGGGGACACGGGTTCGTGCCCCGGTCTGGGAAGATCCCACATGCCGCGGAGCGGCTGGGCCCGTGAGCCATGGCCGCTGAGCCTGCGCGTCCGGAGCCTGTGCTCTGCAACAGGAGAGGCCACAGCAGTGAGAGGCCCGCGTACTGCAAAAAAATAAAAAAATAACATCCAAATGATTGGCTATCATTAAAAGAGTAAGTAGTGTGGAGATGCTAGTACTCACAATATGATTACCTCTACTTTACTCATGAGGACACTGAAACTTAGAGGAAGGGATTTCTATCTAGAAATCTGGTCACCAGCTCAAGCTCCATTGTCACTTTACTTGAGCCATCAGACATAATAGACTAATATTTCTTTAGAAAATATTGTCTATCAAAGCCCAAATCTAAAATGAATAAAGAAAGATAACAGGAAAACTTATTGACCTGAAAATATAATAGTAGCAATATTAAGAATATTAAGGATAATGGCAAATGTTCACTGGAGACAATATCTATCAAGTTGTGTATACATTATCTCATTAGATCCTCACAATAAGTCCATGAGTTAAGTACTGTTGTCTTTTATTTTCCAAGCTTCCACAGAAAGTGGCAAAGATAAAATTTAGATCAAAAAAGGCAGACTCTTGGTTCTGGGATAGTAACATGATGCCATCCCACATTCTACACAGTGTGCTATGGTTTTCAAAGCCTTTACCATGCCTTAAAAACGTCAGCCTTGTGTGTGTGTGTGTGTGTGTGTGTGTGTGTGTGTGTGTGCGTGCCTGTATGTGGTGTCCCTGTATTTTCATCTGTTGTGGTGTTTTAGAATAAAAGTACCTGGAACATGGGAGGCCTCACATATTTTTGGTACCGATCACTATTTTTCTCCTGTTATGCCTCCTACTTCTAAAAAAGAATATACTCAAGCCACATAATTCTCTAGGGTCTTCTGCCATGCCATACCATAGGACTAATTATATGCCTATCTTCCCCACCCTAATACAAGCTTCTTGAGGTGTGGATTACACATTGTTTATTTTAGAACGCCCATCATGTTTTTCACAGTAAATCCTCAGCAATATGTTTAGCAAATGCTATAAGCATGGTGAATGGTATAAATACGTGTAACTGTTTAGCTCTATTCCAATA
This sequence comes from Stenella coeruleoalba, assembly GCF_951394435.1. Lineage (NCBI taxonomy): Eukaryota > Metazoa > Chordata > Mammalia > Artiodactyla > Delphinidae > Stenella > Stenella coeruleoalba. The sequence continues at coordinate 140,492,835 of NC_137148.1, forward strand.
GGCACAGAGCTACCTAAATATATCAAAATGAAATTCTCCTATATGGGCTTTATACGAAATCTACTTGCCTTCAGTGGACGACCATCTACAAAACTAAATTAGAACAAGCTTATTACCTTACATAATTATTCTTGAATGTGTAAAATCAAGTAGTTCTCAGAGCCATTTTATATAATACTCCTTGTTTAACATTTCTAAAACAATCAACATGGTTCTATGCAAAGAATATTTCAATTAGTTTCTCTCAATGAATGGTGTTTCAGAATATTAGAGAATACAATACTTGAAGATGTGCTTTGCAAAGCAAAAGCAAGCTTTGAATTTATGATCCGTCCTTTTAACCTTTGTTCATGTCAGGGATAACAATATATATTAGCACTTCGGTTACCCTCCCAGATAAGTAATAACTGTCATATGAATCATTAAAACATTTTAAGGCATTAAATTTCATTATAGCTGTTCTTATTACAGTTGCATTAGTTTAACAGACTTTTTGCATCCGTAGAAATAAAAGATCAATTCTCAATAACTCTTTTCAAAATTGCCTAATGATCCCTTATCTACAGTATGACAAATAAATTAAATAATATTTTCAGTGAGTAATTTCTCATTTTGGACTATATTATGAAGACCAAAAAAAGGGCAATGAAAGCTTTTCCTCAAACAGTTCCATAGTATGCAGATAGGCATGGTGCACACTGCTTTAATAAATGAAGCACCATCCTGATGGTTTGGAGGAGTGCTAGCTATACTTAACATACCCATCCATCTTAGCATTGTTAGGTTTATTCTGTTTAGAAGATGGCTAAATCTCAGTGGAGAAAGCTTTAATTCCTTTCAAATGTCATTGGCTTGGAATGCTTTGATCATACTGAGATTTGTCCAACCCCTGTCATGGCAATTCTCTGATGATTTCAGGCTGATTTGCTTTGTACATCAAAGGCATGAAAGGACCATTCTACAACACATGCTTTTGGCTCAACATTTTGAAGTCTCTTGAATACTCATGAGTTGTATTGTTACAAGAAGTGGCTCACTGTTAGACACGCAGAAAATATGGTGACTAGTTGCCCCCAGCCTTTATTTACTTTTTCTCAAAAGGATTCTTATGTGGCTATTCCTCCATTACTTTATTATTGTGTTCAAATAAGTAGTTACTTTAAACATATAAAAGATGATTCTAAGTTATGTTCTAATGCTAACATGTCAAACTTTAATTTTGTCAGATATAAAACTCTTTAAGTAATGGAAAAATTAAAAGTCAAGAACTAAAATCAATAGGTATTTGAAAAGAGTGATGATCACAGTGGTTTATAATCCACCAGTTTCTGAACTTACATTTCAGATACTGTAATAGCAAATATTCTAGAGAAATAGACATAACTCTTGTTTATTTATATCAGGATGCAAGTCTGTAGATCTTTGTTCCTTTTTGCTATTTGTCTTTTGGTCTTGTGTGTGTGTGTGTGTGTGTGTGTGTGTGTGTGGTGGGGAGGGGGTGTTAGGCAACCAGATAATAAACAGAAAAAAATTGAAATGTGAATTAAATTTAAATTGCCCAGTTACTATTTATACAATAGGATGTTAAATTCAAAGAGAGTTTTATCTATTGATTCTTATAACAACCTAGAAGGCTGGAGCATGTGCTGCTGTTTCCACTCATCATTGTCATCATCACTGAACAAAGATAAGTGATGTTAGTACTAGGAATGTTAGAATTTAGATGTGAAGGATACATTATCAAGATAATAACAGTGGCTGGCATTTATTAGTCATTTACAGTGTATCTGGCACTTTTCTAATGTACAGTTTTCAGAAGTGTCCTATGAGCTAGATTCTATTATTACCATGGTTTTACAGATAAGGAAACTGGAAGGTAGATGAATAAACTGTACAAAGTCCAAAGGCAGTTGATCATCAGAGCCCATGTTTCTAGCCTTTGTGCTCTACTCTCTCCCATAGAGAATATTTTACCTTCTCTGGTATTAAGATATTTTATGATAATTTTAGATTTCAAAAGTTTCCCCAATGATAATTTACTTTTTCACACCAAAAGATCTGTTCCAGTTTGCAGCAATCTAGTCAACAATTCAAAATTTTCATTATGGAGTCTTGGGCTAGAGGATATACAATTGTTTTACAAAGATTTTAAAATGGCTATAATGAAACAATCATTCCATTACTTAAAAATTACAGAAATATTTACTTTCTATTTGCTAATTATTTAATGGAAACATTTAGCAAATGTTTCTCTCTTAAACCTTTTTTATTGTTTTCCAATCAGAAATATATATATATATATATAAACATACACACACATATATATGTTAGAGAACATGCACAACTAATAGATTTTATAAATTTGAATGTTCAAAAATCTCTGATAATCATAGCGTATTCCCAATTCAATATAATATCCACCATTAAATCTTATATATGTTCTAATTACTGCTTAAAGCTTGTAAACATTATAATTATATGTTACGATTCTTCAGTAACTCATTAAAAGTATTAAAAAAATCTTTGATGAAATGCCTGTCATGTCATGTCAGTTAATATTTAACACCTACAGCTATCTATGCAGTGAATTATTTTCAGACCTTATAACTTAGCAAACTACAGATACATCAATTGAATTAATTTGGGGTTGGTTTAACTAAGGTATAAGCCCTGAAAAAACTAAAAGAGATCAGCTATATCTAAATATGTTGGAAATATGAAAATATAATGCAATGTATTTTTCAATATATATTAGGAAATGAGTAGAGTGTTTTAAATAAAGATAATTGAGTGTAAAGAAGTAATATTTTAATCCTAAATTCTATTCAGAACAATTACTTTAATTCTTCTTAAGCCTTGTAAAATATGAATTGTTGAAGCTGTATTTTAAGCTTTTATTTCATAACTTGTTTTATTATTAATAATTCCATTTTGCATTCATAGTGTGCTTTAAAATAATTTAATAAAATTATAATTCACCTATTAAAGTATATGATAAGAATGACCTGAACGCTTAATAATTAAACTCATCAGACATTGTTGATGAGAATTTACTGCTGTGAGCAACTTGAATACCAACTCTGAGAATATGAATGTAAGTAGTGATAGAAAATCCAACCCCTAGAGGTGATTGTCAACTCTGTTTCTTGTTTTCAGAAACATTAAAATATGGGAAAATGTTCATCTGAAAGCCAGGAACATAAAATATATTCCCCCCAATGCAAATCTGAGCCCAGATGTTTTGTTGTGGGTTTGCAGAAGGAGTATATTCATGTAATAATTTCTTGGTTTCCACTGCTTCTTTAAAATGAATCAATTTACTACATTCTACAAAATGCCAATGATCCCCATGAGTTCTGAGCATTATCAAAGCTAAGAATATTATCAGGTAGAAAGTATATAATTTGGACTAATTTTGAAATGGAATCATGTATCTAAGCCGTGTATGCTGCACATTTCCTACGTTGTTACCAACAATTTTATAACAATTATTCTGTTTCTCTAACTATTTACAAGGAAACGGCCCCTCTTCATTTCATTCTTGGCTCTATGGAAACAGCCTTTGTGAGAAATCTGGATTCCATTCTCAGTGTAAATCCAAGCTGACTGGCACCAAGTCTATGGAGTAGAACATTTATATTCTCAGCCAAAACAACTCACTTATAAGGGAAAAACAATCATTTGGATCTGTGAATTGGTTTCCCATGTTGATTTTAGTCACATTAAATAGAAACAGCCTCTGTCTCCATGTTTAATTGTTCTCTAGTTCTCTCCTGATAATAAGTGGAGATTATACCAAACCTCATTCAAATAGCAAGAAAACAAATGGGACTAGAACTAAAGTACAATTTTTATAACATGGAGAGCATAAAAAAGCCTTTTTAGAAATTATTACATAAGGAGTCTGAAGTGTCTCCAGTCTATACGACCAAAGAAGCCAAAAAAGGTCTATATTTAGATTGCTATATGACCTTATTTCTTCATCTAAATAGTGATCAATAGACACATATAAATTTATACTTCAAGATAACATTCATGGCAAGTATACCACTTAATGGCCAAAAACAAATCCTCTTTTCTTAAGAAACCGTGTAATATATTTTTGTAAGCCTTTTTTTACAATAATACCATTTAATGAACGTGTATTACGTGCCTATTATATTTTTATTTGCAGTATGTACACTTCCATTAATACATACAGCAGCACATGCATTATCGCTCCCATTTAACAGAACTGAAGAAAACCAAAGATCAGAGAGATTCTATATACATTCATTATTTTAGCAAATGCACATTGAGCACTATTCTGCTAATATAATTTACTAGTAAATAAATTAGGGATATAAAAGCAAATAAGTTTGTTGTAATTCCTGATCTCTCTGAGCCTAATTCCTATTGACAGTTGGCTAAACAATATGCTCAATAATAAGCTAGTAAGTGCTTGAACTCAGCTTCCAAATACTGTACTTTTGTACTATAGCTTGTAGATGAATAGAACATACTGAGTTGTTAAAGTAATTACACAGAAAATTCTATGTAGTATCATTATTTTTATTCTTGCCATTTCTGTCTTCAGACGATTTAAATACACGTTCATTTCATTTGATTTTGGGTATATGTTATTTCCAATCATGTCTATGAGTGAGATGTTCACAAAGATGCAATGAATTGGTATTTGATTTGACCCTTGAACTGATCGTGGATTATAAAGAGTGAAAAAAAAGCATCTATTGCTTTAACACGTAGCGGCGATTTTATTAATATGCTGAGAAGCTATGTACAATGTGTAAATGGAAATCTCTCATTGTAATATTCTTTCATAGTTCTAAATGATGCCACGACTGAGGTCATGCCATGATGTTTAGCTTGGTTTGTGAAACTGTAATAGCTTGGCTTTTTTGACAGATTTTTCATTTAAATATTTGGCTCCACTTACATAGGCAGTTGCCATCATTTGTAAGCTTTCCTCTTTTTCATCTTTGAATCTCTGCAGGATGAAAAATGTTCTGATGCTATGGAAATTATTCCAGCACAGATGCATTTAGATTGCAGAAATTGCTTTGGGTTGTTTAAGGCAAGACATTTTTCGATTATTTCCATGATGATTGGATGCTTCATTAACCCCTTTATTGTTGACATCCTATGGAGACTCGATATGTAGTCTTAATTATTTTAAAAGACATTTCTTTGTTGTTTAGCTGGTGATTAAAAACACATTAAAAGATGGCACAGAAAGACTATTTTTGTTCATTACCAGATCTGAAAATCTAATCATGTAGTAAGAGACTAATTTTCACATAATTCTTAAAACAATAAGTACACTACTGTAGAAATTATTTGTGTTGCCTATATCAGTTAATTAACCAAACTGCACGAGAGAGAGTGAGATAATTATTTTCTATTAATCAAATGGAAAAGTCAAGAGTAGGCACTTTTATCAATGCTTTTAAGAAGATACCTCAGAGTGGATTCATGAGATGAACCTAAAATATTTGAATGCAAGTAGAAGCAATGCAAGGAAAGAAAAGTTACTGAAAGTATACGAAGTCAGTTTCAAAGAAAGAAAACAAAAAGCCTGTGATGGAATTACAGGTTTTAGGGGGAAAAACTTGGGGACATAGGTACCATATCTATTATTGAATGTATGTTAATACATTCCGAAGTAAAATAATCACACCTAATTCTTTCATAAATACAACCCAATTACCTTCATGCTTAGAGTGACATGTAAGCATTTATTTCACTGTGTTCACATCCCGGAATCTGCCATTTCAAATGATCATTGCAACTTTAACAATAAAGGAAAAAATGATCACAGTGAACATATTTCAGAAGAAAATGGCATATTCCACCTAGAATATGAGATTATTTCCATTATGTATCAGTTGCTATAGTTGCTACATCTTTTAGGAGAAATAAATCTTATTTTGTTTTTAATTTCAATTCCTCACCTACCCTGACCTCTCATCAAAAGCTTTTATTTAAGAATAAGCAAATGTTCTGTGAGCATTTTTTTCTGCTTAAAAGCCCCCTCCAGTGTTTACTATGTGCCAGGCAATGATATAAGTAGCTTTACATACACATTTTAACCTTTAGCTAAAAATTTACCAGATAGATATTAGGAACATAATATAGATGAAGAAAGAGACTTAGATTAAGGTTAATAGCTAATAGATGACAGTTATTCTACCCAGGTTCTCTTGAATTCTAAAGCCGTTGAAGCAACTAGTGTACAGTAGTGCTTGCCTACCAATCCTCCACGGATTTTTTTTTCCAGTCTGTAAGAGACAAGGATCTAAAAATAAGATTTATTTCTTATCAAATGCACATTATTCACAAAATGTTAACCGTAATCTCAAAAGGCATATGTAATCTTTATTTTTTGAAAAATATTGCCATGTTCCATTGACTCTCTTATTCATTTAACCAACATTTATCATATTGTTGTTATGCTTAGTGACCAAGCCTTTGTGGTAGGGCCTGGCATTGGCCACTGTGTAGATAGTTAAATGATATTGGGCTGTGTTAATGTGACTTAATTTACTCCATTCTCCAAAGTGACACATGATCTTGACTTCTCCTAGGGAAAGGGTACAATTTAAGTTAACAAGTGAAGCTCACCCAGATTCTATTTTACTATATTCTGGTTATGCATATGGGGACAATTTAAATACTCCCTACAACTGAGATTTTGCTTTTCATTGTTTCACCATCTAAAGGGAGCTAGAGCAGTTTTTTTTTTTTAATTTCTCACATCTGAATGATATCCAGTTTTAATTGAAGACATGTAAAACAACTGGCTTCTGTTAAGCGTCAGTTGGATTTCATATAAAAACAACAATCTCCATCAATAAGCTGACCAGATGGCAACTTAGGTAAGGGAAGGAGATAGATGGCTTTCTAAAATGAGGGATGCCACATGTAGCGAGGTAATGAGGGTCAGTTGAGAGGTATGAGTGTGCTTTGTTTTGCTGAATAATAAATTCATGTAAGTTACACAATAACTGTGATGCATGAGTTTTCACTATAAATACCTGTAGAATCAGTCTTACATTATGGAACATAACCGCCCTTTCAGAGCAGATACTTTAATCCATTATACTGGAGGACAGAGTGGTTTAAAGGAATAGGTAAGGCTTAGGGTGGGGAGAGAGAGCATATTGTTCAAAGCTTTAAATTTTGACATTTTTTAGAATACAACTTTATAAACACAAACTAGACACACTACCACAAAGAACAGAAACCCCCCACCTCTCTCTCAGGACCTGAAAACAGCCTCTTCTGCAAGGTAAAGGCAGAGCAGAGCAGAGCAAGGCAACATTCATTTATATCTTTGATGACCAGCTATACGGATGACTTACAGCCCTATGGCACTCCTGTGCTAAATATAAACATGAACATAGACCATATAAATACATGCTCTATGGCTTCAGCCTTATTTTAGAAATTATTTCTAAAAACCATTTTTAATGAATAATGTAACATTTTAGAACAAAAATTGGAAAATATAATGAATATTAAAAAGGAGCTTAGTGTTTGAAATCATATGAATTATGAGACTATATGAAGCTATTTTCTGTGAGGAAAAAAAGAAAATTTTCAAATGTGTTAAGTCAGAGTTGAAACAAATAATGAGCTGAGAGATAGAATTAGCAACCAAATAAAGACATTATTTGCCCTACAGAAAATTCAGGAATGTGTTTGCCCTTCTGATAATTAAAAATGTAAACATTGGCAATTACCTATTTTGGCAACTTCATTCTTTTCTTTATATTAAAAATATAGAAGGAAAAATATATCATAAAATGGAAAAAAAATTCCCAGCTCTGAGAATTAAGTTGGAAGAGGGTCAGCCCTTCATAATAGGAAATGAAATGGACAGCTGGCAATCATCCAATGAGTTGGATGGTACCAATCCAAATAATTTAATATAAATAAAATGCTGTAATCTTGGTGATTCAAGGAACAACCCACTGAAACAACCCACTATCATCAAAGCACCATCTCATTAACCTTCTAAACTGACATTCATTACATTTTTAATTCTTCAATCCCACTTGAATATCATTGTAATAGCAGAAGCCTGTGGTTCATGCCAACTCCACTGCACAATAAGAGAAATGACACAGTGCAGCTCCAGGGCAAGTAGATGTGAAGGACACAGTAATTTTCCAATGTTACTTCAAGTCTTAAAGAGGAAAATAATAGCTTATGCCTAGATGGTATTTATATGTTTAAGATATTTTCTTTTCAATTGTAATATTTTTCTTTGGACATAGAAATTTTAAGATGAGTATTATAGTCTGCATTGTAAAACTGAAACTTCTACATTTTCACTTATCTTTATTTGCACTTAATTTTTATAAAATGGCAATACTTAATTTTCATATGGTTATATAAATTGAATTATTATAAGGCAAACATCTGTGTCAAGAATTAGAACTTTGCCAACCATCTCAGAAGTCCCTCCTGTGTCTCCTTAACAAAAGCAATTGCTATCCTGAGTTTTATGGTAATTATTTATTATTTTATCATCCAAGTATACATCTCTAGATACTAATAGTCTTGCTTATTTTTTAAAAACTGAAATTAAAAAAAAAAATCTACAGGTTCCACCTTAATCCTCTTTTCCTCCCATATAATTTACCTGCTGAAGAAACCAACCACTGGGATTACAAAACTGATATTACAATACTAATATTGTAACCATCAATAAGATGAATGAAAATGGTTTATATTTCTTATGCATATTCTTTCCTCACATCTGCATTGTTAGAGCGTATGACCGTTATATATTATACACACTTGAGTTAAAGTGTCATTTAGTTTTGGCTTCAGAAGTAATTATATATTAATGCTTACTATTAGTGTTTATATTGATGGCTTTCTAGTCATGGTGGTTGTCTGAAGCTCACTTTCTACTAAATTCCTAAGGACACAGTCCTAAAACCAAAATTCCCTGAGTTTTTGCATGATGTTAACAGTTTAGCTGTGCCTTTTGTACTTGAAAGTGAGTTTTGCTGAAAAAAATCCTTTGCTCACTTTTTCTTTCCTAAAGTATCTTTAATATACAGTACCATTTTCTTCTGTCATAAAAAATGTCACTGTCAAAAGTCTTGTGATAATTTAATTTCATTTGCCTGATACTTTAAAACTTTTTTTAAAAAAGTATTTTCTTTAAAGTTAACTAATTTTACAAGAATATATATTGGTGTTTATTGCTATGGGTAAAAATTAACAAACACATGGCATGTCCTTTCCATATGTAGTTTCATTGGTTTTTTTTTTTCTGGATTTTTTTTTTCTTGAATTACAGTTTTTAGTATGTATTCTACTCACTGGCTTTGGTTTTATTCCTCAAGGATTTCTGTTATCTATGTGTTGGAACTTTTGTGTGTGTGTCTCTTTTCAGTATTTGTCATTTTTCTAAAAAAAATTTATCTCAATTAATTTCATTTCAATTTTTTACAATTCTCCTGTTTTTGATTTGTTTGTTCCTGTCCTCTGGTTTTGTGTTTATTTCTGAAATGAGATTTTTCTTTTATCTGTAATTGTTTTCTGAGTTCTGTCACAACATGATTTTTCGAATCATCGTTTATATGGTTATTTCATGTTTTAAAACATTTTCTTAAAGCCTTTAGTGTATTTTGAAGTAGGTTAGAGTTGTAATTTCTTTTATGGGCAGTTTTTTCTGGTTATTTTATTTTCTGTATGGGTGTTAGTCTACTCAACATTCTCTTTTTCCTTATAGTAACTCCATATTGAATGTGACCTTGATACTTTGTTGTACCTCCTTTTGAATTAAAATTAGTTTTCCTGAAATTTTATAACGTGTGAATCAGTTTAGCTTTCTTACTTCACAGAGCTCCCTCCTGTTGAATTATGAAGGTTGTCTCAGATGTTCGCCCTTAGTGTCCTGGAGGGAAGCCTTGGCTCATAAGATTTCAGAATTATTTATTAAATACCCCTTTCACCCTGGTTTGTCAGATTAGCCCATGGTCAGTTCTAGGGAAAACCTATGGCTATTCTGGTTCATCTCATTCTCAGGCTTCTCAGAAGCCCCCTTGTTTTCCTCTGCTTTCTTCAGCAGTCCTGGGTATTATTCAGATTCTCTTGTGGCTTTTCCTGTCTGCTTGTAGTTGGTTTCTTAGTATATTGTAAGTGTTGTCCGTGGATTTTGGATTTACTATTAGTAGCTCTGTCTGCTTTTAAATGGAAGTTCAAGGAGTTTCAGAATCCACCATTGTCTCAGAATCCCCTTGGTAACATTAATAGTAAAAATAGCTCCTCTTTGTGTCTTTATATATGAAAGCCATTGTGATAGGCAATTTATGTTAGATTTCCTCATTTAATTCTCACAGTAATATTCTTAGGCATTGTTATTACATTTATATACAGATGATTTTAGGAAGAGGCAAATAATGCACCCAATATTTTACATGTAGTAAATATGAAAGCAAGATTCAATATACCAGTCTAATTAATTCTTAAGTTCTTTATAACTCTGACATTAATAACATGTTTTAGTGTCCCATTTTTCATAGTGGGTGACAAGATTTCTTTAAATACAGGGTAACTTAATTTTTTTCATATTTTTGGTTTAAACAAATAATAATTCATTTTCTCACCAAAGTCAAGGGTAGTGCTAAGAGTCAAATTTACTGTTATTAAGATAATTGTTTAATTTTCCTTTGTGATACCACTCTTTTTTTTCAGATTTATTTATTTATTTTTTTAAATTTATTTTATTGAAGTATAGTTGATTTACAATATTGTATTAATTTCTGCTGTACAGCAAAGTGATTCAGTTAAACATATAAATACATTCTTTTTCATGTTCTTTTCTATTATGGTTTATCACAGGATATTGAATATAGTTCCCTTAGGAACTTGTTTATCCATTCTATATATAAAAGTTTGCATCTGCTATTACCACACTTGTTGTATGTGCAGTTGTTAAAATGAAGTTCAAGAGAGCTTTTCTTTTAACTTCACAAAGTTCCCTGTTCTGTTTTGAATATTTTTGTGAAATATTCAGAAATATAATGTCTTACTTTATGAGAGCTTTGGTCATTTACATATGATGACTTTAAAAGTGAGGTAGAAAAGGTATGAAGTCCTGTAGTATATAGGCAGTCAAAATACTCACAATTTTAGTTGCTGTAGCTCCATAAGACTGAGAGACAGATATGGGGACAAAGTAGCTGTTAGTCAAAATGCTAAAATATTCTTCTCTAGTAATTTTTGGTAATGACTTCAGGTCCTGATAAAAAGGGCTATATACCTTGTCTGGTGTCCTTATCGTTTGGCATTTATGGGTTTCACTACCACCATGCAAGCCATAGCCAGATATCTTAAGAACCATCAAATGTCCTCTTACATAATGATTTTATTTCATACATAAGGGAAAACAATTTTCCCCATCTTTTCTTACCTTTATCATCCAAAATGGTTATAAATGGATCAAAGCCAAAGATTCTCTAGAACTTTGCAAAAAAATGATTATCTGAGAACCAAAGAAATGACAGAAAAATCCTTATGAAAATATTGAAACATTTGGTTTGGAGAGAAAGTATCATTTCTAGAGTCAACATATTGGGATAAAGGCACATTCAATATTTTCTGTGTGTTTTTATTTTATTCTCATTCTATTTGAGTATTACCTCTCCATTAGATTGATGTGCACCTTATAGCAACAAGCTAGTAGTTCTGTCTAATTCATTCATCCATTCTCATTTCTTCTACAAATATTTTTAAGTATTTTCCCTGGTCCAGTTCTAGGCTGGACACAATACAATGGTGAGCACCTGTAGACACAGTTTCAGTCCCCTGGGTATTGACACTGAAGTGGTAGAGACCAATGTTACATTTCTTAGTGTGTAGTTATTTCACTTAAATTATAACTTTGATAGAGCATATGGAGGGGAAGATCTGAGTCCAATGAGAGTTTAAGAGATTTTGGTCTTGTTAGGAAGATCTAGAAACTGATGAGATTAAAGAATATGCAGGAAATAACTAGGGAAAAATGGCAGGAGAGAGAATTCCAGGTGGAAAATACAGCATTTATTAAAGATCTTTTGGAGCCCATGGGCTCAATTGGGCCTAGTTTTGGACATATTGGACTTGAGACGCAATTATGATATTTAAAAAAGATTTCAAGTAATCAGGTTATTATGAATCTAAAGCTCTGGGGAGATGTGTATAGAGAATAATTGGAAGACGTGTATGCATGAAATTATTAGGGAGCCAGTACAGAGTGAAAAGAAGAAATGGATTAGGATAGCGCCTTGAGAAATTATGACAGCAGTATCTTGGCAGAAGCAGCTCAACTTGTGAAGGAGAGAAAGAAGAGCTAGAAAGGCAGGAGGACCACGAGGTAAGTGCTTTGAAAAGGAGAAAAGAGCTCTTCCTCTCCAAAATAATGGCATCACCAAAGCTCTGCTTCCTGTGTCATTCCATAGTTTTTGTTGTAGAATCAGATAATTTTGAAGTGTCATTATTTGCAAGATTGCTAGAAAGATCCTCAGGCTTCAAAACCCACTGTTGCACAGATTCAGTGGGTGTGCAAATGTAATTAGCAGAATTTGTTACTGCAGGTCTCAATACAGCTCCTTTTGAAAACGCTAGATCCTAAGATTAGAACTTAGTGTGGCTTTCCCGTTACCAAATAGCATGCTCCTAAGACTCTTTTCTATTCTGTGCCTATCATGGGGGTCACCGGGCTTACTCGCTGGTACTTGTTATTGCATTTCATTTGATCTGGGTTGTCCAGATTCCACATAAGATGACAGACAGCTGAATAATTGAAAACACATAAAACTTGTATACTGTCAGGCCTTCTTTTTAGCATCCAGTCTGACAAGGTGACTCAAAAAAAATAGGATGATAAATCCTTAGGAACGTAACAGGAAAGTTCTCATGACTGAGGCTTAGAGATGGAGAGAAACTCGTACACAGGTCTGTAAATTATAGAAATCTTCCTTGATGTGATGAGCCGTTTACTATGAGATGGCAACAAGTGGAATTCAGCATAAAATCTCTGAATCTGTAAAATGTTAATATATGTTTAGAATATTAAAATGTTTTTATTAATTCCTCATAGATGATAACATTTGCCTGGATACCTAAGATTTATGTATTAGATGAACATGAAGTAATTTTTACTTTTCTATTTAATGGACGTCAGAAACTAAGGTCAAGTAATATTTGCTATTAATAAAAATGTTGTTATGATTTTTGCTTTCTTGGTTTTAGCTTTAGTTAATCATGGCTTGAGAAAATTTAGTTTATGATGTTGGGCTAACAGGTTTCATCCATAGTAAATCATTTCCTTGTAAGAACTGACCTTTGCAGAAATACATGCAGAAAGTTAGGAGAGTTTGGAACTAAGCCAAATGACAACTTATGAAGAATTTTTCCTATTTGTTTGAATTTAAGGATAAAGGCTATATATATCATTACGTTATAAACTTTTATATATAGTATCAAAGTTTTCAGTTTTTCCAATTCATATGACAGGCACAAAATCTTTTCCTCAAGCAAAATAAGAATAAGGGTAAAACTAATCCCATACTACAAATTTAGAAATTTTAGTATTGGAAAACTTTCTAGAAGAGAAATGATTTTTCGTAAGACTATTCATTCTGTTACCTCGAATGCTGCTATTTCTAAAACATTGATTTAACTGAAATGAACAGTCTTCAAAAAATAGAAAAGCAGTCTCAATTATTTTGAAAAAATAAATAATTTTTATCTGTAGTACATAGGCCAATTAATTATATATTATTTCTCAAAATATCCTTCATTATTGAGAAATATGAAATATTGGTTATGGGGATGGTAGCTCTTCAGAAAACCATCCCCACTGATGGAGAACATCTTTTACAAACTCAAAGCGTGTGGCCTACATTCGTTTAAGATATAAATGACATCTCTTTGTTATTATATATTTTTCTTTTTCTGGCACTCAGCACTGTGCCTGGTACATTGTCAGAGTTTATAAACGCTTGGTGAATAGGTAAAAATAAAAGCACAGTGCATTGACAGTTTCTAGTTAGAAACTATGCAAGTTTTAGAAAAATGGAATATTTAGTTTAAACCAAAGCAATCATTTAGGCTAAAATGATTAGCCTAATGCAGAGAAACTGCGTTGTCATTTCTTTACCTTTACGAGAATGAGACATAAAGCCAAACCCTGACTGAGACATGAGCAGGGAGAGATTAGAAGTTAAGGTGCTCTGGGGTCTTTTTGAAGATGGTTACTAGTGGGGAAGAGAGCGATCATATTGTGAAAGGGTGACAAGATGAAAGAAGCTTCTCTTCACAATGAAGATCAGAAAGAAAACTGAAAAAGCAAAGGAGAAAGAGTATCACAAAATGTTAGCCTTATGTTAAGGAAAAGGGCATAAGAAAGAGCTTTGGGGTAGAAAGTAGCCCTTTTACCTAAGACCCTCAAGAATTGAACTTGCTTACTGAGAATACACACACACACACACACACACACACACACACACACTCACAAATACAGACAGACACACACACACACACACGTAATTACATACACATACATCCTGTGAATAGAAGTGAAAACAATTCACAAGCACTAGCTAACATTACATTATATGATGTAAGATTTAAATACAGTGATAGAAGTGGCACCAGCCATGCCTTAATCAATTCAATATCCTGGCATCTTGCTTCTCTCATAAAATATGGGCATAGCATCTCCATTCAACTACACAGAGGTCTCATGTAACTTTCATGTATTGCTAGTCAGGTTAGGGATAGAAATCAAAGTAAAGGGAAGCAATGTGAGTGCTGCAAAACAAACGACAAGATCAATCTTGACTTTCTTTTTATGTCTAGAAAGAAAAAGAAGCCTTGATCAATCAACACGTATTTATTGAGTGAAAAATCTCATTAAAATCTTAAATGTTAATTTTGACCTGAGAATACATTCTTTTAATTAGACCTTTAAGCAAATATATTCTATTTGTGCACTCTTACGAGCTAGTATAACATTAATCACCAAGTGTCTTGGTATATGGTCTTATGGAATACTTTTCTTTTTAATTTGGATAGACGAGACTACTATCTTTTATGTCTATTATGGGTAATTAAGTATTTGGCTTTTCTAAAAAAACTTCTCAGTGTTGAAGTCAAGGGTAATAAATGAGCTCTACAAACCCCAGAAGAACTTGAGAAGGAAATTATGCAATCTATTTTTTTTTCTTTTTGTAGTCCAGTTACACCGTAATCATTTTAAGTTATTTTAGAAGTTAATTTTTCTGTTGTAAGCACTAGCACTGTGATGAGACAGACGTTTATAAATAAATAGCCTTTTCTGTGGCTTGAGGCAGTTCATGAAATTACAAAAGATGTTTAAATGATTAAACATGTAGGAAATTATTTAGCCATTGAATGACCTGGCTTATTCTGTTTGATCTATATTATAGATCTATAATATTGTGAATACATATTGTATACATTGTGTATATATGTTATATATTACATGTAATATTAAATATATAAGGATGAAGACATATTATAAGAACTTTCTAATCATATCATTTTGCTTGACAAAATATAATCAACGTTTTCCAAAATACTTAGGAGCTCCTCAGAGAATAGGATAAGATATACCATAAATTTAGTCTCTTTTAAAACTTGAATTTCTAGGGTGATTCAATTCAGACTTTAAAACTTATTGTAGTAGATTTAAAAAATTCACAACCAATATGGAAGAAAATTTGTGGTAAAAGCAAGGGAAAATAACCTGGGAGTGGAGAGGGGAGCAACAACCATCCAAAAGAAGTGATCATCAAAAGACAGAACATTACTTGGTGATATGAGGGGTATACTGAACTTCTAAAAACAGTGTAGAAGTGCTGGGTTCCGGCTAACAAGTTAAAATCCTTTCAGAATGTCAGACAATCTAATGAGGCTTCTCCATTTCTAATTCTACACACTAACAAGGTTAATCAAACCATGAAGTAACAGCGAAGACTTTCACAATTAATGTTGTAAAATACATAAAACAACAGCTAATTAATCAGCCCTAAGGTCACTATATCGCTTGTGGAAAATTAGTAATAACAAAGATTCATGACAGAGAGAGAGAGAGATGACAGGTCATGCTCTGTGAGTTTCAATTTTAACTAGCAAAGACTGTCAGAGTTATATCTAAAGCTGCAGTAGTCTTTTTTTTCTTTTTTTTTTTAACAGCAGTAGAAGCTTGACTAGCATTAGAAAGAATTATATTTTGAACATATTTATAAAGTTCAAGTAACTATATATTTTGTAGTTTTTAATAATGAGAGGAGACAAGAAAAAAAATCATTACATTATGTTTTGGATTTCTCCACCAAATAGCATTTCATCAACTTATTAGTGAAAGAAAAGTTGGGTTAAATACATGAAACAAGTTTGCTAGATGATATATTTAACCTTTTAAACATTATAGCATAAAAATGTCTTACTTGCTTTTTTTAAATGCATGCCAACAATAATTAACATACTGCTCAAGAAAGAGAAAGATGAGAATTAGAGAGATTAATCATAATAAATTAACTATATGAAAACATTTCTGTAAATCCTCTTATTTTAGATATAGAAACTGAAATTATCAATTACAGACCTTATTTCCTTGGGGAGACCACATTTGACATTCTAAATAAAAAGAAATAAAGGTAATATTTCAAGTATATTACTATGGTCTATTTTTCAGTGGTGTTACAATTTAAAAATTAAAGAAATCACTAGCATAGCTCCCTCTCCCTCTAAAAAAAGAAACAGACAAGCCAACAATATAGCCAAGCTCCATATTTTAAATAAAGTTGAATATGAAGCATTGGCAGTGTGAGTAGAGACTCTTGACATTGGGACTTGGTATATAGAAGATGATTAGTCAAAAGTATATAGTATGGATCTGAATTGAGAAAGAGGTTACAAGACTGAGATAAAAATGATTGGGAAATTAAGGTAAAGCCACACTTTGGAATAGTTGGTGACAGTCTAAAAGAATTGGGCAGCCATATGTGCACATATGGAAAATATTGATTATATTTTGTCAAGCAAAATGATATGATTAAAAATGTTCTTATAGGAGTCCTCATCCATATACATTTAATATTACCTGTAATATATAACATATATACACAATGTATACAATATGTATTCACAATATTATAGATCTGTAATGCACAATATTACACATACAATATTATATATAATTTTGTATATAATATTATTTATATATATTATTTCATGCATAAATATCTGTGCATCCATGTGAAAATACCTACCAAACTGTCAATACTGATAGCATCTAGGAAAAGGAGTGCATGAAATATAGGATGAGTAAGGGGTTTTCCTTTTAATTGTAAATATCTTGGTATGGTTTTTGTCTTTTGCATATAATACAAAGTGTGCTGATCACTTGAGATGATTAGTCTATGAAATATATATTTTCTATGGGAAATATATAAATGGTAGGTGTTCAATAAGTGCATCTCAGAAAGAAAATATTTTTAGGTACTATTTTTTTTAGGAATGATGAACTTTATCAGTTCATGTGGTTAGATGATCATAAAGTACCACGGATTATGATGCTGCTGTATGGCATGGTCAGAGAAAGTGAAATAGTGGGAGCATGTTTAAATCTAATAGTGGTTTAGCTGAGAACAAATATGAATTAATACAGAAAAAGGCTCTCAAAGAAATTTTTGAATCTCATTCAAAGTTAAGGAAAATAGAAATAATAACTATAAATAAAACAGTGATGCTTATGAGACCTTGTTAAAGGAAAAAGTAGAGAAATTAGTGATTCTATGGAGAAGAGTTGTGGGTCAACAGAAAAAATGAAGAATCTAAGTCACTGTAGTATTGGTGGGTTATGTGACATGTTCAAAGAAAGAAAAGGAAAAATAGGTATATAAAATGTATATTTAATTTTTAGTTTAGAGAGTGATTTTTGTTTTTTTGTTAAGTGATGGATTTAGTTAGAAATTAGGTGTATTTTACCGTAAAAATTAAGTATAGTTTTCTAATTGTTTGCAATTCAAAAGTTTTTTCATATATCACAATAAGACTTTAAAAATATTTTAATATGAAGAAGTATGAGGAAAAAACCAAATGGCTCATAGGCCCAGATAATTCTTGATTATAATTAAAACAAAACAAAATTTAAAGTAAAATGACAACATTACAGAACAATATTGAAGAAATATAAAAGCATCCTGAAAAGCTGGTTTTAAAATTTTATGGGAATGCAGACATAAGATGTTCTTGAGGCAGAAAAGTTTGAAGCTCTTAGTTTATTAAATAACAAAGCTTATTATAATGTTTAATAATTAGAATAATTGGTGCAAAAGTAACTAGTACAATGGAAAAATGATAGTTCAGAAACAGATCCACACATATAGGGACCCCTGATATTTGACTTAGGAGGCACTACAGATTTTTGCTTTTTTTTTCCTCTATTTTTTGTTTTGATTTGTTTACTTTTTTGATGGGAGAGAGGAAGAAATGGAGAAAAGAGAAAGAGGCAAAGGGGGAGGTTGAAGGAGAGGGAGAGGGAAGTCAGGTAATACCAAGTATTGGTGAGGATGTTGATCAGTGGGAACTCTCATATATTGCTGGTGATAGTGTAAAATTACTACAGCTTGGGAAAATGTAGGAGTTATCTGGTAAAGTTAAATAAATGTGTATCTCGATAATTTATATCCCTATAGATATAAGAGAAATACTAGACTAGAGAAAAACATGGGTGTGTTCATATACAAGGATATTTAAGGTAGCTTTATTCTTAATACCCCAAAACTTGACAAAAATGTCCCTCAACAGTAGAATGAATAAATAAATTGTGCAATATTTGTACAAGATGCATAGAAATTATAATGAATGAACTTTATGCAAACAGTGTGACTTAATCTTATAAACACAATTTTGAGTAAAAGAAGCAAGACAAAATAATACATTTCAGAGTTGCTAAAATTATAAAGAAAAGTAAAGGAGTTGATGTCAGGCTAGCAGTTCTTTTTTTTTTTCATGAGCAAACAAATGTTTATTTGTTTTAAGCCATTGAGTTTTGGGGTAGTTGGTTACACAGCAGTTGATAATACACCTCTTTCAAAGACTGCTCAAATGTCAACTTTTTTTTTTCAGCTTGTTTTTTTAAAATTTTTGTTGGAGTATAGGTGCTTTACAATGTTGTGTTAGTTTCCACTGTACAGCAAAGTAAGTCAGCTATACATATACATATATCCCCTTTTTTGGATTTCCTTCCCATTTAGGTCACCATAGAGCACTGAGTAGAGTTCCCTGTGCTATACAGCAGGTTCTCATTTGTTATCTCTTTTATACATAGTATCAGTAATGTATATATGTCAATCCCAATCTCCCAATTCATCCCACCCCCCTTTTCCCCCTTGGTATTCATATGTTTGTTCTCTATGTCTGTGTCTCTATTTCTGCTTTGCAAATAAGATCGTCTATAGCATTTTTCTAGATTCCACATATATGCATTAATATGTGATATTTGTTTTTCTCTTTCTGACTTAACTTCACTCTGTATGACAGTCTCTAGGTCCATCCACGTCTCTACAAATGACCCAATTTTGTTCCTTGCAATGGCTGAGTAATATTCCATTGTATATGTGTACCACATCTTCTTTATCTGTTCCTCTGTTGATGGACATTTAGGTTGCTTCCATGTATAGTGCTGCAGTGAACACTGGGGTTCATGTGTCTTTTTGAATTATGGTTTTCTCTGGGTATATGCCCAATAGTGGGATTGCTGGGTCATATGGTAATGAGAATAAAACAAAAATAAACAATGGGACCTAATTAAACTTAAAAGCTTTTGCAAAGCAAAGAAAACCATAAATGAGTTGAAAAGACAACCCTCAGAATGGGAGAAAATATTTACAAATGAAGCAACTGGCAAAGGGTTAGTCTCCAAAATATACAAACAGCTCATGCAGCTCAATATCAAAAAAACAAACAACCCAATCCAAAAGTGGGTGGAAGACCTAAATGGACATTTCTCCAAAGAAGACATACAGATTGCCAACAAACATGAAAAGATGCTCAACATAACTAATTATTAGAGAAATGCAAATCAAAACTACAATGAGGTATCACCTCACACTGATCAGAATAGCCATCATCAAAAAATCTACAAACAATAAATGCTGGAGAGGGTCTGGAGAAAAGGGAACCCTCTTGCACTGTTGGTGGAATTGTAAATTGATACAGCCTCTATGGAGAACTTTATGGAGCTTCCTCAAAAAACTAAAAATAGAACTATCATATGACCCAGGCTAGCATTTACATCTAAGGAGGGAAGTAGAGGGTTGAATCAAGAAAGGTGAGATGGGAACTTCTGAGTTGCTAGTATCTTAATTTTTAAAAAAATCTGTGTGATGAAGACATTGTTATTCATTTTATAGTATTTATTTTAACTTTTACATACTTTTCTGTACATATATTACATTTTTAAAAAGAAAGTGTTAAAATTATAAAGGAAAACTTCCACCTGTTGCTTTTCCTAGACCTTCAAGTTAACTGTTAAATTTCATTGTGATCCCCTCAAGGTGGAAAATAATTATTAAAAGACATTACTGTATGTCTCTTTCTCTCTTCGCGTGTCTTTCTGAATACAAATGCACATTTTATTTACGAAAGATGTATCAAACTTTCCACACTGTCCTGTACCTTGATTTTTCCCACTTATGTATCTTTTGGGGCACATTCCACATATGTGCATACAGACCTGTCTACTTTTTGAAAAACAAAATTCTATTATTTTCCATATGGATGTAGTATAATTTATGTAACCACTTCTGCATATATGAGCATTTGGTTGTACTCAGATTTCTTTGTTTTGTTTTGTTTTGTTTCTGTCACATAGGTGGCCATTAGTACAGTTTGATATAAAATTTGATCTCCAAATGTAGTCTTAGGGTTTGCCCTGGGATCACTGGGACAAAGTAGTATAATTTTATGCTGTGACAAATGTTGCCAAATTGTTTTCTAAAAAGGTGGCGCCAATTTACTTTTCTAACAAGAACAGTATGAAAGTGAGTTATGAGACTTCCGGAAGGTTTTCTTGAAACCCTTAATCTTGATAGAGTTTAAAGACCTTTGAAACTTCCATTATATAAATAAATATCAGTCATTTTAGGTTTTCAAAGTAATTGATGTATTTTAAAATAAAAATGACTGCTCTTGAAAATTGTTTTTGCATTAAATATTAAAGCAATACAAAAAGCAAAATTAAAAAAAAATACAAGAAGAAAATGTCCCACAGTATCCAATCACAGAGAACCACTGTCAAGGTTAGGAGAATATCATTTGCAGAATCTCTCTCAGAATATACATAGCTAAAGGAGAGATAGCTAAGGAAGAATAATTTTAGTAAAACAGGATGACGCTACATATTTATTGTTATTGTACTTGAATCAAAGAGAAGTTATAAAATTTGAAAAGAAATTGAAGGAATTGTTATGGAGCAGATATATTATTTTTTCCCTCATATAAGATATGAGATACTTAAAGTATCATTCTCAGGTTAGAAATATAAAAAATATTAAAATAATTAAGTAATGTTTAACAGCAGTTCTCAACATGGACAACATTTATGATTCCCTAAAGTGAAAGATGAGAATAATGGCACTTATTCCTAGTTCTCCTCCATCCATAACCTACTCTTTTTTTTTTATCGTATTAGCAATTGACAAGGTGTAAACCATTTTTGTTCTATTTTGTAATTAAGATAAACATTTGGAGGTGCTTAATCATCTGATTAAATCATCCCATATTTACCAGCAATCCTTTTATCATAGCACCTTTGTTCTTCAGGCCCTTGTTCAAATTCACCATTTTGATACCTGTTTTTTATTGTTAAGTAGTGTTTTGTGATACTGTACTATAAATAATACTACTTACATTTAGAGGAAACCCAAAAGCTGCAACACATATGGGCCAAAGGAATCTAACACTGCATTTGTCATTTTCTCAAAAGCAGGTGAAAACTGCAATGAAAATGATAAAAAGCTATCAAAGTGTTTGATTGATCATTAAGCACATATTTTCAAGAGTTAAAAATCTTAAAGGAGTAATTTACAACTCCCTCTTCTCCTTCACTCTCCTTTCTCTTTTCTGCTTTCCTAGCTGACATCTATCTATCCTATCTGTCTATCATCTATCCATGCATGCATGCATCCATCCATCTCTCATCTATCTATCCAGCTATCTCTCTATCAATATGGTGTAAAATGCTTATTTTGTGCAGCTTTTTTCATTATAATGTTGATTTGAAACAAATAAACTGCCAGATATTTCTCCAGCAAAGATGGGTTTATTTGGGATCAGCAGAGAATTGCAGTTTGGGGTCTGCAACTATGGTGAGTCACGTGCAAGGCCTCAAATGCCAAGGGTAGGAGAATGCCTTTATAGGGAGGAAAAGGAAGTTGGGAAAACTATAGTAAAAATGGAGTCCGTGGCTTTTCAATGGCTGAGTCCTTGCCAGGAAAGAAAAGTCTTTCTTCTTCCTCATGGATTTTGTTATAGTTGCAGGATGTGGGAGCTCCCCCTACTGGTCTCCTGACTCTATTTACTTGAGGTTTCTGTTTATTAATATTTTACAATAAATAGGATTCTAGTTTTCAATGACTTTATATTTCTTCTTGGCCCTCCTACTTTGGATATTCTCACTAAAACAGGGACGATACAATGATGGAAAAAATAATAGAAATGTAATTTAAGTAAGATTACACATCCAAAACAGACAAAACCTGGACCAATGCATAATTATATCAAAAGCTGAAGCTGAATTTTACGTGTGTGTGGTTTTTTTCTGCCTCAGGACCATCAGTAATTTCTCTCATATATTCAATTACAATGTTACACTAAAACATTCTTATAGAACACTC
Source organism: Stenella coeruleoalba (assembly GCF_951394435.1). NCBI lineage: Eukaryota > Metazoa > Chordata > Mammalia > Artiodactyla > Delphinidae > Stenella > Stenella coeruleoalba. Next base: position 140,515,769 of record NC_137148.1, read on the forward strand.
CTAAAATGAAGCTAAAATCCTTAATAAAATCACAGGTATCTTTTGCATAAAACTCACATGATATTGGCAAATGTCTCTCCTCCCTGGAGAAACTACTTTATCCTCATATGTTTTGGAGTTCAGATATGTACATACACACACACACACACACACACACACACACACACACACACCTCTAATTGTATAACTAAATCAGAGATGAACTGAATCTCTCTTATTAGAAAGAGTTAAAACAGTTTTCCTTGGCTTCTATTAACCTGTATAATGTGATTTCTTGAAGAATGAGATCTTAATTATTATGATTTATTCAGCATAAGAGTTCAAAGTTTTGCATTTTACATTTTGATTTGAAGATTCAAAAAGCCTTTTGCTGTGAGAAAAGCAATTTCTATGATTACTTTATGAAATAGAGATCACTTGAAAATGGAATCTATATAGCAAGTAAATTTTTGGCTTTAAAAATTGAGCCTGCCTTGCTTTATAACCTCATTTTTTTTTTTTTTTTACATTTGATCTCATCTTTTCCTCCTTTCCACAGCGTTAATAAAATGGGAGATGAGTGAAGAATGTTTGTGGGCCTGATTATAAAACAGTGAACATTTCCTGTATGGGCACATGCACATATGAATCACCACGCAAATGGATCTTTGATTACTCCTATAGCTTTATGCAAGTTATGATTTGTAATATCAGTGAGGACCAGAAATCATTTTCAATATTTTCACTGCAGCACAGATCAAACCTACAGTGGAAAAATGAGTCAAGTGTTGTGCTAGCTGGTTGCTCTCCCTATCATTACAGAACACTTTAGGAGGTCCCCTTTTATTCATGTCAGCTGTATGGTTTAATTTAAAAGTAATTCCAAGCATTTAACACGCTTCCTTCATTTTAAAGAGTACTTCTTAAAAATGAAAAGGATTCAATCACTTTTTGGAGACAGACAGAGGGTACGATATGAATGTAAGTCCCATCAGTGCAGGTCTGATGGTTTCTGATTTAAATAGTTTTTATTAAATATGAAATGTCCAAATTACCTAATCATTGTCTCCTGTAAGATAAACACAGTTTTCCTAGGCCTTTCTGCAGAGTCTTATCTCAGAGCTGCAGGATGTCAGTTGATAATGTTGCCTTCATGTTAGACAAGCAGACAAAATAATTTGATTGTACTGCTTGCCATGTTGTTCTAAGCAGTTCTTTAAGAACTAAAACCACTTTGTTTCTGGTGGCATGACAAAGCCCATTACTTTCATTTTTTTGAACTCCTTAGAAAGCTTCAACATCAATAGGACTGATTTCAGAGCACACTGGTATAATGTGTTTAGTCTTGTCTAGTCTATCCATCCAGAGGTAGACATAAAACAAAAGTTAGGATGGTAGGAAAAACATTTTTCATGCTGCAGAAACATGGCAAAATTACAGGTAATTACTTTTTAAACTGACAATCACTGAAGTGAGTGTTTAAAGTTAAATTTTAAATAAATTATTCAAAAACCTATAAAACTATATCTAAATGCTAGGCAGTAACTTCTGAACTGTTTGAATATTTTGCAATGCTCATGCAAACAGAGACTGTGGAGAAAAAAATGATCAAAATAATCTTTACCATTATTTTCAGGAAGTAAGAGTAAAATGTTTTAATTTTAAAAATGTGAAATGATAAGTTTTCTAATTAGTTTTTACTCTTGTGAGAAAGGAGCACAGGAAATGTAGAAATCAACTCAACATAATGACAATCTCATTTGAAATAAGAGGGTAAGTTAAGTGATTGGGTATGTCTAAAAGAAAAGCATGAATAGATTTAAAAATAAAGCTTAAGGTCAATGCACAACCACTTTGTGACCTCATGCGTTGTACACATTCTAAGTCCAGTTTTCTAATTTATAAAATAAGAATATAATCGTAGCTACATGAAGGTAGGTCATCTAATCAACTAACTATGCACTCAAACTGATGGACAGAAATCAGCATGGTCCCTGTACTTAGGGAGCTTATGTTCTAGTCTAGAGAGCAAAAAATAGCCAAATCATTGTATACATAAGCGTAAAATTGTGACTGTAGTTAAGTACTACAAAGAAGAACTACATGGTTTTATGAGAGCTTATGCAAAGGACAGCTTGATGTAGTTAGGGAAGTCAGAAGAGACTTCTATGAGGACAAAGATATTGTACTGCAGTTTGATTGAGTGAACTAGATAAATAAAGGTGGGAAGAACATTTCAGACAGAGGGACTTTGTATGTAAGGATACTGTCAAGGTCCCTGAAGGAAAAACTAACCTTATATAAAGAATGGAGAACATGGTAAAAAATGAGGTTTAAAAAAGGGAAGACTGCACAGAGCTCTCGAGGATATTGTAAGGAATTTTGTCCTTATCCTTCCAAGGGAAGCCTTTGAAAAGATTTAGACAGAAGGGTGATTTCTAATCTGCTCTTCAGAGTAGACTAGTTTGAGCTGCAGTGGAGGTGCTGGGCTTGATAATGTGCTGTAAATTTTCAGATGCCCCTAATGCTGGTCCTGCATTGCTGGTTGTGCTCCTGAACCTTATCATCACTGCATTCTGAAGAGAAGTTTACCTGCTTTTCTTTTTCATTTCATTTCATTTTCTTTCTTTCTTTCTTTCTTTCTTTCTTTCTTTCTTTCTTTCTTTCTTTCTTTCTTTCTTTCTTTCTAAATAAGAATAGGAATAATGTACATGTGATTGTAATACACAATAAATAGGTGCCAATTTATTCGCACAATGACACTGTAGGACAAATTTTTCAACAAAAGGTGCATTAGGAAGTTCTTAGATTTGAAGTATAAATGTTCTTTCCAAGGAGAAATAATTCTTGTACTCTAACATGATATCAACTCTACTCATTAACTATGAAAATGCATTATGATAAAAAGCAAGTATATCAAAAAGAGTCATGTACCACAATGTTCATTGCAACTCTGTTTGCAACAGCCAGGACATGGAAGCAACCTAAGTGTCAATCAACAGATGAATGGATTAAGAAGATGTGGCACATATATACAATGGAATATTACTCAGCCATAAAAAGAAACGAACTTGAGTTATTTGTAGTGAGGTGGATTGACCTAGAGTCTGTCATACAGGGTGAAGTAAGTCAGAAAAACAAATACTGTATGCTAACGCATATATATGGAATCTAAAGAAAAAGAAAATGGTTCTGAAGAACCTAGGGGCAGGACAGGAATAAAGATGCAGGCGTAGAGAATGGACTTGAGGATGGGGGAGGGGGAAGGGTAAGCTGGGACAAAGTGAGAGAGTAGCATTGACATATATACACTACCAAACGTAAAATAGATAGCTAGTGGGAAGCAGCCACATAGAACAGGGAGATCAGCTTGGTACTTTGTGACCACCTAGAAGGGTGGGATAGGGAGGATAGGAGGGAGGCACAAGAAGGAGGAGATACGGGGATATATGTATATGTATAGCTGATTCACTTTGTTATACAGCAGAAACTAACACACCATTGTAAAGTAATTATACCCCAATATTTTTTTTTAAGAAAGCAAGTATAAAATATGTTTAAGTGAATGTGTTTATAATTTAAGATTATAAGAAAAAAGATAAATTTATGCCCACAATTTATTACTTGATCTTTTTAAGCAACATAGAATGGTTGAACTGATATGAGTTCATGATCCTATTGAGTAACTCCAAACAACAACAACAACAACAACAAAATGCACACTGATTCCTATAACCTCCGATTTAGGAACAAATGGGAGAACCATTATGATAGAAATATCTGCTCCCTTGGATTCTCCTTTAGGAGAAATTGCCATTTTGTCCATTAAATAACTGTAAACGTACACAATTTACCTAGCTCCTCTGGGATACAGAATCTTCTTTTGCAAAATGAAGGCACTATTCAGAATGACCACCAAGATCCCTCTAACATAGTGCTGTTAGAGACCCTTTAAGTTGTGACTATGAAAATATTCTCAATGAACTATTGTTGGGAGCCAGCCATCAAATCCATCTCCTGTTCATCTGAGCACCAATATTGTAAAATAGCACTTTAGGGAAATTGCCAACAAACTATATCATAATGAATATACCTTTTTACTCTCTCAGTATCAGTTATCCAAGTTTGATTTTTCAAGGTATATCTCTTATATTTTACTGCCACAATATTCTGTATATTTTCCATCAAATTGCAATCACCAAGAGTAGCAATTATTTTTTTCACACAACTATTGATATATGATTTTTAAAATAGTAAAACTAAGGCAGGTATTTTTTAAAGATCTGAATTGATGTGCACATCTGGTTAAAAGGTGTTCCCCCAGCTTTTAAGTACTTGACTAACTTCTTAATTCTGAGGGATCAACACTAATTTCCAGTGTTTACCAGCAATCATAGATGACTAGCAGTTAAAAAGCCATCAGCCCTGTCACATTTTTCAAAGAACAGAATCCCTTTCCAGATGGTCCTTCATTTGGCTAATGGACAGCCTAAGGGGATAAAAATGTCACCTGTTGTAGCTAGTCAACAATATTAATAAAAACACAAAAATAGACCTCTCATGCAATGGCAACAACCCAAAAACAGATTTATGAGTTCCTTTACTGAGTTAATTTGCAATGATCATGATTTTAGCATTCTAAAATTTCCAGTTCTTCTCTGAATTTTCCAATGCCATTTTTTAAAAACACTGAAAGATAAATATTAGAAAATAAAAATTTATTTTCCAAAGCAAAGCAATATTTAAACATTTGCACCACAAAAATACAAGTTAATAGTTTTTAAATGTATTTCTCATGTGAAAGAGAATGGTCACATAAAGAATCAACCATGTATATTTTTTGAAACTTTGGTAAGATAAGAGAGATTTTACCTTTTCTAATTCATCTTTACTAAATTACATTTTGGACTCTAAGCCAATACAACCCAATTGCTGTTTCTCAATAGGCTGTTTTTCTTTTCAATTTCTCTAACTTTATACAAGTGATGCTCTCTATTTGCAATGTGTTTTCCACTTGGTAAAGTCTTACTGATGATTCAAGATCCATCTTCAAATTTCCATTATTTATATCCATATATCTTGTGACTAACAAGGTCATAAATGCTCAAAAATGAAAGCATGGATGGCTAATCATTGTAATAAGATTCTTCTGAAGTTACCTTTTCAAGTCACCACTGAGATGATAGTGCAGAAGGTGCTGAAATCTAATCTATAGGACAATCCAAAATCATAAATATATTCGTTAAATTCTAATTAATCATTTAGATTAGTTAGATTAGTTAAATTAAATTCTATCTAGATCATTTTCTTTTAATTTGTATGGAAAACTTATTTTTTAATTACTATACAATCGAGAAATGTAACAAGGCAGCATACATTTAAAAAGTCCACTGGGAATAAAGGAAGCCAGTTCTGTTAGCCTATTCTATCTCATCTTTTGTTTCAGTGAAGTAAAACCAAGACACATACATTCCATAATTTCCTTTTTTATATATTCCAAAAATTATGTTTTATATATTTCTAATAATTTAGATCTTTGATTTTCTCATTTTCTAGTGTGCTATACTTTTTCTTCTTAAAAATCATAGGGTATATTGAAAGCAAATGTCAACACTATGCATGCATAATAGTATTCTCTCTTTTGTGTGTCTAAGGGACATGGTAAAAATTCAGCAAGTCTTCATAGCTCACCAAGCAAGTCACTAACAAAGAAGTGAAGTAATATTTTTCTTCCAGGCTTGATTATGATGCCAATGTCCATTCAGCTACATTTAGTGGTGAAGAAAGGGCACAATTAGCAGTGGGACATGGTCCCACCAAAGGATTCACATATGAGAAAAAAACCACAAGATTAGAAACTAGTTTAGATAGTTGTAAAATTAAATTTACTGTAAATTGAAACAGTGTCATAAATTTCTTTCTTTCTTTTGATTTTTGTGTAAAATATGCAAGAAAGTTTTCAGGGATAATTTTTAAATTTAATTATAACAATAGGAACTTTGGAGAAGATGCAAATTTTTGTTAAATGAAGTAAGATTCCAAATCTAGCATTACACAGGCAGAAACATGCTCTTCAGTTGGAATTTAAAAAAAAGTCATGATGTTGGCATTTTATTTTGTGAAATCTTAGAAACAGTATTCCAAAGTTATTGACTAAGAGTCTTTGCCAAATTCCTCATTGCATTCTTAGCGAATTCACTTTAAAAATTTCAAATAATGATATTTAAGCACTTTTTCAGAAATCTTTGTTTTAGGTCCTGCAGCACATCAAAATAAGAATAGGTCTCAAACTGAGTAGTTATATTTTTTTCACTTTTCTCTAAAATCAAAAAGTAATAACTAAAGGTTCAGACACAAATACATATACAAAAAAAGAGAGAAATCTTTATATAATATCAAGAAAAATAACCCACAAGAACAACTGAAAACAGCATTACAACAGAGACTTTATATATCTGTAAATAAATGTGCATTTGGGAATCTGCTTTCTACTTTGAATTGGCAGAGAAATCATGTTACCTAATAATGACCCTGAATGTCATATTTTCATTTTTTTCTGTATACAGCTCAATAACCTACATTGAAGCCTTAACGAAAAGAATTTGTGACTAAAATTCCTATGTTCTGGGATCATTAGCAGCGATATGAATAATGGCTTCTTATCCATTCTGAAATCCCTTACAGAAAGTAAACCACCACTACAAAAAGAACATTTAAGGGCACACCTCTAAATGATAATATTTCTAGATTTAAGAGGTATTTTCCTTATCATTTAAGTAAGTTATCACTATTAATCCAGAAAATTGTATAAAAATTGATCAAAGCCAAATTACTTAATTTTATCTTCAAATACATAGGGGGCCACATAGTGTTTGATATTTTTGAATCCCAGATAAACATATTTTCACACTTTTCTCTCTAACCTACCTCTTTTACTGAGCTGCTCCTGTACCAGTTTCAATTCATTCTTTTCCAGCAGGTGCCTTTTGTCTGTAGCTACTGTACCTATGGCAAACAAATTGGAGAAAAAGATCCCAACCAGAAAGAAATACTCTTCAGAGCTTGCAAAACAGATAAACAAAGAAGGCCATCTATTACATTTTCCCAGAAACTTTTGGCACTTAATCTCTAAGGGATCAATTCAGGAACTTTTGGCCTTTTATCTCCACAGGAATCAATTAAAGCAGTTGATATATTTCATCTTAATAAAGGGCTTAGCCATAAAATGCCTGGGTAAACTTTGCTTCTAACTAAATATTAGTTGTTCTAACTGCATTATAAAATAGAGGTTATTGTAATTTCTAACATTAAGAGTATTATAATGATTGCAAGAGATGATTTATTTAAACTATTTAGATCATTATTTGGGAAAAAATAAATCCTCAATGAATGTTAGATAATAATTATAGTAAGACACATGAGAAATAATAAATATGAAGAGCCTGTCTCCATATAATACGTTGGTATAAATATAAGCGCTTTAAGTTTTAGTTACATGTATAAATGTCTTATCAGGTTGTGGGATATAGATGTCTCCCTTTTGACCTGAAGATTCATACCTTAAGAAATTGACAATATAAAATAATTTTCTTATCCACCAGTTGTGATCATCAGTTTTTGTAGGGGAAAAACCCATCAAAGATGGTATTTGCTTTCCTAACAAGACAACTATAGCATTGATACAGGTACATTTAAAAAAATTAAAGAAGAAAAATATAACCATTACCATCTCATTTTTATGACTATGCCACAGTCTTGTTAGATATGGACTATTTCATATCTTTGGATAATTCAGGGACTAGAAAAGAACATCTGTGTAACAAAGCACTACCACTTGAAATTTAAAATCTCATAAATGAATTAAAACAGAACATTAGCCATCTCAATATCATGGAATTAGTCAATTATGAAAATGATCATCCTTATTTAACAAAGTCAAATGGAAATATTGCAAGGATGTTGTCCAAGGTCACTAAGAATCACAAGCCAAATTTATAGTCTGCTTTTCATGTTCAATTTTGTAGCTAATTGATGCATTTCGATGGATAACACTTGGTGATAGACTTATTTTCCTAAATGTATTGAAAGAATCTTTTCAAATACTTCATAAACATTTATTTTCGTAAACATATTTTACCCAACACAGTAAGTTACCTAAGTTCAGGATCCATATTTGTCTTATTCACTGCTGTATCTTTAGCTCCAGCGGTAATACATGGGATGCAGTAAATTCTCAGTAAATATATGTTAAGACAAATTAATATTGAGGCATTCAAGCAAGACTAAGAAGCTGCTTCTGTAACACTGATTATTCAGTTTTTTGAAGGCATACAAAAATTCCCTTAAAAATCCCTTTATTGAGTATGTGCAAAGGAATGTACTATTTACTATGGGGGGTATGAACTCTGAATTGAAATGTATACTTTGCCCCCAGGAGTTTGCAAAACAATAGGCGAACTAACTAAAAACATTGGTAAGTAATACATACATTATGAGAAGTAAAAATAAGTACCGAGGACATAAAAATCAATAGTGAATGAAGAAATCAAGAATGGTTCTGGAAAAGCAAGTAAACGGGTGTGTCAGTGGTGATAAAAAAGAGAGTTGTGCAGAAATATTCAATGGAAGCAAGGTCAAGTTGACATGGACTTAGACTGGATGTAGAAGGCAAGAAAGATTGAAAGAGAGAGAGAGATGAAAGCAAAGATATTTATGGTTTTAAGGAAAAACAGAAAAGGGATGCAGAAGGGGAAGCTGGTTTGGATGTAAATGGAAAATGATACATCTGAGGTACTGTGTTAGGCTTATTTTCTAGGATCCTGTTTTTGCTAAGTGCATTAGTGACAATTTTGCTACTATAATATAAAATGGTTAGGGAGCACTGAGGAATATGTAGGTGAAATGCTAGGTAATTGAGATTCATTTTAGTGAAGAATGAGTTTTCATATTAGCAACATGCTGAATGTAATGCTGTTAAAAGTTCATTATAGTGTTGCCGATTATCCGATAATTTACTGGTAAATATGACAGTTTGACCTGCATTTGATAGTGAGTGATAACTCTTAAGTATGTGGTAATTTTACTCCCTCGTATAGATATTTGCATATAGCGTGAAGTATGTATATCATGAACTATATGTTTAAGCATTGACGCATTATAAAATTGCCGGATAGCTCATACTATGTTTCAGGCACCCACTGGAGGCCGAGCAAAGTCAGGAGTAAAATGAAGTTTACAATTTGTGGAAGAGACAGACACACATTTAATAAAATCTAATCTAGCATTTTAAGTGCTTCATCAGTATAAACAAATTACCAGGACTGGTCCGAGAATAGAGTGGCATTTATGCTGGGTTGAAGAAGATTCAGAAATCTTCAGAAAGCGGGTTCACTTGAGATGTGCCTTAAACAATGACCAGTGTTAAAACAAATAGAAAAGAAAGGGAGAATATTAAGAAGAAGAGTTTAATGAATAAAATATTAAAGGAATTACATATATCATTTGTTTAATGAATGGTATATATCAAGAAGGAGCTTAAATATTAGTTAGAAGTGGAAAAGATGGAAGGGAAAACAGTTTCCAGCCAGGCTTTGCACTGAGTTGTATATTGTGCTACTCAATAGGTAGAAGTGAATTATCCAGAAGAAGACAAATAGTAATAGCAACACTTGTACCTCTGGCAAGCAAGAGAAAAATTGCTCACCTCTATACCTAAGGAATAGATTCCACTAGTCTGGATATCTGTGTGCAGGCTTGACCGGAAAAAGGGTCCTGTTCAGAAAGCCTAGGCACCTTGAAATTCATTTTGGGGTGGTACTTTGCTGGGTGCAATATAACATAAACCTCTAGATCAACATGGGATTGCAAATTAAAGAACCCATTCGATTCAAAGAGGAAGTGAAGACATATTCAAGGTAATATACATACACATACATGCACATTTATAAGTATATATATATATATATATATCACACGTGTTTATATACATACATAACCAAACATATATAGAAATAGACATGCACACACATATAAATAGACAAAGGTCCATTTTTGTACATGCAGATTTATTTTACTCTCTTTTAAAGGCTCTATAATATTCCATGGCATGATATCCAAAATGATTTATTTATTTCCTTTTGGAGCATTTTTTTTTCATTCTTTTTGCTCATACAGTGAATACTATAATAAACATCTTTGTACATGTAACTTTGCCTATGTTGATCTTGTTCCTAGTAAATATTCTGACGTTTATTAGTTGTTTACTGTTTTCACCTCATTCTCTCAAATTTGGGTAGTTACTAATGTTGAGAATTAATAAAATTTTTTTCTTTCTAGTACTTATAATTTTAACTATTCTGTAAGTTTAATACATTAGAAAAGCAAAGTAAAGTAAATTTGATTGATAGCAAGTGTCCTTGTAATGATAATATTTTTGATAGAAATGCCCTTAGGAATCAATCTCTGTACTTGCTATAGATTTTGATAGATGACATTTTTTTTTAATTCCCTCTTTGATTTCTTCAGTGATGACTTCGTATTAAGTAGTGTATTTTTTATTTTTTTACATCTTTATTGGAGTATAATTGCTTTACAATGGTGCGTTAGTTTCTGCTTTATAACAGAGTGAATCAGTTATATATATACATATGTTCCCATATCTCTTCCCTCTTGCATCACCCTCCCTCCCACCCTCCCTATCCCACCCCTCTAAATGGTCACAAAGCACCGAGCTGATCTCCCTGTGCTATGTGGCTTCTTTCCACTAGCTACCTATTTTATGTTTGGTTGTGTATATATGTCCATACAGCTCTCTCGCTTTGTCACAGCTTACCCTTCCCCCTCCCCATATCCTCAAGTCCATGCTCTAGTAGGTCTGTGTCTTTATTCCTGTCTTACCCCTAGGTTCTTCATGACATTTTGTTTTTCTTAAATTCCATATATATGTGTTAGCATACGGTATTTGTCTTTCTCTTTCTGACTTACTTCACTCTGTATGACAGACACGAGGTCCATCCACCTCATTACAAATAGCTCAATTTCGTTTCCATTTATGGCTAAGTAATATTCCATTGTATATATATGCCACATCTTCTTTATCTATTCATCCAATGATGGACACTTAGGTTGTTTCCATCTCTGGGCTATTGTAAATAGAGCTGCAATGAACATTTTGGTGCATGACCCTTTTTGAATTATGGTTTTCTCAGGGTATATTCCCAGTAGTGGGATTGCTGGGTCATATGGTAGTTCTATTTGTAGTTTTTTAAGGAACCTCCATACTGGTCTCCACAATGGCTGTACCAATTCACATTCCCACCAGCAGTGGAAGAGTGTTCCCTTTTCTCCACACCCTCTCCAGCATTTATTGTTTCTAGATGTTTTGATGATGGCCATTCTGACTGGTGTGAGATGATATCTCATTGTAGTTATGATTTGCATATTTCTAATGATGAATGATGTTGAGCATTCTTTCATGTGTTTGTTGGCAGTCTGTATATCATCTTTGGAGAAATGTCTATTTAGATCTTCTGCCCATTTTTGGATTGGGTTGTTTGATTTTTTGTTATTGAGCTGCATGAGCTGCTTGTAAAATTTGGAGATTAATCCTTTGTCAGTTGCTTCATTTGCAAATATTTTCTCCCATTCTGAGGGTTGTCTTTTGGTCTTGTTTATGGTTCCCTTTGCTGTGCAAAAACTTTGAAGTTTCATTAGGTCCCATTTGTTTATTTTTGTTTTTATTTCCATTTCTCTAGGAAGTGGGTCAAAAAGGATTCTGCTGTGATTTATGTCATAGAGTGTTCTGCCTATATTTTCCTCTAAGAGTTTGATAGTTTCTGGCCTTACATTTAGGTCTTTAATCCATTTTGAGCTTATTTTTGTGTATGGTGTTAGGGAGTGATCTAATCTCATACTTTTACATGTACCTGTCCAGTTTTCCCAGCACCACTTATTGAAGAGGCTGTCCTTCCTCCACTGTAATTCCTGCCTCTTTTATCAAAGATAAGGTGACCATATGTGTGTGGGTTTATCTCTGGGCTTTCTGTCCTGTTCCATTGATCTATATTTCTGTTTTTGTGCCAGTACCATACTGTCTTGATTACTGTAGCTTTGTAGTATAGTCTGAAGTCAGGGAGCCTGATTCCTCCAGCTCCGTTTTTCCTTCTCAAGATTGCTTTGACTCTTCGGGGTCTTTTGTGTTTCCATACAAATTGTGAAATTTTCTGTTCTAGTTCTGTGAAAAATGCCAGTGGTAGTTTGATAGGAATTGCATTGAATCTGTAGATTGCTTTGGGTAGTATAGTCATTTTCACAATGTTGATTCTTCCAATCCAAGAACATGGTATATCTCTCCATCTGTTTGTATCATCTTTAATTTTTTTTCATCAGTGTCTTATAATTTTCTGCATACAGGTCTTTTGTCTCCTTAGGTAGGTTTATTCCTAGATATTTTATTCTTTTTGTTGCAGTGGTAAATGGGAGTGTTTTCTTGATTTCACTTTCAGATGTTTCATCATTAGTGTATAGGAATGCCAGAGATTTCTGTGCATTAATTTTGTATCCTGCTACTTTACCAAATTCATTGATTAGCTCTAGTAGTTTTCTGGTAGCATCTTTAAGATCCTCTATGTATAGTATCATGTCATCTGCAAACAATGACAGCTTTACTTCTTCTTTTCCGATTTGGATTCCTTTTATTTCTTTTTCTTCTCTGATTGCTGTGGCTAAAACTTCCAAAACTATGTTGAATAAGAGTGGTGGGAGTGGGCAACCTAGTCTTGTTCCTGATCTTAGTGGAAATGCTTTCAGTTTTTCACCATTGAGAACGATGTTGGCTGTGGGTTTGTCCTATACGGCCTTTATTACATTGAGGAAAGTTCCCTCTATACCTACTTTCTGCAGGGTTTTTATCATAAATGTGTGTTGAATTTTGTCGAAAGCTTTCTCTGCATCTATTGAGATGATCATATGGTTTTTCTCCTTCAATTTGTTAATATGGTGTATCATGTTGATTGATTTGCATATATTGAAGAATCCTTGCATTCCTGGAATAAACCCCACTTGATCATGGTGTATGATCCTTTTAATGTGCTGTTGGATTCTGTTTGCTAGCAGTTTGTTGAGGATTTTTGCATCTATGTTCATCAGTGATATTGGCCTGTAGTTTTCTTTCTTTGTGACATCCTTGTCTGGTTTTGGTATCAGGGTGATGGTGGCCTCGTAGAATGAGTTTGGGAGTGTTCCTCCTTCTGCTATATTTTGGAAGAGTTTGAGAAGGATAGGTGTTAGTTCTTCTCTAAATGTTTGATAGAATTCGCCTGTGAAGCCATCTGGTCCTGGGCTTTTGTTTGTTGGAAGATTTTTAATCACAGTTTCAATTTCACTGCTTGTGATTGGTCACTTCATATTTTCTATTTCTTCCTGATTCAGTCATGGCAGGTTGTGCATTTCTAAGAATTTGTCCATTTCTTCCAGGTTGTCCATTTTATTGGCATAGAGTTGCTTGTAGTAATCTCTCATGATCCTTTGTATTTCTGCAGTGTCAGTTGTTACTTCTCCTTTTTCATTTCTAATTCTATTGATTTGAGTCTTCTCCCTTTTTTTCTTGATGAGTCTGGCTAATGGTTTATCAATTTTGTTTATCTTCTCAAAGAACCAGCTTTTAGTTTTATTGATCTTTGGTATTGTTTCCTTCATTTCTTTTTCATTTATTTCTGATCTGATCTTTATGATTTCTTTTCTTCTGCTAACTTTGGGGTTTTTTCGTTCTTCTTTCTCTAATTGCTTTAGGTGCAAGGTTAGGTTGTTTATTCGAGATGTTTCCTGTTTCTTAAGGTAGGATTGTATTGCTATACACTTCCCTGTTAAAACTGCTTTTGCTGCATCCCATAGGTTTTTGGTCGTCGTGTCTTCATTGTCATTTGTTTCTAGGTATTTTTTGATTTCCTCCTTGATTTCTTCAGTGATTACTTTGTTATTAAGTAGTGTATTGTTTAGCCTCCATGTGTTTGTAATTTTTACAGATCTTTTCCTGTAATTGATATCTAGTCTCATAGCGTTGTGGTCGGGAAAGATACCTGATACAATTTCAATTTTCTTAAATTTACCAAGGCTTGATTTTTGACCCAAGATATGATCTATCCTGGAGAATGTTCCATGAGCACTTGAGAAAAATGTGTATTCTGTTGTTTTGGGGGTGGAATGTCCTATAAATATCAATTAAGTCCATGTTGTTTAATGTATCATTTAAAGCTTGTGTTTCCTTATTTATTTTCATTTTGGATGATCTGCCCATTGGTGAAAGTGGGGTGTTAAAGTCCCCTACTATGAATGTGTTACTGTCGATTTCCCCTTTTATGGCTGTTAGTATTTGCCTTATGTATTGAGGTGCTCCTGTGTTGGGTACATAAATATTTACAATTGTTATATCTTCTTGCATCGATCCCTTGATCATTATGTAGTGTCCTTCTTTGTCTCTTCTAACAGTCTTTATTTTAAAGTCTATAAAAGTCTGATATGAGAATTGCTACTCCAGCTTTCTTTTGGTTTCCATTTGCATGGAATCTCTTTTTCCATCCCCTTACTTTCAGTCTGTATGTGTCTCTAGGTCTGAAGTGGGTCTCTTGTAGACAGCATATATATGTGTCTTGTTTTTTTATCCATTCAGCCAATCTGTGTCTTTTGGTGCGAGCATTTAGTCCATTTACATTTAAGGTAATTATCGATATGTATGTTCATATTCCCATTTTCTTAATTGTTGTGGGTTCGTTATTGTCGGTCTTTTCCTTCTCATGTGCTTCTCGCCTAGAGAAGTTCCTTTAGCATTTGTTGTAAAGCTGGTTTGGTGGTGCTGAACTCTCTCAGCTTTTGCTTGTCTGTAAAGATTTTAATTTCTCCATCAAATCTGAATGAGATCCTTGCTGGGTAGAGTAATCTTGGTTGCAGGTTTTTCTCCTTCATGACTTTAAATATGTCCTGCCGGCCCTTTCTGGCTTTCAGAATTTCTGCTGAAAGATCAGCTGTTAACCTTATGGGGATTCCCTTGTGTATTATTTGTTGTTTTTCCCTTGCTGCTTTTAATATGTTTTCTTTGTATTTAATTTTTGACAGTTTCATTAATATGTGTCTTGGCGTATTCCTCCTTGGATTTATCCTGTATGGGACTCTCTGTGGTTCCTGGACTTGATTAACTATTTCCTTTCCCATATTAGGGAAGTTTTCAACTATAATCTTGTCAAATGTTTTCTGAGTCCCTTTCCTTTTCTCTTCTTCTTCTGGAACCACTATAATTCGAATGTTGGTGTGTTTAATGTTGTCTCAGAGGTCTCTGAGACTGTCCTCAGTTTTTTTCAGTCTTTTTTCTTTATTCTGCTCTGTGGTAGTTATTTCCACTATTTTATCTTCCAGGTCACTTATCCGTTCTTCTGCCTCAGTTATTCTGCTATTGATCCCATCTAGAGTATTTTTAATTTCATTTATTATGTTGTTCATCATTGTTTGTTTCATCTTTAGTTCTTCTAGGTCCTTGTTAAATGTTCCTTGCATTTTGTCTATTCTATTTTCAAGATTTTGGATCATCTTTACTATCATTATTCTGAATTATTTTTCAGGTAGACTGCCTATTTCCTCTTCATTTGTTAGGTCTGGTGGGTTTTTATCTTGCTCCTTCATCTGCTGTGTGTTTTTCTGTCTTCTCATTTTGCTTATCTTACTGTGTTTGGGGTCTCCTTTTTGCAGGATGCAGGTTCGTAGTTCCTGTTGTTTTTGGTGTCTGTCTCCAGTGGCTAAAGTTGGTTCAGTGGGCTGTGTAGGCTTCCTGGTGGAGGGGACTAGTGCCTGTGTTCTGGTGGATGAGGCTGGATCTCGTCTTTCTGGTGGGCAGGTCGACGTCTGGTGGTGTGTTTTGGGGTGTCTGTGGACTTATTATGATTTTAGACAACCTCTCTGCTAATGGGTGGTTTTGTGTTCCTGTCTTGCTAATTGTTTGGCATAGGGTGTCCAGCACTGTAGCTTGCTGGTCGTTGAGTGAAGCTGGGTGCTGGTGTTGAGATGGAGATTTTCGCTGTTTGATATTATGTGGAGCTGGGAGGTCTCTGGTGGACCAGTGTCCTGAAGTTGGCTCTCCCACCTCAGAGGCACAGCACTGACTCCTGGCTGCAGCACCAAGAGCCTTTCATCCACACGGCTAAGAATAAAAGGGAGAAAAAGTAGAAGGAAGGAAGGAAGGAAAGAAAAAAGAAAGAAAGAAAGGAAGGACGGAAGAAGGGAGGGAGGGAGGAAGGAAGGAAAGAAGGAAGGAAGGATGGAAGGAAGGAAAGAAAGAAAGAAAGAAGATAAAATAAAATAAAATAAAATAAGATTAAATAAAATAATTAAAATAAAAAGTAATTATTAAGAAAAAAAAAATTTTTTTAAACAAAAAAGACCGCACAGATAGAATCCTAGGACAAATGGTGGAAGCAAAGCTATACAGACGAAATCTCACACAGGAGCATACACATACACACTCACAAAAAGAGGAGAAGGGGAAAAAATCATAAATCTTGCTCTCAAAGTCCACCTCCTCAATTTGGGATGATTCTTTGTCTATTCATGTATTCCACAGATGCAGGGTACATCAAGTTGATTGTGGAGCTTTAATCCGCTGCTTCTGGGGCTGCTGGGAGGGATTTCCCTTTCTCTTCTTTGTTCGCACAGCTCCCGGGGCTCAGCTTTGTATTTGCTCTGCTTCTGCGTGTAGGTCGCCAGAGGGTGTCTGTTCTTCGCTCAGACAGGACGGGGTTGAAGGAGCAACTGCTTCGGGGACTCTGGCTCACTCAGGCCGTGGGGGAGGGAGGGGTACGGAGGCGGGGCGAGGCTGCGACGGCAGAGGCCGGCGTGACGTTGCACCAGCCTGAGGCGCGCGTGCGTTCTCCCGTGCAAGTTGTCCTTGGATCACGGGACCTTGGCAGTGGCGGGCCGCACAGCCTCCCAGGAGGGGAGTTGTGGACAGTGACCTGTGCTCGCACACCAGCTTCTTGGTGGTGGCAGCAGCAGCCTTAGCGTCTCATGCCCGTCTCTGGGGTCCGTGCTTTTAGCTGCGGCTCGCGCCCGTCTCTGGAACTCCTTTAAGCAGCGCTCTTAATCCCTCTCCTCTCACACCAGGAAACGAAGAGGCAAGAAAAAGTCCCTTGCCTCTTCGGCAGGTCCAGACTTTTCCCCGGACTCCCTCGCGGCTAGCCGTGGCGCACTAACCTTCTGCAGGCTGTGTTCACGCCGCCAACCCTAGTCCTCTCCCTGCGCTCCGACCAAAGCCTAAGCCTCATTCCCCAGCCCCGCCCGCCCCGGCAGGTGAGCAGAGAAGCCTCTCGGACTGGTGAGTACCGGTCGGCACTGATCCTCTGTACGGGAATCTCTCCGGTTTGCCCTCCGCACCCGTTGCTGTGATCTCCTCCGCGGCTCCGAAGCTTCCCCCCTCCGCCACCCGCAGTCTCCGCCCGCGAAGGGGCTTCCTAGTGTGTGGAAACGTTTCCTCCTTCACAGCTCCCTCCCACTGGTGCAGGTTCCGTCCCTATCCTTTTGTCTCTGTTTATTCTTTTTTCTTTTGCCTTACCCAGGTACGTGGGGGGGTTTCTTGCCTTTTGAGAGGTCTGAGATCTTCTGCTAGTGTTCAGTAGGTGTTCTGTAGGAGTTGTTCCACATGTAAATGTATTTCTGATGTATTTGTTGGGAGGAACGTGATCTCTGCATCTTACTCTTACGCCATCTTCCCCCTGAGTCTCGATAGATGACTTTTAACAAGTTAAAAAATATTCCTTCTATTCTAAGCTTAACTTAAAAAATCAAGAATAGCTGTTCAATATTAATGTGTTTTTTTCTGCATCTAGTGAGATGATTGTAAGGTTTTTCCCCTTGGACCAGGGATCGAACCCGCACCCCCTGCATTGTAAGGTGGATTCTTTACCACTGGACCACCAGGGAAGTCCGTGTCATTAATTTAATATTAAATTTACTATTCTATTGTACAGATCTTACTGATACTTGTATCTATGTAATTTATATTTTTAACATGAGTGTTTGTGTGCTCATATGCATTTCCTTTGAACTTTATTTCTCTAAAACTAATTTTTCCATCATTTTATGTTCTAGTCTAATAAAATTCTCACCCCTCATCATATCTGGCCTTTGTAGTACTTATGGAGTGTACCCAAATGTTCTTTTTCTTTCTAAGTTAGTTTTGGTGATGATATATATTATTATTGATGATATATATTAACTTCACTCATTTAATCTAGAATGTTAAATTTATTGGTGGTGTAAATTTACACTTTTTTTTCCCAATTACTTTTTTTCTTTTTTTCGGTACGCAGGCCGCTCACTGTTGTGGCCTCTGCCGTCGCGGAGCACAGGCTCCGAACATGCAGGCTCAGCGGCCATGGCTCACAAGCCCAGCCGCTCCGCGGCATGTGGGATCTTCCCGGACCGGGGCACAAACCCGTGTCCCCTGCATCGGCAGGCGGACTCTCAACCACTGCACCACCAGGGAAGCCCCCAGTTACTTTTTAAAAAAGCAGCATTTATGGCTATATGACAGCTAGATTCCAAAACAAGTTGTTCACACCCTTGGACTTGCACAGCTCTCTGAAAACTCTTAATTCTCCTGATGGCACATTCATAGTTTGCACATTAATTGAGTCCATTAATTTGCATCAGAAAGCAAATGGTATTTTTTCAAATAAAATAATCAATGTTATATTTTGGAGTCAAATCCAAATTTTAAAGACAAAATAAGAGATATTAAAAAAACTTTGCATTTGAAACCTAGGGCCATGCTCCAGTCCCTTTGGGGATACATATACTCTCCCTTCAAATTTGAAGTATGAAAGAAGAGCATTTTGAGAAGCATAGGAGAAAACAACTTAAAGGGAGAGACAGAAAATATGTCAGGTGTGCTGTCATTTCTCCTTCCCTTAGCTGTCACAGACGTTATTAATCAATGACTTTACTACGTATTTCTGATGTTACTTGTAACTGATTACTATTAGCATGAGCAATGGAATCTTTTATTCTTGCACAGAAAGTCAAGAATGTTAGTTTCAAGGTTCTACCATGATCCTAAACATCACTTTTATCTTGGGTAAGTCACTCACTTAGAATTTCTTCATCTGTAACAGGCGGCGATTAAAAGTTCTGGCTGGAATTTGGTGGGTAGTATCATCAGGCTACTACAAGAGACTTTGATAAAGTAGTAGACGTGTAAGACATCTAAATAGAATCACCATGACCAAAATTGCCCAAACTCTAACCAAAAAAAGCCCTTCATATACTTCTACTGCCAGTTCTTCAATTATTAATATGTATTTTTAATTGATGGAAAGAAAAAGGTATTTCAAAAGATACATAAATGGGAAAGAGCTTAAGATAACCACAGACATCATCTAAAATCAAACTCCAAGTCAGATAAGAATGCTAAAAAAACAGACAAAAACAAAACAAAACAAAACGATTAAAGTATATAGGTAAAGTTAGGAGATAAAGGATAGCATTATGACATTATTTTGTCCTAAAATCCAATGTTATAACAAGTACATTTTCCTTTATTCTAGTGTTTTAATCTAAATGGCTTCCTTTTATTACCCCCATTCCCTGCAAAGTATCACAGTTTCTCCACACTCATAATATTATGGCAATTTATGACGGTTATAATTTTTACCTGGGATTTCAATACCATTTTTCTCATGATTTTCTAATCCTGCTGGAATTTTCTAAAATATTTATTTAAATTGATTTATTTTTTTAAGTTTAAAAAGTAGAAACAGAGAATAGCTACAATGCAATATCTGGGTTAATATAACATGTAGGTATCATATTCCTTAACATTAACTATTAAAGAATAATAAAACTCCAGAAGGGAAAAGACTCACTAAAAATAGCTGGGATTTAAAATTATATTTTGCTGCCTGTTAATTTATCATACAGAGTAAAAATAAGCCATAGGTACAAAATGGAAACTCTACCAAATGCCTCTGTGTTGCAGTAAACTTAATTATACAGCACACCATAAAATGACAGTAATATTAGAGAGGAAAAGTAGCAATTTCAGATGGGCAATAACTGCTTTTTACAAGGGAGAAATTATATCAAGCACATATACCTATTCAGTCTAATACTGTTTTCTAGCAAGAGCCAGTGGGACTCACAGTCAAGGGGAGGGAAAGATTTAACTAAGCTGAAATCTGCTTAGTTCAGAAAAGGCTTGCCTGCAAAAAACACTGCATTGTAAGTGTGTTCATTTGCTAATACCTAACAAGTATCTTATATAAAAGTTCACATTTAATCTTTAAATGTATATGTATACATGTGCTTATAATAGCTTCAATCAAAACCGTTATTCATGGATGGATTCTTGGCTTTTAAAGGGGCTCTGAAATGCTTTTTACTACATCTGATCTATGTGTATATCACATAGAATGACTTTATGAGAATAGCATCCTATTATGAATTTAATAGAAAGAATCTTAATGTTTCTGAAGGAGCTTTTTTGTAATCGTGCCAAAAATCTTTCATTTAAAAATCTAAAAGATTATTATTGACTTTTTATTTCAAATTGGGAAGATTATTATTGACTTTCTGCTGTCTACTATTATTTTCATTAATTTAAGGAGAATTAACATAATACCTTTCTTGGTATGTTGGTATTGGGTTTCTTGTTTATTAGTTTATTAGTGACCCAATCATGACCTTGCTTGATATTTGTGCCTAAGGTTTCTATAAAGAAGTTTTCTTGTCACACAAGCCTTGTTTAGAATGATAGCTCTGTCACTTAACTATCTGTGTGACCTCAGGGAAATTCTCTAAAATTGAATCTGTTTCCTCATCTACAGGATTGATGCATTAACACCCAAAGTTTTATAATTGTTATCCAGGGTAGAAATAATGTATGTAAAGTTCCTACTACATTACTAAGCATAAAGTAGGCTGATAAAGTACTGATAGTTATTATTTATCTTATCATTATGTACATAGTATGGTATACACTGTACTGAGTTCTAATTTCAGTTTTAAATTTCTCTGTTGTCCATGGGCAAATCAACATCTTTGTGACATTGATAATATTTTTACCAGATCATGGTAACATCTTCAGATTCTGTTAAAATGAATATGTGCCTTGATACTATGTATGTCAGATACTTATCATCTCACATAAAAAGTGACAAAGAATTGTGTTTTAAGAAACACAGAATAAAAATACTGTTGTGGAACAAAAATATCACACATTACCGTATAAAAGTGTTACGTAGCTGAAAACATAAAATCAGTGTCTTTGAGGATAAAGGAATTGGAGGGGAGGGGTTATATAGAAGGAAAGTGATTGGAATGCCCTAATTTTGTGCTCATGGAATAAAATTGAGGAATGGAGAGATAGTTTAAAAGGGAGTGGCCCACAGTCAGCTTTGATAGGATACAATGTGCCTCCTGATAATCCTGAGAAATAGGAACGAGTGGATGGATAAAGTCTGATGCTTTAGTGTTGTTGGCAATAGGTTTCGTCAGCTGGAAAATGAATGATCTCCCTATTTGTTTGTTAATGCTTATAATTCTTTTATCAGGAATCAAAAGTTTTTTGCACAACTGGAGGGTGAAAAAGCTCTGTGCTTCTGAGTATGTTCCAAGATGATCTGTTAAGCAGATTGATTCATCAAGTTGTTCCTCTGGACATAGATATGTCATGGCCTGTTTATAGTCATAAGAATATACTCCCTCCTTTCTTCTCTCACTCTTTTCTTCCATCCTCCTCACCTGCCTTCCCTCCTTCCTTCCTATATATTTACCTGGGGAGGGATTGTTCATTTATTCTCTTAGGGAATATTTATACCTGTCTTTGACTAATGTCTAAGAATGTTAAGACTAAGGATTACATCCCTAAGTTTCTTTTTTTTTTTTCCTCTGGGGAATTCTGGGTATAATGATAGACATATAACCAGCAAGTAACATGTTGAATGATTTGTAAGAGAGAATCAGCTTCTTCCATAAATGTGACTATATGTTCCTTAGGGATAAAATTTGAAATATTCACTCACCTCTTAGACAGATCATTGGCCACACATGCCATAGGGCGTATGTGGTGAAGTTAATACAGAAATAATAGTGTATCCTTTGAAGACTGCAAAGCATGACAGGGCACCTCTAGAATGACTGAGATTATTGATAATTGTCTACTAAGAACTTGACAATGTACATGCTCTTGATATACATTATCTCTGAGCTTATAATAATTCTGGAATGGTAGATAGTATGATCCATCTTATGGAGAAAAAGAATGATCATCAAAAATCAAGGATTAAGTCCACAATAGTAAACAAGCAGTAAAGTGAGTATTAAAGTAATATATGTATGTGATCCTATGATAACTCCAGAGCCAATAGAGTCAACTTTTACTACCTACTTTAAAAACAAATTTTATTTATTTTATTTATTTATTTTTGGCTGTGTTGGGTCTTCGTTGCTGTGCGCAAGTTTTTTCTCTAGTTGCGGTGAGCGGGGGCTACTCTTCATTGCGGTGCGCAAGCTTCTCATTGTGGTGGCTTCTCTTGTTGCGGAGCATGCGCTCTAGGCGCGTGGGCTTCAGTAATTGTGGCTCGTGGGCTCAGCAGTTGTGGTTCGCGGGCTCTAGAGCGCAGGATCAGCAGTTGTGGCGCACGGGCTTAGTTGCTCCACGGCATGTGGGATCTTCCCGGACCAGGGCTCAAACCCATGTCCCCTGCACTGGCAGGCGGATTCTTAACTACTGAGCCACCAGGGAAGCCCTTTACTACCTACTTTAAATTTTTCTATCATCATATAGACATAGTCTGTTTTTTGTACCTGTAAGCGTTATTACAAAATAGAGAAAAAACTCCAAATATATGATATTCATGTTTTAGGTATCCATTTATTTTTTAAATGGAAATCATAATTTTCGCACTTGTAGGATACAAATAGTCAATAGGAAGAGGTCACAGATATTCTGATGTGATGTCATTCGAGAATTAAGTAGTGCTTTTCAGCTTGAAGTAAACCATCTATCACCAGCTGTGTGAGCTCAGGGAAAAAATATGTTGTAAGAGTTCATTATTTTTCTCCATTTCTAGCCACTGTCCCTATTCAGGTACAGCAGCACAGATGGTGTTGTGGTAAAGACACATAACAGTGTCAGGAGCTGTAACATGTGGCAAAAATCTGTCATTCCTCATTCCAAGTTTCAAGGTTAAGATAGAAACTTGTCACTTTTCTGACGTTCAATTAACTCCTTTCCTTTGTCTTTATATGAAAATAATAAAGGATCTTTTATGAGATTTTTTTCCATAGTTAACTCACTTCTATGACTCTACCTACTTTTATTTCATTAACACTGATCTAATGATGTTTTGAATTATTGTAGTGTATCCTGTGTTATGCCATAAGTATGTTCTTAAAAGTTATTCAATTAGGAATTAAATTATATTTAAATGCATTAGAGAAGCTTGGTAAAGGGGTCGATGTATAATGCTTTTGCAAAGTCGAAGTTGTACCTATCTTCTTATATGTGCAGTTTTCATACATATGGTTCACTTGAAATAAGAATGTGAATATACTTATTTTCATCAATAAATTACAGGTTAGTTGTAGGATGTATATATGAGAATGTTCTTTCCTGAGACTATAAATTACAAAGTTTCATAGGATTATAATGTTCTCAAAAGAGACATGGTGAAAAAAATCTTACTAAAAATGAAAAGGCAGTAATTATCAGGCAATAAAGATAAAAATTTGGTCTGCCATAAAGCACACATAGAAATAAGTCTAAAATCATGTGCTTTCCTTCCAGGATTCTTCCTTTGAAATTCAATAACTTATTCATGTTCTCACTCATAGTCTTCATCCAGATGCCCAGTCATCCCAGGGAACAGAACAATGAGCCATCTTTGTGAAAAAAACTAATTAGAGAAATTTAAAATATGTCTCTGAATATAGAAGGTATTTAACTCAACAGGGTATTGTTAAAGGATATTGATTAGTGTGCTTTCCCATAAAAGGCTGAAAAATTTTTCTCTTTTGGATGTTAGAAAATAGAACTAAACAGAAAGAGTGAATCTGCTTTTAAAAATGAGCACTGTTGCAGTAGAGGCATTGAATTAAGTTGCTTGTCCTCAGAAAGGTATATTTAGATTCCCAAAATGTTGAGCTTCAAAGGCTAATATTTATAAGGAGCTGAGGGCTGTGTTAGGTTTAGGACAACATAAAATGTCTTTTTAATATCTCTGAACCAAGATAGATTACTAGACAGACAGGTTGTTTCTCAAAATCATTTTCTCGAAGGAAATTGACAAAGTCAGCTATATTTTTATAGACAAAATGGAAATATAAATGAGAAGATAGTGAGTATAATGTGTGTAATGACCAATCAGTTTCCAAAGAAACCCTGGATGATAGAAATGACAAGAATAAATCTAACAAGTTAATATTGAAAACATTTCTGTCTACATCCCAAATAAACACATGCGGAAGTACAAATGAAAACAATTGAGTTCCTTTTATGGGAGGTAAACCTAGAATCAACAGTGTCAAAAGTGTAATATGGCCATAAGAAATTTATTTGATTGTAGTTCACATTAATAGAGCCGTTGTATTCAGAAAATGGCTTAATAGGCATTGCATAATTTAGGTTTTATTACTTCTCCAGCTTTATCCTTTACCATTCATTTTGCTTGCACTCCTGAATCCAATCACATTAAACTTTGCTTAGTTTCTCAGAGACATTGTGCTCTATTATTTGAGAAGTGGAAAGTCACTCTTGGGTTGATCCTTCAGATTTCACCTTAGAGGCCCCACGATCAAGCACGGTGTCCCTCTTATGCATTTCCATTGCACTCTGTACTTAAGAATTCTGTCCCTGATCACACCACTTTGCAATTGTTCCCTGGCTTGCTTGATTTCCCCCATTAGACTTTAGGCTCTGTGTAGGCAGGAGTATGTCTATTTTGTGATCACTGTTGCATTCATCTTCTGTGCCTAATAGAAAGTCTAGAACACAAACATCTATTAAATAAAAGTATTCAAATAAGAAAAGAGATTGCTCTGTCCATTGTGCATGTGCAGACAACTGCAAAAGAAAGTCCTGTATTCTGGAATATTTCATGTAGTATTAACTACCTGGCTGAAAAATGTACTCAGATGAGGACCTACCAATAGGGAGAGGGGAAACTGTTCTATATAATGACAGAAGAATTATCCTCAATGAGAGAAGCACTGGAAAAGATATAGTATTTTTTTCTCAGATGAATGTACCACAGAAGGAAAATTATATATGTTGCATGCAGCACCAGAAGACATAACTAATCTTAATAGATAGAAGTAACAGAGAGATGAATTGAACCTCACTGTAAGGAAACATCATCTGATGATTAGCTCTCTCAGAAAATGGAATGGGATCTTCTGGCACGAATTGTTTGTCATTGGAATTGCCACTTTTGCATAAAGAATAGAAGCAGTTTACAAGTTCATGAATTAGGAAGGAAGTAATACCATGTGATTTTGTAGGGAGGAAAAGTCATTTTCTCTCTACACATCTAGGTTTTTGGCTGAGACCCACCCCCTACCCCCAGTAATAAAAGAAAGATTAACAGGAGAAAAAACACAAGTTTAATAACATGTACATAATAGGTTAATAGTTCCCCCAGGGTCACACAGGAAGTAGTTGGCAGCCAGGGCTTCAACCTAGGTTCTCTATGTAGTTGAAATCAGGACTGAAGGAGCACCCCTGGCCAAGTGGCTAGAGGTAACTCATTTTAACTGCCGCACACTATTCTCTTGTATGAACATCCTGATATAAGTGCTTTAAAATCTTTATTTTCAAAATTTTTGCGCTGTTTTACAGGCACTTTTTATACACCACATATCATTCCTTTTTTTGTAAAAGTATCCAGTCTGATTATGTCTTTTAACTAATGGGTTTGATCTGTTTACATTTATTTTCTTTTTTAAAAAATTTTATTTTATTATTATTATTTTTATACAGCGGGTTCTTATTAGTTATCTATTTTATACATACTAGTGTATATATGTCAATCCCAATCTCCCAATTCAAGGCTCGTTTCCTTTTTTTTCTTTTTTGACCACGTAGTGCGGCATGCGGGATCTTAGTTCCCTAACCAGGGATCGAACCCATACATTTATTTTCTTAATAGGAATTTTGGATGTATTTCTTCAAAATTTTTTTTGTATTTCCTATTTACACTCTTGTTTTCTTGGCCTCTTTTCCCTTCCTTTTCTGCCTTTTATTGAATTAAAGTTTTCTGTATTCTGCTATACACATATTGTTTTCTTCTCTTCAGGATTAGAAAATATAGATTATATGTTTCAATGCTAACTTTAATATTCATGCTCAATAATATATTTTGATCTAACAAACTTTATGATCATGTAATATTTCTTCTTCATAAAGACTTCAGTATGTATAAACTACTCATTAACCATTTCTCAACAACTTATTGGTTACTTTTTCCTGAAGCACCACATATACACATACACACAAATCATATATAAAAGTCATTAGTTGTTGAATGTATCCACATATTCTAAAAATTTCTATGTTCACCATTATCATTTTACCCAATGCTGTTCTTCTGGTCACACTTCTAATTAAAATCCATGCTTTAATAATCCCTCTGCTGAGAATTTATGTGATGAACTTTTAATCTTTCTATGAATGGTTTAGCCAGGGATAATATTTTAGGCTGACATTTTTTTCCAGATTATGAAGGCATTTTTTAGATCCATTTCTATTGATAAGGACATTTTCCTTTGGTTTAATTTTTTTCCTTCCCGGTTAATGCCATTTGTTTCTGGTTTTTAAGATTTTAAATTTATCATGGACATATACAGTTTCTCTATCATGTTTAAGTGTGCATTTTTATTTATTTAGGCTTTTTAATACTTGGAGTGCCGTGTGAACCACAATATCCATCCTATTCCTTGATTCTGGAAAATTATCACCAGTTCCTTTTTTCAAACATGACTTCCAGTTCATTTACTCTATTTTATTCTTCTGAGACACTTAGATGTACGCTGGAGAATCCATAGTATACTCTGTATTTCTTTAATTTTTAAGATAATGTTTATATGCTTGTGTTTCAGGGCTGCTGTGCTCTAAGTAAACTCCTCAGTACCATTTTCAAATTCAGCAGGTCTCTCCACAACTATGTAAACTCTATCTAAAGGTTAGTCTGTTTACTGAGTTGGTGATTTTTTTTGTTTTGTTTTGTTTGTTTTTGATACATGCTTCTTTATAAAGATTCCTTAAGGGTCCCTTTCCTATCCACCAGTTTTTCTTTTATCTATGTTTAGTTCACTTAAAAACCTTGATATAACTGTCATTTGTCCCTTGGAGGATTGTGAACTGTTACTAATGTGTTTTACAGTCTTATTCATATAAACATTTCATCTTGGGTAAATTCAGGTTCTGATAGGTGATTTTAGGAACTATTTTTCTTAGTATTTCTACATCTATTTTGGAACTTTGGTTGCCAGACTTGTTTTGAGTGGGAGTTTCTTAGTTTCTTTCTCTTTTTTTCCCCTATAAGTATGTTTTTCCACTTGTGTTAATCAGTTTGGTGGTTGCCTCTACCTGTCTTTCAGTGATTATTCAGGTCCTAGAACTCATAGTAACAGTTTGGTGCTCTGACTCATAGGCACGTAACATAAATGGCCGTCAAGCAAGTGGGGAACTTGATTCATTTCTCATTTATGAAGATGTGCCCTCCTGCTCTCATACTTTCACAACTCCATATAAGTGGCAGCCCTAGGGAACAAATTTCTTTTTTTTTTCTTAGTCTCCTCTAATAAGCAGTAGGAGCCCTTGCACACAATCTCTGCTTTAAACACTAAGTCTGGCTCTATAAATCCATCTTATGGGAGCCCTTTTAATCCTCATGGCCCCAGAAAAACTGACCTCTTGTCACTACCTGATTTTGAACTTTAATCCCAGTGGGCCAGAAGATGTCGTCCTACTCATCACCTTATATTTATTGCCCATGATAATATCTGTTCAGTTTGTAAGACTTGCTTTATCTTTGTAGTTTTTTTTCCCCCATTTTATATGTAATTGTTATGTGATTGGGGCAGGGGTTGCATCATAGTGTGATTTTATTGTCTTCTCAACGATTCTCCTTCTACCCCATCGTTTCATCTTCTGTGCTTGCTTTTGTTTATAATCATGGAGCACAGTACTGTATTTATTTCAGCATATTGATAAAAAAAACCCAGAACTGGACTTAAAACATAGTAACACACTACTGCTCATGGAAAGTCAAATACATGTATACTGTATAGTAGATAGTACAGAGGAAAACCGCGGGGAAACTGTCCTTCATGGTATATCCAGGGGCATCAGTGAATTGAACTCAAGGGATTGCGATTTGACAGTCATTTGTAGGGTGATCTAAGTGGCAATTGAGTTTCAACAAAACAACGTCATCTGTAATAAGAAATTAGTGTTGTTGATTTGAATACCATTAGTATTGTTGTTTTGTTTGTATTTACTTTGTGAATGTTTTTGTTACGTAAGTGCACAAGAGTCCTATACATGTAGACTTTAAGTCACTGTGAATATGATCTTAACCAATATAATAAATAATGTTAAATAAATACTAGACATGTTTCCTTTTACAGGGAAAACCTCCAACTTAAAGTAGCATTAGATTGTATGATCTAATCCTCATAATATTTATGTGAGGGAGGCTCAACATTGATTTTGTTCCCTGAATTCAGATGAGGAAGTTGAGAAAGAATGTTAAGTGATTGTCACAGGTCACATAAATAATAAGCCAGGATACAAATCTGTTTACAGAACTCTCGTCCTTAATGATTAAGAAATATGCACAGATACAATGGGAAAACAGGGAAAAGAAGGATACATTTTCAGGAAAGGCTTTCTTTCATCGAAACTTTAATGTTAACCCAGCTCACACATTCTCCAAAGTTCAAGTGTACATTGGATTTAAGGAAAGACTGAACCTGGGCTCCCTAGGAAACAAGATCAAAAACTGAGAGAGAGGAAAAGGTAAACCAAATGATGTAAAAAATAAACGACAAGACATAGAAAATCCTTAGATAATCAGTCACTCAAAATACATATCATGGTCATCCTTAAAATTGTCTATGTTATATGCGTCCCTACTTTTCTTTTTCTTTCAGGTACAGGGAAACTTTCAACATTTCCATGAATAACCCAAGCAGTGAAAAAACCTTATTAGTGTGACTCTGCCTGTGTGTATTTTAAAATGGTTTAAACAAAGGGGAGAATGACATTCAGGTTTTCTGAAATTAGATAATTGTAAAACTCTATTATAGAAAATTTTATGATGACGGCAATATTGTTTGAATAGAAAATTAAAATTTCATTGAGTATGAAGCTGTTGTAATACTATTACAAACTTCCTTTTACGCATTAAGTTTCGACTACTGTAACCAATTTAAAATGTAATTTTTCTTTTTGGAGTTAAAACTATTCTTATTTCAAATAAATTGTTTGTCACACTTGTAAGATAGTTTCACGGGGAAAAATGTTCCTTGTGCCTTCCCTATTCTTTTTAACTGAAGGAAATAATGTATTTTATTAAAGTTCTGATAAGAACTCTTCAATGATAACTAATATTTGATGCTATAAGACAGAAATTAAATGTTTAATTTTTTAATATGTAAAACACTGTCATGCCTTGTGAGAGAGGGTGAGAAACAATTGGTGGAAATATATTTCACCTCTTCAGTAATAAGGTTAATTTCAACTTTGTAAAGCATTTCTTTATTTTTATCACATTAAATTTACCTCATATTACCTCATATTAAATATTTTACCTCATATTGGATAATCGTTGCTACAAAAAGGTAAATAGATAACTATTAAAATTTAAATAAAAATTAAATAAACAAAAATATTTAAGTATAAAACTTTTAGTGAAGGCACTGCCAAAAGATAAAAAAAAAGATGTAGAATGATTGAGATCTAAGAATGTCCAACAATACCTTATACTCTTCTGGCTATTTAAAAATCAGATGTAAAAATGTTGAATAATAGTGGAGAGTAGGTAGACAGCATATCAAGTATCTTTTCTGACCACAGTGCTATGAGACTAGATATCAATTACAGGAAAAAATCTGTAAAAAATACAAACACATGGAGGCTAAACACTACACTACTAAATAACCAAGAGATCACTGAAGAAATCAAGGAGGAAATCAAAAAATACCTAGAAACAAATGACAATGAAAACACGATGACCCAAAACGTATGGAATACAGCAAAAGCAGTTCTAAAAGGGCAGTTTATAGCAATACAATCCTACCTCAAGAAACAAGAAACATCTCAAATAAACAACCTAACATTACACCTAAAGCAATTAGAGAAAGAACAAAACACCCAAAGTTAGCAGAAGGAAAGAAATCATAAAGATCAGATCAGAAATAAATGAAAGAGAAATGAAGGAAACAATAGCAAAAATTAATAAAACTAAAAGGTGGTTCTTTGAGAAGATAAGCAAAATTGGTAAACTGTTAGCCAGACTCTTCACGAAAAAAAGGGAGAAGAGTCAAATCAATAGAATTAGAAATAAAAAAGGAGAAGTAACAACTGGCACTACAGAAATACAAAGGATCATGAGAGATTACTACAAGCAACCTATATGCCAAAAAAATTGACAACCTGGAAGAAATGGACAAATTCTTAGAAAAGCACAACCTTCTGAGACTGAACCAAGAAGAAATAGAAAACAGAAACAGACCAGTCACAAGCACTGAATTTGGGATTATGATTAAAAATCTTCCAACAAACAAAAGCCCAGGACCAGATGGCTTCACAGGTGAATTGTATCAAATATTTAGAGAAGAGCTAACACCTATCTTTCTCAAACTCTTTGAAAATATAGCAGAGGGAGGAACACTCACAAACTCATTCTACGAGGCCACCATCACCTTGACAGCAAAACCAGAGCGAGACGTCACAAACAAAGAAAACTAAAGGCCCATATCACTGATGAATTTAGATGCAAAAATCCTCAACAAAATGCTAGCAAACAGAATCCAACAGCACATTAAAAGGGTCATACACCATGATCAAGTGAGGTTTATCACAGGAATGCAAGGATTCTTCAAAATATGCAAATCAATCAATGTAATAAACCATATTAACAAACTGAAGGAAAAAAAACATATAATCATCTCAATAGATGCAGAGAAAGCTTTTGACAAAATTCAACACCCATTTATGATAAAACCCTCCAGAAAGTAGGCATGGAGGGAACTTATGTCAGCATAATAAAGGCCATATATAACAAAACCACAGCCAACATCATTCTCAATTGTGAAAAACTGAAACCATTTCCTTAAGATCAGGAACAAGACAAGGTTGCCCGCTCTCACCACTGTTATTCAACATAGTTTTGGAAGTTTTAGCCACAGCAATCAGAGAGGAAAAATAAATAAAAGGAATCCAAATCAGAAAAGAAGAAATAAAGCTGTCAATGTTTGCAGATGACATGACAGTATACATAGAAAGGTGCTTCCAGACAACTACTGGAGCTAATCAATGAATTTGGTAATGTAGCAGGATAAAAAATTAATGCACAGAAATCTCTGGCATTCCTATATACTAATGATAAAAAATTAGAGAAATTAAGGAAACACTCCCATTTACCACTGCAACGAAAAGAATAAAATACCTAGGAATAAACCTACCTAAGGAGACAACAGACCCATATGCAGAAAACTATAAGACACTGATGAAAGAAATTAAAGATGATACAAACAGATAGAGAGATGTACCATGTTCTTGGATTGGAAGAATCAACATTGTGAAAATGAGTATACTACCCAAAGCAATCTACAGATTCAACACAATCCCTATCCAACTACCGACAGCATTTTTCACAGAACTAGAACAAAAAATTTCACAATTTGTATGGAAACACAAAAGACCCCGAATAGTCAAAGCAATCTTGAGAAAGAAAAATGGTGCTGGAGGAATCAGGCTCCTGGACATCAGACTATTCTACAAAGCTACAGTAATCAAGAGAGTATGGTACTGGCACAAAAACAGAAATATAGATCAATGGAACAGGATAGAAAGCTAAGAGATAAACCCACGCACATATGGTCACCTTATTTTTGATAAAGGAGGCAAGAATATACAGTGGAGAAAGGGCAGCCTCTTCAATAAGTGGTGCTGGGGAAACTGGACAGCTACATGTAAAAGAATGAAATTAGAACACTCCCTAACACCATACACAAAAAGAAACTCAAAATGTATTAAAGACCTAAATGTAAGGCCAGACACTATCAAACTCTTAGAGGAAAACATAAGCAGAACACTCTGTGACATAAATCACAGCAAGATTCTTTTTGACCCACCTCCTATAGAAATGGAAATAAAAACAAAAATAAACAAATGAGACCCAATGAAATTTAAAAGCTTTTGCATAGCAAAGGAAACCATAAACAAGACCAAAAGACAACCCTCAGAATGGGAGAAAATATTTGCAAGTGAAGCACCAGACAAAGGATTAATCTCCAAAATTTATAAGCAGCTCATGCAGTCAATATCAAAAAAACAAAAAAACCAATCCAAAAATGGGCAGAAGACCTAAATAGACATTTCTCCAGAGAAGACATACAGACTGCCAACAAACACATGAAAGAATGTTCAACATCACTAGTCATTAGAGAAATGCAAAGCGAAACTACAATGAGGTACCACCTCACACCAGACAGAATGGTCATCATCAAAAAATCCGCAGACAAGTAATGCTGGAGACGGTGTGGAGAAAAGGGAACCCTCTTGCACTGTTGGTAGGAATTTAAATTCATACAGCCACTGTGGAGAACAGTATGGAGGTTCCTTAAAAAACTAAAAATAGAACTACCATACGACCCAGTAATCCCACTACTGGGCATATACCCTGAGAAAGCCATAATTCAAAAAGAGTCATGTACCACAATGTTCATTGAAGCTCTATTTACAATAGCCAGGACATGGAAGCAACCTAAGTGTCCACTGACAGATGAATGGATAAAGAAGATGTGGCACATATATACAATGGAATATTAATCAGCCATAAAAATAAACAAACTTGAGTTATTTGTAGTGAGGTGGATGGACCTAGAATCTGTCATACAGAGTGAAGTAAGTCAGAAAGAGAAAAACAAACACTGTATGCTAACACATAATATGGAATCTAAAGAAAAAAAAAAAGATTCTGAAGAACCTAGGGCCAGGACAGGAATAAAGATGCAGGCATAAAGAATGAACTTGAGGACACGGGGAGAGGGAAGGGTAAGCTGGGACAAAGTGAGAGAGTAGCATGGACATACATACAGTACCAAATGTAAAATAGATAGCTAGTGGGAAGCAGCCGCATAGCACAGGGAGATCAGCTCAGTGCTTTGTGACTATCTAGAGGGGTGGGATAGGGAGGGTGGGAGGGAGACGCGAGAGGGAGGAGATGTGGGGATATATGTGTATGCATAGCTGATTCACTTTGTTACGAAGCAGAAACTAACACACCATTGTCAAGTAATTATACTCCAATAAAGATGTTAAAAAAAAAGAGCATTGTAAAGAGAGTCACGTTTTCTTTATTATTCTATTTAGCTTAATGGCTTGCCCATGTGACCCCTAAGTTATCTTGTGTACTGTACTAGATGGGGCTTGTAAAATATTTAGCCAAGTGCCTGGTACATCTCATATATTAAAAAAATATCACGTATTGTTATAAATATCCCACACTTTGTAACAGTTGTAAATATGAACAAGTTCTGTTCCAAGAGTGTGTTCTTAGTCCAGTTTGTTCGTAAGTCAAACAGAGTTAGCCTAGGTACCCAACTAACACAACCGGCTATATACTACTGTGCTATAATAGGTTTATAGTACTTTTCACACAAATAATACATTAAAAAACAAACACAAAAAATAAGAAAACATTTTTAATCTTAAAATACAGTACCTTGAAAAGTACAGTATTTCAGTACAACAGGTGGCATACAGGGGCTGCATGGAGTAAACAGGTAAGAAGAGTTAGTGACTGGAGGAGGGAGGGGAGGTGGGAGATGGTAGAGCTGAAGGATCGTCAGTAATAGGAGACGGAGGGCAGGTTGCAAGTGCACTAATGCCTGACCTTGATGGCACAGGTTCTGATTCCTTGCTGGATTCAATTCTATTTGCCCTCTTGAAAAAATGATGCAGTGGTGTCTGGGTAGTAGCTCTTTTTTTCTCATCATAGATGACACAGTAGCACTGGATTGCATTCTGAATGGCTCCTGCAACCTTAGTGTATGCTTCTACATTTGGCTTCTGTGCCTCAGAAACTAACAGTGCCTCCTCGAATAAAAAAAATCCCCTTGCCATTTCCTGTGGCGTGAATCTCTTCTGTTCTTCAGTTACTTTTTCTTTCTCTTGTCTCTCTTCATCCTTTCTCTGGGCCTCCAATTCCATCAGGTCTTCATTAGTAAGCTCCTTGTGTTGCACAGCAAAGTACTGTACAGTAAAGTACACAAAAGCACAACCACTTGTAGAGAATGCACTCATGTGACAACATACGCCAGACACATGAGCTGACTTTCATGATTGCACGTGGGAACGCACGTTCGCATCTTTGAAAGTTTGCAACTTGAAGGTTCTTATGTAGGGGACTTACTGTAATACTATCTTGATCCTAACGGAGTAGAATCAAATGGGATCCCTGTCCTTAGAATTGTAGTTCATTGGGACTGTCAATCCTTTTTGAGTAGTTCCTGCCCACTATCACAAATGTTAATATTGATAAGATTTCTGGCAAAGAAAGTCACTGGAAATTTCTGAAGAGTATTAAAGTAAATTGAAAAAAAGAGTAGGAAGAGAGGGCTATATAGATTTTGATTCACTAAGGAGACAGAAGCTACTGGATCAGTGACCACCTTCACCAGAGTCAGAGTTAAGCCTGCCCTAAGATGTTACACTATTAAGCAAAGAGCATTGGTGTGTAACAATTCTGGAAACTGAAAGAGGAGAAAGGATACTGGACTTCTAGCAACTAGTTCACAGTTATTAAAAAAGCAGACATTACTGACACTGAAAAGAAAATAGTGATTACAAATTTATTGTTTGATGCTTGAGATGCTGCAAGAAATTATGTTTAATTCCAATCTAATTAATATTCATTGGGAATATGATTATTACAAATATGCAGTGACAAAAATAGACAATAATAAAACGGCACACATTTCATATTAACAAAGTTGTTATATCTTCCACATTTTATTAAATTTCCTGCTTTACAAACCAAAAGACCAGAAGCGTTAGGATTCCCCCAGATATCCTAATCTGTGTGAATCCCATGCTCAGATTATTTCAAATAATTAATTAATTAGCTTAATTGAGGAGAAAAGCATGAGTATTTGTGAATTCATAACAAATACCCTTTTACGTAGCTAAAAAGTCAAGTATGTAACCTGGGTCTGGTGAATCACTACCATCCATAGAAGAGGCACTGACAGAACACTCTCGAGTGTCCAGCTGACATTTGCAAAAGAAGGAGTAATGAAGTTTGTTGTAATTAACTATGAAGCCATGAAAATCCACAGGTTGACAAAGCACACCCTATTTATCAACTCCCTGTTTGAACCGTGTCTTTCTTTTAATGTATAAACACCACCTGTGTCAGTGCTTTTCACTCCAAAGCCTGAAATTGTCATAAGCTTGTTTTCAGGAAAATCAGCAGTGTATGACATTGCTTTAACATAGAAGAACAAGATTGTCCAGGCTTTAGATAACTAAAGTAAATTAGAAGGATCCAGAGTCCCTATTCACTTAAAGAGTTGGTCAGATCCCTTCATGACTAACACCGGTTTTGGAAGCCTTTGAGAAACTAACACTTTTGAAAAGAAGGCAACACATACTTGAAATGGTTATTCCCTATACTTTGAAATGCCATACTTGTAAGAAATTGTTACTTGATTCATAAATTGGTTATTAGGTTCCTGTCATATATTTTTTTGTGGTAAAATATACATAACATCATTTTTTTTTTTTTTTACTCTACGGGGGCCTCTCACCGCTGTGGCCTCTCCCGTTGCGGAGCACAGGCTCCGGACGCGCAGGCTCAGCGGCCATGGCTCACGGGCCCAGCCACTCCGCGGCATCTGGGATCTTCCTGGACCAGGGCACGAACCTGTGTCCCCTGCACTGGCAGGCGGATTCTCAACCACTGCGCCACCAGGGAAGCCCTTATGTGTACATTTCTAAGTGTACAAGTCAGTAGCGTTAAGTACATTCACATTTCTGTGCAATCACGATCACCATCCGTCTACCAAAACTCACTCTGCTCCCATTAAACAGCACCCTATTACCCTCAACCCCAGCCCCTGACAACCACCATTCTAACTTCTTTCTCTGGGAATTTGACTACTTTAAGTACCTCATATAAGTGGATTCATATAACATTTGTCCTTTTGTGACTGGCTTATTTCACTTAGCCTATCTTCAGGGTTAATACATTTTGTAACACGTGTGAGAATCTCAGTCCTTTTTAAGGCTCAAATGTTCCATTGTAGGTATACATCACATTTTGTTTCTCCACTTATCTGTTGATGGATACTTGGCTGCTTCCACCTTTTGCCTATTCTGAATAATGCTGCGCTGAACATGCATGTACAAATATCTGTTTGAGTCCTTGCTTTCAATTTTTGTGTGTGTATATACCCAGAAGTAGATATTGCTGGAGCATATGGTAATTCTATGTTTAATTTTTTGAGGAACTTCCATACCATCACGGCTTATTTTTATCCAAAGGAATCCATACTGTTGTTTTTTGTGTTTCTGTCTCATCTCACTCTTTCCACACCATTAGCACCACACACACACACACAAACACACACACACACACACACACACACACACACTCTCTCTCTCTCTCTCTCTCCCTCTCTCTCTTCCTTTCATCTTTATTCAGATTAGTTTTAGCAGGGGAGAGTCATTATGAAGCCTATTAATCTTCATTTTTCACAGCAAGATTCATTTTATAGGACTGGAAGATGCAGAAATGGAACCACACAGCACTTTGTCAGCAGCTAGGATTTCTAAATGTGATGCCGAGTGAAAATTAAACACAAGAGACCAGACAGCAGCTCTAATAACTTAGTAATTTCTAAATAAATAGACTGAGATTGATGGAAATGAAAACAGTTTTCTCTAACAAGGGAAAGTGTGCAGGGTAGTAATATTTGCCTCAAATGCGCTTTGCATAAGGGATTAAAATTCCTGAAAGCCTCTCATTTCCCCATCAGAGAATTTGTTTCTTCTATCAGTCAAATGGTGGTTAATTATCATATTTCAAGGAGCAGCTCATTAATTCATTAACTAAAAATAACTAGGTATTTATGTAGGAAGATAACACATAATAACAGATAACTTGAATAGCTCTGCCAACGTAAATTTTCTTCCAATTTCATGAAAGTTTCAGGAGGTGACTGCATGCTAAAAGTTTATACCAGCTGTTAATTTCCATTTCAAGAATTTAAGAAATTTTAAATTTTGGAATGAAATAAATTTAAAACTAAATCCCCAAGGAAAATCCTTCTCATTCCATTTGATCGATTTTGTTTGGCTGTTAGGTGTTGACAAAGAAAGGTACAATCAAGGGAATAAGAAACTGGAGAGGAAAGATATAAAGTATTAAAATGACAAACTAGATCAAGGACCTTGAAAAAGGGAATAGTAGGAAAAAAAAGCCCCAAGAGAACTGGGGACCTTATCTTTTCTCTCCTCAATTCCAAAATATGTCCCTAATTTCAGAAAAAAAAATGTATTTAGCAAACTGTTTAAAAAGGTTCGGCTGCAAAGTTAACCCTTTCACACTTAAAATACCAGTGCTTGAGAAGTGTAATTTGCTTCTTTTTAATTACTTTATTGAAAAATATTTGCCAAAGAGCATGTATATGATATTTATGATGAATTAAAGACTAGTGATTAAACAAACACTTGGTCACTATGCAACCAAGGAATATATAATTTTAATTTAGAGAAAACTTGATTTACATTTAAAATTTCATGACAGATGTTGTATGTTTTTCAAGCACTGACACAATTTCAACTACTGTATTTTATTTATGTTTAAGAAACAGTTAAGATCATTTGGAAAGATAGACTTTAAAGGACAAAGTTAAAACTCAATTTGCATACTAATTTACATAATCCTTAAATGCTGTTTACCCCCTATTAAAGAAAGAAGGATAAATCTCTCCAGAGATGTATTACATTCCTACACAGGCATGAAGGGCTCTGATTTTTCCCTTGTCCCTACATTTTTCTTGCTGCCTACCTCTGAAGAAAGTCTCATGCACTGCAAAGATATGTTACCAGCAGTAAATCTGTTTGGAGAATCTGGTTTAATTAAAAGTTTCCCTTTTATATCTCTGCAACTTGAACCAAGATAAATATTTGTTAATACAAAAGTATAATGATTGAGATTGGCCCTATGCCACAGAAAAACTAAGTTTGACTTACAACTTTTCAGTTTTTACTACTTTACTATGATCACAAGAAGCAGCTTCCTCCAGGAAGCCTTCCCTGATCCTATAAATGTTCCCCTTGGCCCTGTCCCTCAGGAACTACAGTATACTATCACACTGAACTGTGTCATTTAACCTATTGCATTCCTCCTCAAGAGACCTGCTAGTTCAGTAATGGCAGGGACTCTACTTGTTCTCAGTTGCATCCCAATAAATAAACTAACACAGTGCTTGCTCCATAGTTGACAACTATTTATTGCACAGTGCCATTAATCTTCCCTGAACAAAAAGGTCCAGTCTGTGTCTGTGCACAGAATCACCTACCTGTGGAATTTAGAAAACTTTAACTTACGTTTTACAGCATAGCCACTAAGTCTAGAAGCACAGATGGACACATTTAAAAATAGTGTTGTATTGTTTCACTATTTTATGTATAGTTCTCATGGACAAATGGATTTAGTCTACATCAGTGCTTCTCAGAATTTAATGTGCATAACAATATCATGAGGAACCTGTTAAAATTGAGATTCTGATTCTATGGGTTCTGGGCTGGGGCCTGAGATTCTATATTTCTAACAAGTTCCCAGATGTTATCGCTTCTCCTGTTCCATGGACCACACTTTGAGTAGCATCATTTTACATAAAATGTCATTTGTCATTTAATCACCTATAGTTATTTCCTCAAGATACAAATATAAAGACATGGCCAATAAAACAGGAAGAGGAGGAGGAAAAGGAGAAGGGAAAGAAAAGAGGAAGACCCATCCTACTAACCATTTTTCCTGTATAATATATTTATGTAGAAGCTTTGCATTTGAGCAAAGGAAGGCTTTAGAACAACACTGCCAAATTATAAGCAAAGGCTTAGACCAAAAAAAGCTTTTGACAAATATTGAGGATTTAGTGATGAGATGACCAATAAAGCACCTATTTTAGAGCATTGGATACAATGGAAAGCTCCTGTGTTAAATGATAGAATAAATTGGCAGGGATGAAAATCAACAATTAATAGTAAAGAGGAAGAAGCTGGCAGAAAAAAAAAGATTCTCGGGAAAGAATTCAAAACTTAACTCACAAAAGTTGAAAGAAAATAAGTGTTTGATGTACTAGGAGGAGGAATGAGAAAAAATATTTTGCAGAACTGATGTCTGGTGGCCCCAGCCTGTAGCTGCTTGAAGCAGGATTTCAGTTCCCAGCCAGAGATTGAGGTTGGGCAGTGGCAGTGAGAGCACTGAATCCTAGCCACCAACCAGGGACAAGTGGCCACGACAAGGCCCTGGCCTGTCAGCTGTGTAGAAATGAATTTCCACATAGAGACAGAAAGTAATGAAGCAAGTAAAGCGTTTATTAGGAGGAAAAAGAGTGCAGTACGTGTGGATAGACACACGGGTGGGCTCAGAGAGAGAGAGAGTTGCGCCCTCGTGGTAGTTTGAATCACTTTTATGTGGCATTTCTTTCGGGTTTCCTTTGACCAATCATCTTGCTTTGGGTGGTTCTGAGTTCGTATTTGGTATATCTCAGGGTCCTCCCATGTGTGCTTGCACATCTCTTAGCCAAGATGGATTCTAGTGAAGAGAACTGTGGGTAGTTGACATCACTTACTGTGGGGTGGCGTCTCCTCCCTTTTTGACCTCCAAGGAGCCTTTCTGCACATGTGTAGTCGGGGAGGTTTCCTTGACTTCAAGAATGAGGAATATGTTGTCTTTTATCTCTTATCTGGGCAGAGCCCAGCCTCCTCCATCATCCTGCTTCTATTGAGTTTCTGCTATTATGGAGTTTCTGGCCACATGGTATAAACTTCAGCTGTTTGGCTGGGGGCCCATCTATCTCCTGCCTCAGAACAACAATAGAGTGAAAGAAAGCCTGGAAAGAAGGTTCAGACACCTAAATTCATTTTTTTCAATATATATTCAGGAAGGAATATATATTGAATATATATTCAATATATATTTCAGTCAGGCACTTTATTAGGCTTATGGGATAGAAAGTTGAATAAGACATTAGGAAATGTATAGTTACTTTAGGTAGACATATGCATAAGTAAAAAAATTACAATAAATTGTGCCATAAAAGACATATAAAACAGGCATTTTATAATTAAAATGTTAGCGTCTGATTGCTTGGCTGGGGACATACAAGGGAAAGGTGACAAGAAGTCATTTGAGCTAAGTATTAAAAGATGAAAAAGTGTCCCATTCTGTGCTCCTTCTCACCCCCAACAACAGAAGAAATAGCATTCCAGGCAAGGAAAAGCACTTAAAAAGATAGGTAAACTGGGCTTCCCTGGTGGCGCAGTGTTTGCGAGTCCGCTTGCCGATGCAGGGGATGCGGGTTTGTGCCCCGGTCTGGGAAGATCCCACTACGCCACGGAGCGACTAGGCCCTTGAGCCATGGCCACTGAACCTGCACGTCCGGAGCCTGTGCTCCGCAACGGGAGAGGCCACAACAGTGAGAGGCCCGCGTACCGCAAAAAAAAAAGATAGGTAAACTGAGCCATGTCACTAACTGGGCCTGGGGCAATTGGTTTTATTGAGGAAGGCAGACAGCTGTGTGCGATTATAGACGCTTGTAGGAGGGAGGGAGAGCCGTAAGGAGAGAATATGTATACAAATTAATTTGGGGGGGAATAAGAGAAGATATTTTGTGTTTTTTGTTGGTTGGTTGGTTCGGAGAAGGATACTGTTTTGCTTAAATTATATAGAGCTGTTTGGAGCAACATCTTCAAGCTTCTTTGGAAAGGAGGAATACTAGTGGTGAAAATAGACCAGAGAAAAGATTGGTATACAGAACAGAGAAAGGAGTGATTAG
Source organism: Stenella coeruleoalba (assembly GCF_951394435.1). Taxonomy (NCBI): domain Eukaryota; kingdom Metazoa; phylum Chordata; class Mammalia; order Artiodactyla; family Delphinidae; genus Stenella; species Stenella coeruleoalba. Next base: position 140,557,085 of record NC_137148.1, read on the forward strand.
AAAAACGTAATTTGATGCAACATTTTCAGATATAAATACTTCAGAATCTATACACAATAAAATTTTGGAGGGAGGAAACTAGGAAAGCTGAGCAATAGTAATATCTTACAACTACGGAGACTTTGGCCTCGAGTATCTCCAATTCTGAGATGCAGGTCACAGGTTAAATCACAAAGTGAAAGTGTGTTATAGTGTTTATGTTGCTCCTTTGTATTAAAGAATATTAGTTATAAAAGTAGTAACTTTCATTAAAACATTTCTTAAACAGCCCCCCAAAATCTTTATGATTAGTCTGGTTGGGAATAATGGTAGACTAAATCTCTGGTTTCATTTTTGAGTTTTCCTCTTTACTTTTTTTTCCCCATAAAATGATAGGATTAAGCAATTACGTAGTAAATTGAGACCAATCATTTTAAAGTGAAATCCCAAATAATAACAATAACACAACATAAAAGGAGAAATGTATACATGCAAAGTAACAGCTTTAATACTTATGGTTGTATCCTGTCTCTGTCATCTATCAGCCAATATATTCCAATATATGACATAGAAAAGGGAAACGAGTTTGGCTTTGCAATTGACTTGCAAATAGCATCACAGGCAAGTGGAATTCAATGGAAAACTACAGCAGATAGACATTTCTCATTGACTTTCATTATACGTGCAGCCTGAAATATGAGTGAGAAGACGGTGCCTCGGGGTTTGGCCTTGTCTTTCCGCAGAACTGGCAGAAAAAAGGAGAGCTCAGTAGATTCACATCAGGGAAATGCTGAAAAATACTGTTAATTTTTCCCTAAGTCACTGTTTGCAAAACAAGTAGAATAAATAAGGGGAGAATACCAATTTACCGTTCTCAAATCTATATGCCTGAAAAAGAGTAGCAATGTTTGAGCAGAGTAAAAATTAATCTTCAGTGAAAAAAGTTATATTTAGCCACATATACATATATATATTCTTTTCCTGTAGGTAGGTATTATCCACTTCTCAGTCCTGGGCACTGGCATTTTATGAGAATATGCTCCTGGAGTACTTTTATAATTCACATCTTGCATAAAACCATATAAATATTGACAACTGAGAGATTTCCATTCACCTGCCAATTGATTACTGCTACTGTTATTAGTAACAACACATTTTGCAATTTGAAATTATGTAATAACTGACATACTTCACATTATTTTAGATTTTGCACATAAATTTTCACATAAATTTTATGCTACACTATTTTAAATTACTGTAATTCAAATTCATATACACATACATGTTTAAAGACACATTTGGAGTTTTATTTCCAAAAGTTGGCCTAATTTAACAGCCCAAGCTGATAGGGTTATATCCTTATCTATTTGTTGACCCGCCTGTGTTTCTCAAAGAAATTAAAGGTGAAAGAATTAAATGCTTCTTATGAAATAATAATAAAATGCTGACCTTAATATTATATACTTGGATATAATATCTTATTAGAATTGTTATTTGTCTTCAGGCTTAAATCTTTAATACAATTAGGTAGATTAATGACTTAAAAATTTTTTTATTAGCTAAATAGTCATGCATGGTTCTTATTATACACAGTGTTACCATAGTTATTTTCCTTTTAAGAATGTGACTTTTGCAGTACTTACAAAGATGATATTATTACACAAAACAATAGGTCTATTTAGCACACTCAATAATTAAGATTACTTGAAAATTGCTAAAAGCATATGTTCCCAAGAAGAGAAACATCTACTTAATAATCTTTTTTATTTAAAAAATGCCCTATCTTTCTTACAGAAAACTTCAGGGCTTTGTACCATTGTCAAAAACAACATTGTCTCAGTTTATAGAATGATAGATAGATATCATAACATAACATAAGATAAATTACCAAACAATCCTGACAGAAGAAACAATATGTATCTTTTTTTAAAGATTATTTTTGCAACGTTCTTTAGAATATAATTATGTTTTTGCTGTTTTCTATCCAATAATGAGAAAATTCTAAACTTAAGTACTAGAAGTAGAAACTATGTATCTACCATATAACTGATGGACTAATTAAATTAGGTTTCACTCTAAGGGAATTTTTTGTAGGTGAAATTAATGGCTTAGAGTTTCTTCCTGTAAATAAGCACTTTTTAAATACAAGGCCATAACTAAACCAGTACTTTGCATAATATCAACACTAAGAATGATAGCAGTTTTATGAATTTGTGTAATAAGCTCTTTAGAATAGATGACTATAGCCCTCATTATTTCATCTGAGGAATCCAAACTGTTATTACCAATATTAAATCTAATCATATTATATCCTAAAACATTATTTGAATTCACTGACGTGAAGGCAAATGATCATAAAATGTTCTCTTAAGTACATTACAGAGGAAACAAACACCCTAACCATTATTTCTGACAGAGGACAGAGTATTAAAATGCTACTAGATGATAGCCCAGCTTGGGCTTACAGAATTAATGAAGAACAAATGTTCTAGGTGACGTGTATGCATGACATTCTCTCTCTGGGATGACCTACATTCTTCCTAAGTTAGCTAATGAGGATTTCTTTGTTATTTTTCTTGCTGAAGGACCTCAGGGCCTTGTATCATTATTGAGTGAACACAATGTCACCTCAGTTGGCAGAAATGTTTCGTCTCTTGTCAGGAAGAGAAGTTTCCTTATGTCATCTGGAGAAAGCACAACAGAGGGACTTGCAATTGAGACCAGACATTTCAATCAGTAAATTCAACCCAGTGGATATGTTTAGCCTGCTAGAGTTGTTTGGATCAGAATATTTAAACTCTCTTGTGTATGTCTTGGAATTTAGGATGTTGGTTATGGATGAAGAAAAAGTCACATTAATCTATACTCAGAATATTTCTTACCTGGTTGTCAATGTTATTTGGTTAGGAGGACACCTATTTTTGTGATATTATGTATATGACATACGTATATATAAGTACATGGATACTTTTGATCCCCAAATTAACAATACATTGACACAACCTCTCTAAACCAAATTCCCAAGCAGATTTAACTGATGGTTACAAAAAGAGGGAAAGGAAAGGATAGAAGAACTACGTAACAGCTTACCAAGTAAGATACTAGCATGACATCTTCCTTTTAACCTTTAGTTTTTCTTTAACAATAAGAACAACGAAAAGCATTGGATAATACTAATGTATTGCTGTTGTGAAAATCAGAACACCAGAAGGTGCTACATAAAATGACAGTCATAACTTGTATCAGTAAGTCTTTTGGAAGGCAGGTTTTTCAGGGAGCTTACATATTAGTTCTTTGCATTGAAATGCATTAGGATGTGAATGGATCTCTCTATGGGTTAAATCCTATCATTTAACTGCTGAACTTTCTGCAGTCATTTGAATGCTATTCAGGGACTTGTCAATATAAAGCAGTAGCAAAGAGAAAGTATAAAACCTATTTCTTTTGATAATGGCATCAATGGTTAATGACTGAAGTTATACAAGTTTGTAAAGAAGAAATAGCTCCATGTTTTTATTTCTTTTTCTTTAAAGGATTAAATTATAAGAAGGTTTCAGCCAAGGTGTTCCATGATACAGCTCATAAAGATTTGGCTTCAGGTGGCTGGAGTATCAGATCTAGCTACAACAATATCTAGCTTATAAATCTGGGCAACAGGAAAACTTTCTCAGGCTCACAGTTCCCTCCTTCATGAAAACGGAGATAGAAAATGTACTGTAGGTCCTAGAGGGTTAATTAAATGATGTTCAATATGAGAAACTGCTTTGAAAACTTAATTTAGGGTCTACCATCATTTATCAGCATGTTGTTATCAGTGTTTATAAGTTTTGTTTTTTACCTTGATGCTTCAACCAAGTAGACTGGTTGAGAATTCTGACCATACCTTGGAGAATTTGTAACTTCTGGATAAGATGGTTCTTAGTGGCTAATTAACTAGGTATGTCAACCATGTTTCGGGCTTCTGTAAACTTGGTGCTGTAATATCTGTTCTACATGCATATGCCGAATATGCCTTATTCTGGACAACCTGATAGTATGTTTAAGTCATCTTGCTTTGGCGTGCTGCCTCCCTCATCCCCTTCCTACCAGAAGTCCTCCTCCCAAGGGTGCACTTTTCAAATACAAACCAACCGATCTAGAGCCTATATCCCCAACCACCTAACTTACTGGGCTCTCACAATCAGGCCACTAACTGGTCTAATCACTGCAGGGTCCAGGACTAGACAGCAAGGACCGCCCCTATGCCTCTGGGCTTGCTGAAGTTTTTCAAAGGAGACAATTCTAATCCTGCTAACTCTACCTCACCCATCCCTTTCCACAGAAACCACAATAAAGGTTTCTGCCCCCAATTTGTCCCTCTCCCTCCGCCTCATGACCAACCCTGGTGCTTCTCTGTGTGCTCCCCTCCGCCATGGCATGGTGTGGCTTGCTCCTTCCTCTTGGAAACTGTGAGTTATAAAATCTCTTTTCAATGTCCAATTGTCTCCTGATCTGTTGGCCTTACTATACCTCAAATTTTCTATTAATATACTATATTTTAAATGATTGGATTATTTTTATACCTAGATCTGGTCAAAATTACTTTAATTATTAAAAGACATAAAATAATTGTTTAGATAATATGCATTTACCATGGCCAGGTAGTCTAACAAAAGGACTCAAAGTAGTAATCTGATAAACATGTTTCAGGGGCTTTTTTTATTTAGGTTTTCTTATTTTAACTTTCCATATGCATATTATTTGAGCCAGCATTCAAAATATTTATAGGTATAAGTAGGAGGAAATTACTATTTTACCTTCTTTTCACTTATTCAAAATTCATTCAATAAATATTTATTATGTACCTCATGCAGTGCTAGGCACTGTTCTAGACATTGGGGATATAATAGTGATCAAAACTGACAAACGTCTCTGTTCTCATAGGACTTACATTCTAGTGTGAAGACAATGAAAAGATAAATGAGATACTATATTTTTACATGAGACAGAGATAAGTGCTAAGAGGAAAAAATAACACATTGAACAGTGATACAGCATGTTGATATTTGTGTGTCTGTGTGGGAGGTGAGGGGAGTTAGATAAGTCACCTGACACTCTGGGAATGTGACTTTTGAATAAGAATCCAAAGGAAGTCAGGGAGTTAGCTATGAGCATATCTGGAGGAAAGGTATTCCAGCCAGAAGAACAGTAAGTGCAGAGACCCTGAAGAGCAAGGTCAAGGATCAGAGTAGAGACTGCTGTCGCTGGGGCAAATTAGGACATGAGAGAAGGTAGGACATGAAGTAAGAGGGGAAGTGGGAAAGGAAAGGAAGATCAGTGGGGCCTTGAAGGTAGCACCTGGAGATGGGAAGCATCTGGAGGAACTGACTGATATTTTAACAGAACCACTTTCGCTGTTCTATGGAGAGAATGCTATAGGAGTTCAAGGGCAAAAGCAGGGAGAGTTAGGAAAGCTATAGCAACCACTGAGGTGAGAGAGACCATAGCGACTTGGGCAGGAGAGTGGCAGTAGGAGTGGTAATGAGTGGCAAAATTAGTTAAGAGGAAAAATCAAATGGCTTTTTAATAGATTGTATGTAGGGTGTGAGAGAAAGAATCAAGGACGACACCAAATTTTTAAGCCTAGAAGAATAGATTTACTAATGATTGAAATGATAGTTTGGGGAAGGGGAGATGAATTTCCAAAGCTCAGCTTTGGATGTGTTAAGTTTGAAATTCTTATTGAAAACCCAAGAGGAGATGTAAAATAGGGAGCTTGATATATGGTGTGAAGTTTATGGAAATATGCAAGCCAGATGTAATTTGAAAGCCATCTGCATATCAATTATATCTAAATGCATCAGGACTAGATAAAATCACCTAAGGAACAAGCATATATGATGCAAGTTAATACATTATCACAAAGTAAACACCCATGTAATTACTACCCGGGTCATAAAAGAATATTATCAACACCCAAAAGCATCCCTCATGTCACCTCCCAAACAATACATACTTGAAGGATATTTCACTGAGTATATTTTTTTGTTTGGCAGTTATTTCCATTCACACACTAGAGATATCATTCCAAGTTCTCTGGATTTCATTTTTCCTCTTGAGAAGGCAATTGTCATTCTGCTAATCCTTTGATCATAAGATTTCTTTTTCTCCCTTCTGGCTGTTTATTCAATTTTTATCTCTTTTTTCCTTCAGATATTGTGCTATGAGGTGACTAGGTATGGATTTCTATTTATTTGTTCTTTCTTGCATTTGTGAAGCTTTGGGAATACTTGGCTTGATACATTTAATTAGTTTTGGAAAATTCTTAGCCGTTATCTCTTCAAATATTACTTCTTTCTTATTCTTTTCTCCTCTCCATTTGTAGATCCAAACTTTTCTTTTGTATCCTCTATATTCTAATCCTTATCTTCTGCATTTTCCATCCTTTAATCACTCCATTTTTCTTATAGGGTGTTTTTTAACATGTCTTTTCTTTCAGTTCATTAATTTTCTCTTCAGCTGTGGTCAATCTGCTCATGAGCTCATCTCTGAAATTTTAGTTCAGTAATTCCCAGTTCTTGAACATCGTCTGCCAAATTATCAATCTTGTCTTTTATATCCTTGAAAATAGGACATATAGATAGTTTAAAGTCAAGATCTGAGTACTCCAATATCTGGAGTTTCTGTGTGTCTATTTAATTGCTCTTTGTTTTGTGCTAGGTTTGGGAGGGGTTAGTTTTTTTGTTTTGTTTTAATTTTCTCTTGTTCCCTTGTGTGCATGAATATTACTTATTCTGTACTTACAGAACTTTTTAAAAAAATAAATAATTAATTAATTTTGGCAGCGTTGGGTCTTGGTTGCTGCATGCGGGCTTTCTCTAGTTGCAGTGAGTGGGGGCTACTCTTCATTGCGATGCACAGGCTTCTCAATGCGGTGGCTTCTCTTGTTGAGGAGCACGGGCTCTAGGTGCACGGGCATCAGTAGTTGTGACTTATGGACTCTAGAGCACGGGTTCAGTAGTTGTGGCACATGGGCTTAGTTGCTCCATGGCATATGGGATCTTCCCGGACCAGGGCTCGAACCTGTGTCCCCTGCATTGGCAGGTGGATTCTTAACCGCTGCGACACCAGGGAAGCCCCGTACTTACAGAACTTTTTAAGGAAATGTTGAGACCTCTCAATTTTTTTGAGCAATTATCTTACCTTATATTCATTTATTATTTTCACTTGCTCTTGCCAGCATCTGGAACCAGATAACCTCAGTCACATTTTAGAGACTGTCTTAATCATTAAGATGATTCAAAGCTGAGCTGAAATCCTTATGAGCACCTATTTCCCTTTCTTTCTCTTACTACTAAGGTATAGCCATTTGAGATGCAAACCCAATGTAAAGAAAAATCACATGGGACCCTTTACTGACAGTTACTCTATTCTTAAACCCAGATGCTCTCAAAAACATTTCTGTACCTCTCAGCAATCCTTAAATAGATGGTAAATGCCCACAGGAGAAAAGCAATCCTCAAATACCAGGCATACTCCTTAGAAATTCATCCTGTCCCATGTCCTGAACATGGTATTCTGGGGCAAAAAAATACACACACACACACACACACACACACACACACACACACACACACACACACACACATATAACAGCTCCTCTCATTGTCCACACTGTGTGAATTGTTCTAAATCACCTATCTTCCCTTACTAGAGGTTTCAAATGCTGTATATTTAATGAATGCAATATTTTTCTTTTAGATCAAATTATAAGGCACAAAATAAAATTTGACAATGCAGTAAACTATGTAAAGACAATTAGGCTTGTTCCTGATAGTATGTACCTTTAAAATCCATTTGACTGGGATATACATCCCACAAAATACCCTAAATACAATAAAACTTTCATCTTGAAGCTAGTATATTATTCTTTGTATTGGTACTCTTCTTTATGTACACTTTATTTACAAAGCAAAAACATTTACACAAGCAAACCTTGTCCGTGGAATAATTTGTAAGCTACCTCATAATATGATTTAAAAATAAACAATTTTGGCTAAGTAGCTGATTCTGAATAACACATTCAATCTCTTTTTTCCACTTCAAACAAAATTCTTTAAATTAATTTGCAGTTAAAGATATTCAACACTTCCCATATTTGAAAGATCTTAATGGACACTGTGTCCATAGATAGGGAAATCCCCATGAATTTAATTAGAATAATTTTTTTAACTCCCATCTACTTTCCCGTATACTTAAATATATATATATATATATATAGATATAGATATAGATATATAGTTATTTTTTTATTTGGCCGTGCTGCATCTTAGTTGCAGCACACGGGATCTTTGTTGCCTGCATTTGAGCTCAGTTTTGCCATTTAGTAGTTCTATGACTTTGATTAAATAACTCATTTCTTCTTTGTCTAAATTGATTCATCTCTTAAAATGGGGATGGTACCATTACCTTTCCATACAATTAATAGTACATAATACACAGTCATTAGGTTTAAAAATATCATTGTTTTTTCTTTAAGACATTAAAAAAGATGGTGCCTCCTTTTGTGAACTTTAGCCAGATACTTATCTTGAGAAAACACTATATAACTAAACCTTTACTTGTTTTTTTAAAAATATATAATCTGTTATCTTTCACACAAAAGATATGAACCTTTCTATTATATAATGCCCCCCAAAATAGACTTCACTTTGAATCCAAAATAGATGGATCATACCTTAAGACTTTTACAAAGTAAAAAAGGAAGATGATCTAGAGAATATTTCAATATAAAGTGTTCCTCTTACCAGGGGTTATTACACTGAGCATACGGTACTCATGAAGCTTGCCTCAGGGCTATATCAAGGCTAGAGTGAATAGGGAAGAACATTTGAAGCCTCTGTGTTGTAGAACCCACGTTGCATAGTGACCAAGGTGTAGGAATGCCTCACAGAAAGCATAGTGAAGGATGACATACCTGTCATGAACCAGAAACAAAACAAAAACAAGATAAAATAAAATAGAATGGCCTGTGGTTGATTCATGTGTTCAAAGGGCATGCTGAGATTAATTCTGAAACCTCTTTCTTATTCTTTAAAAACCCTCTCAATATATGTATATATATGTATATATGTGTATATATATATATATATATATATATATATGTGTGTGTGTGTGTATATTGCCTTGCTTTGAATTCCTTTCTATGTTTTTTAGTACTTTGAGCATAGCCGTTGACCTGTATAGAAAAGTTGGGGAACAGAAGGAAACCTAAGTAAGCTTGACTCAGTTTAAACATTGTAACGTCGAACAAATATCCAAGGAACTGGTCACCTCGTATTTGGGATTTATTGTTCTCAGCTGGTTTTCCAGTATTATTTCTTTGAAATCTTGAAATTGTCCTCCACATGTGTGATGTATTATATGAATATGTACATCAAGGAAAATGATAGTACAATAAAATATTATTCCCAGAACAATGAAATTAATTAGCTATTTATTATGGAATCTATTTAAATTTTTTTATTCAACTATTTTTTAAAACAAACAAAAATGTTCAGGCATGGACTAAGCATATAAAACTTCATATTTTTTTCCTTGTCTGTTTCATATCATTAAGTTATCGTAAGCCAAAAGATGAGATAGTATATATCACAGGTACCGTTACACATTGTAGTAGGCAGTATGTTAGGATGTTGGAAAATTCTCTTATGTTGGTCAACTGCTATCATGTGAAAGTTAATAACCCCAAACTGAAAAATGAAAGGAAATGCAGATTTAAAAAGTAAAGAAATTTTATAATTTATATTACCTTCTGAATAAATATTATCATTAAAGAAAATCATTTTAATTCATGCAGGATTCTGAGTCAATGTCTGCAGCTGCTATCAGTAAGGAAACTTTCTGATGGTCAGGTAGATTTTTGTTTGTTTTGTTTTTACTATTTTCTATTGATGAGACCCACTGTCTGATTCCCGTGTGTACCTCAAACATTAGTTGAGAAGCAAGGCTTTCAGTTCAGGGAAGGACAGTTGGAAGAAAATGCTAGTGGTTTTCATAGAAGTAAAAAGACCAGAATATGAAAGAATAAGTAGAAGAATATGAAAAACCTAAATATGAACATATAGTCAAGCCACCTAGTACATAAGGTAGGACCCAGTTTTTTTCTAGAGCAGTGCAGTAGGTCTAGAGTCACTCAAGAAAGTCATCTGAAATTCAGTAACTTAAAAGTCTTAATTGAAGCTGGCTCTGGAAAGAATCAAGTTAAAATCTTTGCCTTTTATTTTGCCGTTTCACAAATTGGTAGGCAAGTCAAAAACTTATTCTAGAGTATATATGCAGCAGTATGGTGATATCCACACACTGACTTTGAGTAGATGTTGTTATTAATGCTTTAGTCTTCAAATCTTCCCAGCATTAAAAAATAAAAATCAGAATTGTATGTAGCAACAAACAACGCATGGCTATTTTCACATTCACAGGTCTTCTGAACAAAATAAATCACCAGACTGCTCTTTAATGTCACAATTTTGTTTTTTGTCATAAATGATACTTTATTACATTATAGTTTATATAATTTATTGTTAATTTTTTACTTTATTATTTTTGTCTCAAAAATGAGTCAAAAATACCTGTTAGCTGCTAGTTATCCAGACACACGTGTCCACTATACATTCATTTCAGAGTCCTGTAGGGGACACATTAATACAATAAAGAACAGATGAGTGAGCATATGGTTTGTTAAATCATGTTTATAATAATTAAATCCAGATCACATTTAAATAAAGGGTCAGTGGCACATAAATTGGAAATTCTGACTTAACACTTTTTGGTGGTAAGAGGTTAGGGGCATTGCTACCAGTATGAGCAGAAAAGCCACATGCCATGAAATAAACAATTCTAGTCATTAAAATGTTAAAACACAACACTGTGTAAGAAGGTAGCACATTTCAAAAATAGGTTTGATGCTTCTATGAAATCTTTGCCAGATGGCCAGAGCTGCTACAAATCCATGACAGATATCAAAGTATTTCTTAATCTAGGATACATGGAAAACAACAAAAATGCATAGACAACAGTTAATACAGATATAGTGAAAATATTTATATGCTAGCAGAGTAGCTATTTATACATCTTTTTTTTTTAACTTCCTATATCTAACCTAGTTTGGAAAGGTCATGTGTATTGACTTTCTAACCTAAAAATCAGTACAAATATATTGAAGTTTTTACAATATAGATCATTTGGAGATGAGACCTTCAGAAACCATTTTCCCAACAGGATTTTCAATTAGAATTGTTACTCATTCATCATGTTCACAGCAATCTCCTAGATAAATGTTTTTCAACTCTCCTCAGAATTACCAAATGCAGGTTTTTATGGTCTACCCCAGTTCTAGTGAATCCCCAGCAAGGGAGTAGGACCTAGTAATATCCATTTTATCAAGTGAATCTTAAGTCTCAAAAATAATGACAGAGATCACTGAGGCCTATAAGTGAGGACAATTTTATTTGCTTTCTTTACACTTCACATTAGAGAATGCTACTCAATTTGGAGGATTATGATCATTGAAAGAGTAACCAGTAATCCAAGGACACAATAAAAATTTTAAAAATGATAGGCCTAGGGAAACAAGAATGAATTAAAAAGAAATCTAGGTTAATAGAAGTCCCATGTAAAAAATGAACATAACACCAATGTCAGTTAGCCTGGTGGGAAATAGCATAAAAAGAGAGAAAGATTTCCACTGGAGAGTCAGGGATACCACAGTTGATGTATGGGAGAAGGGGTCTGGACGTGGTAGTTGACAGGGAAACTGGAAAACCAGTACATGAGACTCTGTAGTTTCTCTGATTGACAAAACAGGGTGGAATTTTTGAGGAAGGACGTTGGTTTTCCTTGTATTTACCAGGTGAGCCCAATAAGACTCATTGAGTGAAACCATGTCATTGTCTGCAGTTTAGAAGTCAAATTGCTGTTAATTTTGCATTCCAATAGGAATTATAGTGTTATTAAAATAGAATAGTGTAAGAAACCAGTATGAATATCATTCCTGACCTGCCTTCCTAGACCTTATCAAAGATGGGCAAATAGACACAATCACCTCCACTTATATTCTTTAAGCTGAAGGAGTTCATGGTATAATATTCAATAGATGAAGCTCTTTGGAAGAAAGACATGGGTGGCTTCTGTTAATTACTTAATTAATTAAATGGGTGGATAATTCTGGAAACTAGAACTGTGATCGCTTAAGGTCTTATTTCCCTTGGAAGCTAGATTATTCTTTAGAGGTGAGTGTCTACGACTGGTTTTCCTTAGAGGGAGGATTCCTGCAAACAGTGTGTTAAAAACAGGATTTTCCTGGGAAATATCAGTTTCTCAAGCCCTTTCACCTCTACCTGTTTGTCTCAGCTCTTTCCTGTTCCTCTGAAGCCCTTCCCACAGTTCTTCCTAGTTCAAAGTTACTGAGAGTCCTTTAGACTTGGCACCTCCCCAATTCTCAGAAACCAGGACCCTTGGAAAGGGAGAAATAGATGGGCTGAGTTGGAAATTGTGATTCTGAATAACCCTTACCTCCTATGCACATAGCAGATGTTCAATAAATTGTAACTGAATGAAATGAATTAATTCAAAAAGTTGTGATGGAATTGCTGTCATTAGAACATTTACTTGCTCATCAAAAATGATGGAAATTCCCCTGGCCTTATTTACAAGGAGGGGTCAAAGCTGTGGATTGTCAGGTTAACATGGAAGTCCAGGTGGTATCTTGTCTTATTTTGCTATTATTTTTTGATGGAACAATTCCTTCTTTCTCTAAGTATTCTCGGTAATTTTTTTTTTTTTTTTTTCGGTACGCGGGCCTCTCACTGTTGTGGCCTCTCCCGTTGCGGAGCACAGGCGCAGCAGAGGCTCAGCGGCCATGGCTCACGGGCCCAGCCGCTACGCGGCACGTGGGATCTTCCCGGACCGGGGCACGAACCCGCGTCCCCTGCATCGACAGGCAGACTCTCAACCACTGCGCCACCAGGGAAGCCCCTCAGTAATTTTCAAAGGACAAAAACTCAAATAAATGAAAGGAAAACATCTCCAATATATGTACATGTATTCTAGAAATACTCTTTAAATTCTGTTTACCTGTGAATATACTAGTATTACGTATAGAATCTTAATATCAGCTGAACTTTGATGTAGTCTTACATTTTGTGACTACTTTTCAATGATTAATCAGATTATAGCCCCTCATTACTAAGGTAAAAGAGAATCTTCACTAAAATTGAAAAGATTTGCAATATTTCAGAGAAGCCATTGGTCATTTTCATCCTGGGTGTTATATAGGTAAAATATATTTTTTCTTTCTTCTCAGGGTCAGGATAGGTCTGTGTTTACCCTAAGGCTAGAAAACAAATCAGAAGCACTTAATTTGTTTAATTACCTTAAACATTTCAATGACATAACATTCTGGCTCAAATTGGGCATATTATAAAGTATTTTTTTTTACTATATTATAAAGCATTTCATCATCATATATTATAAAGGTATTTCTGTGATTTTTTTTTTGGTCTTTTGTAATATACTTTTTTCTTTCTTCAGTCATACAGTATAACATAAACAGAAACAAATTTTGACTGTATTGCTTATAAAACATTAACATAGAATATTTGATTTGAAAAGGTGTGGATTTGCACATAAACTTCTATTTAACTATGATTCTAAAAGTATATGTAGTTCTTAGTTGTAGTAGTATTGAACCCAGCTACATGTCTACTTTTTCATTTAAAAAATATTTTAATGATCAATGTGTTCTTTAATATCTATACTTGTGGATAAAGATTCTCTTCCCTAGACTGTGATGCTAATTTTAGAAATAAAACTTATAGACATAAAATGCACCAACATGTCCAAAATTCTTCTAGACTAGTGTTAATTTTGCAGCAAAAACCCAAAGCACTGATTATTGTATTTATGCATGTAGAAAAAACAATGAATGCAAATGCCTTTCCCTGGTTTTATCAGAAGTCTAGAAATAGTTTTCTGGTGTTTCTGGATTAACTATCATATGTAGTTGCAACTCAGCACTCATAATTTTTAGTGGACCAATGTATTCATAACGTTTTTTAGTTTATGTTATCAAACAGTTGTCAGAAAGGAAGAAAAAAGTCACTAAGTGCTATTTTTCTGAATTTAGTTGTTTTTTCTTTTGATTACTTGAGTTTCAGTTAATTGTCTTTTTCTGACAAACGATCATCTTCCAATAGAGAAAAATAAGCACAATTACAATCATCACTAATGTTGATTTTTTAATTTTAGTCAAAATGTATCAACATTATATGAACAAGAGAGCAGATATTTATTAACAAAGGGTTACAAAAAAATGAAAATATGACTAAATGGAAGTAATTAGAATTAAGAAATGGAGAGGAAAAATATTATAGTAATAAAGTAAATGTAAATCGTGTTTAAGGCTAATACCCCAAAGAGTATTTACTTAAAAATTCTAATTATTTTTTATTCTGAAGCATCTCTTAATCCAGTGCTTCATAATATTTAATGTGAACTCATGACCTCTGGGCATCTTTTTAAAATGCAGATTCAGATTCAGTAGGTCTGGATTGGAGCCTGAAATTCCAACAAAATACTGTTGATGCTGTTGATCTGTGTACAACACTTTGAGTAGCAAGGGTCTGGAGAACAACCTGAGAACTAAATTCAAAAAAATGGAGTATCAAACACAAACTTAAGTACAAAGATTTTAACTAGTTAAATTGAAGAGATAAAAACAAAATTTCAGGATCACAACTAAAATATTGGAAAATAGCAGGCATTGAAATACTATCCTGTAAATCTTATACAATATGCTATTGAATGGTTACTAAATATTAACAGAGAATAAAAAATGGAAAACATAATTGTTGATGCCTTAAAGGATGAGACACTGAGCATCTGAATTTTATTTGAATCATTCTTAATTTGGTTTCCAAAGATGGACTTCAGAATGTTTGTATCCTTCTAAAAAATATTTCAAAGATTTCATTGTGACCATGTGTGCAGTTTTTCAGGGGAAGGAAACCACAGATTGCAGATGTCAAATGGTTACAGGAAAAATAGCCTGAGAGATAATGATGTCTGATTCCTCAGTTATCAACTTCAAGAAGAAAAGTAGAATATATATATCTGTATATTCTACATCCATATCTATAGCTATGTCTGTACACATGTGATATACATACACACATATATAAAAACACATGTATATATTTATACATATATGCACATATGGATATGCACAGATATACACATAAGTCCACTGGTTATAATTTGCTAACATACTTAAAATCATTTATTCATTTAAGAGTGAAAATATTGATTTTTACATTAGTATATTTACTATCTTTCTTTTGTGTAATTATATATATATAAAAGGTAATATAATAGTTGAATTCATACTGAGGAGTAAATGATCTGTAGCTTTATTTCAGTGCATATGGGACAGACAACAGCTATGTTTATTATTTATATATTTTCATCTACGTTTATCTTCGATTATAACCATAGCAAGTATAAGTAAGTTTATCTGTTTTTTTTTTTTTTTTTTTTGGCTACGTTGGGTCTTCGTTGTTGCACGTGAGCTTTCTCTAGTTGCGGCGAGAGGGGCCTACTCTTTGTTGTGGTGCATGGGTTTCTCATTGTGGTGGCTTCTCTAGTTGCAGAGCACGGGTTCTAGGTGCGCAGGCTTCAGTAGTTGCAGCACGCAGGCTCAATGGGCACGTGGGCCCTGGCTTCAGTAGTTGCAGTGCATGGGCCTCAGTAGTTGTGGTGCATGGGCTTAGTTGCTCCGTGCCATATGGGGTCTTCCCGTACCAGGTATCGAACCCGTGTCCCCTGCATTAGCAGGTGGATTCTTAACCACTGTGCCACCAGGGAAGTCCCAAATTTATCATTTTGAAAATAGTTATACTTCAACTTTCTTTGCAAAAAATGATATGAACAGAACATGCAAAAATACAATACAGAACTTGAAATAGCATTGTCATAAAATTTGGAAATAAAAAGGAGCAATCAGACTGTATCAAGTTTCATAAAACGTACAAAGTACAACATTTGCACTGGTAGATGTGATATTTTTACAAAATTTTGTATAAGAAAGTTATTTTATTTAGCCATTCTGGAAGCTAGAAAAAACAGCTCTCAAATGAACTTAGACTGTTTGGTTTGGGAAAACAAAAAAAGAAAAATCAGCAATAGAAAATGAAGTATAAGATTATCTTCAGGGCTTCCCTGGTGGTGCAGTGGTTGAGAGTCCGCCTGCCGATGCAGGGGACGCGGGTTCGTGCCCCGGTCCGGGAAGATCCCACATGCCGCGGAGCGGCTGGGCCCGTGAGCCATGGCCGCTGAGCCTGCGCGTCCGGAGCCTGTGCTCTGCAACAGGAGAGGCCACAACAGTGAGAGGCCCGCGTACTGCAAAAAAAAAAAGGATTATCTTCAAGCGCCTTCCAGTATGATGAGTTACTTCTCATTGGCTAGTTGTTCTGAACCTCTGAAGAAGATGAAATAGGAAATTAGAGGTAATAGGAGTAAGTATGTAGAATAAAGAGTTTATTTAACTCAAAACTGATTAAACAGTCTTTCAAGGAAGAGTGTGGAGTATCTCAAAAGCCACCTATCATAAACTATGTTCATAGTCCAGCTGGTGACAATATCATTTCTGTATAAATTATCCTGTTTGCAGTTGGCAAAATTTCATATATATCATATTGTCAAAATTTCAAATATGTATATAAAAACAACTTAAATATGTATTAATTTTAAGATCCCTATAGGGGACAGCCTTATTATTAATACAGTGTAGAGCAGATGCTGTAGCATATGGCATACTAACTCATATTTATGTTAATTTTATGTAAATAGGATTTTAATACAGCAACATTAATCTGTTGTTGCTTTGGTTTTCTGATATATCACTTTACCCTCCTTTTGGATAAGATTAATATAGGTAGTTTAGACTTTCTCAAAAAGTTCCTTTTTAGCAGTGTAAAGAGCAATGACTTACTTAAATCTTTAACACATATGTTTAAATAGAATGTCAGACCCATAAAGAAACTAAGAATTATCAAAATCTTGTTCTCTTGCTCAATTGAAGCAGACTTAAAGAAATAAAATGAGAAACAAATATGTATGTATGTATCAGTAGAGGATACAAATAGGTATCAGTGGAGAAAATAAACATGTTTATTTTCGCTAAATAGCTATCTATTGGACAGGTAAAATAGACTAGAAGAAAATTCCCCCAAATTATGTTCTTAACTTGGGAATGCTATTACAAGTGAGTATACATTTATTCTATTTTGGAAATTAAAATATTAAGTGGACACTATTTTTATTAAGGAGATTCTGGTTAACTTTTTTAAGGTCATATCATCTGCTTTTAGAAAATAAGCACAAAGATGTACCCAGTTTATTTATTTCTTTAATAGTAATGCAACTTAAAACATTTTTTAATTGATATAATTGAGATATAACATAGTATTAGTTTTAGGTGTACATTTTGTTAGCTTTAGTTTAGGTGATTTGATACATGTACACCTTGTGAAATGATCACCACAATAGGCCTAGTTAACATCCATCATCACACATAGTTACAAATTTTTCTTCCTTGTGATGAGACCTTTTAAGATCTAGTCAGTTAGCAACTTTCAAGTATACAGTACAGTATTGTTAACTATAGTCACCATGACGTCCATTACATCTCCAGGACTTATTCATCTTATAATTGGTAGTTTGTACCTTTTGACAGTTTCCACCCATTTCCTTTATCCCCCCAAAGCTCCTCCTCTGGTAACCACCAATCTGTTCTCTGTATCTATGAGTTCAGTTTTTTCTTTTAGATCCCAAATATAAGTGATACAACATTTGTTTTTATCTGTCTGACTTATTTCTCTTGGCATAATGCTCAATTTTTTATTACTACAGTTTTCAGGTTCAAAATATAACACCTAACATTCTTATAGATGAACTATAATAGAGGAAATTTACCTCTTTAGTTTACTCAGAATTATATTAACATTATAGTGAAAGAAGATATAAAATGGAGTATTTGATATTATTTTGATATTTCTTATAAACCAACAGTAATTTACACTCATGTATTGAGTTTTAAATTTATTTCAAGTTATATTATGAACTATCATATTATTATACTATATTTAACATGTCTTATAATCCAACATTAAAAGTCATTTAAAACAGAAAATGAGTCACCTAAATTTCACTCCCGTAATAAATTGTATTGGTTTGTGATCTGGATTTGGAGGACTTTGGAAAGGAAATTGCCTCTAATATTTGCCCACTTAAAATAATTATTTTTAAGCTGTTTAACACACATTGTTTTAAAAGGTCAGTTTTATGTTCATGTAATTATGAAGCAGAAATACATGCTATTTTGCTTTTGCAGTTTGATCAACTCAATCAAGATCAAATCAGATCTTAAAAAAATATATATATAATTCTAGTCTAAGATGAGGAATTAAATTAATCCTGTATAAAGTCAATTTCCATAAGTAAAGGAAACCTGTAGTGATTTAAACATATGAATGACATTTTTCTGGGCAATTGATGGATATTTGAGAAGGACAAAACATTGTTATAGAATAGAATGACATTAAGCCCCTAATTCCCTAAATTTATGATAAACCCATATTTCAGCAACTGATTTTTATTCTTTTGGACTCATTTGTTATGCATGTGAAATCTCTTTTGTGGAATAAGTTTACATAGAAATGTATTTTAAATGCACATTTAAATTGAAAAACTTTGTTATTTGACAGTATTGGAAATTATGACACAAAATACTCCTGTTAATTCTGAATCAATTTACTAGTAGTAAGCCTCATGTTGAAATGTAATTGACATGTCATATTATCATTTTATCATGATTTGAGCAGAATGTATCATTTAATGAAATATTTGGGGGCAGAGAGCAGTTTTAACAGAGAAAATATGTGCCTTCTCACATGACCTCACAGTCTTTATAGAGCACTTTTTCTGCCAATTGAAGTTAAAGTCTAATCCTAAATTTAAAGTCTAATTTAAAGTCTAATTTAAAGTCTATCCTAAATATTGTATAAATATTGAAGTTAATGATTGCTGCTATTCCACAAAAACAATTTAACTGCTGAAATATAACTACTTTTGGAACATCTGATGAGGCATGTGAAATCTCCACACTGGAATCCTGGATTCTTTAAAAAGCCAAGCCATTCTTTGTGGTAAATACTCAATTTATTGTTTCAAAGGATATGTGATACTCTGAATTTAAGTGGAAAGGCATAGGATAATATCTAATTTGCTTTATGACGTGGGCAGTGACACAGATACACCTCACACAAGAGTACAATTGATTTTACTTTGGGTGCTTACAAGTTTGGCACAATAAATGCCATTCTTGTCCATGGATTGTCATTGCAGCCTGATGACAATATTGTTTATGTTTTCAACAAAAATCAAAAGTACCAAAGAGAATCCAGAAATTCTGCTGTACATATAATATCCTGAATAACTGAGACAGAAAATAATTTCTTGGCAGATATACATTCATGACATCTAATTTGGGAAATGACAAGAAAGTGTAGGAAGGCAGAAAATAAAGCCTGTGTAATATCCTAGGTTATCTAGTAAATGGGTTGATAAATGATATACAATATGAACACAAAAATAAGAGTCATATTGTTAAATGATTAGACATTTTATTCAGGGGAGAACCATCATTTTGAGAGGTCAATAAATTCTTTTTATTCTCAAAATCTGTGGTAATTGGGATGTCCTGGGAATTTACAATCCAGCCACAGTGAAAGGACAACACATGTCATCATCAGGAGAATAGGATCAGATCACACATCTTTACTTGACAAGAGTTGGCAATTTAATCTGACAGGATTCTTGCCAATGAGGACAGTTTTAGGAGTTCTACTGCTGTGGTAAAGATTTGACATGTCATTGAGGGATGTTGTGCAGAAGCCTGACAATAAACCCGGACTTGCTAATGCAGTTTAGGATTGCTGTAAAAATTTATTAGAAACCAGAGACTGTAAAATTACTATACTTTTTCAGAACTGTTTTTCTTTTCCTTGCTGAATATTTATGTGATGTTTAATGCACAGCACATGTTTTAAAACTTGTTTCCTGATGGTGTAAAAGAAGTCTATTATAATGCACATGAAATTGCACAAAATTCAATTAAATGCATGAGAGAGTAAGTAGAATGTCCACCTGTAAGCCCATTTTGACAAGATTTTTTTCATTGATGGTTTTGGTGTCTGCAAATTTAAGGAGTTTCAATAATGGCACTTACGTTTTAAGAAACAAAAGACATTTACATTCAATTGGGGATTCATTTAACAGAACTTAAAAGCATGTGTGACTTGGAGTAGCAACATTCTGTGTGTTTTATTTAGAGGAGATGAAGGGAAAGTCTAAATGTAAAGTTACTATTAATTGGCAATGCAATTGTGGCTGCTGGATGATTCTGGACAATCCATATTAAGTCACTAAAAGAAAATAGAAAAAGGCAAGGTAGACACATTACAATTCTGTGTTTGTTTTTGCAGTACACCAACTCTTTAAAAGATATTTCCAAATAGTAATGTGGGACAACTAATTCCTAGATGTAAATCAGAAAATACCATACCTATTCACAGCTCCAAATATGTCTGAGCCTCTTCTTAAGGTAGGTGAGAATATTGATATCAACAAATACGACTAAATTTTCCCACCCAAACCTCCCTATACACCTGTCATATTCAAGGCAATCTGCTAGCTGCTACGGGAATGCAAATATAGGAGACACAGTGAAAAATATGCAGCGCAAATAATTAAGAGTTTGAGAGTGATTCATCATGATGGATATAACCTCAAAGTGACTGGCCAGCATGAAAGCATAATTAAAGGAAGACATATATTGATTTGAATTTTGGGCACTCTACCTTCCAACTATACTGTAGAATCTTTAAGGTATCTTCCTTCTTTTTTTTTTTTTTTTTTAGGTATCTTTCATTTGATAAATCCTTTGGATAAATTTACTCAAGCAGTTTTAACCGTTTTATTCTCTGCTCTCTACTCAGTCTTTTCCCAACCTCTTCAGTAAAGGATAACCCCCATTCTGGCCGCCCTCACCAGGAATAACTCTGTTACTTCTCTCTGCCACAAATACCTGAGGAAAGGTGTGTGAGACTATTTGAGAGGAAAGAAACATATTGGAAACACTGCAATGGTTGAAAGACTGACAGGACGATCAGGCATACCTACACAGAGAATACAGTTTGGCAGTCAATCCATCATTGCTTTATTCCCATTTAGGAATGGAGCAATTTTTGCCTTGAGGATTGTGACTGCTCACTGAGTTCATTTCAGACTTTGCTGCATTTCCTCTGCATTCTGCAGACTTGGCACTCTTACTTCACTTCACGCTAATTGTGATTGCTGACTCGTGCCTGGATGGGAAGCTGCCAAAAGGGCAGGTATCCCAGGGAGACATCATTACCCAGGTTGGCAAATACCTGAGAGCCCTATTTAATGATGCAATCTTATTTTTACAGCATGGGGAAGTCTTCCAGTCTCACAGCACCAGTTCCTGGCCGTAATACTGTTTGGCAAAAGGCTTTCATATACTTTTGCAAAATGAAAGGAAATAAACCATGGGGATATAGATCAATGGTAGATAATCAGATACCTGGGAAGAGTTGGGAAGATGTGAATAGCTCTAGGGTAAACATATTTATCTAATTGCTGGAGAATAAAAGTGAATGCCTTGCCTAAAATTAATTTGAGAAATTATATACATAAAAAATAGCTTTTTATAGATAGCCAAGCCTCTTTTTTTTTTTTTTTTTTTTTTTTACCAGATTTTGCTCAGATACTCATTCTGGAATTGAGGTCACTGCTAAGTCATTGAAAACTACATGGAACAGGTATGACAGGGGACAGAGGATCTTTGTAGCACCCAGCAGGATACACAGGATAGTCTTTATATTCCTTGTTATATTTTAGGGCTGCATTCTTGAAAAACTAAATGAGCTCTCCCTTTGTTTTACTCGCATAATGATTTTTAAAATGAAAAGTAATACATGTATATGGTTAAAGAAAAATCTAACAGTATAAAGAATAAGTTCTCCTTGCTCAGATTCCAAATCCACACAACGAATGGCAACCACTGTTAAAAATTATATTTATATATTTCAAAAATTATCTACATATGCAATCACACATAAATATTTGTGCATATCACACATACACAAAAGGCTCTTTAAAATACACAGATCAAAGCAGAGTGCAGTGTTTATTGTAATTTATTTTTGTAGAGATTGTATACATCAACACATATGTTGTCTTGCTTTCTTTTGAATAACTAAAGAGTAAGATAATACTACATTGTGTGGATTTGCTGCCCTCTCATTGTGCCATTAAGGAGATTTATTATTGACACTTCCAAAAATGAATCATTGTGTGCATACTTTTGAACACTTAAAGGAGAAAATATGTTGGATTAATTTCTGGAAATGAAATTACTGGTCAATGATTTGATGATTAAAGGTTTTTAAGTATATGATTAAATCATCCTCAAAACATTGCCCCAATTAACACCTGCCACATTAAGTACGAAAGTGCCTGATGTTTTACACCCTTGTTAACACTGTGTATTTTCTAACTTCATCTTTTTCAAACTGATAGGTGAAGAGTGGATTCTCATTTACATTTTTTAAAGTGCCAAGCTATTGGGTGAATATAAGAATTTTAGCAACATTTTAATATGGGTGAGTCAAGCACATCTGCCAGCTGTACAAGTTAAGAGACCCCATTTAAAATTCACAAAATTGCTCACTATGTTAGTGACTAGGCATGAGATTCTCTTTTAGTCAAATTAAATTAACCAGTATATAGATTTTATTTTAATAGACACTAAGTCAAGACCACCAACTAAAATTATTGTGGATAATTATGGTTTAGAAAATTAATGGTTAAAGAAGGGGAAATTTTTTTAAAAAGATTCTAGGCAGATAATTACACTCAATTTAAATCAATCTTTAGTGTGATAACTTAAGTATCCAGCTGCAGGCAAGTATTATGGCAATAGGATTTTTATAGTAAAAGTCCTGAAGTGCAGAAAAGTTTCAAGTGAGTGAACAGTTGAAAACAAAAAAAGGTTTCTCTACTGTAAAATTAGTGTAGTTTCATCACAAAAGTGAATTGTCAGTAATGACAGTATTGCATTATGAATAGATAGCTATTCATAAGTCCAAAAGCATTCAATATAAAAAGCCAAAATACATGGTAAATACCTATACTATACCAGTTTAGTTGCTAAGGTACCTATCTAAACTATGTCAATCATGTGAATTTTTTAATTCCATGATGCAGCTCAAAGTTTGACTCCTACTCTACTTTTTTCTAGAGTGTTAGCTCACAAAATACACTTTCCACTTCCTTGTTAAATCTCATCCATAGTTTTACAAGTGACTCAGTACAGACAAAGAAAGTCAAAATAAGCATCTTAATGTCTATGCAGGGCAAAACCTTACATAATACTAGTCTTTTCCTTGTGACACATTTTAATCTTCCACTACTGAAAATTTCTTCTTTTCCTCTTTTCCTACTTTTTGGGATTCTTGCTTAAGAACAAAGCCCATATTTCTTAAGAACATTCAACTTCATATTTTTAGAAAGTAAAACTCTTGCCAGGCAAGAGACGTATTGGTACTTTATGTGGAAAGAATCAGATTCTCAATTTCTCCATCTGGGGTCTCATGCTCTCTTACAATTTTATTTCTCAAACAAGAATTTGCTCAAGTTGAAGATACTAGGTAGGGAGGATAATTTTAACCTGCTGGTATATAAATAAACAACACAGACAGAAAGAAATCTTGTATCCTAACCCATGTTAGTGCCAGTGTGTAGGGATATTTACCAAAAAAAAAAGAAAAAAAGGAGTGTTTTTTTTTATATACATAGTTAAATGACTAAGGGTTTGAATTCATTGTATAACTTCATTACAAAATGTAGTGACAAGCAACTTCAGAACATAAATATCTTATTTACACAAAATGTAGTTTTCATTCACCTACATGTCCCATAGAGAAATGTAGGCTGTTTGGGCCTTTGTCATACTGTCTGTTTGAAACATAGAGTTAATTGGACATTGTGAAAAGGGAAAAGAGAGATTGCAGAATGGTCATTTTGTTATCTCTGTCTGGAAGTGACACACGTGATTTCAAATAAAATTTCATTAGCTAGAATTTATCACATGTGTCTGCCTAAATGATAGAGGGCTGTGAAGTCAAATATTATATTTGTATAAAAGGAGGGGAAAGGGGGATATTTTTGAAGACTAGTAATTTATACAAAATTACCTTTTTATAAAAAAAAATTTCCAAAATGATATAATGACTTATTATGAAGCTGTAGTAATTAAGAGAGTATATTGTTGACATAGAGTTGAACTAATTGACCAGTGAAATAGAATAAAGAGCCCCAAAAAGACTTCTGCAAAATTAGAACTTTGATGTCTCACAAAGGTGCTTCTTCCATCAGGGAAAAAAGGAGAGACCATTCTGTGGAGGTGGAAAAATGGTTATATCTAAGGAAAAAGACAAAATTGAATCTTTATTTCATATAAAAACTTAGTGCACTATGTTACATGTGAAAGAAAACTTCAGACTCATAATAGAAAATATAGATAAATATCATTTAGAACTTGGTCGGGAGAAAGTTCTTAAATAAAAGAAAAATATAACCCTTGAATAATGTAGGGGTTAGAGGCACTAACCTCCTGCACAGTTGAAAATCTGCTTATGACTTTAAATTTCCTTAAAACTTAACTTTTAATAGCTTACTGTTGACCAGAAGCCTTACCAATAATACAGTTGATTAACACATATTTTGTATATTATATACTGTATTCTTACAAAAAAGTAAGCTAGAGAGAAGAAAATGTTACTAAGAAAATCATAAGAGAAAATACACTTACAGTACCTTACTGTATTTAAGTTTATGTCATCTGTTTACAAGATGATGGAATGTTGGTACTTAGATCAATACTGTCTCATGATACAAACAAAACACTGTAGCTGTTAGGCATTTTAGTAACACTGGACCTCAAAAATAAAAAAAGCGAAAAAGATATTCATATTTATTTATAGGTATAGGTATAGATTCATGCATTAATAATGAAGAAGCAGCAATATGATTGCTTTATGGTAGCCTAGTGTAATCGATAATGGCTCCACTATACACTAATGAATGGTTTTGAAATTTTCATGGCATACAGTATTACAGTTATTCATAATACAGTACTGGAAACATGTTAACATTAAAAACACCTGCGTCGGGGCTTCCCTGGTGGCGCAGTGGTTGAGAGTCCGCCTGCCGATGCAGGGGACACGGGTTCGTGCCCTGGTCCGGGAAGATCCCACATGCCACGGAGCGGCTAGGCCCGTGAGCCATGGCCGCTGAGCCTGCGCGTCCGGAGCCTGTGCTCTGCAACAGGCGAGGCCTCAGCAGTGAGAGGCCCGCGTACCGCAAAACAAAAACAAAAACAAAAAAAAAACACCTGCGATGGTAGGCTGATACACAGTTTCTATAAGAGAGAGAGAGGCATACTGAACAGTAATGTAATTATTTCATTGAAAGCGAAGATATGAAACAGTAAGAAAACTAACCCATTATTAATTTTATGTTGTATATCACTTACCTTATGTCTATGTAAGGATAGGCTATCCACTTCAATACAAGTTTTGAACACGATATATTGTAATATATACTACACAATGAACACTTTAGGGATGATGATAATGTTGACACAAACATGTCTCATACAGTTCTTGCTGTACAGTTATTAGATTTTCACATGAAGATACACATGTACACAACAGATAAGTTCATTAAATGTATGCATGATGATTATTCACTATTCATTAAGTGGAAATCTATCATCATAATGGTCTTCCTCTTTGCTGTCTTCACATTGAGTAGGCTAAGGAGAAGAAGGAGGAAAGGTTGGTCTTACTGACTCAGGGGTGGCAGTCACAAGAGGTGGAGGAGGTGGAAGGGGAGACAAGAGAGGCAGGCAGACTATATGGAAATACGTCATAATTTCTGTCTGACTTTTTGCTTTTTCAGTTCTCTAAAAAATGTTTCTATACAGTACCAATCCTTCTACAATTTGCTTTAGTTTCACTATCATAGAAGGGTTCATGTTGTAAAAGAAGTCAAGAGTGGATTGAATAATCAGAACCTTTCTGCCACATTGTATAGTTCTGGGTGGACAGGGACATTGTCCAATATCAAAAGGACTTTAAAAGACAGTTCCTTACTGGCAAGGTCCATTTCCTGACTTCAGGGACAAAGCGTCAATAGAACCAATGTAGAAAAAGTTTCTTGGTCACCAGAAGCTGCTTCTCTTGTTATCTTGACATTTTTTAAGCAAAATCTTTTTTTCTAAAGTTATCAAACCATCTTTAGCTGGCATTAAATTCTCCAGCTTTATATCCTTTACCTGTCTTTTACTTTGTCATATACTGACTTTGATTTTTCTCCAATCATATTAGAGTCTATAGGTATCCTTTCTTATAGCAATCTGGCAAACACATAAAAGCTGTATTTTCAATATGCGATAAAAAAGTATTTTGCAAAAAGTGCAAGGTTTTCGTGCCTGCTGGTGTAGCTGCAGGGATGGCTTCATGAATTTGCTTTTCTTTTTTTTACAATGGTCCTTACACAGGATTCACTTATCTTGAAACGGTGGCAACCACAGCTGCAGACCTCAATCTACGATACATATCAAGCAATTCAGCTTTTTCTTGTAATGTTATGACTTTTCTCTGCTTCTTGGGAGCACGTTCAGCATCATTACCGGAACTCTGTATGGGTCCTATGGTGTTATTCAAGGTTTAAGGTATTTCGCTGAACACGATGGAAATTACGCGAGAACCGCGAGCGATCACATTCCCGCGATACGAGATTTACCGGAGAGACGCACTTGCTCAGGTGGGGACGATTGGCGTCTCTGGCGTTTGAAGCCGAGGCTTACAGCAGTCGAGCTCCACACCGTAGCGACGGGAGGTGGCTATGAAATTATCACAGGACTACGGTATGTACTACTGTTAATTTTATGCAGTTATGACTTAATTCTGCACCTTTACATTTGTTTACACTTCTCTCTCGACCGCAAGTGAGGCCGTGTACGGCCTGTGTTTGTGTGCATACATTTTGACAAATTTTAACTTTATAGAAGATTGGTGTATATTTTATGGTAGTAAATGATAGAATAGACTAATAGCTACATATATTTTATGAATTCTTGATGTACCTAACTTTTTCTTAATTTTTTCGACATTTCCAGGCTCTGCAGTTTGTCTGTGAGCTTTTTAAAATTGTTGCAAATCTCAAAAAATTTTTCCTAATATATTTATTGAAAAAAAAAAGTGTAGACGTGGAGCCCCGCAATTCAAACCTGTGTTGTTCAGGTTTTATTTAAAATTAAAGCTTTATATTAAAATTAAGAGCTGTTTGTTCATCACCCTAAACAATGATAAACCAACAAAAACAACAACACAATCATGAACACATTTTTAGTCCACACAACCACCAATGGGAGAATAGATAACTTTACTACAATATTTACACAAGGTATTATTTCCAGGAGAGAAATTAAATAAGCCATATCAGCAGTAGGTGAATCTTAGCAATGTAATATTAAATGACAAAGTCTCAAACAACTAGATATAGCATGATACCTTTTATAAAACTTAAAAATTTGAAATACAATAGAAACAAGAAGACAAGGGATACATGTAAATGCAACAAAACTATATTAAAAAGAAAACAAGGAAATGACAAACACATGATTTTGTGTTACAGAGTATGTTCACAGTTGTGTAGTACATTATTAAAAGTAGCTAACTAATTAATAATGAGAAAATTTTGTGAATCAAGGATTATAGTTAATCCATTCTCTGAACCTAGGCACTTAAATTTATAGAATCCAAAGTTATATATAGTTTTAGGAAAGCATTTCCACAAACATAAAACAGGGGACCTGATTTAATAAGTATTCCTCTTTAAAAAATGGAAGTTTTTAGTTAACCATAAGCTCAGCAGAAGCTAATTACTATCATAGCTGTGTAAAAAGTTAAAGTGAATTCTGTTAATTGAAAACTTGGAGCATTCCCCTCAGGTAAGGTTCTTCTACCACTCACATCACTCTACTGTAATCTTAAATTAAATACTAGGAATATTTGTGAAGGCAACATTGGAGAGGAGCTTTCCCAAATAAGAAACCATTGGTTGCCATGTAGCTTGGTGGTTAAGGAGATATATTTTTGTGTTTTGAAATATGAATTCAAATCTTTTTTTTTTTTCCTTCTTGCGGCACGCGGGCCTCGCACCGCTGCGGCCCCTCCCGCTGCGGAGCACAGGCTCCGGACGCGCAGGCCCAGCGGCCATGGCTCACGGGCCCAGCGGCCATGGCTCATAGGCCCAGCCGCTCCGCGGCACGCGGGATCCCGCCAGACAGGGGCACGAACCCGCGTCCCCCGCATCGGCAGGCAGACCCTCAACCACTGCGCCACCAGGGAAGCCCCATGAATTCAAATCTTGATTTCAACCATTTACTAAATATATTGGACAAATAATTTCAAGTCTCCTAAAGTTAGTTTCCTCCTTGATAAAATAGGACAGCAATATTTGGGATAATGCCATTAGTACAGTGTCTTAACATGTGATAATCTCACAAGAAATGAACTATTATCATCTGTTTGATAGTTTCTACTGTTTTCCTGGAATTTTGAGAAGGAGGCTTACAGAAATCATTGTTACATGAAAACTAGAGGAAATAAGGAAATGTTGCTTAGAGAATATTTCTAGGCTAGGGTAGGATACTCTAGGGTACAGATGTGAGAGGTCTGGGGATTAACATGGTATTTTTAAAAATTAATTTATTTTTAGCTGCTTTGGGTCTTCGTTGCTGTGCGGGGGCTTTCTCTAGTTGTGGCGAGCGGGGCTACGCTTCGTTGCGGTGTGCGGGCTTCTCATTGCTGTGCTTCTCTTGTTGTGGAGCACGGGCTCTAGGTGCACAGGCTCAGTAGTTGTGGCCCACGGGCTCCAGAGCACAGGCTCAGTAGTTGTGGCACATGCGCTTAGTTGCTCTGAAGTATGTGGGATCTTCCCAGACCGGGACTCGAACCCATGTCTCCTGCATTGGTAGGTGGAGTCTTAACCACTGCACCACCAGGGAAGTCCCTAACATGATTTTTAAAAAATACATTAACGTTTTGTGATTTAATAGATACATTAGAGCCATTTGGGTTTGCTTGAAAGAGCACAACTAGGACCAGCTGAAGGAGATTACTGGAAAGCAAAATTGAGATTAGAATAAGAATTTTCTAATTAGCTATCTAAATTTACAATAAATCACTTGATAAAAGAAAATATTTTACAACTAAAAATGTTAAAACAAAAGAGACAAACTTTTTAATATCGATCCCGACACTGAGTAATAAGTCACCTATATATCCCTTCCTTCAGTGTTTGGTGATAGAAAACAAAGTAGAGATGTGAAAAGTAACATATAACCATTTCCTCAAATAAGGCTGGGCTTTCTTAGTGCTTGAGTGCTGTGTTTGTTTCCTATGACTTATGTAACAAAATACCACATACTTGGTGGCTTAAAACAGCAAACATTTATTTCTCAAAATTCTCCAGGCCAGATATCAGAAATCAATTTCACTATGCTGAAATCAACGTGTTGGGAGGACTCCCTCTAGAAGCTCTGGGCAAGAATCTGTTGTTTCCTTTTCTAGCTTCTGTTGGCTACCAACATTCCTTGGCTTGTGGTTGTATCACTTCAATACCTGCCTCTTTAATCATGTTGTCTTCTCCTTGTCTGTTGTCATATATCCCTCTGCATCTGTCATATAAACCCAGTTATGATGGCTTTTAGGGCCCACCAGGATAATCCAGGATAATCTCTCCATCTCAAGATCCTGAATGAATCGCATCTATAAAGTTTTTGTTTTGTTTCCAAATGAGGTAACATTTACAGTTTCCATTGTTTAGAGTGTAGATATTTGGCAGGGGGAGGGTGGGGTGGGGTGGTGGTGGTGAGAGAGAATAATTCAATCTAGCACAGGTACCTTCAATTTGAAACAGTTGATTTGATCACAGTTGTTTTAACTGATCAAGCCTATGTTTTTAGAGCACAAACCTATTCACCTGTCATTATAATTTTGGCATATTCCTCAAAAAATTTTTATGAGAAGTTAATGCTTTACCATCTAAGTCAGTACAAATGATAATTAGAATAATCAAGATTATCCATATTTGACATTAAGTATTATGGTGTGTTGATTTACTTAATTAGCATAAGCTTAAACGTTCTTAGATTTTCCCAGGTAGGCTCCAGATAGGCTCAGATAGGCAAAGAAGAAATTTATTCATTTTCTTATAACTGAATTCATTTTTTACAAGTCCACATTTTCACTTATTAGAGATAACTTTATCCATCTTAGGCAAGTGACCACTTAACTAAGTTACAACTCAGTCTTTTTTGGGTTACTACTCAGTCTTTTCAAAATTCCTTTTGGTCTCTTCTAAAGGTGGGCTATGTCATTCTGGCAACAAGCTGGAGATGGCATGGGGTAACTTCTGAATCTTTTGCTTTGCTTCACAAACTCCACGGAGGTGTAGTTTGACTCCCTGGTCCCCACCATCACTTGCTGGTATCCCCTGATGAACCCCAGCACTAGGGTCTGAGGACTCTGTATTGTGTCTTACCTTAGCCTTTTAGGTCTAACATCTTGATCTCAATCACATTTCTGTGTTTTTTGTGGTGTATAAGTGGGTTTTCCAATAGTGAAAGTATGGGCTTTTTTTCTGAGATGAGGTTTTTCAGACTATATCCTGAGCAGACTAAAATATAATCCCTTCTGTTCAGGCAGTCTACTCAAATTAATTTAGGTTTCTGTTACAACTCTATCATTGAGGCTAACCCTCTAGCACCTGGGAACTTTCTAATGAAGAGTGTAGACGACCTAACTCCAGAATTCTTACTTAGTTTGGGGAAGATATGTTGTTTATGTCACCCTCTCTTCTTTATAATTTACAGTATACACTATAAACCATAAAGGGTTGGCAAACTGTGGTCCATGGGCAAAATCCATCTGCTGCCTGTTTTTGTACAGTCCTCAAGTTAAGAAAGGGTTTATATTTTCACATGGTCAGAAAGATAAAATTTTAAAAAGAATAATTCATGACATAGGACAAGTACATATATTTCAAAATTCAGTGTCCATAAAGTTTTTTTAGTACACAGCTACACTTACTCATTTACTTATTGTCTATGGCTGCTTTCA
The DNA here is from genome assembly GCF_951394435.1 of Stenella coeruleoalba. Taxonomy (NCBI): domain Eukaryota; kingdom Metazoa; phylum Chordata; class Mammalia; order Artiodactyla; family Delphinidae; genus Stenella; species Stenella coeruleoalba. The sequence continues at coordinate 140,588,437 of NC_137148.1, forward strand.
AGCTACAATAGCAGAATTGAGTAATTGAGACAGAGATCATCAACTCCTAAGGCCTACAATATTTACTGTTTGGTCCTTTACAGAAAAAGTTTGCTGACTGACCCCTGATATAAGTGGTTTACTCAAGAGTCCTCAAACTTTGTCCTTTATATGTAAAGATAAACTTTTGGAATGGATAAAACAAAACAAAAATTTTCTCTCTTAAGTGACTGGCTGTTAAAACTGAAAGACTTGGGTTCATGAATATTATCTCTGTCACACATTAACAAAAATCTACTTAAGGGCTCAAATAACCAAAAATTTGTCCTCATTTTCTTTATTACTCATATTCTAAGGGTAGTAGATGAAGAGGAGCATGCTGTTTCTTGAATGGTGAAGAAAGGTTAGGGAAAAAGTAAATTGAGAAAGCACGGTTGCTGCTAGGCAACTCACATTAAAGCAATTTATCTGAAGTTTGCTCAAAAAAGTTAACCTTTATGGATAAATTTGAGGAAAGTTTACTTTGTGCTTTACAGAGACACACCTGCATGAAATGACAAAAATTATGTTTAGGTTAGAACTATACATGATAAAATTATTCAGTACTCAGTGAATTAGAAGACTTTCCATTAACAAAGGTAAAAATCTTGCCAATCTAAAATGATCATCAGATTAAATCCTCAGGCCAAGAACTATAAAACTTACAATACTTTTAATTTCTCTCAATATTTTTAATATATCTCACATTGGCTGTCCAATCATACATATATACATGCATACACACAGACACTTGTATACATATAAGTATGTGTGCATATATATGTGTATAGATGTATATATGTATTAGGATAGATACTGTATAAAGTGAAGATATGTTTGTGTGCATGTGTGTATGTACACTCTATATTAGTATGCACACTTACATTAGTATGTACACATTACATCTCTATCTGTAGGTAGATATTAGGTTATCCAATTTATATATCATAAAGGATAAAAACAAACAAATCCAGCAGTTAGGCTACAGTTGGCCAGAATTATGGTTTGAGTTTCTAATTGCCTAATTATTAAGTCTTGTTTCTAAGGATTTCTGGAAAGTATCTACCATATAGAAATGGCTTTATTCTTTTTATATTTTGTATTCAAATCTCATTCATCACCTAGAATTACTTATATATCTGTAGAATCAAAACGCAGTGTGTTTTATAAGTGTATGCTGTTTTAATTTGGCTTAGGAGACATTTTCAAGGATGAATTGGGTGCTATGTTTCAGCTTCTAGTTGACAATAAAATACCATATAGAAGTTGTTCTCCTAAACCTAGTTGTCACTCACAAGCCTATTTTAATACATTACTATATTAAATCTGTATCTCACTTTTTTCATTCTACAAATCCACTTAAGAGAGTTTTTAAAATGTTTGTTTTGTCAGGGAGAGAGTAAAAGAGGTGATAGAAAATAAAACTGAATTTATACATTTTCTTCATGTGAAAGTATCAATGTGCTTAGAGTTCAGGAAAATTGTTTTATTTTGAAAATAATTTTTCCAGTTCCCTTTCCAAGATGTGATGTCTTCAGTTATATTTCCCCAATAAATTGGATGCAGTTATCAATACTTCCACTATTCTTGAAGATAAAGCCAAACTCTTCCCTTAAAAAATTTGTTATATTTTGAATCATCAACAATAGTAGAAGAATTCTATGCCATATAGAAAGTCACTGGTAAGATGGTTCAATAATATATATAGTAGTCTTTATATAATAAAGACTACTATATAGTAGTAGTCTTTATATAATAATATATATAGTAGTCTTTCCTGTTTTACTAACACTAGTTATAGTTTATCATGTTAACCTTGAACAAGAGGATACTTTTAGGAGGCTGAGTAGATTATATTTCATGCTTCATTACAGTGTGTATATATATTGTGAAGTATATGCTATTATTAATATATATGGAGATAATTCATAGTCTTTAGAAACTGCTACTCAGTTATTATATACAACAAAATAAATGACGTGTGCATGTTCATATTCATGAGTGTGCAGTAGTGCTATGAAGCATAAACTTTGGCAGAGATCTGTGTCTGCGTCCCAGCTCTTTGCCAATCTTAGGTAAATACATCTCCTGAGACTCAGTTTTGTCACTTGTAAAATGCCAATCACGTAAGATTTTCATGATGACTCAAAGTTATACGAAATATGTATTGTATATTTAAGGCTTAAAATTTAGTGCCCATCCACTCCTTCTAAACTTTTTATAGCACAGTCAGCCCTCAGGATCCGTGGTTTTGCATCCATGGATTCAAACAAGCAGGAATCCTGTATGATGTTTATGATCCTCGGTTGGTTGAATCTGCAGAATGCAGAGCCCTCAGGTATGGAGGGCTGACTGAGGGACTTGAGCATCCTTGTATTTTGCTATGGGAGGGCTTTTGGAACCATTGCCCCGTGGATACCGAGAGAAGACTATATGATTTTAATTACTGTCCTCAATTTTTAAAAAGAACTATGAGGGCTTTCCTGGTGGCGCAGTGGTTGAGAGTCCGCCTGCAGATGCAGGGCACACGGGTTCGTGCACCGGTCTGGGAAGATCCCACATGCCGTGGAGTGGCTGTGCCCGTGAGCCATGGCCGCTGAGCCTGCGCGTCCGGAGCCTGTGCTCCGCAGCGGGAGGGGCCACGGCAGTGAGAGGCCCGCGTACCGCAAAAAAAAAAAAAAAGGACTATGATTTCCATTCAACATAACCTTTAAATTTTAACTCCTAAATTCAACTTCATCAAATAACCAATTATCCTTGAAATCTTTCTTTTTCTTTTTTCTTTTTAAGCTGACATATTAGAGCTAAACAATCTCAGAGTAATTCTTACTTATGATACAATAAACACTGCATTTGAGTGTAAAGATCTTAGATATCTTCTAGTCAAACATCTATATAAACTCAGTTCACAACACTCATGATGATGATTCATTCAGCCTCTGCTTTTCATGCTCCACCAACAAGCAATTTACCAATCCTGAGACACAGCATCCAATTTTAGGCAGTTCTAATTATTAGATATTTTTATATAAGGAGAGCCAAGCTACAGTTCTGTGTAACTTTATTTAGCCCATCATTCCGTATAAAAGGTAGATAACTCCTCCTCTAAATCATCTCTTTTCTAGGCTCAACATAAGCCTCCTTGTCCCTTGAATGAAGACAGTTTCCATCTTCTTCCCCACTGAGGTTCCTATTACTATTACTGAGGCAGGAACTGTTCTAAGTACTTATTCTCCCATTTAGTGATCACAGCAACACTATGAGGTGGGTGTCATCATTGCCCTTCCCCCACCCATTGTTGCAGTTAACAGACGGAGACAAAGCAAAGAATGGTTAGTGACTTCGCCCAAAGTACACAGCCAGTATGAGGTAAAACTTGGCACTCACTCTGGTCTGTCAACTGAACTGTTAAGTGTAATGCGTAACATGTTAAGTATGACATGGAAGGGCTCAATTTTATAAATGTTCTCTAAAGATTTTGAATGTGACTTCACTGAAGGAAAGGGCTTTGCTTGTTTTGTCCTGAACACTTTAATAAGAGATCAAGAAGTAAAAAAAATGAAATAACGTAAACTTATTTTTCTCTGTAAAACAGAGCAAGAATATCAATTTTGGGAATCAACTATAATTTCTACTAAAGTATAATAAATTTCCCTTTAAAATCCGGAAAGACTTCAAGAAACTCCTTAAAGAACCTCTTTCTTTTTTTTTTTTTTTTTTTTTTCTGTACGCGGGCCTCTCACTGTTGTGGCCTCTCCCGTTGTGGAGCACAGGCTCTGGATGCACAGGCTCAGCGGCCATGGCTCACGGGCCCAGCCGCTTCGCGGCATGTGGGATCTTCCCAGACCGGGGCACGAACCCGTGTGCCCTGCATCTGCAGGCGGACTCTCAACCACTGCGCCACCAGGGAAGCCCAAGAACCTCTATTTCTGAGAGAAGTAGGTGAGAATAGTGATTGGAGTCCCCCTTTTTTTTTTTGAGAGTAAAAATACCTAATGGAAGGGAAGAATGCTGATCTCTCTTCTTTCTGGAATGTGGAGAACAGGGGTCCCATATGAAAAGTTAAATAAGAAAACAATTGTGGAAAAATATGACAAGGATTTAAAAAGTAGATTTAATTACTGTGGTATTTTTGGCCATTTGGAAATGATTACCTGGATAGGTAACTTGAGAAGGCATTTTGAACTGAATCTGGTATTGGTAGGAAAGGGTGCCATAATCAATTAGTCATGCCTGCCATGGGCTCAGAAGTGTGTAGGAGCAGCATGTATGCTCTACATTTGCTATTTCTCAATATGGTACTATCTGGTCTAATCCCTTTTACTTTTTTGTGAAATCCAAGGATGCGTTAATACAGAGTCATTAAGAAATAACATGAAGAACGTGCTTCTGTACCTATCAGTTTTGGTTACTATCCAATAATAATTCCCACTAGCTATCAGTCTTCTTTAGGAATGACATCTCCATACTTCTTCTAACTCAGCTTTCCACTGTCCCTTGCCTCTTCAAAGGTACCTCCCACCCCCCAACACACAGAAAACACACTAAAAAAGCATCCTTTCTGCTGTGTACTAGGACTACTTTTTTCATGAGACATGAATTCTACCTATAAAAAGAGTATATGGACCTTACTTTAACTGAATCCTGACCCCCTCAGGACATTTTCTCCATCACATAATTAAGAAAAACTTGCCTTTCCCTGTGGTCCTCATAGCTGAGGAGTGGGTAGTAGCTTAAGAATCCTCCTCACTCACCAGAGCCACTCAATACCTTCATTCTTATATCCTCACTTGAACTCTTGCTCCTTTCAGAGCTATAAAACTCAGCAATCTAGTTCTCTATACAATTGCTCATTATCAATTTTATAGTCATTCTTTCTCATTCAATGAATATTTTGGTACCTATTCTACAATTAATTTTTTAAATCACTCCAGTGTTCTCAGTTTTAAATATGACTCTGGAAAACCTACAGTGTCTTAACAGTTCATATCATGTGATATGACCTCTTTTCAACATCAGTTTCCCTCACCAATGTCACATGATGAATTTATCCTTACTCATTCCACTTAGGAAATCTATAAGCCCTGAAATTCTACTATCTGATGATAGCTTTCATAGCAAGTTTTTGTTATTTTTTTCTGTGTCACACCTACCACGGTGGTTCAGCTTCATTAAGATCAACAATCCCTTGACTGCTTTTCTTCTCCATACTTTTACTTGCTTTCTTAAACAGGTAAAATACCTGTGTGTTTTGGAAACATCCTCAGTTCCTATGCCTCATTTGTTTTTCTAATTCACCATTCTGAAAAAAATACGAGAACTTGGATGAGTTCAACTGTTCATCTACTCAACTTAATCTGGGTTGATCAGTGTTTTTAGAAACAAAACAAAAAACTAACAGAATAGTGTTTTAATGGTATCAGATTTTCTCCAGCTTCAAGGGGGCTTACAGCACTATACAGAGATATTTTTCAGTTTCCATGTTTACTCACAGAGAAAAATAGCAGGTATAATTTAGAAACTCCCTCAGCTTTCTGCCACCCTATGTCAAAATTTTACATATTCACACCGGTATCTTTTTCCAGTTAAGATAGGAATGATGCCTTTCTTTATCTGCTTACTGCTCTGATTCTGTGTTTCAACTCATCCGCTCCTGTCTCCTCACATACCTTGTACTGTTAATTTTCCCTCTTCTCCTGGTATCTTCTACCTCCTACTCTATTGTCTTTTCCCTATATACAGGCAAATGTTCAAATTTCAATTCTCACCCAATTTGAAGTCACACTCTACATAACACCTTCTCTCTCTCTTAAATTCAAGTTTCCTGAGAGAATTGTCAACTGCACTGGCTGTTGCTCCTTTACTGGGTGCAGTTGCTTGGCTTCCTGAACAACCACAAACTGACTGTGCTTTCCATGGTACTTCAAAATTTGTCTCAACTCGGGCTTCCCTGGTGGCGCAGCGGTTGAGAGTCCTGCCGATGTAGGGGACTCGGGTTCGTGCCCCGGTCCGGGAAGATCCCACATGCCGCGGAGTGGCTGGGCCCCTGAGCCATGGCCGCTGAGCCTGCGCATCAGTCCGGAGCCTGTGCTGTGCAGCGGGAGAGGCCACAACAGTGAGAGGCCCGCGTACCGCAAAAAAAAAAAAAAAAAAAATTTGTCTCAACAAGGACATTCCTGCTCCTGAGTCCAATAGACAGGGTGTTGTTCTTTTCTTACATAATGTCTCAGAAGTGTTAAAAATTGCTTGATCATTTTTCCCCATTGTTTGTTAAGGTATAATTTACACACAGTAAAACTGACCATTTTAGTGTACAGTTCCGAATGTGACAAATGCATACAATTATATAACCACCATTAAAGTCAATATACAGAATAGATCCGTTGTCTCCAAAATTGTCCCTGTGCCCTGTAACCAGCCTCTCCCCCTGCTCAAACCTCTGACAACCAGTGATCTGTTTTCTGTCTTATAATTTTGATTTTTCCAAAATGTTATATAAATGGAGTCATACAATATGTTGTCTTTTCAACCCAGCTTCTTTAAATTAACATGAAAATGCATTTGATATGCAGTTCACCATCATATGGTGTGTGTATCAGTAGTTCACTCCTTTTACTGCTGAGTAGTATTCACTGTATGACTATACCAGAGTTTAACCATACACCAATTTAAGGATATTTGGATTGTTTCCAGTTTGGGGAAATTCACAATTAATTCTGTATGAACTTTTAGATACAGATATTTGTGTGAGAGTAAGTATTCATATGTTTTGGGTAAATGCTTATAGGTGGGATAGCTGGGTCATATGCTAAGTGTATGTTTAATTTTATGAGAAACTTTCAGACTGTTTCCAACTTGGGTATACTTTCTGCACTACTGCCAGCATATTAGGGGAGTTCCAGTATCCTAGCTCCATATCCTAGCTATTATTTGGCATTGTTAGGTTCGTTGTTGTCTTATTTTTCTCAGTCTAATAGGTGTGTAATGGTATAACATTGTGGTTTTAATTTGCGTTTCCCTAAAAGTAATTTACTTACTTCCATGTGCTTATTTGCCATCTGAATGTCTTCTTACTGAAACATTTGTTCAGATGCTTGCTCATTTAAAAATTTGGGTTGTTTGCTTTTTTACTAGAGTTTTGAGAGTTCTTAATATACTTAGGATAAAAGTCCTCTGTCAGATATAATATTTGTAAATATTTTCTCCCAATCTGTGGCTCATTATTTTTTTATTATTCTAACAGTGTTTCTAAGAGTAGAAGATTCTACTTTTGATGAAGTCTGGGTGTTAATTTTTTCTTTTATGGATTCTGCTTTTGGTGTCATAGCTAAGGAATCTTTACCTAATTTTATTTCCCGTATGTTATCTTCTAGACATTGTATAGATTAAAATTTTACTTTTAGTTCTATGATAATTTGGGGGGCTTCTTTTTTTTGGTGTGTGGTATGGGTCAAGGTTTAATTTTTGGCATATGAATATTCAGTATTTTTATAACTGTTTGTCAAAAAGTCTACCTTACCCTTTGGAAAAAACAATCAACTGTATTTGTGTGGGTCTATTTCTGGGCTTTCCTATTGTATTGATTTATATGCCTTTTCCCAATACTGTCTTGGTTACTGTGGCTTTATTATTTATCCTGAAATCAAGCAATATGAGTGCTCTGACTTTGTTGATCTCTTTCAGAAGTGTGTTGACTTTTATTTTAGTATCAACTCGTGTAAAAAAAACCACTACTAGTATTTTGATTGAAGTTGCATTTAATAGAGCAGTTTGGGGAAAATTGGCGTCTTAACAATATTACGTATTCCAACCAGTGAATGCGGTATATATTTCCATTTCTTTAGTTTATATTTTTAGTTGGTGTTTTGTAGTTTTCCGTAGATATTGCACATAGGTTTTTTTTTTAAGCTGTGTACCTAAGTACTTGGTATTTTCAGTGTAATTATAAGTGGTACTTTTTATAATTTCAATTTCCAACTGTCCATTGCTTATATGTAAAAATATGATTGATTTCTTTGAAAATATTGATCTTGTACCCTCATATCAGGCTAAACTCACTTTAAGTTCTACTACCTTTTCTGAAGATTCTTTGGGATTTTCAGTGCAGATGATCATGCAATCAGTGAAGTTTTTCATTTCTTCCTTTCCAGTCTGTGTGCCTTTTCTCTTCTTACCTTATTTCACTGGTTACCATTTCCAGTAGAATGTTACACAGAAGGACCACTCCTTTTTGTGAACTTCTCTTCTTGGTTTTCTGAGACAAATATCTATTGATCTCTGACTATTCCTTCTCAGTGTCTTTTAGTCCTCTTTCCTCTCTCTTCTGAATTTTTTCTTACTCCTTTTTTTTTTTTTCAGTTCATATATGTTCCCTTCAAACTGTTGTTCAACTCTCATGTTTTTTTTTTTTTTTTTTTGCGGTACGCGGGCCTGTCACTGTGGTGGCCTTTCCTGTTGTGGAGCACAGGCTCCGGACGCGCAGGCTCAGTGGCCATGGCTCACGGGCCCAGCCGCTCTGCGGCATGTGGGATCCTCCCGCACCGGGACACGAACCCATGTGCCCTGCATCGGCAGGCGGACTCTCAACCACTGCGCCACCAGGGAAGCCCCAACTCTCATGATTTTGATGTACATCTAAATGCTGTTTACTGCTGATGCAGTCATTCTTTTGAATCCCCTATCTACTTATCTAATTACTCTCACTCAATATTACAATGTATTTTCTCAAAGACATTTCAGATTCTGTAGGCCCAGAAAACAAAGTTTTTTTCTTCCCTGTCCTGTGCTTGCTATCATAATAAATGATTTCACCAACCATTCAGCTAGTCAGTTATAAGTCCTGAGAGTCTTGTATGATGACTCCTTTATGCTTAACTTCTGTGAGATTAAACAATATAAAGTTGTTTTTATTTGTCAAAATAGTTAAATATTGGCATTTTCATATGGTTCTACCTAATATATTCATCCAACCACTCAATTCTCATGAATATCTTTGAAATTCATCCACTTCCCTTCATCCCATGACCACTATCTCTATTATGGATTTCATCATCTCTATCTAAAATATATAGAGGCATTCTTTTTTTTGCGGTACGTGGGCCTCTCACTGTTGTGGCCTCTCCCGTTGCGGAGCACAGGCTCCGGACGCGCAGGCTCAGCGGCCATGGCTCACGGGCCTAGCCGCTCCGTGGCACGTGGGATCTTCCCAGACCGGGGCACGAACCCGTGTGCCCTGCATCGGCAGGCGGACTGCCAACCACTGCGCCACCAGGGAAACCCTGAAATATATAATAATAGCCACTCAACTGGTCTCTCAACTGGACTCTGTCTAGTCTCTGTCATACCTTCTCCAATACATTCTTCAAACTGTAGTGGCATCTTTATTTCTATCCTATCTGTTCTGTTTATTTGTGCATCCTTGGGAAAATCAAGGATTTCTCAGCAGTTTTTCATCTGTATGCGAACTATTATAGTTTTATCATCTGCTTGTTTTAAGGTCCAATGAGAATACATATGAGAGGACATTTTATAAAATATGAGGCTCTTTACAAAATGTTAGTACCTGTCATTGCTTAGTATGATTAAAGTTCTTTCTTATCAATGAGTTAATTTTATGTAAACCCAAACCAACAAAATTGCCTTTTACAATTAGGAAATGTCATACTGTTTGCCTCATATCCATTGTAACCATGGGACTGTATTATCACCAAGAATTAAACAGTATTTTATTATGAATAAACCTTGAAAAATTTCACATGGATGAATTTCTTAAGTGTTCAAGACAGCATGTCTAGACTCTATATATTAGATCTAATATGACATCTCATCCACTCAAATGACTTTATGATTAAGAGATTAAAATGGGGGAGGGATAAATTGGGAGACTGGGATTGACATATACACATTACTATGTATAAAATAGATAAATAATAAGGACCTACTGTATAGAACAGGGAACTCTTCTTAATACTCTGTAATGATCTCTATGGGAAAAGAATTTAAAAAAGAGTGGGTATATGTATATGTATAACTGATTCACTTTGCTCTACAGCAGAAACTAACACAACGTTTTAAATCAACTATACTCCAATAAAAATTTTAAAAAAAGAGAGATTAAAATAGTTCTTATACAGGCATAATTACAGTCTCAATTTTTAACAGTCTTAAAAAAAGAATACATGATAATTATGATTCATATAACTCAGTGCATAAAAATTATACATAAGCTAATTATGTAGCTTAACAAAAAATACTTTTAAAAGTTACTTATTTTCATACCAAATATGAAAAGTCTTACTATGTATTGAATTTTGAAAAGTTAAATCAATAGCCATTCATGGCATATATAATGCACATTTTCTATGCTTGTAAGTCATCTAACAGCTGCATTCTTGTAATTTTGAAATAACTATATATTTGGAAACAGTAGGCCAAATGAAGAGAGGTGATGTCTAAATACGTATTTTACATTGAGCTCAAACATAAGACAAGACCAAGAAAAAATATCTTAATGGCAAAGGAGCCTTTGCAGCAAAAAAGTTTATCAGTTAAAAAAGCATCTAGGGCTTCCCTGGTGGCGCAGTGGTTGAGAGTCTGCCAGCCGATGCAGGGGACACGGGTTCGTGCCCCGGTCCAGGCGGATCCCACATGCCGTGGAGCGGCTGGGCCCGTGAGCCATGGCCGCTGAGCCTGCGCGTCTGGAGCCTGTGCTCCCCAACCGGAGAGGCTGCAACAGTGAGAGGCCCGTGTACCGGAGAAAAAAAAAAAAAAAAAGCATCTATTTTTCTGCTCTACGTACATATAAATTCATACAATATTTTAATTCATCACTCTAGAGTAGGAAATTTGAAGACTAGGACATTTTACAAAGAGCCTAAAGAGAGCCAGTGCTTAATAAGTATTTGTTTTTTTAAGTGAGTTAATAAATGAATAAATGGTTAACAATTTAGATGTCTGATAAATTTTATTCAGAAAACCTCTTTGGTTCCTTTCATCAAGGATCTTCTCCTTATACGCACCCTTTTGTAAAGGGCAAACTCATAAAACATCACTAACAACTTCAATTTTATTTTGTGTTCTCTGTCTTTGTAAACTATAGACTAGTAGTCCCCTCTCTGTTTCTCCAAGTCTCAGATTGTGTAATTGCTTTAAATTGTGATCACATGACCAGATGCCTGAAAATTACCTGATCTATTTAATATAACTTGTTTAGCTGAATCAATTTAATTTCCAGGCCATATGTTCGCACAATTATTTTACTTAATCCATTTCAAGGTGGCTTCCTCTTTTGCACCTTGCTGATTCACCTTCCTTTGATTGATCCAACTCTGGAATAAGTAATGACCTACATGAGAATGTTAAAATAACACTGCTGAAAAATCAAAAGACATTCTATTCATCTTCTCAGGCCAAGCATTCCAGGAATAAGTTGTCTTTAAATTCTGTGTCTTGTCTTTTTCTTTCATAGAAAATGAAAGGCTTAAAAAAGGTATGTCCTGATCATACCTACAAATTAAAATATGAATATTGGATTATCACTGAAGATACAATAAATCCCAGTTAAATCAAAGTATGATCCATTACATTTTCTATAGTAATTTATCAAAAGTCTCCTTTCACTTTTACATGTGCTTTGCCAAACTGAACACTTAAATATGACGAGTTGATGTAATTGACCATTTTCCCACTAGAAATTTAGGCAGTTTTGTTTTCTCATCTTTTCACATTAATTTGATTTTTAAAGTTTTTTTTTGACTTACCTGACTTTCAAAAGTTTTAGCTAGATTGTCAACTTTTATTTCAAAATCTAATTTTCTTAGGAAAAATAATGTAGATTCAAAAGGCACCATTCTGTTCTGTATAAATTAAGTCCAGCTTTCCTCCTGTCCACTTTATGTACACTTGAAGGTGATCATTATATATAACGGGAAGTGAAAGGGGGTGGAGGGACACTCTATCTTTGCATTAATTTTCCTTTGTGCCTCTTTCCTCATTCCTAGAGTCATGATTCAGTCACATTAGACTTTTCTTATGTAAGATTTCTATGTTATCAGAAAATACACTATGACTTTCTTTTTATTACAGATATTTATAGATTGATAGATGTGCACAAATGCCAATTTCTGTACCTCATTTTCTTACATACAAGGTTCTGGCCTACCTTTGATAAGCTCCTTTTCACTTACTAATTGGCATAGTCTAACACTGAGTTTCAGTTATTACTTGTGGGTATTTAAAAAAAATAAAACAACGTCTTTATTGTTTCAAATAACTATGAAATCTTTGTATTTCAAAGAAGAGCCATTGATATTAAATTTCAGATCATTGACAATTTATTCTTTCAAAAGGATGAACTTGACTTATGCAGCCTGACTTTTGGTAAAAAGCACTAGCCCTAGCTCTGGGAATACTATAACCTTACTATGTCCTTAACCCACTGAATCTAACAGATGGGTGGAAAATTCATTTTCACATGGAGTATTACACCATTTGAGCTCTAAGCAGATATGAATACGTGAGACCTGTCGACTCCTATTGATTTACCTATTTCTTTCTGAATGTTTTAAATGTTTCTTGTTAATGGAAAGCATATTTCTCAACTTTATTCCCTACAGTATCAAGTAATGAAAAATTATTTGTTGATTGACTAAAACAACAGATACAATTTAATCTGCAGTGTATTTGAAAAAAGGTCACATCATCTAAAAAATAGATATAGCAAATTACATTAAACTTAAAGTACTGTAAGTTCTGTGATTAAAAAAGAAAAGTGTATCAGTCTGCAAGCTTAAATAATATATTCATTAATTCAACAAGTACTTGTTAAATAACTAATATATACAGAGTAATATGGGGGATATGTAACAGATGCTGTCAGGGACCTATCAAAATCTCCACACTTTAATTTCTACATGTGTGCCCACCATCAACTGTCAGCACTTTTCTTTGTCTGAGGGCTTTTTCTGGTTACATGGCTACTTTATTACCTGTGGGACAAACTGGAGCACTTTCTTCCCAGAAGCGGCTTTAACCAAAGACTGATGGGAACTGATATATAAACATCCATCTCCTTCCTGCTCAGGTGGGATAACTGAGGCACACGTTTTGTACTGGGTCCCAGATTTCTCTAGCAGGATTCAGTTCCATTTACCCTTAATAATAACTTGCTTGCAAGTAAACCCTTAACTGGCTGTCTTCTCTGTCTTGCTTCCCATTCCTCTGGTGTTAATTCCAACAATGACATTCCAAAATAACTACTTGCATTTGAATCCTTGTCTTAAAGTTTGCTTCTCTGGAAACCAAACTAAGACAGATAGATACTGATGATGTAGATATAGATAAAGTATTAGATTTACATAATTCATTGTCACCATTATCATCATCAGGATGCTGGTCATCAATTCTGATTTGTATTTCAAAAATAATTCATTGTATACATTAAGGGCATATTTTATAGTCAGCATCTCTTCCTGTTTAAAGTTTACTAGTAATTTTCAATATTTGAAATGGTGGTAATCCTGAGAAAAATTCATTATATCAAGGAACAAAAAGAGGAACATAAAGTATTCATTTTACGTTGATAAATAATTTATTGGCAGAGTAGTATCTTGTATATTTTAGACATCAGAGTATAATTAATAAAAAATAATTTGTCTCAGTTTTAATTTTAGTATCCTTATATTTATAGCCAATTTCAGTTGCAAATAAACACACAGTTTTGTCTTTATTAATAAAAATGTACAAGTTAAAAATGTACAAACTAAAAGTAGCATTTTTAAAAATAAACATTTTCTTCTAAATGTTTCTAAATTATTATAATTCAATTATAACTCCTAATTATTCTTTAAAAAATCAAGTTAATGTTTACAGTGCTAAAAAACCTCAGAATTGTTCCCAAGGCTATAAGAGATGACATTGAAGCAAATGAAACTAAAGCGCTGGACGCTGTGTTCACATAGTTAAATGCTTTATAGAAAATAACTTAAAATAGTTGAAGAATCAAAAGAATTTGCAAAAATAATACTGAGAGTCCCTGCATACACTCGTGTACACTTCATCTATAATAATAATAATCTCTTACATATCCATAAAACATTGTCAGAACCAGGAAACTAAAAACATTGGTATGATACTAAAATATAGACCTTATACAGATTTCACCAGTTTTTACGTGCACTCTGTGTGTGTGTTAGTGTATGCTTCTGTGAAATTTCAACACAAAGGTAGCTTTGAGTAAGCGTCTCCACAATCTGGAAACAGAACTATTCCATCACCACAAAGAAACTGCTTAATATTACCCCTTAATAATTATATCCTCTCTCAATCCTAACTCCTGGCAATCACTGACCACTATAACTTTTTCTCTTTGAGAACATTATATAAATGAAATATTACAGTATGTAAACTCTTTAAGATGGGCGTTTTAAAATTCAGCATAATGTCCTTGAGATCTACCAGAAGTTGTTTCAAATAGCAGTAGTTTGTTGCTTTTTATTGCTAAGTAGTATCTCATTGTATGGATATACCACAGTTTGTTTATGTATTTACATGTTGAAGGACATTCATTATGAACATTTGTGTACAGTCATTTTTGTGAGCATAAGTTTTCATTTCTCTAGGATAAGTACTTAGGAGTGTATTTGCAAGGTGTATGTAAGTATATGTTAGTTTCTAAAGGAATGCTAAACTGTTTTCCAGAATTGCGTTACCATTTACACTCTTACCACAGTGTACATGAGATCCAGTTTCTTTTCATTCTCATTATCTGTTAAATGCTTTTCTGACTATCATATAAATCACATGGTAACTCTAGAACAATGATTCTCAAACAGCCTTAGGTGTTTGTGCATAAAATCACAGGAAGTTTAAGATGCAGATGTCTCCATTATTGTTGACGATAATAGCCACAGTTTATTGTGTCTGTAATGGCCCAGGTTGGCCCTAGGCTATTTAGTTCCCACAACAACTCTTTCAGGTAGGTTATTATTACTATCTTAATGTTAAAAAACAATTTAAGCCTCAGAGTGATTTAATAACTTATTGATGATCACACATATAGTTAAGGAGAGTGTCAGAGTTCAAATTCAGTTTGAATTCAAAATCAAAGTTATTTCATTAAGCCACACAAAAGGTAAGAGAGGCTGAATGTTTCTGCCATAATTATGACTTGAAAATTATATAAGTTCACAAACAGGGCTGGACATGGAAGAATGACACCAATTAATTTATTGGGATACATTTTTCTCTGCTAAAGTTAGTTTTTAAAATGCTCATGGCTAATACGTAAGGTGAAAAAAGTCTAAGCCCTCCCAAATACCTTTGAAATATAAAGATCAAAGCACAAAGTTATAAAGACTAATGTTGTTTTGCAGAGAAAAAACACTTGAATTAAATGTATCTCAAATATATGCAAGCTATATTATTTCTAGTATCAGAAATTTACTAAACTGATACCAATAAAAAAGATACTTTTAAAAGTAACTGAGGCATGACCTTTTCTGCATTAAATTTGGAACATTATGTCTTACAGCAAACTTTTATCTTGTAGAAACTAAACCTTCTGGACCAGTGCTCCTATGAGTATCAGATAATCAAAGGACCATAATCTCATTCAAGACAAAACATTTTTAATAGAAAATAATTGAATTTCCTATTGCTTGCCATAAACCCAGAAATTATGTTGGATATTCACTTAATATAACCAGCAGCTCATTTAAATGACATCTATGTAAATATTTGATGTACTGAATGATGTTGGATTTGTGCTCAGCTTTTGCTGGCATGTTAGCATCTGTCTTCAATCTGTTTAGAAGAATGAGCTCCCAGGCTGTTCTTAGTGTTTATAAGCAGCTTTTTCCCATGGCAACAGGGAAACTTATTAGAAAATATGCTTGCTTCTAACCTTAAGAATTATAGTTTAAAATACCAGTTTGTAGGCTCGGCTTTTAATCTAGATGTACACCTAAGTTGCCTAACCTGGAGCAGTAAAGCAGTGTGTCACCACACAAATATAATCATTCTTGTGGAAAAAAAACTCTTACTTAAACACTACATCTCAAATGCAAAATCTCTGTCCATCCTCCACTCCTGTGACTGGAAATGGGCATTCACCAACTCTGTCCTAACTACTAATAACCCAAAGTATAATTACTAGCTGTATTTCCCTGCCTTCTGCATCTTAGATTTGCTCCTTTTAGGACCCAAGGAGGATGGTGAAACTTGCTACAGCTAATTTACTTGGATAGGGCAGAAGTGTGAAATATTAATCCAGCTTCCAATAGCCTCCATTATACTTGCGAAGTAGGCCCTGCACCACCAGGCCTATTCTGGCTTCGATGTAACTCTAGCCTCATCCCTCTCACAGCTCTATTTATTGATCCTGCTCTTGGGCTTTCAAGTGGGCATAGCTCTTTCCTGCCTCAGGAAACCCACGCAGTAATTCCCTCTTCCTGAAATGCTTTTGCCCAACCTCCAGCTGGTCACATCAGTGGGTCCCTCAAATTTACTTCCTCATACTTCCAAATAAACATCAGTGTTCCTGTTATACTCTCTTCATATATCCTCCAGTTTTAGTTCACAATTATAACTACAAAGGATAAGTGTTATTTGTGTGATTACTTGTTCAGAGGCTGATTTGTAAAGTGGAAACTTCATCAGGGAAGGACAGATCTTTCCTCAACATATCTAGTGCCTCACCTGACACCAGCTGTATAGAAAAAGTTCAATAAATGTTTATCATGTGAATCATCTGTTCATAAATACCTGCTCTGATAGCTTATAGGAAATTTCTGAAAAGGTCACTGTTAAGCAAACCTTGTGTTTTAAGATAGACTCCCAAGTCAGAGCCAGTCAGGGATCAAGTTTCACTGACTTTGAACAAAATTGTACTATAGCTTTCTATAGGCTAGAAATACATGTTTATTAACTAATTCATGGACAATGTTATAATTATTAGGAAAATTATATGATATGGTTAAGGTTTCATGTACAATGCTCAACAGAAGGATTCCCTTTGAGCAAGTAAATATGTTAAACAGCCAAGATTCTCTACAATTCTGCAAAAACTTGTGTAAGTCCAATGGGATTAAAAAAAAAATCATCTGGTGAAAACATCAATCTTTTATTTCATTACACTTTTCCCTTTCATGGAATATTTTACTCCCACCTTCCTATATTTGGGGCATTATGGCTGTAACTGGGAGTTTGAAAAAATAATGTTACTTGCATTCTTTAATGAAGTGTTTTCTTAGGAAAAAAATTAAAATTAAAATCAGATTGCATTTGGTAAGATATTGCTATGGCAAAGATGGCTATCCAAATCTCACCTGAATAATAGATGAGGTAAGAAAGGCATTAATCATTTCATTTGAGTGACAAAATATTTTAATTGTCCACAGATTTTAAAGGTTCAGTATGATTTGGTCCAAGTGACATTATTTATTAATTCAATATTTGGCTAGTTTTCTAAAATGTATAACATTAATATAGCTTTGGTTTGGTATTATTCATATTTTTCCTGAATTAAGGGTTTAATATGGATATTAAAATGTATTTAACATTTTAACTCTTGAAAAAATCTATGCATAGTTTAAAGATCATCTTAAAACTTTATTTTATCCTGGACCACTATTAGAAAACTCAGTCACCTGGATAGGTAACTGACAACGTTAGAAATTCTAGGTTTTAACTTAGAAACTTGACAATGTTATAACTTAAAAGCATATTTCAAATGTAGTTATGATTACTTAATATAATACAAACCAAAAGGAATTAATGACTTCAAATAAATTATATAAATTCTGCATATAAACTGACTATACGTTTTATATTTAGAGTCGAAGAATATGATCTTAGGCTACAATTTTATATTTATATGAATCTGCAATTACCTAAAATAATATGAAAGTAGTGCAAATATTTATTTAGGTTAATGTCCATTAAAACTGTTTTTCCCAATATAAAGAATGATAACTTTTTATCAAAATAAATGGTGATCTAACATAGTCATATGTCAGTTTCCTAAAAGAAATAAAATTGTATTTGGTTTCCTTGAAGGACAAAGCTATAAATTTCTCTACAAGAAAATAGACAACTAGGTCAAAAATTTTAATGGCTATTTGATTTTCCTGATTTGACTATCTGTTCTGAAGTGTATAGATCTATATAATCGATATACATAAAATTAGTTTCCTTGTTTGTAACTGCATCAAGTGAAAGTAACACTAAATCAGAAGGTCCTTGGGGACACTTGGAATTAGGTTATGGTCAATGTGATACGTTCGAAAACTCGCTTTGTAAGACCCCAAGGGAGAGCTTTAAAAAGACAGCTATCCTTCAGAACACTTGCATATGTTAATTAGAAACCCAGACACATCTCAAGTGGGCAGTTCTATAGAATATGCACCAGGGTCAGGAGCAGCAGGGACTGATGTTTGTAACATTGATTAGAGATTTTGTCAAGCAGGGTTATCCCTTAAAGGGTACTGTACCAGGGCAACTACAATAGTGTGTAAACTCCACTATTATGGACATTTTAGTGATGTTTATAAAAAAGAAGAGAGTTCAGCAATTTACCTAACCCTCACCCACAAGTGGGGCCCCAATAGCCACCCCAGCTTCTTCCCAAGGGACAGGGCTCCCAAGCAGTGCTGGAGAGGAAAGGTAACAGACAAGCAAATTGATGATCAGTATTCTTCTCATGTTTCTTATAGCCTTCAACTCGGCATGCTTCTATCATTCAGAGTTTATTGAAAGTTAGCTGAAAATTACTGCATGTTTTTCTACCATTTCAAACTAGTGAAGTTGGAGAGCACACAGGTTTTAAATTAAATTCAAGGGAGACTAGTTTTTTTTTTAAAAGAAGATGTTGGGGGTAGGAGTTTATTAATTAATTAATTAATTTTTGCTGTGCTGGGTCTTTGTTTCTGTGCGAGGGCTTTCTCTAGTTGTGGCAAGTGGGGGCCACTCTTCATCGCGGTGCGCGGGCCTCTCATTATTGCAGCCTCTCCTGTTGCGGAGCACAAGCTCCAGACGCGCAGGCTCAGTAGTTGTGGCTCACGGGCCTAGTTGCTCCACAGCATGTGGGATCCTCCCAGACCAGGGCTCGAACCCGTGTCCCCTGCATTGGCAGGCAGATTCTCAATCACTGCGCCACGAGGGAAGCCCGAGACTAGTTTTTGCATAAAAGAAAAAATGTCCTAACAAGTGTAAGAAAATGGGATTCAGAGCAGCAAGACAAGTGAATGTTTTATAAAATTTGAACTGACTGACAACGATCAGAGTACAACTATCAGTGGCTTAAGGATTAGTCTTTAAAGATGAGGATGATGGTGTCATGCTGATATGAACAAGCATCTCCCAAGAATTGACTGGCTTGTGTTTATTCAGAAAAGATTTCCTACAGGTTATCCCAGTTAAGTTTGATATCTTGTTAACAAAGAGTTCCTACCCAAGGCCGTCTCATAGACATTTCACATTATGGTAAATAGCAACATAAATTTTACACTTAGAAAACAGTCTGTTTATCACCAGTCAGAATGGCCATCATCAATAAATCTAGAAACAATAAATGCTGGAGAGGGTGTGGAGAAAAGGGAACCCTCTTGCACTGCTGGTGGGAATGTGAATTGGTTCAGCCACTATGGAGAACAGTATGGAGGTTCCTTAAAAAACTACAAATAGAACTACCATATGACCCAGCAATCCCACTACTGGGCATATACCCTGAGAAAACCGAAATTCAAAAAGAGTCATGTACCAAAATGTTCATCGCAGCTCTATTTACAATAGCCCGGAGATGGAAACAACCTAAGTGCCCATCATCGGATGAATGGATAAAGAAGATGTGGCACATATATACAATGGAATATTACTCAGCCATAAAAAGAAACGAAATTGAGCTATTTGTAATGAGGTGGATAGACCTAGAGTCTGTCATACACAGTGAAGTAAGTCAGAACGAAAAAGACAAATACAGTATGCTAACACATATATATGGAATTTAAGAAAAAAAAAAATGTCATGAAGAACCTAGGGGTAAGGCAGGAATAAAGACGCAGACCTCCTAGAGAACGGACTTGAGGTTATGGGGAGGGGGAAGGGTGAGCTGTGACGGGGCGAGAGAGAGTCATGGACATATACACACTAACAAACGTAGTAAGGTAGATAGCTAGAGGGAAGCAGCCGCATGGCACGGGGATATTGGCTCGGTGCTCTGTGACAGCCTGGAGGGGTGGGATAGGGAGGGTGGGAGGGAGGGAGACGCAAGAGGGAAGAGATATGGGAACATATGTATATGTATAACTGATTCACTTTGTTATAAAGCAGAAACTAACACACCATTGTAAAGTAATTATACCCCAATAAAGATGTTAATAAAAAAAAATAAAATAAAAAAAAAATAAAAAAAAAAAGAAAACAGTCTGTTTATCAAACTTTCCTAAGTTCCCCACCTTACGTGCATATTTGCAAGCCATTACAACACATCATGTGTTGGTTCACATCTCACATACCAGGACAATGGAGCAGTTAAAAATCAGACATTAGTTAAAAAAAAAACAAAAAACGATGGGTTTACCTCTAGCGGTAATTTTGCTGTAATTAGTATGAACTCAGAACACTTCTGTCACTTTTTTCATAGGCTGATAATTCTCAATTAGCATACAGTGTAAAAAATGCTTTGCTACTGGAGATTTGTGTGACAATGATTTTGTAAAAGAGAAATTATACCATCACGCCACTTGAAGGAAAAATGTGATTTCCAAATACTCATTGTCTGTTTTACATTTTTAAACATGTTAAAACAAACATGTCCGGGTGTCCAAGTTTATAATTTTGATTGCTTTTTTTTTTCTCTAAGAGAAGTTAGACTTCTTGACAGAGATTGGCAATTGATGTTAATAGTCATAGTTCCATGAGAATTCCCTGCATGCTCATACTATCTAAATGTAAGGTTTAAATGACCTTCTATTGCTTGCTCAAAATTTTAATTAATAAAAATTAATATTTTAAAAGTGGCATGTTATTTAAAGAAAGTTAGGAAAAGAGAAATAGCAAAGATACCACTTACTGGTTAAGGCTGAAGCTGAGTTAATAAGTCAGTCAGCAGTGAGATTAATTTTACAAGTTATCATAAGAAAACAAACAACAAAACTCAGTAACCATAAAACATTTCTAATTTAAGAAAAGTTCATGAAGTAAATTTCAAGGTGAAGATCACTTGTAAATCAAATAAGAATAAAGATGTGATTGGACATAATCTCTAGTCACCTCATTGTCGTACACAGAAAACTTTTGATCTGCAGAATGAAACCTACATCTCTAATCCCAAAATTTAACCCATGGTCGTCACCAGCGTCACTGCCACCAGCATTATCACCGTAATCCTCACCACCATAACTACTTTTTCCTTTTCATTCTCAGACTACTCCTCAAATACTTGAAAGTCTATTATGTGCCAAGCACTTCTTAAGCCCATAGCACTAAAACAAGGTACATTTCAGCTACAACTTCAAATCTATTTCTCTGAGTTTTTAAGTACTTGTAAATGTTCTTAACTTACTAAAAATTATGCCTCTCCAATTCCATATGAACTAAAAAATGCTTTTAATAAATACTTTTAAGTCACCTGTAGAACTAAAAAATGTATTTTAACTCTTATTTAAACACAGTGGTTAGGTTTCTATTTTAAACAAAGATAGAACTTGAAGGCCTTGCCTTTGAACAGAAAAATACATTTTTAAATTAAACTTTAAATTTTGAGATAAGTGTATATTCGGAGAACATCTGGATTATTTCTAGTTTTTGACTGTTGCAAATAAAGCTGCCAAGAGCATTCATGCACAAGTTTTTGCACTTAAACAATTTCATTTCTCTTGGACAAATTCCCAAGTGTGCATATGCTGGATCATATAGTAGATACATGTTTAGTTTCATAAGAAACTGCCAATTTATGTTCCAAATAACTTCAAATAATTTGCCAAAATGGCTGTACCATTTTATATTATCAGCAGCAGCTTATGAGTAATCTGGCTTCACTTCATCCAAACTAGCATTTGGTGTTGTCAGTATTCTTTATTTCAGGTATTCTGATATGTAACATCTCATTGTAGTTTTAATTTAGGTTTCCCTAATGGCTAAAAATGTTGAATATCTTTTTGTGTGCTTATTTACCATTATCTTTGGTGAAATGTCTGTTCATTGTTTGTTCATGTATTTTGCCTGTTTCCTAATTTTTTTTTTTTACTGTAAGAAATCTTTATATACTACAGATAGTAGTCCTTTGCTAGATAAATTATTTGCAAATGTTTCTTCTAATCTGTTTCTTTTCTTCTGTGTGTGTGTGTGTGTGTGTGTGTGTGTTTGACTTGTGTTTTCATCCTTTCAATAGGGTCTGTTGGAGAGCAAATTCTTTTAATTTGAAGAGGTCCAACTAATTGATCTTTCCTTTTGTCAGTGATGTTTTTGATGTCAAATCTAAGAACTCTTTCCCTAGCCCTAGATCCTAAATATTTTCTCCTATTTTTTCTAAAAGTTCTCTAGTTTGATATTTTTATATTTTAAGTCTGTGATCCATTTTGACTTAATTTTTGTATCAGGTATGAAACTTAGGTTGAGATTGGTTGGTTATTTGATTTACCTATAAATGTCTGTTTTAACACCATTTGTCAGAGAAAGCTATCCTTCCTCTAACTGAATTGCTTTCATTCCTTTGTCCAAACTCAGGTGGGCCTGTTTATGTGGGTCTATTTCCATTCTCTGTTTGTTCTATCAATTCATGTGTGCATTCCTCCGCCAATACCACACTATCTTGATTCATGTAGCTATACAGTAGGTCTTAATAGTGGATGGATTTAGTCCACCTAGTGCACATAGTATTTTTCTTTTTCAACATTATTTTATCTGTTCTAGGGTTTGTGCTTTTACAGATAAATTTTAGAATAAGTTTGTCTATATCAACAAAACATCTTGCTGAGATTTTGCTAGAGGTTGCCTTAAACCTATAGATCAACTTGGGTAAAATTGGAATCTTTACTATGTTGTCTTCCAGTACATAAACATGGCTTTTTTCCCCCTTTTTAATGTTTTTTTTTAATTTATTTTATCAGCATTTTGTAAATATCAGCATATGAATCCTATAGAACAAATATAACTTTGAAGAGTAAAATACTTCCCCCCCTCGTCCATTTGAACTTTATTTAGAAACAAGACAAAAATCCCAGCAGTATTAATTTAGGGGAACAAAAAAAAAGATTAAAAAACCATGGAGGGGCAGGAAAAGGAGTTGCTGAACGTTCATAAGAGGAGGCAGAGGAAGTAGGAAGAGCTAGTATTCCACTGGGTGCGAAAGTGCGAGGAAGAGCTATTAATTCCACTGTGTGTCGAAAGTGCTTCTGCGTTTCTGCGGCTGAGGCGCTCCTTCCCGCTTCTTTTGCTGGCGGATAGGCAGCAGAGGCGACGCTGTAGTGACTTTAGAAGGAGCCCTGGAGCCGTGTCTGGCCAAGGACACAAAGAGCAGAGTAGCTTAGATTTACCCCAATCTCCCACCTTCACCATCACGAGAATGAAGAAGCTTTTAACTCTCCTGTCCAAAGTCCTCTGAGAATTTCTTCCCTTTCAGGAGGTCGTCTGCATACACGGTCGGGTCAGGTGAGCGGTGGCCAAAGGCCAGAGCATGTCAGACCTACGCATCAGGGGCTCTAAGCGTCTGTGACCAGGGGCAGACACCCAAGTCCTCTCCATGGCCCCCAGGTCCCCTGGAGGTCACCAGTATAATGCTAGAGTTGGTGCAGGAAGGGCCGCAGACCTTTCTGAAGTGTTTCCGACCGTAGTATTGAACTGCTAGTTTTCTGTGAATATAGTGCTCTCTTGGAACTTTCCATTATGATAAACAAGGGACTTAATGTCCACAGAGTGAAAAGTGAAAAGCAAGCTGCTCTTCCAAAAATAGTATGTAGAAGCGTTTTATAAGGTATTAGAGGCACTGTAGCACTGTTCATCCAAGGTACTAGTTGACTGTTATGTGGCTACTACCAGTTACGTATTTAAACTTCGACAGAAACCTTCTGAAGGCATGTATCAAATTACGTCAACAGTGGGAATGCCAAGCTGATTGATTTTATGACACCATACAGGTATTTTTGTTTCGGTTTACTTTGTTTTATCTGGATCATTGTGACTTTATAAAGCATGATATTTTAAAGTACATTTGCTCTGTGGTCAGATAAAAATTATTTTGAGTCCTGGTTCTGCTGAAAAGTAAATGAAGGGCCTTAGCCAGTTTACCCTCTTTGATCACAGTTTAACCACGTCTTATGTGGAAATAATGGCCTCTCCTTCCTGGGGAAAGGAGGATCCTAATTGTGATGAATTAAATGTGGTGCTTAGCACCTACACATTTAATCATTGGTACTTTATCACTCTCATAAACTTACCTGAAGTGGAAGGTTATTCATATAATGGAAGCAAGTTAAACAGCAGTACAAAATAGGATGGAACCATCAGGAAGGTAGAGTAGACATTCGTAAATATGGTATAATTTTAGAGGTTCGATAAAGGTCTTTCACGCAAAATATCTTTCACAACCTTTGATCCATCTAAAATCCTCGGGTTAAATTGAAGCTCTATTTCTATTACTTTCCTGCTAAAATGCAGAGACTCCTGGGCAAGATAAGACATTGAAACTTTGGTAGATACTAACAACATTTTATAAATTGTTTTATCAAAATAGTTTCTATGTGCAGTATTTTATCATGTGAGAGGAGATATATTGATGTTTTTAAGCATTTCTCAAGAAAAGAAGTTTTGGTTGGGGAGCCTTGAAGGTGAGAACTGGCCAAAGTTGGGAGAGGATAAGACACGACACAAACATCTATTTGCTTATTTTCTTATAAAGGTGACCAAACTATGAATCACTGGTTCTCAATCTTCCTGCATTTTAGAATCATTTTGAGAATTAAATGCATACAGCAGTTGCATACATACATACCTACCTGCATACATATGTACATACATACTTACCTATGCCATGGCCTTACCCCAGAGATTCTATTCTTCTTTAATTGGTCTGCAGTGGACTTGTACATCAGTATTTTTCATCAGTATTTTTTGACCCCTCACCTTGCCCTGTGATTTTCCATGCAATTAGGTTTGAAATGTTCCTGTATATAAATTACAGAAACTGAATGAAGCGTTAGGTACGTTGGAATGATCTCTAGATTGAGATTCAGAAGAAATGGATTCTCATTTTGAACTTTGTGAAAACAATTTGACTTTTCTAGATTTTCTCCTCATTTGGAAAAATAAAATAGTTCTATTGCATTTAATTATAAAGATCCTTACAGTTCCAAAATGATGTGATTCTCAATATCAAAGATGTTTTAAATTTTTCCTTCCTTTGGCTATTTGAATCAACATTTGGACATAGACTTAATTTGACAGATTCCCCCCAAAAGGGGTATTAGATTAATGGATAGTTAGAGACAATTTATATATCCTGTCCCCAAAGTAAAGCTTTATCAGACATCCTGAAAGGGATCTGGGTACATTAGGGAAAATAACATTTCCATTCCAGATTCAATACTGATCCATCAAATCTGTTCGCCTGCTGTCAGCAGAAAGTTATTGCCAGATGCTTGAAAGGAGTGGCCAGAGCATTCCTGAATGCCACCAGTTAGCTGCACAAAACTTAACTGTGGGGAACTATTCTTACTTGTTCCTCCAGATACTGCTCAGACATTATGAATTATTACCTTTAATTACATTTTTAGTAGTGTGGCTCTGAGAGTAAGGATCAGCTACTCTCAAATCCTCCACAAATAAGTTGTAAAAACCCAGTCCCACTGTTAGTTTAACTGCTTCAGTAACAGTTAAATGTTCCAGTGTGTTCTAAATAATCCCAAGACATTATTCTGGAATCTGTGCCAGTTTAATTCCCACTTCTGGAACTATAGTGTCTTAATGAATTCAACTTAAAAAAAAATGGAGATTTTGATGTTTTGGTTAGTAAGTCCAAGTAGCTTCAAATTCAGAGTGAATGAGTGTGGATGCATGAGGACATGCATATGTTTACATTTAAAAATTTTGCATTTTAATAATGGGGCAAGGCAGAGTTTTAGCTAAAGTGATGGCAGTAAAAGCTGTACCCCCTGCCAAGGGTGCTTGTTTTGGCTTCTCTAAGGTTGAAACTTCCTCAGAGCATGAACGGGCAACTTCATGAGAGATGGAATGCCATGTGCTCTAAGGCCTAAATCAAATAAAGATCTAATGAAGTGCCTAATGAACCTCTCAAGCAGATGTGGAGAGTTTCAATATGCTACCTATTGTATAAGATTATTAGGTAGAAAATGCAAAATAAAATCGTGTTAAGGCATAACACTAGATATGGAAAAATGGACAAAAGCAGAATGAAGACTTTTCCAGATGCTTTTGGACTGGACTTCAGTTCAAGCTTTTCACATATGTATGTTTTGAATGTCTTCTTTTAAAAAATAATTTAGGGCTTCCCTGGTGGCGCAGTGGTTGAGAGTCCGCCTGCCGATGCAGGGGACACGGATTCGTGTCCTGGTCCGGGAAGATCCCACATGCCGCGGAGCGGCTAGGCCCGTGAGCCACGGCCGCTGAGCCTGCGCGTCCGGAGTCTGTGCTCCACAACGGGGGAGGCCACAACAGTGAGAGGCCCACATACCAAATAATAATAATACTTTAGACTTAAACCAAGTTAAAATCCCAATTGTTTCTGAGCCTCTTAGAGGTATTATTTATTTTTATAATTCAGAGGAAACAAAAATTTTAAACATCTCACGATATCTGTGTGTTAGAATTAAATCTGATACTGTTGAAAAAGAAACAACTATGATCTTTTAAAGGTTTCCACCTAGTGGCAAAGTTGTTATGAACAAGAGATGGGACCTCAATGATCAAAGCAGATAGAAACAGTAACATTAGGCAACGGTTTCACCCTTACTCTTTAGCAAAGTTGAGAACCATGCATTAAATACATTGCAGATACTAATTGCAAAAGTAATCCACTCAACGGTAGCTTGGAATAAGGCCACTTTCTTTTCGGTTCACTTAGATTGCCACCTTTGTTATATCTTTGTGCCTCCTGTGATTTATACAATTGATATATATTTATTAAAGATAAGAACAGAAGAAAAAGGCAGAGAATATACATGTTTGCTTCCATAAGATTTTGTCACAACTTCAGTATTGGCTTGTGTAACAAAATATCATAAAGCACTTGCAATAGCATTTGGAAATATCTCTAAAGTAAATATGGCATTTGGGGAACATACTGTTATGGAACTGATGCTGTGATTGTAAGGATGATACTTATTTACCAGTGTGACCAAAGAGTTCCATTAATCACATGACCAGATGCAAGAAATGTGGACTTTAAATGTTTACATTATTTAAGGCTATCCCATTCTAAATATACACTTTAGCAACATACTTGGTACGTTGGCCAGGGAGAAAGGAGAGGGAGTACCTAATTTGGATGCTTCCTGTGGACAGTCACATCTATGATTCATAAATCCAGTGATTAAAATGAGTACCACAGAAACTTGCATGTAACATGACATAGCCCAACAGGATATGTTGTATGTACATTAATCATACTTAGTGTAGGAGGTTCATATCAGTCCATTGTAAAGGAAACGGCAACATAGTGACTAAAAATTTCACATTGCTTTTCCAACATTTTACTGTTGTTTTCATGTGAAAATGGTTTAAGTTGGCCTTAAAATGACAAAGAAGTGCTAAGCACATTCAGGCACCTGAGCTCATTGTGCATTTGAAATTGCTCTGTGCTCTGCACTGAATAAACTGACCAGTGGGGTTAATAGTCATCAACTAGGGCTTTCTGACCTTTTGGAAATTTAGATCTTAGCTTTCTTTGTGCTGCAGCATCCTGTGCTGATCCTCCAAGGATTTACCACAAGCTGTAGAAAGCAGTTATGGGCTTGGGAAGAGATGAAGCCAAAGAGAGCAAGATTAGCTTCCTAAAAGTTTGCCTTTTCTCACATAAGCGTTGTCCTCCACAATGAGTTAACAGAGTGTGGTGGGGAAAATTCTCCCATAGTTTAGAAAGTTGAACCTCTTTCCTTGCTTAGGTGATGGCATTGACACTTCACACAGAGGGCTAATTTACATTTAATGCTCTGGAAATTAATTACAGGGAATAAAGATAATTGTAAAATCACCCCCCCACATGCACTTACAAAAATAAACAAACAAACCACATCATGATTACTAAGCAGCCATTTAATGCTTAATTTTATGCACAGTGGGAAGGGCACCAGTAGTCTGGAAACAGAGAGAGGGTAGAGAAGAAAGGATACTAATTTGAAATATGTAACAGCAGAGGCAGTTTTATGTGGTAATGACCTGCAGCTTTCCCAGCAGGAGTGGAAGTCCTCAAAGCCTTATGCATGGAGTCCACGGATGTGTTTGGGTCTAGCCAGTCAGCCAGATGACTTAAATGATGATTTGACCAAGTTCGAGACTTTTTTCCTATGCCAGTGGGTGGATATTCCAGGCATAAGTATATTGCTTTTGCTGTTAGAGTGAACTGGTGGTGCCTTTCAAACGAATTCCCCTAAATGTATTCTTTAATATAGAAGACTGAGATTCATTTACCTGGAGAGGAAGAGTCACAATGTTATCAAGTTTATATTCTAGAAATATTTTTTTAAATGCTGCAGTTAATTTCATTTGGGCAAATACAACCCTTTGTCAGATATCCCTACATGGCCTCCACCAAAAACATTTATTAGAATTTTGATGCACAGAGCACAACAAGAAAAAGTAGCACAAGTAAATAATTTTTGGTCAGATGTCAGACTGTCAATAAGGCCTTCGTGCTCTAATTTCCATTTAAAATAAAAAGCCTTTCTTCCCTACTCTCACAGCTATTTCTTCCACTTAATATTAACTATCGCTCTTTCTTTTTAATCACATGTCATTACTTATTTGTTTATTAATGGTCTGCTGCACCTAGAATGTCAACTTGATGAGGGAAAGGTGTTCTGGGGCATATATCTTCAGTTTCTAGATCAGTGCTTGACATACAGTAGACAAAGTTGTATGAAAGAATAGGCAGAGTTAAACTATATGTACTTTATTTTACAAGATTATTGCACTGAATACAATCATACAATAGGTCTTAATCAATAGACAGAACATCTCAACCTCTAAGAGAAGCCCAAGTTACTTAATCTTTAAAAAAAATTCCAAAAAGAGAGCTTCAAAACATTTAAAATGCATTTAAGTGTTATAATAAGCAAAATTAAC
Organism: Stenella coeruleoalba; assembly: GCF_951394435.1. Lineage (NCBI taxonomy): Eukaryota > Metazoa > Chordata > Mammalia > Artiodactyla > Delphinidae > Stenella > Stenella coeruleoalba. Next base: position 140,617,747 of record NC_137148.1, read on the forward strand.
TCTTATTGTTTTTTATTGACATACAGCATACAGCATTATATTAGTTTAATCATATTAACATAATGATTCAATATTGATGTATATTACAAAATGATCATCACAATAAGTCTAGTTAACGTTCATCAGCGTTGTAGAGATACCTTTGAGATCTTGTAGGTTCTGTTCCAGACCACCCCAATGAAGCGAAGATTGCAGTGACGTGAGTCATGGATTTTTTGGTTTCTTAGTGCATATAAAAAGTTACATTTATAGTATACTGTAGTCTGTTAAGTGTGCAGCAGCATTGAGAGTCAGTCCTCCCGAATCATGCTGCTGCTTTATCAACTAAAATTTATGTAATATTCTAAATCCTTTGTTGTCATTTCAACAGTCTTCACAGCTTCTTTCAGCAGGTGTAGATTTTGTCTCAAGAAACCACTTTCTTTGCTCATCCGTAGGAGGCAATTCCTTATCCATTAAAGTTTTATCATGTGATTGAAGCACTTCAGTCACATCCTCAGGCTCCACTTCTAATTCTGGTTCTCTTGCTTTTTTCTATCATATCTGGAGTTACTTCCTCTACTGAAGTCTTGAACCCATCCAAGGCACTCGTGAGGGTTGGAATCAACTTCTTCCAAACGACTGTTAATGTTGATATTTGGACCTCTTCCCGTGAATCACAAATGTTATTAATGGCATCTAGAATTACGAGCCCTTTTCAGAAGATTTCCATTTACTTTGCCCAGGTCCATCAGAGGAATCACTATCTATGCAAGCTATAGCCTTACAAAATGAATTTCTTAAAGAATGAGACCAGAGTCAAAATTACTCTTGATCCATGGGCTGCAGAATGGATGTTGTGTTATCAGGCATAAAAACAGCATTAATCTCGTTGTACATCTCCATCAGAGCTCTTGGGTGACCAGGTACATTGTCAAGGAGCAGTAATATTTGGAAAGGAATCTTTTATTTCTGACAATAGTCCTCATCATTGGGCTTAAAATATTCAGTTAACCGTTTTGTAAACAGTTGTGCTGTCATCCAGCCTCTGTTGTTCCATTTACAGAGCAAAGGCAGAGTAGATTTAGCATAACTCTTAAGGGTCCTAGGATTTTCAGAATGGTCAGTGAGAATTGGCTTCAACTTGAAGTCACCAGCTGCATTAGCTTTTAACACAAAAGTCAGCCTGCTTTTTGAAGCTTTGAAGCCAAGCATTGACCTCTCTTCTCTAGCTGTGAAAGTCCTAGATAGTATCTTCCTTTTTAAGGCTGTTTCATCTACATTAAAAATCTATTGTTTAGTGTAGGCACCTTCATGGATTAGTTTAGCTAGATCTTCTGGATTACTTGCTTCAGCTTCTGCATCAGCATTTACTGCTTTACCTTGCACTTCTATGTTATGGAGATGCCTTCTTTCCTTAAACCTCATCAGTCAACCTCTGTTAGCTTCAAACTTCTCTTGGGCAGCTTCCTCACCTCTCTCAGCTTTTGTGGGATTGAAGAGAGGGCCTTGCTCTGGACTGGGCTTTGTCTTAAGAGAATGTTGTGGCTGGTTAGATCTTCTATGCAAACCACTAAAACCCTTTTGCTATCAGCAATAAGACTGTTTCACTTTCTTATCATTCCTATGTTCACTGGAGTAGCACTTTTAATTTCCTTCAAGAACTTTTCCTTTGCACTCACAGCTTGGCTAACTGTTTGGCACTAGAGGCCTAGCTTTCCACCTATCTCTGCTTTTGACATGCCTTCCTCACTGAGCTTAATCATTTCTAGCTTTTGAGTTAAAATGAGAGATGTGTGATTCTTACTTTCATTTGAACACTTGGAGGCTGTTGTTGGGTTATTAATTGTCCTAATTTCAATATTGTTGTGTCTCAGGGAATAGGGAGACCCAAGGAAAGGAGATAGGTGGGACAGCAGCCTGTTGGTGGAGTAGTCAGAACACACACAGCATTTAGTAATTAAGTTCAGGGTCTTATTTGGGCATGGCTTTTGGCACTGTAAAACAATTACAATAGAAATGTCAAAGATCACTGATCACATATCACCATAATATATATAAATATAATGATTTTAAAAAGCATAAAATATTGTGAGAATTACCAAAATGTAACACGGAGACAGAAAGAGAGCAAATGCTATTAGGAAAATGATGCCAATAGACTTGCTTGATGCTGAAGGGTTGCCCCTAACCTTCAATTTGTAAAAAAAAAAAAAAAGGCAATATCTATAAAGCATGATAAAGCAGAGTGCAGTAATATGAGGTATGCCTGTATATAGTGACAGAATATTTTTTCTTGTGATAAGAACTTTTATATCTACTCTCTCAGCAACTTTCAAGTGCAATACAGCATTATTAACTGTATATTACATCGCCATGACTTATTTATTTTGTAACTGGAACTTTGTACCTTTTGACTCCCTTTACCCATTTCACCTACCCTCCACCCATCTCCTATCACAAGCACCAATCTGTTTTCTGTATCTGTGAGCCTAGATTTTGTTTTGTTTTGTTTTTTAGATTGCAGATATAAGTGAGAGCATGTGGTGTTTGTCTTTCTCTAACTTATTTCACTTAACATAATGCCCTCAAGGTCTGTCCAGGTTGTTGCAAATGGCAACTTTCCTTTTTATGGCTGTATAATATTCCATGGTGAATGAATAGTGTGTGTATATATATATATACACACACTATTCATTCACCATGGAATATTATATATATCCATATATATTCATATATATATATATATATATATATATATATATATATATTCATCCATTGATGGACAGTTAAGTTGTTTCCCTATCTTGGCTACTATAAATAATGCTGCAGTGAACATGGGGGTACATACATCTTTTCAAGTTAGTGTTTTTGTTTTCTTTGGCTAAATACCCAGAAGTGGAATTGTTGGATTATTAATTTTGTGAGGAATCTCCATAATGATTTCCATCATGGCTGTACCAACTGCATTCTCACCAACAGTGCATGAGTGTTCCCTTGTCTCCACATCCTTGCCAACACTTGTTATTTCTTGTTTCTCTGGTAATAGCCATTCTAACAGGTGTGGGGTGTTACCTTGTTGTGGTTTTGATGTGCATTCCCTGATTATTACTGATATTTAGCACCTTTTCATGTACCTCTTGGCCATGTGTATGTCTTCTTTGGAAAAATGTCTATTCAGATCCTCTGCACATGTTTTTTTGTTTGTTTTTTCTCTGCACATGTTTTAATTGAATTGTTTAATTGAATTACTTTTTTGTTATTGAATTGTATGAGTTCTTTATATAGTTTAGATATTAACCCTTTATCAGATACATGATTTACAAAATATTTTCTCCCATTTAGTAGGTTGCTTTTGTTGATGGTTTTATTGATGGTTTCCTTTGCTGTGCAGAAACTTTTTAATTGATGTAGTCTCACTCGTTTATTTTTGCTTTGTTGCCTTTGCTTTTGGTGTCAAATCAAAAAAAAATCATCACCACTACTGATGTCAAGAAGCTTACCACCTATGTTTTTTTTAAGGAGTTTTATGGTTTCACGTCTCACATTCAAATCTTTAATCCATTTTGAGTTAATGTTTGTGTATGGTATAGGAGAGTAGTTCAATTTTATTCTTTTTCATGTGACTATCCAGTTTTCCGAACACCATTTATTAAAGAGACTGTCCTTTTTCCATAGTATATTCTTGACTTTTTTGTTGTAAGTTAATTGGCCATCTATGTGTGGGTTTATTTCTGGGATATCTATCCTGTTCTGTGTGTCTGTTTCTATGCAGTACTATACTGTTTTGATTACTATAACTTTATAATATGGTTTGAAACATAGAGTATTATTCCTCTGTCTTTGTTCTTCTTTTTCAAGATTGCTTTGGCTCTTTGCATTTTTTTGTGGTTCCACATAAATTTTAGGATTGTTTGTCTTATTTCTGTCAAAAAAATTCCATTGGAATTTTGATAGGGATTGTACTCAGTCTGTGTATAGCTTTGGGTAGTATTGACTTTTTTTTTTTTTTTTAAAGATGATGTTGTGGGTAGGAGTTTATTAATTAATTCATTTATTTTTGCTGTGTTGCGCCTTTGTTTCTGTGCAAGGGCTTTCTCTAGTTGTGGCAAGTGGGGGCCACTCTTCATCGTTGTGCACGGGCCTCTCACTATCGCGGCCTCTCTTGTTGCAGAGCACAGGCTCCAGACACTCAGGCTCAGTAGTTGTGGCTCACGGGCCCAGTTGCTCCATGCCATGTGGGATCCTCTCAGACCCGGGCTCGAACCCGTGTCCCCTGCATTGGCAGGCAGATTCTCAACCACTGCGCCACCAGGGAAGCCCAGTATTGACATTTTAACAATATTAATTCTTCCATTCTATGAGCACAGAATATCTTTTCACATATTTGTGTCTTCTTTAGTTTCTTTCATTAATATTTTATAGTTTTCAGTGTACAGATCTTTTACCTCCTTGGTTAAATTTGTTGCTAGGTATTTTATTCTTTTTGATGCATTTGTAAATGGTATTGTTTTCTTAATTTCTCTTTCTGATAGTTTATTATTAGTATATAGAAATGCAAAAGATTTGTTGCAACAGAATTGTAATACATTTTAAAAGCATTTAAGGGGTATTCTAAACAATATTAACTTTTAACTGAAAAAGCAATGTGAAAGAATTAAGTTTTCTTAGGATAATTCCAAAATTTATAAAATGTTAATTGATAATTCACTACAGATGATAATGAAACATGAAGTTAAAATTCTCAGGATGTCTTTGTTCAATCATGACAGTATACATAACCTCATTTGTCATTTATATCCATTAGTAGGTAATTTTAAGTTTTATTATTGATATGAAGTGCAGAGCAAATGTCCCTTCTGTCCCTAACTCTTTCTTCCCCCTCCCCTAAAAATGGTGTTAGAACTTTACAGCAACCTACCTGTCAAATCTCCATGTACCATTGCCATTATTTAGGAGACACAAATCACTAAATTCTAGACAAGGGAAGGAGTGGAAGACAAAGAAACAGAACTGGAATAAAATGGCTATGTTACCCTGGGCAGTTAGCTTCGAAAAGGCCATGTCCAATGGTCTTGTCAAAGTGTCATGCCCAGTTAAATAAGGTACTCATTGAATTAGATGTTTGAATTAATTAATACACAGAGGAAAAAAAAGTTTCAAAATTCATGATGGTAAAGTTAATTTTGGAATTTATTTATTCTTTTCATTGTGTATTAGTTTCCTGTGGCTTCTGTGACAAATTACCACAAACTAGGTGGCTGAAAACAACAGAATTTTGTTCCTTCACAGGTCTCGAGGTCAGAAATTTAGAATCAGTATTTAAATCAAAATATTGGCAGGGCCACATTCCTCCTGGAGGTTCTAGAAGAAAATCTGTTTTTTTCTTCCTCCATCTTTCAGTGCTGACCACATTCCTTTGCTTGTGGCTACATCATTCCAATCTCCAAATCCATAGTCATATTGCCTTCTACTCTTCTGTCTCAAATTTATCTCCGCCTCTCCGTTATAAAGATGCACTAAGTGATTGCATTTAAGGCCCCCCTGGATATTCCAGAATAGTTTCCCCATCTTAATCCTTAACTTAATCACATCTAAAAGTTCCTTTTTGATACAAAAGGTAACATTTACAGATATGAGGGATTAGGATGTGGATGTCTTTTGGGGGAGGACATTATTCAACCAACCAGTTTGTCATCTGGACCACAAAGATTCACAACCATCCACGTGCAAAGTATCTTCATTCCATTCCAACATACTCAAAAGTCTCAACTCATTAGAGCATTAACTCAAGTCTAAAATCTCAGCTAAATATTATGAGCTCAAAGGTTCCAAATGTCATTATCTAAATAATTTAACTTAGTATGAGTCAAAGTCTGGATATGGTTCATCCTGTGGCAAAATTTCCATCTATAGATTTGTGAAACCAGGAGACTAGTTATCTGCTTCCAAAATACAGTGGTGGGACAGGCATAGGATAACAGTTATATATATTCTTAATTCAAAATGGGGGAACATTGAAGGAAAAAAGGAGTCACTAGCCCCCCAAGCAATTTCAAAATCCAACCAGCCAGTTTCCATTAGATTTCAAGGCCAGGGAATAATCCTCTGTGGCTTAAGGCTCTGCCTTTTGGACCCATGAGTCTGGCTTCTGTATAGATTTGCTCCGGTACCCATGACTCTGGCCTCTAGACCCAAGGCTCTCCACTTGGAGTTATATACTTCCTTCATTTTATCTTTTGTCCCTTTCAGACCAGTCTGGCAGTGTTTCTACTGGTAAACATTTCTCAAATCTTACAGATCTTCTGTGTATGTCATGGAGATTCACACCATTAGACGAGAGAGCCCTCCACATATCTTTTTTTGGAATAATCCCATCTTTATTCCTGGCTTCTGCTGAGATGGTTGAGTGGATCCATGAACCACATGCTTAATTTCCTTAAGAACCCTCTTTGTGAGAGAACACTCTGAATCTTTGATTGTTTTGAGGCACTAGCCAATTGTGATCCAGCCATATCCTTGGCTTTATGGTCAGAGTTTATTTTACTAAAAGTAAATCTCGTAATTTTAGCATCTTTTGCAATCTGGATAGGCTGAGAATTTCTCAAATCATTAAATCCTGGTTCATTTTTGCTTTATAGTTCTTTCCTCAATTTTTCTGTTTCCTCTTGCATTTTACTATAAGCAATAAGAAGAAACCAGGCTGCACCTTGAACCACTTATCTTGGAAGTCTCCTCAGCTGAATACCCAAGTTCATCATTTACAAATTCTATAGGGCACATTTCTGCTATACCTTCTAATGTTATATAATAAGGATCAACTTCCCTCCAGTTTCCAATAGCGTGTTCTTTTTGTTCCTTCCAAGACCTCACTATAAGTGCCTTGAACATCCATAGTTCTACCAATAGTTCAGAGCAATCTAGGCTTTTTCTATCATGCACCTCAGAATTATTCCAGCTTCTCTGCCCATTAACCTAATCTCAAAGGCACTTTTATATTTGCAGGAATTTGTTATAGTAGTACCCCACTCTCAGTATCAAAATCTGTTTTAGCTTACTGTGGTTGATATAACAAATTAGCATAAATTCAATGACTCAAAACAACAGAAATTTATTGTAAAGTCCAGAAGTCAAATCGGCATCACTAGACTGAAATGCTGGTGTCAGCATGACCATACTTCCTCTGGAGGTTCTAGGAAGGTATCTGTTCCTTGCCTCTTTCAGCTTCTGGTGACTGCTGACATTCCTTGGTTGCAGTCACATTACTCCACTTTTCAAGAGCAATATTTTAAAATCCCTCTCTGTTCCATCTTCACATTGCCTTCTTTCAACATGAGTACAATCTCCCTCTGCTCACCCCTCTACCCCTCATCCCCCAATGGGACACATATGGTCACATTTAAGGCCTGCCTGGATAATCCAGTATAATCTCCCCATCACAAGATTTTTAACCACGTCTACAGAGACCCTGTTTCCATATAAGGTAACATTTACAAATTCTTGATTAGGGACTGACATGTTATTGGGAAAAAAATTTATAGTATCTGACTTAACATTCAAAATGGCTTAATAGCCCTCTTTTTTCTTCTTAGTAATGAACATTTAATCTGCACCTATTCACTCCTCCAAACTGTTATCTTCCCTCTCTTAATAAATGACATCATCAAGTGCTTAAGCCAGAAATTTAGGAGTTATCATGAAGTTTCTCCTTTACCTGTTACATTTAATCTATTGGCAAGACTGCATGACTAGCACCAAGATACTTCTCGCCTTTTCCAGTGCTACCACCCTGGTCCAAGCTATTGCTATTTGTCTCCTGGGACATTAGCAGTAACCTCTTAAACTGTCTCCCAGCCTCTACTCTTGCCTCCCAACAATCTACTCGCCGCATAGCAGCCAGAGTATGATATTTTGAAACTCCATCAGTTAATGCCTGTCCCCTGGTTAATACTCTTCACTGGTTTCCCATCATACTTATGATAAAACTCAAATATTCTACCTTTACTGAAAATGTCTCATATAATTTGCAATCTACTAGATGCATTTTTCTCCTTCAAATACGGGTCCCATTCTTAACACACAATAAGGAAGCTAAAATGGCCATTTCTATTTTCAAAGGAAAAAAAAAATTTTTAAATGGAAACCTTTTGTACTTTATATAATGTCACTTAATTCTGTATTTTTACCTTGCTTTATAAATAATATCATCAAGTACTTTTACAAGATATTTAGAAATATGTGTTTTCAATTACTTTTAGATGAATCATGTTTATTGCTTAGTCTGTGATGGATATTTTACTGGTATCAGGTTTGGACCTATCACTGGCTTATCATTTATCACTTGATGAAGGTGTCACTTAAAGTTTTCAGTGGTGCACTAAAAATCAACAGTGATTTATCGAATAACTGCAGTGTGTCCAAATTTATACACAGAGCAATTTGGAAGAATACATATATTTCTTCCCGACTTGTAGAAGTGTCTCCTTTTTTCCCTCTTGTCATTTAGTGCCTCAAAATTTAAGTCAGATTATGAAGAAAAATTTATTATTCCACAGTGAAAATGTCAATTTACAAAATAACACACAAACCATATTTAGCTATTGATATTAGTAGCTAAAAAAATCACAAAATGTAAAAATTATACCTTTTGCTTGTCATATTTATGAGTGTTAATACATATTGTTAACAAAAGTATGAAAAATACAGTAACTCAGATACAGCGTACTTGTACATTGTATTTGGACAGCCATATTAGAAAGTTATTTGAAAAGAATCATCAGTGCTATCAAAATGTTCATACCTTTGAATATAGCTCTTCCCTTTAACTTAATAAAATTATCAGATATGTGCAATAACATTTAGGTATAAGGACATTTTTATATCATTATTTAAAAGAATGAAAATTCAAAAAATCTGCTAATCTAAAAACTTAGAAGACTGAATGTATAGTTTGTTACCTCCTTACGTTGAAATATTCATGGCTATTTAAAATCATAATTTAGAAAAACATTTTATGACATGAGCAAAATTTTTAGGATATATAATCAAAGCAGTTTAACCCACCGCATGTGACTTATGATACCAGTTTTGTGAGATAAGCACACATAAAATTGTGCTTCTAGAAGTAAATGATATACACACATATAATGGAGGTATTTATGATGACTTTAATTTTTAAAAAAATTTTTTTTCAAAATTTTGTGATGATAATAAGCTGTTTTTGTAATATATTTGTTAAAGAGAAAACTAACAAAACCTAAACATAGACTTAGATTTAAAAACATAGTGTATTTATAAATAAATAATGAAAATAAAAAAGGAGGCCCTTGTAATATCAGAGCCCTAGAAACTTTCATGCAAAGGAAACAGTGCTCTTTCTCCTCCGCTATCAAGGAAAGGAAAAGTGGGTAACTAAAGGCTAAGGTGAAAAGACCCTATGAGAGTTGATGATCTCTTACTTGTTAGCCCAATCAATGTCGCAGAATCAGTATTCTTAAAGTTCCATAAAATTACATGCGCACATAGACACGTATTCTATGTAGTCAGCTGTTACCTATGTCAACAGAATAGAACAAAAGCAAAGTAAAACACATTTAAATTAGACTAAAAAATATTGTAGATAGAGCCTTTCATCAAGGGATACTTTGAAGTATATACGTGGGGAAGGAAGATGTTAAAGATAACGCCTTAATTTTGAGAGTGCTGATAGTGTCCTACTTAGTATTCATTCTGAAGGGGGGCTGCTGGGGGAAATCAACCAATTTATGTGTTTAGGGAAATACTAACATTGTGTTTATGAGTGCCTCTTTTGTACCATAAAAATCTAAGAATATTATATTTTAATAATTTAATATGTATTAGGCTCATTAAAATAAACTAATTTTTAAAATGATAATCCATTCGTGTTAAAGGAATCAGGGAAAAAGTATGATTGACTCCAGACCCCTAGCACTTTATTACCATCCTTTCTATAACTATAACATATTCACTCTTAGAAAGGAACTTGTACATTTGTTGTATCATGTAAGTAAGTAATCCAAAAAATTGTTTTATCTTTCTCTCTATGCACTCAATCAATCATATTCAATTTCTTTCTTCACTGTTTCTCTTAAAGCTGGAAGTATTGTTAACCACCAGCTACATAGGGCCATCAATTAACACAATGTCAGTTATATGCTTTCTAGCTCCCTCTAGTTTTTTCAGGGAAGTTGTCTCTGAAAAGAAATCACATCAGATCCAAGAAAATGGGAAGAAGTTGCCACTGACTCAAAATTTGTTTAAATGTAGGGTGCTATACAGTGTGTATAGGTATTAAGTATCCTAATTGCATATTAGTTTAACATATAGCATTTGTTTCGTCATAACAGCAACTGAAAAACCAAAAACTCAATCAAAATAATAATGAACACATACACATACTCACATGTATGTTGTCAGCTTCCTTTAATATGAGTAAGAGACTCTAGATCAAGGTACTACTTAGGTCTATAGTAAGCAATTGCAAAGGACTCTGGAATTTAGGTTAGACTATATCTTTGAAGTCCTGCCTCAGCTTTTCTAACATTCTGTCCCTCTAGCAATTCTTTGTTCTCCGAAGCTAATGAATCAATTGCAGAGCTGTCCCATAGGTCTTCCACATTCTTATGTCCCTTCATATCAATTATACTTCCATTTTGATAAATGGTACTTAGCAAAGTAGTCCCCTTCATTCAGTGGAGCTTATAGCTCTGAAAAAACGGGGAAAACTTTCTGTATCTTTTATGTCTAGAATCAAGCAAAGTGCCTGGCACATAATAGGTTGTAGTAACTCACAATGAATATTAAAAAAATGAGTCATGAAGATATTGATATTTTGAAAATGTTATAGAAAATCAAAATTGTGGAATTTTAACAATGATGTCTCAAACAGTGCTGGCCGTTTACTTTTGAGAGTTATTTACAGGTTTAATGTAAGGTCTTTGTTAAGCTTTTCTTAAAAGAAGATATGAATAGGCTAATATAATATGAAGATTTAAAATACTTCTAGAAATTACAAGATAAATTTAAACTTCACCAAAAGCAGATGGAATGAAAGAAACTGATTAAGTGAACACTGTTTCAGTTTACATCCTGCAAAAAGACAGCAGATTGACAAAAATGCCAGTTTTTATTTATGTAAAAATGTATTAATTGCAAAAGAAAGAACTAGTGTTTTGACCTACATGTAAGCTAAGTGTTTAAAAAAAATAAAAAGCACAAGTGCATGTCTCATTGCAGTTTTAGCTCAAGAACAGAATGGATTTATTTATTATTCAGCAAGAGAGAATGTGTAGGCATGAGTGTGGTGATAGGTCTTATGTGTCAGTGTATGCATATATGTACTCCTAGTGTTGGGAATGTATCAGGATAAAATTTTGAACTTAATTCTAAGATAAAAATAAGTATTTAATACAATGAATGTAATTATTTTAGTTACCTTTGTCTTGTGAATACATTTGGGAGAGTAGATAAATGTCTGCTTGCACTTATGCTTAAACAATTAGAGAACCTACCCCATTCCTAGGTAATATGGTATTTTTGCTTATTTGGTGAGCATGTGGCCTCCTTTCCTAGAATACGACCTAAACAAACAAGTTCTTATGCAATCTGTTGCAGGCTCTTTAATATAAATAGATTAAAAAAAATGTCTATCCTACCAGTGTTGGTAAATTGTGTAGCTACTTTTCTAGTCTGCTTTCATTGGAGCATAATTTGGGGGGCTACTTATGTGGACAATTATAAAGCTACACAGATGTGAAAATTTCTCTCAGTCGTTAACTGTAAAATATAAGCTGCAATTAATGTCTGTCATCAAATTAGGAGATAATGTTAGTTTTCACACTTCAGTTCTCAGTTTAATGCTTTAACTAACCTTATTAGGGGCTCTTAGCACATCAAAAAAGGGATCAGCCAAACAAATGATTAGCTCTCTGGTCAATTTGCTAGACTCCAGTGGTAGTTTACTTTGTTAGCAATGTGTTTCTAATAAATGTAATTGTCACTTATTTAATGAAGCTGATTTTAGTATAAACACAAAGCATGAATGTAGGTCACATATTATAATTTGCTACCATGTATTCTCTATACACACAAGTACTCACAAATGTATATATAGATATATGTTATTTTCAGTTGCATAAAAACTGTAAAAAGCATCAATTTATAAATCAAACTAGATTGCCAAATTCCATATTTTGGCTTCGAAAATTGCTAAATTCCATACTTTGGTTTCTAAACCCTCTTTTCGACAAGCTTTTATCTACCTAGCAAAAGGAAATAAAGTATATGTCCTCTTTTTAAAAGAATCCTGTAAAAGCTTACTCTCTGGATTTTCTTTTGGCTTTTAAGAAAACATAAAGGGGAAGGTTTAAATGTTTAGAGGCTTACAAATGCCTAGAGAGGTTACTGAATGAATACAATTAATTTTTACTTTTCCTAATCGGTGTGTGCCACATTTAACCAGCAGAAATTCCATCTTCCTACACAGAAGAGAAGGCTCCTTTATCTCACAAGTTGGGTTTTATTTAAGCCAGTAAATTGTACATAGTATTGTACAATGAATTTCCTTTCTGATTAGTCTATTCTAATCGGTTTGATAGGGGAACTAACTCATTTAACACTTCAGGCAGATGCTTAGAATGTCTTTAGGGAATTGACCACTTCATTGCAGTTAAAAAGTATATTATTTGGAGGCGTAAATGGATACCAGATTTCCTTTTATGTTTTGGACCTTGGTACTAAGTTGTAGTAGGCCACACTCCCACTGTTAGCCTTAATGGGATTAGTTTGGATATTATCAGAGGAATGATCAACACCTGCTGATATGATCACAGATGGTATCAAAGAGTAAGAGGAACTCAGTTGTACAGGGACACTCATCTCAGGCTTTTACATTGGGAGTGCCAGTACAAAAATGGCTACAAGATTCAAGGATAATATTCCATGCAACTATTAGTGGTACAGTATCAAAACTGGTATGAAATTAAAAGTCTTTCTCTAGCTTGCTTAATTCTGAGGAATGGGAGCCTATTTGACAGTCTGCTAATACTAGCTCTTTGACTCTGGGTACGTTATTTAATTTCTTTGAGGCTATGTGTCTTTAGCTGCAAAACTGAGACCAATAATAACACCCAGCTCCTGGGATTTGGTGAGGATTAAATGAGGTAATCCAGGTGAAGAGCATAACCCTGTTCCTTACGTATAAATGTGAATCCTTATTGGACTGATTTTTATAATGTCTTTAGTGATTTTATGGATTCTTCAGGGGTGCTTTAATAAATATGAACTTAATAAAAAATACCTTGTGTTTTTGAGGGATACTATTAGCCCAATTTCTAAAGAAGATTTATGATATTAATTATGAAGTGATAGTAAATTTTATTATAGGCCTTTTCAACTTTGGAAAGTTTGTTTTTCTTCTATTAGTGTAATGTACTTCATTAACAGATTAGACATGTTGGAATAATTTAATAGTAAATTATGGTTTTTAATATACTGCCATTTCAGTTTATAAACTGTCTGGTTTGTGTTTTAGCGCAGGGGTCCCCAATGGTCCACAGCCTGTTAGGAACCGGGCCGCACAGCAAGAGGTGAGCAGCAGACGAGTGAGCGAAGCTTCATCTGCTGCTCCCCATTGCTTGCATTACTGCCCGAACTGTCCTCCCCTCTCCTCCCCACCCCCCAGTCGGTGGAAAAATTGTCTTCCACAAAACCCGTCCCTGGTGCCAGAAAGGTTGGGGACTGCTGTTTTAGTGTCCTACTAGCCTTACTGAATGAATTGAGAATATTTGGGGCTTTCCTATGTTCTGAAACAGTTAAATAGCTAATAAGTTATCTATTCCTTCACATTTATAGAATTTTACGCTTGTGTTTATGAACAATGGGCAGGGAATAGAAGGGAGAAAATGCTTGACTTCTTTTTCCATTTCTCTTTGGTTACTTGCATATTCAACTATGAGTCTACTTTGGTAATTGATATTTTTCTAGAAAAACACAGAGGTATAGAATTCTGGAGAAGCCAAAGAGGTCTCACAACAAAGTAGAATCTAGAAGCTAGTCCTTTGAAAGACCATCTAACCAATTTCGATAATAGAAAATAACCTTTCAAAATCAATTTTACTTTTAAGTTTCACAAAGGAATTTCATATGTAGTTACTAGTAGTACATCTTTTTGGTCCTTTCAAACAAATATGGTAAAAATGAAACAGACAGGAAACAGAAATTTAGACAAGTTAGATTCAGAATCAAATGACCAGTACTACTTTATACCCATTAGAATGTCTACTATTAAAAAACAAAAACAACAGAAAATAAGTGCTGGTAAAGATGTGGGGAAATTGGAACACTCATGCTTTATTGGTGGGAATATAAGATAGTGCAGCCACTGTGGAAAACATTATGGTTATTCCTCAAAAAATTAACAATAGAATTATTATATGATCCAGCAATTCCACTTCTGGGTATATACCTAAAAGAATTGAAAGCAGGGCTTTGAAGAGATGTTTGTAGTCTCCTGTTCATAGCAGCATTATTCATAATAGCCAAAAAGTGGAAGCAACCCACGTGTCCATTGACAGATGAGTGGATAAACAAAATGTGTACGTACATACAGTGGAATATTATTCAGCTTTAAAAAGGACAGGAATTCTGACACATGCTACAACATGGATAAATCTTGAGATCATTATACTAAGTGATATAAAGTCACAAAAAGGCAAATACTGTATGATTACACTTTTCTGAGGTACCTAGAGTGTAAATTCATAGAGACAGCATTCATAGAGACAGCAGGGAGATGGTGGTTGCCAGGGACTAGGAGAGGGAGGGAATGGGGAGTTAGTGTTTAATGGGCACAGAATTTCAGTTTTGCAAGATAAAAAGTTCTGGAAATGTATCTTGGTGATGACTGCACAAAATATGAATACACTTAATACCACTGAACTAACTGTGGTTAAGATGTGTATTTTACGATACTTATTATTTTTAATCAAATGACCGGGAAGTGACAGAGCCAAGCCAAGGAATGCCTCCTAAGCTAGAGGCACTTGAACTATTTTTGAGCACTCGAAGCCTAATGGGTCATGTTGTCTTTATATTTGGTCCCTAAGAAAAATTTCTAGGGATCATTTTTGTGTGCTTCTGTCTTTTGATATACTAAAAAAGAAAAGAAAACATGCAAAAGTTCAAACATAAGGCCCTGTGACAACACCTAATAATTTTCTTTCCAAAGTATGTTTTATCCTATTAGAACGTTCTCCTCTAGGGAGCCTTGCCTAATTTTCATAACACGTCACTGTATGTACCTGTCCTCCTTCAACATACCCACTGCATCCTAGTCTTATTTTCTTTATACCTCTCATTTTTTTCATATTCTAAATATCTGCTTATGTTCTCTTTCCCTATAGAATGGGACTGTCTGGAGATTAACCAGTAAAAGTTAAAAAATCTAAGTTCTACTCTCTATTTTTATTCTCATGACATGGATTTCAGTTGCTTTGTATTTCGTCTTTCCTGTAAGTCCATAGTTTTTTGTAGACATACAGCCAAGTTAATAAATCTCCGAGGTCTTATTTTGTGTAGGATGCTATTCTAGATTCCAGGGAGATAGCAGGACAAAACATTTTAAAAAGGCCCAAAATCTCTTTCCTCATTGAACTCACATTATAGAGGAGGCAGGCAATAAACAAGATAAATAAATGGAATACATGTTATGTTGCATATGTGATAAAAGGAAAATAAAGCAGGTAATGGGATATAAGGTGTCTGGGTATGTAGGAAATTTTAGATAAGGTAACAGGGAAGATCATACAGAGTACCTGGCTTTTGACCAAAGACCAAGTAAAAGAGAATATTAGTTTGTTAGGATCACCATAACAAAATACCACAGACGAGTAGCTTAAAAAGCAGAAAATTTTTATTTTCTCACAGTACTGGCAGCTGGAAGTCCAAGATCAAGGGGTCAGCCGGTTTGATTTCTCCTGAAGACTCTCTCCTTGGCTTGCAGATGGCTGGCTTCTTGCCATGTCCTCACATGGACTTTCCTCTGTGCACACACATCCCTTCTGCCTCTTCCTCTTCTTATAAGGACATGGGTCATATTGGGTTGGGGCCCCACCACTAACAGCCTCTTTTTAACTTAATCGCCCTTAAAAGATCTTTTCTCCAAATACGGTTACATTCTGAGGTACTAGGGTTGGGACTTCAACATATGAATTTTAGGGGAACACAATTCAGACCATAACAGGGAGGGAAAGAGTCATATAGCTATCAGGGGCAGGACATTTCAGAGAGAAAAAGAAAGCAAAGGCCCCGAAGTAGGAGCATGTCTGAGAGTGTTCTGGCAGCATCAAAGAGGCCAGTGCAGCTAGAACAGAGCAAAGAAGAGAGATATAGCAGGTGAGGCCAGAGAGAAAACAGGGCCAGATCTTGTATATCATTGTAAGACCTTCTCTTTTTTATTTTGAGAGGAATGGAATTCCATTAGTGAGTTTGAGCCAAGGACGTGTTTGGACACATGATCAGCCAAGACCTCTCTGGTTGGTGTGTTGATAGTAGACTAAGGTGAAGGAAGGGGATACAGAGGCTCTTGTAATAATCCAGGTAAGATATAATGGTGGTTTAGTGTAGAGTTGTGACATTGGGAGAGATGAGAGGTGATCAGGGTCTAGAGTTTTCTACAGTTTGGGGGAGGGGGTTCAAATGCAGGTCCACAGCCCATGTTCTTTTCTACTGCATGACTATGGAAGAAAGTACATGTTCAACAAAGTTAGGAAAAGAAAATGAAGGAATAGCTGAAATAACTTACTCTTTGTTTTTTTAGTGGGGAGGGCAACAGACCTACCTTGGAGTTTTATATATTTTTTGATGGTTAAGCTAATAAGATTTACTGGCAGACTATATGTGTGGTATGACAAAAACCGTGGATGCTGAGCCACTGGAAGAATGTAGTTATCTGTGACCTAAAAGGGAGAAGCAGGTGAATCAGGTTTGGGAGAAATAGAGGGAGATTTCAGTTTTGAACAGGTTAAATTTGAGAGCTCTATTAAAATATGTAAGTAGATATGGCACTAGGTAACTGCATATATATACCTCATCAAGTGTAAAGACAAAGAGTTCAGTAAATAATAGCTATAGATTATTCAGTAAATAATAGCCGATGATGAGGAGAAGTAAGAAGGGAAAAGAGGAGAAAAAAAGCAAGTGTGTTTCCTTCACAAAACTTTCCAAACGATGCAACTTACCAAAATTATGATAGTCTTAGTACTAGGTGCTCTGTTAAAAAAAAATAGATATATTACCTGTATTCTGAGAATTTCAGTTTATGTCAGGGTGACCCTCACGCATGTTGACTCTTTTGCTTGTCAGCCTTTCATGCCACATGTGGATGAGGGAGCAAAAGAAGTTGTGTTCTTGGGTAACTGTTGGCCTTTTGATGAGGTGAAGGTATCATACCAAATGTGTTTCTTGTCTTGCATTCGTCACTAAAGCTAAATGCAAGTAGTATTTTATTGACACCCATTTGTGTCTTCTGAGTCTGACAGCCAACTTCTAACTGTAGTTGTGCTGCTTCAGTAATATGATCACTGTAGATAGCCTTTTTGGAAATTAGGCTCTGCAAATATCAGTGCTTACAGGAGCTAGGCAGATAGCTTATATAAGCAGATAGCTTATGTAAGCTTATATAATTATTTCTTATAATAATTAAGAAAAAGACTGAAAAGAACTGAGAGAGAATGGCTGTGACAGGCTGAATAATTCTCCCCCACCATGTATCAGATTAAATATTTTGAGATGAGGGAATTATCCTGGATTATTGCAGTGATCCCAAGTAACTTAAAAGGTCCTCCTAAAATTCAGGAAGGCAAGAAAGTCAAAGAGAAAGTGATTTGACGAAGGAGCCAGAGGTTGGAGTAACGCACTTTGAAGTAGCGGGAAGGAGCTGTAAGCCAAAGGATATAGGTGGCTTTTTGAAGATGAGGGTGGCAAGGAAACAGATGATCCTGAAGAGAGAAGGAGCAGAAGGAACACAGTCTTCCTCCAGAGGGAGCACAGCTTTGCTGACACTTTGATTTTCTACTTCCGAATCTCCAGAACAGTTAGAGAATAAACTTATTGGCTTTAAACCACTATGCTTTCTCAAAGCCATCACCATCATTTTTTAAAACTGAAATTCAACTTAAAAAATAAACACCCACAAGAATGGCCAAGGATTGAGCATTCAGGGTTCAATCCAGACTAAAGGCTTCCAGTTTTCAACTACTGTTAAACTTTAACAAACTTTTAAACTTTGTTAAATATTTCCAGCAAAATATTTTGCCTACTATTTTATTTTACTGAAGATAAGTAATAAAAACCACCATGTCAAATGTATATAATGTTATATACCATGTAAAAAAGGTGTGAATAATAATTTTCTCTAATGATAATGTTAGGTAGAGCAGAAAAGAGGAAAAGACAATAGGTTAGTTCTTTGTCACTCATCATTGGTTTCCACCACTGCAAATTTATATCTAATTTTAAGAGGCAGATTTCCTAATCAGTAATGATAAAATGTTAGAAGTTCAACTTTCATAATTAACCATGGCATGCGAGTTTCCTTGATTTTCAATACGAAATTTGCTTCTACAAATTATAATCAGTATAAATGGGGAGAACCTTATCAGAAGAGATAATTTAAATTGATATGTTTCTAAAATACTGATAAAGTAATTTTTAAATGATATGCATATAGAACCACAGCTGAAATCTAGAATAAATGCATAAGTCAAAGTATTATTTAATCAATAAAATTGTGCAGAAAACTAGTTAATCTATTAAGACATGATAACTATGTAGCTAACATTCCCTCTAGTTGAGAAAAAAAGGATGACATGTGAAATGAACAATTGTTCAGAATTTGTAATGATTATTTTCCAAATCTCCAATACAATCCTTCAAATTAAAGAGTGCTATATTTAGCTAATACTTAATCCATTTCTCCAGTAATTGTAGAGGCCACATTAAGATAATGCTTAAATCATAATGTAAATTGGGTCAGAAATATAAATCAATCAGAAATAAACATAAACCTATCACAAGCAGAACTAAACATTAACTAACTCTTAGTACAAGTTAAGAATTCATTACTGGGGGACTTCTATTTCTGTCCAAAACAGAGAAACAGATTTACCCTCTTGCCAAAAACAGCCAAAAACAAAGCCAAAAACTTCAGCAGACTAAATACATGAAACAGTGGTTTTTCATGGCACTGGATATCAGGCAGTGAGGGACGGTGATCGCTGAGAGATGAGAGATAAACCCTCAGAAGGTATGCCTCACATGAGAGGGTCCAGAGAGCGTTGTCATACAGAGAACTCCAGAGATCTGCAGAGCAGCCCCTGTGTTTAGTAAGTATTGATCAACACATGTTTTCAAGGAAACTACTGAGGCAAAGAAAGAACCATCTGAAAGAATTAGTAGAAAGAATACGTGGAACACACACAGGGCTGGGAATGGTGCCTGTTCCCACCAGCTAGATTAGAGAAACTCATAATTTGCAAGTCATTGGATAGAGTATCAGAAGGGTCTTGCCTCAGTAGTGGGGAATAACTAGCCCTAGGCTAAAGGTTGCTCTGGTCTTGCCAATGAATCTTAAAGGCAAGTCCCAAAATAATGATACTGTTTCCTAGTAACTTAACTATGTTCCAGACAAAGCTCAAAAATATGTAAAGAAATACAAAAATATATTGACCAAAAAAACATGGTGTCTGGCATCTGGTCAAAGATAACCAGGTATACAAAAGGAAAGTAGGCTCCATAATGAGAAAAATCAATAAACTGAAACTGACCCGGAACTAACACAGATGTTGTAATTATCAGGCAAAGACATTAAAATAGTGGTTACAATTGCATTCCATATGTTCAAACATTAAGTGAAGACATGGACAATATAAAAAGACCCAAATCAGATTTCTAGAGATGAAAACTAAAATATCTGAGTTGAAAAGATACACAGGATGGGATTATGGCTGATTAAACATTGTAGAAGAAAAGACTAGTGAACTTCAAGAAAGCAACAGAAGCAATCCATAATAGAACAAAAAGAATTTATTAAAAAAATAAAAAGAGCATCAGTGAACTGAGACAATTCCAGATGACCTACCCAATTCAAAGAAACATGAAGAAAACTACAATAAGACATGATATAATCAAACTGACCAAAATCAGTGATAAAGAAAAAAAATCTTAAAAGAAACAGGGGTTAGGGAGAAGACTTGTTACATACAAAGCAACAAAGATATGGATGATAGCTACATCTTTAAACTACGGAAAGAAAAAAAAAAGTCGACCTAGAATGCTGTACTAAGCAAAAATTTAAAAGTGAAGGTGAAATAAAGACTTTTTCAGGCAGAGAAAAGCTGGAAGAATTCAGCACCAACACGTGCACAGCATAAGAACTGTTAAATGAAAATAATACAAGGTAGGAATATGGATCTATACAAAGGCATGATGAATATTTCAATACACAAAGTTGAATGCCTCATGAGAGAACTGTTTCCAGAGTTGAATGCTGCAGTCAGTAAACAAGGCCAGGCTCCTTCAGGTGTTACTAGTTTTGTCTGAATCACTATGCACTTTATCCTGCAACTTGTTTCGGTTTCCTTGAAGTTTACCATTCAGCTATTGGCTCCCCACACTTTTGATTTTCTTTTCCCCACCTTAAAGCCTGTAAATGCTGACTTATTTGCTTGTCTGTTTCCCACATGATATGCCATTTCCCCATACTTTTATATAGCCTTCAGTCTGGCCAGAGACTTTGCCTCCTATTGAAAGTACTCCACTTGACCTTGTTGTAGTTACACTTAAATCTCATACATTTCTTAGTAAGACTAGAAGAGGTAGCTGAGGCTCTGTTCTCTGAAAGTGAAATTACCTCTGAATAGACAATGGAGAACATGGGAAGCAGATGAAGTAGCTAACAAAGCCTGTGTAGATATAACCTTGTGTAAGCTGCCCTATTCCTGCCCCTCTGACCCTATCTGTCTTCTTGAATACCTGTTGTTACCGAACCAAACTTGGGTCTGCTTGCCTGCACACAGTAAAGCCAATCTACTGGTACTGGGTTGTGGTAAAGTACAGCATTTATTGCAGGGTTCCAATCAAGGAGAATGGCCAGCTCATGCTCAAAAGACCCAAACTTGATTTCATGTTTGTAAAAGTGGAAAAAAAAGCTTTATCTTCTGACACATTTAAGTTGACATACTACTTATCGGTATATATCATTTCCTTTATTTTAAAAAAGGAAAGCAAAAAACAGCAATAACAAAACCCAGTGTCTAGCGAAATAAAATGCATACTTCCTCATTCTTAGCCCTCACTTGCCCCCACTTAGTCTATCAGAAAGTTTTGAAAAACTTTTCATAAGACATTTAAAGGAATTGCTTAAAACTGGAGTCTCAGCCACCCCCCCCCCCTTTTTTTTATCCTAAGGAATATCAGCATCCTCTTAAAGTAAGAGACAGATAATGAAACACATTGCTGCAAGAAAGGGCATATTTTGATTAATCTGAACAGGTGGTAGGAAGACTCACTGCTATTCACCTTTCACATGGCTTTAAAGCAATTATTCCCATTGTGTGGTCCTGCAATATTAGCATCACCTGGGAGCTTGTTAAAATGCAAGTTCTTAGGTACTACCCCAGATTTACTGAGTCAGAAACTAGGGGTGGGTCCTAGCAATCTGTGTTTTAACAAGTCCTCCAGGTGATTCTGATGCTGGCTCAAACTTGAGAACCACTGTTTTAAAGCAGTGATACAGAGAAAAGAATGCAACTAAACTGTGCTGTAAATCCTGCTTCAGAATCATAAACTTCAATGTCATAAACTAGGCTGGGGATATTGCTCTGGAGCTTCCTTAGGAGTATGAGACTAGGTAAGATCCTTCTCTCATTTCTCTTATTTATAACATGGTAAAAATGCCATATATGTATAGTTATTTCAGGTATAAAAATAATATGGTAAAAGACTTAGTATAGTGTCACTCAGCAGCAGGCTACTACTAAAGGTTGCTATTATTAAACCAGTAATATTATTAAACAAGGAAATTAATAGGTTCTGTGATTAGGAAAAGTTAGTAAACTTTTCCTGAAGTTTTAATCAAGTTCTCTAGTTTTAGTTTTCCTTCACACACCCATGTTCAGATATTAGTCATGGAAATTATGTTTGGTACACAAAAGTAGAAGATGGCAGATTTCCACTCTGGTAAACCAAGAGGTCTACAAGTCATTGATTTATTTAATAGATGAACCTCTCCATGTTAGTCCTAACTTGGCTTAGCACAGAATCTTAAACATGAATTTTTAAAAATACCTTTGAAATGATTAAAATATTAACAAGACCTAGCCACAGAATGGCCTTAGGCCAAAAGAGTTAAAGCATTGTGTGGTTTGGTAACTTAGAGAAGGAGACTAAAGCAAAAACAAAACAAAAAATAACTACAACAGTAAAGGGGAGAAAAGTGCATAGTTTAAGCATCTAGAAGAAAACTGACAAAGTTTTACTTATTTATTCATTTATTTGTTAAGGATAAATATTTGTTTTAAGGAGATCATAACACCAAAAATGTATTTTAAAATAATTTTCCTTTGCCGCAGTAGTCCTTGTTTATTTAAGATTGGTATGTAGTCTCTTAGATAATTTATTATTTTGACTTTGCTGCAACACATCCCTTTTTCCTCTTGAATTTCTTTAAGTGGGCTGTTAAAGTCTCTCTCTAACTCCCTGGGCAGAGTGTGCTAATGTGGAGCTGGAGTTTTCCAAAGGAGCTGTCATAATCTGTTGGCTCAATGATCCGTTAATGACACCTAATGCTCACAGCAGAGTCTGCCTCTGCTTGCTGCTGCTCGTGGCTGGTGCACTGAGGATGCAGGTGCCTTGTAAGCACCCAAATCAGCCATTAAGGTCACTTTTATTAGTGGCTTCTGCTTACAAAACAGGGCTCTGGAGGAACATGATTCAGTCTAGGCAAAACCCTGGCAGCTCAGAAGAGTCACACTGTTAGGGACCAGCTGCATCTTGTTATATAAAGAAAGCCAGAAGAGTAATATTATTCTCTTTTCACTTTCACAGGCTCTTACGCCTTATTATAGGAATGATTAAGAACAGTGCTTTCTCACCTTACACCTTCAGTTCTCCCCTCTAGCAGTAACGAATTTGAAAATAAATTGTCACTCTATCTCTTCTTAGTGAACTAAGATTAATTTCTTTGGAAATGTCGCATTTAGTTTGCTGAAAAAAAAAAGTCCAATGAACAGACGTAACTCTAAAAAGTTTAATAGACTGGCAATACAAACATTGGTAATGAAAGATAAACATCTTTAAACTCAGCCCAGCCCTACAGGAAGTACCCCTACAGGAGCCCAGCCCCGTGTGAGGCATTTTGCCTACATATTTTTTCCTCCAGACAACCTTTTAAGATTTTAAAATGTAACAGGGCCTTCTCTTTGACACTGACAGACTTCTTTTAAACTTGTATCTTCAATTTATGTGTTCCATTTTAGTTAATGGAGTAGTGATACCACACATTCAGCCATTTTAATTTTACCTGGAATTTTAGTTGCCTAATTGTTCTTGGAGCATACTTGAAACTATTGGAAAAGCACACCAGTATTTTTTTTAAAATTTTCCCATCATTCTTTAATTGTCACATGAGTAATAGTAATCCTCCTACTTTAATTGATACTAGAAAACAGTACCAATGTACTTAAGTACTTGAGTAAAGCAACCTATTAAAAAAGGAGTTGTAACATACTATATTTAGGGCAGAAAAAGAAAACCAACCAATATGCTTTACAGAACAACTCAGTTTTATAAAGTTGGAAAAAACACAATGTTTAAAGAGCATGGTGACCTAAATGGGAAGGTAATCCAAAAAAGGGGGTATATATGTATACGTATGGCTGATTCACTTTGCTGTACAGTAGAAACTAACACAATATTGTGAAGCAACTATACTCCAGTAAAAATTAAAGAAAAATAAAGGGCATGTATCCGCGTTTTTGGTTTGACATAAATAGATAATTGAACTGGCACATTTGGCTATTATCATTGAAGAAATTGATTACTGGTCAGTTATTAATATTTTCATTCATGGAAGAATTCCTGAGGGAGTTAGAGAAAATATTTTCTTCCTGCTTGATTTGTATAATGTATCACTATATGTGGGTTTGCTTTCCAAGTTTTGTCATTTTCGCTAATGGCACATCTATTGAAGTATATATTTCAGTCTTCCTTATCTCCCGCTCTGGACAGCCTCATGCCTGGGATGGGCTGATAACTTCTTATTCTTTCCTATTTACACAATGCTTCCAGATGAGGTTATTTGAAGCAAAATTTTAACTATGTCACTTATTTGCTCAAAAATCTTCCCTGGTTTCTTGATGCAGTAAAAATAATACAGAAACTCAATAGCCTATAATTTAGAGCCCTCCATGTTCTGGTCTTGAGGTTACTATGAACATCACTTCAAATTCTCCTTATGCTCTTGCAACAAAAACTGCACTATGGCAGAAATGTCCCTGACCTATCTTCACTTAACCTACCTCCACTTAACTAGTTTACCAGATTCAACCATGCTCTCCATACTGCTCTCTGAAATACATGCGTGGTATTCATCATGAGCTCCTCACACACACGTAGTAGACTAGCTGCTTTTTGCACTTCCATTTCATCAGCCAGTTGAGCAGTATGGTTACAAAGAGAGGTTTGTACCCAGACCTATTTTTATCTGTGGCTATTATAAATACAAAAATTAATTACATGATAACCAATTGAGAAATATCAGTTGAAAATAACTTTTTTTCCTATGAAAAGTAGGTTATATACTTTGGAAATAAATGATGAATTTCTTGTCTCCAAACATATTGTTGTCAAATCAGTTGTGACAAGACAGCTGTAAAATATTGGGAGAAAATCATAGAAAACTAGAAAGATTCTGCATTTATATTTCTAGTGAAATATGTTTGGATTCACCTGTGACATTTTAAAGAAATTGAAAATGTGATTCCAGGGTCATACATCTTGGGTGTGGTTCATGCCAGGGAGGTGACATATTTACAGGAAGACAACATACAGTAGTGGATTAATGGTGACAGTTCTTTGGGAAAGAAATTATGGAATCATGTAGACATCATATATGTAGTGATAGAAGCAGACAAATATAAATATGATGCAGAGGAGTTTGCAGATCCAGAATCTTAAAGAGAAAAACTGTTCCTTCTTTTTATTGTGAACATTTTCAAACATTTATGATATGTATGGTAGTTTTTTATTTTAGTAGAATTGACATTCAGAAAAATGCACTTATCTTAAGCTTGATGAATTTACATAAACTATACACATACCGGTAATCAGAAAGAGAGCATTACCAGCACCCCAGCAGGTCCTCTTATGCTCCCTTTCAGCTACTGCCCCCTCACTCTGCAAGTAATCACTTACTTTAACAGCATAAATTCTTTGACTCTTTTTGTAATATATAAAAATTGTATTTATTATTTTGTGTTTGACTTCCTCCTTGTAACATTATATGGATGAAATATTAGCCTCATCTAACTATAGATCATCCAGTGTCATTGCAGCAAGCTATTCTGTGTATCCAGATTAGATACTGAGTGAATTTAGTGAGGGGAAAAAGGCTTTTCCTTGATCTTTCTTTTCTATACCAGTTGTTCATTTTATCACTTAATTCCCTCTACCTGACTGCTTTTGTTCTTTTTTTTTAAACCCCTATCTAATGTCAACGTGTAATTTTTTTTTTTTTTTTTGTGGTACGCGGGCCTCTCACTGTTGTGGTTCCTCCCGTTGTGGAGCATAGGCTCCGGATGCGCAGGCTCAGCGGCCATGGCTCACGGGTGCAGCCGCTCCGCGGCATGTGGGATCTTCCTGGACCGGGGCACGAACCCGTGTCCCCTGCATCGGCAGGCGGACTCTCAACCACTGCGCCAACAGGGAAGCCCTCAGAGTGTAATTTTTATAAAATTATATGCATGATCTTAATATAAGTGCAAAATGAGCATGTGCCAAAGCTTTATTTAACTTATTAATGAGAGAACCAACAAGATGGTGAAGCTAATTTGAAGAGCATTTGAGGAACCAATTAAGTATAGGGAGTGAGGGGAAAAACGTTAGAATAAGATTTCTAGGTGAGATACAAAGCTGGTGATTGTTCTACGAGAAAAAATCTGCAAGTTAACATACAACTTTAGAGTCTGGTCCCTAAATAATAGTTGATAATATGTTGAACGAAGTTGTATCCTCTTAGAAAATTAAAAAATAATTGTTGGATGGGTCTGTTGGACAATTTCCCAGGGTAACAGTGAAGGGAAATACAGAGTTATTTTGCCTTATTTCCTATGTATCCATCAAGGTCAATTTACATCCCACCTCCACTCTGAAGTCTTTATGATCACCCCACTGGAAGTCACCTCTCTAGCCAAGGAGCACTAGTAATACATGAAAGAAGCTCAACATGAACTTGGTGAATGAATAATCGTATTCTGCCACTCTAAGGGCATATCACTCCTTGAGCAGAAATGGCTAATTAAGGACATAATTAAATTTTAAATTATGGCTAGAGAAATTATACTGTAGAAGAGAGATAAATTAGAATACATCATGGTGCAGTTAGCAGGTTTGTTTTCTTAAAATGAGTAAATATGCTGTGGGAAATAATTGATTTATAAACTACTCTGCCTTTTCAATTTTCTCTTTTCTGTTTCATATTTTTGCCCTTTCTTTAGACTCTGCACTATTGAGACATTCTCTTTGTAATTCTCTCTTTATCTTAGTCGTGTTAATAAAACTACAGGAACTGTCTATCTCAAGTTCCATTTTAGCCATATCTCTTCCCTTATCAGAGATTGGAAAGGCTATCATTAGTCATGTTAAATCATGGGCTTTTAATGGTCACCAGTTACTTCTCTGACTCTGTGACCCTCATGCCATTTTTCCTGTTGACCTTTGTCAAGTGCTTGCTGCTCATCTCATTGGACTCATTGGACTTTGTTATTCTCTCCCCTTTAGTGTTTACAAAAACATTTTCTTCTGCAAAGCTTTGTTAAACACTAATCTTTCCTCTTTAGTGTTTCAGAATACCCCCAATAAATCATACCTTTTAGCAGAAATGTGTGTAATGCATCTATAAATCGAGTTTAATCAGAAACTTTTTTTTCTTGTTTTCTCAACTTCTCGTAACTAAAAGAGTTCTGTTCTTGCTGAGATGGTTTTGAATTGAATTATGTATACTGTAGCTCAGACGTACTTTTCTTGTTTTTCATACCTCCAACTGGAGTTGATAATGCAAGATAAGAGGTGGGAGGATGCAATGTAAAAGTTATCTTTTTCTCCTTGAACTCATCTGTCACTAGCACTCAGATGAGTAATTGGAAAAAAAAAAATCCCAAATTTCTTTTTTATGAAAATCCAGAAAGAGTTTGGTGATTTTTTTTTAAGATGACAACAGAAAATAACAGAGAGGTTTGTTTTCATGTCCTAGTTTCTTCTAGCTGTTGCTAGCAACCTGTCTCTACAGTTCTTGATTCCTGCATTTTTCACCTTATCAACTGTCACAGATACCTCACCCTGAGAAAGAAACAAGTAGCATTTTTCTACAGCTCACTGGGCATACCAGGAAAGTGGCCAGATGCCTGGTCCCCTCCTCTTCCCACACCTTCTCCTGGAGTCTTCATCCCATGGCCCAAATCTGTGCCCTTTAGCTGCATATGGCTATTCAAATTAAAATTAAAATTTAAATAAATTCAAATTAAACAACTTCAAAATTCGGTTCATTAATCAAATGAGGCACATTTCAAGTGCTCAGTAGCCACGTATGGCTACCATACTGAATAGCACAAGTGTAGAACTTTTCCATCATCACAGAAAGTTCCACTGGGCAGTGCTGACTCAAAGCATGTGGTAGCTGTTCAATGCAAATATGCACACTAGTGACCTCAGTTATATTTTCAGATAAAGTGCTGCTTTTTACAGAATTTTTCCCTGAGTTCACTAGGGATTGATATTGTCGAATGGTCTTATAAATGAGTTGGAAGAGACAGAGCCCAGTGAAATTTTCAAGTGTGCAGATGAAACTTGGCTCTTCTGGGAGTGGAAATGCCAAATTGAAAAACTGTGCCTGAAGGCTTTATGAGGGGGCAGACATGCATCAGATGAGCTTCTCTCTGAGCAAGTATAATTTGATAAAGTTAGGTAGAAATTATTCTGTCCTTAAAGGGTAGTGGATTCTGTTTTTCTGGTTAACAGTTGATAGAACAATGTTGGTTTCATTATGTAGTATTCTCTAAAATAACAAAGTTTTGTTGAGGCTCCAAATACTAAAAATAAATTTGGGCAAAAAATAATGAGAATATTTCCTACATGTGTGCAATATTCAACACTAGGTATCTATGAAAGAAAAACTTCACAGAGGTGATATTTTAAATTGTTTTAATAGGTCAGTCATAATTTTCTGAGTAAAAATGGCAGAAAAGGCAATCCTTGTAGAGGGATCACCATGAGCAAAAACACAGTAGCATCAAAGATTGGAGTGTATTGTTTCAGAGACAAGTAGTTCTTTGTGGTTGACGCAAAAGTGCATGATGTAATGATTTCATTTTTGAAGTAAGAATCGAGCCTTATTGCAAAAGTCCTGGATAACATGCTTATCTAAAAGTTAAAGAAGGATAATTGTTCAAAGGAATAATTTAAACAGCAGAGTAAATACATAATCTAATGAATATTTCAGAAAGACAACTCTAGCAGTTATAGACCAGTGATTCTCAAAAGGGGTGATTTCGTCTCCCGGGAACAACTGATAATGTCTAGAGACAGTTTTGGTTGTCACTGCTGGTTGAGAGGTGGGTACTGTCATTGAGTGGGTAGGGAGTAGGAGTGCTTCTAAGTATCTTATAGTGGATAGCACAGCCCCCATCGCAAAGAAATATCTGGTCTCAAATGTTGACAGTGCCAAGGTTGAGAAACGCTGATGTAGATGATGAATTGAAGAGATACTTGAAACAAACAAAAAACATTGTTTAGGATGCCAATACAATAGTGCATTTGAGAAATGATAAGAGGAACGGAAGGGATACTAATGTGTTTTTTATTGTTAAGTTGGGAAGGGCAGTGTTGCTAGGATGACTGCAGAGTTATCTGAATGTTCTCAAATAAAACTGAAAGGAACCTGTTGCTTCTTTTATGTTTTGTATAACATAGGAATGATTTACTCACAAATTTAATATAAACTAAAAACAAAATCCAAGAAAGATACATGGTACGTTGTAAGTAAAATTAATAGGAAAAGACCCATCCTGACACATCTGGATTTTTTTAATTGTAAGGAAAAGGGGGGAAATCTCATAAGTTTCTAGAAAGAATATAGAGGTACCTAAAAGTGCCACGGAGTTCAACCTCAGAATTCTCCTTTATAACACTAAATTTCATTAGAATTTGAGAGGAAAATGGTATACCAAAATTTCATGCCAAGACAATGTGTCTTTCATGGGCAAAGGCAATAGAAATACTTTCAAATTTTACAAGCCTCGAAATACATATGAACATACTCATTGAAAAAATTAAAGATGATAAACATAGTAAATGATAAAACTTTAAGAACTTACTATACAAGGGATTTATTACTCTTTTACTATTTGGTAAACTCAGGAATTAGATTGGATTTTTACATTTTAGCCATATAAATTGTAAATCCACTACAAAGCTTGAACCTGCTGAAACCTCATCTATATGTTTTTGGTTCTTTTTACTATCCAGGGACCAACACATCCTGCATTTTATATAGGATCTCTTTTTTGATTTGATCCCTTGAAATGATAATGGTTCACATTATGCTGGAGCACTTTCTGTACCGGCTAAGAAATTGACTAGTTGGGTCATTGCCTGCTATAATTACCTTGCAGAGCTTTATTGTATGTTGTTTGTGTGTTCTCATCCCTATGAATGAGGAGTTCCAAAAAGAAACATGGTAGCAATCGTAATTGTACTTAGGCAATGTGCCTCTTTATGTTTAAAAAAATTCATTGAATAGTCTTGAGTCCCCGGATTTTATTTAGTAATGAAAGTGGAATAAAACAAATGATCTCCCTTCAAGTTCTACTTTATTTAATAACTCCTTTTCCTTGTCTGGGAGCAGAAAATTTTTATTCCTGTGAAAGACTCAAGAGGTTTCATGAAAATAATGATAACGAATGAAAACGTTTAAATATCTAGAAGAGACAGTGGGGTGTTTAAAATGTGTGTGAAAATGCCACTGGTATTTGTAATATATATTTTAAAACCTGCATTATTTCTTAGTGATTTGGAATACTTCATGAATTTTGGTAGAAAATTTTAACATATATGTTCTGGAATTTTTAGTTATTCTATGTAAATCATGACTAAACTCATTTTGAGTACATAAGAAATCCATATATTAACTTGGAAAGTAAATAAAGCTACATATCAGTACATTAAATCAAGACAACAGAAACCACACTTTTTTTCAAAAAAATAATTAATATAAAAAATTTTATAGTTAAATGTTCTGAGGAAACTTTATTAGTGCTTGCTTGTTTGTTTCAATAGCCAAAAGAAATGTTTAGAATATTTGCTTTCAGTTTTTCCAGGTTAAAATTATCCCAGCTATGCACTGACAAAGTCACTAGTATATCCTGGTCTGAAGTAGACCAAGAACTTTAAAAAAACAAAACAAAACAAAAAAAACTTTGTATTGAAGTACAGTATGTGCACTTCTCTGTACAGCTCAGTGAATTTTCACCTACTGAATACCCCTGTCACTAGCACCCAGATAAAGAAACAGATCATCCCTAGCACCCCAAGTAGACCCTCTGCTGCTTCCCCCAAAGGTAGTCAATTATCCTAACTTCTTACAGCAGAGAATACTTGTTTTTATTTTATATGAAAGGGATAATACACTATGTACACTTTGATGTATGACTTCTGTAGCTCCACATTTTGTGATTCATTCATATCGCTGCACATACAGTAATTGTAAAGTCATTATACTTGCTGTATAGTATACCCTTATGTGAACATACCTCAACTTATCTTACTACTGTTAATGAAGATTTGAGTAATATCCAGGTTTCAGCTATTACAAATAGTATGCGATGAACATTCTATTAAATGTTTTTTTTTGGCTAACATTTGTACACATTTATAATAAACATAGACCTAGAAGTGGAATTTCTAAGTCAGAGTAGAAACTGGCCAAATAGGTTCCCAAAAAGGTTGTACCAAGTTTACATTCCACCAGATGTGCTTGAGAATTTTTGTTGCTCTACGTCCTCAGCAACACTTGGTATTTTTTCCTTTTATTTCTGTATTTTCTGATGGCTACTCTGGGGATTATTAAGTGGTGTTTCATTATGGTTATAATTTTTATGTCCCTGATGGCTTTTCATATGTTTATTGGCCATGTGTATACCCTCAAAAGAGAGGTTTTTAATGCAGAGAAACATTTACAAAAGTGATAGATGGGCAGGAAAGGGAAAGAGTGGGTGTTACCTCAAATCAGGGAATTGTTTCTGCCTGGGCACAGCTAAGCTGTAGCACTGCTTCTGTAATGGGGTTGCTTCCATCTTCGTTGTTGGCACCTGAAAATGCTGGAGTCTACACTTCCCTAGTAGTTACCTTTCTGCTACTTCAAGTGTTGAAAACAGAATGACTTTGGACTCACTCTGCCTTCTAAATTCCTACCAATGCTTCCCATTTACAGAACCAATTAGGGAATGGACAAGAGAATCTTGAAGTGTCATTTTCAGGCTTTCAGTACACCACCCTCCCTCCAAGTTAAGAGAAAAGCTTGGAAGGTCAGGAAGCAAGCTGCATAACAACTGATTCTATCTAGCCCAGTGCCTTTTTTTTTTTTTTTTCTTTTTTTTTTTTTTTGCGGTACGCGGGCCTCTCACTGCTGTGGCCTCTCTCGCCATGGAGCACAGGCTCCGGATGAGCAGGCCCAGCGGCCATGGCTCACGGGCCCAGCCGCTCCGCGGCATGTGGGATCCTCCCGGACCGGGGCACGAACCTGTGTCCCCTGCATTGGCAGGCGGACTCTCAACCACTGCGCCACCAGGGAAGCCCTAGCCCAGTGCCTTTTACCTTAGCCCTCTAAATACCAAGGAGGAAGGGAGTTCATAAGGGCTATAGCCATAGAAATCTGCATTTAACTGTGTATCAACATTTTCAGGCAACTGGTTAATCGATAGTTTTCATGTATGTGAGCACTTTTCAAAGTGCTCTAGAGAAATAGATAGTAAAGTACTTGCCCTCACAATTCTTACAACTTCTTAGTGAATAAAGAAAAATACACATGGAACGTCAGTGAATAATACAGAAAATTAGGAAGCTGAATTGTGATAATAGAGTATGAATCTTAAATGATATATCTGAGAACAGGAGGGAAGAAATTACAGCTAAACTAATTGGGCATGCAGTGGGGTTGAGCTTTATCTCAAAGGGTAAATAATGTTGGAAAAGGTGAAGGGAAGAAGAAAAAGCATTCTGGGAAACAAGAACAATATGAGTGAAATAAATAACACAGGACTGAGCCATGGCATCTTTCTTTCTAAAATATTAAAATTCTTTCTTAACCTTGACTTGAAGTATGCTTTGGAAGAATATATCAGAATCAATAAACTAAAATTTTA
The DNA here is from genome assembly GCF_951394435.1 of Stenella coeruleoalba. Lineage (NCBI taxonomy): Eukaryota > Metazoa > Chordata > Mammalia > Artiodactyla > Delphinidae > Stenella > Stenella coeruleoalba. The sequence goes on from NC_137148.1 coordinate 140,650,437, forward strand.
TAACAAGATTGCTGTTAAAGGAATCTTGGAACCACATGGCAGTAGGAATAAGAGAGCTAAGACGTTTAGCTCAGAGGGGAGAAAACTAAAAGGAATGCCTGTGAAGTTGTCCTGCAGAAGAAAGTGTAAACTTTTTTTGGTTGTTTGAAAAGGAAGCACTCCAATCGGTGCACTAAAGTTAGGAGCATTCAGCGATAAGTTCAATGTAAAAGAATTGTTATACAATTGCTATCTAATAATGGAACATATAGCCTCATGTAGGTATGATGTCTCCAGTGCCTGAGTTATTCTGATAGGAGTTAAATGACTAAGTGTACCAGAAATAGGATTCCTGCAATCAGAATAAAGAAGATGATCACAAAGTCCCTTTAATCTAAAAAATAATTTGGGGCAGGTAGAGTGACACTTATCATAAACCTGAAAGCTGGTTAGTTTATACTTTAATAACTAAAGTAATTCGTTTTTCTTACATGTCTACTCTGCCATATACTATCCAGGTAGAATGAAATGATTCAGTGTTCTCTAAAATAAATGAGGAGGAACCCTATACTTACAAGATGCTCCATGAAAAAAAAATTAGTTTAAGGTAAAATAATGTTGAAAAATTCTACATCCATTTACCCTCTTTTTTTTTTTTTTTTTTGCGGTACACGGGCCTCTCACTGTTGTGGCCTCTCCCATTGCGGAGCACAGGCTCCAGATGCGCAGACTCAGCGGCCATGGCTCACGGGCCTAGCCATTCCGTGGCATGTGGGATCTTCCCAGACCGGGGCATGAACCCCTGTCCCCTGCATCGGCAGGCGGACTCCCAACCACTGCGCCACCAGGGAAGCCCCATTTACCCTCTTAATAATAAATTCACAGAATATAAAATACTTTCATGGCTCTGTGATGTCCTTCAGTAAATAAATTTGCTTAAGCTCTGTATCACCAGCTTTTTATCAAAAACATTTCAAATTTATTTCAAAAAATAATCTTCTTAAAGTCATATCAACATTCTTGAACTGGTGCTTTCACAGGACTAATTTTTTGGATACATGTAATTGTAATCACAGCTACCACCTATGGGAGCCTATGGTCTAGTGAGGGAAACAAGTACAACACAATATGAAGAGCAGTGCCATAGGGGATTGATGCATGTTCTGTGGAAACACATGGAAGGACACCTAACACAGTCTCCATGATGGGGGAGGGACAGGAAAGAATTCCTGTAGAAGGTAATGCAAAATGATGACCTATAGTATATCCAGGTTTTACTGGGAAAGAGAAAGAGGGAGAGCATGTTTGAGACTTAGGAAACTCCGAATGTGAGGGCCTATGAGTAAGTGATTATGATACATTCATGAAGAGCTTTTAAAGAAAAGCTTAATAGGGACTTGATATTCAGAGTATATTAACAGATTTAGTTTGCGTCTCAAATTTTCTTGCAGGGTCACTACAAAGGTTACAGACGCACAGAATTATACAATCTTGAGGGTGGGGAAAAAGCATTGAGACCCTCTAGTCAGAAACCTTGTCTACAATGGCTAACTGGAAGCTATCTCTCCCCTGTTTGAATGTGTTTAGTCGCTAGAAGCGTTCTATCTCATGAAGCATTCTCCCACCCCCTTATATTAAGATGAAACCAAACTTTCTGTAACTTTTGCCTGCCCCAGGTCTGCATTCTTGAGCTGCACAGAAGGAACTCTGGGCTTTATTACTTTGGGAGTACCAGAGTCATTTTTTGTTGGTGATGGAATTTAAAATCAGATCTATTTAATGGAGTTTTCATTTGCTCTCCCTGTTCGTTTTAATACCAGACTTCTCACCATTTTTAACATGTGAAATATATCTGTATGTCCTAAAGTTTTCTTAAGACTACAATATAAATATTGAGTTTCATATAACCTTTTTGTTTATCAAGGGAGTATTTTGGGGATTTGGTTTCGGCATCTTTTTGTAAAAATGTTAGATCTTAGGAACGTTTTCATAATTCAGCAGGGTCTGCAGTGTTAATGGGACTGAGCAGCAGGACACTTAGACCACATACTATAATTACTCCTCAGAGTGCTTGTAATTTCAGTTCGAGAGCCTAACGCTGGCTGTAATTCATTTGCTTTTCTTCTCTTATTGAACGTGATTCGCAGCAGTCTCCTGATTTTGGAAATCTATTGCTTTTGCTCAATTCTAAGTTAGTACTCCAAATTTACATGAAAGTATGGCAGTAGAGAAAACATGGTAGGGATTGAAAAAAGTAATGGTGAAGAAGTAAATATTTTTTATGAGCAAAAGTTTCTTTTAAAACCTATAGTTCAACTGAAGCAAATTCCATGACGTTATAAGGAAAGTGAGGCCAATACAGGTTAAATGATTAGTAGTAGAATTAGAAGTGGAAAATCTCTGAGGATTTTCACCCTGGATGGTTGGCGTACTTTTTTAACCTGGTAATAGACCAGTAGTGTTACAATAAATGTAAACATGTTTTAACTGTTCAAATGGTGACTGTGGTCTTATTTGAATAAGTATGGTCAAGTTAAAAGAAAAGAAATCCAAATTTGAAAATGAAACCTATCATATGACGTAATGCTCATCATTTCTAATTTTAATGATTTATTTTTTCCCCACCAGGGAAATCATCTTTGGGGATCTTATGAAGAACTTTCTATGGTAAGAACATTTAATTAACAAAAATTTTATAAAAATGATCATAGCATGTTTATTGCATGGCCTTATCTGTGTTTTCAAGTGGAATGTCCAGTGTACAAAGGGCTGAGAAAAAGTAGATTGTTCTTCTCCAGGCACTCTTTTTTCCCATTGAACTGTTTACTTTTTCATAGTACTTATCACCACCTGATTTTTACTTATTTGTTTATACCTTTGTTGTCCATCTTTTCCACTAGAAGGTACCTTCTAGGGGAGCCAGAATGCTTGCTTATTGATAAATGTCTGGCCTATGGAGAATATTTGTTGAATGGATGTATTTATGATCAATAAAATGATCACCTGTCATGTATCAGCACTGAGCTAGATTGTTTCAATGAAACATTTCTGCTTATCTTCTTGGTAAACCTAAGAGGTAGGTCTCAGTTCCATTATATTGCTAAGGAAATGGCCTCATAGCAGGAAAATTATTTAATCTAGATTATGTTATTATTAAGAAGGTACTTGAACTCTTGTTTGAAAATTTCAAATACCAAACACTTCCTTTCTCAGAATAGTTACCCTGTAATTCAAAATGTTAAAATGCTAAGTTGAAAAAAATAAACAGGAAACTTATGCAAAAATCAGAAACAATATTTAAACACAAAATTTCCATTTCAAAAGACCCCACTGATCTTGGGCTGTCTGAATATGATGCAGGATAACTGATGCGCTGGTACCAACTTAATCATGTATATCTGACACATCTTTAGCAAAAGAAATAAAATTTTGGAAACGAAATATGACCTAGTCTTAATTACTTAAGTGCTTATCATTAGTTTTGCATCGGTACTTGTCTTGTAAATACATAGTCAGAAACATTGGTCTGACAGGACAAAGTTAAAGAAAAATATAAATATTCTAAAAAGAGTTAATTTCCAGGTTTTCATACTCTAATTAGAGATTATATTGATCTTAGCAATTGTCACATTATTTTTAATTAAACCTTTTATTTTGAGATAATTATAGTTTTGCATGCAGTTGTAAGAACTAATACAAGAAACCTATGTGTCCTTTACCCAGTTTTCCTCAAAGTAACATCTTACAAAATTGTACTACAAAATCACAATCAGGTTATTGACAGTGATACGTTTAATGTACAGAACATTTCCATTACTACAGGAATCCCTCCTGTTGCCCTTTTATAAATATGCCCACCTTCCTATGTCCCATAACTCCTAGTAACCACTAATCTCTTCTCCATATCTTCATACAGGTCTTTTGTCTCCTTAGGTAGGTTTATTCCTAGGTATTTTATTCTTTTTGTTGCAGTGGTAAATGGGCGTGTTTCCTTAATTTCTCTTTCAGACTTAAAAGAAATATATCCAAATTTTCTTGAATATTTATAATGACGAGTTGCAAGAAATATCAATTTCTAAAATATTGTTGTTACAAGAAAGCTGTGTAAGTGGAATCGTGCAATATGTACCCTGACAGTATTGGCTTTTTGTCACTCAGCTTAATTCCCTGGAGATGCATACAGATTAAGTGTATCAATAGTTGATTCCTCTTTATTGCTTAGTGGTATTGCTTGGTATGGTTGTACCACAGTTTGCTTAACCATTTCCCCATTAAAGGACACCTAGGTTAGTTTTAGTCTTTGGTGGTTATGCTGTGAACATTTACATGAAGGTTTCTGTGGGAATATAAGTTTTCCTTTCTCTGGGATAACTTGAATTATATTAAGTCTAAAGAAACAAACCATGATTTAAAAAATTATCCTTTACATAGGGCCCTCATAGCACAAGAACTAGCTAAATCAGGACAAGAAAGAGAGTTAGAATAAGTTGAAAGGAAATTAAATAACTGCTTTTTATTGATGTATGTTAGCATCCTTACTATTATTATTACTATTAAGGCTGGCACAACTCTGAAATTAATAATCTTGTCTTGCTTGTCTAAGAAACATGAGGTTTACACATCGTGTTCTCTTCTTTGAATGTTTATATGCTAAGTATCAACCTTTAGTTTAGTTTGCCAACCATATGTATTGAAGTGAGTGCCAGCTTTATATCCACATATCCTTGTAAAAAATTAGAGCTTTAGTATTTCCATTAAGAACTAAGAATACCCTTCTACTTTGCTGGGGCATGACACACCAAAGTGTCCAGACATGTTTTATAGCATTTATTAATAACCTGTATTCCTCTCTTGAGGTATATTTGCTGGCCTGGCAGCTTGCTTTTACTCATCTAACCTCGAACTGTAAGAAAACAAATAAGATTTTGCCAAATAACCATATGGGAAGGGGACTGTTCCAAGTAATCCAAAAGGGTAATTAAATATGTACAAATATATACATATATATATATATATATACACACACACACACACAAACACAAAGATTAGTGTGTATGCATATATGTATGTGTTGATATACATATATATGCCTACACGTATGTTTGTGTGTATGTATATATGACTACGAACAGTAAAATACTGCTCTATCATAGAAAACTGTATCCCTAAAGGCTAAGATTAGGAGACTAAAAATAAGACTGTGTTTGCTAGGTACTTGTCTTATAAGAATTACTAAAATTTTACCTGTCTTATTTATATCCTACTAAGATAATATGGGAATATACCCTAGTATACACATACTAACTATAATAGAGAATGGGTAAATGTTTCTCTACCAAATTTTGAAATTCAAACAAAGTGCAGAAATTGCTATACTGATTACTATCTTTTCACCCATTGAAATCAAGAAAGACAAAAATACTGATTTCTTAATGCATTTAAAAAATATTTATTGATCACTTTCTTTGTGAAGGCTCTGGTATAGGTGGTAGGAAATCAAAGTGAACAAGATCCTTGCATTACGTTCTAGAGCTTACATTCTAGTCAGGGGAGGTAATCAATGTGCATGGAAATAAATGAGATAAGTGAATGAGAAATTTTCAAATAATTTACTGTGAAGAAAGTAAAATAGGGTGATGGGTAACAGGTAACATACGAGCAAAGACATGAGTGCTGACCTGGAGCTAGCAATGCAGAAGCACAGAGTAGAGCATTCCAGGTAGAGGGAGTGGCAATTGCAAAGAGCTTAAAATGGGAAAGCGCTGGGAGACGTTGTTTGAAAGATCTGTAGATGTAGCTTTCTCAGTCATAGAAATTAATTGTCTGGAGTACTTGACTTTCTGGACAGAGTCCTGACAGGCAACACTAGTCAACTGCCACACCACCATCTTGATAGCACATACTAAATGGACAATAAGAACAATTTTCATGGCAGAGAAGACATGGCATATACTAGAGAATGACACAGAAGTCAACAACAGAAAAAACAGAAAACTTGAAGTGCCAAATGGACTTGTGAATTAAGAAGCAAGGAGAGTTAGAGGAAAATGTAAGCATTTCAGTTTTAAAATATTTAATAAATGCGGAGGCCAAGAGGGAGAGGAGCTGACTGTGAGAAGGGGTGGTATGCGGTAATATCTGATGATGTGGTTCAAAGCTAGAGCATTTCAGAGAGAAGGAAGAGAGAATAATTTGGAACTGGAGATGAGGCATAAAAAGGACACTCAGCTCAACTCTAAGCCCAAGTGTATAAGGAAAGAGGGAGAAAACACAATGATCCATTGGGAAAACACTATCCTCAGAGAAGATCCAGAGGTTCTTTAAGCAAGATGAAGGGAACATTCATAGTTGTGTTTGAGGATATTGGGGATTTTGAAGATGATGTACCATGAATTCCACAGAGCACAGTGGGCAAGTTTAGGAACTATGGAAAGCTGGGAGAAGGGTACTAAACAAGAGATGTGCAGAGCCTAAGGGGGTGAAAATGTGGGAAATAAGAGGTGAAGTAAAAGCTTCTTATGGTGATCTGAAATAAACAAGAACAAGGGTGTAGAGGTGGTGGTCTCATAGCAGGTAGAAGTGGTGATAACCTGTGGGTATCTGGGGGACCCTGTTTACTACTTCTGAAGGCAGTGGGGAGGTAAGGAAAGTTCAGTATTGTAATCACACATCTCTCTTACGACCACAGTTGCTGAAGTTTTGACACCTGGTGAGGGCTGGTCTTAATTTGAATGCAAAAAGTTAGACGTTTGTAGTAAATTTCTAGTTCATATAATAGTCATTTTTAAAGTGAAATAGTAAAAATACTTATATTCTGATCCAGGCCAATTCTAATCACTTGGGAAGGGATGGTGGTCACTATCCCAGTGTTTCCTGCAAAGTTTCACATTGTATTTAATCTTATTTAGGTCAATCTCAAATTATTTTTCCATCTTTGTTTTAAACAATAGGTATTTAATTTCTCCATTGGCTTGATTAAGTGGAACAGTTTTTCACTCTGAGATGTCTCTCACCAGGAGATTTTTCACAACTCTCCTTGTTATCCTTTCTCTTCTTTTGCTCGTCTCACAGTAAAATCATAATCCTGTCTTTTACAACATCGCAGGCTGATAACAGCATGAACATACTCAGAGGATTCTTGCTCTCATGAAGCTTTTAATTTCTTTATTGACTTTAATTAAATTTGAGAGGCTTTTTCAATAACAAGAAAAAAACATGTTTGTATGTTGGATTAATAGCATTGTATTAGCCAGACTGTAGGTGATATTTGGGGAAAAGGATAAACTTTTATCTAACCCTGGGATCACAGATGTGAAGTTTTCCATCTTGTGAATTTCTTGCTTTTAAAGGAATGGACAGTCTACCCTATGAACATAAAAATTGCATCCTTGCCTTAACAGAGCTTAAGAAGCCAGTGACTCTCAGGTGAAGCTTTCTGAACAATACTTCGACTGATTTACTCAGTGTAAATTAAAGAATGCCTATGCTTTTTTTAAAAAATAAATTTACTTATTTATTTATTTATGTATCCATTTAGGCTGCGTTGGGTCTTCATTGCTGCGCACGGGCTTTCTCCAGTTGCAGCAAGTGGTGGCCACTCCTCCTGGCAGTGCATGGGCTCAGTAGTTGTGGCTCACGGGCTCTAGAGTGCAGGCTCAGTAGTTGTGGCTCACAGGCTTAGTTGCTCCTCAGCATGTGGGATCCTCCCAGACCAGGGCTCGAACCCTGGTCCCCTGCATTGGCAGGCAGATTCCCAACCACTGGGCCACCAGGGAAACCCAAAAGAGTGCTTATGCTTTTAAAATGCAATGAAGATATTTATTAATTCAATGAACAAGTATTTATTGAGCACCTCTGATGTGCTGTGTGCTCTTCAAGCAATGAGCAGCAATGGTGCTTGAGGGAATAAATGGCCTGCTCTCACAGAGCCTATATTATAGTAGCAGAGATAAACAATGAACAAGTAAAGTGATTTAAATAAATAGTATATTTGAAAATAGTTTTATGAACCACGAAAAAAATTAAGCAGGATTACGTGGTGGAGTGACTTGTGGGATCAATGGGAGAAGGTGGTCAGAAAAGGTTGCTCTGCACAGCTGACAGTTTAGCCAAAGGAATCATTAATTACATTTAGTGTGTCTTTCTCTAGTTTTGGAAAACGTCGATTAAATCTGCATATTGAATTAAAGTAGCATGCAGGCATTTGGAATTAAAGCTAATGGGAAGAAATAAAGGCTTATTTCAAATAATAAATTATTTATCATAAAAGGGTCCAAATAAAACATTTTACTGATTATTTGAGATATTTGAAAGAATTAGAGTCTTGCCATAAAGGGGGAAAATGAAGTAGATAAAGATACATAAAACCTGAGATTTGTTCCGTAGTAGAAAATATTCTCTAGCTGTACTATCCAGCGTGGTCCTCACTTGTCACATGTGGCCATTGAACAGCTCAAACAAGGCTAGCTCACATTGAGATATGTACACTGTTAGTGTAAAATAAACAATCTACTTCAAAGACTTTGTATGATAAAAAAGTAAAGTATTTGTTTTTATTGATTATAGGTTGAAATGATAATATTTTGGATATAGTGGGTTAAATTACTTATATTTTAAAATTAATTTCACCAGTCTATTTTTACTTTTTAAAATGTGGCTACTAGGAAATTTTAAATTCTATATACAATTTTTGCTTATGGTTCACATTGTATTTGTGTTGGTCTGTACTGCTCAATAGAATTGTCAATAACCCCTTAAAGCATATTGCACAGAATTTATAACTTATTCATTCAAATGAATTAAATGCTCGTAAAAGATGACACGTTTTCAAATTCAGATGGCAAAATCCAAATAGAATTTATTTAAGACAAAATAATACTGAATTTATATTGTTATAATTAATATCTATTAATGTTTGGGTATGACATGCTAACACAAAATGATCTTTGAAATCTAGTAATTTTGCATTCTGTTCGGAAAAGGAACATTCTGATTTGTGGGGAGACTTGGACTTTCAAGTAGAATAAGTAACTACGTTGACTAAGTTGAATATATAATTTTTCATTCTTCAAGACCATGTAGAACCTGAACCAAAACCTACTTATCTTTTCAGAGGCCACCTTTGGGCAAAAATAAGTTTTCACTTTCATAAATCAAATTATTCCAAGCAGAAGTTACACTGGTATTTTTAATGGGACCCAAATACCATTTCAAGCAGTGTTGGTCTGTGTAATTCAACCAGCCACACAAATTGTTAGAGAAATATTCTCTCTAGGTTGAAACAGTTCTAATGAGAAAAAGGTTACCATCTGTTGTTTTTATTTGTTTGCTTGCTTGCTTGTTTCACACAGCCATTTCCCATGCTTGTGAAGCATATTTGAAAGGCAGAAATGCTTAGAAGTAAAATATTAAACATGTGGTAGAGATACTGGTTCACAATTACCAGTTTAGTCCAAGTAGAAAACAAAAATCCAGTTTAGTTAAAAAGTCCTTAAGCACATAAATTTTCTAAATAGTTCTTGGCTTGATGGAGCCCTATAATAATACCCTGTCTGGTAAATATTGTTTAGAATTTCTAAGTGGTAGGGTTCTTCCAGGCTAAATGGAATTCTCTTTAACAATGAGTAACTGGCTATTTGAGGATAGGCTCTTGTGATGGAGATCTCTCTGCAAGGATTATCTATTTTTCTCTCCACATTTATGTGGATCTCTTTTCATGCTGATAAAAACTTATTTATAATCTTTGCATAGTGATCACTATTACAGGCATACCACAAAGATATTGTGGGTTCGGTTGCTTTATTCCCAGTAAAGCAAATATCACAATAAAACAAGTCACATGAACTTTATTTTCCCAGTGAATATAAAAGTTATGTTTACACTATATTGTAGTCTATTAAGTGTGCTATAGCATTATGTCTAAAAAAAGTACATACCTTAGTTAAAACATACTTTATTGCTAAAATGCTAACCATTATCTGATGGTGTAGGGTTGCCACAAACCTTCAATTTGTAAAAAGCACAATATCTGTGAAGCACAACAAAGCGAGCCACGATAAAACAAGGTATACCCCAACTGAATAACAATTACTCCAGTACTCAGTGGCTTAAAACAACAGTTTTGTTATGATCACTGATTCTTTGGGTTAAAAATTTAGGAAGGGCACAGCAGAAATAGATTTTCTCTGTTTAGAGAAGTCTGGGGCTTAAGCTGGAGAGATAACATTTGAGGGTGAGTGTCCGGTATCACCTGGAGATATCTTCATTCACAAATCTGGCAGTTCATTTTAGTTGTCAGCTTAGACCTGAAACTTGGACTCTGGAATGGTGTATCTACATGTGGTGGCTTTATGTGTCTTGGGCTTCCTTACGGTATGGCTTCCTCAAAATGGTTAGATTCTTACATGGCAATTCAGAGTTCCACAAGTGAGTGTTCCAGTGAGTAAGATGGAAGCTGCATTGGCTTTTATCACCTAGTCTCAGAAATCAAATGGTGTCACTTCCATCCCATTCTGTTAGTTGCAAGCAAATTACAAGCCCACCCAGATTCAAGAGAAAGAGGGAACATAGACTCTATTTCCTGATGGAAGGAATATCAAAGAGTTGCAGACATGTTTTTTATTTTTTTAATGTATTTATTTATTTATAGCCGTGTTGGGTCTTCGTTTCTGTGCAAGGGCTTCCTCTAGTTGTGGCAAGCGGGGGTCACTCTTCATCGCAGTGTGCAAGCCTCTCACTATCGCGGCCTCTGTTGTTGCGGAGCACAGGCTCCGGACGCGCAGGCTCAGTAATTGTGGCTCATGGGCCCAGTTGCTCCGCGGCATGTGGGATCTTCCCAGACCAGGGCTCGAACCCGTGTCCCCTGCATTGGCAGGCCGATTCTCAACCACTGCGCCACCAGGGAAGCCCCTGCAGACATGTTTAAAACCATTACACATTGGGGGACAAATCTCTCTCCAGAATGCATCCTGAAAGAAAATTATAGAATTGTAAAGGTAGAAACTAATGGAATAGTTTTCTGTTAGTCTAATATTGATAATTATGTGATTTTTAAAATTACTGGGTATTGGGAGTGGTAGGAGAAATGTTCTTTGATCCATTAAGAAATGGGTAAGTATCCAGTTTTCTTGAAACTTGAAAAGAGGATTTGATTTAAGTTTTTAGCATGGCATCTTTTTTGCTTTCACTGTAGCAATTTTTATTTTCCTCAGACTTTCTCTTTTTGATTAATCCTTAAAAGAAATGCATTAGTATTACTTTTTTGGAGTAAATAATGTAGATATAATATTTTCATAGAAAATTAACATCTATGGAATTAGACTGTGATCTTTGGGAAATTATTTCTTTCATTCTTTAAGCTTTTGATATTGATTTAGGAATACTTGCTTATTTTTAAGAGTCATTCTCCTAAATGATGACTGAAATTTTGTGTGCTCATCTGTTGCCTTCATGTACATATAACATATATCTCTAGGTTAGTCTCACAGAATATTCCAGTAAGTACAAAGATATCAACACTGCTCTTATGAAACTTATATTCTTAGTGGAAATATACATACAATAAATAAGTATGTAAAAGAAAGAAAACCATCAGGAAGTCATAAGTTTTATGGTGAAAGAAACATAGGGTGAAAAAAAATAGAGTGAAAGTAAAATAAGGTGATGTGATAGGACTGGGGAGGAGGTATGATTTTGCTTTATATTAGAGTGTCAGGGAAGATCACAATGGCACTGTAATATCTAAATCAGAACCTGAATGACAGGACAGCTGTAGTTTTGTGAGAAGTTTGGGGGCTAGTGGTGATGAGGATGGTTAATTTTACATGTTTACTTCACTGGACCAAGGGATGTCCAGATAGCTGATGAAACATTATTTCTGGTGTCTGTGAGAGTGTTCTGGAAGAGGTTAGCATTTGATTCAGTAGACTGAGTAAAGAAGTCCATCCTCACCCATGTGGATGGGTGTCATCCAATCTGTTGAGAGTCTAAATGGAACAGAAAGGTAAAGGAAGGTTGAATTCACCCTTTCTCTTCTTTACCTGGAATGCCCATCTTTTCCTGCCCTCAACATCAGAGCTACTGATTCTCTAGAGTTTAGACTTGGACTAAATTGTACCACTGGCTTTCCTGGTTCTCCAGTTTGCAGAGGGCAGACTGTGTTGGTTCCAGGCCTTCATAACTGCATGAGTCAATTCCTATAGTAAATCTTATACATATGTACCTATATATGTCCTGTAGGTTCGGAGAACCTGACTAATACAGGGCCCATTTCAAATAGAACAGCCTCAATCACCACATTTTTTAGTGTCTCGACTCCAATCTCATGGGATAACTCAGTGTTACTAAAACATGAAATGGTTTCACCTTGACACACATTAGCACTTCTCCCCTTGCCTATCATGTACTCCTCCTTTTCATCAAGAAAAAACAAAACAAAAAATTGAAAAATGAAAACAACTCTTGTGTAAGATCCAATTGTTATCACTTGCCTTTTTCTCACCTTTAAGACAGTTTCCCCACTTTTCAGAATGTTTTACCACTTATATTGCATTACTAGCTTTTTAAAAAATTGTTTCTGCTTATTTTTATCACTAAATGGTGAACTTGACTAGAGAAAATCTGTTTTTTTGGGTGTGTGTATTTGTGTTTGCCCAGTGTTTGGCACATGAAAAAAATGTTTCTTTAATGTAGTTCTGAATCCAATATGCAGTTTTTTAATGTTAAGAGACTGCTGTTTGGTAGTAAATATTTCCAAAAGACTTCAACTCACTCAATTATACTTGATCATGTATTTTTGTGTCTCTACCAATCCACGGTAGGTGGTATTACGGAAACACACCTGATAATACCCCTGGAACAATTAAAAAACCTGAAGGAGGGTTTAATGAAATGACTGTATTTTTCAGTCAGTGATGAAAAACAACCCCTGAATGAAAGGATTGATATTTGTTTTATGGGGTTTGAAGCTTTTCTAACACATTCTACCAACTAATCACCTCCTGTTAAGTGTAAATGTGTTTTCAGTGTCCTGCTATCTGAAAAACTACTCTATTCATTCTTCGGTAATTATAGGTTAGCTTGTCTATTAAGAACTGTGACATAAAAATAACAGTGGTGTTAAAACCGTATGTGTACATTCTCATGCAAGAAAAAACCAGGGGAAAAAACATACTGTTTCCCCCTTGTTTTCCTGAAACTCTTGCATCCTAATGTTCCTCCTGTCTTCATCTGCTCCTTTTTTGCCTACCTTGCGTTGTCTTCCTATTTAACTATGGTTCTTATCTAAAGTTTAAACTTTTTTGATTATGTTCTCTCTAAATTCTTGCATTGTTATTTTGGCTTCCAAATTATACAAGAGGAGTGATGATAGTAACAACTGATAACTAGATTACATTTTACAGTTTCTGAAGAAATTTCCACATATATCGTACATAGTTGATGCAGCTTTTATTTGTATGAATGTATTGCCTGTAAAATACTGTTTTAAAATATCTGTCTGAATTTTACTTTTCTATTTTATCCACCTCCCTTATGTGCTAAGGTTAGTTTCCTGACTCTTCTGCGATGATGAGGTACAGATACCTTCATACTTATGATCATTCTTTATTTGCTCTCATTCCACTTCCCTTACAAAATTCTGTTTACCAATCTTAAAAATATTTCAAATTCTACCTCTATGAGACATTCTCTCGGCCCTCATAAAGGTTTTCATTCTTCCCACTCTAGCATTAGGGGAGCTGATGAAATAAAATTATTATTATATTCCATTGTAACTCTTAGAGATTTTTCACATGTTTATAAGTAATATTGGAAATTTCGCAAAAGAAGTAATCTGCATAAGTTAAAAGTCTTATTAAAATATTGTGCAGTGTTTAACAGGGTGTACAATAAACCTTTGTGGTAATTGTTTCATTAAGTATTTGGTAAACTAAAATACAAATGAAGAAAATGATTTTGTTTACATGTTCTGATAAAATATAAATGTTACTATATTAAAATCCAGTCATATAAGAACTGGATTTTAATGCTGTAGAGTCCCTGAGTTCCAATAGTCCCACTAAAGCCTGCTTGAAGTCTATAGGTTTTACACAAAGGTAAAGTTTGAATAAATTAATCTCGGATTAGGAACTGTATCCAAAGAATAGATTCAGGGCAGAACCTGAAGACTGAATAGCAGCTTTTTGAGAGGTTGTTAATAATACAAGATGCATACTTCTTAATTCTTGTTGAGTTGATGACGTGCTTAATTAGGTGTTGACACATGCATTCAGTTGAATTTAGTAATTTATTGAATTACTGATCATTACTGATCATCAGCCTAAAAATTCTTCTTTCAGCTAACAGATAGATGTAAACTTAGCATACTTCCTATAATAGGACTTATATTGAATGCCATACATTTTCTTATAAAAATGAGAAGGGAAAATGAATGGTGTTCATTCCCTTTATCATTCAACATTTTTTCTTATCAGTCAATATGTAATCATTGAGTGCATCTTAAGTGTGTGACTCTGGTGAACACAGATCCTATGGTATTTAAGTGAAAGCAGAATCCTTGTAACTTTCAGCCAAGGCAAATGCTTAATGTAATTAATAGAAAAGAACTTGTATCTAGGTTTCTTGGCTTGGAGTACGATTTGCATTTATCCAGGTGGAAAGAGTTCTTCCAATTAAATGGTGTGGCTTAAATAAATTCACATCACTGAAGTAACTGAAGCAAGAGTTACTAAAAATATCGCCATACCATCAGAGAACTAAGATGGGGTATGAGGGGTAGAGAGATAGTGCCTTATAGTACATTCACAGACGTGCAGTTAGGAAGAAAATTCTAGGTGATAATAACTGAAGTAGAAATTTATTAGAAAACCTTAGAAAAATGTAAAAAAAAATGATAAAGATTCTACCTAAAAAGTCAACTTTGAGAAATTGTAGATGTAGACAGATATTTATGCAATTAAAAATTTAGACCAAATACATCGAAGTGACATCTCAACACAGACTGGCATAAATGACGATTGTAATACCCACAGTAACAAAACAGTATAAAGTAAGTGATATAGAGAGGAACTGTGGTCACATCAAAAAAAATCCTGCCTAACGATTTTCAGTGCTTAAGATATTGGGAAGTTCTGTCAGAAACCCACTCTTTATCATGATTTTATATATAATTAATGTGTAAGTAATTAACACAATAAATTAAAATCTCCTGTTATGGAATTCTGTCATTCCTAGTCAGTTTTATTGCTGTTATGATAAAATTCATTCCTAAATAATCTATCAGTAATTAAACAATAAAGATAACAGGGGGAAACCTCTCTTCTTTATATACTGTTACAGGTCAGGTGAGAAGGTCAGGTTAGAAGTATCCCTAACAGACTTTTGATTGAGTAAGGCTTGTTTTCATCCCTGCATTATATTTGCACGTAAAGCTATGGAGAATATCCTGGTGTTACAGTATTTAAACGAGGAAACCATTAGACTGGGGTGGCTCTAATGCCTTGGTAGTCCACGTAAGCAAGCAAACCAAAGTCTAAGCCAGGGTCAGTGCGCTCAAATCCAAGAAAACAGAATCTAAGAACAACCAATCACCAACAGCCAACTAGGATTTCCCAAACCAGGCAACTGCTTAAGCTATAACGATTCAAATGATTTCTTCACTTTGCTTTAGTGTCTTCTCTGTGAAAACCTTGCCCCTAGCTCAATTGAACCCTTTCAACCACTCTGGTTTTGTTACTGCCCAATTCAAATCCATGTGTGCTCAAATAAACTCTTGAAGATTTTAATGTGTCTCAGTTTACCTTTTAACATTGGAGAACATAGTTAATCATAAGACAAAATTTTCCTTGTAGAAATTAAATCCTATCATAAGAATAAAAAGTCATTCCTTAATATATGCAAAATAATTTAAACTCATATATTATAAAATTCCAGTTTTAATTTCCATAGAAAATTTGAAGTGAGAGTGATCATTGCTATGTGTCAGTTAAGGCATTTTGGTTGCAGAGTACAAAAAATCCAACTCAAATTTATTTAAACAAAAGACATAATCATTATCCCTAGTAACTGAGACTTCCAACAATATGTATAAACCTATTGGCTGCTTGATTCAGAGGATCAAACAGTCGCTCTCTCCAGATCTTTGATTCTTTTTTCATATTAGCCCCAGTCTCAGACAGACTTCCTCTTTGTGTTTGTAGAGTGGCTGCCACTAGTTCAAGTGCTGCAGGTAAAGAGAATAACTCTGTATGAGAAATCTCAGCAAGAGCTCCCAAATGTCCAGTTGATTCTGATGAGGTCATGTACCCATCCTTGAAACAATCACCAAGGCAGACAAATGTAAGGTTTTTATTGTTCAGGCTTGAGTCACATGCCAGCCAGGTACTTATGAATGAAATTAGTTTCATGGAAACCACATGTATTGAGAGTAGGGAATTTTGCAAAAATGGTTAATGATAACCAAAAACATTTAGTAATCACCGACATGATAGAGCTAGATAATGTGGGTACCTTAACAAAGAAGCCTGGAATAGTTTGGCCTTGAGGAATGAAGAGACATGACCCTCTTTACTAAATAAGAAAATGGAAACTCAAAGATTCAAAATCTTGACTGGCATGGCCTCAAATAAAGTTCCTGTCAGTAAAGATACCTCTTTTAAAAAATAAAAAAAGATCATAACAAATGCATACAAACTAATAAAACTTACTTTTACTAAATCATAATTATACTGAATAATTACAGATTAATTTATTCCAGAATCAACTACATATTTCCAAGTTCCAGTTAAATAGGAGAGAAAGCTGCAGATTATTTTTCTTTTTAATTATATTTTATATTTAGGTTTTGTTTTCTTTGAATGGTTTAGGAAAAGTTAAATTTTAAACACCAGATTATTACTGTGTCCTAAAGATGTTGTATCCTGAGTTTTATTTTTTATAGAGCCTGTTATAAATCTTTGGTGCTTAATCACTTAATTGATTTGATTGATGTGTATTGGATTAAGGCAAAGATCAAACTATTGCTTGTGGTATGATGTAGCAAGGAAATGTCGTCTGGGGTCAAGGAGGAGAGAGCAGGGAAGGGAATTGAGGGGGAAGGAAGAGAGAGAGAAAGGGGAGTAGACTGGAACATGCAGTAGCTTCATGTGCCAGATATGAGAGTTTCAACTATTTCTTGATCTATAGAATGTGTGAAGTGTATTTCTGTTAGAGTGGAAATGCCTTGTAATGTGAGCTTTCTGCAATATAAAGAAGGCAATTGGTTTTCCATTCATACTTCAGCCTTATCTTTTACCATCAAAGGTGCTTCTATTTTGGTATGAGGTCCTGAAATGTGATGACAACATACGACCTTCACAGACTCTGAGTAGAATCCAGTGGGTGGTATATACACTCCACACCTGTGTTTCTCTCACACAATTATACTCAGGATAACTTTACATCAGCTGTGTTAATGATGTTGTATAATCAAGTGATAACATGATCACAGCTTTTGACACTGATTTTCTTAGGTATGGCATCACTTTTCTTTTAAACTTATTACCTTCTTCTTTTCTTCCATTAACTTCATTTTATTTTGACTGTGAAGTTAATTTTCATTAAGGCTGAGTGAAATACTGAAGGAAAAATATAGACTCTGACAATTTCAACAAGAAAGGGAAAAGAAAAGTGCCAGAAGATTTCACAACAAATGTAAAGGAAGACAAGGCAACATTGACTCTGTAGTTAAAATTAAAAGCAAAGGAAATAGATGGGTGGAGACTCAGCTGTGAGGAAATAATGGAGTTTATCTAGTGTTCTTAAAGGGAGGTTGAATGGATCTCTACTTGCTTTTCCTCAGAGTCTGTTTTACTTAACACATTAGGTAACTAGGAAATACATAATTAGAATTGTCAATTAATTTTTTAAGAATTATTCTAATAATTATTTATTGGAAAAAATTGAATTGTAGATAATAAGATAAATGAATGAAACAGAAAGGATTAACTTATTTTACTATGTGATCTACCATAAATTTAGGAGTATATAACTTGAACTTTAAAAAATATCATTCACTAAATAAGACACAGTCTTATTTAAGTAGGTGATTTCTAGAGAATTGCAGTCTGTATGCATGTATGGATATGTGGGTACATATGTGTATATGCTGTATTCTTTCTTTTTAATTCAAGTAATTTTGTGTTGATGTGATTTAAGATTGGAGTGGCCCAGAGTAGCTATTAGCCCATAAGAACTACTTCTTGAAGATCTATTCATTTAATGCTGAGGACAGAATTTTAAAGCCCAGAAAATTAGAAAATGTCAGGCACTATACACCTTCTCTTAAGAACTGGTAAACAAATGAACAGGTCCTTTACCCTGGAACTTAGTAGCTTAAATAAAATTTGCTCAATGTTGGTACATATTGAAAATGTTCTGTTTGTCTTATATTCCTAGTATTCATATGTTAAAAGTCTTTCATGTATTTTGAAACAAACAAAAGAATGGGCAGGCATAGGAGCTTTGGGAGCTCAAGAATCTGAAGTGGCCAAATATTTAATATAATTAGAATTTTTAATTTTCCTTCTTTTCCCTGAAAATACTCCTGCTAAATTGGGGGATTACATAAAGCTCGCATCTCACTAATATCAGCATTGTTTTCAATGTATAAATCCAGTAATAGGCTAGAGAATATTATGTTGATCTCATCAGATTTGACCTAAATCTGCCTTTTTATTATTATTTTTAAAAAAATTTTATTGAAGTATAGCTGAGTTACAATGTTGTGTTAGTTTCTGCTGTACAGCAAAGTGAATCAGTTATACATATACATATACATATATCCACTCTTTTTTAGATTCTTTTCCCATATAGGTCATTACAGAGTATTGAGTAGAGTTCCCTGTGTTATACAGTAGTTCCTTATTAGTTATCTTTTTCATGTATAGTAATGTGTATATGTCAATCCCAATCTCCCAATTTACCACCCCCCCCTTTTCCCCTCTTGTAACCATAAGATTGTTTTCTACATCTGTGACTCTATTTCTGTTTTGTAAATAAGTTCATTTGTACTGTTTTTTAAGATGCCACATACAAGTGATATCATATGGTATTTGTCTTTCTCTGACTTACATCACTCAGTATGACAATCTTTAGGTCATTCCATTTTGCTGAAAATGGCATTATTTTGTTATTTGTTATGGCTAATATTCCATTGTATATATGTACCACATCTTCTTTATCCATTCCTCTGTCAGTGGATGGACATTTAGGTTGCTTCCATGTCTTGGCTATTGTGAATAGTGCTGCAGTGAACATTTGGGTGCATGTATCTTTTCGAAGTATGGTTTTCTTTGGATATATACCCAGGAGTGGGATTGCTGGATCATATGGTAGCTCTATTTTTAGTTTTTTAAGAAACCTCCAATCTGTTCTCCATAGTGGTTGTATCAATTTACATTCCCTCCAACAGTGTAGAAGGGTTCCCTTTTCTCCACACTCATTTCAGCATTTATTGTTTGTAGATTTTTGATGATGGCCATTCTGACTGGTGTGAGGTGATACCTCATTGTAGTTTTGATATGCATTTCTCTAATAATTAGTGATGTTCAGTGTCTTTTCATGTGCTTTTCAGCCATCTGTATGTCGTCTTTGGAGAAATGTCTATTTAGATCTGCCCATTTTTTGATTGGATTGTTTGTTTTTTTGATATTGAGCTCCATGAGCTGTTTGTACATTTTGGAGATTAATCCCTTGTTGGTCACTTCATTTGAAAATATTGTTTTCCTATTGTTTAGGTTGTCTTTTCATTTTGTTTATGGTTTCCCTTGCTGTGCAAAAGCATTTAAGTTTAATTAGGTCCCATCTGTTTAGAATTTAAGGAAACAATCCCATTTACCATCAAAAAGAATAAAATACCTAGGAATAAACCTACCTAAGGAGGCAAAAGACCTGTACTCAGAAAGCTATAAGATACTGATGAAAGAAATCAAAGATAACACAAACAGATGGAGAGATATACAATGTTCTTGGATTGGAAGAATCAATATTATCAAAATGACTATAATACCCAAAACAATCTACAGATTCAATGCAATCCCTATCAAATTACCAATAACATTTTTCACAGAATTAGAACAAAAAATTTTACAATTTGTATGAAAACACAAAAGACCCCAATTAGCCAAAACAGTCTTGAGAAAGAAAAACGGATCTAGAGGAATCAGGCTCCCTGACTTCAGACTATACTACACAGCTACAGTCATCAAAACAGTATGGTACTGGCACAACAACGAATATAGATCAATGGAATGGGATAGAAAGTTCAGAGATAAAACCATGCACCTATGGCCAACTAATCTGTGACAAAGAAGGCAAGACTATACAATGGAGAAAAGATAGTCTCTTCAATAAATGGTTCTGGGAAGACTGGACAGCTACATGTAAAAGAATGAAATTAGAACACTCCCTAACACCACACACAAAAATAAACTCAAAATGGTTTAGAGGCCTAAATGTAAATGTGGATACTATAAAACTCTTAGAGGAAAACATAGGCAGAACACTCTCTGTCATAAATCGAAGCAGGATCTTTTTTGATTCACCTCCTAGAGTGTTGAAAATAAATCTTCCCTTTCAAAAGAGTGAATTTCTTTTTGTATTTTTATAATAAAAATTTGGAAAACTTTAAAATGTAGTCATAAAATAATATTGGAAGCATTCATAATCATGATATTTAGAGAAAATATTTTAAAAGTTAATAAAAACCTTTGCATAAATATCAATTTTTTATTTACAGTGAGTTCATATTATGTATGTTTTTGGTATTTTGCTTTAAAATTTTATTGTAGATAATTTCCTATCTCATAGAATATTATTCTTAAGATCATTTTAATGAATAATGATATTTTAGACTTTGAATATGCTATAGTTTATTTAAAATTTCACAGAATTTGAATATGTTGGGTTTTTTCATTTTAAAATAAAATTATCTGTATCTGGGTGCATTAAACTTTGCAAATCATATCATTTTTAATATTCATATGTATAAATGCAACCTAAAAGGTGCTAACTGGTGATGACTTTTTAGATACAATACCAAAGCACAATCCATGAAAGAAATAACTGATAAACTGGACTTCATTAACATTAAAACCTTTTGATCTGTGAAAGATAATATCAAGAGAATGAGAAGACAACTCATAGAATGGGAGAAAATATTTTCAAAAGATACATCTTATAAGGGAGTGGTATCCAAAATACACAAAGAACCCTTAAAACTCAACAGTAAGAATGAAACAACCTGATTAAAAAATGGACCAAAGACCTTAACAGACATTTTACCGAAGAAGATATATAAACGGCAAATAAGAATATGAAAAGATGCTTCACATCGTACGTCATCAGGGAACTACAAATTAAAACAAGATACCACTACACATGTATTAGAATGGCCAAAATTCAGAACACAACACCAAATGCTGACAAGGATGTGGAGCAAGAAGAACTTTCATTCATGGCTGATGGGAATGCAAAATGGTACAAGCCATTTTGGAAGACAGTTTGGCATTTTTTTTTTATAAAACTAATCATACTCTTATATAATCCAGCAATCAAGCTTCTAGGTATTTTTCCAGAGGAGTTGAAAACTTATGTTGAAGACTTATGCCCACACAAAAACCTGTACATGGATGTTTATAGCAACTTTGTTCATAATTGCCAAAACTTGAAAGCAACCTACTGTTCCTCAGTGATGAATGGGTAAATAAACTGTGGTATATCCAGACAATACAATATTATTCAGCACTGAAAATAACAACAACAAAAACAGAGCTTTCCAGCCTCAAAAAGCCATGGAGAAGACTTCAATGCATATTACTAAGTGAAAGAAGTCAGTTTGAAAAGACTATGTACAGTATAATTCCAACTACATGTCATTCTGGAAGAGACAAAACTATGAAGGCAATAAAAAGATCAGCGGTTGCCAGGGGTTAAGAGAGAGAGAGGGATGAATAGGCTTAGCACAGAGGATTTTTAGGGCATGTGATACTATAATGATGGACATGTGTCATTATACATTTGCCCACACCCATAGAATATACAATACCAAGAGTGAACTGCAATGTAAACTGTGAACTTTGGGTGATTATGATGTGTCAATGTAAGGTTCATCAGTTGTAACAAATGAACCATTATGGTGGGGAATGTTGGTAATGGGAGGGGCTGTGTGTGTAGGGAGCCATAGAGTATATGGGAAGTCCCTGTACCTTCCTCTCTACTTTGCTGTGAATCTAAAACTGCTCTAAAATATAAAGTCTTAATTTAAAAATAGTGGTAACTGTATAGACAAAAATTATATCACATTTTAATTAGTATTTAAGTATAGTATACTGAATTTTGTTTCTTAGTTGCATATTTACATAATTTGCCCTATTTTTTCTATTGCTTTTTAGTATTTTTTTCAGTACCCATATTCAGTTCTAAGATCTACTAGGACTTTGAGATTTTCTGAAGACTACTTTTGTGAATAAAAAATAATTAAATTCATATCCAATTTGTGAGGTGGTAGCCACTTTACCCTTCTTGCTAAAGACATCATTTGCAAAAATTGATCTTGTCCAAGCTATATAACATAGGATTATAGTGTCATTGCAAAGGGCAAGTCAGTAGTAATCATTGAGGAGATAGTCTAAGTTAAGCATCTTCAGTAGAACTTTTTATTGCTACACTTTTTTCTAGAATTTCAGATTTGCTATTATAT
The DNA here is from genome assembly GCF_951394435.1 of Stenella coeruleoalba. NCBI lineage: Eukaryota > Metazoa > Chordata > Mammalia > Artiodactyla > Delphinidae > Stenella > Stenella coeruleoalba. The sequence goes on from NC_137148.1 coordinate 140,673,151, forward strand.
TTTGATAATGTATCAAACATAGTTCAACATGAAACTGAGATGAGACAGAAACCTTTTCAGGGTGAAAAGTATTTTGACACACCAAAAACTTCACATAATTATGTTCCTAGGCATGCTCATGAATACTCTGGGTTGTCTAAATCATCACAGGTCTGTTCCAAAGAAACAAAAAACAAAGCCAAAATAAAGCCCAAAGAAACAAACCAAAGAACTTGAGCTTCTCTGCAGATACTGTGTTAGTCATCCAGGCCTACCATAACAACCTACCACAGACTGGGTGGCTTAAACAGCAGAAATATATTCTGTCATAGATCTGGCGCCTAGAAGTCCAAGATCAAGGCGCTGGCAGAACTGGTTTCTGGTGAGACCTCTTCTGGCTTTCAGAGGGCCACCTTCTTGCTGTGTCCTCATATGGCCTTTTCTCTGTGCTTGAGCTTAGAGAGACAGAAGAGAAGAGAGAGAACATGCGTGAGCTAGCGCTAGCTGTCTTCCTAAAAGGACACTAGACCTATCAGATTAGGGCCTACACTTTTGACCTCATTTAGCCTTCCTTAAAGGCCTCATCTCCAGATACAGTCACATGCGGGTCAGGGGGTAGAGCTTGAACATAGGAATTTTGAGGAGACACATTTCATTCTGTAACAGTTATTTAGAACTTTTGCTAAACTAATTGATACTATATAAGAGATAGAAGAGATTCTGAGCAACTGGATTTGTAATAAGTAAAATTTCTAAAATATCAACTAGGAATCGATATCAAAATAAGCAGAGTAGTGCAATAAACAAACCCGCTTCCCTCCATAAAGAGTTCGCCACAACAAGTGGTAGCTTTACATAATCCCAGGTGACAGGATACTATAGCATCCTCTCTTGCTCCTCAGGAGCGTTGCAGTGCAATTGACGAGAGTAGGCAAAAATGTGCACTTTATTTTAAAATGTATAATGTGTGTTAGCCTATATCAGGACTTTTGAAGGATAACTTAAATCCTTCATTGTGTCAAAGTAAATGCAGCAAATGCCAGTTTATCTTCCTTTTCTTTCCTTCTGCTTATAATAACTTCTTATACATCTACAGAACAAAATTATTTGAAATGTAGTTCCTAGGAGCCATCTGCCACTCTCATTCTCAGATTCTGTTGGGTCAACTCAGAAGTTTTCCTGTAAGAAAATGTACTCCTCTAAGACCATTCGAACAGATGGTTGTTATTTTGATGGTTTCCCAGATTATTCTGTGTTTTAAATGTATTGCTGAACATCTCAGAAATTGCCCACTGAGAAAGTGATTCTTTGCTTTCTGTTTTTTAATTTCCATCCACTTGAAACATCTATTCATGAAAATGACTTTATGGGAAAATTGTGACATCCCCTAAGGCAATCCCATTACATTATCTGACGTGTAGCCATACTCTAAGCAGAAGCAGATCTAGTAGCCTAACAGAGTTTCAGATTTAGCAGAATTGTATGCTGTATTTTTTCTTTGACTGTTTTCAGGGTAATGTTCTTCTTTCCTTCATCCACAACTACATTAGAATGGTAGTCTTGAAAATGCTTTCTTCATACAGATTTTAGTATGTTCTAATATAAATTAGTGTTTGTAGGAATAAATTGAAGACAAGTTAATTTCACATAAGTGTAAAAAAGGTTTTTTAAACCCTCATGGCTCTAGGAGTAAGAAATTGGCTTTGGAGGTGTTAAATCCTCATTTGACATATGTGATAGATCAAATGTTAGCGAACTTTTAGAAGTTTTATTAGACTTTTCAGATTCCGTTTTTAGACCTGATATTATTATTTCTATTATATTGATAAAATCAAAAAATCAAGTATTTCCACTTTATTTGTAACTTGTTCTATTGAATATGGATTCTTTATTATTTAAAAAAATAACAAAAATTATTAAAAGAAAATAAAAATGAGAGGCAGATATAAGGAAAAGAGTTGATAAAAGTCAATTTTTAAAAATCATAATGTGCCATTCATGGTTAAAAAGTTAATATTACCATGCTTTAAAAACATCCCTATTTAAAACAGGTTTGATGTTTCCATGAATCCCAAGGTTGGTCATCACGCTTAAAGAAATGGAGAAATCATTCCATGTTGCACTTGAACTTTATGGAGCATTTTACAGTATCATTTAACTAGTTTCAGGTTTTATGTCTATCATAGTAGTTGTCCTCCCACACAGATATGGTAAAAATAGTGCAGTGGGAATAAGTCTGTAGATCAAGTTTTAAAAGGCACTGTAGGAATCACGTAACCCAACAAATTTGGTATATGACACTTCCCCTATGAATTATTCATGACCAGAGGAGTGCTGAATCATTTACTGCATTCACCAGTGGGGTACTTCCAGAACGCCACATGAATAATCATTGTACATTTGTGACCAGAAAAGTAAATATAAGAGAGAAATAGTTTTTCATTTTATCTGCTTTTGCATAACCATTTTAATGTCTAAAGAATGCTAGAGGTGCAAGATGCAGAGGTTCTCTTCAACTTCATCAGCTGTACTGAATGTGTTATTTTTACAGAATAATACATTATGTTGTAAGCAGTAGAAAGACTATATTTTTAATTAATGGGTTCCACTCTAAAGCACTTTAAAACTTGGTTCTTGTCAATCCATACCTTTAAATTGCTGCTACTAAAATCTTGGCTATTTTCAAAGAGAAAGAATAAGCGAAACCCTTGAGAAATGGTGGGGTAGGTAGTAGGCGTAGGGGAGAAAAATATGCCACCCCTAAATGGCTTTCTTTGGTGTGAGGATTAATTTAGACTGATTATTTTTAAGGCCCAAAAGAGAAAGAACCTTTGACCTTGCCCCTAACTGTTTGAAAGAATGTAAATAGAGGACCTGTACCAGGCAGGGAGTTGTCACCAGAGGTAACTATAGTATGAACTAGGTGGACAGGGAGGAACCTAGGAAAGTCTGTTTGTTCAAAGTCCTCTCTGTGTTTCATTGTCTTTGCACAGGCCAGTAAACATTTGTTTACCAAACATTTGCTTTTCCATCTCCATGTAAATTGCCTCCCTCCCCTTTGAAGTCCCAAGTCACTACCCTAACATCCTCTTTTGTCTTTAACTGAAAATGGTATTTAAGGTGAGAGCTTGGGCCATTTTCGTGAGTTACTCAGTTTTCCTGGGTCTCTCCCATGTAAACATGATATTCAACTTTTGTTTGATTTTCTCCTGTTAATCTGTCTCATGTCAATTTAATTTGTAGACGAGCCATAAGAACCTAGAAGGGTAGAGGACAATTTCTTCTTCCCTGACATAGGGTTCCCTATAATATTCTCCATACATAGCTGCTTTTTGTTTTGTTCTGTCTTGTTTTTGTGGAATACAGCATTTGCTGAGAGGTCTAATTTCAAACTTTCTTTTAGGGCACTACTATCCAGGAGAATTATAATGGGAAACACAAATATGAATCACATGTAATTTAAAAATTTTCAGAACTGTACTGCTTATTTATAGCTAAAATTATTTTAATGTTTTATTTTAACAAAACGTAAAAGTATTGTCATTTAAACACCTAATCAATATAAAAATTGAGATGTTTTACATTGTTTTTGTACTAAGATGTCAATATCTACTTTGTGTTTTAAACTTACAGCACATCTCAATTCAGACTAGCAACACATTTCAAGGGCTCAAAAGCTACAAATAACTAGAGGCTACCATACTGTATGCAAACTTCTAGGTACTCAAACATGACATATTTATAACTTCTGATTATCCCAATAGATATGTGGAAATTGAGAGACAAGAGTCAGGATCTCAGGTTTAAAAATCTAGTAACACTTCAAAGCAAAGGAGAGGTAGGTTACTAGCTAAGAACATACAACCCAGCCTCATTATTTATGTATAAAATCAATAAGAGTGAAAATTTTTGTGACTATAACAGAGTAAAATCCTAGGTCGTAACTAACAAAGCTGTCAGCTCTGCAAGTAAATCAGAAGTTTGAAATGAGTTATTCCTATCTGACAGTGAATGAAGTAAGCAGAGATCTTAATCACCTGCGGAGAGTAGAGAGGGGTCAGAATGGCATAGAGATCCAACGAAAATTAGTTAGAAATAAAAAAGTCTCAAAACGTAACCAAAAATATCCCTAGGAGTTAGGTTTGTACCTACATTTAATTAACTGCAATTCCCAGGAAAGACTAGAGAAAATGGTCTACCTTTTGATACCTTATTAAAAACTCACTCAAATGAGTTAAATGAGTCTTATAATATTGCTGGGGGATTCCAGAAGAAAAAAATATTAAAATGTTGATTTTTTCCTATTTTTACTTTTATGTACTGTACAGATCACCCAATTTTTTTTTTACATCTTTATTGGAGTATAATTGCTTTACAATGGTGTGTTAGTTTCTGCTTTATAACAAAGTGAATCACTTGTACATATACATATGTCCCCATATCTCTTCCCTCTTGCGTCTCCCTCCCTCCCTCCCACCCTCGCTATCCCACCCCTCTAGGTGGTCACAAAGTACCGAGCTGATCTCCCTGTGCTATGCGGCTGCTTCCCACTAGCTATCTATTTTACGTTTGGTAGTGTATATATGTCCATGCCACTCTCTCGCTTTGTCACAGCTTACCCTTCCCCCTCCCCATATCCTCAAGTCCATTCCCTAGTAGGTCTGTGTCTTTACTCCTGTCTTACCCCTAGGTTCTTCATGACATTTTTTTTTCTTAAATTCCATATATATGTGTTAGCATATGGTATTTGTCTTTCTATTTCTGACTTCACTCTGTATGACAGACTCTAGGTCCATCCACCTCATTACAAATAGCTCAATTTCGTTTCTTTTTATGGCTGAGTAATATTCCATTGTATATATGTGCCACATCTTCTTTATCTATTCATACGATGATGGACACTTAGGTTGTTTCCATCTCTGGGCTATTGTAAATAGAGCTGCAATGAACATTTTGGTACATGACTCTTTTTGAATGATGGTTTTCTCAGGGTATATGCCCAGTAGTGGGATTGCTGGGTCATATGGTAGTTCTATTTGTAGTTTTTTAAGGAACCTCCATACTGTTGTCCACAATGGCTGTACCAATTCACATTCCCACCAGCAGTGGAAGAGTGTTCCCTTTTCTCCACACCCTCTCCAGCATTTATTGTTTCTAGATGTTTTGATGATGGCCATTCTGACTGGTGTGAGATGATATCTCATGGTAGTTTTGATTTGCCCATCTCTAATGATTAATGATGTTGAGCATTCTTTCATGTGTTTGTTGGCAGTCTGTATATCTTCTTTGGATAAATGTCTATTTAGGTCTTCTGCCCATTTTTGGATTGGCTTGTTTGTTTTTTTGTTATTGAGCTGCATGAGCTGCTTGTAAATTTTGGATATTAATCCTTTGTCAGTTGCTTCATTTGCAAATATTTTCTCCCATTCTGAGGGTTGTCTTTTGGTCTTGTTTATGGTTCCCTTTGCTGTGCAAAAGCTTTGAAGTTTCATTAGGTCCCATTTGTTTATTTTTGTTTCCATTTCTCTAGGAAGTGAGTCAAAAAGGACCTTGCTGTGATTTATGTCATAGAGTGTTCTGCCTATGTTTTCCTCTAAGAGTTTGATAGTTTCTGGCCTTACATTTAGGTCTTTAATCCATTTTGAGCTTATTTTTGTGTATGGTGTTAGGGAGTGATCTAATCTCATACTTTTACCTGTACCTGTCCAGTTTTCCCAGCACCACTTATTGAAGAGGCTGTCCTTTCTCCACTGTACATTCCTGCCTCCTTTATCAAAGATAAGGTGACCATATGTGAGTGGGTTTATCTCTGGGTTTTCTATCCTGTTCCATTGATCTATCTTTCTGTTTTTGTGCCAGTACCATACTGTCTTGATTACTGGAGCTTTGTAGTATAGTCTGAAGTCAGGGAGCCTAATTCCTCCAGCTCCATTTTTCGTTCTCAAGATTGCTTTGGCTATTCGGGGTCTTTTGTGTTTCCATACAAATTGTGAAATTTTTTGTTCTAGTTCTGTGAAAAATGCCAGTGGTAGTTTGATAGGAATTGCATTGAAGCTATGGATTGCTTTGGGTAGTAGAGTCATTTTCACAGTATTGATTCTTCCAATCCAAGAACATGGTATATCTCTCCATCTGTTTGTATCATCTTTAATTTCTTTCATCCGTGTCTTATAATTTTCTGAATACAGGTCTTTTGTCTCCTTAGGTAGGTTTATTCCTAGATATTTTATTCTTTTTTTGCAGTGGTAAATGGGAGTGTTTTCTTGATTTCACTTTCAGATGTTTCATCATTAGTGTATAGGAATGCCAGAGATTTCTGTGCATTAATTTTGTATCCTGCTACTTTACCAAATTTATTGATTAGCTCTAGTAGTTTTCTGGTAGCATCTTTAAGATCCTCTATGTATAGTATCATGTCATCTGCAAACAATGACAGCTTTACTTCTTCTTTTCTGATCTGGATTCCTTTTATTTCCTTTTCTTCTCTGATTGCTGTGGCTAAAACTTCCAAAACTATGTTGAATAAGAGTGGTGAGAGTGGGCAGCCTTATCTTGTTCCTGATCTTAGTGGAAATGCTTTCAGTTTTTCACCATTGAGGATGATGTTGGCTGTGGGTTTGTCATATATGGCCTTTATTACGTTGAGGAAGGTTCCCTCTATGTCTACTTTCTGCAGGGTTTTTATCATAAATGTGTGTTGAATTTTGTCAAAAGCTTTCTCTGCATCTATTGAGATGATCATATGGTTTTTCTCCTTCACTTTGTTAATATGGTGTATCATGTTGATTGCTTTGCGTATATTGAAGAATCCTTGCATTCCTGGAATAAACCCCACTTGATCATGGTGTATGATCCTTTTAATGTGCTGTTGGATTCTGTTTGCTAGTATTTTGTTGAGGATTTCTGCATCTATGTTCATCAGTGATATTGGCCTGTAGTTTTCTTTTTTTGTGACATCTTTGTCTGGTTTTGGTATCAGGGTGATGGTGGCCTCATAGAATGAGTTTGGGAGTATTCCTCCCTCTGCTATATTTTGGAAGAGTTTGAGAAGGATAGGTGTTAGCTCTTCTCTAAATGTTTGATAGAATTCGCCTACGAAGCCATCTGGTCCTGGGCTTTTGTTTGTTGGAAGATTTTTAATCACAGTTTCAATTTCAGTGCTTGTGATTCGTCTGTTCATATTTTCTATTTCTTCCTGATTCAGTCTTGGCATGTTGTGCATTTCTAAGAATTTGTCCATTTCTTCCAGATTGTCCATTTTATTGGCATAGAGTTGCTTGTAGTAATCTCTCATGATCCTTTGTATTTCTGCAGTGTCAGTTGTTACTTCTCCTTTTTCATTTCTAATTCTATTGATTTGAGTCTTCTCCCTTTTTTTCTTGATGAGTCTGGCTAATGGTTTATCAATTTTGTTTATCTTCTCAAAGAACCAGCTTTTAGTTTTATTGATCTTTGGTATTGTTTCCTTCATTTCTTTTTCATTTATTTCTGATCTGATCTTTATGATTTCTTTTCTTCTGCTAACTTTGGGGTATTTTTTTTCTTCTTTCTCTAATTGCTTTAGGTGCAAGGTTAGGTTGTTTATTTGAGATGTTTCCTGTTTCTTAAGGTAGGATTGTATTGCTATAAACTTCCCTCTTAGAACTGCTTTTGCTGCATTCCATAGGTTTTGGGTCATCGTGTCTCCATTGTCATTTGTTTCTGGGTATTTTTTGATTTCCTTTTTGGTTTCTTCAGTGATCACTTTGTTATTAAGTAGTGTATTGTTTAGCCTCCATGTGTTTGTATTTTTTACAGATCTTTTCCTGTAATTTATATCTAGTCTCATAGTGTTGTGGTCAGAAAAGATACTTGATAGAATTTCAGTTTTCTTAAATTTACCAAGACTTGATTTGTGACCCAATATATGATCTATCCTGGAGAATGTTCCATGGGCACTTGAGAAAAATGTGTATTCTGTTGTTTTTGGATGGAATGTCCTATAAATATCAGTTAAATCCATCTTGTTTAATGTATCATTTAAAGCTTGTGTTTCCTTATTTATTTTCATTTTCGATGATCTGTCCATTGGTGAAACTGCGGTGTTAAAGTCCCCTACTATGAATGTGTTACTGTCGATTTCCCACTTTATGGCTGTTAGTATTTGCCTTATGTATTGAGGTGCTCCTATGGTGGGTGCATAAATATTTACAATTGTTATATCTTCTTCTTGGATCAATCCCTTGATCATTAATGTAGTGTCCTTCTTTGTCTCTTCTAATAGTCTTTATTTTAACGTCTATTTTGTCTGATATGAGAATTGCTACTCCAGCTTTCTTTTGGTTTGCATTTGCATAGAATATCTTTTTCCATCCCCTCACTTTCAGTCTGTATGTGTCTCTAGGTCTGAAGCGGGTCTCTTGTAGACAGCGTATATATGGTTCTTGTTTTTGTATCCATTCAGCCAGTCTGTGTCTTTTGGTGCGAGCATTTAAGCATTTACATTTAAGGTAATTATCGATATGTATGTTCCTATTCCCATTTTCTTAATTGTTTTGTGTTTGTTATTGTAGGTCTTTCCCTTCTCTTGTGTTTCTTGCCTAGAGAAGTTCCTGTAGCATTTGTTATAAAGCTGGTTTGGTGGTGCTGAACTCTCTCAGCTTTTGCTTGTCTGTAAAGGTTTTATTTTCTCCATCAAATCTGAATGAGATCCTTGCTCGGTAGAGTAATCTTGGTTGTAGGTTTCTCTCCTTCATCACTTTAAATATGTCCTGCCACTCCCTTCTGGCTTGCAGAGTTTCTGCTGAAAGATCAGCTGTTAACCTTATGGGGATTCACTTGTGTGTTATTTGTTGTTTTTCTCTTGCTGCTTTTAATATGTTTTCTTTGTATTTAATTTTTGACAGTTTGGTTAATATGTGTCTTGGCATATTCCTCCTTGGATTTATCCTGTATGGGACTCTCTGTGCTTCCTGGACTTGATTAAGTATTTCCTTTCCCATATTAGGAAAGTTTTCAACTATAATCTCTTCAAATATTTTCTCAGTCCCTTTCTTTTTCTCTTCTTCTTCTGGAGCCCCTATAATTCGAACGTTGGTGTGTTTAATGTTGTCCCAGAGGTCTCTGAGACTGTCCTCAGTTCTTTTCAGTCTTTTTTCTTTATTCTGCTCTGCAGTAGTTATTTCCACTATTTTATCTTCCAGGTCACTTATCCGTTCTTCTGCATCAGTTATTCTGCTATTGATCCCATCTAGAGTATTTTTAATTTCATTTATTATGTTGTTCATTGTTGCTTGTTTCATCTTTAGTTCTTCTAGGTCCTTGTTAAATGTTCCTTGCATTTTGTCTATTCTCTTTCAAAGATTTTGGATCATCTTTACTGTCATTATTCTGAATTGTTTTTCAGGTAGACTGCCTATTTCCTCTTCATTTGTTAGGTCTGGTGGGTTTTTATCTTGCTCCTTCATCTGCTGTGTGTTTTTCTGTCTTCTCATTTTGCTTATCTTACTGTGTTTGGGGTCTCCTTTTTGCAGGCTGCAGGTTCGTAGTTCCCGTTGTTTTTGGTGTCTGTCCCCAGTGGCTAAAGTTGGTTCAGTGGGTTGTGTAGGCTTCCTGGTGGAGGGGACTAGTGCCTGTGTTCTGGTGGATGAGGCTGGATCTTGTCTTTCTGGTGGGCAGGTCCACATCTGGTGGTGTGTTTTGGGGTGTCTGTGGACTTATTATTATTTTAGGCAGCCTCTCTGCTAATGGGTGGGGTTGTGTTCCTGTCTTGCTAGTTGTTTGGCATAGGGTGTCCTGGACTGTAGCTTGCTGGTCGTTCAGTGGAGCTGGGTCTTAGCTTTGAGATGACAATCTCTGGGAAAGCTTTTGCCATTTGATATTACGTGCAACTGGGAGGTCTCTGGTGGACCAGTGTCCTGAAGTTGGCTCTCCAACCTCAGAGGCAGAGCACAGACTCCTGGCTGCAGCACTAAGAGTGTTTCATCCACACGGCTCAGAATAAAATGGAGAAAAAGAAGAAAGAAACAAACAAGGTGGGGGGAGAGAGAGAGAGAGAGAGGGAGGGAGGGAGGGAGGGAGGGAAGGAGGGAGGGAGGGAGAGGGAGAGAGAGGAGAGAGAAGGGAGGGAGGGAAGGAAGGAAGGAAGGAAGGAAGGAAGGAAATAAAGAAGATAAAATAAAGATAAAATAAAGTTATTAAAATAAAAAATAATTAAGAAAAAAATTAAAAAAACACAAAACGGATGGTTAGAACCCTAGGACAAATGGTGAAAGCAAAGCTATACAGACAAAATCTCACACAGAAGCATACATATACACACTGACAAAAAGAGGAAAAGGGGGAAAAAAATAATAAATCTTACTCTCAAAGGCCACCTCCTCAGTTTGGAATGATTCTTTGTCTATTCATGTATTCCACAGATGCAGGGTACATCAAGTTGATTGTGGAATCCGCTGCTTCTGAGGCTGCTGGGAGAGATTTCCCTTTCTCTTCTTTGTTCGCCCAGCTCTTGGGGCTCAGCTTTGGATTTGGCCCTGCCTCTGCGTGTAGGTCGCCAGAGGGTGTCTGTTCTTCGCTCAGACAGGACGGGGTTAAAGGAACAGCTGCTTCGGGGACTCTGGCTCACTCAGGCCGTGGGGAGGGAGGGGCAAGGAGTGTGGGGCGAGCCTGCGGTGGCAGAGGCCTGCGTGACGTTGCACCAGCCTGAGGCGTGCCGTGCGTTCTCCCGGGGGAGTTGTCCCTGGATCCCGGGACCCTGGCAGTGGCAGGCTGCACAGGCTCCCCAGAAGGGAGGTGTGGAGAGTGACCTGTGCTTGCCCTCAGGCTTCTTGGTGGCGGCAGCAGCAGCCTTAGTGTCTCATGCCCGTCTCTGGGGTCCGCGCTTTTAGCCGCGGTTCACGCCAGTCTCTAGAGCTCCTTTAAGCAGCGCTCTTAATCCCCTCTCCTCGCGCTCCAGGAAACAAAGAGGGAAGAAAAAGTCTCTTGTCTCTTCGTCAGTTCCAGACTTTTCCCCGGACTCCCACCTGGCTAGCCGTGGCGCACTAACCCCCTGCAGGCTGTGTTCACACCGTCAACCCCAGTCCTCTCTCTGCACTCTGATGGAAGCCTGAGCCTCAGCTGCAAGCCCCACCCACCCCGGCGGGTGAACAGACATGCCTCTGGGGCTGGTGAGTGCCGGTCGGCACCGATCCTCTGTGCGGGAATCTCTCCGCTTAGCCCTCCACACCCCTGTTGCTGTGCTCTCCCCCTTGGCTCCGAAGCTTCCCCCTCCGCCACCCGCAGTCTCCGCCCGCGAAGGGGCTTCCTAGTGTGTGGAAACCTTTCCTCCTTCACAGCTCCCTCCCACTGGTGCAGGTCCTGTCCCTGTTCTTTTATCTCTGTTTAATCTTTTTTTTTTTGCCCTACCCAGGAACGTGGGGAATTTCTTGCCTTTTGGGAGGTCTGAGGTCTTCTGCCAGCATTCAGTAGGTGTTCTGTAGGAGTTGTTCCACATGTAGATGTATTTCTGGTGTAGCTGTGGGGAGGAAGGTGATCTCCACGTCTTACTCTTCCGCCATCTTCCCGATTCCCCCACCTTATTTTTTAAAAGAAAATTCTACATGTTACAGCAAAACTGCCCAGGTAACACAGGCTTTACCAACATATCCTAAGTATTATGTTGGCATTTCTTGCCATCTCATCTTAGTGGTTTTGATTATTCCCACAGCGTCTATGATCAGCAGTAGGACAAAGGCAAAGCTTAAAGTAAGATCCAATCACATGTAGCAAAATTAATATGTTAAGAATGAACACACATGCATTTTCTCAGGAATATAATCAGGGAAGTTCTTTCTTTGGAAATATGATTTATTATTTTATAATATAGATGGAAAGTACAGTCTTGTTTGTATGAAGTAAAATATGTGTATGTTTTGCTTTTTGCCCTACTAAATCATCTCTAAAAGCCAGATGTTCTGGAAGAACAATTTATAATGAGTCATTCTTTAAAATTTCTCCTGAATGAGAATACTGAATTTCTCTGCAGGGCTAAATAAAACTTCAGTATTTGTAGTACCAAGTATTTACCAGGGTCCCCAAATTTATCCAGTCGCCTTTACTATTTAGAATCTCATGCATAGAATAGTGACACAAGAATTGTATACCGTTCTTTTGACAATGTAGCTTCTTAAATCTTTTGAATGTGTTTTAAAGTTATATCAGTAGATAACAGCAATTAGTTCAGCTCTTTTTGTAGAAACCGTAATAGATGCTTGAGGCTTTTCCCTATATGTGTGGCTTCTCTGGCACAAACAAATCTATTTGGCATCTTCTTCAGAAGGTAGTGTCTGTATGTAGACTATGAACTTTATGTAAAAATAATTCTCACCTATAGTTTAATGGAATTGTTATCACACAATAAGAGTAAATTTTCTGAATTATGGTATGAAACATTAAAGGGGTTTTCTTTTTCATTTTTAATTTTTAGAGTATAGTAGGAATCCTGTTTTCCCTGTGAAAATAAAATAACTAATATTTAGTAATGTTTTTAAAGTTTGTCTTCTGTTAACATGCAATACGTTTGCTGGCCCCTAAGGTCCTGGACACCTTTTCTAGTCACTTCCCTCCATACCCTGTCCGACCTCAAGGCCAAATTTCTAGACCACTGTATTCATCTTACTATCCTCATAACTGTTGTGTTTCCAAAATCTTAAACTCTTTATCTGAAATCATCTGTCTTCCCCACCTTCAAATGCCCTCACTGGCATTGTTACTGAACCTAGCTCTTGACCTCCCCTCCCATTTCAAACTCCTCTCTCATCCCCTCCCATTAACTTCTATACTACCTCTATTCCTCCACCACCAATGACTTTAGAGCTTTGAGCTCCCTTAATAGGTTATTTTGTAGCTGGCTTTCCTTTGTTGTTTATCTAGCCTGGACATATTCATCACTCATTTCAGTCGTGCTCTTATCAGACTTTCTATTCTTTTTTTTTTTTTTTTTTTTTTTTTTTGCGGTACGCGGGCCTCTCACTGTTGTGGCCTCTCCCGTTGCGGAGCACAGGCTCCGGACGCGCAGGCTCAGCGGCCATGGCTCACGGGCCCAGCCCCTCCGCGGCACGTGGGATCCTCCTGGACCGGGGCACCAACCCGTGTCCCGTGTATCGGCAGGCGGACCCTCAACCACTGAGCCACCAGGGAACACCAGACTTTCTATTCTTTTGTTCCCCTTAATCGTCCATCACAGAAAATTTGCCGTTGAACTCAGGGATTAGTGCAAGCATATTATTTGTCTTGTCCTCATGTCATTTGCTGAGGACTGCTAGAGAAACATTACAGAGCCATGCTGATCAGGTCCATTAGGGTATGAGTATAGAAGCTTCCCTCCTAACTGCATTCTTAATAATGCCTGACAGTCTTTTTCTTTTCTGCTTATTGTCTCCAGTTACTCTTTTTTTTGACGTGGCTGTTCTGGTGTTATCAAGCTCAGATGACATCCACAGATGTCTCGGACTATTTCCTGACTGAGAAAAAAAGTCAACAATGACAAAATGCCTTAGCTGCCTCTCCTCAACCTCTAACACAGATCCTTCACATTCAGTGATACTAGTATTTGTCTCTCTTTAATTTCTCCCATTTCAGAAAATGAAATGCTTTTGATCTTTTTGGGTTAGTTCTCCAACCACGTTCTTGATCTCTTTTCTTCCGACGTACTCTAGGATCTTAATTCATCAAACTTTCCCTCACTTTCTTGGATCTGCAAATACTCCTTTCCCACAGAACCTTTCTTAAAGCAAACTAAAATGTTTACTTGTCCCTGTCATAAATAATCCCTCCTGCAATGCTATATTTCCTGAAAGTTAAATTCCCATCTTTGTCCTATTCACATTCATACTTTAAAAATGACTGATTTCCCCATTTCTCACTGAGCACTTTGCCCACTGTAATCCATCTTCTTTTATTTCATCCATTTACTCAAATGCTCTTTGGAGTATTGACTATCGTACTCCCTATATGTCTGTTCCAGTGGACTTTCCCTAGAGTTTATTTACCTGGACATTTAAAAATCATGCACATGGGACCACCATGGCATTCTTTTTTTTTTTTTTTTTTTTTTTTTGCAGTACACGGGCCTCCCACCGCTGTGGCCTCTCCTGTTGTGGAGCACAGGCTCCGGACGCGCAGGCTCAGCAGCCATGGCTCACGGGCCCAGCCGCTCCGCGGCACGTGGGATCTTCCCGGACTGGGGCACGAACCCGTGTCCCCTGCATCGGCAGGCGAACGCTCAACCACTGCGCCACCAGGGAAGCCCCACCATGACATTCTTAAAACTCTCTCCTTCTTTCTATAAGTTGAACTCTTACTTCTTCTCCTACATGACTACTGATAAATCTATTCATTGAACAAAGTGATCAGTCCTTTTTATTTGGCCTGTCCCTTCAATGCTGGTATATTCTCCCTGGTTCAACCCTTGGCAATTTACTTGTGCAATTTGACATTTTTTCAAATGTGAAAAGTGACCTTGTTGGATCTCGGTGTTTTGTCTGAGATTGTTTATATTCACAAGAGAACATAACACCCTTAGCTGTGAGTGCCAGGTCAGCTCCTAACAACACCAAACCCTTGCTGTTGAGTCAGCCAGTTCCTGGGTATAAGTGGCTGTTTTTCTCTTTTTCAGCAGCACCAGTGGTAGTGATGCCCGTAACAGATAATACATTTGGTGCTTATGCTGGTAATGTTTTAATTGATTGATATATATTAAATCTTTTAATCCTCACAACACTACAAGGTACGTACTATGATTTTTCTCTGTTTTACAGATGAGGAAATTAAGACCCCAGGAGGGGGAGTAACTTAAGACGGTGACAAAACTGATAATTTGTAGAGACCAGCTATATCAGCTACGTCTTACATACCATTGCATAGCTTCCCAACTGCACTTGTCTCCAGGACTTGGCCACTTATTTTGCATTAGCTTCCTTGTGGTTGATTCTCACAGGCACAGCTCAGCAGTATCTTGTCTTCTGCACATGCATGCTGTATTTCTCTTGCTTCCTGCCCCAGGTCATCTCTGCTGCCACTGAGGGTTGCTTGGTTATCTCTGTATGAGCAAGCTGGAAGGAGAATTCAAGGATAATTGTACATGAAAATTAAAGGTTTTGGAGTGAATATTTCACTAATGTTGTTGAGACCTTGTTGAATAGTCTCCTTTTCTTCTTCTGCATGGACTGTCCTGAAATGCAAAGTTTAAATGGCCTCTTAGAGGATTCTCCTTTAATCAGGATGTCAAGTGTGCTTGATTTAATATTGAATGATTGCTTTCCCTACATCAATGACTCACTCACATTTCTCCTCACTTCAGCTTCCCTGGAATTGTACTCCCTAATAAGCTAGTAGTATACAAGCTTTTACACCAGGTTTTGCTGTTTGGAGAAGCCAGGCAGTCTGAATCCAGAGTGTGAAAACTCCACCTGGATTGTCCAGTCTCCTTGCTTATCCAATAGAGCATAGAGGTTGCAAACCTCAGCTTTAAGAGAAAGTAAATCTCAGTTGTAGCCTGGATATTGCCTCTTATAAGCAGTGTGACTTTGAGCAATTTATTTGATCTTTCTTACCCTGTCTTAAAAATTGTGGATAACAGTACAGTTGACACTTCAGCAACACAGGTTTGAACTGCACAGGTCCACTTATACTGGATTTTTTTCAATAAATATGTACTACAGTACATGCAGTGGGAGGTTGGTTGAATCAGTGGATGTGGAACCACAGATACAAAGGGCTGATGGTAAAGTTATACGTGGAGTTTTGACTGTTTGGGGTGGGGAGGTCAGTGCCCCTAAGCCCTACGCTAGTTCAAGGCTCAACTGTACTAACTTTAAATAGCACTACCTCCGTATCAACAGTTATGACTAATTTAATAATGTTTGCTCTGACTAGCACACTAACACATGATAGCATACAGATCTTCCTCAACTTATGATGGGGTTATGTCTCAGTAAACCCACTGTAATTTGAAAATATTGTAAGTCGGAAAATGCATTTACTACACCTAACCTACTGAGCATCTTAGCTTAGCCTAGCCTGCCTTAAACGTGTTCAGAACACTTAAATTAGCTTACTGTTGAGCAAAATGGTCCAACACAAATCCTATTGTATAATAAAGTGTTGAATATCTCATTTAATTTATTGAATACTGTACCAAAAGTGGAAAACAGAATGGTCATATGGATACAGAATGGTGGTAAGTGTATTGGTTCTCTACCCTCATGATGGCATGGCTGACTGGCTGCTGCGGTTCGCTGCCACTGCCCAGCATCACAAGAGAGCATTGTACCACATATTGCTAGCCCAGGAAAATCAAAATTCAAAATTTGAAGTATGGTTTCTACTGAATGCATATTGCTTTTGCCCCGTCGTAAAGTCAAAAACTTTTCAGTCGAGCCATCATAAGTCAGGGACTATTGGTGTAAGGATTATCTTTATTATCATTGTTAATATCCCTCCAAACTTGCTCCTCCTCCTGTGTTTCAATGTTTGTTAGTGTTAACGCTATAACCTACCTCTCAAACTAAACAAATCTTAAGGAAATCACTGCCCCTTCCATCTGCTTCAGCCCTTTCTCCCTGAAAATTTCCACCACATCATTGCTCAGTAAAGCAGTACTTATTTTACCTCTCAGATTTCCTCTCACATGAATTTTTAAAATTAACCTTGCTATCTTCATTTTGATAGTCCTAGCCCAGGTCTTTCCAGCATCTCACCATAATTTGCAATAGCAGCATGCCAAGCCAAATGATTTTCCTTGCCTATTCTCTTTCTTTCATCACAGTCTGTCCTTTACTGAGTTTTTTAAACCACAGCCACATTTCAACACTAGTACTACTGGACTGTAATTGATACTTATTTCTCTATGGTTCTCAAGGGTTTATCAACCTTGGCCCTGTTGACATTTTGGGATGGATAATTATCCATTGTGAGGGAAAATATTTGTTGTGTGTGCAAAATGTCCTTTACATTGTAGGATGTTTAACAGCATCTCTGGCCTCTATCCAGTGGATGGCAGTAGAGCCCTCTCCCCAGTCATGACAAAGAAAAATGTCTCCAGACATGGCCTTAGGTCCCCTGAGGGGAAACTCATCCTGACTGGACATCCTTTATGGACAGAGGTTGTGTTTTATTGACAGAAATTTCTGACCCAAAGTACCATGTTTGAAATCTGACAGATGTTCAAGGAATGCATGAATAAATGAATGAGATTCTTTCTAAAGTCTTCATTTTTAATCTCAAGGGCCACCCTTTTGTCTGTGCTTCCATAGCTTTTGCATTTTGCTGTGCATGTATCCTTTTCCCCAGTTACACTGTGTGATTTCCTTATATCCTCAGCACCCATAGAATGAATGGAATATAGTAGGTTCTCAATAAATACTCAATTACATTTAATTAGTAAATTAGCATTTATGAATATGTTCAGACCACACATTTTTAAGGTACTATATAATAACAACTGTATCCTATCACATCATGCAAGATTTCCCTTTGTGGTACTTATGCCAACTATAATTAACACTAATTATGTACTTGTTTAATATCTGTCTCTGTAAGTTATGTGAGAGTGAAGACCATGGCTGCCTTTTTTTTGTTTTGCCTCCCAGGTGGCTGAACAGAGAATCTCGTGCAGAGTACATAGTCAGTAGATTGTAAATCCTTGTCCAATGAATGAATGCATTAAACAAATTTATACTGCTGCCAAATGAAACAGAAAATTTATGTTCTTGGAGAATTTGGCTCAGTATATGTATCATGGTTCACTGATTTATATGATGCAGCAGTATTTGAACCTATATTATGCAGTTTTAGAAAGTTTCATCTTTGTCAAATTAGTGAAAAAGTAATTTGCCCCTCTAAATCACTTCACAAAATAGAGAACTTGAGGCTGTCATAAGTCAGTACAGTTGTTTGATATCCCGGGCTTGCAATCTCCTGTAGCTCAACATGTTCATTTTTTTTCTAGTACTAATGAATTAGCCCACAATCTTAATTGACATATTGACCTTGAAAACTCCAGAAAATGATCTCATCTGCCAGCTTCATTATCTATGACTTTATTAGCCAAGGAAATTTGACAATAAAACATGAAACAGTCATAATTCATCTACATACTGATGCCATACATTATACTTCTATCAAATAAAGTAACCAGTGTAATCCTGAACACTGGATCTCACAAAAATATTTTGGTCTCATACTCCAAATATAATGGCTTTGTTCTGTTATTGTCTGAAACTACCTATTAACCCATACTTTTTTAAATCTCAAAAATGAATGTTGTATAAGCATTTCAGAATATTGTTTAAAACCTTAAATTTAGTGTCTTTTGAAGAATGTTCCCACATCAGAGGAAGCCAGCATGCTATCTTAAAGAATATTAAAACTAAGAAGAAAAAAAAAATTCTCATACATATTGCTGTGTATCTTCTTTACTTACCATGGATTCCTGTAGTTCCCAGTGGGGATCCCAATTTTAGAATATGCAGTAGACAACTGTACTATAGAAGCTAAAGCTCAAAATTGTTCTGGAGAAGCTGAGATATGGCCTTTCATTTGACAAGAAATTGAAAGCAAAGAAATCATAGGAAATAGCCTATAATAAATGACCTCTGATGGAAGTATTCCATGTTTTTTATTAACTGACTTAGAAAGTTCTGATGGAAGTATTATGCCAAAACAAATTTGAAAGCGATCCTAACCATAAACAGTCATATTAGGTACCTATTGACTCTTTTATACCATTCATAACTTAATAAAAAAGACAGCCATTTCTCACAAAAGTGTATGACAGTGTTCCCAATAGGGAGTAAAAATTGCAAAAGTAGTAAATTGTCATTTCAACTTAAAAGCTGCCTATATATATATATATATTATATATATATATATAATATATATATATATGTTTTGTTGTTGTTGTTGTTGTTGTTGTTGTACGCGGGCCTCTCACTGTCGCGGCCTCTCCCGTTGCGGAGCACAGGCTCCGGACGCGCAGGCTCAGCGGCCATGGCTCACGGGCCCAGCCGCTCTGCGGCATGTGGGATCTTCCCGGAGTGGGGCACGAACCCGTGTCCCTTGCGTCGGCAGGCAGACTCTCAACCACCGTGCCACCAGGGAAGCCCAAGCTGCCCATATTTATGTGGACGTTTTATTTTAGCCGAGAGTGCCCCTATTATGCGTGCCTTCATTCCTTTTCAGCTTCTAACAAATACCCAAGTATTTTCTGGGACATAAAGTGAGTTATTATTTTGTTTATTTCCAGTGCCAATAGAGTCAAATTCAAATTTCCAAGATACTAATGGTTGGTCTAATGTCTCCCTTTCTAATCTCACTCCCATTTGTCTCTCTATTCCTGTCCTTGCAACTCTAAACAATACGAAAGCACCCATAGTGCCTTAACATGCAGGATTTCTGGTTGTGCTGTTGCCTCTGCCTAAAATGAAGCCCTCACTGTTTGTGCCCCTGAAAAACTCTTCTTTGCCTTTCAGATGTCATCTCAAGCCAACACTCTTCCTCTCTGAAGCTGTCATTGCCTCTTCCAGGCAGACTTAGGGGCTCATTCCTCCACATACTTCACTCCTGCTTTGACCATTTCCCTCCACTCTTTCTACTGTAGAAAGCAAATTATCAGAGGTGTTAGTGTTAACATCAGTGGACCCGGAAGTGCCACTTGCCTCTGTACTAAGCAGAGCGCATTTAGGACATGTGTTTAATTCTTGACTCTTGCCGAGCAACATTGATGAATCAGAGCACAGAGGAAAAAAAAGACCTTACAGCCATTATCATATGTGCTTCCATTTCTGCAGCTATAAAATGGTGATAATAATATCTGGTACTTTTATAAAACTGCAGTAAAATAACACATAAAAATGCTTTGTTACCTTCAAAAATAAATTTTCATAAAAGTGTTCCATGCCTATTTTCCAACTTCACTCTCCTATTTACTGCCCACTGTCTTGAAAAAATAGACTCCCCTATGTGCACTCATTTTCTCTGGTTATAAACAAACTTGTAACAAAATTACTATCTTTTATCTTTTATTTTTATGTTATTTTATCTCCTTGATTGAATATAAGCTTTTAATGGCAGTTATTTGTGAAATTATTTCCATATTCTTTAATTCTCACACATTAATACTAAGCCCATAATACACAGTCTTTGAAGGAATATGAAGAAGAATAGAAAAAAATGAGTTTCCACCAAGGGAAAACATTATTGTGTTCTTTCAAATAGCTAAAGGGCTATCATGCAGAAGACTTGTAACTTCATTCTGTGTAGCTCCAAATAGTAGCTCAAGGAAAAGCGTGGGTAGCAGATTTCATATAAGTACTGGAAGGATACTGAAAACTTTAGAAAAAGAAACACACGTGGTCTTTTATCCCAGTATCTAAATAACCTCTGCTAATTGAAATACAAGAAAGTAGTTCATACAAATGATTAGAAAATAGAAATAATTAAAAAGGTATAAACTAAAAAGCCTAGTCTCATCTTTCTGGAAACCACTATTTATAGTATCCTTCAGGAAGGTGTTCTGCATCTAAGTGTACATATATGATAGGTACATCCTTAAAATATTTTACACTGAAGGTATTCTCCCTGTTCCCTGTTCTGAACCCTCTCTCTTTGATATACATATCTAATCTCCAATTGGTTCCTTATTGGTGGATATTAAATTATTGAGTTTATTTGATAATGTGTATAGTGTTGTCATGAGCAGTCTTGTGTATGGATACTTTGAAGTATCTTGGGGATTTTTTCTAAAAATTTAATGTTAAAAGGAAACCAAAGAAATGGCCTTTCTTGTGAGGTAACAATGTGTTCATCAGTGTAACTTTTGAGCCTTTTCTTTAGGATATTCCTGCATTGGAAGTGAAGCTAGACTAAGTGATTCCTAAGACCTCTTCATAATTCTAACATGATAATTAACAAATATATTTGTTGCTATTTACACCAAGCAGTGCTTCTCAAACTTAGCTGTGTATTACAGTCATTTGGGGAGCTTTTAAAAAATAATAATGCTCTGGTCCCAGCCCTGAAGAATTAGGTCAGAACCTCTAGAAATGGGTCTCGGGCTTCTTTAAAGTTCCTGGGTTATTCTGATGCCCATTCAGGGTTGAGAATTACTGACATAAAGGTCAAGTTATTAACATTGTCTATGAGTTAAAAAAAAAAAAAGAATGGCAGCAGCAAAGGTACAAGAGCTTTAAGGAATTGATTTTCATCTCTTCTAGTAAAATGTGGGGAGTATGACAGTAATTTAAAGAGTAGAAACACTCTCGAGAGAACCTTAGGAAATGCCAGTACAAGAGTTTGGTAAATGCTGATTATTTTCTCAGAGAAAATACTCCTCTTTTTTGCTTTTCTCTCTCCCTGTGCCATACACAGAGGAGGAAAGGGTCCATATCTGCCTGCACTCTTTCTCATTGCTATTCATGGGTCCAAGGAAGCTGAGACGGGCATCTCAGTTTATTTAATCAGTGGTTCTCTACAAGAAGGTTAGGAATCATCTCTGTGTATCAGAACTGATATGTAGCAATGTCCATCAGAAGAGATTAGTAGGCTTCTGTCAGGGTAGATGCCTCAGGGTAGAATGAAACCTGAAGCAGGGTTAAGTAATTGGGTTCTTGTTCAATAAAAGTGCTTGTTTGTGCCTTGTAATGAAAGATCTCTGGTGCAATAGATGTCTGAATTCAAATACCCTTTGGATTTTCTGATGGATAAAGAGATAAGGGTGAAAGGGATTTAATTTAAAACTACTGAAAAACTTTAAAGAGATTAGAAAAATTGGTAAATGCACTTTCCTTTTTAAAATCAGGAAGAATCCTATCCAGGACCAGTTATTTTTTTTTAAAAAATGACAATAAAACTTTTTTGTTTTGTTCCTACTCCCTTTTTTTTCTTTTTCTGTTTGTCATCATTAACTGACCTTTAAGACTTAGGTTATGAAGAAGATAATGGAGAAACTGTTATATCCCAGCCCATGTACGCTAACCTGAATTTAGGAAGTGGTAGCACTTTTGGGTCTCACTGGAGTGTCACAGAAAATCTGTAGACAGAACACTGGTGAATAGATTTATTTCCATAAAGTCAATACTCACTAGTGTATCTAAGCTTCTGTTAAAAAAATTGACATTTAAATTAATATTTTTAAGAAGGTACTCTAAAAACATATCTAAAAAATTCATGTGAGCCATCAGAGCAGTGTAGGTGCGAAGAGGGTGGTATTTGGTGAAACATATTAATCCTAATAAAATCATTCATGTTTTGGGTTTTTTATAACTTTGTCCCAGCTAATTTTAATAAGTGATTATTTGAATCTGTTTACTTTCTTTGAGATAAAAAAATTCTGTTAGAGAAATGAGTAATAAAAAAGCCTTTTTCGGGGCTTCCCTGGTGGCGCAGTGGTTGGCAGTCCGCCTGCCGATGCAGGGGACATGGGTTCGTGCCCCGGTCTGGGAAGATCCCCCATGCCGCGGAGCGGCTAGGCCCGTGAGCCATGGCCACTGAGCCTGCACGTTCAGAGCCTGTGCTCCGCAACGGGAGAGGCCACAACAGTGAGAGGCCCTCATACCGCAAAAAAAAAAAAAAAAAAAAAGAATAAAAAAAAGCCTTTTTCTTTTCATTCCACTCATTTTATCTAATCTGATTAAATAAAAGCCTTTATTTGGGGAAAAGAAAGTTGTCAATTCACAACTCAAAGGAGAGGGAAAAAAAAGAAAATCTCTTGACTGACCATGATCTGTATTTAAACTCCCTTTACTACATGGCCTGTTCAGAGTGTTTTGATCTCTGGTGCAAATCACATACCTCTTTTCCTCTCAGCCTCTCCATTTCACATCCATGTGTCATACTTCTTAACGCTCTCTTCACTGGGTGATCTAGATATTCACACTTCATATACTTTTGTTCTTTCCTCAGGTTTTCCCCCCTTTCCTCCCTTCTCTCCTATGGAGATACGTGTGTGTGTGTGTGTGTGTGTGTGTGTGTGTGTGTGTGTGTGTATGTATATATATGAAATATCAAGACCATTCTGTGAGTCACAGCTCTAACAAATAGATGCTTGTTGAAATGAGCTTATCCTTGGGGTTGTCTGGCAAGCCACATAAGACGGCAGAGCTAGGAAGTAAGAACACTGGCTTGAAGCAAAAGTTCAGCTTAAAAATTTGTGTGTAAGTCTTGGCAGCTCCTAAGCACTTTACAGATACATTTTCTTTCAGCACAGGGTCAAAGGCACAACAGATGATGCATAGCAGTGCTGAAGGTGGGAGTGTCTCCTGATGAAAAACATCGCTCACAGCCTGTGGGTATCATGTGAGAGGCTGAATTAGTAATACTTTTAAAAAGAGACAAGTGAGTTCTGGAGAGTAACCTTTTTTTAAAAAAACTATTCAGGAGTTGGACTTCCCATTTATCTCTAAATGAGGAAGGAGACTTCTCCCTTTTCCCTAACTCTTGACTTCATTTTGGAACTGACAAGTTTAAACAGGATGAGAATCAGATTGCCTCTGCCTATCTCATTCTTTCGACTCAAGCCGACAATGTAATTAATGTTGCTGTAGGAGAAAGAAAAAGCATTCTTGAGGAGAACTTGTTTCCTCCTTGTCTTCTACAGATACTATTCTTGAGAGAGTAGGTGGTCTTTTTGACATATTAGTAGGGGAGGTATCACACACAAACACCCTTGATGAATTTGTGTGTGTTAATTTGTAGTTAAGCCAAAATTGCCTGTGTCTTTTTATAATTTTATGGTACACAGAAATTGGTAATTATCATACTTTAAAAAAGTAGCATTGAAAGCAAAAGAAAAGAAATTACACAAACACATTCATGCATGTAGTTTCTTCAGCTGGCCTCCCCTATAATATATGATTTTCTTTAGCACATTTATTTTCTGATTGTAATTCTCTGGGGAAATTAGCTAAGTGTTAGTTATACCAATAGTTATCTGGCATCTGTTATAACTAGTTCCCCTCAGTTTAGAGTTTTATTTCTTCTTCCTTAGATTATCAAAATAGTCTTTTAACATCATTCCTACAAATCCGAGTAGACTTCCTATCTTCTCTTGTTAGTCAGGTTTCCTGCTCAAGATCCTTCAGTTTCTCTTAGTTACCAAATCAATGACGAATGCCTTATCCTGGCACTCAAGGTTGTCCATAGCTAGACCCAACATATTTGCTTCAATCTCTGGTTTCTAATTAAATTATTTAATGGGAGTATTCAGGCCTTGCCTGTGATATTCAGTCAGCACGGGTTGCTTTTGTGGTCCACATATTTACTATTCTGCTCATTTATCAAGACCCAGTTTAAATGCCATTTCATCCATAATGTTTTTTTCCTTTTTCCCTTCATTTACTCTTCCCAGCGTCCCGTACCCACCATCTACTACTACCATGGAGACACCATTGTAATTTTTTTTTCCTGCGTTTGTTTTGGTACTATTACAAATGCCTAATACCCTGTGATATATTTATTATTCATATGCATACCTGCCTGCCTTGCAAGCATCACAAAATAGGAGTAGAGTTTCTTTTCATACACAATATACTTAAATAATTTTTTAAGATACATTGAGTGGTTTAAATATTTATTATGGGGAATACATATAAAGTCTTTTTCTTACCTTCATTTTTTAAAAGGCCTGATTAGACTATTATGAGAAAAATTTATTGAGAATGCATTTGATGCCTTCTGTAGACAAACTTACATTTTGTCAAGAAGACAAACCCACATCTATTCTCAAAGGCAGAAAATTTTCTTATTTTCTCTCCAGTAATAATGGGAAACACATTAACCTCCCATTTTTTTGTCAAAAGTGGAATGGTGTTATTTATCATGCGTTGATTTGTCTCTGAACCTACAAAGGTGGTTTGGCTATTTACAGTCAGTGTAAGATGTTAGATATGTTCAGGGTTGCAGATGAGGACCATTACAATAAGTGCCTTCGGAACACTTAGGTATGGCAAAGGGTCATATCATACAAGTAATTATGGATGAAAAAGAAAGATAATATGGAAAGATATAAGGTGGCCTTAAACATAAGCTACCTTCTAATGCAGTTGATGTCATACCATTCTCTATAGAAATCTATGTAGAATCAAATTCCAGAATTTTCATTTTGTGATCATAATTGCAATTTGAAATGGTTTCTGTTTGTAATAGGAACCAATATTTGATCTTGTGGATCCTAAGTATACTAGAACTATTTAAGCATTTATAATTTGGGAAAACTGAGGAATATGACAATTATGAATCTTTTTTTTTTCAGCTTTAGTTTTTCTGAGATATATTTAATGTACATTGTGAGTTAATTATAAATATTAATTTTGTTCTAAGGAATATGTAATTGATTATTTAGAGTATACAGTAAAATAATCAACAAAATGGTCTTGATACATATATTCTGTATACAAGTCAAAACAATACAGAGTCCACTTGCTTGGAATGAGGATGTACCATGATTCAAATAAATTGTTACAAAAGGGGACTTCCTTGGCAGTCCAGTGGTTAAGGCTTCGCCTTCCAATGCAGAGGGTGTGGCTCAAGGAGCTATGATCCCACATGCCTCCCAGGCAAAAACCCAAAACATAAAACAGAAGCAATATTGTAACAAATTCAATAAAGACTTAAAAAAAGTAAATTGTTACAAAATATTTAATGTTATCTAATCTTTAATCAAAAGCTAACTTGCTGTTACTTTTTACATGAAAGTATCTTTATTTTAATAGATTTTATTTTATTATACATTCATATAATAAATATTAATATTATTAATAAGTATTATCAATATTTACTGAGTTAATGCAAATAAAGCACTTAGCAAACTGTGTTCTACAAAGGAAACACTCAGTAAAAGTTTCTCATTGCTATTAACATTACTTATTTTAATGACTGAATGGTATTGCATGTAATTTATTTAACAGATCCCCTAATAGACATTGCTCCTAAATTTCTAATTGAATTTTAATTGCGTTTTCTGATTCAAGTTGTTTGGTAAATCAATAAAATTTTATGAGATTTTCAAATAATTTATAATAAAACATGATACACTATATATAAAAACTGTACTAAACCAAAATCCATTTTTATTAAATATCTTAAATTTTATTTATTAAATATTTATTTCCATTTATTAAATACTTTTATTAAGAAATTTTTGCAGAGGAGAATGACCTTCATAAAGATAAATAACATGAATAAAACCTTCACATCCATCTTTCATTATCCTCCTTTTTATTCAAGTGAACTTGTGATCAAAAGGGGAGGAGTCTCCTCTCACAAGGAACATACAGTTTAGTGGGCGTAACACATTAAACTAATAACCACTAAAAATTCCTTCTCTTATTACATTTTCTTTCACAATAAATAACTACTTATAAAATTAAATATTTAGGGCTTCCCTGGTGGCGCAGTAGTTGAGAGTCCGCCTGCCGATGCAGGGGACACAGGTTCGTGCCCCGGTCCGGGAAGATGCCATATGCCGCGGAGTGGCTGGGCCCATGAACCATGGCCGCTGAGCCTGCGCGTCCGGACCCTGTGCTCCGCAATGGGAGAGGCCACAACAATGAGAGGCCTGCTTACTGCAAAAAAACAAACAAACAAAATATTAAACTTTTAGACATTCCTGTATTGCTTTCCACAAGGGTGATCACTATGGCCTTGTTATAAACAGCTGTGACCATGACCGTTAGGGGCTGATTCCTGCGGAGCTAGTGAAGACCTTCCCTGGCCTTTACACCCACACAGTGTGTTGTGATCTTGTAAGTGCTTCATACTCTATATTAAATCATTTTCTCTGTAAAATACCTAGAATGGCTTTACAATTTTTACAATTTTCCCAGTTGACCAGTGACTGACATACTTTATTTGTAAATTTTAACAACATAGTAAAATTTTGCAGTGTGTATGATCTGGTTGGATAAAGGCACACCTCCAGCCAGGACTTCTATGTACATCCCCCAAAATTAGAGAATTACAAAAATTTGGAAATCCTCTTTGCAACTCCCAAATTTAATCACTTACTTATTTGGATGAAAAGTTTTGTCCTTATCAGTCTCCTTTTTCTGTTATCTTTCTTCATATAATACTCACTTCAGTACTTCAGTTACCAAAGTTTCCTTGCTTCAGAACCATTTTTTGGAGCTGCTTTCTAAATGTTTCTTTTTGGTTGTCAAAATCAAGCCATCATTTGTAAATATCAGAGCCATCATTACCACCTATATGCATATTATTTATCCAGTTCACTGTGTATATTAATGATATCAATATTTTTCATGCTTCAAAAGCAGAAACATTTAAAAAAAAAAAACTTCTCTTTTGCCTTGCTGCCACCGAATCATGACAACTATTTGTTAAAAACCTATTACAGCTAAATCTTTCTTTTTTATTTTAATTGTCATAATGCCAGCCACTTGACGAGGTGACTTCTGCTAAGTAGGTAAGAATTGCAATGCTAGTAATTGTGAATTCTGCTGGAGTACCTGCAACTCAAAGATGCTGTGAACTGTTGGTGCATACAACTGTAAAGATGTTAGAGAATTGTTTTAAGGCCAAAAGAAATACAGTAAAGGGGAAGAAAAGAGTGGGGGATAGAAATATTTGTCGAAAACCTATTGGCATTCCATAGGTTGTTTTAATTACTCAGTAATATCTTCATTAATCAATGAACCCTATGAAAGCATGATCCATATATATTTACTCTAAACAATACCCAGTGCTTGGTACGTAGCAGAGGCTCACTGAATATTTATTGAATGACTGAGTGAACATTGTAAACATAATGTCCCAAAGGAATTGATAGCTTGATCACACTCTACAATGGTCAGAATAGCTGGACAATTACATTATTTCTGATGTAATATTAACAAATTGAAATGTATGTTTACTATAGCCCATGTTGTGTAAGTATCATATCTGTTTGTATTGCCTGTCTCTTGTACTATACTTTGATTTACACTGTTTCATTTATCTCTGTATCCTTGGTGCTCGCACACAGCACATCATTGACACAACTAAATCCTTGTTTTGTGGATGAATATGTTCAGGTAGAATGCCAAGCTGATCATGACAGTGTCTGAAGAAAGGTTGAGAACTTAAGGGTATTCAGTATGGAATGGGGAAGAAAATAACATGATGTTTTTAAAAATATTTAAAATGTTTTAATATGGAAGGAATATTAAACTTGCTTTATATTATATCATATTCTTGAAACTGAGCCAACAGGTGTAAATTCTGGCAGCAAAGAGAGAAGTATGAAACATGAAGCTCAGTAGTATTATGCTTATTTTTGGCAATGCACAGACTTATTTAAATATATCTTATTTAATTTTATAATAACAATATATAGATAATATAGTATTTACATGTTAACAGTTGCATTAATAAATATGACACTAGTTTCCGTAGCAAACACAGCAGTTATATTTATCATTCAGTATAGGATTATAAATATATTTATAATTAAGTAAAATTTAAAGATGTTCTTAATTGTCAGCCAACTCCTATATGGTAATCTAGAGACCCAGGGTCTTCATATTGTAGCTTTTCACTCTTCTATAGCCTAAAGACCTTTGCATTTAGCAATGAATTGAGAAGAACATGGAAGATTATATTTGGGTAGTTTTAAGAGCTAAAAGGCAGTGTACATCATTCTCACTCAGGTTGTTTTGAAATCAGTCTCATTGCCACAACGTAACTTCCTGAGAAAGGCACTCAGGCTGTGTGCAACAGGAGGAAGAAGAGTTTAGAATGCATGCATATATCCAGTCTCTATTAGTATATAATTATCTAAGACTTGGAATTTAAGTAGGGTTCTGTCTAATGCCAGAATCACCAAATTCTGCTATGGTATGGTGTCATCATTTAAGTACCAAGAGCTAGTTGTATGTAAACAGATCCCAGATAGCCCGTTACCAGACTTGTGGTTAGAGCCATCACCACCACCATATGTGAATTATCTCCCCTGACTTTGTTCTTTGTGTTAATGAAATGTAGAGGTGATATTTATATTAGGTAGCCTCTCAGACAGAATGACCTCTAAGGTCCATATAACTTCAAGGTTAAATGCCCAGCTCTGGGTTCTGCTTTGCTTAATAGGCAATGAAGCGACCTTGAATATTTTTAATGAAGGGAATGGCTGGATAAAATCTATGTTTTAGGAATATTATTCTCATCTGTTGCAGTGTACATTCAACTCTATAAAACAGAGTGACTGAGATTCAATAGTCTTTTTTGTGAAGAACAGTAAAATATTAAATACAGTTAATTGAAAGAGAATTAAATTATTTTACTTCATTTAGTATGTACTGATAAATAATCCTTAATAATTTAAGGACTAGTCCAGATTGCTACCATGTGTGATCTCTAAAATATTTTAATTCCACTTATGTATCTAATTTGTATTTGATGAGTTTGATTCTTATATTTAAGGAACAGAAAAAAAGAAATAGTTAAATTGGCATAATAGTTCTTTCTGTCCTTTCTTTGAGATTTCTATTTAAAAAGTCAGTAAACTCTTATTATTAATAATTAAAACATTGTACTGAACATGCATTCATCTATTTTTTTCCAATTAAGGAAGTTTCCCTTTATGGTAATCAGTGCTATATTTTTATTTCCATAAGAATTTTTATCCAATAAACTTTCCATGAGTAGTGTTATTGATAGATTATTATTTTATTTTTTCTGTATAGTCATTTATATATAAGCAATTCTGTATGTTTATACTACCAATCTTCTCAGGCCACTCTATATTAATTTTTCATATATAATTTTGTCTTCAAATATTGTATATGATATAATATTGTTACCATTTTGAGGCTAGAAATCACACTTCTAATTATTTTACACTCCAGTATATAATAACTAATATAGAATTGCACATTCAAGCAGTATACAAAAAGAACTTATTAAGTGAATAAAAATATACAGAAAATGTAATCATTTGTAAACATATTATTAAAAATCTGTATATTGGTACAACATGAAAAAAAACCCTTATATATATGTTGAGTAGCCAACTCCATTTATGTAATAGAGAACATTTTCTTAATGTAAGGTTATTTTAACTTGTGTAATCAGATGCTAAAAGCAAACAGCAGAGCTTTGGGCAGTGAGGAACTGTACTTTTTAAAGGATATCAATCATATATGAGAAGCATTATAGCATTTGGAAAATGAGAGACTAATTATTGGATAAGCCCAGA
Source organism: Stenella coeruleoalba (assembly GCF_951394435.1). Lineage (NCBI taxonomy): Eukaryota > Metazoa > Chordata > Mammalia > Artiodactyla > Delphinidae > Stenella > Stenella coeruleoalba. The sequence continues at coordinate 140,703,332 of NC_137148.1, forward strand.
AAAGTTCAATTTCTTTTTAACATACTATTGTTCAGTGAGTTGTTTGTGATTCTTATCACATGGGCTCTAGAATCATAGATGATAATATTATAGCAAATATCAGTATCTGTCTCTGTATCACTTCTCTCCCCAAACTAAGTTATCCTCTCTCCCTAAATGATCAGTGTCAGCATGACCCTACTGGTAAAGAATTAAGGTACTTTAGTTCAGTATTCTATAATAAGTCATTTTTAGTTCTGTTTTGGAAAATTGACTTGTCATGACCTGAATTGTGTAACAGTGGCAACTAGATCCCAATTTTAAGCCCCCTTTGCCTAGATCTCACCGGTCTCTAGGCCTCCCAACTCCAGAGCCTTGAATCCTTTTTTTTAATATTCATTTACACTGAAAACCCTGCTATCTGCTTACAGACTTTCTTGATGCTAATGGTTTGTTGTCCTGCTTGGTAGAATCTCCAAATGTTGCTTTCTTCTAAACAGCCCTTTCAATGCTCCAGAAGTGCCTATTGGATTACACTTTTCCTCTGTATTAAAGTTATGCCAACTGCTTGCCCAGATTACCAGATCTTTTACTATGCTCTCTCAATCCATATCCATGGGATTTTATGAGTAAAATCAAAACCTAACATTATCTTACTAAATCCTGACTAAAACAATCAGGGAAATGTAAAGAAGAAAATCTACATTGGCTGTGGAATTTTGTGGAGGATTCTTTCCATACACTAAATGTTTGTTGTGCATAATACGTATAGGGACAGACTGAAACAAAATATTGGCAAAAGTGATTGTGGTGAATAGCTTTCATTAGAGGTTTGACAGAACCCTATCAATATTCATTAACCTGGTTATGTAAGATCTAGAGGCCAGAGAAAACTGGGATAGCTGTGTATCCTCCCCTTAGATTAGTGTTCTGGGTGAGTGCCCCAAGAGCACAATGGCCACTGGAAACAGAGAACTGGTTGGAAACATCTCCTTGATGTAGTTAATTTCGTCTGTGATCCACCTAGCAGTATCACCAGAACAAGGGTCCTACATAGTTCCCATTTACCTGGAGTTGATGTCGGGTTAAACAGAAAACTAGAAAGAATAATCCAGCAGTTTTGTTAAATCCAGAGACAACACTTTACTCTTTAGGTCTGTCCATTTATGAGAATCCTGCAGAGTCTCTATTGGCTTTTGGGTCCTAAAACTGATAATGTAAATGATCAAATAGCTCTGCAGCTGAACACATTGTTGGAGGAGTCCCTATGCACAGTGAATCATCTCTCCTCTTTAGACAGAAAAACTAGGCTTCTTGTTCATAATTAAACATTTTTATTGATTATTACTATTATTATTATTTTTTTTTTTGCGGTACACGGGCCTCTCACTGTTGTGGCCTCTCCCGTTGCGGAGTACAGGCTCCGGATGTGCAGGCTCAGCGGCCATGGCTCACGGGTCCAGCTGCTCCGTGGCACGTGGGATCTTCCCAGACCGGGTCACGAACCCCTGTCCCCTGCATCGGCAGGCGGACTCTCAACCACTGCACCACCAGGGAAGCCCTATTTTTTATTTTTATTTTTTATCTTTTTAGGAGTATAATTACTTTATAATGTTGTTAGTTTCTGCTTACAACAAACAAAGTGAATCAGCTATATGTATACATATATCCCCATATCCCCTCCCCCTTGAGCCTCCCTCCCACCCTCCCTATACCCACCCCTCTGGGTGGTCACAAAGCACCGAGCTGATCTCCCTGTGCTATGCAACATCTTCCCACTAGCCATTCATTTTACATTTGGTAGTGTATATATGTCAGTGCTACTCTTTCACTTCGTCCTAGCTTCCCCATCCCCTCCGTGTCCTCAGACGTTTTCTACGTCTGCATCTTTATTCCTGCCCTGCCACTAGGTTCATCAATACCGTTTCTTTAGATGCCATATATGTGAGTTAGCATACAATATTCGTTTTTCTCTTTCTGACTTACTCTGTATGACAGACTCTAGGTTCATCCACCTCATTACAGATAACTCAATTTTCTTCCTTTTTATGGCTGAGTAATATTCCATTGTCCAGTGACAGATGAATGGATAAAGAAGATGTGGCACAAATAAACATTTTTAAAAAGGAAAATAATGACATTAAGCCTATGTATTTTCCAACAATAAATGAAAAATAAAACATTCAAGGGACATAACATTTTTAAAAATAAATATTAACTACAGAAACCAAAAGAAAGAGTTGGAAAAAATAGATGATTTAGGAGTTGGATATTTCAAAAATGAACTTTAGGAAATAAATACTCCACCCAAATATTGAAAAAATCGGACGGAAAAGGGGGCAGATTGTATTACAGAAGTCTGATCAGAGTCTATGAAGGATGAAGTTGAGGATCTCTCTCAAATTGCTGAGAGAAGAAAAAGATTAAAAAAATGAGGAAGGGGCCAATAGATAAGATAAGTTATAAATAATTGATATTCCTGGAAAAGAGACTAGATGGAATAGAAGGAAGAAAGGCAATATGAAAGATGTATTGAAAAAAACATTACTCAGCAGTTTGATGTCTGAACTTTAGGTATCATCCAGGAAACCAATGGGTGGATGAAATTAACTCCAGAATGGGAAAGTTGTTATTATATTAAAGTGCTATTTATGTATGTACATTCAAACAATTTAATAATTCAATATAAATAGTTGTTGAACTATGATTAGCATACAAAACATATAACTAAATAAAAATCCTTTTAAGTATGATCAGCATATTAAGATAAAAAGCCAGAAATTATTCCTAATAGAGAAAATAGATGATATTTTTAAAATCATTAACAAGTTTTACATTGTTGTTTGTATATGCACATTATCCTTTAGAAGCAAGAAATTCTATGTGGAAAGACAAGATACAGGTGTGAGAGAGGTTAAAATTCAGATTGGTGACTAAGTGATAGAGACAGAACACAGTGCAGGAACTCAGAAACGGTGTACAGTTTAAAGTGGTCAGAGAAATCATCAGTGAAGATGGGACTTATGAGTAAGTTTCTGAATAATTTGGCATCAAAGAGATGTAGGTATATATTCTACTTCTGTCATATTCTAGCTTGAGACCAGAGACTAAATATCTGATTTCCCTGAGCCTCATTTCCTTGCCTATAAAAACAGAGAACATGAAACAATGTGGTGTCATGGGCTGCTTTCTAGGATTAAGTGAGATATTGGATGCGGAGCATCTGACACAGGTTCTGATACATGATAAACTGTTGATAAAATTCTCCTCAAAACCAATTGTTGTTATTATTATTTCCTTGGACTATATTAAGGAATGTCTTGGAAGGGTTTGCAATATAAGCTAAGTGTTTTCATTGGAAGAAACATGATATATGGGGACCAGAGAGAAACATTTACCGGTTATGGGGGATAACCATGCTGTGTATCTGCACTTCAGATGTGATTTGTTTGATTTGGTGTCTTAAGAGTGGCACTGACTTTTTGATCTTCCACATTCTCATCATTCTGTATAGTCTTATATCCAGCTTTATAGAAGCATTTGCATTGCCTCATTTAACTTTAAAAAGTCCAGGACTTTTAATTTCTATAGCATAAAGTTTAATTGTTATTAAAAATGCAGATATGCCTGGTAAGGAAAGTGCTTTAACATATCTGTGGTCATTTTATTTATTTTTATTGTAAACATTGGGTTAAATATGACCAAATGCAGATTCTGATGGTCAGGTGTGGGGTGGCAGGTGTGAAGGACAGGAACCATGAAGACATTGATTCGCCAGAGTACCCACCCTAGAAAGGGATAGATGTGTAGAAGCACAGGGAGAAAACACTGAGGACGACCTTGGCTTAATGCTCTGTTTTTCCTTAAATAGGCTTAGGGATGCAGCTGAGTCAAACTTATCATGATAAGTCGTGTATTTTGTTTTGTCATGAAGTAAATAGGAAAATCTTTTCAAAGTTTTTTTTTGTCTTAAAAAGAGATCATTTTATACCCTTCATCTCAGGTCATTTGCCCGTGTTCACTGATTCTTGACATAGGAGTCAGAACCAGGCATCTATCAAGAATTTTGTGGCAAAAATGAAGTGCTCTATTCAAATATCTTCTGACATTTCATTACATCTTAAAGAATTTATGGATACATTTATTGGAGTTATGAGAATACAACAATATAAATCCTGGAGAACTAGAGTTTGAACTAAATCTTAGAAACTTCTTGTTCAATTTTCAACATTATTCAGAAACCACTTCTATAAGTTGAAATCAATGATTATCAATCTTTTTAAAGAAATGAATTTATTTTTGTTTATTTGAATTTTTACAAAGAACGGAACATGTAAAACAAATTAAAATTACAGGAATTTTGAAAATAGGGTGGCGAGCTTGGAGTTCCGTCTCACCCTTTCCCCTCTGGCCTCAACACTTGCCCTGCTTGGCGACTCCAGAAGGCCACCTGGAATACAGTATGTTAACCATCAATATAAATTCATCTTGAAATCTTACAGAGTTTGGGAATTCCTACTCATGTGAGAGAGGCCTTTTTAATTTTGGGCTATCCTATTTTTTAAAATGCATTGCCATATACCTTTTGTTATTTCCCTGTGACTTCGGTTTAGTTGTACCCTAATACTGACCCTACTTTGAGATATTTAATATTTTTACCTCTCTTTGGCTTTATGCCTCTGTTTCCAATTCACTTATGAAAATGCTAGTAATCATACTATTGTGAATGAAAAGAACAGTTTTGTCCCTTTTCCTAAACATTGAATATATGCACATAATAAAGACGTAAATGGAAGCTATTTTTGGAAGCTTCAAGCATATCAGAAATGGGAATTGTGTGCATACACACCCATGCACGTGAGAGGGAGAGAACAGTGAGAACAATGTATTACTGTCCCTAAAATTAATTGTTAGTCTTGCCTATGCCCCATAACACTCTTGGATCTTTAAATATCAAATGCACTCACGTATTCAAAATTGGAATCTTGCTTCAACTCTCAGTTTGAAGCTAACACAACTCAGACCTCATGATAAGTATTTTAGCTGCTCCTGATGCTCAGTCCTGACGCTTGCAATTGTCTCTGACCCTCAAGCTTGTGTGGCCTGGCACTGGAGAATGCTTTGAAGCTCTGTTGGTTCATGATGAGAGGAGAGTGAGCATTATAGAAGATTATCAATTGGTAGACCAGAATAGAGAGGTAGGTGAATCAGAAAATTGACTTCATAGACCAGTATAATAATCTAGAATGAGATGATATATACCTGGATCGAGGTCATATTAGAACTGGAAATTGTGTGTAATGTTTCAAAGTAAAATTCATAAATGTTAAATACTAGTTGTGATCAGGAAGAGAGTAAGAAATGATGTCTAATTCTTGAGCTTAGTTGATTAAGAAAATGTAAAGAGGGAATTTGGGAATAGGTACCAGTTTTAGTTAATTGTACTTGACATGGATTATGAACTCTGTTAACATTTGAATAAATGAATTGAAACAGAGATGATCTGTCAATTATTGTAGCTGGCAGAGTTTTCCTACATTGAAATTTCCAAGGTGAGAGTTGAAGAATCCGACTCAGTAGCCAATCGCTGCAAAAAAAGTTTTGGTGTAAAAAGGGAAGATGGCCAAGAAGTGATTGTTGAAGACTTCTGGAAGTCATTGGATTTTTAAAAATGCAGTAAAAGGAAATAGAAATGTGGGGGGTAGGGAAGGATAGGGAGCATGAGAGATGAGGTGAGTGTTTAGAAAAGAGGCCTGGAAAGTGCACAGTCCCTGAGGCAAAGAAAGGAGAGCTTCAAGAAGACTCTGTTCGAAAGAAGGTACACTGAGGAAAAGGCCTCATACTTTGCAAGAACAACTGCCATCAATTTGTATAAAGCTACTGCTTCAGTCAAATAGTTTGTCTGTCTTCTACCAATTATTTAATTTCTCATCTTCATGTTTTCATTTCCTTCATTTGAAATCCCTACCTCTTTCCTTCACACTTTTTTAGCCTTTCCTTTTAAAATACCTAAACAAAACTACTGTCTTTCATAATTGATACCATTCATTACAGCTATTAATGAAATGTTGTCATAGTTGCATATCTTGCATTGTTTTAATTTTCATTTGTATAAATGTATGTGTGTGTACATAACTTCATTTAAACGTGAAACGGATTATTACATTACTTTTGTTGTATACACCAGAAAAGAGTTTTGATAGGTTGGAAAGTATAGACTTATAATCAACATCGGTATACATAAAATTTTATCTCTAAACTCTCTCTCTCCCCCTTGGTACCCAGTACCCCTGAATAGCATGAAATAGATCATGAATCATAATATCAGTTGTGTTGTTTTATCCCATATCAGAAATCTCACCATATCAGCAGTACGTTCAAGGTGAGAATGTCGCAGGGGGGGAACATGAAGTGGAAGTGTTTAGGCAATGATTTGTTTGTACTGAGTTAACTTTTAGGACTTGTTACCTTTCATGTGTCCAACAGCAATTGAAGAAAGAGCCTTTAGTGATTTTAAAAGTGTGAGTAACATTGACTCAAATATAATCTTGCAAGTAAGTTGGGAAGTGTGTGTGTAAGGGGGAAGAAGGAGGTAAAGTGTGAGAAAAGGAAGACTGATTTTCTTTGAACGTGTCCCAGAATGCTTTGACTGTTGAGGTTTTGCTTTGCTTCACTGATTGTTACAGATACTTATCTCACATAATCAGGGGCAATACCTAGAACAGGCTGCTATCTGTACAGCTCTCAAGTCTACTATGAGCTTCATCAGTTGACTCCACAACCTCTTTTACTTTTTTTTAAGCTTAAAATTTTAGAATAAAATTCCAACCTGGGCTTTTCCATATTTCCATTCTGGAAGTGAACATGCTCCATCATCCAGTGAGAGAGAGAAAAGTGAGCTGGAAAAGGAGAAAGCATAATCTCTCTCACTCCAGATATTCTTAGCAGAAAATCTAGAATAAGAAATTCAATCAAAAATTTTAAATAACAACAAATAGAACTCTGTGTAACAAGAAGTTCCATTTGGGCAGGTTCTTAGAATAAAGTTCATGATAGAGTTAAGGCAATCTAATCAATTGTGGACTATAATGGAGTAAAAGATTAAGTTAGAAAAATAAATCTGGAAATACTAAAGTCAAGACATACCCCTCCTATCTCACCTCTTCCCACTCTTCCTCTCTTTTACTGTGTTCCATGAACATTGTCCTATTTCTCCTTCAACCATGCCAAGCTCTTCTGAATCTCAAGGCATTACATACACTATGCCCTCCGTGGACACTGCTCCCCCCCACCCTGTTTTTACATGGCTGCCTACTTCTTGTCATTAGTTGAAAGCTCAAAATTTTCCTTCTGTTCCACATACTACATGTGTGGGCACATACACACAGTCATTTTCTTCATAGTACTTAAATGTTTAGACTGAAGGATCTTGTGCAGAGCAGTAACCTTTCTTGTCCTCTCTCAGTATTCCAGTGTATAGATCAGTATCTACTTGGAGTGAGAACTCATTAAGCATTTGTTGAATGAACATAGCCTTTTACCAAGGCAAAGAACAGAATAGTGTGCCTAGATTCCCAGGAAATTTTTACAATTGTGTCTTAGTTAATGTTTTCCTAACATTTTGTTGACTTTGGCTGACAGATATTGGCCATTTCTTCATTAGCCAGTAATAAGATGAACAGGACTTAAATAGCTGTATGTCATTACTATGTAGATCAGCATGAGACTGAAGATTATTGTAGATACACTGCCAAGAGGGTAGCAAATTTGTGTTAAATTATGTATAGACACTGTTTTTAACCCTTGGGTGCTGTGTGATCTGCATATTTATTATTAAGTTTCGCTTGATGCATTGTTGCCATTTGCTAAATATATTTAAATCAATTCCTATGTTTTTATGGCTGAAGATAGATGTTGATACACACATGTATAGCAGAGTTTTGGAGGCCAGAACACTTGTTTATGAATCATTGCATATTTAATTGTCAATGATTTGTATTTAGAAAGCATTTATATTTAAATATGTCCTATATTAGACAACTACCAAATGCCTAAGCCCTACTGCATATTTTAAATTTTCCAAGGATGGTTGAAGTGTAAGATGGTAATTATCTTTTTCTGATGTGTTGGTGCTATTAAAATCATATCATGATAACTTATCATTTACATATAAATCTTGTTAAAATTTCAAAGCCCTGTGCTGAAAATATAAAAATGAGTATATTTAATATAATTGACATAAGATTGCTATTTTCCACAATTTTTCTGACGGTAATAAGAGAGATCCACTTTTGCATGCCTCTTCAAACAGCATTTTGAATTCTATCAACATCACACTCCTTTTATCCCCAGTAGTTGAAGTCCCAAAAGACTATCTCATCACAAAAATAACATCTGAAATATCAACTCTATGCATATAAATTCAGTTGGAAGGAGAAAACACTTCATGACTTTAGAGATGTCAATTTTGTTACAAACTGTTTCTTCTACATAGAGCTATGTGAGCATGTGAGAATATATGTGTAAATTAATGTGTAATTCTTTCATTTTCCATTATAACTCAGTGTGCAAAAGAAGTATATAAATGCAGGTATACAGTGAAATCAAGAGTTACCACAGACTATATACCTGTTTACATGTGAATTCTTTATACCTTAATTCTAAATTTACCACAGAGAACTCAGGTTAACAAATGATATGTAGGCGCTCATCATCCCAAAGTTCAACTCTTCCTTTTTTTCTTCTTTTCTTTCTTTTGAAATCTTACAAACCAATTAAAAATGTCCTGCCTCTTTCTCTTCTTCCTCCCACTTACTGCATACACATACACAATCTTAAAAACCTGGATTTCTCATCTTTAAATTTTTCCTTTGTTTTTAAACTAATGTTAGCATCATTTTCCTGATTATTCACATTTAAAAGCATGTATTCAAATCTACTTTCTCCTCATCTCACACATCCATTTAGTAAACAATGATGAATTAAAATCCAAATATGGCATATATGCAGCCAGCTCATTCCAGTCTCTCTGTTGGTCTCTGAATCAAGACAATTAGCTTGGATCGCCAGGAATAAAATAGAGCACAGCTATAATTATGATGCATGTCACCCCACAAATGCCCCATGATTCTTCATTACAGAAAAAAGAAAGCCATTCTCTGGTTTTTAAATCATACTTTTAAATCAATCAATCGATCATGCTTGTTGCAAAAATTCAAACTGAAAAATATGTAGAAATAGGGATAAAAATTCTTCAGTACTATCACTTTCCTATAATACTGCTCCCATCTTAGTTAATATCTGATGGTAAACAATTAGGACGGCATGATTCCACATCTAGTTTTGAATGTGTGTGTGTGTGTGTGTGTGTGTGTGTGTAAAATAGTTTGTAACCATATTGAAAACAGATACTGGTATGATGAATTCACAATTTACTTTTTTATAATTAAATTGAATTTCAATTTATGTAGCCATTTTTTCATTAGAAAAGTAGATACAGTGTTTTGAACATAGAAACCTGTAAATTTAATTGAAAAACAATAAATTTGTTTAATTGAATTGTTTATATTTTACCAATATAAGACCAAATAGTAATTTAAAAATAGTTTAATTTGTGAAGTCATAAATAATTAAAAATAATTAAAACACTTTTTCTCTAAGTATCTTATTTACTGATAGCATCAAATATAGAGTTTTAGATTAGTTGCTCAATGAATACTTGAATCATTTAATGTATGATACTTTAGGTATCATTTTAATTAATTTAAAGGACTTGAGGACATAGCACAATATTTTAAATAAAACATATTCTGATATATTTTATCAACAGCATTGGATAAAGTGATCTTTATTGTATACATGGTAAATAAGGAAAAATGACTTTCCTTTTTTTTCTTGTTACCTTTCCTATTCTGTACTCTGATGCCTGTTATTAAAATTTAAAGATAAATATTTTTCACAACCTCCCTGCATAGTTCATATACACAATTAAGATGAAGAATTACTGCCTTTCTATGGTATGCAGTTAACACTACTTAATATTTGTGATTTAAAATGTATTTTTCAGGTTGAATTGAAATCCATCCAGAGTTTATAGAGAACTCTTACAACTCAACAAAATTTCACAGATGGATAATAATGTTGACTATCTTTTCATGTGCTTATTGGCCATTTTTATGTCTTTTTTAGAGAAATATTTATTCAAATTCTTGGCATATTTTTATTTTATTTTATTTTTTAACATCTTTACTGGAGTATAATTGCTTTACGTTGGTGTGTGAGTTTCTGCTTTATAACAAAATGAATCAGCTATACATATACATATATCTCCTTATCTCCTCCCTCTTGCATCTCCCTCCCACCCCCGCTATACCCACCCCCGCTATACCCACCCCTCTACTTGGTCACAAAGCACCGAGCTGATCTCCCTGTGCTACGAGGCTGCTTCCCACTAGCTATCTATTTTACATTTGGTAGTGTATATATGTCCATGCCACTCTCTCACTTCGTCCCAGCTTACCCTTCCCCCACCCCATGTCCTCAAGTCCATTCTCTACATCTGCGTCTTTATTCCTGTCCTACACTTAGGTTCTTCATAACCATTTTTTTTTTTAGATTCTATATATATATATGTGTTAGCATACGGTATTTGTTTTTCTCTTTCTGACTTACTTCACTGTGTATGACAGACTCTAGGTCCATCTACCTCACTACAAATAACTCAATTTTGTTTCTTTTCATGGCTGAGTAATATTCCATTGTATATGTGTGCCACATCTTCTTTATCCATTCATCTGTCAGTGGACACTTAGGTTGCTTCCATGTCCTGGCTATTGTAAATAGCGCTGCAAAGAACATTGTGGTACATGTCTCTTTTTGAATTATGGTTTTCTGAGGGTCTGTGCACAGTGGTGGGATGCTTGGGTCATATGGTAGTTCTATTTTTAGTTTTTTAAGGAACCTCCATACTGTTCTCCGTAGTGGCTGTATCAATTTACATTCCCACCAACAGTGCAAGAGGGTTCCCTTTTCTCCACACCCTCTCCAGCATTTATTGTTTCTAGATTTTTTGATGTTGGCCATTCTGACTGGTGTGAGGTGATACCTCATTGTAGTTTTGATTTGCATTTTTCTAATGGTAAGTGATGTTGAGCATTCTTTCATGTGTTTGTTGGCAGTCTGTATATCTTCTTTGGAGAAATGTCTATTTAGGTCTTCTGCCCATTTTTGGATTGGGTTGTTTTTTTTTTGATATTGAGCTGCATGAGTTGCTTTTATGTTTTGGAGATTAATCCTTTGTCAGTTGCTTCATTTGCAAATATTTTCTCCCATTCTGAGAGTTGTCTTTTGGTCTTGTTTATGGCTTCCTTTGCTATCCAAAAGCTTTTAAGTTTCATTAGGTCCCATTTGTTAATTTTTGTTTTTATTTCCATTTCTCTAAGATGTGGGTCAAAAAGGATATTGTTGTGATTTATGTCATAGAGTGCTCTTCCTATGTTTTCCTCTAAGAGTTTTATAGTGTCTGGCCTTACATTTAGGTCTTAAATCCATTTTGAGTTTATTTTTGTGTATGGTGTTAGGGAGTGTTCTAATTTCATTCTTTTATATGTAGCTGTCCAGTTTTCCCAGCACCACTTACTAAAGAGGCGTTCTTTTCTCCATTGTATATTCTTGCCTCCTTTATCAAAAATGTGACCATATGTGTGTGCATTTATCTCTGGGCTTTCTCTCCTGTCCCACTGATGTAAATTTCTGTTTTTGTAACAGTACCATACTGTCTTGATTACTGTAGTTTTCTAGTATAGTCTGAAGTTCAGGCACCTGATTCCTCCAGCTCCGTTTTTCATTCTCAAGATTGCTTTGGCTATTCAGGGTCTTCTGTGTTTCCATACAAATTGTGAAATTTTTTGTTCTAGTTCTGTGAAGAATGCCATTGGTAGTTTGATAGGGATTGCATTGAATCTTTAGATTGCTTTGGGTAGTATAGTCATTTTCACAATGTTGAGTCTTCCAATCCAAGAGCATGGTATATCTCTCCATCTGTTTGTATCATCTTTCATTTCTTTCACCAGTGTCTTATAGTTTTCTGCATACAGGTCTTTTGTCTCCTTAGGTAGGTTTACTCTTAGGTAATTTATTCTTTTTGTTGCAGTGGTAAACGGGAGTGTTTCCTTAGTTTCTCTTTCAGATTTTTCATCATTAGTGTATAGGAATGCAAGAGATTTCTGTGCATTAATTATGTATCCTGCTACTTTACCAAATTCATTGATTAGCTCTAGTAGTTTTCTGGTAGCGTCTTTAGGATTCTCTTTGTATAGTATCATGTCATCTGCAAACAGTGACAGTTTTACTTCTTCCTTTCTGATTTGGATTCCTTTTATTTATTTTTCTTCTCTGACTGCTGTGGCTAAAACTTCCAAAACTGTGTTGAATAATAGTGGTGAGAATGGGCAACCTTGTCTTGTTCCTGATCTTAGAGGAAATGGTTTCAGTTTTTCACCATTGAGAACGATGTTGCCTGTGAGTTTGTCATATATGGCCTTTATTATGTTGAGGTAAGTTCCCTCTATGCCTACTTTCTGGAGGATTTTTTAATCATAAATGGGTGTTGAATTTTGTCAAAAGCTTCTTCTGCATCTATTGACATGATCGTGTGGTTTTTCTCCCTCAATTTGTTAATATGGTGTATCACATTGATTGATTTGTGTATATTGAAGTATCCTTGCATTCCTGGGATAAACCCCACTTGATCATGGTGTATGATCCTTTTAATGTGCTGTTGGATTCTGTTTGATAGTATTTTGTTGAGGATTTTTGCATCTATGTTCATCAGTGATATTGACCTGTAGTTTTCTTTCTTTGTGACATCTTTGTCTGGTTTTGGTATCAGGGTGATGGTGGTCTCATAGAATGAGTTTGGGAGTGTTCCTCCCTCTGCTGTATTTTGGAAGAGTTTGAGAAGGATAGCTGTTAGCTCTTCTCTAAATGTTTGATAGAATTCGCCTGTGAAGCCATCTGGTCCTGGGCTTTTGTTTGTTGGAAGATTTTTAATCACAGTCTCAATTTCAGTGCTTGTGATTGGTCTGTTTATATTTTCTATTTCTGCCTGGTTCAGTCTAAGAAGGTTATGCTTTTCTAAGAATTTGTCCATTTCTTCCAAGTGGTCCATTCTATTGGCATATAGTTGCTTGTAGTAATCGCTCATGATCCTTTGTATTTCTGCAGTGCCAGTTGTTACTTCTCCTTTTTCATTTCTAATTCTATTGATTTGAGTCTTCTTCCTTTTTTTCTTGATGAGTGTGGCTAATGGTTTATCAATTTTGTTTGTCTTCTCAGAGAACCAACTTTTAGTTTTATTGATCCTTGCTTCCTTCATTTTATAAAATGCTTCCTTCATTTTATTTTTCATTTATTTCTGATCTGATGTTTATGATTTCTTTCCTTCCGCTAACTTTTGAGTTATTTTGTTCTTCTGTCTCTAATTGCTTTAGGTGTAGATTAGGTTTTTTATTTGAGATGTTTCTTGTTTCTTGAAGTAGGATTGTATTGCTATAAACTTCCCTCTTAGAACTGCTTTTGCTGCATCCCATAGGTTTTGGGTTGTCATGTTTTCATTGCCTTGTGTTTCTTGGTATTTTGTGATTTCCTCTTTAATTTCTTCAGTGATCTCTTGGTTATTAAGTAGTGTATTGTTTAGCCTCCAAGTGTTTGTATTTTTTTACAGATTTTTTCCTGTAATTGATACCTAGTCTCATAGCGTTGTGGTCGGAAAAGATACTTGATACGATTTCAGTTTTCTTAAATTTACCAAGGCTTGATTTGTGATCCAAGATATGACCTATTCTGGAGAATGTTCCATGAGCACTTGAGAAGAAAGTGTATTCTGTTGTTTTGGGATGGAATGTCCTATAAATATCAGTTAAGTCCATCTTGTTTAATGTATCATTCAAAGCTTGTGTTTATTTATTTTCATTGTGGATGATCTGTCCCTTGGTGAAAGTGGGGTGTTAAAGTCCCCTACTATGATTGTGTTACTGTCAATTTCCCCCTTTATGGCTGTTAGCATTTGCCTTACGTATTGAGGTGCTCCTATGGTGGGTGCATAAATATTTACAATTGTTATATCTTCTTCTTGGATTGATCCCTTGATCATTACGTAGTGTCCTTTTTTGTCTCTTGTAATAGCCTTTAGTTTAAAGTGTATTTTTCCTGATATGAGAATTGCTACTCCAGCTTTCTTTTGATTTTCATTTGCATGGAATGTCTTTTTCCATCTCCTCACTTTCAGTTTGTATGTGTCCCTAGGTGTGAAATGGGTCTCTTGTAGACAGCATATATACAGGTCTTGTTTTTGTATCTATTCAGCCAGTCTGTATCTTTTGATTGGAACATCTAATCCTTTTTCATTTAAGGTTATTATCGATATGTATGTTCCTATTACTATTTTCTTAATTGTTTTTGGTTTGTTATTGTAGGTCTTTTCCTTCTCTTGTGTTTCCTGCCTAGAGAAGTTTCTTTAGCATTTGTTATAAAGCTGGTTTGGTGGTTCTGAATTCTTTGCTTTTGCTTGTTTGTAAAGATTTTAATTTCTCCATTGAATCTGAATGAGATCCTTGTTGGGTAGAGTAGTCTTGGTTATAGGTTTCTCTCCTTCATCACTTTAAATATGTCCTGCCAGTCCCTTCTGGCTTGCAGAGTTTCTGCTGAAAGATCAGCTGTTAACCTTATGGGGATTGCCTTGTTTGTTTTTTGGTGTTTTTCCCTTGCTACTTTTAATATTTTTTCTTTGTATTTAATTATTGATAGTTTGATTAATATGTGTCTTGGTGTGTTTCTCCTTGGATTTGTCCTCTGTGGGACTCTGTGTGCTTCCTGGACTTGATTAACTATTTCTTTTCCCATACTAGGGAAGTTTTCAACTATAATCTCTTCAAATATTTTCTCAGTCCCTTTCTTTTTCTCTTCTTCTTCTGGGACCCCCGTAATTCGAATGTTGGTGTGTTTAATGTTTTCCCAGAGGTCTCTGTGACTGTCCTGCATTCTTTTCATTCTTTTTTCTTTATTCTGCTCTGCAGTAGTTATTTCCACTCTTTTATCTTCCAGGTTACTTATCCGTTCTTCTGCCACAGTTATTCTGCTATTGATTTCTTCTGGAGAATTTTTTAATTTCATTTATTGTGTTGTTCATCATTGTTTGTTTGCTCTTTAGTTCTTCTGTGTCCTTATTAAACATTTCTTATATTTTCTCCATTCTGTTTCCAGGGTTTGGGATCATCTTTAGTATCTTTTCTCTGATTTATTTTTCAGGTAGACTGCCTATTTCCTCCTCATTTGTTTGGTCTGGTGGGTTTTTACCTTGCTCCTTCATCTGCTCCTTCATCTGTATTTGTCTGTCTTCTCATTTTGCTCAACTTACTGTGTTTGGGGTCTCCTTTTCACAGGCTGCAGGTTCATAGTTCCTGTTGTTTTTGGTGTCTGCCCCCAGTGGCCAAGGTTGATTCGGTGGGTTGTGTAAGCTTCCTGGTGAGGGGCACTAGTTCCTGTGTTCTGGTGGCTGTATCTTGTCTTTCTGGTGGGCAGTACTGCATCCAGTGGTGTGTTTTGGGGTGTCTGTGACCTTATTATGATTTTAGGCAGCGTCTCTGCTGATGGGTGGGGTTGTGTTACTGTCTTGCTAGTTGTTTGGCATAGGGTGTCCAGCACTGTAGCTTGCTGGTCGTTGAGTGGAGTTGGGTCTTAGCGTTGAGATGGAGATCTCTGGAAGAGCTTTTGTCATTTGGTATTATGTGGAGCCGGGAGGTCCCTGGTGGACCATTGTCCTGAACTTGGCTCTCCCACCTCAGAGGCACATGCCTGACACCTGGCTGGAGCACCAAGACCCTGTCAGCCACACGACTCTGAAGAAAAGGGAGGGAAAAAAGAAAGAAGGAAGGGAAAAAATAAAGTTATTATATTAAAAAATAAATATTAAAATAAAGAAAAATTATAAAGTAATAAAAAAGAAAAAGGAAAGAAAAGAGCAACCAAAAAAACAAAAAACAAATCCATCAATGATAACAAGCTCTAAAAAGTAGACTAAAAAAAAACAAAACAAAAAAAACGGACAGACAGAACCCTAGGCCAAGTGGTAAAAGCAAAGCTATACAGACAAAATCACACACTGAAGCATACACATACACACTCACAAAAAAGAGAAAAAGGAAAAAAATATATAGTTTCTCCCAAAGTCCACCGCCTGAATAATAGAATTTGCATGTGAAGCCATGTGGTCCTGGACTTCCTTTAGGGGTTTTTCAAAATTACCAGTTCAATCTCTTTTCCTGTTGTAGTCCTTTCAGATTTTTTTTCCTTTCGAGTCACTTTTGGCACTTTGTATCTTTTTCAGGAATTTGTTCATTTTATTTAGATTATTTAATTTGTTGGCATAGAGTTGTTCATGTAATAAATACCTTTATATAATCTATTTAGTTCTGTAAATTTGATACTAATGTCCCCTCTTTTATTTCTGACTTTAATAAGTTTTCTTTTCTTTTTATTTATTTTCCTTGTGGTTGATATAGCTAACAGTTTGTAAATGTTCTTGATTTTTTCAGAGACATTTGATTCCATTTATTTTCTCTATTGTTTTTCTATATACATTTTCATTTATATCTGTTGTAATCATTTTCTTCCTTCTGCCTGCTTTTGTTTTAGTTTGCTCTTATTTTTCTAGCGTATTAAGGTAGAATTGATTTGAGATCTTTAATGTAGGGGTTAATACAGGAATCAGTATAGGAATTTACAGCTATAAATTTCCCACTAGGAATTGCTTTAACTTAAACCATTAGTTTTGATACATTGTGTTTTTGTTTTCATTCATCTGAAAATATTTTAGAATTTCACTGATTTATTAACACATTATTTATTTAGTAATGTGTTCTTTAATTTCCACGTATTTGTGGATTTCTCAGATTTCTTTCTATTATTGATTTCTAATTTCATTCCATTTTGCCCAGAGAAAATACTTTGAAGTATTTTAGTCCTTTAAGTGTATTGTGGTTTGTTTTATAGCCTAGCGTATAATCTGTTATGGAAAATGTTTCATGTGCACTTGAGAAGAATGTATATTTTGTTGTTGCTGGATATAGTGTTCTTAGATGTCTATTAGGTCTACTCGTTTTATAGTGTTTTCAAGTCTTCCATTTCATTCTCATCTTTGATGTAGTTGTCTAATCCATTATTTAAGGTGGGGTATTAAAGTGTCCAACTATTATTATTATTTTTTAAAGATACTTTTTGATGTGGACCATTTTTAAAGTCTTTATTGAATTTGTTAAAGTATTGCTTCTGTTTTATGTTTTTGGTTTTTTGGCTGTGAGGCATGTGGGATCTTAGCTCCCTGACTGGGATCAAACCCACACTCCCTGCATTCGTAGGTGAAGTCTTAACCACTGGACCACTAGGGAAGTCCCCCAACTATTATTGTTGAGTTATATAGATAGTTATATCTCTCTTTAGTTTTGTCAGTTTTTCCTTATGTATTTAGGGTCTTTGTTATTAGTTTCAGATAATGTTTGTAATTGTTATATCTACATGCAAAAAAATCAATTCTGCCAATATCTGCCATTTGATGTGAGGTTTTAATTCATTTTTATTTAATGTGATTACTTCTAAGTTATCTACCTCTGCCATTTTGCTATTTTTTGTATATATCTTATGTCTTTTTGCTCCTCTATTCTTCCTTTTCTCCCTTCTTTTTTTTGTTACATAGTTTTTTCTAGTGTACCATTTTAATTTCCTTGTTGTTTTTTTAAACTGTATATCCTGAATTTTTTTATTGGTTGACTTGGAAACTAAAATTAACAGCTCAAATTACAACAATCCAGTTCCAATAAATACCAACTTAATTTTAGTAGTACACAAAGGCATTGCTCCTATATAGCAGCATTCTCCTCTTTTGTTTTATTGTTTTATTAATTACATCTTTGTACACTGTATGTCCATCAACACTAATTTATAATTATCTGTTTATGAAGTTGTCTTAGATCAGATAAAGAAGAAAAATGTTATAAGCAAAAACTACAGTTATGTTGTCTTTTATAGTTATCTATGTAGTTACATTTACTGTGTGCTTTATTTCTTTATGAAGATTCATGTAGCTCCCTAGTGTCCTTTTATTTCAGCCTAAAGGACTTCCTTTAGCATTTGTTATAGGGCAGGTAACAAAGTCTTTCAGTTTTTGTGTATCTCAGTATTCTATGAATTCTCCTTTACTTTGGAGGAATACTTTTGCCGATGTAGAATACTTTGTTGACATTTAAAAAAATTTCAACACTTTGAATATGTCATGCTACTGTCTTCTGACCTCAGTGGTTTCTGATGAGAAATCAGCTTGTTAAAGTTATTGAGGATCCCTTGTCCATGATAACTTGTTTCTCTCTTGCTGTTTTCAAGATTATCTCTTTTTCTTGGCTTTTACTAGTTTATGATGTGTGTAGGTAAGGATCTCTTTACATTTACTCCACTTGCAATTTGTTGAATTTCTTGTATATCTAGATTATTGTTTATCAGTTTTTGAAAGTTTCCACAATTATTAATTCAAATAATTTTTTCTATCCCTTTTTCTCTCTTTTTTTTCTTCCTTCTGAGACTTTATTCATGCATATCTTGGAATGCTTGATGGTGTTCCACAGACCTTTTATTCTTTATTTTTATTTTTCTTCATGCATTCTTTTTTCTGTTTCTCAGACTGGATAATCTCAATTGATCTATCTTCAGGTTCATTGATCCTTTCTTCTCCCTGCTTAAATATGCTATTGAACCCTGTAGTGAATTTTTCAGTTCAGTTACTGTGCTTTGCAGCTCCACAATTTCTATTTATTTCCTTTTTATAATATCTGCCTCTTTCTTTATATTCTCTTTTTGGTGAGACATCATTCTTCTGGTTTACTTTAGTTTTTATCAATGGTTTCTTTTAGCATCTTCAACACATTTAGGCAGTCTACTTAAAGTGTTCATCTAGTAAGTATAATGCCTAAGTCTCCACCTGGACAATTTCTATTAATTTATTTTTTCCTTTGAATGGGCCATACGTTCTTTTTTCTTTGCATTCCTCTTAATTTTTTTTAAAGAAAACTGGAAAATTTGAATATTATGATGTGTTAACTCTAGAAATCAGTTTCTCCTACCTCACTGGGTTTGCTGTTATTGCTTTTTGTTTGTTTAATGATGTCCTTGAGCCAATTTTGTAAAGTCTTTGTTTTCTGTTGTGTGCAGCCACTGTAGTTTTTTCTCAGTTAGCTTAATAGTCAGGTAATAAATGGGAAGAGATTTCCCTAAATGCCTGGTTCCGATGAGTCTCCCATCCTATGTGAAGAATCTCTCTGATTATGTTGGAGCATGCTGTTAGTGTTCAGGAAGACAGTTTAAAACTTTGCCTTTTTCTTCCATTCCTACTTGTGCATAGCCTCAAATACAGGTGAAGATGAGAGTTTAGCACTTGCTCTTTCTTGGGTATATAGACTATCCTACTCACGCTTCCATACCTCTCTGCATGCATAAGGCCTTCTAGATTCACAAGAATATGTTAGAGGTTTTAAACTTCCCCAGTAGACATCCGATTCTCCCACTTTTTCTTTTTAAATGTTTCTGATAAACCTTTCTTTATTTCGTTTTTTCCTTTTCTCTCTCTCTTTTTTTGTTGCCCCAACCCTTTTAGTTTTCTGAGACATCTGTAATGTTAAACACTTGTTATTGATTGTTTTTACAAATGCCCCCAGGAAAAGGCTATTTACACTGGGTGATCTCTCAGACCAAATAAACACAAGTATTGCAAGTGAAGCTGTCCAGGGAATTTCCAGACAAGTCAAATATGACAAATCATTGAGATCAGGGCATTGGTGACTCTCCAACCATGTTCAGCCCCCTCCTGTGGTTCCTCAGCTCTTCAAATCTACCAGCGTGGAGAGAGGGATGGGAATAGGGCAAGTTAAAATGCCACAAAGGTCACTGTTCTTTCCTGGATTCAGTTGGACTTTTGATTAAGCACTAGATTTTTGAAGGTCTTTAGTTAGCTTCATGAGTTCTGAAAAATTTGATCTTGACAATTATTTTACTGTCCTCATTGCATTAATGGATAAGATTTTTTAATTTCTTATTCCATCATTCCTGCTAAAATCCAGTATACTATAATGTAATGTCCTCTTAGAGTAAATGTTGATAATTTCCTCCATAATTAAGTAACCACTGGAACAGTAATTTTTTTTTTTACTTTGTCGGAAATATTGAAATTAATTTGGAGAAAGTGAAGCTCAATTACAGGACTCTTTCTAGTTTCCCTTAGATGGAAAAAAAAATTGAACATTAAAAATTATCTCTTATCATACTATTCATTCCCACATTGGATTCTGACATATATAAAGAAAGTGTAAAATAAGTCATTAAAGGTATTATGTGTTTTATTTTTATTTTCCTGTATCTTCAGTAGAATAGGTACCTTAGTCTTCCTTCAGCTGTGCAGAGTAATTTCAGTTAGTAAAGGTGAGAAAATATATTTGCATTCTACAATGTATAATTGATGACAATGACACCAACATAATGTAATGTTTTTACTGATGGCATAATAGAACATTATTATATGACAGCATCATTAAACAGCAAAGCATCTTCCATAAAATTAAACATAATATTGTTTATACCAAGATACAGAATATAAAAGTTACATTTTAAATTAGAAGTTTAACATAGCCTTAGGGATGAATTTGAAATATACTGTTACTTATTTCCATACTTGTAGAGAAAAGCAGCATATTATATCTCTCAAAATTTATCTTCATTGTAACCAGTATATAATCATGTTAAAGTGTTTTAACACTATAATAATAAAAATAAAAGTATTCATCATTTAGTACAGTAGAAACCGTTTTAGAACTAAAACAAAAGTTCTCTTCCAAAGCAAATAGATCCTCTAAACTGGAATGAAGTTCCAAGCCCAGTTACCTTGGTTTCATAGGTATGAAACATTTATATTTTAATTTTGTCTTTATCTGTGATTGAAACTCTTTGGTTTTAAGGGAGTTTATTTTTGTACCTGTTGTTATCAGTATCAAACCAATCTGCTATGACACATTTTTAACTTCAGATTGTACACAGAATTATTCTTACATTTTCTTTTCTTTCCTTTTCAATATTATATTGAATATAATATTTATACTATATTATGCATGAAAAGACAATGCAGGGATCATTCTAACCATAATGATAACATTCTCGGTATAATACACACACACACACACACACACACACACACAATCTTAATATATCTATTTACCGTAATACTTCTTGGTGTGTCATTTAGAGCTCTTGCCTTGGTTGCAAGAATAGAAATCAACTTTACCTTCTCTAAAATTATTGAAATTGTAGCTGGAAGATCAGTGACTTGATAAGAGTCAGGAGTCTGGGGGAGACAGAAGTGAACAGAAACAGGCAGATCTGGAGAGCTGAAAGGCTAGGAGCTAGAAAAAGAATAATTTTCTCATGAAGTTAGGAAGGAAGGAAGGCCGACAGGTAGATAGGAAGGAAAAAAAGAAGGAAATTTATAACTGTGAATTTCTCTTATAAAGGAGTAACTTCAACTTGATTTTCAGAGCTTCTCTCCTGTCTGCTGTTTTTAAAATAATCCTTATGCCAGAGGGGCATATTTTGGGGTGACAATTCTGCTCTGTTTCACCTGAAAGGATTTCAATATAGAAAATCAGATATAAGTTACTCACATGGTTTTAGAAAAATCATTTTTCTATTAAACTACTGCTGTGAAATTACTGTTGTCTTTTAGTAGCACTTAGAAAATTTTATATTGGAATAGACCATTTGATTTTCTTTTAACTCTATTGAAAATCTTTGAATCTAGTTTAGAAACCCATTTCCCAAGTGAAATTTTAGTAGAATTTTAAAAGGATTCTAGTTGTTTCTTCTAGTTGTGTGTTCCTTTTTTTTTAAACTCTGACATCCACTTAAAATTAATTTATTCAACAGATACTTACTAAAGAAACTTACCATGTATCAAGCAATGGCATAGGAATAGAATCTGATAAACACCTGGTACCAAGGGACCATTGTAAGAAAAAATTCATCATACTGTCTCCATACAAAAGTATTTAAAGTTCTCATGATGGAATTTTATTATCAAAATTAGGGTACTTTATTGGAGAGAGAGTTGAAGACTTTGTTTTCTCTAGGTCCCTAAGCCTTCTTTTGGCAGTACTACTACCAACCCATTTCAGAGTTGTCTTCATAGTTTGTGACATAGTTACATGTTGAGGAATCTTTGTATGTCTGATGAAAAGCACCTACCCTGTGGAAGTTTTGGTTCCTGAAAGCAGCCACTCAGAAAAATACAAAACACTTTTACATATCCAATAAAGAATTTTGAAGTTGTGGAACATGAAATAATTTCCATGAGAAGAGACTTGATCTATAAAATTTGGTATATTTATGTGATGAAGTCTCAAAATAACATGTTAAATTGAAAATGCAAGCTACAAGATGTTTCATAAGACTACAAAAATGTAACAATAATATATTAATGTGTGTGTGTGTTTGTAAAATGTAAAACAAATGAAAAGTATGCACAGCAGATTCATGATTTGTGGTTAGCAGAAAAGGTTACTTTTAATAAAATTGTGATTAAGAGTGAAATGAATTTATAACTTTTCTGTAAAGTTTTACTCCTTTTATTAAGTGTAAAACAGTATTATAACCTAATGGCAATTTTTACTTATTATTATATGTTACTTTGTGTTCTTAACTTTTTTCAAAATAAAAATTAGAACTTGTTTGAGCTCATGTTAAATATTTTACCCTCTACCTTGAAAAATCAAATTAAGTATTTTTAATATCTAAAATTTTAGTCTAAAATTATTTCAGAATGCTTTGCATATAGGAGATATATGTATAAACATAAGGAATTAACAATGGTAAGTTTTCTAACTTGAGTAACTCTTTTAGCAAGTAGTAATTCCACCTAAGGGATAACTTGGAATATAGTGTATTACATTTAGTTTCCTTTTTAATTACACTTTTAGAGAAAGACACATGGTTTAGAGCATATGTTTTGCCATTAAGGCACTGGAGAGAAAATTGCTGTGTGCGGCAAACATTTAATTATATGACTTCTCATAAAGTTTTGGTTATCTGTTGATTCTTTGAATAAATAAAACAAATGAGCTAAGAACCTGTGAGTACCTGTGTCTCAGCTCAGTGCAGAGAAAAGTGCCTGATCTCAAATTGTTCAGCTACCAACTCTGCCAGTGACTAACAGAATGAGAGAAGTTACATAACTACAAATGTAGTTATTATATACACTGAGGATTTTGAATTTATTAAGAGACATCATGTTATTTGAAACCAGATAGATAAAAACTAATTACAGGACTGTGATAATATAAATTATTACTAAGTTAGGCTTTAAAAAATATTATTTAGTGAGAAAGAACAGAAAAGTTTTATTTTTAAATTATGTTTCAAACTATATACTTCATCCATAACAATAGTTCAGACTCTAGGACTTTCTCTTCCAGTAAAGATGAATTAGCTAGTTCATACCAACCCACTCACTGAAGATACTAAAATGCCAGAAGAAATTTAAAAAAAGTCTTGTTAAAAATGCTAAATACACATACACAAATACATATATACACACAAATGTACGTTTATATATATGTATTGAATATATGTATGTGTATATGTTACACATATATGTAACTCAGGTTCAGCCACTCACAGCTGGAAAGCCAGTACTAAAGAGGCAAGCATTGGTAGAAAGGAAAGGCAGCTTTTATCAGGTGGCCAGCAATCTGGGCTGCAGGTGGACGTGTGTCCCAAAACCCAACCCTGAGGATTCTCCTCAGCCATGACAGTTTCATTGAGGCAGGAGGTTAGGTTATCCATCATTTTCCATTGCATGCAGACTGGCTGATTCCTCATGATCTTTCTTCTTTTGTTACCTTACCTGTGTGGTCTGCCTGCAGGATTGCTAAGGGGGCTGCTGGGAGTAGAGAGGTAGTCATTTTTTAACTACTTAATTCTTCGTTTCTACTTCTTTTAATCTAGGGAAAGAATCAACAGGTTAGGCAAGGTATTATGTGCATTTAGTAGAGCATAAATCAGGAGTGAGGTTAAATTACCTAGTGATCTCATCCCCATAATTAGGTTCTTCTAGGGTTAGAGGGGAAAAGGAATGTGCAAACAGGAAAGGGGAAAAGAACTGATTACAGATCCTCACTGATGACATAGGACACTGTATTCTTAGAGTGGAAGATATTGACATGGGTCTGTAGCATCTCTTTGCTGACAGTTTCAGATGCCTGCTTACATGTATGGGCAGAGCAAGCTTCAATTATTTTGATGCACACAAAGATATAGATTTTTATGAGCAATAATGTTAATCCCATTCTCCTGAGGCCAGTTCTTGGAATTGTGCTAGCCATAGATTCAGTACTGGTCGAGATGGAGCAGCTTATGTCATACTACAGTCTGGTCATCATACAGTAAGTTTATTGCCTCTGATGGCAGTTATAGTATCTGTAAAACAACTCAGAGATGTGTATCAGACACTGAAAGAGTCTGTGACTCTGTTGTCCTAATCACTAACTGCTTGAGCCTGCTCTTTTGTAACTCAGGGAGACTTGGGAGACTTCACCTTTTCTAGAAACAACAGGTAGAGGGCATGGAGGTGCCTTTGTACAGTGGAGGGGGTGTGTATATATATTTGTATTTATGTGTATATATATATATATATATATATATATATGTATAAAGGAGTGAAGATCTTGAAAATTTCCTGGAGGCATTTGCCAATCTGTATGAGGTGGCTAAGAAGCTGAGCTGTGCTTTTGGAAAACTTACAGGCATAGGTGGACCAAAGTGAGAAATCAGAATCAGTTTGCATTGGTATTGCAAAGGGCTGTACCCTAAAAGAAAGAGTGTTTTCAGAATTGCCTGTAGTTGAAACGACTGCGTCCCAGCTTCATGCCATTTTGGTACTTTGGATCATCTCAAACTGTTAACAGAGATTAAAAGAATTCTAGATTTCTGATTCTCCTAAGTTGCTGGGAAAAGCAAGCAAACAAAACCAAGGAAAAGAATCATCTTTGATTAAAGGTAACATCATTCTTGACCTTAAAATATTTCTGCAAATGACTTTTTAAATATCCAGCACACCATCACAGATAAGAAAGAACAGGAAGATTCAAGACATTATGAGAGAGAACAAAGCTATTGTTATTCTTTGGATTACCCCTCAAAGAAAAGAATGAGAGTATGTAACTCCTAAACTACCAGAGGGAAATATTGAGGGAAATATTTTCTTCTTTTTTAAATCAATACAAAATAAGGCACAAGGTGAAAGGAAAAAGAAACAGAACAGGTAGGGCAAAATAGAAAGCATAAAATGTATTAAAAATGATAAATGATGTAATTTATATGTGGAATCTAAAATAGCCGAACTCATAGAAACAGAGACTATAATTGTGGTTACCAGGAGGTGGGGAGTGGGGGTGGGGGAATATGGGGAAATGTTTGAAGAGTACAAACTTCCAGGTATAAGTTGAATAAGTGCTGGGGATCTAGTATACAGCATGGTGATTATAATTAATAATAATGTATTATATACTTGAAAGTTGCTAAGAAAGTTGTTATGAAAAATCTTAAATATTCTCATCACATAAAGAAATGGTAATAATGTGACCTAATGGAAGTGTTAAACTGGTAATTATTTTGGAATATATAAATGTATCAGATTATCACATTGTTCACCTTAAACGTATACAATGTTATATGTCAAGTTATATCTCAGTAAAGCTTCAAAAACAAAGGAACTATCACCTTTAAATATAAATGAAACAAAAAATTCATAATTACATTAATTTTTTTTTACTTTATATTGAAGTATAGTTGATTAACAATGTTGTGTTAATTTCGGGTATACAGCAGAGTGATTCAGTTATACATATACATGTATGTATTCTTTTTCAAATTCTTTTCCCATTTAGGTTATTACAGAATATTGAGCAGATTTTCCTGTGCTATACAATGGGTCTTTTTTGGTTATCTGTTTTGAATATAGCAGTGTGTACATGTTAATCCCAAACTCCCAAACTATCCCTCGTTCTTACCCTTCACCCCTGGTATACATAAGTTCATTCTTTGTTAGTCTGTTTCTGTTTTGTACATAAGTTCATTTGTATCATTTTTTTTTGACTCCGCATATAAGTGATAACATGGTATTTGTCTTTCTCTCTCTGACTTCCTTCACTTAGTATGATAGTCTACAGGTCCATCCCTGCTGTTGTAAATGGCATTATTTCATTCTTTTTTAATGGCTGAGTAATATTCCATTGCATACATGTACCATATCTTCTTTATCCATTCATCTGTTGATGGAAATTTAGGTTGCTTCCATGTCCTGGGTATTGTAAACAGTGCTGCAGTGAACACTGGGGTGCGTGTATCCTTTCAAATCATGTTTTTCTCTGGATATATGCCCAGGAGTGGGATTGCTGGATCATATGGTAGCTCCGCTTTTAGCTTCTTAAGGAACCTCCATACTGTTCTGCATAGTGGCTGTTCCAATTTACATTCCCACCAACAGTGTAGAATGGTTCCCTTTTCTCCACACCCTCTCCAGAATTTATTGTATACATCTTCATGATGGCCATTCTGACTGGTGTGAGGTGCTATCTCATTGTAGTTTTGATTTTCATTTATCTAATAATTACCAGTGTTGAGCATCTTTTCATGTGCCTCTTGGCCATCTGTATGTCCTCTTTGGAGAAATGTCTATTTAGGACTTCTGCCCGTTTTTTGATCGGGTTGTTTGTTTTTTTGATATTGAGCTGCATGAGCTGTTTGTAAATTCTGGAGATTAATCCCTTGTTGGTTGCATCATTTACAAATATTTTCTCCCATTCTATGGGTTGTCTTTTCGTTTTGTTTATGGTTTCCATTGCTATGCAAAACCTTTTGAGTTTAATTAGGTCCTGTTTGTGTTTTTTTTTTGTTGTTTGTTTTTATTTCCATTACTCTAGGAGATGGCTTGAAAAAGATATTGCTGCAATTTATGTCAAAGTGTGTTCTGCCTATATTTTCCTCTAAGAATTTTATATTATAGTATCTTGTCTTACATTTAGGTCTTTAATCCACTTTGAGTTTATTTTTGTGTATGGTGTTAAAGAATGTTCCAATTTCATTTTTTTTATATGTAACTGTCCAGTTTTCCCAGCACCGTTTATTGATGAAACTGTCTTTTCTCCATTGAATAGTCTTGTGTCCTTTATCGTAGATGAATTGAACATAAGTTCATGGTTTTATTTCTGGGCTTTCTATCCTGTTCCATTGATCTATATTTCTATTTTTGTGCCAGCACCACACTGTTTTGATGACTGTAGCTTTGTAGTATAGTCTGAAGTCAGGGAGCTGATTCCTCCAGCTCCATGTTTCTTTCTCAAGATTGCTTTGGCTATCCAGGGTCTTTTGTGTCTCCATACAAATTTTAAGATTTTTTTGTTTTAGCTCTGTGAAAAATGCCATTGGTAATTTGATAGGGATTGCAATGAATCTGTAGATTGCCTTTGTTAGTATAGTCATTTTGACAATATTGATTCTTCCAATCCAAGAACATCTTTTCCTCTGTGTCATTTTCAGTTTCTTTCATCAGCATCTTATAGTTTTCAGAGTACAGGTATTTTGCTTCCTTAGGTAGTGTATTCCTAGGTATTTTATTCTTTTTGATGCAGTGCTAAATAGGATTGTTTCTTGAATTTCTCATTCTCATCTTTAATTGTTAGTGTATTGAAATGCAATAGATTTCTGTGTATTAATTTTGTATCTTGCAACTTTACCAAATTCATTGAGCTTTATTTTTTTTCTGGTAGCATCTTTAGGATTTTCTGTGTATAGTATCATGTCACCTGCAAACAGTGACAGTTTTACTTCTTCTTTTCCAATTTTCATTCCTTTTATTTCTTTTTCTTCTCTGATTGCCATGGCTAGGACTTCCAGAACTATGTTGAATAATAGTGGCAAGAGTGGACATCCTTGTCTTGTTCCTGATCTTTGAGGAAATGCTTTCAGGTTTTCACCACTGCATATGACGTTAGCTGTGGGTTTGTTACACATGGCCTTTATTATGTTGAAGTGTGCTGCCTCTATGCCCACTTTCTGGACAGTTTTTATCATACATGGGTGTTGAATTTTGTCAAAAGCTTTTTTTCATCTATTGAGATGATCATATGGTCAAACGGAATAATGGAAGAACTGTTTCCATTTGAAACAAAGATAGTCAAATTGAACAAATACCAAAATCCATTTTTTCCTTTTTTAAACGTATCGTAAGAGACACATCTATAACAAAAAAAAATATATAGGAAGTTTGAAAATAAAAGAATTGAAATGGCATGTAATTACAACATTAAACAAAAGAGAGCTGATATTAATATCAGGAAATGTGGGCTTTAAGGCGATAATCATTATAGAGATAAAGGAGATTATCTCAGTATATCAAAAGGGTCAAAGGCTAATTCATGAGGAAGACATAACAGTTCTTAATTTATAGGCAGCTATAACATGGCCTCAAAGCATATGAAGTGAATATTGACAGAACTAACAGAGGAAACAGAAAAATCCATAATCCTAGTAGAAGATGTTAACAAATGTTGTTTAAAAGTGTGTTAATAATAGAAAACACAGACAACATTTA
This sequence comes from Stenella coeruleoalba, assembly GCF_951394435.1. Lineage (NCBI taxonomy): Eukaryota > Metazoa > Chordata > Mammalia > Artiodactyla > Delphinidae > Stenella > Stenella coeruleoalba. The sequence goes on from NC_137148.1 coordinate 140,732,043, forward strand.
AATAAGTGTATAGAATATTTGACTCGCAAATCAACAGAATTGTTCTAATAAACTAGTTATTATACTACCCAGCAACTGCAGAATATATGTCATTCCAAGTACATGCAAAATAATTACAAATAAACACATTATATACTAGACATAAGTCTCAAGAAATTTCAAAGGACTGAAATCAGATATGATTGTTATCTGAACATGGTCCTATTACACTAGAAATCAAAAACAAAAATAAAATAATAAAATTCTGGTACATTTGGAATTTTTAAATTTTTTACTAAATACCTATGGGAAAAAAAGTAGCACAAAATTGGAAATCAGAAAATATTTAAAACTGGATTTTAGTGAAACACTACTTATCAGAAATTGTGGTTTATAATTAAGGTTCTGCTTAGGGGAAATTAATAGTCTTATGCATATTTTTTTAAGAGGCTGAATATCACTAATCTGTGTAACCATTTTAAGAGGCTAGAATCCAAGTAATATAAAGCCAATGAAAAATAAAAGGATAGAAATAATAAAGGTATGAGTAGAAATTAGTAGAATGAATAAAACTATAGTAATTAAGAAAAGTCTATAAAAGTGTGTATATATGTATATATGTCTATGTGTGTGTATATATTTAAAGAAAAATGCACAACATGAAAGTTGTGAATTTAAGGTTTATTCAGCGTCTTACTGAAGACTATATAGCCTGGGAGACAGCCACTCAGTAGCTTTGAGTAAACTGCTCCGAAGAGGTAGGGGAGGAGCTAGTATGTATATGAATTTTTCTGGCTAGGAAATAATATATGTAATCAAGCATACATCTTGGTAAAAGATTGCTTATCACAAGGAACAGATATTTGAAGTTAATGATTTTAGTGCTTTTCTATGTATGGGAAGGTGCAAGAATCTGGGGTAATTGAAAGTCTTCCTGAGATATACATCTGACTCTAGAGGCCTATTTATTCAAAGCACAGATTGCCTCATCGTTTTTTTTTTTTTGCCATTCTGAATTCCTTTCAGGATGCACTGTTGATGGGCAAATGCAGTGGGTTGCAACTTAACTGTAGTATAACTGGGTGATGAGTGATGTTCTTTGTTCTTCATATGTTCATATATCACACATATGTATGCAACAGAAAGAAAAAAATGCCCAAGTATTTTTAATAGATATGATAAATCCTTGGTATGAGTAAAGAAAACAAAGGAGAAAAGACAAGAATATCTATTACCAGGAATGAAAACAGAATTACTATATATCCACTTAACAGTAAATATTATAAATATAAAAGAAAGTTACAAACTTTATGCCAAGAATGAAAATTTGAACAAAATGGAATTTATAGTAATGTACGTCAAAATTGTCACAAAAAGAAATGGATAACCTGAATATTTTATACTTATTAAAGAAATCAAATCAGTAATTAAAAATGTTCATTATTTTCCAAGTCCAGTTGCCTTCACTAGCAGTTTCTAACAAATATGCATGAAATTTAAAAAAAACTGATATTTCACAAACTACTCCAAAGAACAGAAACAAAACAGTGATATTTGTTTCTGCAGTTTTTCAGACTGACAGAACTTGGACATTAAAATGCATCATGGAGTGGTTAAGAAAGGACTGTTGTTAGGTAATCTTAGTCATAGTCACAAATTTTAAAATATTAAGCAAAATTGAGAAAGTCATATCTATAAACAAACAAAAACATGCTCATTTGGGGCTTATTTCAGAGATTCACAGTTCATTTAGCATTTGGAAAATCAATAAGTATAATTTGCCACATTACACAAAAGAGAAGAAAACTCACGTTATCTGAATAAAGAAAAAATGATTAAATTTAGAACCTATTTGCAACAAAAGAAAAAAAAATCAAAGTAGGAAAAGAAAGGAACTTTCTTAATCTTTTAAAAATAACAAAAATACCTAATCACCTCACACTGGTCAGAATGGCCATTATCAAAAATTCTACAAACAATAAATGCTGGAAAGGGTGTGGAGAGAAAGAAACCCTTTTGCACTGTTGGTGGGAATGTAAATTGATACAGCCACTATGGAGAACAGTATGGAGGTTCCTTAAAAACTAAAAATAGAACTATCATATGACCCAGGAATCTCACTACTGGGCATATACCCAGAGAAAACCATAATTCAAAAAGACACATGCACTCCAGTGTTTACTGCAGCACTATTTACAATAGCCAGGACATGGAAGCAACCTAAATGTCCATCAGCAGATGAATGGATAAAGATGTGGTACATATATACAATGGAACATTAGTCAGCCATAAAAAGGAATGAAATTGGGTCATTTGTAGAGATGTGGATGGATCTAGAGTCATACAGAGTGAAGTATGTCAGAAAGAGAAAAACATCATATATTAAGGCATATATGTAGAATCTAGAAAAATGGTATAGGTGATCTTATTGGCAAAGCAGAAATAGAGACACAGACGTAGAATACAAACATATGGTCACCAAGGTGGGAAGCGGGGGGTGTAGGATGAATTGGGAGGTGGGGATTGACATATATACACTAATGATACTATGTATAAAATAGATAACTAATGAGAACCTATTATATAGCACAGGGAACTCTACTCACTGCTCTGTGGTGACCTAAATGGGAAGGAAATCCACAGAAGAGGGGATATACGTATACATATAGCTGATTCACTTTGCTGTACAGTAGAAACTAACACAACATTGTAAAGCAACTGTTAACAAGCTTACCCAAACGACCTTTTTGGCCAACACAACGTTTACTGTCTCAGAAACATTAAAAACTTTCCCTTCGAGAACAGGCTCAAGAGGTGGGTTCTCAGTGTCACCAATGCAGTTTAATTTTGTTCTGGAAGACTTAGAGCAATCAGGCAAGAAAAAGGCATAAAATTTAAAGGGACTAAAGAGAATATGCCACCTTTTATTTAAGTGGGTGATATGAATGTGTATTAGGAAATTGGAAAATCTGCAAGCATATTATTAAAATTAATAAAATACTTTAGCAAAATTTCTGACCAAAAGATTATATGTTATATACATAGCATACCCTATTGTAGGGAAAATTAATGAATTACAGCTCCATGCAACATAGAAATGAATCTTAAAAAACTATAGAGTTCAAAACAAAGATAAATAATGTTTTAAGTGTGCATACCCAGCAAGTAAAACTATAAAAGGGGAAGTAAGAAAATAAAATTGAAAGCAGAATAAAAAGATTTCACAGTTGGGAAGACGTAGAATAGGGAAGGCAAGGCACTTCTGGACTGCAGGCATCTTTGCTGTGAAAATTACAGCAATAATGTGTTAAGCTAATCATTTGCATTTTATAAACTTTCTTTTATTGTGTTATCTTACAAAATAAAGTTTAAAAAATAACTTGAACTTTGGGAAAGTTTGGAAAGGTAGTAATACGTAGGTGGACAGAGTCAGCTCCATTTCACAAAGAATGCTTGATATATTAGCAGTATAAAAGATATTTTACTGAAAGTTGTCTTCTCTTAATTAAAAAAAAAAGTATTTATATATATATATATATATATATATATATATATATGTATATGCTCTTCTGCTCTTAGACCAAATACCAAAGGGATAAGGAATGTTCAAAGATTATTACTTTGATTTGAGATTTTATGTCTCATAGTTAGAATTTTTTTTTGAACAAACACGTTTGCACCTTCTGGAAACAGAGCATGAGTTTAATTTGTGTCATCTGGGGAAGAGAAAGAAACTGAAGTATGATTTAAACTTAATTATATATATTTGCATGATTTCATTAATAAGTTTTAAGAAACTGTATTGTCTTTCAAAGTTAGTGTTTACCACTAAATTATGTTTTGGTTTTAAAAATGAATACATTGAAAATAAAAGGTACCTAATATTCTAAAAGGGTATTTCTATTAAATTAAAAAAAATGAATTTATAAAACAGTGGTCACAGTGACACTTATTGATACTCCACTTTACAATATGTTTTCATCTCCCAAACCATCACAAAAATAGATTAGTGTAACATTAATAAAATTACTTTTTTTTTGGTGGAAAACAGCAGGTACAGTTTTATTTTTGCCTGAACTTATGAAGTTTGTATACTATGACTATACAGTAGCTACACAAGTCATTTGTATTTAAAGAAGGATCAATATCCAATTCTTAGATGAAAGCATCTTTTTATGAAGAGAATGTCAAACATAGTTAACTTGATCTATTATAGTTTATCAAAAATATAATGGATGGCAGTATCAAACTGTTTTATGATTACCACTCACAGATGGCTGAAGTTTCTTAAAAGGATCATTTATGGCATAGTACAGTCTTTAGTTATTTGAGGAGAAGTGAACAAATCTATTGGAATTCATTACATTGCCATAACCCGCAAAAATAATATAGGGAGTTTTCTAAAATCTAAGTTCTCTCACAAAATATTATTTCCTCCCTTTAGAAGTCATTTGGTAATAATTATTTTGAATCATACATGTTAGCTACCGTAGGAAAGGCATCAAATAAAAGAGATTTCTATAGTAATTTGCTTATAATGTTCTGAAAATCAAAACAGATTTCATTTATGGCACCTAATATTTTAACGTGTTTAAGAATCATGTTGATGGCTTTTTTGTCTATTCCTTTCACCATCCACAACTCCCTTCTCTTGAAAATTAGGCTGTCACAACACACAGAATGTTCCAGTGGCTGACACTGGTACAAAATAGCTACATTCCAGATTAAGAGAGGACTATTATATAATTAGAATTTGATATGCAGAGGTCATTTTGGAATTCTAAATTAAGAGCAAAATATTTAATATAAAAAATATATTGTTGGCAATACTATGCAGTGAGGGTTTGCCAGATCACCATGGACACAACTTAATATTTTCCTGTGAATCAAGCAGGTCTACTGTTTTATTCACATATAATTCGTACATATTCACCTGGTCTAATACATTTCTAGAACACAAATTTTGATTTCTAAGTAATAGCTCTTAGGAATTGCATGCTTCATTATTTGAATTATATTTAATTGATAAAACAACAACGCTTGCAAATAAAACTAAGAGAAAATATGAATTTTTATTATGGTCATCAAATTAGATGAATGTCTATGAGGGAAAGGCTTACATAATTTAAGCATAGAATAAAGTTATATTTTTCAAGTTAACTATGTACCTTAGGGATATGATATCAACAAAAATGAATTTACTCTAGATTGCTGCCTAATTATATGCCTTCTAGGAATTAAAAAATCCAAATTTTTGTCTTTATGATATATTAATCTAGGTGATTGTCACTAATTCCCCAAATATTTATTGAGTATATTTTATAGTTCAGGTGATTTTCTAGGCGTTGGAGATAAAATTGTGAAGAAGTCAGAGCAGTAGCTTCTTTTCAGAGTTTATATTTCGATGGAGAGAGAAAAAAATAAAAGAAATAAGATCACTTCAGGTAGTAATGAGCTCTGTGATAAGATAAAATTATGTGCAGTGACAGTGCCTGCAGGTATACTTATTTAGATATTGTAGTTAATAAAGTCCTCTTTCAGATGTGACAATTACATGAGCTGAATCCTATACTAGAAATTGGCTATATCAAGGTCTAGAGAATAAACTTTCCAGGCAGAGTGAACAGTGGTGGCAAGACCCCTAAAGTAAGACTAAGCCCAGCAGTTATGAGAACATATTATAAGGCCAGTGTTGTTGAATCCTAAAAAAGCAAGGGGAAGAATGATAGGATATATACTGAATAAGTAAACAAGGACCAGTTTAGTAAGGGCCTTTTTGTGACATGGTAATAAGTTTGAATTATAGTTTCTATATAATGGGAAGGGAATATGATTATGATCTGAGTGACATTGAAAATGCATTTCAGTTTTGTATGGAGGATGAATTGCAGACACCAGTTACGGGTTATTACTCTGGTAAGCCAAATGTGTTTGCAATAGCTACAAATACGGCAATTGTTTAAAATTATCTTTGCCAGGGGCTGTTTATCTGGGGGGAAAAATCTCAGGAGACAAATTGATTTGAATTTTATTTTATTTTTTTAGTTTCAAATGGTTTGAATGATATGTTTATGTCCTATACAGTCTTTTGATAATACTTTTCAGTGTGATATAATAAAGTAAAAAATAAAGCAACGATATATATATATACATTTTGCCAACATTTTTATGAGATATGGTAGTTTATATAGTATAAGCTTCTTGTAGGATAAACTAAAGGGTTTTATGTTGGAATTCTTTTAGAAAGAATAACAGGGTCATTAAAGGAAATAAATCCAAAAATATTTCAATGGTTTGTTTTACTCAAATTATTATCTATTGATCCTTCTCTTAGATATGAAAAATTACTAATTTTTCTAACCCTTACTGAAAGCGTCTTCAACTCTGTAATTGATGAGGTTGAGTTCCTCACACTTGTTTGAAGAAACATTGTTGGAAAAAATATTGATCGACATGCTTCAAAAAGAGGGTCCCATGCCCACCTAGGTTGAATCAGTTGAGCCTTTAATGTGGTAACCTACATGATTGTACATTTTTAAAAGAAAGAATGCAAGCAGAATTTCTCATACATATTTGCATATGGGACAGTTTTTGCTTTGAGCAGTGCTACTCAACTCTATCGCACAGAACACCATTTGAGAAGGGCAAATAATTTAAATAACTAATTTAGGCACAACTCTCTTGATGAGCACTGAGCTTGTATTATTCTTAGATTTACACAGGTATTGTGTGGTTCTTATTAGCCTGGATAGGATAAATATATCATTCGTGTATATAAGTATATGTATACACACATACACACATATATGTATATGTATATAAATCACTCAGGTGTATATATGGAGATCTATATACATATATTTCTCTACAGGTGGCTTTAGATGAATACTATTTATAGTTGCTTAAAGAACATACTTCCTGTTTTTATGCAGTAGGAAACACAAACTACACATTTTCACTATTCTATAGTAAGCATCCTATCACCATGCTTCTATAAATTCTTCTCAGTCTAAATTGTGAGAACTGGTATGGTAAATAAATAATCGAAATGCCCCTGTATGGACCTTCCCTGCATGTGGTTAGCATAATGACTATTTCATAGCTTCCTTGATTATCTGGGTACTGTGTAGCTTTTCCCAGTGGACTGCTGGGATTGACTAATACTGGTTCAGAAGAGTGTAGGTTCAGTCTTGCTTCACAATAGGTGGTTGGTTAAGGCCACCTTTCTGTTCTTAGGGAGACCAGGATTATTTTTAATAACAATTCTTTACTGTTTAATGTGCTTGTTTGCCTTCTTATTACATGATTTTACTTCTACCATGATTTTATATAATTTTCATATTATTCTGGAAGATAAAATGTAAAAAAAAAATACCCAAAATGCATAGCTAGATCCACTTCTCATTCAGCATTAAATGCCATCTTTTATATTAAGTAGAAATAAATAATACCCCAAATGAATAGCCAATGGGTAATCAACCAATAGATTAGCAATTTTTAATTGCGGGCTATTTGGGATTGGTATTATTCTTGGGGTTAGCTCATTGAAGAAAGAAATGTGTGATATAGTCAAGCAAATATGCTGGCAGATTATGGGAAATCCAAATGTTTGATAATATACTGAACACAATTATCTTGATTTTTTTTAGAAGTAGTATTTCTTAGTCATTAAATGTAGCAAAGTATATAAACAAAAAGGAATACTTGTTCTGCACATTAATGTAGAACTTTCCCATTTCATGAACATTTGTTTTCATATTTCCAACAATAAAAGAGCTTAGTGGGAATATTCTTGCACTTTTATTTTGGCTTGGGCCTTTATTTAGCCTTTAATATTATTTTTAAAAATTGTAGGTAAGGTATATCATGTTCTGTTTGGCCTACTTTATTTTTTTTATATTCACATTTTGATCTTAGTGCTAAAGCACGTTTAAAGCTATCAAGTGGAGGAAAACACATAAGAAGAAAGTAAAATAATCTTAAAAACATAATTTAGCCAGTCTCTTATGAAGAGATGGTCTCTCCGTATGCTCTGCCACTAGTCAGAGATAATGCTCTGCCATTATCTCAGTCAGTAGTATTGGATGCCCCTTCTTCTCTGTGCTTTGTCTTGTCTCTTTGTATTAGTATTCAGTGTCTCTCTTTTTCCTGAATACACCATTCAAAATTATGACATATTAATCACAGACATTAGGGATGGGAATGATCTATTACTGTAGGTCATCTAATACCCTCCAGAGGCCAATCCTTCTTGCTGTATTATCCAGTGCTTTTCACGGGTTATTTGAAATGATTCAAGAAATGAAGATTTCCCCTTTTCCTTATTATGCAATCAGTTTCCCTATGGAATTCATTCTGCTTTGATACTCTAACCAGTTGCTAACAAGCAAACCATTTCTTGACACATGTAAAATTGCATAGACTTGTAATACCTCAGGCACATTGTGCTCTTTAACACTGTTATTAATATGTTAACGGGTGGAAACATTATCATCTGACTGCTTGGAGTGTGAAATGTCTTATACTCATTTCATTTTCAATTCTTTGTAGTTTATGGTTACACTTGATTAAAGGTGGTACTGTGAACACTTCAAGTTGTTTTATTTCAAGATAAAAATGCTGCAGACTACATTAGGAAATACATTAGATATTGATTCTTATATGGCCTTAGCACCTGTGTAATGTGAACTCAAATGCAAAAATTTTGAAACCAGTATGGAAACAGTGGATTAATACGTAACCAAACTGTAATCATAAGTAGTAAAACATATGCTTTGGAAGAGCTGTGAAACAGTAATAGGAAAATGCTAGAAGGCAACTTAAAATACTGATATGTTGCCAAATACAGAGTTTGAGAAGATTTATTTTTAGATTGTAGTTTATCTGTATTGCTCTGATATTTGCAAGCCAAGTGTATACTGGAGAAGAACGGTGACATTAGGGATGCCCTTGTAAAAGAAATATCAATGCTTTAGATGTACATGGTTTACATTTTTAAGAATACTTTTTTCTGATTTTTGTTTGTTTTCTGATTTGTTCCTATAACTCAAAATGGAGTATGGCAATCAAACACCAAACAACAACAGTACCCGGAAATAAATATAGTAATTTTACCATAAGTAATGTTAAGAGGAAGATTGTCATTATGCAATAAAGTATTCCTTATCTTAAATATAAATGGAAAGTTGATGCAGTATGTAACCATTTAAAGCAGGAATCCATGACAGTATTATCAGTTAATCTCATGTCTCCTTTGTTATGGGGTAAAATTATGTTTCATAATGGGTCCAGCTGAATTTAATCTGATTTACTCATCATCAGGCCTAGAGTTGGAGCCTAGCTTAGAGGCTGATAGAAAATACAGAAAGAAGCAGAGTAGATCTTACTCCCTAGAAAGTCGAGTCCTCCAGAAGCTGCCTGTTGCTACAGTGAATGTCCTTATGTTGTGTTCTCAAATTTCCACTCTCAAGATTATATCACTTTCTTAAGATTTGTCAAGGGGGAGTTTGTCTGAATGAGCTTGAGACGTAAGTTTGTTGCCTCAATGCACTGGGGAGAAGGAGGATCTGATTTTGCTGTTTTTTCTATTGGTGGGATTTAACTTCCTCCCACCAAGTCTGTACTTGATTGGAAATCTCTGAAAGAGAGGTATGATTATGGAAAGTGGATAGAGGTGACTAGGGAAGGTACTAGAAAGCCAAAGTGAGAACCACTTCAAACACCTGTAAGAGTTAGGAATTATACTAGTTATTAAATGGAATTAAAGAGAATAAGACACCATCTTTTCTCATATGGATTTAATAATCTACTGTCAAAATGTATTATAAAAAACTAACATATGTTTGAAATGTAGTCATAATCTGAAAACATTTAATAATTTCTTTCCTCTGGATAGTCATTATTAATTATTCGTTGTTCAGAAAAAATAGGAAAAACAAGACATTTACCTCAGAAATTTTGCCCATAGTGAGAGGTTATGGAATATAATCTCCTCTTTTCTAGTATATGAAGAATAATATTGTGAAACTTATAGGGGTATTTTTAAAAAATATTTATCTATTTTTATTTTGGCTGCACTGGTTCTTAGTTGTGGCACACGGGATCTTTAGTTACGGTATGCGGACTCTTAGCTGTGGCATCCATATGGGATATAGTTCCCTGACCAGGACTGAACCCGGGCCCCCTGCATTGGAAGCACGAAGTCCTACCCACTGGACCACTAGGGAAGTCCCTTATAGGGCCATTTTAAAGGTTGAATAAGGCAATAAATATATGGCACTTAATAATGAGTGCAGGTTACCTCTTATTCCTTAGACCCAAAAGTACACTTTAGAGTGTTGTTGTTGCTATCACTACTACTTTCAATAATAACAACAGTAATAATATTATTTTATTATTTTAATGTTCTTGCATGTAGTGCAGTAGTTGTGTGAAGTTGTGCAGTCTGAGTTTCAGATTAAATTTGATAACCACTGGTAATATACTATAAACATCTATTAAAAGTCTATTTACACATGGTGATATATAGCACATTTGCAATAGACGTACACAGACCCCATTCTCTGCTATCAAATTCAATCTAAAATAATATCCATGTATAATAAATACTCATACCTAAGTTTATATTATTTGCTTATTGTCTTCCCCAGTTGCCTCCCCTTGCAGAGTATATGACAATGAAGGCAGTCACATATTTTATCTTGTTTACTGTTATATAGGCAATCTTTACCAGTGCCTGGCACATAATAAGTACCTAATAAATTGTTGTTGGAAACTATATGGATTCACCAGCAGCACAGGTTCTATTGCCTTAGCTCTTCTGAAGCATCTTTAATTCAAGGTACAAATGTATACATTTGGCATATTCCTTTTTCTATATCATCAACACACATCCACACACACACACACACACACACACACACACACATTACCCAGGTTTTAAAACCAGCATACATAGAAGACAGAGATGTTTCTTAGTTGACCATTATCTTTGCTAACCCTTATGTACTTCATGCTTATATTGCTTATTTTAAAGCATATTCATATTTTAATGAACTAAATATATATAATCAGTCTCTAATTTTATTAATTCTTTACTAGCAATGTCTCTTAGATTCTTTATCTTTCCACTTTGATTGCCATGAACTTAGTCTAAGCCCTCAAACACCTTTATTTTATACATTGGTTTCTGCAGTATCTTTAATCTCTGTTACCATCTCTTTAAGTTATGTTCTACTCTATCCCATATGAGTCACTTATGAATCCATATTGTTTTACCAAAGGTAGTGTCCTCCATGGACTCCTCTGTTCATTCCCTTTCTTTTCCTAAAATTCATTAACAAAAAGTGGTAAGAAAACATTGCAAGTTGAGAAACAGCATGAGGAAAGAGAGGGTACAAAAGTGAGAATGCTATTGTGAGAGGCACAGAGGAGAAAAACTTGATTACAGTGTTGGGGGACACAACATATTAGGTTGGATTGTTGTTAATCTTAACGTACACAAGAATTGTCTTTTGATTCACTGACGCATTTAAAGCAGAAGAAATAACAGTAGTAGCAGCAGCAGCACTATCAATAATAGTGGCAATAACATTTATTAAAAGCTCATTCTTCGCCATATAGTTTCCTAGTGCTTTGTACCCGTTATTTCATTTATTTCTCTTGATAACCCTTTATGAGACCTGTAACACAAATATATAACATGGCTAAATTTTGCCTTATATTTGTAATAATTTACAGAAGAGAAAACTGAGATTTAGAGATGTTACGTGAAGAAAACTGAGATTTAGAGACGTTACTAAGGTGAAACAGTTACACCAAGCAGAACTTGTGGTTGAACTTGCGTCAGTCTGATGCTGAAGCTTGAGTGCTTCACCACACTGCACTCTTTCTCCAGTCCCATAAACACATGGAATATTTTTGGTGAATGAAAGATAAAAATAAATAAATAAAGTCTATTATAAAAAATTAAGTTCTAAAAAGAGAGGAGACAGATAAATTGAGTGACACAAAGGAAGAATGTGTCTGCTCTTTAACTTTATAAAATATAAAGTCATTTGAAAAAGTTGAATAAAAACCACCAGGATCTTAGAGGTATATTCCTCTTTGACAGTAGAGAACTATGTATGGATGAAGGTGTTGGAACAAGGTCAGGGAGTGGTGATAAGATCTGGCTTGCTCTGGCATATTTTCCATTGGTAGAGTTCAAATTGTGTACTAACGTGACTGGGAAGCGTATTGGAGAAGGACTATGATTTGAATGAAATTTTGCCCACGTATTTAAGTGACTTGTGATAAAGATTTCCTATCCAGAAACCTGAAGCCTCTTTTAGAGTCTTCCTTACTCAGACTTCTGTAGCAGAAACCATATGTGTTTTATCTATCTTGTCAAGATAAGTGGAGTAAAGGCCAGGCAGAAAAAGTAAAATTAGGTAAAAAGTTCTCTATGATAATATCCATGGTAAATAATTCAATTTTAGCATGAGTAAATGTTAATTTATGCAGAAATGGGAGCTATTTAAGTAGGTGATAATGACAAATTGAAGAGTGTTGTGTAGTTTAGACTGGCGAATGATGTTATTAGAAACCTATTCTTTATACTTAGTAGTAAATACTTTAATAATGATTATAGACCAAGAAATAAAGCTGTCCACATTCATTGCTAATGCTGTTATTAAACAGCCAGTGACCATTCACACAAGATGGAAGGGAATTGACCTGACATGTGAAAAGCAGTATAGCTTAATTAAAAATGGCTTGAATATTTTTTAGAAGAAATAAGTTGAACGTGTGAATGGCTTTTAAAGTGGCATTTGAAAGAAAAAATAAACCAGCCCATAATTTGAACTAGCTTATCTAAACCTTAAAGTCTTAGTATATTTCATTCTGTATAATCCGAGGTGATTGCAAAAAAACTAAGTCAAACAACACCTAAAATAACATTTAATTAATATCTCATACTTAAATGTCTTTCTGGGAAATAAATTTTTGTTATTTATCGTGATACAGTAAGCATTATTGGTAGTACAAAAGGCTTACAAAAGTTGCTGAGTTCTCATAGGAAACATATAGTATACCTTTTTCTTTTGCCTTTTCTATTTTACTTGCATTTTCTGGGAATTTTTATGGGAATTGGTAAGTTTATGTATCGCTAGAAGATACTTGTATTTCCTAATAGTGTATATAAGAAGACTTCATGAGCTAGATTCATTCCTTGATAATCTTGCAGTTAATAACAGTTTCCATATCATGAATATGTATGTACAGTTGTAAATTGTCTTGAATTTATATGAAAAGTAAAAATTGGCTTTTATCAAGTTATTTTATGCTTGGAAATACACTAAGCAATTTGCATTATTTCATTTCATTCATTCATTTGAATATCTATTTAATAGAGAAACTGAGGCTTGAAGAGTTGAAATTGTGCAAAAATCACACAGCTAATAAGAGATAGTCTCAAGATTTGAGTTCAAAATATATGACTCCTGTGTAAACCTCCTAACCACAGTACTAGATTCATACGCATCTGTCTTTATCTTTCAGTTCTCTAAAGCTGTAAGGTTCTTGTGTGCAACACACATATGTGTTCTTCCTGAGCTTTTTTTTTAATCATAGATTTTTTTACTGTGTATACTAATAAATAATTTTTGCACTGTTTAGTATTGTAATATCAGACATATAAAATGTGCATAGAGGAAATGTAAATCTTAGAGCCGAGGCAGAATTTGTGCTGGCTAGTGACTCAAAAAATACTTTTCAAGGCCAGTTTGAATGATGGTATCATTATAGTTTTTCAGTTTAAAAAAGATCTGTGCATTCTGCTTTGAAACAACTCCAGTGAACCTATACATCTGAAAATTTTCTGTTTTCCTTTTAACATTTATTCCCATGGCAATAATATGCATATAAAGCATATCCTTAAATTTTTTTTATAACTTAGAAATATCCAAGTAGTTTAAGAAACTTCTCAACCTCAGATTATACTGGGCTGTCTTGCAAAGTAAATTGTAATTACCTCTAGAGAGATGTGAGTTGAAAAAGATTAATTCTTGTATCATTTCTCTACATCAGCCTAAATGTTTTTCAGCCAGGTTTTATTATTAAGTTAAATATTTGGAACATGTTAGAAATGTGTAGAGAATAAGCACACAGATGGTTTTATTAAACGGTCAATATATGATTATAAGGATCTTGAAACCCATAGCAATAACAATAATAGTAACTATGACATCTAGTTCTTACTGATATTGCTATCCAGTATGCTAAGCTTCTTGCATATTGAATTATTTCATTCATTAAATAATTACTTGTTGGGCTTCCCTGGTGGCACAGTGGTTGCAAGTCCGCCTGCCGATGCAGGGTACACGGGTTCGTGCCCCGGTCCGGGAGGATCCCACATGCCGCGGAGCGGCTGGGCCCGTGAGCCATGGCCGCTGAGCCTACGCGTTCGGAGCCTGTGCTCTGCAACGGGAGAGGCCACAGCAGTGAGAGGCCCGCGTACCGCAAAAAAAAAAAAAAAAAAAAAAATTGTTGACTGCATGCCATTTTCTAGATGTTGTTGTAGGTGCTTACAATATGGCAATGAAAAAGACAGCAAAGTTCTTGCCTTTATATAATGAATACTCTGCTGGGCCTCAATACCTACTGGGAAGTAGATACTATTTTATCCCACGTTTTAGCTGAGAGCTGTATGGTTTCCTCAGAAAATAAGCCACGTGCCCAAATCATTTTTCAAAGCCAGAATTCAGCTCATGTTTGTTTGACTTCCAATTCCAAGCACTAAAGTATTGTGTATACTACTTGATATACTATACCAAAAATAAGTAGGCTGAGTAGGTTGAGCCACGACATCAATATTATACTTCAGATGTTAGCTAAAATGTTATCCAAATATTTTGTGTTAATACTTTGTCTTTGGGATTATGCTTTACATTTGTCATCTCTGGTTACTCAGTTCTTTTTTGGGCCTCATGTACTTTTGCCTGTGAATGATATGGGTACTCTCTATATTGAATATCATTCAATATTCTTAATCTTTGAATGATAAGAATATTGAGCAATAGGAGAATCATAAACTACACAGGAGGCTTGATTACAGGTGGAGCCATTCAAAAGAATTGCTTTAATAGTATAAATTTTTGCTTTTATTGACAAAATAAATCAATGTTGTCCCAATAAGTGAATGCATTATTTGCTGAGTATACTCAGAGGGTTATTTAAATTAAGTAAATATGCAGTAGTCTAGAATTCTACCTCATATAGTGATAAATGTCAAGTGATGTCCCTTTTTAGAAGAGAAAAGAGAGACGTTCCATTCAAATAGTTTAACAGTGTGAAAGGAGTATATCTATCTAGTCTGTATTTCTGTCTTATCTGTTAAAGAATTTGCTCTTTCAACCTCAGAAGGCAAGAACTGAGTCAATTTTAGAAGTAAACAAAAGGCTTCATTTCTGTGTTCTTCATGCTCTGCCAGTCACAACCCCAAGAATGTGGCTAATATCTAAAGCAGAGTATTTTTTGGATGTCTTGCTTTTTGTTGCATGGGCTTCAGATAGTAATCATCAGCATTCTTCAATTTAGAATTCATTAGTAGATTATATTGGTGAGGGAGAGGGTCCCTAGGCTTTACTATAGCAATTTGAAAACCTCAGTGTGTAAACAATCACCTGGAGAGCATGTTATAAGGGGAATTCTTGGTTGTATGCTATTAATAGGCATAGGATAGGCTTTCCATTGGATCTTCATTTTCAGTAGGAACTTAAGGTAGTTCTAAGAGAGCTTGTTCCTGGTCTCTCACTGGGTTACTATTGGCTTTACTGAATAAACAAAAAGGACAGAACATTGCATGCAAAAAATAAATAGTTGAAAAGAAACAGTGTAATGTACTTTTCCTTCTTAAAAATTGTTCCTATGATTTGTGACAGTTACTTGCCTTTAATCTGCTTATATTTATAGAATTCATAAACTTCAAGTACCCTCACAGACCTATGCTGTCATTGAAATTTCTAATACTTGGAAATAAACAGATGGCATAAATCCTTTCTTGATAGATCAAAGTCTACATACACAATCATTAATAAAATTAAATCAGATATTTAGAGTGAATGAGTTGTCTATGAGATAAGAAGACAAACACTAGATGAGTTTGCTTTTTAAATTATTTTTTAATGCCATCTTCTAGTTTTCACAAACTGTTTTTGTTTTTGTGTATGTGACATTATGATTTTTTTTGACATTATGATTTATAATAAATATATATTTGGTTTTAGTCCCTTTCTATCGCTAAGTTCCTAAAACCCTTGGAATTTCATAAATAATAAAGAGCAATAAGGGTGAAAAGAGTACATTTTATTATTCATAACAAGTCCCATTTAACCAAGTCTGAGGTTATGTTAATGAGGTAACTTTTAGAAAGCCCTTAAGGAGGGACTGGTTGCCAGGGGAACCAATCTAGGGAGGGAAGAGGGCCTGGAGATTGAGGTCAATCACCAATGGCCAATGATTTAATCAGCCATGCCCCTGTAATGAAGACTCCATAAAAACTCCAAAGGACAGGGTTTGATGAGCTTCCAGAACTCTAATTACTGAACCAGAATGCATCCATGGGCTGGGACAGAAGCTCTAGTATTCAGGACCCTTCCAGACCTTGCACTATGTACAGGCATATCTCTGAGATGTTGCAAGTTTGGTTCTAGACCACTGCAATAAAGTGAATCTCACAACAGAGTGAGTCACACAAATTTTTTGGTTTCTCAGTACATTTAAAATTATATTTACCCTGTACTATAGTCTATTAAGTGTGCAATAACATTATTTCTAAAGAAAACAATGTATATGCCTTAATTAAAAAAACTTTATTGCTAAAAAATGCTAACCATCATCTGAGCCTTCAGTGAAAAGTGATCTTTTTGCTGATGGAGGGTCTTGCCTTATTGTTGATGGCTTGACTGATGAAGGTGGTGATTGATGAAGGTTGGGGTAGCTGTGACAGTTTCTTCAAATAAGACAAAAATGAAGTTTGCTGTATCTATTGACTCTTCCTTCATAAATAATTTCTCTGTCGCATGCAATGCTATTTGATAGCATTTTATCCACAGTAGAACTTCTTAAAAAAATTGAGTCAGTCCTCTCAAACTGCTGTTGCCTTATCAATTAAGTTAGTGTAATATTATAAATCCTTTGTCATTTCAATAGTCTTAACAGCATATTATCAGGAATAGATTCTATTTCAAGAAATCATTTTCTTTGCTCATCCATAAGGAGCAACTCCTTATCCATTAAAGTTTCATCATCAGATTGCAGCAATTCAGTCATATCTTTAGACTCCATTTCTTTTTTTTTAAAATTATTTATTTATTTATTTATTATTATTATTATTATTTTTGGCTGTGTTGGGTCTTCTTTTCTGTGCGTGGGCTTTCTCTAGTTGCGGCGAGTGGGGGCCACTCTTCATCGCGGTGCGCGGGCCTCTCACTGTCGCGGCCTCTCTTGTTGTGGAGCACAGGCTCCAGACGCGCAGGCTCAGTAGTTGTGGTTCACGGGCCTAGTTGCTCCGCGGCATGTGGGATCTTCCCAGACCAGGGCTCGAACCCGTGTCCCCTGCATTGGCAGACAGATTCTCAACCACTGCGCCACCAGGGAAGCCCTAGACTCCATTTCTAATTCTGGTTCTCTTGCTGTTTTCACCACATCTGCAATTACTTCCACCCCTGAAGTTTTTAGCCCCTCCAAGATGTCTGTGAGGGTTGGAATCAACTTCTTCCAAACTTCTGTTAGTGTTGATATTTTGACCTCTTCTCATGAATCAAAAATGTTATTAATGGAATCAAGAATGGTGAATCCTTTCCAGAAGATTTTTAATTGAATTTGCCGAGATCCATCAGAGAAATCATTATCTATGGCAGCTATAGCCTTATGAAATGTATTTCTTTCATAGTAAGACTTGAAAGTCAAAATTACTCTTGATCCATGGGCTGCAGAATGTATGTTGTATTACCAGGCATGAAAACAACATTAATCTCATTGTACATCTCCATCAAATCTCTTGGGTGACCAGGTGTATTGTCAGTGAGCAGTAATATTTTGAAAGGAACTTTTTTTTTCTGCCAATAGGTCTCAAGAGTGGGCTTAAAATACTCAGTAAACCACATGTTATCAACAGATGTGCAGTCATCCAGGCTTTGTTGTTCCATTTATAGAGCACAGGCAGAGTAAATTTAACGTAATTCTTAAGGGTGCTAGGATTTTCAGACTGGTCAATGAGCATTGGCTTCAACTTAAATTCACCAGCTGCATTAGCACCTAACAAGAGAGCCTGTTCTTTGATGCTTTGAAGCCAGGTGTTGACTTCTCCTCTCTAGCTATGTAAGTCCCAGATGGCATCTTCCTCCAATATTAGGCTGTTTTGCCTACATTGAAAATCTGTTGTCTGGTGTAGCCACCTTCATGAATTTTCTTACCTAGATCTTCTGGATAACTTGATGCAGCTTTTATATCAGCACTTGAGGCTTTATCTTGCGCTTTTATGTTAGGGAAATGGCTTCTTTCCTTAAACCTCATGAACCAGCCTCTGCTAGCTTCAGACTTTTCTTCTGCAGCTTTGTTACCTTTCTCAGCTTTCATGGAACTGAAGAGAGGGCCTTTCTCTGGATCAGGCTTTGTCTTAAGGGAATGTTGTGGCTGGTTAGATCTTCTATCTAGACCACTAAAACTTTCTCGTTGTCAGCAATAAGGCCATTTTTCTTTCATATCATTCATGTGTTCACTGGAGTAGCACTGTTAATTCCTTCAGGAACTTGTCTCTTGTATTCACATCTTGGCTAAGTGTTTGGTGCAGCAGGCCTAGCATTGGCTTATCTCAACGTTCGATAGGCCTTACTCAGTAAGCTTAACCATTTCTAGCTTTTGATTTGAAGTGAGAGACGTGTGACTCTTCCTTTCACGTGAACACTTGCAGGCCATTGCAGAGTTATTAAATGTCCTAATTTTGATATTGTTGTGTCTCAGGGATTAGGGAGGCCCAGGGAGAGGATGGCAGTCGGTTGATAGAGCAGTCATCAGAACACACACGTTATTAAGTTCATGGTCTGACATGGGCATGGTTTGTGGCACCTCAAAACAATAACAATAGAAACATAAAAGATCACTGATCACAGATCACCATAACAAATATAATAATAGTGAAAAAGTGTGAAATATTGTGAGAATTAACAAAATGTGACACAAAGATATGAAGAAAACAAATGCTGTTGGAAAAATGGCTCCATAGACTTACTCAATGCAGGGTGGCCACAACACTTTAATTTGTAAAAACTGCAATATCTGTGAAGTGCAGTAAAGGGGAGAGGGCAGTAAAATGAGGTATGCCGCTTTTAATTTGCCTGCTCATTTATATCCTTTAATGTCCTTTGTAATGAGGCAGTAATTTGATTAGTAAATTGGTTTCCTGAGTTCTGGGAGCTGCTTTAGAGAAATAATAGAACCCACGAGGAGCTAATAGGAACCTTCAATTCATAGCTTGTCAGAGGTCTTCCCTGGCGGCGCAGTGGTTGAGAGTCCGCCTGCCGATGCAGGGGACACAGGTTCATGCCCCGGTCCGGGAAGATCCCACATGCCGCGGAGCGGCTGGGCCCGTGAGCCATGGCCGCTGAGCCTGCGCGTCTGGAGCCTGTGCTCCTCAACGGGAGAGGCCACAACAGTGAGAGGCCCGCATACCGCAAAAAAAAAAAAAAAAAAAAAAAAGAGTTAGCATAGCTTGTCAGAAGCACAGGTAACAATCTGAGCTTGTGATTGGCATCTGAACTGGGGGCAGTCTTGTAGGACTGAGGCTTCACCTGTGGGATCTGATATATCTTCAGGTAGATAGAGTCAGAATTGAGCTAAATTTGTAGGCCACCCACTCAAGGTTCACTGTAAATTGGAGAACTACTTGGAGGTGTTGGATAATACACAGCAGAGAGTGGAAATGCTTTTTTAACTTTGAATATTTTTAAACACTTTTTTTCTTTTGTGGCCCTATGTTTTTGTAAAGATCATATTTTTGACTCCTGAACCCTTCTCTGTCTCTTCCTCCACTTATTTTTGCCTCCCAATTTCCTGCTACTCTGCATAGCACCTACTGCTTTTCAAGATCACTGGATTTTTTTTTTTTTTAATTCCCAGTTTAGATCCTCCATATATGTACTTCTCTTGTGGTCTCAAAACACAAGTATAAAATTAAAACTCTCAAATATTATAATACAAATCATTTGAGGATAGTTTAATATGAAAAATGTATAAATATATTCTATGTAAATGTGTTTAAAGTTAGTTGTTTTTACATTTTATAATTCAAAATTTTGATAAATATTTTTATAATGCAGTTTTGATATTTTTGTTATAATAAACTCATTTTTAATATAAAATTTAGTAAGAGAAAATATTATGAAAACTTTGGAGTTCACGAGAAATCTTATTTATATTCTGATTTTTGATATTTGGATATTTTGCCTGAGAAAAGAGTAGTTTGATTCAAATGAGGATAATAGTCTCAACTGAAAACTTTTCTTTTTCCACAGCAACATTCTTTGCAGTTTTTTTTTAACACCTGCATTTTCTTTTTCTTTCTTTTTTTTTTGCGGTACGCGGGGCCTCTCACTGTTGTGGCCTCTCCCGTTGCAGAGCACAGGCTCCGGACGCACAGGCTCAGCGGCCATGGCTCACGGGCCCAGCCGCTCCACGGCATGTGGGATCTTCCCGGAACGGGGCACAAACCCGTGTCCCCTGCATCGGCAGGCGGACTCTCTCAACTACTGCGCCACCAGGGAAGCCCAACACCTACATTTTCTTATTGCCTCCCTTACGGTTCTGTTTGGAACCATGTGAGTGTCATAAACTAGAAGAAAAAAAAACAGTGCAGTGGAGCTTCTAGTAAAGGTAGAGTAGGTAATTCAGATCAAGGTTTTCTGCCGAGGACAACTAGATAACAGAAAATGGAGAAATGTTATAGACAGCACCAGAATTAATAGGGAACTATCAAGCGGAAATTCATAGCCAGAATGTTTTCCCCTATTGGTGTTTTTCAGTTCCTGAATGGGTTGATAAAGGGTTGAGCAATTCTTTTGACAGCTTCTTTGGGTTCAGAGGAAAGGGATAGGTGTCCAGGGTGGTCTCATAGGGATATGGAAAAACTGAATGTAGTACCCTGCAGGGATAGCAGCTCAGTTTTTTTTATTCTCTCATACCTGGAATTGGGTTGAGGTAATCTTATTGTTAGTCTCTCTAGAGACCTGGCAGAGCAAATATTAATACTCTTTGGAGTAAGATATTATCATCTGAAAAGTCAAATGATCTATAAGCATTAAAAAAAGAAAAAAACTGGCACCCAGTGGAAAAATCATCAAGAAAAGGAATAGAGAACACATCATGAAGAAAAGCAATAAAAGCAGTAGAAGATAGAAACATACCCACTAAGTTCCAAATGGTAAAGTTATTAGACACAGATTTTGAAATAATGATCTCACTCTGTCAAAAAAGTTAAAGCAAATATTGAGTATTTACAGAAGACTGGGAAATTTAAAATACCAAATGGAAATATTGGATTTCAGTATATTGAAATTAAGAAACCAGTTGATGAGTTTAACCCATACTAGACACAGTTGAAAAGAGAAGTAATCAAAAGAGGATAGCTTAGAGGTAAATATTCAGAATAAAGGACAGAGAAGTAAAAAATGAAAATTACAGAATAATGGAAGGTGACATATATCACACAGAAAGCAGGCCTAACTTTCTGAAATTTTAATCCAAGGAAAATTAGATAGGAAGTGGGGCAGAAGCAGTATCTGAAGAGAAGATGGCTGAGAACTGAATGAAACTGGAAAAAGGCATCAAGTTATCAAGTCACAGAATCGAGAGCACTACAAAACCCAATCATGATAAAAATAAATTGAAACTCAGTTCTGTATTTAAAAACTGCTGAGATAAAAATATAAAGAGCCAGAGTTAAAAGCAACCAGAGATTAAAGACATGTTATGTTTCAAAGAACAATAAGATTAACAATTGGGTTTTCAGTAGAAATGATGGAAACCAGAATACAGTGGAATGGCATCTTTAAATGATGAAAGAATACAAATATTAACATAATTTTATACTCAGCAAACTGTAATTCAAAAACATAGTCAAATTAAAGATGTTTTCAGAAAATCAAGAAATGAGAGAATTTATTATAGGAAGATGCACAGGAAAAGAAACACTAAAGGGGTTCTTCAGGAGGAGGAAACTTGTCTTTAATGACAGCAGGAAATTATAAGGAAATAAGAATACCAGGAAGGGGGAAATATTTGGGAATATCTAGATGAATTTGACTTCATTAAACAAAAATAATGATATCTTATGGGGTTTAGCACAACTTAAAATAATATGGGTTAGGCACATTGAGTTAAAAGAGTTTATAATTTTAGAACAAAAAGAGGGAGAAATTGAATAATAAAAACATTCAAGCAAAAAAGTTGAGAGAAGCAAAATAAGAAAACAGAACAAATGGCATAGAGAATATTGAAAAGCACAGTATATTTAAAGTCAAATATATGAATATATATGTATATATATGGATTAAATGTTTCAATTAAAACAAAGATTTTCAGATTACGTAAAATAAAGTCTAGAGTAATGTATCAAAAATATAAAGACATACAATTTGAATTGGTGAGTTGTATATTTAAACTATTTCTCAATAAAGTTGTTAAAAAATGACAGATATATCAAAAGAAGAGGGAAAAAAAGGTAGTTCATACAGATACTTAAAAAAATTCTAAGAGTTATATTAATGGTAGGAATACTATAATTAAAGGTAAAAAGAATAAAGATAGGCACTCCATAATAATTTTAATTCACCAAGGAGTTATAATATGTCTAAAATTGTATAAATGATTTAGTATTCAAGAAGATATAAAAAGGAAAATTTACAGAACTATAGCAGAAAAAGCAAGTCCACAAAGATAGTGGGAAATTTTATTATACTCCTTCAGTAACTGATAGAAAAAGCAGATCAAAAATCAATCAAGCTATAAAATATTTGAAAAACAGCAAACTTGACATAGTGGATACAATGTATAGAACGTTACACCCAACAAATGCAGAAACAAACATTCTTTTCAGCACACACATTTACAAAAATTGTAAAAAAAACTGGGTCATTAAGCAAGTCTTAAGGCCAAGAAATGGAAATCATAAAAGGAAAATGCATTAGCCACAAATTATTTTATATAAAAATAAGTTATAAAGTTAAATAGAAAGCCCCAGTGTGTTTGGCAACTAAGGAAAATACTTTTAAATAACTCAAAAATCAAAGGGAAAATCATAATATAGACTAGAACAGGTTTTAACCTCAATGATAATAAAAATAACATGTCAAAACTTGTGGGAGGCAGAAAAATCTTTGCTTAGAGAGAATTTTTGGCTTTCACTGCATATATTTGAAAAGAAGGTAGACAGTATCAGTGAACCAAGGATCCTTATTAAGAATTTATATAGCAGTAATTTGTATGTTTTCTAAAAATAGGAGAATTAAAATAAGACAAAAATAGAGTTAATAAAATATAAAGCATAAAGAACAATCAAAAGATCAGTAAAACTGACAAACCCTGGTGTGTTAAGGGAAAGAGAGAGACAGAGATAGAAAGAGAAAAAGACCAATTTCAAGAATATTATGCTTAGAGATTCCAACTAACATTCTGGAAAAGACAAAACTGTGGAGAGAGTAAAAAGTCTGTGGTTGCCAGAGATTAGGAGAGTAGGTGAAGGGCAGAGTGGTGGAGGACTGAGAATTTTTAGGGCAGTGTAAATACTCTCTATGATCCTATAATGATGGATACAATTATTATACATTGTCCAAACCCATATAATATAGAACACCGAGAGTGAACCCTAATGTAAGCTGTGGACTTCGGGGGATTATGATGTGTTGTAACAAATGTACCACTCTGGTGTGGGATGTTGATAAAGGGAGAGGCTATGCACGTGTGAGGGAAGAGAGTATATGAGAAATCTCTGTATCTTCTCAACTTTACTGTGAACCTAAACTGCTTTAAAAAATAAAATTTTAGGGCTTCCCTGGTGGTGCAGTGGTTAAGAATCCACCTACCAGGGCAGGGGACACGGGTTTGAGCCCTGATCCCAGAAGATCCCACATGCCACGGAGCAACTAAGCCCGTGCACCGCAACTACTGAGCCCACGCTCTAGAGCCCGCAAACCACAACTACTGAGCCCGCGTGCCTAGAGCCTGTGCTCCACAACAACAGAGGCCACCGCAATGAGAGGCCTGCGCACGGCAGTGAAGGGTAGCCCCCACTCGCCGCAACTAGATAAAGCCCGCGTGCAGCAACGAAGACCCAGTGCAGCCAAAAATAAATAAAATAAAATTAATTAAAAAAAATAAAATTTTAATAGAAAAATTCTCAGAAACATTAAAAAGTTGAGGATGTAATGAATAATCTTGAAATCAATAATATAACAATATAGCAGACACAGGAGAAAAAGAAGTTTGAGCAATCTTATGAATACTACCTAAATTTAATCACTAGTTAAAAGCCTTTCTACAAACAAATTTTTTTTCAAATTTAAGGAAAACATTACAAAGCAATGCAAAACAAAAATCTAGGTCTAGATCTTTCATTTGGTGAACACTTCCAAATATTTAAGCAATAAATAATTCAATTTTGCTCAAAAACCTCTAGGGGAAAAAAAAAGCCACAGCACAAATGCTTCCCAATGCATGTTATAAGGATGGACTACTTCCAGAAAGGACATTTTTATGCCTATCTTAAGTATGAATATAGAATTCCAAATTCTAATAGAAATATTATCAAACTTAATTCAGGAAATTGTAAAAAAGGGTAATGCATCATAACCAGTTAGGTCTTATTTGGTCTTATGTGAGGTTAGTTTAATATCAGAAAATCTATTAATGAAACATACTAACAGGAAAATAAAAATTATAACATCATCTCAAAAATGTTGCAAAAGAGAGTTGATAACATTTAATATTTAGTCATTATTTTTAAAAATGTTAGAAAACCAAGAATAAAAGGAATATTCTCAGTCTAATAAATGAATACACCAAAAAAATGTGCTATAGCAAAAATAGTGCTTGATATTGAAATTTTTAAAATCGTCCACTTAAAATAGAGACATAGGTGGCTGCTGTCACCAGTCTTCAACATTTTATTGGAGACATTGACAGCATAGTAAACCAAAAGAAACAAAAGGAATGTAATTTAAAAGGAATCCTCATTATTCACATATGATAATGTATAGATAGAAACAGAAAAATACAAATGAAGTATTAAAATCAATAAACTACTTTAGCAAGGTTTCTGGATGCAAGTTAAAGCACAAAACTCAATTCCAAAGAAAATGAAATTCTTAAACAATGTCATTTAAAATAACATAAAACATATCAAATAATAAATCTAGCAAAGTGCAATATGGCTCTGGAAGAGACTACAAAATAGTACTGAGAGAATTTAAAGGAAATATAAGTATATTCATGTGTCTATCATGTTTATGGAGTGAAACAGTCATTATTGTAAAGATGCTGACTTTCCCTAAATTCACCTTTAGATTCACAGCAATCCCTATCACAATCCCAGTAGGAGTTTTATGGAACATGATGGGCCGAAACTAAAATTGATATGAAAATGCAGAATGCTAATAGCCATTATACTCTGCCTTGAAGAAGATGAGCAAAGGGGAGGACGTGTTCCATCCGATATCAAGACTGATATCACATTGCAGTAAAGGAGATGTGTCATTTGTGCAAGAATAGATAAATAATCATTCGAACATAAAATACTACAGCAAATAAGTAGATTTGTACATATACGGGCACAATTCAAATGTAAGTTGTAATGTAGAGCAATAGGAAATCAAAGTGTCTTCAGCAAATGATGGTAGATCCTGATGGAAAATAGTGCAACTTGACGGCTACCTCACACCATATATTAAAAATGAATTCCAGGAGATTATAAATTTAGGTGGGAAATACAAAACTTCTGAAAGATAATATAGAAGAATACCTTTAAAATGGAGTGGGGCAATATTTCTTAAATAAGACACACAAAATGTTAACCATAAAAGAAAATATTGGTAAATTGGACATTAGATATCAGAACTTATTTTCAAAAGATGCCTGTAAGAGAAAAGGAAGCAGTTCACAGAGTGGGAGAATTTACTTACAATACATAAATGGGTAAAGGACTAGTGTCCAGAATATGTAAAGAACTCCTACTAATTAATAAGAAAAAAAACCCAAAGGAACCTGTAAGAAAGATGGGAAGGAGGCTTCAGTAAGATATCCAAGTGTCAAATAAAAGTCTGAAAAAGTTCTCAATCTTATTGGTATTCAAGGAAATGGAAAATAAAACCTGATGAGAGACCACTATGTATCCATTGGAATGGTTAAAAAAAATAATTATTTACTTTTTAATTTTTATTGGAGTATAGTTGCTTTACAATGTTGTGTTAGTGTCTACTGTACAACGAAATGAATCAGCTGTACATATGCATATATCCCCTCTTTTTTGGATTCCCTTCCCATTTAGGTCACCACAGTGCAATAAGTAGAGTTCCCTGTGCTATACAGTATGTTCTCAATAGTTGTCTATTTTATACATAGTATTGATAGTATGTATGTGTCAATCCCAATCTCCTAACTTTTCCCACACCCCCCTTCCCCCTTGGGATCCATACATTTGTTCTCTATGTTTGTGTCTCTGTTTCTGCTTTGCAAATAAGATCATCTATACCATTTTTCTAGATTGGAATGATTAACATTTAAAAGACTGGCAACTCCAAGTGTGGGCAAAGGTGTAGAGCACTGGGAGCTCTCTTACATTGCAGAAGGGAGAGTAACTTGGGAAATCAATTTGGCCCTCTCTCCTAAATGTGAATGTTTACATACTCCACTTCCCAATAGTTATGCCCTTAGATATGTAGCAAAGAAGAATATGTACAAGAGACATGTACAAGAATATTCATAGCAACGTTATGTAGGATATTTGGGTAAATGAAATTGTCATATGTGCAAATAATGGAGTACTATAAATTAATGAAAATGAAAGACCTATAGATACACTGAACAATATGGCTAAATCTTACAAATATAATATTGCTTGAATGACACCAGACATTAAAAACTATGATATCATTTATACATATTTCAAAAAATAAAACAAACTGGTTTTAGGCTTTTAAGCTTAATTTGTACAAAATATAAAGAAATATAAAGTGATTGCCATGAAACTCAGTTATCTTTTAGAAGTTGGGAGTGGATAGCTGGGAGGGAGTATGGGATTATATTTCTAGGTTGTTAGCAATGCTCTATTTGTTAATCTGGATGATGACTACACAAGTATTTGTGATAAAATTTTGTTATATACTTTTGTAAGATATTTTACAATAAAAAGGGTTAAAGAAAATATTTCTATTTCAGCATCTTCTTTCAGAAACACCTAACAGATTGTTGGGGTAGGGATAATCTGGAAAAACTGCATGTACTAACAAACCAGAGCTATGATCGAGGTTACCTCCATGAGTGCCAACATAATGCACTAAGAGAAATTACTAGAATCAAGACATGTCAATCAAGTGTGCAGTTCTGCAGAAACCAAAAGTCACAGCAGCGGCTTTCTCAGGACTGCTGCTATGGACAGAACAAACTAAAAACCAAACCAAACCAAACCAACAAACAAAAAACCAGAGAAACTAAATTTGTGAAGGCAGTTTTCAGCTTTACATTCTGTCAGGAGTTATCTTTGCACAGTTGGATGCGAATCTCCTACATGGTCTCTCCAAGTGGCCATCTCTAATGCATCTCTAATGTACCTGCTAAAAGAGCTTTCAGAAGTGGGATTAATTGACTTTCGTGAAGTACTTATTTGATCACTAAGACTGTGCCATGGATGGGATGGTGGTGATTAAATTACTTTCTAAACTAATTGAGAAAGTTTCACTGCTTGTTAGCAACACTTACAATAAAAAGGCCCTGTTGCCAAAAGAAATACATGGATTTTTAAGATCAAATAAAATTATATGTTGCCTGCAGTTGTTAAAAGTCTTAAAATTGTGGTTTTAGCAGAACATCTGTTTCAAATCTCAGTGATTAGGGAGGAATATATTTAAATTTTATATAGCAAGCATATTTGAAGTATTTGGCTATTAAGTCCAATAAAGATATTAGAAAGTATACTGGAATTAATGGCAAAATATACCTGATGTGGTCAACCCTACAATATCAGCCTTTCAGATACTGCATCACTCTTAAATTCAGGCTCCACTTTTCTCAGTGTAGTTCTCATGCTTCCATGAAGATATTCTCTGTTTTATCTTTTACGGTTATAAAATTCTGAAATGACTTCCTATATAAAAATAGCAATTGCTATTTAGTTTCTGCTCAACATTTTGCTCTCCCTTTTCTCAAATTCCTGTTTATGTTGTTTTTAATTTTGGAGACTCTTATTTTCTTCACTTTTTATTTCTTTGTGCCACTCTTAGAGCGATGAAACACTAATTTGTGCAATAATCCAATCACCTTTAATATAATTATTATTCATGTATTTTTCTGATTTTATTATTTTTTCTTCTTTTTTATTGACTTACGAACACCTGAATTTTGTCTTAGACTTCTGCCTGCTGCCTCTACTTTCCCTGAGTCTCAATCACTCCATGATTTTAATTACCATCTATTACTAGTAGCTACCAAGTCAGTATTTATACCCTAGATAGCAGTAGTAAACACTCGGTTCATATTAACACTGTTTCTGTAAAGACATTCCAGAACTTGGTGATTGATAGGGCAACCTCTTTTTTGTTCTTTTTTCTTAGTTGGAGTATAATTGCTTTACAATGTTTTGTTAGCTTCTGCTGTACAGCAAAGTGAATCAGCTATATGTATACATATATCCCCTCCCTCTTCGATCTCCCTCCCACCCACCCCCATCCCACCCCTCTAGGTCATCACAGAGCATTGAGCTGAGCTCCCTGTGTTATACAGCAGGTTCCCACTAGCTACCTGTTTTATACATGATAGTGTATATATGTCCATCCTAATCTTCCAGTTCATCCCACCCTCCTTTTCCCCCCACTGTGTCCACCCTTCTGTTCTCTATGTCTACGTCTCTATTCCTGCCCTGCAAATAAGTTCATCTGTACCATTTTTCTAGATTCCACATATATGCCTTAATACATGATGTTTGTTTTTCTCTTTCGAACTTACTTCACTCTGTATGACAGACTCTGGGTCCATCCACATCTCTACAAATGACCCAATTTCATTCCTTTTTAATGGCTGAGTAATATTCCATTGTATAGATATATCACATCTTCTTGATCCATTCCTCTGTTGATGAACATTTAGGTTGCTTCCATGTCCTGGCTATTGTAAATAGTGCTGCATTGAACATTGGGGTACATGTGTCTTTTTGAATTATGGTTTTCTCAGGGTATATGCCCGGTAGTGGGATTGCTGAGTCATATGGTAGCTCTAGTTTTAGTTTCTTAAGGAACCTCCATACTTTTCTCCATAGTGGCTGTATCTATTTACATCCCCACCAACAGTGCAAGAGGGTTCCCTTTTCTCCATTTTCTCCTTTTTCTCATTTCAGCATTGATTGCTTATAGATTTTTTAATGATGGCCATTCTGACCAGTGTGAGGTGATACCTCATTGTAGTTTTGATTTGCATTTCTCTAATGATTAGTGATGTTGAGCATCTTTTCACGTGCCTCTTGGCCATCTGTATGTCTTCTTTGGAGAAATGTCTATTTAGGCCTCCGCCCATTTTTCGATTTTTTTTTTTTTTTTTTTTTTTGATATTGAGCTGCCTGAGCTGTTTGTATATTTTGGAGATTAACCCTTTGTCAGTTGCTTCATTTGCAACTGACAAAGGGTTTATTTTCTCCCATTCTGAGGGTTATTTTTTTGACTTGTTTATGGTTTCCTTTGCTGTGCAAAAACTTTTAAGCTTAATTAGATCCCATTTGCTTACTTTTGTTTTTATTTTCATTACTCTAGGAGGTGGGTAAAAAAAGATTTTCCTGTGATTTATGTCAAATAGTGTTCTTCCTATGTTTTCCTCTAAGAGTTTTATAGAGTCTGGCATTAACATTTAGGTCTTTAATCCATTTTGAGTTTAGTTTTGTGTATGGTGTTAGGTAGTGTTCTAATTTCATTCTTTTACATGTAGCTGTCGTTTTCCCAGCACCACTTATGGAAGAGGCTGTCTTTTTTCCACTGTATATTCTTGCCTCCTTTGTCATAGATTAGGTGACCATATGTGCATGGGCTTATCTCTGGGCTTTCTATCCTGTACCATTGATCTGTATTTCTGTTTTTGTGCCAGTACCATATGGTCTTGATTACTGTAGCTTTGTAGTATAGTCTGAAGTCAGGGAGCCTGACTCTTCCAGCTCTGTTTTTTTTTTTTTTTTCTCAAGATTGCTTTGGCTATTTAGGGTCTTTTGTGTTTCCATACAAACTGTAAAATTTTTTATTCTAATTCTGTGAAAAATGCCATTGGTAATATGATAGAGCTTGCATTGAATCTGTAGATTGCTTTGGGTAATATAGTTATTTTCACAATATTGATTCTTCCAATCCAAGAACATGGTATATCTCTCCATCTGTTTGTATCATCTTTTATTTCTTTCATCAGTATTTTATACTTTTCTGAGTACAGATCTTTTGCCTCCTTATGTAGGTTTTAGGGCAACCTCTTTCATTTATTCATTCTAATATTTGTTGAGAACACATTATTAGAGAAGAAATTTCTAAGTTATTTTAGCAGTGGCATTAGAGTATGGGAAAGCATGTTTGGGTGGGAAGAAATCACTTCAACTAAGTAAATGGCTGGGGAAATATAGATTCCAAACTAATGAATAACTGTTCAACATCAAGGATCAGAAAAAAGGGATAATAGCTTTATCCCTTTATTTGAATTTGTTGGCATTTTATTACATTTTTTCTCAATTTATTTCACCCCAAAATCTCATTGCTTTCTGTTTATGAGTCATGATTCTATTTATTAAACCCCCCAGTACAATAAATCTTAAAGGTTGAGCTCCTTTTACCAATATCAATATTATGATTATGATTAGTATGAAAGAATTATATTATACACTCAATGCCTGAACACAAAAGGAAACAAACAAAAAAAGATGTTCTTTTTGTACTGTGAAAAATGGCATGTATTGGTACCTCCTTAGAACCTTCTTAAAATATATATTCTTAAGCTATAGAATATGAAATACAAAAAAAAATTTGGAAATGGGAAATGAACAGGCTTAGAGTCTGCTTATAAGAAAATTATTTAAATATAAATTGAAAGTAAAAGTTTCAAAATATATTTTTCACATTCAGGTGAGAATGGAAACATTGGTGTATTTTGTTGGTTTCATAAATTCTTAATCTTCAAGACATGCTAAACATTTATGATGTACTAACAGTATAGTAATGTTTGCCCCCCAGTATGGCATCCTCATAACATAACTGGGGGTTCTCAAATTTGAACAAGCACCAGAATTCCCTGCAGAATTTGTTCAACTAAGATCACTGGGTCCCACGCCTAGAGTTTCTGATATAGTCGTAAATCTGGGGAATGGACTGAGAATTTGCATTTCTCGTAAGTTCCTAGTTGATGCTTCCTAGAAGACCACGCATTGGGAAGCATGGACATATAATATTAATAATTCTTTCATACCTCTTTTAAAACATTCTATACATTTAATAGGCTACTTCAGTAAGTAGTTGAAGAAAGTAAAAAGTGTAGCTTGATTTAGGACCTGCATAATGGTACTCCTTTCACAAAATTCTTATTTAAACCTTGACCAAGCCATTTGCACATTTAAGATAAAATCATTTACACAAAGCTTCAGGGAGCAATTTTATTGTATTAATTCCTAGACCGGCACGCTTACTGAAATATCATGAACTTTCTAGTCTCTTTCCTGGAAACAACACTGTGCAAAGGACAACTTGTTTGGAGAACTATTTCAGAAAGAGCTCCAACATCATGAGTGATTATTATGCACAGCAGGTGTAAATGAATTATTTATCAAATATGTTTTCATTATTTCTCAGTGAAAACATTGAAGATCTTTTTCCAAGCACTCAATTTCAACAATCATTTGTACACAGAGCAGGTCTTTACTTAGACAAATATTTATGGATATGCTTTCATATGAAAAATGAAAGAGCTATTACAAATACAAACACTGTACTGTATTTTGAAAGCTTAAAGTGAATAATTAGTAAATAATTATGCCGTTTGATAAACAGTTTTCTTCATTGCTCACTTTTCTTCATTTTATATTTTAACATTTGGCACTTTTAAAGAATTTATTATATACCTCTTTCTTAGGAAAAAAACCCTAAATTCGTAAACTGTTTATGCAACTTGATATTGTAATGATGACAGATATTGCAGTGATGAGCTCACTGTTTTCAAGTAAGTGTCACTGACAAATATGCTCAGGGAAACAAGAATTTTAACTGTCTCCATAAAGGTTTTCCATACATATGTATTAATGGTATGGAGGCTGTTAGGTCAAATAGATCTATTAATTCCTCTCTAAGATCAGCAAGGATATGTTTATGTGTGAATGTGCGCGCGCGCGCACACACACACACACACACACACATGCTCACACAATGTAAACATAGACTCTTCTGGTACAGAGTACCTATTTCTCCTTCATATGAACCAAAATTTTCATCATACAATGGATCTGACCTGTGTAGAGATCAGTTTTTAAAACTTAAAGAGACAGATTATATCATAAGATTGTGTACTCAATGTCAAGATTATTAGCTTGCTAAATTGATACATTAAAATAAAAAGTTGTAAAAAAAATAGTTTACAAGTTGTTTAGCTAATTTGGTGGATCAATTCAGTTTATAGAGTAATTTCAATAGTCTCACGTAGGGAACCTGAGTTAGTTATCAGTTATCAAGTATGTTATCATTCTTCAAATGGAGATAATTATCTTTGAAAATGCATTTGTATGATTCCAATTGCCTAGTTATTCACTTAGGCTGGATCCATGCCATTTCCCTCCATGAAAACAACTGGTCACTGCAGTAGAAAAATCAGTGCAACCGTTTATTTGATATCTTGTAGGGTATATTTATTTTGCAAGTGATTCTTTCACAGTTCAAATTGTTTATTGATATCAAGATATCCTAACTTTAATGAAATACCCTAAACTCTCCAAGATCAACCAAAGACTGGCATGGAAAGAGATTTGTTATTACAAAGAGTAAGAGGATAGTTTACATGCTATTCCAAACAAAATTTTATTTATAATTTTCAAAGAAAAATAATTAGTAATATAGGATAAAATTATCAAGCTATCAAATCTAGGTACTTCCTAATAAAACAAGGTTTATTATAAAATGTGGCACTTATTCGAAGAGCCATCTGGTTGCCTGGTTGTAGGCTAACCATGTTTTATCAGGCTTTTAGTACACATAGTTATAGTTGAGGAAATCTGGTACAGATATTTATAATAGAAAATGAAATCTATAACTGTTGTTTCCCACGTAAGAAGAAATCATTTTTAGAAATCTGTTTCATTTAGATGAAATATCTAATTGTTGACAACAAAGTTATGGATGTGAAATTGCATCCTCTTTTCTTTCTATGTACTGAAATTTTATAGGCGACTAACCAAAGACAAAAAAATACAAGAAATGCACATCATTTTGTCAAACTTGTGATCATTTGTTACCTTTCTGTTATCTTTAATGCTTACTATAACTACGTAACCTGAATTGAAATATTTACATTATTTTGTACAGACCCCAAGATACTAATACTAGATTTCATATTAGACTGACTTCAGGTATGGAAAATTATATATATACATGTGTATATTATATCCCCTATATAATCATCTCTTAAACTTAGGAATATTTTATTATTATAACTCACAAATAATAAGAAGCCATGCATTACTCTAGTAATCCTATTTTTTGTTGGGCTACATAATTTAAAGAATTCTAAAACATTGAAAAATCACAATGACAATAGAGGGATTAGAACTTTAAAAAATGAACATCTATGGAGTAAAAAGAAATTGATGATGTATCACAGAAAAGAGAAGGCAAGCTTCACTTAATTATAACTTTAAGTTATTAAGGGACATTGTGTAATCTCTAACATATGCATCGTTACTCCAGATTTAAGTTAAAATTCTAACCTGTGGTTTTGAAGTTCGAAAATAAGAGTTTTTTGAAACTAAGAGAATTTTATTCTGTCACATATTACTAACAAATATTGTTGGATTTATTTGAAGATGGATAACTCCTTCACCTCTCTTTAGCTAATTATGGGGAAATGGAGCCTGTCTTCCCATACACTATCTTGTATGCAAATATGATGGTATAGAGTACTTGGATGATAAAGCCAGGTAGAAATAGTATAAATCCCAGGTTACCATTTGTAAACTACTTAACTGAACATTTTACCTTGCTGAACCAGTTTTCTCCTCTGTAAATTGGGAATAGGATAACTTTTGTCATAGGAGTAGAATACCTTTTCAAAAAACTTAAATTTCCTAGCATAGTGATTAACACTGGAGTACTCAGTAATTGTTCTTTTTGTCTCTTCCTGCATGGTTTCTGAACACTCAGTTCTGTATGATACATCAGTCTTTTCCAGGCTTGTTTGTTATTTTGTTGGGGCTATTAGCTTAGTCATCTTTGCATATTCCCCATGTCTTTTGGGTATTATCAATTCTATCTTTTCTACTTCATATTATATATGGTTTCTTGAATATAAAAGGAAACAAAACAATAATATAATAAAAACATGAGTTACATGAAAAGTAGTGGCATTTTCCAAGTGTCCATTTTATATACATAGGCTTTGAACGAGGAGCCTGACAAAGTTGAGAAACAGAAAGAAAAAATAAAGATTCAGCCATTTTCTCCCAAGTAAATTAGTTATCCTAAAGTCAAAATATATCACTGGAGACTTTTTTACTTTTCATTTCATTGTATTGCATGACGCTTTAAAGTATAAAACCTAGCTGACTCTATAGGTCATGTTAATTGACCCTTCTGTGGTTTCAAGTTCTACTATAGAGTAAGGTTAAAAACAAAGAGTCTCAAGAAATCTGACAGTGATCATACATGTAAGAAATTATTTACTAGTTTGGCATCATTCAACCATCCAGTAGACAGCAACAAGAGATTTGAACAAGAGAATAATCTTTCTTAGAAAAGTTAATTTGAACATTTGATATAAGTAAGTACCTCTCTGGAATTATTAAATTGTTAAAAAGTTATTCACTGGCAATCTACTCCTGGTTCCTTACCTTGAATTCAGAGGGGGGATTAATTTAGTGTAAATGCAGAAAATGTTATTTAAAGCAAGAACGTATTTTCTTCCTTTTTCATAAGGACTAGCAACTATGAAACTATGTACATAGTGTTTCTTTTCTTTCCAATCTTTAGTTACAAGTAAAGAAATGGATAATTAATGTCTGTAGTATTAGGAAGGGGAAAGGGAACATGTTGGCAGGTTAAGTATAAGAAGTGTGTTTTTTCATTTCACAGTGTCAAGCTTTAATATAAGTAAGTAGATAAAGGAATCAATTCCAAGGAGACTCTTCTGGAGTCCCCACATTAAGAAGAAAATGCTGGATTTTTTGTATCAGCTTGTATTCTGGCAATTAAGTAATAAGACTGCATCCTGCTGTTTATATAACAACTCAAAAATGGTTTCTATTTAACTGTCAGGTTGTTCATTATCCCTTGTATATGGTATGGCTGAGAAGGCTGGAGAATCTAAATGCATTGCTCTAATAGGAAACACTTTTGATATCACTGTCATTTGATTGCTGCCACCTGAAGAAGACAATTAAGTAATTTGGGGACATTTTCCAGAGCTGTAAAAATGGACAAGATATGCTGTTAAGCCATCCAAATGGAACCTGACACTTGATCAGCAATTTTGCTGAGGAGGGGAGAATAAAAATCACCAATATGAAAGGAAAAGCTCGACGTCTGAAGGCTATGGAGAGTTTTATTCGCTCCTGAGAGTAAGAGGAGATGAAGATGGGACTGCAGGTTGGCTAGTCACTTCTACAAAAACAAATTCACATCCTTTGATTGTTTCTTCTTTCTAAAAAACAAAAACAGAATTATAAAAGCAGAACAAACAGAACAGAAGGAACAGAAGGGAAAATAGAGAAATGTTTTAGAAGTGGTAAACAGGAAACACAGTATTTTCAATAGCGTGACTCAAGACAAGTCAACTGGTAGTATTCAATAACAAAGAAAAATTTCACACCCTTTGTTTCCTGAGGAATATGCATAAAACTCTGTATTTGATAAATAAGAATCTATGTTAAAATATATGAAATATTCTTTAGAAATCACATTCTGTCCACAGAATTGTTGCCTCCTCTGACACATGAGTGCTTTGTACATGCACATAAAAAGGAATTTTTTTCCTAGGTGAGTTATTTTCATTGTGATGTGAGATAAGACATCTACATGGATTCTGATGTATTGAATGGATTTTGAAAATAGAAAAAAAATTTCAGGATGACATCAACTGAATATTTAAAAGGGATAGAGGAAATACCAAGCTTTTGCCTGATTCTACAAGATTCAATTATTAAGGAGATATTTAACACCTATAATTTGCTAGTTTTATAGGAATCAACAAAATTATAAGAAATGACAACTTTCCTAGTCTGGTCTTAAATCAGAAAATGAACTAAAAAAATCCTCACAAACTCTGAATTTCCATCACTTTGGTCAGAGCAATAAGAAGAAGACTGCATGAAATCTAAAATGGAATTGGATTCGGGAAAGATTATTGCTTTTAACCGAGTCAAAAATCTGAATTTGATTTAAGTTTTGGATAAAGTGAAAAAATTACAAACGCATTGTAACATCCTATCTCATGCTAATATTATATAATATACAGAAGATAAACACATTTGTTAATTAACCATTTCCTGCTGTGTGTACTTCCTGGTTTCAAAACCACGGTTTCTAATATGGTAACTTATTTCTGTCTAGCAGGTATCACTTAATAACATTGAACATAACAGAAGACTAGGGGTCAAAGAAGCTTATGAACTCTCTCCTTCCTCCCAAATGCCCTCATCCTAGCATCACCTCTTCCCTTGAAAAACAAAACAAAACAAAACACAAAACAACTAAATCTTGGACTTAAAGTAGATGAAAATACCTAAAGGTGTTTTTTCCCCCCTGGTAACTAGAGCATATTTTAAAAATAAGGGAGAGAAAAGCTCCAAAGTCTAAATTAAAGCAAAATGTTAGCTCATGGTGCTCTCTCCCTCTCTTTCTCTTTCTCTTTCTCTCTATCCCCTCTCTCTCCATAGACAGATAGATAACAAACATACACACACACACACGCACACAAATATCTATATTCATATATACACATACACATGTTCATTTGAAAGACTATAATTCAATACATAATAGGAAAAATCTAATAATGACAATAATCAAGCTTGAAAAAAATCAGATAAATTGTTTTAGTGGTCAATATTAAATATTACAACTGATCAAGAACCCAAAATACAAGCAAAAAATATTTAAGCAACAGTTATCATAGTTAAGTAAACAGTAAAAACATTCAAAGAAAAGGTAGGATTAAATAATCAAGATATTTAAAAAAGCTATAAAAATGAGAATATATATATACACTTATAAGAATGCATATATGCTTATATGTTATATATACAAATATTTAGTTATATACACATACATGTGCATATTTTATCTGAGACTATTTCTTTGTGTATTTATTTTACATAATTCTGTATTTGCATTAAAATCCCAAAACTTTTAGTGACTTTAGTTACTCTACACTTATATAAATGCTAATGTATTTTATTTATGTATAGACTGATAATATAGGAAATACTGGCAATTTCAGACCATTTTTGCAACTCTAAATTTGTATATATATACACACACATATATATTTGAATGTATATGAATGTCACTAAAGTAATGTTAAAAATCTAAAAACAAAAAGATTAATTAGATCATGCTGGCGCAATATAATGGTTAGTTCCCTATAAAATTATGAGTTATTTTGTGTATATGTTTATTTTTTGTTAAGGGTATATTTGTTTAAGACCAGCTTTTTAGAACAGTTTTAGGTTCACAGCAACATTGAAAGGAAAGTACAGATTTTTAACATATTACCCATTCCCTTACACAGTCATGGCCTCCTCCATTATCAGCATCCCCCACTAGAGAGTTACACTTGTTACAATGGATGAGCCTACACGACACCCAAAATCATAATCACTCAAAGTTCATAGTTTACATTATGGTGCACTCTTGATGCTGTACATTCTATGGGTTTGGGCAAATGTATAAGAATGTGTATCTATCATTAGGGTATCATACAGAGTATTTTCACTGCCCTAAAAACCCTCTGTGCTTAGCCTATTCATCCCTCGCTGTAAAGCTGCTATAAACGTCCATGTGTAGGTTTTTGTAAGGACTTAAGTCTTTGACATAAATTTTCAACTCATGTGGGTAAATACCAAGGAGTGTGATTGCTGTATTGTATGATAAGAGTATGTTTAATTTTGTAAGAGTCTGCCAAACTGTCTTCAAAGTGGCCCTGCCATTTTGCATTCCAGCCAGTAATGAATGGGAGTTCTTGTAGATACATATCCTCACCAGCATTGGTGTTGTCAGTGTTTCAGATTTTGGCCATTTTAATAGGTGTGTAGTGTATCTCGCTTTAATTTGTAATCCTCTGGTGACGTATGATGTGGAGAATCTTAATATGCTTATTTGCCATCAGTATATTCTATATCTCGTTGGTGAGGTGTCTGCTAAGGTCTTTGGCCCGCTGTTAATCAGGTTATTTTTTTATTGTTGAATTTTGAGAGTTATTTGTATATTTTGAGTGTCAGTCTTTTATCAGATGTGTCTTTTGCAAATATTTTCTCCCAGTCTGTGGCTCATTTTCTCATTTTTTTGACATTATCTTTCACAGAGCAGAAGTTTTTAAAATTTTAATGAAGTCCAACTTATCAACTATTTCTTTCATGGATCATGTTCTTTGTGTTATATCTAAAAAGTCATTATCATACCCAAGGTCTCCTAGGTTTTCTCCTATGTTAGCTTCTAGGAGTTTTATAGTTTTGTGTTTTACATTTGAGACTGTGATCCATTTTAAGATCATTTTTGTACATATTTACTCTTCATTAGTTTTACCTTCCTTCATTCTAGCTTCCTTTAGTGATCAATATTCTTCTGCTTGAACAACTCCATTCAGAATATCCTTTAGTACAAGCCTGATGGTGATGAATTCTCCCAGGTTTTCCTTTTTTTAATTTAAATACTTTGTTTTTGTCTGAGAATATCTTTATTTCACTTTCATTCTCTATAGATATTTTGCTGGATGTAGAATTCTGGATAAGCAGGGTTTTGTTTTATTTTTCCTATTTTTGAAGATTAGCATTCCATTGTTTTCCGGCTTTTGTTTTTTCCTACTAAGTCAATTTCAGTCTAAATTTCAGTCCTTTGAAGATACTCTGTCATTTGTCCCTGGCTGCTTTTAAGACTGTGGTCCATTTTGAATTAATTTTTGTGAAGGGTATAGCTCTGCGTCTAGATTCCTTTTTTTTTTTTTTTTTTTTGGTGTGTGGATGTCCAGTTATCTAGCATCATTTTTTATGTTTATTTTTCTCTTAAAGCATAGGCAAAAAATTTAGATGAAGCCTATTTGTCAGATATTCACAGAAATCTATTTAAAAAATTTTCCTTTCCAAACACAAATTTGTATTAGAACTTTGAAAAAGAGAACTTAATAAAAATTTGAACATAGGTAAATTAAACATTTGTCTAGGTACAAATAACAAAATCATTGCTAATTGGCTTAATGAAACAGAGAATTTATTTGCTTACATAACTGTAAGGCATGTTTGGTTTCAGATAAGGGTAAATTCAGGGTCTCAGTGTATGTCACCAGGTTCTTTCCTGTGTTTGTTTTTAATTCTCTAACCATTTACTTTTCAGAGAAGCTCACTCTGTAGTACAGTAAGGAGACTGACTTACAGCCTCAAAACTCTTCCTCAACAGTTCAAATTGGAATTTTGGGACTCAATTTGATTGGCCCAATTAGAATCATTTGCCACATTTAGGGGTGTGCAAGGCAGTGATTGGTATAGGCCCAGGTCACATGCTTGCCCCTTGATCTTGGGGTTGATTTAGCCTTACCTACATTATGTGGGCTTGCAGTAGGAGGAATGATGCCCTGAGGGAAATTTATAACAATGTTACAGAATTTTGCAAATTAATCTAGGAAAAAAGTATAAACAATAAAGTCAACTATATGATGGTGAATGTGTGTGTATTCATGAATGAGCATCTGTGAATGCTCAGCAGGATAAAGAAGAAATGAAAAATTCAGGCTCCCTGGTGGCACAGTGGTTCAGAATCCACCTGCCAACACAGGGGACACGGGTTTGATCCTCGGTCTGGGAAGATCCCACATGCTGTGGAGCAACTAAGCCTGTGTGCCACAACTACTGAGCCTGTGCTCTAGAGCCCGTGAGCTACAACTACTGAGCATGTGTGGCACAACTGCTGAAGCCCACGTGCCTAGAGCCTGTGCTCCGCAGCAAGAGAAGCCACCACAATGAGAGAAGCCTGAGCACCTCAACGAAGAGTAGCCCCAGCTCTCCGCAACTAGAGAAAGCCTGAGCGCAGCAACGAAGACCCAACATAGCCAAAGATAAACAAATAAAATAAATAAGTTTATTTAAAAAAGAATGAAAAATTAGTCATATTGGTATCAATATTTTTATCATGCCACGTTGTTCTCATTTTACTAAAATGAGTAAAATTTATAAATTTGTTTTTGCCATCTTAAGTTATCATGAGTAAGCTTGTCTTTTGAGGAAAGCCGAGATTTTTTTTATAAGCTCTGGGAATGTCTAGCCTTTAGTTGTGAGTGGTATTATGCTTTGCTCTCCTCATTTAAAGGTTTCATACCAGTTTATTCTTACTCAGCCTCATTCTTTTCAGATTACTTTATTTTTAAAAAAACAAACTTTCTGCTTTCTCCAAACAACCATTGCATTCTGACACCACCTTATGCTGTTCAAGAACTTGTCTTTACTGAATTAGTATTGATTTTAAAAGAGAATGTTCTTAGAAGAAGACCAG
Organism: Stenella coeruleoalba; assembly: GCF_951394435.1. Lineage (NCBI taxonomy): Eukaryota > Metazoa > Chordata > Mammalia > Artiodactyla > Delphinidae > Stenella > Stenella coeruleoalba. The sequence goes on from NC_137148.1 coordinate 140,773,238, forward strand.
AGAAAGCCTTTGGTTTAACATACAGTGATCTGTGTTCCAAGAGAGAATGCTTTCAGTAAAATGTTGCTGAATGTACTTAAGAAGCCAAGATAATGCTGTAGATGACTGAAACCTTAATGTACTATTGCCATGTTGATCATGGTTTGCCCAATTCCATATGATTGTACAGCTTTTGGATGGCCACACACAGGTAGATAGTGATGTTTCTGTGTGCCTATCCCACTTTTATTACCATACCCAAGATTATTCTGGTTTATGCAGTATTCCGAGAGTATTCAGAATGACATTCCAGTGCTTTACCTTTTAGATTAGTAAATAGAAAGTTGAGTTCACTATCACTTTCAAAATAAATGATTTATTTACAAAATTTGGTACATTAACTATAGTAACAAATTTCTTAATGCACATTTCACAACTGTGTAATACTAGCCACTATTATCTGGCGTGACCGTTGCATGCCCAATTTTGCTTTAATAGAGTTGTTATCCACAACACATCTCTTGGCTGCAATTTCTGATGGATTTTACATAACTAAAGGGAAACCAAGATGGTTTTATGAAAAAATTCTCTGGGCTAACATGTCACTCATGGAATAACAACCTAGAGTGGATGACAGTTCTCACACCAGCTGCTTGACATCTGAACAGCTGCCAATGCCCTAGGAAATGTCACACCGTCAGATATAGGCTCTGAGTGTGTGAGCAGCAAAAATGTATCTGGTAGAGGCCAGCACCCCAGGCCATAACTAACACCCCAGGCCCCATCATCCCATAAGCTTGAAGCTGGGGTTGAGCTGTCAGTTTAATAAATGAATAGCCTCTTTGTTTTGATCAGTATTGTCAAGGCTTATTTCAAAAAGGGACTCTGATTCCTCTCACAGTCTAGCCCAGCCAAAGTCAATTGGTACAATTTCAAGGTGAATTTATTCACTCTTTATAAAGTTCTGTGCGCGAATATATCAAGACAGTTGAATAAATTGAAATAAATAGACTTGGAGTTACATATTCTCCCAGTAATTGAAATAGTTTCCCCCCCAATATATTTATAGTAATAATTCTACCTTTATGAAACCTAGCCTAGCTACAGAAAGGAAAGCACAGAATTACCATTTTGATAACATATTTGGAAAATGCAACTGGGGCTAATATGTTGATAAGGGCACCTGAAAGTTGTCCTTGCCTTTAACCATTCCCTGTTAAACTTTGAGTAAAGCGCTAGCTTTACCACTTGATAAGGATGCCTGATTAGCCTGCATTGATGTGCAAATATTTGCCTTGAATTTGGTCATTTCTAAATAGAAATGCACAAACACTAGCTCTTTCTGTCTGTTTTACAGTAGTTTGGATTTGAGTTGCATATACACTGAACTAAACATACACACTGAACTACAAAACAGCATCAGTGGTGATGTCCATCTGAAATGAGCAAATTAATTAATTTGATGTACAGAATTAATTTAACATGTGTCACCTCACCTATCATCATTGCAATTTTTAACAATATACGATAGTTTTAACTTACAGCTTCAAAGCTCTTTTTTTTTTTTTCTTTATTTTGCAAACGGGCAGAAGCTAGATCATAGTCAGAAAGGGTTACTGTAACAGAAAGGTCTCCTGATTAGAGTAGAAAAAACTCCCCAACTTTATCTGAGTGTGATGGAGAAAGAATTAATCTCACCCACTTACAGCATGCTGTTCTGAAAAGGATTTTCAAAGTATAAAATATCTTATCTGAAAATATGGTTCCCCTTAAAATCATCAGTAAGCCTTGGGAAATGCTGCATTCTGAGGTTTGGGAAGGAAAATGCTTTGACTTGATAATGAAGGACACCTGGGAGTGATTGGCGTTTGCTAACAGAAAGTCAAATAATTGAGGTATAATGGTAGGAAAGGGTTTAGGGAACGACTTAGTCCAATGCTAATCCTTTGAAAACTTGAAGCGATGTCTATGATTTCTTTTCCCCCTCTGACAAGCAATCTATAAAAGTGATCAAACTGATCAACTGAGAATGCCAGTTCCCTTCCTTTTTCTTTTTTAATCTCGCTCTTTTAAAGCAAATTGAAGCTCCCTCTCCTATCCATCAGTGTGTATATAAGCTCTGATGTGTGACCCGTGGGCAAATAAGCATTTCTTAGCCACTCTCTGGAACAGTATTATTTCATGAAACATAAACAATAAATGTGAGAGTCACATTCAGGCTGAGGAGATGTATGGCTTGAATAATATAGATTTCAAAAGAATATTTTTACCTCTGGGTCATTTAAAATATGTATATAACCAAGTTGCTGTTGATTAAAAGTCTTCTTTCAGAGCTCTTCCAGAATAACCGAAATAAATGTGCTGAAAATCTCAGCTCTGATTTTAGTAGATGGGTATCTACACAGTCATAACACATTATCAGAGCAGTACCTTTAATGATAGTGAACAGATATCACACCTATTTCAGAGTTTGAGCTCACCTTAAACAGAAGGCAGCCTGTGGGGCCTGAAAGGAATAGCCATGCTGTTTCGGAAATAGAAGTTCTCCTGTTGGTTTAAACTGCGTATTGATCATCAATACTTTAATAAGGGAAATGCTGTTAAGGAAGACATGACTGTTAAACTCTGAGAACTAATTGAGAACTTGAAAATGGCAATCATCTTCCATTTTTAGAGATTGAGTTGTGTCCGAACACAAAATGACCCCTTGAATAAACAATTAGAATAGTGTTACCTCAGGAGACCATGTCTGAAAACATACAGAAGTTTCTCATTACCCATGCTTCTTGTCTTATATCTTAACCTGAGAATAAGTAGTTATTCTTTTCAAGGAATTTTTTAGAGAATGTTCATATAAAGATTTTTTTCCTTTCCTTTCCAGACAAAGGAATTTGAGCAATCTGTGTCCTGATGCTGTCGATAATCCAATTTCTCTGTAATGTTGATGGAAGCATCTACTCTCCCCGTTACTTGAAGCTCCACAAAACCTCTAGAACAGCAGTCAGCAAACTTTTTCTATAAAGGGACAGCTGATAAATATTTTAGGGTTTGTGATCTCTGTTGCAGTCATTCAACTCTGCTGTTGTAATGTGACAGCCATCATATACAGTATTTAAATAAATGTGGTTGTGTTCTATTAAAATATTATTTACAGAAATAGGTGGTGGGCTGGATTTGGCATCCGGCCTGTAGTTAACCATCTTCTGCTCTAGAATAAGAAACATCTAACTAGTGAGAATCTGTTGTTCTGATTCACATCAAATACATTAATACAGTCTATTGTTATCATCCCTTGGAGTTGAGATAATCCCTGATGAAGATTTGTACTAACCTCTTAAGCAATTCAACCCCTCTATTAATCTGATTAATATACTCTTACAGTTGCACAACAGAGTAGCAGTCATATGTTAGACCTTAATGTTTAGCTACATGTTGCAATATAATTAAGGTTCTCTAATTTTTATAGTGGATTTACTATGGGCTAGATGGTAGAGATTAAAGTGCTCTCTCTCAGGCAGCAGAATAAAATCAAATAAACCACCAAATAAAGTATTTACATTTGTGATGAGTATTTTATAGGAAGGAGAAACTAGAGTGTTGAGTTTGAGAATAATGGTGGTGGGGATTCTATTTTATATTTAGTAGTTTAGGGGCCTCTTACATGTTTCTCTTTATTAGTTAGGAATAAGTGTGTATCAGAGTGGGGCCCTGCCTGGACATGAGTTCAGTGGCAAGAATAGATAAGTAAATTAAGATATTTTTAAAAGATAACTAATTTCCTGAATAGGTAAATATAAAATTCAAAAGGCACAAAAAATAAGTAGTAAAAGTAAATTTTCTTCCCCGCATGCCGCAAACTATGCAATCTCCCTCTCCAGATGCAGTGCTGTTACCAGTTTTTTTATTCATTATATGAATAAATTTAGGTTCTAGAAGATAAGACTTGAAAAAGAGATATACCAATTTCCTGCCTTTAGTATACATTGCTATATCAGTGTCAGGGAAGGGGACATTTCCTGTTCTACCCCTCTTGAATTCTAATTGGTTGGACTAATAATAAAATTGACACAAGACAGATTATCAGGAGAAAAAAATAACAAATTTTAATTTGTGCACACAGAGGTCTCATAGAAATAGGACTAAAAAGTAGCCAAAGCAAGCAACTTTTATACTTTTTAGACAAAGAAACAAATTTATGAGGAGTTGACAGGACAAAGAAATTCAGGCTTTGGGTGCTTCGTGAAGATTCTAAATAGAGTTTGGGCTTGAGGTAGTTAAATTAAAGAAATAACAAGGTTTGATAATGTAGGCTTCTTAGCTCAGAATTCCCTATCTCTGGCCATAAGGGTGCTTTCCTACCTCCAAATGCAGGGGGTGCACCTTTAACATGGGAGATTTATTTCCTGCTTTCAGGGAGATAGAGAGGAGAGTCAAGGTGCCCCTCTTGCATCAGCTTTCTCTTAAGTAACTTTAACTGAAAATAATCAATATGCCATATTTTGTTGGCCTGCCCTGGTCCCCAGCAAGCATATACAAGCTTACTAGTACATTTAGAGCTTAAATATTTCTAATGGTTCGCTGTTATACAGAGGTACAGTGAAAATACACATACTTAAAGCTGTGTGAGATCATCTGTTAGGAGGCAATCCTCTATGGGTCTGTCACTTTTCTGCATATTTTGTGAGCAGAGGCACTACCTGCCTTTTTATTCTGGACTGTTTTGTCAAGGAGATTTGTATGGCAACTAGTCATGGAAGGTGGAGGTGGTGTTTCCCTCTGGAAGGAAAGGAGGTGTACTTATTGGTCAGCATAGAAGATTCAGGTTCCTAACTTCAAGGGTTCTTCAGCTGTGATGCAAACCCATAGCATATGCAGCATCCACCTGAGCCCCTCCGAGTTACCCTTGTGGGACTTGAGGGGACAAGGGGCACTGATGAAAACATGCAGCTTAGGCTGCTACTTTCCCGAGTTACCCTTGTGGGACTTGAAGGGACACGGGGCACTGATGAAAACATGCAGTTCAGGCTGCTACTATCCCATGATAAAGTGATAAAAGTGCTTCATTTCTGCCTCAGGAATCTCCAGTCTTCTGCCAACATCCATGAAACTGTGGCAGGCTAATTATTATCTCAAAAATAGGGGAAAATCTCAGATTCTTCATAGTTCATGATAATCTGTAGCATAAAGTCCTAGAATTGGAATTGTGGGACCAAAGATTAAGTGGATTACAAATATATTTTAATAATTGTATTAACATCAACAGAAATGAAAGTGCCTGTTTCTCTTTCTGCAATCTCACTAACAAATTGTGTTACCCAACCTTTGATATTTGCCTATTTGCTAAGTGAAAATGGTATATTAATGTATTTTTAATTTGTATTTCACAATAAGTGAGTATATATATTAACCAAGTACTTAATAGCTGTTTATATATACTTTTCTGTGGAATTGTCTATTTTTATCTTCCATTTTTTTTTCTTTTTTAAAAACTGATTATTTAGAGCTCTGTAAATATTAAGAATTTAGGCTTTTGTTTATCACACATTACACATATTTCCTTCCAATATTTAACTATCTCTTTTACTTTAAGATTTTTCTTATGAGTGAGAAAATTTGAAGTAGACAAATTTATCACTCTTCTCCTTAGGGCTTTATGTAATATTAGATCTTTCTTACTTAGATTATGTAAGAAGTTTTTATGTAAGATTATGCAAGTTTAGCTGCTCTTTGTACTTTTCTGATTTTTATTTTGTGCACTTAGATCTTTGATCCATCTGCAACATGTTTTCAAGCACAGATTAAGATATAGATCCACCTTACTTATTTTTCTGGATTGGGTTATTTTTGAAACAACCAATACCATGTTAGGAATCTTAATTGAGATTAGGAACAAAAAAAAGAATTTCCTCAAGAATCACTTAATCACACACTTGAGATAAACTATTAGCTGAATTTACTAAACCGTTAAATTAAACATTTCAACTAATTACAAATACACTATTGAATTGTAAAATTTACTTTGGCCACCAGACCTTCTTCACAGAGGGAGGGAATTGCTATATATTCTCTAGTGAGGTCATTTTTTAGGCCTGTTATTTTAATCATCTTTCTCTCCTTCCCTCCTTCTTTTCCTGTATCCCCCCTTCTCCTTCCCCTTACTACCGTCCCTTCTTTCCTCCTTTCCCTCCTCCCTCCCTCCCTCTCTCCCTTCCTTCCTTCTTTCCTTCCTTTTCATGAATCAGACAAATCTCCCTCAAAGACCAATTATTATTGTTTATTACAGTGCTATTCATATCTTATAAACTTCCCATTTTTTTATCTCTGAGATTCTTCTTCTCCTTCTTCTGTGTCTTTCCTTCTTCAGTTTTTCACTACATTCTCCTGTTCATTGTTTCTTTTCTTTCTTGTGTTTTCTGCAGATGTCTACTCTATGCATAGCTCTTTACTGCTGCTGCTTTTTAGAAGACCTCTATCCCCTCCTGCTTTCTGGGCTCTTCTTACTCTTCTGGTTCATTCCCTAAATAACTGTTTCTCTAAAACTTTCTGGGTTATTTCCTAGGCAAAAAAAGACCACAAATAATCTTAAGTTTTATGTCTCTTATCTTTTGGGCTGGTTTTGTTATTTAAAAAAAAATTGTAACTCAGTTGCCCTCATCATATGTAGTCATATTTATTTTGCAACCATGAAAAGGACTATGAAATTTTTGGCTAAAAGGGAACTACTTCCAAATCTTTTGTCAGTTACTCTCTTTTTCTCACTCATCTCTGTACCAAATAGTCTACTTAAGTAATTTATATATGTTTACTTAGATTATAATTACCTTTATTTATCCTGTTTCAGAAAAGCAATATAACCTTAACTCTAGATATTATTGCCTCTGGCACTTTTCCATTACTCTGTTTACTTATGTCTGGTCTATGACTCTATAATTGTGCTTTTTATAATGATTCTTTAACTTACATTGTTCAAATGCACGGACTTTATTTCCATATGCAAAGCCATTGTATTTCTCCTTATTCCTCTTTTTCTTCTTCTTTTCTTCCTCGTCTTCTTCTTCTTTGATTTTCTTCTTCTTATACTTAGTGAGTTAGAATGAGACTGCCTTAACACTGATAACTAAAATTTTATCCATTTGTTTAACTGTCTCTAACTCATTCCAAATCTGCACAGGAAGTTTTGGAACTCTGAGGTATAGTCTTGGTTCCATGAGCTCTTATTCCTTCTACTCCCACTAGGCACTGTGCTATTTGATCATCACCTCATTGCAACATCAGCCCAATGCAGTCTTCTGCTATTACTCTGAGAGGTGTGATGATCTCTCTTGGTCTGTGTAATAGACTCTTATACTCCCTCCCTTGGAATAGGAAGCCCAACATTTCATTAGGCTCCACATCTCCCATCTTAGGTTATAGCCTCTGTTAGGGAAAGGGGGATTTCCCCCCACCCCTCATGAGTTCTTTTGTCTGATCTAATAAATAAATTGACACAAGACAGAGTAACAGGAGAGAAAAAAAAAAAAAACAATTTAATTCAATGCCTGGAAGTCTCCTAGAAATGGGACCCCCAAAGTGGCCAAAGCAGCCTATTTATATATCATTTTTAGACAAAGAAACAATTACTTGTGAAGATTTATCATAGAGGCTTGTGCTTGGGATAGCAGACTTAAAAAGAAGTAAGAAAGTTTGTTTATACAGCTTTCTTAGCCTTGAATTACCTTTCCTGGCTTCCTTGAAACATCTTGCAACCCTCATGAGACAGCTTCCCCTCTTGTTTAAGGTGAATCCTATTACCTATAGTCTAAGAGTCCTACCTAATATAGGAATTTAAATTAATTATTAAAACATGGTCACTGGATTTAGGAAAGCCATTACCTAGAAAGGTAAAGAAATGTTTAGTGCAAAGATACAGACCATATACAGACAACTGCAATTAGAAGGAGCTGAAGATCATTGAAATTTAAGAAGAGTTTCTCTAAGTGAAGAGGTCATTCCAGGAATGGGAAATATCAAGAACAGAAGCATGGAGTTTAAACAAAGCAAGAAGAGGAAGAAGCACTGTTTAACTGGAACGTGTATATGGATGGTGTGAGATGAACTTGAATATTTTGTGAGGCACAAAGGAAGGCTTTAGAATCTGGCATTAGACTTGACGCAGTGGGCCTTGTTGGGGGTGGTGCATTTTTCCCTTGTTTTTAAACAGACAATGATGTGATGAAGCATGCTCCTAGGAAGATGAGTCAGGTAAGAAAGTACCAGATTGATTAGAGAGCCTGGAGCCCAGATGGAAGAGATGGATTAGGAGGCTGTATCAATTAAGAGACATTTAGCTTTAGGTAACAGAAAAACAAACTAACTTTACCGGCTTAAGAAAAGAGGGAGAGAGGGAGGGAGGGAGGAAGAGAGGGAAGAAAGGCAGGGGTGGTGAGGGGAGAGAGAGAGAGGGAGAGAGAGAACAAATTGAATTTATCAGGTCACATAACTAAAACAGCCACAGGTAGAGCTGAAATTAGAAAATGACAGCTTTGGGGGCTCAAATGATGTCATTAGGGCTAAGTTTTCTCTGGCATCTGTCTCACCTTATGCTGGCCTAACTCTAGAGCTGCACATCTGACAGTTCTAGACTCTCCTGTCTGGATGCAAAGATGCCTAAAGGAGCTCCAACATCAATTTCTCTGAGGTTCATGTTTAGCAGAAATGACTGGACACCTTTCTAGACTCATCCCCAAATTACTGGACTTCATTCTTATTGGCCAGCATAGATCATGGGCTCATCCCAGGACATCCACTTTGGTCAGGAAGATACACTGCTTTGACTGGTTACATTTGGATCAAGTATTGACCCACATGACATAGAAAGATATAATGTTTAACTTTGATTTATTGTTCAGTGCTAGTTAGTTTATCCCAAGGCCACTTTTCATAAACGATTTCATGTTTTGTGATGAGGGAAGCAATACCATTTGTAAGACGGAAATAATAATTTACTGAGTTTTCAGTCACAAAAATATATTTAAAACACATTATTTCAGACTTACGATTTTTAGTATAGTTTTACTTTATTAAGTATTCCAGAACACACTGCATATGACAGATTTCTTCCTATTGCACACTTTCACAGCGTAACCCCTTGAAATACGGAGTTTATAATGGAAATACTGATGCTACCTTAACTCTGCTAAAGTGAACTGTGCTGCTGTGATAAGAGGAAAATGTATGTTTGCATTTGGAAAACTCATCATCTTTCCAAATCATGATTAGTAGGTGGCAGGACAATAGAACACTGAATTGTATCAAAGATAGGCCAGATTTGAAATATGAATCTCTTGCCAGTGCAAGAGATGAAGATGGCAGTTGTAGTCTCTTCAGATTCATAATTTACTAAGTTGTAGGCGGGTTAGTAGTGATTGATCATCCCTGGGCAGGGTGTTAGCAATTTTAAAATCATTTTATTGTGTTACGCAAATACGAAATTTAAAAGTTTTATGCTGTCCTTATTTCTACCGTAAGCAGCTCTTGGGTACAAGCTTACCTCTAGAAACTAAATGTACAAAGGGTATGCTTATTTCAGTATATCTCTCTACTGTAGCTTATCATTTTGTATATTACATATTACACAGTGGATTGTTTATGGTATGAAAAGTATTCCGTTATTGTGAGGACATAAAACACTTGCTACAGAAAGAAGTATGGCAAAGAACTATATGTTTTGCTACCAAATAGTGAAATGAAATTTGTCACTGCCTCTGTAGTCAACTAAGAACGTTTGGAGATGAAATTATTCAGGGTATAGTACCAGAGGCACAAAGGCAGAACTTGCTACCTATTAAAAAGTAAGAAACTGTTGTGGTCTATCATAGCAAGGGATGTTTTCCATTCAAAACCATCAAGGAAAGGCATATGAAGACAGCTGAACAATGTAGATAAAGGGGTTCTCAGTGATGGCTTTGTGTAGGCTTCTGCTTTATTGTCAACTATAAAAAGCATTGTCAAATTGGTATGGCTTAGGGTATACCAGAGGGAGTGTCCTTGGAAATATCAAAGGACATTTTCTTTTACTTCAGAAGCCTCTCTTTCTTACCATATCTCTGATTGGTTGGCAATTGCAATTCTTAAGTGTGATTGTGTGATGGATCAGAGTAATGGTCTTAGCTCAGCCTGTATCACTTTGAAAGCTTACATGAACGATGTTACCAGTCCCTGGGGAGGCTCCCTCCTCAAACCTCTACCCTTCTATAGCCACAGTCCCTAGGTATGTAGGGGAATGTAAATATAGGAAATAAAGATCAGTTTGCTTTAGAAATTTAGAAGGTGTAATTATCCTCCTGGCATTTCTTTGTCCCATGGGAATCAAGTCAATATCCAAGATCAAGTCTGACTCAACAAAAGGGAGATGTATACAAAGATTTGTGTGATTCAGAATTCAGTATTTGTGTATAAGACTGCTTCCTTCTTGACTTGACATGTGGCAGAACAGAGTGTCACATTACTTGGGATAGATTAAGGAACACATTTTATAAGGGGCAATTAACAAATCAGGAGTCTGCAAGAAGTGATTGCCCCCCCCCCCCCCCCCCCCCGGTCTCTTATCATCTGCAAAGAGCTCATGAAAGGACAACAGTGCTCTTCTGGACAGGCTGTGAAGGTAAATTCCAGAGAAAGATATTTGACGCCCTGTTGATTTTGCTTTTATTAGGGCAAACATAAGAAGGGCTTTTCAGTGAGGGGACAAACATTATTTTGGGTGTCAGGCAGCCTGGAGTTGGAAACCAACTGATTGTATGAGGTTCCTGGGGAAGTTTTAAGTTTTTCTGCTGGGAAGGAAGTTACTAGCTTCTGGGTATGGTGTGAGGGAAATTTCTGATCCTGGCAAAATGATTGTTCAGGCAATCCAGAGAGAGCATTTAAGGGTGTTTCAGGATACGCCACAAGAATAAATTCATAACTTCCCCCCTACTGTCATCTTCCCAACACAATAAATTGTCCCTCACATCTATTTGACTCTAGTGGGTAGGAGAAATTGGGCAAAGTCCAAACACAGTAATTTTTTCTTCTTTTTTTTAGTAACTTTTTCTTGTCTATTAATATTCCACATAGATCATGCCATACGTGTAATGACACCATACTCAACTTCAGAAGTCCTCAATTCTACATTTTGTTTGTATCCGAAGAGTGGGGAAAAAAAGCAATCTTTACTGCTATTTATGGGGATGCTGTAACTGAGACTTAGTACTGAAGGCTCTTTTTTTGTTTTTTAAACAAAGGCATTCTAGGTCATCTGGGAAGAAAGGCACAAAGGAAAGTGATTATGCAAATGTATGCCCATCTGCAGCCATTTTGCCTTTCAGGCTCAGGGAGAAAATGGACAGATGTGAAAGACTGGAAAGAATTTCCTCTCTTCTAACAGTTTCTCACTCACTGCTTCTGCTCTGGTCACACTGAGCTCCTTGGCATTCCTCAGACATACTAGTACCTCAGATCCTTTGTTCTTCCTCTTCTCTCACTCTCTCTGGCTAAAATGCTTTACCCACAGATATCATCATTGCTCCCTCCCTTATTTACTCATATCTCTGCTCAGAGTTCATCTTATCAATGAGTCTATACTACTGGTTAGCACAGGACAGAAAAAAGGTATTGTCAGTGCTTCAAGGTTAGAAAACTGATAGGATAGTAATGAAAGTTATCATTAACACAACAGATAAGAAGATTAATAAGTTTCAAGGGAAACAATTAGATTTGGGGACAAACTGAGTTTTAAGATAACCCTGTAAGCAGCAGGAAACCTAGGTGGGGAGCATAAGAGATCAGGGTGGGAGGTGTAGATTTGGAATTTGTCAGGGTAAAGAGGTGATTTAAAACCATTTAGATACCAGTGTAGAATGAAAGAGTTACGAGAGCCAAAAACAAACCCTCAGGAAAACAAACATCTAGTGGGTATAACTTGAAAGAATATAGAACAACAGAAGAGAAAAGGAAACCAACGCACAGAGAAGGAACATTGAGATCCTGGAGATGAAATTAAAGAGAAAGAAATTTCCCTCTACCCTTATGGGTTCTTCTGCCTGGTCTAATAATTAAATTGGCATGAGACAGATTAACAGGAGGAAATCAGGCAAAGATTTAATAACATGTATATGAGGGAGAGACCCAGGAGAAATGAGTAACTCTCCAAAATGGCTAAAACCCTCACCTTAAATATCATCTTCAGCTAAAGACAAAAGAAGATGTTAGGGGTAGTGGTTTGAGATTTTGAAGGGGAGGAAGGCAATTCACAGGGAGGTGGAAAACACGTTTGGTAAACAAATGTTTGCTGGGCCCCGGCAGACAATGGGACACAGAGTGGATGGACTCTGATCTCTGAATTTTTCCCCACCATACCTATCCCATATTCTTTGCAGACATCTTTGGTAATAGATCTATTCCTGTACCAGGCCTGGTATCTAAATTCTTCAGGCAGGAAGGGGGAAGATCAGAGTTTCTTCCTGAGTCTTTTGAGCCTTGATTGTTTTCAGCTCCAAATAATTTGCATACCAGAGACATTTTGGGGTAGCAAATTTTGTCCCCCTGCAGAGTGTAGCTACAAAAGATATCATCAGGCAGGACCTTTCAAGAAGAAAGTGACAGTCAACAGTGTCAAACAATGGCTAAATACAAGTTCTTAGATTTATAAATTTGTCAGTTAATAAGAGAGAGTAAATTTAGTAGGAAAGTAGTTGCCATCATCTGTTGACAGTGAAAGTGGTAGAAGTCCAAGTTGGAAAAATTTGCTATATCTGGAACTCAGCTGGAGCAAAGTTACAGGTAAGTTTGGGTATTCTAAATTTGGAGTGAGCCCACATAGGCAAGAAGTATACTTTTCTGTTACAACATTTATTTTATTTATTTAATTTATTCAATTTATTTTATTTTTGGCTGTGTTGGGTCTTTGTTGCTGTGCGCGGGCTTTCTCTAGTTGCGGCGAGCAGGGGCTACTCTTCATTGCGGTGTGCGGCCTTCTCATTGCAGTGTCTTTTCTTGTTGCTGAGCATGGGTTCTAGGTGCGTGGGCTTCAGTAGTTGTGGTGCGTGGGTTCAGTAGTTGTGGCGCGTGGACTCAGTAGTTGTGGCTCGCGGGCTCTTGAGTGCAGCCTCAGTGGTTGTGGCACACGGGCTTAGTTGCTCTGCAGCATGTGGGATCTTCCCGTGCCAGGGCTCGAAGTCGTGTCCCCTGCATTGGCAGGCGGATTCTTAACCACTGTGCCACCAGGGAAGCCCCTCTGTTGCAGCATTTAAATGAAGAAAAAAAAAAAAGTACTTGAGTTGGCAAGATAGAAATTCAGTATTTTAGATACCTAAGGACATTTTTCAGGGTAATTTGATCATCTTATCATATTACCAGAATCTATGTGGAATAGAGTCTGTGTAGTGAATAAATTCAAACAAACAAACAAACAAACCTGTCTCTTATTATTAAAATTTTAAGTATAATCCTAATAATAGTTATTTTATATATATATATATATATATATATATATATATATATATATAAAACCTTTTATCAAGTGCTTAGTGTGTGCCAGGCCCTTTAAAATTTTAGTTGCATTATTTCATTTGATATATTCAAAACAAACCTATGTATCCCAAGGTTAGAAATGAGAAAACTGAAGCATATATAAAATAACTTTTCTAAGGTCAATCCACTAGCAAATGGCTGAGCAGGGATGATGTATCACACTTCTATCAAATTTGCCACACACACACACACACACACACACACTCATGCACGCACGCATGTGCCACATGATACCCTGCTTCTGGTAAAGATTTAGGATTGTTTTAATGACTCGACCTTTTATTTGGTGAGAAACTCTTGCGTTATCCAAATTCTGCTACTTATTGGATAAATTTTATTTGCACACCAATCAGTTTGTTTCTAAGTTAATCTTTCTCATAGCATCTTTTTAAATGGAGATAGCCTTGAAATCCCTCCCTCACCTCTACAAATTCATTGGCTACATTTTCTTTCTTCCCAGTTATCTCAGGTGATGGCTTTATTTCAGGTGATGGCTTTATTAAATATTTTGCTACTACACAATAGTGTCACTGTTTTTCCATCCTTCTACAGCAGTTTCCTTATCAATCTCCTAACTTCTTATAATAATTTCTAGTCACTTTGTGCTTCGTTTCAAAATCAATGCCATATATGTTAGGGTTTTTCTTTTCGCTTAAATTTTTATATCATTCAACATTGCCACAACAGTGCTGTTTAATCAACCAGCCCAGTATTCAGTGGCATACTTAGTTACTCACACATGTTTGAGGTGACTGTGGGTTGGCTGATCCAGGTTGCAATTACCTGGAGTTGGCTTTAGTTACACATTGCGTCTAAGTTTCTCATTTTCCCTGGATGAACAAGCTAACTGGGACATCTTCCAGTAATGTTAGGAGAGCAAAGAGCAGACATGCTCAATCATAGAGGCACACTCTTTTGTATTATGTGTGCTAGTAGCCCATTGGCCAAAGAAATTCATACGGCCATGCCCAGAGTTAATAGACAGGTAGATATACTTCATCCATCATGACACCAAGCCAGTGGTACAAATGCATAGCATTACTATAGGAGACTGAAGAATTATGCCCCATATTTAACTTTCCATAATGAGATTTTTACCAGTAATCCCATGGTTGATAAAGTAGACATGATAACCAATAACACTCACCATTTTGACTATTGTTTTATCATATAAATTACTTCTGTAACTCTTGGGTATTCACATTAGAAACTGAACTATGGAGTATAAATTAGTCAAATTTATATCTCACTTCGTGAATTGAGTTTAGAACGTACAGATATAGTAATGATAGTTTTTAACAAAATAAATGTTTTTTTGAGTTTACAAAATTTCTAGCATCTAAAGCAGTACATAGAACATAGTACACACTTAAGAAGGATTTATTAGCTTGAATCCTTAAACGTCATGTGTAACTTGTTTTCAGTTAATGAAAACATCAAATAAACCCCATATAGGGATTTTTCATTATTTTCAATGTGAAAATTATATATTGTATGGTAAATTAAATACAAACCAAACAAAATGTAAAACTCTTCACTCCAAGTTCTACTTTCTTGTCACCTTCCACACTTTGCTGCTGGCTGTACTTTAGCACATTGGATTTTTAAGCATTGTAAAGACTTGCGCACAAAAAAGAAGCGTTGATTTTAAGCACTTTTTCTTAAACAGTTGCTCTGCCCTTCAGAGATAGTGTTGTGAAATAAAATGTCCTGTCATCAGAAGGCTCAAACTTTTCAACCCCTGCTGCCTTCCTCTTTGCCTGAGTGGTTGCAGTATTTGCCTTGTGCTGCTGGAGGCTATCTTTGGTAACTTCTCTTAGTTAAGGCAGAACTCTTAGGTTCTTAAATCCTATGTCGCTAATTAATAACTGTGCTACAGTAAAACTGAGATGTTCATTCCCCTGAAAAGGTAAAAGCTGATCTGAGTGAGCTGTGTCTAACTAATCCTTTGGTGTATTCCCTGCTTTTGTAGGATCACACCGTGACTCCCCAGCTTCAGGCTCAAAATAAACTCAAATCTGGTCTTCTCTCATTCAGGCACATGCTAATTCAAATAGTTCTTTCTTTTTAGTTTGCATTCTCTTACCTACTTATCCTAAAATTTTGGCTTATAATATTATGAAAGATTTTTCTTCCTAGTTTTTGCGAGGCCCTAGAAGAATTCAGCTATTTTCTATGTCCTTTTATCAATATTTGCTTTGCTTCTTTACGAAGCACAGTAGAGTTGGAAAAGATGACTCCAGGAAGTCTGTATAAGGTTACTAGCCTTCCTGACTACTGGCTCCTTGAGTTCACAGTCAAGCTCTGGGGATAGTAAGCCTATCTTTACTGTTGGTCAGTAGGGAACATATTTGAGAAGGAGAACTGGGTGTAGATCAGGAAACACTGTAGACAAACTGGTACCTGCTGGTATTTCTTCATCTCTGTTGCATCGTGGCTGCTGCTTCATTTCTGCTTGGCAAGTTGCTTGCAACTTTACTTTCATCCAGCTCAGATTTAGAATCATGTAGGGAAGGAGATTCTGGGAAATGTAGTTTCCAGTGTAACCACATTTACAGTAGAACAGCCCTTAACCATTAAAGTAAACAGAGAAGTTTAGGTTAGGTGTTCAAAGACATGAACAAAATAGAAGAGGTGAAGATGACACTCTGCCAATAGTTGTAAAACAAAGCAGCATGACGGGAAACATTGTTTAGCATGATGTATTATAGATTCATAGGGGTATATAATGAATAATATATATAATTATCATATAATAGAATGTTACACACACTTCTAGAAAAAGGTGGTGACATAACAAAAATAAAGGCAAAAACTGCTGTAGTTTCCCCCTTCTCTTTTATAATATTATTTAGATATGAGGCTATTTGATACTATATCATTATTGGATTATATAACATAGAATGCTATATGTTCTTTTGATACTTAGCTTATCTAAACAGTTTCTAACAACTGTATCTTATTTTTAGTTTTACTTTTGTTTTTTACTTTTCTGATCTGACTAGTCTTTGATTCTTGTGACTCTTGCTTGAACTCTCTCCCAGGGTTTTTCCCAGGTCCTTGAGAGTAGGCCCAGGAGTTTTCATCTGGATATTCTTAGTACATGGCCTGTTGATTGGCACATAAGGGATGTTTAGTACATATTTTTTTAATTGAGGTATAGTTGATTTATAATATTAGTTTCAGGTATACAACATAGTGCTTCACAATTTTTAAACCCTATATTCCCTGTATGGTTATTTTAAAATATTGGCTATATACCTTGTGTTGTACTATGTATCTGTGAAGCTTATTTATTTTATACATAGTATTTTATACCTCTTAACCCTCTACCCTTATCTTGCACCTCCCTGCTTCCTTCTTCCCACTGGTAACCACTAGTTTGTGGTGTGAGTCAGTTTCTTTTTTGTTCCATTTGCTAGTCTTACATTTTAGATATCCCATATAAGTGATATCATATAGTACTTGTCTTTCTCTGTCTGACTTTTTTCACTTAGCATAATGCCCTGCAAGTCCATCCATGTTGTTGCAAATGCTGAAATTTCATGGTTTTTTTATGGCTGAGTAGTATTCCATTGCATATACATACCACATCTTCTTTATATATTCATCTGTTGATGGACTCTTAGGTTGCTTCCATATTTTGGCAATTGTAAATAACGCTGCTGTGAACATTGGGGTGCACGTATCTTTTCAAATTTGTGTTTTCTTTCCTTTGTTGTTTTTTTTTTTTGGATAAATACCCAGGAGTGGAATTGCTGGGTCATTTGGTAGTTTTAGTTTTTAGTTTTTTGAGAAACTACCATACTGTTTTCCACAATGGCTGCACCAATTTACATTCCCACCAACAGTGTATGAGGGTTCCCTTTTCTTCACATCCTCACTAACGTTTGTTTTTTGTGGTCTTTTGGGTGGTAGCCGTTATGAAAGGTATGAGGTGATAACCTCATTGTGGTTTTAATTTGCATTTCTCTGATGATTAATGATGTTGAGCATCTTTTCATGTGCCTGTTGGCCATTTGTATGTCTTCTTTAGAAAAATGTCTCTTCAGGTTTTCTGCCCATTATTTCAGTCAGGTTGTTCGTTGTTTGATGTTGAGTTGTATAAGCTGTTTATATATTTTTGATACTAACTCCTTATTGGTCATATCATTTGCAAATATCTTCTGCTATTCAGTAGGTTGTCATTTTGTGGATGATTTCCTTTGCTATGCAAAAGCTTTTAAGTTTAATTAGGTCACCTTGTCACAATTTATGTTAAAGAGTGTTCTGCCTATGTTTTCTTCTAGGAGTTTTATGGTTTCCAGTTTTACATTTAGGTCTTTAATCCATTTTGAGTTTATTTTCTGTATATGGTGTTAGAGAATGTTCTAAGTTCATTCTTTTACATGTAACTGTCAAGTTTTCCCAGCACCAGTTATTGAAGAGACTGTCTTTTCCCCATTGTATATTCTTGCCTTCTTTGTTGTAGATTAATTGACCTTAAACACATGGGGATACATGTTTAATTTACAAAAGACAATAAATGTCAGTGTATATTTTTCCAACCTTCAATTCTTATACACAATATATGTCTATAATACATAATATGTAATCCTATAAATATTGGCTGATTATATTAATGACTACATGTGTAGAAAAACATCTAAGGCATAGGTAGAACCTAATTTTATTTCCAAAAAAATTAGAACTGAGGAATAATTCAGCCTATTAACAACATGGATGCCAGTGCCAGTATAATCTATTCAACCATTGCCTTTTATGTAGTGGCACCTAATTTTTTGTCAGTTGAAATAGAACTTGATCTAAATTATGAGAAAATTGGAACATTATAATTCAGATACTAAACTAAGTAAAAATCACATTTGAAGCTTTGGGAAAAAACTTTTTTCCCAAAAAAACTTTTTTTTCATGAAATTTAATAAAACAGAGTTATATTCAATAAAATTTGCTTTTTAAATTAATTGGTTTCCAGATATGACTGATTTAGTATAATAGAATGTTTAAAAGGCTGTTGTTTTAAGTGAAATTCCAGAGTTTGCAATGTCCAAGTATTTAAATTTGACAAGTGGAAGAAAGGAATGCTATATCTACATGCAACATATAGTTTTTGTAAAGTCAGATAAATAGTTCTCACAAATCCTGCCTGAAAATTCCAAACAAATTGGATAATGACTACAATAAACATGGAAACAATTTTACCTACATAACATTTGCTATAACTATTGTACACAGAAAGGTTTAAGGAGTTACAAAGAAAAAAATAGGAAATAAACTTCAATCTATTTCAGTTAAGAGTTAGAAAAATCTCAAATTTTTATAATTATTCAATAAAAAACAATTAACTAGATGGATGCAGTGAAGCATGACTATGAAATTTTCTACGTCCTTAGGGGTGTTAGGCATGACATATTATGATAAAGATTGGATTAGAAGTCAAATAAATTTTTTATTTTAAAAATGAGAAAAATAACTTATATAATTGCCTGTTCCAGTTTTTGGCCTCCTGCCTTATTCCTGCCGTGCTCTAGTAAACTGTATTTTAGAAAAGGGCATAGTATTTTAGCATTTCACAATGTAACAAGATTACATATTTGTAGAATGCTAACCATGGCATATTTCTCAACTACTGCCTATAATGAGTTACATTCTTCTTTGAAATCTTTTAGTATGTGTTTTCCTATTAGTGAAACCACATACTAAAATCTCATGGATAAATATATATGATTGATATTTGGTTTGTGCATGTAGATGATGCAGTGTTAGAACCAGGACACAAGGCTAACAATAGAAAAATGTATTACAAGGCATTTGGATAATCTTTGAAAAATTTAGTATTAAATTGTAGTTGAACAATCTTAGTTTGATAATGCCTGATTATTTCTTTTAGATGTAAATCTGGTATACCAAATTCAAAATTTGATTAACTATGACAAAATTGGTAAGTAGAGTGAATTTGGGAAAATTATCTTGGGATTTAACCATATTTAATTAAATTGAAAATGTACTAGTGATGTTGGGAATGTTGACTTACTGCCTTATTCATTTAGTAAACATGTCAGAAACCATGCTGGGTATAAGAGAAGATTATGAATGTATTTGTGAATTCTTCCTGTGCTTGAGAAGATAATCAATTGATCATAACTGTGTGACGTCACATTTTGTAAAACTAAAAGGCAAGCATTTTAAAAACTAATTTAAAGTGATCACCAAAGCTTTTCAAATAACATTAAGTACTTTTTTGTTTTTTAGGTAACTAGCTTATTTAGGTTTAAGTAGTATATATATGTGATGGTTAATTTTGTGTGTCAACTTGGTTAGACCTTGGTACTCAGATATTTGTTCAAACAATATTCTAGATGTTTCCATGAAGGCATTTTTTTAGATGAAATTAGCATTTAAGTCAGGCTTCAAGTAAAGCAGTCTACCTTCCATATTGTGGGTGAACCTGATCCATTTAGTTGAAGGCTTTAATAGAAAAAGACTGATCTTTCTGGAAGAAGAGGGAATTCTTTGGACTTGAACTACAACATCAACTCTTCCCTGGGTCTCCAGCCTGCCAGCCTACCCTGCTCATTTGTAGACTTGCGAAGCCTCCACCATCTCCTGGGCCAATTTCTGAAAATCTCTCTCTTTCCCCTCTCTCTCCCCTCTCTCTCCCCCCTCTCCTCTCCTCTATTCTCTCTCTCTCTCTCTCTCTCTCTCTCCCCTTGTACATCCTATTGATGTATTTATCTAGAGAACTCTGACCTCTGACTAATACAGTATGCTATTAAGATACCATAGTTGTATTCTGAAAACTTTGTTTCACTTTTTCATTGAAAACACCATGAAAGTTAGGAAGGTGGATGTTATTTTTAGTATGATCAGTTTCATTTTCTGGGAAAACAATGGGCCAGGAGTTTACATATATAAGTGATTTTTAAAACTTTTTGAAAGTTTCAGTATGGAATTCTGTTTTTCTTTTTATATGGATAAAAAGTGGGATTTGATAAAGTTGTACCACATGGAAGCAGGTAGGAGTTATCTATGATAAGAGTATACTTTTGATGGTTTCAAATGATTTAATCTTATTTCTAAATTACCATAGTGCTAAAAACAAAGCCTTAATCTAAATAGAACTCTGTGTGTTGAAGAAATAATTTTTATAAGTAGAAATGTGAGTTCTACTTCCTTTTACTCTTTTAAACTTTGCTTAGTTTTAGGAGAAAAATATGATGCAAGCCATTTATTCTTAAGCTCTGTCCACTTTAAAAGTGTTTTTTCTAATTTGTTCTGCTTAAAAAGAAATAACAAACACTGTTTTTCAGCATCCAGTTCTACCAAGCCAGGCAGATCAAAGTTTTCCTGTGTTTGAGGCACGTCATTGAACAAAAAGTCCCAGGAACCACACGTTCCACCTGTTTCTACTTGCCACTTCCCCCCAAATTCACCTGAATTAAAGGGATGAATAACAACTGCTTTTGATCACACATCAGAAAAGGACATCGTAAGTAAATTAATATTTTCTGTCTGAAACAAAATCTTGTCATTTGCATGCAGTAGTCACCCATGGTGACTATAGAATATTCTCTTTTATTAATTTGGGTGTCCTTGATCTACTTGACGAAATGCCCTGTATATTTCACATTTCCTCCTACAAGAATAACAAAACAAATGAGACACTTGAAAATCTTCCCAAAAGAGAAATAATCTGTTGAATCAATACAGATGTGTTTAGGCCCTAATATGTAATTAGCACAAAATGCTGAGTTAAATCTTCAAATATTTCCGTTACTTTAACTTTATGCATTCAGAGTATTCTATATACAATATAAAAATTTCCTCTCAGAGAATCAGTGAAACAATATTTATCTACTGCCTGTCTGTCTATCTATCTGTCATTTATCTAGGAAGATATAAAAGCAATATTTTAGCTCTTTTATCTACTAAAATAGTTATTTGTATAGCTTACTATGTTTCCAACCACGTGTTCAAATCAAAGTACTCATCCATCCTATTTTCCTTTAACAAAACAAACCATCAAGTGCTATTGTTGCAAAATTGCCATATCATTTTGAAAACGTGTCAAATTTTGACATGACTGTCTTGAGTATATTTGAATAGTACTGTATAGCAAATAGTTATTCCTCTTGCATTAGGTTGACTTATACAGTTGCTTCTGTTTGGAATTGTTTCATGTAGATGATCTCTACTAAGCCTTTCAAATCTGAAAGTCTAGTTCTCGGGTGGAAAAATCTTCATCCTGTGCAAATGAATTCATGGTAAAAGTTTCATGACATAAATGGTATAATGACCAGCAGACTCAGGAAAAGCCAAAATTTGCTTTGGTTCAGAGTTCCTGTAGGTGCAAAAGGATCACAATTGGTGTTGAAAACAGTAGCACGTCGGTTAATGCATGACTGCTAAAAACATGATCCAGCCCACTAGTTAACATGGTCCAATCAGTAGCTCAAAACTGACAGATGAACTTAGCAGCTCCTGGATAAAGAGCAAGAAGTGTTTAGGGAGTTCAATAGACTTGGCTGCTTAAATTTAAATGAAATAAATTTAAAAAAATCAAAAGTTCAGTTCCTTAGTCACATATCAAGTGCTTAATGGCCACAAGTGGATAGTGGCTACTATTTTGAGTAGTGCAGGATAGAACATTGTTCAGAGCCCAATTTTTGGTAAAATAATAACTAGTTCACATTTTGACATTTAAAAGTACTTTCTCGTATATTACCTATTTGTTAAAAAAACTGATGAGAATTTAAGAAGTTCTGTTTTGCTTTCTTAAACCTGAAGTTCAAGGAAATTTACTCTGTATGGCCAGTGAAAGGCAGAATTGTGAATTTAGCTTAAATATTCTAATTCCAAGAGACAAATCAAAAAAACAAAAATCCTAATTTTTTTGGGTATACATCAGCATAACATCATTTGTATACGTTTTCAAGATGGTTATGCCGAAAAACACACTTTTGTATTTATATAGGTCTTTATAGTTATTATCTAATCAGTATTAATTTTTTTGTCATATCTTATAGACTTGTGGTACCTAGCAGATATTAATTGTCTTTTAGACCTCATGCCCAACATAAAGTAACCATCCCTTGGCCAGGGAAGGAAGTGAAAAGCAAAAATTTTATCATAGATGTTAGCATAATAATTGTTCATTGTTTGTGGCACAATTACTGTACATGGATTAATAATTATAATTTCTGAACCTAATAATTTATGTATTAGTATTTTGTCCCTGTCATGTCTTGAATTTTTGCAATTAATTGTTTTAATAACGGAAAGGTTAATTGTGCTATTCATCAGAAGTGCTTGCTGTGAGATGGTAGACAAATAAGAACTTTACAGACAAAGGGCATACTTACTAACCAAGCCTGTCATTTCTTTAGAAAATAAACTTGCTGTGACAGCATAATAGATTTATTTAATTTGCAAAATCTTGGGGTTCAGAAAAGTTCCTGCTAAAACAAATGGAATTATAACAAATTGTCAAATTTATATTTACACTCAAACATATCCAGAGCTGCATATATTTTTCTATGTCTAGGTATATGTATACACACCTTGATGTACACTACACATACACATACACAATGTATACTCACTTGCATTAAACTATAGCCTAGAAAACCAAGATTTTGTTCTAAAAGCATAATCAGATACCATGCTTCTTAAAATTATTAGTACATGATTTAAGAAGTATTATTTTAACATATTCTTATAGTAATGACTATAAAGCTGATGAACACAATTCTTATTAATGTGCCACTAGATATTTGAAAAATTTTTAAAGTATGGTAATGATCATTATATGCTAGTCAACTTATCTCTCAACTCTGGAAGAGTACTTGAAAGATCGTCAAGTAGTTTAATTTTCAAACCTCTAAAATAGTGATTCACAAAGTTTGGTCTGGGACCTAGTGACATGAACATGGATTTAGGAACTACTTTTGGGGGCTAGTACAGAGGTCTAGAATAATGGTGTCTTCAATCAGGTAGGGGTTTGCTTTCCTTTCACAAAACTTGAAATCCAGAAATAGGTAATACTGGGTGACTGACTTCTAACTTTTTGCTCTAATATCCTTTTCACTGGCTTTTAAATGCAAAGTTGCCTCATGCATACAGGTTGGTCATTGGAAGACCCACCATGTCATCCATATTCTAGACTCCAGGAAAGGGAGAGAAATTCCAGCTGAAGCAGCCTTTTAAAGAGCTTTTCTGAATTGCCCACAGAATAACTTAGATTCATATATTAATTTCCACATATATCAAACACACATATTACTCCCCAGAAGGACCATCCTAAAATCTCATCGAATGACTACCTCTCCTACAAGTCATAGGACATGAGTGTAAGGTATGATCTTCTCTGTCAGGGTTGGATGTTGTGTCTGATAGTCTAATCAGCTATATAGTATCTAACCCACTGAAGGCAGAATGATGGAGAAGAAACAGTATAACACAATAAAAATGTCCATTTGGAAAATGGAAAACAATAAGCAGTCATGGTCTTTATAATTGATTAAATTCCAATGAACATAAATAGTATTGATGACCTGTTTCAGAAAAATTCCTTAGTTAACCCATCTGGCAGCCTTGGTTCTGCTTTCTGTGAGGCTCTCTTCTGTGACCTTCCATGGCTAGATCTAGGTACTGGAGGGTAAAGTATTGCTGGAGGTGGCACTGATCACTTCCTGTTGCTGCAGGTCTAAAGCCAAAGGATTATTTTTTACAGGTTCATATTAGTGAGGTTTGTATTGTCTTGTTCTTTTCCTTTCTTCTTTTCAATAAATTTCCTTCCAAAAACTTAGTAGAACTCCAGTCTGTTTCCAGTTATATCCTTGGTTAAGTAACCACAGACAGAATCTTGTTTTGTCATAGGTTTAAGCCTGGGAACTCTTGTCATTTACTTCCTGTTTTAAACGCTCTGCTTTTAATTACTGTGATCAGTCTTTTCCTTTCTGTTCCCTAAGAATTGACCACTATATCAAAAGCTTTACTGCTAAGCTTCTTTCTTAAACTATTGACCCTGACAACAGTGTCTTGAGTGAGACGGCAACAGCTTTTTTCCTGTCCTTTCTAGAAGGATACAGGCTTTATCACCAGCTAAAGCTTCAGGTTTAAAGCTATCACACACAACCATTTTAATTTAGAGTCCAGAAGCAGTTGGTTTTTCAGTCTAATAAGTTTCCTATTTATAAGATATCTAGTCAACATAGATTGCAGGACAAGGACAGATAGCAGAATTTCCTTCCATCTCTGTTTTCAGAATGGTTAGCTCTACTCTGAGTTTATTTTATAGAACTTTTCTAAAAGTGGCAAAAAGGGAACCAGTAAATGCCAACACAGACCCTGCCATTTACCTCCGTGTTACAGCTGGTTTCATTTTCTAAATAATTTGTGGACTAACCACATCTTCCAAAGACAGTCTTTACCATTCTTTGGAGATAACATTGTATAATGCCAATTTGAGTAAAGATTCTTTGCCTTTAAACATGGGTTTTGCCCTTTCATTTGGAAGCATTGATCACATAGATGGTCTAGTATTTGGGGATAGAGAAGCATCTATTTTATTCATGCTGCAGGAAAAGCTAGTTGTATTATGGAGGCAGCTACACTAGTCAGCTAAATTCTGAGGAGTGATGTTGTCACTTCTTAATAGAAAAGTTTCATTGATAAGGGGAAGAAGAGGAAATACTCACCAGTTCAACCCATTCACAGACAGGCTATTCCAATAAGTACCCCAGACATCTGTAATCCATTCAATAAATAGTCTTTGAACCCTGTTATGAATCGGGAACTTCAATAGGTTTGGGAAAACGAGGATGAAACAAGATTAGTACAGTCCTTGCCCTCAGAAACCTTAAAAGGTAGCAGAGTAGGTAGACAAAATTTTAATTTGAAAAAGAAATCCATGTTGTTATAAGATATTTGGTAGAAATAATCAGGGTGCTAGAAAGAAGCAGGGTGCTAAGATACCGATAATAAACATTGATTAGATGTTTCTCTTACTCCAGGCACTATTATGCTTTACTTTATTAGCTTATTTAACCTAACAACCCTATGAGATATTATTATCATCTCCATTTTTAAATTATGAAACTGAGGCACAGAAAGTCTAAATATGTTGCTCACAACCACAGCTATCGATGGCAGGATGATGTTAATCCTGTTACTTTAATATAGAGTTTATGCTCTTGATCATGACACTACACTCTCTTTCATAAGACAATAAATCAGGGAAGACTTGCTTGAGGGAGATGAAAAAGTGTGGGTGACAACCAAGCTAAGACCTGAGGGCTGAGAAGGAGTCAACTGTGAAAAGAGTGGGAAAAAAATCATTTCAGGAAAATGCAATTGCATGTAGGAGGAGCTCAAGATGGGAATGGGTACACTGTGTTAAGCAAACTGAAACAGGCCAGCATGTTTGGAGAATTGTGAACAAAAGAGGCAAGTGATGATGGGTCAAAGAATTTTCAGGCCATGATAAAAATTTAGATTTTATTCCAGGTGCAAAGGAAAGCCACTGAAGAGTACTAAAAACCATTTCCATCTGCTATAAACATTGTTGTCCTTTTCAAGGGGTTTTTGAAATTTATGGAATACTGTAGCAAAATGGTTAAAAATTAGAAAGTATCTTAAAATATGGCATCTGGTCATTCTACTCTTCACAGAAAATCAAATGATTTCAAGTATTTTCAGAAAAAGGCACTTTCGGTTGAGATTATTTCATTCACACACATCTGTCTTTTGTGGCTTCTCAGTGGAGTACAGAGCCACAAATACTTCTTGTTTCTTCAATCAGAGAGAAAGAAATGAACAGATGGGAGATTAAAGGAGCAGCTGAGCAGAGAATCTGGCAAAATGTGCATCAGTTTATAGGTAGATGAATGAAAATTTGAGGGTCTAGTGTAGAAAAAGACTATAAAAATGACTCCTGGTTTCTATATTATGGATATTTAGATAGTCTCTGATCTTTTCTGATAGGGTTTGGTACAACAAGTACAATTGATTTTTAGTAAGTACCTAGTGTGGTACCTTCTCATACAAAAGTACAATTATTTTGGAAGGAAGTAAAAAAAAAAAAAAACTAACTGAACAAACATTTCTTTTATATGAAATTGTTTCCCCCTAGAAATAAACATGAAACTTTACTACTTGGGAGCTTATTAGAAAATGTTTCTCTTTTAATTAAGTCCATTCACCTTTTCCCAGCTCTAGCAGGGATCTACCAATGATTCTATGCAACAAGAGTTTTTAAGTGGAAGACAGTTTAGGAGCAAAGTCTGCTTAGAATATTTAGTCTAGATCTCACTAATCTCTTTCTGCCTAGTATGTGGCATCCTTCTTTTCCTTCATTCAGTGTTATTATATGTTAATTTATGTAGACATGTCCTAGTGTCCTATGAAGTTAGAAATTATGTTATTCATCTTTCTTGATCTTACTACCGCAATGAGCATACACTCAATAATTATAATGTAAATAGCACACTGTTTACAATACAAGACAAATAAACATTTTGACAGTAACTTAGGAACATCCAGCTCTAAAATTCCTTGCCTCCACAGCCTGCATAAATAGGAATATATATATTACATATTGTTTTTTCAGTGAGTATGAAAATAAAACAGCTTTTGGAAGAAAAGTCTGTTTTGTTACTTTCCATTTCCTACTTACACTCTTTGCTTCAAGATGTGTTAGGGTGAAGAGATTTTTCAGCATTTTTTCTTTGAAAAGAAAAATTTATTCCCACAACCATGTTTTCTATTTATTCATGCCAGAATTTAAAATTTAGCTACTTTGAGAGGGGAACTTCCTTAATTTCTAAAGATCATCTCTAAAAAAATTACAACTAATAAAATGATTAATGATGATAAACTAGAAACTTTAAGATCAGGAACAAGAAAGAATGTCCTCTCTCACAAATCATTTTCAACATCACACTGGAAGTACTAACCAATGCAGTAAGACAAGAAAAGAAAATAAAGAGTATGTGGATTGAGAAGGAAGAAATAAAACTGTTTTTCTTTGCAGATGACATGATTATCTATGCAGAAAGAATTGACCAAAAAAAGATAAAAAACAAAACAAAAAACCCACAAACCTCCTGGAACAGATAAGCAATTATAGCAGGGTTGTAAGATATAAAGTTGTTGTAGGAAGTCAGTTGCTTCCCTGTATGCTAGCAATGAACAAGTGGAATTTGAAATTAAAGCCACAAAACCATTTATATTAGAACCTCCCCAAATGAAATACTTAGGTGTAAAGCTAAAAAAAAAATATGTAGAAGACCTATAAGAGGAAAACTGTAAAACTGTGATGAAAGAAATCAAAGAAGAACTAAATAAATGGAGAAGTATTTTATGTTCATTGATAGGAACACTCAAATTGTCAAATGCCAGTTCTTCCCCACATGATGTATGATTCAGTACAATCCCATCAAGTTTTTTTGTGATCATTAACAAACTGATTCTAAAGTTTATATAGAGAGGCAAAAGACTCAGAATAGCCAAGAAAATATTGAAGGGGAAGAGCAAAGTTGAAGGACTGACACTTCCTGACTTCAAGACTTACTTTATAAAGCAACAGTAATCAAGACAGTGTAATATTAGTGAAAATATTAGTGAAAAAAATAGACAAATGGCTGAATAGAACAGAATAGAGAGCCCAAATTAGACCCATGCAAATATAGTCAACTTTGACAAAGGAACAAAGGCAATACAGTGGAGAAAAAATAGTCTTTTCAACAAATGGTGCTAGAACAACTGGACATCCACATGCAGAAAAAAAAAGAATCTATGCACAGACCCTTTACAAAAGTTAACAGAATATGAATCACAGACCTAAATGTAAAGCACAAAAATATAAAAGTGCTAGGAGACAATATAGATAAAAACCTAGAGCGCCTTGGGTTTGGCAATGGCTTTTCATTTTTTTATTGCAATTTTTATTCAGTGATAACTAACATAGAGTGTATACAATATAGTGATTAGATATTTTTATATATTATGAAACAATCACCACAATGAGTCCAGTTATACAAAGTTGTTATAGTATGATTGACTATATTCCTTATCCATGATTTCTATCCCTGTGAGTTATTTATTTTATAGCTGAAAGTTTGTATTTCTTAATCCCCTTCACCTATTTTGTCCATCCTCCCACCTTCCTTCCCTCTGGTGACCACCAGTTTGTTCTCTGTATCTGAGTCTGTTTCTGTTTTGTTTTGTTTGTTTCATTTTAGGTTTCACATGTAAGGGAAATCATTTGGTATTTGTTTTTCTCTGACTTATTTCATGTAGCATAATACCCTTCAGGTCTATCCATGTTGATGCAAATGGCAAGATTTCATTCTTTTTTATGTCTGAGTAATAGTCCATTGTATGTATATACCCCACATTTTCTTTACCTATTCATTTCTGGATGGATGCTTAGGTTGATTCTGTATTTTGGCTATTGTAAATAGTGCTGCAATACACATAGGGGTACATATATATTTTTGGATTAGTGTTTTTGTTTTCTTTGGATAAATACCCAGAAGTAGAATGGCTGGATCGTATGATAGCTCCATTTTTGAGTTTTTTGAGGAACCTCTATACTGTTGTTTATAGTGGCTGCACCAATTTACATTTCCACCAACAGTGCATGAGAGTTCCCTTTTCTCCACATTTTCACCAGCACTTTTTATTTCTTGTGTTTTGATGATAGCCATTCTGAAAGGTGTGAACTGATATCTCATTGTGGTTTTGATTTGCATTTCCCTGATAATTAGTGATGTTGAATATCTTTTCATGTGGCTGTTGGCCATCAATATGTTTTCTTTGCAAAAAGTCTGTTGAAGTCCTCTGCCCATTTTAAAATCAAGTTTTTTTTTGTTTTTGTTTTTTTATATTGAGTTGTATGAGTTCTCTCTATATTATTCTATATATTATTCACAAATATCTTCTCGCATTCAGTAGGTTGCCTTTTTGTTTTGTTGGTGGCTTTCTTTGCTGTGCAAAAGCTTTTTTAGTCTGATGTAGTTCCATTTGTCTACTTTTGTTTTTGTTACCCTTGCCTGAGGAGACATATCCCAAAAAATATTGCTAGGACCAGTGTCAAAGAGGTTACTGCCTATGTTTTCTTATGGGAGTTTTATGATTTCAGGTCTTACATTCAATTCTTTAATCCAGTTTGTGTTTATTTTTGTTTATGATGTAAGAAAGTGGTCCAGTTTCATTCTTTTGCCTGTAGCTGTCCAAATTTCTCAGCATCATTTGTTGAAGAGACTGAGAGACTGTCTTTTCTCCATTGTGTATTCTTGCCTTCTTTGTTATAGGTTAATTGACCATATGAATAAGGGTTTATTTTGGAACTCTCTATTCTGTTCCTTTAGTCTATGTGTTTGTTCCTGCATCCCTGGAATGAATCCCACTTGATCATGGTATATGATTTCTTTTAATGTATTGTTGAATTCAGTTTGCTAATATTTTGTTGAGGATATTTGCATCTGTGTTCATCAGGGATATTGGCTTGTAATTCTTTTTTTATGGTGTCTTTGTTGGTTTTGGTATTAGGGTAATGCTGGCCTTGTAAAATGAGTTTGGAAGCATTCCTTCCTCTTCAGTTTTTTGGAATAATTTGAGAAAGGTGGGTATTAACTTTTCTTTAAATGTTTGATAGAATTCACCTGTGAACCCATCTGGATCTGGAGTTTGGTTTTTTTTGATTACTGATTCTATTTTGTTGCTAGTAATCTATCAAATTTTCTGATTCAGTCTTAGAAGGGTGTATGTTTCTAAAAAATTATCCATTTCTTCTAGGTTGTCTAATTTGTTGGCATATAATTGTTTATAGATTTTCTTCCAATCCTTTGTATTTCTGTGTTGTGGGTTTTAATCTCTCTTCTTGAATTTATGATTTTATTTATTTGGGCTCTCTCTCTTTCTTGATGAGTCTGGCTGAAGGTTTGTCAATTTTGTTTATCTTTTCAGAGAACCAAGTTCTAATTGATTGTTTTTTTGTTTTTTTGGTCTCCATTTCCTTTATTTCCTCTGATATCTTTATTACCTTCCTTCTTCTAATTTTGGACTTTGCTTGTTATTTTACTGGTTCCTTCAGATGTACATATAGATTGTTTATTTGAGATTTTTCTTATTCTTGAGGTAGACATGTATTGCTGTTAATTTCCCTTGTAAAACTGCTTTTGCTGCTTCCCATAGATTTTGGTATGTTGTGTTTTCATTTTCATTTGTCTCAAGGTATTTTTTGATTTCCTCTTTGATTTCTTTGTTGATCCATTGATTATTTAGTAGCATGTTGTTTAGTTTCCATGTGTTTGTGTTTTTTCCAGTTTCTTCTTTTATTTGATTTCTAGTTTCATACCATTTGGGTCAGAAAAAGATGCTTGATATGATTTCAATCTTAAATTTATTGGGACTTATTCTATGGCCTAGCGTATGATCTGTTCTGGAGAATGTTGCATATGTACTTGAAAAGAATGTGTATTCTGTTGCTTTTGGAGGGAATGCTCTCTCTATATCTATTAAGTTCATTTAGTCTAATGTGTTATTTAAGGCCAGTGTTTCCTTATTGATTTTGTGCCTGGGTGATCTGTCCATCAACGTTAAGTGGGATATTAAAGTTCCTTACTATTATTGTATTGCTTTCTATTTCTTTTATTTCTGTTATTATTTGCTTTAAATATTTAGGTGCTCATATGTTGGATGCAAACCAACAAATGTTATAGCCTCTTGTTGGCTTGACCCCATTATCATTATATATTACCCTTTTGTGTCTTTTGTTACAGTCTTTGTTTTAAAGTCATTTTGTCTGATATAAATATTGTTATCCCAGCTTTCTTTTCTTTCCATTTGCATAGAATATATTTTTCCATCCCTTCATTCTCAGTTTGTGTGTGTCTTTAGATACGATTCGAGTCTATTGTAGGTAGCATATAGGTGGGTGTCGTTTTTTTTAAATTAATTCAGCTACCCTGTGTCTTTTAATTGGATAACTTAGTCCATTTATGTTTAAACTAATTATTGATAGGTGTGTACTTATTGCCATTTTATTCATGGTTTTTTGGTTGTTTCTGTATTTCTCTGTTCCTGTCTTCTCTTGGTTTCTTCCATTATGGTTTGATGGATTCCTTTAGCATTATGTTTGGATTCCTTTCTCTTTATTTTTTTTGCATGTATCTCTTGTAGGTTTTTGGTTTGTGGTTACTATGAGGTTCATACATAGCAATCTGTATGTATATAGCTGTCTATTTTAAACTTAAGTTTGATAGTAGCTTAAGTTTGCAGGCATTCTAAAAGCAGCACATAACATTTTTACTCCCTCATACTCTACATTTTTGATGTCATATTTTACATTTTAATTTTATATATCCCTTAACTACTTATCATAGTTATAGTTGTTTGTACTTTTGTCTTTTAACCTTCATACTAGCTTTTTAAATGGCAGATCCACTGCCTTTATGACATATTTGCCTTTACCAGTGAGATTTTTTTCTTTCATATGTTTTCTTATTTATAGTTGTGGCCTTTTCTTTTCCACTTGAAGAAGGCCCTCTAACATTCTTGTAAGGTTGGTTAGTGGTGAGGAACTCCTTTAGTTTTTTGATTGTCTGGAAAGCTCTTTATCTCTCCATCAATTCTGAATTATAAACTTGCCAGGTAGAGTATTCTAGGTTGTAAATTTTTTTCATTTGTTTGTTTTTTGTTCTTTCTTTTCAGTACTTTAAATAAATCCTGCCACTCCCTTCTGGCCTATAAATTTTCTGCTGAAAAATTAGCTGACAACCTTGTTGGGTTTCCCTTGAATGTAATGAGTTGCTTTTCTCTTGCTGCCTTTAAGATTCTCTGTCTTTAATTTAAGCCATTTTAATAATAATACATCTTGTTGTGGGTCTTCTTGGGTTCATCTTGTTTGGAGCGCTCTGTGCTTCCTGTATCTGGATGACTGTTTCCTTCCCCAGTTTAGGGATATTTTCAGACATTATTTCTTCAAATAAGTTTTTTGTCCCTTTCTCTCTCATTTGTCCTTCTGAGACCCCTATAATGCAAGTGTTAGCATGCTTCATGTTGTCCCAGAGGTCCCTTAATCCCTCCTCATTAAAAAAATTCTTTCTTATTTTTACTGTTCTGATTCTCTGATTTCTACTGTTTTATCTTCTATATTGCTTGTTCATTCTTCTCTATCATCTACTCTGCCATTGATTCCCTTTAATGTATTTTTTACTTCAGTTGTTGTAGTCTTCAGCTTTTAATTGCTTCTTTCTTACATTTTTTGTTGAAGTTCTCACTGAGTTCCTCCATTTTTCTCCAGAGTTTGTTGACCATCCTTATGACCATTTCTTTGAACTTTTAATCGGGTAAATTACTTACATCCATTTCATTAGGGTTTCTTTTTCCCCCTTGGGTGTTAACTGTGTTCTTTTGACTGGAGTATATTCTTCTGACTCCTCATTTTCTGTGATTTTCATTTTTGTTTCAATGAATTAGGTGAAACAGCTACCTCTCCTGGTCTTGAAGGGGTAGCCTCATGTGGAAGCATCCACTGTAATAGACTGCTTGTGTGTGGCAGCTTTTGAAGGCAAACTGGAGCTAAGTGGGCATGGGCCAGGGGAAGTTCCTGGGGAGCACTGTGCCTCAGGCCATTTTGGCAAGGTGGCTGGAACTCGAGTGGGCCCAGGCTAGGGGGAAACCCTGGGGGGACTCGAACAGTGACACTTGCTGGTACCTCTGACCCTGGAGAGAGCTGTAGCAGTTCCCTGCCTATTTGGCAGAAGCTCTAGGGTTAATAAATGAATTTCCTTCCCATATACACGGCAGACTGCTATTTTATGCTCTAAGTCCCAGGACAAACAAGTTTGCGCTTGGGACCCTCAGCAATATTCCTTCCTGTTGCAGGTCACTGTGTTTGGGTGGGCTTCCTGTGGATATTGTGTCTCTGTCTTTCCTACCCATTTCTGTGTGCTCCTTCTGTGTACAGTAGCTATCCAGTTAGCCCTCAGGTCTTCTTTAGGAGGAGTTGCTCTATATGTAGGTATAGATTCAGGGCATCCATGGGAAGGGGTGAACTTATGGTCTTCCTACACTGCCATCTTGGATCCCTCTCCCAGCAATGAGTTTTTAGATCCAACACAAAAAGCATGTTCCATGAAAGAAATAACTGATAAGTTGTACTTCATTAGACTTAAAAATTTCAGTTCTGTGAAAGATGCTGTCAGGAAAATAAGAAGACAAGCCGCAGACTGGGAGATAATATTTGTAAAAGACATATATGATAAAGGAATATTATTTAAAACATACAGAGAACTCTTAAAACTCAACAATAAGGGGGAAATGTCCAGTTAAAAAAATGGGCAACAGACCTGAATAGATAGCTCTCCAAAGAAGATATAGATGACAATAAGCACTTGAAAAGGTGTTCAACACCATATGTCATCAGGGAATTGCAAATTAAATAACAGTGTGATACTACTACATATCTATTAGAATAGTGAAAATTCAAAACACTCTCAATACCAAATGCTGGCAAGCATGTGGAGCAATAGAAATTCTCACTTATTGTTGGTGGGAACACAAAATGGTGTAGCCATTTTGGAAGACAGTTTGGCATTTTCTTCCAAAACTAACCATACTCTTACCACAGAATTCAGCAGTTGTGCTCCTTCTTATTTACCCTAATGAACTGAAATCTTATGTCCAAACACAAACCTCACACAGGGGCTTATAGCAGCTTCATTCATAATTGCCAAAACTTGGAAGCAATCAATGTGTCCTTCAGTAGGTAAGTGGATAAACTGCAACACATCTAGACAATGGAATACTATTCAGCATTAAAAAGAAATGAGCTATTTTAAACCATGGAAAGACATGGAGGAGCCTTAAATGCATATTATTTAGTGAAAGAAGCCAATCTGCAATGGCTATGTACTTATGATTCTGGTTATATGATATTCTGTATGAAATAAAGCTGTGGAGATAGTAAAAAAAAGATCAGTAGTTCCAGAGGTTGGAAGGGAAATAAGGATAAATAAGCAGAGCACACAGGATTTTTAGGGCAGTGAAATTGTTCTGTATGATACTATAATGGTGGGCACATGATTCTGTATGTTTGTCTCAACATAATGCACAACGTCAAGTGAACCCTAATGTTTAATGTGGATTTTGGATAATATTGTGTCAGTGTAGGTTCTTTGATTGTAACAAGTGATCTACTCTCGTGGGGTGTTAATAGTTGGGGAGCTGTGCATGTGTGTTTGGTGGAAGGCATATAGAAACTCTGTACTTGGCTTAATTTTGCATTTAATGTAAAACTGCCCCTAAATATGTATATAGTTTTTCAAAATTAGATCTTTTGAAATATTTTGAGCATCTAGAAGGACAGACTCATGTCTTAAACATCTTGGTATCCTGGGGTGAGACACAATGCTTGCAACAGAGGGGAGTCCCAATAAGTATTTGTTATATGAATGATATGTACTTGGCCCCTCTCTAGGCAATTAATGAAGTTGATCTATAGCATATTTTTATTAGATATCACAGTTTATGCAGTGAGTGGGGTTTTAAGATAAGGATGGAATACTAATGAGGAAAACATAATTTAGTCATTTAAAGAAAGGACCTTTCTAGTCTCAATTAAATACGGTTTTATTTTATTTCTAAAATCACGTATACATTTCAGTATTATTAAAATGCTTTTGAAGAATCTAGCAAGATTATCATATGGATTTTCTCCCTTGAAATTTTCATGTGATAAATATATTATACATTTTTAAAAATCCTTGAACATTGATATATCCTTGCATTCCTGGGATAAATCCTACTTGATGATATTTTATGTATTTCATATACTAGTGGATTTGATTTGAAAGGATTACATTTAGGACTTCTGTATTTAAATTATTAAGGGAAAAACTGGCTATTGTTCTCATTTTCTTTTTTGTGTAGAGTGAACTTCAAAAACATTTTAAGTATATTGTTATTTTTAAAACTCACTTTTTTGGTGTGCTCTGAAACATTATAGACACACACACACACACACACGATAAAATAATTTACTATTTGACATTTTCACTGAAAATATCTGCAAATCTGACAATGCTTATCAATTTTCTACTTTAGTTTTGTACTCAATTTGAATTGATTTTGGTGATTTTGATTCTTTTGAAATCTTTCAGTGTAGAATTTTCGAGCTCATTGATTTGAACATGTTTCTTTATTTTTCTTTTCCTCAATATCTGCTGTTTTACTTTTAAAAATTGTATTTGTGTTTTCTTTCTAGTATTCTTAATTAAATTTAGAGATGATTCTTTTAAAATTTTTCATAGAAGCAACACCTTGTTTTTGCACTATTATGTCTTCTTTTAGTTGTTTTGCTGTGTTTTTTCCCTTCTGTAATTAAATTATGTGTTAATTTAAAACATTTAGCACTATGAATTTACTTCTGACTAAAGCTTTTACCAGAGTTCATAAGTTTTAATGTGTAGTATTTTCAACATTTTATTTCCTAAGAATATCCTGTGATATCAAAGTTTTAAAATTTTTTACATAAGTGACGCAGAAAGATTTATTTTTTTAAGCTGCTGAAATTTGTCATTGATTTCTAGTTCTATTTTATTATGATCATAGAATGTAAATATATCTCTGTGTCCCTAGTTGTCTCTGAATGCCTATTGATTTTCTAAAAGGGAAGAATGACATTTCAGGATGGGTTCACCCTATAAGTATCTGGTGAAGGTATTCACCTTACCTAGTTTTTTTCCATCTCATTAAGACCTCTGAACTTAAAAGGGCACTGAAATGTGAAAAGGAGCAAGGTCTTTATGTAAAAAGTAGAGTTTATTTTCCAATTCCTTGACTTTCAGTGCCATTCTTTCTGAATGTTGGTTTGTAATAAGATAAGTTCTACATCCTAGTCTGGTCTATATTCCTGATGCTTCCTGTTGAGGCCAACATGTACTTACTACCAGACCTGATATGGTTATTGGGAACTAGCTCCTGGCATATTTCTAGACAGTCTTGTGTTTTTGCTGATGTGACAGATTGTTCTGTTACACTGACAAACTATTTTTTTGCATATAGGTCTAAGCCTCTATAATGGGTCTGGCAACTTCTGTCATATTTGGCTTCTGACTCTCACTCACACCATGATGTACATGGTTGTTTCTGATAAAGGCTTCTTTGAAACTAATTGCCATTTACCAGGCCTGATCTTTGTTTGAAGTGTACAGACCATCGAGTGTTTCAGCAGAAGTAAAGGAAACTGTTTCATAATTATTGCTTTAATCTAAAAATAATCAATATGAAGTGATAATGATAGCAACATATTTTAGAATAGTATAAAGTTTTTTTTTTTCAAGAGTACAGGGTGAATCAATGTTAATTTGCACCTGAAAACTAAGTGTTCTGAGAGCCTGGTTGGTTTTTGACTAGTTGACCTTCAGCCCCATTTACAAAAAACAGAAAACTTTCTTTAGACTGTCACCAGCTTAAATACAAACAAGTATATTGTTGTTCTTGGTCCATACCAGATCTGTAGAGCATTGTTTTAGTACCACTAAACTGATGATTACACAGCAAGGATTATTTTTTTCAGGTTTACAGAGTAGACTAGTGGAGGGAGGAACATGTGTGGAAATGAAAATGAAAATGCCAGTCAGAAATCATGCTTCAGCAAAGTAGGCCAAGTTAAAAGTTGGATTTAATAGCACACTGCTAATTATGCTTTTCTTTCTGTCTTCCATCATTATGTGCTTACATATCCCATATAAGAAATGGAACTTTATGACATTTCCTAATATTTTAAAGTGATGAACTGAAATCACCCTTTGGAAAGCATAATTATTAGTAATAAAAAGCTGCTGTATTCCTCTACTATGGAGATGTGTTTTAAGCATAAGCAGGATACTTTATGTCTTAGCTGCTCTTGCACATCAGTTAAATTAGAATGTTTTGATATGTTAATTATTTATCATTTTAAATAATGCATCTTCTAAAATCAAAGAAACACATAACCTATAATTTATTATTCATTTAGCATGAAAATGTATCTTTATGTGGCTGTTTCTCTTCTAGGTACAGAATTTCTGTTTTGATGTAAAACTTACCAACATATGGCTTTAAGAACAGGATGGAAAAGTTTAGTTATTTGAAAAAAATGCACATACAACATCTCTATCATTTGTTTTCCAGTCTATTGGAAAGTGCCACTTTATATGTCTTAATGATGTTCTAGACCTGTGCCTTTATGGATAGATATAGATATAGATAAAGATATGGTAGGGATATGGCATCTATATCTATGTCATTGCCTATGCCTGTATCTCTATATTTGTCTGTGTATATATGTATTTAGTTTCTGTGAAAATAAATATACTTGATTTCAGACAAATGCATTAAATTCATAGCAAGTTGAAGTAAATAGAGGGTTCTCTGTAAATAATGTTATATGTAATTAAGAAGCATTTTCTCTACTTCTAACAGGTAAGATTCTACATTCTTATCTGTCTTTACTCTGCACTAAAGGGAACCATGTATTGAAAAATACAATATTCTTTCCCCTAGTGTTCTAAAAACAAATTATCTAATTCACCATCCAATCCCTTAAACAAATCAACACAACATACTTCATGTAAATTGTTGATGTCTATGTTAGTGATTGCCCAGAGAAGGAAGCAATAAACATGTATCCAAACAGAAAGTGCTTCCTAGTTAAGAATTTGTATTATTTAGGAGTATTTATGCAAAAATTTGAGAGGCAAAACTGAGGAATGGTTTTACTGCCTTATAGTTTTTCCCCAACTTTGTTTAATGCCATATTAGAAGTTATAACCCTCCATTGTCACACAGCCTTCCCAGAAGAAAAAGATATCACGTATATTGAATACTTCCTAACTATGAACACCAACTGTTGCACTCCATTTATATTTCATACCTTCAGAGTATTTCTCTGCAAATTAAACTTTAGGCCTTTTTAGTAGCAACCTCGACCCTTCTAATATGATTGTAGCTTTGAATGTCATTTCTAAAGTATAAATGTGATATATATTTTTTCAAGCCCCAAATAGAATCACATGATTACAACTTTGACTGCTTGAGAGGAAAATGGAACAGAACTCATAGCATTATAACTGATTAGAGATTTAGAACAATATCTATATCTAATACACATTTTAAAAAAATTTTAAGTATTTTGAGGATTCTAGGCTCAAACTTCAAGGAATCTCTCCTCTCCAATGTGGGATTTTGTGTACAGTCCCAAATAATTTGGAATGAATATTTGGGTAAGGAAGATTCTTGGAAAACTTCAAAGTCTATATACTACAAGCTCAGTAATTTGAAGGATATATTGAGGGTAAATCGTGAGGTAAAATGGAGAATCTAAATGTGGCAGGTGGAGTTTAGGATGGTCCCAAGTGATTCCTACCTCCTAATGTTCATATCCTGGTATAATCCCCTGCCCAGATGTGTAGATTGTACTTAATGACTCTTTTCTGATTAAGAGAATACTACAGAAATGTTTGGATTTCACTTTCAGGATCAGGTTATATAAAGGCTGTGCCACCCATCTTGGGTGCTCTCTTTCTGTCTCCTTCTCTGTTGGATGTCTTGCACTAGCGGATGAAAAGTGCTATGTTGTAATAAGCCCTATGGAGAAGCCCAAAACACGTGGTGAGAAACTGAGGCCCCCAATTTCAACATTTCACAAGGAACTGAGGCCCTCAGTTAAAATCCCATGAAGAACTAAAGCCCTGCCAACAATCATGTAAGTGAGCTTGGGAGTGTATCTCCCATTCAAGTTGAGCCTTCAGATGAGTGCACAGCTGTAGCCTACAGCTTGAACACAACTTCACAAGAAACCTTGAGTCAGAGATACCTGGCTAAGTGTGCTTGGATTTCTAACACAAAAAAACTGTGAGATAAAAAATGTTTTTTTTTTTTTAACCACTAAATTTTGGGGTAATTTGTTTCACAGCCAAAGATAAGTAGTACACTAGGCAAAAGATAATAACAGCATATGCAAAGGTAGGGAGATGAGGATGTTAGAAACTCATGTCATTCTATAAATAAACCTGTTAGCACCTTGGTGTTTGTAAGAGGTGAATGGTCTTTTATGCTGCTTCCTATTCCCATAAGAATTTTCTGCTATCTTTAACCCTTTCATAAAACATTCACAAATCAACTCCTTTTCCTGTTATATACTTTGACTGAAGTATGGTCAAATATGAAAAGACCAGTGTCAACCTTAAAAAAAAAATCCTCTCTAATAACAGTAGTATTTTACTGAGCATCTATTTAAATCACCTTTACTGTTTGGAACATTGAGATTTTACTCCCAGTATATTCTTATAAAAGGATCTCCCTAATGGGAAAGCTTTAGAAAGTTACCTTTGCCAAAATTCTATTTCTCCCATCATTTCTTATTATGAAAGATAATCATACCTTATAATCTAGGCCAATATTCCCTGCAGCATAAATCACTGTAACATTAAACCTTAGTATTTATTGCATGTTCTATCTTGCAGCTGACAGTTCTATTAAAGCTTCACTTAGCAAGTCAAAAAGTGATACCTCAGTACTATATAGTACTAGAAAAGATTGAGAAAACTCTTTGTACACAAATAATCTGAAAGCATAATTTATCTATTACATCACAGGAAGATTAAGTACATGGCCATAAAATTCCCTGCAGTCATGGTAACTGGAGTCAAAGTTGCCTCTATTGCTTTAATAAACCCTTTAAGTATGCTTTCAATCTCTCAGCAATTCCTGACAAAGCTTGTGTGCTGTTGTTGTGAATCTGCCTACTTGAAAGTCCTGATGGTGAATATTTCATGTGGCTTATATCTTCTCTAATTTGGGAGAAGCAAGTGTACTGTTTACTAGTGCTTCTTAATACCTTATTAGTTGAAGATGGATTTGTACTTCCAGCCTTTAGCCACCTAATTTCCTGTTATAAAAGATAAAAATTTCAGTTTTTGCAAATGATGAATGAGGTGATTATATTTCACAAATTTTAAGGCCACAGACCATTAACTGAGTCACTCTGAGCACTTGTCATTTTAGCCATATGTATGCAAAATGAAAGTAGAGGGCTGTGTTGTTGTGATACCTGACTATTGCCACAAAAGATCCCTCATGAACTTTATGTGAAAATTTCATTTTAGCAGGTTTAAGGCAAAAAAAAAAATCACTATAAAAATTAACCCTTTCTGAGAGAAATTAAGTGACTGCTCATATTTAAGTTTGGATTTCTCTTTATTCTTAGGATTCCTGATAAAGTGTCAACCAGAAGATTATCACAGACCATCTTAGGAGAGTATAAATAGATGATTATTCTCATATAACTATATAACTATATATATATATATATATAGAAGATTTATGAGATAAGGCAAAATATCGACACTGGAACATTGTAACAGTAGAGTAGAACTATTCTATTCTCTTGGTCGCTGTGAGTTTTACTAATAACTAGAAAATTGCAGAATTACCTGAAGAATCTATCTGCATGGTATATTTCTCCTCTGGTTAGGTGTGACCATCCTGTGGCAGAGTAAGGGCAAAATAAGGAGATATCTAAGCAAGTTGTGCAGAATGTTCAAACCTGACACCAGGAGTCTTTGGGCTTTGCCTCATTCCAGAACACCATTTCCTCCAGGCAGTAGTGTCAGCAAGGAGACCAAGTCAAGCATGTAGGCATGTCACTTCACAAGACATTATATATCTTGACTTGACTGGGAATGGAAAGAGAACACAAGGTCTGTCATTCTGAAGACATTCTCAGATACTGAGACTGGGAATCCTACACTTAAACATAATCAAACCAACTAACTGGCAGAAACAAAAATCATTAACAGAAGTCATCCTTCCTTTGCTCCTTCCCCTGATTTTACGCAAGTTTTTGTTCAGTGTCTCCCTAGGTTGGTCTTATGCTATCCCCTTCCCTATGGCTATATTAGGCCCACACTTCTGGTTCCTTCAGCTGGTCTCTCTGTTTTAATATCTTTGGAGCTTAGTTTTTGCTTATGGTAGAAATATGTTTTCTGCACTTAAAAAATATTCACTTTTATCTAAAACATTGAGACTTATTTTAGTTTTCTCCCTACCTCTAAATACCCAGAACCAAGTAAGCTTTACTTTATTTAGGATCCAAAAAGATCCTGGCCAACTCATAAATGCTCTAAGAACTGAATAGGGCATGTGTCTTCTGCACATTCAATGAAGAAGCTTGAAATATATACCCAGACTTCATTAACTACATGAAATATTGAGATATTTTATAACATTAAAATATTTAAAAATGTATTTCTAATCAGCCAGAGTGTCTCAGTTTATAAATTACTTTCAGAAATTAATAAATTGTTTAAAGAGTTGTATTAAAATTTGAATAGAAACCTAGTCTCATTGGGATCCTTTACAGCAAATAGAATGGAATATGGTATAATTCAAGAAAACAATAAGAACTTTTATTTCTGAATGTTTTTTGCTTAGCACTGTGTTAAGTCCTGCAGAGAACTAAGTGATATCTCATGCACTGTGCTAAACTTTTTCAATGTGTTATCTCACTGAGACCCCACAACAACTGTGTAAATTAGGAGGGTAAGGCTCAAACTAAGAGTTTACTTGCTTAGTCAGTCAGGAGTTTGGAGCCAAATCTGTCTACTTTCAAAGCCTATGCTCTAACCATTATGAAGTCCTGCCTTCAAAGGCTTTTTATCTTTTTTTGAGACACCTTGCCCATAGTAAGAGGTCCGTAGATATTTATTTAATGAATAAATGAAAGAATGAAGAGTAAAGATAGTACATGAACATAACAATTCTCTCATATGTCCTTGGAATTTGTACAGGGTTTTAAGACTAGTTACTGTAATAATGAACTCTGCCCTAAGCTATCCAGTTCTCATGACCCCAACTCTAAATGTGGAGGTGAATTAGAGGAACAATATGTTAAATTTGACCAGTTATCATTTGCTGGTAAGAAGGAAGAAGAACATCTTTAATTTGCTAGGGATAACATGTCTTTGTAAAAAGAAATTACACTTTTTAAGCAAATAACCAGAATTTATTGAATGGGTGGGATTGACGGTTGACAGTGCTCACTATGAAAAGACCAAATCAGATGAATTTCTCTGTTTCAAATTTGTTCCAGTTGTTAACATCTTGGGGGCTTTTTTGTGTAAATTCTATGTCTCAGGTAAGTAAAGTGCTAAGATGTTATAAATTTTGTTCTTCTGAAATTTTGAGAATTAAGGACAGAATCTCCCCAGACTCATTATAAGATGAAGGACTATACATCTAACCGAAGATAAAGGTACATGACAAAAGGATTGGCCAAATAGAATTGATCCCGAAAGTTATGACAAATGTAGTATTTCCTAATGTGTTAAATTTATATAGTACTATAGAAAGTTTGAGTTGGAGACAAGTGTGGATTAAATTTTCTTGAGTAAAATTCAGCATTGGTAAAGCATTTCTTTAATGCTTAATGTCGTAGGGCAAATAATGGCCCCTAAAGATGTCCCAACTCTTGGGACTTGAAAATATGTTATCCTGTGTGGCAAAAGAGATTTTGCAGATCTGAGTAGGTAAAGAATCTTGAGATGGGAGATTATCCTGGATTGTCCAGGTTGA
Source organism: Stenella coeruleoalba (assembly GCF_951394435.1). NCBI lineage: Eukaryota > Metazoa > Chordata > Mammalia > Artiodactyla > Delphinidae > Stenella > Stenella coeruleoalba. Next base: position 140,816,390 of record NC_137148.1, read on the forward strand.
CCCAATGTAATCATAGGTAGGTATCCTTATAAATTAGAAAGGAGAAAGGAGAGTCAGAAGTTGGGATGGTGGAAGCAGAAGTCAGAGTGATATGGAGCCAAAAGCCAAAAGATGCCACGGTTCCTAGATGCTAGAAAAGGCAAAGAAATAGCTTCTCCCCTAGAGCCTTCAGGAGGAACATAGACCTGCCAACACTTTGATTTCAGCCTAGTGAGACCCCTTTTGGACTTCTGACCTTCAGAACAGTAAGATAATAAATTTGTTGTTTTTAGCCACTAAATTTTTGTTAATTTGTTATATCAGAAATAAAAAAAAAACTAATATACTTAATGTAGGAAAATTAAACTATTATATTTTTGTACTTTTATGTATTAAGCCACTAAATGTTTCTGCACTCTGATTCTTAAAGGAGAAGATGAAAGAGATGACACTTTCATCACACTTTGAAGGACAGTAAAATTAGGTGGATGACCAATTCTTTCAGATTTGTTCTAGGACTTTCCCAAATTTAGCACTGAAAAAAAGTCCCACATCCTGGAAACTCTTCAGCTACAGGCAAATTGTGATAGTTGGTCACCTGACACTAGGTTGAAATTCTAGGTGAGTCAGGCTATGTCCTCATGAATAAACAATGATGAGACCAGCCCATTTGTTGAGGGTCTGTGTTGCACTATATAGAGAAGCTGCATTTTACAAATGGACTGTATCGTAAAGCATGTAGGAAAAGAACTGCACATGGTCAATATTGCTTTTGAAAATTCCTCAGGATGAATCATTGTTGGAGACAGGCATATTTTCTCTCAGCAAGTCTGACACTGCCAGTTTTTCTCCCAGAGCTGCGACAGATTGTTCTTTCTCTAGTTAAGCCCCAGAAAGAATTGACTTGTGTTTAGGGACCATGTGGTATGAAAACCACATAATACTGGTGTATTGAGTAGTCTCAACTCAGTCGGGGTATAAACATGAAGAGTTTATTTTTTATAATCACTGCTTTCAACTGCAATCTGTCAAAATGTCCTTATTGACATCTCTGGAAGGTTCCATAATTTTCAGTTACTCTGATTAATTAAAGTATACTTCAATCAGTGTAGAAGTTTTCTTTCATCCTATTTAAATATCATATTCTTCCCATGTAGACTTGAGTTGGAGCCAGCCTACACTAGGAGTATTAGAGGGTGGAGAGAGAGGTAGGTGTTTTCTACCTCTGAAACTTTCGCCCTCTTTCATTTCAAGTCCTCCCCATACCAATGTGCTGGTGAGATGAGGAAGGAGAGGAAAAGAGACAACTGTCTCCACTCAGTTGGCTGCTATGTCCTTGACTTTCTCTTGGTAGTTTCCACTTCTCTGGCTTGTATATACTGGCTTGTAATTTGCTCTTACAGGGTTTGAGTATAAGTTTGTCTGGGGAGACAATAGTACTGTGTTTACGTTTTATAGTTCAGTGTTATTACATACGGATAAGATGATAAAATGTCTGGGATTTTCTCCAAACAATCAGGGTTAGAAAAGAACTAGAGACATAGATGAAATAAAATTTACCATGAGTTGTTTTGGATGGGCCCTTGGAAGTTTATTATACTATTCAGTTTTTGTACATGTGTGAAATTTTCTATAATAAAAGGTTATAAAGACATTTTTATATGAAAATATTGGTTTTTAATGAAATTTCCCCCTGTAATCTTTCTAAATATTGTTTTATCTGATTGTCAGTTCTGCCCTTTTTGACCTGTGGTTGTGAGATGGATTTCTATCTCAAAAGAAAATTAATAATTCCTAGAATGAAAGGCCTGAGTAGAGAGAAATAATGTGTAGGTAGTCATCCAGACCATTCCCCTTCCTTCCCACTAAAATGATAGAAACATATATTCAGAACTTAAGGTGTAGACCACTTAGTAAGCATGTGGATATATATAGATATCTATATATATCATATATAGATATCTATATATATATCATGCAAACCAGATTCAATTATGTATGAATTTTCTACTGTATTCCAAGATCCCTAGATATTCAAGAAAATCATTTTGTTTCTGTAAGAATCAGGATGAAGTAAAATTAAGCACAAATTCAGAAGTCCAGACTTGCATTCTTTGAAAATCCATCACATTCTTTGAGAACCCTGGTGGCTGTATTATGCATTGAAGCTGTAGTTCAGTATACTAAACTGATAATAATGAATTTAATCTAGATTAAGCATGAGTTTTAAAATAAAGTTTTTTTTAGATTCCTTGAGATGTCACTTTTTAATAATGATAAATATTTCTAGTTTAATTAATCATCTCACTAATTTATTCCAGCCTAATCCTATATTTCTTAGTGATATTAAGGATGAGTATCTCAGAAGGATTTAAATAGACTCCATTGGGAATCATATTTAACATGCAAAATAATTTCAAACTCCTCATTTACCCATACTCCAAGTATCTTAATTTGCTGTTCATAAATCAATATATTTAGAAAAGACTAGAAAGCAATTTTCAGCAAATTAACTAATAATGTGAAAACAGTTTTGATTTATGTCACCTAAAAAAGTCACATTTTTTATACCTAAGCACAGTTTATTGTTTCTGTAAGTACTTTAAAAGTGATATTTTCAAATAATGTTATTAAGATGACTTCAATTATGTTAATAGTTATACTATGGTAAAGGGACTCCACAGTCAAAATGCTTATGAAATACTAAAGATGATATATTCCTCTTAGAAATTCTTGGCACACAGTAACATAAGAAAGTCTTTGATAAGTCCTATAGTAAAGAAATCTCTATTTAACTAAATATTTCTTAAGTTTATTGAGTCTTGAAATACTTTTTGGAAGCGTATTAAAATATTTCAGAACACTAAATATTCATAGATCTGCATTTTCAAAATGCTGCTTGAAAGCCTTGTTAGTAACATAAGCAGAATTTTGAAATAAATGTCTAGTCTATTTTAATATATGAATATAATCATATCAGAAATGTAAAAAAATTAAGCTTATATGAAACAATCTTTACACAACAACAAAGAATTTATATTTTACACATGGTTTGCTCTCTGTGTTCTGTTGCCTATACACAGAGATATACTAAATGTACATGAAACTGGACAGTGTTACTTTTAGCAGTCTTTTTGTAGAACAAGTGACAAGTAATGAGAGAATTAATTAAAACAGAGGTAGTGGGAATGGGGAATAAAATATGGATTTGAAAGTACTTAATAAGTAACTCAGTAGGACTTGGTGAATAACTGGGTGTGGGGATAAAGGAGATAAATTACTGGTGATAGGATATCAAAAATGCAAACATGCGTACAGGAAAGGAGGAGATACAGGAGGGAGATGGTGAGTTCTGTTTTGACTCATTGGGATTGAGTTTTCCTTGTAACAATAGGAGCAGATGTACAACAGTAGTTGAAAATGTGTGAGAAGTTCAGGGGAAATACTGGGACTGAAGCTAAGTGAGGTGTTATCAGCAGAAAGTTCATGGTTGGACATATGGAATAAGATAGGATCATTCAAGAAGAAAACCTTAGTCAGAAGAACAGTGTGGACTGTGAAATGATGAGCAATACAAACTCTTAAAATGTGATGTTGGATAAAAAAGGGAACTGAAGAGGAGACGGAAGAAATGAAAAGAAAGAGGTCTGTATGAGGAAACCCACAACAGTTCAATATCATAGTAACCAAGTGACTAGAGGTTTCAGGAAGAAAGGAGTGATTGACATACCAAAATGTAGTAGGTAACCCCAAACAGAGGAATATTAAACAATTGCTACCAATTTTGATATTTGGGAGCTCATCAGAGAATTCAATGAGAATATTTTCAAAATTCGTTGGTAGCAGAAGTCAGATTTCAAGGGCTGAGGAGAAAATGAAATAATAGTGAGAAATTGAAATGGTGGAAATGATTCTTTCAAGGATTTTAAATGGCTTGGAGGGAAGAAGGATTTGGTGCCAACTGGAGACAGTGAGGTGTGGAGGGGGAGTGGAGAATGTGAGGACTTAAGTTTGTTCATAGGTGAAAAGGTAGGGAGGAATGGAGGAGGCACAGAATAATGTCTTAGGGAAAACAGGAAGGAATGGGATTGAAAACATTAGTGGGTAAATTGGGCTTGAATATAAAAAGGAATTCTTAGAAGACTAGAGGAAACATAGTGATATACAATATTTGGGGATCAATTTCCTTGATGTTATAGGAAGCAGATTTTATGTTGAGAGTGAGGAAGCTGAGGGTCAAAGAGAGTAATGAAGGTTAGGGATGGTTGTTGAGGAGAATAGGAGGGAATGTCTTAACTGGTAAATTCTGGAGTGATTCAGTTGTCCTCCCCTGGATAACAGTCACATATTCCAATGCAGTATTTTACCTATTTTCATCTTTTGTCCTTTGCAATTTCTTAATCTAGTGATATATTTAGGTTTTATCTTCATTTTGTTGGTGGCTTTTTTTTCCCCTCCCTGACTTTTTTTCTTCCTTTTTCCTCCCTTACCTTTCATTGTTACAATTCCACATTATAGCCTACTGCTAGGATAAGCATTATACACATATATAAAGAGCGCTATGGACATCTAGGAGCATTTGGAAAGGTGAAAACTGTGGCAAAGTGTCCTTATTAGATGAGGTGGGTGTTTCACTTATTATAAAAGAGTCACATAATCAATATTTAAAATATAAAGAAGTGGAGCTCTTTATCTTGTTACAGCTTCAGTATCTTTATTTTCTGTTATATTTTATTATTAGTCCCAGGAACTGTTCCTTATATGTCCCCAAATGAATATAGTATCCCCTGCCTTGGATACAGTCTTTCCTCTTTTTTTAAAAAAAAAAATATTTAGGAGAGTTTAGAACACATTACATAATAATTATTCTTAATTAATTTACTTATCTTGTCTCCCTACAAGATTGTTAAATCCTTGAAGTCAAGTGCCTGTTAAAAAAGATTAGCTAAATATTAACATCTAGTTGACCTTAGAAAATGTTAGCTACTTGGTCCTTCTCTCCTTCTTTCCTTCCATTGTATCTTCCTAAAGAGTACTAACCATGGCACCTATCACATAGAGGTTCTTGTACACTCCATGTAAGTTGATTTGATAAAGTTGCACTTCCCTGGAGTGAACCAGATTTTTGGAGAAGACGCTGTTAGCTTGCTTCTTAAAATTATTACCTGTTAATCTTAACTTTTTCATCTCTCTGTAAGTTTATACATAATATATACCTAGCTATAAATTTCTTTCTTTCTTTCTGTAATATAGCTATAATACATAGCTAGCTATGGATACCTCTGGGCTATTTTCTATCAAGAATTTTTGTGGGAGGAGAACCCACCTCCCGTGAAGCGGGCTGAAAATGTCACATACTCTTTTTTGTTGTTCTCTTTCAGCTAGGAAGTAGGCTTTAGAATGTATGAATGCTAATTTCACACCTGGTAAAGATTTGTATATAGCAAATGCAGAAAATTTATTCTGTCTGTTGGGGGTAGTAATAATAGCAGCATATCCTGTTTCTAAGGCTAGCTATGACTGTGGTTCTGACAGCAGTGCTTAGTGCCCAATACTGTCGCAGAGCTGCTGGAGTTCAAACTAACAGTGTTTGAGGTGTCCTCATTGGACTAATGTTGTGTATGACTTTTTCTATGCAACTTTATTCATTCTTGCCCTTGCTTTTTAGCCTGCTTGTTAAATTTTCATGGCAATTCAATGAACCACACAGCATTTTTGTTTTTGTTTTTTCTCCCAGTTTCGTTGAGATATAATTGACATACAGCATTGTATAAGTTTAAGGTGTACAACATTTTTTTTTTTTTTTTTTTTGCGGTACGCGGGCCTCTCACTGTTGTGGCCTCTCCTGTTGTGGAGCACAGGCTCCAGACGTGCAGGCTCAGCGACCATGGCTCACGGGCCCAGCCGCTCCGCGGCATGTGGTATCTTCCTGGACCAGGGCATGAACCCGTGTCCCCTGCATCAGCAGGCGGACTCTCAACCACTGCGCCACCAGGGAAGCCCTAAGGTGTACAACATATTGATTTGACTTACATACATCATGAAACGATTATCACAATAAGTTTAGTATACATGCATTATCTCATATAGGTATGAAATTAAAGAAATAGAAAAAAATTCTTTCCTTGTGATGAGAACTCTTAGGACTTACTCTCTTAACAACTTTCATATATAACATACATCAGTGTTAATCATATTTATCATGTTGTACATTATATCTCTAGTACTTATTTATCTTTTGACTGGAAGTTTGTACCAATTTACCCTCCTTCCATCTCCTACCTCTGGTAACCACAAATCTGATCTCTTTATGAGTTTGTTTCTTTGTTTTTGTAGTATAATTGACATACAACACTATGTTAGTTCCTGTTACACAGCATAGTGATTTGATATTTCTATATATTTTTAAACGATCACCAGTATAAGTCTAGTTATAATATGTCACCAAAGATATTACATAGTTATTTATTATATTTCCCACATGTTACATTTCATACTCTTAACTCATTTTTTTTTTTTGCACTGGAAGTTTGTAACTCCTAATCTCCCTCACCTATTTCTTTCCTCACCCCAACTCTGTCCCCTTTGGCAACTACCTGTTTGTTCTCTGTATTTATAAATCTGTTTCTGATTTGTTATGTTTGTTTTGTTTTTTACGTTCCACATATAAGTAGAATCATACATCATTTGTCCTTCTCCATCTAAATTATTTCACTTAGCATAATAACCTCCAGGTCTATCCATGATGTCACAAACATCAAGGTTTCATTGTTTTTTATGGCTGAGTAATATTCCCTTGCATATATATATACCACGTCTTCTTATCCATTCGCTTCTTGATGGAAACTTAGATTGCTTCCATACTTTGGTTATTATAAATAATGCTGCATTGAACATAGGGGTGCATGCGTCGTTTTAAATTAGTGTTTTTGTTTTCTTTGGATAAATACCCAGGGACTGGAAGTGCTGGATTGTATGGTACTTCTATTTTTATTTTTTTGAGAAATCTCTATATTGTTTTCCATAGTGGCTACACTAATTTACATTCCCACCAACAGTGCATGAGGGTTCCCTTTTCTCCACATCCTTACCAACACTTATTTCTTGTCTTTTTGATAATAACCATTGTGATAGGTGTGAGGTGATTTCTCATTGTGGTTTTGATTTGTATTTCCCTGATGATTAGTGATATTGAGCATCTTTTCATGTGCCTGTTGACCATCTTTATGTCTTATTTGGAAATGTCTATTCAGATCCTCCATTTTTTAATCGGGTTTTTTTTTTTTTGATGTTGAGTTGTATGAGTTTTTGTATATTTTGACAATTAACCCCTTGTGAGATATGTCATTTGCAAATATCTTCTCCCATTCAGTAGGTGGCCCTTTCACCTTGTTGATCGTTTCCTTCACTGTACAAAAGCTTTTTAGTTTGATATAGTCCCATTTGTTTATTTTGGCTTCTGTTTCCCTTGCCTGAGGAGACATTTCCAAAAAAATATTAGAAACCAATGTCAAAGAGCATATTGCCTATGTTGTCTTCTAGAAGTTTTATGGTTTCAAGTATTACATTTAAGTCTTTAATTCATTTTGAATTAATTTTTGTGCATGGTGTGAGATGGTAGTCCAGTTTGATTCTTTTGCGTATAGCTGTCCAGTTTTTAAACTAAATTAGGAACAGTTAGTTTCTCTTACTTATTGTGAATAACACTGATTGACATATCAGAGAACAGCATCATTTTTATTTTATTTTGCTTTTGTTTGTTTTTTGCTTAACATGACTTGTTCCTTGTGACAGGTTGATATAATTTTGAGATACGACACATCTAATTTGGTATATAGCTAAATAATTTATTTAAAATTACTTCTAGGTAGTAAGAAAATTGTATCCTTATAAGTATTATATTACAATGGCTTAACATAGTTTTAAGTACAAATTATATCAAAGGTATATATTTACAAAATTCAGTTTTTTCATTCTTAATCTTAATATTTCACTAATAAAAAGCTAGGAAATTTTTTAACACAATTTTTAAGAATTAACTAGGACAAATTATATTTCATTTAAAGTATCCTAATTAACTTTTGCTTGTGCTATAATGTTAAAATACTTTGTGGGCATTTGGTGTGCACTCTGCAAATTGAGGAAATATAACCTTATCATCAGTTAACATATCAAGTGTGTAACTAAATTTAGCCAAGACTTGTCCTATTATACAAGTTCCTACTTATCCAAGTTGACTCCCATTAGCCACTGTGCCATAATGGCTTGTGGGAAGACTGAACAGAAAATTGAATTAATGAAAGCCATTTCTCAATCATTTCTCACTCTCATAAAATGATTAAAGCTGATGTAAGAGGGCTCATTAAAACAGAAAACATTAGGCTCATTAAAAAGCCATTAAGCAATCTCACTTCTCTGATTTATTTTATTGTAACCTTATTTGGCCATTGTTTAAAAATCACTGCACCCCACATTTCCTTTTTTATCACTGAGGAAATGTTATTTAAAACGTACATTCTGGCTATGTGGCCATATGATCTTAAATCATCTCATACTGCTTTTGCTTATGAGGCTAGTATTTGACTACTACAAGCTGGAAATCAGCGCACACACCCAACTGGAATGGATTTACCTTCCAATATTTATTTTGGGTAATCTTAAACTGCACAAAAGTTCTTATTTCAATCTTGTATTGTTTAACCTTGAAGTGAATTACTGCTTATCCAGACAAAGCCAATGTCCATTGGTCACTGTATGATAATAATGTTACTTTTGTTAAGCAGCAGTAATTTCTGTTGCCAAACCAATAAAAAGATCTAATCTGGGAAAATACATCTTTATGAGCAGTTTGTTTGTAGAGGCTATACTGTAAGTATGATAAAATTAGGATGCTAATAGGTTTTCCTCTTTTTTCTTAAGAATATTTTCACAATATGTCTTTGCAAGGATAGAGCCAAATAAAACTGACTTGGTTTAAAAAATAAAGTACCTATTAGAATTCATATAGAAGATAAATACATTGTAAGATATACTTGTATTAGAAAAAGTAACACTAGCAAAGCAATAGACCAGCCCTGAAATCTCAGTGGCTTAATTCTCATGTCACAGTCTGTTGCTGGTTTTGGTGGCCTCTCTCCATCTTATACCTATGCCTTCTGGAATGTGGCCCCTATCCTCCCTCACAGAAGGACTCATTACATTTAAAGACTGATTGAAACAGGTATATAAAGACACAACTGTTTTGATATAATGTGGAATACTCTGAAATGGGCCTTTTTTTTCCCAATCTCTGTAGCTCCCAGAGGGGTTAAAACAAGTGCCAGCATCTCAGCTTCAATTTGTCCTTCTGTCCAATCCTGGTTCCTTCCCTTCCTTTCCATAGGTATTGTTGATCCCAAAGGCACTACTTAGCAAACATTCTGCACACTAAACACCATCTCA